>NC_058338.1:62963434-67963434 GCF_905475395.1 Chrysoperla carnea | reverse complement strand
TGTCACGCTAACCAGAGACTGGCCACTAATAATACCATCTACCAATTTAGAATGTACAGACTTACTACAGTGCAGTATGTAGACATTAAAAATGTAACAGTACCGATTGTATTTTAAAAACTAAAATAATAGATAAAATTTATGTTAAGAATTTATTTAATTAATAGATATCAAATCAAATAATGTTGAAACTTATAAAAGAAATTATTAATTATTTAATATCGTTTAATATTAAATACTATGCACATTTAAATATTATTTATATAGTTATTATAAATTATATTAATATTATTATTTGTACAAAATAATAATTATATAATTTATTAAATATTTAAGGTGGGTATGTATATATACCGGGTGTATACTTATAAATTTCTCATCTCTATAAATTTTAAAAACCTAATTTTGGTAGAAAATGGTCACAAATACTAAAATAATATAGAATATTCTTAGAAGAGATGCGCATTCATTTATTTAAAAAAATTTAAATAACTTAAAAAGGCAAAATTTTTCTGTACTGAAAGGAAGAAAACAATTATTTCTATGAGTCACTCATACATGCCTACTGAAAAGCTTTTATAAATAGTCAGGAATGCGTGACTGATTAAATAACTATTTTCTACTCTTAGTACAGTAAAAGCTTGTCAATTAAAAATATTTTTTTTTTTTGAAATCTTTATTAAAATAAAAAAGGTATTTATATTAAATATGATGGAAGCGATAAGAAAATCAGGTTATGCTTATCATTAAAAATGCGTTGCCATCCGATTTCCATATGTTATTAGTAAGTTTCTCAGCAAAATCTTTGATTTGATTCCTTATATCATGAGTTTACAAATTTGGAATGATAACTCTTAGATAAATGTGTTTTGCATTGTGATCAAGCTAAACGTGTAAGCAAAATTTCAGCACAATCAATTGAAGATTGATTAAAATTAAGTTGCAAGATTTGACCCAAACATACATACATAAGGACATTGTAAGTTAAATAAAAGCTTCTAAGATATAATGCGAGACAGTAGAAAATACATATTGAACAAAAACAGATTAAGGCAAAGCTATACGTAATACAGTTTGTTTATTTATTAACGGAGACCCTGTATATTGTAATGCATAATTAATATCATTTACTATATTTTAAATAATATTAAGTTTTTTTCTTATAATTATTATTTAACCTAAATAGATAACGAGATAATGTGAAATATGATTTTTAAATTTATGCACTTTTGTAAATAATAGGATAAATACAACATGCAAACTTTTTCATCCTATAAATTGTATTATATCAAAGCACTTAGCACATGGTAACGGGAATCATCAGAGAAATTTTATAAAGAGAACCATAAGGAGTTTAATTCTCGATTTCGTATATCATGAAAGCCTCTTAAATATTTACATCGAACCAATATTTACGATTAAACCATTTCACCAATTTCTGTCAATATTTCAGTAAAAAATTTCAAATGCATTTCAATGATAAAACAGAACGATTTTTCAAAAGTTTAATAAATGTTACTAAGAAAAATAAAAAAAATTTTTTTTTTCAATTTTGTTAACACTTCGTTTTTAGCAATGACACCGCACGAAGAAATGAACGAATAACTTGGGAAATGATAAATGGTTTGTTTTTAAACTCGCTTTCAATATATTATTAATATATAAAGTAATTTTCCATAGAAACAAGCTGAAAAATGAGAACTTACCGTGATTCCGATTGGTTTACTGCCTCAACGGATGTATATACGTCACTACTGCATTTTTAATCAAAAAATATAACTTTTTTTTAATTAATAATTAATTAAGTATTAATTTGAAGGAAAGTTATTTAAATATACTTAAGATTAATTTTTCTTCCATTAATATATGAATTTGTGTAAGACAAATTAATATAAGTTCTTAATTTTCAAAAATAAAATCTTAAAATTTTTTTCACAATACTTATTAATTTGCTTCATTTGTGATTGAACGACAAATTTTTAAATATGAAAAACTGAAATTTTTCTGGGATATAAACCCTTGTATAAGATTTTAGTGAGAAAATGATTTTTATCAAAATCGGAGAAAAAATGATTTTGAAAAAATGTATAGTGAAATTAGAAAAAAACTTGGAGCTTGGTAGTTATGACCTTGGAAATTAAAAAATCGAGTTCATTCGACGATTGGGTGAATATTTCTTTAGATATCACTTAAAATCTCATCAAGACTCAAATCTTAGCGGAAACTAACTCGTCACTTTAATTTAACTTAATTCGTCACTTTTTTCATTTGAGGTGTTACTATAGGAATTGATTAAGAATTACATAAATCATATGTCAAGATGTAACAATAGCCTATTAACTCGCTTAGTTTAATAGGTAATTAGGTCTTAAGTACATAATATTTATAAATAAGTAACACACAATATAATATAAATTAATAAATACCTTTACTTACATAAATACAGTTTGGTGTGACGTAAAATCGTCAAGTATCATAATTTATTAAGCAAAAGACTTAAGTAAAGTAAACCTTAAGTCACCTCAAAACATTATTATTATTAGTAAGAAGTAGTTATGATCTGTTATTGTTGATTAAAAACTTGACCACCACCGGATCTAGATAAGTACCGGAATGAAGATTTTTTTTTTAAATAAAGTTTTCTCATATAATAAATATTAGAACAAATATGTACGGGTGAAGACAGGTAAAAATATCTATCAATGGAATATTATTAAAATAATTATTTTCTTTTTAAATAATGTTGTAGGTATTTGTTTTGAAAAGTGGCAACAGAGGCCTCCACATTAAAATGACAATCAAATCATACTCAAAAATTTGATTTTTACGCGGTAAAACTTTTATTTTTCAAGTTCATTTTTGAGGGTGAAGATAGATATAGATACCAATTATTATAAGTTTTATTCTTAAAGACAAGTCGTCCCAATCTTTCTATGCGTCTGTATCTAAAGACACGTCATCATGCTCATGCTGCCCATCACGTTTTTGTCTTTGCTATACTTATCTACACGAATTATATAATGCGAAAATATTTGATTTTTTTTTTTTGTCCTGTTTTTTTGTTGTTGTAATAATATAAAGCTTTACCAAAATAAACAAGTAACATGTGCTGTACTTTATTTTTTTTAAATTAGTGTTCCACACGAAAATTGAGAGAAAAAGTAGTATTCTAGGACATGCCAGAAAAATTAATCCATGAACCCTCACTTTCTTTCGCGTGGTAACTAAGATCCTGAGCCGATGTGTAGCTAGGACATATATATTGCAGAGCGGCCATTTTCAAGATACATGATATGGGGAAATAAAATTAGTAAAAATTGAGAAAAATTCTGCGCATAACCAAAACCAAATGAGTTTCCTAATGATCACACTAACGTCACATACTGCCTGCAGACATTTCCCCACCTCTCCTTCCTCCTAAACTCCCAAAAAAGAAAAACATGGTTTGATTGGTATTTGTAACGTTACGTAACATTTGTGCGGTCATTAGGGAACTAATTTGGCTAAACTTTTTCAATTTTTATTCATTTTATTTTATGAGAAAAATTATCCTCATTGACTCAGGAGCTTATTTTTCACACGGAAGAAAGCTAAGGTTCATAAATTGCCCTTTGAAGTGAGTCTTTAGGTAGATATAGACGCATAGATTTCTGCATATTATAAAATTGCTTTCAATCAAATATTTCACTGGAAGAGACTTTAAAAATCAGCATCGATAAAATATTGTTCTTTGGTTAAAATTGTATAAAATACTTAAAAGCACAATTTCTAGAGGCTTCCTAGTTTGTAAGTAATTTTTGCTGACCAAAAACTTTCACACTATACTAAAGCATTCACTTTACCTTCAAATATGAATTAACCGTCGTTTATAGAAAAATCGTTTTTCCAGGCTTTTTCCTTTATCTATTTTTTAATAAGACTTTTTATACAATCAATACAAATTATTTCTAATTGAAATCATTTTACAAACTCGAACTCGTATATATATTGTTACAAGCGTTTTTATAATAGATACCACAAGAAGTTATATTCTAGTAGTAATCATTATTAGTATATGTAGCTTAACTAAGTATAACTGGGTAGGTATATAATATGTCGCTTATAACTAAAAACATATCTTCAATTGACATCTTAATATATACATTTTAATTCTTATACATATAGGTATATACGTATGAAGGTACTTACCACATACTAGTGTACCTAAAGTATATATTGAAATTATCACGAAAATACAATTAATTTTACATGGAGGTATTATGTGTTTTATAATTCTTATCAGTAGCATGCATATTATGTAAAACATTTGTGATGTTAATTAATAAATATTGGTATTTGTTAATTATTATGGGTGTTGACTTTGTAAATTGTAGAAACAAGCAGGCTGATAATTTGGCTTCACTACAAAATTAAACTCGGACTCGTTAGGTATTTGGCCTAGATAGAAAAAGACGATTTGGAGTCTAAGAGACGGCATAAGATCGATCTTCACCTATCTGATAGCCAGATAGGACATATTTTTTCAGAATTTTAATTGATTTTTTAACATGCCTATCATAGTTTTTCAATCGAAAAGTATGCATGGCTATTTTTAATTTCATTAATTTTAATGCAAGCCTATACCATTAATTTCGTAATTAAATTATCTTTCTTATGATACTAATTATCTTTCTTATGATACTTCGATTGGTTAACAGATTGGTGAAGCTAGCAATCAAGTATGAACTGATAAGCCAATATAAGTAACTACACCGATGTTAGCCAACCGACATTATATCAAAAGAAAGATAATTTTATAACAAAAAAGCGGTATAAACTTGCCTGTAAAAACCGTCCATGGAAAAAATTAATGAATATTATTTAATTATTACTTATTGTTGTTGTTTACTTATAATTATGCATACGATATTTAAATCATGGTCTATTTGATAATTTTTAATGTATAATATAATACATACAGACGTAAACTAAATATTGACAAATATCTAGTAATCTTAATTAAAGAGAATTTAAAAAAATTAATTGAATAATATTATTTAAATTAATAATATCCATGAACACTTTTTGATTGAAAAAATTTCATAGGCATGTTTAAAAATTAGTAAAATCTCATAAAAAATAAGTCTCAACCGGTTATCAGATGGGTAAAGATCGACCTTATACCGTCTTTTGCACTAATAGTTCGGAAAAAATTTTATAGATAAGCAAACTATAAGACTCAGGAATGATGAAAAAGTATGTAAATAGTGATTATAAATGTTAATCAATTTGGTGACGTCAAATTTAAACACTACACGATTTGGCGTGTTGTACAACAACAATTTTAATCACCGATATTTTCAATAAATATCTATTTAAAATTGTAGGTTAATTAGAATTTAATTTACTTAAATTGAAAGTTTTTGAAATCTTTTACCATGTTATGACTATTCCGGAATAGTAACTCGGATATAATATTACTCACTTTGGATTAATTGGCGAGCCCAGATACTTACATTGGGCCTTCTTCTACTTCATTTGCAATGTCTTGCAAAGTTATTTTGCTAACTGAACTGTTTTGCCTTCTTTTGTAGCAGCAGAAGCACCCAATACAGAGCGATCAATTCAAACTTCGCAACCAGATATATTCTTAAAGTCTAACCTTTAAAAATATGCAGAAAACGATTTCTTCAAATTTCTAGACCAGAAAACTGCCTTAAATTAAATAGGTACGAGGTTTCCGCGATGATTACCTCCTTAAACTCCCACGAAAGTGGTTCCATTTTCTATCGTGTCAATGCGGGAAAATAAAACGGGGTAGTTTCGCAAAGAAGCTTACATTTCAAAATTTCGTGTCCTGGATTACTAAGTAGGTAATACAAGAATTTCATATCATAACTTGTTAATTTTAAAACAAGACTTTGTGGCATATTTTAAATATATATTTTTTTAATTGAAGCAAATATATAAATATTTATATTATTTTAAGAATAAAACTTATAAAATAAAAATAAAAAAAACGATAATTTAAATATCCAATAACAATAATACGGCCAATAACATTTAAATTAACAGATAAAAATTCTTTTTAACACTTAACAAAATATAATTATCAATAAAATAGTGTTTTTAAAATTCAATATCAATAAAAATTAATTACATTATATTACTTGAAACCTTTAATTATTAATAAAAACTACTTTTTAAGAACATCTTATGTGGTTTGTTATATTAAAATATTCGCACTACTTCCATAAATACTCGATTAAAAAGTATACGTTATCGTTATTTATAGAGTACACCCAGAGACCGATTTTATTTTTTAAGAGTTATCTCATATGTAGGGGGTCTATCGGATCCAATACCATGTGAACACTTTACTGTTTATAATTACTTTCTTCATAATGCAAATTGTCTGAAAGTGGCCGTTACAGGAGACCATATGTATACCTGTTTGGTAAGCAATGACATTTGTTAATAATTTAATTTATTCTCGTTTTAATTGAAAATCAATGTATCCCAAGAAATCTTTATAGCGGTATCTTAATTCATAGCTTTTCTCGACAGTTTGGCGGTAAGCAGGCAATTTACAAACTCGACTTCATTTTTTACGTCTTGAGCAAGATATTTCAACTTTATATCTCTTTTAGTTTTGGAGTTATCGTGTTTACTGACAGGCAGGCAGACAACCGGAAATGGACGAATTAGGAGATTGATTTTATGAACACCTATCCCAAAAATGTGTTTATTGCATCAAGTGCTACGAACTTGGAACTAAATATACCTTGATATATATTACATACATAATATATAAAAATAGATTATATGGTATAAGGAGTACGATTATGACCACTCCTTTCGTCGAATTATCAACAAAGAATTACTGAGGGTTGTCGTAACCTGTTTCCGTTATTTTACAGTATTCTAAAATTTTTAGGACATAATATGCTCAATCCAGTAATTTTTATATTTTCTTTATACTAGTCTTTCGACTCTTCCAGTTTCTCATGTTAATGTTCCCGATCTAAATGTCAGAGTCGACTAGTCTTGTTCAGAATCTACTAAGCTTTCCTTGCGATTCCTCTATTTTTGTACTTAATTTTCGTCAGAAACAAGTTAATAAAATTTTAATTGTTTGTTATTGATGTGTTAATTTTACTAGAAATTAAAAAAAAGAAATATTCAATTTAATTCAAAGATTGTTTTCCAATAAATAGTAGTAGTATAAGTAACTACAAAGGTGTAATAATATAAGAAGATATTTATATTTTTTTTATTGTTAATTTAATCGTGTTTATATTTATAAAGTTGTGTATGTTTGTTTATAAATATAAATTTATTAGCTGATAATATAAGTGCCAATTTGATATTGATTTTAAATAATATAAATAGCTACAACTAAACATTATAGTAATTGACAATTTTGTAATAATAATATAATAATATTAATATATAAATAGGTAAATAAATAAATATATATATTTTTTTGAATGTTACAGAGAACTTTTAAAAACAAGAAGTAGGAGGTGTGGTTTGTAATAAGATAACATTAATAGGGTATTATCGTTAGTCAAAAATAAATCATGAAATTTGAAAAAAGTTAAAATTTATGTAAAAATATACTTAAATATTATGATTTCGAGTCATAAAAGCATATTTTTCTTTTAAAATATTTAAATTAAAAATCGTAATTTTTAAACTGTATATCACGTGATCTAAAACGCGGGTAAGCCCCTCTGTGATGTCATAGCGGTATGCGTCATAGACCATCAGCTAGGTCAGTGTAGACAGTTGGGTATAATATGTACATAGATAATAAGTATTTATATTTATTATAATCAGATGTCTATAAATATATCTGTCAAACTATAACAAATATAAATAAGTATTTATATTTATTATAATCAGATGTCTATGAATATATTTGTGTTATTTCGTATAGTGATACCCATATTACGTCATCCAATTGGATGTCCGCGTTTTTGACAGTTTAAAAAAGGTTTAAAATTTAATTTAAGTTTTTGGCAAGAAAGCGTGTGTATTTTTCCGAAATAAATTTTTGGTGCCGTTTTATTAGCAAAATCAACATTTTGAAGTAGTTTTTCAAAAATAGTGGAATACCCTTTTTAAAGAAATTTTTTATTAAATAATAATAAGCAGGTTTTTGTTATATTTTACGAGAATTTTAAGTAATCTCAAATTAAAAACCCCACCGTGTTAAATAAAGTCTGAAAAGAAAGTCCAGTAGTTTATATAACGACTTTAACAATCGGAACCCATCATTAGGAAGATTACTTATATTTTTTTGTAATCCCCTTTGAATTGCCTTTATTTTGGTACCATACTCGATAGAATTTGCTAATTTCTTTTTATTAACTTACTATTTGCTCCAAAAATCCACCATTCCGCCAGTCGGGTATATAATATTTTTAATTTTAAATAATTCAAGCAGTTAATATTATAATTTAATTTACGTCCAAGAATGCATAGAAAAACAGTCTGCTCCTACCTGCCATTATATAAAGTATTTGAAGCTCTATATAATGACATGTGGAGGAAGACTGCCTTTCTATGGTACCCATTCATTTGGCACATAACGTGGAGAACACTAAAATTCAGTTGATATTCAGATAACCTAAAAAAGGTATAGAGAGTCCATCACTCAGCCTCGTACAGGATAGAAATTGATGGTGATCCAAAGAAATGACCTTTCATATCCCTTATAACCAAGATTAAAGGTATTTATTAATAGTTAGCTAATCTATACTGATTAGTTAGCTAATCTATACTGATTAATTTGTAATTTATCCGAATTCACTGTTTTCAAGAAAATTTATTGGCACAAATCACACGTAATATTGACAAAAAAAAAAAACAAAAAATTGTATGCTCGGAAAAAATTTTGTTGGTATTAACTTGAGACCAAATTTAATATTTCTTTTCGTTTAAAGCTGTGTTATTATTGAATATTATTTGAAATAAAATGTTTCCGGATTATTTCTTTCTAAATTATTATTGTGTGAATCTTGTAAATGATCAATCATTTAATCCTGCCTTAATAAAAAAAAGACGAAAACAAGAAACATAGATTTATTATTAACTTTAAATTTAATATTTAAAGTAGTTAATTTATTTATAAAATTAAGTCAAGTAGAAATTTTATCTTTAAAATACATTATATAGATACGTTTATCTGACTCAAGTAAAGTAGTTTTAACAGCAATCAACTTATGTGGAAAATTGAATTTTAATTCATTCATATTTGATTCAAGAGATATCTTTTACTATGGTATGCATGTGACAATTATAAATATTTGCAACGATCATTTGAATCAGGTAGTGATTTTGTTTTGCTTACGCTTGGCAAATGTGCTACCATAAGATAAATTTCTATGAATGTAGGATTGAGATTTTTTTTAACATACAGAGTATACTGAAATCTTAAACTTAATACCAATAAAAGACAATTTGAAATATACGACCTATAGCCCGTTTTGTAGTTAACCAATGAAAAAATTATAGAGTTTGATGAGGTACAATGTGTTCCGACGTAAAAGATAGAATAGCACTTAGAAAAGAGATATAATAGTCAGTTAGAAAATTAACCTTCATAAAAAAAATTACAAATTTTGTTTAAAAATTTTTTCTTAAAATATGTCATAAGGTTAAGTTTATCGATAATTTCAATGGTCAGTCATGGACACAGACGAATGTCCTCTATTGCCCTTGATAACTTTTGGCTAAAGCGTTTTTTGTATTTAGTCTGTTTTCTTTCGATTAAATGCAAAAATGACTGATTTTTAAGTCGTATTTCCTCCAAAAGCGGACGATTTTCGAAAAAATGGATTAGACGAAAAATATTTGATTTTTATGAGGATCAACTCCCTAATTTAAAGTGTTATTATATCTCTTACCAGTAAGGATCTAAATTGGCTCTTAAAGAATCCCGAAGAATTAGGTCCAGTCTGATATCAGAGTATGATGTCCCTCATCACGCTTTGCAACTTTTTTGCAAGTTATTTTTGAATTTTTGAAAGCGATTTTGGAAAAGTCGAGATTATCTTGATGAACAAATAATCTGTTTATACATCTAAGCTTGAGTGTTCCCTTGGGATTGCTTCCAAAGGTCCCAGTCTTTCAATAAGGGGCATTCAAGAAAAAAACATGTTTCTGATTATGAATCAGGACATAAGGATATATATACAATAAAACATAACATTCCATTTTGTAGATAATAGATATAAAATAAACATTTAAATGACATTTAAACTAATAATATTATGCATATTATTAATGATAGTTCATGTGGAATCAACAACAAAACAGTCAGCCACCTTTACTGTAGCTACTGTAAAATATATACAAGTATGTATTAAATATGTACGTGTATGTACGTGTATGTATTATTATAAAATAATTCTCTTCTGATACATACCTTAAAAAAACTTGGTGTGAACATTACACCACCTCTATGTACAAATAAAGAAGGAAAGACTCCAGTACTGCAAGTCAATCAGAAAAGATATTCCGGTATGACAATTTGTCCGGAACCATAGCAATACATTAACGGCAAAGCCGCTGCTTTTTTAATTTCGACTCTTCTACTTTAGCATACAATTTTTTCTTACTCATAGTAAAAAATAAAGGATCAAAAAGTACATTTATTTCTAAAAAAAATATGTACCTACACAGAAATCCTCATGGTCGGTCGTCCTGCAATTACCACATTATTGAAGCATGAAGGTGATATGGAGAGTAAATTTCTTAGCAGAAAAATTATAATAACGCAACAAGCCATACTTTTAATTAACTATGTCAAAAATTGGATTTTTAAAATATCTACGTCTTTTCTACTTAAAACTTACAGTGATATTGTATGCTTCGATTAATCAACCACTTAAGAACCATCCAATTAAAATCAAGATATGAGTCGAAAGAGGGACTAGTAATGCGAAGGTTATGGGCCTCCAATCAACTTTTTCATAGGAATTATGTATTACATTGCTAACTGCAGTGAAATCTCGATAACTCGAGCCAGGTTAAGTCGTACTCCTCAGTAAGTTGAAAAAAACATCGAGAATTTTCGTGGAGAGAACTAACTATTTTTGTTTGTGTTAGCTACAGAATCGATTAACATACTCCGCTAGACAAAAAAAGGTGTCGTGGCTCCCGGTAAGTACTATGTTCCTTTTGTACCTTGATACATTATAAATATAGCGTTAACTTTTTTTATTTACAAGATATTTTTCTGAAAATTGAAGGTATTAATTTTAGAAATCAAATACTTGTTTGATTCTGTAAGGAATTTAATTTTATAGCTACTTTTAGTTTTTACTGTATGAACTAATTGTAGTATTAGTTTAAAAAAGACATACTTCTGATTTAGTAGTCAACCCAATATGTGAGTGTAAATGATAAAACATAAAATTTTGACAAAAATACAAATTGACATATATAATAATATTTTTGCATTTTCTCAAAATTCATAGTAAGCTGAATCGATTGGAAAAGTTTCAGTTTCCTGGGTAACCTAGATAAAAATAGTCTGTTTTTGGTGTAGTTTTTTTGTTGCAATATTTTTAGTTTTACCTCCCAACCAGCAAGCAAATCAGAATAGAATGTATATCACTAAAACAAAATTGTTTAAACAAAAGACAGATGAAAATAAACAAAAGTTTGCAATAAAATAAGGACCGCCGTTTCAACTAATCAAACTGGTGTCATGCATATAATTTTTTTAATCCATTATTTAAAATTGACCCCTTAAGATCTATAATATGAGTGGACAAATAGACTATGAATTGGAAGGCTATGCGTTTACAACCAACTTTTTAATAGGATCTATGTATTATTACATTGCTAAACGATTATGTAACACGCAGGCCATACGGAGGTAAAATGTAATGTATATGTAATAGATCTAAGTATATGTTCCAGCATCCATATATGTTATATGTAAAATAGGTTTATGTACTTTATTCATAAATCAAATTTGTTAAAAACATGAGAGACTTTAAAATATAATAATATTTATTTATAATATGTTATAATATTTTATATTAAAAACAACATGCCTTCATTCATTATTTTCAAACGGGCTCAAGTCTCAAGTAAATCTCAATGCGTTAGAAAAGTTTATGTTGTCTTAAGTATTTTATTTTTTTAGGATTAATTTTCGTAGGTTGTATAACATTTTTACACAGTAGCACACACAAATATGTTATTTGAAATCATTTACATATATTTATTGTTGACATTATTTTATAAGATACAGGTGTGGGCTCAACAACAAAATGTTTAGTTTATTGATATATGATTTTTTTTCTCATGAAATTTTTAAACGTTTCGATCAGCCTAACGATCGGTTCCTTTTTAAACAAGGGAAATTTACAAAATTTAAAAAACTCCCGAGAAAATTTTCGAATACGGAACCCTACACTCGCACTTGAAACGTATATAAGAACACCCTCCATTAAATTACCTATTTCCTAAGAGCCTTCTCTAAACTGAACAAATTTTGAGGATCATCGCAAATTTTTTAGTTTTCCGAGTACGGAACCCTAGACTCACACTTAAAACATTTTTTAGCTATTTTTCAAGTGCGAATTTAGTCCCCAATAAAATACCTTCTAAACGAAACATAAAAAATCAAAAACGGTTCATCCGTTTAGGCACTAATGATGCCACAGATAGACAGACACATATAGCGGTTAAACTTATAACACCCTTTTTTTGGTTCGGGGGTTAAAAATAGTCTCGCACTCCCTTTCTCGAGGAGATCAGATAGGATTATCGAGCCATGAAATATCGAGTTGAGGAATATTACTATACGATAAAAATGCATGGTATTTACCACAAGGTATAGAGACATATACTATAATATCCGTGTTAGCATAAGTAATATTACAGTCTTAAATAGGGCTATCCACCAGAAGTATTGTGGGTATCACTAACCAGTATGGGCCAGACGCCTATACAGCCTTGAATCGTCCGCCATAACTATTCCCTATTACTATTCCCTCAATAAAGTACATCCTCAATACTGTAATGTCTTTATTTTCGTTGATACGCCAAAAACCCAAATATAATGGAAGAATTAAAATTTAATTTCCGTGACTCGATAATAATATTATATTTTTAGCGAAATCTGACTTATATTTGGATGTATCCAACGCTTCCACCATTATTACATTATATTTCAATGCTTTAAGATATGTTTGTTAAAAGTATCTTCAAGTATTCAAAGATTATTTGCTGTGCTTGTCCTAGGTTTTGTACAATACAAAATCATCAAGAAATGTTTCGCTTTTTTTGAAAACTGTTGATACATAAACAAAGCAAATTTGTATTGTTAAATTCTACTGTGAGACAATAAAAAAAAAATTTCATGAACCCGACGTGATTTGAACACGCAACCTTCTGATCTGGAGTCAGACGCGCTACCGTTGCGCCACGGAGTCGATGTAAATATTATTGAAAATATTAACTCGGATCATAAGAAACTTAATAATTTTACTTACAAATAAAAATACTTCTCTGAAGAACATATAATATTTATGGTCACCCAAAAAAGACACAAACATTATGAATGAATTAATTATATTCATTTGATATTAAAAGTTACAAAATAGTTATGAATAAAAAAATTTACATTAAATATCTCAAATAATGCCTCTCATAAATTATAGTAACATGCTATAAAATATTTGTATTTCAGAATCGATGTGAAGAATTTCGTTTGTACTAACATCTCAGTTAATCTGGAATAGGAAGTAATGAACTGACTGAAATAAAAAAAAAACTGTTGGGCGAAAAATTCTAGAAGCATGGGAATCATCTCGAGTGTTTTGATTTCTGCACTTTTTTCCATGGGGATCATTTGGAATATTTTTTTTCTGCCATAATTCTTGGCATTTCCTAACAGTTCATTCTTTGTGAAGCCGTTATTTGGGTAAATTTAAGCATTTTTTAGGTCAGCACTTAACAGTCGGCATACGCTGGTTTTATCGTTCAGATTTTGATTTTTAACGTTCAGAATGTCGTTACTAACACCCTGATTTTCTAGTAGTGGAAAATGGTTTTTGCATAATTATCTGCCTGTTAGAATAAGGAGAAAGTTTGGATGTTTCAAAATTGTAAAATTTTGACGATAGCAGTAAAATTTTTTTGATTGTCCCCCTTGAAAGAGGACACGCAGATTCTACTTCAGCAGGCTAAGCCTTATTCTACCACAAAAGTATTTTAAAAGGTGAATTTGTTAATGACGTCATAATATGATCGTAAAGAACCGTAATATCAAAAATACCACAGACAATATATCACATGATTAGATCTTTAGTTTGTTGTAGTTTAAAATAATTAATTCAATACAAATTTATGTACATATTATAATTCTAATAATGATTATTAAAATACAAGATATATTTATAAAATAAAAGCTAATCAATTCTGACGGCATATACTTAACAAGTGACTTTTCAAATATACATAAGTACATGTATGTATTAGTGAAAGGGCGTTATTTAATATCATACAAAAGTATTAATTATTTTAATACTTATTCGTTACTAAGTAAGATTATAATATTTAATTTCCTGAGTAAAAACTATTGTATTTACCCAAAAAACAGAAATCGAAAATTTTATGAATTCTTTTTCATTTCATTCTTAGTATTCCTTACTCGAAGGGTACCCAACAGAATCCTATTACTAAGACTTCACTGTCTGTTCGTCTGCCTGTCTCTCAGCTTGATATATCGCATAAACCGCGATGGCTAGGCAGCTGAAATTTTGACAGTGTGTATTATTTATGCCACTATACAACAAATATCTGCCTTCAAGTGTGAGTCTAACTCACATAGACTATTTCTTTGTATCAACGAGCAATGTATTAACATTCTTTTAAATAGAATTTTATAGCGAAAATCAAATTTTTGAGACTATCTCAAAAAAACTAAGTCTATTTGATTTTATATATTGTCAGAAAGTGGGCTTTTGAGAGCTACTTGTTTCTATGGGAAATTACGTCAATATATAGTGAAAGCAAGTTGAGAGACTAACTATTGATCATTCTGCTTGTTATTTTATCATTTCACCGTACGTTGGCGTTTGAATTTTAAGTTTAGAAAAATCATTTTCAATTGTAAAATTAAATAAAATATCAATTAAACAAATTTTTTTTTAAGTTTTTCTTTGTAATTTTTTGTAAACTTTGGAAAAAAACAAACTTTTAAAAACTTACAACTTCTCTATTAAATCCTATATTTTGAAGTGAGTGAAAGTCACCTTCAAAAACTCCGTTACATAAATACATACCAAGATAATAAAAGCGTGTTAAAAACCAATACTAATACCGAAGATGTTTCCTGTGGGAACTAGAAACAAGAGTAATCTAGAACAAACGACAACTTTGCGATGTTTTTTTGGTTAATTTGTATAATTAGTTACCATTGTTTTAATTAATGTAACCAATTAGGCTATGAAGACATAAGCAGTTCTCGAAAACGATGTGCTTCTTGACAAAAACATAAGTTTCTAAAGTGTTTTATAAATATACCGACAAACTTGTTTATTTTCAAAAAAATCATTTTAGCCCAAAAATGAAGGTGCTAAAACACTTGAAAAGTCTTGACTATCTTCTTATATAATCTTTTTTGAGATTTTTGTATAAGAAATTTTAAAACAAATAATCTACCAACCACAAATTGATTTATATCTCCATGTATCTTCAAAGCGGAGCGTTTCGGTGTCTCCATTTTTGGAGTAAACTGGTTTGTTTTGATACTTACTACACCTGGGTTTATACTGGCACAAGACAAAAATTAGATAACTGTCCTTTTATTCGTAAAATAAAAATACAAATCATACTCAAAAAGTAGGTAGTACAAAATAAGATTTATCAATCAATACCTTGTCTTGAAAATTCATAAAATATTTGTGACGTCTAATGGTCATATCCGTTACAGCTTATTGTTATCTCTTACAAACAGTAGTTAGTAAAAATTTTATTACTTAAAAATTAGTAGTGGGATTTAAATTGACTTTAACACTTTCGATTTGCTTGTAATATTTTTTGTTTTTATAAATTGATTTGATTACATTTTTTTGATTTTATATATAAGTATGATTGTGTTATACTGGTCTTGAATAATCCGCACCCAATAATTTTATAAATACCTAGTCTTATGTATTAAACCAATATGGATAATAGGTAGGGTCTTGGATTTAACTAGATCTATTATTAATAAAATATGAATATTCAACTCAGATTATGATTGATTTAATAATTTTAATACTGATTTTTTTTACCAATAAAAACAGTTGTATTTTGGATTGTAGTTTAAAACATGTGAAATGTACAATAACACATAAATTAAAATGGAAAGAAACCCCCAATATAATATTAGGCCTGATCGCTTCGTTTGGGAATCGTAGAATGAAACAAATTTTGAATGTTTGATTATTTGAAAGGTAGTTTGATCGAGAATGTTCTTAGTTATGTTTCAAGGAAGCCTGTGTGAAATAAACATGACCTCGTTTCTAAATGTGATCGGATACGCAACCCTAAACTCCAAACTAGAAATATAGCCAAGAACATTATCGATCATATTACCAAAAAATCAAAATCGATGCATCAGAAACCCAGACACGTTAAACTTATAACATCTCTTTTTGGGGAGCTTAAAAGAAAAAATAAAACTTGTTAACGAGCGAGTCAAATCCTCAGTATGCCTTATATTGTATTTTGGTTAGCTAAGCTGACCCTTGGCCCTTGATGAAAATCTATTCAGTTACCGAAGCTTTTCTAGTTATTTTGTTGATGCTAATATATAAAACTTCTAAAAAGCAAAATGATAACAAGAAAGATTCGACAGATAATTCAAAAGGCAATAATTTATGCGAATGAAAACTATGACACTCACTGTACAAGATCAGGAGGAGATAAGAAAGTACGAACGAAAAATTAGAACATTATCGAGATATGGAAAAAATGAACATCTATTAATTACTTAGTTTTTATGCACAACAGCCATGTTGTTTACTACATACTGTAAATACATTTACAGTTTAAACTGAACTCAAGAATATTATAAATTATATTTAATCATATGATTAATTGTTATTAATCTTGAAAGTGACACAATATTTATTGATTTTATATTTATCTTAGTTATTATTTTTTATTGAATTATCGGAAAAATTTTGATCGCCTATTTTATAAAGCGAATCTTATACTTGAATAAATATAAAGCGAATCTTTCTAAGAATTGATAAATGTCCTTATTCCATGCTGATAATATCTGTCGAGAAATTTTAATTTTTGTATTTGATAAAATTGCGTGCGTCACAATTTTATCAAAGGAGTTTCGCAATTTACGCCAATAGATACTTCATTCTCTTTTTACAAAAAATAAATGAAAAGTAGTGATAACAAACAATTGACTGTTAATTGTTCAAATACCATGTATAGGCAGTGTTGATTACACTGGTACATTACACATACATAACTGATTTTCCTACATAATAATACTATACATTTTGCGCCTAATTTGCGCTCTCACGATCAGTGACTTTTCGAAAAATGTTTCAAACAACAGTTGTTTATTTTTAACATTTTTTATATTTAAACTTTTGTTCTATCTCTATCGTTTTACAAGACCCAATTGACCAATGCTCATTTACGAACTCAACCTCATTTTTTACGCCCTGAGATCGCTATAAAAATTTCAGCTTGTTTTTTTTTTTTTTTTTTGAGTTATCGTGTACACAGATGGACAGACGGGCCGACAGACAACCGTAAATGGACTAATTAAGTGATTTTATTTACACCTACACCAAAATTTTGTTCGTAGCATCAATATTTTTAAGCGTTACAAACTTGAGACTAAACTTATCATACCTTGATATATATTAAATATACATGGTATAAAAACTTGTAATTTTTCGCTCTCCGAACTAGAAAAACTTAGCCAATTATGACTAATTTTGATCAATTAGACATTAGAAGACCATTTTAAATTCATTCCACCTCAATGTATTCAATCAGTGAAAATTATTATTGTTATTCGTCTCAAAAAACCGACACTTGAACGTTGACATACTCCACCATAACACGCCGTAATTATCTCATGCTAAAGAAACTTTAGAATTAACGGCATAAGTTGATGTAAAACAATATTCGTAATTAAGAAATTTGAACAGATCCTTTTCACAGTTCATTGACTTTACACATATTTTTCTCCCCTAAATATTTAATTATATGTATTTTCTACACACGTTTATTTTAATTTCTATTTATTTATTTATTTATTTATTTATTTTTTTTTTTGTGAATTTAATTTATTAAATGACTGGACACAAAACAAAACTAAACTATACTATATCTAAGTTTGAAAACCACCCACATGGTTTTATTTAAAGTGCAACAGACAGGTAGGTATAATAATAATATTATAATGTACCAATACTACTATAGTTATAGAATCCCTATAGAGTTTATAACAGAGTAAAAGAGTAAAAATGTTAAATCTCTCAACTACTTGTAAATACTTTATTCACTGCATAACATATTATATCTATTTACTAATACCTATGAATGTGAAATGTAACTTGTTGGTATGTTTCATTATGTGCAAATAATTCCATTTAAAAATTACATTTTTGAATAAATCATGTCAAAGTCTCTAGTAATACCAGTTCAAGTACTTGCAGACCGTCATGGAAAACAGTGAGGAAGATATATAGAGTTTCGAATAAGGTAAAAAAAAGGAAAGGAAGGAAAATAGTCTTAGTCTGGTGGATAGCCATTAAAAGCTAGATAAAATAAAAGTCTCACCAGGGCGAGTAACTGTAACAATCACATAAGAAAAGGAGAATATAGTGCCTTTGAAAAACGCATAGACCTATAAATACTTGAATGGAACTTGAAGGGACTGACGCCAAACATTTTTTGGGGAGACAAATTTGTGGATGGGGTCATTTATGGGTACTCTAGGATTTTGAAGAATATAAGAAAAATTATGGATTACCAAGGCCATTAAATTTTCTAAGCTAGTCAATGGTAGCCAAAAATAATATTGATTAAAGCAAAAATGTGCACATACTACTAGGAGAGATTTGGAAAAATAACTACCATGTAACTGTAGGATAAAACAGAGCCAACGAAGCCATCTAATCACAGGTGAACACCTTTCTCTAAGTAGACATTCAAGAATCTAAAACAGCCAGGCTCATAAGCAAAAGTACAAACTAGCCAGAAATTTATTTAAATGTATAGCACTAGAGGTGGTAAGATCAAAGGAAGTAATGAAATGTTGCAAAGCGCTAGCTGTAGAGAGAGATGAACAGCAATGGGACAAAGAAAGTAATGAAATATAAAAAGAATAAAATCTGCGCAGCCCCTCGAGTTATTATAGGAAACAGAGTTTCAGTCTCAAAAAATGGAGGATGGTAAATGCTACGCGAAAGACGTTGAAGAAAATTAAATCGTCCTCTGCAGTTTCGATTTATGTAACTAGAAAAATGAACGATCTAAAATATGAAAGGGTATTCGTGTAAATAATCTAGAATATGCGCCGGAATTGGCATCAAGAAAATATTAAACCTTACTAAGAGATGAAACAATCCACTTTTCCAACGTATTTTAACCTAGTTCAATAAGAACAAAAAATAAAAGGAGGCAAAGCATGGTAGAATTAGACAAGGTATGTTCGATGGGGAACGAGTTTTGTTTCAACTCGCTCATGTATCCAATCGACGCCATCTTAGCATGTTCCAGCTTCCTGATTCAAATGTAAAAACGTGAATACGTATATGCGAACAATCTTTGATTTTAGTATTGAAAAAATCGTTACTTACAATGAAATTTTTTTGGCATAAGCGAGTGAAAGTAAACTCATAAGCATTTGACAAATAATCAATATGGCGGTGACTGAATACCATGCGAGAGACATTACCGAGAGTGAGGGAATGCCCCCATCCAATCCGTACCTGCACAAGAGCATACCTTGTCTAATTCTACCATGAGGCAAAGTTTTTTTTTTTTTGTGTGGAATATATTCAAATATTTTCAAAGAATTTCAATAATGTCGCTTAAAATTATTAGGAACACTTAGTAATTTTATTCTTCTAACACCACTGTTGTTACATTCATATTCATTTACCTTTTGTACACACATTCTAAAACAATATCAAACGTTTTACTTAAACTGAATAATATTTTTAAAAAAAATCAATACCTTTCACAGGTCGTAGGTATAAATTTTTTGTTTGTTTTATTTTTTTAAATTTACTTTTAAGAAAGTCATTCACATTTGGTAATGATATAAATTGAAGTGCAAACATTTAAAGATGATTTAAAACTAAAAAAAAAATCATTAACCAAAACAAACCCAAAATTAATTTATATAAAGATGTTTATATACCTGATTGATTATGGAATCCACACCTGCTAAATCTACAATATTAAGGGCTAATTATTTTTTTGGTTTAGAAGAAATGTTAGTTTTAAAAATATATTCAAATGTCATGCTTAATTTACTGTATAGTTATTGATCTGTGTTATATAGTTCAAATATAAACTGAAATTTTTCAGGAAATTACTTTGTGGTTGGGAATTTTTGGTATAAGTGCCTCGCTTTTAATAAATTTTTTGAGTGATTCGGAATATTGGATTTAGGTATGATTTAGTCATCTTAGAGAAACTGGCTACGTCCCCTTCGTAATGAAGCTCATTAGAAAAATCAATATTATTTAGTCGTTTTTCCAGCAGCTTTTCTATGCACAAGTTTTTCTCCGGTAGTTTTTTGTGAACAATTTTTATTGAATATAAATATTTCATACAAAATTGCTTTATTAGTTGCATATACAGAGGATTCGTGGCTATCCCATAACTTTCACGCATCCCCTGTAGCCCGGAACTTTTTTTCATATCAACCATTTTCTAATTTTAGACACGAAGCGTTCATGTGCTTAATAAATCTGCATTGTGATTACTGTTATATGTATGTCGGATTATCCAGAGGCAGAATAACCACGATTTTACCAAATAATCTTATTTATTAGCCCCCGAACCAAAAAAAGGAGTATTATAAGTTTGACCGCTTTGAGTTTCTGTCTGTGTGTTTGTGCGTCTGTCTGTGGCATCGCAGCGCCTAAACGGATGAACCGATTTTGAATTTTTTTTTGTTTCTTTTTAAAGATAATTTAATGGGGGACTGTTTAGGGTTCCATACCCGAACAACTAACAAATAGACGATGATCCTCAAAATCGGTTCAGTTTAGAGAAGGCTTTAAGAAAAAAAGTAGTTTAATGGAGAGTGTTATTAGATACGTTTCAAGTGCGAGATTTCACTTATGTGTAAGGCCTTTACTTATTAATCGAAATAAGTGAACCACACATGTTCTATATTTTTGTTCCTAACAAATTTCGTTATGTCACGCCATTACCATTCCTAGGAATTTGTATATTTCTGCCCTTCACAGGGAACAACTTCATAACTGATATTTAATTTGGAAAACATCAAGGACGTCAAACTAAATGATTATATACTAATATTTGGAAAGACTGGATATCTCTCCAGATATCACAAGAACAATTATTAAGCTACTTCAAAAACAATCTATACTTTAGTAAAATTCAATTCATTTTTGGTTATTTTTTTTGTTTATGTACACAATAAATATCTTTTGCTACTGGTCTTTCTTCTCTAATTTGATTTTATTCTGGTCGGCATGATTGAAAAAAGGATATACGATAAAATCGACCTGGTAATTTAAACCAAATAATATGTTTACGTCATTCATTTAATTTTTTCACAAAGGCCGCAAGTTGCAAGTAACAAAAACTTTATGTTTATAAAAAATATAATTTTACACTGATTTACACTGAAGTATAATTGGGATTATACACACATAGATTTTTGATATTTTAATCATTTTATGAAGTTGTGGTCATTTTTAGCTTTTTTTTTACAAAATTTTTCTGGTTCATATATTTCCATGCCCAAAGCTTTTAGTAGGAGATCCGAATTAAGGTCGACCTTCACCCATCTGTTTACCGAATGAAAGTTATTTTTTATGAAATGTAAAATATTTACAAATATCCCTGTTGTGGGTTGCCCTAAAAAATATGGTCCAGACAACTTTTAATAAAATATCAAAACTTGGAAAGCTTGTTAATTTTATTTTTTGACTGATATTTTGTGGACAATCATATACCACCGTATTTGCAATAAAATTATCTTTATTTATATATGTGAGGAAATGAATTAACAGATGAACGTAATTACTATTCACAACTTGTATAAATGCGAAAATAGTGAACGAAAAGAGGCAGACAGTATAGCTGCTGCATATTCTTTATGGCTTTTACTTTCGAGTAGATCAAAATTCGTTAGATATGAAAGTCAGTGAAAAAATTTCTAAAAATTTTACTCTTGATATTTTCACTAAAAGTAGTCTGGACCACTTTTTTTTAGGCAACCCATTGCAGGGATATTTGTTAACATTTTATATTTCATAAAAAATAACTTTCATCCGGTTAACAGATCGGTGAAGGTCGATCCTAATTGGGATCTTAGACTATTTTTAATCTAGAATGAAAAATTCCAAATAATATAGTTGAAATAAAAATAGTACAAAAAATAAAATTGACGCATAATTTTTACAAAGTTTCTTGCAAAAAAGAAAACATCTAACTGTCATTGCTTCTATACTCGCTTGATACAATCATTTTCTGCAATACCGAACTTACCTTTAGCAATCTTTCAAAATGCTGACGAAAATAATCACACTTTAATGTCTACGAGGATTTTCGTTCTACATAGACTACTTTTTAATTCGAAAAATGAGTCGAAACTCACTAATCACATTAATTCATTCAAAACACATTTCCAACCTCTTCCGAGAATTCTCATTCAAGTTCGTTTCTAAATACAACAACTTGTATTTGTTTCTTAAAGCTGATTTGTTTTTCACATGTATCATACAAAACTGAAATCGATTTTCTATGATACGAATTATAAAAAGCTCTCGAAATATGATAAACTACCTACTACCGATAAAATATACTAATTTGTAACATAATTAGTATATTTTATCGGTAGTGTGAACGGCAGCGATCAAATTAAATTTTCAAATTTAAATAAAAATCATTAAATCGTTTTTTATCGAAGTAAGCGTGAAGGAAAAATGATCATAGATACTAAAATATAATTTTTGTTGGACAATCAATGATGTGCGTCTTCAGTTCGAACCATCTTCAAAAAACTTTTAAAATATTAGAAAAATAATCATGATGATTGGAAAATATAGTTAAAAGTAGCAAGCGAATCTGTTGAAAACGAGTAATGATAGCGCGACTGACTTTAAAAGAACGTAAGGGTCAAAATGTACCTTTAAAATGTATAACAACATCATTTTTCAACAATTTTGTTTTCTTGCAACAAATTGCTCAAATTTTACAATTTTTTTAGGCAAATATATCACCTTAAAATTGTTATGAACATTTTTTTAACCCCCGAACTAAAAAAGGAGTGTTATAAGTTTGCCTGCTGTGTGTGTGGACGGAAAGTATTCCTAACTATGTTTCAAATACAAGTTTACGGTTCCATATCCGAAAAAAATTAAAAAAGTGCGACGATCTTCAAAATACTTTAAGGAAAAAGGTAATTTAATGGAGAGTATTCTTATGTATGTTTCAAGTGCGAGTTTAGGGTTCCATAACCGAAAAATATGTTGGAAGTTTTTTAAATTTTGTGAATTTTACTTGTGAACTATGTTACTACACTAAGTAAAGTAATAATATTACCCATAAAATATTTCATTCTAATATTTAAATATTGTTTTATTATTTTTAAACAAATTAAAATTATAATTTTATTTATAATAATTAATGTTTATAATTATGAAAATAGTAATGTTTTTTTTTCTTAAAATATTTTTTAGAGCATAAAATAATAACTTATAAGTTACCTGGTACTAAACAATAGCGTCGTTCGTATCAATATTAAAACATCTCTTGAAAAAAAATATGTTTACAAATATAATTTTTATCTTAAAAAAGCAAATCAAATAAGTTACATTTAAAAAAATTCGTGGAAAAATTCGGAAAATATGAAATAATAAAAAAAGTTCGTAAAGAAAATATCCATTCCAGTTCAATCACAGTTAAATTTGTGTGTGGACTTTGAATGATCTTGATCACTTGTTTTCAGAATTTTCAACGTAATAGAATAAGCTCTAAAGACCCACCTATGCAGTGACCTACGTCTGTGACTTCAAGAACTAAAAAATTATTTGGAAAACTTATTTTCTAATTGTACACTAACTGTATTCAGGATTATAAATTAATTTATTGCTATTATACGAGTATTATAAACAAACGACATTATGGTTGATAGCCATGGTACGGCTAGTGGTATGGTATGGTAGCCATAATACGGGTAAAGTACTCCTGCCAATACGTCAAAACATGCGGAAGAACAGAAGATATAGTACCTATACTAAAATTTTAATATCGTGTTGAAAGATAAGTACCTCTGGTAAAATTTTAGGAACGTGTTAAAAGATAATAATCCAACAAGAAACTTTTTTTCATAAACTTAATATATTTTGTTATTTACAGAATATTTAGACAGTTAACGAGTATGGTAAGATGTGAAATATTTCTACTGAAGGGCTAATAATAATACAAATGCTGCCTCATATGCTATCGTACTACGAAGTTCCATAACATTTATGTATGTTGCTTACATATAGATACAAAAGATTACATATGTACTTACTACTTAAATTAAATAAATATTTATTTTTATATTTATAAAATTCTAAAGTCATTCCTAAAAGTTGATACTTTTACTGCTACAGAATTCTAGTAACTTTGTTAAAAAGCACGCCTTGTAGTAAACCTTATCATTACGACCTTTATGGTTGCTTTTAACTTCTTAATATTTTATTTTATTTATTGATAGTGTAAGATATATGGAAAAATCAAATGTGGAACTATGTGAATATAAATAATGAACTATAATTATTCTGTATAGTATTTATGGTCATATTATATTATAAGAAATGCATTTATGTATATTTATCTATAAAATTATCAAAAATAACATACATAAAGTACAAATTGTAGTTTAATACTTACAAAATGTTACAAAAATCGCATAATAAACTAAAGATTATACATTGTTCCCTATAAAGTTAATAGATCTAGAGCCAGGATAAATTTTGGTAATAGGACAGACCTATGGCATATTTCGGTCGAAATCAAACATAGAAACTAGTGAAGCAATGAAGCATAAGACCGTTGTATACGATATTCAAATAAGAACTTAATTGAATGCCGAATGAAAAAATCATTTTAGTACCAAAGGATTCTTTTGGACAAAATCAGACAACATAATTTTTGCATTTGTAATTTGATTATTTTAATATTTAATTATCATTCGCCAATTTGCGAAAGGACTACGAAAATGGCTTCCTATGAAATTTTTCCAAACCGTCCACAAAATGTTCTTCGGATTGTTCTGATCAAAAGCTCTGACGGTAGTTCTCAAGTCATGGGCTATATAACTATAATGTTTGTGTAGCTTTATCGTCCGTTGCTTAAAACTATCCGTTACAAAATTTTGTGACCGTCATAGATTTTGATCAGAACGATCCGAAGAACAATTTGGGGACGGTTTGAAAAAGACTCACAGAAAGTCATTTTCCTAGTCATATAGGTACTATATATGTATTACTTTTATTGGCCGTAGATCGAAATCGACTCGTTAAAAATTTTAATGGCCGTGAGAGCTTTTGATTAGAATGATCTAAAGAACATTAAGATGGGTAAGATAAAGTTTCACAGAAAGCCATTCCTATCTAATATTGATGGGCTTTTTTGTTTTTCGTCAAAAGATTTTTTCTTTTTTCATTCAAGTGTAATAAGAAATGACCCTTAAATTAAAGAAAAAACATTAATAATGCAAAATATACCATTAACATATCAAAACGCAACCTTGGGTTGTCATACTATCCCAAAAATTAGGTAATTAAGATTTTATTTGAATTGCGACCAACAAATATTACAGTTAGTCCTAGGAAGTCTCTTAGAGGGACTCTTAATACATTTACTGGTATGATATTTAATGGCATGGTTTTTAAAATTTTTAAAATTTAATGTACCTATTAAATTAACAAATTTGGAATTAAAAGTAGGTAATGGGTTCCACATAAATAGTAGGTACTTTGTATAAAATGCGTGAATAAAAAAATGATATCATTTATATATATTTTTTAAATGAAAGTGTGAACAGAAATTTAAACAAAAAAATAAAACAATAAAACAAAATTTTTGTATTAAGAATAATAATATAAAAAAATTTATAAATAAAAGTTTTAAACGATTTTATATATGTATCGTGACTTGTTTACTGTCAGAGGTGTTAGATTGGGGTTGTACCTAAAGACTTTTGACTGCAATAAACAATGCCCTATAGGCCAACACGAGCTTCTTTTTTATTTTTAATATTTTTAAACGATTACGTATATATCAAAAATATTATTATAGTATAGTACTCAGTCATATTGTATATTATACTTAAATTAAAAAAAACTTGTATAATATACTTTCAGACTTTACACTTAAGTTTAATGTTTGATTTAAAATTGATATAAATATGTTCTCATGTATTTAAAATATTTATTTAATACGTCTTGTGTGTACCAAATAAATAAAATTCTATAAAAATGAAAGATACGAAGGCGAACACCATACAACAACGAAAATATGCTATTATAGACAAATATAGACAAAACATCAATAGGGGATAATCCTGATGTCGAATTGGCCATATTACCCATAAAAATGTAAAATTAGACTTGATACCAAGACAAAATTTGTAAGTGAAATTAATATTGATTAAAAAACGAAGACGCTTTAAGCAATCAAAGATTGCATTCTATAGTTGCCCACCTCCTTTTCGCAAAACAAACTTTTATATGATGAAATCTCGATGCTCACGTATGACGTCATTAGTGGGTATCTTCCTTTTTGTTTAGTTACGAATTTTAAGCGTCGTACTAGTGAAAATTTTTAAAAACCAACTTACTTCACTTTTCTATTCGCGAAGTATGAATTCTTCATCTGAAGTGATTAAAAAAATTGGTCCGATCCCCTTGTAATAAGTGGATCGTATACACTCTGCGATGTTATATACTGTTTGATACTTGCCAATTTCGTTTTTGTCTTTTGTGTCTAGCCGAAGATAAAGCTAAATGTTTATGTTATTTAATATAAAACAAGGGAAAACAAATAACTGACTGATTAATTGTTGAAATAATACCTTAAATTGAAAGCCGTCATTGCTAAACTTTCAACTGAAATAAATCTTTTTTAAATCTTATGATAATTATACAAAAAAAAACAGGCGTATTTGGATGATAAATCGCAAGGATTGTTACATTATTACAGCATGCTATCTAAACCGAGCACCCTATACATCCTAGTAGAGTATACACTTCTAAAATATCACAAAATTCTACAAAATAAATAGATTCATGAGAAGTGATATTAATAAATACGTACTTGTGAAGTATGATACAATTTTGTAAATAATTTATATAAAATAAAATAGTGAATGAAATCTATTTTCGGTATCTGAAATAATTGTAATAAATTTATTTCATTATTATAAACATATTTAACATAGATATAACATTATTATCATATATACTCATACCATTCGTATTATATTTTATAAAAGACTTGAGTATATAAATCATACTTTGTAATGAAATCACCTTTAGCTAATAAATATTATTATACTTGTGTGTAGCTTTAACCAAATAAAATGAATGTTTGTATACTATTTCGATTTAGATAAATTGTTTGCAACAGATATACATAGAATTTTTGAGGCTTAAACTAAAGTTACTTTTTTGACGGAATTTCTAAAAAGATGAGGTTTTAACTAAGCCGTGGCCAAAGAAACAAGAAGCGAATACAAATTATCCTATTTACTACAATGCTGATAAGGTATTCGCTCCGAGCGTGAATTTCGTTTCCATGACAACGATACACTACTTTAATTATAGAATTAATGGATGCATATATGGTTGGAACAAATGGTTGGAACGAATTACAAAACCGGATCATTGAAAACAATATTATATCCGAATTCCAATCAGGGTTTAGGGCATCATATGAAACTATGGACAACATAGTCATAATAGATGCCCTTATGAAAAATGTTTAGCAATGAAAAGGCGAAAACTTTACTGTTGTTTTATTGACTCAAAAAAAAGCTCTCGATTCAGTCGACCGAAACATGCTATGGGAGTAGTGACGACTTATACAAATTTCATACTATCGAAGAGGATAAGTTTGTTGTTTTGATGACCAAGTTTGTTGTTTTACACACATTAAAACATGAAAACGTATATATGAGCCATTCTGACTTTTAACTAGTAAATTGTAAAGAATTTATGTTATTTTACTTAATTTGTTTTTTAAATTTTTACGTAAATACATATTTTATAATTTTGTACTATTCTGTAACACAAGCTGTAATTTTGTAATAATTGATTTGCTTTTTGTATATCAATAAAGAATATATATATGGATGCATATATAATTGTGTGGATTGCATTGAAAACTTACATTTAAAATTTAATATTCTTGTTTCACAAATTTAAATAAATAATTACGATAATTAACATTTGAAAAATAATATTTGTACAATTTGATTTCTTATTTTCACAATTTTTAATGCATTAAGTTTAATTAATTAGTGTTTTTCAATCATTTTAATTTGACAGTTTCTATATCATTAACATGTAAATAATTGCAAATTAGTCATAACAGCCCACTTTATCTCCAAAATTTTTCACTTAAAGCGCTGGCATCGATTTTATTATCCCTACCATGACTACGCACACAACGAATAGAGACAAATTCTATCGTATCTATGTAAGCATAAGTAATATTACAGTAATAAATAGGGATATCAACCAGCAGTATTGTGGGTTTCACCGACCAGTATGGGACTGACACCTTTTTTTTTTGGAACTACGTTCCTTATCGCCCGTAATCGCTCTGATTTGGTTCCTATTTGGGAGCTTAAAGCAAAAAAAGTGAAACAAAAAAGCACACCATAAACCGACCATTTTAACCTAGGTCACCTTCGAAACTAAGACTTTTTTAAAAGATTCAGCTTGCCATGAATTTTGCAAATTTGCAAAAATATTTTTATAATTTATCAATTAGTGTTTATTATCAAAAATTTTATGTTTTTTCGTTTAAAAACTTGTGGAAGTGAGTTATCAGTGGAATTGAGTTATCAGAAAGATAAAAGAGATAATTTAAAGTCAGTACAAGGAAATTTTATGTTATGTCATAATTAATATCCTAATGAAACAAAATGTAGGTATGCACGTATTAGATTGACTACTAAATCAGAATTATGTCTTTTTTAAACCTATGTTACAATTAATTGAAGCAGTAAACAATAAATGTAGCTAAAATCAAATTCTATAAAGAAAAAAATAAGTATTTGGCTTTGAAAATTAAAACCTTAAATTTACAGAAAAATATCTTGTAAATAAAATAGTAAGCGCTACGACAGGCATTGAAATTCCAAGTCGGAAACACGTTTCAACATCTATATAACGAAAATTATCAAAAAGTACTATATAAAGAAAGAAGTAGGTTGAAAAGCTTACTAGGAAACATTATGATTTTTATCAAATTGGTGATGCTTCAAATTTTCCCATTACATACAAAATACAATGTTGCACATCCGGTATTGACATATCGGCTTTTATAATAAGTATAATGTAACGAAAATGAATACGGGAAATATATGAGACAACCTTCATTTAAAAGAACAAAACAAATGAAACAAAGTTGTCGTAATATCATAACAATATGAGCAAGATTTTAATCGTGCGTCAAAAGAAATAAAATACATAAATAAGGAAGATGATAAATTTGAAATTTAAGAATTAATTCATTCATTACACAAAAACTAATTATAGGGACGAGTGTAGTACCAGAACTAAACATTTATTTTTTTAGTTTTATAAAGCCATTTTTTAAATATAACAATCAGAAAAGTCTCTGTTAGTAGAACTATTATTCCTGCATGACGTGTCTTTTATTGGAATTGATATATTTAACAGCTATCGATAAACACCGTATTATTCATAGCCCGAAATGTGTGATCCATGGCAAAAAGTCATAATATACTAAAGATCACAACCTGCTGTTACAGAATTAATCTCATCTAAAAGTTTCTCAATCTTAAGTTTATTTTCGGAAAAATCATTATAACATATAGTGTGATTGAAAAAATGAACGGCATTTCCTACTTTGAGCGCCCAGCAAAAACTTTTTTAATGGCTTTGGAATTATTGGAACTATGTTCCTTATCGCACAATATTTGTTTGCTGGTTTGGAGTTAAAACCAAAAACAAAACTGCAACAGGCATCAAAAACAAACATATAGGTTACCTAGGACACTAAAGCTTTTTCAATTGATTCAGGTTGCCATGAATTTTGGGTGGTGAAAGTTATCAGAAGTTAAAGAAAACAGAGATATGAGATAAACATTTATTATGTTATGACATAATAAATGTCCTAATCAACCCACACGTAATGTATTCACATATTCTGATGACTACTAAATCAGAAGTATATCTTTTTTAAACAAATACTACAACTATTTCATACAGAAAAACTAAAGATAGCTATACAATTAAATTACTTCTAAAAATTAATACCATAAATTTTCAGAAAAATATATTGTAAATAAAAAAACTTAGCGTTACCTTTAAAATGTACCAAAGTACGAAAGAAATATATTTCCTACCGAATGTCCCCACGACACCACTGTTTTTTTTTTTTTTAAATGATCTTAAGTGAAATTTTTGTATTATGCTAAGTGAGTATCTATTATCGTTTATTAACGGTATATTATACTGTTAGATTCAAGGTTCATGACTTTGTGTCCTTTAATTTTGCCTCCTCAGTGTCTTATATTACATTTTAAAATTAAAATATAGAATAGAAAATAATCTTCCATTTAGCAATGCCTTAAATGAAATGTGAAACAGTAAGCGCCAAATTGATTACAAATGCACATGGCTTTCTCTTGGTTGCTTGGTTCTAGTAAGTTTTTTTTTTGATCGAGTTGCTCTAATAGATATCATAGGGGAAAATATAGTGTGATTCATGGTAAAATGTATCCGTGGTACTATGCGTTACCCTATTTATTTTTATAAATGTGATTATGAAAGGATTATGTGATGGTATGTAATAACACACTTCAATTTATATTTCAATAGAAGCAACTTTTTTGTAAAGTAAAATAAAAAAGTTGTGGATGTTGTTTTACAATACATACACCTATGACATTACAGTCACTTCTGCTGAAACAATAGAATCTTCTACGTTTTCACAAAAATATTATTATTATTTTATTATTATTATTACTTATTATTACATGCGAGAAGGGTAAAAGAAAAAAATCGCTTTTTAACTTGTTTAACGAGTTTATTTATCGTTACGTTGTATAATGTACAAGTATTATACATTTTTTTTCAGTTTAAATATCAAATGTAAAATTTGTATGTAAGAAATGAATAAACATGATAATCATCTGTTAAAGAGTTCAAAAGAATGTCTTAAAAGTTTCCAATTCAAATATTTCCTCGATCTCCGAAAAATAGTTTTATTTATTAAAAGTTCTTGTTGTCTTTCAAATATTTCTTCGATCTCTAAAAAAAATATCTTTATGCATTAAAAGTTATAAATCTTTTAAATTATACGAATTTCCGGATGGTGTAGGTTTTCTATACTTTTCTAACCTAATAAAACCTCAAAATAACTTGATATCCATGTCCTTTTGCATTGCTAATTTGATTCATTAGTTTAATTAAGTAAGATTATATTCGGTGATAATTACAAGTAAGTTTTTAAAGATCTTTTATACGGAAACAATTTTGATTTATTTTACCATGTTTTCTTCAAAATCTTTGCACAAATCACATAAGCAATATCTTTTTTGGGTGGAGATTTGTCTTTACCAAATGAAAGTGCTTTTTGCAAGGAAAATTCTTTGAATTAACAGGGTTGGTATGATTGTTCGGGTTTCGTCCTAGTGATAGTGAAATTTACGAGATCATTAAGATTGATATCGGGTATGTATGTATTTTAAGACGTAACCAATTCCGTTCGAGGTATGCCTATGGTAGCAGTATGCCACTATATATGCATGGGGGAGGTGTATTCAGCCTCTGGAAATAATTGGGAGCTGATAAATGAAATTATCAGCGGAAATGATGGTTTCACATAACCAAAAGTACTTTTATGGATTTATCCAGGATTTTATAATTTATTTTTATTTTAAAGATAATCGAACCTGAACCTAGCGTCACCATTAAACTAAAATGAAACACGATTCTAACAGGAAAAATGTGTTGGCGTATTTTTAGAGTTATGTATTGTCTGTTATTGTATGACAATGACTTAACTTTCAGAAGTTTGGTAAGCAAATTCAGCCTTACTACTAAAAATGGATTACAAACGAAAGAAGTTCAAAAGCTTCTAAATAAATTTCTATAGTAAAATATTATAGTAAAATACTTATATGTTAGTATAACTGATTCTTATATTTATGACCATTAACTATAAACCATATTATAGTTTATAATAATGTACTTAAGGTCGTATTAAAGGTTAATTCACATATTATTATGATCATTCATGTAATGGCTATTAATAAATTATATACATACCTTTTTTTTTAATATTTATCATTCGAATTATATTTAGGTACGTTACTCTTATAAACATTAAACAAGTCAAGATGAGTATGACCCATAAAGGCTGGGCCCAAAAATATTATGATTTTAAGATTGTGCACCAAATTGTGCTTAAAATCGTAAATATGTTGCAGCCAACTGTCTTAGTCAGCCGTTCTATTAACAGCTTAGTTATTTTACTACACGACATCATTTAACTAGCGGGATATTCAGCCATGAACAGCTAAGCAAATGACTTGGATCGATAACGTTTAAATGCCTGTCTAGCCAAGTCATTCAAATTTAGCTCCACTTTCTGCCACCTAGCGCTGAAACTACACATTGTTAATATGGCGTCGGCAAGAAACAAAATTGTTGGTATTTCTCAAAGTTTACTGCGATGGCGAAAAAAAACTAATGGAAACTCTCAGTCATCTTTTGGTGGCCTGAGATTCTAAAAGTTTATTTGTGGGCCTGCTAGGAATCATTGTCGCAACAGTAAATGTGTTGATGCCATGGAAGTTTAACTTGCGTTAGGAAATAATATTTTAATTTTTAACATTTTTACTTTGTTATTAAGTTACGCTAATGTGTCATATTTTCAATTACGAAAATAAACAATATCTGAATTCAGATATTTTATCTTTTTTTGTCAAATAGGTACCTTGTTGTATGAAGGATCAACCAGCTAGTTCATAAAATGTTGTATGGCTGAATATCATTCTGACCGCTATTTGAGCGGCTGAGACGCTGTTTAGTACAAAAATTATATTAAACGTCTAACTTAGCCAATTGGCAGCGACATATACATAAATTGTGAGCCAATAATGAAACGAAATTCCCATAATTCATTTTTCCTGCCTTCCTTCCTGAGGACCGATAGAGGTAAATTTGATTTTTTTTAAAGAAATTTGAAGGTTAGATCGTGACTCGAGAGTTGAATTTCAACTCTCGACGACGGAAATTAATTTTTCGATTTTCATACATTTTTACGATTTTTTTCTTGTCTGCCGTATTCGTCAACAGAAAAATATTGCGTGGTAAAAACAATTTTTTCTTTACAATTGAATTGACTTTTTCGATTTTCGAATATTGATTTTTGGTGGATTTTGATTCTGGTTTGAAATGGTAGAAAAAAAAAAACGTCCTATTATATTTTCCATGTATTCTATTGTCAAAGTCCATATCTTTTTAAAGAATAACGGCAGACATAAAATTACTCAAAAAATACGAAAATCAAAAAACTGAATTTCCATAAATTAGAAATTTAAGCCACGATTTAAACTCCTTTATCACCAAAGTTACCTCTATCACCTATCAAAAAGAAAGACAAAATTTTTTTTACATTTTTGTTTAGGTTCCTAGGATGTTGTAATTTTTTGTTTCTTAATGTGAAAATCTTTTAAAAAAACTTGATTTTGACTCAGAATAAGATCGAAGTTTTATAGATCTGCATCTATTAATTCCGCACCAAAATTTAACGTACACACTGATTTTGAATATCGAGGCAAATACAATAAATTTTTATTAGGAAATTAATAATTATTAGGAATAAAACAACACATATTTATAGGTAAATGCTATTCTTTTTTATTTAATTTAATCTTAAAGAGAATAAATCTGATATGAATCTTTACAATAATAAATCTTGACTCTTGTTAAATATTTTAACATAAGTATTTTACGTACATTTGGGGGTGTTGATTTTAAACCATTTATCATTTTATTAATGTGAATATTATTACAAATTTAATATATTTATAAACTATTTCAAGTTCACCGAAAGATCAGCGGCCATTATTATATCTATAGTTTTAAGTGTTGTTGTTTATAAATTTTATTGAGTCGGAAATAACTAATTGCTTACTTCAACCATTTATCTCATTTTTTTGCATAACTCTCTTCTGTTTAATTGTGTTGGTTATAACGCTTCAAGCTTACATGAAAAACGGAATTATTTTTGTGAGAAAGGTTATAATCATTTAGTGACTGGACAATAATTTGTCTAGCGGGAAAAATCAAATAAATTTTTCAACAAGAATGAAATTTTTTGCGTATTTGTCGTAAATATTGGCTAAGCTAAATTAACTAACCACGTCAATTTTTATACAGTGTGCCGTATTTAAAACTAAGACACCCTCATATTTTCGTTTATTTATAGGAATACTGATTTGAAATTTTGAACAGTTTTGCAGGCTGGATGGTCACATTTTTTAAGATACTTAACCGAAATTAGAACTTTAAACGCAAAATTATGAGTGTGGATCAAAATAATGAAAAATGCAAAATTTGTCATAAAAATCGATATATGATTCAGAATTTTATATTTTATATTTAAAAAAAAAATTCTTTTGAAATCGGTTTTCTTTTTGTTAAAAGTTTTTTGTTGTTGTAATTTTTAGTGAATCTGGAGTACACTAACTAGTTTGTGACAAAAAAAAAATCATCGAAATCGGTTGGCGTGATATTCAGTTATTCGCCCTCTTGTCGTTCATACTTAATGCAAATTTAAGACTTTTATGATTTTCTCATGGATACCGTTGCCAAAACTGTACCAAAATACGACCACACGAGGAGCACCAGCTTTCAAACAGATAAAGAATCATGAAAATCGGTTCACCTAGTCGAAAGTTCTGAGGTAACACACATAAAAAAATACAGTCGAATTGGTAACCTCCTCCTTTTTTGTTTGAAGTTGGTTAAAAATAGTAGACATTATGTTTAAGTAAATATGATTTTCGTAGTTTTTGGGTCAAAATTACCTCAAAGAATTTCTCATTAAAATTAAGGAACTATCTATCTATATAAATTGATTCAACTTTTTCCTTACATTTTCTTTCTCATTTTTATATGTTCCAAAATATTTAAAAAATTAAAAATTTTTATTTTTACATTTTAAGAGTGGCAAACTTTGGGCAGCGTATGGATAAATGCAATAATTCTTTAATTTTATAAACATATACATTCATTAAAAATAAATTAAATTAAAAAAAAAAAAATTCAGAATTTATATCATTCAAAATTTAGTTCATAGTTTCAGCCAAGAAATATTTATCAAGGGAAAATAAAAGGGTACAAAGGAAACATGCATATTATAGGCGTGTATATAGGGTGGGTGAATGCCTATAGTTGACCCTAATTTTTGTGATATTTGAAAAATATCACAACACATACATAGAACGCCAACATTTTTGCAAAATAAAATATCATATGAGTTGAGAAATAATAATAATAGTTTTTAGTACATAAAACAAATAAATTGTATAAAATTTTTGATAATATTTAAAATTATTATAAGTCATGTAACATAAATTTGATATCACAATATATTTTATCAAATATAATACTTATGTTATGTTATGTATGTGGTATATTGTTTAAATAAAACATATATATTTATATTTATTTTTATAAATTATTTACACAGATTTACTTATTGTAAAGTAAACTTTATAAAAATTGTTTATTGTATATTTTAAACTGTTATCACATAAGTCAATTTTCGATTTACATATTTATTTACATATACACAGGATGTCTTCAAAGTTGAACAACGTCACCAATTATTGTCTCAAAAAATATACAATATGTTTGTAGTATTAGAACCAGCAAGATGGAACGAAATAAGAAGATGATATTCTCCTTGCCCTTAAAAATCTTAAACGAAAATCTTCAGAGAAAAACTAAAAATATCCACGAGAAACGATTTGATAGCCACTTCAATAATAACTTGTCTATCGAAAAGTGTTCATGGCATTTTTAATTAAATTAATTTTAATCAATTTCTTTTTTCATTACGAATATTTGCACCCAAGCTTAAAATTTTATTTTTTTTAATTAAATTATCTTTCTTCTGATACCAATTTCGATTTGTTAGCTGATCGGTTACCTGTATATACGGTACGAACAAGTAAGTTAAAATAGGTAACTGCACCGACCTGTTAACCAATCAAAAAGAAGACAATTTTATTACAAAAATTATGGTATAGGATTGCCTGCAAAAAACCTTAATGAAAAAAACTTGATTTACCTAAATTAATTTAACTAAAAATAACCATGAACACTTTTCGATAGACAAGCTATCTAGGCGCGTTTATTGATCAGCATATTAATAAAATTTTATAAAAAAAATACGTCTCATATGGTTGTCAGATGGGTGAAGATCGATCTTATACCATCTCTTAGACATGGTTTCCGGCACTTCCATCAAACTTCATTTTATAGCGAAATTCCCTGCAATAAATTTTCCATACAAGTAATATAGAAACTACGAAGACTGTGCACATAATTTTGTGATAAATTTCAATAAAAATTTGTGAAACTCGATTTTTTTGGCAAATCTTTCAAGAAACAAAATAATTTATTATTTTTCGCAAATCCGATAAAATATTTCATTCTTTGTAAGTGCAGATTTAAAATACTTCATTTTTCAATCAATAAAACATTTAGCTGTTTGACTTCGGAGGCTTTTCAAACTGTGCAAATTATACTTGATGAGAAAAAAGTGCAACGAATATACAAATCTTATGTTAATAACTTTGATATATTTCACTATGGATTAGTGAATCTGACTTGCTTTATTTTTCGTTCGGTCAATTGTTCTCTATCAAAAGTTGATGGCTGGGAAGCACTTTACATTTGAAAGTTTAGAACATTAATCTATTGATCTTACTTGATTTTTACTCATAAATAAATGTATTTCAATTTGATTTTTTAGTAAAACAAATCAATAAATATACATCAATAAAACATCTAGCTGTTTAACTTCAGATGTTTTTCAAATTTTTGCAAATTAAACTTGTTTTAGAAAAATGTACAACAAAAATCCTATGTTAATGACAAATTTGGCATATTTCACTATGGATTGGTTTAAGTTTAGTACATGAATCTATTGATCTTACTCGATTTTTAATCATAAATAAATGTAAGTATTTCAATTACATTTTATAGATTTTTTTATTAAAACAAACCAATAAATATACATTGCATTAAATATGTACGAATAATAACATAATATTGTAATACCAATAAGTATTAAAGTCTTTTGTCGTTTATGTCCCAGCATGGTATTGATAACTGATATGCTTGTTAATAAACTTGTTCAACTATTATATTACCATATTACATACAATATTTATACTAAACAAAAACCTCTTTTCAGCCGTAGCTACGGATTCTTTTCAATAATTTTACCTTATTCTTTTGTATACTTGCAAATTTACTCTCTTAGAATGAATCTATTTGTGACTATGTCTTAAATTTCTATTGTCTCACAGAAAATTCGTACGAAATTTCAATTTCGTCTTGTGGGCTTCGAATCAAATACATTCTCTTACCATAAAGATACACTGAGACAATATATAGCATGAATTTTACCCTTTCTATTTTTTTACCGCAAATTTCCATGCGTCTTCAAAATTTGTCGCAGGTCAAACTTTAACGCAGGGTATGTATTTTAGAATTTTTGTTTTTGCATATATATATGAATCAATTTTGCTGGATTGTTTGATTATTTTATAAAGTGACAAACTCCATGCCGTGTTTTTACACACCGGTAGCTTAAATATGCCGTTATCATGCTCATTTGAAAACGCAGCACTTTCGTAAAAAAGTCGTAGAGAGTCGTAGAGAAGTTCGGTAAACTCGCCAAAAAGGAACCACGAAGTTTCAAGTATGTATTAATCATTTAAGAAAGCATCCTTTATGTCCCACGGTCTATATCGTGCGGTGAGACAGAATCGCCTTATTCAACACTAATTTAATTGTCAGATTGCGTCATGTCATCAGGAACAGTATAAACTGAAGCTTATTCTTGTAAACGGAAATAAAATTACATCCGAAAAATCGTAAGTGATGGATTAGAGAATTATTCTTTGACAAAAACTGACAAGAAATTATTTGAAAAACTTATTTCAAACGATGGCAGTTTATTAAAAAATTTCACACGTATGCGATGACTATTTTGGATTTTGGACTACCATGTTCGAAAGGGCTGGAGATGAAACAGATAATAAAATGTCAAAATAGTTGTTATGAAATCCAGTTTCGTTGCTTTGATCAATAAGGAGCTTTGTAGGATTAATAAATAAAAAAAGCGATTTATTACTTTAAATGACCTAGGTCTGACCCAGATTTCTGTATCATGTTGTCACCCATTATTTTTTTTATTATTTATTTAATAAAATGTAAAATTATTATAAAACAATATTTATCTGTATCAAAACAATTATTTATTGGTAAATTTTATAATAAATATTAAATTTTACAAATAACTTTATATAAATCATAAATTTTTATTTATGAGCTAAGTATATGTTTCTTATTAGAATCAATCAGGATTTGACATAATTATAATGTTTTAATGCTGATAGGTGTGAGGTTCCTTGTGGGGTGCCTTTTTGGCAATTTCACTCTACCTGAAGGATATTAAGGCTCTTGTAGATTATTAAAATTATTCCCTTTCACAATAATCTAAAATTAAGAGCCAGAAAGAATATTTATAGTCAGAAGAAAATAAAACTTCATAAGTAGAATTGTAGAATTCTAAATAATAATTCATTCACTTATCATGTTTTCTGTAAAACTAATGTTTACAATAAATGAGCCATCTGTTGATTTCAGTGCTTCTAGTTTGCTTAGTCCCTAATATTAATTTAAGGAAGTTGAGGCATAGTTATACATTTTTGTGTACTTTGTTTCTCACTTGCCCACTCTCAAAAAATACCTGACTCTATTAAAGTTCGAAGGTTTGACCATTGTTGGCATTCATTAGCAGTTAGACTCGCAGACATATACTTTATAAAATCTGCTGATGGTTCTCGCACTAAAATACAAAATATTTACATCATTATAAAATCTGCATATCGATTTAAACTTGTAAGCAACCAGTCTTCAATTGTCAGAAATTAATCGAAGTTGAAATGAATCAGATTTCATTCTATTCCAAAATTTATGAATAAAAATATTGTTAAAAATTTCATTTTAGACATTTAATTATGTAGTCTATATTGTTAAGAAAGTTTCCAATTAAATTGGATAATAAACATACATTTATATAACATTGAGTTGTAAGTTACCTTTATTATATTCATAATAATTATTTGTAAGTAGCAATTCATTCAAAATAATTTTTTTTAGGATCCTGTATCAAATTAAAGTTGATGTATAATTCTTTTAAATCGTAAGCCAATTATAAAGCAATGGTAACATCACGAAAAAGTTGTTTTCAAGGCGGATATATATTCGTTATTTATTTTCTTACTAAAATTGGGTAGGGATGACGTACATCTGGCACTTGAAAGCGGTTGAATTACGGCGGTTAATTAATACCATTTTTTCATGTAATTTTTGCTGTACAGTTTTATACTATTCTAATAATTAAATAAAAAAGCTATTCAAATAATTTCAGTGTGGCTGTTATTGTAATATAATTTCGGTTTATAATTAAATAATGTCATTTTAATTTGCCAGGCAAAAATTCAATTGCTATACTAGCACGAGTCCAGCGTCAAATAACGCAACTACTGTCGAGATCAAGACGTACTTCATTACTTTCTGTTCAAAGGAAATATCCAAAATTCGGGCATCTGAAAATAAACTCTCAAAAACAATGTAAGCTCTCGTACCATATGTCAATCTGTTCAATAATTAAAGAAATATCTAAAATTCGACCATCTAAAACATTGCAAGCTCTCGAAAACATTGTAAGCCGTATAACCGTATAAAGCATAATTTTTCGGTTCTTTTTGTCTAGCTTTTGGAGAGTTCTATTTCAAACTGTCAACAAATCATAAATATGATCAACAAATTTGTAATCCAGGAGCATTAATTTTTATTCAAACGGTGACTTAATAAAAAAATATTATTTTTCTGTGTATTTATTTTCCGACTGGAGGGTGAAAGTGCATTCCTTGCACCCTCCTCTCGGCTCCCATATTTAATTGTGAATTTATATTATTTTAACCAAAAATAATTGTTAACCACTATTGAAAGCAAATGATTTTAATACAAATAAGGTATATTTATCAATTGGTATTTAATTACATGCGAAATTTATTGATTGCAAAAATACCGTATTTTTTGTTTATATAAAAATACTTTAGTTCGTTGTTCGTTCATTAAATTATTTAACTACTTCCATTATTGTAATATTGATATTACATTAGCTTATTTCTCGGTAAAAGGTGTTTATGTACTATTTTTGAAAGTTAAGGTGAACAGATTTTATTACAAGCCCATGCAAATTAAACCCAAGAAAACCCATCGTCTATAGCTTATTTGATCCTGTAAAAAACGATGCCTCTGACTAAAATTCATTACGAAAATCCAATGAAATTAAAACTTCGTATCTTCAAATGGACAGATAATAAGATAGAAGTTGTCGTTAAAATTGAAACGAAATGTTTTTTCCTATTTCTAAATTTTTCTCTAAGGTACCTCTTAAGAAGATTTCCATTAAAACTTTGTATTTGCCTGGCTTCAATCCCTTCAAAATTGAGGTTTTTAAGATATCTTCTGCATAGATTTCAAAATCCAACACACTAACTACTCCATATCTTGAAATAGACGAACAATATGCTCAAACAAATTCTTGTCATAATTTTTGGTTCAAAACTATCTGATTAAACTATCTTGAATGATTTGCATTAAAATTGGAAAGAAAAATTATTCACAATTTTTTAAAATATTTTTTCCAAGAGGTGCACATTGCATCGGCTCGAATCTTGTGAAAAAAAGAAAAGTTCATGCTCATGGCTGCATATCTTACCATAACCATAGCTTTTTTTTAACAACGAGGATCAAGTTACTAACAGCCCTCGTTGCGCAGCTAAAACTACAGAGAAAAAAACCTATTCATCAAGAAGCAGAACTCAAAGAACCTTTCAAAGGCAATGAAATCCTCTGTGTCTAGGAAACAAAGCATCAAAAATAAGTTCAACAAAAATTTCAAGAATTGGTTGACAAACTTCTTATCAATATCGTAAAAATTATATAAAAAAATTTTTCTCTAACTTACATGCAAACTTTGTTTTAGGCTAATTTCAACCTGCCAAAAAGGATGCGACTAGCTAAAATCCGTTCAAAATTATAGTTCTTGAAATATCATCTACGTAGGTTTCAAATTATTCCAATGGATTGATAACGACATATCTTGAAACAGACAAAAAATATGCTCAAATAAAATAAATTTTCGAAATTTGGGTAATCGGTAGGGGCGCATTAATCATTTAACCCTAGCACATTTTGTTTGATTATATAGTACCTTGGTGGGTCGATGATTTGAGGATATATCGCGCCAGGTTTCAATATTATACTATTATCAATTGCATTTAACTATTGAAGTAATTTGATGTGATTTTTATTACAATTATAATTTTTTTTTCTCCAAAATACTAAGTATTTGGTGTTAATTTATTTCTTATTTGATTTTTGTATATAGATGATTAACAGCAAATACGTGAAGAACTGAACGGTAGTCGATAAAAATATTTTGGTCAGGAAGTTGCAATTAGTCACACAGAGAACACATATTACTTACATTCAGAGTAGTTTTAAAAAAACAAATTTCATTTTATACTTCAATTTCTTATTAATTTGTTTTTTTTTTTTCTTTCAATTTCATTTTGAAAATAATTATATTAAACTGCAGTTTTATCGTATGATCAAGTGGAAATGTTAATTAAATATGTTTTAAAATGTGGTCTTGTAGTTTCTTGAGTTCGAATTTATGCAAAAAATAAATGTTACTTTTCTCATAATTTTCAGTGAAGAGTTTGCTGTGACTTATGGAAAGGTCGAAAAGATGGACAATTAAGAAAGAATTTGGGAAATCAAAGCACATTGCTGCAAAGATACCGTAGAGTCTGAAAAAGACATTGCGGTGAAGGCTTCGACTTGATTCTGGTGAAAAAACGTTCAGATATTCCCGTGTCTGCATACTTGGACCATAGCTTTTCGAGCAATATCTATGAGAATCGTGCCCACAGACATAACTAATTTATTTGAACTATCCGAAGAGACAATCTCCATTGTTTACAAAGTGGAAAACCGTCATCTTATCCATTTCAATCGAAGATGTTCAACACTGAAAAAAACCTTTCAAGAGCAGAGAAATCCTCTTTCTTTAGGAAACAATACATCAAAAATAAGTTGAACAAATGTCTCAAGAATCAAAACTTATGACGGAAAATTTGCAACTGTTGAAAGGATGGAACTATAAAATCCAATGGACAAAAAAAACATCATTCATCATCATTTTTGTTGTATATTAAGTATGTTGTCAATGACTTCAGACAAAAGGATCCTCAATTTTTTTATACCCTGACGTAAAAAAAATCGAGAGGTTTCGTGGAGAACTATATTCCTTTTGTACCTTGGTACATTATAAATTATTTTGTTTATTTACAAGATATTTTTCTGAAAATTTTAAGTATTTATTTTAGAAGTCGAATACTGATTTTGTTTTTTAATTTAATTTTATAGCTACTTTTAATTTTTACTGTATGAAATAATTGAAGTATTAGTTTACAAAAAGACATACTTCTGATTTAGTAGCCTGAAAAGCCTGAATATATGAGTAAATTTATTATGACATAACATATAAATTGCATTGTACTTACGTTAAATTATCTCTGTTTTCTTTAACTTCTGTTAAATTTCACAACTCAATACAACTCAATTTTATGACAAAAATTACAAATTGACTGTTATAAAAATATTTTTGCATTTTCTCAAAATGCATGGCAACCTGAGTCGATTGAAAAAGTTTTAGTTTCCTAGATAACCTAGATGTTGATTTTTGGTGTTTGTTGCAGATTCTGTTTTTGGTTTTAATTCCCAACCAGCAAACAAATATCGTGCGATAAGGAACACAGTTCCAAAAATTCCAATAACTTATAGATTGTTCGCTTCATTATATGTGGGCTCACGTTTCATAACGAAGATTGGAAACAATTAATTCTGTTACCTCAAAAAATAAGCAACGCTTCAACTTAAACCACCAGTTTGAATAAAATGCTCCAAATGGATAATTAAACACTTGATATTATTTTATTATTTAAGTGATGATATAAATATTGTTTAAATAGTGATAGAAATAATATATAAAATGAAATAAAATAAAATAAAATATATTTATATTTATCTAAAATAATATAAATGACTATTACTATTAACATAATATAATATAAATAATTGACAGATGTAATTATCAAGTAATATATTGAATTAGTTGTAAGACAAGTGGACAAAAGGGCACTGCGGGTGTGCCATGTTTAAATTGACTCTTTCATACATATGTGTATATATGTAATATTATAAGATATATATAGTGATTGTAATCAGCAGCAATGGTACACGTTACAAGTTACATATATTATTATTATCATTATTATTATTATTGTTCTTATTATAAACATCATAAATGTTTTTGTATACATTTATTTTAAGAAATGTTTATTAAGGCATATGTTTGTATTGTATGAGATTGTTTTGTCATGTTTAAAAGCATTTGACATGGTTTGGCAAGATGGAATTATCCACAAATCCATTTTCATACTAAAATTTTCCGATTTTTCTTTTATCAGACCGAAAATTGCAGCATCTCCTTCCAAGAATATAGCATAGGTGGAGATGTGCCCCAAGGCTACATACTTGGACCTATTCGTTAAGTTATTCTTACTATTATTATAAATATCATAAATTTTGTTATATATATATATATATATATATATATATATATATATATATATGATTTTTATTAGAGATTTTTCACCATGTTTCGCAGCTTTTGATAAGCACGATGCACAATTCCATCTACACCTTTCAAGATAAATAAAACTAGTAACGGTATTCCCCAAAGCTTCCCCATCACTGGAAAATTTCCATTCATTAATTGTAATAAGGGATACTCTTCATGCAATGTGCTCCTAATGAATTTTCTTTTTGTAACATGAAAAATAAATTTTCTGTTATTTTAGGATTTTCGGTACTCACACTTTACTATATTAGTATAGGTTTCAAATAAAAATAGATTCACTACTATAAATATCCGCAGAAAGCAACTAGAAACCGAAACAAGGATTTCGCCCCTGTGTGTGTTAGCCCTTATCTATCCATATTGATTATGATTAAATTTGTTCATGATCGTGTTGTCTTGATTATTTGCAGTTTTCTGAAAAAATAAGTCGAAAATAATCATTAGATAATTACGAAATTAATCCTCAATGCCTCAGTTGATTGAAGCGTCACCAACTTCGTGGGCGGTATGTCGCTGAAAGGCAGTAAAACACATAATGTTATCATAATGGGCCCTATGACTTAAGTGTATCCCTTCCTTACCTTTGTGAAAATAAAATGTAAATTACACAAGCGAGACGGCTTTAGTGGACACTGTTTTCTATATATAATTTTCATTATAATTACTTTTCCGATCCTTGAATTGATTGTGTGATTTTTGTTCAGAGGAAAACAAACACTTTAAGAAGCAGAAGAGAAAACTTTGCGAAAATAATTACTTTTTATTTAATAAAATCGATTCTACCCCCCCTGCAAAAATTAGACCATCTCCGTATTTGTATCTTATAGAAAAATGGTTTACTTATGATTTTGCTTAAGCCAATTTGATATTCTCAAATTTCAATTAAAAAACATTCCTATCGAATAGAGTTTTAAATAATAGTCGGATAGAATTAGCTCAAAGTCAAATTTAAATCAGTAAAACTGTAAACTCACTTTTTCTTATCTGCTAGGTGATAAAGTGATAAATAACTTATCCCATTTGGACTCGTGGTCAAGAAGCCTGTAAAAATGGTTTTTTGCATTTATAAAAAATTAATGTTATATAAAAAATATGCAACTAAAAAAAGAATAAAATGAGCTTTTGTATACCGCACCAAATTTCAAGAAGATCGTAGGATAATTTTAAAAGAAATGTTTCTTCTTCAAGATCTATTATACAACTTAACTTAATTTTGAGCAAGTTCAAGTATAAAAAAAATCGATTACATAAAACCGCACTCCGAAAAAATTCGAATTTACAATTTTGAATATGCTAATTTTATCTGACTATAAATAAGATGGATATTTTTAAAATGATTTGATTTTGTTTTTGACTGATCACTCACTGATCATTATTATTACTATTATGATTATAAAAGTTATATATTTTATTAAATGAATAGAAGTATCGCAGTTGGATATTAAAATATAATATTTATGTCAAACATTACTTCTTATAACTTATAGAGTATTAAAGTTATGATGATGATATCTAAAGCAAAACCAATAACAAAATGAATATATTATTTATTTTATATTTATTAATGTACCATTCACACGACGGTGATAATCTAGTTTTTCCTCTTTTGAACTTTAATCTTACAGAAAGATATTATAAGCTGAAGATTTCAAGATGAAGCTCACAAAAATTGTTACGCCAAGAAGTACAAATAGTGATGAGTTGCTAAAATATTTCTGTCTCACACATTTAGACTTGTGCTTTGGTCTTACTCTTATACATTTATCTTGTACAATGAGTGGTGCACTTTGGTCTTTTCCATTAAAACTCAAACTGGAAGACCAAGACCAAGATGTAAAACAAATATTTTTAGCTCCTAGCCAACAATCAAAAAAACTAGCCTACGCCATAAAAACAATTGGAAAACTTCATCTGAAGTTTTTATCATTTGTATTTGTTTTTATCATAATTTTTTGACGGAATAGATTCTCACTTTTGTTTTAATACGTTTCTGTAAACATGCAAGATCAACGACACCGCCTCTCAACAACAAATTGTGGAATATTTGCTTGTTTTTGGCAATACTTCATTGCCAAATTATCTTCTGGCCTCACAGGTGGGTCCGAAAGAAAATACTCTTCGACTTTTAAAAGATAAAACAACAATTATTTTTCATTTAGATTTTTAGGTAGATTGGTCGTAAATATACCAAAATGAAGATAAAACTATGGGGGACAATTAATCCCAAAGTGATTCGTATCGGGTTTATCTGCAAGAATACCCGAGCTTCACGTAGCCATAGAGAGGTATCCTGAACTATGTTTTTAGATGAAAGGACAGCTAGACTAGCTAGAGCTGTTGCTACAGCTCTGGCTAGATGCCTGAATTATTGCATGGAACCCAGGTACCATTGACTCCTAAATTTAGCTTTCGCAAGGGTCAAGTTGTGTGAATAACGATTTTCTTCCAGGTAAAACGATGATTGTTTTTTGACCTTAGAAGTAAGTTTCGAATTTTTAGTCTTCATGTAAACATGCCTTTAATAATACTTAACACATATAGTACGTTCCATCCAATCTGCTATCATGATTTGATATTTGTTCAAAAACATAATCTAATCTTTGCATATCAAAAATTAGATCAAAGGTCAATGTATATAGGATTAAACGTAAGTCATTACAATGGGATTATGAGGCAAAATTTGTGCTTTCTATCTTCAATTTTAGTAAAATAATAGACCCAATTTTATATTAAAATCAATCAGCTCAAAACTGGATTTCAAATTTTACTTTAAAAAAAAAAGTTTGTTAACGTTTTAAAACTATATGTATACTCAAAATGCAATTTATTGTTGGTTGGGGGAGTTATGTTTAATAAAAATTCTTGAACGGATGTTATTAAATTAAAAATGATTATATCCGGTACGCCGGAACTTTACTGACAATAATAGATACATAAATACGATTAACATTTATATATTAAATATAATCATACGATATTTGTAACTTAAAATAATATAGCGATGATGCAAGGTAATTTTCATTGAAAAAGGGTCTTTGAAATAACTATACGCCTTAAGGTTTGTTTTCACTTTTTGTATCCTTTGTATCTGTTGTTATAATAGCTTGTGTTTGTATATGACAAGTACGAACGGCATTAAATAAAAAAATTTTAATACAGGCTTTTATTTAACTTGCAATTTTTGTATGTTCGGATCAAATCTTGCAACTGAACTTTAAAGCAGTTTTCGTCAACCGTTGAAATTTAGTATACGCGTTCAGTTTGGACGACAATGCATGGTTAGCTAAATGACATCATCCTAAATATTCTATGCTGGATCACACAAGATGACGGACTAGTTATTTTTTATGCATTCCCATGATATGGATTAGAAATGAAAGGATTTACTGAGAATAATACGAAAAACATATGAAAATCGGATGAAAACACATATTTATGGTTAACCTGACCTGATTTTCCCATCGCTTCTACCATATTTGATATCTCTTTTAGTTTTAAATTAAAAATTTTAATAATAAATACTTTATAGTAATTATTACTGTGAGTGAAGTATACAAGACTAAAAAAGTTTGAGGCACTACGAATCATCCTTGTATTTTAAATTGAACGCCTCCAACTTTTACAAAAAATCATGCATGAGTAACTCATAGAAATATTTATTTTCTACTTTTTGCTAGATACAATAAAAGCTTGTCCATTAAAAATATTGTGTAGTTAAAAAATTTTCTATAATATCTAAGAAATAATCGAAATTTAGAACAAAATCTGGAAAATTAAAATATCGCTCCCAAATGAATAAGATCTATTTTAATGACTTTTTTCCTTCAAGTCTATCATCCAGACAAGCATATGCTGCTTAAACTATAAATGCGCTTTCATTTAGGCGGAAGCGCAAATCAGTATTTTCAACATATATAATTAATGTAAAAAATTTGCAGCTGTCTCTCCTTGCCCACCCACTTGGTGACGCTCTTGAATTATAAGTCAAATAGAAGTTTTATATAAAAATAAAAAGTGTTTACCGATAAGACTCAAATATTTAACTCACTTAAAGTTTCTTTGTTATAAAAGGTAAAACATTCCTAATATCTAGAACTAAGGTATAAAAAAAGGGTTTTAAAATGTATTTATTTTGACATATACCTAGAGTATTATAAATTTTTCAAGACATGGGTATTTATATAAATAAACATATACTATACTTTTGAATGAATGCTATGTATAATGAATAAATTAATTACAGTAAAACTACTGAATAATAACAATAATAACTATAGTAAATATGTATAGATTTTAGTTAGAAGAGAATGAGTCTATTTTTTTTTTATTTTTAATTTAACGTTTTTACGTTTTCGGTCTGATGAGCATACAGGATGTGATTTACTCTGTTTTATACAGATATATACCACCAATATATAAATAATATTATATACCTTGCTATGAAATACCTGTACATGAATAAAATGTATTCAAATATAAAGGACATTTTATCATTTACAGGTGAATTTTGTTTCGATTGGATCGATACTTGACAAAAATCCAAATTAAATGGAAAATATATTTAAAAAAAAAAACGTTTTGAATTTTTTGTAAAAATTATTTATTTGCGACAATTTTTTCGATATCTCATCTTCATGGCAAAAGTGTGAAAAATACAATTTTAATCATACAAATTAAACTTTTGTATAATACAAATTTTGTCGCATTCAGGTAAAATGAAATATATAGCTTTGTAAATAAATAAATTTTGGGGATAATGTATGTAGGATTAATTTTGTACATATTTGCATAATATTGATTTTATTTTTATTATTATTTTATTATAAATATTTTGTGTAGAATGTAATCTGAAAATATTTATCGAAAAATTCCAAAAATTTCATTTTAGCTTGTTACATAAACAAGAAAAGTAGATCTAGACCGACGATATGTCTCCTCTCCATTTAAAAGCTTCATCTCGAGTTTTATTTCACCCCTACTGTTCGCTTTATTTCTCCTTTGTACCATCAGCTACTCTCTATCCACAGATTTAAAAAATCGCGTCTAAATATATTCAGTAGAATTTATAGATCTTAAATATAAAGTTTCTGTATTATAGTCTAAGAGATTGTTTTCTAAAATTATTAGTAACAAACAACGCAATTCTGAAACCTGATTGAATAATCATTGAAGTTTGAGTAGCTCTGGACATGTTTTCATATTATCTTGCTCCAATTTTGATACTTAATTCAAATTATATGCCCATTTAATCAATTTATATTTTCTGTGTAAGAACGGGTAACCTTCTGAACTAAGAATGTATCGAATGCGACGTTCTTAAGAAATGTTTCTTCATTCTTTCCTCAGCCTAACTTCGAATATAATTTTAACGGTCAAAACCGAACTCAATTAGCAATCTCTAAACCACCAAGTGATTCTAGAAGCTTTGCCCCCCTTGTGTGTCAAATCTTTTACTAATGTTACATATTCTACATATTCTCATTCTTATCTAAAAAAATGCAAAGATTGAGATTTACTATCAATTTTAATATTTGCCTTGGTTTCTGATAAAATGCTTGAATAATTTTTGATCACCTGTAGATAAATGCATTCATTATTGGTAGACTAATTTTATTTATTTAAATTTAAAGAGATACATAATATTGGAATGTAGTATCAATCCATTTCAACTGTGCGAGTACAATACCAATCAATGTCCCAAGCGTTTATTTTATTAGTAGAGGTACACTGCTTGCTGAATAATGATAATCACTAAAACATGACCGGATTCTTTTCAAAACCAAAAATCAATAATAAAAAAATTATTTAACTACACAGCTTTTTTTTATTTATAGGTATTATTTCTTCCGAAAAAGGTTCGTGTGATTTTTAAAGTGATTTTATAATTTGGTATTTCCTATCGAATTAAGATTAAAAAAAACTTTTTTTATTTTGTAATTCCATCTTATTTTAGGATTTATGTTCGACTAAAAAACAAGTGTTTTTTCATACTAGTATACTTTTCTTGGGTATCGGAAAAGAAAAAAAATTTTAGGGGTGCATTTTCTGTAGAATGTTTTTTTGTATCTAACTCAATTTAAATCAATATTCAAATGGGCCTTTTTCCTAAAATTTTTATTGCTTCAAAAGACTTTCGTTATCGAGCCAAAACTTCATCGAGCCAATTTTTGGATAACATCAATAGCTACGAAAATATAAAGGATTTAAATGTACAAATAGAAAAAATGGAAAATAACACTTGATGACGTCATAACCTGCAATTGCCATAGGAACTAGATAAAAATGAAGAGTTCGATGAGGAAAATGATAAGGATCAATATTATACAAAATCGCCGAAGTTTTATAAAAGTCTGACATCCGTCAAACCTATTTAAAACATGCGTCTGAAGTAGCAAGTGTTTTATCGAATTTCGTTCGATTGACCTAATGAAAATGGAAAATGATACTGTTTAGGTCTTTAAAATGAACTTAAATGGTCTTGACTTTATTCTGGCTAGTATATTTTCTTCCGGAATAAATATTGTACATTTTCTAAAGTTCTAAAAATTCATTTAAAGAATTGAGGGTTTTTGTAAGTGAGCTGAAATTGTAATAATTTCGATGTAAAATGGGTAAAACTTCAACTTTTATTTTAAAAATTGAATGCGAGAAATTTCGAACGTATCCAATTGAGAAACTTTTAAGGGTATCTCTTAGTGGATCTATTAAAAAAGGGTTGCAATAGAATTATAACTCAAGCCTTTTCAAAATTTTTGTGTTATTTCAATTACTTTTGCCTATTATAACGAATTATTCTTTATTTTTCCAAAAAAGTAGATTTTGCTGACAAAATAATAGAATTTATAGCCACTTTGACATCCTGCAGTATGAATATAATTTCTTATTTGAACAATTAAACATGAATTAATTTTTTAATTGCAAATATAGAAATCTTTTCAAAATAATCCAAACAAATTACTTTAATTATCGTTTAATTAACTTATAATTAATAATATTTTCGTGTGCTTACCTGTAAACAATTTTGACAGTAATTAAAATTTTTATTTTAGCTTTGGTCAAAGATTTATATCAGTGTAAAATTAAAATAAAAATCTAATTAACACACATTATATTAAAGTACAAATTAGTAATAATGCTTTTTAAATATATATGTTTCTTTATGCAAGTAATATTTTCTTCATCTAAAAGTAAGTACATGGCGGGACAGAGCAAAGCGCAATTTTGAAAACATTATAGAACAGAAATCTCAATAATTGTTCTTGCTTCGTGAAACTATATAAAAAGCTTTTAAAAATTAAGATAATTGCGTTGCATTTGAAGTAAATGATGTAAAATATTATTGGAAATCATTATTTCATATTTTCCTATCACCTCTCACGTTCCATATAGTTAATTCAACCACAATGGGGCGCTAGATACCCTAGCACTGTGCTTATACTATCAAAGTAATTGTTTATCATGTAATTTCACAAATTAACTCTTGAAAAAATCAGCAATGCAATGCAATATGAAAAGAAAACTGATCCCACATGAAGTGGTTTAAAACCCCCAACCAATTTTGCAGCATTGCTGACTAACTTCAAACTTTTTACTCCTTAAACTTACAATAAATTAAACGATATTTAATAAGTTTACTGAATTAACTTAAGAATACAATACAATTTGCTTAAAACACAAATAATTGTCTTCAGTACCACTATTTTGTAAATGTTCTTTATGTAATTTAGTAGTAAATAAATAATTTGGAAAAATGATGAGATTTTTATTATAACGTTTTCAAAATTGCACACTTCTCTGTTCACTCTGTATGTTTAATTATTTATGTAAAATCAGTAAATCTAAGCATTTCTGCATAAATATTCATATATACGTGTTTTTTTATTTGTTAATTAAATACAAATAATTTGCGGTCACTGATTTTTCAAAACAAAAAAAAAATTAAAAATTTTACTAAAGTATGTTTCAGTTTATTAAGGTTCTGTTGGAATATTATATTTTATATGCTACACTATTACTGTAGAAGATAGCGCACAAAACCTATATAAAAGTGGTCTCAATAGATCTGATTTTGGATATGGTGCATACAACTTGGAAAAATTTATAAGAAACCATTAAAAAGAGCCAGTTTTTTTTTTAATCGCGATCTTTTTTATACAATTTCTAGGATAATATTTTCCAAAATAATATGAACAGTTGATATTGGTTCCCTAGATGGTATGACTACTATGGGAAGTCCTTTAATGCAATGGAAGAAACTTAATTCTGGTAGGACAGATAATAGAGAAATGAATCACTGACTAAGTATAGGTGAGACATCTTTTAGTCCGTTTTTAAAATGGATTTTAATTAAATTCAAATGCAATAAATATTTCGCAATGACCCCCTACTATTCATTCATTTTGAACGATTCCATACTTATATTCCAAGAATGGAATAGTATGAAAATTTATAATTAGTAAATTGGAATGGTTTTCTCCTCTTTTAACTTTGACCTTCATTTAGTCATAAAGTTTATTTTCCGAGCGTTAATTTTCCTATAATTTAAACTTGTCACACCGAATTTTTACTAAACCAAAAGGTAACAAGTTTAAAATGTTATTAGTTTGATATTTTGATAAACGTTGTAATAGTTCACCGGGAATATTATACCTACTGAATTCCTGTCACTAGAAAGGCGACTCACTACGAATAAAATATGCCTAACAGAATCTAAGATAATAAAAAACTACAAATTAAAACAAGTTTGAGTAAATCTGAACAGAATTCAGTTTATTTCTATGCTAAAACAAATAACATTTATAAAATTAAGGAACATAAAAAGATACTAAGTGAGCATGAGTAATAACTAATAAATACTATATTAGCTAACAAAAAATAACCTTGTATTAGGTCTGTTATGAAGGCCTTCGTTTTCTTCTTTTTGATTACTCGTCACTTTACAAGAATATGTCATGGCTTAACAATTTTATCACTTTACTGTTATTACTTTACTTTTTTCAAGTTTTTTTAGCTAAAACTATGTAGCTTTTATCTCTAAATATATATAAGAATTGAATTTATGATTAAGTACAAATTATTTTATTCTGGAAATCGGAAATAGTTCTTGCTATAAACGAACAACTCCGAAGTTAAAAAAAAACCTTAGTCTAGTAGAATCTCGAACAAATAGAAAAAATAGTTTCCAAAAGCAATTAAACTTTCAGAAAATTTCTGAGTTCATAAATGTTCAATAGCCTGTTTAGCCAAACCGATTTACTTTGGCTCCTTTGATACTATATCCGTTAATCGGGCAAAGAAAAAGAAAAAAAAAATGACATTTTTTATTTCTTGCGACTTAAATATTTCATTTCATAATGATTCACACCATTATCAATATCCCCTTGGAAATTAGGATATTAAACTTCTAAGGATACAATTATTTTATTTTTAACGTCGTCTAAGAATTAATGAAGTGTTGAGAAATATTAATTTAGTTATAAAAACTTATATTAAAAGAAAAAGTTGCAGAGCTGTTGTTGGCTAAAAGTTGGTAAACTTTCGTCAAACTAAATTTCAATGCTGAATTTTGATATAGCAAACAACAGGAAACAGTTATCTGAAAGGAAGGACATTATTGGAGGAGACACAATAGAGAACTTGCATGTTTTTTAATTTTTCTTCAAAAGTGTACTAAAAATTATTAAGGAAAAAAAATTTTTTTTAAATTGATTTTTCTTGTAATTTTACAATTGAAAATGGTTTTTCTAATCTATAAATTCAAACGCCAGTGCCGTCAAAACATCGTTTTAGCAACGCCACCACACGGAGAAATGATATAAAATAACATGCAGAATGATAAATGATTGATGACTAAATGATTAAACGTAAATTTCTTTAGAAATAAACTGAAAATATAATTAAGTGTGATTCCGATTGGTTCACAGCTTCCACGAGTGTAAATACATCAGTACCTTTTTTTTTATTCAAAAATTTAACTCTTCTTTAGTAAAAATAAAACCTTACCCTTTCCTTCATTTGCAGTTAAATGCGGCCGTTAAGTATTTTCGGCTAGGGAATGAAGAAAAAGAATTTTTCACAGTCAAAGCTAGCCGTAGTGAATGCCCTAAAATAATTCAACAACTAACACGATTTCCTCAATACATTTCTATTAAAAATATAAAAAATCCATGCCATATTATCTAATAAGTACAAAGCCAATACCTTGTAATAAATACATACAAAAAACTCAATATTTTTAATATTGAACTTGAGATTAAACAATATAAAAATTCCAAACAAATCAATTAATTATTAATTTATTGATAATAGATATGGGAAAGAATCTATGTATTATGATCGAATGTGTTTTTCTATTATTTTTCTTGATTAGAGCGATGTCCGAATACGAGGTCAACAGACCATTTCCGGTCAGTAGCGCACGCGATCAGTTCCGGTCTACGGCTCCCACACATCACCGTTTTATTTTAGTACATACACTATATACGATAATCATTTAATGATCTTCATCTTTTTCTAGCTCATATAGAAAGTACATGTTTGTTTTAATTTAATAGTACTCTTATGGATTTTGATGAGTACATTGCTCGAAAATGATACTACGTTATTTTTTAATGTCCCCGTGATTTACTGACCAATTCTTTCCCATAATGTGTTTTCTTATGTGATGAGAAATTTTGTATTTAATGTTTTTATCAAACTGATAATTTTACTAATTTTGTTTGTATTATTATTATTTTTTTTAAATATATATAATTTATAATTTTTACAATTTTTTGTGAGCCATCATTTCAACGTCTATTTAACTGCCGAATATTTGCTACAAAATTTGTATGGAGTAGATTTACTATCGAAATCGAGTGTTAAGCTGTTTTCTTCAAAATCAAAAGAACTACCTTCATTAATAATTTTCCTGGAGACGCATTGTCGAAATAAGGTTTGGCCAATCCAAAAATTCTGCTTTTTTTGAAATATGGTATATTAGATCACATTAATGTACTAAACCCAATTAATCTCTAAATATTTGAAACAGGGTTTGTTAAAGCTTTTGTCAATTAATAATTCCCCAGAAGTGCATCAAAGTTGTTTAAAACAATAAATACAAATTCAAAATTATGCATGTTGAATACAAGCACTTTGAATACAAGTAATTGAAATGAGATTGCTTTAAAGTAACTTCATACATTATAGTCAGAGTTCAAATACGGTAGTTCTGATTTTTTTTCCAATCCAAGTTTGTGATCTCGCACAACGAATGACAAAATTGAAAGTTTGAACTTTTTTTCAGATTTTTTCGATTATAACCCTAAACGACCGTTATAAAGCCTTTATCGCGAAAACTATTGGGTCTACAGGGACAATTCCAGTCTCACATTGTAACAAATTTAGTCTGCTTTGAAAACGTCCTGAAAAGGTACTATCAAAGCTAGTCCTTTAAGGTTAATACGCCAAAATCTTTAAAAACACTGAAATTTTCAAGGTTTTTTCGATTTTTTATAAAGTTGTGACGTCGCTCGAGGTCACAAACTTGAGCTATTCATTGGACCAATATCATAAACAAGTCTGCAAAAAATTAGAATTACCCGATTTGCTGCAAACTACCCCATACTTGCAGGCGACTAGTTTACTGGATTATTACAAATTTTATATTTTTATTCCAGTTTGTATATTTAAATTGTGTGGTAGTTAACACCCAATTTTTTCATTAAATAAACCACGATTCCCGACTTCGAAATCTGAATTAGTTTATTGGTAAAATAAGAATGGGAGTCAAATTTTATTGTAATTTAAAATATTGGTTGTATATTTTGTGTCTGTGGTCAAGTTTGACTGTAATAAATAAAAAAAATATAAAAATAATTGAGGTATTCCAAATTTATTTTTCATTCATCAAAATTTCTGTATACTCCTAAAACCAGCGTGCATTTCTCGGATTTATAATAACTTTTAGGATATAGTTCTCCCTGTTATTGAGAAGATATCACTGATCATGTTAAAAGAATGGGACCTAGAATATAGATCCGTAAAGCTCAGTTTAAATTATGTATCAAATGTATAATTATTATAATTATGACAAAATATTATAAAATTATGAATCTATGGTTATTAATCTCACATTACTTCTAAACCTTAAGGAGATATGCAATGATTGAATAATACTAGGGATTTCAATAAAAAAATTAATAAATACATTTTTTGATTAACAAAAGTCTCAAAAAATCACAAAAAATTCCTAGGTCAACTGGGTTTTTATCATTATTGTATCGCTCAAAGATGGCTGAAAAAATGATGAATCATACAATTTATCCTTTTAAATTGGAATTTCTATATTAAAAAATCTAGAGAGTGTGATAAAAAAACTATTTAAAATATATAGACAATCTTGTAGCTTATTATAAGACCATAAAAATATAAGATTGCCGATGATATAAAAAACAAAATTTTAATTTAATTATTAGTTCATCGAAGATCCATAAATTGATGAACAGAGACGACTATAGTTAAAGTATTGATGATTGAAGAGCGATATCTATATAATCAAATTTATAAGTAGCACTTGCACACAATATATTATATATTTTTGTAGTTGCGTGGTATTGTCAAGCTAAAAATAACACATTATTTGACTACAAAGCATGTATTTGGTTTAAATGTATGTACCGTGCACTAAACCAAAACTTTTTTACAATACTGTAAGTTTACAATCACCTTAAATGAGCACGTTCAAATTTGCACAATTTGACATCTAATTTCAAGCATCTTAGTCAGTAGAGTGCTTACTTGAATTTATCGAACTGCTTAGGGCTATATCATAAAAAAACATTCAAACTTCTACCAATAATTCCGAATAATGTTTTAGAGCTTTATGGCTACTTTTCTATATTGATCATAAATATTTAATTCTAAAATATAAATCGAACAGGTGTTTTACACATGTAATAATAATAATAATAATAAGGGTACCATTCATTTATCGTCTGTCTGGTATTGTTTTACTTAGAGAAATATTATTTTTATAAATCAGATACATACACATAATATAATATTATAACAATTGATATGCTTCAATGATATCCAATCATCAGTCACCGCAAACGCCATCTTGATTGATTGCTTAATGTAATATTAAAACAATTGAAATCGACCAATACAAAATAGTCATATTATTGTTTGCTAATTTTTTTTTCTTTCTTTTTGTTTAAACTTTAAAGTAATACTGATTAATAAATAAAGAGTACAACAGTAATTGCAATGAATAAAAATTCATTATGGCTATTGTAATAACTACAACAATCTCCGTCGCTAAGTGATGCTGAGAATAACAATTGATTTAAGTCAATTGTTTGTAGTCTACATTCTATATTAATATTTCAAATGTAAATATTTGTGTGTATGTTTGTTTGAATGTTTGTTACTAGATTACGCAAAAGCTACTGAACTGATTTTGATGAAATTGTGTAATTGATTATGGCCAGTAAATATTATCATACTTATACCTATATTTTAAACTAATGTCTATAATTCATTTCATTCCTGTTCAAGGGATGCATGAAAACCAGGCTAGCTTTAGGGGACGGGTTAAGCACGATAGCATGTGATAGATTTGTAAGCTGGCCTTGGGCTTATTGCTAGTGTCATGGAAGGGGGAGGAGTCAGTCCAAGAGACGGCAAGGGAGAACACAAAACTCCAATCAATGCCTGATGGAAGCTTTTACCGTTAATAAAAATACTGTTCAGAAAAATGTGACCATTGAAAAGAAGGTATTTAGTCGTTTTTATTACCAGACTATTAAAAACTGCGATACACATTCAAGCTGCTTTTCAAGTAAACAAATGTTGCGGCAATAAAATACGTTACTCTTTCAAAAAATGTCCTTCATTATTAAACAGTTTGTGTACTTTGTTTGGTCGTGTATAGGTAACTTTTTCTGCAAATATTCCACAAATCTGTTTGTGCAAATAGCATGATTGTATGTGGAACACATTAGGAGCTGTCAATAATAAAAAAGGGTTTTTTCAATTAGAATAACCAAAACGTACAGATTTTGGTGGAAAGATAATTTTGATATTGGGAATTGAATTTCTTTTCCTCACATTATGTTGTGGTATGTTTCTTTATTTCACTATGGAAAAAAATATTAAATACACAATATCCTTGTTATAATTTTTTCTTGAACAATATCTTAGTAAAATATTATCTATAGACTACAATAAAAGTAGGTATTTGGTCAATTAATTTTATGTAGTTTAGTAGCTGTTGATTATGCGTCGATATATTGGGTGATCTATTACACGTGATTAAATCAAAATTGTTACTAATCCTCGAACCAAAACAATAGTGGTGTTATAAGTTTGACCGCTATGTGTGTGTGTGTGTATGTCTGAAAAAAATTTGTCGGGGATTTTTTAAATTTCGTAAATTTCACTTATGTTTTGTGAATTAAAAGAAACACTTTTTTTTCAAATGAAATTGCGATCGTACTATCTTATAGACATTCTCATTCAAGAGTCATGATAGGGTAGAGCCATAAAAATTTCGTCATTTTCAAAATCGAATGTTTCCTGAATCGTAAGACAAGACATAACAAGTTATCACTTGAATTATATTGATGAATGTTTATGAATTCTCATAAATTTACTTATACTAATAACAAGAATCTTATTTACTCCCCGATACTACCATTTAGTTACGAATTGACAGTAATTGTCTCAGGAATAAGGTCGTTTTTAATGTTTTTATTAAATCACCTTTGTATGTTCGGGTGGAATTTTGTAATTGATTTTAAACTAACTTTCCGATGAGTTAGAGAGCATAAAATTAAATAGCTATTAAAATACTTGTAAGATTGGAAACGAAAAACATAGGGTGCATTAAAAATTTTTTATTTGTATACCATGTATGTATGAAATATACATAGTATATTAAGTTTAGTCCCAAGTTTGTAACGCATAAAAATAATGATGCTAGGAAAAAAATTTTGTCATAGGTGTTCATAAAATCACCTAATTAGTCCATTTCCGGCTGTCCGTCCGTCCGTCCATTCGTCCATCCGTCCATCCGTCCGTCCGTCCATCCGTCCCTCCGTCCGTCCGTCTGTGGACACGATAACTCAAAAGCGAAAAAAGATATCGAGCTGAAATTTTTACAGCGTACTCAGGACGTAAAAAGTGAGGTCAAGTTCGTAAATGAGCATCATAGGGTTCGTAAATGAGCATCATGAGCATCATAGGATACAAGCATCAATTGGGTCTTGGGTCCGTAGGACCCATCTTGTAAACCGTTAGAGATAGAACAAAAGTTTAAATGTAAAAAATGTTCCTTATGTTTGAAACATTTTTTCGTAAACATCACTGTTTACCCGTGAGGGCGCTAATTAGGCGGAAATTTTATAATATGTACTATACTTGATTATCAGTTATGTATGTGTCACATGTTTGTATGTGTAATGTGATAGAGTAATCAACACTGACTATGCATGGTATTTCAACAATTAACTCAGTCAATTGTTTGTTTTCACTTGTTTTATTTTTCTACTTTGTATTAAAGTTATGATAAAATACCAATTACAGTAGATCACACTATACATATTCAGAATCAGGGTAATGAAATATGTTATATGTAGCCTTTTTAACATCACGTATTTGAGTGTGGTTTCAAAAATGTTTGTTGTATAAATTTTGTGTTTTTTCTCTTATATATTTATTACACTTATTATTATTAAATTTTCAACATCCTGTGTTTTATTTATACCTAAATAATTTATGTTATGTGAATTACCTGAAGTAATTGATAAGTTGAATTGGTTTTAGTAGTATCAATATATGTGGTAAGAAGTAGCACCAAGGATAGAAAGTGCCTTGATTCATACTCTAATGTCTCGGCGAACCTTGCTATTTAAGACCTTACAATTTAATTAGGTTAAAGTTTATTTACTAGAAAGCAATCAACGAAGAGAATGATAATCTTTGTGCAGTTTTTTCATGCAATGTAGAAATAACATTATTTAGTATATCAGAATATGCAATTTTGATTTTACCATTCATTTATTTGCAGGTTTGGTAATGTTTTTTGTGGTAAATCACTACTTATTTTTTAATGTCATGGTCAAAGTATAATTTGAAAAATGCAACGTCACGGATACATAAAAAAAGAATTCTCATTTACCGCTAGGCAAATAAAATTTTCAATAAGAAATTTGTAAGATTTCCAATGTTACAAAACAGTACATTAATTATACGATGTTGTTTCCTGGAGTTACCTGTAAATGAATGTTATAGAGAGCTCTTTCAGATACAATCGCTTAGGGTAATTCTAGGTACTTTCGAGTATTGTGATCCATAATATATTATGATATTGTACCTTGGATCATATGTTTCTATCTTTGGTTGTTTAATATTTATAAGGTTCAACATTATATGCATAGAACTTATTTCCATTGAAATAGTTCTTAAAAGAAGCCTAAAAATCACATAAATTTTAACTTGCAACCATGGTACTATACTCTACCCGACTTACCACCTAACACAATTCTAAATTGAGTTTATTCTAATAATTACTGTCCTTGTTTTTCATTTTATTTTTGTAAACAAAATTGAAATTATCCAACAATAAAAATAGGGATCTCTTTCAATTCTGTTTGATGTGAGATTAAGTGAAGCTTAATATTTGAGAATTATTTCGGAACAATTATATTTTATAATCATTTCATTAAAAAATGTTCATTAATTTAACTCAATTTGTTCTTAAATGCTAATACAGAAAACTAATTTTACTTTATACTTTTACTTGTTTTTCAAAATTGTCGTACATGCTAAGAGTATAACTTGCTTTTCATCGAATAAAGTGCTATTTTCAACCGACTTCAAACAAAAAAGAGAGAGGTTCTCAATTTGACTGTTTTTTTTTTAATATTTGTAACCTCAGAACTTTTGACTGGGTGAACCGATTTTGATGATTTTTTATCTATTTTTTATATATTTTCTCGTGTTTCCCGTGTGGTCCCATTTCTGAATTTGGTTAAGTTCTGACAATGGTATCCATGTGAAAACCATAAAAATCTTCAATTTGCATTAAGTATGTGCGCGACAAATGGACAAATTACTCAGTATCGCGCCAACCGATTTCGATGATTCTTTTTTTAGTGAGAAATTAGTTAGTGTACTTCAAATTCACTAATTATCACAAAATATAAAAAAAAATTTTAACAAAAAGAAAACCGACTTCAAAAGAAAAACTTTTCCAAAACAAATTAATATGCACTTAATAAAGTAAAAAATAACAAAAATATAATGTAGTTACAACGGTCCTAACTGGCCCTAACTGTCTCGCTCACAGCCGCCAAATATCATATCTCTCAGAGGGTCTATATAAATTGGCCCTTCTTTCTAAAGAACATGCGGTGTTAATATTTAATCATGTTTTTTTGCCAACAATAACTTTTTTTTCAAAGGATACTACCAAATTTACTTAAAAATTATTTAAATAAAAAAAGAAAAAAAAAACGAAAATACAAATTAAATGTTTTTTTTTTCTTCATAAAATATTTTTTTTATACAAATAATATTTTTGTAATTATTTTTAATTTAAATAAAATAATTGTTTATAAATATGAGAGATTTTAATGAAGCGGTTAAGTTAGTATAAAATAAAATAACCGACTGACTATTAAATCTCTCGACAGAAATACTGCAATAGATTCAGTCACCGTCATCGACACAAGTTTTTCTCTACTGACTCATCACACAATAGTGTTTTTTAAGTGTAAAACATACAATAAATCAGTTAAAACTAATTTGGTTGTTTCTCTAAACTTGCTGTATATTATTAGGTACCTAGATAAAACAACACAATGTTAAGTTTATTTTTTTTCTAAATAAATATCTTAAGGCATCATTATATTATGATGATTATATTCTTGTATATCTCAACTTGAATTGTCTATTTATATTTAAAAAGAAGCTTCTGATAGTTAAACGGCGCAGCGCACGTGTATTAAACGAAATATAATGAGAAATTGTAATAAAAATAATATTATCTTCTTTCTAAGTATTTATAAAACAGGTTCGTAATGAAATTTGAATGAGCAATACCTCTATCTCTATATATTATCAATGCGAAAGTAAGCATGTTTGTTTGTTTGTTTCTTTGTTACGCTTTGACGCTTAAACTAGCGAATGGTTTTTAATGAAACTGTACTGCAATATAGCTGATATATCAGAATAACACATGAACTATAATTTATAAAGAAATATTTTAAAAAAATAAAATAAAAAAAATTTAATTTGACATTTGAAATTACCATACGACACGATAACTAAAAACGAAAAGAAATATCGAGCTGAAATTTTTATAGCTTGTTCGGAAATACTTAGATCGAGTTCGTAAATGAGCAACATAGGTCAACTGCGCCTTGGACCCATATTTTAAACCGTTATAGATAGAACAAAAGTTTAAATGTAAAAAATGTTTGTTATCAAAAAAATAAACAGTTTTAATTTTTTCCGTAAACTTCACTGTTTACTCGTGAGAGCGCAAAATAGGTGCAAATTATATAGTATGTATTATATGGGAAAATCAGTTGTCCACACTTGCGTAATCACGTACACGATTACGTAATCAACACTGTCTATACATGGTATTTCAATAATTAACTCAGTCAATTGTTTGTTTTCATTTGTTTTCTCTATTTTAACTATGGACTCAATCTCCCGCAGACAGAATTGACTTATGAATTTCTTTATATTCGTTCTTGAGCAGAACAGTTTTATGACTTGGTATTTAGGCGATCCAGACAAATGCTGGGCATGTCCATAAGACATCCCTGGTGTAATTTGGCAGATTTATTTAATTTAAACTGAATTTTTCAGAACTAACATTATTGACGAATTTTAGTAAATGTTAATCTGGCTACAGCGCTTCTGTATTCATTGAACGCACTTTTACCTTGCTTTTATATAATCGGAGGTATTTAATAGCCATTACTTATTAAGTTGTATGATGTGCATTACCCTTAACCGTCACTAGACTTTACAAAGCTTTAACAACAAGACACCATAAATTTATGAATACAATCCTGTACGATAAAAGTTTTGAATAAATATATAAAATAATTCTTGTATATACTAGTAGTCTCCAGACCTCATGATAATATTCCTAATAGTTATGTATAATGTATGGTGCTCTATGATTATTGTGATAAACCGCGCTACCTGTCACTAAGACCCCTATTTTTAACCGCAGACTAATAGTTTACCGGTTAACACCTTTATGCTTCGTATATTCACAATTTACAATTATCAACCCAGGTACCTGTACATTGTAAAGCATAGGCATACCATTATATGGTAAGTTATACAGGTGATTTAGACATAATCATTTCAAATCGAATTTATTTTTTAAATTGATTTCAAAAATGGAATTGAATTTTATTCCAGTTTGGAAAATATAATCAATTTTGGTATAATTTATATCATTCAAGAGAAATATTAAATTCGCTCATAATTATCACTGGTCATGACTAAGGACGATTTTATATATTCAACAACAAAATAGATGGTTCGAGTGCTGGGAACGTTTTCGAGAGTGAATTTTAAAACGATTGACTTTCTTGTTTGAAGTATGTAGGAAGGAATAACAAGTTGCACCTAAGAGTAGACGTGTTAGCCAACGTAGGACGGCATTACTAACGCAGCTGAATTTCGGTCCAGCAGATAAAAATTATGATTATAAAGCTAAATCAAATTAAAATTACTCAGTGTTATCGCCTGTGTTATTAAAAAATCGGATTTTTTAACTTAAATGACGTCATCAGAATCAAAAAAATTTAATTTTGATTTATCACATCCAAATTTTATCTAATTTTGATAACCCAAGCATGTAGTCCCACTAAAATTGGATCATAGTTTTCAAATTTGTGATCAAAATTAACCTAGCTCTAATAGGTTTCAATAATGTGGAGACCTGGCCCTGAATTAAGGACATAAGTGATAGTTAGCTACAAAATGGCATCACGACTGAATAGATAGACAAAAAATTAGTGGGTTTCAAAAAAATTTCAATAAGACCGGACCAAATTTGCCTGTGTTATCAACAAAATCGAATTTTTTAACTATATGACGTCATCAGAACCCAAAAAATTTTATTTTGCTCTATCACATTCAAATTTTTCCAATTTTGATAAACTAAGTATGTAATGCTACTAAATTTGGGTCATACTTTTCAAATTTGTGAACAAAATTAATCTAGCTCTAATAGGTAAATAATTTTAAAACTGTTTACTATTGCGGTAACAAAATAAAGTTAAAAAATCTATTCACGTTTCTGAGTTTGAGGAGACAACCTTCCGCACGTAGAGTACTCGGGATAATCGTTTCGGAAGGTGTAATCAATCTCTTACTAACCACTTACAAAACTATTGGGTCTTATTGTCGAAGGTGGTGTATTCTAAACGGGTTTGGAATCAGAGTACGAAATTTCTCAACCTATCAGCTGGAGTATTATAAAGATAACTTTTCACATTCATTTTTCTCAAGTTGTTGATAGTATTTTATAATCATCAATACTTTCTTGTTTAATTTTACAAATTATATTTATTTCGAGTTATACCTGGCTCTATCTTATTCAATATTATACAAACATAATAATCAAAGCATAAGTAGCTTATTACATTTCTAAATGATTATTACTTAGAAATAATTATAGTTATATATTTTGTATGATTTTTAATGATTATTTCTTTAAACATTCGTGTATACTGCCATTGTTTATAAAATGAACTTTTGGAGTCTATCTATTACTCAAATAAGGGAAAGATTTATCATTTAAGGAAAGTAAAGACGGCAAGAACTTTATAACTCCCTTAAAATTGAGTGATTGTTTATAGAACTCCCTAGATATGTGTGTATGTTCGTTCGGATTCTTTCGCCTCGATTATCTCGCGAACCAGTTATGACATTAACACGTGACGTGACTAGGCTTATTTGACGTGTAATCGCCTTTTTAAGAACTGGAAGAGTTTTCAAAAGAATCAGTTGAGCCGTTTTTTAGTGGTAATAAAAAAACTGGAAAACTGAATAAACAGAATCTGATAAGTGGATAAAACATATCATTTATATATGGAGATAATGATCGTTCCAGCATAAGCTGCAGTACATGTTCGAAGAATAATCTATGAAGGGTAACAAGACCTTTTTTTAATGTTTTTCCCCCTCCCGGAAGTTAGTCGTGTGGACTACAGGGGTCGCACTCACACTACTTCAGTACCACACCGAGTATTTACTGCCAATTTATTTTGGGAATTCATTTTGGATTGGGAGAAGCGTCAAAATTATCGTGAAACTTTTCATATTCAAAAGAATGATTCCATTTCGAATTCTAAGAGTTTCATCTTTTATGAATATATAAATAAAGAGCTTTTGTTCTTAAATTGCACGAATTCGATGGTATATTCGTGAAAATTGATAATTTAAAAAAAAAAAATATATGATATTAGAATTTTTTTTCTGTTTTAGAAATACAAAGAAACAATGGCTATAAAATTCAAAAGAATATTTCCTCTATTGAATATAATATTTTAATAAAAAATATTATTTATAAAATTTTTATATTAAACTTAAAAGTATAACAATAGATAAGGAAAAATAATACACGAACCAAACGAAAAGAAACAAACATAAACCAGAAGCAAAAACTGCAAAAATAAAATAATATATATAATATACAAAACAAAACTTAGAACAATTGAGTAGAAAATAAGTGAAATAAGTAGTAACTTACATCTTGTAAAACAAGATCTCATGTTTGTTTCGAAAAAGTCACAAGAAGGTAAGTAAAGAGTAGTGTTGCGACTTATAAAAGTGAAGTAAGTAAGTACACTGTGAGTTTTGTAACCACACACAAAGTATTGGTGTTGCAAAAATTATGATCCATATATTTATTTGTTACAATAGATACATAAAGAATAAAATCGATTTTTTTTGTTTTTTTTTTTTTTTTGTTTAAATGTATAAACTTTTGCTGTATGAATCTATTTTGTAAAAACAAACAAAATTATATATACATTTGAGTAACGTTATTTTATTTTGTTCTTCTGTTGATATTTTTACGTTATTGTGTAGATCAAAACGATATTGTGTTACGTTATGAACGAACCCTTCGACTTGATTATGCTCTAATATTGTTTGTTTTTATCTATCATTATAGAAAATTATTTATCACTCGTCCTTTTTTCCTCATTACCACCCCTACTTTATTCTCTTGAATTGCATCAAAATATATAATTATGCAGGCTGAATTCTTCTTATAGTAGCCTTTTGATTCGATTCTTTATAGAATTCTCTGTATATAAAATTCGTCCAATAGCGTTTTAATGGTTTGATTTTTGTTTGTGGTTTGATTGTGCAACGATGAATTTGTCTGCCTTCAATTTTTTCATTTCTGTTGCTTGAAATCAAGAAAACCTACCAATCAATGAATATGATCCGAAAATAATTTTATAATATTCTATCGAATCGTTTCGAGTCGGTAGAGTTTTAACTATTTATATTTTTATTAACTATTTATTATGCTGGGAAGTTATTCGTGTGGACCTCATGAGCGTTTGGCCAGTGAGTGTGATCCTTATAGACCAATTATATTATAGTATATTGCCACCTGATTTTGATATTTAAAATAAAAATGAATTCTACTAGCCAAAAACGAATTATGAAAGTAAGTAATTTTTCAATTCGGAATAGGTTTCTTATATTTAAGTTCATTGTTTCATTACCCAGTTTCTGAATGTAGAATTCATATTGATGGTGACTATTTGGTGGTCGAAACACGGATTTATACTATACAGAAATTTATTTAAAAAATTGGGACATCTTTGATCAGACACCAAGACTCTCAATTTTTCAGATGCTTACCAAATTTAGGTAAGTAGAAATGAAAAGTTTGGGTGACAAAAAAACAGTATTGAAAAAAATTAATGGTTTTCTTTATATTTAGTTCTTAAATCATCGTGTTTGGGCATATAATAAAATTTATTACTATAGATTTGAGAACTGTATTTTATTCGACAGGTTTAAAACTGTGAAGAAGTATACATTTTCTCTGTTCTTCTTCCATGTTACAAAGCTATTAGATCGTGAGCCTATAATAAAGTAAAATTTCCATTTTTCTGTTTGTCTACCTTTTTGTAGATTGATAAATTGATTAAAAAAATTTTTAATAGTTTGTTTAGAGCTATGGCCGTATAAACAATGAATTTGTCTATTACAATTTTCTCCCCACTCTGAGCGATGAGCGAGATTCGGCGGATCAAAATACGTCGAAATACACTCCTTGTTCGGTAGGCAATGTAAATGCATACGAAACCCACTCAGCGCCTACATTATATCGACTTCGTTGTGGTGTCGATCGAAGCGTATTAACGGCATATGATCCGAAAATAATTTCATAATATTCGCTCGCGTCGTTTCAAGTCGGTCGAGTTTTTATTTTTATAACTTGTATTATGCTGAGAAGTTATTTGTGTGAACCTCAAGGGTCGCACCAGACTCTATTCACGGCTCGTTTCATTTGTTAACGTCCTGCTATTATCTTTCTCGTTTTTTATTGCCACAAACTTTCTTTAAAGTAAATGGCAGACAAAAATAACAGACGAAATCCAACAAACACGATGTTTATAAACTAGATAGTCGAGTCGAATTCTCGAAAAGACAAATGATAAGAATCATGATTAAAAAGAAACGTAAAATTTCGTTTCCTTATAGACTCACGGTCTATATGATATAACAATATATGTTATATATTTTATTTATATACATATCTATATATAATTTTTATATAAAAACGAATTGTTTGTTTTATATAACACGAGAGTGCGGTATAATTTTAATATAGTTACTTAGAAGACTTACTTACTTAGGGTACCTAGAATATCTGCACGATTAAAAAGAAGAAGAGTAGAACTAGTAATATCTTAAAAAAACTGAGAAAAGTAAACACAAGATGTATCTTTAATCAGCTGGTCCACCATTCTTACTGACAGCGAATAGCTGACCGTGTATAAGTCTAATGAAACAGTCCAATATTTGAGCATGGTGAATTGGTCGAATAGCTGACCGTGTATTGACAGATAGTCACATACGTTAAATCCAAGAGATCTTTTACTGAATTCAAGATATCAAGCATATAATTATTCAATATCAACAGGGGCTTAATTGACAGTTTTAATAATCGTAGCAGCTTGCCATCCTTTATTTCAAAATATTTATTCAGGCTCTTTGGTCAAATTAATAATCTTCTCGATTTTTAGTAAGATATAAGTCATGAAAACAAGAATTCTGTGTGGAATGCTTGACCAAAATGTAATTATCTCACTTTATTTTTTCCCAAATAAACAATGAAAGCATATCTCCAGACAAAATATCCAAAGGCAAAACTAACTAACTAACAAAGGCAAAACTAATAACTAACATATTATCTTTTCATAGAGTGAAAAATTGTTGTTGGTGGAATTCAGGCAAATTATTATTCAAAGTATCAAAGAATTCTTCAGAAAAATTGAATATTCAGCTACCAAAAACATAGCTCAATCTTGAAAGTAGTGAAAATTATTCCATTTTCTATTCATATCTACGATTATTGTGCAAATCAATTGTATGAGATAAAATATGAAGAAAATGGAGTGTACATACTTGCATACTAGAATTTTAATGCAATGTTCAAACTTCATGTGTACATCTATATATACTGAAAAATAATACATGGTTCCCGTGACTCGATGTACATAACTTAAGAGCGTATTCTTACGACAATTTTAAGCCGAAAGTGCCTTATATACTTTTGTCCAAAACCCTATAGTTAAGGAGTTATATGTACCATTTTGTGCCCAAAGATAATTGTCAAGAGGAGTAAACTTAATAGTAAATTAATTGGGTAGGCCATGCAATTGTTTTGTAATGGTGACATTTTATTGTTTATGTTTTTAATCTGTAATTTTAAGGTTAACTAGCAGATGCCCTCCCGCTTTCTACTTTTAAAGAGAAGGCTATCGCATTATAGCCCCCACTTTCCTTGCCCTCACTTATACTCCCTTTTGTTCACAATTATATGGATTTTAATTTTTTGGTGGAGACTCTCTTAAACAATGAAATTTTATGAAAAAAGTAAAATAAACTTTTGTCTCAAGCCATGAGCTCATATATCAAGTTTTATATTTCTAACTAGACAAATGGTAAAGTTTCATATGAACTTTCAATTCCTATTTTACCCCCTCGAAGAATGAATTATTTTTAAAAGCAGTACAGGAAACTTTTGTTTTGAACCATGCCCATATATCATTTTTTACATTTATAACTTCAAAGTTTACCAAATTTCATACAAACTTTTAACACTCATTTTAACCCCGTGAGAGAATTTCCAAAAATCATTTCTCGGTGCACACTTACGTTACTTAAGGAACGTTTGTACAAATTTCATGCTTCTAGACGCAGCGGTTTCAGCTGTGCGTTGGCCGAGCTTCGAGTCAGTCGTTCGGTGAGCAATTGCAATTTTGTTTTAAACTTCACTTCATTTGCCATCGATTATTTTTGTTTTGGATGAGATATACCCTGTATATCTATGAGAGATAAACAAAGTTACAATTTCTCGTTTTTCAAGTTTTTGTTTTTTTTAGTTTTTCATGATTCATAAGTCATGTTTTAGTACGCAATGCCCAGTTATCTATTACACATACTGTATACTTAAATTATAATATTTTATGTAAAAATTGAAAATTATTTGTGAATGCAAAGTAAAACATAACTATAGGTATATAAATATAAATAATAAAGTTACTCTACAGAAACTGAATCTTTAAACATGACCTCAACCATGTAATAATGTCCTTTTGTGTGGATATGAACACACCATTTTGTTTCATATAAATATGTAAATTTTTTGATTATATTATTATCATTGATACAAATATATACTTATTTGTTATGCATACCTTTTTTTGTACCTCTCTATATACACATACTACAAGATATTTTGTAATATTTAATTTTATTTTGACGATACTTGGTTGCGTAAGCGAAATTTTTGCGATTTATTTATGGACTTTACAACAATACTGCTTAAAATGAGATAATGGAAAAATTTTATGTTCAAAATTGGGGTTTACAACCAAAATCCAGCTCTCCCTTTTACGAAACGGGATAATCTCATCTTGTTTCTAGAATTGTCTTAATTTCAACACTTTCCTCGCATTAGTGCAAACCAACGAGGTACGTGGTAGATACTGACACTTATGGATAGAGAGAAAATAATATTGATTTTACAGGATATCTCACACTGTTTATGTTACTTGTATCTTGATCGATTTCATATTCAAAATAATATTACAGCAAAAGTTCATGGTCGGGAGACGCAAGAAATTCATGAATTGGAATTTTAAACAGTGAAAATTATACTCAAAGTCCAAAAAGGTTGTTATATTAACATCAATACATAGTATGAAATAAAGTCGCTTCCGTCTGTCTGTCCCTAATCCCACTGTATGCTTAGATCCTTGAACTACGCAACGGATTTTGTTGCGGTTTTTTCTAAGAGATAGAGTGATTCAAGAGGAAAGTTTTTAGGAAACATTTGGAGGGTAAGGAGTTGGAATTGGAGTTGAAAGCGGCTTCAAAAACTTAAAAAGACGTGCATTGATTAAGCTCAAATATTGACAAGTTAGACAACCAGCTTCAAGGATTGTTTTTATCTATGTTTAAAATTGGGAAAGTGGAAAGATGAAATAAGAAAGTGGGGAAGAATACCCCTATGCAAAGCAAAACGGGTAGTTCACAGCTAGTGGATCAAATTTTTGATCCATGTTTTTCATGACTGCGAGATTGAAAAATCTTAGCGGGTATTAATGTTTATCTATTTCTTTTCAAATCGTAACTATTGCTATTTTTAAACTACAATTCTTTGACAAAATTTAAAGATTTTGGACGGAGAACTTTTATAATAAAAAAGTGTCCTTTAATTTAATTTTATTTATTTATTTTTTTTTATAGTTTATGGATCAGTGTTAATTTGTTATAATGGATAGATAAATATATGCCCCTTAATCGAATTTTTCCCATTTGAAACATTTAAATAAGTTTCTATAAAAAATATATTATCAAAAAATGAAATTAGATTTTGTGGTTAAACATCATCTATATTCATTCTGTACAATGGGTATACAACAATATAACATTAACACACTAAAAAGTCAATCAATATCGTAGTTTTTTTTTATTAAATTCAAATAGAAGATACTTTTGAATATAATTTTATTAATGGTATATCAAATTATCGGGTTAATATAATAATAATAATACCAATATATAGGACAGGTGTATTTATATTTTTCATAAAATGTTTATAAATTTAACAAGTGTATTTTATTATTCCGTTATATCCTTTACCCAAATGTTTGGGTTGCAAATGATTTTGAATATACTCAGGTAAAATTTAATGGAAGCGATGGTAAATAGAAATAAATAAAATTGAACTTTAAACATATTTGTTTAAAGGGATATGCAAGGATTGAATAATAATTACTAGGGATTTCAATAAAACTTTATAAATACCTTTTATGAACAAAGTTTCCAAAAATCACAACAAATACCTAGGTCAACTTGCTGAAAAAATGATGAATCATATAGGTTGTCCTTTTCAATTTTATATTTCTATAGCCAAAAATCTCGAAAGTGTGATAAAAAATCTATATATCTAAATATCTAGATATGTAGATATCTAAAATAATTAGACAATCTTGTAGTTTATAATAATACCGTAAAAATATATGGTTGTCGATTATATAAAAATAAAATTTTAATTTACTTGTGAGTTCATCGAAGAGTCATCATTTGATGAACAGAGGCAACTATAGTAAGAGTATTGATGATTGAAGAGAGATATCTATATTTTCAAATTTATAAGCAGCACTTGCACACAATTTATTATATATTTTTGTAGTTGCCTGATACTGTAAAGCTCGAAAAGACTCATTACTTGACAATAAAGCATGTATTTGGTTTATACCGTACCGTGCAATAAACCAAAACTATTTTACAATACTGTAGGGAAACAAACAGCTTTATCAAATAAGGAAAAAAAAGCACATAGTTTACGCTGAAAATAACCGACATGATTGTATAATAATATTTATTTTATAAGTCAGCACTATGAAAGGTAAGTAAAATGACTGTCCCCGAAAAAATAAATGTTTCTGGCGGATTAAAATTTCACTCATTTTGATTTCACTCACTTACAGTAAATACGGTTTTTTTTTTTGTAAAATTCATAATTATTGAGCAAAAAATCATCAACATTTCGAAAATGTATGCGGTATTGGTAATGGTTGAAAGAGATTTATCGAATAACAATTTTTTGTTAAAAAAACTATGAGTTTTACAAAACGTTTCAATCCTTATATTATTATTTAACTGAGTAAAAAAAAATTTCTAGCGAAAAATTGAAAAATAGCACTACTTGTATGTAAAAGTTTTTTATATAAATTTTCGCAACATTTTTCTAGAGTAAAAATTGTATTTTGAATGTTTTTAACAGAAAAATAAGGGTAAGGAGTACATGTAACTAAATCAAATATAGGTTTGTCTTCGGATTTAAATCAAATTTTATATTAACAATAACAATAAAATTTACACTACATTTAACGGTTAAACAGGTTTAATTTCTTTTTTTTAAAGTGGTTGATTTGATTTTTCAACCCTATTTTTTTATAATACCTTATTTTGAACTACGTTTTATATGGGAGGATATATTGAAAATTGTCTTGTTTACTCGGGTGTGACATTGAAATAAAATAAATGTGTAATACAAATGTATAAAAAAAATACTTTCAATCAATACAGGTGCAAAAATCAATAAAAGAAATAAATTATTGGTATTCGTTTATTTTATTTTACACTATAATTTTAATTTCTTAGAAAACACATATTTTTTCTGTTTCAAATTAAATATGTAGTTTAAATTTTGAGCAGTTAGTCATTTATTACCTTAATTTTATTGTACCTACATTATTTAATTGTACTGATATTATTTTCTATACGTCTATACTTCCATTAAGGCTTCGTATTAATTTTGAAACGAATTGAAAAATTAAATCTATTTATAATGCTGCTGTCCGATAAGAAAACGCCGAAAAAAAATTGTTTGGAAAAATAGAAACAACTTAAAACAAAAGTTCAAAAAATTAAAAAATAATTTTTCAGCACCGTCTCCAATCAATAATTTCCTTGTGAGAAATTATGCTTTGAAGTCGTTGCTAACCATATAATTAGCCAAAAATCGATTTATTGGCGTCGACTTCAAAACCAAATTGCTCACTAGGATATAATTGATAGCCTTCTTCAAAAAGCACTAAACCAATCACCTACCAAACAAAAAAGAATGATCAAAATCAATTCATAATTGGAATATCATAATTTTATTAAAAAAAATCATTAAAAAACAAACAAGTCAAACAACAAACCAACAAAGAAAACAATCGAATGGACAACCTCCTCCTGTTTTCTCAAATCGAAGTACATAACATCGACAAAAATGGCGAGTAGGAAACAGAAAAGAGATACAGCTCGTGGCTTCTTATTTTTTGGCTTGTGTACTTTTTCTAACTACTATTGATTTATCATAATGATGCAATATTAATCCTAAGTATCAGTAAATACTCTTAGGAAAAAAAAATCATCTGAAAAATTTCAGAACACAGAACTAGAATTTTTTTTAAAGAAAGGTAGAAAAACGAGAACACATGAAAATACGTATATGACGAAAATCTTTGAAGAGAGCAGTACAGTAGTTCAAAGCTTTATAAACCCTGGTAACTAATTTGCAACTATACAAAATTATTTTGCTTTAGTCTACGTAAAGTAGCTACGTAGTTCAATTTGTTTAAATTAACACCCGGTCAAAAAGAGAGGTGTTATATGTTTATCTTGTCTGTGTATCTGTACGACCATCTGTGGCATCGTAAATACTAAACAGATGAACTGATTTTGAATTTTTTGGTTTTAAAGGTAATTTTATCAAGTATGTTCTCAGCTATGTTTTAACTGCTATTTTAGGGCTCCGTACCCGTTTGAAAACAGCTGAGCAGATGAAGCATAGTTAAGAGCACTCTCGAACATCAAATTATCTAACGAACATTAAAATTATAGATTTATAACCACCGTAAAATTTGAAATTTGAAGTTGAAAAAGTAATCAGAATGTATTTTACATTTTGAAAAAATTTGTTAGTCCAAAATAATAATTTTATTTTTTTCCCTAATTAAAGTTACTTCACAAAAAAAAAACACTAAAAAAGGAAATTTTAACTTAAAAAAATTGTAATGTTTTTTTACACGTCAAAAACAATAATAATTGGTGTTGGCTTGTATAACGACAATTTAAATTAATGTACCTGCGTATATGAAGAACAATACACTTGTTTTTTTATTATTATTATTATTATTTTTACCTTAAAACTTTAGTTATTTCACTTATAACAACAAAAATATGATGATTATTTTTTTGGTACATAGTGACTTGTGCTATACCGTGACATAAATGAAGTGAAATTAAATTGTGATTATATCAGTTACAAGAATAACGAAAAAAACTAAATTAAAGCCATAATAAATGCTGCCCTCGGAAGACCATTAACTTTCTAAACAAGAAAATCATTGTATTGATAAACTAATGTAAAATTTATTTTCTACGATTTTTTACTAAGATAAAATAAAATATCGAGGAATAAAATTTATTAACAACAAGTTTGGTTTCATTTATAAAGACATTAAAAATTTAAAACATTGGTCACTAATAAGAGATACTAAAAAATACAGGGTGTGTTTTTAGGGCATACAACAACAAAGTCTATCGAATGTCGGAGAAAATGCTTTTTGGCAGCATATGTTATTTAATTATTTTAATTATTCATATATTTAATCAATTTTTAGCTTGTGGAACTGCTAAAAATTATCCGAATCCTCCCATTCAAGGAAAAACTTTTTTTGCTGTTGATAAATAAGTTGTCAAAATGTATTCCTTCCCTAGACCATGTTACTGGTATTAAATTATAATTATTTATATTGATAATAAGTATTTCTATGTTACTGATATTAAACAAATTCAAATTTTTCATTAGCCCGTTTCTGCAATTCCCAATTTGTCCGCATAATTAATAGACAATCCAATTTTCGAGATAAAAACAATAACTTTCAATCAAAATTTAAAAGGTAACATACACTCATACGAAGAAATATTGAAAATATATAAAAGAAAAATTTTGAGTTGAGTAAACAAAAATAATAATAAAAAAACATAAAATTTAATTCATTATAAAAAAAAGTATAATTTTAATTATGATATATTTTTTAATTATTATTAATAATCATTATCTTTCTTTTAATATTTAATTTACATATTTTTGTTATTTTGAAATTGCTTATATTTTTGTTATATTTTTCAATTATATAATTTTTATTTTAATCTATGTATTTTCTATGCAAATATTTCTTTTTTCATTTATAAATATATTAAAATATTTTTTAATTACTTTATTTAAATTGTAAAATCTGAATTTGTTGGATTTTGCTTATATAACTTTTATATACAAATTTTCATTCTTATCAGCTAGTTTCAAGTTTAAAATCATAAATTTACGAAATAAATGGGTACAGATGTTTTGATTTTCTAGATAAAAAACAAATAAATTTTTATGAAAATTTTGTTGATAAATTATCTTTTTAGTAATCAGGTTCTTATATAAAGCAAAAATTTTAAATTTAAAAAAGAGATAATTTTTTAATTGTATTTATATAATAATAATTCCTTAAAAAAAATATTATGATATTTTTTATCAACTTTATCTATAATATCTTAAATATTCCTGCCAACAAGAATAATTTTTATTTTGCATATGTTAATTTAAAATAGTTTTTCCATAAATTAATATTATTTACATATTTTGATTATATTTAATTAAGTATAAAATACGATCATTTCGTATAGTAAATTTACATATTTTTATTTTTCTGGCTAAAAAAATATATATAATGGTTTTAGTTTTTGGGAAATCCACTCAGGAAAAAAATTTGTAGATATTTGAAGACATTTCGAAATAAAATTATCAAAAAAATTTTTGTATTTTGTTATTTTATTAGAATTTTGCATGCATAATAATTTTTCCGCGTCTGTTTGTCTGTTTACTTGGGGGTAAACTAAACGCATGCTTGGTGGTGCTCACTTGGGGGGTGGGATAATTTCTCGTGCGAAGCCGGTCTAGGTTGCTATTATATAATAAGTTGAAAATTATGATAATAAAGTATGGATTAAAATTAAATGTTGGGTTGACAGTTTATTCTCTCGTTGATGTCTCCATTTGAAACATATCTTATTATTTACACTTAGTACTTATATGGTATCTACAGCTCTAAATATCACAAATGAATTATTGGTTCATGTTGGATACATGGGGTACATCGGATATCTTAAGCGTATATGTTATTAGATTTACCGTTTAAACGCACATCGATGCCTCCATTAAAAAAAATGGAATTTATTAAAATTTTGATTAATTACACCTGACGGAATTTATTTAAAAGATGCAAAAAAATAGTTCTTCAAATAATACATTTGAAATTTATAATTATTGAACCTATACACAAATTTAAATCAAGTTTCAACACAAATTTAAATCAAGTTTAAATAATACATTTATCACCTCAAAAAAGTGAGGTGATAAATGTATTTAATTTTGATAAAAAAACATTTTATTGATCCTAAAATGAAAATTTGTATGATTAAAACCCATTAAAAACGCAAAAATATGAAATTAACTTTACTGTTATTTATGAATAAGTACTTCTCTTTTTAAATATAATTTATGCAAACAAAAAAATTACAGGGGAACCTGTTTTGTTGTTAATTTTAAAGACGAAAAAAATCTGCTTAAAATAATCTGATAGATAAAAATAGTAAATGAGAATAAAAACCACACTATATCACTGTATGACATGTTACCGATAATTCAAACTTTGAAAAATGACAGTTTTGATAAGAAAAGAAAATTTCTTGAGAACTGCTTAATAGTGTACCTATTTCCCGCAAGAGTATTGCTCCTTTACGTACGAGTTGATTTTCGAGCTTTAGCAATATGTAACTTGAATAGTGTTATTGGAAACCGATTATGAGGAATATTTATAAATTAGTCCTGAGTAGAGTCGAGTTGGCTTTGATAATAATATTTATAATTGATTTGCTAAACAAAATTATTTTTTGACAAAAATGGAAAGATTGGATTCAAATTTTATAACAAAACTGTTCGAATTTTTTATGTTCCTAACAATTTGAAAGCTACATTTTTCAAAATCTTTTCAAAAAAACAAGCGAAAGGGCCCGAGAAAATTTTTTTGTAAAACATCGTTGTAACATCATAATTTCAATTGTGTATATTTATACAAAGGGATGTTTCTATATGTGAGTGACACTACATTTGACCCAAAATACGTTTTATTTTGTGTCATATTATGTGAACGGTTCTAATATAGTTTCATAGTTGATTCTACATTTATATCGCGAGAGTGTATTTAAATTTCGAATATCTTGCTGTATGCCAGATTTAAGATTTTAAATTAGATTTAGGGTAAAATTACATAAAGCAAATTAATAAAAAATGGTAAAATAACGAGCCTTAGTATTTTAGAATCAAATTTATTAGAAAACTACAGCGTAATTGATGCATCAAAGATAATTTTTTTCCCATTTATGGTACTTACTTTTTTAGGAATCATCCATAGGCTTTCACATTTTTACATTACTACGTCAGGAACATAGCACACTGTATCCAAATAACGTTTTTGTAATGAATATCAATATTATTTATGATAAAGAATTTAAATAAAATACAAAAATTGATTATTTTTTCTTACTTAACAACCTAATTGTCATGTGTGTTGATATTTGCAGTTTTAAATTTCGAAATTGAAAACGTTCAGTTTGTAGTATTGGTTAAATTTCCGGTATTTCCTAATTACCTTAACTGAAGTTTTTTCGAATAGCTTTCTAAATTCGTTACGTGAATGGTATTATATATGCTTTGTTATTTAAAATACTATAATAAGCAATTTTTATTGGGAACATAAATTTTAGTTTCGATATTAATAAATGTGCGGCTATCTGCAAAAAGTTTACTTATAAGGCATTATGAGCTTCATCATTGAAACTATTCTTAAGAATCATAAGCAGTTTTCACTGTGTACATAAATTTTAAGAATACAAGAAAATGAAGATAGAATTAAAAATATGTACATATATAAGTATTAAATATATACATACATAATAATATAAATATAATATGATACATACAAAATAATATTACAATTTATCTGTATGTGTGATGGTGAATTATCTTCGCTCTGTCAGTCATTTGTTTCGAAGCATGACGCCACGAGCCTATTTACAAGAAGTAAACAAATACATATACATATATACCTTGCAATCATATATGTTCTGAAAATTTTTTTTATCATCATTTATCAGAATGGTTACAAAAACAGCTTAATCACGTCTATCTCTAGAAAGTAGCCTTCTAGCTTCGAACTTTGGTCAATTACAAAGTAGAATGTTCCAGTCCTTGCAGACTTGTGACTTGTATTGTAGACTTGACAGTTTTCTACGCTTTTTTCTACGACTGTTTTGTACTTAACATGCCTGATGGTTATTTCGCAATGTTTGCACTATGCAATACTCCTTGCCATTGGCCTGTGCCTGCTTTGCTATTGTTTCATGTAAATTATAACAAATTTTATCAATCAAATGAGGTTTTCTGTTCTATGCTGAATTCACTTATTTGGGTCCATGACATTTCTGCTCTACAACTCATTATTTGACAGACCTTGTTTTGTATTTATTTGTATATCCAAAGCTAATAATTTTTTCAGAAGGTCGTTCTTCGAAAATTTTTTCTCGTATTCCGAAAGCCGATGACAATTCATACTTTTTCCCTGTCCTACAAACACAATGGATTAGTTTAATAGTTTTTCTCTCAAGACAAAAGTGGAATGAACCTCATTTCATTGCGTTTTTTCTCAATTTTTTTTCATAGAGGCTTAGTTAGAGGTGATTCAAAGGAAGCGTTGGGAAGACAAAAATTCCTAATTGTTTTAATTTGAAATTATACATTTCCCATAATACAACTATAAACATTTTTAAATCTCGATGCACGCATTAAGAGGATATTAGGGCTTAAGACTTTTTGCATTGCTTTAAAAGATATTTTTATGTCTGTAGAACACAATCAGAAATTAGAGAAATTAAAAAAAATGCTTTCGCGTTTTTCTGATCTTTGCTAGTTGCTAGCTAGCATTTTGTTTGTAACAAATTTCTCCTTATAAAAATACACAATACTTTGATAAAATTTTTTGTTCTAGTTTCATGACTGTTTACATACAACATTTTTGAAAAAAAATAAAATAAAATAAAATAAAATATTTATCAAAGATAATAAATGAGAATTCTAGTATACTAAATTTCTTATTTTTCTGCAAATCCTGAAGGTCTACAGACCGTCACCAAATTGGCAACCAGTAACCAGCAACCAAAATTACGTATTTAATAATACAAACATTGATTTAGAAAATTGGGGAAAAAATTGAAATTAAATAAACAAAATTTAAAAAGCTTGTTTGATAGCTCATCGTTTGTTTGACCCCTTTTACCGGGAAGATGCAGAACCACAACTACTTCAAAGTATAATTTTTACATTCTTAAAATTAATTAATAAAAAAAAAACATTTACAGTTTTTTTTAATCAGCTTTTCATTTTTGCAATTCAGTGAAATCTTAACGTCCTTTTAAAATTTGATATATTTTTATTGACTTTTGTATAGACTCATCAGGTACCATCCATGAATTACGTCACACGTTAAAGAGGGGGAGGGTCAACGAAATGTGACATTGTGTTACAGGGGGTAGGGGTTGAAAAAACATTGTGATGTCACATGTTAAAATTTAAAATACACCCGTAAAATTTATTCGTAAAAACAAAGAAAAACTAACGCATAAAATTCAGGATTTTAACTGTGGTCTTATTTTAATTAAAATTTTAAAGTTTTGTTTTAATCATTTCTATTAAATTATAAAATATGGGACGTCATACCAGGGAGGCTTCCAAAATGCAACCGACTGTGGCAAGAAGAGGGGGGGGGGTAAAATAGTAAAATTGGTGTGACATAATTTATGGATGGTCTCTCAGCATGATAATAGTAAAGACTATTTTTGTGTACCATTCTGTTGAATAATAATTTGTAAGTAAGGTACTACAATTATTTTTATAACAACATATATAAACACATCTATCTACGTATGTACTTCATATACATACCTATGTATATACTATACTTATTACATATATAAGAATGTATTTAATAATATTTTTCAGCACACGCTACCAATAATAAAACAGTAAAGAATGATTATATTCGTATAATATGTATCTTGAATATAATTTTTTTCAAAGAAATTAGATGTTATAGTTTTTAATAATAATAAAAAAAATACCAGGAAATATAATATATATATATATATATATATATATATTGTAATGTGTACGTACCTATCTAAAAGAAAATGTTATAATTATGTATTAATATAAAAATTTCATTATTTTTTATATTTTTTTATTGCTTGTTATAATTTAGTTAAAGTCATAATAAATAAATTGATGAGCATTGTTGCAATTATTTTATTACCTTTGTTTTAAAACTTTCTTCATTATTTAATAATAATAGTGGACATTGTTCAGAGTAAAAATTTATATTGCTTTGTACTCACATTTTAAATTGAGGGCCAAAAACTAATTTGGGGAAAAGATAAACATACAAAAACCCTCACTTTCGAAGTTAATATGCTATAGGCAAAATTTTACAAGATAAGTAATAAAGATTTTTTACAGCAAGTTTAACAGTCCCTAGTCATGCAAGGCAAAGAGTAAAAAACGATCGTGTAAAGATTACACAGCTTTCATTGGCTAAATTAATGAAATATTATAATCCAAAAGAGATTTGGAAAACAATTCCCTTTAAGTTAACCTCATTAAAGATATGGGTTAATCTAATAATAACAAGCGACTATTAAATTATAATAAAAATTCATTTTAGTCTGCATTGCCATCATGGTATAAATCCTGACTATCGAAGTTATTTAACTACAGAAATATTTGCGCAATAATCCAGACAACTATACAGGTAAACATATAATTTCTTTACATTCAAAATAATCATTTCAATTATTGTAAATATTTTATAGACAGATATTGAAAGTAAAGTTATTATAAAATATCAAAAAAAGCCCTCCGTTAAAATAATGTTTTATTGAATTTAAAGAAATTATTTTCTACATTTTAGTTCAGCTAGTTACAAAAGCGTCTTTTTTAGTTTTGTTTTTAAACTATTATTTATTTTGCGTTTTTTTAGTTTTTTAGAATTCAGTATAAATATGGTGGGAGCGCAAATAAATTTATATATTTTCAGATATGGAAATCGTTATTCCCGAAAATTCTGACCAGGATAATCAAATAAACTTAAATTATTTTATAGTCATCGGTCCTTGATAAGTATGCCAAACTTCAAGTTAAACCTACGTTTTAAAGGTGGTCAAAATACTATTCAGTTTCCGTCAGTTTCAAGTTTCCGTTACATACAAACATATTAACATACGTATGAAGCTCATAAAAGCGTGTTAAAATTTTACGCATTTAAATTACGCAGTTTATTATGTTTGTTACACAACTTTCTATATTAAATTTTAAGACATTATTTAACACTAAAAAACATTACTCAAGATCTCAAAACGAATTTCAATATCGACTATGGTAGTTTTGGAGAGTATATACGTATATATTCTTTCAAAAGATAATTCAAAAAATTATTCTGCGAGAAACGGAAGTAGTTTTTACCTAAAAATAGTAAACTTTTGCTAGTAAGGACTACCCAGCGTAATTTATTTTAATAACTAGGTAGAGCAATTTAAATCCAAGATACTGACAAGAAAGAAAGGATCGTGTAGAAATTATAACCGAACAGAAAAATCACTTGGGAGAACATAGGACACAATCAAGAATATTGGGACATCTCAAGACCAAAACAAGCCTAATTTTAATGTCGTTATCTTACAGACTTGGGCTTGAACTTTTCTTTGTATCTTAGGTATTGACCTATATCCTCTTGTTATTAACTGCTTCTAACATACTTGGTATTATACTTTGATCTTACCCTTATACATATACAAGACAAAACTAGTCTTGCAAGCCCATGCTTAGCTCAATTACACTAAATTAGTTAAACAAAGATAGTCAGATACAGTCTTGGTTTTGGTCTTGGTCTTGGTCTCGCTCAACTCTAGTTAAAAAAGCGTATACAGTAGAACCTCGATAACTTAAACCTCGGTAACATAAAAACCTCTGTTACTTCAAAAAATACTATGTTCCCTTCCCATCAGAGCCCAAAACCTCTATAACTTAAAATACGCAACCTCTATAACTTAAATAAATAATCTCTGTATAGGCCCTCAGTAACTACATAGAAACATGTATATACCTCTATATTAACTAGGGTACATAGAAACATGTACATACCTCTATATTAACCTTTACCTAACATAGACCCTTGATAACTTTAAACCTCTATAACTTAAAATATTTTGTGTTTCCCTTGGACTTTAACTTATCGAGGTTCTACTGTATATGTATAAAAAATTAATTAATTTACTTTATTTAGGTACGTAAAATATTGCGTAATGCTCTGTAAAAAATTATCCTGCAACTTACACTGAGGTAGGAAACAAGTTGTACAGACTAATGTAAACATGATCAGTTCAGAACAACAATTAAAGCTTCCAGGATGATTAGTTTCAAGTGAATATCAAATAATAATAAGGAATTTATAACCGCAAGAGGATTGCAAAACCTTGATAATCTTCATCGACTCTGTTGTCGATGAAATCATAAAGAATGGAAAACTAAACGGCTATCATAATAGGTTTTAAAGAAAAACAAACCATAGATTACTAGATTTACTGACTGAAAACAGTGTCAGAAATATGAGCTTTAATAAGAACTGGTTTTAAGTTTCATAGCTTACGTTGTTCTTATATCCCAGTTTGAATTAGAAAATGCCGTTCTGACTATCTAAAGGGAAATAATCAGCAATACCCATTTTAGCCAGTAGAATATTTGTCTAGTTTTAGATTAGATTAGTTTAGTTTAAATCGAGTCAATCATAGATAATATTAAGTCTGTAATAGTCAAAAATATATCATTTAAATCTTGTGTTGACTATGTAAGTAGAATTTACTTAAATCAAAGTTGATGTTCAACAAAAAAAATGACTTTATCAGAATTGAATGTTTGAAATAAGATATCGCCCACGTAGATAACACATCAATCATAATAATTCTTAAATCATTTTTTCGTGTCTATTATTAATAAATATTGGTGTTTATATTATATTATGTTACCTATGTTAATATCATGTGTTTTAACAAAAAACACTTTACACATCTCATAAATATATATTATTGGGATAAAATTATTATATTTATTAAATAAATTTCTTATAGATTATTACTTATAGATTAACAATCATATTTTATAACATTTGACATTTGAAAGATTTTGTGTTATATTGTGTTTGTAAAAAACAGATTCATGCTTACAAAAAAATTTTATATTTATACTTTGAACTTCAGTATTTCTGTATAGATTAACGCACACATTTTGTGTGTTGGATATTCAAGTGTTATCCATTTATATGGAAAAGTATGATGGCAGTTAAAATTTCTGTAATTAACCTGGAGAGTTACAAAGAATATTTTACACTTGTGTTCATTCGCGTGAACTCTTTGTGAACTCTTTGGAGATTTTGTGTTTTCGAAAAACTATATGTCTGAATACAATACTTGTTTCATTTTTCATTTTTCTTTGTACTAAAAATAATTTTATGACCGGCTGACTCACTGATAATTACAGTGTAAGGCGCTGAAGATAGAAGTACAGAATTGAATGAGAGTATACAAACTGTTTAAAAGATTTTAAATTTTCGAAATGATTTTCAAATTCAACGTGACAAGTTTATAGTGTATCTTTGAAAAATTTTACCTCTTATTTTACAAACTGGAAATTCGATTTCGATTCGAACACTTATTTGTAGATACCACTTCAAAAGACTAGAAACTAAACCACTTTTCAAAGGCAATATCTGAATAGCACTATCGTTTTTGTGATCACTGATCTTATTTATGATTAATTAATACTTTATTTCGTAAAGAAAATTTTGGTTTTCCTTCTTAAACGCCGGTTTCAGGGAATGCAAATAGTTTTTATACTTTTAATTTTTATTTACAGAAGATATGCAATTAGTTGAATTGTGCTAAGGAAATAATCTTGCAAATTTCTCAACATCTCTAATTTTTTATAATAATAATTATTTTATTCTATTTTAATATGTGATTTGAATTATAATCACAAAAAAAAAGATACATTCCAGATGAAAATACGTTTCTTGTATTAAAAAAACTAATAAGTAAATGAAATTATTACATAATTCACATATTTATGGAATAAAATAAAATAAATTACATTTAATTTATACCTGTAGGATGTAAAAGTTATACTAAACGCCACTCATTTAATACAATTTTAATGCCATATTAGTCATAAATACATACGTTATACGATATAGTGTATGTAATATAGATTCTAATGTTATTAATTTATTAATAATTACATTAAAATATTCAAAAATTCTAGATAACTTTTTGATTAAAACTGATACTTCAACGAAAATTTAATATTTTCAATTCAAGACATTATCATTGACTATAATCATCGATATTATGGTCAAATTATTTTAACTAAGAACTACAAGCTACCGTCGCATCGGTATACTGATTGAGATTTTTCGTTTCCAACCGTGGTAGTTTTACGTAGTACTAAAATGAATTTACTAAAGCTGAAAATTGTTATACAGATTTTATATTGCATATAAATAACAGTTATGACAGTCAGTCAGTAAAATGTTAGAACAGGGCTAGTTAGTCAGCCCTTATTTATGAACAATAAATAGATTTATTAATGCTAAAAATTGTTCTACAGCTTGTATAACAATTATTATATATATAACAATTTTCAGCTTTAATACATTCATTTAAATACGACGGAAATCATAAGTGAATCTGATGTATTTATTGTTCATAATAAGGGCTGTCCGACCAGCCCTGTTCTAAAACCTAACTGTCTTACAATCATAAATGTTATTTATATGTAATGTACAGCTTTAGTAAAGTCATTTACCATGTAAACCTGTTCTATCGTTCGCTTGAATGACCGCAGCATGTGTACACAACTACTATAACCAAACCTCAAATGATGAGCTTTAGTAAATTCAACGAATTTTTTGGCCTGGCTCTTCCATTATAACTTTTTTGTCCCCATGAGTTTTCCTACAAGAAAACAGATTTAAAAATTATATTTTCTAGTATAAATTTAATTTTTTTAAATTTCAGTTTCTTTTTAAAGTAAATATGTATGTTGAATGAGTTAATGTATAAACTTTACTTGTAATTTTGTTTATATAAAAATATTTATATTTGTAGGGGCATTAACAGTCATTTGTATTAAATATATATGATTAAGATGTCTTAATAATGAACATGGCGTGACCTTTAAAAATATTCATCTATACCTTTAATATACGTTACGTTTAAAAAAAAAACTTATACTCTACATCATACGTTTATATTAAACTAAATTGTAAAATACACTTTGTACAACTAAATAATCAAGCAAAAATGACGCAAAAATAATAAGCTTGATACAAACGAACAACCAGAATTGCATTTTATGAACACCTTTACCAAAATTTTGCTCGTTCCATCATTATTGTTAAGCGATACAAACTTGCGGCTAAACTTAGTATACCCTGATATATTTCACATATGCATGGTATACAAACTTGAAACTAAACTAAGTATGCCTTGGCATTTATTTATTATACATGGTATAAAAATAAAAAAATGCATTCATCAAAATCAGCATTTATGATGAAACTAAATGCTCAAGACCTATACTTGAGTTTTTTTTATCGAGGCCAACTTTTTGAACTTTAAAGTTTGTTTTCAAGCCTGATAGTACAATTTAATTGATTCGAATGTACATTTTTGATAAATATAAGTTATTTTAAATCAGAATTAAAAAATCGAACTATCTAAATTAAACTGTGTGTTTTAAAAATGTACTTTGGTTTTTTAAATGTTGGCCTCGATAAAACGTATTTGTAACATTATTACTTCAGTTAATTGTACAAAATCTAATGAAATTTCTTTAAACGTACACGTATTTAAACGTATTTAAAATACCTACATCAGTTTTATTTATGTGCTTTTTTACCAGTTACTTAACTAAACCTTACTTACGTTAGCTTACTAAATAAGCATCGTTGCGTTGTAATATATACTACAATTACTATAATCAAACATATGCGAGAGATATCGATAACTATTTATTAAGTATCTATATATGATTATATTCCAAATATTTATATCATACATGGAAACATGAGTAAAGCTAGCCACTTCCATCATTGAACAAAACGTAAAGGATCCAGCAATAATTTTATGAAATGTGAGTCTCAGTCAAATTTGTTCATATTACTGTTTGTTTTTGTTTACTTTTAATAATGCATACGATATTTATTTACATCATGGTCTATTCGATTATATTTGATGTTTTTAATATGATACATACAACGTAAACTAAATATTGACAAATATCTTGCCGAGTAATCTTATTTAAAGAGAATTGAAAAAAATACACTCGAACCAGGACTCCAACCCGGACTTCTTGGATTCATGTCAAGCACCCTACCAATTAGGCTATTCGAGAGATAGGGCGCTTGACATGAATCCAGGAAGTCCGGGTTCGAGTCCTGGTTTGAGTGTATTTTTTTCAATTCTCTTTAATTAAATTTGTTCATATTACGAGATTTTGTAGACTTTGGTGTCCTGATCAATTGCTTCAAAACACATGCGTTTTTCAAAAAAATTTTTCAATAATTTTTATACCCTGTATATTTGAAATATATACAGGTTATACTAATTTTAGTCTCAAGTTTGTAACGCTAAAAATATTGATGATACGAATAAAGTTTTGCTAAAGTTGTTAATGAAATCACGTTATTAGTCCATTTCCAAACGTTCGAGTGTATTTTTTTCAATTCTCTTTAATTAAGATTACTAGACAAGATATTTGTCAATATTTAGTTTACCCCTGTATGTAACATATTATATCAAAATATAGTCGAATAGACCATGATGTAAATATCGTGTGCATGATTAAATGTAAACAACAACAATAAGTAATACTTAATATTCCTTTTACACTTTTCTAGAAACTGTTCTAAAAAATTCATTTAAATCAATTTTTATTCAGTGCATTGATAAAAATTCTTTTGTACCTCGTTTGAATAGAAATTTATTAAAATAGAAATTAAAGGTGTTAATGAAATAAAAAAAAAATTGGAAAAATACAGAGAAATTGAAAATCAATAGAAAATTACTATTTGTTGATGTAAGTGGGATTGCTTAATACAGTTACATACGTATATATACTATAAAAAAATGATTTACAATTTGTAGTCAAAAAACACATTGCTTCTTCCAAGTTTCTGAGCGTATGAAAATTTTCCAATAATTTTCCTTGTTTCAATTTCAAAAGTGATGCTGTACCCCCCCTCCCCCCTTATATAACTGATATTCGAAAAATCTCGAATATTGTATATCTTAATAGAAGTCGATTCGAAAATGTAATAAACTCTTTTTTCGTAAAATTGTCTGAATAAAAATTTCCACTGCAATCGCGAACAAATAAAATTTTCGATTTTTAAAGGAAGTAAAAAATCACAAAAATTAGAAAAAATTATTAATCAGTTTAAAACTAAGCCTTATCTATTGTGACAAGGCTTAGTTTTAAACTGATTTGAGTCTAGAAAGATATCCAGTTACATATACCTAAGTGAAAATAAGAATAACAGAACTCCAGAGCTAAATATTTTAATAGGGCGCTCAAATAAACTTGTTTTTCGTAGTTTTGAGTCAAAATAATTTTAGAATACAGTTTTGAATATAGTCGTGAACAAAAAAATTTAGAATCCAAAGAAAATTACCATTTATGTCATTTGATACTATAAAATTTTAATAATGAATAACTTTAGTACAATTGGCAATGAAAATCGATTCTTAGAAAATAGGACAACTCTATTTGAAAACGAGCATATAACTGAGCTCAAGGTTTTCGTCAAGATACAATTTTGAAATTATGTCAAAACTTTTTTTTTAGTCTTTTGTTATTATAGCTAATTAGTTAATTTTTCAAGGATTACATATTGTCAAATTGACATTTAATAGCATATCAGATTATTAATATAAATAATTACATAAAATAATAATTATATAAAAATAATAAAAATATATTGTTAACTTAAATGACCTGTTTATTGTCATTGTTGATACAAATTTCAATTATTTAGATATTGCGAAAAATAATAAAATATGTGTTAATTTTCCGAGAATATTTCATTATACTTTATAATTTAATTTTTATTGGTTTTTGACAACCAGCTAACATATACGCACGCTTTGAATCTCTATAAATTTTGTAAAATTAGATACTTTAAGAGCTTTAATAATATCAATTTCATATTATTAAATAAAAAGAGCTTTAATAATATCAAGTCTCGTGAATAACTTACTATTTAAATTGTAATCAGCAAGGAATTTAAGTCTGAAAGTCAAATATGTTTCGACTATAATTGAGACTAGTCTTTACTTGGAATTAGTCCTCCAACAAATATTTCTATGCTACTACGGTAATTTTCATTCACGTTTCAAAAGAGAGCGATTTAAAATTTTTTCTTAAATTTGCGTGGTATTTTTGTCATTATAGAATTGAGAGCGCTTTTTAAGTCGCATATTTTAAGCCGATTATTTTACTCGAAAAAGGGTGGCAAATTTGGCATACAAAATTTTTAATCCTGTATATCGCCCACAAATATGTACAAATGACGACATTTATCAATTGTATTTCAAATTTGCATATTTCATCTATAGTTTAAATGGCGACAAGATAAGTTATTTTTGTCAGTAAACGTAATTGAGAATAGGGGACGAAAATCCTGAGGATGAATATCTCATTGGTTACCCATAAAAAGTAAAACTTGACTTCATACAAAATTTGAAAGTAAAATTAAAATTCATTTCAAAACGAAAAAGTTATAAGCAATCAAAGATTGCATTCAAAAGTTCCCCATCTCCCTTTAGCAAAACAAAGTTTTATATATAATCTCTATATTATAGCGATATCCACGTGTTATGTTACTAGTGAGTATCTCCTTCTTTGTTTAGTTAGGAATTTAAAACGTTCATATCTTGCATACTTGTAAAGATTTTTAAAAACCAACTTCACTTTTCTGCACGTCCAGCGAGAATTATTAACCTGAAGTGATAAAAAAATTTAGTTCGATCCCTTATTATCGATTATAAATGTTTTTTGAAGAGATTCTAGCAATTGATGTGAGTGACGTCCCTCAGAACCCCACCCTGATTTCACCAAAAATATTTGTTTAGAGTGTAATCCTAGAGCTTCTTATTGGTTTAAATGGAGATCGCTCATTATAATCAGTCACTTTTTGAATCTGTCCAATATATCGTTTAAACTTTCCGTTACCTCTAACATTACGTTGTTAACGACGGACGTTGTTATATTCATAACGATAGTATATAAATGGCAGCACGCCATCGGTTAATTCATAAAATCAGTTAATTTATTTTGAAAGATTTATGGTATTTTGTGCTTATTGTGTATACATGGAGTTATATTTTATTGTATGACTATGTAATGTAATGTATGACTCATTCATTAGAATCTCATTTCCTGTAATTAAAAACATCACAGTCAGTACCTTTTTACCATATATCCATTCTATATAGTTGGAACAAAGATAGAATATATGTATTAATGATGATACTTCTCTCTAGCTAGAACTACGTCACTATAATTTACTGTATTGTTCAATGTCATTAAACTACCATTTTGTTTGTTTGAAGTAATAATAAAATAAAAGTAGGTAAAAAAATAACAAAATTAATTAAATCATTGTTTAAAGTGAAAAATCAACATATAATATATTTACAAAACAATGTACATATAAAGTCGAACCGGTAGGGAAAAGCCACATTTACTACCTTAGAAATCGATGTAAGTCCAGTGTTGCCAACTAACGCAGTATTACTATTTTAAAACTAGTAGTTTTCTTCTTTCTTTAGTAGGTCCAAAAAAATTTTCCATACTAAAAAATGTTTTCTCGCATCCGTGCAGAAAGTGTTAACTTGTTAACTTTCTGTGGACTGTGCAAAACGAAGTTACCGATTTCCGAATCTAGTATACGTACACACCACGGGAGCAAGTAAAGAATGTCTCAAATCTCATGTTTGTCACCCTTGAGTGGCAATGAACATCTGAGACATTCTTTGCATTTGCTTCCTAGGTATGTAATATACTATTTAAGGGAGAAAATAGTTTAATACTATAAGTCATTTATGCTAAGTTTTGGCAAGTTGGCAACAGTGTGAAAGTCTCAACTAGGGAAAAATGGAAAACCTTTGCGAAATATGGTTTTCATTTCTATAACTGAGTCTACTTTATCTCTGTTTCTGTTATGTTTCAATTTTTTGAGAGAAAAAACTCTTACGCATCTAGTAAATGTCATTTTCATTTTGAAGTAGTGAAACTCTAAAAAAACACCGCTAGATTTGGCAAAAATTTGCATAAAATGTACAAATTTTTTAAATTTTATTTTAATTTAAAGTTGTGAACCTCTAAAGAAGAAACATATTTTACTAATGAAGAGAGACTCTTAAGAAGCAGCAAAAATAATAAAAAATATTAGCTTACCTTCACCTTCTACCGAAATCCCTGTTATTTATCAAAACTTAAAACTTTTACACCATAACAGCAAAAGAAAGTCAAAATGTTTATGGAAATTGCTACCATTTTCTAGATTTGTTCAAATAATTCTTAGAAATCACTCCCATTTTTTAGATATTTTCCAATTTTATCTGTATCATTTTTTATATTTATATCTATTCAGTTCTCGATTGGTAGTAATTGAAGAAAATAGCCCATATTGAACTATAATTAGGGATTATAGTTTATTATTATGATATTACTAATTTTTTGATCAAAAAGTGAGTCAACGATAAAACTTAATTCTATAGACGCCAGAATTCTTAAAAAGAATAAAAAATAAATAAATACTTTCAGTTAATCAATCAAGAATATTTTGTCATATAATATAAATATAATCAAATAATCACGTACAAAAATGTTTTATTAAATCATTATAAATCACATTTATTTATGTTGAGCGCTTTAATTAATTTTGAAGATATATGAATGATTATAAAATCAATTCTTTTATATTAAATATTATATACGATTTTATATTTATACGATATTAATTCAATTTCAATCAGTTCAAAAAACACACTTACCATACAAATTACCAGCAGCGGTTTTAAAAATCTATGCTGAATGAGCAAGTATACAAACCTGGACAATAATTCCTTGAAAGATTTAATGAATTTCAATTATTGTAAATATTTTATAGACAGATGTTAGTAATAGAAAAGTCATTATAAAATATCATAAAGAGCACTCCACGCTTTTTTACAATAAAATGTTTTTTTTGAATGTAAAGAAATTTTTTTTTTTTTGCCTTTTAGTTTAGCTGGTTAGAAAAGCGTGATTTTTAGTTTTTTAGGCTTTTATTTGTTTATCAAAAATTCAGTATAAATATGGTGAGAGCGCAAGTAAATGTATATATTTTCAGATATGGAAATGGTTAATCCAGAAAACCCTGACCAGGATAATCAAATAAATTAAATTATTGTATTATCATCGGTCCTTGATAAATATGCAAATTTCGAGTTAATCCGACGTTTTGAAGTTAGTCAAAATCATGTTCAAAGTCTCCGTTACATACCAACGTATGAAGGTAATATATAATACGTATGAAGCTAATAAAAGCGTGTTAAAACGACAAAGTTTCGTGTATATCTTAAAAATCGTTTTAAGGAGTGCCCTAAAAACCTAATACTAATAAAATACAGAATAAGTAAAATTTAAAATAATTTTTTTTTATCGATTTGTTGAAAAGATAAACAAAAGGAAAATCTTCATAAATATGCAACTGTGTGTGCGTATATTGATACTACTATTCATTGCAAGAAAACTTATTTAATTAATTTCTTTTATATGCGTAACTCCCACTCAAAAGCCCTAATACAAGAGCCGCCACTGTTTAATTTATAATATATGATCGTTTTAAAAACATATAAATATTATTTAATATTTATATTAATTATTTATTAATAAAATAAATGTTATTTGATTTTAATTAAATAACATAACATTTTGTATTCTGATCATACAGTACCTTTACTAGCAATAATTTTAAATAGTACAGTCATTTGAGGTATGTCTCTATTGCACATAGATAAAAGTGGGACAATTTCTTCAGCCAAAACCTCAGAGCACTAGCACTCGAAAATATAAAATTCTAAATCATTGAACGATTAGATGAATATTTTTCTAGAAATCTCCAAAATCGCTCGAATTGCTCCGAAATAAACGCTTTCCGTACAGGATTTGAGATATTCCATAAGCTACTCACGTTTTATATTTTTTACCGATTTTTATATTTTTTGAGTCTTTATACCAAGTTTCTCCAAAGACCTATTTTTTTTCTCAAAAAAAATATTGTTATATTTTCCTGAATTTTTTCAAAGGGGAACCGTACGCTATAAGCAAATTGCAAAAATCAAAATACGTTTTTTTGTACTAGATTTGAAACAAAAAAACCATTTTGTAGAGTAAATTTGACCCAAAAGAAATAAAATTATCGAGGTCATTCACCACCGGATTAGCAGTTTTTGAGATATCTTTCCAGTTCATAAAGGTAAAAAATAGTACCGAAAATATAAAAATCTAACTCATTTGACGATTTAATCACTTTCTTAGTATACCAACAAAAAAACAACGAATATTCATATTAATTGATTTTTAGTTGGTGACCCATTTTAATATTTTCCTGGTCACGTATTTAAAAGTCACAGCTTTTTCAATAAACCTTTAAGCTCAATGTTATCGTTCGTAAAAATTCTCAAAAAAATCTCATATTTTTGAGTTATTTAAATAATTTCAAAAAACATACTCTATCTTTATACTAAATTGCAATATTTTGATTAAAAAACAATGTTCATGAAAGAAATTCTAAAAAGTAATCTTCATTTTTTAAAAATGATTTATTACATCAATCAACATAATTTAAACAATTGAAATTTTATTCAAGAATTTCAATACTTTTTTAAATTAAATAGTAGTGCCAGCAGCCAGCAATACAAAATTTAAAAAAAAAAAAAACTTATAAATGGCAATTAAAACAAATAAAATCAATACACAATAGGAATAAATGTTTATTATTTTTATTAAAACAATAATATCATTAAATAATATAAAGAATCATGATAATCATAATCATATCAAGAATTATTTTATAATAAAAAATAAAATCCTTTACCGAAAATATCACATTACATCCATAAGCATATCTTTAGAATCGAAAATAATACTACGTATACAAGAAAATATAAGATAAGTTTATAAATAAGTTTACAAGAAAAAGAAATTAATTTTACTGGATAAATCTTCTTTCAATTAGAAGTGCAGTTTTTAGAATGAGTCTCAGGCGAAGTCCAATCTTGAAATTGTAAAACTAATGAGATAGTAAATAATTGAGATTGGATTAGTTCAAGAGAACTAAATTAATTTGAAATACAACATCAAAACTGAGCGTCTGTTTTAATAATAAGGTACATAAGAAATTAATTGTATCTGTTGTACACTACATTTTAAAGAATGATGAAAACTTAAGGTACATTATTGCATCCCTATTCCTATTCCTATATATTATAAATGTAAGGATGTTTGTTTGTTTGTGTGTTTGTTATGCAAAAACTATCGAATTGATTTGAATGAAACTGTACAATTTTATAGCTCATATACGGACTAATACATTAACGATAATTTATAAAGATTTTTTTAAATTAAATTTATTAAATCTGTGACATTTCATTATGTCATCTATGAGCATCATTTTGAACCATAAATTAAAAATTTTTGTAAAATTTTGAACGGGATATAATTTTCATGGCCACCTGTTCTGATACACTCACTGAATCAAGACTATATAACATTTAAAAAAAATTGAATCCTGCACATATATTTTACCTGTGTGAAACAATCCCGACTTCTATTACGTGTGTTATGGCAGGAACTTTTCTCGTGTTTCTAGAAAATGTGGAAAATAAAATTGTATCTTTGTTACTCTTGCATAGCCTAATGGAATAGTTGACAGTCAGCTAAATTTGAAATAATTAAGTAACAAGGACTGATCTTTACATAAATTTAAGTTTCATGTTTTTGTGCCACTTTGAACCGTGAATTGAAATGATGTTTTTTTTGTTTCGACATATTAGGAGAACTCCAGAATCAAGTTTCTTATTGACGTTATAACCCTCAAAAAGAGAGATGGTATTAGTTTGACCGGTATGCGCGTCTATCTGTGCGTCTGGGGCATCACAGCTCCTAAGCGGATGAACCGATTTTGATTTGTTTTTGTTTGAAAGGTACTTTAATGAATAGCGTTCTTAGCTGTCCAACAAGTGTGAATTTAGGGTTCCGTACCCGTAACAGGTAACGGACACATCTTTTCGTGAGCTATTAATTATTCAAATAATTAATAGTACAAGGAAGGCTATGCCGTTGCATTTACCATAACAACATAATTTGTATAAATTTCTATTCCGTTAATAAATTTTTACTTGAAAGTTTCATTTATTATTTCGTGCAATCAGATTTCATCTTCCAGGAGAAGATTTATTACAAGACTTCACAAACTAAGAAAATGGCTATTAAAAGTCAGTTCAGTTTGGAGAAAGCTTAAAAGAAAAAGGTAATTTACTGCAGAGTGTTCTTAGCTATATTTCAAATTCGAGTTCAAGGCTTCGATTTTTTAAATTTTGTAAATTTCACTTGTTGAGTTAGTCAATTAGTCTAGATTTTCACTAAGTCTCTTGTCTGACTGATGATATACAAATACTTCCATGGTTTGTTTATTTGACATTCTATGGAAGTTATGAATAAAATTGAATAAAAATCAGACCAAACATATATGAAGTAATATTTATTTTTACCTACAGTAATGAATGAATGAAGCTTACCTACATAGTACCAACATGTTTTTAAGTAAATATTAAAAGAATGAAAAGTATGAATTTTTCCAATAAGTAATGATTTAATTATATTGTTTTATTATTGGTGGGTATTGTATTTGAAATATTTATGTTTAATATTACCTACCTGTTGTATAATAAGATCGATATTCAATCGATATAATAAGCTTTCAAGATAAATACTGTAACAAAAGATAATGTTATAAAAATACAAGAGTTGAATTTGATTGACAAAGTCCATTGATCAAATCATAACTTTATATAAATAGACTGATTAGTATTCTTTATTATTTCAAACTATCTGTACCCGGCATGCGTTGTAATGCCACTTAAGAAAAAGCGCGTTTGGTTGTATGTTCTGTTTATTGTATTGTGAATACTTTTTGGTATACAATATTTTTGGTTTTTTCGTCTAATTGGCACACGAATAAGGTACACTTATAAAGATTGTCTTCAAATATGAGTCGCAATTTGAAATTGAATTTCCAATGGTTGTTTTGGGATTTACTTTCAATACGTGTGAATATTAAAGTTGAATATCCAGATTTATTTTATTTATATAGATTTTGGGCCAGAAACCCTCTTGGTCAACCTCAGATATCACAATTACCAAATCTTGTAAGTGGTTTAGGAACACATACAGAACAAAAGATTAAATCATTCATTTATATTTATACAGTTTGGCATTCATCTCGTGAGCTATTTAAAATATATGAAGCAAGAAGAGTTTTAAGGGACGTTTTTATGTATAAAACAAAGAGGGGATGTATTGTGTGTGATGCGCGCTGTATCGTATGTGTAAAACTTCAAGTGATGTACAAGTGAGGAGACTGACCAGCTGTGTTCACATATACAAGAGTCTCGAGAGAGAAGATTCGTTGCCAAACTATATATAGACAAACAGTGATTATTAAATATTCAATTGTTCTAGTTTTGGGGACATTTTAATATTTTGGTTTTATTGGAAGAGTATGTGAAGGAATTATTTATTTTCCTTATATCGTTCTGTTTGATAAATAAGTTCTCAGCCGGAAGCTAAAATCACCCACGTGTTCTTTCTATTGTTAACGTAATTTTTAGGTTTTAAATTTATTAAAACTTTACCTTGTTTACTGAAATTGTCTTTTTTTCTGGATTTTTCAATAGTTCTGAACTTCATCCTAGGCTTGCGCGACAATGTTTTAAATTTCGCCCCTTGGGCCAAGATTTGACATCGATATTTTGAAATATTTAGAGGTCATCTTAGTTGAACCATTATACGTAAAAATTGGTGACGAACCTAACAATTTTAAATCGAAACATACATCTATTTATTTAACTCACCAGTCTTTAAAACTAAAACGGCAATTCTTATTTCTGTCAGTATTTCAAAGTTTATTTATAAAATCAGGCACCGTGTGTGTTTGGAAAAAAACTCTTGTGGGCGATTCAGCATGGATAGTATTTGGCTGCCTTCATGGTATGTAACCTGGCAAAAAATTTACATAGCCCTAAACCTATTCTTTTGAATGGATAATTGAGTAGATTCTTATTAACGTTCCTGGTATATCACATCAAATGTTAAAAACCTTCGTCCAAGTTGTTTAAAGGCCAGATTAATGGAAATATGGTATATGAAAGGAAGAGAAAAACAATGAAAAATCTATATTTTTTATACTTCAATAAAAATAATACTGGAAAAAAAAATTTCAATTTAATCTACCAACAAAAAATAATTTACTTGCAGTATGTACCACCACTCTTTGACAAAAAAATGGCATTAAAAAGTACAAAGATTATTTCAAAAAATCATTGAAAAAAACCACGCCAAAAAAAGTTAACAATAATCAGGTTCTTTTTATAAAAAACATAAGAGAAGTAACAGTTGTGACGATGATCAGTCAAACACAGTGATATGATGGGACCCGCCACTGTTACCGCCAATAACAACAGCATAAAACTCGTCCACAATATAACATTTTTATTAATAGGGTAATTTCTATTCGATACAAGTTCTTATGACAATCACAACCAGAATAATACACAACATACTGAGATGGCACAGTCATAATATAAATTTTGAATTAGTGTATGTACATCATGATATGATTAAAATTGTTCGATTTTTTTTCTTTTTGCAAAGCACATCAAATCAAAAAGAGTAAATAAAAAGAAATATATGAACACTCGATAAATAAATAAAATTTAATATACTATATACATTTTTAAAACTGGCCGTTACTCGTCTTTGTTTCTGGTCAATTCTCTTTACATTAATTTTGATCACTTTACCCCATGTAGACAAATTCAGCCCCAGAGCTAGTTCGCTTCGGTTGCATGATGTTGTTTTTCTTTTTTCTTTAAGAGCATACTTACCTAGCAGCTAACTTAATTTCCCTTGTAGGTAGATGTTTGCGCTCAAACTTGTGTATACGTAGTATAAGTATAGATATATCTTACACGATAAATTTATGTCGGAATCCGCTTGTTCATAATGTCTGGAACACAAAATGCGTTCGCTACTTCTAGCTACAAATTCAAAGACATTCCATTCATCGAAACTTCTCCAATAATTCTATAAAATATCTAGTCCTTACAAAAACAAACAAATTTTACTTCTTAATAAAATAAATGGTGTAGATGCAGTGTAAGAAAAAACGCGTGATTGTAGTTTGTGAAGAAATCCCATTTATATCATAATGCTTGTTATCTGCTAATCTAATATCTTTGAGAAGAAGAAGATCAACACTTTAGCTCACAATTTTGCAGGTGTTTATTTCTGCCTATTCCAGATCGTTCGAAAAATCTCAGAGTTTCAGTCTTCCAACTACGCAATGCAAAAAAAAAAAGAGAAGAATCGACAGATTATCTATTATGCTGGTGAAAAGATAATCTGTGTGTTGTTGGTAACATCAATATTTTTAAGCGTTACAAACTTGCGACTAGACTAGTATACCTTGATATATTTGATATATACATGGTATAAAAATAAGCTAATAATAAATTCACTAAAAAACGTTATAGTCTCGAGGAGTAAAAATATTATAAACTTTATATAAGTTTCATTCATAATACACAATTTTTTATCTTTTTTTATTTATATAGGGTGGCTCAACATGATGGACATGCTTGGAATGTCTTAGCCTTACTACCAACTAGAGAGGGGACTAATGTTGGATTTCCAATATTCACGAATGCGTATGTTAACTTTCAAATGAAGCAAGTAAGTCCATTAAAAGCGAAATTATCTTTTTTTTTCAGGTAAGTTTACTATTATAATTGCATTTGTCCATCAGTCTTTTCTTAAAAAGAGATATAAAAATTTAATAAAATTACATATTGGTAAAGTTTTTTTATTATTTTGCAATTTTCATACAAAATACAAAATTATGATGATTTTTTTGTAAAAATATGCGAATTGTGAATGCGAATATTCGGCGCATAAAATGAAAACAACCCGCATCAAATGTAAAAAAATCAAAATCATTTATACTTGAATTTTAAAAGTTTGGAAAACATTAAGTTTAGAAGAATTACATTATAACTAGATACTAATTTATACTAATTGAATACTGTTCTGGTTCACACATAATACTGCTGCCACTTTACTGAATTATAAAACTCTTTCAATACTTCGAATAGAAAGCAATTTCTTAAAGAAAATATACACCCGGTATAATTTTGGTTATTTTATTCATTTTTATTCATATCAAATATTACTTTTTGTTGATAATTTTTTTGCAATATAAAACAGAAAGGCAGTTGATTTGCTCAGTTAGAACCTTCGTAATGTTGTTTACACGGTCAGGAATATCTTAATATATATATTTCTTGTGTGTCTGTATGTGACTGAACTCCTCCTAGACGGCTGGACCGATTTCGATGAAATTTTTTGTGTGAGTTCAAGGGGATTGGAGAATGGTTTAGATTTACCATTCGGTCCACTACAACTGTTTTTGAAGGCTCCGTACCAAAAAAATGAAATTTCATTAAATGGTGGGAGCGCATATAAATCATATCACATTATGTATACTATGTGTACTATGTATTTTTAATAGTATTCAGGTATTGTCAATAGGCATTTATTAGAGCCATATGCGAGCGCAGCGAGCTCTACTATCAAAGGTCAGGCCAAAGGTCGAAGGTCAGGCCACTCCAATAAATAGGAGTTAAATTGGAGTTTAGCGGGATGGGTTTAGCGGACAGGCTAAACGTAGTATAGGTATTCATGAATTGGAGTTACGTTTTTACGGGACAACGTCCGTCGGGGCCGCTAGTTGTAATATAAATTTTTAATCTCATATGCAATATTTTAAAGAAACATTAAACTGACCGGTTTTTACGTCATCAGTATTAAACTAACAACGCTATTTACAAATGAGTAAAAGTTCAAAACTTGACCTGTCTAAAAACTGAATGGCCCATACTAAACTTTTCAGAAATTTTGGAATAAAAAGCAAACAATTTAATTGTTCCTTTCTAATCGAACTGCCCCGTTCACCGACAGATAGACCATTATACGTTCATTTTTAACAATATTTGTGGAAATTTTTTAAGGGCTTTAAAGTTCATCAGCTGTTCTTAATTGGTGTAGAAATCTCAAAAACCTCACCTACGTGATACAAGGAGCTAGTTCATGCTTCTAAATCCACTGGATTATGCTTTCTATAATAGCAGTGAGGTTAAAGTAATAAATTTATAGACTTTTACTTCGATTAATATTATGAGTAATTTAATTTCCCTCGGAAAAGATATCAAAGGTAATAGATTTTATGATAAGTTAATTGTGTCAAAAGGTGTAGTGCCAAAAAACTTAAAAAATGTCTCCAAGATATGGGTTGTTTATTGCTTGCTTCTTAACAAAACTGAACTTTAATATTAAATATATGACTTCACTAATACTTTTTAGCAAGAACATATTTTTTTATCAGTTTTAAGCAGAAAGTACAGTAATTCTTTCTCTAGACGCTTAGTTTTCGAAATAAAAATTTTTGTTAAATTAAAAAACGTAGCTTTTAATTGTGTAGCTTTTAATTGTGTTAAATCTTACGCAAATGAAATTTCAAAATTTTAAATTTATTTAAAAAAATCGATCATGACATGCACAAATGAGAACACCTGAGAACTTTATAGAACACAAATCAAAAAAGTTATAAAAATTATAACCGTTTTAAAAATTAATTATGTGCCTTTTTTCAGCATTATAATTTAAATATGATATTTATTTAAAACAGGAAATTTCAATAGATCAAAAAATAGGAAATCATTATATTTTTAAACAACAAAAAATGTGACTTATTAAATACAGAAAAAAAAAAAACCCAACGAAAAAGAATTAAACGTTTAAAAAAAAAACCACCTTAAAACTCGGCTGTGGGCATTCAATGTTTACTCACATTTTTTTTCGTTTGCTGTATTGCCTGTGTCTTTAGTCAAAACATTCATCAACACATAAAGTGGTATATTTCCGGTGAAGGCGTGAGAAACCATTTTGTAGAGTAATAATAATTTTGTGTAGTATTTTTATTTTTCTGTAAATTGTTTTGTTATGCTTTAACGATTTTCATCATTTATTTACTATCTACCTGTCCGTCAGTATGTCTGCCAATGTTTGTTAAGAATATTGTTATTTAAAAAAAAAAATATATATATAAGTTAATTGATTCATACAATCAATACACTTGATTGGTTGTCAATATTCTTGTACTTTTTACAATTAAAGTTTGTCACTTTAATGTATTTTAACAATTTTGATCGACAAATTGAAAGATTCAATGAAGTTTGAATATTAATCTCAACTATTGACGACAATATTCAAAATATTATATAAAACTTCCATATTAATTGTATTTTTAAACTGTTGAAGAAGACCAACAATGTTCTTGCAGCATTTAAAATTTTCGAAATTTCAAAAATATGTATTATATAGCAATGGTTTGAATAAAACCCAATACTTTTTATATTTTTCGTTTGGCTATATATGATTACAACCAGCAGGTCACGATTACGAATAAATTTTACCGAGGTTTTCTTTCTATTTATTCTAAGAAAGAAGTAGTATAGTTTAATAATGGTTTAGTTTCTTACGATGTTTGCAAAATCATTATGTGTTGGTGTTGGCGCAGGGAAGTAAATCCTGCTTTGTTTTAAAATAATAGTTTTAAAAAAATATATTTTTTACAATTGAACATAGGACTATAAAAATGGTTCTTCTTCTTGTCTGTCTTTCGGATTTCTAAAAAATTAGTTTTATAATCGAGAAAATTTGGGACATGGTCGTGACATGGTTAGGACATCGACAATTTTGTTGACAATGCCGTGAAAAAATCTTGTTTTTCTTTTTACAAGTAAGCTTAAATTAACAACTAGTTCACCATTTACAACCCTTCCATCAATTCTTACAATTCGATATCGTTACCATCAATAACCAGAAGTATCACAGTGTATATCAAGGTAAAGCCAAAATCCACAAGAATTCATCTATATTGTACCTATTGTGTTGTCAATTAGCTCATTTTTTATGATTATTATTGGTATAAATTAACACCAGTTCAGTTAATCAATAATATTACATAGACCTTTTCATTGATTTGCTTTTGTTTCGGACAGTTGTCAAAAAACTATTCAACCTAAGAAAGTTAAATATATTTTATCTTTTTCAAGCAGCGTTTTTTGACAAGGATAGAAGATATAAGATATGTCTTTACTTGATTGAAAACAGTCCGAAACAAAAAAGAATCATTTTGTAAGTGAAAAGCCCTATTAAATCACTCATTACAAAATTAATAGTTCTATAGGAACATCATTTTGCTAGGCAACAAAACTTTTCAAATGATGAATGAACTTATTTGCCATACAGAGCCCACTATTTTAATGATCTAGTTTTTCTATTGCTGCTGTTTTTTTAAAGATTTGCTATACTGACGTCACGTTATCAATAATTTTCTCAATAACATTTCTTCGTTCTTTTATCATGGATTTATTGCATTTGTACTAATGGAAGTAAAATAATAATACTTGTTTATAACTTTTTTTAAAACATTTTTTATGTGTTTTAAGAGTCTTTCTATATTTAACGAATAATTTCATGCCAATAACATTTTTATATTATTAGTATTATTTGTAAATAAGAACTGTTATTTTGCAATGATTAAGTTTTTTTTTGCAGATACTTTTAAATATTAATTATTATTAAAAATCAAAGGTTGATTATTAATGACAAAAAAAAAAAAAGTAAAAAATTAAAATGAATTGCAGAAAAATTTCTCTTATGTAAATTGGATCGTTGTAATAGTAGATACAAATTGGTTTCAAATATAAAATGGGTCGTTGATTAAGATCGATTTAGACGTTTCTGGTACCACTTTTATTTTCTTCATAATTATGACAACCTATGATTTTCCATCTCCGATAATTTTCATTCTCTATAAAGAATACTAACAGGAAAATTTATTCAATTTATAACAGCTTAAAACTAAATTGTTATCAATTATTCAATTCGAAACTCAAATGAAGCTCCTTCATTCGTGCAGGATAACCCTGTTTTCCGTGCAATAAATTGCTAATTACCCTCTGCGTGTATCTAATTTATTTATCACACGCTAATAATAAATTTCCATCAGCGGGTAACCAGAACAATTTACGCATGCTGTAAATAAATAGCTGTTTGTTATAGCACGGAAAATCTAGCGAAAAGAGGAAGACAATCCTCTATCCCAAAGAAAAACAGCGTATACCTTTGCGGATTGTAGCTATTACACAGCTAAGTGACAAAAATACTCATAACGTTCGATCTATAATATTCCGTTATAGATTTTGATAAAATCCTGAATTTTTTTGTATTCAGAGTAAAATGACGAGGCCTTACCTTCATTATTGATCGAGAACTTCTATTATTAAAATCCGTGTGCCCATTTTGAAGAGGTATTTCCATGCTTCATTTTGACTGCCTTTTTTGAGGATTTATATAAGTAGGATTGTGTGGCTCGAGTGTCACGAATTGGACATGGGAAAAATGTAAACATGCAATTGTAAAAAACAAAGCCCTTTTCCACCCGTTTCTTACTTTTGCACACTTTCTGGAATTTTTTTCATACATTATATTCACTGATCTCTATATACCTGAATAGAGAATCCAGAAGGCGTAAAATTTATTTAAGTGTTTAATAATATTGAAGCATTCCCAGTGCCCCAGAATAAGTGGCTGGGAATTAAATGAAACTCATGTACGAATGTCAAATTAGCTACGATTTCATACATAGTCAAGGTCATACGAAATATAAACTTGTCAGATTTTTTTAGTTCTACTTACTTATTTGGAGGCGCTAGTTTATACTTCAAGTTTGATCAATTTAAATACATAGAATCTATCTCCAGTTATAATCTACCTCTATCCAGATATAAGAAGATCAGTGGTTGTATTATTGTCAATAACTTTAATTTTTTCTTATATCACTAATAGCTTTATGTCGTATACGACAGACAAAAACAACCGTCGAAAAACACGAAAATTGAAAATTTCGGTTTATCTACTATAACTAATTTATTGTAACAATTTGAGTTTGTTAATAGTTTTTGTAAATTAATCAGTAATTTAAATGGAAAAGGAGGGATGAAGAGTCTTAAAAATCCAATAACTGAAGCAATGCCATTGTTTATATGCTGGACATACAAAAGAAAAAATATTTGATGGTCATAAAAGATTAGAACAATGAAGCGTACAAAAAACAAAAATTCATTTCTATAAATTTTATAATTAACACTTTGCATTATTAATTATATCACAAAATAGCACACCTGATATAATCATATTTATTAGCTGCAGGTATATTGATTTTAATTTATAATTAAAAAAAGTCTTTTTCATATTTTAAACTTCTATGGATTACATACATACATTAGCTTTTTAATTTCGGTAACATGGGGTTAGCTACTTTAGATTCGTTATTTCTATGTATGGTCTAAAGCCATTTGATGATTCAATATTTTTTGTTTTATTTATAATAAATATAAATAAATTTATTATTCTTTATTGATTTTAATTTCATGAATTATACTATACAGAGTGGTTATCATTTAAGGGATGATTTATCAAAATTTAACATTAGTATGTTCGTAATATAGAATTATAGATCGTTAATTACGCACATGAGAATCAACAGCTAATTCGCTGTTTTTGACAAAATGTCAACTCAGCTGTATTCATCTAGATAACATTTTCACACCCACGCAACTTCGGTACCGTTTCTTTAGAAACCATGTACTATTTTTTTTACTCGCACTGCCATTTCAAGTGATAACTGTATTCTACTAGAAAGGATTTTCACATCCACCCAAGCCTGGTACCGTTTCCATGGAAACCATGTACTATTTTTGTTTTTCGCACTGTCACCTTAGATGTCAACTTATCTGAATTCATCTAGAAACGATTTTCACACCTAAGACTCGTAGAGTTTCCATGAAGACCATGAAATATGTTTGTTATTCGCACTGCCACCTTAGATGTAAACTTAATTGACTGTATTTACCAATGATTATCCGAAAGCTATTTTATTTTTTATTCAGAAAAGGATATCAAATTATATTTGAAGATTCATTCTTGGCGTATATAATTCTAGAACTGACGCTACTAAACCCAGTAAAACATACTTTGTTTGTTAAACTTTTTTAAATTATCAAGCTCCTAAAGTGGAAAAAATCCAAAATTCATTACATTGTTTTAAGCACAGCCTAAATCTTACATAGTGATAGAACTGTGGCTTTAACAGTGGCTCAAATTGGTTTTCCAAACAAATTAGAATTACTTTTCTCTCTGTTATGAAAACGTGAGCACGTATTGGCGTTAAAATTTTGATCATTTTGTCGACCTATGTTTCTTTTTTTGGTATTGGTGGTAGAATTGGTAAATCATAGCCTTGATTACAATGTAGATTTTTTGAAGCATTTTACCCAAAATAAAAATTTTAAAAAAACATAAGATCAGCGTTAGTACGGCTTCCCATGTAATCCGACTGTTTGTATATTCAAGTATGATTTGTACTTCAGAGTATAATATATATGTAGAATCTTATTATTTGATTTGTGGTTTGTCGGATTACAAGGTACTCTTTTGTAAAAAAATTCCGGACTATAGGGGGTCTTAGGCAGTACTCTATATATTTTTGAAGAATCTGTATAGTTTTGGAGAATCAAAATGTAGAAAACAATTCGATTTGATCGGTCCGCTTATCGTAAACACACTGTTTAATATGATTGCTGCATGACTGTCAGTCACCATATAAAAATAAAAAGATGGTGATCAAACATCAATCGAATCATCAAAAATGAATCAATGCATGTCGAATGAATTGTTTTGTAAAATAATAATTAATTGTTTATTTATTTATTTCTTATGTTTATGATTTTTGATTTCTCTTCTTTAGGTACATTTATTTTAAAGATGCGACAATGAAACCAAAATATCTTTTTTTGTGTATTTTGAATTAATATCATGTATATCATTGTATGAAACTGTTAAACATTTAGATTTTATGGTTTAGTTTCATTTTTTTTATTTTCAATCTTCTTGTTTTAAATTAAAGCAAGTGCACAATATATCATGTTATTGTCAGTGTATCGTCATGTTTCAAATGTGCTAAAATTACAATTTATGGCGCCCAGATCGGATATCGGAGCATAGAATTATATATATCTTAGCCAATATTTTCAGAAGTATAGTGTTGACTAGTTTTGTTTAAAATTGTCAGTCATAATACGAATTAGCTAGAATAATAGTGTTTTTCTAGTATTGAAACTCATCAATTCAGGTGAGAAATTAATAAAAAAATTTAATGAAATCAGTAATACCGTTTTTCTAGTATTGAAACTCATCGATTCATATGATAAGTATCAGTATCTTAATTGCGAATTATTTTAATTTTGCTCTTAATAATTATATTTTCTTCGAACAATAAGATACTGCGGTAGCGAGTACTTCATTAAGCAGAAACCTCCCTTCCTCACTTTAGACCAATCATACTAGTGCTTAATTATTAAATAATACATTTCCAAGTTATTAATAGTGTACATAGTCTATAGAATTAGATTTGGTTGTTATACCTTGCATATATGTAATAAAATAATGTCTACTAAGTTTAGTCTCAAGTTCGTAACGCTTAAAAGTATTGATGTTACGAACAAAATTTTGGAATAGGTGTTCATAAAATCACCTAATTAGTCCATTTTCAGTTTTCCGTCCGTCCGTCTGTGGACACGATTACTCAAAAACGAAAAAAGATATCAAGCCGAAATTTGTAGAGCGTGCTCAGGACGTTAAAAGTGAAGTCTTGTTCTTAAATGAGCAACATAGGTCAATTGAGTCTGGGATAGAACAAAACCGTTAGAGATAGAACAAAAACTTAAATGTAAAAAATGTTTTTTATTAAAAAATAAACAACTTTTGTTTGAAACATTTTTTGTAAACATCACTGTTTACTCACGAAGGCTCACATTCGATACAAATTTTATAGTATGTATTAATATGGGATTATCAGTTATGTATGTGTAATGTGATAGAGTAATAATTACTGTCTATGCCTGGTATATCAACAATTAACTCAGTCAATTGTTTGTTTTCACTTGTTTTTATTATATTTACACGATGACATGCTAAGTAATGAATTATTGTTCGTTAATCAAACTTTTATCGTTCTAGTTCTTGTATTTTATTTTTCGATTTCAGCTTCAGGGAACCCAACCTCCTGGACTTAGACGCTACAACTACTCGAGAACACCTATGCATCTTATTCTTGAAGTATTAAGGAAAGTCTGCCATTATTATTTTCTTTAGTACTTCTGAATGCTTAAATTCATAATCCATATGATTAGAATTCGAATTATCAGCACTATTATACTCGAATCCAGAAACAGTCAACAAATTAGCAACGAATAACGTCTCTCATTAGTATAATAAGTGATCTAGGTATTGAGGCGGATTAGAGATGTTACAATTTTAGTGTTGAAAACCGAGTTTTGTGGATTACTCAAATTAAGATAAGAATTTCTGTGGGCTGTATTACACATTTTTTATGTATCCCCTTCAGGAACCACAATAAAAATATTTAGCTAAATTTATTATAATGACTGATTAGCTAAAATTGGTTTCGATTGCTTCAACAATATTTTTCAGTTGTATTGAACTTCACTAAACACTTCAAACTAAATAAAAATTCAAAATAAGATAAAAAGTACAATAATTATTATAAATAACACCCTGTAACAAAATAATTGATCCCACCAAAAACATTCTGTAAAAAACTAGCCAAGTCTCGATGGAGATGCTTGTTTATCTCTAAAAAGTAATGAAATCTAGACAAAGTCGTGCCAAGTCTAAGGTTCCTTACTGCGATTTCTTTATTATTATAGTTAATGTTGTGTGACTACGGCAGTGTTTGTTGTGCCCCCGATCAGTTTTACCTGAAATAGAAAGTTAAAAATTAAATGCTACCTTAGGATTAAATTTTAATGTTTAATTATCTGTTTCAGGTAAAATTAATCAATTACCTATTTTGAAGCTGGGCTGGACTTTTAAAATACGTATACCTATTTTTATTGGACATATTTATTTATATTCTTTTGGTTTTATTTTGATTTTTTTATTTTAATTTTCTATGCTACTGAATATGATTTGAAGAGCAATCGAAGCGATTTAGCTAAATATTTTTTGTGTTGGTCTTGAAGGGGGTATATTTTAACAAAATTCAGATTTGTGAATGGTTTTTATCCTCAATATACCAAATTTTCAAACAAACCAAATTTTCTATAGCAGTGTTTTTCAGCTGCGAAGAAATGATTTTGTAGTTTGAATAAGCCTTAACAACAACTTAAACAAAACAAACGAAAAAATTAAACATTTTATAATGTCTATCAAAACAAACCAAACCAAAAAAAAGTTGTTGATATCGATCGTCAACAGTTAGGTACATATGTCTTCACACGAGACCATTTCAATTTCAAAATATAATAATAATAATAATAACAATAACAATCATGGAGCTGCTGTGTTATTGTTGTTTGGATATGTTGTAAAACACGCTATAAAAATATACAACAACACTATAGTAGCTATACCGCGAATATATGAAATCTTTCTCTTTATAGCAAAAAAAAAGCAAAGTAAAACATGCCAAAAATCATGTTACTAAAAACACAAAGAGACAAAACAACCAAACTCATGAATTATTATCAGATAAAATTGACGACTGACGACTCCGATTATATTTATAGTTCTTTCTCTAACGCATCATTGTATTTGTGTTTCTTGTAAGTTGTTAGCGTTTTTGGTGATATTTTTGAGGGTTCCATAGAGAAAGAAAGTATTTGCGGTCTGGAACTAAAAAAAAATTTAATCTTAAATCATATAATAAAACTTCACAAAGAATAAAACTTCATACAAGCGTGGTTATAGTGTGAGTAACATTCACTGTAAAGCAATCAAAACAATAGGGCAGTTGCTCCGTTGAAAAAGTATTCAGGTCAATCTTTGCAATTAGAAAAATAAGAGAATCATTCGCCCCTAATCATGATGCAATATTTATGTAAGCTTGTAGCGGGAATATAATTAAATCAATAAATTATCTGGAATAGGAAAAGCTAAAAAAAATAGGATATGTAACTTATTTAACGATAGGATGATAACAAGAAAATATCAAATATGATAATATTTTTATACAAACTTTTATGGGGATATTTATATCTGATTTTAATGGAAATCATTTTGTATAGTAACTTTGACCCAAAACATATAAAAATTGGACCTCTTTGACGATTAAATGAGTAGTGTCTGAGATATCGACTAAAGTCGTAAGCGACTGATGCAATCCCGGAGCAATTTTTTCGGTTCATACCCCAAAAACTTTTCTTCGGATTGCTTAGGAGCCATCCATAAATTACGTCACACCAATTTAACGATTTTTAAACGCATCCTTGTCACAGATGGTCACATTTTTGAAGCCTCCTTTCCTTGCTGGGACGTCACATATTTTAGAATATTCAAAAAAATCAAAATCAAGTTAAATTATTTAAATAAAGGAGCATATTAAAACTTGGTTTTTATAAGTTAGTTTTCTTTTGTTTTTATTTATTTGCGTTTATGTTATAAATTTAACATGTGACGTGACAAACCTTTGGAACTGCCCCTTTCCTTCTCACAAAATGTCACATTTCGTTCACCCTCTCCCACCCCCTTAAAATGTGACGTAATTAATGGATGGTCCCTTCGAGCAATGAGGATCGACAGCACATACAAATTTACCTCATTTTACGATAATATTAGCATTTAATCGATTTAAAATTAAAGTCTTTAGTATAGAATTAATTGTACGCGATATCTAAAAAATTACTTCTTCAATTGTTTAAGACATTTCGATATCGAAAAAATGAAATTTTGAAATTTAATTTATCAATTAATCATCCTTTTATACGTCCTTTGAAAAATTAATATCGATGTTCTGTACGGTTATAGGGAAATTAACTATCACAGTGAGTTTTTTTTTTGTCGAAAAAAGTTTTCATTTATATGCATAGTTCTTATTTTTGATACGATTTTAAAGGTTAAAACTTGAGGAACATATTTTTAAATAGTAAAAAAAATTTAAATCTAATCATAATTCCTAGATTTCAGCCGAGAAAGGTTCAGTTTGTAGAAACAACTACAGAATCTTTTTTTAATACGTATTCCAACACGCATTTGATGAATACAATTTTTTTTTTCTATATTGAATTTCAATTCGAAAAACTTATAAAACACAATGAGAAGAGAGATCTCGTTTATTAGACATTTATTAATTTTCAATTCATATTATATGTATTAAAAGATGTGTGTTTGTGCGGGTACCACAACATCAGAAAGAGCTGCAGAATAAACAGCTCTGTGGAAATCAAAATATTTTATATACAGTACAAAATATTTATTCCTTTTATGATTTATGTGTTTTATTTAACTTGGTATTTTATTATTTTGTAATCAAAAATACAAAAATATAATCTTTTTTCACTTTTTTTCGATAACAAATTCATATGTTTTCACCTCTATATATTGGTAGAATGTTTGAGAGAGTTCATTTTAAGGCGAGTGAATTTTGTATATTTCTTGTCTTATTGAACTTGAAAGCGGCTGCGATATCTAACGCTACAACCACACTAAAATGATTTGAAAACTAATTTTTTAATCCCCGAATTAAAAAGAGGGGTATTAAAAAATTTGAGCGATATGTGTCTGTGACTGTCTGTGACATCGTAGCTCCGACAGGTAGAACCGACTTTAATTTTTGTTTTTGTTTGAAAGGTAATTTAATAGAGTGTTCTCAACTTTTTTACAAGTGCGAGTTTAGGGTTCTGTACCCGAAACAGCTAAAAAAAAGGCGATTATCTTCAAAATCGATTCAGTTTGGAGAAGGTTATAAGGAAAAAAGTAATTTAATGGAGAGTGTTCTAAGTGATAGTTTAGGGTCGCGTATCTGAAACAGTTGTCGATGATTTTTAAATTTTGTAAATTTCATTTGTTAATTATTAGGATAACATCTGGATTGGAGTCAGCTACAGTAAATTGTCTGGCATTTATAATTTATATTTAAAAAAAAAATACAAGACAAATTATTATTTTTTAAATGTCTTATAATCATTTTAGCAACTTTTGCAGTTTTTTCGAAAATGGGCACTAGTAAATGCAGTAAACGCAATAGCTCCACGATGCCATAGGAACTTCTTCTTTACCTCATTTCAATAAGAAATATCCAAAATCCAGTCGTCTTAAAGTCAACTTTCGTGACCTAACTCTTCTGATAAAGAAAACACTGATGTGTTATGCTATATGTTCAAGCTATTGCTTTCTCTTCAAAAAAGTATTTTTTGATGGCATGAACATTCACTCTGCTTGACTTCAGGTATCGTTTTGTTTATGTGAGATTGACAGACTACATTTTCATAGTCTAGAATAGCTTTCATTATCGAAACATTGAAGGCAACATCGTTGTTTTGCAATTAAGAATAATAGCTTGCATTAAAAGCTCTCCAAATCTTGTATCTTCAGTTGACAATCAAGTTTAAATTTTTCTCATACTTTTTCTGGACAGAATCCACATGAAAAGACAGTGCCGTGAATACCTTCACCTTCACTTATTGCATTTCAGCATACACCAGATATAAAGATAAATGTGAGGTGTGACCAAGCCACAATACATCCGTGTACAGACGTGGTGATTGTGCAGCTGTTAACACCATAATTTTTTTTATTTCAATATTTTATCAAATTTCAAACATATGAAGCTTATACACTCAGATAGAAAAAAAATCGTATAATATATTTATATATATTTTTAGGAGTATATTTAAAAAGCTTGTAATATTTTTAAAACTGCTGAAGTTCTAGTCTTCTTTTGAAAATGTCCTTTCAATATAATTGAGTAAATATTAGTTTAAAATTATAAGTTTTGAAAAATGGCGTTAATAACAGCGCCTAAATTTATATTGTGAATATTTTTGTAAAAATGCACAAAAAGCTCATCTTTTTTCTAAAATGCAACACTCTCTAATAAATTGCCTTTCAAACAAAAAAAATCAAAATCGGTCTATCTGTTTAGGAATTGCGATGCCACAGATAGACACACACATAGCAGTCGTAGCTATAACGCCCCTTCTTTTAGGTCGGGGATTAAAAATTAAATCTTACTTAATAAACTTGTAGAAATTATGGAAAACTTGAAATATATGCTAATCTTTAAAAGAAATGTGTCCATCTTTGATTAATGAATTTTAAACCATAAAATTAAAAAAATTAAAGCAAAATATTAGGAAATAATAGTTAAAAATTAATATCTTCGTAGAGTAAACCTAAATTTTTTGTAATTTTTAGACTCAGAAATTATTCCTTATAGTTATTTCCTATATTTAAATTTTTTTAAAGCGTCGTTGATAAATTTATAATATTTTGACTTGAAGGTAAAATATCATTTGTCATTCAAAATAAACCTTGATTTTTTTATATCGAATGATTTCGTTTTGTAATAAAAACTTTTTTTTATAATATTTTATTTTTTTATTTTTTAATTACAGAAATATATCAAATAATTATAATAATTTTAATAAGCTTCAACGGTTTTATCACTTTTTTTCTATATTCTATAAAAATCATAATTTATTTTCTTAATTGACCTACAAATCAATCATATTGTACCAATCAAAGTTAAAAAAAAAACAGTTTTGAATATGAACCTTTGAGACTAGGACAATCGATTTCTGAAAATGTAAATTCCTGTATTCATTTATCAATTATTTTATAATTTATTTTTTACATCTTTTTTTGGTTTTTAATAATATTTTCATTTATTCACAAAAGTTTCTGTATTTTAAATCAATAGAGCTCTTTGAATTGTGTCTACTTGTGTAAAATTCTTCTATTTCAAAAATTGAATGTTTTAATCGCCTCGTCTCGTATTGTTTCTACAGATAAAGATTTTCTTAAATGAAAAATTACAATTTAAAAAAAAAAATTTTTAATTTTTATTTCACTAAAGTTAGTTATGATTATTTCTATGGTTAATTAATATGAATAAATTTTTTAATAATAATTTAAAGAATAAAAATAAAAAAGCCTGAAGATCTAAACTTAAGACTAGACTAACAAGTGAAAACGAACAATTGGCTGAGTTAATTGTTAAAATACCATGTATAGACGGTGTTGATTACTCTGTCACATTACACATACATACACGTCACACATACATAACTGATAGTATTCCCATATAATACATACTATATAAGTTGCGCCTAATTTGCACTCTCACGGGTAAACACTGATGTTTACGAAAAAATGTTTAAAACAAAAGTTGTTTCTTTTTTGTAAGGCACATTTTTTATATTTGAACTTTTGTTCTATCTCTAACGGTTTACAAAATGGGTCCTTAGGACCCAAGACTCATTAGGCTTAAGTTACCCATTTACAAACTTAACCTCACTTTTTATGTCCTGAGCACGCTGTAAAAATTTCAGCTTGATATCATTTTTCGTTTTTGTATTATCGAGTTGACAGACGGACAACCGGAAATGGACTAATTAAATGATTCTGTAAACATCTATACCAGTTTTTATCAGTTATCCTTAATCGATTGAGATGAAATTAGGCACACAATTAGTTTGGATGACAATACACGTTTACTAAGTGACGCATTTCGTAATCCAATATGGCGGGCAAGGTGGCAGACTATAAGTTATTTTGTATCCACTCCTATAATATGGGTATCAAATGAAAGGGTTTACTGAGAAGAATACGAATGACAATTGTAAATCGGGGGACCACGCATTTTTTATAAGGATGATGTGATTTTCCTCCTATCACATAAACCATATTTGATGTAATACGATTTTTAAGTTTTAAATTAAAATTTTAATAAAAATAGATTTTAAACGATAAAGTTCACTTGCACTGAAAAGTAGAAAATAATTATTTGTATGGGTCACTTATATAATACATGACTATTTGTAAAAGCTTCTACAAATTGCCATATATGAGTATCTCATATAAATAATTATTTTCTACTTTTTAGTACAATAAAAACTTAAAAATAGTTTTTATACTATGTATACGAATATACCAAGGTATACTAAGTTTAGTCCCCAGTTTGTAACGCTAAAAAATATTGATGGTACGAACAAAATTTTGGTATAGGTGTTCATGAAATCACCTAATTAGTCCGTTTCCAGTTGTCTTTCTGTCTGTCGTCTGTCGTCTGTCATCACGATAACTCAAAAACGAAAAGAGATATCAAGCTGAACTTGTTATGGCGTGCTGGGGGCGTGAAAAGTGAGTTCAAGTTCGTACATGAGCAACATAGGTCAATTGGGTCTGGGATCTGGGGTCAATTGGGTAGGACCCATCTTGTAAACCGTTAGAGATATAACAAAAGTTTAAATGTAAATAATGTTCCTTATAAAAAAATAAACAGCTGTTGTTTGAATATAGTATTATATGGGTATATAAGTTATGTGTGTGACATGTATGTATGTGTAATGTGACAGCATAATCAACACTGCCTATACATGGTATATCAACAATTAACTCAGTCAATTGTTTATTTTCACTTGTTTATTTTTAAGTTTTTATAATTTATTTATTGACAATAACTGAAGAATTACTGTATTTCTATGCCATTATAGATATTTCAAAATGTAAAGATTTGAAAGCTTTTTGATTACGATTTTTGGATTGAAAACTATAACTTTCTATCAGAAAATAAAAAAATAACTATAAAATAATTAAAACATAAATAAAATAAATTCACACCGCGCACAAAACAATGGACAATATTTAAAGATTTTTTTTTTTTTTTTGTAATAAATATTTTTTTTAATATTCTAACCATGTCACGGTTTTTTATCGATAATACAAAATCATTAAGTGTACTTATGTACATTATCGTAGCTACATACAGTGTATAATTATCTGTGATTATTTTATAAAATTAATTGACATTGATTGGATATTGATTACACAAAATATATCTGCCACGTATATTTACACAATCGTTTACTGTTTCATAAATCACTTTTTTAGTTGACGAAATAGAGTCTTTTAATGACGTAGATATTCACTTATTATTGTAACAAGTGATTTTTTGAAATTTAAGTCATAATTTTCCAAATAGAAATATAAATTTTAGGTTTTAACATACAGAAAAATCAAACCTATATAAGACGCTCAACAATTGGCTATTTTTATTAGCGTAAATCATGCGCATGCGAGCTTCTTTTCATTCGAAAGTAAAATTGATTCGGATAGTAGCTTAAATTTGAGAAAAAAATGATCAGCTTTTTAAAAATTATTAGCACTTTTCCTAATTTTATAATTAACATGGATTATAAGCAAATAATGGAAATGATATAGGTGCGCAAAACATTTTTAAATTTACCATTTTCCAATAAATATTACTAATATTAAAATAAATTCGTTTTTTAAATTTAAAAATCATATTTTCCTTGTAAAAGTATAAATATAAAAATCATTTTACCTGTTTAGTGAACAGACTGGCTTCTTACTTAATTTTAAAATGTGTATTTTGCTCAAAAGGTTCTTTGAAGAGTATTTGAAAATCATTGGTATGATTTTATTAATGTCAGATATCATTTTAAATTGAAATTACTTCACTTATGATTCCTATATCAAGTACACGAATTATAATATAATGTATGCAAGTATATATGTTGCAGGCAAAAATTTTATCTTTGCTAAAAACTATTAACGAGGTTTAACTAAACTATAAAGAAATAAAAGCTTGTATTTTTAGCTTCAACGCCATAAACTTTTAACATCTAATTACTTAGTTTTAATAACAATAGCAATTGGTAAAAAATTCTAGCCACCAAAATACTCTTAGCTTTATTCGCAAGTTTAAATTATTTTGATAAAATTATACCTGATTAAGCATATTTCATAGTTTGTAACCGATTTAGGTATTTTAACTATCTTTTTGGTGATAGAAAAACTGAATTCTAGGTCTTCTTGCTAGACAGATATTGCATGAAATATTGTTTTTTTTAAATCATAGAAGATCACAAAACGTATAAATATCGATGAATGCCAACTTTACTTTTAGACAGTGCCTAGATTTTGAGCCAAAATACAAATTAAATTTAGAAAATAAATATAATCTCAACAAAATATTTTATAACTCGACTTCTTATGTGCAAGTAGAACCAGTTGTTCCTTGTTTAAAATTTTCAATTGAATAAAATATTTCTTATAAAAACGTTAAACAAAAAGAAAACCGACTTGAAAAGAAAAACTTTTCCAAAACCATTTAATATGCACTAAAAAATAAAAACAAAACGATAATATAATGTAGAAAACCGACTCCAAAAATAACACTAGTTTTAACTACATTATATTGTCATTATTTATTTACTTTTTAGTGCATCTTTATTGGATTTGGAAAAGTTTTTCTTTTGAAGTCGGTTTTCTTTTTGTTTAAAGTTTTTATACTGCGATTTTAAGTGAATTTGAAGTAAACTAATTTATTTGTCACTAAAAAAAAAAAAAAAAAGAATTATCGAAATCGGTTGGCGTGATATTGAGGTTATTCGTCCTCTTGTCGTGCATACTTAATGCAAATTTAAGATTTTTATGGTTTTCTTATGGTTGCCGTTGTCAGAACTGGACTAAATGAAATGGGACCACACGGAAAGCACCAGCTTCCAAATAGATAAAAAAAATCATCAAAATCGGCTCACCCAGCCGAAAGTACTAACATAAAAAAAAAAAAAAACAGTCAAATTGACAACCTCATCCTTTTTTGTTTGAAGTCGGCTAAAAATAAATATTTCTCTGGGCATCATGTACAAAATATAAGAAAACAACTTTAACTAAAATACTGTTTAATTTTAAAGAATTTTTTTCTTCAAATAACTTATTTTACTAAATATCGATTCATTTGTTTACCATGTATGCATGAATAGTTTCCCAGTAAAGGGAAGTTATTGTAATGGGTCCGATTTTCGAAATTTTCAACATATTTTTACGTTTCCTGGTCAGCACAAGGCATTAAAACCAATTTGGAAAAGATTTTTGTCTTTTGTGTATGTGTGATCCGAAAAATGATCCGAATGAATTCCATAGCATTTGGAGAAAATGGGCACTAAAGTTTTGTACTAATTTGCCCTCATAGGTTTATTTATTTATAGAGAATATTTTTTACCTTTAAACATACAAATGTCTTAAAAATTTGTTTCTATAACTCTTTGGATACTTGAAAGTTATTCGTGTGGACTTCAAGGATCGCATCAGACTCAAACCACTTTGCTAGTTGCACTTTCGTTTAAAAAGCTTTTTTCACGAAACTATGACTGAATGTATGTTATTTTAAGAGGTCAACAGTAGTTGTTTAATTGCTTCAAGTGTACCACTCAGCCTTTCAAAATAAACTAGAAGCAAAAATAATCCGGAAAGAATATCACAATCGGCCTCATGCCTTACTAAATAAATATAATCAAACCAAATCAATTTTTAGAGGGTATGAATGTTGACTGTAGCATATACTTACAAATTATATACCAACACATACTTCACTATAGTACAAATAACGTTAATATTCTATCTGCAGTAATTTGTTATTTCTGGTTTTCTCTAATTAACAACGCGTGCTATTAAGATTGTTAATTAGTAATTACATTATTCACAAACTATCTAAGAAAAAAAATAAAATAAAAAGAACAAGAACACATATCACTTGTTTTATATTAATTATTTATTTATAACAAGAAGTGAACAACTTATATGTATATATAATACTATCAAATATTATTATAGTATAAGTGTATATGATAGATTATTATTATATGATGTTATGTTTTATTTTGTTATAAGATTATAATAATTTTAATTACTTACACATTTTTATAGAGAGTGCTAATTTTAATAATATGAAAGTGCAAAACTATGAAAGTTTTCACAAAATTTATTCATACACGGAGGTTTTCCTGAGGCGTAGATATTCACAATAAACAAGAAATTAATTGAATTATATTTGCATTTTCTTTTGCAATGTTTCGGCTCATCCGAAAGTACTTAAAAAACACTGGAATTAAAAAAAGTGCAATGATAAGCCTGAACTGTACGCTGTTGAAATTTTTCAGAAAATTGAGATTATGTATCGGGCTAAAATTTATTACCCTTTTTTATGATTATGAAGTTACATTTTTTTCCAGAATTTCAACTCAATTCCTTCATTTTTCGAAAAGTTATCAGAGAAAATTGAAATTACGACGCTACAGTTGTTTTCTTGAGATTCTTTTTTTTTTTTACCTTGTTCAGGGTTCGATCGCAGGCAAGGTCATTCAGAAATTCTTAATCAACAATTCGTTATTTTATTCGTCTCAATCCCATGAATAGAAGGAAAGATATTCAAGATAATGTCACCAAAGAAAACAATGTTGAGATAAAGTCACGTGTATTTTTTACAACAAAAAAAAAAACCTATTTTAAAAAAATTTCCACTTTCAAAAATTTATGGAATTCTTTATCAAAATCCGGTTGATTTATTCAACTATTGAGTTCCTTTAATTATCTTCAATAATGTTAGAATTTCTATTTCTATCAAAACTGAATTTGTTCAAATATCTGTGGCAGCTTTTACGACATCGCCTAACTAATATTAAAAATTCAAACAAAATTTAATTGATATTGCAGAGTTAATTTTTTTGTTGTTGTAGAATTTTTAAGTTTTCTAAATTTCGCTTCTTGAATAATTTTATATTTTAAAAAAAAATTAGTTAAAACTATAACAAAACTCTTTCTTCGTGATAGCCTCTACAGGTAAGTAATAAAAAGCAATATTTACAACATAATATACAAATGAATTATTATTTTATCTAATATAGAATTAAAAAATTAACCTAAATTATATATTTCATTCATTAAATAATAATATATTTTGATATATTATGTTAATTATATTTTAAAAACAAAAAGAATCAAATATTAAATTATCTTAATATAATATGTTATAAATGTTACGGTTAATGTGTCAGAGTGGCTCAACAACATTTTCGTGTCTATGGATTATTTAGGGTAATTAGAACTCAAAAACGTGAAAATCCAGCTCATTGAACAATAAGATTAGATAATGTTTTGATTCTCCCTCGGGAGTCGCTTAGAAATAAAAACTTTTCATAGAAGATTTTTGACGAAATTGAAATTTATTTTGCCAAAATTATCTTTAAAGTTTCTTACAATTCAAAAACAAAATACTTTTTGCAATCTTCTCGATTTTTTCATGAGGATACGTATCTCTTAAAAAATTGGGAAACATTTTTTTGTCCCCAGTCTCGAAAAAAATTATTTTTTAGAGTAATTTTAATCTAGAAGATACAAAAATTGGAATCATTTGACGATAAGACAAGTTGTTTCTAAGATATCGACTAAAATTATAAACGGGGAGTGAAATTTGCTGTTCTTTCCAAAATTTCCTTGTATTTGGATTATTTAGTATACTCAGAGGCCAAAAACATAAACATTAAGCTCAATTGATGACGATAAGATGTATTTATTGATGATTTACTGCCTACTATATTATCATAAAATGAACCCAATATTTTAATTTTAATAAAATTCCGAAACAATAAATTCACAAGATTTCCTAATTGGGTTAATAACAAATAGACTTTTAGATTTATTAATTTTCACACATTAATGGTAACAAAGCTCACATATTAGGTATATTAATATTAAACATTAGCTGATATATCATCATATAATCAGTTTATAATGTATATTTAAATTTTTTTTTTTAGTATAGTAGGTATACAAAATTTCAAATTTATTAATTTGATTGTAATAAAAAATAAAATAATGGATCAACAGGAAGTGACTGTTATTCGGGAAGTGAGGTAATTTCTATTGTTTAGTATATACTAGTATATGGTAATATATAATGTTTAACGTTTATAAAGGGGTAAAAATAATTGCTAATATACATAAAGTTTCATGAATACTTTCGAAATATTTTACGAAACCCCATTTTTTTTATCACCTAATACACTTTATACTTAATCACCTAGTCTGGAATTGACAGGAAAAAATTCAACAATGCAACGCCAATCGCTAAGGTGACTAAAAAATGTAAGTCAAATTCAATAATTTTAGCACCAATACCTACAAATGTTAAGGCCTTTCCACAACTCTGAACCGAGAGTTATATTTCATTATTTACCTACTTGATATTTTCCAGAAAATGGCAAAGATAGATTACCAGAAAATGCAAAGCCACATTTGCCAGTATACTGTTTGTCAAGATAAGAATTACTGAAACCACTATTACCAATAAAATGTGTAATATACTGTATATTTTTAGCCTTTCCGCAAACAGGACTTTCCAGATTTTAACGCAAACAGAACTGACTAGCGTATTATGTTATAGAATTTTTTTTTCTTTATTGACCGGTTGGCCATACATTTAAGTCAAAAAAATTAACTTACATTTTCATTTTTCATTGTTCCAGCCAGTTTGAAAATCGACTCAGCTGTCATAAAAATGTCTCTTACAAATATAAAACTTAACCAATAAAATCAAGCGTTGATTTAGGTGAATCTTATACGTAAAATAGAAATACGGTCAACGCTGGATAAAAAAACACATTCGCAAGCGAAAAGACTGAGCTTCACTGAAATGGAATATGGTAATATCATCAAAGTTGCCCTTGATTTAAACTGATCTAATCCATTAGAATGAAACAAATGAAGAATTATCGAATTATCTTTGCTTCCGACCACATTAAAGGAACATTTATGTCTATACCTAATATTTTGTGATCAGAAATCGTATATACTTCAAAAATTGTTGTCAGATTTTCGCTGGAAGCAAAAATCTCTCTGAGGATCATACTTTAACAGGACCACCTGCACAAATTTCTGAATTGTTAGAAAAAATTCCAAAAAACTTGCTGGATTTATAGATACATATAACAATACAATCAATAAACACTCTATATAAATTCATATTGTATAGATATTGTCATATACGTCAAATTTAAATACATTTTACCTACATGATATTAAAATAATTGATATTGCGCACCCGAATTTGGGTGAGGTTTCTTTATTTAAGATGATCGATTCAATTCATTATAAAACACATGAAATATTCATTCATTATTTTCTAAAGTAATTTTTTATAGTAAATGAATTGTATATCTTACAATTAATCAAACAGTAATCAAATCCTTTAAAGTTAATAAAGGTCAAAGGATTTGCGTTATATAGCATAAAAAGGGTCAGATTTTATTACTTTCTAGATGTTGCCTTTTTCAAGCTCGTAAAGTTTAACCAAATTTGGTATCATTTCCTTGCATTTTCAGTAAGACTAAATGAATTTTTCAAAACATCTCCTGTTATATCATATCTGTTACATTTTTTCGAAATTTCCAACTTCGCTAACGGTTTTTGCCACTCCCCTCTCAAAAATGAATTTCTTCCCTGAGTCAAAAATTGAAAGTAAATATTTTTACCACAAAAACACATGTAAGTACTTTTTCTTTTCTCAGTGTTTCTACAAATACAAAACAGATTTTCAGATTCCATAAAAAAATATGTTAATTAGACATTTTTTGTCTGATTTTTTCAATTTCAACAAATTTCACTTATTTGCGCATATTCAAATTTGTCTTAATTGAATCCTAATATCAATAAATTTGCAAATCTAAATTTCAATTTTGAAATACTTCACACATTTTATTTCTACGCATTTTTCCGCCTTCTCTACAAATTTTTCGTTCACTTTACTGATATAATAATGTGGTTAAATCAGAAAGCCAAAATTTAAAAAAATAAATAAGAAAATTGTTAAAGTTTTTGTCCTCTTATCTTATCGTCGAAATTTCAGTCATTTGTATTCAATATAACGTGAATGTATTCGGCGCTCCCATTTGAGTTGCATTATTATAAATAAAAATTTCATTCGACGTACTTTTGGAAATGATCAATAAACATTTGTAAATTTTTTTGCAAGAACAGTAGATCTCTTGAAGTTCGTAACACTATAAGTATTACCACCCAAATATTTTATTAAGTGGTAATTTTAACAATAAACCACGTGCAAAAATTAAAAATCTTTTAAACATGCTAATTAAAAACCTATTGTTCTCCTGTTTACTGCAAGCCAAAATCTTCTTTGTAAGCAAAAGATTCAATATCGTCTTTTAACGATTTATTCACACTTGTTTACAAAAAAATATGCTTCGTATACATTTAAAAGATTTAAAAAAAGTGCTGCAATTTAAATGATTTTTATATATAATATGTGTAACAAAAAAATACAATGATTTTAGGTTGTGCGTTTCAATGCGACTCAAGTAGAAAATTAATGTAATAAATAAAATAAATTAATATTAAATAATTCTCCTACTATTATATTAGTTGTTGGAATGTGTAATTTTTTCGATCGATTTAAATTAAAATTGACAGTGAAAAAAGTTGTATATATAGGGTGTTGTTACAGGTCTGTACTGCTGCTTCTTAGTTTGAAAAAATACCTCAATATCTAAAGGAGTTTCGATACCAAAACGAAAGTGGTACAAAAAATCTGAAATTTTGTGTAAATTAATGAATATTTAATACGTCTTCAGTATAAAATTCAAGTCGATTCTCTATACGCCTTACGGCCTAAGTTTCAAGCTTTATCATCATAGCAAAATTAAGAACTTTCTCAATCTCATTATTGAATAATTTAAAGCATAAAAATGAAAAACCGATATGTACCTTCTCAGTCAAAAACAAAACTTAAACCATTCTAAGTGTTATTATTGTAGCGTTATTTGTGATTCACATATAATGATATAGTTTTAACACTTTTTATAAAAGTGAAATGAAAATGATACAAACAATTTAAAATTTAATTTTTCAATTAATCACCGTTTCATACGTCTTTTGTGGAAAATTCATATCGATTCTCTGTACGATTTGTGAGAAATGTGCTCTTTATTAGGTAAAAACACTGACTTTGATAAATAATTTATCATAACCCGTACAGATAATCGATATCAATTTTCACAAAAGTCGTATATAAGAGTGATTATTTGATAAATGAAATTTTAAAATTTTTTGATCATTTTCATTTTTGTGGTATCGAAATTCCTTAAATACGAGATCTAGTGATATATAGATCATATATCACTAGATAAGAAATATTTAGGAACCATGGTGAATTCATAATTTACTGATGTCGGAAAGATCCCTGGAAAAATCCAAAAAAAAAGTACCCGCTGAAAAAAATTCGCAGGAAAAGAAAAATATAAAATGATAAAAGATCCCCTGAAATTAGGATCTTTAGACTGACAAATGTAAGTATTTTTTTCGGAAGGTATTGTTTTCCCGGTTGTTATTTTGAGGTGTTTACTTCTTGATCGAATATGCTAACAGAAAATCGTTGACTTGACAATATTTGATAAAAATAGTAGGTTTGAAAAAGACTTGGAAAAGACAAGAAAAGAAAAATAATGACATTTTTCAATACTTTCGCCATATCCAGTAGTCCTAATAGGCAAATTCGATCGTAAAGAGATAAGAGGGAAAAAGTTTAATAAAAATCAGTTATTTTTGAAAAAAATGTATTTAAATACTAGAGTGATACCCACCCGCTTCGCTGGGCTTAAAAGTAAAGATTGATAAAGATTGCTCTCGCTTATCCCCTTTCTATAACACCGGATATAATGGTAAGGATTGTTTTACACAGGTAAAATATATGTATGGTTTTCTATTTTTTAAATGTATAATAGTAATTATTCATTGAGTATATCAGAGAAGATGGCCATGAAATATTTTATATTGACTCTTTTTACAGAAATCTGTAATTTATAGTATTGTCAAATGACTGCTTTTACACAAATCTGTAATTTATGGTAATATCAAATTAAATTAGTTTTTGAATTTTTTTTAAATTTTTTATTAATATATCTTTATAAATTATATCTCATGTGTTATTCTGATATATTAACTATATTTCTGTACAGTTTCATTAAAAACTATTCGCTAGTTTTGGCGTGAAAGCGTAAAAAACAAACAAACAAACATGCTTACTTTGGTATTTATAATATATAGAGATAGAGATATTTCATATTATTAATGTAAAAATTCGTTTCGAAGTACGTAAATCTAAAATATACACTAGGGGGATAGATTACAAATTTATAAATTTTTCTCAGTAACAATTTATTCGAAAAGTATACAAAATGAGGATTGCATTAAAAAGTTCTTGTAAAATCATCGACGCTTAATGAAATTGTTCGATCATGTGATGGTTTAAATCATTTTGATTTCTTAAAATATTTAAAAATTAAATACCTTTTAGAAACTGTTTACAATTTACGTCGAAAACAAGAAAAATATAAATCAAGAAAAATTATAAATTCTTATTTTAATAACTACGTTTCATGTAAAGAAACTATATAATATACCAACTAAGTGTATTTTTTTAATATTAACTTTTATGAGATGATGTGCTATGCTATTCAAAGTACTAATTAAAATAGCACGCGCCATTTTTATTTAATAATTACATACATACATGAAGAAGAAGAGATTGTTTACGTGTATTAATGTTTTTTTTTTTTAATTTACCATTAAAAACAAAATATATACATGGTGATCATTATTTTACTTTAAACCAAGCTTTGAATTAAAAATTACTGTCAATTAGGCTACAAATTAACTGTCTATAATTGTGATGTTTACTTTAGCTAAGGTCTGGGGTTATTGTAATTATGAATACCATTTTCCATCCAAATTAATTGAATATTTATAGAGCTCAGCTTTTTCGTATATAAAATTTACGAGAAAAATATAAGAAGCAGTGTTGCAACGAGTAATGAGAGAAACGAGACAATACGAGAATACGTCAACGATAGAGTTGAGTTTCGATAATTATCCAATAGACAGAAAACAACTATTTCAGAGGTAGGCGATAAGTATTCGACAGGCAGAGTACTTATCTATTAAATTAAATGTATTAATCAGAAAAAGATAAAGTTTTTCAGAGCCTTAGTGGCTTTTTATTTATTTACTTCGAAATCTTGTCAATCGTATGTATAAACCGATCAGATTTTAATAATATTTATTTCTATTTGAAAACCAAATAGATTTTAAACAATAAAAACGATATGAGACGAGACAATAAAAAGATTCAATGTTAGAAGCAAAACAAAACCAGGCGATTGAAAATAATAGAGAGTACTATTGTCATTTCGTTTCGCGGCAACACTAATAGGGAGAAAAACAAATTAAATAAAGCCAACCTGTAGATCAATTTTGCGGAAAAAATAAACTTGCAAAACCAAAAGAACACGTTTGAGAGCCAGTATTGTACAACTAGTTCAAAGAAAGATCTATATTCAAACATTCCACGGCCTACTCTAGTCTAATTTTTATTCAAATCGCCATATTTCTAAATACTTCATGATTAACTGTTCGTGTATGTCTTTAAAGCAATGTAGTTCCAAGTGATTGAATAGGGGATCGGACCACATTTCTTTTCATCACTTCTTTCAAATCTCTACTATCATAAAAGATATGAACGTTTAAAATTCCTAATTAAACAAAGAGAAAAATACTCGCTAGTGATGTCATACGTGGATATCATCATAAAGATTACATATAAAACTTTGTTTTGCTAAAAGAAGATAAGCAACCATTGAATTCAATCTTTGATTGCTTATAGCTTCTTCGTTTTTTAATCAATTTTAATTTCACTTTCAAATTTAGTCATGGCATCAAGTTTAGTTTTACATTTTTATGGGTAATATGGCCAATTTCGACGTCAGGATTTTCTCCTATTGCTATTGTAGACTAGTTTGTGCTGATAAAGATTTGTATTCATAAAGGCCTTCATCAATGTTTGCCCGGCTACCTTATATGATTACTTCAAAAATATGCTTCGAACTTTCTTCAATCATATCTTTAAACACAACAACGCAAATCAAATGTATTCTGAAGAAGTATTAACGTATAAAAACAACGCGCAATTCATGTAACAGAGTTGATTTCGAATCACCTGTATTAATATACTTTATTCATAAGTATAATTTACTGAAATAAAGTGAGATAAGTAAATTTATTATATACATAATAGATAATTATAATTTAAAATTTTATACATATATATCTTATTTTAGAATTTTAATTTTATTTTTTTTTTTTTCCATTCAGTAAAATTTAGATTAAACCACAAAAATTGATAGCACCAGTATTTGATTTTTAAAATGTGATAAATATTTGAAAATTTCTAGAAATATATTTTAAATAATAAGATTCCTGTTGGTTATCTTTCGGGTACTGAACCCTAAAAATCAAACTGGTATTAGTTTCAGTACCAAATGGTTTTTTTCAATTTACTTCCCAGCGCCAACACCGAAACCGATTAAATAGTCTAGGATATGATATATAAAAAATCCATGATCCTAACTTTCTGCCGCGTGGTAAATAAACTCCTGAGTCGATGTTGAACATTTTCTCTCATAGGACATTTATATGGCAGAGCGTCCATTTTTGAGATAGAGATGGGGACCCAAACAAGCTCCCTAATGATTGCACAAATGTAACATACTGCTGGCTTTTATTGATATTAATCGGGAAGGGAAGGAGAGATATGTCTGCGAGCATTACGTAACATTTATGCGGTCATTAGGTAACTTATTTGACAAGGAGCAGAAACTTTTTTGCAATTATTACTTAATTTAATCCTCCTTCCTGTCTGTTTCGAAAATGGCCGCTCTGCTATACATATATCCTATGAGAGAAAATATTTCACATGGAATCATTTGCTTATTTACCACGCGGCAGAATGTTAGGGTTCATGGATTCTTAGAAGGAGGTCTTGTATATAAAAGAGCAATTTCATTCTACCAGCAGTTTTTGAAGTTCAGTATATATACAAATTTCAGTTGACTTTGTAAAAAGAAGTACATTATATACCTCAGCAAATTTACCGTTTATTGTTTATATACTTTAATTATATATACATAAAGTACTCAAACTATCGAAATTAGTGACGCAGCTATCAAATAAATGAAATTTTTTACACGTTATTATGCTACCACAGTTTTTAGGGCAAATCGCTTTTTAGGACGTGGATGGATTTCGATCTATTAACCACCTGCATATGCAGCGAGCAATGTAACCACAAGACCACGGCCTCATTGAGAATACTATTAAAATTTTAAGATAATAAACTAATAATCAACTGTTAAACTGTGATATGTTTATAATTTAAGAAGTAGGTACTTTACATTCCACATCGTTGAGACAAACGTTATTCAAGAATTGAGGTCGTATCACAAGAGGACAACTAAGCCGTAATTAGAACAAAAGGCTAGAGAGAATTGAATTTATCACCATCGCAGTGAATCACAAAGCATTGTCTTGTAACAAAAAGTGTATATTCTTAATCTGTTTCTGATGTTTAAAAAAAAAATCCTAAGATGCAAATGAGCCGCCAATGTATTTATATATACAATGTGTTTACTTATACTTAATAATAATTTAAATGAATAAAAAACTTTTTGAATATAATGAATGTAAAATTTATTATTACGAATAACAAAATAAAAAAAATAACAAAATAACAATACATAATACGGATGTTAGTGGCATATTGCATGATGAGTAATAATGGAAGCAACAAACTATAAGGTCCGTTTTATCTTTTCATTTTTTATACCATGTAATATATATCAATGTATACTAAGTTAATAAGGTATACTAAGATATGTAATATATATCAAGGTATACTAAGGTTATTCCCAAGTTTGTACCTAACGCCTAAAAATATTGATGCTACCAACAAAATTTTGGTATAGGTGGTCATAAAATCACCCAATTAGTCCATTTTCGATTTTCGTCTGCCCATTTGTGAGCACGAAAACTCAAAAACGAAAAAATATATCAAGTTGAAATAACGTGATCAGGACGTAAAAAGTGAGGTCGAGTTCGTTAATGAGCAACATAGGTCAATTGGGTGTTGGATCCTTAAGATCCATCTTGTAAACCGTTAGAGATAGAACAAAATTTTATATATAAAAAATGTTCCTTACAAAAAAATAAACAACTTTTATTTGAAACATTTTTTGATAAACATCACTGTCTACCAGTGAGGTCGCAAATTAGGCTCAAATTGAACAGTATGTATTATAAGGGAATATCAGTAGTTATGTATGTGTGGCATGTATATGTATGTAATGTGACAGTGTAATCAACACTATATATCGATTGTTTGTTTTCACTTGTTACTACCTATGAGAGGTTTTAACGAATTGCCACCATTTTTGTTCAGAAAAATGTCCGAAGGCTAGTTCATTCATAATATTTTCTGTATATGTGGCGTTTTTTAATATATTTACTCACATTAACCGAAAATGGAGCTCATACATTTATATATTCGTTGGCCTGATACTTCAAAGTGTTTAAAGGCTTGTTCCCCAGCATTGAGCGTATGTCAAAGTTGCATCTACGTACATTGATAAACATGGGGAAAACATACAGTCATTTGTGATCTATGAACAACGAAAAAAAGAACCTGGGGTGCCGTGAGACACCCGGAAGTAATTATATTGCCTTCGTACCTTGCTACATTATAAAGTGCTTACTTTTCTTATTCACATGATATTTTTCTGAAAATTAATTAAATTAATTTTAGAAGTCAAATAGTTGTTTGATGATGAAGAATTCAATTTTTTAGCTACTATTAGTTTTTACTGTATGAATTAATTGTAGTATTAGTTTAAAAAAAGTTATGTTTCTGATTAAGTAGTCAACCCAATATAGGCATGCATTACGTTTGGTTTGATCAGGATATTCATTATTACATAACATAAAAATTGCATTGTACCTAGTTTAAATTATCTGTGATAGCTTTAACTTCTGATAACTTCCACAACTTAATCTTTTTAACTAATAAAACATAAAATTCTGACAAAAAATACAAATTGACAATTATAAAAATATTTTTGTAGTTTCTCAAAATTCACGGCAAGCTGAATCGAATGCAAAAGTTTTAGTTTCCTAGTTTCCTTTAGTTTTCCTTGGTGTGGTCGTTTTTTTGTTGCATTTTTTTTAATTTTACCTTCCAACCAGTAAACAAATCAGAACAATAACTTGCAATAAGGCACATAGTTCCAATAATTGTCAAAGTAGTATCATACGCCGTCCCAAATCAACATCATATTTTTACTTATTAATCCATATTCGATAACATTGTATCCATGACTTTGGTGAAGCAATGGTGATTTCGTGAAGACTAAGAATTGATACGTTCTAGGATTGAGAGTGTTTATTGTGGAAACTGTGCCGCCCTACTTTTGGAGTTTTTAAAGACTGTAAAAATCGTCAAATATGCTTCTTTGTACTTATTTATCAAGGTAAAAATATATTTACAGTACTGGGAAATATTCGCCCTGTTTAGTATCAAAGCCAAACTATAATCTCGTAGCCTCTCAGTTCCTCATAGGTAAGCTTTGTACTTTTTATTCGCTTGCCTATTCGACTAGTAGTGTACGAACGACAAGTAGAAATTAAATCTTCTACTTGGAGACATATGCAAGACAATTCCTAAGAATTATCATCTCCCTACTAAAATTGTTAGAAAAATTTACAAATCTTAGAAAATAAGAATCAGTATTAAACATAAGTAAAAACTAAACACTATACTTATTATAAAACTAAAATCTCTATATAATCTTTCAGAAAGTGTACTAGAAAAGAGGTGCAGTATATATTTTAAAAAGAATATATACCTTGTAAACATACAGGTATATAGTAAATGACTTGACTTGGGGGGTAGAGCACCTGGGCACGTGCCCACAAACCGTGTCTTACCGACACGCCGATCTGAATCTCTTCTATACATCCGGTAATCTTTGTGTTTTGTGTCCGGAACGCGCTAGATAAATAACGTTGATTTTTTTTTATAACATACAGTTTTTTTTATTATTCGCTATTTAACTAATACCACCATCTTTGTAAGTAGTGATGTGATTTGTTATCTTTGTTTAAATTATTATTTTATATTTAAAATATGTATTTGATTTCTTTGTTCTTTGTCATTTGTAAAAAAAAAAAAATTATGAAAAATGTTGAATAATGCAATTAAAATAACATCTAATATACTTACTACCATTTTTTTAATAACTAATTAGAAATTTACTTTTATAATGGAAGAAGTTTTATTATAAAATATTATAGCAAGAGCCAGAACGGCCAATTTGCAATTATACCCTGCACTTCCTTCTTGCATTAGAACAGGTCTTCGTATCTTTTTGGGAGAACTGCCAAACAATTAATAAATACATTAAATTAGGATTTACTTGAATTACCTATAAATTTAATTAGAAATAAGGGAACTCCACAAATTTTTGAAGAATACACTTGTTTGCTTGAATTCAAGTGCACGGATTTACAAAAGCCCAAAAATCTATAGAATAGAAGTAGAATAGTTTTTGTCCTGAATTTCAGAATATTTGGCATGAAATTGTATTGGAAAATGATTTGAATCCTAGCATCCAAATATATTTCGATACAAAATATATTTATTGGAACAAAAATATTCAAGGATAAATGTCCCCAAAGTAGAGTATAAGACAAGATAAATCGAAGAAACTTTACAAAACACAAAAACATTTAACTGTTGCCTGAATTATCTTCTTTTGTAGGTTCTCGTCAGTATCAAAACATTTTCCGACCACTACATTAAAATATGTCGAGCAAGATAAGCAGTACAGCGAATATTACGAATTATACATTTTATTTTAAGAAAACATATTTTTTCAATAATTGCTAGTACCTTCTAAAAATCTCTTTTCCTTTTTCATTTTAGTGCTGAGCCAGAATATACTGCTAGCCTTCTTCACAGATATAAGCACCCGATCAAAACAAAGTCTGGCTCTGGTACTATTTACGTTTATGATGGAAGAAGTTTTATTATTAAATATAAACAAGAGGAAGAAACTATTTTTTCCAACACGAGCTGAAAGAAATAATATTTAAAGGCTACTTACCTTTCATATTTTACAACGTTATACTTATGTGCTATAAATATAACAGATTTTTAACGACGTAAATATATTTTTTATATAAATTTTAATTGGAGTGGTTGTGTTAAATTATTTTTAAAATAAAATCACTTTTTTTTTTTTAAATTTAATGAGTTTTATCCCCCCAGTAAAATTATCAAAGTTATTCTGGCGTTTACCTCTCAAATAACCTGAGCAAGCTGTATTAAAGTGCCACAAAATCCCTCTGCCTTACCACACGTATCATCAAGTAAGCAGCTCTAAAAAATTATAGTCATCTTCACCAATTTTATAAAATTATACATGTTGAAAAAAATTTATAAAAAAAAGTTGCATTTTTACTTCTTTACGTCGTAAAAATCTGTAAAATTGATTTAGTCGTATCTATTTTTGAACCAAGAATATAATTCTATGAATTTTTAATTTCTGTATATATGAAATATGTGATCCCAAGATTGTAGCGCTTAGAAATATTGATGATAAGAACAAAATTTTGGTATAAATTTTCATAAAACCTACTAAGTCCATTTCCGGTTGTCTATCCGTCTGCCCGACTGAATGTACATCCCGATTACTAAAAATCAAAAAGAGATATCAAACTGAAAATTATATATAGTGTGTTCAAAATGTTAAAAGTGATTTTGAGTTCGTAATTGAGCAACATTGGTCGATTGGGTCCGTAGGGTCCGTAGAGACCATCTTGTAAACCGTTAGAGATAGACAAAAAAATTTAATGTAAAAATGTTCCTTATAATATACAACTTTTGTTTGAAACATTTTTCGTAAACATCATTGTTAAACCGTGAGGACGAAAATTAATACAAAACTTTGGTGTCCATTTTCTAAAAAACTATAAAAGATAGGAAACTCTTCAACTAGATATCTTGTGAAAGATTATCGAAAAACGAAAAACAAATTCATGAAAATACTTAAAAATAATAAATTTTCGAAAAACATAATTTTGTTGTTTTTAAACTCTTTTAATTTATTAAAAATAATGCAAGCATTAGAACAAAAATATTTTTAAGCACATAAATTAAAATAGCATTTTGTACACTATTTCTTTACTTTTTGGATACTAATATTAAAGGGTTTTGACCTTACAAAACATACGAATAATAATTAAATTTAAAATTTAAATTTTTTTAAATCACTAGTTATAATATTATATATATTAATTAAAAATTAACCATATACTTTTTTTAAAAATTTTAAATTATCTACTGTATTGTGATTTATGAAGCTGATAAAGATAATTATTTTTAATCGAAAAAAATTAAGATTTTAAGAATAAGACGCAATGAATAGTAAATGGCTGGAAAACTAGTAAACGTATATTTATTTTCACAGATTTTAAATTTTCAGCATCTAAAGTGATTGCATCTAAAGTGATGCAACAAAAACAAAGAGAACCTCATGATTAAATTGAATTAAATGATGACAAATTTCAAAAAATCCAAAGATATTTATCAATGAGAAAAATCAAATTTTCAAAAATTATGAATTGGTTAGTTAATTTATCTTAAATTTAAAGCAGATATGAAAAAGTTCTGCCTTGCCGTAAAATATGGGATAGCAAAACAAACAATCGTTAATTAGTTATTTTTGGAACGTAGGCTAATAATATTTTTGGAAGGATGAATTGAGTGGCGTCATTTTTAGAAACTTTTAGAAACCCTATTTTCGGACTATGAACCGGTCTATAACATTACGAAAGTCAGGAAAGAATTTTGAAAGCGATATCTAAAGCCAAGATCCATTAGGAAGTGTATAACCAAAGTGGTGATCAGTACCCAAGATATACTTCTGTTAGCATTATTGATAATACACAACATTTTCATTCGTATGCTATGATATAAAGTTTAAAAAAAGGAAACCACAAAATAAAAATACAGGTGAAATTTTGTTAATGAATCTTCTTCACATTACATTCCTTTAAATCAACCAACGTTCCATAAAGATTCAACAATAACTATGACGTCACACAACACAAATGCAACAGACAATGAAAATTCAACAAAATGGTCAATTGATCCCAGCTGATTCATCCTTGATTGCTCGCGAGTAACAAAACAAAATGTTACATCAGTCTTTTAGATTTTGTTAAAATTATATTTTTATTTTATAGTTTACTTTTATTGAAGTGGTTAAAATATCATTTTCAATATACCATTTTTAGGATTTTCTAGTAATTTATGTCAATTAAAAGTACATTGATATCAAACCTGAAAAATGCTATTATTATTATTATTATTATTTGTAAATGATTATATTATTTTTAAACAAGCTGTACCATATTTAAATACCATTCAGACGATACAGGCCTTGATAATTAGAAATAAATGCACCAATCATAAACATGCGTTCTTTCAGCCGCTTCTGAGACAATTATAGGGCTTCTGAAAGAGATTTTAGGCTACATAATGTTATGAATTTAAGTCTGATTATAAATAGCTGTACCCTATCACGCTCCGCTGTGGTACATTATGGTTGTGAATGGAAATAGATAAGAAATTTAACTCCTAGTAAATTTTGTAAAATCTAATAGACTCCCAGTAAAAGAGTTCACAGCTATTAAACTGCTGAACTGATTTTCATGTAATAAAGAGGTTTGTAATGTACACTTCATGCCCTTTCAATTTGCACCCCTCTTCCATATATTTGAAAATATTCGATTATCGTTTCGATATCCACCTCCACATCCCGTTGCGTCGGAATTTTACAGTTTTAATGTTATGTTCGTTTTTATTTAAAAGCGTAAAAGTTTTTTTTATTTTGTTAACAACGTAAAAGTTTTTTTTATTTTGTTAACAACTTACTTATTTTGAATTTTAATTGTTTTACACACACAAAAAAGTTTTGTCATTTAAAACTACTGAAAACATGGCCAGCTCAGTGCCTGTTAACTCTATTATCTCCATAGAAACGTTCTCATAAACCACAGTTTCTAATTCATATTAATAACTCTTTATATTTGAAAATATTAGATTGTCCTTCTCCACTTCAACTCTCACTCTTCCACTCGCGGGAAGTTAAATATAGATAAAAACCATCCTCAAAGCAGCTTGTATATCGTGTATAAGTTTGAGCTCAATCTAAGCAGAACTTTATGAGTCCTGAACTATACACAAACGACCATGACATTTTTATACATACATTTTGTTTTTGAATGAATTTAATCTCATATGCGTAGTTTGCTGTACAAAAAGCACGTACGAAGATTCTACTGTATCCATTTAAATATCAATGAACTATAATATGATGAACATAAATAAACTATAAAATCTATAACACATATAATATAACAAAAACAATTTATTTAAAATAGACCTATGGATGACCGGTAGACCCGAAAGGACCTTCACAAGTTCATATAAACATGTAGCTAGCATATAATGTTTATAAAATACAACTAACTCCTTCGAATTATCAAGCGAATCTCCTTCCTTCTTTTTAAATCATCATCCAAATCGGTACAAATGAAACAATGTACACACTATATTCTAATATAATAATGTAAACAAAGATGATGATAATATAAAACAGATGATATATATATTTTGATAATGAAATAATATATTGATAATCTCAATGTGTATAAAATATGGTGTATATTTAACGAACCAATAATATTATTATAAAATTGTATAATAATAATACTTACATATACTGTTATATCATTATTTAATTTGTATAATGTTGGTATTGAATATAAAATATGAATGACCTGCCCTAACAGTGAAAATAGTATTTAAACTGTTTTATTTTTCCAATGGGTAGTTTTTCATACATTAATGAATTTTGTTTTGAATATTCAAAGTTCACTTACTTCTTTTATATCTTGAACTTTGGTAGGTACTTGACTTTGGTACTAGAACACCAAGGTTCAAGAGAATTATTATTCACTCTCTGAAAAGAGTAATAAGGAATAAATTAAAAATTCTGAATTGTGCAATCATGTTAAATAAGGTATGTTCTGAAGACACCAGAAACAATTAAAATTAACACAGCAAAAACTTCATATCGATTGAAGTCGATTTTTATTTACAAATATTTATTTTAAATATAAATACTTAATAAAAAACAAGCTTTTATTGTACTTAAAAAAAAAGAATATAATTATTTGTAAGAGTCACTCACTCACACATGACATGGAGGCACCAGTCAAGGGTAATTCGAAGTGCGTCAAGCTTTTATAAATAGTCATGTATGAGTGACTCCTAAACTTAATTATTTTCTACTTTTAAGTACAATAAAAGCTTGCACTTTAAAAAGTATTTTTTATATAAATTTTTAATTTAAAACTGAAAAAGGTATGTATATAAATTATGATGTAATTGATGTAAAAATCAGGTCATATATACCATAAAAATGCATTATTATCCGATTTACATAATTAATTCGTATTTTTCTCAGCAAAATTCTTTTGATACCCAAATCATAGGAATGCATAATAAATAGCTAGTCCGCCTTCATGGGTGATTCGTCATATTGGATTTTGAATGACGTCACTTAGCTAACCATGCATTGTCATACAAACTTAACGTCTATGGAATAAAGCCCAATAGTTTGACGCAAAGAATAACTGCTTTAAAGTCCAGTTCCGAATAAATATATACAGGGTGGGCCCTTTTAATCTATTAAGTCTAATAGCCTTTTTTGTAGTTAACCAATTAAAAAATAACTTAAACAGAAGTTGCAGACTTTGATAGGAGACATCATGTTCGGACTTATCAGATTAGACCTTGTTCTCGGGAATGCTTTCATACTCAATTTAGATCCTAAAAGTTAAGAGATAGAATAACACTTTAAATTACAAAGTTGATTCAAAGTGTTATTCTATCTTTTACCATTTAGGATCTATTCAATCAACCCGGAATGCTAGGTCCAATCTGATTTTAAAACATGATGTCCCCAATCAAACTCTGCAACTTTTGTCAACGTTATTTTTTTATTGGTTAACTACAAAACAAGCTTTTATCCATAATAGATTAAAATGGTCCACTCTGTATGATACATACAAATATTGAAAGTTGAAAAAAAGCTTATAAAATAATAGGTATTCATTCAGCAAAATTAACCCTCAAGTAATTTTTAGTAAAATCCCTGCTACTGTATTAACCTACCATATAAGTTAATTGTACCTATATTAACGTAACGTAACTGGTATGATCAGTGAGCTTAAACGGACATATTCTGAAGGAACTCAAATGTTTTAAAAAATGGGAAAACAATAAATATATTCTAAAAAAATTCATTTTCTTTCAGTCACAAATTATCTGAGTATTAATTGATTAGTTTTTGGTATAGCTTTTAAAGGAAAATGCTAATCGGCATAGTGATAATATGACTGCCCAAATCACTATTCGATTCTTACATTTCTTAATTTTACAGTCAAGGGCGCGTAGATATTAAAAATTTTTAATTTAATCGAATCTGCTAGGTATTGTATAAACATTTCAAAATTATACAGTCATATTGACATTCTAAAATTATTTTATATACTTTGGTATAGCCTTAACCTTAAGTCCACGTAATATCACGAACAAGGCGCGTCAAGTAGACCATTTAAAATGAATTATTGTACTTAAGTAATAAAAAACGACAAAAAAACTAATATAGTTCATGTTACAAGTAAATGTAAAACTCTGCTTAATTATTTGAATATTATTGACACGCGAAATTTACTGTCCAAAAATTTGACTCATAATTAAATAAAAATTTTTTACAATTATCACGAACTCTTTTTTGGTTTTGTCAATTCTCGAGTTTTTTACGGCTTCGGATTATTGGTAAACAAGTTTTGTGTCTTTTTCTCGTCTGTCAATTGTGCTATTACTTTGTATTAAAAAAAGGATTGATCAATATTTAGCTTTGTTTTAATGATCTTAGCTTTGTTTAAATGATCTTAACGATCTGTTAACCAAATGAGAAATAGTTTTTATAAAATTTTATTAATTTTAAAACACTTCTACCGTAGTTTTCCTCGAAAAGTGTTCATGGCAACTTTTGCCATCAACGATTTTTTCTGGGAAGCTTATACCATTATTTTTTCAATAAAATTATCTTTCTTCTGATACCAACTTCGATAGGTCAGATCGGTGTAGATCGATATACGCCGATCTATCATCCAATCAAAATCTCAGAAGGAAGATACTTTAATTACGAAAATAATGGTTTAGGCTTGCCTGAAAAAACCGTGATTGGAAAAAATTGCCTATGATTAATTTAATTTTAATGAACAATTTTTGATACAAAAACTATGTGAGTAATAATAAATTAAAAATCAATATAATTTCATAAAAAATTTTCACCATGGCCGGTTTCATCTGGTTATTAGATGAGTGAAAATCTTATACCGTCCCTGGTACTATAACAGCTTACATGCATTTGTTTAGTACTATTTAGATAAAAGTTTTTATTAATCATTAGATAACTTGGAAACTTCCTATAATATACAGAATGCTTTAAAAGCAATTGTATTAAGTTTAAAAAAAAAAGTGGTACAGGTTAGATTTTTTTGGACGTTTGCTAGAATGCATGAACATTTGGAAAAAAAAAGTTCCGTATATCAAGCGTGGTATTTAATTTAGTCAAAACATTTCTTAACGTTGGTTGATTTGAACAGTTAAGGTAAGCTGGAGCCTCCTACTTAAAAGAACGGAATAGCATCTGAAGAAATGAAAAATGAAAGTGGTGGAAGCATATGGAAGATATATTTATTTTTAGTCATAAACAATTATTTTTTACATCAAGGTTTTGTTTATCGCAAGGAGCAAGTAAATATTATTAAAAAACCATTCATTTTAAACAATAAATACTTTCGTAATTTTTTACCTTAATGAGATAAAATTTGATCCAAATTAAAAAATCTAATAAGTATATTTCACGAAATTAAATAATTCTGTTCCCGGCGGACGTCTAAAAATTATTTAAATTATAATAATAATTTACAACAACTTTGCTATACAAATAAAAAGAGATAGGATCACTCAATCATTTATACGTCTTGCTTTTTCCCATTAACAAACTTAAAAATACCGAAAGCATTTAAAATTCAAATCAATGATTCAAAGCGACTCTAATTTTTACCAATAGAGATCTCATAGACACATAAAAGTAATACCGTCCTGATAAATTAAGTTAAAAGTGCAGATGAATAATTTTTAATTTCGTATATTTACAGTAAAATTTGATTTCTTTGAAGACATGGCTCTAAATCTTACGAAGGCAGAATAGCGTAAGTGGAAAAACTATGCAGCCCCTGTGTGCGTGGTGAATTTTTTGAAATTTATATCTTATTCTTTAAAAGAAGACAAGATAAAAGATCAAAAGAATTTATTACCAATTTTTGTACATTACATATAAGTATCAAAAAGTGATCGTAGATGTTCCTTAATTCTGATATCATCTCTTAATAATAATTTTGGTATATTCCAAGTTTTTTTTTTTGTTTAAATTTTAACAGTAATTTTTTTACAACGGATTCATAAGGATAATTTCAGGGGAAAGAAAATAAGCAACAAAATTTAAACAAAAATCCTACTTCTTATGCAAATGTGTCACAAATCTGATAGAAACCATTTATGGATTTAATATATTTTATTCTTTTATATACTATCGATAGGTAATCTAGTCTTTTAGGTAATTTCCCACGATTCACAGTGCTCTGAAATTGGTCGTATAATTGTTTTATATATTTAAAGTTTATTTTTTTCGCTTAAAACGGATTTAGAACTGAATATTGGGAATATAGTTTTAATGGCTCCTACAGATTTTGATTTCACTTCATCAATGTGTTTGCTGAAATTAAGTTTTGAGTCCAGATACATTCCTAGGTATTTAACGCTCTTAAAAAAAAAATTCGTAAAGTAGATATAGAAATGTATACTTCTTTTTATCAAACATATCTCAAAACACCTACATAGAATTTTAAATTAAGGAAATGGTCCTGTAATTTAATAACAAATAAACAAAATAATAATAAAATTATTCTTTTATCATTATAATTTGATAAATAATTTAATTTTTTTTGTTTTTTGTTTATTTAAATCTATTTAACAATTCACTCATTTTAATTAAATTTATACATTTACGTAAAGAATAAAGAATGAAATTATAAAAATCCTTTTTTTTTAATACATTTTATACTGTTGAATTAAATAATAACTAATTTTTTGTTTTTTTGTTTGATATACTAAAAATTAACATTACAATACAGTGTATGAACGTCATATATAATACATACATATTATAAATAATTATTATTATGCTACAAAAACAAACCATATATGTGTTTTTACATATGAATATGTAAAAGTCATTAAGGAATTATTGTTATATTATATGCTGGATATATCAATGAGACGACTGAGCGTAGTATACTCTCCCAATCACAATATATACCTAAGTGACAACAAATTTTTGAAGGGAAAACTTCTATACCCTTCCTTGTTGAACGATTTTATAATAAAAGTTTTTTAGTAAGGGTTAAAAATTCTAGTTTTGTTATCACTGAAGTTAAAGTACTTTGTACACAGTCAGTACTTGGATGGGAGGAAAAATAAACGAATGATAAAACGAATAATAGAAGTTTCAACTTGATTTTGTGGTTACATTTATTCGGTAAAATTAAATAAAAAAATGTGAGTGACGGTACAAAAAATGAAATCTTAAAAGTCCTCATCGATCCGAGGCGTGTAAAAAAATTTAAAATTTACGCGAGGTCAAAGTTCACAAAAACGGATTTTTCGTGATTTACAGCAAGACGGTAAATTTGGTCATAAAATTAGCTCAGGCGAAAACTGTAGATGAGATAGATAATAAAATATAAAAGTGTCTCAATACATTTAACATACATCCGTTGGGTGCATTCCCATGGTAGGGATAATCAAATCGATGCCAGCGCTTGCAGTGGATAATTTTGGCGTTAAGGTGGCTGTTAAGACTAACTATTTGCATGTAAATGGTATAGTAAATGCCCAGTTAAAATTATTGTATTGAAATAAAGCAATTTATTAAACCTGTTGCAAATTATGAAAATAAGATACGAAATTGTATAAATAATGTTTATTATACGTAAATTCACATAATTATTGACTTAAATTTGTTAGGAAATATTATTAAATTTTCAATATAAGCCATAGAATTACATGTCCATCCATAAAATCATATGAAAATTACAACTGTTCCAACTTTTAGAATCGTTATATCTCAGAAACGGTGGCTCTTAGAAAATAAATTATTATGGCTTTTTTATATTTAATTATTAGATCTACAATTTTCGCCTGAACTTCTTGTATGATAAAACTTAAACGGTTCTTTACGGATTGCAAAAAATCCGTTTTTGCAATCGTAAAGAACCTTGAACTCGGATCGCCCTGGGACTTTTTAGGTTTTAGTTATGATGGTGTTTTGATCAAACCTATATAATTTAAGTCGGGTGCAAATTTTGTACCTTCGGATGTTTAAATTAAATCGGATAATTAAAGTACGGCGTTGTAAGGGAGAGCTTACTATATTCAACTCTTGGACCATATACTCATATAATAGCCACCAGCTATTGCTGGTGACTCGTATGTGGATTTTATGATAATGATGTACCATGGTGACTGTTTAAAAAGCTTTTAATGAATGATTTGTGTACCCCCATTTTCATAAATATATTCATTATATTCTAACTGCTACTATATAGCTATGCTTGGATATGTTAATTTTGTTACATAAATATGCATGTTTTGGGGAAAAATATGGGAAAAAATCCTCTCGCATTGAGTACTTTTTAGCATATACCTACGTCATTATGTTGACTTCCAGTTGACACGGGCACTTCTACATTGGATTCCAGCAGCAAAAATTGCTTTAAGAACTTTTTTTGCCATCATTAATACAATATTTAAACCAACGTAGTCTTCATAATGCCCATCGTTGCTATTTTCAGTTTTAATTTGAAAGTTTGCAGGAGTAACTAATCAGAATGTGATTAGATATGGGCCAAATACACACGATTATTCTCCTTTTTAATTAATTGCTTGGGCAATTTCGAGCAGTTTATATCATCCTTCGAGGTAAGTGAAGTGAAGAACTTAAATATAGTACAGAGTTTCTTTTATTCAATATGATTTTCTGAAAACATTTCTTTTCGTGTATTTTCATTTGCTATGACCATGAAATGGGCCCTGTTCGGTTTTGCGGGCTTCTATACAAAAACCATGCCTGCATCGGCTATTCGGGGTTATTCCGCTACGAGTATCGAATCACGATGCACGCATAAATAATGTAATGTATGTATTTTTTACATATAAATATTATTATTGAGTTTATTTTATGTTTGTTTCCTTGCCAGGATCGACTATCGAGCCATCCGTCCCGATCGACTCGTTGCCCAACCCTTCTTCAGTAGCTTTTAAAAATAAACAAACGTAACAAATAAACTTTAGGCTGTTTATTCAAATAGTGGACATTTTCTCTTAAAAGTCTTCGACTGATAAATAAACACAAGATTATAAATGAAAGCAATGAAAATTTTTTGGGCATAGTCTTTAAATAGTTGAACAATACCGAGTAAGGACGATATTGAGAGAACCACCCTTTTTTAAAGTTTTAGCCTCTCCATCTTATCCATCTAAAAACTACGCCCACAAAAATTTTGAATTTGTTGTAACTAAGTTGAAATAATGTTGGTACCTATGGTAGCTTAACCGATTTTAGTTTTATTGTATAGAATGTTAAAATTAATAAAATATTTCCAATCACTACGAAATAAAGTTACAACAAAAAAGGAAAAGGAAATCAAACATCTGAATTTTGCGGTTTTCATAAAATAAACAAATAAATTTATGATTATATAATGAAAAATAATAATCATAATAAAAATATGGTTTCTAAGCTTTATTTAATAGTTTTCATAAAAAGTAATGTAGATAAAATTAAGATCATAGAAGTGTAACGTTATTTCCGGATCATGACAGGTGTTTTCCTTCTATAAGTTCTATGTATAAATAAATAAAAATATATAAACTATAAAAATATATATAAATAAAAATATGAATTATATACCTACTTGTGATATATTTTTAACTGTAACAGGTAGTATTCATAAATTAAAAGCATTTTACAAGGTGCGATTTATTTATTATTTATTGTAAAAATTTATTAATAATTCAATTATATGCTTTAATATTTCCTAAAACAATCTATTATCCGTAGAAATATTTTTTTTATATATTGGGGTGTAAATTATTGTAGGGTTTAAAAACGATTATATACGCTTTTATTTACATAAATATTTAAAAAAATAAATGCTTTTATTGATTCGTTTTAATTTAAGAGTCGTAATTAAAATTAATAATTTTAATTTTTCAAAAAAGTCACTTCATTTTTTCATGTTATTTTTGATATTAACGATAGTTTTATTACATATCAGTCATACCGAACCAAAATCAAACTTTATTTATCAAACTTGGCAGATGGTTGAGACTAAATTTTCCATATTTCCCACTAAAAAATTTAGGTACCGTCCTGATTATCTAAAACCACTTAAAAATATTATGGTGGAAGCGCAAATAATTACATAAAAGAACTTGTTACTTATATTAAAAAATACATTATTAGAGAGCAAACACGTTAGTATGAAAATTCATAAAAGGCAAAAATTACAAATAATTTAAAAGAAAACATCTCTAAATTCTTAAAACATAAATATTTTTAGATGCTTAAAACGCAACTCCGAATTTTCCTTTACGGTTGGATCCGTTTGTGCGGATAGAATCTTTAGCTGTTTTGTATACAAACTTTTACTGTTTTATAAGTTTTAAATAGTATCTTACACACCTATGGAGCAAAAGTAAAGAATGGCTCAGGTCTAATGGTCATTGAGATTTGAGACATTCTTTACTTGCTCCCGTAGTGTGAATACTATTTTTCTCCACGAATGACGTCATTAGTAACAGGGTATTACAGGGTACCTTCCTCCCTGTTTAATTAGGAATTATAAACGTTTATATCTTGCATTCTAGAAAAGATTTTTAAAAACCACTTCACTTTTCTATTCGTAAAGTGAAAATTCTTCATCTGAGTGAAAAAATTTTGTTCAAATTTCATACTTTCTATTTTCATGAACGGGAAAGAAAAAACAACCCAATTTACATAAACAGCTACTTCGCGTATTTATGATCAGCAGTAACCCATCCGCTTCGCTTGGAAATTTCAACTTTTAAAACAAAGACTACCGCATTGTAGCCTTCCCTTCCCTTGCCCTCACTTATCACCCTTTTTGTTCATAATTTCATGTATTTTAATTTTTTGATAAAAGGAAGCCAATTTTTTAAAATAATTGAATTTTTAAAATCGGTTAAATAGTTAATTATTAATTTAGTTTAGAAAAAATACTTTTAATAATTCTTAAAAACATTGAATTTTATTTCCAGATTTCTTTGATTATAGACTCTTCTTTACACAGAACGATTTCTGTGTAAAATAAAAGGATAAGCTATGCAGTTTTCATACAGACAAAATGACATTTTTATTGTATTTAATACAATATTAAAAATGATAATAATTCGCTCTAAAAAGATATAATCATTGATAAAATAAAAATATAATGAATGAAAAGTAAAGTTTTAATAGTAAGGTACTTATTATTGTAATAAAATCTATTAAAATTTTAATAAAGGGTGGTCAACGGACCGTTGATCCCGTCCAGCAGCGACAAACCTGTTTTTTTTTATTTACCACTTGTTATTTTGTTATACATTTTTAGCATGTATACAAATTTTTCGAAAAAGACATTTCGTGTGTAAAAAAAACGGAAGATAAATTTAAATATAAATGGAATTATTTACAAGTTTTATTTTTAATTCATATAAGTTTTAAATTCGCTCAGTCCATACCCCACCCTTGTGGGTGTATGATCGACTTAACGCTTAGCCCAGGGAGCAATTCAAAAAATTACAAGTTCATTTGACCCCAAAATTCAAATACAGGTTCATTTGACGTCTAATCGAGTAGCGGTATTTTGATCTAAAAGCAAATTTTAGACATTTTTCAAACAGTTTTTAGACATTTTTTCATATGATTTATTTTGACATTTAAAAAATACAAAATAAATTGTAAGGAAAAAATCAAAAATTCCTCGAATTACAGGCCGGTAAAGTGTGGACTACAAAAAAACGGTTCACCCTGATTAGCACGATTCCAACCCTTGCAAGGATTCGAAACAAAAATATTCTTAACCAATAAGGTTCTTAATCATATCGCTATCGTCTGGACCTCAGCCAAAAATAAAATCGCAAAATGGCGTCGACATAAAAAACAATTTGTTTTTAATTATTTTTTTTTTTTGAATTTTTAAATTTTTTTTAAATACTTAAAATTAAAATTTTTTTTAATCCAAGACACAGACGATAGAGGTATTTATAAAGAAGATTTCCACCAAATTTCAAAGAAACGCCATTATTAGTTTGATAGACAATTCCGACAGATTACCTCGGATAATAATATTACTCACTTTAGATTAATCAGCAATCCCAGATCCATACATTGGGCCTTCTTCTACTTCATATGCAATGTCTTGCGTATTATTTTTGCTAACCGAGCTGTTCTGCCTTCGTTTGAACTTCGTGACCAGAAAATCCACTGTATCTCCCAAAATAATTCCAATTTTGAAAAATCCGTTTATGGGCATATTATAGTAAGGTTTAACCTTTGAAAAATGCAAAAAACAAAGCAATTTTTTCGTCTAGATCAGAATAACGCCTTAGTATATCATCCAAATTCGTATATGAATAGTAGATACTTTTAACGATATCTCAAGAACAATTCTAGTCACCATTAAACCAGCCCAGATTTTTGTATTTCTTTGATGAAAATTACAATGAGTTTTTTTTTGGCCAAAGGCCAAACGCAAAAATCGGTTGAAAACTCAACACCAAACAGGCAAAAAACATTATATCTATTAGTACTTCCATGGAGGTAAAAAATATAGATAAATTTAATAAATAACCGAGTTAATATTATATACAATAGATATGATAAATCGCTATATTAAAACATATAAAAGAATATATAAGTTTACAAAAACAGTGATAATTGGTAAACGAATATATGGAATGTTTTATTTTTAAAGCATTATATTGTTTATTGTTTATTTAAAGCATATTTATGTTTATCTTCGCTAAATGCGTCAGAATATGCTTGAATTATGTTATAGTCCCATTATCTATTAATACCTTCGTTTATGCAATGTCATAATATTGAAAACAAGTTGATTTTTTGCTAAGAACTCATTTTGTCTTTCCAAATAACTTTGTGCTCTGCCTTCGAAAAGGTTTTTCAAGCAATTTTCAGTAGGTTACTTTCGGTCACACTGTAGATGATTTGAGATAAAGTGCCTTAATGAGTTATCCATGAAAACGAATCCAAGAGAACATTCGAGAGAGACCCTTGGGTCAATTAGAAAAATAGAGGAAATGATTATCGACAAATCCACCTCGCCTGTTCTTTCATCTGACAAAGCATTGTAAAGGCGATGCATTAATCCTATTGCACACAAACAAAAGTTGAACTGAAGCTTACCTACTTATATAGATACTTGCTACTAAACTTAGTAGTCTCCAGATATACTCCCCAAAACAAGTCTCCCCCAATGTGGCTTTTGTTTTGGTTATGTAGTTTCACTGCACAAATCTAAAAGCTAATAGTTTTATGCTCTCCGAACATGTTTAATTAACTACTTTTTAACAGGGTTTTATTAGCTTCTTCGCATGTTAGTATGTTATTATGTGACGGAAACTTGGAACTTGATTTTGACCCCTTACAAATCGTCGGATTAACGAACGATTTGGACGAAATTTGGCAAAGTTATCAAGGGCCGATGACAATAAAAAATAATTTAATAATTTTATTTGATTATCCTGTTAAGAATTTTTAGGATTAACGATTTCCATATCTGGAACTATATACATTTACTTGCGCTCCCACCATATTTATACTGATTTTTTGATAAATAATAATGGTCTAAAAAACTAAAAAACACAAAATAAATAATTGTTTAAAAACACTAAAAAACACGTTTTTGTTACTAGCTGAACAAATAGGTAGAAAATAATGTCTTTAAATTCAAAAAAGTCATTTTATCGTAAAAAAGTGTGGGCTGCTTTTTAAAATATTTTATAATGATTTTACTTTTACCAATATCTGTCTATAAAATATTTACAATAATTGAAATTGAGTACCCCACGTTTTTTGACGATAAAATAGTTTTTTGAATTTAAAGAAATTGTTTTCTACCTTTTAGTTCAGCTAGTTACAAAAGTGTGCTTTTTAGTTTTACTGAACATGGATGATAATAAGTAATAACTTAACTATCCAGTCTTCGATGAAATCTAAAAAAAAAAAATAATAATAATTCTTGCAGAAGGACAGACAACCGAAAATGGACTAATTAGGTGATTTTATAAACACATATACCAAAATTTTGTTCATAGTTCAAGCGTTACAAACTTAGAACTAAACTTAGTATACCTTGCATATTACATATATGCATGGTATTATAAATTTAAAAAATTAAAAAACTTGATAACGTTAAAGTTTATAAAGCGACTTTAACAGACGGAGCCCATTATTGGGAAAATTTACCAGCCTAGATTTTTAATGGGTCCCGCTATGTTAACTACTTGACTTTTTTTCTTTTTAGTTTTTATTCAATGCAGTCAGGTTGGTTTTTTTATTATTTATCTTTTTTAAATAATTGTGAAACTAATGCTAATTGTATGATATCCTGGGCAAATTATCGCTAATTTATAGTAACAATCAAATCATTTTGTTTTTAAATCATTTTGTAAAACTCCATTTACAAGAAACATCATGTATTCTTATTCATTTTCACAATATTCAACACAATTTTTGTTTGTAAATATTCTTATAGTGATTTTATCACTATTTTCAAGTTTGTATTATCGTTTTTGTGATCGTTATCAATTTTTGTTTATCATACGCTACATATATACTAAGGCATTTATTTCTATAGTGACTTTCGTATTCTTTCACTATTCAATAACAACAATCACATAAGTGGACTTAGAGCGCTTATATATTGTCATAATTTATTGCAGTCGAGACGCCATTTAACAATAAGACCATATTTTCAAAATAAAAAATTCAACACATCAAAATAAATTGTATAACAGTAGATATTAAAGTTTGTTGATAGATTTTATTTCAATTTTTTTAAGCTTCTTTTTGCATTTTTGATTTTAGCTTTTTTTTATTTAACCCAAATTTGTAATCAGTTCTGTAGTTATCAGATCGAGAAAATAAAGTTCTTTTCAAAAAATTGATCTTAATTCTAAAAGTCTTCAACAGCATCACAGTCATTTAAGGTTGTGGTATACCCATCCAATACCATTCAATTCATTCCAAAGAAGTTGTGATAAAACTAAAAACCGAAAAGTTGAAATTCTTAACCGATTGAAATGGTTTACCATTGAAAATATTAACTCCATAGTGTTAGCTCTTGTTAGACAAAACTTTAGAAAGTTCCTAATCAGACATTTACCGCATTTACCAATTATACAAACCAAACAAAATTTTGGGCAAAAAAACCTAATCAATTGTTTTGTTTAAAAGATAAGATAATAAATATTGTTTTGTTAAAAGACAAGATAATAAATATTTCATGTGAGTAGCTTTTTAATGTTACAAGATTCTGATTTAGGTTTTGGGAGAAAATTGCATGGTTTTTGATTTAACTTGGCTCTTAAACAGTTCTAGCTAATTTTAAATTTTCTGCTCTTTAATTTTATTTTTGTTTAACTCCCGAACTAAAAAAAAGGGCTGTTATAAGTTTGAACGCTATGTATGTGTTTCTGTCTGTCTGTGGCATCGTAGCGCCCAAACGAATGAATCGATTTTGATTTTTTTGGTTTGGTTTGATAGACAATTTAATAAAAAATGTTCTTAGCTATGTTTCAAGTGCGAATTTAATATTCCGTACCCGAAAAAACTAAAAATTGGCGATGATCTTCCAAATCGGCTCAGTTTGGAAAAGGCTTCTCAAATGTGAGTTTAGTATTCCGTATCCGAAAAATTTGTCTGGTTTTTTTTTATATTTTGTAAATTTCACTTGTTTTTTCAAAATACTTAATTTAAGAATAATATAATAATAAAACTTTTCATTATTCATATTTTTCTTAAACAATACCCAACTTACTTACTTATTCTTAAGAATAATGATAATAATGATAATAATAATAAATAATAATTTTTATCTATTTTTATATTGTTATATTATATTATATACATATATATATATATATATATATATAATAGTAGAGCATCATCGCACGTGGCAGTGACAGGACCGGAAACACATGAACAGCGGTTACGTCACTCTTGACTGGCCGAGCATATCATGTCAAATATTGCCAATTATTACTATATTATATTCTTATAAAACGTCATCATTTTCTATGTACAAATACGTATATTGTTGTAGGTTTTGTTAAATTTTTATACATTTTATTTTATATTTTGCTACAATACAAAATAGTTATGTACTTTTCTTTAAAAAAAGAAATAAATAAGACAATTTAGTAAAATTCTAACAACATCACACATTACTTCCTTCATATAATTTTGCGATTATGGTTGGAATGAGTTGTGAAATACTTAAAAAATGACTGCAAGATTTCTCATAGAAATAAATATGAGAAAAATAAGTCAAGATTTAAAGACAAAAGACTGACGCTACCAGCAATGATATCACTTAAGAGAATATCGACGAAATCGGACAGAAAATGAAAGAGGAAATAATTGCGTGTCATAACATAATTTTATGACAGAGTTGTAATTACTGATGTTGATTTCCAACTTGGTGAACAGGCTAACGTTTTAAAACTTTTTCAATTAAGCTACAAAATGGTGAGTTGAAAAAAGACCGTAATTTTATGCTTTTCTGCTATCTCTCTCTCTCAATCTGATCAGTCTTAACTAGAATGAATTTGTTTTTTGAGATTTCCTTGTTACTATTATATTAAAAAATTCATTTTTAATCCCCGACCAAAAAAAGGGGTGTTAACAGTTTGACCGCTTTGTGTGTGTGTCTGTCTGCTTGTCTGTCTGTGGAATCGTAGCGCCTGAACGGATGAACCGATTTTAATTTTTTGGTTTCATATGAAAGTGCAAGTTTAGGATTCCATACCCCCGAACAACTAAAAATAGGCGATGATCCTCAAAATCGGGCCAGTTTGAAGAAGGCTCTAGAGAAAAAGGTAATTTAATGGAGTTTAAGTTTTAAGATACATTTCAAGTTCGAGTTTAGGGTTCCATACCCGAAATATTTCTCAAGGGTTTTTTTTTATTTTGTAAATTTCACTTGTAAAAGTATTTTTTTTTAAAGTCACCTATCAATCGAAATTCTATAAGTGGGATATAAAAATAGGCTCGCAAGAATATAAGCGTAAAGTCTACGAATGATCAAGTAAATTAAGGGCATAAAAATTAACAGCTTGTAATTTTTGCTAATTTTAAAACAGCGAGAAAATCATCACGAATTTCATTATCGTCACTATCTCGAGGTTTAATAGTATTATGGAAGTTGGTAACATAATTCATATATTATTATTACATAAAATTTTACTGTCAATCTGTGACTCAAGCCACTAATATTTTTGTGATTGTTTACCACCACCTTACTATTGTAAAAAAAAATTAAATAAAAATTACACAAAAATTTGTACAAAAAAACATAAAGTTATTTATTTTACAAAAAAAAAAATCTATTGTTCTTATTTGTTGAAAAGAGACTTTTTTTTTACTTCTACATATTATGATTATTTCAAATTTGAAATTATTATTTTTAATGAATGACAATATTATGTCTTTAGTAATTTTTTTATTCAGAGTAATTATTTAGTAATAATAAAGTTTTACGTTAAATATAAATGATTCTCTTAATGGAAAATTTAAAATAACATTTATTCGTATTATCAATAAAAATAGAATTCTACTTTAAATTTTTAAGTCACAATTTTTCTACTTTAAAATATTTCTAGTCCATTATATTGCTACTTTAATTCTACTTCAAAAAACTCTACTTGAATATTTTCTTCTCCAAAATTATATAATTATTGTGTAATTAGTATAATGTAAATTATATAATTATTGAGACTTGTGGTTGAAATTATTTGTACCTTATTTTCAATTTTGATGATTAATTTTGACATAATTTCATGAATATAGACGAAAAATAAGAATACAATTCTTCCAGATCCTTCCAGATACATAGGTATTACTCCAGATATGGAAAAATTTTATTTTTACTTCTCGTCTTATATTGCCAAGTTATAAAATAATTCACCATCCAAATTGAAAATAAATATTTTTCTAAATTTGTGTCTCCACTACCGTGCTCATACATCCTTAATTAGTCGGGCAAAACGGGTTTTTTTTTGTTTTAAATTGGTGGTTTATTTTTTTATAAGGAACATTTTTTACATTAAAACTTTTGTTCTATTTCTGGCGGTTTACAAGATGGGTCCTATGTTGCTTATTTACGAACTCGACCCCACTTTTTACGTCCTCAGCACGCTATACAAATTTCAGCTTGATATCTCTTTTGGTTTTTGAGTTATCGTGATGACAGGCGGACAGACGACACCAAACGACAGATGACATACAGACAGAAAACCGGAAATGGACTATTTAGGTGATTTTTTGAACACCTATACCAAAATTTTGTTCATATCATCAATATTTTTAACCGTTTCAAACTTGGGAATAAACTTAGTATACCTTGGTATACTTCATATACATGGTATAATAATTCTAAAATTTGTAGAAATGAAAGTAATTAATTTGTAGTAAAAACTTGGAGTAAAAAAAACACATAAAGTAGGTTTTATGGTGAACTAGAATAATTTAGAAGTACTTATTACTTTTTTTAAAACATAAATATGTAAATTCTTAAAAATTAAGCATATATCGAAGTAGAATTAATGTTTTAAAGCAGAAATATTGAACATGTAATAATTTTATGTCAGAAGAAATATTGTTTCGTAGGAAACTTTTAAAGCAGAAAACTAAAAATTGACTTTTTTTAATGCCAAATTTTCTACTAGCCATTCTAATGTCTGGCAACTCGGATGCATGTTAATCTCACTGACGTATAGATCGTCATCAGTAATGCTTTTCCATTAATATAGAGAACTTCTGTACAGTTTTGTACTTGTTTGGTCTTTTGTATCTTTGTAAACATTATTTATTCAATACCACGGGTTTTTCCAAATACAAATTTCTGGTATTGTTTTGATAAAATATAATTAATATCGAATTTATTCCTTTGGTTTTTTTCTGGAATAAAAAAATTAATTATTAAATTATTATATAATTAATTATAAAATACATTGAACTTTGTTATAAATTAATTATAAAGTTGAATATTTTATTGTGAAATATTTTACCATATCAGATCCGCCATATTAATAAATAATAATACTTAGGTTTGGATACATGATGTTCACTGTAAAATATTTGTTATTTGTTGAAAACTTTTAGCAGTTTAAAATACAGTAACACTAATAAAAGTTAAGGGGCAAGTTTAGTTTTAATGGTATTAAGAAGTAGAAAAGAGTCGAAAATAATATTTTTATCTCATACACGACTGTTTGCAAAAGCTAGAGGCACTCAATTAAAATATTAAGGATGATTCTGAGTGTCTCAAGCGTTTGCAAATAGTCGTATATAAGTGACTCGTAGAAAAAATTATTTTCTATTTTTTAGTACCATAAAAGCTGGTCTCTCAAGTGTTTTTTTTTTAAATTTAATACTAAAAAACGTCTGTATGTCAAATATGGTGGAAGCGATGGGAAATCAGATCAAGCTGCTATAAAAATACATTACCATCCGATTAACATATCCATGCAAAATTTTAGACTCGATTGGAAACCAAGAAGTGGTTTAATTTAACTTGTAAGATTTGATAATTTTGTTCATTTGCTTAAAAAGACCGGGGCAGGTGACAACTTGCAAATTGCAGAAGATCGTTATTAAGAAGTTTTGGAACAGTAAACACTTCATTTTAGTCAATGGCGGACTAAAGTATTTCAACATTTGCTATTCAATTACTTTTCTAACATAAAAAAGGGTTTGGAAAATTGAAGCTTACCAACATACAGAAATTTTCCTAGAGAAACTCATGATATGAATCTACTATCAATTCTTAAACACAGAAAAAATTTTTGAAAAAAATTTTAAATTATACGTTTTGAAATAAACGTAATATGTTTATTTGGAATTTTATTAGAATTCCAAATGAACGTTTTAAAAAATAAAACGTGTTAATGGTTGTCGCGTGAAAGATCGGGAAAATGTTCAAAAAAACGATATCCTATTGTTATAAAATCTATCATTTTCAGAATTGGGTGATGGCATATCGAATCGTTCAATTAAACACTCTATATAAATTTGGCACGTATATTAATATGCATTATGATAGACAAGCATGTGACATCGTCAGAATGTTATGTAGGTCTAGATTAAAAACCGGAATATTTACCTTTTTTATTCAAATCTCTTAAAATATTCGTGTTACGAAAAAACTCATACATCAGTAAAATAGACCCAGTTAGTTAGTCCAACAAGAGAATACTATTTTGTTGAAAATCGTTTTTTATCTCATTCTTGCGTAACACATTCTTAGTCACTTCTTACTCATGAGACAATTTTAATTACAGTTTTAACTTTAATATCCGCATTAAGGCAGTAGACAGAATAAAATTCTATGTCGAAGGTTATAGATTTGACCTTCTTAGGCCAAAAGACCTGGGAGAGAAAGAGTGTTTTGTAAAATGATGAATATATACTTAAAATTTCGTGAGTGGGTTCCTTTTGGCGAGTCTACCAAACTTCTCTCTACGACATTTTCCGAAAGCGCTGCGTTCTCAAATCAGCACGATGGCGTTATATTTAAACTATCGGTCTGAAAGAACGCTGCAAGACGTTATATTAGTCGGAGACTATGACATCTTGATAACATTAATAATTATTAAACAATAAATATTTTGCCCGACAAAAATTCTGCACCGATGAGCTTGCCTACCGATCTTGACCATGATGTACTCAAGTATTTTTGCCTTTCAATACATACGTAGTAAATTTTTTCTGAATTGATAAATAATTATTAATGTTATCAAGTAGTCATAGACAAATTCTCTGCTGCGTTTTGTCAGACCAATAGCATTAATATGCCGTCATAATACAAATTTCAGAGCACAGCGCTTTCGAAAAAACTCGTAGAGAAATTTTGTAGACTCTCCAAAAGGAACAAATTCACGAAATTTAAAGTATGCATTAGTCATTTTACAATAAACCCTTTCTGCCACACGGTCTAACTAATGATGATTTTGAATTATCCTTTACATAATCTAAAATCCCGAAATAATATAAGTATAATAATATAAATATTTTCCTGGTCCAAGAAAATATTTATTTTCTATTTATGTTAAGGACATATTTTCTTATAGCACTTTTTCTTAATGTGTAAGCGAAACTGTTTTTTTAATGAATATCGATCGATAGAATCTCACATAGAATATAAGAAATATCTATGAAATAAAGAGAGAAAAGGTTTTCGAAATTTCGGACCCCATTCCACCAGGCCATTATCAACGACTAAAATGAATGCAAAATACTTGTTTTGAGTAAGAAATTCAAATAAGGAGTGAATTCGTACAAAGTGAACAATATTATAATATATTTCACAAACAGATACTAATAATAAATAATATTACAAATAACTCTCTGTTTACTTAATACATAAAATGTTTGTAACAGGTATTGCAATAATTGTCAACTTACATATTGCATATAAACTGAGTTGTCATAAAAGTATTTGACACATAGAAATGAATATATTAATTTTAATATTAAAAAAAAAAAATTTATATTTATCTAAGAAATTAATGTAACGGAATTAATTTATGAAATAAGTGTTTATTATTACACTTTAAATTAAATATCCAACATAGTTTGTTTGATTCAAAACTTTAGAAATATGAATAAATTGGGGAAATCATTTTGCCATACAACAACCGGTGTCTTTAAATAAAACTAGGAAAGAAGGCTTAAATTGGGTATCAGCAGGCATTGAATAAATAGACAGATATTAAGAATCTTTTAATGGTCAATTCATTACAAAGAAAACTTTTTTTTTTTACGATTCTTGACTGCGTTGCTGATTTTCCCAATACAGAGTGTCCCACAAAAATGTATACTCTGGAGAAGTTTCAACGATATGTGCAAACGGGATTCACAATTACTTATTTGCGAGATTAGTTTGGAGAAAAAATAACAGTCCAAGACCACGACCATCTGCGGGCTTTACAAAAGAAAGAGGAGTTGTCAAAAGGTAATAGTAATATCCTAGAAAGTTCTTTTTTTTGTGGGGGTATTCCAAGCACAATGTTTATAAAATAAGGAAGACTACAATCCGTAAGATAAAAGCAGCCTTTGAAAATGAATGTGTACAAATACAAATTATAACAATTAGGAAAATTTAGTATTTTATTGTTCAGCGTTATCTCTTAGGCCTGGACTACAATGGCTACCAATCTGAATACTTTCGAAAAATGGCTGTTTTCTACACTCGTTCACATTGTTTTGAATTTTAAAATTTTTTCGCATCATAATAATTATAAATTTTACAAGCATAAAAAAAGTGTATACATTTTTTTGGAACCCCGTATGTATTTAAAAGTTATTGTTACTTTGATATAATTATCCAGCGTAAGAGATGAAAAAATTTTTATTTTTCATACGCAACGTTTTCAACGTAGTTGAAAATTATTAGTTTTTTTTTATTTTACGAAAAGATTGATTTCCACAAATTCGACACTCGCCTTACGGTTAAACCATCAATTTTTTTTATAACCAAACATACTTTTGTGAATCTTCCAAAACTGATAAATTTTCTGTTAAGTATCTTAAGAGTGTGTAAGATCTCCCATATATTATGTAACAAAATATATCATTCGAGAATAAATTATTACTCATTAGTCGCCGGTTATGGAAAAAACAATTTCACAAAGTGTCTCTATCCTCTTTTTTACACGTCGGTTAAAATTACAGTTATCCATGCAAACGGACATCTGATCTACTAAAATTTTTACGAGAAGTATACAAATGTTTTCATAAATTATTTTAAGAGAAAGCATACTAATTAAACAAGAATTACAATTTGTACTAATTAGATAAATTACATTCAAGATTGTACAAAGACATAATCGTTTAATCAAAACATATAATCATATATTTGAAATTTTTTATAATTAATTATTATTGTATAATTGTTTTAATTACAATTTATTAATAGCAAAAAATTTTTGTTAAATGTTTTTAAAAAAAACGGTTTTATTATATCTTTTTAAATATCAATTCGTCCAGGATCCACGCCAAGAAAATATCACGAAAGTCATTCGTTAGTATATTACAATATTTTTAAAGAACTAGCAAGGTAGACAATTTATTTTTTTTTATTTTAATATTTTTTACTGATTTTATTATGATTACTAACATAAAAAATTTCCATATCATAGCTTAATATTCTCAGGAAAATAATAGCCTAAGAAACTCCCATCAAAATCCATAAACAGATATTAAAATTAGGGATTTATCATTTAATTTCCGGTAAAATAATACATATATTTTAACCATTATTTAGATTTTGTTTTGATTAGTTAGAATAAATCGAAAAATTTTCAATTTTTATCCCACAAAATTCGAATTATGAAATAATTTATTCATTTATGTATATGACATGTTTATTAATAACTAAAGGCCCTCCATGTTGTTTGGTTTGCCGGTGACGGTATTTATATATTTTAAGGGAATTTTAATGAACTGTGTGAAAAAGTATTTGAAACATTTCCCTTATAAAAATGAAAGTTAACATATTAAATAATAAAGTTAAGGAATAAATTTGTCTCGGTATAATGAACAAATATAGTAAATTTAGCGCAGGTGTTTATTCCTGTTAAAAATATAATCATTTTTATATTTCCTTGTTACTATTAAAAACATTAAAGTATTTGTAAAACTAAAATTGCAAAAAAAAACATGAAGATATTATTAAATGCACAATTACCAGAAAATCAATGAATTCAGAGAGTTTAAAAGTCGAAAGAAAACTAGATCTATAAATGCTATTTATTGTAACCACAGTTCGACAAAAAATTGAAAAGAGTATAAATTTTTCTTTTGAAATAAAATACTTTATAATTACTATTATTTGAAAACTAACCAAAATAAATTAAACTTAAATCGATTTACGACCCTTTCAAAAAAAAGATCTTACTTTTTATTTTTTTAATGTTTGTTACTTCCGAATTCCGCCATTTTTTATTATTTGAAAAACCGAATGCTTTCGAAGTGATCCCATAATTTTTTCATCATTATCGGTTCAGTTGGTTTCAGTTCAAAGTATGAACTTAAACAATTAGTGACTTTGTTTATTACGTACGAAGAAAGACCTCAACTCACAAAACAGTGCAAAATAAAAATATCGACTACAAAAAATGCACAAAATAGTAAAATATAAGTACCGATTCCAATCAACAATTTCCTTGTGATAATTACTTTTAGAAGTCAACACTAACCACATCCGTAGCTAAAAAAATCGATTCATTGGTACTTTATTATTTTTAACTTTTTTGAACATTTTTTGGAGCATTTTTTGCAGGAAATATTTATTTAAACATTCGCTTACCAAGAAATTTATGGCAACAAGAGTTCTTAATAAAATAAATTTAAATAAATGTTAATAGCTAAGTTCTGTTCCAAAATAAAACAATAATTTTTAATCAATTAAGAATTATATTTTGCTATCATTATTCCACAACTCTGATTTGATTTAAGCTAATGATTGGAGTAAATTATCTGTCAAAATTACTGACAATTTAAAAAAAAATTATTCATATTTATATTGTCTATTTAAGAAATATTATACAGATTGCTTACAGTAAAAATATCTTTATGTGATATAGTGGTTTAAGAATCAGGGGGCATTCAAGTATTCCGTAAGCGAACTTTCTATGATTTTAGACCCTCTATCCCCCTGAATTAGGAAAAATAAAAAATATCAAATCAATATTATATTTTCTTGCACCTATACCAACAAGTTATTGCACCTATACCAACAAGAATGACGGTTTTCAACCTTTGAATAATGTAATTTAAATTATAACTTGGCATTTATTCAAGCCTAATCATGATTTTGTTGCGGTAGAACTCGACGATTTACCTTAACAGCACTCTTATTCGAATTTAATACTCCATACTCGATTCATTTTCGATCTGAATTACTTTAGAATTAGTTCGAATTAAAACCGTCATAGTGAAGTACTTGTACTAATTGTAAACACAATGTATACATTGTGTGCATTATTAAATATCATAAATAAACGATATGTAAACACCTCCAGAGGTGCAATAGTTTAATTTGAAACTGTTCAGATCGTGAGAATTATTATATGATTATGATAAATATTGTTTATAAATATACAAGATGATTTATTAGTTCCATTCAAAAATAATATTGATCAAACGAGATTAATTTTTAAAACGTTACAACTCATTTAATTTAAATACATATGTACAAAATTTGTTTGATCTTAATAATTTTATTTTCTAAGTAAAATTTTAGATAGCTTCTTTTTTATTAGCGCTATATTCCTAGTAATATACAGGTGATGTTTTCCGTACGAAAATTCGACTAAGAGTTTTCAACGGATCTTATTGTTTTGAAGTTCTCTCAGACCAAAACTGATAATGTTCTTGGATCATTAAAATTTCATTTACTAGGTAAGCATCATTTGTCCTATAAATGTCGATTTTCCGAAAACAGCACGTAGATTTAAATGTAAAATTAAATACAGCTATAACTTATTTTCACCATTTTAATAAATTTTCCATTCCAGCCCGCATAAAAACCCGCAGAGAATGAAATTCGACTAAAAATTAAAAAGCTTTTTTTTCAATTTTTTCAAGAACGACTCAAATAATTTCTGTTTCATAGCAACTCACAGAGATTTTCAATTAAAGTGCTAAAAACAATACAAAACACAAATTTCTAACTTTTTAGTTTTACGATTCAAGAGAGAATCATAAGGAATACCATCACATTTTCTTTCCAAGCGTTGCCATTTTTCAGTCATTTCAGTGCCTGATTACATTTGACGCAATCATTTTATACTCATAATAAATCACACATTCAGATGATAACTACTCAAAATCATGGCTTTAAACGTTTTTAAATGCCTATTTTCAAATATATTTTAAAATAATTATGTTCATCAGTTTTGAGTTTTTGTTTTACTTTAAACTAAATGTTTAAAAAAATAAATAAAAATAAAAACAAAATGCTAATATTAACTACACGAAGACTGTGGTGTGTAGTACTTACATACTTATACTATGTTTAAATATTATTTATGATGTGAATATACATTAGGCTAGATGGTATGGGCACTGTCATTCAAAGAAGAATTCTGATTGAGGTGTTTGTTTCCTTTCAGTATTGTAAAAAAGTTTTGTTTTATATGCACGGTACATACATATAAATCAAATACATGTTTTGTAGTCAATATATTGTGTGCAAGTGCTGCTTATAAATTTGATAATATGGATATCTCTCTTCAATCATAAATACTCAAACTATAGTCGTCTCTGTTCATCAAATGATGGATCTTCGATGAATTCATAATTAAATTAAAATTTTGTTTTTATGTCATCGACGACCTTATATATTTTTATGGTATTATTATAAACTACAAGATTGTCTAAATATTTTAGATAGATTTTTATCACACTCTCTAGAGTTTTTGATATAGAAATATCCAATTGAAAAGGATAACCTATATGATTCATTATTTTTTCAGCCAACTTTAAACGATAAAATAATGTTAAAAAGCCCGATGACCTAGAATTTTTTGTGATTTTTGGAAACTTTGTTAATCAAAAAATGTGATTATAAAGTTTTATTGAAATCCCTAGTATTATTCAATCCTTGCATATCTCCTTAAGTTCAAGAGTATGGTACAAAAATTAAAAGTGACTGTTGGCTTAGGTTTGCTTTATTTATGTTGTTACCGGAAAAATATTTTTTTTTTTTTTTTTTTGGGAAATATTTTCGAAAAATTATCAAACGCCAATTTTTTGTTATTTGAAACTCAAATTGTACTAAAAACTTGATAACGATAACAATAAAACCATGTGATCGCATAGCTTAATATGAAACAAGAAGCACCGAAATTTATAAGAATCTCATTTGCGTAAAAGTTAAAGGCGTAACGTCTCAATCTCATCTCGTACAAATTCGTTAAAAAAACTTACACAACGAAAAAAAAAACTGCAATTTATATCGGTATTTAAACGAAAGTTTTGATTGTTCTCGCACGTATTTAAACGCACATATTGCTTGTTCTCGCACGGTACTTAAAGGAAAGCACGTTCTCGCTTCGAACGATATAGTCTCGATATATTCTTGGATACTCTTTGAACTGATATGTCTCGACTATCTACTTAACTTTTTTTAAAAGTCGAATTAGAATTAATCCCGATGGATGACTATATCACCTAGTGTATATTATAATATATGAAGCTCCTTCGCGTTCATCTTCATGGAAAGAAGATTGGTTACTGCTCATAATGTTACAAAAGGTGTCAAATTCACCACAGTCGCCTGACACATTATTATTTGAATAAATATTAATTTAAATATATATTATTTATATTCACAGTTTAGCTTTTAGTTCATATTAAGAGGCTGTTTAATTCAATAACCTTGCTGTGTTCTTTGGTATTTTTTATTGGCCTTTTCTTAAATTTTTATCCACCCGATTTTAATTTTTCTTAAACATTAAATTAGCAATCTTCCCGGAAGGATTGGTTAAATACTATCGGCCTGATAAAATTTCACAGGAAAGTCACTTGTAGAATCTTACTATTCGATTTTAACCACGTTTGAATATTAAAATCCAATTAACCTTTGAAATTTGAGTATCTTCTAATAAAGAGTTTATTTTTTATCCATGTTAAAAGAATCTTTAATGTTCCTCTCGAAAGCATTTCAAACGTATAGTTTTACATGAAGGGTGTTCGAAACATCGCTGAAACGCGAGATAATAATATTGCCGAATTTTACATAATGCATAAAATATCGTAAAATATTTCAGTTTAAAAATATAATTGATAGCTGTTACTTCAACAATATCGTCGTTGCCAATAAGGATTGTCAAACTTTAAGCGTTCTTCAGGCCTGTGTGCAGGGGTTTTGGTGGTTCAAAATCGGCTCACATAAATTTTGAACTAAGAATAGGTATAGTCCTGTAAATGCACCCATTTATGAGACGTATTTCTACTGAAGGATCAGATATCTATGCATATTTTGAACTCGGTATATTCTTTGACGTTGTCTTTGAATCGAGTACTTCGCAAAGTTCGTGTCAAAACAGACTCAACGCCCGAATATACAGACTGATTCAGTTGAAGATTATAGATCAAATTTTGAATCATCGCAATATTTTATCTAAAACTTGTCTCTTTCTCAATAAAATGAAATATTTTGACGAAAACTGCTGCTCGACTTTAATATTCAATTATGGACGATGATTCCCGTGACATCTGAGTCAACGTAGTTCAACTTTGGCGAAAAAGCATTGCCGGACGGTGTCAAAAATTCCCTCGAAGCACTCGATATTTGCAATAAAGATGCGTTTCCGAATTACTATTAAATTCTTCGCGTTTTAGCAGTTTTGTCTGTGACAACAGCGATGAATGAACGCTCCTTTTCAACCTAGTGCCGTCTCGATACATACCTTAGATAGACAGTTCCTGAAGATCTTCTAAACGGTTTAGTCCTCGCTCAATATACATCGCATCGCGATTTAGAGGTCATTGCTCTCAGAGTCGCAGAATTACTTACTGAAAAACAGTGACTGAATATCACATTTTGACCTAATTAAATGTTCTCTTACTCAAAAAAAGATAGTTTTGTTTTTATTGACTTTATAACCTAACATGGCGAGCTAAAGTCTTGATCCCTCCCTTGGATAATTACTTCGTGCGGACCTGGCGTTCTTCATTGGAAGTTCTTAAGTAATTTACAATAAACAACTTCGTTTTCTAGTTAGAAAACGAAACTCTCGCATTTCACAATGTTGCGATTACATCACAAAAGATCGAACTTTTAAGAGCGTCATGTTCGACACATTGTAAAAAAATTTTTTTAACTTTGAAAACACAAATTCTTTAGTAGAAGATTTCGGAAAACATCAATCATACTGATTGCAACTTCCTCAATGCAAATCGAAGCTGATCGTCACAAAAGCTTTATCTATTTTCTTTAATTTTGAACACCGGGAGAGCTACCATTTATTTCTATCCCATCTATAAATTTACTAACTCTTTTAAGTACTAAAGTAATAAATAAGTACAGAATTTAAATAAAAAACCATAATTTATAAAATAATTTATTTTCAAAGTTTTACACAAGTTTGTTGTATGTTGTGCAAAACACTATAAAATACATATAAACTTTCATTTTCAAAACTTAAAATCTTTCAAGGATACACAAATTTTCGTTACAAACTTATATAAGTATAATATCTATGTTTGTACAATGCGATGTTTATATTCCGTAACGGCTTTCTCAGCTGCCCGGATGTTTGCTATGCCCCTTTAAAGTAAGTTACAATAGTAATAAGACAATCTACTTGTTTTCTACTGTTCTTCTCCAGTGCGCACCCTTTTAACTTCTTCTGGGGGTGGTTTTTATTTTTAGTTTTATATATATATATATTTTTTTTTAAACATCAATTACACATACGTCTTATTCTTGTATTAATTTACTTGTTTCAAATGTAAAGAAAATAGTAATTTTTTTTAAATTTGTTTCTAGAAATTGATTTGGTCAGAATAATTTTTTTAGATTGTGTAAATATTAGGTTGTATATTATTTTTATTTAAGGATGTATTAGCGTGTATGATCAAGTAATTTCAGGTAAACAGGTAAAAAATACATATATTTTCAATTTGGATAGCGAATTATGTTATAATAATAGCAGAAACAAGGCACTGAAGTTCGAAAATTTACAGAAACAGTAAGACGGATTTGAATGCGGTTTTCTGTATTAGATTCGTTAGAGCGTCAGGAAAATTTTGTGACCTAAATTGAATTGTAAGAAATTAAAAATTTTCATAAATAATGTGCATTTTAAATTGAACATAAATATACTAAATTCACAATTCTGTTAATAGTGATGAAAATGATTCCAAGCTTGTTACTCGAGAATTTTTGGGCTCACTGAACTCGAATATCGCGACGGATTTGGTCTCCAAGGTAGCTGATTCCCAGGGTGAACGTATCCCTGTTGTCTCTATGAGTTTGCGGGAAATTCGTTATGTTATCGATCCAAATTCGTTACTAGAAGATTTTGAGATCGCTGAACGCGAATATCGCGACTCGGGTATCCCGGGCACCATCATCCTGTTGCCCGATTCTATCGCGATATTCGTGTTCAACGATCCCAAGAACCCCCGACTAACGGCTTTGGAACGATTTTGTAACGCATTTCCAGAAAAAATAAGGAGAAGTTGGGGATACCGTTTACCCTGGGCACCAGGTAACTCGGAGACCAATTCTGACCCAATATTCGTGTCAAAGGATCTCCGGATAACAAGTTTGGAATCATTTCCATCACTATTGACCGAATTATAAATTTAGTATACTTACGGTTAATTTAAAATGCAATTATAAAATAAGTGCACATTAAAAATTTTTCATTTCTTATGAATCAATTTAGGTAATAAAATTTCCTGACACTGTAACGAATCGAATACAGAAAACCGCATTCAAATCCGTCTTACTGTTCAAATTTTTCGAAATTTGACTGTTTTTAGTTTTTAGTCGTTTCCGTGACTATTGTACAAAAATCTCGGCTGTTTTTTTCGATATAACCAAGTTTAGTTCTCAAATTGTTTTTGTTATTGTACGAAAGCTAAGGAAATGTAAAATTTTTTTTTACAAATAATCGCAAAAGTAATAACAATATTCAACAAGATATATTAATTATATACATAGACAAACTTAATTACAGTATTTGTAGTAACATATTTATAAATTAAATTTTATTATTATTTCTACTAAATCGATTACAAGAAAAACTTAAAACAGAAACAGAATATTATTTATATTTATAATATTTATTTGCGACTGACTATATTTTGTAGTAACTCATTTTCTAATTATGTTGTAATAATCTTTATTGGTTAACAAATTTAAAGGTTATTTTCTTAAAACGGTATATAGTTAACATAAATTATTTTTAATAGATAGAAATTGATCTCTCTATAGGAATAACTTCTTATAATAATAAAATAAAACAAAAACTTAACTCTATATACCTACGATATAACAAAACTATTTATTTGCTACTACTATTTGTTACTAACTTTTTAAAACAATCATAATATGTAATCGATATAATGGGCTGTGTATCAAATGCTCTCAATTGAAATATTTCTGAAGAATTTTATGCCATAATTTCAGCGCATTAACAAAACATTAAAATTCAAAAAATACCAGCTCAAAGGTAAATAAAAAAGACAGAAATTTGAAAGGCTATTATAAAGGTTTTTTCCAATAACTCTTCCTACACAATTCTTATAGCCAGACGCTTCGTTTTCAAGACAATTTTATTTCCGCTACAAGTCTAAAATTCATGAATAAGCCAATTAACGTAGTTCACTCGTGAAATAGCTTTTCTTTGGAATTCAATACCCTAAACTCGCACTGGAAACATATCTAAGAACACTCTCCATTAAATTACCGTTTTGCTAAAAGCCTTCTCCAAACTGAACCAATTTTGAGGATCATGACCTATTTTTAAGTTATTCCGTGTCCGGCACCCTAAACTTGCACTTAAACATATCTAAGAAGACTCTCCATTAAATTATCTTTCAAACGAAACTTTAAAAAAAAAATCAAAATCAGACAGCCAGGCAGACACACGCAAATAGCGGTCAAACTTATAACACCCTTTTTTTTGGTTCAGGGGTTAAAAAATAGAAATGTAAGATCGATAAAAGAATGCTGTATTGTTGTATCTCGAAAATAGATTTTACCATTCTCTTCAAATACAACGTATTTAAACATTAATTTTTAATAAATTTTTTGGTACCAATATAACGGCCCTTGCCCGATTTGTTGAAGAGAAGCAAAAAAAAGTTATATAGATTTAAAATTTTTTATGTATTGAGTATATGTTTACATACAATGTCTTAGTATTTTATTGTATTTCACTGTCTCAGTAGTGTATTGTAGTGCAAATATTGTACATGCAAATAGAAAATAGTGCACGGATATAAGAGCATATTTTTATGGATTTGACTATCCGAGGTTTTTTGAGCGGGGAGTTCTGGGGATTAGTTTAGCAGGAAAGTGTTATAATTGTTAAGAGGTGCTGTTATATACATATGTGGGGGGTGATGAACATTTAATCTTCGTTGTTTACAAAATAGCGAATACTTGTACACGGTAAGAAATGTATGGCATTTACTATAATGCTGGTATGCTAAGATGCTATAGTATCTATGTTAGCATAAGTAATATTGCAGTATTGAATAGGGCTAACCACCAGAAATATTGGGAGTATAACCAACCGGTATGGGTCTGATGCTCGTACACTCTGTATTTAAACTATTTTAAAAACTTCGGAAAATACCTTTCTTGTTAAAAGCCATAAAGAGTAAACCAAAGTCAATGCCTGTTCAGCACTGCACTACACGACCAAAATAATTTTAAGACCACCTATTGCTACGATTTATTCCTATTAATTGGATTATTACTACAGCCTTCGTGTAAAGTAATTCAGATTTAGAGTAAAAACAACATAAGTACATACTATACTTATACATACATTTTAATATAATACATTTAATTTATTTTTACTATTTCTTGACTACAATAAGCAGTAACTAAACTAAACATTACTGCTGTGTCTGTATAAACATAATACAGAATATTATAGGTATAGAACCTATATCTATAATGAACCTTTGCATAATTATATAGTAGAACAAAAATCATATAAACTAACTGCAAGTGAACATATTATATTTATTAATTTATAGGTTGATTCATTTATGTTCGTTAAAAAACGGAGAGATAAGACTCTTTCATTAAAATATGAACAAAAAAGTACAACATACATCCTCAATACACAGTCCCTAATCCCTATGTATGCATTGATCTTTAAAGCTACGCAACGGATTTTGATGCGATTTTTTCTAATAGATAATAAAGTGATTCAAGATGAAGGTTTTTATATATACATACATATACATTTACATGCATAATATAGTAGAGGTTGAATGGGATGTGCTTCAAAAACTTAAAAAGTTGTGCATCGATTAAGCTCAAATATAGACAAGAAATACAACCAGCTTCAAGGATTATTTTTATCTATTTTTAACCTTGGGGGGGGGGGGTGGAAAGATGGAGTAATAAAGTGGGGGCTGAATCTAATAAAAGAGCATGACGTGTAATTACAAATATGTAACCCCTACGCAAGCGGGTATGGGGGGAGGGGTGGAAGTGGGGATGTTATCCAGCAAAGCGGGCAGTCCACAGTTAGTTTATAATAAATGTAAAAGAGGAAAACTTATAGTTCTCTGGGCAACATTTCTTATGTATTTTTAGTTATTTACTTTTTAAGACAAACCTAAATGTGTTCACCCCAGTTTATCAATAAATCCATAAAGTAACATATCCTGTTTGTTTCAAATGATTAAGGCAGTCCACTTTATGAAAGCAGCCACTATTTATCAAAATAACATGTGTACATATTTTACTGCTGACTATAATACACTCTACATCACTACTTTATTATAAAATAGTTTCATTTCACTCGTTTGAATCAATTTTTTAATTACTTTCCCTATATTAATTACTCATACAAGGTATACTAGATCCGAGAATGTTTTCTTGGAGAGCTTTAGCGGCAAAACGGTTAGTCTTTTAAAAAAACATGACAAATTAAGGAAATTTTGTCAACTATAAATTGGTATGACGTATGACTTGTCGAAAAAACACTTCCTTTCTGAGATATAGATCAAAATTTGAAAAAAAATCCAAAATTTGGCCAAAATGTTCCCAAAAAACAAAGTTCAGAGTTAAATTTTTGTCCTCAGACTTCAAACTCGTGTCAATTACCCAAAAAACATAGAAAGTGAGAAATTCCAAACTATAAAAACTTTCTCCTGAACATCAACTTTTTTGCTAATATATCTAGCCTATACCTATATTTGTTGATTTTCGTAATGTGAATTTTCAGATTTAACTATCTTTAAAAATAGATCAACTTATCGAAATAGAACGTAGAATCAGTAAAAATGTACTTAACAAATAAGTAAACTTATTATATATACAATATGTATCTTATTTACGTTCCTTTTTCATCGCATTTCTTATAAACAATGTACGAATAAATAGAATTTTCATGTTTAATGAAAAAAGAAACTTTTCTCGTACAGGGACTTTTTTCATATATTTGAACAGTATTGTTGTATATTACTATGGTTTCTTAATATTAATCTATTTAGGCCTCCTGAAACCTAGTTTTAGTCTTTTATTAAAGTTCTATTTCAAGATATGTACCAATTTTTGCATGTCCAAATTATTTTCTTAATATTTAATAATATATCCTCCCTTTATATTTTATAAATAAATTTTTGCATCATCTAGTATATTATAAGTTTTTTTTATTACGTTTAAAAATTATTATTATAATAAGAACATACTTAAAAACTGTAGTGTAAAACATTATTAAGTACAATTCTAAACAAACTGATATTGGTATTGGTATTTCAGTTATTCTTCATTTCATAAAACCAGAATAGAAAGAACATAAACATTTATGTATACCTACTAGAAACAATATAAAGTAACTTAAACTGCTTAATATTATTCATATTTTAATTTTTTTTTTTTTTAATAAATATTATTTTACAGGCAGCTATTAGTGTATGAGATTATGAGAACAGTTATGAGATAACTAATATTTTCAAAAATATTTAAAATATTTTCACAATCAGAACTTATAATAATTTTTATTTAGCGAATTTCTTTCGAAGTCAACACTAAAAATTGAAATTCCCTCTTAACAATATACTATTCATAAAAACTTTTGTTCATATAATAATAATTCATAAAAAACTTTTTCCCAAAGCCTCCACCATTTTTTAATCACTTATATGATTATTTTATTAAAATTCTAACAAACACTTTTTAGGGAGGATGGGGATAAATTCGATTCTAGACATCCTATATGTATGAAGCAAAAAAACATACATATTTTGTTATTGTTTTCTGTAATATAACTACAATTGTTTTACAAATCAAACATGGCAATATTTACGTTTTTAGTAGGACTGCTAACTCTCCGGTTTTGGACCGAAATCTTCAACTTTTCAGATGTCTCCGGTCTACTGTTTTCATAGAATATGCAGCAAATTTTACCATTTTTATAAAAAAAAATTATACACTCATTATCGAAAATTTACTTTATTTTATAAACAAAAAAAATTGATATTTATAATGTGCACATCATTGCATAAACACCGCTACTGATGTTATCCCAAAACAGTTTGCACTTGCCCTATATTTACTGATATTTTATATCCTTAGCTAGTCGGAACAGTAAACATAATATTAAGTTTCGTCCCAAGTTTGTAACGCTTAAAAATATTGATGTTACGAACAAAATTTTGGTATAGGTGTTCATAGAATCACCTAGTTAATCCATTTCCGGTTGTCCGACCGTCCGTCCGTCCGTCCGTCCGTCCGTCTGTGGACACGATAACTCAAAAACGAAAAAGATATCGATCTGAAATTTTTACAGCGTACTCAGGACGTAAAAAGTCAGGTCAAGTTCGTAAATGAGCATCATAGGTCAATTGGGTCTTGGGTCCGTAGGACCCATCTTGTAAACCGTTTGAGACAGAACAAAATTTTAAATGTAAAAAATGTTGCTTATAAAAAAATAAAAAACTTTTGTTTGAAACATTTTTTTGTAAACATCACTGTTTACCCACGAGGGCGTTAATTAGGTACAAATTTTATAGTATGTATTAATATAGGAATATCAAAGTGAATATCTTTTGTTATTTACGTGACGTCAAAAAACAAACGATTGCGCATCAACACTTGCGCATTATATGAGAATATCAGTTAAATATGTCAGATATGTATATATGTGAAATGTGACAGAGTTATCAACACTGCCTATAGATGGTATTTCAACAATTAACTCAGTCAATTGTTTGTTTTCACTTGTTATGTTTAATTTTGAGCAAATATTTATTATCTAAATGTAAGTATACTTATGATTTTTCAACGGTACCCGGTAGTTTTACGGAAACTAAAAATTATCTCTGTTTTTTTAAAAATCAATAGAATGTGCTACCCATGTTTAATTGAGGTTTGCTCAAAAATATAATATTTGGTAATAGCAAGGAGTAATTTTATGAGGACACCACTTTTCTATATATCTCTTCGCGATATATTTTTTTTTATTAACTGATTCTTGTGTTACAAGCATGAAAAACGCTAAATTGTGATTTAATAACCAAGAAATTTCCTTGAAATATAGAATTTTGTCAAGCGGATTTAATTTTCTTTAAAAGGATACCAAATTTTCCATTTTCAAAATCTGAAACTTTTTCGTTAGTCTTATGTGTATATGAGTAGACGTTATACGTCAAAGTTTTTATCTGATTTTGGCGTTTGAAGGGGTAATATTTTGTTCTACCCTAAAGTATATTGATCTCTAAGATAAAGAGTGAACATTTATTGCCAACATTCGTATGATCGTATGAACAAAGAAACTGAATAATTCCTCCACCTCAAACGTCATCAGAAGAAGAATTGGTTTATTTTCTTTGAAAGAGTCGTCATTGATAATCCAGTGGCGATTGAATACAAAAACGACAACCCTACTTTGTAAATAAAAAAATTACATTCTTAAAAGATAAAACGATTTATTATTGAATCGTGCTAAAGACTGGTGGTCACGTAACGCGTTGACATGATCACACCACACAAGTATATATATATATTCAATCGATTCGGTTTAATAAATAGTGATATCACCGCGATACGATAACAATAGTTATACCTGCTTGATTTCACTTGTATACAGTAGGACGGAATTCATATCGACAATATTATCGAACTAACTGCAGATATCTACATGATAAAATTATTGATTTACTGATAGATACCTGCAGATTTAAAGACAAGGATACTTTCATAGCATATTTCTAGAACTGATGGACCATATCAATCGAATTTCCCGCTTCCTCCAGGGTTATAAATAGTTATAAGTTAATACACAATGAAGCACCCGAATTCATAAGTGATTTTCAATAGATCGAAATTCTTTAATTGTGTAACATTTTTTCGTCCGACATTTTACAAAAAAAAAGGATATTCTGTAAAATTTAGGACGAAATCACAAATAATTATCTTTGTATAAGAAAAAATAAAAACTTTAATAAAAGATACTTTTTAAGGGACAAGCTTTTATTGTGCTAGTATGTTATGTACTTGTAAAAGTAGTATGTTATGTTTTAGTTAGAGTAGAAAATAATTTTTTCTATGAGGTGCTCAATTTAAAAATCAAATGTGACATTCTTGATATTGAGCGCCTGAAGCATGTAATTTTTTTTGCTTTTACAAAATTTTTTAAATACACTCCTACATATCTCTGAAGTGGTTTCTTGAACCGTTTCCCTTATTGCCTGTTAATCCTTATCAAACTACGTTTCTAAAAGACCATTAACATTCCTATCAAACTTTCTCAATTTGTAGACACCCTGTATATTCGAAGTCAAAAGTGAATAGCTGAATGGTTATATTTTTGAAAACAGAGCTTTTTATAAAGAATAACTTTTTTTCGTAAACCTTATAATAAAAAAATTTTCCATTTGTATTCAACTTAGCTAAATATCATGTATATATGTAATATGGTGGAAGTGATGGGAAAATCAGGACGCCACTTACCTTAGCATGCATTGTCATCCAAACTAATCTATGTTGACGATAACTGATTCAAAATTAAGTTGCAAAATTCCACCCGGACAAACACAAATTCATATATACATACAATAAATACATACATTGCAAGTTAAATAAAAGCTTGTCAAAACATTTTGTTAGTCAATTTTAAGATTGTGATTCAATTTAAAATTAATGAATTCCAGAAAGGAAAGCATCCCCTTTTTCATATTAATCTCTAATAAATGGTATATTTCGTCCTTTGACCAGAAATTTAGATTTCTTACAGTTGTAATACACTACTTAGTGATCCTCTAGATGAAAGTACAGTTTTCCCGAACCTATAAAACTCCGGGAAGAGCGACTTTTGTGGCTTCAATCCACGACTTAAAAGTAAGATTTTCTCGACTTAACCAAGGCATTTATATCACATACACTAAGGAATTCAGCTTCCTGGTTGTGGGTTGAAGTGGGTCACTCTTGAATTGATCGCTTGGTATAGACCGAATCTGTATGAGTTTTTGGTCTCTTATACTGAAATCTCACTAATCCGGCACTTTAATATACCGACACGTCCAAAAATCCGGCACCCCCTGGCAATCGAATTTTATAAAAAAGATTTTTTCCTGCCAGTGGTGATACATTTATTAATTTTTCTATATTGTCCAGTAATCCGAACATTCCAATAATCCGACACCCTTTTGTTTTTAATAGTGACAGATTAGTGAAATTGTAATAATAGAAAATTCAAAATTTTATAAATTTTCTTTTGTTATAGAAATTTTGTAATTTCATTCGTTGAATCTAAAATCACTGAAAATGTAGATACTAATACTGTGTCCAAAAAATAAGGTGATTTTTCAATTTAAACTGCGCATTATATTTCTTGTGCATTATGAATTCCTTCCGCCCGGCCAAACAGTCAACAAGGAATATTATTTGAACGTTATGCGTCATTTGCGTAACTCTGTCCGCCTAAAAAGGCCGGAATTGTGGAAAGACAATTCATGGTTTTTACACCACGATAATGCACCATCCCATACTGCACTCATAATTTGTAATCATTTCGTCAAAAACTCAACCCATATCGTTCCGCAACCACCGTATTAACCTGATCTGGCGCCGTGCGACTTCTGGCTGTTCAGCAAGCTCAAAAGGCTAGTCCGGGGACATCATTGTGATACGATAGAGGAGACTCAAGCCGCAGCGAAGACGAAACTGAAGGCAATTCCGGACAAGTGACTACAACCAGTGTTTCGAAGATTGGAAAATCAGTTGGCATAAATGCATTGCATCGGGAGTCGATTACTTTGAAGGGGGTGAAATTGATTTGGAAGAATAAGTAAAAATTTTCAAAATAAATACAATGTCACCTTATTTTTTGGGCACAGTTTTATTAAGTTTTAAACAGAACCAAAGCAATAGCTTCAAGATGCTTTACCGTGAAAATTCCCCGAAAATCATCTAGAAAATTTACCGATGAAATATTGAAATAAATATTATTACAGTTACTAAACGTCCAAAGTAATTTGTTTGGTGCAGACCAAAAACAGGTACAATAAATAAATAATATATATATATTTATATATATATATTGTAAGTTTTTTTTGAATTTTTAAATTATATTTCAACACGTGTAATTTACCAATTAACTATTCTAATTCCACCTGTTTGTTATGTTGTATTGTTATTTTGTATTTTTTTTTTTTACAAATTCATGGTTAAGTGAAAATTGTTCAGTATTTAACGGTTCAATAGTACTGTAGGTTATTATTATTATTATTATTATTATTATTTAGAAGTATGAATATTAATATTTAGTCCAAAAAAGAGCATTGCGTAATAATTACGTTTTTAATTATAATTTTTTTTATTAGAAATAAAAACATCTACCAACAATTCATATAACTTGTTATTTGTTCCTGTTTTTTAAGAAAAATAATGTTTGGGTAAGCTAAGTTGCCGTAGTAGACCGAAAACTAGCACCAAAATAATATAAATAACACTGTGCAACAACAAAAAAATTGAAATCATTTTTTGAGCGACCTTATGTTGTAGGTCTTGGTGAGTACATCATGAAAATGTGTTTCGAAATTGTCTAAAAACCTCAAATTTTCAATGGTGTTAAACCGTTTTTCGTGTACTACCGCACTTAATTAAGGTAGTACTATCGGTAATAGACTTTACATTCAGATTTTAATGAAACTTGGCATAGTTGTCCATTATTATATCATAATTACCCATGTAAAATTTTAGGGGCCTTCAGAAAACTGAAAAAAAGATATTTTAACATTGATCCTTATGGGAAATCACAGATTTTATTTTATTTCACAAAACTGGACGTTCAGATTTTCAGTTCTCTGAAGATGATATAATGATGAAAAGCATAATAATTTTTAAGTTTATTTAAACTATTATTTATTTCGAGTTAAAATTCAATGAGATTTTCATTCTTTTACATTTGCAATTAGAATGAACCGTGAGCCGTTTACATTTGTAATTAGAGTGAGAAACGGAAGAGATTTAGAGGGTGAAACAAATTATTCTGACCTCTGAGTTTCCCATTCATTACGATTTGCTTACCAAAACAAAATATCGTACGCATATCTCAAATGACTGTAAAATTTTAAACAACACCTTCAATAATTAATCATTTAAAACTGCAAAAATATTAATTTAAGAATATGATAGATGAGCCTATTATCACTCATAAAAACTACATTTCTTTGAATAATATATAACATTCTTTTAAAACACTAATCATCATCAACATGAATGTACTTAATACACCTGGAATAAGAATGCGCGCGTATTTATATTATTAAGGTATATTTATAAGTTTATAATAAGTCGATGGCCGCATGTTTTGTAACCGTCTTCCCGGCTGTTCTTGCATGACGATGCGACACAACATGATCAAAAAGAAGTTAATAATAATAAAAATTAAATATAACCAAACACAACAACCTATCTATCTAAAATTAAACTTATGTTAGGTTGTTTGTTGCATAAAGTCCATGAAGTTACCACATGAAAATGATAATGAAGAACATTGAAAATATAAGAAATTGGTTATAGACCGTAGGACACCACGGGTTTTTTTAAATGATAAATGGATACTTGAAACTTCGTGAGTGGCTTCCTTTTGACGAGTCTACCAAACTTCCCTTTACGATTATTTTCGAAAAGGATGCGTTTTTAAATGAGCATGAATCAGAGAATTTTTCGGACACTATGACCACTTGATAACATTAATAATTATTTTAACTATTAATTATTTTAATTATTAAACAAAAAAAGTATTTTGTCCGGCAAAAATACTGCATGTTATCAAGTGCTCATAGTGTTCGACATATTCCCTGCTGCGTTTCTTCAAAATGATAACACAAATATGATGTCCTCATGCTCTTTTAAAAACGCAGCCTTTTCGAAAAAAATCTTAGTGGAAAGTTTGGTAGACTCGCCAAAAGGAAGCCACTCACGATGTTTCAAGTACGTATTCATAATTTTAAAAAAGCTGTGGTGTCCTATTCAGATTTAAAAGAAAACCCCGGCGAAAATAAAATAGCGATTAGATCACAAATTTAGAAAATTTTTTTAAAATTTTTGCTAATGAAAAGCCTTTATGAATAATTTTAACGTTTCGCAAGGATTTTAAGGATCTTATTCTGTATACAAACCAAATTTCCATTTTTTTTTTTTATCAAGTAACCTTTTCCAAAAAACAATAAAAATCGATAAAGTTGATTTCAATTAATCTTAAATTACCCTTTGGTAGTAGCTTTGCCAATAATCAAACGTTGATATATTTTCTTATCTTATTTATCGAAATTTCATTCCTCCCACGTGGATAATTCATCGCACAGAATTTGAATTTTGCTGCTAAAAATTCTATCAGGTTTGTGTTAATATTTATTAGTTAAGGACCTGACATGTAACTTAGTGTAAAAATCCTAACATTCTGATATGATGGGTTGATAGTTGATGATAAGTGGCGTTTTCAAAATATTCTTTTTACGATTGCTGGAAGACTTTATATAAAAAATTTCTGTTTGCCTAACTAAGAATTATCAATGATAGTTAACAATTATCAATTTTTGTGTTACTGTTACTGCTAACTTAATAGATCCGTGTCTGCATACATGTGTATTCACATATTCTTTTTTTTTTTGTATAACGTCTTTTCATTAAATTTAGTTCTATGTATAATATTAAGGTATTTCCTATTTCTTATATATTTCTCTTCCGTTTTTAAATTATAACAGACTTTTAAATTATATAATTGTGTTACAGGTATATTCAACCCCCTCATACTTTATTTTTGTTTTATGATTATGTTTTTTTTTTTTTTTTTAAATCCGGGATTAGAGTGTATAATTTTAAGCCACACTAGGATAGCATACAGGGCTCACAGGCCTACGATTCATTGTGTATTCTTAATTTTCACGAATTAATGAGCCGCTTTTCTAATCGTTCTAAAGCATTTCCATTTTCAAAAGTTTATTACCTTTTTGGTTTGAATCAATAATACATTCTCCAAAAAACTATACATATACATTTTAATTTTCAACATTTCCGAAAAACACTTTTCTTGAGTTTGTAGGAGAACTTACGATTTTTAGAAAATGAAAAAGTGGATTAAGATTACTGATTTTGATTATTGTGATCGATGGGTTTATTTTTATTATTATTTAGTATTAGTTGTAATTTGCTGTGAATATTGTAATCTATGCTGTGATTAAAGTACAAATGATTCATAATTCACTCATTTCATTGACCGTTTGTAGCTTGATAATAGCTTAAAATTTGGATACCACGGTTAACATACTTCATTTATTTTTGAAAGTTTCCGAAAAAAGCTTTTCTTGAGTTTGTAGGAGAACTAATAATTTTTAGAAAATGAAAAATTGGTAAATTCCAGCTCGACAATCCTACGCAGTTTTCTTCTAGATATTAAAGATCAACGTTGGTTTTTGAAACCAATGGAGGTCACATTGAGCATTTATTACAGAAGAATGTAAATAATTTATAAGCTATTTTGAATAATAATAAATTTATACAAAACATACGTATTGATGAAACGACCGTCTCCTGCTCTATTCAGTTGTTTTTGTAATTGAATCAACAAACAAATTTCAACTTGTTTTATTATTATTTCTTGGAATATACAAAATAGTTTTTTTTGATGTATGTTAAATGGATTGTAAGACGTCCTATTTAGCTTAAGTATTAACACAATACCATCATAGTTAAAATATAAAAAGTGGGCGGGTTTGATCAAGTCCAATGAAATCATTTATACTTAAAAAAAATCCCTTCCTCAGTTCAAAGTAATAAAATAAAATAAACTTATATCTACTTATTATCATTGGCTACTGATTATCGAATGATAGTCTGTCAATGAACAAATATATCAATTTTTGCCATACCTGTAGCGCCCAAACTAGGGCTCAAATCCAAAATTGGTAAATGACTTTTTCATTCGTCTTTATGAGCTTTTTCTGTAGGCCGACGATCTGCAGTCAATAACAGAACACCCTGTATACAAATGGAATAAAGCGGTTCTTTTCCAACGCGCACTTGAGGAGCTTCCGCTTCTCATTTCACTCCTTTAGTTTTGGAGTAATTTTAGTTTGCAATGTTTCAATTTTGATGATTCACTGAGACTGTACAATATAATCGGGATAGTCATGATGTCGAATTGGCCATATTAACCATAAAAATGTAAAACTAGACTTGATACCAAGACAAAATTTGAAAGTGAAATTTAAATTGATTAAAAAACGAAGAAGTTATAAACAATCAAAAATTGCATTCAAACAAAGGTTGCCATCGCCTTTTAGCAAAACAATGTTTTGTTGTCTATGGCCATACTCGCGTATGACATCACTAGTGGGTACCTTCCTCTTTGTTTAATTAGGAATTTTAAACGTTCATATCTTGCATTCTATAGTGAATAAAAAGTGATAAAAAAAATTTAGTCCGATCCCCTATTGCATCTACCTGGTTAACAATGGCCAACCATTGTTTTTCTCTAAAACATTTTATTTCCCTCGAGTTAACATTTGTGCTTTTCTTTATTGCACTAATCCGACGAAGTGGATAGTGTATCGCTTTCCCGCTACTGATTTACATTATCAACTTTGTCAGTCCAACTACTATAAAATAGCCCCTTTAACATATTTTCAAGCTACATAATTTTATTCAACGATTTCGCTTTAAAACTATACAAACATGTCAAAAATCCGTTATAATAAAAAGCGGTTATACTTACGATTAAAACTTGTTCTTCATCTATGAATGTTTCAAAAGAGCTGTAACCATTTGTGTCTGTTTAATGAAATTTCAAGATTGATAGTATGCACGAAAGTAAAATTAGAGGAAAGTAACAAAATTGAAATTAAAATCAAAATTTTTCTTTTAAAAGATATTGAGCAAGGTCGTCAAATTAAATAATATCTACCTTAACATGTAGAGAAAAGCACGTGGCTACTTAAATTCTTTCTTTCCTTATGTATAGTAAACATACAGGCTGTATTTTTCAGAACTGCATACAGAAATGACATTCATTTCTTTGCTAACTAAAATTATTTGGCTACTGCCACATATAGCGATTGGCAATTTTGTAGAGTCTCAATAATCCGATCACTCAGTAATCGAACTGTATCGTGGTTTAATCCCCCTAGTTTTTAATGAGTCCGAATTAATGAGACTCCACAGGATCTGATTAATCTTTTTCAAAATTATATATTCACAGAAAATCGGACTAGTTTATTTCTTAAAGCTTTCATTTTTTGGTGGCATACATTTGTAGAAATACCTTTACGATGGGATCAAAAAGGCTATAGCTTCTGGAGACAAACCTTTTTGAACCAGAAATTTTGAACGTTTGGTATTTTCTTAAATAATGTTTCCATTTCGTTGCTTGTATTAAATTAATTATTAATAAAAGAAAATTATATTTTTGAATAAAAAAATGGTAGGGACGTATTTACATCCTTTAATGCTGTGCGCCAATCGGAATCACGCTAAATTCACATTTTTCAGCTTGTTTCAATGGAAAATTACGTTATAATTAGCCTTTTTCCTCTGAAGATTAAAAAAAGATCCTCTAGATGGAATAATAAATAATTCCAGGCCCTCTGAAGATTCGCTAGACCCTCGTTTTCCGCCATCCGCTAGATGGCAACACTAGGGGGGGTACAAATATATCCTGCCATCTAGAGGATCTTTTTTTAATCTTCAGAGGAAAAAAACTAATATGGTGAAAGCAAATTTAGAAGCAAACCATTTATCATTCTGCATGTTATTTTATTTCTCTAAGCGGTGGCGATGATAAAACGATGTGTTGACGCCAGTGGAGTTTGAATTTATAGTTTAGAAAAATCATTTTCAATTATTAAATTACATGAAAAATCAATTTAAAAGAAAAATTTATTTTTAATTTTCTTAGTAATTTTTGTAAACTTTCGAGAACAAATAAAATTAAAAAACATGCAACTTCTCTATTCTAATATAAATATTTTAAATCATAGCGTGTATACAATGTTCAACAATACAACCTGTATAGGCACTTGTAGTATAAAAGGTAATCCTTAATATCACATGTGATGGCTTCTGTTTTAAAGTCCAATACACCTGATCAACCAAAACATCTGTTATTAAAATTCTGATACCTATACATTATTTAAATATTTATAAATTGTTGGTATTTATAAACTTTTTTTAAAGTTACCTTAAAACCGTTATAAAATATTTAATTCAGAAACTATTCAGAGATATAAAGAAAAATAATTCGTTTACAGAAAAAATCTACAAAAGATGACTGTTAGTGCGTAGAAGTGATGCACAAAGCCAAAAAATTTTACGCCATTAATTTAAACATTTTTTCTATAATTTACAATTTAGACGAAAATTCGAGAAAGTTTTGTTTGAAACTGTCTAACTTATTGGAAAATTGACTTTAAAGAGAAATTTCCAACGGTAATAAACTTTATAAAGTGTTCACAACACACTATAAATTTTTCTAATTTTTAAATTAATATTTAATACCTTAAAAAAATTATTTAGTGTGAATACTCGTTTTTGACGATATTACAACAATCTATAACGTAAAAAGACCTACTTTCAACGTTAAATTAAAATTAAAAATAATGGAGATAGAGTTTTTTCTTGGAAATTTTCTCCTCTTTAAGAACCTCTTTTTTAAAATTTCTTAAATATTAATATTTTATGAAATATTGGTGAAAACCAAATACCTTTTTTATCGTTAATTGTTTATAACTTTTGATATTTTTAATGGGTTGAAAAACGCTTCTGGTACATTTTCATCACACGTATTTTACGACCATTTTTTCTATATTTCACCAATTTGAACCAGACTATGTTTTGCAAGTGAGTAAACTAACTGTAATGACATCGAACGAAGAACTTTGCTTAGATAAAATGTTTTATTGAACAAAGTTGTTGCTGAAATTGTATAACAACATTCTGACGCACCAGTGTGTGTTGGATCTAACACATTGTTATAAAAATTGATTATGAATACAACAGAACAAGGAATTTTTATTTCATTATTTAAAAAAAAAAATCATTAAAAGTCATTCGTTATCACATGTAATACAATAATAAAAAGGACCAATAGATTGATATCGACTTTTAAATTAGAATTTACACATAGAATAAGGTGCATTTTTATACAGCATAAAATCTATAGTCAACCCGCCAAAAGATCAAATCATATGTTTTTTAAATTTATTTATAACACTGTTTTATATTTTATAAATATACCATATGGGAAAACCGGTGAATAAATTATTTAAATTGTAATAATAATATAACAAAATGAAGATGAAATATCTGGTTTTTTTTTATACTTAACTGTGAAATAAAAATTATGGATCCATTTTTATTATAAATACGTTGTAAAATGTATGCAATTGCTTAATCTGAGTACTATTTTTTTCTAATAGCTTTTCTATTTTCAGTTTATCACTTCTTAAAAATATCTCTTTTAATTTTTTGCTTTGTCTCCAAATATAAAAAGGCCAGCGGATTGACCTTAGTAATTTCATCTGCAATTTTATCTGTGCTAAAATAATACGACATAAAATCAAGTTCATGTTATACTAAGAATCTTAACTTGTTATTGAATTTATTTCTAGACAAATCAGACCCGTCGACACACATTGACACATAAACAATATTCAAACTTAAGTTTTCTGGTGAAGCATAACCTCAGGTATTTAGACCACTCATGTTTTGGTAGACTTCTGTAAATCCGCCTTAGTCGAATAAAGCAATGAACTGTCGATCTTGTGAGCAGCACGGCTAATCAGGATGGGGGTTTTTGGAATCAATTCGTGTGAGCATCTACGAACAAAAGTGATGAGGGAGAAGTCCAAAACTGGGAAAAACTGGAACTAAATATCGATGGAAATGAGCTAATTTTGTTAATAGGGGGTTTTGACCGTTTAATTACTGAGATATAATTACTCAAAGTTAATGAATTTTATAGTTGAACAGAAATGACCATTGTTGAAGTTGAAGAGAGACTTTGTTATGAGAATATACTTTATTTTTTTATGAGAATATCTCTGCATTGTACATTAGAGTTAAAAGTACCGCACTAGTTGACTAATAATAATCATAACAATAAGATAGAAGAGGGGAATCGCAAGTGGGTCCGTAGCACCTAGACCAAGAGTTCTCTGTGCCATCCTTGAGAACGACCTGCCACCCCAAAGACGAGGATCGCCGTTATTAAAATGAAGTTAAAGGATTCTGCCGAGACCAGAAGCCGCACAAGAAAGCCCACAACTTCTCCATCGGGATCTCTCCCAGAATAGATGAATCCAAGGTTTCGGACTCGAACATTCTGAATCTAACGCCCTGCAGATTTCTGCAGGTGCAAATAACATGTATGGATGTTTCGACATCCTCCATACAGGCTCCACAAGTGGGATCATTAGCGATCCCCATATTATGAAGGTGATAGTTCAATCGGCAGTGTCCTGCTAAGAGTCCCACCACCTTTCACAACTGTGCTCTAGTAAGTTTCAGGCGAGTACAGTCGAATGGCCTAGCTGTGGTTATACACAGTTTAGCCTGTCACATGCCCTGCGTAAAGTCCCAGTAATCAAGATGGGCTAGTCGTAGCCATTCTTTGATTCGGTAAATTACAGAGCATCTTGTTATGCAAATGACAGGCTCAGATGAAAGGGGCGTTTGAGACAACTCCGCTCGTGTCAACGAGTCTGCTTTTTCATTCCCTTTAACGTCAGGGTAACCCGGAACCCAGATCAGCCTGACTGTGTTGTTCAGTGCTAGGTGATTCAGCTCCTCGACAATAGTTGACTATGTATGTGTAGTATAGTTACATATACATTATGATTATAAATGTAGTCCAAAATATGTTTACAATATTGTACGGAGACAACAGCCTTAATAGACAAAAAGCAGAATAAAATGGTAATCACAGACCAGATATTCTGTGATGGTTATATATTTAAATAAAACTACATAACAAAATAACCTTCCTACAAATTTTCTTTAACAAGATCAGTTTAACTGTTGTCATTATCTAGTTAAACAAAACGCCTCAAGACTCAAGTGTGAATATTATTATTATTATTATGAATAACATTTGTAATATTACATATTAACATTCAACTAATGTTGTAGTCTTTTAAAAAGGTTTCACCGCCAAGATAATTCTTATTTTAATTCCTTGTCAACAATGAAGAAATATTATGTTCTATAAATGTTTTCATAACAATTTGTACCAGACATGTTAGAGAACAATATCTTTTTTAAGTCATGTAATAAAAATTGTAGACAAAAGAGATCTCAAGAAAATTTTTGGTATCCACTTTTTGTATAATTTTATAATGGAAATATTATTGATTAGAATGTTAAAGTAAGTGCATAATAAAATTTTTCTGGCTTGTAACCTAATTTTTTTCCTATTTTCAAAGCGTTCATAAACGCCTCCCTTCCCCGTAGCCTACCGGAGCACTAGCATTGTAAGAATATGCGACGTTCGCGAAAGTACCCAAAATTTGAAATTTAATATTACCTTGGATATTATGAAAAATATCGCAACTTAAACTGAAAATTATTTTCATTACACCAAAAAAATATATCAAGAAAATTACATAGCTGGACTCCTCCATTGCCTCTCTACCTTGCCGTAGCTCATCGTAGCTTTTGAACTAATCCCCTCCTGCTTTTAACCTGGACACTCTCTCTTACTTTTGAAATTGGTATAAGATATTTAATTAATAAATTCGAATATACATACAAATATATTTTCTTGTTTCAAAAATTTAATATTCTATTGTGAAATTATAAAATAGCTTTTTTAATTTTCCGAAAATGCCTATTAATTGATAGCTAATTGATTAAAATAAGAAGAAAAACAATATTTCTATCTCGGGAAAATGTATGACATATATCAAGGAATACTACGTTTAGTTGCAAGTCGTAACGCTTAAAAATATTAATGATACGAACAAAATTTTGGTATAAGTGTTCATAAAATTTTCACCTGAAGATCCCATTTCCGGTTGTCTGTCTGGAAGCACGATAACTCAAAAACGAAAAGAGATATCAAGCTGGAATTTTTCTAGCATGTTCAGAGCGTAACATTTGAGGCTGAATTCTTAATTGAGCAACGAAAGTCATTAGGACCCATCTTGTAAACCATAAGAGATAGAACAAAAGTTTAAATGTAAAGAACGTTTCTTATCAAAAAATAAACAACATCACTGTTTACTCGTGAGGGCGTAAATTAAAACAAAACGTTGGTGTCCATTTTCTCCAAAAGTATAAAAGATAAGGAGTTGAAGTTTTGCAGATAGCTTCATCTAGTGGTTTGGTAAAACATTCTTTAAAAACAAAAAATACTTTCAAAAATTTTCAAAATTTTTGAAAACCCAATAAATGGTGGCCGTACCAAACAATGTACTTTTCAAATATGGTGGAAGCGGTCGGAAAATTAGGTCATACATACAATAAATAATCATTGGCATCTGATTTACATGCAAAATTTCAGCTTAATCGGAAACCAGTAAGTGGTCAAATTTAACTTGAAATATTGTTTTACAATAAGCTAAATAAAATCTTGTAAAAATAGTGAAATAGCCTAGTCTCAAAATAATTTTTATTCAGCAAACGTCCCAATTCTACTACAAATAAATGCCTTTGTATACGGAATGCTGAAATAGTAAATACAAGTTCCCAACTGAGAAAAACAATATTTAGCTAATATATATAAAAAAAAAAAAGTAGTGATTGAGAATTATCAGATATATTTTATCAGCAGTTACCGTCTAAGAATGATTACTTTATTGAGACAATTTTTTATTAAATTACATTATAGCATCATATAAAACAAGAATGTATTGTATGTTTTTATTTTATTCAAGTGTCGTTCGTTTGTGGTTTCTTTTAAAAGATCAACAAAATATATAAATTTTTTGTTATTTTGCAGAGAAAAAAAAAAACAAGTCGTTTAATGCCAGATAAAATATATCTCCAGGTAGGCTCTTTAACGTATTTTATTGTATACACCAGAAGATTGTGTTTTACATTCAAGTAACGAATATTATTACTACATACAATACATATCATAATTTTAATACAATATGTCCAAAGAGTCATTGGACATGCTCCTTTACAATAACGAGGGCGTCATTTTGATTTTTTAATAGGATGTATATTAGGCATAAGCTCTTCATGATCTTTCATTTGGTACCAAACACGATTTGGTTAGCCTTTTTACGAAACTCCGCCATTCAACTGGCTGCCTGAACTATATTTAGCCATTCAATCAAAACAGCTAGGCAAATGATTTGGATCGATAAAGTTTGACTACTTGGCTAGTCTAAATCATTTTAATAAAATTTCACTTTCTGCTACCTTTCGAAATTCACACACTGTCAATATGGCGTCGTCAAGGAACAATATTGTTGGTGTTTTTCACAGTTTGATTGTAGCCTAATCGAATTAAAATTTGACCCGGAAAAAAATAATAACAGCATTTTTCGTTCGAAAATCGTTGGAGGGGCTCACCGGCATCCTGCATTTCGGTTTTCGGCATTCTAACCCTGTTGCGTCACTCGCCATCTTGAATTTGAGGGTGAATTTTTGTTTATTCAATAACTCGTTTGTTTTCAATTTTTCACGCAAAAAAATCATTGCCAAAGTTGTTTGGAATTAAATTCCCTACAATTTTGGCCCGTTTAAATTTTTATCTAGAATCGATATTTTAGAGCTAGACCTGAAAAGAGGAGGTGAATTTTTGTTTATTGAATAACTCGTTTATTTTAAATTTTACACGAAGTTATCACCGAAATTGTTTGAAATTAAATTTCCTACAATTTTGGTCCTAATTACAATTTGGAAGTCAAACTAAAGTTTGAGCCCCCCCCCCCCCCTTGGATGATTCCTACGGGCGGGCTTGGAAATTACGATGAATTTGTTTTGAATTTAAAGACATTGTAACATTACTAATCCAAAAAACCTTATTATCGATGCTCAAATAATGTTGAAGCTTACTATTTGTAACCCCCGAACCCAAAAAATGAGAGTATTTATATGTTTGACCGCTATGTCTGTCTGAACAGTTTTTCGTAAACGGGGTTTTTCGTAAATTTTGTAAATTTTACTCGTTTTTTCCTTGGAAGAGAAAATAATTTATGAATAAGTAAACAAAGAGAATTATATTTATCTCATTTTAATATGCAAATAAAATTTGTACTTACATATATTAAAAATAATTACACCAAAAATTAAGTACATAATTAAATAAAAAAATAAAAAAATTTGTTTATTGCAAAAGTTATATAAGAAACAGAAAACTCGAAACATTCATAATTAATCAAAAATAAAACTAAAAGAATCCATTTTATTCAAAAACAAAAAAATTCTTTGATTCTATTCGTAACAAAAGCACAAAATAATCCAAACCCCAATAATATTGAACATTATGTTCAAATTGTCCAGAATTAATAAAACAAACACAAAATGGCGACAATACGATTTAAAAAAAATATGAACATGATAAGGAAAATTATTAGACTAGCTAACAGGTACGACTTTTAAAACGCACAATAATTTAAAATGCAAAAGCTCAAATATCCTGAAATTATGTCGTTGTATTCGAACAAAATTCTATTCGAATGCTCTCTCTCTGCTTTTTTTTCATAACAAATCGACAAATTCTCATCGCAATTAGTAAAAGTAATTAAAAAATATTCTGGGTATATTTTGAAAGATAATAAAAATCCGCTTCAAATCTTATGGAAATTAAATAGTTGCACCCACCGGTTCCCAGTTGTGAAGCCAACGGTATTAGTTGGCTCTATTAATAGGTAATAATATTAAATAAACAACATGTTTGAACTTCATACGGAAGTTAGTGGTTTATGCTTGCGTACAGCTTTGCGTAAGCAGCAGTTTTATGGAGCAAAAATTTTGTCCTACTAACATAAAAGTAAATTTCCACACATCTTCTATCTCTAGACACTTACTCATCTGCAATATATCTTTAGCCTAGATTAAATTAAGAATTATTGATATAGAGAACCCAAAAACTGCCTATAGAATGTTTTTCAAAGACTAGAAATGTTATGGGTAACTTTATGCGTCAAATGGGAGACCTATTTTGAAGGCAACAAAATAAATAGATAAATGAACGAGAAGTGCAAGGTTTCTAGGTAGCTTTCCATCAAGTCCAATATTACAAAGTGCCCAAACTTCAAATATATTCAATTTCCATATGATTTGAGTGGCGACAAGAAAAGAGCATAAGAAATCAAGATTAGACTAATTGCTCAATTGCATCATTGGGTTTAAGATTATTTTTTGTATTCAAATCAATTGCAGCTAAAGCTAACACCTCTTCACACACATTTTTATATCTCCATGAATCACCTTTCAAACGTTTTCGGCGGATACCAACAACAGTGGACGACGTAATTCCTGTGGATTTATTTGGGGTACTTTTATTACTGTTATTTGGTGTTTTATTTGAATTGGGTGTTTTGGAAAAGACACGTGAAGGTGTTTTTGGTGTTGATGGTTTTGTTGACGCACTGCTGCAACCCCCTACACATGGTACTAAGCAAACTTCTAATTCAAACGAACAAGGTGCTCCTCCTGAAGTATTATTACCAGACGCTTTAGAATTTGATGTGTATTCGCATTTTCCACGCAAACGATACCTGTAATCAGAAAAGTTTCCATTAGTGAAACAAGTAAGTCCGTGTAGTTTCAGAAAAATGAAGGTCCATTAAGGTTTTCAGTTCTTTACAGTTCAAAAACCAGCTTGCAAAAATTTGAATGTATGTTTAAAGAATTCACTAATGTTATTTTTGCAGTTCTAAAATTAAACATGCTGTCCAAAATTTGCGGCTTGTTTATTTAAAAAAAATAGTAATATGTACTACCAATTTCACATTTTAGAGAAGGCCTTGTAAAACCTTGTAAGCAGGCTTGAAATTTGCAGTTTTTTTACCAGCAACTCCAAATTTTGAAACTAGTTTATTCTATAAAATAAACGAATGCCATGCCAATTGTACTGAAGTAGCATTGAAATACACCTCGAAGAAACCATGGGAGAAACTTTAAAGTTGGTTCGAAATTTACAGATTTTTACAGTTCAAAGACCTGGTGATCCAAGAAAGTTTAAAAGTTTATTTATTTTAAAATTTCACGTACATACACACGTACATCTCCAAGAAGACCCTGTAAAAACTCTTGAAATTTTCAGTTTTTTTATTGGTATTAAGACAAGCTTTGCTTTTGCATCTTGCTTACTTTAAGAAGTTCACGTATGTGCTGACAACTTAACATGGAGGTTAGAGTTGCCATGTTGTTATCATCATCAGTGTGAATTAGTTAATCGCAATTTGGTGACGGTCTGCACACTGGTGTTTTGGTGTGTGCACAATTTCCAAGTATCTATCAAGCTGTAACTCCGGCCAATCAGCTTCGATCAGGTGCTTAGTGTTTGGCCAGAAAGCGTGATCCTTATAGGTCAATGATATTCAAGTATTTTATCACCTGCTTTTGAAGTTTAAAATTAAATATCTATTTTTAAAAATTTATTTTTAACAATGCAATTTTTTTATAAAATCCGAATTTGGAATAGGTCCCTTATCCAAGTTAATTTTTTCTTACTACGTTCTTGAATGTAGCTGCTTTCATAAGGTACACATCAAAAGACCAGTGATTAGCATCGAAGAACATACACTATTAAAGTAATGGGAGATAATCCTGATAAACTTGATGTCGAATTGGCCATATTACGCATAAAAATGTAAAACTAGAATAATACCATAGCAAAATTTGAAAGTGAAATTAAATTTGATTAAAAAACGAAGGAGTTATAAGCAATCAAAGATTGTATTCAAAAGTTGCCCATCTCCTTTTAGCAAAACAAAGTTTTATATGTAATCTCTATGGCGATACCCACGTATGACGTCACTAGTGGGTATCTTCCTCTTTGTCTAATTAGGAATTTTAAACGTTCATATCTTGCATACTAGTAAAGATTTTTAAAAAGCAACTTCACTTTTCTATCCGTTCCCCTATTACGATTAGCTAATTCATACTGATGATGAATACATGATAGTCGAAATGTGTTTTATTTAATAAAAAAAATTGATCTAGGAAATTTAGGCAAAATCGAAAATTAATTCAAAATATCCATAAGTTCTCATTTATTATCATTGATAATATTTATAAAATGTATGCAGTTCTAAGACCAATCGATTCTAGATTTAACAGCTGATTAAGTTTTTGGCGAGATCTTTCGTTAGAGCAAAATAATTTACCTTCTATCAGAGTACCTACTGTAAAACAATTTTGTCAAAAGAAGGCAAGGCTAGTTGAACAAGTTCCGCTCAATAAGTGAAATAAAGGAAACGAGAAAAAGACAGGTAAATACATAAATGACCCCCCACATTTTGTCAACCAGATGTAAGTAAATAAACAATTTTCCCCTTTCCGTTCGCATATAAGAAATGACTTTAATAAAATATAGTTTTTTTTTTCTTTACAACAAGTACAACATTCTCTATTATGGCAAAGTAATAAGAAGAAGAATCTTCTTGATAGTAGTTCGATATTTATAATATTCAATTTGTTATATTCATTGATAACATTTCAGTTTGATTCATTCATCGATCAAGTTACCATAAATGGGTTTATAAAATAACCATTCACAATTGAATAAAAATCTAATAAAATCTATTTGATTTTATAATAAATCTTCATTAAATCATCATGAATCGTTGTAATCGTTATTATCTAAGTATGTGGTTTTTCAAAATATAACATAATCATATGGTGTTGGAGAGCAGGCAACATTTCCGAGAGTTTATTTAAAGTGGGTTGAATTTTGAGCATTTCTTTCTTTTTAAACTTATTCATTTCTAAGCACGTCCCACACCTGAGAACGGTTGTGTTATTAACTAACGCGGGATGTGTGCTAGTAAAGCAACATCAAATCAAAGGATTTAGTTTTATTAGAATACTATCTGGTCCAGTATTCACAAAGCAAAGCAACGCAAAACTGTCTGACAATTATAATTCATATCACTTAAGACATAATAAATGATTTTTATGTCTAAAAATGATTTTACAACAAGTGAAAAAAAAAACAATTGGCTGAATTAATTGTTGAGAAACCCTGTATAGAAAATGTCGAATATCTGTGTTTGTATTATTGAATATCTGTGTTTGTATTATTTTTTTATCAATTAGAAGAGTTTAAAAAACCAACAAAAATATATTATTTGGTTTTCGAAAATTTCGTAAATTTTCGAAAATATTTTCTAGAATTTTTTTTCGTTTTTCGAGAATGTTTCACAAGACCACTAGTTGAAGGTACCTACAAATTTGTAACTCCCTATATTTTATAGTTTTGAAGAAAATGGACACAAAAGTTTTATGCTAATTTGCGCCCTCGCGGATAAACAGTGACGTTTACGAAAAAAAAGTTTCAAACAAAAGTTGATAATTGTTTGTACTTTTATTCTATCTCTACGTTTTACAAGATGGTTCCTACTAATTTAAGACCCAATTGACCTATGTTGCTCATTTATAAACTTAGCCTCAATTTGTACGTGTTGAGCATGCTATAAAATTTCAATTTGATATCTCTTTTCGTTTTTAAGGTATCGTGCTTCCAGACAGATAGAGGGATAACCGGAAATGGACTAATTAGGTGATTTTATGAACATCTATACCCAAATTTTTTTCGTATTAATTATTTAATCCTTTAACACTTGGGACTAAACTTAGTATACCTTGATGTATATTACATATATACAAGGTATTAAAAAATTAGTTTCTGTCGAGTAGGATTCGTAGTAAATCATGTATCCAACTCATCTACTTATAGAGCCTTTTCTGCATTTCTCCTTCGAACTGAAGGAATATGTTGAAGAAGGTCCTATTATCACAACTAAGATGCAGTATCGATATGTATACGGTTTAGCAATTCCTCTATAGTGCGCTTAAATAGAAGAATTTCCTTGGACAAAATCGAAAAAAGCACTTAATAAACCTTGGTATATTAGATAAATTAAGATCAAACAAATAGAAAAATCGAGTTTATTTGACAATTGGACTTGTAGTTTTTGATATAACGCTGGATATTCGATATTTGAAATGTAACAACTTTTTAGAGCAATTTCCATTGATATCTCGGAAACTTATTTAACCATCAAATAAAGTGAATTTTCGAGTTTATGTCTTTAATAACGTCGTATAAAAGCCAAAGATAATAATCTTGTTTAATTTTTTTTGCCATATTTTGAGAGTGCTACTCAAAAACCCGAAAAAACGGGAATCGATGTAAAAAGAGGACCTTTATTATTGAATAAAATCAACTTTAGCTTAAACAAACTACTTTTTCAATTACTAATCGTTCGTCAATCATAAAGTTGTTTCATTCATTAATTTCTGTCATTAAATATCATTTGTATTCAAGATTATAGTTTTTTTTTATGTTTGAACATAGGAGGTAATTTGAGAAAATATTTCACACACATTAAATCCAAATTTATAAAAATTAAAAAAAAATAAAAATTTCTTTTTACAAGATGTACCAAAAGAGAAGATCGTAGTATCCTAGGGACTATTGTATTAACTTTTTTTAGCCCCCGAACTAAAAGGGATGTTATAAGTTTGACCGCTATGTGTTTGTGTGTCTGTGGCCTCTCAGCGCCTTAAAGGATAAACCCATTTTAATTTTTTTTTTGTTTCGTTTGAAAGATAACTTAAAGAAGAGTGTTCTTAGAGCTTCAAAAATCTTAGGGTTCCGTACCCGAAAATTTGTCGGGGGGGGGGTGGTTTTAAATTTTATAAATTTCACTTGTTTGTATTGGTTCTAAGTTACATGGTTAAAGTTAATTTTAGAGAAAACGTTAATAGGGGAGAGCCATAATCGTACTACCACAATTGGAAAGGCGGACAACCGGAAATGGACTAATTAGGTGATTTTTTGAACACCTATACCAAAATTTTGTACATAGTATCAATATTTTTAAGCGTTAAAAATTTGGGACTAAAATAAGTATAGGTACCTTGACATATTTCATATATACATGGTATAAAAGTCTGATGAGGAGTTTTGTAAATATCTAATTAATTGAGATTTTCAATAAGAATAAGTGCTAGATAGTTCGTTTATAGCTAGTTTAACTGATTTATGTTTTCTCACTTTAAGATTATTTAAAAATTTACTTGTAATTATAATTTAATAATACTAGCTCGACTCGTGCGGAATTCCGCTCCTGTAATTACCATAACCCGTGGCTACCCTGTATCCGTGGCTAAAAACAACAAACAACAAATTTTGGAGAATGGTAAAAAAATCGAAGTTTCTTCACTACATATTATAAAACAAAGTCGCTTTTTCTGTCCCTATGTCCCTATGTACGCTTAAATCTTTGAAACTACGCAACGGATTGCGGTTTTATTAATAGATATAGTGATTCAAGAGGAAGGTTTTTATGTATAATACATCCATATTATAGTAGAGTAAGGGGTTGAAATAGGGGTTGAAAGGGATATGCTTCAAAAACTAAAAAAGTTGTGCATCGATTAAGCTCAAATATTGACACGATATACAACCAGCTTCAAAGATATATTGTTTTTATCTACTTTGAACCTTCGGAGGGTAGAAAGGTGAAGCGAGAAAGAGGGAAGGAATTATCGAATATTTACAAATATACCTAAGTGGAGTATCAAATAAAATAGCATGACGTGTACATTACAAAACTGTTATCCCACGCAAGGAAATGTGGAGGGAGGGGTGCAAGTGGGGATGTTGCCCAGCAAAGCGGGTAGTTCACAGCTAGTAAATTAATATTAGAAGAACATTTATTAAAAATAGTAATTATATGTCTAGAGTTTTTGGAGAGCATCTGTAAAAACTAACATGTTTGCCTAATAATGTTTTGAGTATTATATGTTTAGAGTATTAGGAGAGCATCTGTAAAAATTAACATGCTTGCTTAATAAACTTATTATTTTAATTTATTTTAATTTCTGATATTTTTTTCGTTCAAATTATTTGTCTACCGTATTTTATCCTAAGCGGTACAGTTAGACCGCGAGTATATTTTTCAAACCTAGGCATAATAAGCTTGAAAATGAGGGGTTAATCATGGAATTTGATAAAGAAATAAGGAAGATAAGGGTAGGAAAGAAAAAATGTTGCTAGAATAATCTCAAAGACTAGATAGTTGTATAATATTGATAATCTAAAGATGATCTATATCTGATAGCAAAAAAAAAGAGTAGTATATAAAACCTAAACTATCTGCTAAAGAATACATTCTTTAATTTACGTCAATCTGTAAGTTTTATTGTAACTGATTCTTTTTTAACAACGGCAACGTTTTATTATTACGAAAAACGAGACTGAATCTTACGTAAAAAAGGGATAGAGGGGTTCGAGAAATCTTATGTATGCTGACGTGGGGGGAGGGAGGTATCAAAAATCGTCAAAATTATGCTTACGTAATTAATGAATATTCCCTAAGAAATTTCCACCTATATAAATTTTCGTAGAAAAAAATTTCGAGAGGACTTTCCCATCAGCCTCTAAAATAACCACCAAATTTCGTGAAAATTTTTGGAAGATTAGTTAATACATGTGAAATGTTAATACACTCTGCGTCACAAAATGTGAAAAGATTTTACTATTCTAAGTGATATTGCTGTATCCCTTGGAATGACAGTTAATTTTAATATCACTTAGAATGGTAAAACCTGTGCACATTTTGTGACGCAGAGTATACATAGACAATTCTAAGCGCACGTATTGATTTTCAAACACCTTGTATTAAATAAATGCAACGTGATTGTTTAAGTAAATTACATGTAATAGTCTTAAAAAATTTTAAGAAGGTAATTTATAATAAGTAATCGTATATTCAAGAAAAAATAAAAAATTATTTAATTCAATAAATTATGCTTGAAAACGAACGATTAAATAATAATGCGCGCATCATTGGATAAATTATATTTTTTTTAATAGGATAATATTAATGTTAAATGTGAGTAGTACAAAACAATGTGGGAAAAATGTTTAATTTAAAATATTGTTTAAAAAATCGAATATAAATTTTGCATAGTTTGTTTGCAGCGAAACAAAGTTATATTTGCAGGGTTTCTATTATTATTATACCATGTATATGAAATATACCAAGGTATACTAAGTTTAGTCCCAAGTTTCAAACGATTAAAAATATTGATGCTATGAACAAAATTTTGGTATAGGTGTTCATAAAATCACCTAATTAGTCCATTTCCGGTTGTCTGTCTTTCTGTCTGTCGTCTGTCCGTCTGTCATTACGATTACTAAAAAACGAAAAGAGATATCAAGCTGAAATTTTTATAGCGTGCTGAGGACGTAAAAAGTGAGGTCGAGTTCGTAAATGAGTAACATAGGTCAATTGGGTCTTGGGTCCGTAGGACCCATCTTGTAAACCGTTAGAGATAGAACAAAAGTTTAAATGTAAAAAATGTTACTAATGTAAAAAATGTAAAAAATAAACAACTTTTGTTTGAAACATTTTTTCGTAAATATCGCTGTTTACCGTGATAGCACAAATTAGGCGCAAATTATATAGTATGTATTATATGGGAATATCAGTTATGTATATCTGACATGTATGTGACAGTGTAATCAACACTGTCTATACATGGTATTTCAACAATTAACTCAGACAATTGTTTGTTTTCACTTGTTAATTTATTAGATTGTAAACCAAATAAAAAAAATTAGCTACTCACGAGAACTTTAGAATACTTTTAATTATTTACAAGCTTTTATTTAGATTCATTTGTCCCAGTATCTTTAATCAATTTTTGTAAGTAAATTTGAAATTTCCGATTGAGCTTAAATTTTGCATGCTCATGTAAATCGAGTGACAATGTATATTTATGATAAGCAGGACCTGATTTTTCCATCTCTGCCACCATATTAAATGTACATTTTTTAGTTTTAAATTAAAAATTTTATTACAAAATATTCTTTTTAAGGAACAAACTTCTCTTTTTCTAAAAATTAGCAAATAATTTTTCTTATGAGTCAATCATATTCGATTATTTGAAAAAGCTTGAGGCTCTTCGAAATATCCTTCATAAAATTGAAGAAAAAAAAACTAAAATAGGCTCCAAGCTTCTATTTGGAGTTGATTAGAATTTACGTATTCAAAAATTTTAGGAAGAGAAACTGTGTAGCAATGAGCATTTTTTACCTATTAAGGATGTACGAGCCCCAGGATAATTTTGGGTAAAAAGCCTGGTTTTTTATATATTTTTAAGTTGGACTAAGTCTAAATCAATTCTGAAAATTTTAGAGGAGGTTGCCCAATCATTTATACAAATAAATGACTTCAAAAGTAGCCACATTTAACAATGGTCTTATGGTAAAACGGTAGATGGATGATATGTTTTCATACATTTCTCCAAAACTAGTTGGTGGAAAACAGAAAAAACCCGTTGTGCTCGACTAATTAAGGATGTATGAGCACGGTAGTGGGGACACAAATTTAAAAAAATATATTTTTTCAATTTTGATAGTGAATTATGTTATAACTCGATAATATAAGATGAAAAATCCGAATAAAACTTTTCGATATCTGGAGTAATTTTCAAAACATCGAAAATTGAAAATTTTGTTTAAATATTTAACCTTCGATATTTCGGAAACCAAGGCAGATATCGAAAAATTTTATTCTTATTTTTCGTCTACATTCGTGAAGTTATAACAAAATTCAGCATCAAAGCTAAAAATAAGATACAAATAATTTCAACCACAAATCTAAACTTGCCTTGGCGCTCGTACTACTTCAATAGTTTTACACATTTCATACTCTTACCTTTTACTATTGCCTTAAACTAACTGACAGTCTACTGACTAAACTGCGAATTATTTCCTAAACACTTGAAAAAGTTTGCTTTCCTACTGCAGGGGAAAGAAGTTTGTTTTAACCCTTATAAACAATGGATCGAACCAAAAATATTAATTTCAAAATTCATATTAACGGGTACTTTTCAAAAGTAATTTTGGACAACATGGATTAGCCATTTGAGATATTCTAAAACAATTTAAAAATGACTTACCCTTTTTGGAAGCATTGTATTCCTTTCGAATGTAATGCCTTCTTCAACAACTCAAGCACATAATCCGGATCGGTACACGATGTTGTAGATAAATTACACAATCCCTGAAATAAAATATAAATATTTTAATGTTTATGAAAAAGTCGATTTTTTGCTTTTGACATTTGACAGATTTCAGCCAATTATGAAGAATACTGAAGTTGTGTTAGTTCAAAATAGTACGTACCATGATAAAGAGGATGTGGCAACTAAGGGAATGCTTTGAGAAAAAACTGTAAGGTCCTAATTTGCGATACTTTTTACTGATGCATCAGAGTGAAAATATGAGAAATAAAATGCAACATTTTGAATTTTTCGATTAATTTCAAATTTTGTTTTTTAGATGTTTAACCTGCAATAGTTCTACTTCATTATGAATGATTGCTCTATTTTTTTACCAGATTCCTTGTCTCACACATTATTGTAGTATAGTCTACTTTAAAAACGTCTTGAAAAGGTAGTATCAAAATCTAAATTTTTAGGGCTATAATCGCCAAAATCTAAAAAAAAAGCCGAAATTTTCACGGGTTTTCGATTTTTGACGAAGTTGCGTTCGGTGCTCACAAGGTCACAAACTTGGATTGCTCATTGGACCAACATTATAAACAAGCCTGCAAAAAATTACTACCTCCAGATTTGGCGCAGATGTATAAAGTTACTGGACTATATCGCCTATTAGTATTAAGAAAGATAAAATGATAGCTTAAATAAATTGAATGGAGATATCAGTAATTTTGAAACCTAGCATTGCGTTAGTTAGGAATTTTAAACCAGACGTCAGCCACTTTGCTTTTAGTCAAATTTCGCATAAAAACCACCAGTTATGAGAAAACCTCATCAGACATTTGTCTGTGTCCATGACTCTGGCCTATAATTATCGATAAACTTAAAGCATATTTTATTTCGATTAAATGCATTAATGAAACATTTTTAAATCGCATTAAAATTGTTAGTTTTCTTATGAGGATCACCTTTCGTTTAGAATCTAAATTAGCTAATAAAGCAACCCGAAGAACTAGGTCAAAACTAATGTCAGAACATGATCTCTTCCATCAAATTCTACAATGTTTGTTTAAGTTATTTTTTGATTAGTTAAATACAAAACGAGTAATTAGCCATTATAGATTAAAATGACCCACCCTGTATACAATAAGCTAACTGATTTCCCCTAATAGACTTTTAACATAGGGTAGTGAAATGGGCTTAATTCAGTAAGGTTTAACAATATTGTCGGGATCCTTAAACCCAATTTAACTTAGTCTAAGTATGTAATACTGAGTATTTTGTGTATACAGGCAATAAATTGTACACGAACAAAGCCGTAGCGCACTCTGCTAAGTAGTATACTCACATTATTAACATGATTATAACTAGATAATTTTCATTTTTTTATTTGTTATGTTTTGTATTACAGTATTATATTTTAAAGTATCGTTATGTATCATCGCAAATAAGAATAGTTTTTTATATTTCTTTTTTTTTCTGCTGTAGTACAGACAAACATAACACACATCTACAGAGCTACATGAGCTACAGTGCAACAGTGGTGTAATATAAAATATTTCTTTACAATAGTTATGTATTATGTGTTTTCTATGTGTATATTTATTTATTAACACGTATAAGCCAACAAGTATGCCGGCCTGGCCGGCGTCTCAACCAAACAAGAGAAACTGTAAATGTTCACACCACTTATTTACAAATATCATTACAATAAATCTTGAACTTAATATATAATATAATATTATATATTATATTATAGTTATATTTATATATATAAACAGAAATATACACTTTATAAGAATCAGGTGTATTGAGTGGTCGTCAACGTTTTTATTTTGGAAGTTAGCGTCTTTTGAGTTTTTTGTTGTATAATAAATATGGTGTGAGCGAGCGCCACCCAATCTCTAGCGTATTCGATTTCCGTCAGATAATTACCGAACATTGTCGAATACTTACGATATAATTCCGAATATATCCTAATTAACCCACGAAACAGCACCCTATTTGTTAAATTATCATTACATACTTGAGAAAATTCGTGAGTAACTTCCTTTTGGTGAACCTACCAAACTTCCTCACTACCATTTTTTTCGGAAGTGCTGCGTTTTCTAACAGAACAGTCTAATTAAGGAATTGACTCCTCGTCAGTAGATTTATATGGGAGCCAGTGGAAAATGCTTGCCTGAGTGTACATAACCAAGTCATACACATGCGAACTTGTGTTTTTTCGATTTATCCACATAGGGTGGGGCAGAAGTACTCTACAACCGGACAACACATTCTCTTTAATTTACATTTTTTTTTTAAAAAAAAACCTATTGTAATTTATATTATCCTATAGCAATTCCCAGCATTTTTTGATTCTTGACATTTTGTATCTAGTCTCACCGTTTTCGAAATATGTAAGCATTTGGAAAAATGAAATGCGAATTTTCGCCGAAAGCTCGTTATTAGCGAAAAATAAAGATTATTTTGTGGTTCCGGTAAAAAATTTAATTTGAAACCAATTAGATATTTTGGACGATTCTAAGTATTTTTTGACTCGTGACAATTTTCACGAAAATTAACTGTTTTCGATATATAAACGTTTAAAAAAAATAAAGTAAAAAATTTTATCGAAAATTTGTTATTGACGAAAATAAAGATTATTTTGTGGTTCTGGTTAAAAATTTGATGTGACATACAGAGATAATTTTAGTAACCTAAAACAATCTAAATCAATTGAAAAAAGCACTAATTTCGTAAAAATATAGCTTTCATTTTCACAAAAACAGGAGAACACTCAGTATAAGTAAATATACATTTGATAAAATTCAAATATATATTATTACAAACGTATACACCACGTTTTTAATATCGATATTACATACCTATATATATATATACATTCAAAATCACTTATAACGACATTGAAAGGATCTACAATTATGCTGCCCTGCAGAGGAAAAGGCGGTAAACTTCACTTACTGCCTTTTAAAAATTTTGATGTTAAAGAATTCGTTTAATAACTTTTTACATATTAATTACAAATACAAGAGTTAGAAAAAACGACTAATTTTTAGTGAAAAATTAAAAAGAAAATTTAACATAGGATCTTCTTCGTCCATCTTTCTCATTAAATTACACGCATATTAATTGCATAATCAATCATCAATAATATTATTTCCGAAATATACAATAATTTTTTAAGGATGTACGAGCACCACGGCAATTTTGTATAAAAGGCTTGATTTTTTTATAAGAAGTTGGATTAGGCCTAAATAAATTCTGAAAATTTAAGGTGGATAGGGTAGGGATAAACGGTAGATAAATATGTTTTTATAGTCAGTGGAAATTAAAAAAAAAAAACAAGCTATTTAAATTAAAGTTAAAATCTTAATAAATTTTTGAAAACTAAAAAAAACCCGTTGTGCCAGACTAATTAAGGATGTATGAGCACGGTAGGGGACATAAATTAAGAAATATATATATATTCAATTTTCAAAGTGACTTATAACTTGACAATGTAAGACGAAAAGTAAGAATAAAATTTTTCGATATCTGGAGTAATTTTCCAAATATCGAAAATTGAAAATTTTGTTTAATTATTTAGCTTTCGATATTTCAAAAACCAAGGCAGATATCTAAAAATTTTATTTTTAATTTTCGTCTACATTCAAGTTAAATTAAAATTAATCATCAAAGTTGAAAATAAGGTACAAATAATTTTAACTACAAGTCTAAGCTTTCCCTGGCACTCGTACTGCTTTCAATTGCTGACATTTAATTATGTATTTATATCTACATTCAGCTTGGTCCTTGCTATTTCGTAATAATCCTTTCGTATTTAAAAACGATGTCGTTATAATTGATTTTAACTGTACAAATCTTGTAAATATTTCTTATGGCATTATATAGATTTGACTACACACAACAACATCAACCAAGGGGATATGTAATATAATGTGCGATATCGTACTTACACATTTGATTTTACAATCAACAAGTGCTTATTCATTCTACATAATGATCTATTTATTATAAACAATTTAAAATCCATAGCTTAACATAGAGAGCAACGCGAAAACAACCAATTGACTGAGTTAAATGTTAAATTGGATCCTATTTTTGGTCGATAAAATTGTTAAACAGATACCATATTTTCCTCCATATTTTTTCTACATTAGATTTACATATTGTTTACTAAACATGGTGAAATACTATCCGACATAGCAAATAAATAAAGCGAAAAGTTCATTTTCAATCACTGCTCTACTGAGTTTCTCCAAAAACTAAAAGAATATCTTTCAATTCAAACATAAAAACTATCTTTCTTGACGAATGTGAAACGCAGTTTGTAGCCAAGAGTTCGTTCTATGGTGCGCATTAGACAATTCTTTTGGCTAAGGCGCATCACAAACATCCATTACACATAAATTAAAAATTTAAAGAAATCCGACTTTGATTTTTTTTCTGATAGAATTTGATCAAAAGTGTTCTTAGCTATGTTTCAAGAAAATTTGCTCAGTTCAGATCATCTCCTATTTTCTAATTTCGTCGGGTACGGAGCCCTAAACGCGCACTTCAAACATGGCTAAGAACATTCTCAATCAAATTACCATTCAAACAAGAAAAAGTCAAAATCAGTTCATTCGTTTAGAAACTACGATGGCATCCACAAACAGACACACAGATGCACAGCCACGCTTAACTTATAACATTCATGTTTTTTCGTCAGGGGTTCAAAACGGCTCGAGAGTGCCTTATATGTCGAACTCTGGAAACAAACATTTCACATGCTTTCCTTTGATGCAAAAGTGGGGTGACGTTAAAGGAATTGAATAATCTATATTTTAAGAAGAGACGCTGAAATTTCGCCGGGGTCACATTTTCTTTTGCATTCGTAAGAGTGAAGAAGAAGAAACAGATCTTCAATAACTTAATGGCACTTAATTAGGAAACTGTTATGTCTAAGGCGCAGCACAAACATCCATAACACATAAAATAAAAATTTAAAGAAATCCCCGACATAAAATGAGGTCTGATCGATAATTTAAGTATATTTCTGGTAAGTAAAATTAATTACTTACATGAAATATACTTAAAGGCATTGAAATTTGAACAGAAATTTAGCAATTTAATTCAACCCAAAAAAAGTGTTTCTGGTTTATAATAATTTTAAAAAATTTTTATTTGTATCTATAATTTGATTGCTGGACTATGTGAAAGAAGATCTTTCAAAAATTGGAGTTCGTCGATTGAACGACAAAAATATTGAAGAGAAAGAAAATAAATTTGTTGCTGAGAGAGATTTTGTCCTACAAAAACAAGAGCGCGTAATTTACTGATTGATAAAAATCTTCATTACGATTGTAGTATACGAGTACTTCATGTCAAATTAACCTTGTATGCTATTCAACACTAGAGAGATGGGTTTATAAATAATAAATAATTTATATTTTTACAGAAAGATCTATCGCAACTTGTACAATAATAAACGTAATACGAACATAAGCTACGCGAAGAAATACAACGTTAAACAACCAATATTACATGCATAAACATTCAATGAGTATCATAAATATAAATTTTACATTATAAATAAATAAGTATAAATATATTTATTTATTTTATTTTTGTTTTTCTGTGATGCGCTTCTTATGGTTTTTCTTGTTTTTAAAACTTTGTATATCGCAAATAATATTCACAATATGACATAATATTGTTCTTGGGGGAAATGAATGGGCTATCCTTTTACAATCGGTTAATTTTAAGAAAAGTCGACTACACCTCCCCCTATCCAAAGAGCACTTTCACGAATTTAAGTAGCATAATTGTATAACATGAAGTTATTTACCTTGTATCATCCACATATTTGTTTTTGGTTACTTAGATGTCAAGATTTATCTTTTATAGGGGTTAATAATTTAAATGTAAGATACTTTAGCACAATTTCCTCGAAATTATTAGTCTTAGGATGTCAATATAGAAGAAAAGCCAGAATAAAAATAATGAACTATATAAAAGGTCAGCCACGGCGTCGAAAACTCACAGGACCACAAATCTAGACATAATAAGCTTGAAAATGAAGGGTAAATCATGGAATTTGATAAAAAAATAAGGAAGCTAAGGGTAGGCCAGAAAAAAACTTGTTAGAGTAATAATATAAAAGATCAAGGAATGACTTTTTTTATTAGTATAATATTTTGCACTTACCTTTCCAGATAAAATGGCTGGTTGAAATGAATCAGTTGATGCATTATCAATATTAATAAATCTATGTCCATGTCGTCGTGGTGTCAATACATGTCGTACCATATTAAATGATTTCTCAATGCTGTCCATTACTGTATTACGTCCTTTTGTTGGTGTTGTATCAGATGGTACGGGTGTTGAAGACCTGCAAGTAAAACAATAAAATATTACGTAATTGTAATATTAATAACAATGAAATGATTAACAAATCATGTCATGATTGAATAAATTGGAGATCGTAATTACATTTTCTTATATTTTTTACCAAAAAAAACTCATTTTAGACTAATTTGGAACCGAAAACAACGATACTGCAAATTAAAGATGTATGAGCATGACAACAATGTTTGATTTAAAGGCTCAAAATTTTTTTATAGGCAGACTTTTATTCAAAGAATATGTGGTTAATATTTGAGCATGGGTATCCGTGCTAATTTTTAAGAAAAAAGTCATTGAAAATCGATATAAAATACATTGGCTCTTATAGAAGAATCTCAAAAAACGACATATTTTGAAAGTTTTTGATAATTTTCACTTGTAATGAATGAAAACAAATTTTAAAAAAACTATTTAATTGAAAGTAAACATATAAGCAATGGCATAGAAAAGAAAAAAATCAAGTGTCTCCGTCTATGTAAGGGATGTAAGAGCAGGGTAGATTTAGGGTTGAACTCACTTATAACTCGCGTTCTTGAAGAAATGGAATGTGCAAAAAAAAAAGAGAAATTAAATCTCTCCAGAACCGAAAAGTCCATGTTGGAGATTTGTAGTTATATTGAGCTTTTTTAATTTATCTCCTGAATTAATTTTGTATACTAAATTGTATTCCAACAAAAAAGTTGTTGGTGCCAATTATATTCAAAACAATTATGAACTATTTCAAAATTGAATAATAATATTTATCTATTCGATAAAATATTAAAATTAAAGACAATTATATAACTTAATATTACGCAATGTACGGTTAAGGTATAAAAATAATTTCAACAATAATATGGAAAAAAGTTTTCAATTTGTGTCAGTTTGATCCTTAAAGAGAATTTGTGGATCTTTTTCTATTTTATGAATTTGCAATATCTAAAATATTCAGTCTCGATCTTTTACTAATAATGTGTAATATTCAAATTTCGGGTTGGATTTGTAATTGTGTATTCCAGTAAGTGATTGGTGAATGTTGGTGATGGTGAATCTGATTTTTTCCGCTTATAGGACCATAAATGTTCAGCTACTTTTTTATTAAAACTCCTATCCGTCTGACCTATATATGCGCTCAAACATTCTCCGCTAGTTAACTTGTAAAAGGATGAAACTACTTGGTACATCTGTATGAAATGAAAATGAAATAATTTGTTGATTTAAAAGCCTTCTTCGTGACTTATCAAATAATTTATCTACTCAAGAAATATAAAAGCAATTTTCGAATATTTTGTAGGGTTTCTATTCTAAAAAAACAACTCGATTTTTTAGTGCAGTTAATTAATGTATTTAACGCTAAGTTTTTTGACCATGAACCAATTTTGATGTTTACCTTCTCGTTTATTTCGTAATTGCATTTAGAAAAGTTCCTTAACTTGAGCCTTTCCCTCTCCTTTTTCGGAAATTCGACTTTTATGACCCAGAGTTCCCGAAATGTAATAAAAATAATAAATGAGAATGAAAATACTAATCTGGAGGATTTTGGGGTCGCTAAATTCGAATTTGACCATAAAAAAAGTGAAAATGTAAAATGGCGGTAGGAAAATTTCATTTTTAGCTACCAAATTAAAACAGATATATAAATAAAATAATATTATTATGGGAATTTTAAAAGTCGCGAAATCCGAATCTTAAAAATGTGAATTAAAAATGTGAAAATTGAAAATAGCGACCGGAAATTCTATTTTTAGCTACTAAATTAAAACAAATATGCCTAGAAAATATTATTATTCTGGGGATTTTCGAAGTCGCTGAATCCTAATCTGAACTTAAAAAGTTTTGAAACCCAAATCGAGCGGGTTATTTCATTTTCCTTAATTTGTAACATCTTTGACTGTACTATATTTAATTTGAACAAATAAATTTTAGTAAAAACAAGCATCGACATTATTTTGTTACTGTATTTATTTGTAATTCATGTATTACCTACCATGTACAACATTTTACTAAACGAGTACTAAAACAAATGTCACTAAAAAGTCAGTAAATTTAGTTCAGTTTTAACTTTAAAACTATTGTTTGCAAATTATATTTTATATAAATAAATATATTAAGCCCAATGTACAGAAAACAATGCTACCTTTGGAATATATAAACACTGATACCACCACTGCTTACAACAAACGCCCTATGAGAGTTTAAAAATAGTGAAATACAGACTGAAGAAAAATTAAGAGACTTTTAGGGGAAGATTTAAAGAATGTCGCTTACTTATTATGATTTCGGCGCAATCAGTATTACTTACTCTAAGCTAAATAGAGAGATGCAAGTCAAAAGTTTTCGCAACTTTTCGTTCGTCGCATAGAAAAAAATGTTATAAATGGCTCATAAACACCATAAACATGGGGGCCGGGAGTTTCAATTTCACTCCCCTAGCATAAAATTTTTTGCTCAGGTAAAAGTGTCCAGTTATGTTATCAGTTTTTTTTTCAAACATCTTACCAATGAATTTAGTAGCTATAATAAATTATATTTTGCATCTTTCTATACATTCTAGACTCATCCCTTGAAAGTAATTACAACTATGAAGAGGTAAATAATTTTTTTCTTCGATAATACTGCGTGAAAATTGGTATAAAGAGTTCAAGGACAGCGTAAAAACCTCGCAAAAGCAAAACTGAGTCAAAATGATACTCATTGTTTTCTTTGATATTCACAGTGGTGGATTTACACTAGGGGCAGTCGGGGCTAGTGCCCAGGGCGGCAAATTTTCTAGGGCGGAAAAATTTGGAATGTGGGAAAATATTTTCCATACAATATATAATTAACTAATTCTTTTAAATAAACATTTTATTTTTCAAGAACTATAATTTATGCATTATGTATCAAATCAAAATTTTGTTTATTATAATATAGGAAATTTAAGTGAAAACTATTAAAATAGTTTAATTAATTTATTTCCATAAAGGTTTGCAAAAATAAAATTTGATATTTTTATTTTCTGGAATTGATAAATTCCAGAAATATAGTTTTTTTGAAGAATTAAAAATATTTTCAAATTATCTATGTCTTTTTGATAACAGAAACTTTAATTGATCAATGAATTTTCCTAAAATTGGAGAATTATCAAATAATACTAATTAATTATAATTTAAAAGAACAGTAATAATAATATGTAATACATAATAAATTTTCTGCAATTAATTAGTTATTCTAATTTTTTTTAAATAAGATATCAAAACTATTAAAATAAAATTTCAGTCATAGGGCGGCATTTTCTAAAGTGCCCCAGGGCGGCAGAAATTTAAATCCGGCCCTGGATATTCAAACAAAAGATAAAACAGAATACTGCCTGAGACAAAGAAACGCTTGCGTGAGAAAATTCGTAAAAAAACCACCATTTGATTGTTTTTGAAGTCTCATAATTCGCAACTCTTTTATTAAAAAAAAAAAAAAAAAACGTCATACGAGTAGTCTGATAGAAAAAATAGAAAAACATTCTCTAAAGTAATCGAACCCAAAAACAGATTTTGTGATTCAAATTGGTGCAGAATATATACCTGCAAACTCATAATATTTTTCAAAATATTTTAGACTCAAAAATTATTTTTCAGTGATCGATACTAAAATATACAATTTCCTAACTTTTGAAGCATATCAAAATTCCTTGTCATATGCATGTAATTCAAGTTGATTGTCACCCCGTTTTTGTATAGAGCAGCAGTATGTGAATACAGTATTTTTTAATCAAAATTATTTTTAATATATCATTAAACGAATGAATGAATGATGGTTAAAACTTCTGCCTACCTGCACATACATTATTTTGTTTAATAATATTTCGTAGAGTAGATATACTCCAAGCAAATTACCAATTAGTTATTTTATTAGTGTATTTTCTTGAAATTCTGAAACGAACATTTCTTCAACCTGAAGTTGTAGGTATTAAAGTTTTAAAATGGTTTTTTGGGCCCCGTATCTAACAGCACTTGGAAAATTCTAGGTAAGCTATAAATTTTGTAGATACAGAGACTACTTCTTTATCCAAAAAGTTTTAAAACATAGGCGATTTTTCTACACAAATATGTTAAATATTGTTCATAGTTGCTTAAATTTTTATGAAACTATATAAGTCTTAAAAAATCTTGTTGAGAGTTTTACAGGCATTTTGTGATTAAAATAATGGTGGAAATCAAGCTTCAATCTTATGTGCATTCTATCTTAAGAATCAAACGATCGATTTCATTTTTTAAAAGAGGTATCACAAAGTAGGGAGTGCCATTTGAAATTTCAAAGTTGGTGGAGTGGGAGTGAAAAGATGAAAAATTCTCTAGGTAGGTACCTTTTACCTTCCCCACCGATATCTAAATCGACGTATTAGACCCAAACCAATAATCACATCAGGTTGAGAGTTATTAATGGTAGATACTTTTTAAATGAACAACTATCCGTATATATTATAAATGTGAAAGTAAGAATACTTGTTTGTTTGTTATTGTTGATTTGAAGGAAATTGTACAATAATATAGCCCATACATCAGAATAATACATGAGCTAAAATTTATAGATACTTTTTTTTAAATTTTTTTTAATAAATCTATTTTTTTACATTTCATAAACCAGGGTGAAGGAGACAACTTATGGACATCTGCCACTCAAGGTTATCCGACATACTTTTTACATTTAAAAAATAGAAAACTGATTAATTATTTGACATTTCATAAAACGTTTAAGATACAATTTATGGCCTTTTCCATTTTTATGTCACCTTTAAGGCAATAAAAAAAAATATTCATATTATTTTCTTGCCAGTTATTTATGGACAAAATGGCGGACGGAGTCGCGGGTAAAAGCTAGTATGTGTATAAATATTTTAATTTTTTAGGTGCTGTTTTACGAGTACCAAAATCCTTATGAAAAATTAAAACCCCTTAACTTTACGTTGAAAAAATGCTCGTTTCAGAATTTAAGTAACCAAATGTCTTATTTGCTTGGAGTATTATTCTGTTGAATAATATTTCGTATAGTAGATAATTGTAAGTACCATATTCATTCTCGAATACTCATAACTCTCAACTAAAAATACCTTTTCATATAAAATACCGCCCAATTCACATTAATTTAATAACAATAAAGTGTATCAACTACTAGATTTGAGATAATAAACCGTAATAGCTAAATAACATAATAATTGTATGTTGCAAACAACAAATACTATACAGTATACTTTACCTAGGGTATGTTGTGTTAGTTACTACACTACATACTAAATATTTACTAAGGGGGGCCAATTATTACAGTCGTAGACTATTATAGTAAATGTTATGTAATATATAAATAGGGTTAATATACAGGTTGTAAGCAGGGAAGAAACTTAGTGATTGATTCTTTCAACTGTTCATTAATATTTGCTGTTTTAACTTCTTTTGCCTCTCGTAGGCTAAGATCGACGCTTTTGCCTTTCGTAGGCTAAGATTGCCATTTTATTATATTTGTTTAAATTTTACAATTCCAGCGGATACACAGTCTATCTAAGCACTCCTTACCTTCTATTCTGAATGGGTAAATCGGTTTTAGAACTTGATGTGGTGTTATTTGACCGAGGTTAGGTTAAGTTAGAATGGCTGTCCCCAGGTGGGACACACTTAGACCATAAGGTCCGTTGTAATGTCAAAGAAGGAGTTAGTCCACCTCCAGCCACTACACCATAAACCGTTTGGAGCTGTTTAGGAATAACAAGAGTACTTTGACGTCAACAGACTTTAGGTGGGAGAAATCGCAAAAAAAAGGCTGGCTCAAGTTATTCCATCTTCTCATGGCAAGAGCTGGATAGTGACAGAGAAGATGAGACACTATCTTCTCCTCCTCCTCCCCACTGTGGCAGCTCCTGCAATGATCATGATACACTGAAAAGACCAGGCGTTTAGTGTGCCTGGAAGGCTCTTGCAAGCGATGTAAGATCTTTGGAACGCCTACGATTGTACTCAGACCATATCTGTCTTGTAGTACCACAAGTACGTTCCTGCCTCCATCTAAGATTGATCTTTGTTAAGATATTACCTATTTGACTTAGCCAACGGAGTCTTGGAATTTCGAATCTCTAAAACTTTGTTAGTTTTTACGACACATATTCTTAAGAAAGAGGTCTGAAAAAGATACCACAGATGTAGCAAGTGAGTAAAATTGAGCATCAAAGATCTCAAGGATTAGTATGCACGTATCTATATAATATGCCATCCTGTATACATTTATGTAATATGCATTGCATATATAATTGGTTAGTGCTTAGGGACCAGCAGATGATAGCGCATCACATAATACATGCTAGGACCTTTATTAAGTAGTATAGTTTAACTTTATATATGTATACGAATAAATAGATGGTGTTGTAGAGTTGGCTGTTTGGTCTCTGCAGGTCGATTGGGTGGTAAATATTCTACGTACTGTACTGTACTGTACTGTAGTACTCTCTAGTCTCAACAACACAACATTATGCATACATGTTTTAGCATTTGTGATAGTAGATACCTACATCAAGTCGATTAATAAGTAATGAGTGTTTGATACAAATTTGATAAATTCAATGCCCAAAAGTTGAAGACTTTTAGACAGGAAAATTTACGAAAAGTAGAAGAGGATTCGATACGTTGCATGTTTTTGCTCAAGAGGAAGTAGATGTAAAAGTTAAAAGACAATCGACCGAGATTGTTAATTTTTAAGCCAAGAGATAAGAGGTTTGATGAGTAAGTCCTTCTTAATATTATTCCTCCAGTACTAGTTATTGAGGCTATCTATTTCAAATTAGATAATTCCCAAATGTATGGACTAAACATGGTCCAGTAAGAGGTTCTAAGACAAGGTTTGCATAGAACTCACTATATGACGATCTTCTATAATACAGAGTTGTAAGATGTTATTAAAATTTTTCGTATATACAATTATAAACTGAAAGCCGTCTTCTCTGAACTGAACCTAAGGAAAAGATAACCAAAATATTGGCACCAATGCCCATTACTTGTACATTATCACCATTACCTAAAATACATAGGTATTATATTTACTACAACCAAGAGGTAACAACGTTTTAGTCATAGACAAGTAATTATAATATAGATAAGAAACTTGAACTGTTTTTACCATGTGAGTTCCAAAAACTTATCACTCTGTTCAACAGATTTCACTACTGTAGATCAAGTTCTTAATTTATACAGTATAGGCAATGAATATTACAAAAACGTTGTATGTATCACATAAACTTTCTAAATTTCTAGAATCATTTTGATCATAGTTGCCTGGTCAAATTTGACAGACTAATACAAAAATTTATCTGAAATAGTGTCAAATAAAATATTAATTAAAAATTAAATAAATATTAAGATGGTTTTTCATTGTTGTGTGAAAGGTTGTGTAAAAACACAGAAGGATATTAGTTTACATGTGATTCCTAAGAATTTTGAGGTAAGTACAAAAATTGTTAACTTGGATAGAAATAATCTTGAAAGACTTAATTTTTCAGAAGTTTAAAAATTGGACAATAGCGATTGGTCGAACGGACATCGAATACTTGAAACGTGAAAACTATCGTGTCTGCGATTTACATTTCGCCGACGAAATGAAACTCCAGGCTTCAACAGGAAAATTGCGAACTAACTTAAAGCCTAATGCTTTTCCTAGCCTCCACTTAAGTAGTAAGTTAAAATCCTTAAATAAATATGTTTAATTTATTATTGTAAGTAAGTCTTACAGATAACCCACGAATGTAGACACAATTTGATTATAAGGTAATTTTTATTTATTTTAGGTTCACAATTTTTACATGCAGAGACCTCGAACATAAATTTGAACAAAACTGCATCAAAACGACCTGGTGAGTGAATTTAATTGTTAGATACTAACAATTATAATTTAAAAAGTAAATATAAAAATATAGTTATGAGAATAAAAATAAAACCTAAAGAGATATTAAATATTCAATAATGAATTTTTTAACTTGTTATGTCTACTGAATAAATCGCCATGAAACACAAGTTTATTTCCTTAAACGTTTGGAAAATTTAGCTTTTATTAGCGTTTATTTTAAAGGAGAACTTTTGATAGCGAGCCACCATCCAATTCTGTATGATTTTTCATGAGAAGGCATATTTTGTGCTCATTTACAATCTGTTTGGATTCAATTATACTTTATTAAATCACAAAAAATGGAATTGTTATTGAAATTTAGGAGCTTTTGTACTTTTTCACTATTTGATACCTAAAATCATAATATTATGTATATATAGAACATGAGTTTTTTAATTGTTGTTGAAAAAATTTTTAATTAATTTTTATCAATAACGGCAAATTTAAATGAGATCAATTTTTAGGATCGCCTATTGCTTCTACGAGTCGAAAGATTATGGCCATAAATATCGAAGAAGAACAAATTCGACCTGCGTTTCAAATAGGTTTGTTGCCAACCTTGTTTCTTTTTTTTCTATTTTATCAAAAATCTATATTTTATTTTCATAGATTTGAAGAAAAAAATGTATTTACTAAAAGAAGGAAATGTGAGAAGGGTGAAAGAACTATCGAAAACAGCAAGAAAATATTACCATATTGCGAAAGCTATGTTAAAACAAAACCATAGAGTTAAAACTTGCTCGAAAGTTGAAAGATAAAAATGAAACATATCTTAATAGATTGGAAAATGCAAACACGGATGCAAACATTTATTAGTTTTAATTTTAGTTGTAAGAAACACGATTTAAAATTTTTATTTGTAAATAGAATGTTTTTATTTTATACAAGGGTGTGGGTTCGGAATGTAAATAATATTTTGAGGGGAATAGATTTAAGATTTGCTACTGATAGGATTAAAAAATTAGCTTTACGTAAATATAAGAAATATAAAATTAGACATAAAAGTATAAACAAAAATAAAAGATTAGTTGTTTAATAAATTTATTTTATAATTTAAAAGCGTTTTTTTTTTCTTTAAAATATTTAATTATTTTTTGTTTTACTGTTTTAAGCACATGATTTGGAAAAAAGCTATTTGATAGCATTTCAAATAAAAATTTGATACCAAAACATGTTCTAACACAGTAAAACAAAAAAAAAGTAAAAATTTAAATTGTATTTAAATTTGGCATTGAGTATTTTAAAAAAGGCGGTCAATTGATTGAAGCGCTGTCTGGTGAACAGAGTGAGAACTAAATCTCAAGTTTCCTTGGTGATGATAGAGATGCCTATCTATAGTATAATATAAATATTTATTATCTATGGTTTTAGTATAAATATCTCTGTATATGTTATGTTCTGAGTATACAAGGTGCTTCATTTTAATCGGTACATTCAAAAAAACCTGGTTAAGGCTAATGAAAAGAGGCATCTTACTCTGATCTCAATTTTGACCTACGTTTTCGTGGTCGTTTAATGGTCAACTTCTATACCAAACTGATAAAAGATAATAGAACATTTTAAATTCTCATAAAAAAATAATCATTTTTTATTTGAACCATTTTTCAAATATCGAATACTTTCGAAATAAATGCGATTTAAAATATGAAAACCCTAAACTCTTTGGCCGGTTTTTAATTTCGTAATTCCAGAAGTTTTAGATTCTCACAAGTCATTTAGATGAAAAAACGATCACTGTAAAGCCATCTATGATTATAGGCAGAAAGAGTTATTGTAAATTTAAAAATAATACTATTATTGCGTTCTATGATTATCAACAAATATTATTTTTGGAATGCCATATATTACAGTGAAACCTGGTCATTTCAGTTACAGAAGTGCGATTATTAAATAAAATAACGTATTTCCAATCAATATTATAATAATATGTATATTATATTTGAGTCTTCGCGCAAAATATTGTGCCTTTTCTTTAATATTGGCCCACTTACCGAAACGTTTTTGTTACGAAGTTGCTTGACCCATGTTAGCAAATACTGTTCAAGTTTAGGATATTCTGATAAACGTAAACGTTATGGTTTTCCATGTACTTCAGAATATTGTGATTGAATTTTATCTTTATTCTGAATAATTTTATTAAGAGTAGATTTTGGCACATTATATTCGACACAAACTTCATCACGTGTCTTCCCACTTCATCACATAAACAGATATTAACTTCAGTTTTTCACGTACTGATAACGATTTGAGTCTTTGTTTCGGCAATTTCCTATAAACATCCGTATCATAGTAAAGCAAAACTAAAATTGAAGGTCATTGAGGCTCAAATTAGTTAAGTGCAGAATTTGCGGGTAGAATAATAATAAGTATAAGTAAAAACAAACAAAACGATGTTATCTCAGTTCCCAGTTAAAGAGGTTAATGCATATAAAATTCACTCACTGTCTCAGTTATAGAGGTAACTATGACGATAAAATTGAAAACCGTAAGGTAAATTTTTGATTAAATTAGCTCATGAGTGTTTTATCACTTATCGGTCACTTATTCAACGACCCCGAAGATATGTATCAAATGATGTATCTATTATAATGACGCAACTTGTATATGAATATTGTACTACATGCATACATATATATGTTACGAGGTATGAGATTGCAACAGAACACGAATTTAAATTAGTGCCGTAAAGTGAACAAGTATACGAGTATTGTATGATCGTAAACACCGTAACCACTAGTTCGGCTACACATTTTAAGGGAGATATGCGAAATTTAGATTTAATCTATATTACACATTATATTCTATACAAACAAAACTCATACCAAGTACTAATTACTGCAAATTTATTTATAATGGTATGGGTGGTCTATGACATCAAAAAGCCGTCATATTTAAGTTTTAAAATTATTCTGCGGGAATTTTTTGTATTGAAAAATAAAGAGGTATGTCCCATGCCTCCTTATTCTTTCCTTGAAGTATAGTAGTATATGTTCAAACAATATTTCTGATTAACCTCCACCTAGATTTAAAATTCTTGTTTTGCCCCCTCCCCCTCATGGAACCAAAAGCTGAGTTCGCACATATGTAAACAATACTATAAAAATGCAAAAAATTCCTTAAATTTGTAAAAATTAATTTATTTCCAATATGTTTAGGCAGTTTTCTGTTAGCTATTGACAAACCAACAGTCACAGTGTCATATAACCCTCCTTGGTAAAATAATCATATCTTTTAAAAAAAAAATTCTAGATATCTAGCGGAACATACAGGATGTACAGTGACGTATTTAGGAAGGATTGCATAGAAAAAATTTGCACCCTTCCCTCTATAGGAGCCTGAGCCGTCTTAAATAATATAAAACAACCATTTATTACATAATCATATATACTATTTCAATAAGAATTGTTTGTTTTTTTTTTCAAATATCACGCAATTAATCCAAATAAATTTGATATCATTTTATAAATAATGATATGGTTTGATTAAATTAATTATCAAATTTTATATTTTTTCGAATTTTCGAATTTTCATAAACTAGATGGTGGGATTGAGCTTTAAGACATATTACATTATACATAGAAGTGAGCTCCAAAGCCGATGGACTACTTAAGAACCAAAGGGGTGAATTATGGTGGAGACTAAATGTAAGATAAGGAAAATAGAAACAATACGTATACTATAATTAGAAAACAATCAGACACTGATTAAATGATTAAGTGATGCCAGGATAAAATGGTATTTTGCAACATTTTCCAAAACATCGAAATCTAGGTATACAGTAAAAATTAAAAAACATGGATGAATGCCAATCTATCAAAAGCATTTTTCTCGATTTTTCTAGACCATAATAATGTTTTATAAAACAAAAACACAGTATCACCCCCTAAAAAAATTTCTAGATACGCTACTACTCATTTATGATATGGATAAAAATTTTGAGAAGGAAAAAATTGATTAATTTTACTTACTTTTCAGTAGGTTTGCCAGTTTTGCCAGGAGTAATTTTTGTTGGAACTGCAAAAGAAAATTATTTTATTAATGTTTTTTTTCTAGTCAAAGGAAAATCGCATTTTTAATTTGTCCTTTTAATCTTTCAAACCACAATAGGCATTTTAAAAAATATTCCTTTTATCTCATCTTTTGAGGAACCACTCTATATAATAAAATAAACAAAATTCTAACTGATAATTTATCTAAAAACTTTTTGGGTTTGTTTCACCAGAAAAAAAAAGAGTTCTTTATAGTTGTTTGCAAAAATAATTTATGTTCATTATAAAAGTTAAGAAGAAAATCTTTTAAACAAAAGAAGGGTGTAAAAAGGATTCACACAAAACATTATTATATAACACACGAAAACCTATATTATATAAAATCCAGTGTTAATTTTCAGGTTTGTGGTTTATTTTAAAATAACATTTACTACAACCTACTAGTGTTTGTAATACAAGAAGTTTTCTTCAGAATTACATTTAAAAGGTACCAAAAACAATATAATAAATATTAAGGACACATATTACATGTTGTTAAAAGAAATTTATTAACCTGAAAACTTTATAATTTGTTAATTCCAATGTCGTCTTTATTTATTTAATAAGTGTACATTGCCCCTTTCGAATAGCTAATCTAATTTGTAACATATATTTCAAATTGAAGATGGGTTTTCTGGTGGAAAATTTACAATTAATGGAGAGACAAATACTATCGCGATCTAAATTGTCACTCAATTTCAAGTCGTGTGAGGGCGTCTACAAACTCAGCGAAGAGTGATGTGAGAGAAATGAAAAACTGGAAACTAAATATCGATAGAAATGAGTCTAATTTTGTAACTGAGAGATTTTGGGAGCCGCTGAACTCGAGTATCACAACTAAAATGGCCCCGAGGCACCTAATGTCCAGGGCGGGCGATAAACACCTGGTCTCTTGGAATTTGCGAGAATATGTAACATATTTCGTCGAAACTCGTTACTCGGAGGTTTTCGGAGCCGTTGAACACGAATATTATTACTATGAAAATGGGCCCCGAGCTACCTGGTGCTCAATAACATTAGACTCATTTCCATCGATATCTAGTTTCCGGTTTTTCTAGTTATTCGTTTCTCTCTCATCCCTTTTTTCACAAAATTTGTAGACGCTCTCACAAATCGAATGCAAAAAATAACATCACGATCCGTTTTACTGCTCACGAAATCGGCAGTTGACCCGTTTTTGGTGCTTTATTTCTTCGTCCGAAGGTATTAAAATAAAAACATACTCATAATGCCAATAAAAGCACAGGCGAAAATCAAGCCATTATAGGTCAATAAAAGTCAGCCCAATCGAAGTTCGGGAATTGGCATCCTACTCTACTTTCTACTTGTACAATTGCGTGATATTCGAAACCAAATCCATTACTAAATAAAATAGAAACTAGAAATTGTTTATATGGTGGTGTGATTTAAAAAAAGGCAGACTGTAAGTTCCAAACCAAAATTTTAGTTACAAATCTTCAAGAAAAAAATAAACACATTATTTCCAACTCAGGACTAACTACTGTGAAAAAAGAGCTAAATTGTTTGCTTTTTACTTTTAAATCATTGTATTTCGGAGAGTAATTTATGTTTTCTAAATTGTATCAAATCTCCAGGATATATAATATCAAAAACCATTTAAAACTAATTTTAATACAGTAAAAACAATCAATTATTCTCAAAAAACTGAATCGATTTTAAACCCAAAAATTTGAGAAATTGTATAATAATAAACAATAGAAAGACGCAAGCCTGGAGAGATAAAATGTCTTTGTTAACATTACACAAGGTATAAAAGCATCAAGCAAATTGGAGGACAGACTATTCACAATTAAGATAAATAAAAAAAGGTCCTAAAATAATACTTGTGGTACTCCAATGTGAATGAATCCGGCAGATAGCATTACCTATATGTTTTACAAATACCTAAAATTTTGTTATAAAAATTTTTTCTATTAAAGAAGTATTTTTTAATTCGTGTAAAATCCATTTGTTCACTTTTCCAGGCTGTAAAACTTGAGTAACTAAAAATGATCTATTTTAAGCTAATCTTCTATCAACTCATTTTACTCAGGATCAAAAACCATAGCAATTTACTATTCAAATGTATATGTGTCTAATTAAAAATAGCCCACTGTTTTAATGGTGTAGTCATTTCATAAAGCACTGCTGGTTTTTTTTAAGATTAAAACCTGCTTATAATTGCCATATTAACTGCTTGTACCTGTGCATAAATCGTCTGTGAGAGTTTCACTCCATAATTTTTAATTTCCGATAAATTGTCAATGAATATCAATATGATAAGTATCAATAAGTTGAAGATATAAAAAAGATTGAATTTATATGTAGAATATATCTTTTCTTTATCTTTTTTAAGTATTATAAAACTGTTGTCTGTCTGTTTGTCCGTTTTTATTTTTGAGAATCACACAAAAACTACTGAACCAATTTTGCTGAAATTTAATTTGTCTAAAAGCTTATGAATAGACTTGAAAGCTGAATGTATTATCTCGTCCCGCTAATTGTCAACTGGATATATTGATTGAGGCGTTTCGATACTAAAACAAAAGTGTAACCAAAAAAGTGAAATTTTTTGTCAATTAATGAATATTTAATACGCCTTCTGGATAAATTTTAAGTCAATTCTCTGTATGGTTTACGATAAATTAATTATTAAAATCAGCCCTTTTTACATGGTGGTATATGAAGAAACCGTAATGAATGTTTTTTAGTAAACAAATGCTTTTAAAAATGTCACCATTAACATAAAAAACTGTTATCAATATTCCTCTAGTTTTAAGGTTTAAAATTATACCAAAATTAAGAACTTTAGAGAAGCAATATGAATTTTTCAAAAGACGTATAAAAGGATGTTTCGTATAAAGAAAGTTTTGTATCATTTTCATTTATTTGTTATTGAAATACCTTAAACCACATTTTCTCGCAGTTAATATTTACTTTAACCATACTTATTATACTGCTAGACTAAATATTTACAATAAATTGCGAGCAATCCAAGATATAAGATCGAAGATCGTCTTGTTAACCAAAGAATAGAGATAAGACTGGTTGTTGAAGGGAGAGTAAGAGTATTAATTTAAAGTTGGTATTGCCGAAGCGGTGCGGGTATCGGCTAGTATAAAATGATTGTTGTTACGAATTGATTTATAATTGACATTTAAATAAAACGCTGTACAAACTGAAGAAAAGAGTTGTATGTTTTGTATAATAAACCATACGGACCACGGTGGTATGTATGGTATGTAATCATTATATTTTAATATTTCAATAGATTTATTATAATAAAAATTATAACATACATAAACTGTAACAAAATATATAATACAGAAAGAAAGAAAAAAGATCGTAATAAAAAGGTGAGGTCAACTGTCCATCGACATATTCAACAAACACCACCAATCTCAACTACAGTATTTTATAATGTACTGTTGGTAAGAAAACTTGGCAGAGTCTCATTTAAACAAACTTTTGCTGATCAAATAAACGGGCTAAGGGCGCAATTTCACTTTTAGGGCAACTTTTAGGCAACATGTAAAATGCGGCATTGACGCATCCTGCACACAGTCTTTCCATAGAAGCAACACATAGCGATATAAAATATACCTCCTTGCCGCATGCTTCAAGTTAACTGTTGTTGTCTGTCGTTTGCGTCATCTCTCGGCGTGACTCAAGCAGTCAAACAGTGCCTCCGTCTAACCAACAGTCAACGGATCGGTGCGGCTTGTAGCGGGCAACATGGAGTGGATAAATGAAAAAACTTTGCCTTTTATTGTCAATTACCAAAATTACCCCGTATTATGGAATAAAAACATTGCTTAATACAAAGCTATAAGAATTTAAAACGATAAAGTGGAAAACAATTACCGATTAAATAAAATAATTTTACTGTGATGGAGGTAACAAAAAATCAAGTATTTGCGGACAGCATTTCATCGCAGGCAAAAAAAGAGTGGCTCATTTTCTAGAAATGCTTGGCTCGAATATTCGAAACAGATACATAAGCGGTGAATAACTATCACCCATAGCCAAATATCACAATGTCACTAACAATCTCACGTGAGGTGTTACTGCTTCCCGAAAGTTGGTATTATAATTTTTTTTCATAGTCAGATTTTTTGAAGTAAAAAGTACCGAAAATCTTCTTTACTCATCCGTGTGAAATTTCAAAACAAAGCATCATCGTCACCAACCAACTTGTACAAATTATACTGAATTTCTTGATCAAAGTTTATCAAAAAAGCCGCTATCGCGACTGATTGTAATGACAAAATGTATCAAGCTGAAATTGCCTGATTGGAATCGCTTTAGACTCATGCTACACTCATGTATGACAAAGCACATGCAATGTGGAGCAACAATGCCGATATTTAATTGAATTTTGTGCCACATTGTCGGACGCCTACAATAGCCAAAATTAGGAAACAAGTATCAAGCCACATGTCGTTCAGTGTTGCCACAGTGAAATTGCTCCTTAAGGAGTTGCTCTATCCCTGCAATTACCTTCCCTAAGCGAATATAAGCAAATATACTGGGACAGTCAACAATCATCTATAAATCAAGATAAGTAATCGCGGATGAAATAATCAGAGGCAGGTAATTATTGTTAACTCTCGCGTCTCTTCCATGGCGACGCGTATGATCTAGGGTTTAACGCGAAAAAACTAAGTATCCGACGCGGAACGAATTACTTGAGAGCCGAAGAGTGGTTATTCCAAAGCGAAATTCACTTGCAGAAACAGATGTAAAATGTTCCAATAAATGGAGCACATCTAGATGTAAACAAGACTGAAAGTGGAATTTACGTACGTGTCAAATTTGTCACTGCCGAGATTGGTGAATACTAGAAAACTCTGATAATACCAGTTGCAACTTATTCCGCGTATCAATGAAGGTCTATTAACCATATTAGGCGCAGTAAGTGTTTTTTTAGTCTTCGTAAATCAACGTTAACATTTGCTTTAAATTTCGGTGCCCCTTTAAATGTTGTCACCCTAGGCCTACGCCTAAATCCGCCTCTAGACGAGAAGAGCTACATTATGTGAAAAAAACTTGATGATCGAAAAAATTGTTCAAATACAGACCTGCAATATCATTTTATTTAAAAAAATTTATATGTACCAAATATTATTATATAACCTACGGATATCTCTTTTCTTGGACATAACAGATATAACAAAAGGATTTTTTTATAACACACAGGAACAGTTACACTGCTGACATTTGAAAGTGTTTAAGCTGACAGTCATTCATTTATTCATTCGTTTCATTCAATCTTGCAATCTTTCCTTTTATTAAATTATATTATACATTTAAAATAGTTGACGTCTCAAATCTTTGTGTTCATCATTATTGTTATCTGTGGTCAGTCGGTCTGCTGCACCACTCACTGTTACTTGTTATTTTATTTTTAAAAAGGTTGTTTTTTTTTTTATTTTGCAACTAAAATACGTAGAATTCATATCGAAAATATTACCTTCAATAAATATATCAATGTATTTAGGGGAAAAAATGCTTTTCTTTGAATGTTCTATTTCCAGAACCAAAAATGTTCTCACGGAAGTTAAATTTACCATCGAATCTTGGTAACAGTGACCTTCAAGACCACACAGAACACCAGAGTGTAAAGCTAAAATGTAAAAGACAAGAAACAAAACCTACTTGCAGGATTAGCCTGAGCAAAAATATAGAAAATACCTAAATTCGAAAGAAACTATATATATAATCATCAAATGGACTCGATTATTTTTATTTTTGGGCTAAATTTTCCCTATGTATTGAGTTTTATCGAAATTGAAAGCAACAAGTTTTTCTCAATTTTTTATCGATATAGGTATTTACCAAAATAGAATATTCTACTATGTTTCAAAAAGTACTTCAAAATGTTGATTTTCTTAATTAAAATCAAAAAAAATATATATTTCGGCAAAATAAACACGCTTTTATGCCATAAAATTTAATTAAATTTTAAACCTTTTTTATTCTCGCAAAAACGCTGTCAGCCATTTTGCTCACGTAATATTGATAAAAACAACAGTTGTGTATGTAATTATTATAAGTGTAAATAAATTTGATGGTGACATAACCTACAATTACTATGAAAGCCATCAACAAATTTGTAATTAATGCATATTATTTTTGCCTATATGACTTCACACTATGGCGGCTCGTGTTTTAGGTCACGTGATATGCAGATTAAAAATTACGACTTTTAATTTTAATGTAGTATTATCAGAATATTAAGTAAATTTCTAGATAAATTTTAATTTTTTCAAATATATTTTTCACTACCGAAAGTACTCCGTTAGTAGGAAGCATACATTTTGTAGAGATTTTTTCGAGAACTACTCTTCTGCTTCTTATTTTCCAAAAACAAAGACAATAGAAAATTCTGATTTTTTTTATCTCTGTAAGTGTACCTACCCAAAAAAGCCCACAGTAGAATCTCGATAAGTTAAAACCCAAGGGAAATATTACATAATATAACCTTCTAAGGGTTTAAGTTAAAGAGTTTAAATGGTTCATATTTTTACTTCGTGAAGTTTATTTAAGCTCTTTGTTTATTGATTATCTAAATATAATCTTCGTCAAATTTTTAACTTTCCAGAGGAGGAAGTTAATATAATGGGGCCGATTTTGAAAATCTACAGTTTTACATATTTCTGCAGTTTCAAGGCCGCAATATCCGACTCAAACCTTTTCAATGTGATGTCTGTGTATGCATGTGTGTGTGCGTATGTACCTATGTTCGTTCGGATCTTTCGCCTAGATTATCTCGTGAACCAGTTATGACATTAACACGTGACTGGGCTTATTCTACGCATAATCGCGTATTTAAGAACTGAAAGAGTTTTCAGCAGAATTAGTTGAGTCGTTTTTTAATGGTAATAATAATACTGGAAAAAACTTAATAAACAGAATCTGAAAAGTGGATAAAACACATCATTTATCTATGGAGAGAATGATCGTTCCATCATAAGCTGCAGTAAATGTTCGAAGAATAATCTATGAAGGCTAACAGGACCTTTTTTTTAATGTTTTTTCCCCTCTGGGAAGTTAGTTGTGTGGACTACAGGGGTCGCACGACTTCAATACCACACCGACTAAGTACTGCCAATTTATTTAAATTATTTTATACGTATGGTTTAGCAATTAATAACTTATCCAAAATTCAAATTTTTTTCTACAAATTGTCTTAAGGATGTTCCAGCATGGTATTTGCAGTTTCTATGTTAAAGCAATGGTACAATTTTTTTTTCGACAGAATTTAACGAAAAATTAAATTTAAGAATTTAATAATGCTTACTATTAATTCCCAAAGTTTCAGAAATTTTGACCGTTTAAAATGGGAAATAATTATGCCAACGTCCCAATTTCGATTAATTTACGTCAAAATTAATATCTCGAAAGTGAAAATTAATTTCTAAATTTTTTTTTTAGAATTGTATTGTATAAACATTTTTTTCTACTTTTTCTTCAATATATAATAATATCATAAAAAATAGTTGGAGAGACCGGACATTTTACATGCTTTAAATGGGACATGACCCTCAAAATCGCGAACTTTGTCTTTAAATATCTCGCGATCTAAACGGTCAAAAATTATGAAATTTTAGGAATTCATAAATAAAGCTATTATAAACCCGAGAAAAAAAATTCGGCCAAATCTGTCGAAAAGTGATTTCATGCTGGTACTACCTTAAGAGAGTAAATCTGTTTAAATAGAGCACATTTTTGGGTAATTTCTAATTGATTATTAATATTTACCGGTTAATATAAATACTTTAATCGTAACATATACATATTTATGTCACAGTGTAAAACTTCACACACAAGTTTTTAGTGAAGGTATACATGTTTAAAGTATATTAGTATATAAATAAAATTATACACAAGAGACCACTTTTATACAAACAAATGTACAATATTTTAACAAACCTCTTATCTTACAAGAAAAAGTTCATCCCATTTTCACAACTATCTAATACAGAGAGTTATATTTTCTTATTCGTAAAACTAAGAATCTTATTAAACACATTCAAAGTTTTGTTTTTGTAATTTAAAATGAACCAACTAAAAGTACAAGCATATACAGTGTGTCCAATTAAGTCGGCACTGGAAAATTTTTATATTATTTGTTGTTCGGCAATATTTATTGGGAAGAGTTGATTTTTATTAAAAACTACGGTCAGATATCTAATATTATCCGTCTACCATAACAAGTGAAATTTACAAAATTAAACAAACCCCCGACAAATTTTACGGGTACAGAACCCTAAGCTCGCACTTGAAACATATGTAAGAACACTCTCCATTAAATTACCATTTTCCTTAGAGCCTTCTATAAACTGAATCGATTTTGAGGACCATTGCCCAATTTTTAAGTTGTTCCGGGTACAAAATCCTAAACTTGCAGTTAAAAGATAGCTAAGAACCCTCTCCATTAAATTACCTTTCAAATGAAACAAAAAAATCCAAAGAGGTTCATCCGTTTAGGCGCTACGATGCCACAGGCAGACAGACAGACACAAATATAGCGGTCAAACTTATAACACCCCTGTGTTTTAGTTTGGGGCTGAAAAAAAATACATATAAATTATCAATGCTAAATACATAGAAGCAGAGACAGATTGTCCATAAAGCAAAGTATGCAAGCATCTACAGGTACGAAGTTACAAAGGGGCGCGCGCTGAAGTTTATAAACATAAAATTAATTCCAGTCCGTTGTGATTAACATTTTTATATAATTTCTGCAGAAAAGAAAAATTTTAATAAAAATGCACAGCAAGCCTTGGAACGCTCAATAGCCAAGAATATGAAAAGGACACAAAGAAAACACGGAAGATAAAGCTCGCAGCAGATTAATCTGCCACAGATATTACTTCTTCATTATCTGGTCGGGAAACATTCAGAATGACAATATATCTAGTAATTATAGACAGAATTGTGATTGAACTACAGAAGAGGCGATAATTTTACAGAAATTTTTACAGTAAATTTTCGTTTTTAAGCAGTTTGACCAATCTGAACACTGAAGAAGTCCAAAATGGAGCAAGTATTTTAGTAATGATGTATTCTGTTGATTTAGAAAAGTGTTTTTTAATGAATGTATCCATCTACGTTTTTATTTAACAACGCTTGAGCCGGAAAACAGCCCCCGAGCGGGAGTTCTCCGGCTCGGGGAAGTTTAAACGAGAATTTACAGGTTCTGAGAAATAAAGAACTTGAAACTAAGGAAGTATAAAAAGGTCTTTATTGATAGGTTTTTATTACAGGAGACGCCGATTTTTTAAACTGTCTACGGGCGCCTCTGCAGAGACGAGTTATTAGTAAAAATAACAAAGTCTGTTTTTTCATGGTAGATGGATAATACTGAATATCTAACAGTAATTTTTTTCGATAAACTTCGTATAAGAATGCAAGAAATTGATATATAATTTTTTCGTTTTAGGTCATGCATACCTCTTTATTTTCAACAACTTTTATTCATAAAACAAATAATAAAAAAGTTTTCCATATGGTACCAAATGAATTGGACACACTGTGTATATTATTACATAAACCAATATTCTTATATACAAGGATAAATAAACACGGGCTTTCTGAAGACAATTCTCAACCATGTTTTAGAAGGAAAAAGTTCCAGAAAGGTTAGTGATACAAATCTTCGAGTATAACTCATTTATCATTCGGGACTTCTAACGCAACGCACATTAATGTTTTCGATTCCTTCAAAGTAGATTTCTAGCCTACTCCAACAATTTGCATTAAGCCATTTATCAATTTTGTATTCTTTATCGTTAGTATAAAGGGTGATCAGACCTAATTTACGAATCCCAAAACCAATCGTTATTTTTCGACATAGACAAGAATAAGAATTATCGAAGTAGGCAAGAAATGTATTTTAAAGGAATCATAACAATTGATGTGAGTTGCGCCAGGATTAGAGTCCAGACATACTTTTCGGAATAAAACCGGTCTGTGTATAAGGCAAATTGCATCTCGCACTACAACTCTAAAAGATTAATTTCCCTACAATTAATACCATTCTCCCTAAGCGGCTAATGAACAGCTTAGGGTGAAAGAGCTTCAATTTTAGCTCTATCTGCAGTGGCTACATTCATTCTAGTGGAGGTCAGTGCAATCCGAAAAATTTCTATAACTCTTGTAAATTTGTTTTTGTAAGAAAACATATATGTCTTTTATGAAATTTATTTCTTCTTTAGATGAGAAAGGTGCTCCGCTGCTCCGCATTCATAAGAAATAAACTTGGCTGAATCTTAATCGAAAAAAATATCTCGACCTTTGAATCAACAATTAATAATTTTAAATAAATAATAGTCTAAAAAACACGCTTTTGTAACTAGCTGATCTAAAACGTAGAAAATATTCAAGTTCAAAAAAAAAAATTGAGTGATTAAGAATAAAATCATTTTATCATAAAAAACGAAGACGCTACAAATACTCTAAGAGGTACCGAAGAAGTTTTGCAGAGAATTCATTATAATTTTATTCTTCGTGTAAATCTTTGTATGCGTGTGGGCACTTCGAACAGTTATTATGATTAGGTAACGGATTGTACCTAAAAACTTACAAAAATCTAAAAAATATAAAAATCATAGGCGTTGTAAAGAACTTTTAGGGACAACCTGTATATACCTTATTTATTTTTCATGAATATTTGAATCCTATTCTACAAAAAATAAATATATTATTTATTTTTATCCTAGTTTTTCATACAAATTAACAATAGTATTGCACAGTGTACCATCTAGTTTGAAAGTACTAAACTATAAAGGTTTGGTGAATCATTGTGAACTCCATCTGTTAAAATATAGCGATACTATGAACGTAATTATGAACGTTTTTAAAAATTAAGAGAAAATTCAAATACAAAAAGCATAATTTTTTTAAAAGAAACTTACTTGGTGAATGATCTCCATCCAAATTTGGTGTGCGTATCCGTTTTAATGGCTTACGAATACTGGACGGTTTTCTAGGTTCAATAAAGTTTTCATTTGGGCTTAATACTGTTGGTGTCACTTTAGTTGATTGATTTTCTTTATACGTTTTTGTATGAGGTGTATCAGGCGATGTTTGAATATTTATACTGACTTTTCGTGGTGGGCTCGGTGGTGTGACACTGTACATATCTCTTTTCTATAAACAAAAGATATTATTCAGTATTTTCGATGAAGGGAAGGAAGTTTTCTATTCAAACTCATAAAAAATTTGAAGCCAAATAAATAAGTTTGAATCGAAATGAATGAAAATTTTGAGTAGGTTGAAATTAAAATGAATAAAATATTAAAATTTTTTTACCTTATTCACAAATATTTTTGAATATTTGATTCGGAAACTGAATATCTGATTCATTTCTCATTCATTTGAATAGTTAGTAAATCAATCGGATTTTTTTGCTATAGTCGTCCACCCGACTGCGACGAAACAGCACTCTTTTTGTTAAATGATTTGAACATCTTAAATGAGCATGATAACGTCATATTCAAAAAATACTACACCGATGAGCTTTTCTAACAGCTCGAACATGCCGTACTTAAGTATTTTTGTTTTTCAATACAATAGTTGACTTTTGATGAATTGTTTAATAATTATTAATGTTATAAAGTGGTCATATTGTCCGACAAATTTCCTGCTGCGTTTTATCAGACCGATACCATAAATATAACGTTATCATGCGCATTTGAAAATGCAACACTTTCGAAAAAAGTCGTAGAGAAAAGTTTGGTAGGTTCGCGAAAAGGAGGCAATTTAACATAAAGGGTGCTGTCTTGCGAACTAGTAGGATTATCTTCCAAAAAAAATTTTTTGTGAGTTTTTTTTACTTAGGATTATTTCACTAAATGTAAAAAATTAATTATTTACCATTTTTGAATCGGTATCACAATTCTTTAAACTTGATGAACTTGAAAGTTTTAATGGTAAACCTCGTCGTTTTCTTGATAACAGTAGCAAGTATGTTGCCGTATCATAATCGTATGCCCAAGAATTTAATTTTGACCACATTTGATCTGAGGTTGTTTTGCTCTTAGCAGCCATTGTATTCACACAATCTTCATCCTATTAAAAAACAAAAAGAAAAAACAATAAAAAATTTATCAAACAGCTTTTGTAAAGAAATTATATTGTTTATGAAAATTTAAATTTAGATTGGGCTCATTTTTTTTTTCTTCAAGAGTGTTTCTTTTTGACATTGTATCTTTCGAAAACTATAAAGCTTTTCGTAAGCATAATCGTTAAAAATTTTCAATCAGAATTTGTTTAAAAGTTAAGAATAGAGGAAATAACCGAATACTGGAAAAATCGTGCCTTAAATACACTTCATTACATAATCCAAAATTTAATTTATCAGTTCATTTTGTTTGTAAGAGAGTTGCTTCATTCAAATATTTTAATGAATTTATTTCATAATCATGATTTGACAATTTCCTTAATTTAAAATAAAGTGTTAAATCAAAAAAATTGGTGTTTTTCTTTGGTTAACTTCCTTTATTATTAAGCTTCATAGGTTAGATTAGGTTAAGTTAGAGTGGCAGTAAAGGGGAAGGACACACTTGGGCCAAAGGGTAGCGTTTCCAACTCTACGAACTTTTAGATACATCTATCAACTTTGAGTATTTGTTTCAAATCTACTACCTCGCAAAAAAAATCGACCAACTTTTTTAATTTACAGAAATTTAAAAATTTTAATAAAATTCCGTGAAAATGCTTATATTTATGCCTCATAATATTATGTTTCTTTGTTTTTTATAGAATTTTCTATCGCCTTTTCATTAATTAAACACTTACTGAAAACAAAAATTCTAAATTGTTTAATCAAAATATGAAATGAAGCATTTAGTTAGTTTTGGAACAAGGCGACCGAAACCAACAAAACGGCCCCATAGTAAATTGAGCAGAAAAAAAAAAGAGATTAAATCTTCCAACTTTTAAGCAGGATTTGCTGAATAGTACTAACTTTTTAAGTCATATCTACCATCTAGACAGATTTTGGGTTGGCAACGCTGCAAAAGGGTCCGTTATGATACCGAAAAAAGATTGACCCATCCATAGCCACTACTCCTGATGGCATGAATCATTTGGAGTTGTTCAGAACAGCAGGAGTGCTTTGACATCAACGGGCTTAAAGCCGGAGAGGTTGTCATAGAGAGTTGGACAGTGGCCGAGATGATGATTTATCGTTTCCTCCTCCCCTCACCGAGACAGTTACTGCAATAGCTTTATTTGTAAAATTTGATCATGCCACCACCCAAGGCACCCTCTTTAGACATTGAAAATTATCCAGAATTATCTGCTGAATTTAAGCTGTTCAAAAAAGAAAATGTGGATTGGACGGTACTAAGTGTGATTGGTCAACGATTTTTTTAAAGCTTTGTATTTAGTAATATTGTCGGAATACTAAGTTTCGTTAAGTCTCGAAATTCGAGTAAATTTGAATGGTGGCATGCCCTCGAAAACTAAAACTAAATTGTTTCGGGGTTATTTCCAGCCTACCATTAAAATTGCTCCAAATTTCGAACCTTTGATGTGTAATACTACCAGTAGTAAAAAATGAAACATAAATAAATAGACAAAATTTTCTATAACGAATACCACAAGTCCATGGCCAAAAGTGTATCACGATCAAGCATCATCAAATCATCTTAGAACCGTTTTAAATGATTACGACGAATTAATTTTAAAAAATTAGTAACGAAGTATTTTATTTGTAAGATTTCAATGAATATAAATATTTATGTATGCGAATAATATAAAACAAAGCAAAATTAATAGTTTTTTGAAAATAACATACTTTTTCAGAACGTTCAGTAATTATTTCAACAGGATTCAATATACCAATTGTTAACCATGGATGTGATAATAATTCAGTGACTTTAATACGCTGCTTCGGATTGATTTGTAGCATTGATTTGATTAACATTCTACTTTGGTGTGACATCCATGAAGGTTCTTCATATTTACCACGCTGCAAAACAATATTCGGATTTGAAATTGAATAATTCCTATAATCATCACTCAATCATAAGGCGTACATATTTTGGAATTATTTAAAAAATGTACAGGGGCATAGGCCTTAGATACTCCGACCAAACTCAGTAATATGCGTTTTTTTTTATATTAAACACAGGAAGCCCTTGAAAATTTGTGTTATATTTGGTAGGAATGTCTAAAATGATTTAAAAAATATCCATTCTCTAAAATTGCATGATTTCTCAATGTTGCTGAATTATTCAAAAGGCTATTAATTCCAAAAAATGTACCCCGGTTTAAAGACTACAATACTCACCAAAATTTTTTTGTATAAATTTTCGATATTTTGATCATCAAATGGCAAATATCCCGCCAGAAGCGCATACAATAACACACCCATTGACCATACATCAACTTCGGATCCTAAATACTCTTTACCCAAAACTAACTCTGGCGCAGCATATGTTGGTGATCCACAAGATGTGTACAGAGGGCAATCCATTCCACCGTTTGGTCGTGCGCAAAGACCAAAATCAATTAATTTTAAATTTTCATTTTTATCTAATAATACATTTTCCTAGAATGTAAGCAAAAAACCAATGTTTAACAATTTTCTAGATAGATTCTCTAAGTCTCCATAAATCAAGAGATCAAGATTTTAGTATCCGTTAATATTTAAAAAATGGCTTCAAAATTCGAAACATGTCACAACATATTACAAATGTAACAAATGGGAAAGCAAATAAAAAGAATTCGTTAAATTTGAAGTGTTATTTTATTTTCAACAAAATAAATAAATCTCTCTACATTAAATTACTGGGCCATCAGTTGATATAGTAGCAATTCTAGAATGGATTACTTTATTTCCAACTATTTATACTTTTATTATGAAAACATTTAAATTCATCTATACAAGACCATTTTGGTATTAGTTTAGATTAAATCGGGACAAAATCTCTTCAAGGGGTTTCATCTAACATCATTTATGTATAGGCATTATCTCTTTGAAGTCAAACGAACAGATTTGTGCGAAATTTTCTCTGAAATTTACTTACGGGTTTTAAATCACGATGTGCATAACCTAAGCTGTGTAAATAAGCAACTGCTGATACGATTTGTCGAAAAAATTTTCGACTTTCTGATTCTGTTAAACGATTTTTTTCCACAATATGATCAAACAATTCACCGCCTGAACAATACTCGATTATCATATAAATATGTGTGTCTGTTTCTATTACCTATAAAACAAATTTAGTTTATATAATAGATGAAATTCTTGGCTATCTATCTTAGAAATGAAATACGATTTTCGTTATTTATAATTTAAATGACTCGTTGTTTCTTAGTTTCGCAATTATCTCAATCGTGTTTCGATTTTCGATCAAAACTTAAAAAGACCAAGTTGTACTTGCTGAATTAAATTATCGAGTTTTTGGATACTTTATGAAAATGAAGAAAGGTGGGAAAAATATTTAACAAATTATTAAGATTTTTTCGTTTACAAAACAGATAATTAACATAATTTTTTCGGTAAGGATATTCGAACTACCGTGTTACTAACGACTATCTAACGCTAACGCTATCTTTAGAGATTTTTCTTAAAAAAGCTCCTAGAACGTCAGGTTAAAAATATTAAGGTATTTTACGTAGATTAAAAATCCGTTGTTGGAGTTGGTGAAAAATTAATAAATTATCCTTGTGATTGCTTTCATTAACTGACCCACGGGTTGACTATACCTTTAATGGTGTCAAGTTATCATGGGTCTACGGGGTTTTTTGGCTTTTTGGTTCAAAAAACCCTATGATTCAAAAAACTTAGATATTATTCTGTTCATGCTAATAATCTACACCAAATTATATTTACGCGAGACTCACGCTAAACGCACGTTAGTACCACGTTAGTTAAATCGAGTATCTAAATTTGATGTTTACGATTTTTGTCTCCCCTCAATAGTATGAAGTGCATACATTTTTTTAGTTTCATAATTGGACTATTAATCACTGATCGATCGTTCGATGTTTATTGATTTGATCCGAATTATTCTTTTATGAATATTGTTTCATAAATTTAATAATATTTCATTTATTTTTGTAAGTTTAAAATGTAAAATATTCCACTTTGGTTAAACATACACATGTATATCATACATACCTGATATAATTTACAAATATGTGGATGAGATAAATTTTTAAGTGCTTCAATTTCTAATTTAACTCTTGGTAAATCATTTCCCAATTTCGATTTTTCCATTATTTTAATAGCAACTTTTTCTCCAGTTGCTAAGTGTGTTGCTAATTTTACTTTTGCAAATCCTCCACATCCTATTGTCTTTTCAACATCGTACAAACCCTTTAAAACACCGTATCGTCCCATTTTGTTTACACAAATATTTACTTATTAATTAAACAAATATAATTAAATAGCATTTATATTAAAATAATTGAGAATTCATATAATAAGTCGTAAAAATAATAAAACTGGTTTTAAAAACTTTTTATTAACTTTTAAACTTTAGTAAAAAACGCTTAATTAAAAACAACTGACATTTGTCAAATTCATTTCATTCAAACTGTAACCGTTTTTTGTTTTTTTGGTTTTTAATACTCTGCCATCTGTTCAAAAACGGTTAGAACTGATGTTGGCTTGAACTCTTCAGTCATGGCTGGTCATGGCTTTTAGGCAGAGTTGCGTACATCAATGAAAGTTACTGTTCAGTTTTCACGTGTTAAGTTTAGTTTTGGTTTAGTTAAAACTTGTTGAATAGAAATTCTTGTGAATTAATTGTTGAAAATAACTTTGTGTGTAAATAATGAACGTTAATCAAGGGCCGCATAATGCCCGAAATTTTATGACAAGAAAGAATAAAATTAAATCTGGAAATGTTAGATTTGTGGCAGGTGAATTAATATCTTTTTGCTAAATTTTTATACAAATTTAATTCAAATGAACAAATTACAAAAATTTTGTTTCGACAATGCTACGTTTGAAGTTGGAAGTATTAGTTTTCAATACTATATCATTTATAGGACGGAATTCGCTATCCAAAAAAGGGTGGCGCCGAGAGAAACCAAATATTTCAGTATCAACTGCGGATCGAACTCCAAAAATTTCTGCACTTTTTCGTTCAAGGTATGTGGTACCTTCATTAATTAAAAAAAATTTAAATAGGAATCAAACAATTGAATAAAATTTTTCTGTCCGAATGGAAATATTTTTATAACCATTCACCATAAAAAAAATCAATTCTGAAATTGTTTACCAGCTATCTACAAGTTAGAACACCGATGGCATTATAAAATTCCTTCAAAACCATTTCACTTCGCTATTAATTCTAAATATTTAATATACTTGTTGTCAAATTACGTACACAGTTGCTTTCAACTTATTTGACATTTTCAATTTTTTTCAAGAAAATAACTAGCCTGTTAAAAAATGAGTGCCACAACTATAAACTCATCTTAGAAATAAGATGTGGAAATGAAACGAATTTGCAAAATTTATGTAAAACAAGTGAAAACAAACAATTGACTGAGTTAATTGTTGAAATACCATGTATAGACAGTGTTACACATACATACATTCATCATACATACATAACTGATATCCCCATATAAAACATACTATACAATTTACATGTAATTTGCTCCCTCACGGGTAAAAAGTGATGTTTAAGAAAAGATGTTTCAAATAAAAGTTGGTTAATTTTTTATAAGGAATATTTTTTACATTTAAACTTTTGTTCTATCTCTAACGGTTTACAAGATGGGTCCTACGGATCCAAGACCCAATGACCTATCTTGCTCATTTACGAACTCGACTTCACTTTTTACTTCCTGAGTACGCTGTAATTTCAACTTTTTTCGTTTTTGAGTTATCATGTTGACAGACAGACGGACTGACAACCGAAAATGGACTAATTAGGTGATTTTATAAACACCTAGATACCAAAATTTTCTTTATAGCATCAATATTTTTAAACGTTACAAACTTGGGACTAAACTTAGTATACCTTGCATATTACACATATGCATGGTACAAAAATTTCTTTTTTAATCGTAAAATGATATATATTTTTGTTTTATTATAGTCAAAATTTACGCCTTCAATATTTTTCAACCTATTACTTTCGAATTTATTTATTTTTTATAGATTTTTGAATACCGGTGAATCAGTAAGAACTACATCAACTTCTACACCTTCTTATACAACAGATTCAGATAATTCTCGTATGACAATTGGTATGTTTGAAAGCATAATTAAATAATCTCATATTTTCCATTATTCCAACGATTTCGAATATTAATTCAGTCATAAATATTGAAATAACATGATTGGTCTATGAAATGGCTATGCCACTAAAATATTAGGCTATTTTTTACTAAACAATTCATTCATACTTTTGAACAGTACTGTTATAAGTTACTATAGTTTCTTTATGTACATCTATTTATTCAATGTCTACTGAAATTGAGTTTAAGCCTGCTGTCGTAGTTCTCTTGGTGGGAACCGATTACGGGATCTCTAGCATTTCGGGTTAACACCAAATCTCCGACAGTACAATGTTTTTTGAAAATAGTAACATTTCTTAAGTATAGTTTTAATTTTTTTTTTTTTTTTGTAATCTAAAAGCATTATGCGAAGGAAGAGGTGAAGCTCGAGAAGAAGTTGGCTTAGCAGCACTAGATATAAGCCACCCAGATTTGGGTATCTATCAAGTATCTGATACTCAAGGGTATACACAAACTTTAGCTGCCATCAATTTACTGAATCCGATTGAGGTTTGTAATTGTTCACTTTTACAGCTTTTAAACTCGGTTGTGAAGTTGAAAAGGATAGTCTTATAACACCTTAGATAAAGTAAGGCATTTTACCCAGGAATCGAATCCTCGCCTTGTGTATGTGATATAGAAATACAGATTATTTTGTGGTTTTGCTTAAAAATGTGATTTGGTGTAAGTTACAGAGCACCTAATATCTGACTTAGGTACGTAATTAACACCAAAAACGTACCTAATTTTGGCATTTTTTTAATGCGATTTCCGTACTTTGTGTCGCTGGCATAACAGACCTGAATAAAGAGAATGCCGAGTTTGGAAGTAGAGTAAAAAGAGCAATAATTTTCCACCTGCTCTCATAAAAATCTACAGGCGACGAGTCGAGCCCTGGGTCATACTGTTTTTTCGGTTTTATTTCCTCGATTATTATTAAAAAGTGTATTCAAAAAGAATATAGAATGATTATTCATCGAAAAATTGAAAAAATATTTTAGATTTTGGTTCCTTTAACTTTGTCTAATTCAAGATTAGTACACATTGTACGGCAAAGGTTTAGTACGGTGACCATAAGTAGTATTCCACGACGTTTGTTCGATGCAAACATGGGATTACAATTAGTGCATCATCTTTGTGCTCAAATATATGCCAATAGTCTATTGGATGTACAACACAAGTAAGTAAAACGTATAGTTTCAAAATGGCCATTTATTCAAGAGAGAAAGTTCTAACATGCGTAAAATAACGGTCATATTTTTACATTATCTGTAGGTATTACGCTTTAGCGGCAACTTCAGCTTTAATCAACCATTTAGAAACTTACAAACATATAGCGATAGCTTCAAAATCGTTAAAAATTATTTATTTACGTACTGAACATACAACTGCAATTGGTAATAGTGATTTTTAAAATTAAACTAAATTAGCGTGTTTTTAAGTTTAAAGTGATCCACTTACGTTTGAAAATCACATTAACCGTCAGTAAATGAGTTTTGCCTAAGTATAGGAACTATTCATAAAATACGTAACGCAAATTTCATCTTTTTGATCCCTTCATTACGCTACGTTACATTTCTGCAACGTCCTGCACATAAAACCACAATTTCTATACCTCCCCCCTATAAATAATCAAAATTTACGAAAAATAACCAAGTATAAAGATAAAAATTAAAACGAAATCGGCAACACGCCGCAAACGTCACGTTTCTTTGAAGTCTCTGTTCATGCCACACTTCGTCAAGCTAACCAATACTCCCTATCTCTAACTTGCGTGGCGTATTTTATGAATAGCCCCTTAAACCAATCACTGTTTATATAAGCTTTTACAAGCGCGGATCCAGCACTCATAAAAATTTCTAGTCATAAACTCGCTTTTAATCGATATAATGCATTCCTACAAAGAAGATTTTTACAAAATATATAACGCCCTGACCAAGATTTTGTACACTGTATAATTCCACGTGGGCCAAGCCGTAGGCCAACGTCAGTTAATGGATAAACCTGTAAAATGTTATTGTTCGCTCACGAAAATTTCAAAAGTAAATTTGTGTTTTTTAGCACATCGGTCTCACTCTTAGACTCTAAATTACAGAACCAATGTTGATGAAATTTTTACAACTTAAAAGTATGTCAAATTAAATTAAACACTAGTAACATTACGTAATTTTAATTATGTGCTAACGTCAGCACCACGCCACCAAAAAAGAAGTCGATTGGAAGTTTTGGCGGCAATGAATATGTGCATACAGCACACGCTTACTTTCAACTTAGTAGATGTTTGCGCACCCAGCAAATAGTCATATCTCTTTTCCAATACAAGTATTCATGTGCAAAAAAGAAACAGATGATATGTTGTTAAAAATCTGGCATAACATGTCTGCATATCATCTATGAAAGTGTGACGTCACAAGTCTTTAAGTCTTTTACATGTCCACAAGTCTTTGTGGGCATGTTTATGGCACTCTCAACGGTGGATCCGCTCTTGACCTTTTAGATCACTTTAAAACTCTAAAATAACACAGCTCTTTTAAAAAATGTATGCCTTTTATTTATTTATGTTTTTATTTTTCGCATAGATTGTGACACAGCTTATCGTTTAGAATTGATTGCTTCCACCAGAGGGTCAAATAAGCATGCTAGTCTTTTTGGTATTTTGAATAATACTTTAACAAATGGTGGTAGACGTTTTTTACGTGCTAATATTTTGCAACCATTATGTAAACAAGAATTGATTGTAGAACGATTACAAAGTGTTGAAGAGATAACAAATTCACCAGAACTTCTAAATTCTTTACAGGTTTATAAAATTACACTTTTTATATGTTTTGGAAATTTTTTATTTTCCGCGATAGGAGAGTTTATAGTACAAGAGACGGTATAAGGTCAAATTTCACCCATCTGGTAACCAGATGAGACATATTTTTTATAAAATTTTATTGATTTTTAAACACACCTATCAAAGTTTTACTATCGAAAAGTGTTCATGGCTATTTTTATTTAAATTAATTTTAATCAATGTTTTTTCATGAGGAGGTTTTTGCAGACAAGCCTATACCATTATTTTCGTAATTAAATTACCTTTCTTCTGATACCAATTTTGATTTGTTAATAGATCTGTGTAGATCTGTTCATACCATATTAACAGTTAAATCAATATAGGTATCTACACAGTCTGTTAACCGATCGAAATTGGTATCAGAAGAAAGATAATATATTTAAGAAAATAAGGGTATAGTTGCCTGCAAAAACCGTTCATAGAAAAAATTAATTTAAATAATAATATCAATGAACACTTTTCAATACAAAAATATGGCAGGCGTGTTTTTAAATTGATAAAATTTCATAAAAACTATGTCTCATCTAGTTATCAGATGGGTGAGATCGACCTTATATCGTTTCTCAGACCATTAAGACTCTACGCGCTTAGATTGCAACGTAAACATTAGCTTTGGTTGGGTTAACCAATTAGAAGCCAGGGTTTTACGTCCCTTGGCGTTAAAATGGAGCTGTGCTCTATTGCTCAGGCAACCAGCGGCAAACACCTGTGGTGGCTTTTGATGTAACAAGCTGTGGTAGCAATGTTTAAAACTTGTTTGGTATATCAAAGTTCAACAGTGCTTTAGATTACTTACTAATTCTTTTTAGCATATTCTTCCAAAGTTTATTAATGTTGATACAATATTAACTTTATGTATGAAAACGCCAGATTTAGAAAATGGCCACAACGCTGAATCACAAATAAATTATATTCTTACCTTGAAATCAGTGTTAGGTGCAATAGCACCTTTACGTGAAGTCCTTAAAGGTATTCAAACTCCAGCGTTAATAAAAATAAAAGAAGTAAGTATGAGATCGTCTTTTATTCAAATAATGCAAAATATAGCGGTTTTTCTGGTGTAGTTTTTTTAATTAATTTTAATTGGAAAGGTGTTTTAAGCAATTCAACATTGTCCATTTAATATTTGGTTCCTATAACATTTTTTAATCAGTAAGCAATGTATATCGCATGAGTGCTACAAATTTTGATACAGAATATTTTATTTTGAATAGAAAAAAGTAAGAATTATCAACAAAAAGTAAGAACTACACCATAGACCTCACATTAAAAATTAAATTTGCCCTTTTATTACTTTGTTTTATTTATTAAAAAGAATATTTCATCTGCAAATTATGATAAAATGAACGATTTGGTGCTCAAAGTAATACAAAAAGATGCTTTCCCATGTAAAGGACATTCTGGTGATATGCAACGTTGTTTTTCCGTACGTCCTGGAATCAACGAACTGTTAGATTTGACACGCAAGAGCTATTCCCAGTTAATCGATACTGCAAGAGGTAATTATATTCAACACGCCTCATGGGTATAGTGATAACCCTATTTCTTTTTAGAATTGGTTACCGAATTTTCCGATAAATTACGTTTACCCTTAGAATTGAACTGTAATACAAATAAAGGCTTTCATATTGTTATGAAATTAGCACCACATCAAAGAAAAATGAAATCAACTGATTTTCCACCAGAATTTATAAACGTAAAATATATAAAATAATTTTTTTTTTAAAATAAACGATTAATTTTTAAACATTATGTAGGTAACCAGACACTCAACTACTTTTTCAATGACAACAGCAAAATTGATTCAACTCAGCAAACGATTAAGAAATACTCAACAAGAAATTGAATTATTAAGCACTCGGTAGTTTTCATTTTTTTTATATATATTCCCTTTTCAAACTACCTTGCAGAAAAGTATGGTTGGTGTGCGTTCATGCCCATACATCTACACACTTTCCTGCAGGAAACACAATAAATGAAAATCAGAGAATAAAATTTAAAAAATTCTAATTTTACTTACACCATTATCATCAAACAGGGAAATACACAATGTTTTGAACGATATTCGTGAAGATATATCAAGTTTGTACATCCTTTGTGAAAATATTGCTGAATTAGACTTAATACAGTCATTGGCAGAAACAGCGAAAATTCCCAATTATGTTAAGCCAACGTTTTCCAATGATTATTTAGATATTCAAGCGTCACGTCATCCAATGTTGGAATTTTTAATGGAGAATGAACCTATACCAAATGATATAGTATGGTGATATTTAACTTATTTTATACCTAATATTAGCGATATCCTTTGTCTAAAATGCAAGAATGTATTAAGTAAGCAAAATTACTTCACTAAAATGAAAGCTGAGGAGAAGACGAAGCCTTGCTAGTAGCTCTTTTTAAATATTTTTAACCAATGTCTAATAAAATCTTGTCCCGAATCTGTATGCTAGCCGTAGCCGTACCATTCTCGCCGTTCAAATCCTCTGTAGAACCTACCACTCTTCTGTACGAATGAAAGGGTGTTAGGTCTATTTTAGTTATTAAACAGACACCCCGTCACAATACAGACAGTTTCAATTTCTTAGATCAATTTTTGTATTATATAAATTCGTATTTTGACTACCTTGGTGGTCGAAAAGCTTATTTATATAATAAAAAAAATTGATGTAGGAAATTGGGACAAAAATCGTAATTATTTCGAAATATCCTAGAGATCTCCTTTATTAACTTTTCTAATATTTATATATAGAGTAATAGTTTTTATTATACTACATTGTCTTATCCCTGGTGGAAAAAACATTTGAAGAAAGAATAAGTCTTAGAAACTTTGGAAAAATCTTAGGAACTCTGAATAATTCTAAATTTTGCAACATTTTTGGACTGTCTAATTCAGAGTTATCCAGACTACTTAAGACCAGTGCCTAAGACTTTTTCAGAATTTCTAAGGGTTATTAAAACTTTTTTCTACAATTATTTTTTCCACCTGGGTAGTATCTTAATTATGTTAACCTCCTTTGTCTTAGTTAGATTCACGAATGCTTCCCTCTTATCAGTTTCAAAGAGTGTGGCATAAACCTTTGTTTAAAAAATAGTTATCTAATTATTCAATACGAAGCTGATTAAAATCAATGCATTAAAAGATCAGTAAGAGAATGCTAAAGATAATTCACTTGTTTTTATTAGTTTATGACCAAATATCATAATTTCCACATAATTACTGGACCAAATATGAGTGGAAAAAGTATTTATATCAAACAAATAGTTCTAATACAAATAATGGCCCAGATTGGTAGTTTTGTACCAGCTAAAAAAGCAAGTTTTCGTATCACAGATAGAATTTTTACTAGAATCAATTTTGACGACTCTATTGAATGTGATGCATCTACTTTTCAACTTGATGTAAGTAATCGAAATTACACTCATACAGTTGAACACGAATTATATTGAAAATTTTAAAATATCTAGGTCAGAGAAATGAAAGTAATGATAAATTCGTTAACACCAACAAGCTTAGTCATAATTGATGAATTATGTCGTGGAACAGTTCATGATGAGGGCACAGCTATTGCTTGGACCTTATGTGAACAATTTCTGGATAAAACTGCTTTTGTTTTTTTAACTACACATTTTTTAACACTGACCAAACTTGAAGATATGTATTTAAATGTTTTAAAGTAAGTCGAAAATCAAATGTCTAAAATCAATTACAATTTTCAAATATTTTTAAATTCAAAACAAACATTAATGTATGTAGCTGGCACATGGAATCCTCAGAAAGAATGGTTGGAAACACTGTTCGTTTAACGTACACCTATCGTTTGGCACATGGAGTTACTAATTTAGAAAAATATGGGTTAGCTGCAGCACGTGCTTCGGCCATACCAAAATCTGTTGTTACTCGTGCTTCAGAAATTGTAGATCAATTAATACCCAGCGTAAAGGTAATAATCGTAAACTGACTACGGAAAAGCTGGAAACACGAAAATTGTACAGGAAGGTCAACACTGTGATTCTACCACAAAACTCTAAAAAGGTCCACTAAAGACTTCGATTATAACTAATTTTAACTCATGACCTTTATTAATGAATCACTGTTTTAGCCTTTAACTGTAGTATTCTATGTATGTTTTCAATCTCTGTGTGGTCGAGTTTTTAGTTTTTAACTGTTTTTTGGGCATACCAGGATGTTTCATAAATATTTTATCACCTTCCACTCTTGTTTTATGATACTTGGACCATCCTGTATAATGAATGATATGTATAATTTTATTTCAGCCGATTCAAAATGTTGACAAATCAAGTATGCTTGATCGATTAAAATATAATTTATTAGCAAAATTAGAATTCTTAGAATCAACTGATAGATTAACCACTTCTCTTTACGCAAACATTCTAAATGATTATAATAAAAATTTACAAAAAATTCAAAACGAAAGTGAGTCAGATATTTCTAAAATTCGGGACAACATTCATATTTTAGCAAATATTGCAAAAATGAATAATACTACTGATAATATGGATTTAGTAAAAATTAATCAAAAACATGAGGAAGAATTACAGCCAAGAAATTCTTCCCAACAATCTTCGCAAAATAAAATAACTGAAGAAATTTTCGAAGCTACCATGCGTCAATTTTTGGATAGCGATGATGAAGAGATTAGCCAAGATGCGAGTATAGCTTTAGATTGTTTAAATATAAATCAATCATCTACTACTTCGAAAAGTAATAGTAAACTAAATTGCTTGGAGCTAGTATGTGCTAACTATTCTACCCCAGATTCTAGCTCTAATTCACAAGGTAATCAAAGTGAAACCAGCAAATCAAATCATTATCTGACAGCAAATTTCAAGGAGAAATCTAATATTTATAAAACGCCACAGACGAATATCGTCGCTTCATCAAAAACCAAATATAACGACAATTCGAATTTCCAAATATCTTCAAATAAAAATATATTCTCCCAGCAATTATATGAAATTTCTCCAGTAAATTCTCAAATACGAAATGTAGAAACTTCCTCATCATTTAATCAAGAATTAATTGGCAATCATCTTGAGGTTAATACCACTGATTCGACAACAGATTTCGGAGAGAAATCTAATATTTATAAAACTCCATACGTGAATAACGACGCTTCATCAAATAATGAATATAATGAAAATTCTTATTTCCAATTACCTTCAAATAATTTCCATCAGCAATTATATGAAATTTCTCCATCGAATTCTCAACAACGAAACACAGAAAGTTCTCCATCACTTAATCAAGAATCAATTGTTAATTATCTTGGGATTAATACTAGTGATTCAACAGCAGATTTCGGAGAACAAACTGACATTTATAAAACTCCACATGCGAATATGAACGCACCATCAAACGTCATATATGATGAAAATTCTGATTTTCAATTACTTTCAAATAAAAATGTATTCCCTCAACAATTATATGAAATTTCACCATCAAACTCTCAACTGCAAAATATAGAAGCGGCCTCATCGCTAAATCAAGGAGTAATTCGTAATCATAATGCGATTGATACTAGTTATACGACAACAAATCCCGAAGACACATCTAATATTTATAGAACTCCAAAACATGTGAATATTATGTATTCTCCACATAATTCTCAATTAGAGTTAGAAACTTCATCATCAACAAATACCAAAAATACCCCATTTCAAAACAATAATTTAAATTACTACAGCAATACAAATAATTTTCCATCAAATGAGATAATTATCTACAATAATAATAATCCAATTTTAGCACCGGAAACAACGTTTCTTAACACAAGCAGTTCACCAAAAACAAGTTTTGATTCGAATTATTCTATTAATAAAGTTTCAACGAAACGCCGCACGATTAATTTTACGAATGCAGCGTCTAAATCAAGAAAATTGAATTCAAAATCGAATAACAGAGACAATAATATTTCGAATAGATTAGTTTCATCTTTTCGGATTATTAAAACATTTTTGGAACAATCTGCAACCAGTGATGATAGTCGTGCTCATGCAAATATTCAGTTGGCGAGTCATCAGAACCAAACATGTACATCAATTATTCCTGGAACAGTTTTTAGCAATGATGATGACAAGGAAATTAACTTCAAATTAGATCCATCACGACAAACTACCTCAACATCGTCATCAGGTGTATCTCATTTACTATCAGATGAAAACAATGAGAATTATGAACGACTAATTAACAATATTGAACAGTATAAACCAAATTTTAATAATACAACATTCAAATATGTGTTTCGTAGTGATAATAATATGGTAAATAAATTATAAGCTTTCATAATGTCGTTTCATTTGTTATCATTTTAAATCCCGTTTCGTTAGATTTTTCCTCAGAAATTCAACTGTGGGTGAATTTTAAGTGAGAGATCTAGAATCTCTTCTGAATCTTGGACCCTTTAGAATATGGTCCCCAGTCCTCTCATCTGGTATACATCGGCCATATGCTTGCGCATCTTATCTTGAGCGAGTCATCTCACGCTCAACCATCTCTGACGCAAGGCAAAATATTAAGAATCTGTCCTATTTGTCAATTTGTATTAGGCTGACTTTAAGGTAGTTCCTCCGCGACCGTCCAGTCAAAAAGTTTTGGACTAATACTATCATTCAGTGCATTTACTGTGCTATGACTATTATACATATACCATATATTATTTTCAAAAGACTGTAGTTCCTCACTACTGATTCTAGTATACATATAAGCACACACACTATGACATATGCCTTTAACATTAGTCTTCATATCTTTTCCACAAAAATCATCGCTAAAACGAGTTATTTATTTAAGTTTTTTATCGAAACTATATGGTAAATAATTTTTATTTTTATTTATATATTTTCTAAATATAGTATTCTACATTATATTAGTTTTTCATAGAGATGGTGGACGTCATTCATTGGTAAATAAATATAATATTTGTAAATTTGTGTATTTTTATACACTTCTCCCATGTACACGTACAAATTGCGTCACTTTTAATTGCTAATATCTCATGTATGGCATGGTAAATCATCTTCTAATTTTAACAGCAAGTGTATTATGAATTAAATATTTTATATTCTGAGTTTTGAGAAATTCTTGGAATATCACTTTCGTGTAGGTACTACCTTAAAAATCAGATTTCGGTTAAGTATCTTAAAAAAGGTGACGCATCACCCTGTATGACTGTGTAAAATTTCAAGTCGATATTTCTATAAATAACGAAAATATGAGGGTGTCTCACCTTAAAAGCGATATAACGTAACACACACTATTTGCTGCGATTATTCGTATCGTGTTTTTTTTTCAGTACAGGTAATCAGTTCAATTTGAAACTTAGAATAGCACAATGCCTGCCAACTTGATCATAAACCATCTCGCTTTCGGTCCGATAAGAAACCTATATTTTTTAGATTTGTCACAGTAAGCTTTCAAGCGATGGTTTCTTCGTTTTAGCGATCTATATGACCAGTCTACTTCATCCTTCCCATTTTAAATTGATTTGGCAACATTAGGTTCGTCAAACAATAGGGGATAATCCTGATATCGAGTTGGCCATATTATCCAAAAAAATGTAAAATTAGACTTGATGCTTATGACAAAATTTGAAAGTGAAATTAAAATTGATTAAAAAGCGAAGAAGTTATAAGCAATCAAAGATTGCATTCAAAGATTGTCCATCTCTTTTAGCAATAGCAAAATTGTGTAAGTAATCTCTATGGCGATATTCACGTATGACATCACTTGTGGATATCTTCCTCTTTGTTTAATTAGGAATTTTAAACCAACTTCACTTTTCTTAAAGTGAAAATACTTCATCTAAAAATATAAAAAAAAAATTTAGATCCTCTGTTGTTACATTTCATCAAAGATTTATCCCAGCTTTCTTTTCCAGTATAATACCATTAGTGTCCTTCCCTTGAAGAGTTTTTTCCAACTCATAGATGATAGATCTTCACACTTATGATAGGCAGAAAATGTGTTTATACAATATTGATTTCTACATCTTTACATACATATGAGGTCTCGAAAAATTCGAGATATAATGTAACATACATGATTTGTTACGTATTAAGAAAAATGATTAAGAAAAAAATGTTCTCGTTTCAATGCAAATATTATGGAAAATAAAAATAATTTTGAATGCTCTAATTCTAATGAATTTTAATATTTTATGTAAGAAGTATTATTAATCTTGTCATACATGCATGGAGAAAGAACCAATATCTTTAGAGCTAACTAATTTCGTTGTTAGTCATAGTCATTCATACTTCATAAACGGTCGTGTTTTTTTATTGAAAGATTTATTTTGAGATACGCCCTTTCATCAAAATATAATAGGTTTTCTACCTATTCCTTAATGATTAAACAATCACCAAAGTTCGATTATTTTAGTTAATGACCCTAATAATTTTTATTAATCGGATGTAAAAAGTCATCTATTTAAAGCTTTTATTTAACTTTACTTGTATGAATATCCTGGAATTTTGCAATCAATATTTGACTCACTTCCACTAATTGTTATCGGCAGTGTTGCCAACTTTCAACTCTAAGGCCCACTAAACAGGCGATAGAAAACCACTAAAAAACAACTAGAGAGCAATAATATTGCCAGAAATGATATTAAAGTATTAAATTATTTAAATTATTTTCCCACTAAAGGTAGAAAAATAGTAGAAAAAAACCACTAGTTTTAGTGGTAAAAATACTCAGTTGACAACACTGGTTATCGGGCTGAAATTTGGCACACACGTTTTGTTCTCGTGACAATGCACGTTACGGTAAGTATGATCTGATTTTCCCATCGCTTCCATTATATTTGATATACATACGTTTTTATTCTTTAAATAAAAAATCATTTTTAGGGACAAGCTTTTATTGTACTAAAAAGTAGAAAATAATTTTTCTTATGAGTCACTCATGAATAATTATAAAAGCTTGAGGCGAATCATCCTTTTGATATTTTAAATTGAGAGCATCCAGCTTTTACAAATAGTCATGTATGAATGACTCATAAGAAAAAATTATTTTCTTTTTTTTAGTAGGTAGGTGCAATAAAAGCTTGCAGCCTCTTAAAACGTATTTTTTATTTAAATTTTTGGTTAAAACGATCTTTTTGAGAGAAGTACACCTTTTATCAAAACAAGGCAGATAAGCCATAAGATGATTAGATTAGCTATATTTAATAATGAGAATTTTTTAATACTTAGCGTGTTTCTCAGACAGAAAAATTAATATTTTACCTAGCAGTGCATCGATTTACTAAATAGTTTTTTTAGAATTATTTATGGTAAGTTTTTTAATTATTTTATAGTTAATTTGTAAAATAAAATAATTATACTTCGATTTGTTTTTTTCTTAGTAAATTAACTGGACGGAACTTAACAATTTAACATATATTTTAAAACATTAATTTCAAAATTGATTTAAGAAATGAATGAAATTAATGCTAAACGAAAAAACAATGATATACAGAAATTATTTGAAATGATTAAAATTTTAAACGACTTAACAGTGAATACATCGAATTCCAATTTAATAGAAATATTGATTGATATTGGTGAGTTAGCTGGAGAGATCTCATTTAACAACAAAGATAGTGAATGCATACGGAATAAGTATGGAAACATTCAAAGAATTAAAATTCGAAGAAAGTTGAACAACACAGAAATTGAAGAAACTGGGATGAAAATTAATGACGATGGAATTGATTTCAAAAAGCTAAGCTTTTTGAAACAAACATTACCAACGTTAAGTGATAATGAAAAAGAATTAGCTTTTATTGATTACGAAGAAAAGCAAAGCATAATACAAGCTTTATATAATCTTCAAATAAAAATTGCCCACGTTCTATGTGAAGAAAACGGATTGTTTCCATCTAATGCTGATTTAGAAAAACAAATAAAGATTTTAAAATCTAATTACAATCCTAAAGAGCATCATATTTTAAATATCATACAATTTTCTAGTAAACGCTATCAACAAATAGTTTTCAAGAGGATTAAAGAAGAATTCACTGCATTTGAAAATGTAGATTTAAATTCCAAAGATGATTTATATTATTTTGGAAGAAAGTTTACAATTATCGGTGAATTACTACATGAAATTAATGAAGATCGAACAATTCAAATGAATTATAAGTTACAGAATGCATTTAAGAATTTAAATAATACACGAGATCTTCTAATTCATCATCATAAACAAGTAGATGATTACAAAGAAAATAAAGAAGAAATAGAAAAACTTATTATAAATATAAAAACAGATTTTTTGAAACTTATCATTGCGGAGGGAAAAAATGTGTTCCGGTTAAATAACGATGATTTAGAAATTGCAAATTCATTAAAAATGAACTCCGAAAAACTAAATGGATTCATTAAAAACAGCAAAACCAAAGAAAAATCTAGTATTAGTAATATTAATCTTACTGATAGTATCGTTACCGATTCTATTAAATTGGTAAATAAATTAAAAAACTTAATAATACTTGTAGCTGATGCTTTAAAATCTCAAAATTCTGCCAAAACATGGGAAATATTGAATAAAAGTTGTCAAAATATTAATAGACAATTAACCATAAAGTCAAGACCATATTCTCAAGAAAACATACAAACATTAATGAAAAATATAGAAACTTACGTTAAAGAAATCAAGACAAAATTAACAGGAGATCTAACCATTTATTATCAAGGAGACATCAAAAAATTAAGCAAGAACTTACAAATTATTTATTTCATCGAAGCTCTATCAGAAAATGATAAACAAGTAATAATCAATTTTGGTGATGAGTTAAGCAAAAAACGTAAGCAAGAAAATTGTGAAAAAAAGAAAAAAATTGATGAAGAAAATAAAAATCGAGAACAAAACAAAATACGATGGGTAATACAAGATATCTTACGAAATATCCATTTCGAAATAGATTATTTAAACGAAATCGAGCAAAGAAAACTTACAAATAACAAACAAGACTACATCATGGATCATATTGTCTCAATTATTGGCCAATATCAAAGAGATTTAAATGATGCCTACAATAAATTATTAAAACTAGACGATAACTTAATTTCACCAATACCGACAAGTATTTGTCTTGGAGCTAGTGTGTCATCAAAAAAAGCAAGATCTTACGAATTAGTTCATAATATATTTTCTTTGGATAGAGAATCTCTATGCAACCGAATTAAAGAAGATATATTACCTGCACAAAATCATTTTTATTACATATTTAAAATTTATGAATACGAAAGTTTCAAAAGCGTTCCTAGATCTGTTCAAACGTACTACAATTTAGGAGTATGTTATCTAAGTTTGCATATGACCAACGAAGCTATTGTATATCTTGAACAAGGTATAAAGATGTTGGAAGAAATGAATACTAAAGAGCAGTATTTGTTACAGTATGTCATCTGCTCAGGTGAAAATAAATTTTGTGTTCATTCTCACCTGAATACATCGGATTATGACATCAGTTCACTGTTCATGTATTTATATATTAATCTTATTTTATCATTATGTTATAAGCTAATTGAAAACAATGATAAAGCCTACGAAATATTAAAACCTATTTATGAACAGATTAAATCAATAAAAGATTTAGAAAATTTTTGTGATAACTGTTATTCTTTGGTTTATTCAATTTGCAATAATATTACATTAGACTTATATAATATATATTATTCCAATTCAAATCAAAATGGTAATGATTACGAAGACGCTTTAAGAGTACTTGAAAAATTATCAAAAAATGATTTTCGTAGTAAGATTCATTTAATGATTGCTTATACTCAATTAAATAAATATAAACAGGCAATTGAAATAATTGAGTCTTTTTTAAAGGATCCAAATTTGAGTTTAATTTATAAGTTTCAAGTTTTGATACATAAACATGAACTGTTAGAAAAAAATTCAAATGATGTTGAATATGTAAATAAGACAAAAGAAATATTATCAGAATTGAATGAAATAAAGAAATTTGAAAATGAATTCAAAGAACACTGTGGCGATGATTATGTGGCAATTGATTTATTTATTATTACTATAAAACTTGAATTAATTTTCAGACATATTCAAGTAATTGGTCACGAGCCATGTGAAATTCATCCAGAGATTTTAAAACTAGAAATAATTCAATTAGAAATTGAATTAAATAATTTGTCTAAATTTTTTAAAATAATTACTACGGTTATTAGTGAACATTTTCGTAAAATTTATCAATATTATACTTTAATTATTTGTGGAATGATTTTTACTGATAAAAAAGAGTTTGAAGAAAAGATTGAAAACGCAAAGGATTATTTTAGTAAATTGCAAATTTTAGATAAACATAAAAATGCATATTATTTGGCTGTAGCTTATAAGAATTATGCGATTAAATATATACCACAAACTGAGTTCGAAGAACGTTTAAAATATAAACAAAATGCGTTAGATATTATAAAACAATACGAACCAGAAAATGATTTAAATTTTGAGCTTTTAATGGATTTAGGTGCCGAACATTATGTATTAGGAGGGAAATGTATTTCTTGTAATAATCCAGAGGATGCCCTTAAAAATTATAACAAATCAATTAATTATTTTCAACAAATTGAACACGATTTAAATATAGATCTCTCAAAAAAGTGTACTTTATACAATGGTTTAGCTACAGTATATGAGAAAATAGCAATTATAAATTGGAAATCGGATTCAGAATCATTATCAATAGCACAATTATATTTTGAAGAAACAGAAAAATTAATAAGTATTCTTATAAAACAAAAGAAAGATACTCCTGAAGAAATAAATAACAATGAAAAAATTCAAATTTTAGAGGAACTAAAATACGAAACTGCATGTAAAAAGGAAAATTGTAAACGCAGACAATTATCAGATAATTTTGAGTATGAATTAATCTTAATTGACGCTTATATTGAATCTGATAAATTATTAGAGGCAAATAACTCAATCTCGAATATTTTAAATATTTCCAAAAATCCACTAGTTATGTATCGTGCTTTGAAATTAAAATTTAAGTTAATAAAGAAAACAATTAAAGATCCAAACGAATTAATAAATGAAATCAAAAAAATGCTTTTACAGTTAGACCTTTTAATAAAAGATATTAAAAAGGAAGGGACAAAAACGGATGATTACATCTTGATTAATTTATTTATTATTTATTTAAAACTCGATTCATTCAACGAAAATTTAATCTTAATTAAGGAAGTCCAAACAAATTGTATTGTAAAAAATCTAAAGCCAGAACTTTTCCAAATTGAAGATGAATTTAATTATTTAATATCAAAAATAAACATAATTTCCACATGTATTGACGACCAGTTAAAAAATGTTTTTAATCAGTTTACTTGGTGCTTTTCTAGGATGACGAATATTACTAGTTCTGAAAATGAATTTGACGAACTATTTAAAAAAACAAATGATTATTTTAATAAATTAAAAACCTTTAAATCTACGTATGCATATTATTTAGCGTTAAATTGTGCGAACTTTGCTGAAAAACAAGTAAATTCCGAAAAATATATAAAATATTTAAAACAAGGATTAGATATTGTAAAACAATACAAAACAGATTCAAATAATAATGATTTGGTAATTAACCTATCAATTGATTTAGCTACTGAACATCATAAGTTAGGAAATTCATGTTTAAAACCAGAAAATGCACTTGACAATTATAATAAATCAATAAAATATCTTCAACAAATTGAACACGATTCTAATATAGAATTTAGAAGAAAGTGTAATATTTACACGGCTTTAGCTTCGTGTTATAAGGATAAAGGAATTAACACACAGAATGTAGAATCTATACTAGAAGCTTTGTTGTATTGTGAAAAGGTTACAGAATTACTAAACTTGAAAATCATATACCAAAAAACAAACCGAAACGACGTTATTAAGAAATTATTAGAACAAAAAGGGGCCATTGAAATTTGTAAACAAGAATGTGCTTGGTATTTATTATTAAGTTGGCGATCTAAAAAAAAAAATATGAGTATTGTGACAGGAATGAATTTAAAATTACAAAATACAGATTGTAAGAAATATCAGCTAATGTTGTCTTCTACTAGTAGCCCCTACTCAAAGACCACGTCATATCTAGACTTACTCTAGACTTATTTATCTAGATTATTTAGGTATCTAGACTTACATTAATGTAAAATTTTAACTTGAACTTTTATATGTTAGTACTATAACTTCTTCGTTTTCTGTAATAGTGTCCCATTTTTTTAACGCAAGGGCTAAAAATTTCAGAACCCAACAAACTCCTCTATAGTCAACAAACTTAATCTAACAAACTCGTAATTAAAACAATACACAGTTATCAAAAAATAAAATAAGAAACGTTCAAGATAACGAAAATGTAATAGATAAAAAAATTAAATAGTGTTATATATGAACAAAATACACTAAAAGAACAAAATACATAACCGTGTATTAGTGCTCACAGCTATCTTGTGCTCACTGCTCAAAGAAATGATCATAATATAAAATAATATATATGTGTATAATATTTTAATATCATTTATGCTAATTATTATTGAAAGTTTTGTGATAAAAATCAAAATTATTCTGGTAACACTATTGTCTAGTGGTTTTCTATCGTCCGTTTAATGGACTTAAGAATTGAAAATTGGCAACACCTGGTGACAATTTTGTAATAGGTGAAACTGATCTTCTGATGGTATTTAATAGGTAACAATTGTACATATCACTGAATTATATAAATTTAAAACAATGGATAAGTCCTTGTAAGATTGAAAATTTCCCTTTTTATCAATAAAAATGAAATAAATCAAAGTCTGGTTTCCTTAAACTTGTTTTCTTATTTATTTTAATAAATTTATTTACTTTTCATTTATATTTTTATCGTTTAATCTAGTTTTATATGTAAACCTTTGTTTGTACATAGTATAAGCCATCTCACTATATTATTTCTTATTAAGTACATGTACTCGTCACATCACTACTATGATTGTATTTACTGCACATGACATATCATAGCGGTGTAACTAAAGTTGTACACGTTGCCGACTCGTCATCAAGTGTTGTGGAAAGTGGAGTTAATTTTAGTTTTACAGCAAACTTCTCATCATTAGCGTGTATTGAATTGTTCGGGTAGTTGTGTATGCCAAAATTTTGATAAAAAATGTCTGGAAAAAAAGAAAATAAAGCTTTTACTAAAGAAGAAGAATTATTGCTTCAAGATTTCAGTCGAAATGTTTCCACAAAATCATCAGCTTTATTTTATGGTAATGCATTCATCGTATCGGCAATTCCAATATGTAAGTTTAAAAAAAAACTGATTTTAATGAATGAAACTAATTATTTGAATCATTAAGGGTTATTCTGGAGAATCCATATGATTGATTTATACTCATCGTTTATCTCATTCATTTTGGTTACCGTTGGCTCTACATATTTAGTGGCAATGGCATATCGTAATACAAAATTTGTATTAAAACATAAAATTGCTGTGAAACGTGAAGATGCTGTTACACGGGATATGAATCGTAAATTAGCAGAAGATAAAAAAATGAGCAAAAAAGAAAAGGATGAACGTATCTTATGGAAGAAAAATGAAGTTGCCGATTATGAAGCTACAACATTTTCAATTTTCTACAATAATGCATTATTTTTGGCTATTGTTATATTTGCCAGCTTCTATTTGCTTCGTTCATTTACACCAGCTGTGTATCCTTTACAATACGTATTATAATATTGGTTGATAAGTCAGAACTTCGAAACTATGATAAAATCTTACAAAAATTCATTTCAACAGAGTGTATCATACATTATTTCAATATACTTTAAACGTAGCCCCCGCGAATTAAACTTAAGGTTTCAAAATGGTACCGATCCATACCTAATAGCAATCTCAATTTTTTTCTAGAGTAAGTAATAAGGACCCAAGCTTTATGAAAATCCAGATCAATTAACTATTAGACTAATGATTTCTAAGAATTTACCTCAACTCGATCCAAAAAATTGCTATTTAAATGAGATTTTAGGCGATACCTCGTAGACTATGCATCATTCAAGCTTCAAATAAACCTGAATTGCGAATTTTTTGTGCTTAAATTATCCTATGTAGTTTTATCGAAATTGGAAAATTTGAAGAAAAAAAAGTCGAAAAAACCACAAAGAACTTGAGTAATTTTTTTTTTAGTAGAGTAATTTTGATCTAATATATGCAAAGAACCTAACATATAGTATCTCAAAAACTTCTCACCTCGTCGCCAAATGAACTAGCATTTTGTGTATTTTTAACATTCGTACCAAAAAACGTACTATTTAGTAAAAAAAAAAAATTTTCCTTAACGTTTTATTTACAGTAATTACATTTTATCTGTAGGAACAACAGCAGGACTTTTAGCGTTATTATCGACTGGATCACAATAAAAAAACACATCATATTATTTAATTTATATTAATTTTTATTGTTAGTTTATTATATAAACAAAGTTCGTAAATAAAAAAATTTTTTGTACTAAAATTCTAATTTTCAATTTAATTGATATCAATTTTCCAATACTTTGCTTTTTAATAATTGAATTTTTTTCTTAAAATTTAGATAAAAATGATCAATAAGTTGATTAATGAATATTTGCAATAAATTCGTATACACAAATTTTGGTGTGAAATTTCGATTAAAAATTATTTATTGTTAATGACATTATTTACTTTTTCCCTTTTTCTAAGCGAAATTGTTTTTATGTATAAAGAAGATTAGGTATTTAAGACCAACAATATACAGATTGTCCCAGATTTGAACACGGAGAGTTAAATAGGCGATAGATCAACCAAAAAATGTCTCGGCCCCACTTCTGGAATTATTAATGCATTAAAATTATCAACCTCTAATTCTATTTTTCCTAGTCAGTTAAGTAATTTGATACAAAAGGAAATTTTATGAATAATGATTACACGATTTTATTTTCGATTACATATTTATATTTGAATTTCACAATATATGATTTAGGTATGAACATTAGGTATTTTTAAACAAAACAAACATTGCACAATACACAATCGTTAATCAACACTTATCTAAATATATATCACAGATATGGGTAGTCTCAGATCAAATAATTTCTTTTCGACATCAAAGAATATTATTTATTTACTGAAACTACCACGATCTATGTCTAAAACTTACATTTTATTATCTATTTAGTATTTTCGAATAATAAAGTATTTATACGCCCGCTTTCCATAATTGTATGTTAATTCACTCCAAAAATGATAATTTGTCAAATAAAAATATTTTATGAATAAAAAATGTATGATTATCGAAAATATCTTTGTTCTAGAACAAGCTTTTATTTTTTGGAAATATTTGCAATAAGTCGATTTATGTAGGCGTAATCTTTAGATAGTCCGACAACAGTGAGGAAGTGTTTTTGAGTAACGAAAAGTTGCGAAGGAAATGTCGGGCATTATGATTGATGCACATAATTATAAAACACCATAAATCGAGGTTATTTTTGTCAAGAAAAAATGTGCAAAGAAAAACGGACGGGTTATGTAGTGGTCTACGTATAATTTTCACTCTCCACGACAAAGGATTTTACTCAAAAGGATACCATGAGGGTACTTATCCCAATAGCTAGTCTAAATTTCTAAACAAATTTTAAACTTGTTATAAATAATTCCAAAAAATTTGCGCTGACTTCTGGATGTATATATATATATATTTTTATCAATTATATTTTTTTTGAAAATCAGTAAAAAGATCCAATATTATTTAGGTATAGATGTTTCATAAATACGAAAAAATTATATCTGTTGCTAAGACATTCGTAAATCGACAATTGTGAACCGTATTTTGAATGTATTATTGTGCTTTCCCGATTTGTGTCAGAGCAGCGTTATAAACACTTCAGGTGATGTATTTCACAATTTTCAGTTGAAATGTACAGCGTTATTATCATAAAACACCCTATGAAGTGTAACATTGCAAAATAGTCATTAAGAATTGAAGATGAGTGGCGTGGTTTTCGCAAGATCGTTGGAGCCGATATATGTAATACAAAGTATGGAAACCATCTAGTTAGCCATTTATGATATGTGAAGTAAGAAGAGTATAAAATATGAAGTAAGACGTTTTTATGCATAAAACCAAGAAAACAAAACGGTAGCGTTGTACAGTAATCACAAAGCAAGGTTGTATAGCAATCACATAGCAAAGCAGGATTGTTGTGTCTATTGACAGCGATCATACCACATAGGAGTCAATATATAAGAACGTCTTACTTCATATATTATAAATGGCTAACGAGATGGTTGTATACTGCCGATAAAATATACACAAATCTGCAAGAAACATTATTTCGATAGTACATAGTGTATGTATTGAAATCGGGTGTTTTATAGATTGCTCGGCAGATATTTGTAGTTGACACTAATCTTGAAGCTTTTTCTTTTTGACACGTTGGTGCCATTTCCTATTTGTGGTCATTTGTCAACCTGCCCCTATGGAACGTAAGTCTATCGGATTGGAGGGAATATAAGTTTTTCATATGCTATGCAATTTATTAAATGTTAAAAAGCAGGTGAGGTTTAATTATGCCAATTTCTTGACAAAAATTTATGTATTAAACAAATTAATAGAACTTTCTCACATGTTGATTTATTTGAGGATATTGTATGGATCCAAGATATGTTCAAAACTCGTATTTTATATTATACTTTTGCAAAATATTCGATATTTCTTTAAATAAAATAGTTAATATATTCGACAATCATAAAATAATAATTGATTATTTAATTAAATTGTACTGATTTATTGGTTTGAAACTTACATTATCGAATACAATTACTTAAATTCTTCCAAAATCCAGTATTCTTATACAACTATTAAGTTAACTATTTTTTCAAGAATGATTAAAATACAATTCAAAAATTTGAAGACACAAAACAATTCGAAAAACTTATTACGAATCATAATTATGAGTATTATAAATTCAAATGACAATTTCGTTTTCCTAAAACTGAAATAATAAATGTAAATGCAGGTATTTGGACACACCTCGACAATACGGAACCACGGAGATGCACTTAATATAGACTAACAGTTTGTGGTGACATATAATCACACAACTTTTGTAATGATTTCTTTTTTTAAATTGCGACTAATTAGGGTAAGAACAACAGGTGTTAATACTTATGTGGGTCGCGGTACAACGTATCAGCTGATATGAATCGACCTTTTCTTTTAAAAAAATTATTTTTTTGTTTGTTTCGAACACATGTTAAAATACTTTTCAAGTATAGACATATCACATATTTTATATTTTTGTCAAACAGCGCTGTTTGATTAAGGTAAAAGATATTTATTTATTTTCTTTACTTGTTTTTTGGCAGCTATAGAAAATAATAGCAAATCGATTAAAAGGTCTATTATTGTTTCAGCGATTTACATTTATTTAATACGTCTGTGATACAGGCCCATTGTTTAGAAATTATTCAGTATGAACTATGCAAAAGGAATTCTGTTTATTGAGCAAGTTAGTTAATAAAAATATTAATAGAACGAAAGCTTCTAGGTATCGTAAAGTTTCTCAATGAAGAAATCAACAGGTCAATGATAAAGAATAATAAATTGAAACGAAGTTGAAAATATCGAAAGGAATTCATAAACGCCAAAAAATCCTGAGAATCTAATCAACTTTAAACTTCATTTAACAACTTCATTTCACTCTAAAATAATATAACGTGGGAAAAATGAATTTTATTTTTATGTCACGTTTTGATTCTCAAATGATAATCATCTGTAAGCATTTTATAAAATTGGTTGCAGTTTTCTTGTCTCTATCATTGATTTAAATGGAGACCAGATAAAATTTTCGATAAGAATCAATATTTACACTGTTATTTGTCTAAACAATTCAAGTGGTGCAAAACAAGTATCTTTTTTCGTCCTAGATACTGATTTAAATATTACTTCACAATCTATAGGAGTAACAACAAAATATAGATTTTATCCATTTTTGTGTTTAATTAAAAATAAATTATTCTGTTCGATCAATATAATAGTAAAATTAGTTTTGAAAAATTACAAAATGAACACAAAAAATTACAACAATTACTATAAATAAATAAAATAAGTAGAGGTATTTCCAGTGTTTCGAGATCTATGAAAAGATATTCGATTGATTTGAAACAATATTTTCTAGGATACATTTTAATTAATTTACAAAGCAAATAATTCGATTATTCTTTCGAATTATGTAATAATAACTAAATGTTTTACTTATTAAATAAATTATAATCATTTATAAATTAACTATTCTATAAAAAAAACAAGTCAAAATATTCTACGAAACACAAACGTAGAAATGAAATTTCTTAATAACGTCTTTTAATAAACAGATATCATATGATGGTTATATCTTTAACTCAGCGGGCAGTTATCTCGAGAGATTGAATTCAAGTTTTCGAACCCTTAAGTTTCAATTGCCATTTGGAAAAATATTGTTTATATCATAATCGAAACACAAAACTCTAAGTTTATTGGCCCATGTAGAAATTTCATTTCCCAAAAATTAGTAATTCAGGTTTTTTTATTAAATATAAATAAAATTCTTCTTATAAAATAAATTTTATACTTTTATGGAATGGTAATATGTATTTGTTCCCGATCCCTCTTATCTCGAATAATTAATTAGTAGTGCGCATGAATACTAAATCAAATTTGAATGAACATAAAAACCAAGGCGTAGAGAAAAACAAAATGAACCGATATGAGAGGACGAAATGTGTCTCGTACTTTATACTTGCATGACGTCAATGATTTAGCGAGCATCATATCGCATTGATAGTGTTAATTATTATCTCGTAAATTAAGCCTGAGATCCAAATTTGGTAAAGAGCATTTTCTTGTTTTTTCTCAGCTTATTCAGAAAGCGGAGAGGTCTGCAGTCAATTATAGAACACCCTGTATAAGCATATTAGGAGAATATGTTTTCTCATAAACTTATATACAATCTGAATATTATACCTCCGTTAAATTGATTGATTAGGAAACATGATTCTGACTTGGTCCAGAACATGATTGAACACCTTGATTTCTTTATGCCATGCTAAAAATTGATATTTCTATAATAATCGAATTTTTGAATTCTGTGTTACAATGTGTTCTTAACTACTCCTGCCGTTGGATAGCTTTAATCATGTGGAAAAATATGTTAATATCCTTTATTATAATTTGTATAACGAACAGTTTATTTCATTTTTTGTGATTTTTAACCAACGTATGAACTAAGAACCGAATATTTATAGGAATGAGTAACACAGAACTTATTTAATATTACTGAATTATTTGCTAATTATACTACTCGTTCAAAATGACTAGAATAAATCACAAACAGTTACCCATTGAATAAACAGATCTGTAATTCTATAGTTTAAACAAAAAATACGATTTCAAATTTTAAGATTATATCAAAAAGCAAAATTTAAAAAAAATAAAAATAAAAAACATTTCACGAAACACATTTATAAAATTAAAAAACAATATTTCTGTTTTAAGCACGATTTGGCGTATTTAGTTGTGCTACTAAAAAACATCAAGTCAGTATTCCATTTGGAGGAATTTGTCTAATATCTCAAAATGGATTACGATTAAATTAATAATGACTAAGAAAAATAAACTATCCCTAATGTACTTTTTTTATTGACTTACGATTACCCATAAAATTATGAAACATTAAAAATGCAACTATTTTCTGGGAAGATAGTTGTTATCCATTTTTAATGGAGTCGTTATTATTTTTATGTTTAAAATAAAAATTTTTACGCAAGAAGTATGTAAATCCGTCTCATTTCAAACTCTTAAACAATTGAAACATGTACAGGCTGTTCTATCATTGACTGTAGATTCCTGCACTTCCTGATTAAGATTATCAAGACGAACGAAAAAAATCTTTATCAAATTTTGATCTGAAGGCTACTTTGCGATATATTATTAATTGAAAAATAAAAAAATCCATCCATACACAGAGCGAGTTCTGAAAATCATTAGGCGTGGGAGGCGTGTAAATTTAGTAACTTTAAATTATAAAATAATTTAATTGACAGTTTATATCAAAAAATTATAACAAAAATTAATCTCTATAGCAAAAGCTAATCTCTGGATTCCCAGATATTGTAACAATTTCATTATTAATAAAAAAAAAAAAAAATAATTTCATAATAAAATGCAACGATAAAGGCACAAACTGTTTTTGATATAATTTTTAGATTTCATATAAACTGGCAAATTAAATTATATTACAATTTAAAAGTACTAAATTTGCATGCCTACAACGTCTACTGATTTTTAGTAAATGGGCAGATTCTTAATTTTTAAATTTACAATATATAGATATTAGGCCCCCGATTGAAGTTTGGTAAAGAGCTTTTTAGTTCGTCTTGATAAGCAAGCTAATTCAGGAAGTTCTTCAGACAATTACAGAACATGCTGTATAGGTAAATTAAAACAATTACTTTTGATTACTATTTCTTAAAACAATATTCTGATTTTGAAATTAAAGTTTGCATGTCGAACTAATCAGCTGCCAAAGCATTAACCTCCTTAATTTAATTAAAGATTAACAAACTAGACTTAAAGGTGAGAAATTCATTTCATTAGCGCCTAAAATGACATGTATGAAAAGTTTCATTTTCACACTTACTTCGTTCTGTCCAAAGTCAACTTAAAATAAATAAAATTATGATATTTCACACTTTCCATCACGATTTAAAATAAATTGAACATCAATTTGAATGTGTAGTAAACATTTTTTGAGTTATAATAAATTTGAGTTGAAAATTTACGTTTTTGTTATATATTAAAAAAAAAAAAGAACATTAGCGTTAGTTGATAATTCAACTAGTTTTTTTTTTTTTTAAATTTTACTTTAAAATAATAAATATCATCATGTGTTATTTAACAGTGATAGGCCAAAAGATAAGCCACCGTTATCTGTTTGAATTATGACGAGAATAACGACCACGTCCCCTACGTCCATTACGATTAAAACCTCTATAATATTTATGTGAATGGCGTGAGTCTTGTTCTTCCTCTTCTTGTATTTTTTCTTGATTCTGTTGTTTTTGTTGTTTATTTTGTTGCGGTTGCTGCTGCGATTGTGATTTATTTTGTGATACACAATTTGATGTATTGTTACGATGATTTTGTGGTACTGAATTTGAATGGTGTTGTCGAATACTTGGTCCAGGTGGTGTTTCAGACTGTAATAGTAAAGGTTATTTTTTAAAACCTCCAAGATATAGCGTGGCGAATAAATTTTAGTTATAAAACTGGAAAGAAAACATGTACAGAGTGATCAAATTAATCAACTTTCGCAATTTTCTAATGGGGTATCCTTTGAAAAATTAGAAGAAATTACAAACAGCTTTTTTGTTTTAGAATTTTATACAACTCGGGATATATCATAATTTTGATCCAATAAATTCAAAAATCGGATAATTCATGCAAAGAGCATTAACTCGGATCGATTTCAGACTATTTGTTTAAAAATTGTCTGCTGACAGATAAATGAACTGAATTTTCGTCATTTTTGGGCCCAAATTATCCTAGCACAATAACAAATTGAAGATATAAATTTTTTGATGATTGATCGAATATTTTTTATGATAATGTCCGAATTCCACAATAATCCCTACATTTTGTAGTGATTTTCAGGAATATCTCGAGAACTGCTAATCTGGTATTCATATGCACCCGATTTTTATATTTTTTGGAGTCAAAATTACCTTATGTTCAGAGTTTTATCGAAATTGGAAACAAACAAAAAATTTAAGGGACTCCTTTGAATAACTCATAAGAAAACTTTGACCCCAAAAAATAAAAAAATCGAATACATTTAACCGTGCTTATTAAATCCACTGGTATCTAAATTCTCAAAAGTACTATATAGACTATAAATCTAAAAACAATTTGTGAATTTTACTTACAGAATGATCATTTGAAATATCATCTTCTTCTAGAGATGGATCACCAGTAACTAATACTAATTTACTTTCTTCAGCTTCAACATCAATAATGCCACCACGGCTCTGTTGATATATATATAACGCTGCCATTTGAGCTTGAAGTGCACGTAATTCCGCTGTCGCTTCAAATTGTCTAGCATTTTCAACTTCTAACGGAGGTGCAGCAGCTTTTAACGAAGCCAAATCACAATTAATCGGTTCACGGCATACAGGGCATGTTGGCTGTTAAAAAAAATTACATACAAGTTATTATATTTTTAGTTTTAACTGTATATTATATTTTTAGTTTTTCAAAAAATGAAAAAATTGTTAAATACCTGGAAACTTTTATTAACTTTCTGCCAAGCTGGTAATTTCTCTTGCTCTTCATAATACAACCGTTCTGTATTCGTAAGATGACACGCCAAACAGTACGAATGGAAATAATGGTAGCATTCAGTTTTAGTAAATTGATCACCATTTATAAATCCGTATAAACAGACTGCACATTGGCAACTTGGCATATTACTATCCGTCAACCTTTCTCGAATTAACTAAAAAAAATAATAATGTATCTCAAAAATCGATTTTTTCGTCATAAATAAATAACTTATTTTATTTCTGATATAAAACTTACTTCAATTAATTCAAAAATAACAGATTGTCCAATGAACTCAACGCATTTATCCTTAATATCCTGATTTAATTTTTCAATAGTACCATCATCTAGACCTCTAGGATTACGTAGTTTAATTATTGGTTCACAATCAGGATAATTAGGTGTTACTATCACTTCTAAAGTAACACAAACAAATTGTTGATTAGCATCATCTGCAGTTGATGGAAACACTACGGTTGTTATGCTTTCAGGGCACCCTCTAAAATTTAAATTTACATTTATAAAATTTATTACGAATTTTCAACAATGATTTTTTATACTTTTCGTTATATTGAATGGTAACATCATCCATTAAAATTGCTTCTAAAGCTTCGATTTCATCTTTCACCCTTAAAAAATTGAGAAATATTTTAGTTTTAATGTATTTTAATTTAAGTTTTATGAAAATATTACCTTTCATCGATTTCTGAAGACATTTTTCACTTACAATATTGAATATAAAAAATTTTTTTTCATGAAACGACACACAAACTGACAGCACACGAAAAAGCAGAACACTACTAATGATTTAGGGGAATCCAGGGAGTTCTGTCAAATGGTTAATGACTATCTTCATTCTTCATAAAACGAATCCATTCATAAAAAATCATAGATAAAATATAGTGTTGGGAAAAAAAGTAGTCTGTTGATGTGTTCTTTAAACGTTCTGTCCTAATGTATATAATATTTTTAAACTCAAGATTTTTTAATGGAGAATAAAACAATTTTTCCTAATTTTTAAAACATGTATTTTGGTGTTGCAAGGCCCTTTATGATTAAGGCTGTTGTCTCCCTACAGTATTGTAAAAAAGTTTTGGTTTATATGCACAGTAAGAGTATACCTAACAAGTTTGTCCTCAATGTGTTACTTTTAGCTTTACAATACCACGCAACTATTTCTCATGCAATATATTGTGTACAATTTTGTTAATAAAGATATCTCTCTTCAATCACGAATCCTCTAACTATAGTCGTTTCTGTTCAACAATATAATTAATTAACTTTGCGTTATTATATCTCACTAAGTAAACGGTCAATAATTTTTTTTTTTTAACTCAGAACAAATGTATCAATATCAATTAGTTTTTCTTCCAGAATTAAAAAATTTGTTAAAAACACAACCTCTCTTATGCTCTCCCTGTTAATTATCCGAACTTTAATTAAATTTATCTCAAGTTAGAGACGTTTAATCGACTTCAAATTTTTATATCCTTTATAATATACAAAAATTTAGAATTTTCTGACACTATGCCCATAGCGATACAACAGCCTTAATAAAAAAGTTTAAAGTTCGCTCACAACCTAATGTGATAAGGTACGTTTTTTAAACTCCCGTGTGCCTCCTGGCTAAATATAACAGTATTAAAAAACTAAAATGCACTATTTCGCGCTTAGAAGTGTGTAATAACTGCTTTTTTTTACCGAAGCGATGTTGAACTGAAATTTGTTTAGATTATTATTTTAGTGGAATATACCACTAGTTCGATTTACATCTAGGCATATAAATATCAGGAGTATGACAGACTACATGCGTTAAGCAATGCAACTAAGTGAGAGGTATTATATACATGTATTGACCCCCACTCTCTGCAGGCACACAACAGAATAATTGTCGTATAGCTTAAAAGACATCGAAGCCACGATACAAGTCACTTTTGCAATTTCATATAACATCTATAATACCTCTTATTTAGATGCATTGCTTAATGCATGTACTCTGTCATACTCGTGATAGTTATATATCCGTATAAATAAGGATTCCACATAATGAGTCGTATATCCTTATAAATAAGGATTCCACATAATAAGATTGAAGGAGATAGCGATAAATAATAAAGAGTTGCCGTCAGTTGATGCGGTAGACACACGAGATGGGTCTCCATAAACCCAGAACCTACGTTACCGTTACACAATAGGGGAAACGCACAAGATTATACCAATTTTTTACTATGTTCAACCTAGTATCATTAAACAGCTAATCTTAATAGGATATTATCGTTAATCAAAAATAAATCATGAAATTTGAAAAAAGTTAAAATTTATGTAAAAATATACTTAAATATTCTAATTTCGAGTCATAAAAGCACGTTTTTCTTTTAAAATATTAAAATTAAAAATCGTAATTTTTAAACTGTATATTACGTGACCTAAAACGCGGGTAAGCCCCGCTGTGATGTCATAGCGGTATGAGTCATAGACCATCATTTAGTTCAGTGTAGACAGCTGGGTATAATATAAACATAGATAATAAGTATTTATATTTCTTATAATCAGATGTCTATGAATGTATCTGTCAAGCTTATTTGTGTTATTTCTTATCATGAAGGTTATAAAGAAGGAGAACCATCGCTACGTGTTAAAGCATTAGCGCGTCTGTCCCTGAAAATTTGTAGAATTTATAGTTCATTTTTCAGCCACCAGCCGCGCTGTCATCAAGAAGTAGTATATGCGAAGTTAGCTGTTTATGAGTACAAGTAGATGAAGTTAGTTGCATTATGTACAAATTGATATATCATTTCAAATTAGCGCACAACAGCCCGCTTTTATTGATACTACTTAGCGGTCGCAGCGCCTCACTTATTTTATCCATATTTCGGGGACAATATTTTCTATAGCGATCGTTCTCCTTCTTATAACCTTCATGTTTCGTATAGTGATACCCATATTACGTCATCAAATTGGAAGCCCGCGTTTTTGACAGTTTAAGAAAGGTTTAAAATTTAATTTAAGTTTTTGGCAAGAAAGCGTGTGTATTTTTCCGAAATAAATTTTTGGTGGCTTTTTATTAGCAAAATCAACATTTTGAAGTACTTTTTCAAAAATAGTGGAATTCCTTGGCTGTATCTATAGACTTATTAAATAAATATAGACTGCTTATTAAATAAGGTAGGTTCTCACTGCGATTTGTACCTTTGACAAAATGATAGAATAGAATTAAATAAGAAGTTAACATTTATCTCACGAGGAAAAAATCTCATTAGTATTTTACATTATATTATTTTATGCTATTTTAAAACAAAAAATCGACACTTCAAAGTAAGAAACAAACCGACCTTTGGTTACCATTTCTGTTTTTCCGAGAAAGATAAATATTTATAATAACTCGTTGTTCCGCTAACTTAAAGGTACCTGAGGTTATAAATAATGTTTTCAATATTAAACTTATTATTACAAATAAAATAAACAAATATAATATTGGAAATATTTTATTTCGTATATAAAATGTAATGGTTTTAAAATATCTTTTTTTAAATGATTTACAATTTTCGGCATTGTAAACAATAAATTTTCAAAAATTATTAATGACTTTTCTTCCAACAATGAAATACATACAACATATCAAAATATAATACTTTTTTTGTTTTTTCAATATTTTAAAATAAAAAAAAAAAAATTATGACACATGAATAATGATTAGTGTTCAGATGGTAAACAGTCCCATTTTAAATGAACTTCTGGTGTCAAATTAATAATATGAACTTGAACAGCTTGAAATTTTTCAAATTTCGGTGGTATCGGACATAATCTGTATTTCACTTCATCTCCAGGCAATGGAACATATTCTCCTTCGATGCTGTTGAAAAAAAAAAAAACAATAATTTAGTAAAAATAAAATATTATCTACATATGTTGCAAAAATATTCCGATAACGGTATAACGGATTTTTTAGGTTACCCGTACACCTCATGAAATATCAAAAATATGCAATTGAGTTTGGAACTTGCAATATTTTACAAATAAATCGACCATGCTGAATCGATTGATAACTTCTGATTGCAGCCAAAAGTAGCTTATTCAGTCAGTCTCTACTTCATAGCTAGTAGGACATAGAAGGTCATTTTAAATTAGATAATTGCTTATGAAAAAAACATCCCATACAATCAGTTTCTGCCGAAAGTATTTGTTTTTCGAAAAAAATTTTTTAGTAATCTTATAAGGAAAAACTGTCTAATTTTAAGTGTTTTTCTATTTATTTAGTTTTTTGATTTTTACATTTGCAATATTTGTTTAGCCCTTCCCCTTGAACCATTTTTTATGGCTCAATCTCGTCAACAATTTGGCCATTAACTAAATAACAGAACCAGACATAAATAGCTCTAATCATTTTCGGTACATATGAAGCAGGATCTAATGAAATTTATGATTCGGAACTACACTTTTGGCCGATTGGTATAAATCTTGGTAGAACTAGAATATACCTTTCTACCAAGGTATAAACTATAAATAAGTAAGCCCTTTAACATTAAAATTAGTGCAATATATTCTCAAGGTATGTTCGAAGAAATTCAAATAACTGAAATTTTGCCAAACATGTCAAAATTAAGCAAAAATGTAGAATATTTCGACATCTCGCTTGGTTCCCGAAATATCGAACTTTAAAAGCTAACTAAATACGTTTATAGTTTTTTTTTTGCTAGAACGTACTTTCAGGATGCTTTTTTATATTAGGCTAGTCTGAATTGAATGATTATTTACTAGTTTCTCTCTTCCGAAATGATCGTGTTTCCTTCCAATTCTCGTATTCAATTGTGAATAATAATTATGATTTCTATGGTAACAGACAGACTTATGATGAATTATATTTTCCATTGTCGCTTTATTTTGATGCATTTGATCAACTTCCATTAGCAAATTGTGAAACCGTACTCGAGCCCTTATTTACCCTTTTAATAATATTGTATTAGCATCGTAATAGTATTTTTATAGAAAACAATTATATTTTATCATAGGAAATATTAATTTACGGTAATTTATTAAAAAATATCTTATTAATATAACATAAGCTAATAATTTAAACGTTAATTATCTGAAGATCGATTTGCATACTTAATTAATACTTACTTACTCATTACTATAAAAGAAAATAACCTTGAAAATGTTAATTAATATTATTTTGAGAGAACTTAAAAAAGTGAAATGTAAACAACTTACTCAGATATATGAACAAATAAATCTTCTCCACCGTCTTTAGGTTGAACAAAACCATGACCTTTAGCTCGACAAAAAGATTTTATGACTCCGTTAGATTCAGGACGCTCTGATGCACGAGCAGATCTAAATTTTAAATTTAATTTAATATAAAATGATATTTATTTTGCCAAATTTTGTACTTACGTTGAAGCAGTTCGAGTTCGTTTCGTTATAATAGGACTTGGTATTAATAACTTTTGTACCGGGGGTTGTTCGTCAACTACATTCGACATTGTGAAATGTAAGATTGTATGAAATGTTATGAAAATTATATGAAATTTGATTGAATTTATTATTACACTGATAAGATTTTTGTTCTGAGTTTTTTATCACTCAAATATCACTCATTTTATTTGATTACATGTAGTTTTTATAATACATGGAAATACTGTATTTTATTTGGGGATATTTGTGTTTTTAATAAATTCCTATACTCATTATTGTGCATTTATTGTACAAATGGTACAAATTACGTAATTTTACAATCCCATGTGAACTTGGCGGAGACTTTTTGAATTACATCGACCGTACTCGATTGTTGATGTAATATTATTGTTTGTTAATAATTATTGATTTTTAATTTAAATCTAAATTTGTTGATTGAAATCTTCAGATTCATTTAATTATTCATTTTAATAACTTACCAGAGTAAATTTACTTTGTTAGGTTAAATAATTTGTTCAGTTTATTATATTTACTTGCAATTACATATACATTGATTATTATTTTTTTACAGTAGAGGGCCCATTATATAAATAAAAGGATATGCGAATCGATTATTCCTGTTTTTGATTTAAAAAAAAAAAAAAACAAAAAAAAAAAAAAACAAACAAACAAACAGAAGTGGGATTCACTTTTAATGACTGGATACGTAGCTTTCGAGATATCACCTGAAATAATTCTGTTAAATATCGCACTTGTTTTTAATTTTAGTTAATATCTCGTAAACTTGGCCAAGCGTTAAACGAACACGATTTTAAAACTAAATCGGAAATAAAGAAAGTATATACTTTGTGATCTAGATTTTTTGCTAGTTTATAAAGGGTGTCGATAAACATGCAAAATTCTTATTTCGGCAAACTAAAAAAATCCCCAAACCTTGATATTCATTTACCTACGGTATTTAGAGCCATAAAAAAACTTAATTAGAATTCATTTGAAGATAAAAGTAGCAGATTTGTTCTTTGCCCTCTGCCTTGTGGTTGGTCATGTTGTGATTATTAAATAATCACGAATTTAATAATATTATTTATTTAATAATAAATAATCACAAATTTAACAATAAATATCTTAAAATAATCGAAAAGTAGAAAGAGAGTAGTGAATACATAATATTTTCATTGATGTAATATATATTGCCTATGCTATTTTAGAAAACATAAACAATGTATTCACTTTAGTTTTTTGTTGTTGTTTTTTTTCGAATTTTAGTATCTTTTTGCTGTCGAATTTTAGTATTTTTAATTAAAGGCAATGGCTGAGATTTAAATTAGTAATTACTTGATACAAGCACTTAAAAACGCAATAAAGAATGATTTCATTTTGATGGTTAATGTTTTTTAATCGTTGATAATATTTAAGATAGTTATTTTACTTTTGAAACGTTTATCTATATTATCGTTCCTTTAAACTAAATTATTTGTATATTCATGTTTTATTACGATGATTCTGATAATTCTTTACATAACAGAAGGATACACGCAACAAGCATGTTTTACTGATGTTCCTAGTGTTCATGTTTTATTTATTTAGTGTAGGCAATAGATATAGCATTTACGTAATTTAATTATCGGTCAACAATAAAACAAAAATAAAATCATAAAGAAATTATTATTATTAATAATTTATTATTAATTTACTTTTAATATACATTTATCTTTACAATAAATGCAATTACTATTATAAATTTATAATCTAAAGATAACATCTTACATTATAATAACAATAATCAAACGAAGAGAAAGATACTATATGTTTTCAGTTACTCGAAAAACATGTATAAATCACAACAAAATGGTTGTTTTGTATGTGGCGTAAAAGTATTCTATAAAATATGCTCAATTTTTGGTTTATTCCCTTTCAAATTAAAATGCCAACATAATAAAAATAAAGCAAATAAATATTCAATAGAATTGGATAAATTAATGTTATTTATGAATTTAATTGCATTGCTAGTAAATGTTAGTTTATTTTTAAAAACAGCTTATGCATTTGTGATTGTTTATGAAACAATATCGGGATTAATTATATTCACTTATTGTATACACCTAGGCATTATTTTTACATCATTGTATTGTGTTTTAGCAACATTAGTGATAATGAAATCAGTTAAAACTGAATTAGAAGGTAATTATTGTGTGTAAATGAAAAACCCGATTGCAAACTATTACCTCTAGGTGCCAATATGGTTGATACAGATAATCAGTTTAAGTAGATGGTATATAATTTATATGACCATCATATAAGAATAAATCTTTAAAATAATAGAAACATAAAAATTGGCCAGCTGCCGATATACGACCAGCGGCTTCTTGAAACAATGCAAGCGCTTATCGCTTTTAATTTAGAGGCCCTAAAAACGATAGGTATTCTTTTTATTTTCTATAAAGAATACCTATCTAGTATGTTTATCGATAAATGGCTTCCGCGTGATCAAATTAATCATTCAATAAAGACTTACTAATTTTACCGCTCATGATCTATGGTAAGACAAATTTCAACGTAAAATTTCTTTTTTTGTGTTAGTTTTTGCCAGCTGGATGTTTTACCCTTGGCTTCTGTTGACTTTTAATAAGATTATAACACATTTTGATAGGCGTTTAAAAAAATTTTAAGGTCAGTTTTTACGACGATATTAAATATGTGGTTACGAATTGATCCCTTTTATATTCATTAAAATGATTCCTATTTTGTATGTAAAATTGTAATAGGTAAAAAGATCCCCCATCATGTGGAGGGTGTTGAATGTGTTGATTTAGATGATTTTACCAGTGATTTTTGCTTTCATACTAATCGTTGATATAATGTAAAAGAACAGTTGGACATTGAAAAGAACAATGAATCTACATAACATTTAAAAACATTGAATTCTGTACATATATTTTACCTGTGTAAAACAATTTCTACCCTTATTTTGAGTCTTACGCAAGGGGGTTAAATGAGAGCAAGGGAGGTGAAAACTATAACAGGGTGGTCTTTAATACCCGCGAAGCGGGCGGGTATTAAGCTATTTTATTATGATTGTGTAAACTCGGATGAATAGATGGATATTTATTACTCAATCACGTCAGAACGACTGAGCGAATGTGGAGAAATTGGGCACAGAGATAGATTATAGTCTGAAATAGCATATAGGCTATTTTTATTCCGATAAAATGTATTGTTAACGAGCGAGGTTCGGAATAATTTTTTGCATGGGTAAATTTTTTGCTAATTTAGTCATAAAATGGGCTAAGCATACATCAGGAACCGTTTAAAGGGTTTTGTAAAAGTTTGTGAAATAGATTTTTAAAGCATTTTTTTCAAGAAGGCTTGATTAATTTACACAGTAACGATAAAAACTCTCAAAATCTCTTTTAATCGAGGGTAAAACCGCGGATTAAGAAATATATAATGAGAAAGAAATATGACTTAAGACATGGAGCTCTGCTATTCACAAGTTTTTTTACCATGTATATGAAATATACCAAGGTATACTAAGTTTAGTCCCAAGTTTGTAACGCTTAAAAATATTAATACTCTGAACAAAATTTTGGTATAGATGTTCATAAAATCTCTTAATTAGTCCATTTCCGGTTGTCTGTCTGTCTGTCTGTCTCATAAACGGAAAGAGATATAAAGCTGAAATTTTTATAGCGTGCTTAGGACGTTAAGTGAGGTCGAGCTCGTAATTGAGCAACCTAGGTAAATTCGGTCTTAGGTCCGTAGGACCCATCTTGTAAACCGTTAGAGATAGAACAAAATGTAAAAAAAGTTCCTTATAAAAAAATAAACAACTTTTGTTTGAAACAATTTTTCGTAAACATCACTTTTTATCCGTGAGAGCGCAAATTAGACGCAAATTGTATAGTATGTATTATTGTATATGTGTAATGTGATAGAGTAATCAACACTGTCTATACATGGTATTTCAACAATTAACTCAGTCAATTGTTTGTTTTCATTTGGTTTTTCTATTGTTTTTAGGTTTATTTCAAATTTACGAAAAAAATTTCCATATCCGTGCTATACTTACAAAAGAAACGGAAATGAAGCTTAACAAAATTACATACAACTTTATTCGATTTATAATTTTTATGTTATTAATACCAATATTTGAATTAATATATTTTTTATATTTTATTGAAAATGTACAAATATTTGATATTTATTTCAAATGTTTTTCAATATGTTATACTTTTTTAATTATTTATTTACGATTCACATTATTTTGTACTGTAATTGAAGAGTATAAATTAATATTTTTGGAAAATCATGATTACATAAAGACTATAATTCTATGTAATCAAATGAAATTAGAAAATCATATATCAATTTCTACTATTACACCAGTTGATTTGGTAGCGAAAACTGGTGATAATAAGAATATTTGTAAATTAACACAATTACGGAACATATATTCAGCGATTTATTACAATTATTTGTACATGAATTCATATCATAATCCACATTATCTGCTGGCGTTAGGATTAGTTTTATATTTTACAGTTTTTATAGTTTTTGCACGATTATCAATATTTTTGGAAGAATCTGAAATTGAAGTAATTTCATCGGAAGTTATTGAATTTGCGGGACTGTTGATTTTATGTATTTATGAGATGTTTGAATTGGAGAGTATGTACAGTATTGTAAGTATAATTTTGTGTGTACTTTAGCAATAGGTACATTGTGTGCAAGTGAAATTTAAAAAATTTAAAAAATTCCGACTATTTTTTCGGGTATGGAACCCTGAACTCACATTTGAAACATATCTTATATCACTCTTCATTAAATTGCCCTTTTCCTTAAAGCCTTTTTCAAAATTGAGCCGATTAGGAAGATCATCGCCAATTTTTAGTTTTTTCGGGTACGAAACCTTTAATTCGCACTTGAAACATAGCTAAAAACACTCTCCATTAAATTACCTTTCAAACAAAAACAAAAAATCAAAATCGGTCCATTCGTTTAGGCGCTACGATGCCACAGACAGTCAGACCCACACCCATAGCGGTCACACTTATAACACTCCTTTTTTAGTTCGGGGGTTAAAAAGAGAACAATTTAACATTAAGAACGTGGATAACGATACAGGGTGCTTTTTTTAGTTTTATATGTTTTATCGATATTTTCAAGCTAAAAATGTTAAATCTATAGCCCCATAGCTTACGCAGACATTAAACTTGACCTAGGTTTTCAGGCTCAATGAAAAGCTGACTCTATTTCATACCTGGTAATATATAGATGAACACCTTAAATTAGAAAGTTTTTTTGATTAAAAAGGTAACATTTTTTCGCAAACCGTACAGTTTCTGCAAAAACAGACTGAAAAGTTTTGCCCAAAAATTGTTTCGTCGTATGTCTTCTGAAAATCGGTATATAACTTTTTCTAATAGTTTTCTTTGATAGTAATCCATCAGCCTGTATAACTGTGCAGAAATTTCAAATCGATATTTCTATAAATAACGAAAATATGAGGGTGTCTTCATTTTGAATATCATGAAACTTGGAATCAGTAAAACGATAAATTAGTTTCTGAGCTATACTCATGGTATGGGAAAGTCAAGCAGAAAAGCATTACGTTTTATAATTTGTAATGAAAGTTAAATTTAGAAGATGCTCGAAAAATAAGTTTACTTAGCGCTTTTTTCTTTCTTCGAATACTTTCGAATCTTCACAAAATAATTAAAAAAATAATTGAGTGAATAAATGCCTTTATAGAAAATATAAAGTAAAAAAATAGTGAAAACTTGAAAATAGGTAATAGTGAAAAGTTAAGGTAGTACAAGCACCAAGGCTAGTTTAGATTTGTGGTTGAAATTATTTATACATTATTTGCATAAATTTATACATTATTTGATGATGAATTTTGTTATAACTTGATGAATGTAGACGAAAAATAAGAATAAAATTTTTCGATAATTGCCTTAGTTTTCGAAATATCGAAAGCTAAATAATTTAGCATAATTTTCAATTTTCGTAATTTTAAAAATTACTTCAGATATCGAAAAAATGTATGCTTACTTTTCGTCTTATATTGTCAAGTAACATAATTAACCATCAAAATTGAAAAAAAAAAATTTTTTTTTAATTTGTTACACTCTTAATTAGTCGGACACAACAGGTTTTTTTTATTTTCAATAATTAATTGAGGTTTTAATTTAAATAGTTTTTTTTTAATTTCCACCGACTAGTTTTTGGTGAAATCTATGAAACATATTATCCATTTACCGTTTTCCCATAAGACCAATGTTAAATATGCCTACTTTTGCAGTCATTTATTTATTTAAATAATCGGACAACCCACCTAAAATTTTCAGAATTGATTTAGACTTAGTCCAACTTCATAAAAAAAAACAGCCTTTTATCCAAAATTGCCCTGGCGCTCGTACATCCTTAAACCATTACCTAAGCTACATATCCATTTTCATTATGCGGTGTGCGCTTATTAGTTATTTGAGTCCTTCTTAGTTATTTGAGTTTTTAAAGTCAATAAAACTATAAGTACTATATTATAATATTATAATTTATTTGACTAGATTGTTAAAACTTTTACTGAATTTTTACAAAGATTAGTAGTATCTGTTTTTTTAATAAGCATGTCGTACGGGATACGACCACCACTTCGAAATACAACTTGCATGTTTCCTTATTTTGTATGAAAAATAATTTTATGGTCTTTTTTAGAATCATGAAATAATGGAATTCTTATTTTCTTATAATTCAAGTGGACTCACTACCGCTGAAATTACTCAAGTAATTTCCAAATATTAAAATAAATATAATTTATAAAAGTTATTATTATTGTTTTATTTTAATTTTAGATAAATTTATACCTTCAATTATTGATACAACAACGGCCTGAATTTTCTGCTTCTGGAACATTTGTTGTGAGATCTGGAATATTGCCAACAGTATGTTGATAATCATTTAATTATTTTCGGTGTATAATAATAAAATTTGTTTTTAATTTTTTGTAGAAAGTAAATTTTTTGACTGTTTTAGATAGTTGGAGGTATTTTAACTTATTCTTTGATACTTTCACAGTTTCGTGCTTCATGGCAATAGTTATAGGTATTTGAAAATTTTGGTTTTTAACAAGCGTTGCTAATTTACATAATCTAGCGAGTCGCAAACATTTCTTTTAGATGACTATTGATGGATTTTTGGATCTTTGGAATTTATTACTTTTTTATAATGCTTGTTCTAGAATCTCCATTATTGCCCAGTAAATAAAATAATTATAAGAAATAGTTTGAGTTCACGATTTTTTTATGTTCACGATTAATGTCCGTTGTTATTAATGTAAGTCATTGGCACGTGAGAAACATATTTAATCAAATGAAATCCATGACCTAATTTTTAAATGAAAGCGGAAAATTAAAAAAATTACTATAAACTTTAAAATATAGAGGAACCTTTTGTTTCAATATTTAAACTTTAAAACAAAATTTTTATTTATATCAAGTTAATCAAGGACTATTTTTACTTCCATGAATAATAACTTCTTCTATTAAATATAAACATACAATATTAAATATACATTTATTATAAAATATAAACACATAAGTACTTAATATTAATATAAAAAGTGCCTCATGACAAAAGTAAAATAACGTGAAACATTAATTTTTTATTATGAATGTAAAAAGACTATTTTTATAATAATGAATGAAATAAATTATTTACTAGACGTGCGGAATTCCGCAGTGGAGGGAAACTCGTGGCTAAAAACAGGCTAGAAAAGTAATATATAAGTGACACAAAATATCAAAAGTGATTTACTTTCTTTTATTGCGTATAGGCAATTTTATTACAGATATGATATACAAATTACATACTGAACAAAATTATATCTAAAAAGCAAATTGGTGTGTACCAAATCGATGCGGTACGTTTTTATACCGTGGGTTTTCGCTCTTAGCCAGCACGAGAAGCTTTAAAATTAAGGGTAAATCATGGAATTGATAAAGGAATTAGAAAGAACTCGCGGACAAGCAAAAAAAAAAAACAGGCTAAAGAAATAATATATAAGATTATATGCATACAAACATTAATTTTTGTAATTTTTTCCTCAGAATGTTGTGTCGAAAATGATCTCAAATCAGTTATCAAAAACCATACACCAATTTTTCGGGTAAAATTTCTATTTTAATCGTCTTTTCGCGTCATCAAAGTACTTATACTTAAAAATGTGGCTCGTTTAGCCCTCAAAACTTTCGAAAATTGGATAATAATAATTTTAATTCAATGGAGGGCTTTTGCTTCTTTTATAATTAATTAATTAATTAATCTTATATATTTCTCAAGACAGGTTACAAACAGAATTACCAATTTTCTGTCATACGTACAATCGAACCTATTAATTAAAAAAAATTACAACTTTCCAAACTATTAATCAGTACCTACCTATTTTTTACACTATCATCAATTTCTATTGCGAAAATTATGTAGGGAAAATTTTCTTACACGTGATTTTATCAAGTTTATCATAATAATTTTTATCATTTTAACACATTGTTGATTCGGACATCCATAATTTTTCTATTTTTTTTTTACTAATAGATAAAATCGATATTTACGTCAATAGTTTAATTTTTTTAGTGACTTGCGTGATTTACATCCGTTAAATTTTACAAAATCAGTCAATTATTTGAATCGTTTATTTAACATTTGATCCTTAAAATAACAAAAATAGTCTAAGAGCCAAATTAGGGTCGACCTTCATCCATCTATTTACCGAATAAATGTTATTTTTTATAAAATATAAAATATTAACAAATATCCATGTAATGGTTTTGAAATACTTAGTTCTTCTCTTTTAAAATTTTGAATTAACCTCGTGTTTTTATGTTTATTCATTTATTCCTTTTATGAAATGGGGAACGTTATTGTTAGTAGCTCTGAAAGCTGTCTTGAGAAACTCATGGATAACTCCGTTTAAAATGTTATTTGTAAGTAATTTACTTCCATGAATTTTGAAAAAAACAAATTTTTTTATAAACTTTGCCGTCTGTAAAAGAAATTAATTGAGTTTTTTTTCTTTTTACAATGATAATTTGTTATCAAGCAGAAAGTCTATTTTTAGAATGTGAAAATAAATAAAATATATCGATTTTTGCAAAATGTTTTGTGTCATATTTTGGGGCGGTAAAACAACCAAATCGTCCTTCATTGCAGCGTCTTGGTAAGCTCTCCACTAAACACATACAAATTGTCAACATTGCAATTTCGTCAGTTTAAACTTTCAACCTTGCTTTACGAAACATGTTTATTTTGCAAAACAAAAAAATTGACCTAGTACATTGTTTTAGTGTAATGAACGAGTTTTGCCTACTGTCCAAACTAACATTCATATAATCAATGCTTAATTTTTATTCACTTAGTGCATGCATCTGCGCGATACAACTTCAAAAAAAATGAAAATTATCTTGAAATATTTATAAATAATTAGGTGAAAGATTATCAGTTATAATTAACTAGTTTCACTTACTGGTTTCATGGAGTTGTGCAAACTAGTTAATAATTTTTCTATAAAAATTTTCTTGCACACAGCTCAAACATTGTATAAGAGGTGTCTTTTTACATAAAAAGTTTTATGACCAATTAGAGGTTTCTAAAAGATTTAGATTATTTCTTATGTTTTTTGAGGATATCATAGCCCCACTCATGCTTAAGATTCACTTGACATTAGGGGTGTTTTTGTATAACCTCTAAAAAAGGGTTGGGGTGAAGTGTCACGGGGAATCTGATAATATAAAAAATCGATTATGCGGATCAAATAACAGAAGGGATGATCTATATCTCGACTTTACCGCCCTAGGATCTGCAAAACCCCTGTCAAGGTTTCGAGAAATATATTAATCGAAAGCTCGATAACTTGAAAAGTAGGTATAGCAATCATACAAAAATCCTTATGTGAACAATGGAGACATGACTTTTGCAGTTGGTTGCCAATTTCATTTTAGTTTTTGCTTTAGAGTGTTATCGTTTCTTTGTAAATTTTTAATAATTTATAGAGGGGTCTATACCTAAATGGGGTCAAAAAAACGTATTTTGTGGATAACGTTTATGGCAGAAACCAAGAACTTTTACACTTTAAAAAATAACATAATTTCAAAAAGAAGATTAACTTAATTTAGTACCCCTAGAAATTTTAAATCCAAGCCTGTTTTTTACACATAAATTATAGAATGAAGACAAAATACTTTTTATGTGATTAATCATATTTTGATTTTATATTTTATAAATACTCAATTTTTTTGAGTACATAAAGCCATAAAGGTCACAAAATATAAACGTAAATAAATTTCTAGATTTCAAAATAATTATTTTCTAAATACTATGTAAAATTAGACACATTTTTAATAACTAAATTAGCACAGAATAGATATTTCTGTATTTTCAATTCTAAAAATAAACATTGTAATCTATGTTTTCGAAAATTCTAGAAAATTATATTTTTGAGATGCGCACTATCTATTCTACAAGTAAATAGAATAACTAGGTCATACAATGAACACACCTAAATTTCTGTTAAAATAGATAGATTATTGAACGTGTTTGCGAATGTTTGAGTGCAAATATTTTTTGAAATGCCTAACAAAAAAAAAAAATTATTTTATTAATTATATATTCCAGAAAAAATCATTTATAGTACAATAAAATATCTAAAAAGAAAAAAGCAACTTTGAAAGTTTCTACAGCTGTTTATTAGGTTGTAAAAACTTCGTACCAAAAAATCGGCCACTCAGCCGACCTCTTTTATGGGGGTAGTTGGGGAGTTTTAATCAGTTTTTAAAAATTAGTAAAAAACTTTGCAGCATATAAAAAAAAAGTACAAGCAAAAGTTCATCCCAAAAAAAGGAGGTTCAGCACCCCCTTGGTGGCCGATTTTTTGCTTGGAAGTTTTTACAACATATAATAAACAACTGTGGAAAATTTCAAAGATGCAGCATAAATTTCAAGTTTCATTATACAATGCAGCAGCCACTAGGATTTAAACTTTTCGTTTCAATAATAGTATCTACTCTTCTCAATACATTTTCAATTTCGATGTACCCATAATACATTTTTACGGAGAATTTTACAAATTTTAAGGTGTTTTTCAAACGGAAATGTATGAAATAACGAAATAAAATTCTAGCTACGCCATAACAAAATATGTTAAAAAAATTTCATTGAAAGTATTTTATTAATCAATAGATAGATTTTTTTACAGTCTAAATAAATAATGAAATAATACATAATCAATACATTCTATACTTTAAGTATTTTGTGATCATAATCTCTTTATCAATTGATTTGAATGACTCAAAATACTCGACTAAAAAATTAAGCATACAAATTAAAATTCATTGCTTTAACAAGAAGATTTTGCGGTTTGTAAACAATGAAATTGGAAGATTATAATGAAAATTTGAATCGGATATCTGCCGAATCGAATCAAATATTTATTTATTTTTGTAGACAAATAAAGTGAAAAAACAAGCTGTGATTCTGTCTTGCAAGTTTCCACTTTATTTGATCTATTTTCTGAAACGTCTCTCGTGTATCATTCAAGATTTTTTTTTTTACATTGGACTTCATACGACCATAAATTATTCCTTAATCATTTTATTAAGTCCGGGTTTAAATAAAATTTCCATACGTTCATAGTCTAGGCGATGAGAATCATTCAATAAATAAAAAATTCTAGTTTAAAGGGACAATTGATGAGGAAAATTGACATTTTTATAGTAATCAAGTTTATAGTAATCATTGATTTCTCTTTCCCATTTCCTTCTTCTTTTCTCATTTTACATATTAAGTGGGTGTTTCCGTTTTCTATTAAATATTTGAAAAACAGTGATGAAAATTTACTCACTAATCATATACTCACCAGTTAGCCTATTATGAGTAGTTTGCTAAATAAATATTTTGTTCTTGACTAAAATAACTAGACTTTAATGTTTATAAACATTTTAATAAATTAAGAATTTTTTGACACTACGCGCCGGTGGAAACAATAGATTTTATTAATTAAATATTTAAGTAAGTTACTTTTAATTCCTTCAAAAAATCTATTATTTATTTAATTTGATTAAATCGTTGATAAATTGTTTCACGTTGAACTCCTTGTGCTTACCGGTGAACTTTTTTCATTCGAACCACGTTATCTTGAATGGAATCTAAGTAAAATATAGGGGACAAGATATTCGCTATCGCAAGCTATATTTCGCCATGATCATAATCTGTATCCACTTTTTTCCACCTCCCTCCTTTATCAACTCTTCACTTCTGGGTACTATTCAAGGGCGTAGCTACCGCCGTATCAGCCATATCAATGATACGGGGCCCCCGGGCTAATTTTACGCACTGTATATTTGACCATGAATACTCACAACAGTATATTAATGCATCACTATTTTATAATAATTTGTTACAAGGAAATACCATCGATATTTTATTGCAAAATGAAATCAATAGTAAAATTACATTCTGGAGAGATGTATTGCATCGTATAATTAATGTTATAATTACTTTAGCATCATGTAATCTACCTTTAAGAGGTCATGATTCTGATTCTGCATAGTTAATGTTGATTTTACGTTTACTATCTAATTATGATCCTATCCTATTTCCAAAGAACTTTTTTTAAAACTGAAGGAGACCCAAACCGTAATTTGAGTCCCCAACTAATTTTGATACAGGTCCCTCCAAGGCGAGCTACGCCACTGATACTATTTTACACATTCGAGCTCTGTGAGTTTTGATTATTTCTTTACCAACTCGTTTGATTGTTTTCTACATTTTTTATTTCGTAGAAGATGATTGTTTCGAAACTTGTTCGAAAAATCTGCAGTTTTGTAGTCATATTTATTTGGTTGGATATCCATGTTAACTAAAGCATATGAAAGAGCTCTAAGCTTGATACATTATATTTTCCGCCGTTATTCCGTCTATGGTAGTAATGCTGCCCCAGGTAGCAGAGCTAGTTAATCTGTTCTGATGCAAACCTTGCATTGTTCCTGTTAAACTCGAAACATATTTTTTTGGTCTTTTGCGCATTAGTAAAAATTTCTTGCTTCAGTATATCAAATTTTTAAATTTTTTTTTTCTAACAATAATTAGAATCCGTGTAAAAATTTATCATATTGAGCATGCGAGGGTTGAAACCTTCATCAATCTTTGAATCCCGTTCGATAATGATTTGCCTGTCTCCTTTCGAAAACCTCGCTTTGTGCCTTATTACTCTTGAAACATACATTTTTGGATTATTGCGCATTTAATTTCAGGAACCATGTGATTTAAAATTCGTCAAAAAGGATGATAAGGAAGGCATGTGTACACGCGTTAAATTTCTATAATCTTCCAATCACATTATTTTTGAATGGGAAGCGAATGCGAATTTACATTTGATAATAATAATTTTAAATAGATTAAATATCAAAAACCATAAAAGTATTTAAGTGTCTAAAATTAAAATTATGAATTTGATATTAAATAGTTTATTTAATTAATATAATAGTAATAATAATTGTTATCAATTTTTGTTATAATAACAATATGATAGTTTTTAACCTTGAAATGAAATTAAATAAATATTAGAAGATTATTGTTACACTTATTATTAAATATCATATTTAATAATTTATAAAATATTAATTTCAACAATCATAGTTTAGTATAAGTTGGTAGTAGGCCTCGTGCTATCTCCAACCCAAAATTGGTTCCCGCGGGAATGCTTACAAAATCAAACCTCTGGAACTGAAGTCACCATTGATATAATTTTAATAGTTCCCAAATCACACTCAAGAGGAGAATTCTAGCAGAGCATGCTTGAAAAAGTAAATCGAGGTGAAGGACTCGCATTATCATTTTTATCATATATTGCCAGCATCTTAGCTTCATGACTCATGGACAAAGTATTGAAGGAGTAAAATATATTTTTACTCGTAAAATATATTTTACAATCTATCTTTAGCGAATATATGCTTGCATATTTTCCCCGCAAGATTAGATAGGAAAATGATTTTCTGTGAAACTGATTTTCTAACCCATCCTAAATTGTCCTTTGGATCATTCTGATCAGAAGCTCACACGGCAACAAAAAGTTTTTAACGACTAGTTTTCGAGCTACGGGTAATCAAAGCTGCGAACATATTACAGTTTTAATACCTACGTGACTAAGAAAATGGCTTTGTGTGAAACTATTTCATACCGTCCCCAAAATGTATTTCAGATCGTCCTAATCAAAAACTCTCACGGCCAAAAAATTTTTTGCTGAGTAGTTTTCGATCTACGGGTGATCTAAGCTACACATGTATTTTATTTATAGTACCTAGAAGTGTAGGAAAATGGCTTCCTGTGAAACTTTTCCAAACCACCCCCAAAATGTTCTTCGGATCGTTCTCATCAAAGGCCCTTTAATTATTCCTCTCTTTAAAAATAATTTTTTTAATTTTCTTATATATTAATATTTTATGAAATATTGGCGAAAAGTGAAATACCTTTTTTCATCGTTAATTGTTTATAACTTCTGCAAATTTTATGTGCCGAAAAACGCTTATGGCACATTTTTCTAGACATCAATCGGAACCCAACGAGGTATTACACGTATTTTTACAACCATTATTTCTATGTTTCTCCAATTTGAATTGTTAACTAGACTATGAATGTTGGACGCCAGTAATACTAACCTCGTGTCCATACGACTTGAGCAACCAATGTAAGGCTGCCTGGCTACCTTGTGTTCTAAGGCGCGATCGTCTTTTAATTGTGCAAGCAGAGGACAAACCTAACTGGAAGAAAGTCATCTGGGAGGATAAAGCTTTCATTAAATTGCATTGCCGAAATAAGAAGTTGAGCCTTGAGCCGTTGTTAATTCAAAAAACTCTTTCGATTTTTGATTTCCTGTAAAAATAGTTCCTTGACACTTGTTTTCTTATAAAAATCCTCAATTTGTAAATCGTTTTCCAATCTATTGCGCGTTTAAATACTGCACTATTTTCTACAGAGCATTAAATTAACTAGCTTACTTAGTTGTAGTATATACCTCGAGTATTTTTTTTATTACGTAGTATCAAACATGGACTTTGAACGAAAATAATTGTTTTAAAATTACTTTTAAATCAGTTTAATTGTTTGTATAAATATTTATTTGCACATATTAATAATCGTTAAAATTAAAATTATTATAATATGAAAACATTGTCTGGATTTCTTTCTTCAACTTATAGAATGTATCAAACAATTGTTTACCCTTTGAAATTCTAAGAATTTTATTTTTAGAATTGAAATCTTTGTTGATTTATCTTAAAATTTAAACCTTAGATATATTTTTTATTTGAGCGTAATGTGGCAGAATGAAAATAAAGGATCAAAATTCATAATAAGTTATTTGTTGGGATATGGTGAAGAAATTTAAAATTAAATAAAAAACAAATGAAAACAAACAATTGACTGAGTTAATTGTTGAAATACCATGTATAGACATTGTTGATTACACTGCCACATTACACAAACATACATGTCACACATATATAACTGATATTCCCATATAATACAAACTATACAATTTGCGCTCTCGCGGGTAAACAGTGATGTTTACGAAAAAATGTTTCAAACAAACGTTGTTTATCTTTTTATAAGAAACCGGACATGGACTAATTAGTTGATTTTATGAACACCTATACCAAAATTTTGTTTATAGTATCAATATTTTTAAGCGTTACAAACTTGGGACTAAACTTAATATACCTTGGTATATTTCATATACATGGTATAATTAATTTCACTTTGAAATAAATAATTAAATCATTTCTTCTTCACGAGAGATGAAGGCTTAATGTATTCTCAAAAGAATAAATAAACCAATTATTGGGGTTATTGAATTTATATACTAACGAAGTATACTTTTTTAAGACACTTTCTAACATGTAGTAATCACATGACGGTTTTTATAATAGTAAAAATATAAAATTGCAAAATTACTTAAAAGGGCTGGAGTGCTTATGCCCTATTTTTTACAAAATCATTCTTGTCAAACTGAAAATGCATCTGTGGTTCCCTTTGAAAATTTTAAAATATATGATCTAAGGTGGGTCCTGTAATAAATATGATTCATGATTCTAATAGATAATATGAATAATTAGTACTGATTATTTGATCTGCTATTCAAATACTGATTCTTGCATTCGTCATGGAGTAAAGCAAGCAATTTTTTTTAAAATTTGGTAGCCAATTTGATTTTATATTCAAAAGCTGGCAATCTTGCCACTTTGCTATCTGTCTCCATTAAACTCATGATATTTGGCTCACCTTCCTTCAGTCGAAGGGGAGATGTATGTCTATTAGATGAGGTCGTCGCTACTTTTATGTCCTTGATTGGGGTTAAGAGATCGACTGGATGGAAAACGGCAGATTTATAATGATATCTTTGACCGATATTATTTCGACGGAGCCGAAATCATTTTCACTGGTAATAAAATTTTCAAAAGTATAAACCTTTAAACGATTCAATTATTTGTGTTGCCTTTTAAATTGATTAAAAATGTTTAAATAAAAACTAACAATAATAAATTACAATATTTGTAATGATTGAAGTATTGAATGAAAAGAAATTACTATACAATTTTTTTCTGATAAAAATTTTCATTATCAATACTTCCAATTAATATAATAAAATTATGACACTTTTTATGACTAAATAATATAAATATAATTAATTATTTCATTTTTTTATTTTTTAAATTATATAATTAATTGTAATATTAAAAATTTTGAATTTTAAAACAGTTTTATAATAAATTAATCGTTTCTATAAACGCATTTCAATGAGTTGTCTAAATATTCTTTGCTCTTATTTTAATTTCATTGTACTAAAATTTTTTTATTTTGGCCTATGTAAAAAATTGGAAATTAACGTTTAACTACAATTACTACTTTTCCCACCAAAATAAATTTTATATTTCATTCTTTTTAAAGATAAAATATACGTAATGTTTCAGACAAACTTGTACCCAAGCCGATTCGATTATATATTTTCAGCTTCCGAATCTTAGCAGAATTGTCTTAGGTATTCTCATACTCGTCCTAATTAAAAAGAAGTAGAGAAAGACATTTTAAAATAGAAACTTGTCCTTTGTAAAACTTTTATTGAAAACAAAAAAATAAAAATACATACGACAGAAATCGATATGAAAAAAATTATTACTAAAAACGGACTTTAATATTATTTTTTTAATTTTATCAGGGACAGCTTTCTAATTAATGTGTTACTTTATTCTTAGTAGTTATGTGAAAACAGGATTTTAGAGGGGTGAAAGGTCCTTTCAGGTTTAAAGAGGTTCAAAAAAGCCAAAATGTTGTTTCTTTTGGACGTCATACGTCTCGAAATTCTCTGAAATTATAATTTTTGAATTAAATTTGAAACGGATTACACGATTTTGCTGAAATTGAGTAAGGTGAAGCAATTTTCACTAATAGACTACAAGCCCATGCTAAAACTTTTTGGATGAAAAGACTCACCAGGATTCATGTTGAAAAAGATGCTCCAACATATAACAGTAATTTTAAGCACCATGGCGTCAATTTTACGCATTGCAGGTGAGTACCCTGTTACAATTTGATTTTGTTCCCATAAGCTCTGCTTGGTTTTCTATGGTAACATACAAATACAAGTATTTCTATGATAACAAGACAAGTAATAGCAGTTGGAGTTTATCATGGATATAGGAATATTTTAAGAGTTTATACAAATATGCCTAGCTGACTTTGGAAAAATGGGAGATAAATAGAAGGATAATAATTAAAAGTCTTGAACATTGTTTGTCCTTGATTTATACATTTTGGGTAAAATTTGTAACCAATATTATATAAATGAGTGCAGTTTCTTTTGATTTTTTATAATAATTTTTGAAGGAGGAAGTTGCAAAATTACTAAACCATGATAGGGTACTTACCTGATGACAAAAAATTTTTACGGGCTGTAAATGGTAGCAAGCAAGATATCAGAAATGAATGGAAAGAGGGACGTTTGAAACGAATACGGAGAGAAAGTTCGAAATCAAACTTGGCTACATTACTTGAACAACAAACTCGAATATTGGCATCATTAGTACCTGACGAGATCTTGGAAAAAGTTGATAATTATAAAATTCGCCATTACGATGCTGTCTTTTTATATGGAGATGTTTCAGGTAAAAAATAAACTTTTATTTCTTTTTTAGTTCATTTGTTGAATCTTTATAGCACCTTTTTATGACTTAAACAACATTTAAAGTGGCTTGCCAATTGCGACAGAAATCGTATTCAACTCTCTGCCTTTCTCCTACGGACCCTACCAAAATATGTCATCTTTAAATGACAATATATTAGCCAAAAAATTAAAAAATGTTGAATAAAAAAAGTTCAATATTTTTGATAAAATATTTAAAATTAATTTGTGAAAATAATCCTAGTATACATTGAAAAATAAAATCCTTTGATGTATAAAATAGAAAATTTAAACGTTATTATTTACTTGAAATATTTTTGAATCTATCGGTCCCGATTTGTGCTAAAAATCATGTCTGAGAGTACCATTGACGACGTATTTAAAACAAATTCATCCGCTGATGACATTTCTGCAACTACTTCGGTCAACTCAACAGAAGCATCTAAAACAGTACAAGATAATGGAACGGTTACTGCATGTGATTCTACATCACTGTTATTTAATTTATCAAAAATTTTAAAAATGGATAAAGACAGTCCAATCAATCAAAATTTACATCGGTTTGTATTCCGTGAACATTTAGTGATTTCTGACTATCAACCGCAAAATTATTTAAGTTTGAATGGAGCTTCATTTACGCAGCAAGGTAAGTACCTGCAATTTATTTCTAAAACGGATTCACTACATATCTATAAACCGGAATTTTCTCGCGTTAACTACTTTTAGAATTGCATAAGCCAGTATGAATGTAGACTCGCCCAACCGTGGCTCATGTTTGGGCGAATCTTAATGAGTTGTAAAAACACTGACACAAAAAAGTCGCTTCAATTCTTCCAGTTTTTAGTTCTCCTTTCGTCTATTTAATCGCTTAAAACTTTAAAAAACGTATAAGCTTTATCCATTCACGTTTGTCCATTCAATTTGTTTATCGGATTATTAATAAAGCAGACAGTTTTAAATAATTTGTTTAATTGTTTTTGGCTTTAGTTATTTGTGCACCAGACTTAAAAGCTGTTGGTGGCATTGTAATTGATACACAATTAGTTGGACCTACACAACGTGATTTTTTAATATTTGTGTCGTCACAATTATCATACCAAGGCCATAATGGAGGTTCACATATTACGTCATGCGTATCGGCAAACTTACATACGATCGAAGAAAAACGTGTCGAATTTATTAATTTAGGTAATAAATATTCATCAAACAGCGAATCGATTGTTTCAAATTTAAATTTTTTATATGAATTTAGGTGTGAATTTGGTAAATGAAAAACATCTATATACAGCCTTACAAAATACTGGCTATTATATGGCTTCTCACAGCCGTTTAGAGACAACATTAAGTAACTATTGGTATCCATTTGATAAAACTCAAAATTTAATATTAGAAGGAGCTAATTTTATTTTAATGCGATATTTGGCTGTTGCCAAATATATCGGAGACTTTGAAATGGTTACCTTATACATCAATGGTTTGTATATATGTACTAATATTTCAACAAGGTTGAAGTAAGATACTATTTGTATTACTCCATCAGTTTTAGGTGTAAATCAATTTACTCAAAAGCTAAAAATTTCCAATCGATCTGTATATCTGGATTCTATATCTTCTGTATTTGTGTCTGTTGTCAGATTCCATGCCTCACAGATTCTTGTAAATACAGGATTTATATTTGTGTTACAATGCGTGAGACACGAAAAGGTAAATTAGAAAAGGGTTGACTCTGCCCCAGCCACTACTACATGAACCATTTGGAGTTGTTTAAGAACAACAAGAGTACTTTGACGTCAACGGACTTCAAAGAGGTCATCAAAGAAAGACTGGCTCAAGGGAGTCCACCTGTTCATGGCACCTGGGATTTGACAGAGTAGATGAAACATCGTTTCTGCCTCCTCCCCACTGAGACTGCTACTGCAATAGCCGTGGTACACTATCATATCCAGGCATTCAACATGCCTGCCGCCTAGCCAGTAGCATAACCATTAACTAACATTCTTTTTAATGCATCTCAAAATTTTTGTGGATTTTCAGGTGACTTATGTCGTAACATTTATATTTGTGATGGTCCTCTAAGTGTTATCGTTAATAATACAAAATGTGATGTTGTTAGAATGCAACGAATTATAGTTGAAAAATGTGGCATTGAACATAATTGTATTGTAACGTTATTACTAACTGGACAAATTGTGAAGCAAGAATGGCATAACTGTTCTTATGTGTTACATTTGAATCCATTGATTGATATGGAAAAAGATTCACCATCTCAATATACAAAATTTCCTACATTTTATGAATGGGAAAAAGACTTGCAGCTATTTTCAAAGTATTCATAAAAACATGTTATATACAGTAGCTTCTTACATTGTATAAGCCACATTAGAAAGCGAGCTATTAAAAAAAAGGCCAATCAATTTTTTCGTTCTCTCTACTACACTTCCTTCTATGCTACTCTGCGATCAATAACTAGTTGCCATATAAATAACTATTTGCGTGCGACAAGTAACGCACAGAATGAGCAATTAGCAACTTGCATAGCACGGAAAATCGTGCAGAACGAGGGAACAAATTTCGCATTCGCAAAAAGATAGGGGAGACAATTTTTTTATTGTTTTTGTTTTTTCTCAAGGAGAGAAAAATCGGAATTTTTAGTCTGTAGAGAGGCAAATCAAAAATTTTTAGTCTAGAGAGAGGCAAATAAAGAATTTTTAGTCAAATAAAAAATTTCATAAATTCAACCTTATTTTGGTATAAGCAAATATTTGGCCAACTTAATCAATAGTTATATCAAGGGGGCAAGGCAGCTCCTTAAGTATAAATTTAACATTCATATATTTAATACTCCTATATTTCTAGCGCCTTTAAATACAATTATCAGACCGTAAGTTAGACAGAAAATAGTCGGCTCAATCTCCGTCGCAAATCTCTTGAGTCGAGTAATGGGGGGGGGGGGGGAACGAATGTATAAGCTATCATATACAAACTGATGGTACAACTGAGACACGAAAAAGATAGAGAGAAAGATAGATGGATATATCTCTGCACCGTAGGGGCTTCGCCCGGTTTCAGAACCTACTAGCTATTTAGGAGTATTAAACATATGGTAACATTTATGGTATCATAATACATGCTCAGTAAATAACAAATTTCATTGTAGATATTTGGATTTTAAAACAAAACGGTTGGCTATATATAAAAATTATTACGAAGATCATCCAGATTTAAAAGATTTAATCGCTGATTATAGTCAAAATCTATTGTTATGTAAACCAGAAGATGTATTAGATTTTACATTAAAATATTTCCGTCGATTTTCTAAAGATCAATTACCATATAGTACATATTTTAAAAAACCTAATTTGTAATAAAAAATTTATTTTTGTCAATAAATATTCATTTATTTGCAATTCTACAAAATATTATTTTTTTTATTTAATGGTAATAAACAACTTGTTTAATTTTTCATTTTTCATTTTATGAGAGTGAAAATTATCTTTTTTTTGTCAATCACTTTTAAAAAGTATTGTAAAATACATTTAAAAACCATGCCGGTTCGCTGAAATAGCAGAAAGGAGGAGGGGGGACTATACTATAAAATTCTGTTGATTTTTTACCTGGCTGACATATTTCTTACAATTTATCCCCTCCTACCAAATAATTTCTGCTCCAGAAAGGATTGGCACAAAATATCGAGGACGGTCTACGGTGCATAGCCTCGTCAGAATTTTTTGCATTTTCGATTCCTATGTCTTTTAAAACGCAAAAATCTATATATTTGATATTAATTAATCAATATTAGACTAAGTTTTGGACTGATAAGATATATTTTTATATACCAAATTAATCCGAATATTTTATCTTGGTTGATGAGTTTGCTCTCTCTGCCATCAGTAGGTTTTTGTGTTATGTGAATCCGAGAACGAAACAAGGTATTATAAGTATAACTTTATTAATTTATAGGTTTTACCGAATTAAGTGTCCTTTATAATGTTGCGGGTAAAGGTGGGCCTTCAAAATTAACACAGATGTTAAATAGTTACATGGGTGCAATGATACAAGAAGTATTATCACATCATGGTGATGTATTAAAATTTTCTGGTGATGCATTTTTTTGTATGTGGAAAACTGATCGGAAATATTCATTGAAAGAAATTGTCCATGACGCAATAGATTGTGCAATTTTTATACAAAGGCGATGTGGATCGTATTTAACAGATGTTGGCGTAACCTTGAGAGGTCAATATAATATTATATTGTTGGTTTTAGCCTAGAGGTGGATTAACCTATACGTCACATTAAGGAATAAAGCGTTATCCAATTCATAAATCTATACTTTACCGACTGCCATCTTGTAAATCTTGCAAATCTACGCATTTGGGGCCATTTGGGGCATTGTTTTCAATCAAATATAAAGGGAAAAGAAAGTGCACCCGAATCATTTTAAATCAACAGTAAGTTAAGTAACCATCCCTTACCTACGAGAAACGGTATTGGCAGACAAAAACAGTGCAGACAAAAAAAGTAGAAGTTTACCGGATATAATATGGTGTATTTTTCTTGGAAAAAATAGTACATGTATTTTATGAAATAAATAGTGGCAGACATCTGGGCATTTTTTAACTTGTATAAAAGTTATTTTAGGGCTAAAATACCGAGTCCGTAGACACATTTGGTTAGGTTAATCCACGCAGTGGCAACCAATTTTTTATTTCCACTTTATCATTTTCATTAAGATTGTGATTTTCTATAACAATTTTCATTTAACAATTTTTATGGCGATGAGTTCACCATTGACGAATATACAGAATGTTCTATTTACATCTAGGCATATAACTATCACGAGTATGACAGAGTACATGCGTTAATCAATGCATCTAAGTAAGAGGTATTATAGGTGTTATATGAAATTGTAATAGTGACTTGTATCGTGGCTTATCTATTGTAGTTCATCTATTCAACTAAGAAACTCCCACTCTCCAAGCGTCTTACAACTATCTTAACGCATATCGAAGCTTAAACACATGTATATAATACCTCTCACTTAGATACATTCCTTAACGCATGTATTCTGTCATATTCGTGATATTTATATGCCTAGATGTAAATCGAACATTTTGTATGTGAAAATAAGAAACCTCTACCGAACAGGGCGTTCTTTTTTTACTGGACCTGAAAAATTTTGGATTTGATCGGACAAGCTTAAAATTGATGCATACACGTTTTTCTCCATTGAACCTCTCTAAGATAATTGCAATTTTCAAGCTAACGATTAATTGGTACCGCGATTCATCACAAAGGGTCCTAAAAGAGAATGCCCCGCTACCGAGAATTTTCTGACAAGAAATTATTTCAACATACACAATCTCTCAAAATATCAAATTATATCAACATATATACAAAATCTCAACAAGAAATTATCGTTTTTTAAACGAAGGCCCGAGGTCTAAAAATGATACTGTTTATTTTGTTTTATGATTCGAATTTGTATTTTCAGTTAAAATTGCTATAGCTGCAGGCCCAGTAATATTTTCAATAATAGGAAATGAACATTTGTCACATTATGTAGTAGCTGGAACTCCAATAACTGATGTTAAAGAGGCACAATCGCGTACTGACTCTGGTGAGATACTTATTTCACAATCGGCATGGAATTTAACCAATGAATTCGAATACTTAATCACTGATATGCATGATGGAAAACATTATAAAGTTACTGGTTTTAGTTCAAAATGGAAAAGTTCAGCACGTCGAAGGCATCAACAAGAAGGTTTACTAATACGGCAATAACGAATTTCTGTACAAGAGAGCGTACTTATGTGTAAAACTGTGTGCGCTCATCGCGTTATTGTCTGGCGAACCGCAGAATAAGCGTGACCCCAGTTCTTCACTGAGAGTTAAATTTTTTTTTAGTTATTCCATCGCATGAAGATAAAATTTTCACGTTTTATCTAAATAATCGTGAGTCCAGTAAGGCATCAGACTCGACATCTTCAAGTAATGGAACAGAACAATTACCTTTTTCATTGTCACAATTCTATAATGATGAAAATGAAGGCTTCACACGTAATTATCATTTTAATTAATCTCACTTCTCTTGAAAATATATTAAAAATATTTTTGACAATTATCATCTGTAACAGAGGCAGTCATGTTTCAATCGCGCAAAATCCTTACGAATGTTTTTTAACCTTCCAAATCTTTTTTTCTTCGATTCTGATAACTTTTACATTATTTACAGTTCGTCCACTTGTCGACAAAGCTATTAAAAATAATTTAAGGGAAAAATTGCGACAATTTGTTATACCACCAGTGATGCGTGGTGTTGAATTAAACGAACCATTAGAATTTTTAACAGAAGTTCGCCATGTTGTCATTTTAATTTTGAATATTATAATTGAAGAAACTATTTTAGAAAAATTTGTTAATTTAATAAATGATTCTTTTGAAATTATCTCTCGGTAAATTGTCTTATTTTAATTTTACAAATGCATCCTTGCAATGGCGTAACAAACGAAGAATTACGCCTTTGCGAAGATAATGATTATTTTGAGGATAAAATAGTTTTTTTTTGATAGAATTGTGGACGAAATGAAAGGGTGTGTGAATAAAATTTCATTGTTCGATAAAGATTATATGGTTCTATGCATATTTGGATTAAGAGGTATGAAAAGTTATATGGAAAGTCAAATTGCGTTGCAGTGTGGACATGATATTCGGCAGAATTTAATTGGAATTCCAGAGATCCAAACAGTTTCATGTGCTGTTACAACGGGTAAACATTTTTAGATAAATCAGTCTTTGGCAATAAGGCAGATTTTCATATTGATGAAGCAAGTATTATCCCAGGAGACCTGTAGATATAACCATACGAGATCGCTGTACCAGCATTTTGGTAGTATTCGATTACACACATTCAAAAATTAGATTACACAGTCCCCCTTAGAGGGAAGATATATACCTCAAAATAAAAAATAGATATGGAAAGAGGAAGCGCATTGGGTGCATTGAGAAACCGGGCAAATAGATAATGATATGTATCATTTTAGCACCCAAATAATATGATTAGTGCAAAATTGCGCAGATAAGACAATGTATATGATTGAATGTTTACAAATAGTATTATAACCCTGCAGTCATTCCGCTTACATTTTTCAACATACCTCCTGGGCTAATAAGTTTAAATCAGATTTATTAATTCCATTTTTTTTTTAAATTTCAAATAAAGGTTTAACTTACTGTGGAGTTGTTGGCCACACATTAAGAAGGGAATATACAGTGATAAGCATAACTGTAAACAAGGCTGCACGATTAATGATTGCTTACCCAAATAAAGTGACCTGTGACCGTGATACATTTTTACAAAGTAAATTAGATGCAAAATATTTTATACTACAAAAATATGTTAAATTAAAGGGCATTTCGAAAGTTGAACCTGTTTATGAATACCGAGAACACACTGCGAGTAATATGTAATTAGTTACAAAATAATCTTCTTCCACAATTTCAGTTAGAAATACTTCGTAAACAGCAATAAAAAAGTAGAGTATACATGCATTTGTTGCAAGAGGAGACAAGGTGGAACAGTTTACTCTATCTTTACTTCCTAATCCTGCAAGACAAAAGTTGGGCACTCACTTGTAATAAGGCTTAATTGCTTTTATTCTCGTTTGCAAGGAATATAGTGGATCTACTTTCCACACTTTCATTTTCTACCATTTTGTTCTGGCTCTCTTCCCCTATAAAATTTTTGCAATTTTCCCCAAAAGGTCTTTGGAGATATGACTTTTTACATATATGGTTTTTGATCGAAACTCAAACATTTTGTTCCCAAAAGTTTTGGCGACATTCAAAAAATATTTTTCTGGGGAAAAATTAATGCAGAATGACAAGTTGAAACATTTGCAAAGATTTTTATATCTAACTGAGAATGTGAAAGTAGATAGCTAAGTATTTATTTGTACATTAATGACAATACTCCATAATAATTTTTGAAGTAACAAAAAGAATCGAGTGAACCAATTCCCTTTATTGGATCGTGATTTAGAAATGGATTTATATAAAGAATTATTAAATAATTTTATAACAAAGAAAGCTTTTAAGGACGAAAATAGTCTTGCTACTGCAAACACTACCATTGGGTTAATTATACAAGGTGAACCGAAACAAGGAAAAACTACTTTGGTTTATGAAATGATAAATGTAACACCCAGCGATATACCCGTCCACAATTTTTATTTACAACACAAAGACCATAAAGTAAATATTACAATAATTAAATAACATAGAAATATCACAATACTTGAAAAAAAATTCGAAAATTATATTTAAAAAATATAAATACTCGTGAGCAGCAGTACTCCACCAATAAGGTCATATTTCTACTCCACCCCATTAGATGCTTTTTATTGATATAGAATTTTTGTCTTTTCTTGTTTTTGACTTTTTAAAAAATTTACACACAAAAAATCGGAAAAGGTTCAGAGAGTTGAAACTACAAAAATTCACTTCCTTATCATTAACTCAATTATATGGAAAATTTTCTACCCTCTAATTCAATTTGGTGGGGCTTTAAGGGAGCGTTAAAAGTAGAGGTGTCTATCTAAACCCAAAACTTTTTCTGTTAATCAGATATCCATTTTCATATTTTCGATCGACAGAAATTTAAAAAATGGAAAAAATAACTTACAAAATGAGACCTTTATATCAACCCCTTTTCCACTTGCAAACCTTATGTTTATCATTCTCCGATTCGAGTTTCTGCCCTAAACTTTACTCAGTAAAAATAGCCGCATCGGAGAAACGTAATTGTATCAACAACAACAAAAAATCACGCGGAAAGAATCGAGAAAATGGGGCCCTTCATTTTTTTTCATGAAAACACCCTTCTTCTTTAAAGCAAATCCAAAAAGATGCAACCCTATACGCTCAACTAATATCATAAAGAGAAAAGATTAAAATTTTTTTTTTTTTTGTACTTTTCTTTATAATGGATAAAGTCAAAAATTACTTAACCGATTTTAAAATTTTTTTACCTATAAAAAGCTACATTATCAACGAGTAACATAAGCTGTATTTTATTAATTAATTAAATAAGGTTGCGCGCCAAAAAATTAAAACCAATAAAATTGTGAACAGACCTGAGAAAAAGTGCAGAAGACAAAAAAGTGAAAGCTATAACGTGGTAGTTTTTGATAAACTACTATAAGTATAACATAAATGGATTATCTTCCATGCTTAAAGCGAGAATGCCATTGGCCTCCCAAATTATGACGATGATATTCCAGTCGACAATGCTTGGATTAAATCCCTCTAGTTCATCTTTACATTCACATTTTTACAGTAAACTAATAATTCAAATAAACTAATAGGTAGTTGATGATATTTTAAGGAACCATATACGACAATTCGAATAATATTTGGCTTACCAGTGGGCTTAAAATATGCAGAAGTAGGTCATGATGAGCGTGAAATGGCATTGATTAGACATTTAAGTAAAGTTAAAGAGACAGAATTGTATTGTGCATTGAATGAGATATTTGAAGTACGCTTCGAATACTCCGATATGTACAAAAAGATAACACAACACGAAAGGCATGCAATTAAAAGAAAGCTATTTGAACATTTAGTACAATCGGTATGTGTAAAATAATTTTATTAAAAGGAAATAAAACTGGGCTGCTTTATGCCCTGTACACACGACCTCAGTATTTTATGTCAGCAAGTTCATAAAACTGGCTTCATGTAAACAATATTAGAGGCTTACTTTTGAGGTGAAGCCAGCAAGCTAATAAAAAAAAATCAAAAAGCAAGAGAACTAACCCTGTCTACACGAGACCAGTATTACACGAGGCTTTCATATCCTCATATAGATATATATAAGCATTAGCCTAATGTCAAGCGAGCAAAATAAAGTCAGTACGATGGAATAAAATGACTTCTTATATCCGTGGCCTTAAGGCAAATTCAATTCTTTATTGACCAAACAATTAAAAAATGCAAATTAAGTAGTTAATTTGAATCAATGATTCATCTAAAATTGAAGGCAGAAACGACTCAAAAATCAAACCTAAATCATTTAATGTAATTTTCTATCTGCAATATATAGATTTTTCCAGTCAACAATGCCGCAAATTCATTTTTACACATTTGGTGCATTGTACTAAACATTTAAAGGTTAAGCAATAGACTCTCAACTTCCATGCAGCAAATTTTTTGTTCTTGCACAAAAAACTTCAAAAAAGGTTACAACTTTTGCCCAAACGCATTCTACTGTTCATACTCTTTAAATTACACTTGATGAGTTATTTTAAATTATAAAATCATGAACGAAATTTGGTCTTAAAGTTAAATTTAATAGAGTTCTATCAAAACTAAGTGGCACTGAACAAGAGAGAGTATAGATACGAGTGCACATACATATACATCATACACTCTCTCTTGCTCGGTGCCACTTAGTTTTGATAGAACTCTACAAATATAAGTTAAATTTATTACGTTTTGTAGTATTTTCCATCACTATGGATATTAGTGATCGATCATGCTGAATTTATCGACGATAAATCATGGATTTTATTAAACTATCTGTTTAAATTAGAACGATGTTTTACAATATTAACAATTGGACAGAAACCGTTATCTGAGAACGGTAAAGAAGTGATTGAACGTTTAAAAATGAAACAGATTATATTGCGACCATTATCAAAGTGGTATCATGCAGCATTAGCATGTCAGATGTTAAATGTTAGAGCAATACCAGTCGAATTAGAAAGGTAAAAACATTACAAACATGGTCTGGAGAACCAAATAAGGTCGTAATTAAATTTACTTATATTGATATACTGGAAAAATATCACAATAGAGATAAAAGGGCAGAATTTTCAGAAATCTATACGCGGTTTCTTATAATGACCGCGCTAATATAACACTTGTATATTAATAGTAAAAATCTAAATCAATATTTTTAAAAAAAGCCTAATTTTAGGAAAAACTTGAACCTATAATTATCATCTGATTGTTTTTCACTAAGTTCATTATTTACATGTTCAATTACAAAATTTAAAAGTTAAAAAAAATGTAAATATTAAACTTAAAAAAAAAAATTGTAAGATCCTAATTAAATTTTATTACCTTCGAATGCGTTTATTTCGATGGATCATTCTATACCTACATGTAACTAGATGTTAATAAGACCAGGCAACTACATGTTAAGACATTTCACAGTAATAAAAACTTATATCTATTAAAGGATGATTCAAACTAGAAGTAATGGCAATCCTGGTTGGATTCAAAATTATTTAATAACTTTAAATCAAATGAAAGTAATTTCAATACAAAATGCACGACCAGAAGATATTTCAGAATTAGGTCTAGTGATTCCACCCTCTGAAACATTGATCAGGTAATAATGCATAATGCCAAATAAATTAACCCAGTTTATTGTTTAAATACCTTCTATGTATTGAGTTCAATAACTCTAGGGGTGCACGTTCATTTTAACTATTTGTTATTGTTAATATTTTATGATGCAGTTCCCAATCATTTAAAGTTATTGGACTCGGAGAGAGGCATTTTCATCTTTGCCTTAGTCAAAATTTTTTTTCTCAATTTAATCTATCACTTCCAATAATTATTCAGTGACGCCTCTAATCTAAAAATGGTATGGACATATAAAGGGCACACAAAAAAGGGGGGATCCAAAGTGAATAACCAAATGATTAATTTTAGTCAAAATACGATGGTGAAGAAGCTTAAAGAACTTACTTGAAAAACGCCGGACATTATACTTACAATTAGTTTTATTTTAGGTCCTTTTCTTGACCATTTAATTAATATTATTATTATACCCATCGGTTTAAACTATATATAGCTTATTTCAACTTAAAGAGTTTTTTTCTTAATTTTCTATTAGAAAAAATTATTAGGCTTATATTTGTCCTTAAAATTAAGAATTTATGAATGTTTTAAGACAATCATCTTTAACACTTCACCCAAAAGAAAGTACATCTGCTCAATCAAATAATGTAAAACGAGATGATATTTGGAAACTGTTGGAACAATGTATTGTAGACAGTGAGACTGTTTTACCAAGAACGTTTATTGCAGAACAATCAGCTGAAGTTTCTCCAAATTTAAGAATATGTCGATTAGCATCCCATTTTAAAGTTGATGAATTCAATTCAGAATACAATTCGATGAATGCACTAATTATGAAAACATTTGATTCGCTATCATCTTATGAACAACATTTAGTAAAATGTAGTTCAATATTAGGTGAACGATTTTTGCGAACTATGTTGTCATACGTTATGTTAATTCAAGCCAGTCCATTTCGAACTGCTTCTGGTAAAAATTAATGAAGTTATTCCTTTTGAATTTTTATCATTTTTTATTTTTTTTTATTTATAGCTGTGAAGAATTTGTTCGATATAAAAGTTTTAACATGCGCTCGTGGTAATTTCGATGAATACTTGAGTTTAATATTGGAGTCGAATACATGTGATGATTTGAATGAGGGCAATGGAGAATTATGCCAATGTCAAGGATTAAAATATGACGGTTTGTTTTATTAATAAATCAGCTAAATCTAGAATAGACAAAAAATTCTAGAAAAGTAATAAGAGAATTGTTAAAATAATCTTATGATTAGTTTTATCTGTCATTTACAAGATTACCTTCTACTGCGAAAATTGAGGTTTCGGATTAAGTATTTTATTGTAAATTAGCAGTTACCCGCGTCGCTGCGCTGGGCAATTAAAACTTTAAAAACAAAGACTATCGCGTTATAGCCTTCTCTTCCTTTCCCCTTTTTAATTCCCCTTTTATTTGCTATTTAATGGGTTTTAATTTTTTTGTCAAGTACTTATTTTTAGAAACTTGTAAAGATTTACCGAAATATGCTGAATGTGGTTACATGAAATTCGAATCACATATATTTCAAGAAACAATTTATAGTTTACTAACAGATCACCAAAAGAAAGAAGTTCATGGTCGAGCAATTCGATATTTAGAGAAAAATACGCGACGTTGTAAATTTTGTGGAAGGGGTGTTTTTCATCGGTTTGATGGTATCAGTCGTTATCAAGTAAATAGAATTGTTTATTGTAATTATACAAAATTAAGATATAATACGTCTCACCCAATCACTAAATTCGGTCTACATTTTCAAATATCATACAGAAAGATTATCTTCAAATGAGTTGCCGACAACTGTTAATGTTTATTTTATAGGGTTTTTCCAAAAACTTCCAGAAATGATATAAAACTATCGGGCACGAGTATAATATTATTAGACATTTAGGTATACTCTTTACTAATTATTCTAGTTTTTGCTATATTCATCTTAAAAGAGTCAAATTTAAAAGTGAAAAATGAATATACATGAACCTACAGAGAGGGGGGGGGGCTGAACGTGGAATTACTATAAATATAAGTATGTATTTATGCCAATATACTGTTCAATTTATGGAATTTTTAGGCCAAAAATTCCTATTTTGTCCCCACTTATACCAAAAATCTCGGTTTTGTTACCCCTCTTTTGGATCTAAAATTAGGTACGCTCATTCTTTATGGCACAATATTATAGACATGACTATAAAGCACAATGGAAGGCATTCTAAAGATATAATAACGCCAAGGACTTTTATAAGCGGCATAATAACGACCATTATAGACCACTGGCTCTAAAGCATACATAAAGATCATTAGGGACTGCCAGTGTGGCACAATCAAGAAAAGAACAGAGACTAACCTTTTGTTGTCATTATAAATTCCTGCGTTATAAGTTCCATCGATTTAGGTCAGTTATTCATTGGCTATCTTTGTGGTTTGAAGTTAAAATTTCAATGGAGACTTACGTTTGACAATGAAGTCGGAGACTTATTTAAATGAGGACATTTTAGAACCAAGTTAATCTTGCCATTCTTAAACAGCTTCGAAAATTTTAAGAACAGAGATTTAGGATGGGTGAGTCCCCATTAAGTATCATAAAGGATCTTATTGGAATCGAAGACAAGAGTTTCACTTTAGGGTTGTTGATATAGCCTTACCTGCCACCTTATTACAAGTTTTGTATTTATAACTACAGGTTGATCATTGGAATCGAAATCAAATGATGTTTCATGCAGATGAACTCATACAGGCAACAGAAAATTTATCGGTTCACTCAAGTAATGTCACTACAAATCATTCCTTCGAAGGCATTAAATCATCGTTTTTAATATTGGATCCAATATCGTTTGAAACGATTTCAATAAGTTCAACCGTGCAAGCTGTTAAATTTTACAATGTTATAAAAAAGGATAAAAGTAAGAGATTACCTTACCCAATTTGTTAGAATGGTACATTCTAAAAAATCACTCCATGAAATCTTTGCGAAGTTCGTTTGTCAAATTTTGTTTCAGAGATTCATCAATATTCATCTATTCTCTCATAACATAACACTAAAGGGATTTCTATTAAGAGTGCTCAAGCATTTAAACTTAAATCAAACAAGCTATGTATGACATATCATTAAAATTTTATTTCAAAACGTAGTTCATGTCATTTTGAGTGTTATTTAATTCCAACCCTTGGGAGCATTCAATATCACCCCTCACTGAGCGTCGACATACGTGTATGCAAAAATGTAATTTTTCGATTACCATGTTGTCTGATTATTTATTGATGCCTACGTCATACAAAGAACACACCCTCCAAGTTTCAGGTCTCTACGATCAGCGATTTTAACTATACGCTGATCTGCCAGTCTGTCATTCAGGACAAAGAATTTTATATGTATAGACAATATTTAACATTGATACCCTATTAGCAATGATTTACAACACAAAATGTATAAAATTTTAACAACATTTTACAGATCGATCTAAAAATAATAAATTAAACAACGATAACTTGAATGTATTATCCCAAATACCCAAGTTTTCTGACAAAAATTTGGCAAAGTGTCAATGTAATTCCATTTTGAACTGGACATTCACCCAATTTATAATACATTTACGTGGCGCAGGTTAGTTTTTACAAAACATTAAAATAAAATAATTTTGATCCGTGTAAAAATTGTAATTTTAATAATGTAATAATGATTTGATATCTATTTTAGGTAGATACGATAAGCTGTTACAATGTAAATTAGATTATGCTCATTTCTGTATCCATAATTCTAATATACCATTGGCTTTCAAATTATTGGATGATGCCAAAACCTTACTTGAGGTATTTAAAATACGAGCATTATTTATAGTTTCTGCCCTTCACGAACTAGCTTAACTCAATTGCAATTCGATGATGATGTGACGATGATTGATTCCCTTCATAGTCGGACACATATTATTACCCTGAACCTCAACAACAGATGCGACTACGACCTTTGATCAACATGAGAAAGATCCGCTTCCAAGACTTGGTTACCCAGTTTAGTGTTGAATCTCATCCTTTTGGATTCTTTCTGACATTAGAGCTTGTCCTTTTTTATTATTGGACGGACTTTTTCTTGAATAGTTCTCTGGACAACCTTCAAATTGTGCCTCCTCGTTTTTAAAATCACTTACAAAAATAACTGGTCGTGTTTGATTTTTGACAATGAAAGGATAAACCAAACATTTCTTCCTTTTTTTTTGTAGCTTTTCAACTAGCAATAGTACATTCCTAACGATGCCATGGTGAAAAAGAAATTTGAAGAAAGAATAAGTCCTAATGAGTCTTAGAAACTCTGAAAAAGTCTTAGGAACTCTGAATTTCTCAACGTTTTTGTACTGTTTAATTCAGAGTTATCGAGATTAAATTTATTCATTAAGTCTGAATTAGACAGTCCAAAAACGTTGAGAAATTCAGAGTTATTGAGAGTTCCTAAGACTTTGCCAAGGTTTGCCTTACCATTATAATGATACAAATGACTTGTTGCAAACAAGTTGAGTTGCAATTGCGTTACTGTACCAGCGGACGAAGGTCCAAGAGTAATTAATCCGATTTTAAAAACTCATTCAAATAATATCCAAATGCAATTTCAGACTCAAACTATTTACGATGAAGATAATGCATTCGCAACATGGCTTATTCCAATTCATAACGGTCGTATTCACATGTTAATTGGTGGTGCTAAATTACAATTAAAAGAATATAATGCTGCATTAAAATCATTGCATACTGCCCTGTCTTATTTTGGACGTCCATTTCCAAAAACGAAAATTGGTTTAAAATATGCAATAAAAAAACAACATTACCGTCAAAAATTATTTCTTCGATTTCCACAAAAATTTATTCATAAAAAAACTGGAATGTATGGTGAATTTTGTGAAATTCTTTCAGATTGCTTGGGATACTTATACGAGTTGTATAAAGTAATTATTTTTAATAATTTGTGCTCTGATTAAATTGTCTAAGAACCACTCAACTTTTACACATAGAGAAAATAAAGTAGTAGGAAAGTTAGCTTTTAGAAAAAATTTAATATCGAAAAATTGGACAAAGGGTGAAAATAAACAAATAGGCAAACTTTAGGATTTAATATTAATAGGAACGATCTAAGAAGTGAATTAGAATATAGTATCTAATTTGACTATACCATAGGAAATGTCTGCATGGAATTTAGCCAGATTGGCAGGAACTTGGTGTTTAAACGAAGCATTAAGAGCTCGATTGAGTTTTCGCGCGATGTGTAAAGCGTATGCAATAATGATTGAAATTTGTACTTATTTTGATATGTCATCGGATCTATTGGAAGTGCTGGCGATAAAATTGTGTGCAAAACGACAATATGTTATTGAAACTAGTGAATTTCAATCGGTAATGATACTTTATCAGTCAATACTAGCAAACAGGTTAGTAAAATATTCGGAATACTTATTTAAAAAATACCTGAAATATATTTATGGAAAACTGAATAGATTAGACAAATGATAGTAAATTTTAATATTAAACGAGAAATTTCGAATTTGTGTTTTCATCTCTTCCCTGACTCCCTCTTGTGCATGCTCCGATTTTGTCCATTAATGACCTTCCTTGACCTTACTTGTCCTTTCACATTGACCACGATGCCATATTTGCTAGAGATTTTAAAAATTTGAGACTAATTTATCGTGTTTGGTGCCAACAGAAAGCCTCTTCTTGATTACTACTCCTCTTCATTTAATCCCTTTTTAGGGTTGAATCAATAAAACAGTGCTCGCAAAGCAAGCTCTGGAGCCATAAACTACGTGTTGGAATCCATTGTCGCCCTAATCCGTGTCGAAATTCTTCCTGAATGCCTTTTCCTAGAACACTCTTTACGTATTTAACCACCAAAAATATATATGTAGGTGTGTATTACCACATTACAACGGTTTCGAGTTGTTTTTATCAAGTTTTTTAATACTAGAAAAAATCCAGATTTAAGATATTTTAAAAAAACTAACTGAACATTCATGTATTTGTTCTGAGTTTAAAAAAAATATTGACTGCTTCTTCATTCTGAAGATATAGTTACTCAAAGTTAAATTTTTTGTATAACAGAAACAATTTTCTTTAGAGTATAATTATCTTTAGAGTGTAAGAGAGATGTTTATTATATACAGAATCACAAATGTCTATTATTATTATTTATCATACAAAATACATACATAGTACAATAGAGTTAAACTAATATGTTTGAATATGCATTTGTGATACATATATACGATTGCTGTATGATCTAGCATACAACATTTTTACAATATTGTAGGAAGACAACACCCTTAATACTTCACCACTCTTTGATGTAAAACTTTACTCTTACTTTCAATTTTTAGATTTGTTAAAGGTAAAATGTATGAAGCCAAAGAAATCGGATATATTATCCTTCATCTAGCACGTAAATTACATGATGTTCGAACAATCAAAGAAACAATACAACATTTAATTGATACATTATTTTTTCTAAATAAATTTACGGAAATCTTATATTACATTAATGAGATGTATTTTCATTCGGTGGACTATTGTGATGTCACACAACGTGTAGCTTATTTTGCAGATTGTATTCATTTTACATTGAATACTGGTTACGCCATTATTGATATGTCCCGATGTGAATACCATCGTAAACTCGAGTATGGATCAGTCGATCAAATTTTTTCTACTGATAGTGAGAAAAGATTCTTTGTAAATATGTGGCTATGGTAAGTTTTAAAAAAAGTGTAATAATAGACCGTAATTATAGGTTAACAGCCTCAGGCCAGAATGCTTATTTTCTTATTTCTACCCTTGAAGATATTGAGAAATAGGTCAGTTTCTAGAATGAGGATGAGGTCAGGCGATTTAACTTGGGTTTAAAAATATTCAGAAGTATTCTACGATTCCTCGTGGCAACATTTCAACATATCGTTACGATTTTGATTGTCTCTGTCATGTTTACTGAGTGCAAGGGACAAAAGAGTTGAAATAAGGGCCTAATTTATTAAGAAAGTAAGTCAATTTGCTTGGTTTTACAAGTGTTCTAACAATCGTAGTATGATGGTTGAAAATATTAGGTTCCCAAAAAATATGGGATAAGGTCCGAGAATTTCCAAGTAAGATAAAGGACCTAAAAAATGGAAAATTTCGATATGTTGTCCACGCAGTTTACTCGCAATTATTATATTCTTCGATTTTTGTTTTAACACGTATCAAGAAATCGATTGCATGTACTTGACAGAGTATTTGCTTGATGTATTATGCTGGGACAATGATTTTGAGATGGTATTCTGTTAATAGGTATGTCAGACATTCCAAATGGAATGGTGCAAAATTATATTACCCCCAGGAAATCACTAATAGATTCGATCAACCCAAACGATGCAGTTTATTAGACCAGTGGCTAACATTGCAATTTTTGGAGGGGTTAATCATTACATTGGTTTATAATGCTGATATACATTACATTGAAAGAGTTACAGAATTAAAACATCAAATTGAAAACATTATTAAACAAATGGACTTCATTTCGAGGGAAAAATCTTTTTTAAAATCACGGTAAATACATTGATTGATAATTTATAAAGAATAGTCCACGGGACAGCACTTTTTTTGTTCAATGATCAATATATACGTGTAACTTCGCGAGTGGTTTTTTTCAGCTAGTCTACTTAACTTTCTCTCTTTTTCGAAAGTGCTGCGTTTTCAAATGAGAGCATGATATAACGTCATATTTATGTTATCGGTCTGAAAAAAACGCAGCAGGGAATTTGTCGAACACTATGACCACTTGATAACATTAATAATTATTAAACAATTCAACAAAAATCAGCAATTTATGTATTGGAAAACAAAACTACTTGAGTATGGCATGTTCGAGGTGGTAGACAAGCTCATCGATGCAGTATTTTCGTCGGGAAAATATTTTATTGTTTAATAATTATTAATGTTATCAAGTGGTCATAGTGTCTGACAAATTTCCTGCTGCTTTATTTTAAAGCTTAAATATAGGACGTTATGATGTGCGCTCTCAATATTGAGGTACTGTCGAAATTTTCATTAGCTGTTCGAAACTTCTGCTACTTCACTCTCACTAGCACAGTGCCTATTAGTAGAATGCTCGATGGCATCTTAAATAATTTCCTTCTTGCTACACTCTAATCCGTTCAGTTTATGCTTACTATTCGGCCGTACAAGCTATTAACTATCGGAAGTAGTTTGATTATTCATCGAATAATCAGTATTTTTAATGTGGCTTTAATTAAATAATACAAAATTTTCAGCTATTATCATTTAAAAGCATATTATTTAAAAGTTAACTATGCCCACCCAAAAGTGGACAAATTGTTACAAGCAGCTAAAGATAATGCCTCCAAATTTAATGATTTATATGACCATGGTTTTGTAAGCCATAATGAATTGGTAAGTTATTTAAAATTAATTTCTCGATCTCTTTCTCTAAGTCTACGTTAAATTAATATCTTATCGCGAAAGGACCATTAAGCTTCGAAATAACAAATACAGGATATTCGAATCGAAATACTTAATTTAAAACACTTTTACTGAACACAACAAAATAATCCAATTTTGGATGGTAGATTAGGTGTAGAAATAATGTTTATTTTTATTTCAAAAATAGCGAAAAAAACGAAAAAATAAAAAAAAACTTTAGTATAATAATATGTAAAATGTTGTTTAGGATTTCTTGGGCTTTGTGCTTTTTCAGCATTCTTTGAATATTCTTCTTTTTTTTTCAAATTTTTCATCGTCTTCGGTGTTTACTTTATGAAAAATAGAAATGAATTTGATATAATTTTATAAATAAACAGGACTTTACTACGGTCAGAGTTACTCATAAAACGCTTTCACTTCATTTGGGATTGAAAGATTAATACCTTTAGCATAAGAATAAAACCTTCGAAATTTTTATAAAGCGGTTTATAAATTAAATATAAATGCAACATTTCAATTCTTAAGCTTTAAAGAAAAATAGTTTTTACCCGAAGAAACTAGGACACGCCTTTGTTTAATTAAATTTCCTAAATGACTATTTAATATCTTTTAACTCACCTGTGGGTACCGATTACTCTTTTTACTTAGTAATCTCTCCAGGTAGTTTTCGTATATTCCAATGAGATTAAGCAAGAGAGGTATTTTCTGAGGTGAGACTCACTCAATGCAAATAAAAAATATCCTACCAATTACTTATTTTTAATTAAAAATTTATCTATGGAAAAATATAATAATGCAATATAATTTAATTCTTTTTATAGACTGAAAAGCAATAATCTGTCTATTATTAAAATCACTTACAAACAAAAAAAATTACCTTTTTACTTTTTCAATTAAAAGTAATCCTCGAAGAAATTCAGAGATGCCCTGGTGGAAAAAATATTTGAAGAAAGAATAAGAAATTCTGAAAAAGTCTTAGGAACTTTGAATTTCTCAACGTTTTCGGACTAGTCTAATTCAGTGTTATTCAGAGTTCTTAATACTTTTTTAAAGTTTCTAAGACTTTTTCAGAGTTTCCTAAGACTTATTAAGACTCATTATTTTTTCCAATATTTTTTCCACCAGGGTGACGATAGAAAATTATCCCCAAAAACATTATCCCCACCCCCAAACCTTATGATTCGCATATGTATAGTAAATTAAAATTCCTCTTGTAATCCTTTTAAAAACAGTAAACTATTTTCTGTTTAGATTCTAAACAGGTCGACACTCTGTATTTAAACTGCTTTTAACACTTCGGAACATATCTTTTTTGTTAAAAGCCATAAAGAGTAAACCGAAGTCAAAGCCTGTCCAGCTATGATTTAACTAATTACAAATAATATCAAATGATATAAAAGAAATTTTATTAAAATTTGATTTGTAACTTCATTACAGTATTGGGAAGGTAAACTGGCTCCAGAATTGGTTGATCTATGGAAAATTTCATCGTCGTCAGTTCGAGATTGGCGTGTTTTGCTTGAAGATCCTTCGAAAATAATTTATTATACATTTGTTCTACCTTATAAACCAATTTGTTCTTAAAATACACATATTAAATTAACATGATCGTATGATAATATTTCATGGACATTAATTCCTTTGATTTTATTTCAAATTGATTTTATTTGTTTGTTTATATTTAGAGTGCTCCACAAAAAAATGTTACGTATCATGATACGATTGGTTACCATGAGTGTACCGTATTATTTGTAGATACGTAGAAAATGGTATACTTATTCATGAAAATTACTCCCATTTGCCGTTTCTAATCAAAACTGATTAGAACGTCCCAGCAAACGTGTACGAATTCTTTTTCTTCTCACAATCGGTAGGGGAAAGTGGTGCAAAATGATCCCCCGTTGGGACCGTTGATTTAAGTTATCTTTAAAAGCAATCTATTATATTTATCGATAGATGGCTTCCACGTGATCAAATTAATCGTTGAACAAAGACTTATGGCGATGTAAAAAGTATTTTGTTGCCCATAGCAACATTAATTTTACTGATTTTTATATTAGGTAAAATGATCTCTATTTTTGTGTAAAATTGTAATAAGTAAAATGATCCCTCATATTTCCCATCATGTTGTGTGTGTTGATTAAGATTTGAATGATTCTACCAATGATTTTTTTATGCTGATACTAATCGCGGATACAACATTAAAGCACAATTAAAATTTTATGAGAACGGTTTGGAATGAGATTAATTTTACCCACCTAGTTTTACAAAGCCAGTAAAATGACCCTTTTTGAGGAAAATTAAATGGTTCTAAAAATTTGAACAAATAAAAAAAAATTGTCTTGCCAATATTGACACACTTGAAAAAAGAAACCCAAAATATTTCGGCGTTATACATGCAGTTTGGCTATAAATAATTTTTTTTAGCACTTATAATTATAAATAAAGACGCATTTTTGAAAAAACTGACTTCGAGTTCTATATTTGAATTGCACAATGCTATTTTAAATTTCTTTTCAGTTTTCAAGCTTTTAAATCTTTTTCGTGGAAAGAATTATTACGCCACTGGAAGCAAAACAATATTATGTTTATTTAATCTGTATCGAATTTTATCCTTGTAATTTTATGTTTCCATTACATCAGTTTCATTTATTTGTTTTTGTTATTCAAGTTCCTATTTAATTGATCTTTCTGATAGAAAGTTATAATTTTCACGCCGAAAATCGGAACAAAAAATATTGCAATATCTTTACGTTTTGAGGTATTAACAAAGTGTTTACAACACATATTTAAATAAATTTTATGCATGAGTGCCACCAAATGTTGCTCGGTAACTTCTGAGAAAATTATGATTTAGATGATTAAGATATGTAACCAAGTTGGGGTCCGATAAAACGGAACTATTGACCTTCACCATACAAAAAAATTTAGAAAATCAATTAATCAAGAATTACTTATCAGTCCAGTTTACAATTTACCAAGATACATCAATTGTGGTGGTAGACTCAAAATTTATAACTATTACTATTGATTTTAATAAATACAACAGGTTACTTAAAGATACAATTATTGGTCTGCCATCCAAAGGTGATATCCACCACGGTTTTTTACGTCTTGAAATGGTGTTATCATAATAATTATAACTCTGCAGGGGGCAAACATATACACAATAATATCTTTTTGAATAAAAAAATAAGTACTTATCAATTTAAATCATTACAAAATATTTTTTATGTCTGCTCAAGCAATTATTCAAAACAACGTTTTAATTATTAAGATAAACAAAATAGTTTCTGGTTCATCAATAATTTAAAAATTTGGTTTACGTAGGTACCCAAGAAATTTTTTTATGGACAAATTTTTTATAAATTAAAATATATTATGATAACTGTTACTAACAAATAAATACATCCTCTTAAATATTTCGAAACGTAGTTGTTTATTTGACCCGATAAGTTTTCAGATTGAAGGAAAACCGTCCCGCAGGTAAGGTGAGACACACGTAAAATTATTTGACTGAAGTTTTAAAATAATTTTATAAACTTACGACAAGACTGTTGCGAGGCACAGTGGAGTATTTACACGAAATTTCTGGACATAATATAATGAAGGGATGTTAATGCTCAAAATTCATTCAAAAGACTAGTTAGATGCAAAAGTACTTTTTATTCGGCAATAATAAAAAAAAAAAATTTTCAGTCATACTTGTCTTCAAGCCCACTTCATTTTCTACTTCAATTTTTTTTAACTTTTTCAGCTTCTGAGACACTTTTTGTCTTATCTATAGCTATGCTTGCTTTTGTTTCCACGTAACGTGATTTTGGAATTATAAGTTACAAAGTTTCACTGGAAAACTGCTTGCTCCTTTTTTTTACTTTTGCCTTAAGCTATCTTAATCTCTTATTCTCGTCTTAAAAGAAAAGGTAATGTTCAAGCAAGATTTTTTTTCATAAACTCATTAAAGAATATTTTAACTTTGCCTTGTTAAAAAAATCTTTGCCCGACAAAACCTGAAACATAAACAAAAAGCTTTGAGTATGATAAATTTAAAGAAAACATTAACATTGAATAGTAATAAATAAAGCACAAAACTTCTTCTTCAATATAAAAAAAAATCGTACTTAATTGCACTAACAAACGCAGTAAACGTAAATTGAATGGCACGGTAATTCTAGAGCGACAACAATAATAACATGCATCTGTAAGAGCAGATAGTTTACGGCCTACAAAACAGGCGGGCATGAGGTTGAGGTAACTCAAGTGACCTGTTTGAGATGGAGTGGTGTTATCCAAACACCAAAAAACAACTTTCAATGCAAGACAAAAGAGTTTAGTTTTCTGACTTTTGTCCAGAAATTTTATTTCAATACCCCACCGTGCGCCAATGAAAAAAATATCAAAAGCTGGGTCGTCTTCGGCATGAACAAAATATTATTTTCGCCTTGTAGTTGAGGCTTTACTGAACAATTAATTCAATGACAGCAATTTATTGTTTAGTTCATACTACCCACTACTTCGCAAATGAGATTTTGTAACATTATAAGTATTTGAGCTTTTAATCCCATTATGATTTAGGTCGGTGGTTTACCGTCGCTGCTCTTTCTTAATTTACGAAACGTAAGAATTCTGTCGGTACATAAAGAAAACATAAGTACAAAGGCCCAAATACCGAATCTCATAGAACCTATGTAGTAGAAAGACTTTACATACAGAAATTCCCCTGTCAATAGTTTTTAATTATTCTTCAGATAAAAAAACTATCTACGCATAGACGTATTACTCATTTGTTGACTACAATTAAAATAATTTATGTACAAAATTCTGGCAATTTATGGAAAATTTAAAGATATTTAATAGTGAAGTGGAATATTATGTTGGAGGAAAATTTTTTGGAAATATTCGTCTTCGGAATTTATTTAAAAACTTTATTTGTTTAGGAAAACTGATAAAAAATTCTTAGTATTTGTGATATTATTATATTATCAGATATTAACATAAAATTGCATGAATAATTAATTAATTAATATAATGTAATAAATAATTAAAAATGATATTGTTTTCTAAAATATGAGTAGTAAATATTGCACAAGTTATATCTACATTTATTATTACCTACGTTATTACGAAAAATAACCTGCTGATATCGAAAAATTTTCTAATCTTAACGAACTTTTTGAGAAGCTGTAATTACACCAAAGCATCACCAATTAAGTTATAGGTGCAATTAGACACCATACAATCTCTGATAGGTACTCACTCCATCGTATTCGTATCACAGGTAATATAGTCTTTTTATACAAACAGTAACTATATAGTTGCTACTATAACTTCCATAATTAGAAAGTTCCCAAATTTTCAATTCAGAAATATCTAATTTAGCTTTTATTTTATTTTCTTCGCGCCGATTTTTTCATTAACGAACTTTTTAAATATCAACAAAAAATTTTATTGGGATATTTTTCGGGTACTATAGAAACATTTTGAATACCAAAGTCACAATTTATCCTTAATTCTTTTAATCTTTATTTATACAACTTTATTTGTTACGATAAATTAACAAGCAAAAAACTCGATTCCCTAAGTTTCTCATAGATTAACTAAAATGGATTTTTCTGGATAGGTTCAAGATATACAAGGAAAGCTCTTGAATTCAGCTCTATTCTAATTTTTTTACAATCAAAAATTTCTACTTTTAGTAGGATATAGTAATATTAAAATATCCTTAATTTTTGTTTGTCGAAAGAAACAGGTATTTTTTCAACAAGTTCAACTATTTTTTCCTTAAAAATTTACTTTTTTTTTTTTTAATTTACAGTTTATTTTATTAATATTTTAAAAATTCCAATATTATTTTGACTATTGGGATTTTGGACATTTTTTTTTTTATTACAAAATTATTTTGTATTAATAATAGCCTATTGAATTAAATAAAGATATTTTATTTATTTTAATCTTTAAATTTAATTTTAGAATTTATTTTATTTGAAGTATACCTTTATCAGTTTTCCACCTTTTTATCAAAATAATTTGCTGGTGTCTTCTCTAGATAATAAACCATACAGATTTATTTATAAATTTTTTAATTGTTTTAATATTTAATAATTTATTAGTAATAATTATGACGTAGGTGTTAAATATTAATATTATTATTATTATTATTATTATTATTATTATTTATAAAAATAGAATAAATTGTATGTATATCACGTTGTAAACTAATGTTAACTACTTAATTATTGTATCATGACATATGATTTATTAGTAAGGATCTATTACTAGCATACGACTTAGAAAATAGTTATGTAAAGTATATTTATTTGCCTGTATCACGGTTTAAGTTTCGCGCCAGTAAATTAATTTTTAAAACTAGTCTTTTGCGATCTAGTCACTAACGATCATAGCCAAAAAAGAAAAAACCAAGAAGGAATATTTTAAGAAGTTCAAATAAAAAGTCAACCATTATTTTTTGAAACTTTATTTTTAGCGCAGTTTGCGAAACGTTTTTTAATGTTTTAAGCTGGGGTTAACGAAGGCGAACATCATATATCAATGAACACAATGCATAGATTTTGCGAAATATTTGTTTGATATTTGCCTATATTCGTTATTCGATGTTTGCCTGGCCGCAACTTTAAAGAGCAAGATTCCTTTAATTAAATATTAGGTACCCATCGAACACTACTGAAACTAAGGCAAAAATACATAATTCTGTAGAATCCGAAACTAAACGATAAAATTTCGGTTTCCATAGAATAGTGACAATTATAAATAATTATAAAATTTTATTTCTTTTTTTGTTCTAATTCTTTGGCTTGCAGCACTTCCAGCTTCATGGAAAGTTTATTATGCTTTTAATCTCTATTTTTTTAAGCTCTTTTTGAAGTCTCCCAGAAAACGGTTATGGAACGGCAAAACTCGTTCAATTATCTCATTTACCTTGTTGCATCTCGTATGATTTTCTACTTTTGGGGCATTATCTCGATTACACAATTTTTTATAGTGTTAACTCTGGTGTTAATGAAAAGATCGGGCCTATGTTTCAATTAAGTAGTTTTATCTGTCTATCACGACCATCGTGTTTCGGCTATATGGTAATCTACACGGTTCTATGGTGCTTTTGTTTTTCCTAAATTTCATTTAACGACGCATTATTTTAAATATTTCTTATGCAAGATAACAGTTATTGGAAAAACAAAACTACGAATTGGAGTGTTATCGTCTAAATTCGAGTGGATTTTGTATTCGTATTATTTTCGCGTTTTGCATTCACATTTTTATTTTGAAAAGTTTTTAATAAGAGTCACTATTAATGCGAAGTAGAAAACAATTAAGTAATTGAAGGTTCTAAAAAGAATAGATACTACCTGTCTCCTAAAAAGAATTTTTTCTCCAATTCTTCGAGGTAAAGACTGGTTACTAGGTGGGAAGAAAATTAAGTTGAACTTTCATTTTAGATCTAAAGACCCAAATGAATTTTCAATACAATGTTCAAAATACAAATTTTACAATACATTTTAATTAAATTTTAAAGTGTTTTATTTAAAGATTAAAAAAAATCTTCTTAAAAATTGTATATGAATACGTCATATATTTTGATTAGACAATCAAATCTAGTCTAATCAAAGTCTAAAATTAAATAAAAATCAATCAATCACCATGTATATACCTACTTAACGAAATTTATCCATAATTATTTTAATTATTGACGACGCTAAAAAATATTTTATCTATAATGTAGAAATTCTTTATAGTAAAATGATAATGGAGAATTTAAAAAATGAAAAACCGTGGCGTGCCTAATGGTTTTAAACATGTGACGTGTAATAATAGAAAAGTTGCATTTTTTTAACTTTATTTTTTTCGAAAGTTTACTAAAAAATTGTTAATTGATTTTTTATGTAATTCTACTATTGAAAATTGAAAATTATTTTCCTAAACCAGAAATTCAAACACCAGTGACGTCAACACATCGTTTTAGCAACACCACCTCACGGAGAAATGATAAAATAACATGCAGAATGATAAATGGTTTGTCTAATTAAACTTAAATTTCCATAGAAACAAACTGAAAAATGCGATTCTGATTGGCTCACAGCATCCACGGGTGTAAATACGTCACTACCGTTTGTTTTATTCAAAACTCTTTTTATCAATGATTATTAACAAAATGGAATTAGTTTTTAAAAAAATTACTTAAATATTCTTTAGATGAATAATTATTTCATTTATATATTCAAATATATATTCGATTATTTTCTTTGGAGAAACGTAAAGTCACTTGTCTACGCTGATAAACCAGATAAACAATTTTTAACAATTGAAAATTGATTCTTTAGAATCAAAAATTTGTAATTATGCTTCAGAACTTTATCGAAAATGTTATGTCGAAGCTCAACTAACCTTTCTGGAGTTTTTCCGAATATTAAACGTTTAATAAGTTAAAAACGGTGAACTTTAAGAAGAAATCACAATGAGCTTTTTGACGTAAACATACCCAAAAAACCTCGGGTAGCTTTATTTGGTTCAAAAATTGACATTTGATTGTTTCTTTGGAGGGGAAGGGATATACAAAAATTGGACCAATAGGATTTCTGGCAACATCCGGAATATTAATCTATATGCTTTTCTTAACAAGAATCAATTGACAAAATGCGGTCCTCAACTTGAAAAATTGTGAACTTGTCTTTCAGTCGCGCCATACCATATTCTTTCTCTCAGAAAAAGCAATGGTAAAGCTTTATTAGCTGCATTTTAAATATATATTCCAATCTAACTACTTTGCCTATGGAAAATTTAGGTTCCAATCACTAGTCTACTGAAACATCTATGGAAAAATGCTTAACTTTCTGTGCAAACTGTCAGGAAACTCGAAACGATAAATTATTAATAAAGTGTATAAATAAATGTACGAATATTTGTTCTGTGATAGTGAAGGCTACCTCCCTTTTTTCATTTAGTTAAAGTGGAAATTTTCTGTTTACTTTTTATACAAATGGAAAAATGTATTATATTTACGTCAAATATACAGAAAGGATGCCTCCCACTTTGAAATTAAATATGTTATCTTCGTTGTTTTATTATTAACGAAGTATTTAGGAGATGGAAAAGAATTTCATAGCCAAAACAATTGTCAAATGAATCGGATTTTAATGAATCGTTATTTCCTTAGCTGATTATAATAAAGTAACATATTGACTATCATCCTTCCAATTATAATCTATATATATAAAAAGAGAGTGTTTGTTTGTATGTCCCCGATTTTCCCTAAAACTAACCATTGACCTTCGGTAGGGGATTATGTCATTGGGTAGCCCTTAGGCTCCCATTGTGAATAAGGGAGTTTGGTGGGGGTGGAATTAAAAATGATCTAGAAATTCATAGAAAATAGATTAAAAAAATAGTTCTAATAGTACAATAGGCCCCACTGTCAATAGTACAATTTTCACTAGATGGCGCTACTGGCGCAAATGTCTTTCGATTTTTCTCGAAAATTCTGGAATGTTCCATGGATTTCTATCGAATTTTCTAGAATTTTCTAGAATTTTCTCGAACATTCTGGAATGTTCTATGGATTTCTATCGAATTTTCTAGAACTTTCTCGAATATTCTCGAATGTTGTATGGATTTGTATTGAATTTTATCAAACTTTCTCGAACAATCTGGAATGTACCATGGGTTTCTGTAGAATTTTCTAGAATTTTTTCGAACATTCTGGAATGTTCTATGGATTTCTATCGAATTTTCTAGAATTTTCTCGAACATTCTGGAATGTTCTATGGATTTCTATCGAATTTTCTAGAACTTTCTCGAATATTCTGGAATGTTCTATGGATTTCTATCGAATTTTCTAGAACTTTCTCGAATATTCTGGAATGTTCCATGGGTTTCTATCGATCTTTCCCTTACTTTTCCGTACACACAGAGAGTGTAGACATAATATTGGGATCGGCCAAAAAAATCTTACTTCTAAATCTATCTTAGAGAATTAAAAAAAAAAGTCTTTCATTTAACAATTTTGATATTTAAATGTGCAAAAACAACCCAGCGAAGCGGGTTTAACAGCTAGCTTAGGTCTAAAATACAAACTTTCCAAATAATACATATCCACAAATAAGTGCTAATATTTCTAATTTCTTATGTAACTAAAACTAACCGGGAATTGTTTAAAGTCAAATAAAGTGGCATAATGTGAATTTCACAGCAATTTCACAATTCCACCATAGTGGTTGTATTATCGATATCTCGAATGATTGCGCTACCAAAACTGTCGGCTTTGTCAAGTATTTCTAGATAGATACAAATAAGACAAAGTATATGGTGATAAGCAAACAATAACCAAATGCGAAATAAAGGTGCAATTCCACTGAGGCAACATGTAGCAGGCGTCGTTGAAGTATGCTACACATAGTAATTCAATAGAGATAGAGGGAATACAAAACGACAAAAAATATGTCTCCTTGCCGCATGTTGCAAGTTGAACAATGTCGTCGTCTATCCAACAGTAAACGGATCGGATGATAACATGAAATCTGGACAAATTTAATTAAATTTTTTGCTACGACATGTCGCCCAGTGTTGCTTCAGTGGAATTGCGCCTTAAGAATTTATAATACAATGGTGGACCAATATGTATATACCTTGGGCTCTGATAATTGAAGACGGTAGATGTGCACATAAGATCAAGAGGTGTGTAACCCTCGCAAAGGTTGCTTTTAATAAATTCAGGTCGTTAATGCCAAACAAAAACATTTCTAAAAAAACAAATGACTTGGGTGCGTTAAAGAGTTATGTGTGGCTTGTTTTATTTTATGCGTTGTATAATTGCGGGCTGTGACAAAAGAACAGAAAACCTTCGGGAATACTTTTTTTTCGTATGGGACTGAGATGGAAAAAAGTAGAGAAAGATAATGAATTTTTAACCTTTCCTGTATATTTTACTGCAAAATAGGGGAGTAAAACACCTCCCTCCTAGCGTACATGTATACGAAACGAAAACATGTTTCGAGTTGCCTCCAATCCCAATCATCCACGCTTCCATATCTCCTTTGAGAAATTTCAATGATTCTAAATATTTAAACGCAATAGTAAAAATAGATTGTTTTGTTTTCCATTCGTAAACACGAAATGATATAAAAAAGAATCCAAAGTACATTTACTAATTTATTAATATTTATTGTTATTATATTTATTAAAATGGAATAAAGCTTTATGAATTGTGTACAGCTATGACGAAGAATATTGTTTTGTATTCTGATATTGGAGTTTGAACTCTAATTTTCTAATTAATTAGAAAAACGTGAGTGAAATATTATAAATTTTACATTGCTTGTATAAAAATGCAAATTTCAATTCAGCAAATTATTTATTTCCTTTAAAAATATTTATAGCGTTAAATCAGCAATAATTTAATTTAGGTACGTTATATTTTGAGTCTTGCTTTCAAATAATAGTTTCGTAAAACAATTGCGCATTATCTGTTATTACATTCGCTATATGGAGAAAACTCTATTTTTAAATGAAAAATAATCGTGTTATGGCAACCAGGGGAATTTTCTTTTAGCAATAGAAACAGAAATTTCCATATATTATTAATTGTGTCACAACAACTAATTGTAAGGCTATGGTAATTATAAAGGTTTTTCTGTTAAGGATTTGATTCTCTACATTACAGCTTTTCAAAAGCTTTGCGAAGTATCGGATGTTTATTTTTTCAAAATTTTAGTTATTATTCTACGCCAGACTACGAGTAGAACAAGAAATAGCATTGACTATTTGGTTAACTAGAGAACATTTTATGGCATTTATTTACAAGTTTCCGTATGGCATTTACAGTTAAACTTGAAACTTGATTCTTTGTAATAGAATTCATGAATAAAATACTCATATTATTTTCTGAAGCAAAGCAGATTACCTACACGGAAATGTCATAAATTGTTTAATATTACTTTTTTAAACGCGAATTATTCAAATTTTAGTGAAGGTCTTACACATCTAATCACAAATGCAATCAACTTAGGTACTAACTAGGTTTATGTACACAATCCGTTTTTGTACCATCTAGGGATACCAATATACCTAGTATGACAGAATACATGCGTTAAGCAATGCATCTAAGTGAGAGGTATTATATACATGTGTTGAGCATGTAGTTGTAAGACTACAGATACGATACGACAGATGGGGATTGTCCAATTATTTAAATAAATAAATGACTTCAAAAATAGGCATATTTAAGATTGATCTTATGGGAAAACGGTAGATGGATGATATGTTTTCATAGATTTCTACAAAACTAGTCGGTGGAAATATAAAAAAAAAAAAAAAAACATTTCAATTAAAGTTAAAACTTTAATAAATTATTGAAAACAAAAAAAAATCCGATGTGCCCGATTAATTTAGGATGTATCAGTACGATTGTGGAGAGATTGATGGTGAATTATGTTATAGCTTGACAATATAAGACGAAAAATAAGAATAAAATTTTTCGATATCTGGAGTAATTTTCAAAATATCGAAAATTGAAAATAAATAATTTCAACCACAAGTCTAAACTAGCCTTGGCGCTCGTACTACCTTAAATCAAATTAAAGCTTCAAATTTTATAAGTAATTTTTTTAGAGAAATCAATAAAAATGCTACTGCAATTAAAAATCTTTAAGGAGGTCATAAAACGTAATTCAAAATTTTAAAGAGAAAATGAAAAATCAGAAAAAAACAGCAGAACGGAATCTTGGAAAATACAATCCTCTCTCGTCATTAACCAAATCAATGTTGATTAAGGATCCATATTTCATCTGATTTCTAACATTTAAGGAAACTTAAATTCGAAAAAGCTCCTGGTGATGATGTAATAACCAAAATTGTGCTCCGTTATCATCCTTAACATTCTTATTCATCAAGTTTCGAGTTCTTATCCGTCAAGTTTCGCGTTTTAGAAAGAACCATTCAACAGGATATGTGGTCATGAAACGTGGAATTATGTTTGGTTTGTGACCACTGACCACAATTCCATCGAGCTTTACTCAAAACTTGTTCGAAAGAAAAAATGCTTTAGACATTTAACAAGATAAAATGTTCCACAATCTTCCCGGATAAAAACATACACCTTCTTACTCCTTTAAAAGAAATTGAAAAAGTTACAATGCACATGCTACAAATGAAAATGTCCAGAATTTGGGAGCAATCCACCGAAGGCAGTTGAATGGAGTACAGATAGGCAAAGAGCACACTCTCGACAAGCCCTCCTTCATCAATCCTGCAGTTTTTCCAGATGGTATCTTTCTCATCGAAAATGAAAGAATCAACTTCTGATTTCTGAAGGTACATGTATACACACTGTTGCTAGATTTGCTCTAGCTTGAGCAAATTTAGCAACAATGTATATACATCTTTAAACAAGTGTCAATCGCATTTTATGGGTTCAGTAGCTACAAATGCCTATATAAAAAATTAAATACATAAAAATTCAGTAAAATTCAGTAAAATAAACAAAAAAAAAGTTTTGGAGCCGTAGTTTCAAAAAAAAGCTTATCAAAATAACTCTCACCTATCAAAAATCAAAAAAAAAAGTTAATATTAAAAATATTGATGTTTCCTGTTTGATAAGAACTACAACTTAACTTTCTCTACGTAAAAAAAGATTAATTTCACAATATTTAAATTTTACATGTGATCTGCTCATGATAGTACAAAAACATTTTTTTTTTACTTGGAAAATTATGATAAATCTACAAAATTATGATTTAGATTAAAAATAAAGACGGTTTACTGAAAAAAAAAAGTTTATCTTATCTCTCAGACAATTTGAATTTATTAGATATAATATGAGAAATACTGTTACGTCCATATTGATTTTTTTTTCTCGAGTTTTAAAAATCGTCGACAAGAAGGCACTTACTAGACACACAACCCATATACTTTATAAACAGTGGCAATTATTGAACTCAAATCAGTATATTCAGCGCAATCGTACAGTTAACAGCTAATAAAGTATTCCTACAAGCGTTTTATTATTTATCAATTATTTTATATAATTTTAACAAGTTTTAATAAATATTTTGAAATAATTTTTCATTAGTGAAAATATAAAACGACGAAAGTTTTTAATTGTTGTAATATTTGTGCAAATTTTTTTTAACCGGCGTTATAAATTTTGTTATTGATTTTTTCCACAGTTTGAATTTTTAGATATTTTCAGGTATGTTAAAATAATTTTTTTTTCTTCATACCAAAAAAAAAAAATAAATAAATAAATAAATAAAATAAAAAGTTAATTAAATTCATACATAATTTTTGTAAGATGGTTCAATTTTTGTTGTATTTATTTACATTAAAGAAATTCCTTCTATTTAGTATCAAGTGAACTTTGCTCAAATGAAATACTCAATATTTATCTCAACATACTCCTACATATTATAACAAATTAAGTACGCATTAGCTATTTTAAATTTATTTCTATAAATAAACCTTCTAGTCGAAAAGGACTAGATATTCTTTTGTTATTAAAATCCACTTGTAAGATTTCAACCTTGTTCATAAATTATTACAACCTTTATAAAAGCAGGTAAATTTTTTTTTAAGTAAAAGGTACCATGGCCATTTCTTTTTATATGCAGCAGGAAAGATAGCCTTGTGACAATTTTTTTTCTCTACAATAACATTATACATTTTTTCTCTTTTAAATAAATATTTATTGTTGTCAATGTATTTATTGATCCAATTCTAGCTAACCGGCGCAGCGTTCATTTAACTCTTCGTACCACCGTACCTTCACACTTGCTTTCTAGAATAATCTTTCACAGTTACACATCTAGTTTTATGCGTTATAATTGAATTACAATCATGTGTAATGTGTATACAGTCTATAAATAGCCATTCAACGTGGTTACCAGTACAAAGTCCAAATACTTTGCTTGCATAAAGTACTGTTTATTTATGTTTTAATTTTTTTTCTAAAACTTGTTTTCAAATGTTTTGTAGATAAAAAATCAAGCACCTTTTTTTTATTTTATTAATAAATATTTTTTTAAATAAGATTATTTTGGTATGCAGACACAGACAGACCAATGTGGACTTTGTAACATAACATATACGATGAATTGAGGACATTATGCATTTTATTTTTATTTTTTTTATGCCAAATTATAAAAGATGTTAATTAATTACACTTGAAATGATGCATATAGAATTACATACATGTTTTGAAACAATATTTGTCCTGTTCTTTAACAGGAAAATTAAGTTTTTTAGTCTTTTCAAATATAAAGAAAATTTTACTCGATTTCCAATGGATTAAGGAAAATGTGTAAAAATAAATTTCGAAATAGCCAAAACTATTTTTTAATTGTTAAAGTTACCCTTGAGGAAAAATATTTGAAGAAAGAATAAGTCTTAGAAACTCTGAAAAAGTTTTAGGAACTCTAACTCTGAATTTCTAAACGTTTTTGTACTGTCTAATTTAGACTTAATAAGTTTGAATAACTTTGAATTAGACAGTACAAAAACGTTTAGAAATTCAGAGTTATTCAGATTTCCTAAGACTTTTTCAGAGTTTCTAAAATTTTTAAAGAGTTTTTAAGATTTATTAAGACTTATTCTTTCTTCAAATATTTTTCCCTTCAGGGTAGGTATATATTTATATAAAAAAAATCGCAGATTATTAAAGCATAAGGTTATTCCCTATTCCTTAAAACGGCTATCTGGGCCTAATAACACAAGGGTCTAGAATATTGGAAATTCGAATGTGTAAATAAGCTCCAGTCAACTCGAAAAGTCGATAATCTTTTTATCTAATAAAAAAAGATTTAACCAAGTTTCTAACAAAGAGGGAGAAATTTGGGGGCACGCCAAGATGCGGGACCCACATCTTTCACAGGAAAAAATCCAGCGTTATAAAATACTTTCTCTTCATAGAGTTGTTTCTATTTCTCACTTTCTTATAATATTTTTTGCACTCATACAAGAATATTAGTTAGAACTACTTGCGAGAGAATAGTTCTGGCAAAGTCTAAGCTTCTTCTCATTACTATTTCAAGGATCAAAATGATAATTTATTACAGTATGAGATTTTACAACTAGAGTTCTGTATTATCGATTTCCTTTAACTTACTTAAAAAGCTGCAAAAGCTAGAATTGCAGGCAATTGAATTCTTGGCATTTTTCAAAGAATATTCCCATTACAAAGCAAATAAATACTGAAGTATACAGAATTTTCTTTGTTTTAAGCATAATATTAAACAAAATCTTTTCTCTTTCAATTTTAACAGGATGATGAATTTCGAAAATTTTGATATTGCTATTCCAAGTGAACAAGTTGTTGAAGAAGAACCAGCAGCATTATTAGCCTTACAACGTTTTTGGCAACCAAATCGTCGTCAACATAGCTCATCATTGTTTGATGAACTTGATGGCTATAAAGAATTTTTACCAAGTGCTTCTACTCCTGAGGTTTGTACATACACATTATTGAAAATTAATTCTTCGGTATCCTATTAGGTTTTGCTTATCCTCTTGCTTAATCAATAAATTTTACACCTATTCAAATAGTGTTTTTTACAAAAGAGAAATTTAATCTAGTAGTACTACGTAAATAAAATATGCACTTTAAAGTGATAAAATTTCCCCTGCTAATTTTTTAATGATTGGTATTAAAACTGGATTATTATAATCAAACTATTTAAGCGGCTAGACATATCTGTGTTGTATCTCTATTATACACATTATTCAAACTTTATCTAATCAGAATAATTAACGCTCTTGAACTAAAAATCAATTAGTTAAGTACCCCAAGAATTTATATCTTTTATCTCATGTTTTCTGAATTGAAATAAAACGTGCCAGCTAAAAATAGTACATGTATGCAATACTAAAAATTAGGCCGAAACAATTATGTAAAACATCCGAAAAAAAAAAGTATTTTATAATTAAATGATTAAAAAAATTACTACGTTATATTTCGAAAACGGGACGAAAAATAAAAGAACGCGAAAATAAGTACGAGATCTTTTTTAGGGGGATTGAAAATACAATATTTAGTTTTTTTATTCGAGGTGTCTTCATGATTAAACGGGGGTAAAATTTGGCTTTTTTGACCTCAATTTTCGACACAATTTTATCGATGCCGAATTTTACTCATATAATCTACCAAATCGAATCATTAGAAATTTGATTAGCATTTATATACTTCATATAATTTAACCAAAAGTTATTTTTCGTAACAAAAAAAATCTAACAAAACTAAGATATTCAAATCATGGAACTAAGTAAGATATTCTAATCGATCAGATTTAAACAAAAGAGCACGTTTTAGGTGATTTATTTTTACGAAGAATTTAGATAATATTTTATATTCACGACAGATAAATACATTTAATTGGCACGCGAAAAGGCAAATCTAACATCTGGTAATAAATGTTTATAAACAAAATTATATTGACTCCTATTGTTGTCTATTTTTTGCACGGATTTGGGTAATTGGAGGTCAAATTAATAATTGGTACATTATAAATATTGTTCCGGACAAGTAATGTTTACTACATGCTTTGACGTAGGTTCCAGTTACAATTTACAGTTTGTTTATTGATGATTAATGCATGGTACTATATGCTTAAATGAATTCAATTGATTGCTGACGTCACAAAATTATTAGTCTGAATTAAATAATAATCATTTTATTTGTTTACTATATCAGGTTGACACTTTGACCTTTGATTGATAAAGTCGCACTTTAATTTAGTCAAAGGTTACAATACCAAATTTAAGGATGCACAATTTGAAAAAAATTAAATTTACTATTGGAAGAAATTTGTTTTACGTCAATGACCTTTTATGATAATCTTTGCAGTTAATAAACCCGTGAAAATTTTTTTTGAAATTAATTATTTATTCAAAAATGTAATCAAACAAGTTTTTTAGCTAAAGAATATTTTAAATAAAGTCTCATAAATATTTTTTCGAATGTAGACTGTAGAGTAGTTTGGGGGATTTAGACCAATCGTTTTTAAGTTGGCCAGTTCAAAAACATTGTTCGGAGATGTCCCTTTTTCTTTATATAGTCTTGCAACCCAGAAAATTTAATTTTTAAATCTCGATTAATGTTTAATAATTCAATAATTCAAGGCAATTAAAATTATACGTCTAGTATGCATTTATAGTTATGAAACAAAAAGGAACCCAAAATCGAGCCTTGTGGCACATCTTTAAAATATATACACACTTAAATCCTTTTAATATAGCACTCCCTAGCCTATATAGTTTGAGCTTACGCAAAAAAATAAGGCTTTCACAATTAAATATCTTTAGAAAGAAGCTTTAAAATTATTCCTTGCATTAAAAAATACTTTGTTTTCCCTGAATATGATTAATTCATATTTTTTAAATAAATTTATGTACCAAAGTATTCAGGAATAATAAAATTACTCTATTTTCACCTCAAATAACTTAATGATTTATTTGAGACAGCCCAAAAGAGTAAACAACATACTTTAAATAAAACGTAATATAAAATACTAGTCTAAATAATTATTATATTAATAGTATGAGTAATTAGTATAGAGAAATTTTATATTTTTAATTACAGGAAGGTGAAACTTCTGCCAAGAGAACTACGGAACAATCTTGTGTCTGTAGTGACCAAGAAAGTGACTGTGAACTGTGTGGAGATGAATTAGAAACACAGGTTAGCTATACAATTTTTTTTTTATATATACATATATTTAATAAAAAAAACATTTTTAACGGATAATTTAATTACCGTTATTTTAAACTGAATTAATTTTATTGCTATGTCAATTATTTTATTTTCGAATTTCAATCGTATATCATCGATGTTTGTCTCCAAGATGTGTTCACGTATGTTTAGTTGTAAGCATTGACAGTTATTATGTACTTTTTTTTTTATTATAGACCGGACACAAATCAAATTATCATAACACTTTTCATTGTGTTTGTATTTTCATTTTGGGATTTTTTAAATTATGATTTGTCAGTTCATTAAATCGAAATTGAGAAGAAAAGACGCTGATTTATCAAACAAAATTTGCTATCAAATGAAAGCTACAAAGATAATTATTTTTTTTATTTTAAACTCGCGATAAACGCGTATATCGTGTCTCGTTCAATTTTTATAGCTTGCCTATTATGTTTCTCATTGCTAGATGGATGATTCATTTGATTTAAGAAAGCCTTAGCCTCTTACCCAGTTAATACAAAACTGAAACAAAATTAATAAATGGCGTCTGGATGCTATCTATATGTTCTAAGATGAGAATAGCTGTTAAACAAAAGTGATATTTTTAAAAATTTGTTTCAAATTCAAGGTAAAGTTATTAACCGATGCACCATTTATCAATCACATAACAAGGAATGTGACATACGAAATTTTTTATTCGACTACTGAACCTAAAACAGTAGCGGAAATAAAATTTTAACCAAATCTATTAATAATTTATTTTTATATGAGTATTTACAAAAAATTAGCGGCTTTGGCAATGTTTTGTTTTGATCAGTCAAGGTCTTTTCATTTGCCAGAAATATTTTAAGGTATCTATTCAAATAAATAATACAATTTTCGTTAGTTGTCTTTTAACGATCGTTCTTAACTATTGAAATTAACGAACGATCTTTAATTTAATACTTTAATAACGAATAGCGGAAAAGTGATATAAAAATTTTCGTTTATAAAATTTAAACAAACGATGTAAATTGGAAATTGATTAATAATAATTAATAAATAAAATAATTCAAGTTATATAAAATCAACTTACATCGGTTATATAAAATATTTTAAAATGCTGATGGCTACAGATTTTTGCTTTGTGTCTGGTCAGGTAATTTAATCATTTTCATTCATATCGCATTATTTTAGATAATACTCTAAAAAATAAACAAATTATCCTTTGGAGCCTTAATCCCAGCATGGATTAAGATAAAAAAGGATTATGTTGATCGTTCCAGCTCAAACCAAAAAAAATAGAGTAAAAATCAGTGAGTTATAAACGATATGTCTCTGGTGGCATAAATTTTTAGAAACAAAAAATGTATAATTTTTCAACATTTTTTTTAAACGACATGTTTTGGTCATTATGGCTATGCTCAAACTGTGTGACCCGGTTAATAAAATCACAATTTTATAACCAATTAGTTAAAAATATGCATTTTTTGTAGCTAAATATATAACACTTTAGAAAATTTTTATTTTATCAATTCAAATAAGCGCAATTAATCATAAATATGAGAGTTGAACTTACTAAACTTTTTGAGTCATTATTAAGCCCTATGTATAATTTATTTTTTAATAAATTATTAAGAGCTTGACATATGATTTCAAAAATAATCTCTTTGATATATAAAGTAAGAGCAGTACGATTTTTAAAACCAATTTTTGGCCATTGAAGCGTTTTAATATTACTTACGTCGTTTAGTAATAGTAAATTTTTTATTTGTTCACAAATTTTAATTAATACTTTAGAAATAATTATAATATAATAATTGTCATCAAGATATTTTTTTTTCATTTATTATTTATTCTTTGTCAGTTTCATAAAAAGAAAACTGTTTTTATTTTTTCGCTAACAAAACGCTTCAAAAGCGTAGTAAAAATAAAAATTGGAAATATCGCTAAGAAATTTTAATTAAAAAGTAAAATGTTTTTTCTAAATTTATTTTTTAAATCGTACTGTTTATATATTTAATTTTTATTCTAATGTGAGACCATTTCAGGATGTAAAAATTTTTCCTCCAAATGTAATCCGGAACCATATACCTAAAACTATAATTAAAATTAAAAAAAAAAAAAACTATCATAGTGCAATTTAGTGCAGACTTCGGTCTGGATTTATCTTTAAACAGTGTGATTTTAAATCAAGTTTCGTGAAAATGATTTCGTTTAGCAAATGATTCCATTTTCATTTTACCAAAAAAAAAAAATTAACGAAAAAGTACCGAACGTGCTTTTTTGAAATAAAAAACAATTTCTTAATAGAAATTGAAAGGTAATTTTTTTTTTCAAACAAATTTTCACCATTTTTCACTCTTTTCAGGTGTATTGATTGAATGTTTTAATCATTTTTAAGAGAAATTATTTTTAAGTATAATTATCAGTGCTTTACCATTTTATGGGAAACATTATATTTTTTTGCATGTTTTCAAAAACTTTTATTTTTTTTACAATTGAATTTTATCGCAAAGATTTTTTTTTTTAATTTTTAAAATTTTTATTTAAAAAAATTCGTATTTATACTATTAATTAATTTTTGGCAAAACAATCGAAAATTTATTTATAAATTTACAAAAATAAACTTACATAAGCGTGACACGTGCGCATTCGTCGCGTTATCTTGCATTAAATTCAGTTGTAGGTTTTCATACATTTTTCATTGGAAACACATTTTTCTATTTATAGAATATTATTGTAAATGATCCGTAGCAAAAGTCTGTCTGTACCTCTCATCATCTTTGTTAATTTTAATTTTTTCTTTTTTTCTTTTGTTTCCATAAAATTTTCATCGACACTAATTTAATTTTAAGGCAATTCATTAAAAAATAATTTTATTGAAGAAAAAAAATCATCATTTTATTGAATTATTTTGTTGAAGCGTAATATATCCAATAAGAGCCTTTTTTTTATTCAGCTAAATAAATAATTATTTGAAGTTTTTTGAGTCTTTTACTATAACGGCAATAAATGTAAATAAGTTAAAAATTTTATGCAAGGCAATTATTTTCCAGAAGTATTAGAAAGTGCGTATAGATTTGTTATCGACACAATTTTTGGCGCCATAAAATCTACATGACGTCATTGTATTTGTTTGATTACAAGTTGATTTATTTTTAACCTGATAGCGTTCGTTGAGCCAACAGTGTAATGACGTCACTGTTTTTTTAATAGTTCCAAATATAACCAATTTTCAGTTTCTGATTATACTTTTTAATTAGAAAACATGAAACTTATCCAATATCGATCTAAAAAAAAAAATTAAATGAAAATGTTTTTAGTAAAGGACTCAAACAAATACATACATATTTATATTTTTTCCTATTAATAATTAATGAAAATATATTTATTGAAAATAAAAACAATCCTATTTTTTGAATAAATATTTTTTTAAATATTAATTCTTAACAGGATCTGTTTTTATTCACGTACATTGTTTTCTTTAAATTCAAAATTTTTAATTATAATAAATTATTAAAAAAAAATGAAATTACTACAAAAATTTTCAAAATCACAAATATTACAACGATACGTGTGTTTAATTTTCAGGAACATCTCAATCAAACTGTGTATGATGAGGTTCTTGCAAAAGATCGATCACCAGTAACACTTGATGCAGGAGCATTAGGTGATATTCCAGTGAAATATGTAGTACCACATTTAGAACCACATCAACTTCCAGTAATTGGTGTATATATTGATCCACGTGTCATTACTGGCTTCCGTTATCGTGTCAAGCCATTACAAGATTTTTATTCATGTCCAATTAAAGAAGCCGCTCTATTCCAAGGAAGGGCACTTAAATTATTAAGTATTGGACGTGGTTTTGCACGACGATTCACATTTGAAGCCGATCCAAACTGTTTAAATAATAACGAGAATTATTTCTGGAGTGATTCAAGACCAGAAGGTTTTTCATTTGAAATTGAAGCTGTATCTCCTGGTGATAAATTCACCGCCTTAGATGCTAATCATGAAGCACAAGGAACACTTGATGTTATTCAAAATGAGGTAAATATAAAATTAAAAATGTATAAAATAGTTTAAAAAAAGACGAGTTGTTCAATTTCAACACAGCCTTCTGACTTAAAATGCCAGTAGTTGAGAGTTCAATTCTCCTCAAACGCATATTTAAAAATGCATATGCATTTTCATTTCCGAGGCCCAACGATTAAAACTATTTTCTTTACTTGCAGGCTCCACAAATTGAAATAAGCAGTGTTGTAACTCCTGAAGGAGTTGAAAAGAAAGTAAAAGTGTCCTGCCTTTGCAAAGTTGAATGGTATGAAGATAATGGTGCCGCTAAAATCTTACCATTTACTGGAATTGCCACATACTTTAAGCCAAAAGGAAGCAACAGTGCAACAGTATTACGTCTTACCAACGTCTCAATTGGACGTAGCCGTAAAGGTTATACATTCCTTCCTGGTCATCAACGCAGTGCACGACGTGTTATTGTCAAAGGAGAAGACATTAACGACATTCCAACTAAGTACATTATTACTGGATTAGAACGATATGAATTACCAGTTTGTGGTACATATGTAGATCCACGAGTAATTCCTGGATTCTATTATCGCGTACGACCAGCCTTAAGCAAACATCATTTATTCAATGGACGTGCTTTACGACTCATCAGTATTGGATGTGGTTATGCTAAACGAATTACATTCCAACCTGATTCATTACTTAACCCAGAAAATTATTTCTGGAGTGACTCACATCCAGATGGTTTAGGTTTTGAACCAAGGGCACTTCACGTTGGTATGAAATTCACAATCCATGCCGATGGACAAGCTTTGGGTGAAGCAACAGTATTTAGAGCAGATTTTCCACAACGTGAAGAGAGCCAAAAAATTGTAAGTAAACAATTTTTTTCTTAATTAATGAGAGTTAAAAAAATTAAAATCGAATTTTTCTAAATTCTTTTTTTTTTTTATTTACAGGAAACAACAAAAGCGGGTAAAGCAATTATCACAAAATATATCCATGTTGATGTAACCTGCCATGTAAGATTAGCTATTAGTGGTGGAAATGCCTCCGATCAAGAATACCATTTAATGCGAGTGTATGGTTTAGCGGTAGTAAGAAAAGACCCAAGACAACCTGAAGCACAAGTAATTCGAGTAGACAATGTCGGTTTAGACTCACAATTGAACCTTCTCTTCTTCCATAAACAAACTGAATTAACATTCTACCCATTAGAAGTTTAAAATATAAAAACGAAATTTTTTCCTAATGTGATTTGCTTTAAAATATGATGTTTGCAACATACTTCTTACTGATTCGACATAAACAACGTATTAATTTCTGCGTAACTATTGTGATGATTTAGTTTTAAATTATTTACGGTACGATTTAGTTTTTTGTGACGTTGACGTTTTCGAATGTCACTGATAATTTTGCAAAGATCCATCGTTGAATGAGAAGGTGAATAAAAAAATGAATACATTATAAGATTTTAAAAATTGAATTTAAATATTTTATGAAATTGTTAAACAAATAAATGTAAGTCTGATTATATACTCGTTAAAAGGAGAAAAGGCGGCTCCATCATCCCAGCAAATGGGTTTAATAATTATTTTTGTTCAGTATTGAAAATGATTATTTTTTTGAGTTTATATTTATTATTTTAAATTTGTTGAGTTTTCGACAAACAATTTTTTTTTTAATTAAGTGATAAGAAAATGGTCCTAGACAATTTTGAAATACTTTTTTATATGTCAAAATTTACTGTAAGAAAATAAATGTGTCTTTATTTTGAATACTATTTTTTTGCTTTTATTAAAGTAACATTATTTTCCTTTTCGAATGTGAAAATGCTGAGTGTGCAGAATAAGTTAGCTGATTTAATAATTGAAATACAAGTAATAAAGTTACAGCAGGTAGGAAAATTAATTATATTTGTTTAAATGATAAATTAGTAAAATATTAAATATCTGACATGTTTGTCCCAGAATATATAATTGATAATAGTTCCAATCCATAAAAATAGTCTTAGGACTGACTAACCAAGTATGCTTTTTCAAAATGCCGTCAGCCATCTTGTTACCAAAATGTGACGTCAATAATATGTATAAACAAATAACAAACGTTGTGTTTCATCAAAAGTCAATAAAAAATATTCCCTTTTCAACTCTTACCAGAAAATGCGCAACCTTTTGTCGAGATTTTTGCTTGCCGGCCAAATAGCCTTACCGTTAGTAACCTGAGCAGTTTTATTTTCTCAGCGAATTCTCATTTTCTGCCATTTCTTTCCTTTTTGTTTAGATTTGCTCCAATCTAAGTGCAATCATCTGCATATGCCTTCGAGGCATACTCTTTATTTAAAGAATTACTGCCGTCTACTATTACTCTTTCCTGTACAGTCTCATAATTTTATATTTTTTCGCATTCAAAATGGGAATAAAGTACTCTTTTCTCATTTCAAAGCCACTTTCTTCAAGGGTTGTACATTTTATAGCGATCGAGCTCACTCCAAGAGATTTTAGGCATTCTCTAAGGTTGAGGCTTCAGTACAAGCGACCAAGAAAAGTTTTTTATAAATCGTTGATACAGAAATGTCTATTGAACTGTACATTATTTCACACATCCTGTGGACATTTCTGTATCACAGATTAAAAAAATTTACCATTTATGCTTCGTCGCTTGTAGGTACTTAAGCCTCACTCATATGGAATCTTCTCATTCTATTGACGTTTTACAATGTACTTATTTTATGTCCAAAACATAGATAAAATATAGTTGATTCAAAAATGCAGCAAAACTGCATCCTCCGTCCTCAGTAGATATAGATGTTTCAATCATTGTGACTACTACAAGTAATTCTAACTCTGAAATCATTATACAAATTCATGAATCTCTCTGAATTTTTAACAACAAAATACTCCAATACGACACATTTAATGATGATCTTTACTAGCATTTGTTTCACATTATCTGGAGATTTGGATCACATTATAATTGCGTGATATCGTTAGCATTCAAACGACTAGAATTAATTCGATGAGTTTTCACTGTTTCGATTAAAATTAATATTTATTATTTTCTAAAATTATTTATTTGCAATATTTTTACACAAAAATAACATTTTTTTAAGCAAATAATAACGAAATAATATATATAATAAATTTTAAAAGTTCTAATAAATTATATTTTTAGAAAATATATATTCAACATAGCTGTACATGTAAATAAATTTTCATAATCGAAACGGTATTCCATCTAGCTTGCTACAAGATGTAGTCATTAGATACACATTTATTTCTAATAAATTACAGAATCAAATTAAACTTTTGAATGATCACAGAAATATTTTTGCTTTTCGAAAATAGTTATTAGTTTACGTATTTTGACAAGCAGGAAAGATGTAGCATAAATTGGCCATTCAGATTAATTCTAATCAATAATATTTCTGTAAATATTCAAAAAAATTAATTAATTAATTTTGTTTCACTTTCAAATTCCTTCTTCAACATAATGGCACCAATTGATTATTTTTAGGTTTGGAAGAATATTCCTTTTAATTCGCCATCACATAATTTTTTCACTTCCTCTGAAAAATAAAATCAATTTGATTGCAGGATTTATAAAGATAAACGCATCATCTTATGGTTTTAAAACCATCTTATAAGTTTTAGATATATTAAATGATATATTATACCCCAATACTGATCAAGCCAAATTGGAACAAAGTCCTTGTAATTTTTAATACAGTTTATTTGGATACAGTTTCTTATGATTTAGCGATAAACTTAATAAATTGCAAAAAACAAAAACAAATTTGACGATTATCTATTTTTGGATTAAGCATTAATTTCTATTGAAATTGGAGACAAACAAATTTCTCAATTTTCTTTAGTAGGTACTTTGAAAAAATTACAATTTTTTTAGAACTTTGGTAAAACTTGATATATAGTGTAATTTTGTCCCAAAAAAATACAAAAAATCAGGTTCTTTTGACGATTGCTCGAATTGTTTTCTGTGATATTACTCAAAATTCTGTATAAAGTCTAACATTTTGGAGAGATTTTCTACAGTATTTAGAGAACTACTCATCTACTCACCAAATGAACTGGATTTTTGTATATTTTTTTTTCGGTTTTCTTTATACTATATTCTCCAAAACACAGGGACAAAAAAGCTGTCTATCATATCCTGGCAGTTTCCAGGAATTTTTAGCACACTATGTTGATCTTTTTTTTTATTTTTTTATTTTTTTTTTTACGAAAAGCATAATCTTTATTCATTTTTATACCATGTATATATGAAATATATATAGTATATTAAGTTTCGTCCCAAGTTTGTAACGCTTAAAAGTATTGATGCTACGAAAAAAATTTTGGTATAGGTGTTCATAGAATCACCTAATTAATCCATTTCCGGTTGTCCGTCCGTCCGTCCGTCTGTGGACACGATAACTCAAAAACGAAAAAAGATATCGAGCTGAAATTTTTACAGCGTACTCAGGACGTAAAAAGTGAGGTCAAGTTCGTAAATGAGCATCATAGGTCAATTGGGTCTTGGGTCCTACGGACCCAAGACCCAATATTTTAAACCACTGTTTACCCACGAGGGCGTTAATTAGGTGTAAATTTTATAGTATGTATTAATATAGGACTATCAGTTGTGTGTGTGTCTATTTAAAAGTGAATATCTTTTGTTATTTACGTGACGTCAAAAAAACAAACGATTGCGCATCAACACTGTCTATACATGGTATTTCAACAATTAACTCAGTCAATTGTTTGTTTTCACTTGTTAAATATATTTTTAGTCCTCTTTTTCGAGCATTCCTTTATAAGATGGTCCCAAAACTACTAATTATTGATATCAAAACATTACTTACCACTAATTTCAATTAAATTAGCATTCTTATGTTGAATAGCAACATAAAATTCACGTTTATTTGAAAATTTTCCGACTACCCAATAATCATTCAATGTCTTTACAACAGTCTCGCCAAATATTGAGTTTGTTATTGATTCGGATTTAATATCAGCAATTAATTTTAATGCCTCATGAGATATATTAATATTACCGGATTGTCGATTATCTAAATGTATTGTACTTTTATATGCTAAATTCATATTGTTAAAGAATACATAACGTGGTCCACTATCACCAACACTTGTTATTAAACTGGGTATTTGCTGTGAGCTACAATATTCAGCTATATCGGAACCTAATTTTGTTAAATTTGGTTCCATGTATGTATCTAATTTTGTAAATAATTCCATTGTTAAATCCGTTTTTACTAAAAAAAAAATCATATTAATTTTATTAGTGTCCGGGGCAGAGAAAGTTAATGCAATTAACAAATGTGGAAGGGTCTCCCACTTTAAGAAACTCAATCTAGTGATTATAAGAATCAACTTTCAAGTTTCTACATTTCCTGATCATTCCCGATTTTCTAGTATAGTTTATCATATTTTTCCCTTATGAGTTAGAAATCCATACAGATTAAAGTCACATAGTAATTTAATGTCATTTGAAGATAGAATTGTTAGCCAAAAAAACTTAAGTTTTGTATTTTTCTTCATGGAATTTAAAGCAATTATTCGAAAACTGTGTCTTAATTTAATTCAAAATTACTTCCGAGTAATTAGGCCTCAAAGTTGACGAAAATCCCGATCTACTAGTTAAATGACAAATATTTGTTAAGAAATAGCCTGAAATTCGAATTCGATAAATCGCTCTTTGTAGATGATTTTAAACGATATCTCAGAAACTATGAATCCAATCATGAAACGATTCCAATTTTTTTATTTTTTGGGTTAAAATTATCTTATGTATTTAAAAATCGAAAAAATAACAAACAACTTTTTGCTTCTATTATATTTTCCTTCGGAATTTATAATTCGGAATTCGGAATTTGTTTGACGATTGGTAAAATATTTTCTGTGATATCGCCCAAAAGCTTATATGAAATCTTATATTTTGAAGAAATTTACGGCAAAATTTCGAATTACTCATCTAGTCGTCGAATGAACTGTTTTTTTTTTTTTTTTTTTGCCCTCTTTACTTTATTAATTCCAAAATTGAGAAAATAAAGAATGTTTTTCTTGGTATTATATATTATCGATTAAATAAAAAATCAGGTAAAAATAAAATCGAAAATATAAATAGATCGTGATTTGAATACAATAATTGTTTAACGGTAAAGTCAAAAAACATAAAAATGCATTATAATGTTGAATAGTTTTTAAATTTTGTTTATACTTGAATTCCATAATAATTACCGTCAAATCATATTCCATGATAATTTTCGGTTTTCTCCAAAAGTATACAAAAGAAAAACATAATTTCTAAGTAAAGTGATTAATTAAATTCATTGAACAAGTTAACTCTCTGAATGTTTACTAAATGAAAGGCCAAGATCAAAACCTTGACGTGGCGGATGATCGTCATTTTGTGTCAAATAATTAGAATCAAGATACAAAGTTATACTTCCCCTCGCTTCTTATTGCAAATATTTTTTCATTAAACATAGGGTATCATAACAAAGTGGAAGACCCTACATAATAACATATACATACTGTCTAAAAATAATATCACTGAAGAACTAAATCCTCGATAAACAATTAAATAATATTCTTCTAATTGATTAGTTGCTGATGAATGTACATAAACTTTTGGTATTTTACCCACTGTACTATTTTCCGTTAAAGATTGTGGTCCTATTACATAACGACAATAGTGTAACGGTTGTGATGGTGAGAAAAAACCAGAATGGCGTGGCATTGAACCACCTTTTAGCTCAATTTCAACATGAGCTGGTAATAAAATTGTTACCATATATTGATAAATAGGTTGAAAATTACTTGGTTCGATTCCAGTCCAAATTAATGAATCGTTATACATAAATGCTGTTGATTTAATTGATGGAAAATGGTTTTGGATTTGATTTACAAAACATAATACATTTAAAAATGTTATGCTATTTAATGGTAAATATTGCATGCCATTAAATATGTTTAGCACATCGAAATGTTCAAATTTTAATGTTAATAAATGCTGAAATTAAAATTAAATGTGTTAAGCAGTCTTAAACAAAGACTTAGTCAAGTTTAAAATATTCTTAATACTATGGAAATAAAAATAATTATTAAAAATTCAGAAGTAAGTTTTCCATAGAAACAAAATTTCAACATCCAAAAATACATATTTGCAAAACTTTTTTAATGCTTTAAGATGTCAGCGCTACGGAGGCAGAAATAAAAAACTATATTTTTCAAACAAGTTTTGCTGTCAAACTATGTTACTTTGAGAGTGTGTCCCTTGACAAGAAAGTACTATTTCTGATTTATTTGTTTTCTGTCGCTGCGTGTTTTCTGCCAAGAAAATCTTATTTGTATCAAACCACTATTTTTGAAAAAGTACTTCAAAATGTTGATTTTGCTAATAAAAAGCCACCAAAAATTTATTTCGAAAAAATACACACGCTTTCTTGCCCAAAACTTATATTAAATTTTAAACCTTTTTTAAACTGTCAAAAACGCGGGCATTCAAATTGATGACGTAATATGGGTATCACTATACGAAATAACACAAATAAATTTGACAGATATATTCATAGACATCTGATTATAATAATTATAAATACTTATCTATGTATATATTGTACCAAGCTGTCTACACTGAACTAACTGATGGTCTATGACTCATACCGCTATGACTTTTACGTGATATACGGCTATGATTACGTGATATGCAGTTACGATTTTTAATTTTAATATTTTAAAAGAAAAATGTGCTTTTATGACTCGAAATCAGAATATTTAAGTATATTTTTACATAAATTATAACTTTTTTCAAATTTCATGATTTATTTTTGACTAACGATAATACCCTATTATTGTTGTCAAATTATGCTCAATCATGTATCAATTATGGTGTGCAGAGTGCTAAAAATTACTAATATTAGGTCTAGTTTTAAACGTCAGGTTAACTCAATTTTGACATCGTCTTGAAAAAGTATTCATCTACCATTGTAGATTTTAACATCTCCTTAATTCGACAGAAATAAACTTCTTTATAGCTTTTTGTTGTCGGGAGTTTTTTCTGCTAGAATCAATAAACTAACAGAGTGTGTAATTCTAAACAAATTGACTTACCTTAGGAAAGAATAATTCTAAACACTGCCTCAAACATTCAACACCTGAAGAGTCCAGTAGTGATTGAAATGTACCAGAAAGTAACCGAAACAATGCATACATTTGTTTTAAAACTGAAATATAAACATTATCCTGAATTTCATCACCCTGATATTCATTATATTCAGTACCATCCTTTGTTTTTGAAACATTTGGAACATTTACAATCTACAAATGGGATAATAAAATGAATATTGAATTTTGTAGGTACTGAATTTAATTTCTTTTCATACCATAACCATCCAAAAGTTTGGCTCGACTTGTAGATAAACCTGTCGAGTTTTTTGTGTATGAACAGAATTACATGGTTCCTTTGAATTGAATGTTCTTGAAAGAATTAGAAAAAATAATTAATTTGTTTTAATGCAAGACTATCTTGGAATATTAAGTCTTACTCTGTAAATTTTATCACAGCTTCAACTAAACCAATGCTACGAATTTTAGTATCAATGTCAGCACTGAATGGATGATAAAAAAGTATTTTCTTCTCTTCCTAAAAATATATTTAAGGATAAATAGAAAATTAAGCGTGTGATTCTGTACATTCAAAACGTACCTCGCCTTCTTTTAGGCATAATGTGGAATTGAAAATATAAAAACTTTGTAATACAATCCTATTTTTTTGTGTCATTATAAACAATCGTTTAAAATTTATTGAAAATTATTCAAAACTGATTAAAAATATTGTTTGATGGATGCACATTCCCATTTATGTCAAAATGTCAAATGCAAATTGTATATTTTAAACAGTTTTATGTATTGAACATTGCATATATGTTTTGTTTTGCTTTCCACCCACCTACTTTTCATGAAAAAATAATGAAAATACCAAAACCTGTTTTGGATATCACCTTAAACAAAATTGAACATCCATATTTATCAATATATATGTATCAAAATGACTCTTCCAATTAAAGTCATAAAAAATTTAAAATTCCATTAGAAAATTCCAAAATTGCTTTTTTTTCGTTTTTAATTTGTTCAATGAAAAAACTTGGGAGTTAATATTATATGAAAATATGGATCTCCAGAACACATTTGGAATGAGTTAATGAAAAATGATGTAGAAACTTTGAGAAAAAATGAAAAAACTCAAGAACTAGTTTTTCTCGGTTCGAATGAGTTATCGAGTGCTTATAAGCATCTTATATCTCTATAGATTTCCGTTTTCCGCAAACAAAATTGAAGCACCCACTTGTACTTATATTATGCAATATGTGCGAGTAGATTACTTTGCCACTCGAGTGCGTAATATCAGTCCTGAATAGCCGCACGAGTTGCTATGTGATTGTTAAAACCTTTCTGGACGATTTTCAATGATAAATATCTATTTGCCCATTCACTTAATAAATGACTTGCCTTCCGCAAATGGTAAGTTGAGTGCGAGAAGTAAATTTGACAAACGCGAGAGACGATAGCTATATTCTTTGCGGAAATCAGTGCGGAACAAGAATTTTGATGAAAAATCGACATTAGTTAACTAATGTCGAGTTTTCATCATACTTTGAAATAATGTGCCTCGATAATTGTTCAACAGGTTTCATCTAATTTTCTTATATTTGTTATGGCAAGTGTAAAGCTACGATATCTGTTTGATTATTTTTATACCATGCATATATGTAATATGCAAGATATACTAAGTTTAGTCCCAAGTTTCTAACGCTTAAAAATATTGATGCTACGAACAAAATTTTGGTATAGGTGTTCATAAAATCACCTAATTAGTCCATTTCCGGTTGCCGTCCGTCTGTGGGCACGATAAATCAAAAACGAAAAAAGATATCAAGCTGAATTTACAGCGTACTCAGGACGTAAAAAGTGAGGTCGAGTTCGTAAATGACCAACATAGGTCAATTAGGTCTTGACCTATGGGTCCGTAATCAATCTTGTAAACCGTTAGAGATAGAACAAAAGTTTAAATGTAAAAATCTTCCTTATCAAAAAATAAACAACTTTTGTTTGAAACATTTTTTCGTAAACATCACTGTTTACCCGTGAGGGCGCAAATTAGGCGTAAATTGTATATAGTATCTATTATATAAATTGTATATGTATGTGCAAGGTGATAGAGTAATCAACACTATTGATGCATGGTATTTCAACAATTAACTCAGTCAATTGTTTGTTTTCACTTGTTGGACTTACATTCACTGCAATCGCTGCATAGCAGAAAGTCCCACAACTAGTACTATATTTTATCTATAGCAGAAAGATTAGTATCCAAAATTCACTTTTGCTTCCAAATATTATTCTTATTCTACTACATTTCATAGTATTTATTTAAAAGATAATCATTTTTTAGACAAATTATAAAACTATTAATAACGTGTAACAACTTCTTATTTTACAAAATATATTTTTTCAAAAGATCAAACATACCAACGTAAGAATAAGCCACGCTGGCAACACGTCCGAAAAGCAGTGCCTCATGGTGGATTTGTGGCTTATGAAAGAATATTATTTTCACCTTAGTGGTCATGTAATGAGCAGAGTATTGGCAAAATATATTTGATAAAAAACAAAAATTTCTTTTATAACAAAAAATTAAAATTTACTTTAATTTAAATTAAACAATTGTTTGGAGAAACTATAACTGCACGAAAAACTTTCAGGTAGGTAATAATGAATCAGTTTTTTATATAATCGTATTTTATTAAAAAGGTAAATAATTTTAGAAAGGAAGAGTTGCAATTGAATAAGAAGAAATCCATTTAAAACAATACAAGTTCATAAATGTCCAAATATTAACCTTACAAATTTTTCAAAACCATCGGAATTCAAAATGGAGGGAAAAAATTTGCATACCATGATTATAAGAAAAATTCCTTCACTAGTTGTTTTATTCATCATAAATTAATGTTTTTTTATAAACTTTACATGAAAAAGGTTTTTCTATATTATATCAACCTTTCTCATGTAAAGTTAATGACAAGATATTTACTCAGAAACAGCGTTTAATTCAACATGAACGAACTCACACTGCAGGAAAAATTTTTTTATATGAAATCTTTAATAAAACCTTGATCAAGCAAGGGATACCGTACAAGACAAATGGAGTTTCGACGTAACTTCAAATCATTATTCATTGTGAAATTATGTTGCTTATATTTACTTTTGAATAAAAGTCCTGATGGTCACAACCTACAATAATGGTTTTTTCGCAGTCGTCGTTTCCAAATCAGAAAACCTATCGTAATTTCCGATATATTCAATTCAGAAAACTAGAATTATCGTTTTAATTATTAACATATTAATGAAACTACGTCTATGAAATTGTGACAAATCTACTGAGTTTATGAAAACTAATTTTTTTAAACTATATAGTGGTTTGTTTTTTAAAAATGAACATTTTTGGTATTTGAACTTCTCTTTTTTATTTGTAAACACCGACTTCGAAAATCGGGTCATTATCGGAACGCAGCTATAATGGACTTTTATAATATACACCATAGGAGTCTAAAATTTGATGGATCATGTACGGGGAGCTGAATTTATATGCATAGTACTAGAAACAAAATTATTTTCATGTAATTTGGTAATAAAAAATTTATTCATAAAAAGCAATTAATTCGATATAAAATATAAATGTATTTATCTCATCTAATCGAAAAATCTTTTTCGTATAAATTTTGTGATAAATAGTTTACTCAGAAATAGCAATTTAATTCAACATAAAAGCCATTTTATAAAATGATTAGTTATTTACTTTTAAGTTTGTTCAAGAATCACAGACCATGTTTTAAATATGTAAAAGTTTGTTGTGTCGAAATAAAAAGTTTTTGTAGACATATTCATATTGTTTTATATATTTTTATACCATGTATATATGAAATATACATAGTATTATAAGTTTAGTCCCAAGTTTGTAACGCCTAAAAATATTGATGCTACAAAAAAAAAAATTGGTATAGGTGTTCATAAAATCACCTAATTAATCCATTTCCGGTTGTCCGTCCGTCCGTCCGGCCGTCCGTCTGTGGTCACGATTACTCAAAAACGAAAAGAGATATCAAGCTGAAATTTTAACAGCGTGCTTAGGACGTAAAAAGTGAAGTCAAGTTCGTAAATGAGCAACATGGGTCAATTGGGTCATGGGTCCGTAGTACCCATCTTGTAAACCGTTAGAGATAGAATAAAAGTTTAAATGTAAAAAATGTTCCTTACAAAAAAATAAACAACTTTTGTTTGAAACATTTTTTTGTAAACATCACTGTTTACCCACGAGGGCGTTAATTAGGTACAAATTTTATAGTATGTATTAATATAGGAATATCAAAGTGAATATCTTTTGTTATTTACATGACGTCAAAAAAAACAAACGATTGCGCATCAACACTTGCGCATTATATGAGAATATCAGTTAAATATGTCAGATATGTATGTATGTGAAATGTGACAGAGCTATCAACACTGCCTATACATGGTATTTCAACAATTAACTCAGTCAATTGTTTGTTTTCACTTGTTTCTCCTTATTTTATACCATGTATATTTGAAATATATATCAAAGTATATTCAGTTTAGTCCCAAGTTTGTAACGTTTAATAATATTGATGGTACGAACAAATTTTTGGTATAGGTGTTCATAAAATCATCTAATAATACCTAATATGTACATTTCCGGTTGTCTTCCGTCTGCCTGTGGACATGATAACTCATAAACGAAACAGCAAACAGATATCAAACTAAAATTTTTATAACGTATTCAAGGCAAAAAAAGTGCGGTTGAGTTCGAGCAATATAGGTCAATTGAGTCTTGAGTCCGTAGGACATAATTAGTAAACCGTTAGTGATAGAACAAAAGTTTAAGTATAAAAAATTTTTCTTATGAAAAAATAAACAGCTTTTGTATGAAACATTTTTTTGTAAACATCACTGTTTACCCGTGAGGGCACAAATTAGAACAAAACTTTGGTGTCCATTTTCTCCAAAACTATAAAAGATAGGGAGTTAAAAATTTGCAGGTAGCTTTAATTACGTCACCTTGTGAAATTTTCGAAAAGCGAGCGATTTTAGGAAATACTTTCGAAAACCAAATAAATGAATTGTGTTGGTTTTTAAAACTCTTCTAATTTATAAAAAATAATGCAAGTACTGACATTCAACACTTTCTACACAGAGTATTTCAACAATTAACACAGTCAATGGTTTGTTTTCACTTGTTTTAAAATGCGTACCAATACGAAATTTCATGAAATTAGCTAAGCCAAATTTCGAACAACCAATGTCAGCGCTTAACATGCTTTTTATTTGTTGAAATTGTCGAACGACCAACGTCAGCGCTATAAGTTACATTAATACATGTTTTTTAATATGTGGTGAAATTGTCGAACGCCAATGGTAGCGCTAAGCTAAGTGACTAAGTTTTAAAATGTGGTGAAAACCAATAAACTAAAAGTCTTGTTCTGACTCAGTATTTGGAAATTAATAGTAAACCTTTCCATTTAGTTGAATGATCCGCCGACTTTGCTACTCTACAAAATCAGGCAAGGGTATTCAGTGATAATGGTTTATACAAGTCTTTGATTGTTATCCTGAGGTAGATAGAGAAAATTTGTTGTTAGCCTTTCCCAAAGTTTATTGAACCTATTAGTTTAATGGGGGTGTTACATTCATCTACTACAAGGTAATGCTTATATCATGTACTAGAATCATTCAAGCTTTGCATTTTTCAAAAAATACAAACAAGCTTAAAGTGGAGAAACATATAGCATTCGATAAGTAGAATCCAAGAAAAAAAAGGTATCACCATGAAAAATGGGATCAGAGAATTTAATATTAACCTTTTTAATTCTTCAATTGAATTACGATAAAAATAGAAATGCTTTAATAATATTTAACATTACCTACTTATTTAGCTCTCAACTAGGCAATTTGTATGACGTAAATATAGTAAAATGCACTAAGAATATCGTAAACTAGGCAATTTGTATGACGTAAATGTAATAAAATACTCTAAAATATTGAAAAAGTGTCAAACACCAAAGTTTTTTTATGTTTTATTTTTTGAAAGCTTTTTTTGCATAAACAGAATCTGTGATAAATTTTCTTAATGATGAAAACTTTTTTGGGCCTCACCGATTAATTTTTGTACAATTAACATTATTGTGAGTTCTACCATAAGGTACTGTGCTAAAAATCACAATTTTAAAATGAAATAATTCAAAATTTTGCCCCGTAAGAGGCCCCAAAACTGTGTTTATTATGATCAAGGGACTTTGAACTATCAAATAGCCGGACTATCTTAAGACGAGAGTTTTATTACAAAAAACAAATATATTCAATTTTTGAATCGCCGCTATTTGCTCGATTACTGTGAAAAATACAGAAATTTTCATATGAACCCTGTTTTTCAAAGCTCAAAATTTGTATATTCATTGCAGCTTATTTTATTGCATTTTACTAATCAAACACTGCCGTTCTCATAGCTCTCCACCCGTTTGTTTATATTTTTTGATAACTTTGTTGAATAAACTATTTTAAATGACTGTAGTAATGGTAAAATTTATTATAATTATATCGCGCTAGACCGCCACTAAATTCATAGATTGACAATAATGGATAATAATGTATATCCTAATTTCTATTTAATTAATAACAAATTAGCAATAATTTTGGTATTTCATAGAAATAATATCACTATCATATATTGGCAAACTTAGCACCCTCGACGGATTATTTATAAACTTTTTTTTTTTTAATCTTATTTTTACTGTTATAATTATTTCATTTATCACTCTTTTGAAATTAATAGTCGAAAACTGCGGTTGTAAATTGGATTTTGTGCACGAAAATTAGAGACTTAACATTTTGAGCTTTTACACTTATTTAAAAAGGAAACTTTTGAACTAACGACCAAAAATTTTAGCTGTATTTAACAATTCCTTGTTAAGAATTATTATAACAATCCTAAACGATATTTGTTTCTCAAACTTCAGGAATTTCAGGAAGGCCTTTCATAAATTGGCATGCAGCTTGGAGATAGTTGACATAATTTTTTTGTAAATCAATGGTTTTTGTATCCGACACCCGTAGTTGGGGAATTTCACGTAGAGTTGGTTCCTAGCTCACAGAAACCAGAGAAATTCACGCCACGTCACCTCACTTGCGTTACTGTAGATAACAAAAACCACTGACCTATACCTACAGAAACTTGTCCACCAAGCTGCATGACTATATTTGGAAAAATTTGAGTGACAAAGTTATCAGAAACCACAGACACTGACGTTTAATCAGATCACGCCACCTTACTTTCGTCGCTATACATCTACAGAAACTGACATAACGCTTTCTTACCAAGCTGCGTCACTATGTATTTGAACAAAAAATTGGGTGGATAAGTTATCAGAGAAACAAACAAACTCATCTCCCGGAAGACCAAAATGACAATATACAAAACTCTAATACGGCCCATTATTACCTACGGCAGTGAAAGTTGGACATTAACATTGGAGGATCAAGAAAGAATCAGGAGATTTGAAAGGAAAATAATAAGAAGAATATATGGGGCTATCCGAGAGAACGAAGATGACTGGCGTATCCGAACCAACAGAGAAATCCTTGAAATCCTACAGGGAGAAGACATTGTGAAGTTCATTAAATCACAAAGACTCAGGTGGTTCGGACACGTTCAGAGAATGGAAAACACACGAATGCCAAAGAAAATACTTGAAGCAAAGATATATGCCACTAGAAGAAGAGGAAGACCTCGACTCAGATGGTTGGACCAGGTGCTGGGTGACTTGAAGGTGATGAGAGTCACTGGGTGGGGATCTGCAGTCAAGGACCGCTTTGCTTGGAGGCGTATTGTAGAGGAGGCCAAGGCCCACCCCGGGCTGTAGCGCCATTTGCCATTGCCAAGTTATCAGAGATGATATTTGTTGTATTCTGAATAATTGTTATTATCAATTACTATCAATTTAATAAAATTCTAATAAATAATAAATGATTAAATTTTTTTTCGTAAATTTTAGTCTAATATATTTGGAAAAAGTTTTTGAAAAAACATCCACATGACTTTTCTCCTCAGGCGAATATGTTACGACAATTATACGCTTCGAAGGGGTATATTAAAAACTTGCTTGCAATATTTTGTTTTTAGTAAATGAATTGTATTAAATTTGGGTAAACAGTATTCAAAGTTTTTATTTTGATGTACCTAATTATTTTAAATTTTTCACAGCAGATCAAATTTGGATAATTCAGGTCTATTAAGCGGGCCGGGGTGATTTTTTCGCAATCGGGAGATATATGATATTGGATACAAAGTTGTTAATGTGACCAAAATAAGCTATCCAAATATGCAATAGCATTTAATCAAATCTATTTTATGTATCTTATCTTTCAATAAACTCGAATTAACTATAAACTTAATACCATTCGAGAGTAAAGACCCTATTAATCTCGAAAAATACATTGGAATTCTGATATGGTCACCAGTCACCAGTCATATCATTTGTCAAGCGTCAATGTAGATCTTTCCAGAAATCGCTTAGACCGCCACTAGGCTAACTTATTAAAAAACAAAATTTTTCTTTGTTTTCTACAATATCACATTCTAAAATTGTCCTATTTTTAACCCCCGAACCAAAAAAAGGAGTGTTATAAGTTTTACCGCTGTGTGTCTGTCTGTCTGTGGCCTCGTAGCGCCTAAACAGATGAACCGATTTGGATTTTATTGTTTCGTTTGAAAATTAATTTTTTGGAAAGTTTTCTTAGCTATACTTCAAGTGCGAGTTTAAGGTCCCGTACCCGGAACAACTAAACAATAACCTATGAACCTCCTGAGGTAAAAGGTAATTTAATGGGTCGCGTTCTTAGATACGTTTCAAGTGCGAGTTTAGGATTCCATATCCGATAAATTTCTCGAGGGGTTTTCAATTTCACTTGTAATAAAGCAATTTTGCAATTCTAATTCCAATCTCCGGAAAATTTATCCTTTACAATGTAAAGCAATAAATTAAAGAAGGTATATAAAATATGAATCAATTTTATTAATTATTTATCAATAAATAGAATGAACAACAATCAATATTCATTCAATTATTTCAAAATTGAAAATAATCATAATAAATGGGTGCTTAATAAATTACATGATTGTTTTTAAAAAATATATCTTTGACTATTTATCATAATTTATTATGCTGTAAGTATATATGTACTATTTACTATAACAATATTATAATGAATGTATATTATGAAAACGGAAGTGATTTCCGGGAGGGTGATACAATTACATGACAAGGGGAAAAGTGGGGTATATGAAACTATATAGTTTAAAACTAAAGCACAACAATATATCACAATTTTTTAACTATCATAGAGTTTGTCTATTTATAAATAGAAATATAGAGTATTTTAATAATTGTCGTATTTGTTCAACACGATATGTTTTAATAATATGTCGTCTACATAATGAACATGCCGTGGTTGATATCACTTTAGGAAAACAGATCAATAATTTTCTTATTAAGTAGGTATATTGACAGGTTTCAAGCCTGAAAATGGCCTAGATTGAGACCCTGATTCCAATATTTTTCATTCATTCGAAATATAACAATTCGATGTCAATATAAACACCATTTATGGCAATATAAATAAAACTGACAGTGCTTGATAAATCGCATATGAGTTTAGTTATTTGCTGAAAAATTTGTTTCACCCCTGACACCATTTATCAGTGTTTTTTTCAGTTTCATATCTTTTATATAATAGATACTATAAAGGACGCCAAGATCCAATTTGTATAGCAAATAAAACAATCGCCCAAAAGGACGCAAAAGATGTAAAGAAATTAATGGAAAAATTTTGTATTTTATAAAAATTAATATTTAATGATTCCTTTTATTACAGTGTTATGATTTTAATTTTCAAAGAAATTTAACAAAAAATATCAAGATTTTATTATAAGTTATTAAAAATTTTAACAATAAAACATCTGGGAAATACTTTAATTATTAAATTTACTTTGCAAAATATTAATATGTACTTTTGATTTTTTTTTTCATTTTGATTTCTATTTTATTAAATACTGTACTATTTAAAAAGGTCCAGTACTGTCTTTTTGCGAGGCTCTAGGCTCAAGATGTTTGGTAGCCCATGTAAGGAAATTTTTTATAGTATATATGGTAATATTACTTATTTAAGACACAACTCGAATCACTGGAAGAGTCTGGGGCCTCTCAGAGACTTCAGAGCGTCTGGGGCCTCTCAACAACGTGGGATCCTAAACTTGAGCCTATCTTGCCTATGCATAAAGACGGCATTGAAACTGTCGTTAAATTATTAACTAATTTAATTTTCAACCAGTTCAATTATAATGATGGCAGTTATAAAACGAAGCAGGTAATTTTAAAGTATTTCGTTGGAAATCTTGTACTTAATTTTTCTAATGATAGTTTGGGATTGATTCCAGACTCTAGCTATAGTAATAATATAAATTCAATTGTTTTAAGAAGAAAGGAACATCAAATTTGATAAACATATATATTTTAGAGAAAGTCCAGGCGATAAAGTGATGGTTATGGCTTAAACCAGGAAGTTTTATTTAATTAGTACAGGATCTACTTTTTTTAAAACCGGGATAGGTAGTTAATAATGGCGTATCCACACTCGCGTTTGAGAAAAATTGTAAAAAAAATTCACAAATATAATAACGTGCGGCATTTTTTGTGGGCCAATAAAAATCGATCAATAAGTTAGCACTCTTTATTATCTATTTGCTAATATTTTAATTTTTGCTATAAAAACTAGGAAAGACAACTGCCAATGAAGAAATTTACTCAATCTCTTAATCTTAAAAACCCGACATTTTTTCTTCTCTAATCTTACTACAGCTTTACACCGCGTACTTTTGTCTCCGCGATACAATTTATTGACTCATTAAAGTTCGTCTCAAAGGTATTTTATATTGGGTAGAATTGCGAGGCCCGATAGACGTTCCTGACTCATTGTTGAACGCAGATAGGTTTTAATTATTTTCAGTTTGCTGAAGCTTTGCTCACAGCTTGCAGATTTCGTAGAATGTGCATTATATTCTTAAACCTAACATTAAGAAACGCTTTTTGCAAGTCATATTGGCACAGATGTTGTAACAGATCTTTTTATAATTCCCAGGTGGTCCCCTGGACGGGAGTGTACGACTGTTTTTCAAGGACTAGGTGGCAGATCGCAATTGACTGCCTCGAATTTGCAGTCGCTAACATAGGAGTAAGAGCTTCTCTTGTGATTTCGCACATTCGAAGACAAACGAGATCCAGGAGAAAAGCTATTGTGATCTCATCGATACTAATGCCAAAAGTTCAGCACATCAGGAAAAAGATCCCACAACATTAGATAGAAAAATGGCTTTTTGTGAAACTCACCCTAACGTGTTCCTTGGATTATTCTAATCAAAAGCTCTCAAGGCTACAAAAATCTATAACGAATAATTTTTGAGGTACGGGTATTCAAAGCTACGAAAATATTACAGCATTAGTATATGACTAGAAAAATGCCTTTCTGTAAAACTTTTTCAAACTGCCTCCAAAATGTTCTTCAGGTCGTTCTGATCAAAAATTCTGATGGCTACAAAACTTTTTAAGGAGAAGTTTTCCAGCTACGGGCGATTAAAGCTACTCATATTTTATAGTTATATAGCCCGTAGCTCTAAAACTACCCGTTAAACAATTTTGTGGCCGTGAGAGCTTTTTATCAGAACGATCTGAAGAAAATTTTTGGGGTGGCTTGGAAAAGTTTCATAGAAAGCCATTTCCCTAGTTATATTGGTACTATAAATATAATATTTTTGTAGCTTTGAACGCTCGTAGCTTGAAAAATACTCGTTAAAAAGTTTTGTGGCCAGAAGAGTTTTTGAACAGAGCAATCTGAAGAACATTTTGAGGGAGAGTTATTGATCAGAATGAGGGTGGGTTAGAAAAGGTTTCACAGAAAGTCATTTTCCTATCTAATATTGTGAGATCCTTTGGCCGATTTTGTTTTTTGTATACCATATTTTTTCACCCCTACGCTTGGACTAAGTGTACCGTATGCATATAAAAAAAATATGTTTACATATGCAAGCTTTAATAACAATTTAAAAAGCAACCGTAACAGTTACTGACAGTAGCGGCAACAAAACAGTAACTTATGGTTGAAAACACTATAAACAACACAAAAATATATTACATGTGAGCATAATACATGTGTTCTTTTTGTAGTCTAGTGCATACACTATTTACACTAAGCACAGAAAAGGACACTACCCTTTTCTAGTTACACTCGGTAGACTACACCGAGAACAAAAAGAACAACTTGTATGATACAATTTTATTGTTATCTACATAAATATTAAAGTATATATAAAAATCAGTGATTTAATTAAAGTATTAATTATTATATGTTTTAAAAGAGAACGCGATGTAACTGTTTATAACTGAATTCATTCAAAATCCCCAACAAGTCTAGTTTGTTTGTTTGTTTGTTCAAAAAACCCATTATTGGTTGAATTATTATACTTTTACTTTGATATTGTATTTGTTGGAAGAAGACACTTAATAATAATTATTATTATTATTTTATTAAATTGTACGATTGTGTTTATAAAAGAACGCGCAACAATTATATAAGTTTTTCGATTTGTATTAGTGAAATTATTTTTTGAATGAAATATTGTGTTTGGAATAAAGTTTGAATTTTTTGTGTTTTGAAGTTGTGTGATTTAAAAGTGTTAATTGTTGTTTGGGTAAGATATTTATTTTCTTTGTAAAATTTATTCTTTTGTGATAAAATCCATGGACCGATTTTGCTCATTCACAAAATTAAAGTCACTTTTTAGCTTAATAAATTCTCAAAAACGTACACTGCCTGTGACCAACAAATCAGTATTTAGTTTTGAGTGACGAAGGGCACTCTCTCCATTAAATCAACATCAAAATGGTTTTTTTTATTATCAATATTTCTGATTGTTAAATCTTTTGATTAAACTCATCAAAGATTTATATTCCATTTTCCATTTTAAATATGAATTTAAAAGATTTAACTGCCGAAAATAATCGGCAGACTAGGAGAATACATGGTGGAACCCCATCAAAGAATTAGATACATTCTAGTAGCTTATAAATCCTCATATTTTTAGCGAACTCTGCAGTTTGCTCCATATTTCAGTGATCCATAAACGGGCTTTGAAGCCTCTGTAAAAATTATATTTTTACAGAACGCAAAAGATAATGTTTCATATATTGGTGGAAGCTGCGGAAAATTAAATGGAATATAGGATATCAATATACTGTTTAAGTACCCTGCGCTTCTTTTTTGCAAATGTTAGAAACGAACACTTTGAATTTCAATAAAAGCCGTTCCCTCTCTATCTCAGATAGATTTAGAAAATATCGTTATCAAATTAAAAACCCAGTATACCTAGAAAATGGTAGCGATTTAACGGAAATATGTTTTGAGTAGTTTTGTCTGGGAGCCTGCGTGGCGTTGTCCAAACTGTGCTGTAAAATATTTTCGTATACAGGATGTTTCTAGTTACAATAGCAAAACTTCATCAAATGGCATATAATGACAATTTCTAGATAATATGTTAAAATAATGATAATTAGCCAAAACTTCTTAAATTTTGATGTCCATTTTTTCCAAAACTATATAAAGATATGGAGTTGAAAATTTGCAGGTAGCTTCAACTAGTGGTCTTGAGAAAAATTCTCGAAAAACGAAAAAAAATCTAGAAAATACTTTCGAAATTTTTCGAAAAACATAATTGTGTTGGTTTCTGAAACTTTTCCAATATATTAAAAATAATGCAAGCACTGATATTCAATACTTTCTATACAGAGTTTTTCAAAAATTAACTTAATCAATTGTTTGTTTTCACTTTGTTTTTATAGTTTTTTTCCTCATTAAAGTAAGGAACATTTCACAACAATTCACAAGAAATCAAAATAGATTTATTAAAAAAATATTTTGTTAAGTTTGTTGAAAGGAAGTGGAAATATTTTTATTTTGAAAAAAGATAAAAATTATTTTAAACCACAAGTTATTAAATCAGTAATGACAGTATGACACACACACGCATATAGTTTGTTCTTTTTTCACTCGGTGTAGGACACTGAGTGTAAGCTGAACATGATGGTACTATGGAAGTGTAATAAAACTATCCTTTTTCTATTTACATTTAGTGTAAATAGTGTATACACTATTGTTCGAAGAGAATTTACGTGTGTGTATTCAACTTTGTAACATATAATCAACAACTTTTTCCTTGTAATACATTTCAAGTAAATGTGGAAAAAATACAAATTTTTTTTATCGCAAACTACAAGCGATTTATGTTTGAAGCAGAAACTACAGTTTGACTAATAAGTCTTTATTGTAACTACAGCGATTAGCAGACGACAAAAAATCATTTCTCAAGATTAGTACAGAATGCGTAGATCCTAGAATGCGTAGATGCGTAGACGACAAAAAATTATTTCTCACCATTAGTACAGAATATAGCGAAAATTTCTTCAAGAATGAGAGACTATTATCTTACACGAAATTATTAAGGTAGTACGAGCTCCAAGGCAAGTTAAGACTTGTTGTTAAAATTATTTGTATCTTATTTTCAACTTTGATGATGAATTTTGTTATAACTTCATGAATGTAGACGAAAATAAAGAATATAATTTTTCGATATCTGCCTTGGTTTTCGAAATATCGAAAGCGAAAAAATTTAAACAAAATTTTCAATTTTTGATATTTTGAAAATTACTCCAGATATGGAAAAATTTTATTGTTACTTTTCGTTTTATATTGACAAGCTATAAAATAATTCACCATCAAAATCGAAAATATATAATTTTTTAAATATTTGTCCTCACTATCGTGCTTATACATCCTTAATTAGTGGAGAACAACGATTTTTTTTTTGTTTTCAATAATTTATTAAGGTTTTAACTTTAATTTAAATAGTTTTTTTTTTAATTTTCCACCGACTATATAGTTATGGAGACATATATGAAAACATATCATCCATGTACTGTTTTTCCATGAGAACAATGTTAAATATGCCTACTTTTGAAGTCATTAATTTATTTAAATAATAGGTCAACACCGCCCCCCCCCTAAAATTTTCAAAATTGATTTAGACTTAGTCCAGTTCATATAAAAAAAAAAACAAGCCTTTTATTCAAAATTGCCCTGACGCTCCTACATCCTTGATTTGTTTACAATAAACAGTAAATCCTGAAGAAATATTTTCAGCTGAAAACCAGCTTTAAGATTTATGATTTTGTCTATGATGAGGCACCATTAATCGTTATTCATTATTCATTATTTTACATAAAATTTTAATTAAATAAAGATCTGTAGACGATAAAAATGTAAAAGTAGCACCCACATAATTCTGTATTTCATTGTTAATCGCCATAATAATTAGCAAAATTGTAAAAATAACTAAATTTGGATAGTATAAAAAGTGAAATTCGCATATTTTTTGTTTTGGAATACCAAACTAATTAACCTCATTCAAGGAACTGCGATCCCATAAAATAGAACGTCATTCCATAATGAAGCAAAATTTCTATAATTCTTTTTATCTGTCAATTGGAAATTTGATAATAAAGAAAAATTAAGTTATAATCATGGCTCAAGTGTCGAATTCATGGAAATCGAGTTTTTCGGGTTTTAAATAATATATATAATTTATTTACCTCCTGTATTTACTAACAGATAGACATTGATAAAACGTAGAAACAAAAGGCAGATTATTTACAACTGTCGAAAAGATTTGATTCTAAAATTCAAAAAATTGTATTCTATTTTTCAACTCTTTCGACAATTGACGTTTATTGCTACGTGTTTATCTTATCAATGACTTCTTTTTAATAGAAACTACACTAAACAAAAAAAACATCGTTGAAATACGAAAATCGAAAGTTAAAATTTCTTTTTTCTTTATTAATAAATTTATTTTTATCATTCTTCAAATGGCAGATAAAAAAAAAAAGGGAGTTACATAACTCAGAGGATTAAAATTATTTTGTTGAGAGCGCAGGATACAATATCCTTCTCGAATTAAGGAGCAACGACGCTTTGAACAGTCTAGTTTTCTTTTTTTGAAGCATAAAATCTTTGCGCTCATTTGTTTATGATGGAAGCTACAGAAAGAGAAAAAATGATATAAATTAATAAGACTTTTAAGGTATTTCCAGCATGGTATTTGCAGTTCCTATGCTAAAACTATAGTAAAACCCATTTTTTCGACAGAATTTAACAATTTTTTTTCACCGACTAAGAATAGGGATTACTATTAAATATCCGAAAGTTTTTGAAATTTTGACCGTTTAAAACACGAGAAAATACCTTTTCCCAATTTTGACAATTTACGTCAAAATTAATATCTCGAAAACAAACGACGTGGTGCTATTTTTTCTTCTTCTAAAAACATTCCTTTCAACTCTCCTATTTATAACCCCCGAATTAAAAATAATGGGGCGTTATAAGTTTGACCACTATGTGTGTGTTTGTATGTGTGTCTGTTTGCATGCCTGCTTGCCTGTCTGTCTGCCTATCTATCTGTCTGTCTGTGGCATCGTAGCACCTAAAGGGATGAACCGAATTTGGTAATTTAATGGAGAATGTTTTTAGCTACGTTTCAAATGCAAGTTTAGAGTTCCATACCCGATGATCTTCGAAATCGGCTCAGTTTAGAAAAGATTTTAAGGAAAAAGGTAATTTAATGGAGGATGTTCTTAGATATGTTTCAAGTGCGAGTTTAGGGTTCCGTATCCGAAAAATTTGTCGGGGGTTTTTAAATTTTGAAAATTTCACTTGTTTTCATTTCTGTGAGTTTTACATGCGTTGACCCTCGAAATCAGAACTTGGCAGCTGATTATCTCGCGATTTAAACGATCAAAATTCTGCAACTTCGGGATCTCACAGCTAACATTATTATGAAAAAAAGGCCAAATCTGTTGGCAAGTGCAGCTTTCATGGTGGAAATACCTTAAGAAAGAATTGAAGGTGCAATTCCATAATCGAAATATTAAAAAAGTTAAAACGTTTTTTAGTGGGAACCATGTTGTGCTGTCGATGCTTTAAATTTTAAATTAACATTAACCTTTAAAAAAATGTATTTCAAATTGATAATAATTTATACCATATGTTTATTCAGTTTTTTTAAAAATATTAATTATATCTATAACAGCAGAAGAAAGTTTTTTTTTGTACAAAAACTGTGAAAACGAAACTTATGGAATTTTTTTGCAAGCATTTACAACTAGTATTGATTATAATACGACAGATGATCATAAAAATTTTTTTGTCGATTCTTTGCCAGCTGATATTAAAAAGTGGTGAAGTGTGAAGAACAAGCCTTCCAATAGGTGGGAATTGTCTCTCATTAGAATACCTACTGATTTTTCATCCATTTCATCTAATCCAAGTTTGTTAAATGAAATATTTGGAATAGTAAATGTGATGTTTTGTAAACAGCGACGAAAACCGTTTTTTTTTTTTAACTTTGAATGTCCAAACTTATTTTTAGGGTTGGAACCCTAAATTTTTGGAACCTGAATGTTTCTCTCGTTCTGCACGTACTAAATTTTGATCTTAATCACATACATGACATAATTTTGCTCTAAATTGTCTATTCAACGATCTAATGAAGATCGATTCCATGGTATGACAATTTCTGACAAGTTTTTTAGTCTATAAGACCTAATAGACGTAAAGCAATAACGGAGCGAAAGTTTGATAATTTTTTTTAATGCATTTTTGAGGATTGAGAGAGATCAAGTTTGATAATATAAAATATTGAAGTTTCAAACTGTGGCCTTTTTGTCGGATTTGTGGAAATCAAGACTTTCATGTTTTTAACCCCCGGGTGTTAACAGTTTGACCGTGTGTATGTCCGTCTGTCTGTGGCATCGTAGCGCCTAAACGGATGAGCCGATTTTGATTTTTTTTGTTTCGTTTTGAAGGTAATTTAATGGAGAGTGTCCTTAGCTATTCAAGTGGGAGTTTAGTGTTCCGTGCGAAAAATTTGTAAGGGGCTTTTTAAATTTTGTAAATTTCACTTGTTTGTTTGTCGTATATGTTTCGGGAAGTTGTTGTGAAAAGGAGTTTGCAAGTGTCGAAAAATAGGTTTGTTTTAATTGCACTTTAACTCTTTCGATAATTGCAAACATGCTACCATTTTTCTCGTGTATTCAGAAAAAAGTTCTCCAAATACTTACACGAAAATCGAAAAACTATTTCCATAAATTTGACATTCAACAGCCACAGTTAAAACTTAAAATTAAAAATGCAGACAAAAATAATCATAGAAATTTCATTTCATTTTGGGCTCACGATCTGAAAAAGTTCGCAAAATCAAAAGAAAATTTATGACAAAAAGAGAAAAGAATTTTCAATTTAAAAAAAATTTTGACTAATAATATTATTTATAAAATGAAGTAATTAAAATTGATTTATTATAAATATTATTTTTACATAATTAATTAACTGGCAATTAATATAGTAACAGTAGGTATTATTATTAAAACGATTGTATACGCAGGTATTCATTATAAACATTTCGTGAAAATAAATATTTATAGTATAAAATGAATGTAAATTTAACGTTAATTAATTACCATTAATTGTATATCTAGATATAATTAACTATAATTTGTTTTCATATTTGTGGGCAAAAATGATCATAATGTCAATAGGTCACAATAGATTTAAAAAAATTAGAGCAAATTTGAACCACATGAATAATATATATCAAAAATTTGTTTACCGTTTTTGAAATCCTAAATCTTTAGCCGGTTTTCCACTAAACGCACAAACGAACAAACAAAAACAAAACTGCAACTTTTTACCAACTTTTTAAAGAGTGGCAATGTAACGGCCTTACAGTTTCAGTTTTGTTCTTGTTTTTCAACAATAACTCAACTGTCCGTTTAATAGAAAACCCGTATTACACCTCACGCTATGTCGCTATAAACTTTCATACTTAACATTGGGAGAAACTATTAAATCGTAAAATTGCAATGTTTCTTTAAATAATCAGGTCCTAAATTCAACACTTTGCAATTTGCAACCTTTATGCCTATCATTAAAGAGGCCTTCAGAAAATTCAATAGGAGAAAAGAGAGCAGAAGGTTCTAAGATATTATAACATTTCCTGTTGCAGTAGCAGAGGGTTAAGGTTTTTTTCAAAATTAAAAATTATAAAAAGGTATTTACGACCAACCATGACCCAAGATGGATTGAAAAAATTTGGCCATAATAAGTATCGTATGCTTCTTTGTTGACAAAGGGGGGGGGGCTGGCTTGCCAATTTTCGCACCCCGCTGCCCAATAAATTTTTTTATCTTGGAATTGTCCAATAAAGAAAGCAGATAACGGCTTGTAATTAGTTAGATATGATAATAATTTTTCTAGTAAAGGTAAAGTAAAACAAGTGAAAACAAAAAATTGACTGGGTTAATTGTTGAAATACCATATATAGAAAGTGTTGTCATGTAAGTAAAGAACGATAGTCACTCTTACACACAAAATAATAAAATATCCTTCTTCTCACTTCTTCAGTGGATATAGTATATGCTATAAACAAACAAACACGTACATAATATATGTAACATATATAAAAATATACAATATCTGAATACATACTATATAAAGTTTCTAACATAATTTGCGCCCTCTAGAATAAACAGTGATGCTTACGAAAAAATGTTTCAATCAAAAGTTGTATAATAGTTTACACGATGGGTTCTACGGACCCAATACCCAATAGACTTATGTTGCACATTTACGATCTCGACCTCACTTTTAACGTCCTAACGACGCTATAAAAATTTTAGCTGCATATCTTTTTTCGTTTTTAAGTTATCGTGGCTATAGACAGACAGGCAGTCATTCAGACGGACTACCGGAAATGGATGTTATGAACACCTAAACTAAAATTTTGTTCGTTGTATCAATACTTTTAAGCGTTACAAACTTGGGACTAAACTTAGTATAACTTGATATATTTCATATTTTAACAATATTGTACTAAAATAGTACTTTCAGTTTATTGAATTTTAATTATTAAAAACCTGCAAGTTAAAAATATACAAACTTATAATTATTATTTATTATAACTTTAGAGTTAAGATAAATATCAGTAGGGAGGTACCTACACTCTAATTAAAATTAAAAATGTAATAATAAACACGACATGAAAAGCATCCATCGTGCTTAGAAGAATCTAAACATAGATTTTATCAATATACACTGTGTTCTCCGATGAAGTTACCAAGTGAAAAACAGTTTTTAATATTAAAATTATTATGGTTTCCTAAACCCTTGGTTACATTGTAGTGAAACTTTGGTATCTTTTGGCACATTGTGATGAAACTTTTGTTGACTTTACCATACACACGTACTCATTGAAAAATTACATGTCAAAACTATTTTCTAAATTATTTACTCTAGCAAGTTTTTTTCTATGCTACCCTAATCTTCTTTATTCCTTTATCAAATTCCATGATTCACCCCTCATTTTCAAGCTTATTATGCCTAGGTTTGACAAAAAATATACTTACGGTCTAAAAATGTACTGCTTAGAAAAAAACACGCTAGAAAAAATGAAACGAAAAAATATCATAAATTTAATAAATTAAAATAATAAGTTTATAAGGCAAACATGTTAGTTTTTACAGATGCTCTCCTAATACTCTAGACATGTAATTACTACTTTTAATACATGTTCTCCTAATATTAATTTAAGAACTTTTGAGTTTGTTGAACGAGTACAGAGTAGCCACGGGTTACGGTAAACTATACGGGAGCTGAATAGGAAATTTTTATGTATTTTTTTTATATTTTTAATTCATTGTTTACACCGTTATAACACAGTAAAAAATATAAATACTGCTTAAAAATGCTGTATTTAAGTGTAAAAAAATATTGAAAATACATTATAATTTTGAGATATTTAAACGCAGTTTTTGGCGCTCTCTGTTGATGACGTATAAGTACGTGATCTGTCAATTGGTGACAGTTCAATGTATAATTTACACTTTAAAAAAATGAATTTACAACACAGAATTTACACTCGTTATTATTAAGTTTTCTAATAAAAAGCCGTAGAATAGTATAATTTAATGAAATACCATATAAAATGTAAGTAATTAATATAATAAAGTATGTCAACAAATTTGACAAGCCCGTACTATGATATCACGTCCGTATAAAAATTTGAATTTCCGTGTTAGAAATTTTTAAATGTCCTCACTGAATTTGTACTTTTATTAATTAATTTTAAGTACTTAAAAAGATATTAATAACTAAAATAATGGTTTAGTTGAAATTTCAGTCATTAAAGTTACGGGAGAAAAATATTTGAACCAAATTTAAATTTCATGAATATTCCCTATTCCCTACGGGTCGAGCTAGTCTGAAATATTATTCCTCTAGCCTGTTTTTTTCGTGGGTACGCGATATCTTTCTTATGCTTTTATCAAATTCCATGAATTACTCTTGATTTTAAAGTTTATCGTGCTGGCTAATGACGTAAAGTAGACTCACTGTCTAAAAATCTACCGCTAAAAACCGGCTAGAGAAATAATTTAATTTTGTTCATTATATAATTTGTATATCACATCTGTTATAAAATTGCTAATGAATAAAAAAAATGCTGGTTTTTGGTATGTTTTAAAACCGAAAATTAAGAGAGTGATAATATTTTTTACAAAATAATTTGAGCTTTAAAGACGGAAGATTCAGTTTTCGAATGAGACAAATTTCAGTGCGATGAATATTTCAGAAGATACAGGGTTTTAAAATCAGAAGTGCCAATTTAGCTTGGGCAGGGAATATCTTGATCCTAAAAGCTCTTTTTAATGGAAAATAAATAAGCTTCGAGTAGTCTGGTCTCAGTTTTAGTACATGGTGGCAAGGGATGAAAAAAATTCTTAAATAATAGATTCGAAAACAAAAAAGCACAAATTTTCAAATGAGTTATTGAGGTTCCAAATACGACGAATTTTCGCAGAGATACACCTATTTCATATTTTGGTAAAATTTTATGTTTTTGAAATTTCCTTTAATACTTCTGATGAGTATAATTAATTTACTATATATTTTTGTTTTTTACAGTTAACGGTAATAAAGAAATAAATAAGTAAAATGCTTTCTTTATTATTATTGTTGAAAGATTTCTATCTAAATTATCTTATTTTAATCTATATAGTAATATAATAATGATTTCGCTTTATATATATTATCATTATTATCGATCATAAAATATATTTTATATGCTCTTAATTGTAAACAACATTATCACTTAAGTTAGAAATAATTATACACAAATAAACGAAAACCTGAATTTTTTTTTTATATTTTAATTACCTAAATATTCTTATTTAGACTTTACGTAGGTGTCCAAATATATTATGTTTGCAAAACCGTTAGGAGACAATCTGAGAGTTGTCTAAATAAATTCAGAACGATGTAAATATTGATATTAAAATTAAAACCTTAATAAATTATTAAAAGCAAAAAAAAAACCCGATGTATCTCACTAATTAAGGATGTATGAGCACGGCAATGGGGACACAAATTTTAAAAAATATATACAGTCAAACCTGGGTAAGTGAGAACTGGATAAGTGAGAAAACTCTATAAGTGAGAGTAATAGCCAGGACCTGTCATTTTAAGCTCCTAAAACCTCTATTAGCGAGAAACAGAAATCTCTGTAAGAGAGAGACGTTATTCCATCATGGACCTCCGTAAGTGAGACTTCTATTTATCTATACCTCTATAAACGACATTCGAGTCTCTATAAGCGACAGTTTTTTATACCTCTATAAGCGACACTCATTTTATCATATTACATATTTACTACCCGTGTACCTGCATTAGCGAAACTCGGGTTAGTTAGAAACCTCTATAAGCGAAAATGGGATTGTGCTCCCTTGAACTCTCGCTTATCCAGGTTTGACTGTATATTCAATTTTGATGTTGCACTATGTTATAACTTGACATTATAAGATGAAAAGTAAGAATAAAATTTTTCGATATCCAGAGTAATTTTCAAAATATTGAAAATTGGAAATTTTGTGTAATTGTTAAGCTTTCGATATTTCGAAAACCAAGACAGATATCAAAAACTTTTATTCTTATTTTTCGTCCACATTCATGAACACTTTTTTCCTTAGAACACTTTTTTCATAAGTGATTATGCACTACAGGCTGAAATTTGAAACTGGTTGAAACTTCGTCTTCGGCAAGCCTTAGAAAATTCATGAGAATGGGACTTTAGAGTTATAAATCGATTTTATATTTTTACAATTGTGCAATTTTAATGGCCCTGCGAAAGAAAACTTTCCATTTTTCAAAATTTTCCCAATTAAAAAACATTTCGGCCTGTTCGTAATCACTTCTGAAAGACTTCTCTATACTGAGAAGATGTGAGTATACATTTACATTATAATGAGGTCAAATCAGGAATAGATGAGGACAGATTATATTCAAAATTGAATGCGTTTTAAATTTTGGTAGTACTATCGGCAATAGACTTTGCATTCAGAATTTAATGAAACTTGTCATAGTTGTCCATTATTATATCATAAATAACCAGTTAAATTTTTAGGGGCCTTCAAAGAACTGAAAATTTGAACGTAGAGTTTTGTGAAATAAAATAAAATCTGTGATTTCCCATAAGGATCAATGTTAAAATATCTTTAAAATATCTTTTTTTCAGTTCTCTGAAGGCATATAAAAATTTAACTGCTTAATTATGATATAATAATGGACAACTATGCCAAGTTTCATTAAATTCTGAATGCAAAGTCTATTACCGATAGTACTACCTTTTCCGGTAGTTACAACAAGAATTAATCAAGAAACAACTAAAACATTAAGCAAATTGAAAAAACTAATGACAAAATATGTTTTATGTCACGTACTGCAGAAAGGGTTTTCCTATTTTTGTTTATTTTTTCAAAAGTTTGATTTTAATTTTTAATATTATTGTAATTAAAAAGGTAAAATTTTTTAAATACTATGGTTTTCATATGTTCATGAATAATATTTAGACCGAAAATTTTGTTTAACCAAAATACATAAATTGTTATATTTTAGTTTTATTTTTGATTTAAATGGCTAATGGTCATAGGCGGAACTAAATTTATATTTATAATCTATCCATATAACATTGAAATGAAATATGTGACTTATTATTATTACTGTTTAATTAGGGATTATTTCTACGTTGAAAAATCAAAACTTTGAACATTTGCCTAATTTTCCTTTTCTATTTTATCAAGTAACCACTGACCAAGCTTAAATTTGGCGAATATTATTTTGTTCACTTTCGAAAAACACAGATTTTCCGCCGGGTGTCAGTGTTTTCCGCCCTGAAAGCCTTCTTCCTGGCTATAATAATTTTCGTAAATGAAAAAGATGTAAGACGTAAAGGAAATAGAATTGTATAGTATATTTTGGGAGGGCAGTTATCAGGTTTGTAGGTTTGAACGAATTATTTGTGATAGAGCTACATTTCTAAGATTATCTCCGCCCTTAATGACATGAATGGATGGTTGAGCCCATGAACAGGAAATGGAACGATACAGAAGGCTGTTAGATAATAACCTGGACATAGACAACCTCTTTAAAGATATAAACCTTCTGGTTTGGGTGCTTAACGGTCGCAGAAGATTTAAAAACTTTTTATCCTCGGCAGAATGTCTCAGAAAAACCAGAATGAGACATCTAGCATTCGGCTTGACAAAATGTGGTACTCAGTAAAGAAATAATTAAAGTGGAACTTTAGACCTTTCCTAAAGAAGACAAATAGAGAGAGAAAACGAACTAGATGCACCAGACGTTAGAGGAGACTTTGAATAAGAGTTAATCTGATGTCGGTAAAAAGGGCTACTTGTTCGGTGTCTGCTTCTCGTGATTACCACTACCACTACATTCCTTAGGCGAATAAACAAACGAACTTTTATTTGAGTGTTGTTTTTGTAAACAACTCTTGAAAAACAACTTTTGATATGTAGTCTCTATGGCAATTGCAGGTTATGGCGTCACTAAGTGTTTTTTTTTCTTTCTATTTGTACATTTAAATCCGTCACATTTTCGTAGTGATTGATGCCCAAATATTGATTTTCACATGATGTTTTGGCTCGAAAACGAAGGTCTTTTGAAGCAAAAAAAAATTTTTAGGACATAGGCCCACTGATTTCAGCAATAACAAGGTAGTTACACAATAGACACTTCCAGTAAATTTTTGGATGTACCAAAAGCACTTCGAATCGATTTTAGAGACCAAAAAAATGATTTCTTTAATAAAATATTTAAAATATCAATAAATATAAATATACTATACTTAAAAAAAATCATGACGTCATCTGTTATGACAATTCATAGTATACCAAACAGTGTATACAACTAGACAACGCCTGGGCCCAAAACTTGCGATATGATGAATGAGAAAGAAAACTGCCAATGAGTTCCTCTGTGTCCTTATCTAATCTGTATATCATTGGCTACATATTGTTTACATTATTGCTATTAAGTAAATAGATAAGAAACGATTTATGGAATACTATTTAATACATTAAAAGTTATTCAAAAAGTAGAAACGCCATAAGAAATTTTATATACATAACAAACACAATATAAACAGTCTAATTTTTAATAAAATTAACTAAAAATTTTATGGAGTTTAATTATTATTTAAATTTAAGTGCACTTTCATCTACCAATATTTGAATTGCAATATTTCTGAAAACACAAATTGTATACTTAGTATATTGTGTTTTTAGTAAAAACTGCGGCCACATATTGGAGAATATGCAAATCTGCACATTAAACACTTATTCATTTTTTAGAAAAAATAAAACAAAACTGTATATAACCAGATTCCTCGCGTTCTTTATGTAAATAAACTCTTTGGATTCAAAACCATTCATTAAAGATGTTTTTATAACTTTGCAAAAATTTGAACTTTTACATTAAATTTTTAATTAAAAAACGATTTCCATAACTTAGATGATATTTTTTGGACTTTAACTAACTTTTAAGACAAACAAAACAGGAAAAAAAATTTTTTTTGAAGTGTCTATTAACCATAGTATTTTCTATATATTATATCTTTTGTTAGGATCCGCTTAAATTATCTACTTTGGCGTTTATGGATTTGACATCTTTATAAGTAACTGTAGTTTTATTATTTAATTTTTAATTAATTATCAAAAAACATGCCCGCATCATAACATAAAATGCTACAACATTAGCAGGGTGTGTATTACGATGGATGGATGTTTACATTAAATTTATGATGACTTTAAAAATATTAAAATCATTTAACGTATTAATATAAAGAGGATAAAAATAACTTCATGGTTAAAATAAATTATAACAACTAGCTAACATACCACACAAAAAATACGTTCGCTTACATTTTTTAATAATTATGCATTTTTCCTTGTTAATTAAAGTGATGTTGCAGTTAAAATGCTTCTAAAATGTAGTAGTTAAAATTCCTACAATGAACATGCAATTCTTAAGCTATAGGATTATTCTTCGATTCGGATCGAATAATCAGTAAATTTATAATTTTTTACCTTGACTAATATCAAGCCGAGAGATAATTTTATTGTTTTTACTTCCTTTAATTTAGGTAACTCGTAGTCTCTGCTTGCCAGACGAAAAAACTTCGGATCGATTTTTAATAATCATTTTCTCGTGATCCAATCGAGCTGAAATTTTGCAAGCAGATTCGTGGTGACGATTAAGGAAGAAAAAAGAAAATTAAAATAAATTATCTTGAAAGAGAATAGTTTTCGGAACTAATTTCACTCTTCATATAATATTTATAACAAAAAAAGGGAATAAGATAAGAGGGGGTTCAAGGGTAGTTTCTGCCTATCGTAATATTTACTAATCTGTATATACAGTGTGTCGCATTTAAGATGAAGACACCTTTATTTTTTTGTTATTTATAAGAATATCAATTAGAAATTTTACAGTCATGCAAAGTGATGGATCACATTTTTTAAGATTCTTAACCGAAATCTGAACTTTAAACTCAGCCTACTACAAATTGACAAATAGGGTCGATTCTTAAATATTTTGTTTAGCGTCATAAATTATTATATCTTATTAGAAAAAGTTTAGAATATTTTTTTATACCCATAAACCAATTTTTATGACAAAAATTCCACTTTTAATTTTTTTTCATTATTTTGGTCTACACTCAAAATAATTACAAGTTTATTGAAACAATTGAATACATAGCATTAAAAAATTGTCAATTGATCCAGTTTTTAGATTCCATGCACACTAGTTACAAAATTAAAAAATGAACTTATAATAATATAATTTTGAGTAAACTCCAAAATAATAAAAAAATACGAATTGATCTGATATGATAAATTCATGAAAATCGGAAGGTATAAAATAGGTATGGGAAAATAGGTATGGGTATAAAAAAATATTCTATGCAACTTTTTCTTATGTTTTTTTTCGATATATATAAAAAAACTCTAACACTATAGGCAAAATATTAAGAATCGGTCTTATTTGTCAGTTTGTAGTAGGCTGAGTTTAAAGTTCAAATTTCGGTTAAGTCTTAAGTATCTTAAAATTTCCACCCTGTACGACTGAGCAATATTTGAAATCGATATTCTTATAAATAACGACACGCTGTATACATAAGCGAAATGCCTCTGACTGACATGACGACCCGATCAACTTGAAATTTAGCACGGTTACTCATTTCGCAATGTACACGCTCACTAAGAACGGATTTTTGGAAATTTAACTCTTTAGATGGTGAAAAAGGGAATGAAATTTTGTATGAAAATCTATCATTTTAGAATCCATTAAAAATACTTAGTTACCTAATCGATTTTAAAATTATTTCACGTATAGAAAGCTACAAAATGGGCTGTATTTTTTCTTTTAATTAGAATTCCTCACCAAAAAAACAAAACCCATGAAATTGTGAACAAAAGGAAAGGTAAGTGAGCGCAAGGGTAGTGAAGTCTACAAGGCTTTGTTTTTATATTGCATAATTATGAAAGTCATTTGATTTAAAAGATGAGGGTCTTTAAAATTAAACGTAATTATCAATCGGTAATAATTGCATACTATACAAGTTATAAATGTCGCGCTTTACTATAAGAATAAATAAGTACCTATATACAAAAGATATCGTGATAATTGTTAATCAGATACACTTTTACAAAAAATGTAATTTGCATACATAATTTAATTAAATTAATTATTATTCCTTGTTATTATTGACGTGTGCTGCTTATTTATTTAATGAATTTTATATTTTTACAAAATAAAAGAAGTCAATAATTCACGCATAAATTATTATGAAAAAAAAAGTAAAAGTAACAAGAAATATAGGTACAATCAATGCACCGAAGAGTTCCATGTCTAATGCTTATATTAAATAACTGATTTATGTAAAGTAATCAAACTAAATGGTCTTAAGTAAGTTTTTATGTTTGTAGAAATTTTTATTTTGCCATAAAATCAAATTACTTTAACACCGGTAATGATACCAGAAAAATTTATTAACTTCCTAATAGAATATTAAAAATAGCGTCAACTATAATTTGATAAAAATGACATGGGATTTTCAATCAAATCGATGATGCGAATACGATACTGCGTTTGAATTGCGCTAGATTTGAGAGTTTATTTTCGTGTTTCTTTTTTTTTAAGATACCTTTAAAAAGCTAATAGATAACAAAAAGAAATTGGGCTTCTAGAAAGTAAAACTGGTGTTCGAAAAGAATTCGGTGTAAAGAATTATTTCTGTAGTTAGCTTGTCAGAAGTAAGTCGCATAAAAACGCAGATTAATGTTGCCTCAACATCAACACATTACTCGAAAATAAATTGTTCAAACATTAGCGCTGGTGCCAAAAAATCATTTAGGAAGACACCCTTACTTCGCTGATCTTTTTTTCATTTTTTGTAGGAAACAGGAGTCCTATGGTTTTAGTTTTACTGTTAAGACAATGGATTAAAATCTTTAAATTTCTAAAGCTATCATCCTCCAATGTACTCCGAAAAGGACATTCCTTAAAGTACAACAAGCCAAGCCTATATTAGCTCTATTAGTTAAAGCGTAACTAATTCCGTGCGCGGTATTCCAAGGGTAGTGGGTTCGATTCCCGCCGTCACAACAACAAATTAATATAATGGTTATAATGGGCTGATGTAGTGCATGGTATATTCATAAAGGAACACTTAGCTTCTCGAAATAAATGAAGAAATGGAATAATCAGAGAATTCTCATTAATGTTGAATATTTCTGTCTCAATTCTACGCCGCTCAAGAAAGTCAACTCTAAAATAAAACCATATGTTTAATATTCAATACTTTTGAATACTCATATACATGTATTACAATGATTTAGTTTCGCCGTGACTTTTTACTTATTTTATTAAGGTTGATCGGACACTATACTGCAATTTTACAAGAATCTTTTTAACAGAAATTAAAAGTTTTTATCTGTAAGTTAATTGTTTAAATATGTAAATTAAACAATTAAATTAAAAAACCTTAATAAATTAAATTTTTTGTTTTATAATGGTCTATAATTCGAAGATTTGTCTAAAAGGCCAAAACCACCTGAAAATTTATTCTTCTCCTGATTTAGTTCAATATTTGAAGTTGTTTACTATCTATCTCAAAATTTTTCCAAAGAAAACTAGATTGTATTATATACTTTCAAATAGGTATATATAATTCGCAAAAGATTCTTTTGAGAAAGTTTAAATTACAGTAATAGAAATTATATGCACGAAATTTAAGATGACGCGTTTTTTACCAAGAATTTTAATATATATTTCGAAAATTGTATATAGACTTTTCTGCAAATACGCGCTTACATTAAAAAAATTAATGAAATTAAAAAGCTAAAAAATAAGGAGATAAATTATTGTCTACAATAAATATGTGAATATATGATTATGGTACCTACCATATTCGAATACATATATCACAACTCTACATAGTAAATCAAATATGGATTTGCGCTCCACTGGCGCAAAAAACATTTATAATTACAATAACATCAACATCAACAAATATAAAATATAACATACTATACGTCTATAACCATTATCATAAATAATATAACAATAATAAATCATTTCTTTAGCCATATTGTTGTGCATAAAAAGATTTTAAGTAGTATAAGTTTTTATTAGACAGTTTACAAGTAAAATTTACAAAATTAAAAAAAATCCCGAGATATTTTTCAGTTACGGAACCCTAAACCTGCACTTGAAACATAGCTAAGAACACTCCCCAATAAATTACCTTTCAAACGAAATAAGAAATATACAAATCGGTTCATCCGTTTAAGCACTACGATACCACAGACAGACACACATAACGACAAAACTTATAACACTCCCTTTTTTTGATTCGGGTGTTCAAAAAAAGTTTAAATTTGGTAGTGTCTATTAATCCAACTTGCTTTGACATCACATAACTTGGCAAAAAAAGTTCATGCGAGAATTCGTAAAAACGTATTCGACAGTGAAATGTATAAAGTTTCAAATGCGCATATTGAATTTCATGCAAAATAATTTTTCCACCCCGTGTGCGTTTTCAAATTTCTTAGAAAACTAAGATAACTATTCGCATTCATCCGAGCGAAAAAAAAAATTTATATTTATTATGTGCTTGAACTTTGCTCTCGTTGGAAATTATAATTTTCCATACCTGCATTTATAGAGAATAAAAAAAATGCAATTTTTTGTTGTAAACCATATATTTAGATAAATTACATGCATATAGGCCTTAGAAATCTTATTTTGATCACAATTTAGCGAACTAGTTACACAGATAAGTGAAAATATATTTGATATTTTTACTATTTTATTAAATTGACTAAAATGAAAGGACGAATAATGCATTAAAATTCAGGAAAGGTTGATCAAGAAATGTTAAAGAATTTTCCACAATAAATGTTACACTCCGTGTTCCGAATAAGTTCTAATTTACATAAAGAAAGGTAGTACGAGCGCCAAGTCAAGTTTAGACTCATGAAAATATATACTTTTTTAAATTTGTGTCCCCACTACCGTGCTCATACATTATTAATTAGTCGAGCACAACGGTTTTTTTGTTTTCAATAATTTATTCAGGTTTTAACTTTAATTAAAATATTTTTTTTAAATTTCCACCGACTAGTTTCGGAGAAATATATGAAAAAATATCATCCAACTACCGTTTTCTCATTAGATCAATGTTAAATATGCCTACTTTTGAAATCATTTATTTATGGTCGAATCACCTCCCTTAAAATTTTTAGAATTAATTTAGACTTCATATTAAACCTACAACCTTAAATTGAAAAGAATAATAATATTTAAATTCTATTTATCGAAGTCATATTAAAAGTCTTTAGGAATGCCTCTCAATATTTATTTCTGATTTCCAGGGAAAAAAGATGACCTCATGTGCAGCTGGTTAGATTACACTACTAAGTATATTATTCCTTTCTTACCTTTGTTCTATTGCATAATTAAAATAAGTATACTTTTAAGTATGTATAAATAAAGTATTGAAAAACAATTGGTAAATTTGTGAGGCATAGTTAAATGAATATTACATATGTTTTTTTTTTTGTTTACGATTAGTCTAATTAAATAATAATTCTACATAATATGCAAATACAATACTTAATCGTGTAAAAATTAAATTTAATAAAAATATTTGTGTTTTAAATATAATAAAATTTCTAATAAAAAATGTAAAATATTACAGAATTTAAAAAAATTATAAAAGCTAAAAGTTACATTACTATACAGGGTGGTTCAAGTTATAATAACAGGACTTAATAACGTTAAAATAATGACAATTTTTCTTTATACATATTGCCGGGAATGCATCCTTTACAGATACAGTGTGCTAAAATTTTGAAAGAAGAAAGATATTTTTGTGAAACGCTTGTTTAGTAAAATTGAAACTTTAATAGTATGAGCTAATGATCTTTCATACTTCAAGGCTTGGCTTATGATGATAAATTACGGAAACCAGCGATGATCCATTCTTGAGACATTTTATAACAAATTTGCAATCTTTCTAAGCTTGACAATATTTACAATGGTACCTTTTCTATAGAAAAGGTACCATTGTAAATATATACTAAGCTTATATTAACTTCACTTGTAACTAACGAACAATGTAATAAAATCTTAAAAGTCAATTTTAAGCCAAGTACTTCTAATTGTCCCATTAACTTCAAAATTTGCACTCGCATAAGGCAACGAGTGTAATATAATTTCGACATACTGTATCTGAAAAAGACGCTTTCCCAGCTATACTGTGGAAAAATAATCAACATTTCGATATTTGCTAAAATTAAGCGAATGGATGTCATGACAAAGCTTTTGGATGTATTACGTTGTGCTAATAACAGAGTAAATAAGTTTATTATTTTGAACATTCTTATAAAGATACAAGCTTGATATCCATCGGTTTCGCTTGGTTTTAAAATGACATGACCACCTCGTTACAGCCCTCACTATAACGATCAGGTGGTCATGTCTTTACTTAATAAGTGTATTTACGCTATAAGTGTATTTACAAATTGTCATTATTTTAACCTTATGTAGCATTTGATTAAATCCTTTACTGTAATAACTTGGACCATCCTGTACATTTAATAGGTACGTCTATTGTAATTTCTATCACAAAATGCATAATATATTACACACATGATGTGTTAATACATATTTTATTATGTTAGGTATCATACAATATTAAAATTAAATCGGTATTGTTATGCATTGTTATTATAATGACATACCGGACGGATATTGTATGTGAGAGTTCAAATACAAAATAGTATTTAAAGGACATTATTTATTATTTACATATTATTATAAAAATTGTCTACTTTCCTGCGTTAACACTAACAAATTCTGAAATATATGTAAGAAAATTGTTTGTAAATCTTAAACTATAAATTCCGATCGATTCCAGTGGATAATTTTCGCGTAAAAGGTGGCTGTTATGATTAATTTTCAATTTTTTGCATGTAAATTTTACAGCAAAAGTCAAATATTAATATAAACCAAATTAATTAATCAATCCTTATTACTTAAGGATTGGATTAAAATAATAATTTTTTATAGCTTAAATGCATAGTCTATTGCTAGGAATCTAAATTTGGTCTATAAGCTAAATTTATCACATAATACTGCATACCAACGTTTTGCTCTTAAAAAGTTAAAAAGTTCCAGCTAAATTTTGTGTAATTATAAAATATTAAGTATTTTTCGGTAAATCTTAAAGTGTAAAACACACTTTATTTTTGACAAAATAGTCAGACGTTAAAATTCGTCATTTGCATGTGCTAAAACCATCAGACAAAGGGCTCTTTCTAAACTTGGGTCATTTACATAAATCTCGGAATTATCAAAATATATTATAGTTGATGAGAACTAGATATTTGAAGCGGATTTTAAAACCGTGTCAATTCCTCGATCAGCTATTTGATTATTTCGACTACAATTTATAACTATAACTGTGAATATTTGGGGAGATAGAGATATATTACACGTTGATAATGTGGTAACTGTTTCACGGTGGCCAAGGCCGTCCTAACCCTGTGTCCCTAATCCGTTAAAACCTTAATCCGATAGCTGGATTTTTCCCCCATGAAGCCACTGTAGATAAAATCTTCAAGCGGGTGAGACCTTTTTATTGTCGGTCGAGTAATTCTTCAGTCCACGGATATTCTACGCAATCTGCTCTACAATTTGGGTGGCACCATAAAACGCCTATACTACTCGATAAGAAAGGTACACCCGACTGTGGTTAAAAGCGTTAAATTTTTGTCAATTTCAAGCGGTTTGATTTAAATGAATATTAATCCAAAAATTATTTCTAAACTCAAACGTATATAAATATTATATTAAACAAAATTATATAGGGGAAGGTCGTATAATGATCCCTCAGGGACCCCTCGTTGTATTAAGTGAACCATGAAAGCCATGTAGTATATTTATCGATAGATGGCTTCCACGAGATCAAATTAATCATTTTGTGTTCAACGTAAAATTTATTTATTTATTTTTCGTGTTTGTTTTCGCAAGCTAGTTTTACTCTTGGCTTCTGTTGACTTTTAATAATATTATAACACATTTTGATTGGCGTATAATAAATATTAAAATCAGTTTTTATGATGATTTTCATATATGTTATTCCAGGTAAAATGATCCCCTTTATATACGTTAAAATGATTCCTATTTTGTGTGTATAATTATAATAGATAAAATGGTTCCCCGTCATGTGGCTGGTCTTGAATAAAAGGTTAATCTAATCAATGATGTAAAAGAATAATAATATTTTATGTGAACTGATTAGTAAAAAATGTAATGGAATCATTTTATCCACATATTCTTTCAAGGTCAGTAAAACGATCCCTTTTGAGAAATATGCAATAGCTCTAAAACTTTGAACAAAGCAAATGAAATTGCCATGCCAATATTGCAACGCTTGAATAAAGAAACCAAAAATATTTCGACGTTATACATTTCTCGAATAGTTTGACTATAAATTACATTTTTCTTAAGGGGATCATTAAAAGGCACCTTCTCCTATGTCTATTAAACTTACAAACGTGTCAACTACCTATTATTCTTCAATACGGAATCCTTAAAAAATTTTGGAATTGCAAAGGATTTTATTTAAAAACAGTACAAAACGAGTTATATCTAAATATAAATATGTGTTCTTGTACATATAATAGTGTCTCTACATCCTATTTAATAAGGAAGCCGTTGCATTAATATCAATATTCTTCAAATTAAATTACGGTACTACATATTTAAATATCTACGGAACCATAAAACTTAAAAAAAAAATTATTTTAATGTCACTAAATCAATGTTGTTGATCTTGAAATACAAAATGCAGAAGTTTTTTATGTTGTGACTTTTTGAATGGGAGAAAGTAATTTTAAAAATTAAAACATTAAATATGTCTAACATATGGATGAATGCAGACATGAATACCCGTGGAAATTTCTATAAATAACTATACTTCACAGTCAACAAGTACATCCCTCATTCGAGTTTGCGATCGATAAGTGACATCAATTATAAATGTTTAAAAACCCCAGATTCATTTTTATCGCAATTTTTTTTATAACAATGTGTCTGGCCTTTTTAACCCCTCCAACGAAAAAACGATGTCTGCGGCGATCGTATCTCCTAAACGGAAGTACCGATTTTGATTTCTTTTAAGATAATTGAATCGAAAGTGTTCTTAGCTATGTTTTAAGAAAATCGAATCACTTTGGGGAGAGTTAATTAAAAAAAGTATAGAGAATTTATTGCCGCCTTTATAACATTAATATGATTTCGAAAATATCACAAATAATGTACATATCGTACCCGTAATATATAATTTTCCGATTCGCTGGACTCGGATGTCTGCACAGAATCCATAATTTCCGAAAGTTTTACTCAAAGTATTACCTAAAAGAAAAATGGGTGGTAATTTGTCGCCAAGTTTGTCCGATGTACGTTCTTTCACAATCTGAACAAGAAAATAAGAAGTTACCCGAGTTTTGTGAGCCCAGTCTTGAATTTTAGTTCAACCCAATTTTGATACATTCTATTAGTGGGAGGTTTCAAAATTCGCCAATATACTGAATATCTTCCAGCTTGAGCGCATACTTTTTTTGGTGACCATAAAAAAACTAAAGTTCGCTAAATAGCGAATATACGAACATTCGTCGAATTCCGATTATTTGCTTATTGAAAGTTTGGCAAATGTTTCGATACAAATCAATTATTTTTTAAGACAGCCGTTTAAATTTCTGATAGTGTGCATTTATGATACTGAAAATAATAAACAAGTCTTCCACACTATTCACTATTTTCCGTAGGCGGAACTAAAGTGAACATTTCAACATTTCGATATTTTCTAGAAAACGAATGGATGGCACGGCTTCTAGAGGTTTGTTGTGCTAATAACAGAATAGATAAGTTTATTATTTTGGACATTCTTATGAAGATATGCAATACTAAGTAATATCTTCACAAAACACAAAATAATGTTCTTATCAAAGTAGATAAATGTTTTATCCGGAGTAATATTTCAATGTAATATCTGAATCATATTATTGAACAAAGTATATCTATCTCTAAATAAAGTAGAAGAATTTATTATTATTATTATTTATCAAAATAATACTTTAAAAAATGTCTATTCAGCTCACTGCGAATGTAATTGATGATGGATGTTTTTAAAATAAATAATAATAATAATTATTATTATATTAAAATGAATCAAATATTATAAAGTTATGATAAATATTTTCTTGTTCACAAAAATAAGGTATTACGTATCTATTAAAACGTTAACGTATATCAAATTTTAATTAATATTAAAAATAAAATGTTGCAAATATAATTATTAATATTTATTATGATTCATCGCAAATGTTTAGGAGTTATATTGAAACGTTTAGAAGTTATATTAAAACACACTCTGCCTGAAAAAAAAAAATGGGTTTCCCCTTCGCCTCTCTAAATATGCTCATTTTGAAATTAAATGCAGCTTAAAATTAGGGTTGAACTAATACAAAAAACAAAAGAGCGCCTTTCGATTCATCTCGATAGACACGAATACATCCCTGTACTGTTTGAGAGTCTTAAAGGAATTCAAACAAAAATTTTATGTGTATTTTTAGTCGCCCAATAAATATAAAAAATGGATTCATTTTCACGTTTCAATAAATAATTTGCAGATATCGCTGAAATACAGCTAAGAAATTAATCGTCCAATGATCTCGATTTTTATACTTTTTTAGTCAAAATTACATTAAGGTAGTACGAGCGCCAAGGCAAGTTTAGACTTTTTCAACTTTGATGATGAAATAATAAAATTTTTCGATATCTACCTTGGTTTTCTAAATATTAAAAGTGAAGTACCTAAACAAGATTTTCAAGTAAATTAAAAACACAATACTTTGCTTATTATTCCATCGATTTAAATAAACCGGTGGAATAATAAGCAAAGTATTGTGTTTTTAATTTAATTAAAATATGTTCCACAAAGTAGAGCTCCAAACCATAACAAAATTTTCAATTTTCAATATTTTGAAAATTACTCAGATATCGAAAAATTGTATTCTTACTTTTCGTCTTATATTGTCAAGTTAAAACAAAATAATTCACACCCCCCCCCCCCCCCTAATATTTTCAGAATTGATTTAGACTTAGTCCAATTTCATATAAAAAAAACCAAGCCTTTTATCCAAAATTTTCCTGGCACTCGTACATCCTTAAGTATGTATTGAGTATTATACTTATCAATGACTATAAAAAGTTTTCGTAACCTATACTCGATAACGGATGGAAGTATTCTTATTTTACTGAGTCCACTTTGCGATTCGCCATATTAAAAATTATTTTACAAAATAAAAATAATAGGCTCTGCCTATAACGGAATTCGTTTCGTCTATGTGAAGTTAGGTTAGATTGAAAGGCTTAGTTAGCAGTGTTGAGACTCAGCCGGGAAGCTCATGACCAATTATTTTGTCAGTGTCTATTTCTCCCGTCTCTCTTACACCATTTAGAAAAACTTTTTTCCAATTTACCCATGTGGGAAATCGATTCTATAGTATTCTCTCGTTTCTTTTTTCTCGTCACCTTCCCCGAAATAGTTATCGTTTCATTATCTAAGGCAGTTAGTTGTTCGTACCTGTATGTAATCACAACCTCATTTGGTGTCTGGTTCTACCATGAACTAAATAACGTGAGTATACAGAAACCAATTAAATTGAGTCGATTTTAAACAATATGAGTCTGCAGATCACCAGAATGCATATTTCATTTGATTAGATAATAACTTCTATTTTCAAAAAAAAAAACTTATTATAATAATTAACCAATGTAATAATAATTATGTTACATGCAAAAATTAATTATTATAATTAATATTTATTTTATTTCTTATTATTTTGCAGTTCTTTTTAAACGAACCAATACAACAATAAAATACAAAGAGTAGCATTACTTGAACAATAAAATAACAAAAATAATTATTACGATATGGCAACCGTTGAGAATAACAACAAAAGTGGTGCTATTAAAATAGCTGGATATCTTGAAAAGAAAAGAAGAAAGGTAAGTAATGAAAAATGATATCATATATCGTTCAAACAACAAATACTTTTAAAAACAGTTTAACATATGTTCATTCTGTAACAATAGAACAATTGAAAATGCAAAAATGGATTTAAATTACTTTTACTTTCATTGAGATTTATTCTAAGATTGTTTGTGTTTATGAGATATGATTAATTTAATTATTATCAATTTTATTTAATTAAAAAAAAAAAAAAAAAAAAAAAAAAAAACATTAAAAGAATGCACCGAATGTATTGGAAATATTTTGTTGAGCGACTATTTTGCAGCCTTTCGATAAGTCTACAAAATATCATAGTCATTTTAGTCATTTTTTGTTGTAATTCTGACTTAAAAACTTCTGGTATTTAAGTCAAGTTTACTTAAGAACCTAGTTTTTGTTAAAATTAAAGGCTAGAAATTGACTACTTTGGCGGTACTTTAACTTATAAGAACCAAGTTTTTGTTAAAATTGAAGATTAGAAATGTATTAATTTTGGCGGTATTTTAACTGGTAGCTTTGAGAAAGTTGGACACAATGCAAAGTTTTGGATTTTGAAACCGCTTGAATTAAAATAGTGCCATAAAAATTATAAAAATTATTTCACAAAAAAGATGTTTTTAGATAACTTAATTCACAGACGTAAAACGATTTTCGAAATCGATAGATATATAAATAAATATATACGAGGCATACATACTTATGTTTGTTTTCCGCCTTCTAGTAGTGAAAAATAAAAACCAGAAAAAACTATATGTACATATCGATTGAAAATCTTACGCTCTGTAATTTGGACTGCTGTGTTTTTTTATACTAAAATGCATAGTTTTGAATAAATTCTTTAAAACTGCGGAAAATTTTTATTTTTCAGCTAAAACTTGGCATTGGTTGCATTGCTTGCCTCCAAGACTTCAGTAAATTTCCCTTTGATGGGAGTACATTAATGTCTTCTAAATGATTTTGAATTTAGGTCCTGGGAATCAGACAATGATTAATTTGGGAATCAGACAAATCTTTTAGGAGAAAAGAAATTATTGTACAGTAAAAGATGTTACAAAAATCGGCTAATAAATGAAAATGAAAGAAACTGCTCGCATTTTGCTAAAACCTCATAGAATGTGTTGTTTGTTTCTTAGGTGTCAAATATCATTAGTACCACATGAATTAGTGGCGCAAACGCTTCGATTTGTTAATAAACGATAAACATTTAATTCAATGGAACGATTAATGTTAAAGTTTACTCACAAAATTAATAAATAGACAACTGGAATTACATATACGTTATACATGTCGAAAAGTTTTCGACTATTTGACAGTTAACATTTACGTCATACAAGTTGCCTAAATAATAATTCTTTAAATGCACTTTAACATTGAAAGTTTCATTGAATTAAAAATTTATTGTTTATTGACAAATAGAAACATTTGCGCCACTAACTCAGGCCTTACTAATGATATTTGACACCTAAGAAACACATTCCGTGACCTTTTATCAAAATGCGAGCGGTTTATTTCATTTTCTATTAGTAGATTGCCACACGTATGGGACTGGGGATAAATGACACCCCCGTATTTTGATTTAAATTTTAATACAGGTACATGAAATATTTTGAATTATGTTAAAAATTTGCAATCATTTTCAAGCGTGTGGTCTCCAAATGGAAAAAATATTGGTTCGTATTAGAAGGACGATTATTACTCTATTATAAATCACATTTTGAAGTAACTAATTTATGCCCATGCCGTGGATCAATTAATATGGGTGTAGCCATCAGTGTACGACCATTGAATTCACAAACACACAGTATTACCGGTATTTACATGTTTGAAATTGTAACGCATACAAACAAACGAGTATTACTTGTAAGTACCTATACACCTAAAATTCATTCTAATCAAAAATATTTATCATCTGATCTTGAATAATAAATATTTTGAAGAGAACTAAAGAAAAACAAATTCAAGAACAATGGTTACAAGCTTTATTGGATGCGTTAGGTGGTCAACCGAAATTAGCATCAAGTCGTGTTCATCATTTTCGATATTCTTTGGATAGTTTAACATTATCACCACAAAAATCATCACAAAGTGGTTTACAATTTCGAAGACAATATACACTGCCACAAAATATTAAAAATATTGAATTGCATCGTACAAAAACATTCTTGGGTCATTTAAAATCGTTAACTGGACGTCATACACGGAGTTTGGATGCAATTTTAAAGAAATCGAAAGAAACTGAATTTATGTCAACAATTCGAGATGATACATCTGAATCATCAAGTTCTATTAATGAAAAAGGTATGTAACCTAAACCTAAATTTATTAAAAAATATAATAATTAAACCAATTTAGGAAAAACTACTTTTGTATCGAGAATCAAAATACTCATTCAATCAATTAGATACTTAAGATTGGCACGCAATTAATTTTATTTAGTGATTTAAAACGGATTTTAATTAATTCAAATTTAAAACTGTTTTTATGGAAATTGGTAATTCTTTTAAAACTCTGAAGAAATCTATACTTTTTGCACTTTTATACTTCTCGCCCTAAATTCCGTTCCCGATTTTAAGTAGGGGAAGGTGATCTATAATGATCCCCCTAAGAAAAAATGTAATTTACCAAACAATTCGAGATATTTATAACCTCGAAATATTTTTGGTTTCTTTATTCAAATGTTGCAATATTGGCATGGCAATTTCTTTTAATTTATTCAAATTTTTAGAACTATTCAATATTTCTCAAAAGGGATCGTTTTACTGATCTTTTAAGAATAAGTAGGTAAAATGACTACTTAATTGTTCTTTTAAATTGCATCAACGATTCGTATGAAAACAAAAATCATCTAAATCAATGGGGGATCATTTTAACGTAGGTAAAGGGGGATTATTTTTCTCGTAACGACATATTTTAATATCGTCATAACAACTGGCCTTAAAATTTATTATACGCCTATCAAAATTTGTTATAATATTATTAAAATTCAACAGATGCCAAGAGTAAAACAAGTAGCCTGCGAAAACTAATACAAAAAAAATGAAATTTTACGTTGTAATTTGTGTTATAGATCATAAGCAGTATAATTAATATTTTTGCTACGAAATACAAAATAGCTTATACATCGCCATGAGTCTTTGTTGAACGATTAATTTGATCACGTGAAAGCTATATATCGATAAATATAGTAGATGGCTTTAATGTTTCACTTATAGCAACAAGGGATCATTTTACCCTGAGAGATCATTATAGACCACTTTCCTCTAATATCTAATTCCAAAGACAGATCCTAATTATGATGGATTTTTTTTCACATAAAAATTTGAAAAATATGACCTTGAACCAAATTTTTTTGAAAAATTTAATAAGATTTGCATGTGATAGAGAAAAATCTTTCTTATTTTTATTTTGGTGACGCCATCAAGTACAAAAAATCATTTTTTTTCTCGATAAGGTAGCCAAATATATAAAGTTTAAAAAACATCCAGATTTATTAAAATTTTATATTTAGTTTATTAATTAAAAAAATTGCATAAAATTCACGTTCGATTGAACAGAATTCTTTCTTTTTATTTGATGACGTCACCAAGTATCAAAGAAATTCGAAATTATATCTTGAGAAATAAATAAATAATATATTTTTAGATTTGGATGAAAATGAACCACAAATAACAAAATATCGTAGTTTAGAATCAATTTCATTAAATAAAGGTCAAGAAATTTTAAAAAATAAAACCGATAAGAATGAAAATTGTATTATTGAAAACGATACATATGAATGTGTAACAGCAGTTAGTAGTAGTACATTATCAACAAATAATAATACAGACGAAGAAAATTGGCCAAGTGAAAATGTAAAAATAGAAATTAATGAATTATATGATGAAAATAGAAATGAACGAAAAGTCGAGAGTGTAATGATTGAAAACTCTCTCTACGAATTCGATAACGCTAAAAGCTCGCAAGATTCAAATTCAAAAACTAATTCAAACGATACCTATAACGCGGAAGAAATTTATGCCGAATGCGATAATGATAACGATATGAAAGCAGATTCAAACAAATCATCAGAATTAGATATTGAAACAAATATTGAGAAAAAAACTGATGAAAATAATGAAGAATGTTATTCAACAACATATGATTATCTTAATAATATGGAGGAAGATGTTTATGCTGATATTGATGAGAAAACGTTAACACCTGGATTACCACCGCCACGATGTAACAAACAAATTGATGATAACTGGCCAAGTGAAAAAAAGAAAAAAATGTTTCAATTGAAATTTAAATTTACTAAAAAAGATCCCACAAACAAAATAAACAAATCATTAACGCCTAAAACTAAGCAGGTGAGCACTCATTATCAATTTATTTTTATTATTATTTAATCGAAATTTTAAAACATAACTATTTTCTTTTAACAACCAAAATTATCTCTGGTCGAATTCGATTGGCTTGGAAAAGATAAAGCATATATCTACGCAATTAGACTATTACAGAGATGTCGAACCAATGACACGTGTGCCATTGATGGCACCGGACATAATATTTTTACGAACGCACGCTCGTTTGTTATTATAGTTACATTATTGACTGCAATTGGCATTTTGAAACAAATCACAAGTCCGTTAGTCAAAAAAGCGAACCATAGCAAAAGGAATTAATTGCAAGTAGGTACAATGAAATACAGAAATAAACAATCGACGTCTACAATTAAATATGTTGGCGAAAATTGTCATACGAGCGCGGCAAATTACTCCGCTGCAAATATCATTGCTCGACATAGTAATCCTTATCAAGAGAGAAGGTTTTTGAAGGAAGCTAGGTTTGCAGGCGCGCCTTCAAAGCCTTCAGGGCATCAAAGATACTCTTCTAGAGACACAATAAAAGAAATAATCTTAAACCTGGCCGGAATAGTAGCAGATCAGCAAAAAATTGACATTAACTCCGCTCCTTTTATATAGCTTTATCTTGACGAAAGCACTAACGTTATTAAATCGGCATGTTTAATTGATTTTGGGCTCATTAAGCATTTCTTTAGAAACAATGGTACGTTAATACATAAAGGTTTGCCACCCCTGCACTAAGTTATCCCCCTTTCTTAATAGTTTATCGTTAAAAGGTTGTTGTCTGTTAATTTAAAAAAATATGTACGAATTTATTTTTTCAATTTTCAGAAAGCAATAAGGAAAGAAAGTTTTATGAATAAATTGTTCAAACATAATAAAAAGAAGGCAGATAGTGAAGATTCCATTGCTAAGGACGATAATGGTTACATGGAAATAAATCCAATAAACGATAATGATGATAATGATAAAGTTTCACAGAAAACAATAACTCCTGTTACTCAAAAAAAAGTTTGTGGCGCACAAGTAATGTTAACACAGTCTACAATGCAAGAACTAAATGAAAAATTGAACCTAGAACGAAAAAAAGTTCTTAGCCGTTGTTATTCTGACGAAGTATGATATATTTGATTTGAATTTAGAAGTTGTAGTGCATGTTTACCTCTAGTCTAATCATTTTAGTGCATTGCTTTGTGAAAATGTGCTAATACAGTGCAACCTTAATATAACGAACCTCAATATAACGAATTCCTCGATTTAACAAATTTTTCGCAATCCCCTTGAATTGTCCATAAGAGTCAATTATCCTTAAAATATACCTCTACATTTCGAATATTTTTTGCGAACAGCCTCTTTATAACGAATTTTAGACAAGATAAAAAATTTAAATACCTCTAAATAACGAAATTCGTCAATTCAAAACCTTTATATAACGTATAAAGTCCCACCAATATATGACAGTTAGTATGCTCCATAGTAGTAATTCATGTCGCGAGAGGTTCCGACACTTTTTTCCTCTTTATAACGAATTTTAGACCAACTTAACCTCAATATTACAAACCTCAGTTTAACGAATTACTTGATATAACGAATATTTACTGGTTCCCTTCAGATTCGTTATATCGAGGTTGCACTGTAATTATTTTTTTTTAAAGCAGAATTTTCATATAAATATCATTATTTATTATATGGCCTTCAGTAAGCCCCATTTGGCGCAAGAGGATATTACACCCATTTTAAAAAAATTCGACAATTAGATTTCATAGTGTGCTAATAAGCCACTAAAAAACCCTTATTTTTATTCAATCAACAAGCTTCATAAAAATGCATTTAAATTTTACATATTCAAATTTCGCGCGTAATTTGCCTCAGTGTTCATGACGTCAGTTGGCTGTGTAATTAATTCGCTGATATTTTGTATAACAATTTAAACTTTTTAGATTACACAGCCGTATGACCTAATAACATGGCGGTTATTATTTCATGAAGTTAAAAAACAAAAAAAAGTGAAAACTTTGAATTGAAAAACTAACATTTTCCGACTGCTTTTTGTCTAAGCTATCTCAATAATATATATTTAGATTTTTTTTCAATAGAAGTAAATCTGATTGATCCGAAATAGATTTGGTGGCCAATTGCTATTTATACCATTTTGGTATTTCAAACATTTTTTTATTACAATTGCTATTATATGGTACATTAGGATCGTACAAAATCCATTAATTGTTGTTTCACAATTTTGAACTTTTTAGACGATTTTTCTGAACCCTCTGAAAGGATGTAGTTACAAAAAAACTTTTTTTTTAAGTCATTATGTTCAAGGGGTTTTTAAATTACTAACCCTTGAAACTTTTTTGAAAATGCAATCCTAATGACAATGGTTGTGTTTAGAATTTCTTAAAGTTTTTTCTCACGGGGGAAAGCCAGATTATTTTCCAGCAGGATTGAATGCCACAAAATTAACACTAATAGGTTGGCTGATAAGTCCCCGGTCTGACACATAGATGGCGTCGCTAGTATTAAATGCATATTATTTTTATATAGTACCAACCTTCAAATGATTCGTGTCAAAATTTGACGTCTGTAAGTCAATTAGTTTGTGAGATAGAGCGTCTTTTGTGAAGCAACTTTTGTTATTGTGAAAAAAATGGAAAAAAAGGAATTTCGTGTTTTGATAAAATACTGTTTTCTGAAGGGAAAAAATACAGTGGAAGCAAAAACTTGGCTTGATAATGAGTTTCCGGACTCTGTATTTTTTCCCTTCAGAAAACAGTATTTTATCAAAACACGAAATTCCATTTTTTCCATTTTTTTCACAATAACAAAAGTTGCTTCACAAAAGACGCTCTATCTCACAAACTAATTGACTTACAGACGTCAAATTTTGACACGAATCATTTGAAGGTTGGTACTATATAAAAATAATATGCATTTAATACTAGCGACGCCATCTATGTGTCAGACCGGGGACTTATCAGCCAACCTGTTAATATACTTATAATGTAGACCTAGATTCTTGAAATTACCTATATTTAAACGGTTTTCAAATTTCTATTCCAAAAAGAATGATACTGACAAGATAAATTGTAACTTACCTAGTCACTGGTCAGAGAAACTGCAATACTGGTGTCAAGGTAATCAATTTATTGTTACCGAATTTAATTATCAAGAGGGCAAAGTTACATACAGAATATTAGGTAACTCCTAATATTTCTATTACTTTCTTACAGAATGATGGAATTTATGAAGCAATTGATACAGGACAAACAAACAATAAAACAGGTATAAATCAGCTGTCTGGATTTGATGACTTTAACACTTCTGAAATGAATCGTACCATCCTTGTTTTAGAAGAAATACCAGGCTTACCACCACGTAAAGGGTCAAGGCAACGATCACGATCTCCATGGCATGACGTTCCAACGAATAACACACCATATTCCAAACAACGTAGTCATCACGAAACAATAGTTAGCCCAAATGATTATAATAATTTAGAACATAACGAATCGTCATCGAAAGCAAGCTCAAGTAATTTCGAACACTTGTACAGTGAAGTAAATAAATCTACTAAGAAAAAAGAAGAACTTGAAGAAAATAAAATCGATTCATCAGAACTGTCCGTAAAGCAATTGATTCATAGATTTGATGAATCGAAAGTTTGCGTTGATGATTCAAAAGATCAATTAAAGTCGACTAGTGCAGATGATGATGTTATCCTACGAAAAGATAATTGTTTAGTGAATTTGAGTGATGATTATGAAGGCCGAAATTCAGAGGAATTAAACGTATTATTAAATGAATTATCGAAGATAACAATTGCTCCATTGGTACAACCACGTGTAATAAATAGTTTAATTCAAGTTAAACCTACTCAAGACAGTAAGGATAATAAACAAAATCACCATAGCAGTTGTACACCATTATCTGACGAAGAGGTAACTTTAATATAATTTATCATACTTGTTCCTAATATTAAAGAAATTAAGACAAATTAAATCCACATGAAATTTAAGATACACAGAATTGATTTTTATCCAAATCGAAAACAATATTTTTTTGATTTTTAGGATTAAACTTCCAACCGATTTTTTTGTGACTTTTAAAACATATAAAATTTTCATAATAATTCCCGTTCAATTACATTCTCTAATAATTACCGATTTGGGGCCAATCTGAGCCCAACATATACTTTGATAACAATGTATCTAAATATAAAAAGTAATAATATTTTTTTAGTGGTTGGCTTTGGGTCCAATACGAAGAAGACGATATTCTGAACCTGACTATGATGTTCCAAGATCCCATCGTTCTTTAGATTTTGTACCACCGTTACCACCAAAAACCAATAGCACCATTTCTGAATTGAATACTACCACACCTAAATTTTTTAATCAACCACTTAATTCCACGCCAATAATATGGTAATTAAATAATTATACAGACTTATATTAAATATAGACTGATAGCTCATTATAAAAAATTAATTGCAGTGGTGTATTACGACACCATAAACATGCGGTAACTGCCTGCGTTTAGCTGAGGTTAGCGCTTAGTAATTTACTAAGCGCTCGCTAAGTACCAGTACCTGCATCATATAAAATATTTCATTTTTTCTTTAAGATACATGACGCTCCAGTACTATCTTTCCGTTATGTATACCTTACATAGGCTGAACGCAATCACTGCGTTGGAAGCTAAAGATATGGCAGGGAACATTTTTATAATGAACTGTTGGTCTATATATATTATTAACTCTGTAGTTTAATCTCATTTCGAACAAAATTAAACAAATATATTTTTAGTGATAGTATAGAACCACCTAGTATTGCTGCATGGTCTCGAAGTATAACACCAGATTCTTTAGAACCGAACGATACACATCACCATAGTATTCGAAAACATGAAGAGCTTGATCGAAGTATGGGAATTGAAACAATAGCAAAAAATTCACCGTTAGTTTCTATCAAAGAAAATGCATTTGGATTTTTAGAACATGATAAAAAGAATAATGATGTTATTCATGAAAAGTTTTTCGATTCACTGGAAAATACAACATCTTTTTAACCCTTCAAACCAAAGAATTGTATTTATTTGGAGTGTTAATCAAAGGATTCAGAAAATATCAAGAAAGTAAGATGCTACTCAAAAAGAAACGATTAATCTTCTTGATTAACCGATTCCTAGCATAGTGTATCAAAATTACATACGTATACGTACGGGCATTTGACCAGAAGTTGCATGCGTATATGCTAATACTGGTGGGCGGACACAAATTCTGAACTAAAAAAATTACGAATAAATCCGTTGATTAAATCCATAAAAAATTATTATTTTATTAACCTAATGACCTATAAAACCAAAAATTTTTAATGATTTGTATTATTTATTAATGATTGTGATGAGAAATGTATTTTTTGTATTTGTAAAATTTATAATTATTTTTAATAAATTTCCAACCTTACATGTATATCATAGACCTCCATAATCTCTAATATTATTTGAATAGAGGCCTATAAAATTGGGATCAATAAATTCATCGTCTCCCCTCTCTAATTTATTACACATTTGGACCCATTAATTTTTGTATAGTTAAAAACAAAGAGCGTCAGGCCCATGAGCACAGGAGGGAATTTGGGGGCCAAAACTCCCTCCCCCATTGAGTATCTGCCCACACAAATTTTGAAATAACAATATAGTACTGTGACTATACCCATTTATGAGAGGAATTTCCACTGACGAATGAGATATCAATGCATATTTTGAGCTCGGTACATTCTTTGCCTTTGAGTCGAGTACTTGGAACAGAAAAACTGGATATTGGCCAAGCTATTGAATTGGCTGATGCTGCGAAACATATATTGGATGAAAGAAGAGGTTCGCGTCATAACAGACTCAACGCTCGAATATACAGACTGATTCAGTTGAAAATTATAGATCGATTTTTAAACCATCGCAATATTTTCTCAAATTTTGCTTATCTCAATTTTTGGGTGCCAAAAAATCACTCAAAGCACTCGATAGTTGCAACAAAGATGTGTTTCCGAATGTCTACTAAATGCTTGGCGTTCTGGCAATTTTGCCTGTGACAACAGCGATAAATGAACGCGCCTTTTCAACATTGCGCCTCTCAAAACACACATTAGATCGGTTTAGCCATCGCTCAATATACATTGCGGGGTCTATGCACACAGAGTTTTGGAAAAGTTTTTTTCTGCAGCTTGTAGAATTAACTCATTAAAAAATAGTGACTGAAATCCACATTTTGACTTAATTAAATGTTCTCTTTCTCTAAAAAAGAATTTCTTGTTTTTATTGACTTAATGACCTAACATGGCGAACAAAAGTTTGAATCTCTACCTTAGATAATTCCTACGCACGGGCCTGGTGAGCGCCAACAATTAACCTTCCAAGTCCAATTAATTTCAAAAAATCTTATTTGTTCTTACCACATGCGCTACCATTTAGTAGTTAATCGACGACGCCTCTCTTTCTCGAGGAAAATGATTGGTTGGAATTAAAAACATCAAAATACGGCAAAAATAAAAAATCTATGTATTTCTTAACAAATCAACAATGCACAAACCATACATTAATGTTTCTTGTAATTTATTCCAACCCACAGATTGAGCATGCTGTATATTTGGTATATATTCACTCAACGTCGATTCATGGGCAATTAATGACCCATGTGTTTTCAAAAATATACTTAAATATGATTGAGCTAATTCATAGTCTTTATTCGAATTTAACATCGTTTCAATCATTTTAAAAAGTTGTAACATCACTTGAATTGATCCTCCATTTTCTGGAGCTAAATTTTTTATTTCAAAATCAATCATTTGCGGACCAAATGATTTAATCTTTTCTATAGCCTCGTTAAAATTATTTGTTTCTTCTGTTTTTTGTAAGATTTTCCCAAATACTGATAAATTAACAAAATCAATTGGTGTTAATAATTTTGTGGAATCATTTTGTTTTGCATCGGATAGATCAAATTGTATATTTAACGATGGAATTGTAGGTAAGAAAAATGGTGCTGCTTTTGGTTTTTTTGGTGGGGCACGTGGTTTGTTACGTTGTTTAATTATATCAATATTTAATAAATTTTGCCATCTGGAAGATGCAAATCCGGATAATGTTAACAATTCTGTAGATAGTTGGTCTGGGGATTTGTATTCGTCGCTATCGTCAATTTCTTCATCACTTTCGTCTTCTTCGTTTGTAGTATCCTTGGCTACACTAGGTAATATCATTAATGGTGCTTCTAATGACTCCGAAAGCGGCCTTAACGAAACATGTGCATATAGAGTTCGATTTGCCCAGAGGAATATTCCCAAGTAGTCTACAAGACTGGTTGCTAAGAATTCGCCAGTTGGTGAAAAGTTCAATGAAGTACATGCCGCTTCCAGCTAGAAATAAAAAAGTTTGCAATCAATGAAATGGAATCAAATTGAATTAAAGAGGTTTGTAATTGATGTTAGATATTTTTGGGATCGAGTTACGATTTTTTTCGGTCCTAACTACCCTACATATTGATTTTTATTCAATATGTAAACAAACTGTGTTTTTTTGTAAGTTTATCAACACCGCGAAAATTCTAAATTTTTTTTTGTTTTTAAATTAGAATAGTTTACGAAATAGTTCATAAAATCGCTTTGTGATAACATTTCCCTATAGAATTGCAACCGAGATCTCAGAAATTCCCCGTCCTATGGTTGGCTCCGAATCGAAAAACCATTAAAAATTTGTTTATGATTGGGATACAAATATTTGTAAGTCTTGGCATGTTATTTAAAATCCTAATGGAAATATTTAAAAATTAAATTAATTATCGTTTAAGATTTGATTATATAACGAATAGATAAGTAAAACTTCCAGTGAAAAATATAAAATACATTCAATACAGTTAAAATAGCTTATCATAAGATTCTCAAGGCTAGGATTAATAAGGTTTGAAAAGTATTCCAAATTGGGTTCCAAATATTCTAGGATGATTGATTCGACTTGCGAACTAGCCCTATACATAAAAGCAATAAATTGGGATGTGAAAAACAAATAATTGTATTGTTCCGTTTGGGAAGGAAAAAATAATAATAATAAATATTTCGATAGCTTTAATTTCAAGGTTAAACTCACCTTAAACTGATCAATCAATTGTGACGATGGAATATCCCAAGTTTTTGTAACACAATCCATACCCGTGGTCACCAACCACCGCGCGTCTGGGCTAAAAGTAATATCATTAATTTGACCTTCATGACGACCAAGTTTTCTCACAATAACTCTAGAATCAATATCCAAAATTGCACAACTACAATCATCCATGGCTATGGCTATTAAAGAACTATCACCAAGCCCTGCTCGAAAGAATGATACTGATTCACCTAGATGAATAGTCGTTTTAACTTTATCCGTATCATTTTTAAAATTCCAAAAATGTATTTTTTCATCTGCACCTCCTGTAACAACTATTTTATTTAGAACATCAATTGCAACTCCTCGAACGGCTCCTTTATGTGCAGTTGGATTTCCGTAAGTTGCACGATGTATCCCACTTTGTACGTTAAATCGATCCACATGTCCAGTACTATATCCAATAATTGTAAAATTACCACAATGACTTAAACATATACTTGTGGCTGAGACCTCCAAGTCTAAATCTTTATTTTTACGTTGAAATCGTTCTGGTATCAATTTCAAGTCGCCCATTTTTAATTTATCGTAAGACCATGTGGTTGTTACACTAAGTCCTAAATGTACGGCAACTATATTATCCCATTCCTTTTCTCGCGTTACTTCCGATGTAAATTCAACTATTGGTGGCATTTTTAAAGGATCTTCTTTAGTTCGACCTCTTCGTTTTGTAGCTTTCCGATTATATGATGCTTTGCCTAAACTTTTATTAAACTGTTCGGTTTGTGTATTAAATATTCGTAAAGTTGAATCAGCTCCAGCACTTAAAATATTATGGCCATTAGCACCATGGAAACGTATAAAAGATGGTGGTGCGCTATGGCCTTCACGGATACGTAGTAATCGGGGTCCTCCATCAGGCATATCAAATATCCATAATTTTAGTGTATTATCGGGAGATGATGTAACCATTAATGGTTCGTTTGGCAGACATCGCATTCCTACGAAAAAAAGTTATTCATTATTATACTATGTGTCCCATAACAAAAGCATTCATTCACTCTAATGTAAATGGTAAAACTCTAACAAGAAAGCCTCTCTAGTTTTTGAGTCTGATGTGCTATAACGATAGAATTTTTTTTTATCGGAATTAAGAGTTATTAAGGGTTATATAAATGAATTTCTAAGAAGAGTCTCTTTAATTTTTGAATCCAATGTGCCATAACGATAGAACTTTGTTTTATCGAAGTTAATGAGGATTCAAACGAATATATTTTGGGGAAAATAATCTTAATATTATTTTTTAAATACTCTTTGCTCTGACCAATATGTTTTCAAGTTAAGAATATTTGTGTCAAATTGGATTAAATTTGGACAGTGCCAGAATTTTTTTCTATTTTCAAAGTACTCGAAAAATTAATCCTTGTTTTTTTAGATTTTTTTGAGTATTTAAAATGCCAAAATTATGAACATTTTGTTTAATTAACGATTGGTCAAATAATTTCCGAGATTTCACTAGAAATGGCTCCGAAGTACAACTTTTGATAAGACAATTTCAGTCGTTATCTCGTAAACTATTAGTCCTATCATCAAATGAATCTAATTTTAATTTTTTGATTCCAAATTACTTTGTATACTGGGTTTTATCCAATTGCGAAATAAAATACAAAAAACGTATTCATTTGTCCGTAAAACAAAAAATTTTGAGATATTACTTAAAATTCTATTTTTGTAACGATTTCAGATGGTGTTTTAAAATCTACTCGCCCAAGCGTCAAATGAATTTAATTTTCGTGTTATTTGAACCTTAATTGCCTTAAATAGTACAAAAACAGAAAAATAACTTTTAAAGTTCGTATGATTTTGATAAAATTAAAATTTTTCGGACAAATGTATTGTCCAAGATCAATCCAGAATATTTCTCATATAGAATTTCAAACAAGACCATAGAAATTACTCATCATTTGGGTCAAACATGCCGAGTTTTATCAATTTCTGAGATATATCAAATTAAAATTTTATAAAATTGGAAGTAAATTTTTTTACAAACCGGTAATTGCTCCATCATGTGCAAGTGTTAGCTGATTTGAAACTCTACGTTCCTCCAAATTCCAAAAAACAATATGACCATTTAAACTACCAGTAGCCATAATAGGTTCGCCGTCCGTACGAAATGAAATTGTTGTAACAAAACCCCAATCTTGAACAAATTCCATAATCGTTTGATCCACTTTTAAGTTGTGCAAAATAATTTTGCCATTTGTCAATCCTACTGCAATGACATCAATAGCAGGCGCTTGCTCCAAACATGTAATCGCCGAATGCCATCCTTTAAATGTATAAATCAATTTACAAGTATTTATATTCCAAAGTTGCATATAACCCTGTTCACTTCCCAGAAGTATTTTATTAATGTACGTATTGGGATGAATTATCGCTGATATTTTAAAATCATCGTTACGAAACGTTAATTCTAAAAATAATTCTTCTGTTTTAATATCCCATATTTTGACGATACTATTCTCGTCGACTGATATCAAATGTGGTCCGAATGGTATCATTAAATGTATTTTAGCCGTGTGTCGTTTATAACAATGTTTCAGCTCGGTGCCTCGTCTCCAAGCGTATATAACATTCTCACATGCTGTATAAACATGATATGCATCAGATGTGATGGCTGTGATATCGGATTCATGCAATCCTCCAACGCTGAGCAACGAAAAATGTGATATTCCATATGTGTGAAATGATTTTCCAACACATGTTACTATTAAATTTTCTTTACGTCGTTGAATGTATCGTACTTGTACGGGTAGATGGTTACTAACATAACCTAGAGCTCGATTTGGAACGTAAATTTTACTTGCGGTTTTCGACATTTTTTAATTTTAAAACTAATTAGCTTATTTTTAAATTTCGTTAATGAATATTTAAACTAGAGTTATCATATTTTATTTATGAATAACCTCTTAAATACTTCTATTTGTTTTTAATCAATATTAACCACAATTTGAAATTCATATATACATTTACACGTGCTAATCACAACTTTTTTCAACTTGGTTCGATTGACATTTGACTACATGTGGGTGACGTTCTAATATTTATATTTAATACACATCTGTTAAGGTAGTATGAGAGCATCAGTATAATACGGAAGCCTGAATGGTTCATGATCAATTTATGAAAAAGTAGCGCTACGCTAGCTTTTTTTTTTATATATGTCCTACCCACAAGTATAAAACCAACTTTCAAAAAGTGCACTTGTGACTTGTGGTTATGGATACAAACCTTGAAAATGTCAGTCGGTGATAACTATTCTTTAGTTAGCCACTACCGAAACTGTCTGGAATTATTAAGCTTGTGTATAAGCGACTTACTAACACAAAACATTGAAAGTACGAACCAAAGGTAGTATTTTTCAAAAAAATTCAAATCGAACAAAAGTTGGCCAAGATGTACAAAAAATTGATTTTTTATACTCTATGACGTCATTAAAAAAATAAAAATTTGATTTTGCTCTATCACACCCACATTTTATCCTATTTTAATAAACCAAGTACGTAATCCCAATAAGAAGATATCCAAGATATCCAAGATATCCAAATATTGATTTTTTATACTCTATGTCTATAGTAATTGTGTCTCCATAGAGTTAATATTACCATACTACCTTAAAATAAAAAAAATTGAAGCGAATAGTTGTTTAAATTTGATGAACGCTACCGTAGTGTAGTTTCTGAGGGCCTAGAAAAATAAAAGCACCAGAATAATCTTGTCAAACTTTACATGTTTTGAAGTAAACACGTGTTTTCGTGTTCGTTAATTAATTAAAAAAAATGGCACTTCAAGATAAAATTCTATTAAGAAAAATTAAGAATTGTGAAAAAAAGAAAAAATTAAAACTATTACAAAAGAAAGAACAACAACAAAAAGAAAAAGGTAAAGTTTACTCAAATTGTTTATAATTTTAGGTTATGTTTGAAGCTTGTAAAAAAATTAAAGCATGGTATTTTTTTTTTAAATAGCTTCAAAATCGAATGAAAATGAGGAAAATGTTCAAACTCAACCAAAATTGATAGAAATTGGTGATAAGAGAAAGCGTGAAGATGATGCTCCGGTTAAAAAAAGTAAGTGGATATATAAATTTTTTACATTTATAGTATACCTAATTAACACTCGTTTTTTTTTTTTTTTTCAGAAAAACGCAAGAAGAATAAAAATAAACAAAATGATAACACAGAAGACGAAAATGAAAACAATGAAAACCAAGAAAGTGAGGAAAATGATTTAGATGACAATGAGAAACCAGCTCATTCACAAGACTTGGGTGAAAAATTACCAGGATCAAAAGTAACTTTAGAAATTTTAAGCGATCGCAAATTTGATTCATTAAAAGATGTAGTCTGTGAACATACATTGAAAGCAATTGAAGATATGGAATTTACGACAATGACAGAAATTCAGGCGAAATCCATACCGCCCTTATTAGAAGGCCGCGATTTAGTGGCAGCTGCTAAAACGGGTTCGGGTAAAACATTAGCCTTCTTAATTCCAGCAATAGAATTGATATATAAATTAAAATTTATGCCACGAAACGGTACCGGTGTCATAATAATTTCACCCACACGAGAATTATCAATGCAAACGTTTGGAGTTTTAAAAGAACTAATGAAATATCATCATCACACGTACGGTTTAGTAATGGGAGGAGCTAGTCGTCAAACTGAAGCACAAAAATTATCAAAAGGTATTTTCTTTTGATCTGGAAATTTCAAGAATTAATTAATTTGATTTGTTTAACAATTTTACAGGAATTAATATTTTGGTAGCCACTCCAGGAAGATTACTCGATCACTTACAACACACTCCCGATTTTCTATTCAAAAATTTACAGTGTTTAATTATTGACGAAGCAGATCGAATTTTGGATATTGGTTTCGAAGATGAAATGAAACAAATTATTAATATGCTCCCAAGTAAGAATTTGTTAATTCATCAATATTTACTTAGAAATCTTTAAATTAGGTTTTATTTAACGAAATATGGCTGGAAATTTTCGAAACAACTTTTTTTATTTAATGAAGTCTGTTTTAAAAAAACAAATTAACTTAATTTTCAAAAACTTTTCGATAATCCTTTTGCCAATTTCTATTTCTAATGCAGAATATTTTGATAGCAAATGCAAAAGGTTGCTGTGATAGACGATAAACTTTTGAACATTATTGAATAGACCTTTTTCACATTTTTTTTTTCTTTTTTTAAATGAAAGTAAAAGTCATGATAAATAGTCTAATTTTTTTCCCCAAATTTTTTGGGGGCCATATGACCGAGAAAACAGACATTAAAATTCAAATTGGCGAAAACGATACGGAAACACACGAATTTACACGAAGGTCGGTTTGACGTCATTTAAAGTTGATAATAATGATTTATTAATGCGACTGTTGACACTGATTTATTGTCATTGCTTGTCGAATTGACATCACAAATCACGTGTGCGGTGGAGCCAACAAAAAAAACCGTTTTAAATTATTTCAAATATTGTGACTTTTTAAGAAGTTTTTTGACAGTGTTTTTATTGTTAAAAATACGTAATTTTCGAGTTACAGGCTCTACTCGACCTATATTTTCATAAAAAATTAACAAAAAGCATTTCTGTTTTACATGAAAAAGGTCTATTAATTTCCTATATTATTATAATAGTATTTTTATAAAAAAAATTATTGGTATTGTTGAAGAGCCATCCATACTAAATCTTTGCCTAAAATTTTTAAAATAGCAAAATTAACTTCCGATTATATATTTTAGAAAGACGACAAACAATGTTATTCTCAGCCACACAAACGAAAAAGATAGAAGCATTAACAACATTAGCATTGAAAAAAGAACCAGTCTATGTTGGAGTACATGATGATAATGTTGAAGCAACTGTGTCGGGATTAGAACAAGGATACGTTGTTATACCATCTGATAAGCGTTTATTAGTGCTATTCACATTTTTGAAACGTAATCGTAATAAAAAAGTTATGGTATTTTTCAGTTCATGTATGAGTGTTAAATTTCATAATGAATTATTTAATTATATCGATTTACCAGTTATGAATATTCATGTAAGTATTCAAAAAATTTATTATTATTTTTTGTCTCAGAATCGGATTTAGATTACTATCTACTGGATTGCAAGCGTGCAATCTGTATATTAAGTAGTTTTTTACTCAAATCAGTAATCATTTTTGAATTATTTTTTACAACTAACGATATAAAAAAAAATTTTTAATAATTTAATTATATTAATATACATTAACAATAATTAAAAATCGTAAAAACATTTTTAAACAGTGAGTTGAATAAAATTAACTGTCAAATTCAATCAGCTATTGCTTAAATTTATAAACATACCCTCAAATTTTCTCTGTTTTTTACAAAAGGCAACGTACTTTTTATTTATTATTTTGATTGTAAATCAAATTAAAAATTTTTAATATAAATTACTATCATTTATTAATATTTGTTGGCATTTAATTATGATACGTTTTAATGTTTCCGATAAACAACAGAGATAGAAGCCAACCAGATGATAATATTAAAAAATTAAACAAAAAGTATACGGTAAATGTTTTTTGTCATGTGTCGGTGGCATCGTAGCTCCTAAACGGATTAACTAATTTTGATTTTTTTAGTTTCGTTTGAAAGTTAATTTAATGTATAATGCTATTAGATATGTTTCAAGTGCGAGTTTAGGATTCCGCTCCTGAAAAATTTGTCGGAGTTTTTTAAATTTTGTAAATTTCACTTGTGAATTTTTTCTAATGTACGTTTGAGACTTCATTCTATCTATTAAGATGTTTTTTCTGCAAGCTGAATTTTGTCGATTTTTTATAAACCCTCGATTTCCAGAGTTATTGTACTAGAACACTTAAGTATAATCTTTCGGATAAATATTAAATAAATGTTGGGTCAAGTTTAAGTGTTTTTACAAACTTTCCTTAACGCAGCTCTCTACTATCTCTACTATCAATTTGATTACATATAGGGATACAAAAAAATAAAGCCATTGGGAACAAAATTAATATTAACATTAACATTCTTTTAGGGCAAGCAAAAGCAAACAAAACGGACGGCCACATATTATCAATTTTGTAATGCGGATACTGGAATCTTATTATGCACAGATGTTGCTGCCAGAGGCTTAGATATACCCGCCGTTGATTGGATTGTACAATATGATCCACCAGATGATCCAAAAGTAAGTTGCAATTTGGTAATCTTCTCGAAAATGTGGTAATAGAACATTAGTAATAAATTTTTAAAAAATGGATCCTTTTAGGGAGTCAAATCAATTTTTATAATGATGAAATTAAAAAGGCGAATTTGATCTTAGTGCTCCTCGGTACTTCTTTTTTTGTTTACAAAAAAAAGTATTGTCAGTTGAGCTTTTGCAAATGATATAAAAACAAAACTGATATTTTTTTAAATCTCATAAATTATAACTAGAAATTTTAACAAAAAATTAAAATAAAATAAAAATTTTTTCCTCCTAGGAATATATACATCGAGTTGGACGTACTGCCAGAGGTGAAGGTTCCCGTGGTCATGCTTTGTTATTTTTACGGCCTGAAGAATTGGGATTTTTACGTTATTTAAAACAAGCACGTGTACCATTAAATGAATTTGAATTTTCATGGTCTAAAATTTCAGATATACAATTACAATTAGAAAAATTGATACAGAAAAATTACTTTTTAAATTTATCTGCAAAAGAAGCTTTTAAAGGATATGTTCGTGCTTACGATTCACATCATTTGAAAACGATATTCGATGTTGAAACGTTAGATTTACAAAAAGTTGGATCATCGTTTGGATTCACAGTACCTCCTGCTGTCGATTTAAGTAAGTATAACTTTTAATACACTTGCACAAAAACTTAGCACAGACTCAATCGCCTCAAAACACTACCAATTATTTTTGGACAGAATGTATATTTAAGGGTATTAAAAGTTTTGTTCAAATTTTTCCACGGTTAGAAAACCATTGGAAAAAATTAGTTTTTTTAGTTTTAAATAATTTTGCTATTTTTGCCAGCCAGCCAGCCACCCTGTTGGTATTATTTTATAATATAGAAATTAAAATTTTCAGAGGTTGGTTTTAAGAAGAATGACAGACCGCGTAAACGAACTGGGGGTGGTGGATATGGATATTATAAAAATTTAAATGCTCCTGCAGGTGGTAAAAAAGAAGTAGAAAAAGCAAAATTTTTCCGACAACCTAAAAATAAGGGAAATAGACAATTTAGTCGTTAAATTTGTTATTGTTTAAGTATTTTAATATTAAATAAAAGAAATATTATAATAAAAAATTTATTTTCTAATTTATACTATCCCCGTCTTTTGTTCAAGAAATTTTCGTCTATAATTTCGATTGTAAACATTATCTAAATTCTAAAGCAATTTTTACTTAAAAAGTGACCCAAAATATTAAACATTGGGTTCCACCTGTTGGACGAGTAATTTCTAAAAAAGCTATTGACTAAAATTGTTTATAAGAAGTGATATTTCAGAGAAATTTCGATAGTCGATACTCCCGATACTTCACAAAAGTATCGTTCAATCGAAAAATCAACAAGATTTCGATGTTGTATTAATTAGGGAAATTAGACTAAAAAAATAAAGTTAATCCTTTTTGCCAATTAGATAATTATTTTATTTTTAGAATGGCTGCGAAATAAAAAGCTTTTCGTTGCATATTTCCGGAATAATTAAAAAAATTTATATATTATCTCAAAAATTACTCACAACCGTTAAATGGACCATTACTGTGCTTTTTTGGTCAAAATTATCCTATTTACTAAATTTTATCAAGATCCCTTAATAAAGAAGAAATATTACCCCTTAAGAAAATTGAAAAAGAAAAACGGAAAACAAACAATGCAATATATAAATCGATTTGACAATCTAGTCCGTGGGACAGCATCCGTTTTGTTAAAATATTAATTAATACATGCTTGGAACTTCGTGAGAGGTTTCCTGTTCCCGAGCGTACCAAACTTTCTACGACTTTTTCGAAAGCACTGCGTTTTCAAATAAGTATGACAACGACACGTTAAAGCTATCGGTCTGATTTGTTTACCACCTCGAACATGCCGTACTTAAGTATTTTTGTTTTTCAATACATACATAGTTTACTTTTGCTTAATTTTTTAATAATTATTAATGTTATCAAGTGGTCATAGTGTCTGACAATTCCCACCTGAGTTTTTTTAGACCGATAGCTTGAATATGATAACGAAATATGACGTTATCATGCTCATTTGAAAACGCAGCACTTTCAGTCAATCACGAAGTTTCAAGTATATTTTGATCAATTAACAAAATGATTGTCAGATTTCTTGTTTTGTGTAGAGTATAAGGGAGACGAAAAGCATAAATATAATTGTGACATCTGGAGTCTGTGGCGATCAAATATACGATCAAGTTTATCGGCCTTTGCGGGGGCGATTATTAAGTTTGACTACTTTGCGGGGGTTATCAACTATTAAGTTGGAGAGCCTTACTCTGTAAAGGCGCTGAAACTCGTATACTACGATTTTCCATTATCTCTTATGAGCTGCTTTTCCTCTACTTTGATTTTGTGAAATGTCGCCTAAAACCATACTAATGAAATATTTTCTGGATTTTACGCTTACGAAAATTATTATTAAATCACTTTATAAGAGTTAGCTTAAGTTTTCACTTGTTAAATAAAATACTAAAAGATTAGAAAATAATCATTCGAATTTTTTTTTATTAAACAACGACATTTTCATATAAATACAAAAAATGAGAAAATATTTTATATTACAATTGTCAAAAGTTTAAAGACACAAAAAGAAAACTGAACAAAACATGATTAATTCACTTTTGATTCACATCACATAATATATAAATTAAAATAGAAAATATTTCAAACATCTTTTTTCACCATAAAAGTCATCACTTGTAATTTAACATCAGTGGGTAACGAGAACTCATTGATAAATGGACCAAATGTATTACATACATTATACAAACTTCGTTTCACCGCAGATTTAAGTGTCGTTTGCATTTGTCCATAATATTGTTCACGACTAGATGTTTTTCGTGTTAATGCAATCGATGTAGTTTTACTGATTTTTTCTAAACATTGTGATAATCGTACTAGAGATGTTATAATTGCTGGTAAATCTTTATGAACAATACCATAACTATCTTCAAAATACGATTTGGATGCTAGCATTGATAAACCTTGAACAGTCCATACAATCGGTTGACCTTGGGAAAGAATGTACTTAATTTTTGCATCTCGTAGTTCACCAAAAAAATAATTAACACCCGGTATACTATTTAAATACCCTTGAATTTTTGTACGAATCTTATTTAATAGATCCGTTAATGGATATTTTTTTTGAATGATTTCCATAGTTTCACCAAAATCCTGTGTTTGTTCTGGATATTTCGTACAGCCCATATTTCTTAAACGATATACAGTTGGTTCGTAATTAATACTTTTGCTGTTTGGGCTTGGTATTAACGGTTCGTATGATTTTGTAAAAGATTGTGGTGGATCCAATTTTTTTGGAACATTTGGTTCAATGATCTCTTCCGTTGTTACTTGTTGTAAAGATTCTGTGTAATCATTAATTAAACATAAACTTGCTGTAACAATTGAGTTCCAATTGTAAGGATGACCTCCAGGCTGTGATAATGTAAAAATAGATGCTCGCCTTGCCATATCATTAGCAGCTAATTTAAATAAATCTAAACATGCCAAATGTTGAATAATTGGTAATTTTCCCAGACAAATAGCTTCACTTAGCGTTAACACAGTAGTGGATGGGGTTGTAATCGGAAAATTATGCTGACGAGTTAAATTAACTTTGAATAATAATTCCATTGAAGACATTGTGAAAACAAATAATGATGCAAATAGCCAGGCACATAGAATTAAAGTTGGTTGGAATAATCCTTGTATGGAATCTAAAGGTTGATCTTCGAATTCCAAATATGATAAACTTAGTACATAATTACGTAAGTATCCTCCATAAACGTAGAATAACAGTAGATAATATCCAATAGGTAAAGATGCATTGAAAATACTTGTAGAAAATAAATTAAACATGGTAGATTTTATTTGCAAAAATGGGTTTTGTTCGATTACAGGAAAGAAAATGTTCTTGGCACTGACTAAATGTTCTTTGATGAAGTAATAAAATCCAATCCATAAACCACTGATTGTTAAGAATAAATTAGGCTCATTTAAACATTTTAAAAGTCCATTGGCACATATTTTTACAATTGAATTATAATTTTGGATTTGCAATAAAGTTAGATATAACCATACAGTCATTAAACCCGATAAGGTGTGTAATCCACACAGGATTATACTCCGAATTGACAATAAATTTATGATAATTGCAAAGCGTGTAGATAAAAATGGATTTCCAGATATGTACTCTTTACTGCAGATAACACCTTGTGCGAATGTTATACCAGCTAATGGCACTAGGTAAAATACAGTACGCCATGAAAAGATTGTATTAAAAACGATGCTCAATCCATCAATTGGATGCAATATATTTAAATTAACTATAGCCAAAAATAATGTTAGAATAAATATTTGCGATATAACACTCCATACCACAGCCGTTGATAATCTCCATAGTAAGATTTCTTTAACACCAATATTATTTCTTATAATATTATCGGATGTTCGCATGATTTGTGTTCATAACCTCAGTTTCTCAATTGTATAAATTCAATAAAAACGATTAGCTTTTGATTTTACTTATTTCACACATACAAATTTATATATTTTAATTTAAAAATGACTGAAATTTGGTTTCAGTATGCCCAAATTGACAGTCATAACTTTTAACCGGTATAAGAAAATATAACCGCCAATTTGAAAAATAAATCTTTCATAAATTAAACAAGGATACTCAGTTTCAAAATGTTGTGAATATTCTCTACATCTTTTATTCCTTGTTCCGTTTATTCATAGATACGAAAATAATATAGATGCTGTCACGAGACTTATTTTACTGAAAATTATGTTGGCATTATTGAAAAGTTCCATTTTGAAACTAAAAATTACGTAATGGTCTTTTCGATTTACTGAGAAAAATGAATCGATAAGAATGTACGTAAAAATACTCATTAAGTATAATGGAGGTAATAAAGACATCAGTTTCATTATTCAAAATCTACAAGCTATATACCATTTTGCTGCTTTATCACGAGTTTCTTTTATTTATGCGTCTTTAATATGCATTTATTCGTCTTCATATAGTTCGAAAAATCAATTAACTATATATCATTTTCTACTTTATCATGATTTTCTTTTATGCGTTCTTAATAAGTGCCTATAAGATTACAATCTTTGTTGTATAAATAATTTTAAAAAACTTACCTACACAATCATAAATTGTTATTATTGTTATTTTATTTTATTCGACATATTCAAGAAAATCAATTATTTTATATTTATCTTAATTTTTTCTTACCTGTAAAAATATTCTAGGACCGAATGTATCGAAAAACCTTTTATTCGACTTAATGGAGAAATTTTTAAATGCACTTAATATAAACATTTCGGAAACTAATTTTATTTTTGATATTTAATTAATTACAAATTTTTTAATTATTTGTTAAATTTCCGATTTTTAATTTAATTAAACAGTATAAATTGATCCATGCTCGGTTGTCATCGTTTTGAGGGACTATCCTTGGTAGATTACTCTTTTTAATAAAAGTTATGTGAAAATATATTACTCTGATTGCGAATTACTGAGTGCTTCATCTTCTTGTTCAATCTGAAAGTTAGTGCATCAATCGAAGTGTATGAGATACAGTGTTATCTAAAAACGGAATGTTACGATTGTTTTGATCAGGTTTGGAGTTCAAGTCTCACCTCTCTTTCTGATTGTATCTAGAATTCTAGCACAATTGATGAATATATGTTTCTATGATGGAAGTGCCAATAAGATACTTTTTATACATTGTGAAAACTAAATATGAAAAAAAAACCTTTAATAGTGGATTACTCCTTTATTTTTTACTCGTTCTAGTCGCTGTGAGCATTGATACAATATATTACAGTTTGCGACTCCATCTTAACAGTACTTAACAGCTTTTTTTTTTTAAGTTAACAAACAACATATTTTTTTTAATGATGCAGATGAGAAGTTTTAATATACATGCACGATTTATTTAATTGTTATATCCACGTCACTAACCCTAAATTGAAATATGAGAAAATAGTTGACGAAGAAATAAAATAGATGGCAGGCAATTAACAAAAATAAAAAACAATAGAAATCTGTTAACTCATATATATGCTTTAATGACATATTATCGTTATTAAGCGTTGTTGCAATAGTTATTTTGTTACCTATCATAAAATATCGCAGAACGTTTTTTGTTTGTTCCTAAACATGAATATTTATTATTGCTTGATATAAAATTTTTTTTTAATGATTATAAAATAAAAAATATACTATTTTCTCTTCACATAACTAATTAAAGGAATTTTTTTTTGTTCATTATTTTTATTTTATTTTCGAATTATTGATTGATTTGATGTGGTACAATAGACGTGGTTTTTATTTATTAATGTTTTGTCATCATGATAATATATAAATTAGTATTATTTTATTTTATTATGTGTAATTTTTTTATTTATGTATATATACAATCTACATAAAATCATTTCATTATATATAACAAAGGTATGACGCATCTTCCCGAGCGCCACATTCGCGTGGCAAGCGTCATACTATTTTTTTATTAGTATTATCAATTATTATTTCTTATTATAAGTTATGGTGTTTTATTTCTAAAAATTTGAAAATCATTTTTATTTCTTTGTAGTTTTTCTTTATAAATTCAAACAGTTTTTTAAATTCATACACAGATTCTGAACAAAATCTATATATAAAATTTTTTTTATCATATTAGTAATAAAAAGTTTTATAATGAAGAAATATTTGACTACCCATTAAAAAAAATGGTTTTCAAATTCGATTGTATGGTGACGAATAATAAATTACGTTTTGTAGTCATTAATAATGGAAGCATTGGCGGTGCTGAGTGACGACAGTCTAGACCTAGAAAACGGAAGAACGGTTTTGATTGCTAATGTTTATTAGTTTTTTGACAATATCCCTTTATCAAATCAAAAAAATCGTTCAATTATATGTTTTTTTAAATTAACCTAATCAAATTTATTTTCATTTTTGAAATGAATAAATGGCTTTAATATATGAAATCGTAATTGACTTTTTTTTTGTATATGACTAACTCTTAAAGTTGTATATGACATATAAATAGCAAACATTTAATATTGTTTTGTGAATTTTTATGATTTCAAACAGAAGTAATTATTCATATTATTATTTAATATTAAATGCAATTCTATAATTTTTTTGATAAAAGGATCATGTCATTTACCTTTTTGTGGTGATCGTAATATGTGATTTTTTAGTGTCCTACTCCTAACAAATAGCTTGTACTTATACATGGATGCTATGTTTAATATCAAAACAATCTATTCGGATAATTTAATATGGTGCGTGCAAAGTGTTAATTTTATTTATGCAACCATTTACTAAAATAGCAAATAATGTATTGTTGTTCTTTTTCAATTATTGCTGATTTTTACTCTTTTAATTATATGCTTTATTAAATAAAGAATATTTTTTTATAGTTATGTTTCAAATGTAAATAAATTGATGTTATATAACAATACATGTCATATAAAACTTTCTTGAAATTATTATTTTTAATTGAGTATTTTAAAAATCCCGGTAAATTTATTGAAACGTCATCTGAAACACGAATCAAGTATCTATGGAAATAGTTTTATCATCTATAGTCTGATAGTGATACGGTGTTGTTGAACGCCATCATTACCAAAAATCAATTTTATCTATGATAATAGTTTTATCTTCTATAGTCTGGTGTAGTTGAATAGTAAAAACAAACGAATTATGTTCGTAAATGTAGTTCATACTTCAAATATGTGACTTTACACGATTAAAAGTCTAAATAGCCACTCTTGACAATTCGAATTACTGTTTTGGTATGAAACATAGCACATATGTACATATTTTTTTTAATACTTATACACCACTAAACAATATTCGTATGAGATGTTTCAAAAAACAGCTCTCATACTCCACTTTTTTTAAATATATTTTTACTAAAATAAATTTTTTAATTATGATTTTTTTTACCTTCGGGTACTTAGGTATAAATTCCAATTGTTACAGTTAAAATTAAAATGGCAGTCAAGGAGTTTATTTAGCTTTAACAATTGAAATTATTACATTTTAATATAATTAATAAATAGAAAACAAAACTGTACATAAAAATATCATAAAAAATTACTTTTTGTATGTAATTTACCTTATTTTTGTTTTGGTAATAAAACATAAATCATAAAATTTACGAATTATAAAATAACTTATGTCTAATATATTTTTTTATTTATTTTGTATATAGTTTTGCACAAAATGATTCGCTTTATTTTTAGAATCATTTTGGCAAATTTTTTTTTTAAAATGAAATATATTGCAATAACAAATTCATATACATTTACCTATAGGACAGTGACGATTTATATTATTTATTAAATATTGTTAATACAGATATTTGAAAGAATTAAAAAATTCTTACGTACATAAAAATTAGTTTCAAAAAATTCCATGTTTTACATGTTCAATAAATAAACTATATAAATTTGGCAACATTTTACTTCTCTTTGTAGAGCTTATTCAAAGAAAAAAAGAGTTTAAATAATTTTCATAAACGTCTATAAAAAACTATAGACATATAAAATTAAAAAATAATTGATTAAATTGAGGCTGTATTATGCAACTCCATTTGAATTCTAAAACTCAAACAAAGTTTATGTTTTATATTTAGATCGGAGTTTCTGTTTTAATTTTTCTCTTTTATGATTGATAATAACATTGGCATACATACATTGTACATACATATGCTTTGAAAGTTTGAATTTCAATGACCCTAGAGATTTGCATACTGTTGGTATTTATTTTTTATTTAAAATTTTTTGCGATAGTCATCCAACGATTAAAGAAGGATCTTATAAGGGCGTTTCGTCGTCCGAAATTAAGGGTAAATAGTTGGTACTTAAGTATTTATATAATTTCAACTTCGTTTATTTTATCTATCTAACGCGATCTCACCATGCTATCGAAAAGCATTGCCGATCAGTATCAATCGGCAGAATGTGGACGTGTCGATCGGCATAAAAGTACGCAGATCGATACCGATTGACAAAGTTGCTAGAATGAAATATTGATTTTTTTATAGCGTCAATAAACAATATTAAATAGTAATGTTTCGATTTTACTAAATCTATGTTTGGAATTTTTTCTTCAATTGAAGAAAAAATATAATCTTGTTCACAGTATGTATGTACTTCTTTTTTATCGTAATTTATATTGGCGACTTAGATGTCAACGTTTTTTTAATATTATAATTCGTTTGTTGCTTAAAAAAATTATAGACAAAAAAAGTGAAATCGAATGATGTAAAACAAAGAGTTTTCTTATATTCGCCACTGATTGATAAATATAAACAAGTTTTAACAAGTAGAGATTTCTAAAAAACAAAAACTAATGTATATTACGACAGACATAAATAGTTTAAGAATAAATACAAAGAGAGCGATACTAATCAACAAGATTTTTTTTTAGTATAACAATTATATAATAATATAATTACAACCATAATCATGATTTTTTGTTCATTTTATTTATTATTTCTCTACTAGATCATTTCTTTTTTGTTAGTTTAAATGTTATGATAGATAGTTTAGAAATCTAAATAGTTTAATGTTTATGACTAGGTTATGTAAGAATTTTTTTTTGTGCACCATGTTTTTTTTATTACGTAAAATTATCCATTTGATTTACGTGTTTTTTTTTTTTTTGGTGTGAAATACATCCGATGACTTGTATTGTAAATCTAAAATCATTACTTTTTGTCATCTTGTTTCCTTATTTAATTAAGAAAAAAATTTGTTTGGAAATTTGAATTCGATTTTAAAATTTGAGAGGATAAAAATCATTGGGTGGCATTCAGAAGAAATTTATGATCTATAATCAATTAATGAACGATCAGTAAAAACATTGAGTCATTTGTTCTGTTATATTTTGTAATTGGATATCTGAAATCTAAAACTTTAAATAACGAAATTGTTATTTAAATATTATAAAATAATGTATTTTATAAAACATGATCACTGATGGTAATTTTTCGAATTTCAAATAATATAAAATCGATTATCATTTTACTCTCGATCATGTGACCATACAAAAATAGTTCACTGATCGTTAATATCTTCTGAATGCACCCATCCATAAAGTTTCAATTTGTTTAATTCAACAGCAAATAAAATGTGAAATGGCTAAATATGTACATTCAAATTTCCATATGTTTTTCACGATGTATTTAATAAATATTTTAATGAAAAGTGAGTACGCTAATTATTTTATTTTTTTTTTTTGTGTTACAAAGTCCTTTTTCCCTAATTATAATTTATTATATATTTTTAAAGATAACAGTTGTATTTAAATATAAATAACGGTTACGATTGTTATATTTATTTATTTTTTTGTTTCGAAACACTGTTCTTAAAATCACTAGTGCAATGTTATTATTTATTATTTTTGTTTTTTTATTTTTTATTTCTATGAAAAAAATAAACACACACACATAAAAAACAGCACTCGAAGTAGGCTACCGTTTTTCTTTTCTTTGTGATGTACTTAAAAATTGTTTACACAGTTACAAATTTCAGTGCTGTTTTTTAGGCCATTTATGATAAAAAAATAAATTCGAACAAAATTTTTTAAATTACTATATTCTATCAAGTTGTTTTTTACAGCTTTTGCGCGTGCATAAAATATAATAATCTGTTTTACAAATGTAGGCCAGAATAATTTTTTTTTTTTATTTTGAAAAATTACGTTTAAATATTTTTTTAAATTTTTTACGTGCAACGTAAAAAAGGCTTGAATATTTTTTTAATCATCTGTATTACTTTTTTGTGATATTCTTGATAGCGGTTATTTTAAAATTTATTGTGAAAAAAGCTACTAATAAATATATAATTGTGGCAGGCTCTTATATAACTTATAAGGTTCTTTTTTTTACAAATTGACTAAATCGGCAATATGCCATACTTCATATTGTTATCTCACAAATATTTATTCATTATTTTTATTTATTTTTTTAAGAAAAGGTTTTTTTTTTTTTCATTAATTAATTGAAAATATAACTATTTAGTTATTGATACCCGTAAAATGAAGACTTATTTTAAATAATATTTTTTCACAATTGTGCGCATTCGAATATATATGACACAGAAAAGTAATTAATGGCGGTAATATTCAAATTTATAAATAACCGCCACCAAACTATTTCAAAAATTTTTTTATTAGTGCGCAAAATATAATATGTATACATATTTTTTTGATATTTTTTGTAATATTTTTTCCGATATTTTTTTAAAACACTTTGGCTATCTTTTTGTTCGTTATTTACCTGTTTTTATTTTTGAAATTACAATAATTTTTTTTTTGTTTTTTAAATTTTTATTTCTATCGAAATAGAATAGTTTAGTGAGCAATTTTTAAAAACCTAATGTTTATTAACAAAATAATATATTTTCAAAAGTTTTAATTAATAATTTTAATAATTAATTGTATTTTATATATAAATAATATATATATATATATATTTTTTTATTAAATCTATGAGAATTTTTTTGTGGAGGTTTATTTTTGTATTATTATTATTATTTGGAGTTTCCTGTTTAACTGTTTTAAACACTTTAACAACATTTTTTTTGGGAATTGCACCTGCTTCCAAATGAAATGTTTATTTTTAGGTTTTTTCATAAAAATTTGTTCCTTTTTTTGTTTATCACACTGATAAATAACATTTCACACACACTTACAACATATTTATTGTTTTTCCTACAATAGTTTTTTTGTTTTTGTTATCTAGCTTAAAATTTAGTCCGTTCAGTTCTTATTACTTAAGTATATTTTTTGCTGAGAAAGATATAAGCAACTAATTTTTGATTGTCCCACCAATTTTTTATATTCAACACAAAAACATACTAATTTTTTTTAAAAGAAAAGTTAAAATTTAAAAAATTGTTTCGTTTAAATGTTAATTTTTTTTGGTAATTAATCCATTTGAATATTTCTAAGAGCAAACAATTATTTTATCAGATTCAATGGAAGACTAATTTATTTTGTCAATGTTTTTAATTTATTGTTTAGTTTAAACTCGTTATCCATGAGCAAAATAAATAGAGTATTTATTGATAATTCATACAAGTTAATGAAATACTTAATAATATTTAGTTGCTACACTCTTTTCGTAACAGTTTTTTTGTAATATTTAATATAATAGTTGCTACACTAGTTTTGTAACAGATTAGTTTCTTGTTTATAAATAACGCGTTAGTTATAATAAACTTTAAAAACAATTTTGTGATTTTGAAATCACAAAAAATCGGCTGTCGAAACTTTGATCTCGTATTAATAAGTATTTAATACGGTGGGAGGGGTAGTGTATTTAAATGAAAGCTCCCAATTTTAATTTTTTAATTTTTGTATACTCAACATGAAATGTCGACAAAAAAAATTACCTACATAATTTTTTTGGATGAATTTGGATACCTGTTTTAGATTTACTGTTAATTTAATTTTTTGGAGATGCAGAAATATGTACTAGTTCAAAAAATTTGTTAAATACAACTGATATTCATTTGTTTTGTTCTTTGCATTTGGCACATTCTTAAGGGAAAAAAATAGACAGATTGTTGCAGAGAATAGATAAACGAGCATTTTTCACAAGTCATTTCTGTATAGATAATGAGAGCTAGTGATTCGAGAGAACAATTATCTGGCTATTTACCGGTAAGTTATTTGGTTAATTAACCGGTAAAATAAGTTTCTGAATGATAATTAACCAAACATTTTTATAAGTGAGACTATTTTTTTTAAGTGAACCTTTTTAATAACTTACAAGTGATCATTGAAATTATTTATTCAATTTACTTTTACATAATAAAACTAGAATAAGGAATACAAAATTTCATTTAATATTTATATATCCCGCGTTATGCTTAATAGCTCCGATAATACGTTGTAGATATGATAGATGGCATTAAAAACTTCTTTGATTAATTGTTCAGTAATTTACCAGCAGTTTATATATTTTACTGGTAAAATCGCATCCCTAAATGAAGCAGCTGCATTCATGAATGGAATTTTTCGCCATTAGAAGTTGGTAAAGTTCGTTAATGTACCATAGTTTAGTGTTTCACCCAAGTATATTATTGTATTTAGCCTTTACTTTTTTTAAAAATTTTAAGATGAAGTCCCTTTCCTCAATTCTTTCTTTATTCATTTAAAAAAGTCAATTAAACATATAATGTCGATTTATAGTATTCAAAATAGGAAATTTTATTAAATAGCTAAAAATGAAATGATAACGCCACTTTTATGGTACAAGAGATGGTATAAGTTCGATTTTCACCCATCTGATAACCAGATGAAACATTTTTTATGAAATTTTATTGATTTTTAAACACTCCTTTCATAGTTTTTCTATCTAAAAGTATTCATGCCTATTTTTAATTGAATTAATTGTAATCAATTTTTTTCATTTTTTTAAAGCAAGCCTATACCATTATTTTCGTAATTAAATTATCTTTCTTTTGATACCGATATTACGATTGGATAACAGATCGGTGTAGATCTGTTCATACCATATGAACAGGTAGGTAAGTCAAATATAGATAACTATACCGATTTGTTATACAATCGAAATTAGTATCATTACGAAAATGAGAGTATAGGCATACCTGAAAAGAACCGTTGATAAAAATTAATTTATTAACAATAGCCATGAACATTTTTCAAGAAAAACTATGATAGGAAGGTTTAAAAATCAAAAATTTTATAAAAAATATGTCTCATAAGATGGGTGAAAATCGACGTTACACCGTCTCTTAGATCATTATAATCTCAGTATTACTCAAACTATGATACGCTATTACTGGAAAATTAATAATCACAGCAGGCTGTTCATTTAATAAACGATGTGTAACTACGGAAGCCACTATCAAGAGTGTCTCACTATCAATTTATGAGAAAGTGGCGCTACACTAGCATATTTTTTAACTGTGTACTACCCACAAGTATAAAATAAACTTAAAAAAAAAAACACTAGTTCATTTTTAATAAGGCACTTGTGATTTGTGGAGTTATGGAAACGAACCTTTTTGAAGATGTCGGTGATGATTATCGTTTAATTAGACAGTACCGAAACTATCTGGAATTATTAATAATTGTATGTCCGGATTAAATAATAATATGATAATGTTTATAATTTGTCTTATGTAGTTAGTTAAAAATTTTATTTATTTAAAAAATACAATGCTTTAATCGGTGATGTTTTTTTTTTTTGAATCTGCAAATTCCTAATTTCTAACCTTTCAAAGTATAATTAAGTGTTTATTATGACGTTTAATTAGAAATCTGCACATGACAAAATACCGACACCTTCAAAGAGGTCCGTTTTCATAATGCCACAAGTCACAAGTGCACTTGTTGAAAGTGAACTAGTGACTTGTTTAAAAGTTGGTTTTATACTTGTGGGTAGTACACATTTAAAAAATAAGATAGTGTAGCGCCACTTTCTCATAAATTGATAGTGAGCTATTCAGGCTTCCGTATCTAACAACTTGTGAAAATATTCCGACAAATAATACGATGAACATATTTGTACTCGATTTCACGAATGAAAATCGTCCGAAGTGTTCGGAAGTTTATTTTTTCCATTCTATAAGCAAAAATCATCTTTAGAGAATTTGTTTTTTAACATAAAAATAATCTTTTGTAGATTTATTAAAACAAAAGAAAAATTTGTATCTTACCATGTTGTTAAGTTTTTGAATCAGCTAAAGTACAAAATTGTAAAGCTTAGAAATATCGAAATGGAAAAATACACGAACGATGAATTCATTCAAAATGATCAATATTTTATAATATTAGTTATAATAAAAGTATTTCCGATATAATCACAAATATAATATTGGTGTATGTCAAATTGTAAATGATAAGGTTCCTTTGTTTTTTTTTTTACCTAATTCGGCGGGAAGTTTAAACTAGTTTTAAAAATGGAAAACCAAAATGTATTTTATGTAATAACAATTTCCTATCTAGTCCAACCCTGTTATTTAGTTTTTTTTTTAATATTAATTTATAGGTTGCTTTTATCTTTTACTTTTCATTTTTTTAAATTATTATAACAATTGTTTTGTGTTAAACATATTTTTTTTTTATAATTTTGCAAATATTTTTTTATTCAATATTTAATATATAATATATATAATTCTTAATTTCTAAAATATTTATAAGATGGTTTTACCAGATTCTTTGAAGAAATATATAAATATTTTTTTTTGTATTTGATTTCGTAAATATTAACATAGCAATTATAGTATTAAAAACAACTTTTTTATCATTAATTTTTTTTATATAACTTGCAGAATTTGTTTTACATATCGGGCGACATTGCTGCATTTTTTCCAATAAAAGAATATTTGTTTGTTTTTTTTTTTTTTTTAATCAAAAAAATTTTCAACACACACATGTGACTGTTTTTTTTTTGTTAATAATAATTCGATGTTTTTTGTTATTTGTATTTTTTATTAAATATTTGTTGTATAATTATGATAATTTAGTTAAAAAATTTATAATTAAAATATTAAAGATATAAAATGTAGAAAAATTAGTTGTAAATAATAGATTATAAGCAGACAAGTGTTGTCAGAAGTAGTTGAACTAAATATTGGCCCTTCAAGCCGTAGTTTTTAAACCGGCTTAATAATTACTGGACTAATATGTCTTGCATTTCCTTAAGCCACTTGTAAACTATTAAACTGATTTACTAGAACGTATTCGATTTCAATATGTAAGTCGTCGTGTCGTAATCAGTGGTAAAAGTACTTCGTTTATGACTGAAATTAAATTTTTTGATTTATTGCTTAATATTTTTCAAATTATGCTAAACATTAGCGATAATGTTAAAGTATGTTAGTTTATATGTCCTTTTTGAGAAATTTGTTTTTAACTGTTGATATATCATGCATAAGTTATTTGAAATTAGTAAAATGGGCCTTTGTCCTAAAATATTTTTATTGCTTTAAAAGACGTTCGTTATCGAGCCAAAACATCGTGTGAAAAGGAAAGTAACACTTGGTGGCGTCATAACCTGCAATTACCATAGAGACTATATATCAAAAATTGTTTTGCAAGAATAAAGACAAAAATATTTAATTGCTTATATCTTTTATGCTTATCAATCGATTTTAATTTTGATTTCAGATCTTGTCATCTATTTTAGCACAATTTTTAAATTTTAACGAAAAATACATTGAAATTGACATCAGGACAAAGGCCTAACTGACCTAAGGTTTTACAAACTTTTATCTAATGAAGGAATTTGTATAACACTTTTAGGATTTTTTTTTATTTAAAAATATATTGCGATCTCTGCTCGGGCAACAATTTTAATGTGTAAGAAAAAGGTGACTGTTGACATTGTAGCTTAGAGAGTACTTTTAACTTATAGAACCGTGTTTAAGGTTGTCGTATCGCTCCAGTATCACCTTTTTTCAATCTCCTTTTTATTTACATTTATTTCTTTAAGCAAAGTTTGAACCTAGCACGAAAAAGCTAATTATTTTAGGAAAAAACGTTCTACAGATTCCGGTTTTTTAATTTCTGAAATAAAAGTATCTTATTGTATATTTTTATAGTTTATTTGGAAAGAGAATGACTATCGAAAGTAACAAAAGGGAGAATAAATCTTGATTCAAATTTCATGTTTTTTCATTAATTATCACATGCCATACTGTTTACTTATGCTAGTTTTATATAAATTTTCACATAGAAGATACTTTTACCAATCAAAAACTGACACGAAAGACTTGCCAATCAAAAATTTGTTTTGTCTGCTCATAAAATGATAATTGTTGGATTTTATGGGTTTATTTCGTACCTCAGATTATAAAATGTGTTGTAATACTGTATTTTGATTGTTTTTTAATTTTATACTTTGACATTTAATTTACGGTTAAATTAATCAAATAAAATTAATTTTTTTTAAATATAAAATTATTTTGATGATTAAAAATAGATAAAAATTAATACACATTATTTTTTATATTTTTAGACTAAAATAAAAGATCAAAATAATTTCAAGAATAGTGTAGAAATTATTCAGGTACGTCATTTCGCCATAAATAGTACCAACATGAATAAAATAAATACAAATGCATCATAGTGTAAAAAGTGGATAAATCAAGTGCACATGTGTGCACCACAAAACTGTACATAAATAATTATATTTTTTGTTGTTTATTTCACATAATTAATTAAATACTTTTTTCAGTAGTCCATGAAATATAATAATAATTTACTCCATTCCATTAAGTATATTAATTATTTATTTTTTTTGAATAATGTAATAAATATTGTATGCAAGCCATTCTGGAGGCGTACATAGTTGCAATCGTGTTTGTTTTATTTTTGCAATATACACATATCACAATGAGCTTGTTGTGTGTTTGCATTTTTTTTGATATTGTTTAGGTCTTTTTTTTTTTTTAATTTTTTTTTTTAATGTTGGCAGTGGAATATATTTTTTTAATAATAGGAATATGAATATTTTCGCAAACTTTTGGTGTGTAACTGTCATTTGTTTTTAAATTTCGTTTTAATAAATTAATTGATTGCAACTCGACGCAGTTTTTAAAAAAATGTTATTAAATATATTAATTCATCATCATATCTAAATTTACAAATTAATTAAAATTTGTTATGAGCACCTTGTCTATAATAACGATAAGTTAACACATTTTTTTTTCGAAAGGCCATACGTTTTAACCATTCGTACAATGTTCGCCCGTTATACAGCCGTCATCAGACACTATCATCATTAACATAACGTTCTGCAGCTGATGGATCCAATTGTTCTGTAGTGGCACACACATGTGAAAATCGTATTGATGGTGGTCGTGTACCCATACCACCACCAGCTGTCGATGGTCCCGCCACCGGTGATACCGGTGGGAACATGTGTGTTTGTCCTGGAGGTGGTGGAATTTGTGTAGGAAGTACATTCGCCGAAGCTGATAGAGAGCCCATTGTGGAATGATGGCGTGTTATACCTAACGCTTGAGCTTCACCTAATAATGCACGACGTCGTAATTTACGTCGGCGATAACAACATATACACACCACCACTGTGGTGAATATAATTCCAATTGCTAGGATTTGATATAATTTTGAATAATCTGATGCTGGTGGCTCTATATAACCTGTAAAATTGAACAAAATAAATAATTTTTCAATATTTTTTATTACAAAATGTCTTATGTACTGTTGTGCATTTTAAATATTCCTGAATATGAGAATCTCAAATCGAAAGCTTTAAAAAAATTATAAATTAATTTTTTCATACGGTCACATACGGACAGTAAACACCAATAAGATGTACATTGAAAGTACTACGTCACGCCATATGAAAGGCTATGCAAGCTTACAAGTACAAAAATATGTAAACTTGCAAATACTTGCAAACTTGCATATACAAATATGATAGTATGTCACGGTTTGATGTCATTCAAGACAAAACGACACTCTACACTGTTTTAGAAGAAAATTTGAATTGGCTTTTTAAAATGCAAAATACATAAGGTAAATAGTATTTCTTTTAAATAATACTTTCTTGGTGTAAATCAGATACATTTTTCAAATTTAGGACAAAAGCCTATTCAATCAAATCAAAATTTAGAGTATATTATAATTAAGAATAACAGATATGTTAAATATGAGAAAAGTTTAAAACCTTGTCTAAGATCCCGGAGTATTGTAATTACGAGTTGGTTCGGTTGAGTTTGTCAACTTTAGAGGAGTTGGTTGGGTTCTGAAATTTTTAGCCCTTGCGTTTCTCGGTCTATTTTTTTTCCCAAATCCCACTAAATAATATCAAAATCGATAAAGGAAATAGCAGGTTGATATTTTCTTTTTGTTTAGAAGTAGATTTCAATGTGTTGTAGCACTTACTTATTAAGAAGTTACAATTTGATCATTCTTAAGCTTTTTCTCATAGTTTGATTGAAAGATTTAAAATTTGCACAATAGTACAAAAGAAACCACAATTGATTAAACTAAGATAAATTGAAAAGCTTTTCTTGGTTAGTATAAGGTATTTACTTTGTAATTGATTTGTTGTACAATAATTGAAATTGAAATAATTAGAAAACATAACCAATCTAAAATAATTAATTAATTAAATTTGATTAAAAAAAATAAAACACTCACATAGTGCGATAGCTGCATGCAGAAAGTGTTGATAGTTTTGTAGGCTGACGCAATTGATAAGAAGTAGAGAAAGACTTGTACAGTTGGGCGGTTGGAGGCGGCCGGGGCGGCGGCTTCAGGGACTTCCCCGAGACCTATACCACAAACACAGCATAGAGGTCAGTACCTTCCACCAACCAACCACCTAGCCGACCCCTCACCACTCGACTGTTTTTTTTGGTTCTTTTTAATACCCGCGTATACATTACGCTAAGAATTGACCGAAGAGAAAACTGGTTTGATCCGAAATTTATACTTTGATATATTGTTGTGTTTTGTGCCTATCTATCTAGAAACATGTGTCGAAAATGCTTCGAGATATTAGGCGTAAATTGTACAATTACGAAATTATTGTTGATATAGAATTTCAACAGCAGTTTGAAAAATATAAATCATCGAGAACAAAGTACAAATTTGTGGTTAAATCTTTTCCGTGTAAAACGAAGTTTATATTTGTAACATTAAAATCGAATGAATGAGTTGCCTCGATTTCCCTTGCCGTAAAAATGATTTATAAAAAAATGTAAAAATAAAACATGAGAATATTCGATAGAGTTCCTGGCATAGATAATAGAGTATTTATTTAGTATGCGAGAGCAACTCCAGATGAAATTTCTATCATCTAAGTAAATAGGTCTTTTAATGGATTTAAGGAATGTCTAATACATTCATATTTAATTTTTTTTTTCTTATAATCGCTGAATGTTTTAACTCGGGAGTCCCCTGTAGCAGCTCCAATTTTGATTATTTTCTTTTCAAAATGATTTTTTTTGTATTTATTTAAAATCAGAAACATTTCAGAAAGAGGAAATAATCTGGAGGGGAAAAATTCAATGTCCCGACTGATATACCGACGCCCAGTCTAAATTGCTAATGATAGAATTTTGAAATTTCGAGAGGATATTCTTTTTATACTGCTGGTGTAAAAATTTAAGGAAGGATTTTTCGAAATTCTTCCCCAAAGGAGTGAAATAGGGGATGCAAGTTTGTATGAATATATACAAACATTTTTGAGTTCACTGCTTAATCGATTTAAAAAATTATTTTATTTATAGAATGCTACATTATCAGCAAGTAACATGGCTATATTTTCTATTCAAAATAATTAGGGATTCGCACTAAAGATAAAAATCAAGTAATTAGTGAACAAAAGTGAAGGTAAGAGAATTGAAGGCTATAACGTGGATAACTGCTGGTTATTTATATTGTTTAAACAATATTTGTGAAACAAAAAATTTATTTTAACTTCACAAAAATAAAAATGGATTTTAACTTTTGGTGCTGAATCCTAACTTTTTTGAAAATAAAATACAACCCATGTTAATCGATGATAATGTAGCAATCATTCTATAGGTTAAAAATTTTTTAAACTCCTTTTTTAAAAGACACTTACAGAATAAAATCAATGTCCTCTCGAAATTTCAAACTCCTATCATTAGCGATCTAGGCTAGGCGTTGATATACCAGTCGGGACATTGCCTTTTCCCTCCTCCATATAATTTCTCCCGCCTGAAAGGAATATTATTTCGAACAATATATTGAGGACTCCATAAGAATGGCTATTTTATGTAGTCCTTGATGTGACTCTTATAATCAACTTGAGAGCTACAGTAGGCGAGGCAACTAATTCATTCTGTTTTGAGTCGACAATAAACTTTTATTTTATGAGGCTATGATCACATATTAATACCGGCTTACCTAGTATTATTAAAGAAATGAAAATGTATACTCGGGTATTCAAATAATTGGTAAAGAACCAATTTCACTTTTTTTTTTTAATTTTTATTCTACTTTCTACAAATGCATGCAATAATAATCGAATTTTTGTATAGAAATAATTCTTTTATAATAAGAAAATTTTAATTCCTCCTACAATTTATAATATATCTTTTAAATTTATTTGGAAATTTTGATTGACATAAAAAATAATTTGCTTTTAAATAGCAAGAATATTTTTATAATTAGTATTGCAAATTTAATAATATTTGAAACTTACATCCTTCTTCATCGGAGTTGTCATCATGACCGCAATTATTAACTCGATCACATTTTAAACTGTTCGCGATACAGTAACCAGATTGATGACATTGGAATTGTTCTCCGCAAGATGGACCACTAGTAACTTCTGTCCAAACAGCGCGCCAACCTTGAGCTCCTACTGATTTATCAGCAGTGATAAATCTAGATTTAAAAAAAACAAAAAAATTTAAAATCATTGCTTGTATTTTTGTATTAAAATATTTTTTAAGCTACTTACGCCAGCTTTAACATATTTGTATCTGTCAAATATTGCCATTTATCTGTTACGCCTTTTTCGCCACATAGTTCAATCGGAAGACCTTCCATGTATATTCGCATAACTGCCGCCGAACAACCTCGGGACACAGGTTCTCCTTCTACAGCGAATCTTTCGAAATTGAGTAATATTCGTTTTCTTGGGCGAACATGTACGTACCAGTTACATGATTTTGATGACATTCCTTTACTAGGTCCATCATAATTCGATGGGAAATTGGGACTTGATATTATACCGGCATCCATGTTACTTACATTCCCACCGCAATCGCCGAATATGGATTTGGCTGTTTCAAAGTTATATCGCGCTTTGAAACCACTGTATACACCTTCGGCGTCTGCATGCAAAATGACTTTTAATCCAATGGCACCAACATTTGATTCAACTGGTCCGGGTGCAGTCATACCACAATATCGGCCTAACAGTTTTTCCATGCCATCACGATATATGTTATAAATTTCTAACCAATCTTCTTGACACACAGTATCACTAGAATTTAGAAAACATTATTTAGATTTTTTAAATTAGAACTTTTTTTTTTTTTTTTTTTTTTTTTTTAAATTAGAAAATAATTTTAACTCACCCGTAACTACCAACTGTTGAATTTGCACTATCCGCCCTTACTTTGAAGTTATCAAAAACTAATATAACTTGTTCATTGGGCGTTGCTAGGAACGTGTACGTACAATTTGTGGCACTAGGGTAGTTGGACGGGTAACGGGGACTATTAAATTCACCTCGTTTCCTGCTGGTACTTCGATACGTAAACGTACAAGTTCCGTCCGGTGCAGCGGTACCCGGTATTCGATATTCTGTCATATAAAAAAAATTTATTTAGAAATTATACATTTTCTTTCACTGTAAAGAGTACGAACGCCAGGGTAATTTTGGATGAAAGGCTTGATTTTTTGTATATGAAGGACTAAGTCTCAATCAATTCTGAAAATTTGGGTCAAGGGGGGGGGGTTTCTGGATTATTTAAACAAATAAATGACTTCAAAGTGAGCATATTTAACATTAGTAGTATTATATTATTATATGTTTTCATAGATTTGTCCAAAACTCGTCGGTGGGAATTAAAAAAAAAAAAACAAACTATTTAAATTAAAACCTAAATAAATTATTGAAAACAAAAAAACCCGTTGTGTCCAATTAATTAAGGTTATAAGCACAGTAGTAGGGATACAAATTAAAAAAATATATTTTTTCAATTTTGATGGCCAATTATGTTATAACTTGACAATATAAGACGAAAAGTAAGAATACAATTTTTCGATGGCTGGAGTAACTTTCAAAATATTGAAAATTGAAAATTTTGTTTAATTATTTAGCTTTCGATATTTCGAAAACCAATGCAGTTTTCGAAAAATTGTAATCTTATTTTTCGCATACATTCATGAAGTTATAAATTCATCATCACCTTGGCGCTCGTACTACCTTAAAGAAAATTCGTACCTGTTTCGAATGTGTATTTTGCTTTAAATCCACGTCCTTGATTTTCTCCACTGCTAAATACAAGAACTAATCGAGGACCATCTGATACGAATACTGTAGGTTCAAGGACTTCCCCACATGCTTCCGTGTCAAATTTATCATATGAATCGGTTGCCTCTTGTCCTTTCAAATATATTTTTAAATAACCATCCGTGCAGCTGAAAAATAAACGCGGTTTATGATTTAGCTCATTCTATAATTTCAAGTTAGAAATAAAAATAAATGTGATACTTACTCTCCCTTCTCTCCTTTTGGTATGGCAAATTTTAGAAATTCTAAACGAACTCGTTCTAAGTGCTGTGCATCTTGCATTCCATACACAAAATAACGACATACTGTTTTTTGAATATATGGGTAAGGATAATTTGGACTAACAACAAATCCGGAACTTTCGCCCTTTGAAAGGATCTTTTGATCACATTCACTCCCTTTTATATGTTCACCTTCGTTTTTCATTATAAAATCTGCAAAAATTAGAAATTATTTAGTTAATCATATTAAAGAATTAATAAGAGTGGTGTCGAAGCTGGATTACTAGTGCTTAATTTTATTACTCTTGTGTATAGACTACAAGCCCATGGTAAAATTTTTCGGGTGAAGCGACCCACCAGGAATCACGTTGAAAAAAACTCTCCTATTAAAAGTAGGTTTAAGCACCATGGCATCAGTTTTGCACGGTACAGGTGAGTACAGGTGAGAATATGAATGTCACGCCCCTTGGTGTCTCACCCCTACACCATCAAATATGTACGGGGTTGCTGAATACTTACTCTGCATAAATATTCGAAGCGAATTACATAAATGCCGCACAGAAAAAAAAACACATAGTGCTTCAGAAATTAACTAGAGATCAAAATTTTTTTTTAACTTTCGGTACCGATGTTACCGGATTTATTTCTGTACGGAATTTATGTAATTCGCTTCGAATACTGATGCAGAGTTAGTATCCAGCAATGCCAGACAAATTTGCTAGTGCAGGAGTGAGACACCAATGGGGTGTGATATTCATATTTTCACATGTATCGCGCAAAACTGACGCCATGGTGTTTAAACTTACTTTTGTATATTGAAGCGTCTTTTTCAGTAGGATTCCTGATAGGTCATTTCACCCGAAAAATATTAACATAGGCTTGTAATCTAGCAACTTTATTGAAGGTAATACTTTTCTTGGAGATAAGAAGTTTCCCTTATTGACACGAAGCTTCTCATTAAGATTTCTATCAATAAAATTCTGGTTCTCAAGTTCTGTTTGAAGTAGGTTAGTGCAGTGTTAATCGATAGGGATCAATCAAAAGCCTCGCAATATCTTTGAACTCCTGAGAAGTTCAATAGTTTGGTCGTAACTATCTAAGTATGTAAAATCTTCATGATTAAGGTGAGCTTGTCGCACCCCCTCTTCGATTTGAAACATTACGTAGTATTTTGGTTAGATCATCACAGGAGTTTGCGTTCGAGATTGCTCCGATATCTGTAAGGCAGTTGATTCACTTTTATTCATTCTAGAATGACTCGAACAAAGCCAAAACAGAGTAAAAATTTCCATTTTGGAGAAGAAGATGCATTTCTTGCTTCTAGGTTCATAAGAGATAGATATTTCTACAGACTCTGTCTAACATGCGACCAAAATTATGCGTCTGATGTCAGTGTTAAAGTGAAATTTTTTCGAGATGAAAACTTACCTAATTTTACAAATGATTCTGAAAATTCAAAAATTCCTTTAAAACCGCGATTTTGCGTATTAGCAGTACGAGGAATGGTAGTAAAGGTAACCAACAAAGAAGATTCGCTAGAATAAAGCACCAAATTTCGCTGTTGTCCACAATATGTTCCAATTACGGCAGAACTATTATCCAAGCCGTCGTATATTTTAACGTAGTCAAAAGGACAACTGTAAATGGAAATTAATAAGATTATATAATATTCAACTAAACAATAAATGAATACAATAAATACATACTGTGGACCACCAAAGAATAAATCAAAATCTCGAAATTCAAGACGTATTCGTTGTCCTGGCTCCCCAATAAATTGATAATTACAAGTTAAATCTTTAGGATATACACCAGGGTAAGTGGGACTTTGTAAAAATCCTTGACGACGTCCCGGTCCTGATATAGTAAAACTGCAAGGCGTACCAATTACAGGTGTGCCAACTTCGTAAATAGCTGAAACAGATTCCAATCAACTTTAAATATTGCAAGTCCTTAACTAATTACTTTTTGTATTAGTATAAGATTGTCTTGTTAATTAAGGAAGTTTTAATCGTCAGTTCGAAAAACGGCACAGGCTTCTTCGTGCTAGAATTTTGTAAGGAATTCATAGCATCTGTTTGGTTCGGTGATGTAAGGCCACCCTGTATATTGGAAATATAAGATTGTTTTGTTTAAATATAAAATATTTTGTATTAACTTACAATCGTTTATAAAAGAATATCGGCCAGAAAATAAATCTGGTGTAGTCGCATTTTTATCAGTGGTGAAGGCAAGGGCAATGACTCTTCGCAATGATACACGTCTACGTGGTGGAATTGGGCCGCAATATCGACCACCCCACGGCGAATCTATCAACTGCTGACCTCCACTACCCGGTGGTCCTCCTGAACCCCCACCAACTTCTGCATATACATCCATGAATTCGTGCATACACCTATACATTATATAAAATAAAAATTACTCCAACAATTTAATTTTTTATATATATTGTTCGTTTATTCCAAAATAGTCTAGTCGACAAGTTTAAATTGGTGAAATATAGCAATAATGGTCGTAAAATGACGTGTGATAGCTTGTTGGATTCAGAATGAATTCTAGAAAAATGTTTCTGAAGCTTTTTTCAGCACATAAAAAAAAGTGCAAAAGTTATAAACAATTAAAGATGAAAGAATAGGTATTTGGTTTTTCGCCAATATTTCATAAAATATGATTATTTAAGTTATTAAAAATAAGGATTCTTAAAGATAAGAAGATATCCAATAAAAACTTCTACTAACGAAAGTTTATTTCCATCATATATAATTTAAATTATCGCTGAAAATAGGTCTTTTGCGTCAAGGCTTGCGATATAGGTTTTTAGATTGTTGTAATATGGTAAAAAACGAGTATGTCACACAAAATAATTTTTTTAAAGTACCTACTAAATATTAATGTAAAAATTCCAAAAAATTATGGTGTATTCTGAATACTTTAAAGAATTTATTATTGTTGGAAATAATTGGCGTAAAATTTGTTGGCTTCGTGGAGCCCTTCTTATAGATATACTTAACAAGATCACGTCAAAAAAGTTTTAATACTTTGTTTATAATAATTTATTTTAAGTTAACAAAAAATGCATCAAGCATTTAAAAAAATTATTATAATCAAAGTATAAAAATTTTTTGACGTGAACTTATTAAGTATGTATATAAAAAGAGCTGAACGAAGCCAAAAAATTTTAGGCTTTTTTAACATTTTTTTAAATTTACAATTAAGACGAAAATTCGAGAAAGTTTTGTTAATTTACAATTGTCTGATTTGTTGAAAAATTTACTTTAAGATTTTCCAACGGTAATAAATATTTTAATGTGCTTAGCATACATCATAACCTTTTCAAATTTTTAAATTAATTTATAAAATACCATAAAAAAATTATTTAGCTTGAGACACAAAAAAACGTATCTTCTCCTTAAGATTCTTTTTTCTTTCTTTTTTTTAATTTCTTAAATATTAATATTTTATGAAATATTGTCGAAAAACGAAATTGCCTTTTTTTAATCTTTAATTATTTATAACTTGTTCAATTTTTTATGATGTGAAAAGCGCTTTTGGCACATTTTTCTAGACATCATTCCGAGTTCAACAACTTTCACAAGTATTTTTACGACTATTTCTATATTTCACTAATTTGAACGTGTTGACTAGACTAAAGAACAGATTTTGGAGTATCAAAATTCTTGTTTTATTTTTAAAAAAATCTCCTTTATGGATAAAAACTATATGTGCTAAATACTAGATGCAAAGTTGTAATACTACTTATAAAAATTGCTAATATTAAGAATTCGAATTGTGTACTCAAGCTCCTAATAAAATTACCACTAGTGAATTAAGGCATGCAATTTTTTATTAAGGATTATGCAAATTTGTATGAATAAAATTTTCTATAAGTAAATATAATCACTAAAAATTTCACATTTCATTTTAATTTTTAGTTGGGTTGTATTAAAAAAAAAAAATTATTTATCTAACTCGTAAATTTTCAAAAATGATTCTATTATTCAAAAAACCTTCAGTGTGTTCTGAAATTCAAATTCAGTAGCTGGATTAATTAGAAATATTGTCAATTGATTAGCTAATCAGAAGCGTTATCACGCTAATACACTGTGCCCGTAAATTTTTTATCCATTATATATTTTTGACTTTAAAATAATGGAGGGGTTTTGTGATTTTAATATTTTCTCTTGAAATTTATATCCAGAGACTATTTTTGACATACAAAAATATTAAAAAGGTAACTTTCAGTAAAACTAGCTTCAAATTTGAACTTCTTAAGGGCAAAACAATATTTTGCTAACTTTCTCAGAAACTTCCGAGGACTTCAAATATAAATTCCAAGAGTAAATCGAATATCATTGCACCTCCACCACCTTAACATTAAAAAAATATATTGGAATGATAATTTATTTAGCAAAAAAGGTGGAATCTTATTTTATTGAAATTCAAAATTTGTTAAATATTTTCACAGAAGGATTTTTGAAAGTTTACGAATAAATTTTTAATGATATGCTTTTATTGCTCTGTATCTAAAATTAATGAGAAAAGAAGTTGTGAATTTTGTAAGCAATGTGTTTTATGGATTGAGTTTTCTAAAAAAAAATAGGTTTTTGTGCATTTTTGAAAGTGTGTATTTTAATTTGAAAATATTGGGTGCAGTTTTAATTTAGTTTTGAAAACTTTGTTTTTATTATGTTTCAACCTTATTGTGAAAGAACTCATTATGCAAGAAAAAAATGTTTTTGTGTTGCAATTAAATTTCTTAAAATGTACACACAAAAAAAAAATAAAATAAAATAAAAAATAAATAAACCTAAACGAAAATTACTGGACTATGAGCCTATAATGAAGCGATACATCCTCGTCTCTTTTTATCAGACTTCTTGAGAATTGATAAGCGCAAATTTTTCGATGTCGAATTTGTAGAAATCGAGTTTTTCGATTTTCGTATAATAGCTATTTTTTTGACTGATGAACATATATGTTAAAAGAATTATTGACAATAGTATATATATGTGAGAAAAAATGGCAGAAAACATGCAACCGTCGAAAACGTTGCAAAATGGGGCGCAATTGTCAAATTATCAGTAAAATCTGACAATAATTTTTTTTACTGTATTTTTATTAAGAAACGTGATTGTTACGTATACAGATATTTTTTAAGTAAAAAAATCCTTTTAAACTGTATTGAAATGAAAATTTGACTGATAAGTCTAATTTGACTGCTTGTAAAAGAATTATTAAAAAAAGCTTTTATGTTTAGATGATGGGATTATGACAATCAGTTTCCTTTATGTACATTTTATGGTGCTTAAGTAAAAAAATCTACCAGAAAATATTAAATATAATAAATATTGTGATTTTAAAAATATGTATATTTGAAAAGGTTTGAATTATAAGAAAATAGGTAAATAATCGATTAATTCTCAAGAAGAAATTTTTTTTTTGAAATTTATTCGTTATTGTGTTTGTGGCTGATAAAAAAAGACTAGTTTCAAATGATTTTTAATTAATTAAAATAAAAATAAAAAATTCTATAAATCAATGAAAATTAAATAAAATAATTAAAATATTAATAATATTTATAATTAAAACAACATTGTGTAAATAGTAAGTAAGCATTTTTTGTAAATTAAAAACTTGAAATCATAGACTTATAACGATTAAACACGAAAAACTTCAATTTTCCCTTTTACTACCCTATACTACTTAAAAAGAATTTAAGAAAATGAAATAATTTGTATTGTTAATTGTAAATTGTATGTTCAAGTAAATTAAATTAGTTTAATAAATGTGTGTTCGCCTATGCGCCGTATTCTAGTGGGCGAGTTTTGAAGTTATTAATCACATGCTTCAGCATTGCCACAAGGGATTTGAATCATTTTCTACCCTTTTTAATCTTCCCGTGCTTTAATATTATTTTTATAAACCCTTTCCCATCTTAAACGCAATGCTATAGGATATTTATCACTTCATTGTGACTGAATGAAAGACAAGAAAAACGTGATAGGTAAAAGAAACATATGGCTTAATGGTTTCCAATATAATTTACTTAAGTTAGATACTTAAATACTTTTCTATGCCTTTTCAAAATAACATATTTTTGTGCCTCATCCTTTCTTTGTTGTTTAGTGATGATTTAAACACCGTGTTCTGTTATTGACTGCAGAAACCCGGCTTACCAAAATAAGCTAATTAAGACAACAAAAAAAACTCCTAGTCCTAATTTAGTCCCGAATAAGTATTTTTCTAATGTTCATATGTTAATGAAGTATTTTGTGTACTTTTTAAAAATCGAATTCGAAAGTACAAGTCTATGATTTTTCATTGAATAAGTAATTAGTGTTGAATACAAAAAATAAATGATAATAAAAACTAATTAATTAAAACTGGAAATAATTGATATTTGGTGTAAACATAATAAATATTAATACTAATATTTTATCTAGTCAAAATAATAAACCCACAACTTTGGGAAATTCGCATGGACCTGAAAATTGAGACAACTTTGTAGTATATTATTACAAATAAATCATCATTTAAGCTAACAATTTTCAATAATTGGCCAAAATTTCTATGATCAAAAAAGGGTCAATGATTTCAAAAAAAGATAAAGTCGTAAATGTACAAGATACCAATCTTGTACAAGATACCAATTTCTCCATAATTATCACTTTTCCACATGATTCTTATGTAGAAAGTTCAGCCAATTAAAACGAATTTAATTGAACGTTTTACTAATCTCGAAGGTACACAAAAAATTCGTCGAGTGGAAACTTACTGATTCTCAGTTTATTGAATTATGTAATATCTTATGAATTCCTCAATATCCGTGAATGATCGTGAGTCGAGTATAAGGACTATTTTGAAGGAAATTGTATAATGCACAAATTTTGAAAATGACATATTCAAGATAGCATTTACCGTTTAAGAGCTGTATGAAAAACTCATTTTTTAAATTTCAGTTCCTGAATTTGTGGTAGAACTGGGATAAGACTTTTCACTTGTTCATCCGCTCAATTTAAACATTTGAACGTTTAATTGATTAAAAAAATGTCATAAATAAAATCTAAAAAGTTCTCATCGATCCAAGATGTGGAAAAAAATTTACGCGGAGTCAAAGGTCACAAAAACAGGTTTTTCGCGATTTTCAGGGAATTTTTAATGCAGTAAAGAAATGATAATGAGTCATAACAGCCTCCTTTACGCCAAAATTATTCACTGCAAAGCTGGCGTCGATTTGATTGTCCCTACTCTCTACCATGACTACGGACCCAACGGATATATGTAAGTAAAAATTGTATATATGTAACTTACACTGACCAATAGAAATGTATTATACCATGTATATATGAAATATACATAGTATATTAAGTTTAGTCCCAAGTTTGTAACGCTTAAAAATATTGATGCTAGGAAAAAAATTTTGTCATAGGTATTCATAAAATCACCTAATTAGTCCATTTACGGTTGTCCGTCCGTCCGTCTGTGGACACGAGAACTCAAAAACGAAAAAAGATATCGAGCTGAAATTTTTAGTACTCAGGACGTAAAAAGTGAGGACAAGTTCGTAAATGAGCATCAAAGGTCAATTGGGTCTTGGGTCCGTAGGACCCATCTTGTAAACTGTTAGAGATAGAACAAAAGTTTAAATGTAAAAAATGTTCCTTATCAAAAAAAAACTTTTGTTTGAAACATTTTTTCGTAAACATCACTGTTTACCCGTGAGGGCGCCAATTAGGCGGAAATTTTATAATATGTACTATACTTGATTATCAGTTATGTATGTGTCACATGTTTGTATGTGTTATGTGATAAAGAAATCAACACTGACTATGCATGGTATTTCAACAATTAACTTAATCAATTGTTTGTTTTCTCTTGTTTTTACTTGTATTAAAGCTTCAGTGATGTACGTGGCGTACTTATACATATTATGACAATTGCAACTCTTCCAACTTTTTGAATTGTTATATTTCAGACACGGTGGCTCTTAGGAAAAAAAGTATTCAGACATTTTTATATTTAATTATCTGATCTACAATTTCCGTCTGAACTTAGTTTTTGTGACCTTTGACCACGCGTAATTTTTTTCGCACGTCTCGGAAGGATGAGGACTTTTTAGATTTCATTTATGATGGTGTTTTGAACAATCCTACCAAATTTCAACCGGGTGCAAATTTTTGTACCTTCACTGACATTTTTTTATTTAATATGACCGGATAAGTAATGTGATTAAGGTTTGTTTTTATTTCAATCTCGATGCGAATTTTTTCTTTAAACCATTTTTATTTTTATTTTGACTGGATAAAGTATAAATAAATAAAAAAAACTGTATGTGTGAGCAATTCAAAACCATTATTAATAAACAAAATATCTGTTTTAAATAATTATTAGTATAGTGTGTCAACATTACTCACGCTGGGAGTTCTCCCACTGCCGCTCCACTATAAATTAGCAGCAATACACAGTAATAATTGAATTTAAGAGAGTCAAATTTTTATATTGGTTTTAAAATTATAGAAAATGATGATTTATGATTTGTTCATATCCAAGAAACTAGATAATTTTGATTTTGATATAGAAATTATTTCGAATATTTTTTTTTTCAAAAATCTCATATTTTCTTGGGTATAAACATAAACTAAGAATTTATCATAAAATTTTGAGCCTGTCAGATCATAGTTTATGTTCTGACATACCTGGTGCCTAGGGTAAATGGTATGCCCGTCGTCTCCTGGAGTATTCGGGAAATTCGTTATATAATCCGTCCCAACTCGTTAATCGCAGGTTTTCGGCCCAAACTCGTTATTGGGGAATTTTCGAGGTACCTGATACCCATGGTATCCGATTCTGTCGTGATATTCGTGTTCAGCAACCCCAAAAACTACCGAGTAAGGAGTTTAAACCGATTACGAAGTAAATTACCTGAAAAATCACGGAGATGACGAGGATAATGTTTACCCTGGGCATCAGGTACCTCAGAGATAAATTTTGACGCGATATTCGTGTTTAACGATCCCAAAAACCGCCGAGTAACAAGATTGGAATCATTACTATTAACCGAATTGTGAATTTAGTAGGTATATTAACAGTTAATTTAAATTGCAATTATTAATGCAAATAAATTAATTATGTCGCAAAATTTCCAGACGCATTCGATTCGTTAGAGCAATTGTAGTCCACGATGTAACTACAATGACAAAATGAGTGTGATCGGTGGCGTGCTCAAAATATTATGTCGAGTGCCATTAATGGAACGCGTCCCATTGGTTCACCTTCCCTGCCCTAGAGCTTAATACGCTCAAAATTTAATATTATTAATACGCATTAAAAAATATTCCTGTTAATATATACATATATGCTCAAAATTTTAAGATGAATTCTTAGTCTATTATTTTTATTGATTCAAAATAAAAAACGATGAATAAAATTGTTTAAAAAAAATTAATGCGTTTTATTAGAATGTGAATTCTTTTTTTGCATATCAATGCTCTATTAATATATACATACAAATCTATATATATAAATATTTACATACGGGATTTGTGTTTGATAATTGGGCATTGTAGGTACTGATTTAAGTAAAAGTACACATTTCTTAATTCCCTAGGAGTATCGTGTTTTTCAACAGTGATGCATTATACTCGTTTAATAATAATGCCCAATAATCCGTTACACATACGGTAATATATACAAGGAACATGTACATTTACATACAAAACATTCATACATTACATTACATATAAAATTACACATTCATACACGAGAGGGGATTGGTTTGGTTGAAGTGAAACTGCCATTAAATTATGGGTGGTTGATTATATGACCTTTATATGTAGTGTTTAATTACTTTCAAAAACATTCGTCGAAGTTTTCACATGGTATTAATTATAGGGTAAAATACGATTCATTCGAATAATGAAAAGATAATCATTATTTTCATTAACAAATAACAGCATATAATATTATGAACAGTATAGGATGATTTTCTTGTTAAAGATATTATGTTTTTGAAAATTATATTGCAAGGATTTTAATCTTTTTATGAAGGGTTTGTTTGTATAATAAAAGTATAAAAATACGAATCTATAACTGCAGCTGATGTGTGCGTTTCTATAGGCAGGCATGGGCGAGTTATTTTAAGACGAAGTCGCCATTGTTATAACTTTATTGTGTGCCATAAACTTTATTGTGTGTCTCTTTATCGAAGCCCGCATTGCTCATAGAGGTAGAAGCGAGATGGGTATACGATTCTTCTACCTATCTCAGTTTCTCTTATAGTAATGAGATAGGTAGAAAAAAAATGTTGTCTCTCTGTCTTACTCGTATTTTTCGTTGTTACTGTCTTACTCATATTTAATTTCATTTTATATATTACAATCTGTAGAGCTCAATTTCATTGATTGAAAGCGAAAAGTTTTTTATATGGACTCAGAGTATCATATTGATTACGAATTCGGAAACTCGTAAACAAAAGTGATACATTTTTTTGTATGTATAACACAAAAGTGATACATGGAGAGGTAATAGGGAATATTCGTGTATTTTTTTTATATTTTTAATTCATTGTTTACACCGTTATAACATAATAAAAAACATAAAAACTGTTTAAAAATGCGTTAATTAAGTGTAAAAAATATTGAAAATACAGAATAATTTGTAGATGTTTAAACGCAGTCTTTTGGCGCTCTCTGTTGATGACGTATTAATATGTGACGTGTCAATTGGTGACAGTTCAATGTATAATTTACACATTAAAAAAATGAATTTACAGAACAGAATTTACACTCGTTATTAAGTTATCTAATAAAAAGTCGTAGAATAATAAAACTCAATGTAATACCATACAAAATATAAGTAATTAATATCATACAGTATGTCAACAAATATGACAAGCCACATACTATGACGTCATATCCGTTTTAAAATTTGAATTTCCGTTTTAGAAGTTTCAATTTCTCTCACTGAATTTGTACTTTTATTAATTAATTTTAAGTAATTAAAAAGATATTAATTACTTAAATAATGGTTTAGTTTAAATGTCCAGCCAATAAAGTTACGAAAAAAAAATCAACTTCTTATATTGTTATATTAAATTTTTTTATTCTATATTTTATTACAAGAAAATAAATTTTTGATAAAAAGGTATACAATTTAGTAAAAAAATATATTTGAGTACCTCTCAATGGTAGACTGATAATTTTCTATTGTATAACATTGACGTAAGATGTAAGAATATTGTTTCACATTCACTGTTTTCACGATATCTTACCAATGATATTATCAAGATTTTGGGCCATTTTATTTTTTGCTTTTAAACGCACCTACAATATTTACCATTCTGAAAGCATCCATTAATATCCCAACTTCAAGACAGACAAATCTTACTTAACTACACATATTGTGATGTCGATTTATCGACCGACCGATCATTGTTATACTGAAAACGTACAGCATCAGACGATGGAAAAGAAAAATCATGATTTTAAGCCAGGATGTGGGCTACTTAGTTGGACATAAATACTATTAATGGATAAATTTAAATGTCGATTGAGTGAAGTATAAATATAAACAAATAAGTATACATACAAAAATTTACAAATATAAATTTTTTTTATAGAAAAATGTATTTTTATCATATTTCGCAAATATTTCGATATTTAGTATTTCGACAGCGGTTCCAGATAGCCTCACGGCTAATCCTTCCGCCATTACAATCGTGACCCCCCAATTTGTTAGGGTTTCATGATAAAAATAAGATGTGAAATCTATTTTTATCGGAAATACCAACTAACGGTAGAGTACAAGCATGAACGCCATTCATTTTCAGGGCTAGTTGCTTCAGCAGGTGAGTTGTTACACTATCCTTAACCGATTCTTACTTCCATGGCCACCGTCTTGCTGTCTTAAGCAACCAACACCTTTCATGGTATTTTTTGGTACATTTGAAAATATAATTAATTTTATTTCAAACTTGATTAATTTTTGGTTTTTATACAAAAGATAAAAGAAAGAGAAAAGTTTATTCGTCTAAATATAATAGCAAATAATCAGCCTTTAAAAAAATATAAAACTTGAGCCCTAGTAGATATATGTGGAAATCTGTAATTAAATGCGCTTTTGCAAAAAATTTTATTGGTGGTTCGCGGGAGGAAATTTTGAAAAAAGTATACAGAAATGGTTTTGAAGCCGGTGCAAATTTTTCCTTACAATAATTACATATCTTCAGTAGGTCGAAATATTCAGCCAGAAGTTTTTGGAAATTTTAAATCTGTTTAAAACCACTCTTTAAAATTTTTTTTGCGTCTGAGAGTTAACTTAAGTTATACTGATTAAAATTTTATTTCTTTTCAGAATAAATTATACACCCGGTATGTGTTCCCGAACATGTATTGCAATTTTTCCATGCATGGAATAAAATTCAGCAATAGTTATGAATGTAAACAAATCGTTAGATATTATGACGAGGAAAGCGGTATTCAACCATGATACAGAATGATCATTATTTTGATTTTTCAGTTCGCTTCTTTCCTACTGAAAAATTTCAATATTTCCAAAAACTTCGATACTAAAAGAAGTTTTAGAAAATTAAATATTGAACTTTCGTTTGTTCTCTTTTAGAGCTAGTTTAAAATATGGTGGAAGTGCCAATAAATATATACTACATAACAAGAATTCATATGTTGTATTATTTAATTGCGTTTCCACCACTAATCTATTAAACTGCAAGTATGAGTAATATTTTCGATTATCGTACATATGAAACTATGTATGTGGGAAATTTGTTTGCTGTTGGGAGTTAAGGTCTAGGTTACCTAGGAAACTAAAACTTTTTAAATCGATTTTGGTTGCCATGAATTTTGAAAATGGTAAAATCTTGTGTGTCAATTTGTATTTTTTGTCAAAATTTTATGTTTTATCATTAAAAAAAATTGAGTTGTAAAAGTTATCAGAAGTTAAAAAAAACAGAGATAATTTAAAGTAAGTATAATGCAATTTTTATGTAATGTCATATTAAATATCTTAACCAAACGTAATGTATTCACATATTGGGTTGGCTACTAAATCAGAAATATGTCTTTTTTAATATTGATACTACAATTATTTCATAGTTTCATTTTTTAAAAACTAAAGGAAGCTATAAAATTAAATTCTTTAAAGAATGCAACAAGTTTTTGACTTCTAAAATTAATACCTTAAAGTAAAATATTTTGTAAATAAAAAAAAGAAAGCGCTAAATTTATAATGTATCAAGGAACGAAAGGAATATAGTTATTACCGGGTGTCCTACTACACCTCTCGATCTTTTTACTGTGCCATTCTATATAAAAACCCTTTTCTTTTTGTTATACTCTAATATTTTGTACTACAATTTTTATACCATGCATATATATAATATGCAAGGTATACTAAGTTTAGTATTTATTGCACGAACAAAATTTTGGTATAGGTGTTCATAAAATCACCTAATTAGTTTATTTCCTCAAAAACGAAAAAACATATCAAGCTGAAATTTTTTATTTACAGCGTACTCAGGGCGTAAAAATGAGGTCGAGTTCGTAAATGAACAACATAGGTCAATTGAGTCTTGGATCCGTAGGACCCATCTTGTAAACCGTTAGAGATAGAACAAAAGTTTAATTGTAAAAAATGTTCCTCATAAAAAAATATACAACTTTTGTTTGAAATTTTTTTTCGTAAACATCACTGTTTACCCGTGAGAGCTCAAATTATGCGCAAATTGTATAGTATGTATTATATGGGAATATCAGTTATATATGCGTGACATATATGTATGTGTAATATGATAGAGTAATCAACACTGTCTATACATGGTATTTCAATAATTAACTCAGTCAATTATTTGTTTTCACTTGTTTTGTTTGAATTGTTTGTAAAATATTTCATAATAAATGTTTAGCGTATAACGTACGTTTGTAGTTTTCATTATTTGCATCAAATTTAATATATTCATTCTATTCAATTTAATATACACAATTTTCATTATAAAAAGTTTCGTTTCGAGGTAAGCAGGTAGATATTGTTGTACCTAAAACCTTAAAGTTGTAAACATATAATTTACACGGTTGAAATTAATGTTTATAATATTTTTTTTTTGTTTTAAAGTAACGGGAAAAAAGTTTTTATTATGTATGCGTATAAGCGAAAAATGAATTAAATAGAAATTGTTGGGCCAGTAAACAGCTTCGTGTGGTTAGTAGTTTCTCTATACAGGTTTACTGGGCCTACACATACAAATTACTCGAAAAACCAAGTTATCGTGAGTAATTTTTATAGCAAAAGTTTCAAGTTACATTTTTTCGGATATCGAATAAATTTTAACATTTAATTTAAAATTTTACTTTCCATATTTGAAATTAGCAGAATTACAATTTCTATCAACATTCATAGCAGAGCTAAAATTTGACAGCCAGCTACCTGGTTTGTAGAATTATTATGGAGATTAGAAAAACGAGTTAGGGATTAAACGAGCTACTTTATAAGAAACCTAGCTGACTTTCAAAAGAGAGGGGATCGGACTAAATATTTATTATCAATTCAGGTGAAGAATTCTCACTGGGCGGATAGAAAAGTTGGTTTAAAAAAATCTATACTAGTATGCAAGATATGAACGATTAAAATTTCTAATTCAACAAAGAGGAAGATATCCACTAGTGACGTCATACGTGGGTATAGTCATAGGAGATTACATATAAAACTTTGTTTTGCAAAAAAGAGATGGGTAACCTTTGAATACAATCTTTGATTGCTTATAACATTCACTTTCCAATTTTGTGATGATATCAAGTCTAGTTTTACATTTTTATGGGTAATGTGACCAATTCGACATCAAGAATATCCCCTTTTGAGCTTTGATAAACTTGATTAAGGAGAGACATGGATTTAGGCTGTTATTCGTAAGAATTCATGAGTTTCTCTGAAGTTCTTCATAGCCTACTTGATTTGTTCTAAATAATTGATGAAACTCCTTTTTTTTTGTAGCGTTCTTAACAAGTGAAATATTAATCGAAGTATCAATTTTAACGGATTTTATTTCTATTGATTCAAAAATTCAAAAATAGAAAGATGATTCTTTTAATTTTACATCGATTAGACTAATATGTAATAATTTTTTGGAAATGTGTTGGTATTACGCAGGGAAGTAAACCAATTATTCATAATATCAACTTGAGTAATTGCGTGTAAATTGCTGACCTCGGTATGGAGCCCTAAAATTAAAATTTATTTAAAAAAGCGTGGATTTAAGAGTATTTTAGCATATTTATATAAGGTTAAAATAAAAACTTTTAAAATTTATAAAAATTCTCAACACTTATAAATAAAATTATGAACTTCATTATAATCCAACTATGCATGCCATATTAAATATAAAATATATTTCAATAATATAAGACCATACAAGGTTTTATTTCGTTTGAGCTCCATTGTAAACATTTTGTGCAAGAGCATGGAGCTTTAAAGGTATAGAAATATTAATGTAAAAAATGTGTATTTCAATTTAAATATGCTATTTTTTAAGTAAAATTATATACGTAACAATAGAATTCTATGTATATTAGATGCATGAGGATGTAATATGGTGCTTTTACATAAATATAGGCCACATTTAAAATAAAAATTTTAATAGATACTTTATAGTTGGGTAAATCTACCGCTTTTTGATATTTAATTCGGAAAATTCGAAAAAAAATAGGTTTTAGAAATAGATTTTTTTTTTTAAATAGGCTAATTTTTTTGAATAGGTTTCCTTCGTTCTAAAAAGCAGGGGACAATTTATCTCTACATTGTTTTCTTAGGTGACATTTTCTTAAATATTTCTACTCCTAACGATAGAATTGAGGCGAATTAAAAAATTGCTTGCTATAGAACCCTGAACGTAGCATAAGAACCTCAAAATCTCAAGAAAACCGCAGTAACCTCAAATATTTATAGCCTCAATTTTGAGAAAAACGTGATTTTCTGAAAAATTTAAACAGCCCGTACACTTCAGGGCAAATCATTGGATTTTTACTTCTTTTTTTTTTTTTTTTTAAATTGCATTACAAAACAAAAATGCAAAAAACTCGAAAAATCCAGATTTGAAAAATTTTGCAAATTGATTATCAAAATTCGGTAGGTTTGCTCAACTATTATGTAAAAAATTACCTACCAAAGAAGGGTTTTTGACCTTTATTTTCATAAAAAATAAAATAAAGTTCGAAAACTAAAATTCCGGCGACCTCAAAATCATTCATTAAAAAGTATGAAATCAGAAAATGTTATCATCTGAAATAGTTATGATAAGCAAAATCGCCATTACAGTCAGGGGACCGTTATACAGCCGTTTAAGATTACAATGTTTTCCACAGGATGGTCCCTCGACTGTTATGATGATTTTACTCATTCCAGCAATTTCAGACGAAAATATTCTCTTGTTTCATACTTTTTAGAGTATGATTTTGCAGTCGTCGTGGTTTTAGCTTTTGAACTTAATTTTATTTAAATTATTTTGGGAATATGATTAGGGTAGCGGTTTCGATTCCTGCAGTCCCAACAAAATTAATTTAATTAATAGTTGTGACGAACTGGTGTAGTTCATGGTATATGAATGAAGCGGGTGCACGCAGCCTCTGAAATTGAGAAGCTGATAAATGAAATTATCAGCGGAAAGGTGGTAAAACACATATATGGTATCACAATGGGCTTTAGCTTTAAGTGTGTCCTTCGTGGACGGCCAATATAACCTAACCTAACCTATGAAACGAAGATAAGCAATTATTGAATTTTGAAAACTAAACATATTGCTTAAATATTATTCAAGCAATATGGGGGCTCTCGTCGAATTATGGAAATATCAATATTTTTTTATAGGTCTTGAAATTAAACTAATCGATTCTAGGTATTTTAGGAAATGTGGAATGTGTTTCATGCATTGTATTGATATAATATCTACTTTCATGCAAATCGAAGTAATGGAAAAAATAAAATATAAAATAATTCTATTGGATAAATAATATCACAAATCTTAAAAGGATAAAATTGGAAATTCAATGGATATTTTAGTGAAAAAAACCTATGTAATATTTAGAGGTTTTAAAAATGTGGGTGCAAAAATATTCCCATCAAAACATCAATTTGTAAAATCAAATCTTTAGTAGTCATAGAATTGATAAGTACTTCGAACGAATGTAATTGAAGGCTGAATTTCAGACCCCTTTTGTAAAAATGTTAAAGTTTTTTAAGAATAATTTTTATTAGGTAATTAGTTTTCTTTGGGTCAAATTGTTAATTAAAAGGCCACACACAACACTCAAACTCATTCAGAATATTCAATAACCTACACGTATCTTAGAAAAGTTTCAAATTGAAGAGGAACAATTACATAAAGATTTGAAAACACTTTTTAGAGTTTAATTTTGAGGTAATAATTGGAAACTTTTAAGGTAATAATTGGAAACTTTTCTAATTGAAGAGTATAGGTACATCAAAAAATAAATAAAAAACATATATGTTACGGTTATTCACATATTGTCTAAATTTTATTGCAGTTAGCCCTAACCAGCCTTATTTTATAGTATTAGAATTTTATTTTGTAAAAATTTTGATTTATTAGGCAATAACTGAATTTTAAATGTAAATAATATAAAATTATTCCATGATCAATTTCAGTTGAATATGGATATGTTTTTTTTAAGTCAGAAGTTATAGTTTGATTTATATTCTTTTTCGACCTTGAATAGAAAAATTGAAAATTTGAGGTTCACCGATATATGTAAAATTCTAAAATTATAGTTTTTTATTTTAATATATACTAATTTTGAAGTGTTTGATGTAACTATCAATTATTAGGCGTTGAACTAAATATAACGTTTGAAATGTTTTTGGTCACTTTTCGAGTAGTCAGAATAAAATTATAAATCAACGCACTTATAAAATCATTTTGTTAGTTCATCTATATCAGTTTAAAACAAATAACATATAGTTCGCAGTCTGTTGTCACTTTGTCAAGGTTGTCAAGGATAGTAGAATAATATAATCTGCGGACTAATAGCATCTATGGCTTAGAAAAACCACCCCGAAATCCTAGGATGTCTACGGACAACACGATCGGAAGCACTTGAGATTGTTCGTTTCATCAGGTGCATTAGGTGCGACTCTCAGGCTAAATCTGGTCTCACTCAGGACTAACAAATTACGGTCATACTCGTATCTTACTTCCAAAATACGACTACTATGTTCTCCCAACTTTGGGAACAAGTTCTCACTAAAGAGACTCATCAGACGGGAATGGGATGAGAACTTGGTTGATCCAAAGTGGTATTTTATTCCGACGGGTCTAAGTCAGAGAAGACTGTAGTCGCTTCCAAACAGAAATGATTGCTATTAACGATGTATAGACAGGATAGAACTCAAAACTTTAACGTGCAGCGACGTTACTATCAAGACCTACAGCAAAGATGTACTAAAATCATTAAGTTCGGTCTACCTAACCTCAAAGGTAACACGGAACAAATCAATGTAAATCATTTATATATGGATAACAGGTCACAGGGACCTCCAAGAGAATTTTGAAGACGTCCAGAAATTTTGAATTGTAAGAAATGGCACAAGGGTGTCGAACTGAGAGCTACTCTTGAATGAGGAAATCCCAAGAAAGGCCAATTTGTGGTACTGCAAGATAGATATGGTCAGAGAACAATCGTGGGCGTACCGAAGATCTCCTCTCACTTCAAAAGGTCTTTGTAAGCCAAACCAATGCAGCTATCACAAGACAATAGACGGTAGGCACGCTGAATGATTGGGCCAACCTTTGCCTAACGATTATTGCAGCAGCTGTCACAGTAAGAAGGAGGAAGCGATGCCTCATCTTCTCCGTCGCTGTCCAGTACTTGCAACGAGAGGGTTGACTCTTCTGAGTCAGCCTTTCTTTGACTACTCAATTTTTTTGTTATCACAACGGACTAAATGGTGTAGGTGTGTTTCACTCCAGCGTACGGGCACGTCCCCACGTACGGGCTTGTACGCACGATGCTCGTACTAGCGACTTGTTAGCCCTTGCAAGATGTGACCGTATGCATAAAAAATATAAAAAATCCATTGAAAAGTTTCCCAAAAATCATCAAAAATGACTGCTATTTTAGACTCCTTAGATTTAAGGAAATAAATTTAAAAAGAATATTAATACTGCTCGTCTTTAGTTACTTTGTGCCCGTACTACTAGTTAGATTTGGCTACGGACTTACACTCCAGGATAGCCACTCTAACCTAACCTAACCTAGAAAAATTAACTCTTCTTTGTGTTGAGTAAATTGTAATTATTTACACTGTACAATTACAATAAATAAATACTATAAAAATATTACATAATATGATTACTTCCATAAATTACTGAATTTCATAATTATGAAAGCGGTTGGTAAAAATATTTTAAAATAAGTCTTTCTTTGCTACGATCTTTTTACAGGAAAATAAGCCTAGATGAATACTCGACGTTAAAATCTTCTTGGAATGGCGAATGACTTAACAAATGTGCTTTTAGTTACGTGGAATCGATAGCTACTGTTTGTCTATATACGGTAGGTTTGCATAGATATCACACGCGCTTCATATACCTTAATTATGCTGGTAGACAAAACTTCCGGTCGATGCGTGTTATGCATAACTCGATATATATTACTAACCATTGTATTGTACTGCATACAAATCTGTTGTTTGGTTAAAATTTTATAGAGTAATAAAAGGAGCCAAAACTTATAGAATAGGATGCAGTAAGACCTTTCTGCCCTTTACATAATTAGGCTTAGAGTAGCTAATTTGTTGGATTAGAATCAATTTTTTGATATATTTGTGTTAAAAGACTTATTTAAAAAATATTAAATTCTACAATTACATATAATGGTAAATACTTATATTTACATGCATGCGATTTTTTATTTATTTATTTATTTATTTAATTTTAATATTAATTAAAAAAACAAAAACATATTATTTGTTTGTGATTTTGTTTCAAGTAATAGGGAATATTAATGTAATTTTTTTATATTTTTAATTCATTGTTTACACCGTTATAACAAAGTAAAAATTATAAATACTGTTTAAAAATGCTTTAATTAAGTGTAAAAAAATATTTAAAATACAGAATAATTTTGAGATGTTTAAACGCAGTCTTTGGCGCTCTGTGTTGATGACGTTAATATGCGACCTGCCAATTGGTGGCAGTTAAATAATTTACACTTTAAGAAATGAATTTACAACACAGAATTTAAACTCGTTACTATTAAGTTTTCTAATAAAAAGCCGTAGAATAGTATAATTTAATGAAATACCATATAAAATGTAAGTAATTAATACCATACAGTATGTCAATAAAAATGACAAGCCATATACTATGACGTTATGGCTGTTTTAAAATTTGAATTTACGTTTTTGAATTTTGAATTTCTCTCACTGAATTGGCATTCTTACTAATTAATTTTAAGTAATTTAAAAGATTTAATTACTAAAATAAATAATGGTTTAGTTGAAATGTCCAATCATTAAAGTTACGGGGGAAAAAATATTTGAACCAAATTTAAATTTCATGAATATTCCCTTTTTATGAAACGTCTAATCAAAACTGGCTTCATAAAATTCATTCAAATACGATTTGGAAAACATAATAGCCCGTTCATGTGAGATTACGCGGTACAAGTCCATCCTTAACTGATTTTGACTTGTTTCTACCAATTCGTTAAGAAGCCTATTGATTGTCATTAGCCCTAATGATTTTCAAGGACTTGCGAAAAAAATATTAGTTGGTGACGACGAAATTTTTGTTATTAATAAATATTTTTTAGTCTTTACAGTTGAAATATATTCCATTCGGGTTGTCAATTTTGGTTTCCCAGAAGCTTTATAGAATTATTCTGTTGATTTGTTTTATGTTTTATCCATTATATAAGATGTTTTTGTTTTAAGATGATAATAATATTTTTGTTTAAGTCAATTTAAAGTTTAATAAATTTGTTTACATCAGAAAATTATGTTTTTTGTACTAAATTCACGAAATAATGAAATTGATTTGTAAGATTTCAATATTTCGATTCATATGGATTTTAAATTATGGATAAATTGAAAGTGATTAAAAATACATATAAATCTGCGACCAATAACTAAGAATATTATGATCTCTATCGCAATTTTTAAAAATTCTAACATAATAATCTGATATGAAATGGTAAATGTAAATAAATATATATATTTTAATTAGTTTTGTTATCAATTAAGTATTAATTTTTATATTTTTTATATAAATTTGTATGCAATATTTTTATTTAATTTCTAAACATCGATATTCAATATCAAATAATACAAATTGTCACAAAAATGTATAATTTAAAAGTTAAATTTAGAACGTTAATCATTAAATAGGTATTTTGAATCGGTCTCTAAAATTTTTGAGAAAAAATAGCCTCATATACCATGTTTTAATCAGTATATAGAGGTATTATGTTTTTCATAAATATTTTAGATTGAAAAATCATCACGTAAGAAATTTCTTACTCATGTAAATAATGAAATACACCAAATTTAATTGTGACATATTTGTATTTAATTTAAAAAATAATGACATTTAAGCATATTTCCACATAATATAAAAAAAATTTACATGTATACAGGTTTCAGGGATAGAATTGATAAGAATAAAAAAAATTATATTATTAATTTTACAATTAAAAATCATTTTTATTAAAATCTCTTATGCCGAGTTACATCAATTTTTGGTCGGAAAGTAAGGAAGAAACAATATTTCTCAAACTTAGGGGATGCTCAGACAATAAAGAGGAATAATTATATTTCCAACACATTTTCCATGCAGTGTTTATCAAAATTATACGCTTAAAGTAATGAAAACCTTGAACAAGGCTCTGATTTCTAAAAATAGTCAAGATTAGTCTAGAAATAATCAGATCATGTAGTTGGTTACTTGAATTGAAAGTTGAATAAAATGGTCTCTATCAAATTGGGATTTAAAAAAAAAATTTTTTTCTTTTGTTTTGTTTCGTAAAAAAATTGCGTAACGTCATAATGTCAATTAATAATTGTATAAAGTGTATAATATTTAATTAACATTATTACGTCACAACGATATTTTACGATCATTGTTCTGGTCGGGTGTTTTCGTTTCTCTTTTAAAAAGTTCTTTTAAAACTGTTTGTAATTTTAAAATTATCATGAAAAAAAAAAAACAGTTTTGTTATAAAATATGTTCCATTTTTGTCAAAAAAAAAAAAAAAAAAAAATTGGTTCAAAATCCCAATTATTTCATTCAAGTTGCCACAGGATTTGATTTCTAAAACTATTTCTGGAATCTAGAACTATAACCAATTTGCTTATAAAGACTTAGGATGGACCGTATAAAAATTTCTTTTATTCCATTTTTTGTTCAATAATAATTAATAAAAAGTATTTAAAAAAAGAATTGACATCATTAATTTTTTTAAGAGTGTTTTGTTTCTTCTTTACTTCGGACCAATCGGCAATCTGATCAAAAATTTTGAATAAAGTAATTTAATTTTCTCGACGAACAAGGCTTTTTATAAAGAATAACTTTTTGTAGTAAAATTAATAATTTTTTTCTCTAGTCAATTCCTTCCGTAGACATTCTGTATAATAAATATTATTAAAAAATAAAATATATAAAATCAAATTATCTTTTTAAAATAACTTATTTAAAAAATAAATTGAATAATAAACGAAAAAAAAAATAAAATAAACGAATACTTACTCAGGTGGTGTACCACGAAGATTGAATGACGTAAAAGATAGGTCAACACGTTGCCCGGGGCCCGCCACAAATGTATATATACACTGTGTGGTGTGCCCCAGAGGATTGAAGAGTTTGGGCGCGTGAAATGTGCCCTCCAAAGGAGCCGCGCCCCGACTCACGAATGTCTGGTCACACTCTGTAAAAATTAGTTATAATTTAAAATATATTTAATTTTTTCACAAATTAAATAATTATTATATAGATAATTTTAATTGAAAAATATTTATAAAAATTAATTTCGTTTTGATATTCACTTTATATGAAGTAAAATGCTATTTCAACCACTTTTCCTTAGAAGGAAATGAAAAATAAATTTACTTGAGGGTAGTACTATCGGTAGAAGACTTTGTATTCAGAATTTAATGAAACTTGGCATAGTTGTCCATTATTATATCATAATTAACCAGTTAAATTTTTAGGGGCCTTCAGAGAACTTAAAAAAAAGATATTTTAACATTGATCCTTATGGGAAATCACAGATTTTATTTTATTATACAAAACTGGACATTCAGATTTTCAGTTCTCTGAAGGCCCCTGTTTTAACTGTTTAACTATGATATAACAATGGACAACTATGCCAAGTTTGATTAAATTCTGAATGCAAAAAGTCTATTAGCGATAGTACTACCTTAAAGGAAAATAGGATATTTATACTATTATTTGGAGCACTTGTGATTTTAGTTCATATAAAATAATTTTAATTTCAATTAATCAAAATTTTTTGTCAATATCTAAATAAAGTCAGTTGGAGTTCAAATTTTATTTATTTTGTTTAAAATAAAACTCCTTGGGAGGAAATTAATTAAAGAATTATTTTGAAATTCAATTTTTTAAATATTTTATTTAAATAATCATGTCATGTCATATAGATTCAAATATGACCATTATCAAATTATCTCAGTTTAATAATGATAGTATAAATTGAAGCATGTCATGATTATTTTTACAAAATGTATAAATAATGGGATTGATTGATTGATTGAATTAAAAGATTTGATTAATTGAATTTTTAAGTTTTCAAAAATATTTGAAAATAAAACTATATCTATAAGTTTGAAATAATTTAGTCTTAAAATCCGAAAATAATTAATAAATTGCGTAAAAAGTTTAACTTTATTTAAATAGAAATTTAATTACACATTATGTTCAGCAAGAAATACAAATTTACATGAGATTATTCAAATTTTCTTGCTGATAATTTAAATTTACATGAGAAAACTAAATTCTTCTTCAATCGTTGTTATATTTGAGTTTTATCACTCAACTTCAGATTCAAAGTACAAACCGATTTTTATGAGTTCCTATGGATTTGTAAATCGTATCCGATAAATTTTTTTTATGGTCTGGGACAAATGAATGTGTTTTGTTTTCGGCGTAGGATAGTCCACAAAAGAGGTTATTTGGTTGAATAATAATTTTTTCGGTACGGAATTTTGTAAATGAACGCTTTCTGTCTACGTTAAGTGTACGTTCCTGATACTACATTGAAATTCTAGATGATAAATCAAATGGAAATCCTTAACAAATAAATTTAGTGAAAAAAATTATGCTGATAACATTTTTACTGATTTTTTCACGAATGTTATAAAAATAAATAAAAATTTATCACTCTACTAAAAATAATGACTATTTTAATGGATTTTTATACTTTGATAAATCAGTTGTACCTACTTATTTTCAGGATTTTAAGACATCAAAATTTTCTGTTTTAAAATAGATAATAAAAATTAATGAAACATAAAAGTATATAAAATGCTCTCAACATGCATTCAAAAATATATCATAAAACTTGAAAGTGAAAAATTGTCCATGGAAACAACAAGCACAATATAAAGGATAGTTATCAAAAAAGTGTTATGAAAATTTGATTGATTGTTCGGTGCAATATATACGTAACTAATAGGTAAAAAAAGGAAAACCGTGTGTTAACATATTTTTTTTTTCATTCTATATTAAACCAATCAAAAAAAGTACAAACAATTGATTTTTAATAAGGAAGTGATTTTTTGTAAAAATGCCAATATTATTATGCCAATCCATAAAATTAAAATACAATAAAAATTTTTTTTTGTTTTTTAATATTAATTTTTCAGTAAAAATAAAATATATATGTATTTTTATAAACGCGAAAATGTCTTGTTTCTTTTCCGTTAAAAAAATAAAATCTCGTTTTGGAAAATATATTATCCAGTGGTAGTTTTAATTTACTTGGTCGAATTCTACTCTTTTAAACTTTGATATTTATCTACGTATTTTTCTTACTAAATTAAAAAATGTCGAAATATATTCAGAAATAGATGTCAATTAAATAATAACTTTACTGTATTTATTTTAAAATAGAAGGTTTGTGGTTTGAAGTCTTTTGGTGATACTTTTCTGACATGCAAATATTTCTTTAAAATTAGACATGCGTTTTTTTTTTACTCCTTGGGCTTTTTTTTTGTAATATAAAAATTAATTTTTGATGTTGAAAAATATGTATAAAGTAAAATTTCTTTTGTATATTATATACCAATTCAACGTTTGTCAAAATATATATATATATATACAGATTTGAATAACATGCATTGTCTTGGTTCGACATTTGTTGTATAGGATATATAAAATACTAAATGCCATAATCAGCAAATTGTTCTTCGTGTAATATGGTTTAAATTTTCACCAAAAGACTTTAAAAGCGTTGATAATACTTAACTATGTTCGCGGTAGTCGTTGAAATAATCAAAAACTTATTGACAATTCGCTTAGTGCAAAAGGGTATGTGGTATTTATTTAATGCCGCCTCACGGAAATATTTACACGAGTATATGGATAATTTTCAATGTTTACGTATTTTATTTTCATATAATAATCCAGAAACCTTTGGCTTGAGATATTCGAAATGTAGAAAGTATTAAAATGTTTTATCTGTGTTCGAAATATGCCGAAACATACGTTTCCTATTGTGGCCAGTTATTAAAAGCAGTCAATTCAACAATTTTTTTTTGTTTTCTTCCCGAAAAAAAAGGTCTAAGATTTTATATTCTCGCTTTCTTGCTTCCATTTTACATTCTGCAAGGTACAGTTCCCTTTTTCATTTTTCCAACTTAAACACAAATACTTGCCTTGCTTTTTTACAAATCAGGTCATTATTTCTATTCTTTAAAAAGTAGGCAAAATCGTAACTGTTTCGAGAATTTCTCATTATGTTAGCCAAATAGAAGTATTTTTCAATCCTCATCAAGATTCCTCTAAAAAAATTTCTACGGAATCGCAATATAGCAACCTTAGTATTAATATATCTCATACCTTTCTTATTTTCAATTATCAATGAGATAGGGCAAATTCTATACCGATTATGAATTTCCTTTTTTTCCCATAGCAATATTTAAATTTGTTTTCGAAAATACCACATGATTTTTAGATATTTGCTTAAATTTATTAATTTATTAAATTTCTTCTACTACGAACATAGTTAATAGTTTTTGTTTCTTCAAAAACTAATTAGAAATAAATTAATAAAGTATTTATTTGCCAAAATATGATAAATAAATTAAAATTAAATACAATGAAAAAAATTAATCTGAATGTATTAATTAATAAAAAAAACTATATATATTACATAATATTAATTATTAAAATAAAAAGAGCCGAAATTATTATTATTTTATAATAATTATGTATTATAATAAATGTATATAGATATATAGAATAGCATGATAATATTGTATTACATATATATCAACATACTTGGAGATTTCGTGGGCGTAGGACAAAAGGGCGCTAGGGGCGCGGGACTGCTAGTTGTGCCCTCGGCGTCGGGCGCCTCGTAGTATGCTGCTACACAGGCATATTTTATATATCATAATGATAATAATAATATACATACATATATATTTGTAAATAAAATGTTATTTTTTTAAGAAAAGGCATTTTAATTTTTTAAATACTTCGTTTTTGTGTTCATTATCTCATGATATAAATATAATATATCTTATGATATATAAACACACGCTGACATGAAACAACTTTACAACTTAATTGAACAATAAAGTCGTATAAGGTACAATTTAATAAGAACGAAGTGAAAAATGACACATCGATACAAAAATTCGATAAAATGTAGGGGTTTAATGGTACGATGTTAACCACAAGACAAGGTCCCATCCGATGATCTTCTTTCACTTCGCTATTATTTTTAAAAAGGCATTTTATATAATTAGGCAGCCGTTTTCTTTTAGACGAAACTTATTTTTATTGAAAGTGAATATAAGTTATCGCTCAACAAAGAGTTACACCATCAAGAGTTCGATAAATATTAAATTACTAAATGATTTTTTCAAAATTGTTTTATAAAATGCCTTTACTTGAAAAAAACTTAAAACTTTTAATGAAATAAACTTGTAATAAACTGTATTTGGTTTTCAAAACATTGCACCGTTTACAGTTTAAATTTTTTGTAAAGATCCATTTATTTATTCGCAGATTAACTTGATTTAATTCGAATCAAAAGAATTTGGAAAATAATTTTTACAGAATATAACAAAAAATATGACTGCTGAAAGTTTTAGAAGCATATTTAATCAATAACTGGAAATCGAAAGTGTACAATGTTCGAGCTAGCGCAATTGATAACTTTTACATCTTTTACTATAAATGCTGTGTCGTAAAAAAACTAAGGCGTTTTAGGCAACGAACAAAACTATGGTTTTTTAATGCAAATGAATTATTTTTGTTTAATAGCTATAACGATTAATGGAAAATCGCACGAGTTATGAAAATTGTTTTTGCAACCATTGATGTAATAATAATAATAATAATGGGGTTTAACCTCCGTTTCTCTGACATATACGCCTATAACAGAGGCCACCCACATCATTATTTGGTAATCTTTATTTATTTAACTTCATACATATTTAAAATTAAATTTTGATGTGGATGGATTCGGTTACTTCGTTCTTGGATTTCGGTAACTGCCGCTGCCTGGATTCGAACCCGCAACACTCTGTATATACAGTTGTAATGGAGGTCTATTTTTTGGCTTATTCAAGTTAGAGAGTAGTTGTATTTTATAAAAATGTTTCGTAGTTTTGGTCATTAGTCATTCATTGTTTAAAATTTTGTCATGCCCGATAGATAATGATTTCCAAAATACAAAATCTCTTACGAAAGAGATATTCAAAATAATTTTACATTTTTATAATGAAAATAAAACAGTTAACAATAACGAATGTAGAAATAAGAATCTAATACTTTTCTCAGAGCTTTCGATTAAAATTAAAAATTCAGAAATGAAATTGTTTTGCTGTTAGTCAAACTGATAGTCTTTTTAGACATTATATAAATCATTTTTCTGCCAAGTATTGAAACTGTTTTCGAGGTATAAAGAATGAATTGAAACAGTCTATATTTTGTTACACTCTGCAAAGCTATGCATTACAGTTTATTATTTATTTATTTAAAAAGAAAGCATTTAAAAGCAATAATTGACCAAAAAAAAAAGAAAATTAAAAACTTTTCGTTAAAGCGTTATTTATTTTGCAAAACATAAATTATATGTATTTATTAAAATATGAAGAATAAAAATAAAAAATTATTACAAATAGTTACAACATGAATTTTCGATTTGATATTATGAAAAATAGTGAAATGATGATATAGAAATTATGAATGAAAGAAAATACGTGACAAGAAGGATTTACATTAATTAAAAAGAAATATTATAATATAGACGAGAATATCTGTATGAATTGGATAATATTTACAACGAACGAATTTTTAGTGCTAGGGCCAAGCGAAATGTTTGACAGTTATTTCAAAACGATCGAAAATTTGAGTGGCTGTTGGCAAAGTCGTTCCTAATAAGTTATTACAAAACTTTTATATTCGGAGTAGTTTTTCTTTCAAGGTGGGAAACTTAAAATTGATTAATATTGATTAGGAAGACATCCAAATAAGAAGATAATTGAATTACAAATGCAAAAATTAATTATTTGAAAAATAACAGTTTTAAGGTATCGAACAACGGGCAATTCGTTCTTTCGAGCATTAGATAAAAATATGTTTCCATTTTTTAATTCAAGTATCGTATACAGGGATAATCCAAGGAATTGTAAAGTGGACGAGCTGATCTTGAATGACAAAAGTTTTAAAAAGGCCAATCTTAAATGGAAGGACGCATTTGTAGTACTGCAATTCAGACATAGTTTGAATACATTCGTAAGCGTTTAAAAGATTGTTTCTCACTTCAAAGGCCCATTATAAGCAAACTCGTTGCGGCTTGTAAAGCATACTGGTAAGGCGACAGGCACGTTGGACGTTTGGGCCTACCAGTGCACCACGACTATTGCAGGAACTGTCACAGTGCACTATCAATGGATCATTTGAGTCGGCTTTTCTTTAACGTCCATCTCTAATCTGAAATTAGTTGATGAAACAGTACTCTTGCTGTTCTTAAACAGCCTCAAATGGAGTAATTACATAGAGTAGTGTGGTCGAGGATGGTTTAATCCACTTTTTGGTATGACAACGGACCCTATGGTCTAATTGTGTCTCACCCCCAGGATGGCTGCTCTAAGCTAACCTAACCTCCAATTAATTTTCTCATATAAATATCTTCTCTTTTATTGTCAACCAATTAAAAATTTCTTTGTCCACGAAAAATAAGTTCCTGGCTATGAAAATTTTCGTAGAGAAACAGTTACAGTACACATGACTTTGACAATAGTCACTTAAATTACCAGCCGAGCCGTTCTCAAAATACTCTTATTTTTCATTCTTGGCCGTAGAGCTAACTGATAAATCAATGAAAATGAATGAAAATACGTTGGATATTTTTTTATTTTTTTAGTGCAATCCTATGGGAAATTAAATACAGTATAGATTTTATTAGTCGTACTTATAAAAAAAATAAATGTTATACTACTAATAAGGTAAAGATATACTCTCGGTCGATAATCTATCACGTCATCAATATGTGGGAAGTGTTATAACATATGTGTATCATCTAGTTTGAGGGTATATGACGTATAAACATAAGAATAAACGTGAGAATTTGGGTCAGAAAATGTAATATTTTCAAGAGCTTATGTTCATTGATTCTGGTCTCTTATAGTTTTTTTAACGTTATTACATTATTTTTTAAAATTCGATTCGTTTTTTAAAGATATTTTTTCTATAATTTTTACTTAGTAATCGGAATTTTAGAATATTAAAAAGCTTTTTTCCTGGCTTATTGATGTGCTTGGTATGCGATTTGTGTCTCCTTTTTATAGTATGACATGAGATTTGTCGTTCGAGTTTGCAAATTATTTGATTTTGGTATACTAAAGAATTTCCGTATTAACTGTAGTAGTGATTTTATAGGTACTAATTTGGTTTTTCATTTGTGATGGATCAAGAAGCATTGATTAAAAACGTACTTGTAACATACAATTTATGTTTGATCCAATTGTATGATATCGACATTGGAAGAAAAAGCTGTACCCGAAAGTTCCAAACAGGTATAGGTAAGTATCCTTTTGTATAATCCAAGTTTGCTATTAAATGATAATGGAGATACTCGACCAAACAGATAATACCTACTGTCCCCAACTTAAGCAGTCTAAGTCTTAGGAGTGTTTAGTGATCAGCTTGCGAGACTTGAGTGACTTATTAGTGTTGTGCTTCACTGGCGGTCCGGCATATCGTTGTAGAAAGGTAATGGAGAATTCTGCTTTAATAATTCTATGGGCTCTGATAGCTAAAATACCTGTATTTTTGGACACAAATTCTGGTAGTAACATTTAGTGAAACCAGCAGGTTAGACATATATAGTAGATGAAGTATCAGTTCTAATACGCTACCGTGAAGGGCGCCTTTATGTATAACTAATTCGAAAGCTTGCGGTAGGCTTAAAATTATTTTTGTTTGTTTCAAAGATTTTGTTTATTAGCTTATCTACCTGACTTTATAAAGAAATCTAAATGTTGGGTAGCAATTAGTCACCTTTTGTCCTGTTCTAACGATGACATCTGTCTGTCCTGTTCCAACGATGATTCTGATGATAATTTTCATAAGATATGTTTGGAACGGATAGACCTGTACTTTTAATAAAACCTGTAGGTATAAAAGCTTAATAAATCATTGCTTAGAGTAAGCCCATGGAATTAATTTTAAATCTCTATTACTTTGAATCAAAAATATAAAAATTTTTATAGTTCGACTTTCAGACATATATAATTACACCAAAATATATTCCCAAATATGTATATAATATTATCAAAATTCGTTTTTATTTATTTTTTATTAGTTACATTAATTTAATGTACATTTCTAACCTTCCTACTCGTTTTCTGGACTTCTCTCTCTCCTCAAGTCATAAATTATGTTTATTAACTTTTTTTTTTGTATAGAAAAAATACAATTTTTATATTTGTAGGAAAAATTTATGATTGCAATTATCATGTATACGATTTAGCCAAATAACTTATTATTATCAATATAATTTATCAACAGTTTTATTTTTATTGTTCCGTAAATTTTGAACATTATTCATTAAAACTTTGTTCTACATGTATTTTTTCAAAGTTTTGTGATCACTTTCTATCTATACCCAGTTTCTACTGGCTCCAAAGTCGTATGTAGTAAACTCTTTTTAATAACCCTAAAATAATAAATAAAAAATTTTAAAGATTTTGTAGCCTTTAAGAAGTCCATTCCAGTTTTCCATTTCAGAAGTTCATTATGAAAGATTTTTAGTGAAAGGAACACTTAGAAAGACTGAAAATAGTTGAATGCATGTAATCAGATAGAATGATTATTGCAGTAGTGACTAATTGTCAACATACATAGGCTCTCAATGCAAGAGTAGAAAATGATGTAGCATTTGAAGAGAATAAGAAACATGAATATATATATGTACAACCCGCATCCTCGGAAACCCCTATAAGTAAGTCGAATATACTCAGAAACGTATAAATTTGTCATGGGATGACATATGACACATTATAATAGCCACCCTACATTAAAATAGAAATATACCGAGAAACAAGGAGACATGTAGCCTAGCAATATTAGTAGCAATATTACTAGCAATATTAATAAGAATCGTTTGGATATTGTAGATTCAAAGCTTCCATCGACCATCCAATGAAGCAATTACACAAAAAGGCCAACCCATCAGCCAAAGTAGGATTGATAGTACTTATAATTCTATATTTGATCAGATAAATGATTTCATAATTTTGTATATGATTAGATTTAACGCTATGAGCAGATTTTTAGATTTAAAGCTTTGAGCAGATTGAGCTTATTGGTTTCTGTGTGTTGGGCACAGCTATATAAAACTGTATATAATGAAAATTAGAAAGTATGTATCGGGTACAGAAATAAAAATCCTCTCTTCACTTCATTTTCGACAAATAAAAGTCGAGTAAGTAAGTATATACGACTTACACATGAAAAGAGAAGTAATAAGATTTGGTATTTTATAGATATTTGAAAGAGGTAGACATTTTTTAAAGCCTTAAAGCAAATAGAAATCTTCTATTAGTATTAGGTAAGCAAAAAGAAAAAGGGAAAATAGCTTGAATGACGAAAATAATATACGGAACTGTTCAAAAAATACTTTCTACTCTCTTCTATAGTTTAATATTCGTATATTTTTAAAGTGATGCGTCGGATATACGTTAAATTATAATATCAAGTGACTGTGTTTGTGCGTTATCCATTATTTCAGCGGTCTAGAAACAAAATCTAAGCAGGTGAAATTTCCGGTTATAACGATGTTCATAACTTTTCTACAACCGCAAAAAACACGATCAATCTGAAAAACACAGCTTCTCTTAAGTATCACTCTTTTGGAAAAAATCCGTATACTCACAACACCATATTTTCACTGCTATTATTTTATTATAATCCTTAAAGTCTATAAAATCAGCCATTGCATGGATATTCGTGATAAAAATTACTTCCTTCATCATCATTTACTCACCATGATGATGAACCAAAACCAGCATGCAGTTTTTTTGATTATATAGTAGCTTATACAAATTTGCCTATCCTGTTTAAAATCTCTGTGCACGCTATTGAGTACATGTACTGAAAGGCATATTTTATTTTATCGTTTGAATGAGGCTAAAATTCGGGCACATCACTAATATTAGTATGGTGATATCTATAAATATCTTTATAAAAAGAAACGTTAAAATACATTTTTTTTCTTATTCCTGTTTCATGTTCGTGTGTGTATATAGCATTGAGCTGAACTTAAGTGGTTTTATATCGCGTTCTTTCTGGGTATGTAGTATATATTTATGCATGTGTTTGTACGTGAGTATATGGATTAAGAGCCAGGCCAAAAAAATTCGTTGATTTTACTAAAGATTATTTGAAGATTGTTTATAGTAGTTGTGTACACACACATACTGCGGTCAGTCAAGCGAATGATAGAACGGGGATCAGATATATGCTATCGAAACTGTTATTTATATGCAATATACAAGCTGTATAACAATTTTCAGCGTAATATATTCATTTAAATACCACGGAAATCATAAATGAATCTTATTTATTTATTGTACAACAATAATTACTAACTGACCAGCTCTTCTAACATTTAGCTGACTGGCTGTCATAATTGTTATCTATATGCAATATACAATCTGTATAACAATTTTCAGCTTTAGTAAATTCATTTAGGTATCAGCTAAAGTAAATTCAACGAATTTTTTTTGGTCTGGCTCTTCCATTAATAAATTTGTTTCCTGTATGGAGAAAACATTATAGAAAGAAGAAGCATCAAGTAGTTATTTTGTAGTGTTACCAGTGCTATAGTATAGAAACTCCTTGTATCTGTTTCTTCCTGAATCCGTAGATAAAAAATTTAAGTATATATCTTATATAGATCCAATTTTTGATAAAGAAAATAGTGAAAGTAGTATAATATCACGAAAAAAGTCTCTATAATGCAGTATCTAACTTGTGGTCCAAATAATTACGATCTAAGTAATTTTCGTTTACTTTTATTTCATGAACCGATAAACTTTTTAAGAATTTAAATTGAAAAGAATTGGCCTAATGAAAGTAAATAATACCACCTTTCTCTAATATATAAAGAGCTATCAATACTAACAGAATGTTGCTAACGGGTAGTCATAGGCCGTATTCAGATGAATAATTCTCATTTTACGAATAGAATAGTGAAGTTACCCCTATTAGCTCAGTTGATAAAGACATAACCAATTCCGTCCGCGGTATGCTTATGGTAGCGGGTTCGATTCCTGCCGTCCCAACAAAATTAATTAAATTATAGTTGTGATAGGCGCTTATCTTTTGGTGTAGTGCACGGTATATGCACGAAGGAGGTGCACTCAGCCTCTGAAATTGAGGAGCTGATAAATGAAATTATCAGCGGAAGGGTGGTAAAACACATATATGGTATCACAACGGGCTCTATAGCAGAAGAGTGTCTTTCGTGGACAGCCAATATAACCCAACCTAACTTGTGACGTTTCAATTTCCTAATTAAACAAAGAGGAAACCATTCACTAGTGACGTCATACATGGATATTGCCACAGAAATTACATATAAAACTTTGTATTGCTAAAAGGAGATGGGCAACCTTCGAATGCTATAACTTCTTCGTTTTTTAATCAATTTTAATTTCACTTTCAAATTTTGTCATGCTATCAAGTCTAGATTTACATTTTTATGGATAATATGACCAATTCGTTATCAGGATTAACCCCTATTAGGAAAATAATTTATTAAAGGTAAAAGAAATGATCCTGCATTTGTATATAATTTCATTATGACGAGTATATCTTTGACGGTTGGATGAAAATTTGCAATTTAGCACTAAGACGAAATTTAATGGAAGATTGGTTCTATTCTATTCTTATCACGAGGTGATTGAATCATAATTGAAAAATTTTTCCATCCCAGATTTATCACTGTTTGATGATGTTTAAATGCTTATCTTTTCGATAGATGATCCCTTTCAGGTCAGACGGAGGTAGAGATTTAAGTCAATGTTAAGTGCGTATTTCTTTCATAGAAAACTTATATGCCCGTTTTGAGTGTACTCCCTGTCAACAAGATAAATGGAGAGATTTTATCCAATTCAATGTGGTCTTAAATGGTGTGGTTTTTGTACTGACCTAATCGAATTTCTATTATAACACACAACACCTTTAACATCTAACCACCATTAAATTCAGATGTTAACAGTTGTTAGTGATGCTTATTCATATCTCAAAAATAAATGAATACCTCCCACATTTTTTTTAATTATATTATCTTTTATGGTATGGATTACTAGCGATATGCTAGCGATACACTTGAAATAAAGGATAATTTGGCTATTGATAGAAGAAGGTATCGAATTTCGAAGACACTCTCTCCTTATAGATTTTACTGCTTTATTCTCAAGTCGTATGATTAATGAAATTATTCACATTATCGAGTGTAATAATGGAAATTTCCCTTTGGGTTCACAAAGCTTTATAATACCAAATAAAACATCTTGGAGACGATCCGAAATTCTACTCTTTTAGTGAGAAACGTTAGTGAATTATGGAGAAATTTTAAGCTCTCGACAAAAAGGGTTGCGCAATATGTTTGATGTGCCTGGAGTGTGGGACGGTAGCTACTAAATGCATTGACCACAGTTGTTTTACTTAGGTTGGTTCATCCGATGGTTTCAGGATTCGAAGGTACTGATTACTTGGGAAAATAATATGGAAGTACATGAATAATATTTTGAAATGATTTGTAACAATTTCGCAATACTATATAATATTTTCGGAACTATCTTTCATTCTGATGTGACAATAACTCTTAAATGTGTTTTAACCCTACAAATGTGTAGGGTGAGGCATCTTTTAGTCAGATTTTAAGTATAATATATATATAAGGGAAACAAATATTTTTCAATTATTAGTACTTCATTTTCAAGAGTAAATCTTCTGATTAAGAATCTAATAGTATTTTATTCAAATACGAGGGAATATTCATGTATTTTTTTATATTTTAATTCATTGTTTACACCGTTATAACAAAGTAAAATATATAAATACTGTCTAAAAATGCTGTAATTAAGTGTAAAAAAATATTTAAAAAAGAAAATAATTTTGAGATGTTAAAACGCGCTCTCTGTTGATGACGTATTAATATGTGAGCTGTCAGTTGGTGACAGTTAAATGTATTGTTTACTACAGGTGTAATACCCACGTATGTAGTAATTATAGTATATATTCCTGGTAATACCAAACAAAATATAAGTAATATTAATATCATACAGTATGTCAACAAATCTGACAAGCCACATACTATGACGTCATTCCCGTTTTAAAATTTTAATTTCCGTTTTAAAAATTTGAATTTCTCTCACTGAATTTGTACTTTTATTAATTAATTTTAAGTAATTAATAAAAAAAAAAAAAAAAGAAAACCGACTTCAAAAGAAAAACTTTTCCAAAACAAATTAAAATACACTAAAAAGTAAAATAATAACGAAAATATAATTTAGTTAAAATTATTGTTATTTTTGGCGTCGGTGTCAGCCAAGGAAACAACTCTGACAGAACAGTTTCTATATTAGCTTGACTGATACCGACTCCAAAAATAACAATAATTTTAACTACATTATATTATCTTTATTATTTTACTTTTTAGTGCATTTTAATTTGTTTTGGAAAAGTTTTTCTTTTGAAGTCGGTTTTTTTTTTTGTTAAAAGTTTTTATTATTTTGTGATTTTTAGTGAGCCTGAAGTGCACTAACTAATTTATCACTAAAAAAGAATCATCGAAATCGGTTGGCGTGATATTGAGTTATTCGTCCTCTTGTCGTGCATACTCACGGGAAGCACTAGCTTTTAAATAGATTATCAAAATCGGTTAACCCAGTCAAAAGTTCTGAGGTAACAAACATAAAAAAAAATACAGTCGAATTGATAACCTCCTCCTTTTTTGTTTGAAGTCGGTAAAAAAAGATATGAATTACTGAAATAATGGTTTAGTTCAAATGTTTAGCCAATAAAGTTGCGGAAAAAAAATATTTGAACCAAATTGAAATTTCATGAATATTCCCTATTGCATCAGCTACATATAGTAGACCAACCCAATTTTAAGAAAATATATAATTGTTTGTTCCTCTGATGGGTTAAGCTTCACTAAGTCACTATATTTGCTTTCCTCAAAGCGTTGAGTTACATTTGTACTTGACTCAAATAAAAGTCTATTGGATTAAAAGTGTTGTGTGTTTGGTATATTGATAAACAAAGTTGATATAAATATTTCCCTACATTATTGATAGAATATTTCTTTCATCAGGAAAATAATACTGAATTTTCTTACATGAAAGACGATTTTACAGCCCCGAAATTATAGCTAGTTCCAAAACTTACCAAAATATGTTTCACTCTATATATTATTATTATTTGTTTTTACAGAAGGTAAGTATTAGAGCTTCCTTGCTATATAGTAGTATTGTTAGTATTAAAATGTATGTCATTTTATTGTCTAGATTCTACAATGTCTAGATGTTTACGTCTATTTAAACATTGAATTGTTGTTGTATATCTTTTGTATACTATACACCTTTAGATACTGAAATAATAATAATAATAATAACAATACATGAATTTATTCAAGGGTGATTATAACAGTTTAGATTAATTTAAAACCCTAGGGAATCATTTACTTTACCGCAGAAAACTCTATGATATATGCCATAGCCAACTAACATTATTGGCCGTTTAATTAACAGCTTAGCCTTTTTATAAGCGCTGGTTTACTAGCGGCTGGAAAAATATATATGGCTATTCAATTAAACAGCTAAGCAAATGACTTGAATCGGTAATCTTTAACTACTTGGTTAGTATAGTCATTTAAATTTAGTTCCACATTCTGCCACCTGGCGCTGAAACCTACACACTGGCAATATGGCTATGGTAAGTAATAAAATTGTTGGTGTTTCTCAAAGTTTGACTACGTTTACCCCAAAAATTGAGTGTGAGAGTGTAGTAACTACTTTGAGAGAGGCTATGACAAGCCAGTAACCTATCGGTAGGTATTCTAAAAATGTAGTTGTAAACCTGCTGTAAATCCGTGTCGCAATGATAGATGTGCTTGTTTTCAAAACAAAGTTGTTTGCGGTTCCAAATGCATTGGAAGTTTAACTTGCGTTACACTATTTGGTGTCATGGTTACCAAATAACAAAATGTTGTATTTTTTTAAATAACTTTAATAAACAATTTCTAAAGTCAGACATTTAATCTTTCTTTTTGTCAAAAGGTCACCATTTTGTGTGAATGGCCTAAGCATCAGCCAGTCATTTCATTAAATCTTGTATTACGCGCTACAGCTGAGTTCATTCAGAACGTTAGTTGAACTATTAGTAAAAAGGCAAGACTGTTAATTGAACGGCTAAGAAAAGAAATTTAAGTTGCAATAGTCATCCAAATCATTAAGTAACTCTGTTGAGCTCCATCATTTGTCCATAATATTGATCTACAGACATTTTTATAGCAAATTTTCATGAAAATACTTATTATTTTTGGGAACACTTTTTTCGTGTTTAATATGGAATAACCGATACTAATATTGAATAAACCGTTCTCTTCCGTTGAAAATAAAAAGTATAGTAAAGTTGTTTATTTGTCAGACTTGTTTTTACAAAATTTGTTTAAGCAAAACAATTTGTTTGAAACGATTGTATTTGTTTGACAAAACAGCACTTTTATAATTAGAGATACAAACAGACAGTCGTTTTAATTGAAAATCAATTCAGATAAAAATAAACCACAACGCATTGAAGCTCATCCAATTAATAATATTGTAAAATTGCGAAAAGAAAATTGTATATTTATTTGAAATAAAATATTTGTATATAAAATAAAATCATTCTGTATTATATTACTATATGAACTTTTATTTATAAAAGACGACATAGATTTTACAAAATACTGATGATAATAACTGGAGCAAACAATATTTTCATTGATTTATTTACAAACAACACACAGCAGCTTTCTCCCTTATATACATTGATCTTGTCAACATACCTACATACATAAACAGATATATATATAGGAGAAGGTGTAGTACCTGGAATTAATTTTTACATTTATTTGTTTTGAAAACCATTTTAAACAAGTGAAAAACGTAGTAAATGAATGTCAGTGTTTGCAATATTTTTTATAAATTAGAACAGATTTAAAACCAACAGAATTATGGCGCCTTCTCGGACGCCATTTGTATTTTTTCGAATATTTCGAAATTAATCGAAATTATTTTCTAGATTTTTGTTTTTTGTTTTTCCAGAATTGATTACTACAAGACCACTTTTTGAAGCTATCTGCAAGCTTTCAACTTCCTATCTTTTATAAGTTTGGAGAAAATGGACACCAAAGTTTTGTCCTAAGTTGTGAACCCTCGCGAGGAAATAGTGATGTTTACGAAAAAATGTTTAAAACATAAGTTGTTTTTTTTTATAAAGACCGTTTTTTTACACTTGATATTGTGTTCTATCTCTAACGGTTTACGGGGCCAAGACCCAACGGACGTATGTTCCTCATTTACGAACTCAACATCACTTCTTTTATCTTGAGTACGCTATAAAAATTTCAGCTTGAAATCTGTCTTCGTATTTGAGCTATCGTGCCCGTAGACAGACGTACAGTTGGACAGACAATCGAAAATGGACTAATTAGGTGTTTTTATGAAGAACACCAATAGCTAAATTTTGGTCGTAGCATGAATATTTTTAAGCGTTACAAACTTGGGTCTAAATTTAGCATACCTTGATATGTATATCATATATAAAGGGTATAAAAATATTGAAATGAAAATTGTTTACGTTTAGAGTACTATTAATTCTCAAAACTTTTTTTGAGAGTTTCAATGTTAAATATCTGTAAACCATGGTTCAAGAAGTGTGAGCCATAGTGCAAGATCATTACGTATCATGGCTGAGACTATAATGTATCTACAATCATCGCCACTGATTGTACCTGCAGGTGCTCTCTTCAACTTGTAATAATCACAAATCTCTCTAGGAAACACCATAATACCATGTACGTAATTGAAACTTTTAAAGCTTTACAGATATCCTCTTTATTTAGCATCTAAAGCTTCAGATACTTTTATTGATCTATTTGAATGAGACATCTTTTCCCTCAGTTTTAACGTCATCCTTAAGGTTATTCGATTGGAAGTGATACTAAGTACACTCTGGTGTGATCCATGCTTTTTGTCTTATACCATGCTTCATGATATAAAATATGAGATTCGACTAAATTTTTTAGGTGAAGAATTCTCACTGGACGTGCAGGTAAGTGAAGTTGATTTACTAGTATGCAAGATATGAACGTTTAAAATTCCGAATTAAACAAAGAGGAAGATACGCACTAGTGACGTCATACGTGGGTATCGCCATAGAGATTACATATAAAGCTTGGATTTGCTAAAGGGAGATGGGCAACCTTTGAATACAACCTTTGATTGCTTATAAGTTCTTCGTTTTTTAATCAATTTTAATTTCAATTTCAAATTTTGTCATGGTATCAAGTCTAATTTATGGGTTACATGGTCAATTCGACATCAGGACTTTTCCCTGTTCGTAAATTATGATTCAAGATAAAGCACTTTCCCATATATATATAGATAGACAGGACAAACCATTTGAGGTGGTGTTGTGTATTACCTCTTATAATAAATAATAATGGCAGTAGCATTCACCCAAATATTATAATATATACCTATAATAACATAGATAATACGTTTATATTGTTTGTGAATATTTACCAGCAGAGAATTGATGTGAAGGTCTTGAACAACAAACTTTTTACTCTTAATAAAATTTAATAAACCATAGATATCAATAGCTATAAAAACTGTTTGGTAGTGACATATTTGGGTGCGTCATTTTTTCATTTCTGTCTCAAAGTGATTGAATATTATATCAATATTGACTAAAATCAGGCAAAATTTATGAGTGAATTGCGGGAATGACATTTTTTTTCCACTGTTCTACTCATTAATCGTCTAAATAGTACATGGTTATTAGTAAACATTTTGCCAACGTTTATTTGGGCCTCGCGGTATCTATTGCCATACTATTGTTTGAAAGTACTTTCTTAAACGAAGAAAATTATCATATTTCCTTAAAACAGCAAACCCTTACGACTGAAAACCCTTTTAGAATATTGATTTTCGATGTTGGGCTCTATCACATAATTCATATCACGGTAAAAAATACATGATGTTTACTACAATGCTGGTATGGTATAGAGACAGACACTATAGAATCTATGTTAGACGTATCGGGAGTACCAGACGTTTTAGTAGTATCGGCAACCAGTATGTTCCTGACGTTACTATTCTTTCAATACAGTACTTTAAATGGTGTTCAGGCGGATACTGACAAAGTAATATCCACAAAAAATTTTTTACCGTGTACAGTTATCAAAGCGTCGGCAAAAAGACGGATTGTTTTAAAAAATATAGACGAATGTTACAAATTAGCAGCAAAAAGGTAGAAATTATCAAGGTCAAGTTAAAAGAATAATTTTAACAATATTACTATTCATTTTGTTAAAATATATGGCGTTCACGATCCTTGATAAAGTACAACATACAAAAATGCTCATTTGAGTTTAAATAATATTATTTTTATAAATTTTATGGAAGTTAATATATTTTTAGATAATTAAAAAGTTTTAGATATTAATAGGGAAATCCCTCAGCGATACTCTCAGATCCCTCAGTGATTAGTTTTTCAAAAAATTAAGTTATGATGTAGTTTTTTCGGAAAATGAAGCCCTTCTTCTTACTCATTTTTTATCAAGCTGTTATGAAGTTGAAACGTGGTACTTATGACGAAATGGAAAATAGTTTGAAAGGAAGCACCTGTGTTAATACAACCATACAAAATTGCATTTAAATTGCTGTATTCGATCTATTTTTTTTTTCGGGTCAAATTCAAAACAAGCCAAAATGCGCAGAGTCGACTACCAATCTTGATTTGTATATGTATCTTTGGAATAAATGTTTATCGATACGTTTGCAAAAATAATAAAAAAATAATTTTTTTTCGAAACGATATTTTTTTTATCCAATATGTTACCTCGATACCCAGAAGTAGAACAACTACGTTTCATCTCTTGATATTTGAAATTGCGAAAATAACGATAAGTAACTTTTTGTCATCAGGAATGCTTTTAGTATAATTGGCTTTTTTCCTCATCACCGAGCTAAGAACAAAAACCTAGTAAATAAATATGGCCTAGCATCATTTTCTAATAATTAAGGAATTTAATGTACATTAAGAGTAATTTTTTTTATAGTAATTATGATAATAGTCTTTTTTGTAATAATTATAATACTAGAAGGTAGAAGAGATATGCATTATATTTACCCAACTACTAAATTATATTTAGATATGAGAAATGAATCGATAATCAGGGACCTATATTTTCCTGAAAACTTTTCCATTTCCTGAATACCACTTTCTATTCAATATTACAATGACGGTAGCGGTAGAGAGATGATTTAATATACAAACAATAGATTTGAACAACAGAATATTGAAACGTTCATTTCTAGTATATAACATTTTTTCCTGCTACATATTTTTCATTCATTGTTTAAATTTCCAAAGAAATATGGTTTTATTTTATTTTATAAATATTCTATTTTTTTATTCTTCGAAAATAATTTTTAAATAATTCAATTCCAAAAAAAAAAATGTTAAAAGTCTGTTACTCGGTATTTGCTTTAGAAAAATAGTTAGAACGATCAAATCGGAGGTTTATGGAAAGTGAATTTTTCTCGATATGAAGCTTTTAGTTCATTGAATTTAAGATTTGAGTTCTGTGAAGCTGAAATCTCGAGAACGCTTTAAAAAAGCTAAATTGAAGTTTTCGAATTTTTACGATTTTTGTTAGTTAAGAGCTTGAACCTAAATCCAGCACTGCTTGTACTTGTGTAGGGAATTTTATTTTCTTTAATCGGCATGAATTTCGAAATTGATAAAAGTTGATTAAAAATTAAATTAAAGTTTAAACTATATTAACGTTAATAAATTAAATCGATTATAAAGAATTCACATTTGAAGGTGTTACTTTTTGGCTGATCAAATAATCAAGAAATTTTACAGAAAGAATTAGTTGCAAATAGTTATTTTTTTAAAGTTAAATACTAAAGTATTGGGATGGTTGTTTCCAGAAACATTTACTTGTTATAAGAACATCAACAGCAAAGTAATCACCTTTCTTTTGTCTTTAAAATTGCCAATTAACGTAGCTTTATTGTAATTGTAAGTGACAAAAAGGACCGTAAAATAGAAAAGTTGTGAGTCCTAGCTTTCACTGATAACTTTATGAACAGCAGAAGATAGAAGGGCTAAACAACTAGTCGCTATTAATAAGAAATGATATTTTAGAGTTCATTGTCATCTGAGAATATAAAATTGAGTTTAAAAACTTGATGACTTAATTAAAGTTATTATGAATTCATAAACTTTGTTTGATATAATTGAACAAAAAGCAAAATAACAGAGGGTGTAACTACGTTTTAGTTTATAATTATTAATTGTATTTTTAATTTTTATTTCATTTTAACCTTTTTAATTGTAATTTAGGTGTTTCGGTTTTAGGATTTTTTAATGAAACATGTAACATGCACTTCAATTTGACAAATCAATAATTCATAATTATATTTTTTTTAAATTTGTTAATTATACCTTTGTTTTAAATAATTTAAATTAGTTCGCCTCGAAAATACGAAATATCTAGAATGTTTCTACACCTTTAGAAAAACACCTACGCTCTAAGTTTTGGCGCTGCCGAAAGGGAGGAGTTTGCTAGAGGAGAAGTACATTAATTTAAGTTTTTCTAATCTAGGTTACCTAGGAAACTAAAACTTTTTCAATCGATTCAGGTTGCCGTGAATTTTGAGAAAATCTTTTTATAACTGTCAATTTGTATTTTTTGTCAAAATTTTATGTTTTATCATTTAAAAAAAAATTTTGTGTTGTGAAAGTTATCAGAAGTTAAAGAAAACAGAGATAATTTAATGTAAACACAATGCAATTTTTATGTTATGTCATGATAAATATCCTAATCAGACTAAATGTAATATACCTACTCACATACTGGGTTCACTACTAAATCAGAAGTATGTCTTTTTTAAACTAATACTACAATTATTTCAAACAGTAAAAACTAAAAGTAGCTCTTGAATTAAATTCTTTAAAGAATCAAACAAGTATTTGACTTCTAAAATTAATACCTTAAATTTTCAGGAACATATCTTTTAAAAAAAAAAGTATCCGCTACATTTATAATGTAACAAGGTACGAAAGGAATATAGTTTCAACCCAGTGTCCCACGATAAGTCGTGTTTTTTTTATTTAAAGTCAACTTAAAAACTAGGAGAACTTTATCTAGCTAGGAGAATAGTGGATCGACTTCTAAGATTAATATCCTCCACAGTTTGTATCGTATGTTTTATAAAGTTTTATTTTTTATTTTTTGAAATATACGAACATGTCGATGAACGTGTCTCGTTAGCACAAATACTCTAATTAGGGTGTTTGTATATATTCTTGTTGTATGAAGAATATATTGTGTAAATTGCCTTACCTGTAGGTAAAAAGGACGTTTATAAGAGCTTTTGGGAAATGGGGGATTAGAAGATTGAAATGGCGTAATATAAAAATAGTCTGTACCTACACAGACTTTTGCAACTGGTTGAAAATTGGATGTTATTATTAAAAGTGAAGGGATATTTTAAATAAACAAAAAGGAATTTGTTTATTTTGTTTACTCGTTTTTAATATCAAAACTGAGAAATGGATTGACGATTTTTCGCATTGCAATAAAGGGTAGAACAGTAACAAAAGCTTCCATTTATTACATGAAAAGATCTCATTACATCGAAGAAATCAATAAGTTTGGATAATAGAATACACGTGGAAATCAAACTTGAATTTTATCTGTGCTTTTAAAAAAGAAAATCACTTTTCAAATTTTCTTAAGATTTTCTATGAAATTCCGTGTTTTTGTTGGAGCATTTTGTTTTTAATAATTCACTCGTTAATAATAACATAATTGATAATTATTCCACAAACATGTGTGGTTTCGACATAGTTACGTTACGATGCATTCCATTTATATCGGTTAATAAATTAGTCTGTATATTCAATATAATTATTAATTTGGTACTTTGGTAAGTTCACAAACACAATTATATAATTATTATAATTACAGGTAGTATATTCAACGAAGAATATAGAATACATACAGTGTGTCCCCGGATTGAGGTAACTATACTTGTAAATTTTATTATTTTGCATTTTAAGAAAAAAAGTCATTCTTTATAAGAAGTTTTGCTTATTATGAAAAGTATGTAGGAATATTTAAAACTTCTAAATAATGTATAGGGTTGCCAAAAATTTGGTATCACTATTTTTTTTTTGGGTAAACTACCCTTCGTTTTTAAAAGTTGACAAAATGTTACGAAAAAAAGTTACTCGAAATTAACAATTATGACTCTATACAAAATATCAAGAAGATCTTTCCAACTTTGACAATTCCATTCTTATTGAATGTTTATCTGAGAAAATAAATTTTTTAATTTTCTAAACTAGTCTAAAAAATTACACTCTCGGATAGTACATGTTAATTGATTTATTATTATTTTCTTTCTTACGTTTTTTTTATAATTAGAGCTTTTGTTCCAATAAAAAATGATGCTATAATTAAAGTACACGGATCTTCTTAATATTTTGTATAGAGTCATCATTTTTAATTGCGAGTAACTTTTCTTAGTAACATTTCGTCAACTTATAAAAAAGAAGGGTAGTTTACCAAAAATAAAAACAGTGATTCCAAATTTTTGGCTACCCTCTACATTATTAAGAAGTTTTAAATATATACCTACATACTTTTCAGAATAAGCAAAACTTCTTATACAGAATGACTTTTTTTCTTTTAATTCAAAATGAGGAAATTTACAAGTATAGTTACCTCTATCCGGGGACACACTATATATAAATTTTAATGATGGTCATTTTTGACATTTATAAGGTAGGATCGATAAACATTTGAAGAAATTTTTTCAAAATTTCATCATCAGTACTAAAGCAATAGCTCCATTTCCTTCGAAAATTCTCTAAAAGTTGATGTATGCACTAAAAATTTCCCATGGCAGGCTGAAATCCAATTAGTAGGCTTGGAATTTGTAGTTTTTTTGTAGCTCTAACATCATTACCAATTTCATCCAGAAATTAACAATTTACTTGGTAGTAATTTACCTGGTAGTAATTGAAAAACCGCTTGAAAAAGGTGAAGAAAATATTTGCATTTTTTAGTACTATTATCAAGTGCACAATTAAGAAGTGAAAACAAGCAACTGACTGAGTGAATTGTTGAAATACCATGTATAGACAGCGTTGATAACTCTGTCACATTACGGATATAAATATACATGTCACACATATGTATCTGATATTACCATATAGTACATACTATACAATCTCCGCATAATTTGCGCTCTCACGGGTAAACATTGATGTTTACGAAAAATGTTTCAAACAAAAGTTGTTTAGTTTTTATAAGGAACATTTTTTACAATTTATCTTTTGTTCTATCTCTAACGGTTTGTAAGATGGGTCTAACGGACCCAAGACCCAATTGACCTATGTTGCTCATTTACGAACTTGACCTCTCTTTTTACGCCCTTAGCACACTATAATATAATTTCAGCTTGATATCTCTTTTCGTTTTGGAGTAATCGCGATGAAAGACGGACGGACAGACGACAAACAAACAGACAGACAGATAGACAACCGAAAATGGACTAATTAGGTGATTTTATGAAGACCTATACCAAAATTTTGTTCATAGCATCAATATTTTTAAGCGTTACAAACTTGGGACTAAACTTAGCATACCTTGGTATATTTCGTATACATGCTATAAATATTAAAATAAATTAATAAAAATGAATTGAATAACCAATTATTATGACATAAAATTTATTTACTATTTTCAGTTCATCATCATGATATAACTGTTGTAGGTAGGTAATAATGTTAAATGTTAATTTATATGAAATATACTTGCGAATAAACAACTAAGAACACATCTCAATGAAGATGATACTTTATTATTAGAGTAAAGTGAAATAGGTGATTATCGATTTTACTGTCATTTCTTGTGTCAATTAACTACAAATATCGGTTTGGTTTTATATGTATTTTAATAAACTGTTCCTGTTCTTTAGTTGTAGGCGTTCTAAATAGAGACTATGTATATAGGTATATACTAATGCGATGACTATATAATATATAGTTTAGGAGCTATAAGAGAATGCGAAAATGTGGCATGAAGTTGCAGTACTGGATTTACAATTGAATTTATATTTGTGGACAATATACATATGGGTCCTCTCATCTACTTATTTTTTATTTATCGTAAATCTACTAGAGCTCCACACGGGAGGGTTTGAAAAAAAAAAATAATTTAATTATTTTACTGTGGAATAGCCGGTGTCTTAAAATAGAACTACGAAAATAAGCTTAAACTGGCTTTCAAAAGGGTTTGGCTTATTGAAAAAAGCCTACTCTTTTCAGTCCAGTCATTCTATATAGACAACGATTGCTGTTTTTTTAAAGAATACTGTTTAATACCAATTGCTTCACGTCATTAGTGATTTACTCAATACATGAAGTATTTTATAGTCCCAATGAATGGACAAAAGCTTCGTCCATTTGAGATTATCCTGTATTTTATGCAGAAATGAATAGCTATCTTTAAAGAGCTCTCGTTGAAAAATGTGAAAAAATCGTTATTCCATCGGTTCTATTAACAGCTACCTTTTCTCGTAAATATGGGTGAAGTTCACATTGTGCAATGTTTTTTCAATCCAAAATATTCGATATCATGTAAAAAGCAGGACATCTCGAAAAACCTATGTTTCACCGTCAAATGCCCCCCCCCCCCACGGTTTCAATTTTTCTGGGATAAAATTATTTTATATAGTGAGTTTATTCGAAATTGGATTGCAAAGTTTTTCTTGTTTTTTTGCGATTTTCTTAAGGGAGAAAACATTGAAAAAATTTATTTTCAGAAAGTGAATAAATTAGTTAATTAAAGTAATTAGGTTTTCCAAAATTAGGTTTTTCTGATGATTGAATGAGTATTTTTTGAGATGCTGTTAAAACCATGATACCTTGGAGCGCATTTCGGTGATATATAGGAAAATACTAGTGATATGAATCCGATGGTTATATTTTGCGGATCAAAATTACCTCATAAAGTATGTTTTATCGAAATTTGAAATTCAAAATTATTCTCAATTTTTTTTTTGCTCTTCTCCAAAAAAGTTATTCTATGCGAATTTGATAAGATTCCTTAATTACAATAATGATAACTAAATGAAGACGATTATTTTTGTCAGGCACAGTCCGTATAAAATAGGGCATCTTTGACCGGTGACAAAAAATTTTGATTAAAAGAAGTAGTTATGGGTTGGTGCATCAAAGTAAAAAGTAAATATGAGTCTAAGACAATAAATATTATTTAGTATGCCATTTTCTATGGACATTTCTTTGCAATATTATATTAGCTCCTGAACTAATATACATAATATACATTCAAAATTGATAGTACATTATTCTCTAGACGTTATTGGTTAGAATATGAGTTCAATGTAAACAGATATATAGAGGAAAAAAGTTTATAGTACAAGTGTATATGTATTTAGTACAGAATGATTAATGGAAAATTGTACCATGGGAATTAATTAAATGTTACCAATTATAACAGTGTGACGTCATTTACATTTCCATTCAAATTAATAAACGAGCACATTTTTTTACGAAAATTTATTATGGAACTACATTTTTTAAATAATGGTCAAAAGTGTCTACGGATTATAGATCCCGTGCAACATTTTAAACCATTGAATCGAATGGATAATACAACCAGGAATTATCAAAATTAACGCATTCAATCTATCTGATGAAAGTGCTTATATTCTGGCTATACTGACACAATTTAAAATTTTTTATAAAACAAGTGAAAACAAACAATTGACTGAGTTAATTGTTGAAATACCATGTATAGACAGTGTTGATTCCTCTGTCACATTATACAGACATGTCACAGACATATAACTGATATAGCCATAACATACATACTATACAATTTGCGCATAATTGGCGCTCTCACGGGTAAACAGTGAAATTTACAAAAAAATGTTTCCAACAAAAGTTGTTTATTTTTTTATAAGGAACATTTTTTATATTTAAACTTGTGTTCTAACGGTTTATAAGATGGACACAATTGACCTATGTTGCTCATTTACGAACTTGACCTCACTTTTTACAGCATGCTGAGGACATGCTATACAAATTTAAGCATGATATCTCTTTTCATTTTTGAGTAATCGTGATAACATACAGACAACCGGAAATGGACTAATTAGGTGATTCTATGAACACCTATACCAAAATTTTTTTCGTTGCATCAATATTTTTAAGCGGTACAAACTTGGGACTAAGCTTAATATACTATGTACTTTCACTTAAACATGGTATAACAAGTAATTATGAAAATACGATAAAAAATTTAAACACAGAACCTACAGTGCTGAAAGATAAACGAAGTGTGGAATACGATAGGTTTGAGTTAAATTTCTGCCAGTTTTACAAATTTGTTCATTTGTTTTTAAATTTCTAAACTAGCTAATCTCAGTTATTTAGTCTTAAAAGTTGAAAATCTTTACGTCTTATTAAGTAAATGTGTTTCTTTTCTATCTCACATTCAACCTTCTACTGCAGTATTCTTTCCTTTTTACTCAGTTTCCTCGTCCAAGGTTATTGACATTAAAAACTATTTAAATTATAAGGCAAATGGTTGGAAACTATCAATTTCATCCCCTTTAAAGTAATCCCCTCCCGATGCAAAGTACTTATGCCTACGGATTGTTCAATCTTCGAAACACTGGTTGTAGTCACTTTCCGGGATTGCCTTCAGTTCCGTCTTCGCTGCGGCTGGACTCTCCTCTATCGTATCAAAACGGTGTCGCCAGAGCAGTCTTTGGGACTGAACAGCCAGAAGGCGCACGGCACCAGGCCAGGTGAATACGGTGGTTGCGGAACGATATGGGTTGAGTTTTTGACGAAATGATCACCACTTATGAATGCAGTATGGGATTGTGCATTTTCGTGGTGTAAAAACCATGAATTGTCTTTCCACAATTCCGGCCTTTTTAGGCGGATAGCGTTACGCAAACGACGCATAACGTTCAAATAATATTCCTTGTTGACTGTTTGGTCGGGCGGAAGGAATTCATAATGCACAACAAACGCGCGCAGTTTAAATTCAAATGTCATCTTATTTTTTGGACACAGTATGTATATAATCGACTCTCGGCTTTGTCTCTTCCTTGGTCTTGGTTGATTTTCTTCATAAACGAGCTTGATATCTCAAATTGACAATAAATACTAATACTAAATTTCATAAGTATTGAAAATTCTTCAAAGTCTCTCTTATCATGCTATCATTAATTGAGAATTAGCCTGTACATAGTGTTGGTCCACAAATATCATCAAAATATTCAAAATCACGTATTCATTTATGTGTGTTAAATCAGTTTTGATGGTAAATGGTTTTGAATTTCTATTTTATTTTGTTTATTTATTTGTTTAACTTTGTTGGTTAGTGAAGTTTGTTTCAAAATGAGAATATATGGAAAATCAATGAATGTTTTCCTCATATGTATGAAATAAATATTTAGAAAACCCTTTTAGATGAAATTCCTAGCTGGGAAATTATTGATAAATTATTTTTTGTATTAATAATATATAAATAAGCTATAATCGTAGTTATATGCTTATGTAAGAAATAGTTATAATAGTTCATATTTAAATATAGGCAGCATTTTTTAATAATTTTAATCAGAAAATTGATCTAAAACTACATATTGTTCGTGGTTTAACCCCTTTGGGGATGACTTTCCAGAAATCCCTTCTTAGTGCACACTTACGTAATTTTAGAAACGTGTGTACAAAATTTTATGCTTCTGGACTGAGTGTTTTCAGCAGTGCATTAATCCATCGGAACGGAAAGAGCGAATTGGACAAGAAGTTGTTCAAACCATGGCAATGCTGCGGATACAGTGAATAGCGTCCTGATTAAAATGTTTAAGTAAGTACTACTTAAATACTACTTAAATGCTTTTTTATGCATTTTATTAGATGATAACAAGTGAAAACAAACAAATGAATGAGTTAATTGTTGAAATACCAAGTATAGACAATATTGATGACGCAATCGTTTGTATTTTGGCGTCAGTTAAGTAAAGAAAAATATCCACTTTTAGACAGCAACACATTCATAACTGGTATTCCCATATAATACATACTATACAATTTGCATCCAATTTGCGCCCTCGTGGGTAAACAGTTATAATTGCAAAAAATGTTTCAAACAAAAGTTGTTTATTTTTTTATAATGAACATTTTTTATATTTAAATTTTTGTTCTATCTCTAACGGCTTACAAGAGGCATCCTACGGATTTAAGACCCAATTGACCTATGTTTTTGAGTTATTGTGTCCACAGACAGATAGCAGGCGGACAGACGGGCAGACAACCGGAAATGGACTAATTAAGTGATTTTATGAAGACCTATACCAAAATTTTGTTCGTAGCTTCAATATTTTTAAGCGTTACAAACTTGGAACTAAACTTAATATACTAGGATATATTTTATATATACATGACATAAAAAGACACTTTGAAAAAAATTTATGGGACCAATGAAGGGAAAACATTTGGTTTTTCTAAAAAAAATATAAATTAACAAATAGTGCATAGAATTGGAAGATGACGTTATTTGAAAGAAAAATATATTCGTTTTCTTAAAAGTTACATTCCAAATTGATTGATGAACTACAATAAAACTTGTTTCATTTCTAAATCCCGAAGTAAGCGCATTAGTCGATAAAAGAGCAATACTTATAAGACGAGCTGTGCAATAACGTAAGTATTGGTAAAAAAAAACCAACTTTTATTTGTGGTACAAAAACTCCTATTACATGGATTGATACGAATGAAATATATATACCTATATCGTACCAGTCACTATAGAAATTTAATTCTTCTCTTATACGATATTGTTACGTTAAGGGAAATGGTTTTTATAAGAAATATACCATTATATTTTCAGTCAATATAAGCTAATTGATTGTATATTTCTTTTACGTACATGGCATTTTCATTAGAAAAAAACTCAACGCTATAATGAATATATGAAGACATTGTACACTTTTATTTCAATTATAGTATTACAGCTTGTGACATTAATGGTGCTGTAATATGACCTAATTTATTTCTAGGGCTTATGGTTAGTGTGAATATCTGTAAATAAAGATGGAATAAACAATAAAAGATCCAAGCCTGCTACGAGATTATACATTAATTTCACTGGCTTCCGTGTTCTAAAACAACTAAAATCGTTAAAATAGGAATCGCTATACATTTATGACAGGAATGGGCATGGTTTTCATGAATTTTTACGATAACAGCTGATAACATATTTGTACATCATTAAAAAAATAATTGATAGAAGCTTTATTTTTATACCATGTATATGAAATATTCCAAGGTATACTAAGTTTAGCCCCATGTTTGTAACGCTTAAAAATATTGATGCTATGAACAAAATTTTGGTATAGGTGTTCATAAAATCATCTTATTAGTCTATTTCCGGTTGCCTGTCTATCGTCTGTCCGACTGTCATCACGATAACTCAAAAACGAAAAAATATATCACGTTGAAATTTTTAAAACGTTCTTAGGACGTAAAAAGTGAGGTTGACTTTGTAAATGAGCAACATAGGTCAATTGGGTCTTGGGTCCGTAGAACCCATCTTGTAAACCGTTAGAGATAGAACAAAAGTTTAAATTTAAAAAATGTTCCTTATCAAATATTAAACAACTTTTGTTTGAAACATTTTTTCGTAAACATCACTGTTTACCTGTGAGGGCGCAAAATATACGAAAATTGTAGTATGTATTATATGGGAATATCAGTTTTATATGTGTGACATGTATGTATGTGTAATGCGACAGAGTAATCAACATTGCCTATACATGGTATTTCGACAATTAACTCAGTCAATTGTTTGTTTTTACTCGTTTTTTTCTTTTTTGTAATATACAACATTTTGGAATCACCAACTTACTTTTTTTTTTAAATCGTCGATTGTCTGATTGTGAAATATATTCAACCGAAGCATTAAAGGAACGTTTTGAATAATTGAAAAATCATCGAATTTGGAATCGCAATAGCTCCTTTGAAACTTGTAATTTCTGGTTTTGGAATCTCTTGCTCACTCCTTGTCACTTTGCCTGGAGCGTTGAAAGGGTCAAATTTTATATGAAGTTTAAAAGCGTGCATAAAAATTATTTTGCAACAAATTTGGTAAAACCATTCGCAAGCTTATTTATTTTTCTTGAAAATGCGTTATAAAAATTCCCGTGCGAGCTTTTTGAATCAAGATATTCGCTTTCCAAGCAAACTTGACAGTTCTGGATTTCAAATCTTGTATCTTTTGAAATAATCATCGTACTAAAATTTTTCTCATGTAATTCGAAAACTTAAACTGCTTTCTTTTAAACTCTTGCATATTGTTTTGTAAACCACTCTCCCACTTCTGTTTTTAAAATATATTAAAATCTGAAATTTTCATATTTTAGGCGTTTTGTCATCTGACCGCCATTTTATAAAAACAAGCGTTACCTAAAATCTTATCTTGCTCATTTGAAAACTTGTACTTTCTAGTTTTGAAATATAGAACTTAAAAATAACCTCCCGCCGCTTTCTACTGAGGATCGAAAGGATGAGGTTTGTAAACTCTCTAGCGGTAGTAATTTAAGTCCGATTTGAATTAAATTTGGTATCAAGAAGGGTTTTGGTATTTGAAAAGTCAAGTTTGTTAACGAGAAGGAATATAAAAAAATATATTTTTGTATTGATTTTTTTCTAAACGCTTAGTTTTCGAAATAAAAATTCTTAGAAAACTAAAAATGCAATATTCGACTTTAAGAGAAATGTGTTTTTTCCCCCCACTCTTTGAGGGAATTCCCTTAGCTAACGCAGCTCCTGCGATGCGAGTTTTTTTTTTTCTTTTTAGAGTAGGAATGAAGATTTTAAAAGTTTAACAATACAGGCAAAGTTGTAATTTATTTGGATGCTTCAGTTACATTTCTTCGTAACTGTATATACCTTTATTCAATGGATCTTACGACTCTATAGGTAGGTATACTAATGAAAATAAATTTTTAAATTTTATGAAAAACTTTACAATATATGTTTTTAATTACTTTTTTTGCGTACACATATGCTCGCTTCGTATTATATTCCAGTCTTTTTTTCTTGCAAACAATAAATTTCGAATAACAAAAAGCTGAAGTTTAACAATGGATTTCGTCCATCTTTGTCTTTACACGGTATACAGCTCATTTTATTCAAAACCATTTTTCGTTTCATATTATATATAAATACCACGTGGTATACAGAATTTATGCGCTTCTAATGGTACGATGCTGGAGACACTACTGTAGAATGATTTGGTAATGCTTAACATTAGACTTCTTAAGTTTATAGAAGAATTGGTGGATATCACTTTAATATTCTATGTTATTTTCGAAAATACTTTCCTGTATGAGGCATTTTTAGGGACAAAAGCACTTTTGAAAATATATCACTCTTGGTATTCTTCCAAAGAATTATTCGATAGAAAAATTAATCGATTAGTTAAACTACTATTCATTGGGTGGGTAATCATGGTAGGGTCAATCAAACTAACGCTTGCACTCCCAGTGAATATCCTTGGGGTTAAAGGAAGCTGCTATGACAAATTTTCAATTGTTTACATGGTATAGTTAAATTAAAATTATTGAAAAATAACAATTAATAAAACGTGTTGCATTAAAAGTTGTGAAAATAAGAGACGAAATTGCATAAATAATATTTTTTAAATAGAAATTATCATAAGTATTTATTTAAATTTGTTAGAAAATAGTATTAAATTTTCAATGCAAACCATATATGCAATCTATAGACTTATATGTCCATCCATAAAATTATACTAATAAAGTGTGTCGTTACTATGGTAACTACCTGAAATTAAAATCATACAAGGAGCGAATAAATGTAATGAATATTCACAGCCTAAAGTCAGAATTTTTCGAAAAAACGATGATCTAGGCGCGTCCATTGTTTACGTACACTAGAAATTTGCTTATAGTCTTAAATATTGTGCGAACATAAAGTGGCTAAGCATTTTCAGCCGCACTGTTTTCTTTTTGTGAATAAAAAAGGCATCTTGTTGTATTCTCACTTGAAATAACTTATTATGTATGTTTTTTTCATTATACGACCTTTGACTTTTGAGTGAATATGGTGGCATAAGTTATACAAACGCTTATTATAATTATTACAAGAAGAAAACCGTTGGAAAACTTACTGTACAGTTTTGTAACTAGTTAGTTACAAAAATGAAACTTATTTCGTGCCTTTTGTACAACTTTTGTGTATATACTTCATAGAATACTTTTTTCTAGAAAGGTTAATTTTTCCCATCAAAGAGGAAATATATATTATAAATTTCAGTTAATCAATTTATACTTTATTTGTTTTTGAGTATATTTGTAGGTAGAAAAGGTAGAATCCGATGTAATACATCGAACACTCAATGAAATTTTTCATATACTATTATTATTATTACTAGACAATGTGCCCTTTTCTTACAGAAGCACAATACTGTTTTCAAAAAAATCTGGTACGTAAGTTCGTGATACCGATTTGTTTTTCATAAATAAACAACAAAGTTGAATATTGTTAATTGTTTTTGAGATGGTATGTTTTGCCAAACTAAAGGTGTAATTTTGTTAAAATATATTCCCTTCAGGGGATATATTATCATCTCTTCAAAAATTAGCTAGATCGATTTCGATTGCTTTGGCAATCCTTTTCAGAAGCACTAAACCCCCTAAAATATACAGCCCACAGAAATGCTCATAATTTGAATAATTAACTAAAGATTAATTAAAAGTTCAAGTTATCGATTATGCACAAAACTATTAGTACTTTACAACACCGTTCAAAGGTTTTTTTTGCTCAATAAATATCTTTACTAATAAGTTCGAAGTAAATCCACCAGAAGTTGATTTAGTTTTTGAAAGAGAATAGCTTATATTTGGCCGTTTTGAGCGACAAAATCTTTCGTTAAATCAAATATGATTTTTTCCCAACGGCATAGTATAGTGATGGAAATTTTTAGTTTGCTCGTATATTTTTTTTTATAGATAAGTTTTTATTTTTTGTTGTTGTTGTAAACAATTGTGAATATATATAAATTTTGTATTATTCATTGTGTATTAGACTAGGGCATTATTCGTTTTGGGCGCTCTTTACACGTTTTCAACACGTTTACAGCGTTCAAAAACATGCTTATAACCTTAATTGTAGAAGTTCTTCAAATAATTTTAAAAAGATCGAAGAAATCAAAAGATTTAAGCAAGAGGTAAAAAATTTATATTTCGGCTGAATAATTTGTTACAAAACAAGTAACCATGTAAATATCATAGAAACAACAATATCTAACATGGTAGACTATATACACTTTTAATTATCTTATAATAGGAAATCTATTCTTGTGTCCGCTACAAGCTTATACAATACAAAATAAAAAAACATCGAGAGGTGTCGTGGGAAACCCGGTAGGAACTATGTTACGTTCGTACATTGGTGCATTATAAATGTAGCGCTTACTTTTTTTATTTACAATATATTTTTCTGAAAATTTAAGGTATTAATTTTAGAAGTCAAATACTTGTTTGATTTTTTAAAGAATTTAATTTTAAAGCTACTTTTAGTTTTTACTGTATGAAATAATTGTAGTTTTAGTTTAAAAAAGACATACTTCTGATTTAGTAGTCAACCCAATATGTGAGTACATTACGTTTGGTTTAACTAGGATATTTTTTATGACATAACATAAAAATTGCATTGTACTTACTTTAAATTATCTCTGTTTTCTTTAACATCTGATAACTTTCACTACTCAATTTTTTAAAATTTTAAAACATAAAACTTTGTCAAAAAATACAAATTGACAATTATAAAAATATTTTTGTATTCCCTCAAAATTCATGGCAGCCTGAATCGTTTGAAAAAGTTTTAGTTTCCTGTAGGTATCCTAGACGTCGGTTTTTGGTGCAGTTTTTTTTTTTTTTGGTTTTAACTCCCAACCAGCAATAAAATATAGTAAGATAAGGAACATAGCTCCAATAAAATTGCGCTTATAAGAGAATGCGCTTATATGAATACATAATAGGTCTTACTTTCTGCAATTGTAGCAGCGGTTATGATAAATATTTCCAATCGTAATAGACTAGAATTAATCATAATTTTCAAGATTATTTTTGACTACTATTTTAAGAATTGATAAAGGTTAAGAATTTTTAAGTTTTAATATTATATCGAGTTTCGAGCAAACATATGGACAAGCATCACATGTCTTTCCCAACCAAATAAGTAGATAATAATAAATTTGTGGCTAGTGAGACTTGTATTCTACTCATAAGAAATAATAATATAATATTATAAATAGAACAATCAATGATATCGTACTTTCACAGTTCTTAGGGAGATAATATTACATTGTTATCATAAGTTTAAGACCAATACAAAAGTAAGAAGTGGATTTTCAACCACTTCTAAAGTGAATAAAAGCGTGAATAATGGGAAATATTCATGGAATTTTAATTTAGTTCAAATATTTTTTTCCGTAACTTTATTGGCTGGACAATTCAACTAAACCATTATTTTAGTAATTAATTACTGTTTAATTACTTAAAATTAATTATAGTACAAATTCAGTGAGAAAAATTCAAAATTTCTAGAACGGGAAATTCAAATTTTTAAACGGACGTGACATCATAGTACTGGCTTGTCAAATTTGCAAATTTGTTGACATACTGTATGGCATTAATTACTTACATTTGGTATGATATTTCATTAATTTCTATTATTCCAAGGCTTTTTATTAGAAAACTTAATGATAACGAGTGTAAATTCTATGTTGTAAAATCTTTTTTTTAAAGTGCAAATTACACAGTGAACTGTCATCAATTGACATATCACGTACTAATACGTCATCAACAGAAACCGCCAAAAAACTGCGTTTAAATATCTCAAAATTATGATGTATTTTAAATATTTTTTTACACTAAATTACAGCATTTTTAAGCAGTATTTACATTTTTTACTTTGTTATAACGGTGCAAACAATGAATTAAAAATATAAATAAAAAAAAATACATGAATATTCCCTATAATTATAAATAGAATAACTGAAGAAATAATTCTTACAACGTATTTTGGTTATTTTCAGTACTGATCATTACACATATTGACTATGATCTGTGTTATACAGTTTTCATTTCTCCCAAATGACTTGAAAATGTTATATAAAAAACTCCGATAGATATATTCCAATGTACACAAGTTTATTTTTCTTTTTTTTTCTGTTTATAGTTAAACTTTAAATGAAGATAAATGGTTCAAAGATTTTTTAGGGAAATAAAAACGGTTGGTAAAATATTTAATAAAATATACCTAATTTTTGTTTGTTTATAGAAAAACTAGAACCATAAAAAAATACAATTTTGATTTGAAGAGCTAAGATATTTTTTAAATTTGTTTTTTTAAATTTCTTTTAGTACTGTTGCGATATTTATTTCGAGTTCTATATATAAAACTTTACGTTTGTTTTTTCAACTACAGTCAATTAGGCGAGTTTTTGAAAATGTAACATGGAAATTTGTTTTATTTTTTTGTTATTTTATTTGTAAGAATGTCTTCGGAATATTGAATGAGAGAAATTTTTTATTAAGTGGTTTTCGTGTATCATTGATATATGTTTTTGCTTTTGCCGGCAACCTTTATTCTCGTAGCCTTGTAGAGGCCAATAAAACATAATGGTCTGTATGATAGACGGGAAAATCTATGCGAGATGGTTGCAACGAGCCTTTAAAAATTATTCGGAGATTTTGTTATATCTGTCGTTTTTCATCGGGACTCTTTCTCGTAACCTCAATCAAGGGAGAGATATAATAATTCAAGATTCAAATTATCCCAGGTAAGATTTTTCGACACGACTGCATTGTGAAACATAGACAAATAGATTGCGGTGGGCCTTTTTTGCTACTTTTTTGATATCTGTTCAAGTTTCGCAATGCAGCCATGTCAAACAAGCATCTCTGAAAGAAAACGGCAGATGAGATAACATCTTTGATTGGTATTTAAACCTTGTCGCAGTCAATTAGCCATGATAAACAAAGTGTTAAATAATCTATGTTGATAACATTGACTAAAGGATATAAAAATGTATATGATAGTAATTTCTATTAAGCAAATAATGAAGAATTTTCACATTTAATATAAAAAAAGTGCTTGGTCGGAGATTTTTGAGAGAAGTTTTAATTATTTAAAAAAAATAATTATTTGAATTGAAGACCAGGAACATTTTATCTTTAACATAGCATAACTTATATGAACTAACAAACCATTGTTTTAATTAACTACCTGAATATGCATATTAACAAATTTGTATGCATAAACATTTTCCTATACTGAATATAATTAACTCCATAATCAAAAAAATATGTAGAGCAGAGTTGGTTATATCATACTGCCATTAAAATCGTACCACTTTTAGATTTTACACAAAATAATCTAGTTTTTCGACATTGTCTATTTTACACATAATATTTTAGTTTATTATATTACTTGATTGAAATTTTTACTGTTTAAATTTATTTATTTAATAATTTTATACTTTATCTATTGTTATTAAATTAGAGGGGAAATTGAGAATAGGGGTGAAAAAGCATTCTTGTTGGTTTTTCCAAATATTTCGTAAACTAAGCAAAATTGCGAGTTTTATATAAAAAGCTAAATTTCGAGAAATTTTCCATCGGATTAGTATTTGTCAAAAAAAAAAAAAATTTTTTTTTCAGGAAAAAGAAAGATGCAATTTCAATTTTGATTTTTTTTGCATTTTTGCCTGTATCTTTTTTTCTGGACAAAGATAGGTATAAGCATTGTCGCGGATAAAAGAACGTAGATTAGAAATTCCGTTTTACTCAATGAAAATGTATTTCATAATTATTAGGAAATTTAATCTACTTTCTTTTGTCTGCACCAATACCTATTCGTATCTTTACCCAAAAAAAAAAATTGATACAGGCAAAAAGATAAAAAACAACAAAAATCGAAGTTTTGTATTTTTTTCCTGTTTGTTTCTGTTTTAACATAAAATTTTTGTTGTTGTTAAAAAAATCTGATTTGATTGAAAATTGGATTCTCTACAAAAAGTTTTATATAAAACTAGCGAACCCGTTAAACATTGTCCTGTGGAAACGTAACTCCAATTCATTATTAATTAATACCTATACTAAGCTTAGCTTGCCCGCTAATTCCGTTAAGCCCATCCGCTGGCCCGTCCCGCTAAACTCATTCCGCTTAATCTAAATTTTATCATTTGGACAGCCTCCCATCGGTCTGGCTGGTGTCTTCGGCAGTGGAACTCCCTGTGTTCGCAAATAGCTCTAATAAATACCTATTCACAATTCCTGAGTAATAATAAATAATACCTCAGTACTATTAACAAGACATAGTAAATAGGAAGTTGAAATAATAATGAAATAGATTATTTATATGCGCTTCCACCACATAATGAAATTTTATTGGTGCGGAACCCTCAAAAACAGTTATAGTCGACCCAATCTAAATCATCATCGTATCCACTTTAACACATAAATTTCATCAAAATCGGTAAATCCGTTAAGAAGGAGTTCAGTGGCTAACATCTACACACAATAAATATATATTTAATAAATTTCTCGAAATTTGGCTTAGTTTACGAGATATTTGGAAAAAAAACCAAAAAGGATGCTTTTTCACTCCTATCTTCAATTGACCGATTACTGCAATAAAATCCCATAATGCCTTAGTTCCCTTTGTATATGACATATTTAATGGCCTATTTGGTCACATTGAAAACAAGGTCATGAGCGTCTATGCATTGCATATGAAATAGCCATTAGAGCAATTAACTAGTATTTAATGAGTCCTGTGGGAAGAAGCACATCTGTTACATGTACATTCAATTAACATCCAAAAATAATCCGTACAAAAAGTATCAAAATAAAATTATATTTTATATAATCTAGGCTACTCAAACTTACCGCAAGAAGAAAAATGTCAAGATCTTAAAATTGAATGATGATTCGCAAACAATGATTTTTATTATCTTTCATGTTATAGTTTTTAATTCAATTTAACAATTTAACAAAAACATTATAAAAACAATATTAAAAAAAAAAAAAAAACAGAATATTTCTTTCACCTCAGTCTCACAAAACAATTCAGTTTGCATATAAAATATGGATGCTGTTATATAACTTCAGTGTGGTTGTTGGTCTTTCTCTATAAATGACACAAATAATTATGTATATACACTACCCTACGATATGTAGGTGCTTATATTATAGTACAATTAAATTAAATATCGAAAAGGAAAAAATTAATGCATCTTTGTACATTTTCCACAGTTGCTTATTAGGGTGTAAACACATTGTAAAAAAAAGTCGACCTGTTGGGGGGTTTTAATCAGTTTTTTTACAAATTACAAAAAACAATGCATCAAAAAAAAAAAAAAATCAAAAAAGTTTTAGCTGAAGTATTTGTGCACATTTTCGTTTTTTTTTTTTTGATTTTCTATTTTCAAAGTTGAACAAGATATGCCAATTTTAAAATGGAATTTTTCTGCTCATTCAATCAAATGAAAAAGTATCCATTTTGTAAACCGTTAGTGATAGAACAAAAGCTTTAAATTTTAAAGCTGTGTGTAACTTTTTTTTCTGGCTAACTTCAACTAGTGGTTTTGTGAAACATTCTAGAAAAGCAAACAAAATTCTGGAAAATACTTGCAAAAATTTCGAAATTTTTGATATTATTGAAAGTATTTTGGAGACGCCTTTACTTTTTTATGAGAGGTAACTTTTATGTTTAAACTTTTGTTCTATCTCTGACGATTAGAAATTTTTTTTTCTTTTTCATTTGATTGAATGAGCAAAAACTTTTAGAAAATACTTTCAAATATTTTCAAAAGAAAAAGACAAGTATTTTCTATAATTTTTTTGCGTTTCTAGAATGTGTCACAAAACCATTAGTTGAAGTTAACCCGAATAAAATCAACACACCTTTTATTATAATTTTGGAGAAAATGGACACCAAAGTTTTTCCTAAGTTGCACCCTCGCGGGTAAACAATGATGCTTATGAAAGAATGCTTCAAATAAAAGTTGTTAATTTTTTTACGAGGAATAACTTTTATATTATAACATTTGTTCTATCTCTAACGGTTTACGAGATGGATACATTTTCATTTGATTGGATTAGCAAAAAATTACATTTTAAAATTGGCATATTTCGGTCAATTTTGAAGTTAGAAAGTCGAAAACAAAAAACAAAAATGTGCACAAATACTTCAGCTAGAACTTTAAAAAAAACTTTTTTTTCTTTATTGTAATTTGTAAAAAAACTGATCAAAACCCCCCAATTACCCCCCGAAAAAGGGGGTCAGGTACATTCCTGAGAGATCAAACTTTTTTTATATAGTGTTAACAACCTAATAAACAATTGTGGAAAATTTCAAAGATGCATTAATTTTTTCTTTACTACCATGGTATTCTATTTAATTTTATTAGACTATTATGGGGGTATATATATATGAAAATGGTGGTGTTTTTTAGTTAAAAGTATATTATTATTATTATTATGCTTGGGATGTAGTACCCATACTTTGTCCTACAACGATAATGAGTACAATGAACACCGCTAAAAGTACCAAAATACAACAAATAGCCACCGCAACCATTATTTCCATTAGTTTTTATTTAATATTTTATAAAAAAAAAGTAAACTTTATTTAAATATGTATGTTAAAAATGTTTTCCACTTTTATTTTCCACACTTTTCACTTTTTTTTTAAACTCAAACCTTTTGTTCTATATTAAGGTACTTAAATATATTTTTTTTAATTTCACTAAAGAGATCACGCTTATAATTTTTAATTAAAATTTATGTATTCAAATAAGTTAGTTAGATTTTTTTTGGTTAGATTTTAAGAACAGATATTTTTATGCATACACAAGAATCTGCAACAGAAAAAATGAAAATCTTGTCTAGACAATACTTACTATATTACTAAGCCGGCTCAGTGTGCGAGTTAAATCGTCTTTAAAAGGTTCGGCTACTGACTGGGAGGTTGCGGATTTGAATCCAGGCAGCGGCAGTGTAACCAATTATAATTAATGAGGCGGTAAAATTGATCATACTGTCGTCACTTGGATAAGAATGAAGTAACCGTCTCCACTCACATCAAAGTATAAAATAAAATAAATAAAGATTAAAAAATTAATGATGTGGATGGCCTCTGTTATAGATAGATATGTTAACGAAGGTTAATCCCCATTAATATTATTATTATTTATTACTTTCTTGATTAAAGCGTATATTTTTCCCAATTATAAAAAATTTGCTATTGATCTTTAAAAAATGTGGATTTATGAAAAAAGAAATTGGTAAGCAAAACGTTTATAGTTATTAAAGTTTATAAGCCTCCCATTGTAACATTTATTCTGGTATCATTTCTCAGTGACGTGAAACCGGGATAACTACCTTATAATTTAATCATAGTGCAGAAAATACGTAAGAAAATGACTCAAATTTAAAAAAAAATTATCCATCCCGTCCGGTTTTTCAACGGGATAATTAAAAAAGTCTTTGAAAAAAACTGTTGGAAACTGTTTTTTGAAAAAAAAAAAGGAAGATGGAGACTAGCTACAATACAAACCCGTTCGAAACATTTTATTTTGACTCGCAGGAAATCCGTTCCCAAATCTTAGCTTTTAATGTTATCAAAAAAATATAAGGTTTCGAAACACCGGTTGCAATTTTGCAAAAAACAGGTATAGCAAAAAAAAAAAAAATAAATAAAAAATAATAATAATAAAAACGGAAAAAGTATTTTGAGAAAATAAAAAATAGAGGTTGTGGAGCTAAAAAAACAAAACAAATGAGACAGGCTAAAGTCAAATCCGTTCGAAACTTTACGAGAAATCACTATTTTATCGTAAAATGTATAAATTTTCGAAAATGTAAGAATAGGTGCTTCGGAAAAGGCGCGATATAATAATGTTTTTTCCGAAGGGATTTGATCAGTCTCATTTTTTTCGTTTTATTAGTCCCAAATTATTAATTATTTTTATCAAGATTCGCCGCTTAGTACCGAAATCTCCACCGAAGTTTCGAAACGTTATGTTATTTTGAAAGGAAAATTTGTTTGCAAAAAGATACCATTGAAAGCTACAATTTGCAACCAGAACGGATTTCCTGCGAGTCACACAAAATAAAAAAACGAAAATCGCAATATTATAGGGATAAAACCGTGTTTTTTTTTGTAATGTTTCGAACGGATTTGACTTAATCTAGTTTTATTTTCCCGTTTTTTTTTGTTTTTTTTGTTGTTTTAAACAAACCTGTGTTTTGGCAATTTTTCGATGTGACAACTCTTTTGCTTGTACTATGGATTGTGTTCAGAAAATATTTCGCTCCTACAACGCTCCCTTTTACCTAGGGTTGTTCACATGTAACTGCAACCATCTTTGTAAGCCTCAAAAACCAGAATAATTTCAGGTATTTTAACAAAGCATTCTCAAATCATGTACGACAGAGAGAAGAGAGTAGTTGACTCTGGGTCTTTAATCAAAGTAAACAACTGTGTATTTATTATATGTGGCTATTTATATAGCCCAGAATTTGTACAGATTTTTCAAATTTGGTTGAATCAATTGAAATTAGTCCGTAAAAAAAAGACCGATTTAAAAGACGATTCAAAATTATAATAGATGAATGTAAGACATTAATTTCTTTTTCCCATTAATCTCATTATACACATGAAATTTAAAGATATTTAATTAAAATAAAGGTAAAGTAAACAAAAAATTTTGTTTCGATTAATTAGCAGGTATACAGATCGTAAATTATTTTTTTATTTTCAATAATATTTGAATTTTATATTATATTGATATTATATTTTTTTGGGTTATTTTTGAATAACAAAAAACTATTTTTAATTTATAACACATCAATTATTAATTACATAATTTTCACTAATTTTATATTAAAATTTTAAAACTTGTAAAATTAATTCACAACCATTTATTATTATTTTAATTAAAAACAATTATATTTATCACATTTATTTATTGATGAAAATTCTACTAAAAATATTCCAATTGTAATTTGTTTTAACATTTATATAAAAATTATTTTTATTTATTTATTTTTTTAAATTTATATAAATTTATAAAAAATTAAAAGGTTTATTAAAACTTAAAAAAAAATTATTGTTTTAATTAATTATTGTTTAGGAAGGCCTCTACAGTAATACTGAAATACGTTTTAAAAATTATAATTTTATAAATTGGTCCAATTTGGTTCAAATTTTCGATTTTATTTAAAACTTTTCGTATTTCAACAAATATACATTCATTATTTTTTTTTTTTGTTGATTTGCGAGATTTTTGTACTGTTGATTATAATCTGCAAAAAAGAAAACTGTTCAAGATTTTTTATGTCATTTTAATCGATATTTTACAGAAAAGATACTTTTCATTTGACGAAATTAATTTTAATGGAAGTTGAAATTAACGCTTTTTATCTAGGAATTACTTACAGATATTATTAAATCAATCCAACGCAATGTTTAATTCAGTGGACAGTTTTGACATGGATAAATTATTTGTTCCGTTGGATCAAATTTGTTGTTGTTTTCTGAGTGATATTTATTACTATAAAATCCACGTAAAATAAGTTTAAGATTATGGTAAACCTACAGTATTGTAAAAAAGTTTTCGGTTTATTGCACGGTACATACATATAAACCAAAAATATGTTATTTTTAGCTTTACAATACCACACAACTACAAAAATGTATAATATATTGTGTGCAAGTGCTTCTTATAAATTTGATAATATAGATATCTATCGTCAATCATCAATACTCTAACTATAGTCGTCTCTGTTCATCAAATGATGGATCTTCGATGAACTCAATAAAATAAAAATTTTGTTTTAATATCATCAACCTTATATTTTATGGTATTATAATCCCACTCTCTAGATTTTTTGATATAGAAATGTCCAATTGAAAAGGATAACCTATATGATTCATCATTTTTTAAGCCAACTTTGAACGATAAAATAACAATAAAAAGCCCGATGACCTATGAATTTTTGTGATTTTTGGAAACTTTGTTAATGAAAAAATGTATTTATAAAGTTTTATTGAAATCCCTAGTATAATTCAATCCTTGCCTATCTCCTTAAAAATATATATTACCAGGTGTTTAGGTTTAATAATTCGACCATTTTGCATATAAGACTGTAAAGTGAGTTTAAAAATTATTTTTAAATAATTTATTTTCTAAAAAAAAAATAATAAATAATTTATATTGACATTATTTACAAAAGTTATACATTTGATAACATAAAAAGATTATGTTTTTCTCATGGTAAAAGTTTTCTATGAATGTTATGGAGAAATAATGTTGTATACATAAAAATCCCTTATACATTATTTTTTAAGTTATGCAAAATGATTGAAAAAGTTTTAGTTTAAGAAAACTTGTAAAGAATGAGACGAACATTTTTTTGTATATCTGATGATAATGTTTTATGGATTTTTATCTTACTTCTTTCTTGTAAGTAAATGAACGGAGTTTTTCTGGTTGTCAAAAAATTAAGCCTGTTGATGGAACGATATTTTATAGTAAAAGCTTTATTTGATCAGGAGATCGTATTGGCCTAAATATTGATCAAATATATCGTACAATTGGTTATCTTCTTGACTTTTTTTTACAATTTATTCGCTGTGTAAATAAATAAGCTTTTTGTTTAGCCTTAGTTAATAGGAACATATTTTTGTGTTTTAAGCTTTAAAATAACAATAATATAATAATTGTATATTGATAAATTCATCCCAAATGAAAATTTTTATTCGAGAAATTATTCAATTCATGCTTTAAAGCTCTACAAAAAAATAAACCAATAGTGTCTGTACATGAATTTACAAAAAATGTTCGTTTAAAATAATGTTTATGGTAAAAAAACAGTCAAGTATACGAAAATAGTGTCAAAAATAAATCAATAAGTATTATATTACCATATGTTTCAAAAAGCATGCTACGTACAAACATATTACAATAAGAAGTGGATACTTTTTAATGCAAGAATGCGTTATTTCTTAGTTTGTTAAATTATAAATGTTTTCTTATGTTTAGTCTCGTTAAAGAAAAAATTTGAATTTTTTTTAATGGATTTCGACCTGACAGCTATTTATATGATAAACGGGAACCCATACTACTAGACCAACTAATCGTAATATAATTAAAGTAATAAATATTAAATTATTCTTGGAGATCTTAGGTAAAATTATCGTGTTGTCATCAGTCAATTCAAAGTCAGTTAAAATTGATTTCTAAGATATTATTAAATTTTAAGATACAAGCGAAATTAATATAACCGAGTTAAAAAAAATCAATCATATACGAATAACACACGTAATTAATTATGATCACTGATGGATTATCTCGTTAATGGAGAAAAAGACTGGATAGAATAGCTTCAACGAATTTTTCTATTGACAATTTTACTCCATTATTCAAATAGGATTCACTTTGAATCTTTATATAAATCTATCTCAATTTTTATTATTTTTATTTTATTTTATTTTTAAAATATTTGATTTAATTTAAATTTAATTAACCCATATATTTTTTCTTACAAATAGTCTAAGATCCGAATGAGGATCGACCTTCACCCATCTGCTTACCGAATGAATGTTATTTTTTATGAAGTATAAATTGTTAACAAATATCCATGCAAATGTGGTCAAGACTACTTTTTTTTAGTGAAAATATCAAGAGTAAAATCTTTTGAAATTTTTTTCTGACTTGCATATCTAACGAATTTTGGTCTACTCGAAAGTAAAAGCCATAAGAAATATGCAGCACCTGAATTGTCTGCATCTTTTCGTTCACGATAATCGCATATATACAAGTTGTGAACAATAATTACGTGCATCTGTTAATTCATTGACTCGCATATCTAAATAAAGGTTATTTTGTTACAAATACGGTGGCATATGATTGGCCACGAAATATTGGTCAAAAATAAAGTTTACAAGCTTTCCAAGTTTTTATTATACCATGTATGTATGAAATATACATGGTATATTAAGTTTAGTCTCAAGTTTGTAACGCCTAAAAATATTGATGCTACGAAAAAAATTTTGGTGAAGGTGTTAGAATAGAATTAGAAATAGAATTTCCTAATTAGTCCATTTCCGGTTGTCTGTCCGTCTGTCTGTCAACACGATAACTCAAAAACAAAAAGAGTTATCAAGATAAAATTTTTATAGCGTACTCAGGACGTAAAAAGTGAGGTCGAGTTCGTAAATGAGCAACATAGGTCAATCAGGTCTTGGGCCCGTAGGACCCATCTTGTAAGCCGTTAGAGATAGACAAAAGTTTAAATGTAAAAAATGTTCCTTATAACAAAGTAAACAACTTTTGTTTGAAACATTTTTTTGTAAACATCACTGTTTACCCACGAGGGTGCTAATTAGGTGCAAATTTTATAGTATGTATTAAAATGGGAATATCAGTTATATGTGTGTGGCTATTTAAAAGTGGATATCTTTTTTTATTTACGTGACGTCAAAAAACAAACGATTGCATCATCAACACTGTCTATACATGGTATTTCAACAATTAACTCAGTCAATTGTTTTTTTTTTTTTCACTTGTATTTATATTAAAAATAGTCTTGACCATATTTTCTTAGGCAACCCATTACAGGAATATTTGCTAATATTTTACATTTCATTAAAAATTACTTTCATTCGGTAAACAGATGGATGAAGGTCGACTCGGATCTTGTACTAAAAACTTAAAATGTAAAAACGAAAAATATTAATTATTGCATGGGTTGTGAAATAAAGCAATAGTAAAATAACAATGGTCGGCTATAACAGTTTGATGTATAAAATAGATAATAATTTATATTTTGACAATATTTTTACTATACTGTATAGTATGATAAAAAAATAGTCAGTGATTTATATATTCGTAAATTGAATTCGACCATATCATTCTTAATCGTATTTTTTTCTATATTTGACTTTAATATTTTTATGTTGCTATAGGATTTAAAAAATACTAGTTAAAACCTGTTTTAGGCTAAACCCACACTGATACTATCTATAAAAACATTATTAGACATAACATTTTGGTACTTAAGAAGACATTACTTGTATATGAATCAATGATTCCCTTGTAGCTCAGTTGGTTAAGGCGTAACCAACTGAGCATCTGAAAATAATTGAGAAACTGATAAAAAAAAATTATCAGCGGAAAGGTGGTGTACACATGTATGGTATCTCAAAGAGCTCTATAGCCTAAGTGTGTTCTTCGTGGATATCCAATATAACCTAACCTTACGTATGTTTTTGTATAAAATCAAGATGTTTGATCAGGTTGCCCCTCTCTTATCCTTTGGCTGGCGACTCCCTTGTTTGGGTTTTTTTTATTTGTAATTGATTTTCAGTATAAAAAAACGTTTTCGTTGATCATTAAGTAATGTTTTGTCACAAACCGTCTTTAAGTTAAAGGTTTTCTATAACGACATGTTTTTACGTACATCAGAATAGTTAGAATAAACAATCACTTTTAATCAATAAAAATTAGTTTTGTTTCGTATCCAATTGAAAAATTAGCGATGTTACATACAGCTTAACAATTATATAAATTTATTTCGTTTACAAAACGAGATTAAACGTTTCATTATAAAACGAATTACAGTCAACAAAACCGGATATTAACTATATGATGAATTGGAAATAGAATTTTAGTGTTGTTTAATTTGTGTGTTCTGTATTTCTGTAATGGTTGGTTCTATTCATTTCTACCATTCATGATATTCAGTGGTGAGTGATGAGCTTTAGGCAAACTGTATTCTCTATTTTGTATCTATTTTGCATGTATCTATTTTGTATAATGTGTTATGTGAAACAATTAAATGAAATGTCGGTGTATCAAATTAAAAAAATTGTGACATTTCAATGAAATTAAAAAATATAATTCTTCCTAAAATACCTTTCTTTGTACAGTCACTTTTAAAATCCAAGTTTTTGAAAATTTACAATGATCTCTACAATTCGATGTCTTGTCTGAAATATGATTAAAAAATTAGTAAAAGTTAAGGTGTTTATCTCTGTACGATATTGTAAAAATGTTGTGTACTATACGAACACCAATAGAGTACATGCGTAGTGTACATACATAGTTAAATAAAGTATTCCTTTTAACTCTAATGTACAAACGCGAGGTATTCTCGTTGTCAAACTTCTGTTTTATCGTATTAAAGTCTGTATCATATTCGACATCTCTCTTTAACTACTTATATTATAAATATAATTGTTTCTTTTCAACAATAGGATTAAATAACTTTGAGTATTACAGGAATAGGTAAGGTAATTTTACCTCAAGAATGACATGGTCAATAATTTAGTTTTTTTTTTTTTTTTGAAACTGAAATACATGAATTTTTAATACATTAAGAACAAATACATGAATTTTTAGTTAGTTTTTGAAAATATCTTAAATCTAGTTTTTTTTCTAGAGTTAAAAAACTTGTTAAAACGCAACAAAACCCAACTTCTATTATGCTCTCCATGTTAATTATCCGAAATTTAATGAATTTTATCTCGAGTTAGAAACCGTAAATCGATTTGAAAATTTGAAATTTTTATGGTAACTTTATTATTATGTTCTAAATAAGTATTAAAAAATATAGAATTTTGTTGATATGCCTGCAACAAGACAACAGCCTTAAACCCACACTATTTCTTTCGGGCAACAGGATATTTCAGACTCTAGTCAATTTTGGTAAACTTGAAAGGAATTTCAGCTTGATTTAGTATCTACAACGTATTCAGCAACATGAGCTTTTGAAGAAAAAAAGTTCGCATGTTTTTTATTTTGCAATTTTTATTGGCTTTTTTGAAAATGTTGCATCCTATTCAAGTTATCAAAAAGAACGTGATAATCGTATTGTCTTGAGAATGATCTTAAAACACATTCGATTTATAATAACAATAATAAAATTAATAATTTACTAAAACATGGCATAAATTCTTTCATGTTCCACCTATTTTACGGGTTTTTTTATGAAACACTCTCATCCAAGGATAATTACATTAAATAACTGTATTTTATACAGTAGCTAGCACGATTCTAGCAAGTTTTATTATATAATAAATGTTAATATATTTTCTATTTAGACTTATAAGTCTAGGACCATGCAGAAAAAGCCAGACGAGACTGCTGTGTCTGAAAAGTTGCTTATTTTTTTAAAAGGAACATTTTTTATATTTAAACTTTTGTTCTGTCTCTAACGGTTTACAAGACCTTGACCTATATTGGTCATTTTCGAACTCGATCTCACTTTTTTATTTCAGCTTGATATCTTTTCATTTATGAATTATCGTGTCGGTAGACGGGTGAACGGACAGACAACCGAAAATAGGCTAATGAAGTGCTTTTAAACACCTATAGCAAAATTTTGTTCGTAACATCAATCTTTGTAAGCGTTACAAACTTGAGACTAAACCATTGACATTACATTACATAGACTGAATGTCAAACGATTTTAAACGTGCCAACATCTAAGGTAATTACTTAGGTTTAATCCATTGTAGATTCGTAAGAAAAAATGTAAATTGATACGTGATAAGTATTTTTTTTAAGTCAAGTTCAGTGAAATCACGATGTTTTATGCAAAACATTTTGTGATATGAAAATTTAACATTCAAGGTATGTTTTTTGATAAATGTCTCTACATTCAATGTATCATTCAATGTATATTTTTTTGATAAATATCCCTATATTCTTTTGATAAATGTATTTTTTTATAAATGTCACTAGCTTACCTAAGCAATTACCTCAGATGATGGCACACTTTTTACTGTACGGTAAGATAGACGATGCTCAGTCTATGTATAACTATAAAGTCAATGGACTAAACTTAGTGCATGATATAATACTACGCCGAGAACAGAGTCTATTTGAGTACACATAAGTGAAACATTTCGATTATAATTCATCACGCATGATTTCATATTGAATTGGTTTTTATGTAATAAAATGTTTAATTAGGTTATATACACTTGAGTAAAACATAGCATTAGTTAATGAAATTTACTTCTTACTTCTACCACTGCTTTGGAGAGAAAATAAAAACCGTAATCATGAATGATCAAAACATTGATGCTGATCTTAAGGAGAAACATTTTGAAGGTATGAACATAATAAACATAATAACATATTGATTATGTTGTACAATTTGATGCATCTAGATAATGAATATCTCATGAGAGTCATTTTATATTTATTTTTATTCGTATCAAAGTGATTATTTGTTCAATTATTTATAATCCAGGAAAAAAACAATAAATATAGATCGAACTTCAGAAAACTTCCCTGAAAAATGAATTTTTAAATAAATCTTCTATTTGTGGTTTTAAACAAAATTACAAAAGTCCCCATCGATCCATATGCCACTATAAAAGTTACTCGGGGTCAAATATCACAAAATACGATTTTTTGCGAACGGTCGCTGCTATCGAACAAATAGATATTATAAAATTTGTATATTAGAAAGTTTTCTACAAAAAGCATCAAATTACTTTCTTTTTTCGTAAGACTAACGATTTTCAAGAAAATTCGATTTACGCATTCCATTCTCATTCAAGAGTAAAAATGGAAATGGAGCTAGTTCATACTTCAAAAATTTTTGACGTCGATCCTCCAATACTTTTTTAATGCTTATTTCATTCATATATTTATTTCCTTTTTTTAAATAAAAATTTATTTGTTTACTTTTTTAAAAACCGTTAGTCTCACGAAAATGCATGTTATGTGTAAGAAATTCCAAATGTATAAATTTGATAATCACCTTATTTTTTTCGATAACAGTGACCGTTATTGAAACATTCACGAAAAATCGTATTTTGTGACCTTTCCGGGAATTTTTTTCTAAGTGTCTTTATTCTCTGTATTTTTATTATTATTATAAGCCACTTCGAAGCTGCATAAAGTCGACCAAAATCGATTGGACTCATGCTAAATTAAAAAAAAAAAATTTGGTCGAAAGATTTTTAGGCAGGGGCAGCTTTGTGTTGAACATTAAACTATTGTAAAGTTTTCAAAGATTCCACCTAGTGATGTTTTATTGTATCGACCTTACGAGGGGTGGAACAGTAGAGTCCTTGAATATTTTCCTTAGTTAATCCAAATATTATATGGCTAAACAACCTTCAAATATCTGACTAATATTATTTGGATGATAATGGCATAAATGCTGTTTTATCATAGAATATAAAACATGAAACAGTAAACATTATAGTATACTGAATAATGGTGGAGGTTTTCATATAATAATCTGGGCAATTTTCAAGTCTGATAATATTTAAGAAAATTAAAAAAGGAAATATTTTATATTATATTTGGTAGTTTGTATCTAAATAGCTGCTAGATGACCCAAATCAGCAACAGCGTAATTGTATTGAAAATCAGATATTTTGGCCGAAATAAAAGAAACTCGGATTAAGTATAGTAACCACGGACAAGTCTATTATAGGGTAAATAGATTATTGATCGCAAAGGAAATGCAGAAGAAGGTCTAAGACCTGTGCCGACGTTTATTTGAGTTCAACTTGTGTGTTGTTTTAAGGATACTTTTTTATATGGACTTAGTTTGGAAATAAACGTAAGAGTATTTGTTCGATATAAAATTTTATAGAGAACATTCCCTATAATTTAAATAAACTTAGAAGAGATCTAGTTTCGAGTATCATAAACTCCAATAACCAATAATATGTATTTTCATTGAACAAAATAACATTAAACTAGGATGAAGGTAATTTAATTATATATATCTTTACTGGGAACTTATAAAACATCATTATTATCAGTTACCCACCACCTATCAAGTGTTATAAACACAAGTTTTTGAAAAGAAAAACAACAAGAACAACTTAGACTTACGTTATAGTCAGGGGACAAAAAGCCAAACCGCATTCTTTATAGTCCGGGGAATAAACGAGTTTTGAACAAATTATCAACCGTTTAATATATTTTTGTTTTACATGAGGTGATAGGCTCTTTCAACAAACTTTTAATACTCCGTACTAACGGAAACGGGATTAAAGTTATTTAATTAATAATAAAACTCAAAGCATTATGAATGAGTGCAAAATTTGTTCATGATTACGTCAACGCTTTTAGATGTACGACCAAAAGAATCATTGTAGTATTATTTGACAAAATATAGGTATCTGTGAGAAATTGGTCAATTTTCATTAAAATTAATTAAAAGATGGAGTTATCTGAAATATATTGTCAGTTAGTTTGAAAAAGTCGATACATTCTCATATTAAAATTGGCAAAAAATTTATTATTTAAACCTACGAATCTTCTATTAGTACAGTAAAAGATGCTACAAAAATCGGCTAATAAAGGAAAATGAAAGACACCGCTCGCATTTTACTAAAACCTCATGGAATGTGTTTCTTAGGTGTCAAATATCATTAGTAAAGCATGAGTTAGTAACGCAAATGTTTCTATTTGTATATAAATTTTTAATTCAATGAAACGATTCATGTAAAAGTTCACTGAAAAAATTAGAGGTAACTTGTATGACGTAAATGTTAAATGTTTGTCAAATTATCAAAAGTATTTTGCATATATGACGTATACGTAATTCAATTTGCCTATTTATTAATTTTGCCAGTCAACTTTAACATTAACCGTTCCATTGAATTAACAATTTATTGTTTATTAACAAATAGAATCATTTGCGCCACTAACATGCGTTTCTAATGATATTTGACATTTAAGAAACACATTCTATTAGGTTTTAGCAAAATGCGATTCTTTCATTTTCCTTTATTAGTAACATCTTTAACTGTACTCAATAGTCACATACCAACTCTTTATACTAATTCTAAGATCAATAATTATTTACGGTAATGATTGGTAAAAATACTTTATACTATACTCTAAACTCTTGTAATAATAATTTTTTATTGAGCAACACTTAATACGTTGCTATAATAAATAGATGGTGGAGGTGCAATTATTTTAGGTAGTATATTCGTTTCAGACCTATATTATGCATTTATCTGCGCTCCCACCATTTTAGAGTCAATTTTTGTTTATAAATTGTCTTTATAACTCTGAGTATAAGATATTACCGAGAGCATCGACCGCGGACTAAAAGAATGAGTAAGAAAGTAAAATTGAAAATTATTTTTTCCTACAAAATTGAAGATTTCATGATATTTATCAAATTATAATAAATAAAATATTACATATAGGGCTATTCAAAATTATGTAAATAAGTATGGTGTAAGAAAGAGATTTCACAGAAAATTTTAGGTAGACTAGATTTTGAAATCTTTTTTTATTGAAAAAAGGTTTGGGTTGAAGTAGGTCTGGTATCTGAGAGTGGGTGCGTTAACTGTGTTCATTATTAAGAATACCGGAAAAAAGCTGCAAATATTTTCAATTTTGAAATCATTATAAAACTATTTATAAGTGAAGTATATATCAAGGTATTCTTAATTTAGTCCGAAGTTTGTAACGCTTAAAAATATTGATGCTACGGATAAAATTTTGTTATAAGTATTCATAAAATCACCGAATTATTCTATTTCTGTCCGTCCGTGGACACGAAGTCTGAAACGAAAAGATATATCAAGATGAAATATTTCTAGCGTGCGTTTTTATTATGAACTATTAAAACATAAGATTTACAATAAAACAAGTTTGTAAGTTTTACAGTAAATTATGAATATTGTTTTGGAAAGTGTACCAATATCGTAAGCGGAAAATGGTCACCATTTGTGAATATCATTTTTAACGAAACAAATTCATTTTTCAGATCATATTTTCATATTTAAACATAATTTTATTAAACCTTGTAATGGATGACATGAATAAATAATAATGTCACTTCAAATAATACAAATGAATTTGACGAAATGATTATATTTATCAAACAACTAGACCGGAATTATATATTTTTAAGTATATTTAAAAAGTTCATTTATTATTTAATCAAAATTTCTGTTCTCTTTTTAGCTCTTTGAACAAAGAAAATAACAATAATATTGATTATCTTATATGCGTGAAGCGTTCTTGTTCATTTTTATATTTTATGTGGTATCTCTCGCAATTACTTTTAATTACGATAAAAAATAATTATTTTTTAACTTATTAATTTCACAGTGAATGTTATATATAAATATAGGAAACATAATCCGTTGTATGTGATATGAGTGTAGGAAAAAAGGAGAAAAGTTTGTCCTACTTTTTATCAAGAGCAAATCATGCGATTAATTTGATTTTTTTTTGCTTATTAATCTTTCATAACTTTTAACATATACTCACATTGCTTTTTATAAGTGATTAGTTTTTTAACAAAATCATTAAAAAGGGTAAAATTCTCAAATTACTTGCAGTATTTTATAAAACGATTATTTTAGAAAACAGGGTGAATTGAATATCAACACCAATTTTCTTGCTTTGAATAAAGATTTGATAACATTAACTGTAATGTGAATACTAATCGATAAGCCGAAGAGTCTGAGCAGTATATTCATAAATGAAATAATGGGTATACCGTTTATAACTTTATTATATTTCTTTAAGTTAACGGAGGTGTAATTTTGTTATTAAATTTATTTTTAACATGCCTCGAAAAGACAAATACAAATATTTATAGACTTTTTATAATTTACATCATTGCGATCTCACGGTCAAAATATTCACTTGATATTTTTTACCCGACTGTAAGGGTAAATATCTTGTAAGTATGTATGTATGTATGTTTGTTTGTAAATTTTTGTTTACCTCGTGTCTTCCAAAGGGCTCAATGGATTTCAACATTTAAGGTATCATTATATTTGTCACAAAAAATCCTAGCGTTCATAGATAGGTGTTTGAAAAAAAATGGCGGATTATTGGAGCAAAATAGTAATACGTTAATAAAAAATGAGGAACAAAACCTATCGAGTATGGCTATAAAATAAAGGAAATTAAAAGGGTATTACAAAAATATATATAATTTATATGTTTAAATTTAACCAGGAATGTATGAATTGGTTTAAAAGTTTTAATATAGTATAATAAGAGGGATTTTTTATTGCTAGGACTTTTTTATTTTTATTAAAAGTCTAAAATAAAATAAACAATAAAAAAAAATAAAGACCCGACTGCGTTAAATAAAATCTGAAAAGAAAGAAACAAGTTCAATATTTTACATAGCGACTTTAACAGTCGGGAAAAGTAAAATACTGGAGTTGTTTCATTCTATTCAGATTTTATTTAACGCAGTCGGGTCTTTATTTATTTTTATTACTTATTTTATTTTCACTATACTAAAATTAAGTAAGGGGAAACCTCTTTATTAATGTGAATCTTTCTAAATATGGACTATTTTTCTCTTGATTCTGTTCCTTTAATCTTTCTACAAATCATTTTTACGCTCTCACAAAGCCATTTTCGAGTAAAATAAGATTTAAAGTTAGCTTTTGTAATTTATTTATTTTGAAATTTTGATATTTATTGAAATAAATGATAATAATTACAAGATTTTATGAGATTACCAGTTTTAATATATTAATTTTATTTTGTGTAAATATTATAAAATAATTTTTTAACTTGTTGCATATAAAATTTTCATTTGTAAATATGTTAACCAAATACCATCATTAATAATATGAAATTAAATAAAGATTAAACCTAAAAACATATCAAAATAATATGATGTTTATATAAGCTTTTTAAGTGTGTAAAGCTCTAACATGTGAAACCTATATGAACGTGGTTGATAAAAGCTCTATAAATTATCACTCAAAACAGATATCAGCATTTATAAACTTCTGTTTGAATTTTAATCTTTAAATTGGAAACTCTTTGTACTTACGTAGAACCACTGATAATAAACTTATGAAAGTATGTATCTAAACCAAAATTAATGTAATTAAACTATTGGAATTAAAATAATGAAATTATTAAAGGTCTTAGGTATAAAATTTACCTAAATCAGTGAATATATTAGTTAAACATTTATTGAAAAGTTCATCAAATTCTTGGCTAAATCTCTAAAATGAGAACGGGCATACCTTGACAGGTAAAGACTACAAGTAATCAGTGCTGGATTCAATGAGAAAAATACTATCGCTTTGTATTTATAGCGTTCGGAAATCAAATGTAACGATCTATTTTGAACTCAAGAATGATATCGATATCCAATCTTTCGTAACGTAAATGATAAATTATCGATGGAATGGTGGTCTGTATGCCTGGATATTGCTCTGAGCGAGCTTATGTTGGCTAAATGCAAATACAGTTTGTTGGATAGTCAATATTAAACGAGATCGTTTTTTTTTCTTATAATTTTTTAGAGGTGATATTTTTAGCTGCGTTTGATTTCTTTTATCTTTTTGACAAAATCATATTTAATCTATAATTATACGGATAAAATTTTTGTGTAGGCTTATATTCACGTGTCCACAAAGAGCTTTCCAGGTTGATAAAATTTTTCAAATTCAACATAAAGTACGGATAACTTTTTAATTCGTAAGCTCTTTAAGATCTTACTCAAAAGTAAGGTAATAAAAACGCTGAAAATAATTTTCTTTAATTATTACATCTGCTTAATATTGAATTATTTTGGATAATTATTCAAAAAGGAACAAATATTTCTCCTATTATTCTGAAATACGTCTTTTATTATTTTGTTTGAAAATTTATCAAAGAAAAGTATCTTTTCTATTAAATAAATCCATCTAAGAAATAAATATAACATTCAACTTACATAAATAAATTACTAAAAAATTATTTTTTAGAAAAAAATTTATAATTCACTTGAATTTAAACGGAAATAATTTTAATTTTTTTAAATACACTAAATAAATTAAGCACACGCTATTTTTAATTAATTAAATAATTATAAAATGAATTTTTAAATTAATTATCTTCAGAAAAGAAAAATTTTTTTTGTTAAGGATTTACAGCGCTAAAAATTTATTTTTTGAATATATATTAAAAAACAATAATATTATTTAGTGTTTTAGCAAAGATATATTAAATATATTAAGATATATTATTATTTATTAATAATATATATAATATATATATATATATTTTAAAGATATATATTAGCAGCCAGCAGTGTTTGCAACACAAAAACTTAACTGAAAGTGTTATGTTGTGTATAACGGTATAGAAGCACAGCGCGCCAATAATATAATATCCAGTAGCTCTCTATGGTAGGTAGATAGTATAGAAGGAACGAGGAGCTAAAATTCAACATTCAGTAGCTCAAATATATTACATTCTCTATGTCCATTTTATATATATTCACATATTTACTTTCTGTTATAAAGTTTTTACATTTACTCCGAAAAACGAAATAGAAAATTATCATGATACTTCCTAAAAAATCACTTTTTCTTAGGATCATCTTTAAATCGCACAAATATGCATTCTCATTAATGTCATTTATCAGCAGGTAAATTTTTTAATACCCTTTAAGGTGCTAAATTTTTAGAACTGAGCTGTTAAAGTTTGCGTTTTTAACCCTTACTGAAGTTTTTTGAAGGTATGTTTCAAATCCAATATTGAAGTGCTTTTAAAGGTATGTTTAATTATGAAACGATGCTAATTTTTAAAGAAAAATATAACAAACTGCACTCATTTTCCATAAAATACACTTATAATGATGAAATGAATGGAATTTGTGTGTTATTTTTTTCTTCTGTAAGTGATTCTATCTAAACCTTTGGGCATCAATATTTCAAAAACTGTGGTGTATGTCTAATAATTATACTCTTAATTTTCGTCTAATTTTCCCAAGTTCTAACAAAATCCACACTCAAAATCTGAAACATAAATTTCTAACATTTTCATACACTCAATTTTTTGAGAATGTTCTTAATGGTATGAGGTAGTTATATTGTTATAATACCAATCTTAAAGAATGTATGTCGATATCTTTATAATCCCGACGATGATTGGCGTAAGTATTTTCTTAAAAGCCACTCAATATACATAAGTCGCTTAATCTTTTCAGTTTCGTATAAATGGAATTTAAAAAGAGATCAGACTCCAAATTATTTTGTCAATCCGGGTAGGTGGTGGTTAGTTGACGAGGAAAATTATTCTGGATAAGAGATGATAAGTTTGTCAAAGTTTTTCGATGTGTTTCGAGAAATTGCTTAGTTTTCAGAATGAGGTTGGCATAGGTTTGACTTTCATCGATCGAATTTCTATCGTAACACTATCATTGAAATTGTACAGGCAAAATAAGGAATATATATGATTAAGTTGCTTGAATCATTCCTAGAAACTTGAAAAAGATACTGTTGAATCATTAGAAGGACTTCGAGACAATAACGAGAGGGATGAGAAGACGTTTGGGGAGGGAGATAAAATAGAAGTATTAAATATCAACAAAATTGAAGAAATTAATTTTTACTATATTAATTCAATAAATAAAATAAAATTACTGAAGCCAGAAGTTCTTGGACTGGATCCCGAAGGCTAAATCCACCACGGGTTGTTTGTTGTTTGTTCATATCTCTAGCACAAGCAAGAGAGTAGTAATACAAGCTCCCAATCTAAAGGTATCTTTTGTGTTGTATGTTAAAAATAAGATAATATTATGGGAACGTTTAGTATGTTGAACAAAGATGGAAAGAATATATTTTCATACATCAATAATGGTACACTGTACGAGAGAATATTATATGTCGCTATTATGTACCTTTCAAGCTACAGTGTGAACAGAATTGTAAGCTTACAGTTTAGAGCTTTAACGCGTCTGCGTATTATACATATATATAAAATATGGGGTTAGATGTAAAACCAAGAGTAAAATGTACCATGAACCATTCTACATTGAAATAGATGTATAGACGTATTATTTCAGAATGCAGGTAGAAATGTAAGACTGATTGTCAATGTGGTTTTGATCTCGAAAAAAAAACTTTTCTTTACGAAAGGAAAAATTTTCATTCTTCTGGCTGTCTATATATCAATGGTTATTGGTTATTAATGAGTTAGTTGTTATACCATATTTCAGTTTTAAACATACCGTTAAATTTTGTGGTGGTTAAGTTTCAAATGTGTAAAGTGATGTATCTTGAATCTAACAACATGATGTACCTTGAATCTAACAACATAACCACACGTAAACATGGTAATATGGGAGAAAAAAATTAAACAATCAAGTACGTTTTTCATACATGACCACTTATAGATAATAATAAGTTACACTCCTTCTGATTCATTAAAATACAAATGATTACATGTTGAAGATATCATCTTCAGATACAGTTAGTGAGGGTGATCCAAGGTACATGGGTTTGTTAAATAGTAAATTTGATATTGCACAGATTGCCATGATTCACAGATTTTTTCACTAGTAGTCTTATATTTAGATTATCCAAAGAAAATTGCCATTGTGATATTTAAGAATTTTTGGATTCTTTCAAAAACACTAAATCGTAAATTTTGGTTCTAGGCACTACACCTTCCCCTTCTGTATAAATGCTATCATAGCTTTAACCTAGAATATACAGGCTATATCAGTCTCTGTAATACTTTTTATATTTGAAGTTAGCTGAGAAATAATTTGAATGTTTGTATACAGTGTAATTTTAAACTTCTTCAGCAATACGTTATATTAGGTTTAATGGATTTTATCTTCTAAATACATTTCTAATTCATTGATACTTGTGAAGTCTTAAGAATTCTCAAAACCGACCAAATATGTAATGTTAATATTTTTGAAAATGCCGTCTTGTATTTGCTTATTCTTGTGCCTCATTTTAAGGGGGTGTTTGTATGTTTACTTCGACAATTATACATAAAAAATCCTGTTTTAAAATAATTACAGAGTTTTGTACGTATTTTAGGCCATAAAATACGCGCTATACAGCAATCCCTGCGTTCCTGTCTTATTTTATAACTTCGAAATTAATTGATCAAAAATTGTTTAAATTAGTCGCACTACTTTTGCGAGTCTATAATTTTACAAAAATCTAACAGCGTGTTCTAATTCACATAGCTGTGTGCCCATCAGAGCCTGACTTCACCAGCTCAATTTTAAACTTTTTCGATTCGCCTGTGATGAAAATCCGATCAATTGCGTAGTCATATTATAAAATTTATTGAAATTTATTTGGTTTTGTGCTTTTTCTTGCCGCTACGAGCGAAAATAGTTGCTTTAATTGTAGCATACATAGGTACATAGTTTTCATTTTCCTTTAAACATTTATATAGCTTTCCCATCACTTCTTTAATACTAATGTGCATTAAATGATATTAGCATTATTTATATGCATTTGATGATAAACGGAAATTAACAGATTTAAGGTGGTCGGATTAATAATTTATATTGTCAATCCGGGATGCCATAATTTATCCAGATAACCAAGTTAAATATCTGAATAAATTATGTATATGAATTGAGCTTTAAACCAAAAGTTATTATTTTTATTTTAAGCTCTAATTATGATATTCACTTAATAATATTGAAAAACCATAAGAAATAAAATATTTATTTTTACCTAAAAACAGCCTGAGATTACAATTGCCTAAGTCTTTGAAAATCGCCCTGAAAAAATTGCCTGTGCGCGTAAACTATTTATAGAATGATGAAAACAAATACAATAATATAGTTTCCAGAATTAAAAATTTTATGTATACTTTACCCCAGTGATTTTGATCAATCATTTAAACTAAAGCTATAACATTTTTTTAAATTTTCAATTAAAACTTTTAATTTTTCTGTTTGTTATATTTGTTTTTTATAACACAATCTACAAAATTGAAAATCTATTTTAGGAGGATAAATATTCCGATAATTATAGTTGCAGTTTTTTCAATCACATATAAAAAGACTTTAAAATCAACTATAATATTATCGGTATTATATATATATCTACATATCTTCATCTCTTTTTATGATTATATTTTATGGTTGTATGTGTGAATGAAATAGCACCTATTCTGTGTACAGGGTGTTCATTCAATTTTAACCAATATTGGAAATAATGTGTTGATATGTTTTGATAACAATATTTGATATATTAAATCAAAGAAAAGAAATGTAAGATAATATGGCACTGTAAAAAATACCCATCTATTTATGATTCATATATCAAGAATGTATCATCCAAGTCTTAATTAAAATTTATTTAACATTTTTTTTAAATTTTTTGAAAATGTTATTTTTAAAAATATGGTGGAAGCAGAAATAAATGTGTGATGTAAGAATTAATATAATGCTGCGACCATGCAACCAAGTTGAACACCAAACAACAGCGATATAGGCAAGCACCAAAAAGTGATATGCTTATTTTCGTTGTTATTAATATTCTTCTTTATGTCTGGCCGTAGCTTTGAATCCTTCCTGTGTTACTTTTTTCACAAATAAGTTTTTGTGTATCGAAAATACTCCTCTCGTTCAACACTGCTGTTTTTAAAAAGACGCCTTTGCAGAAAATAAGCTCTGTCTATGTTCTGATTATCTATGTTTTTCTTACAGAAACATACATACCAAGTGCTAAATTTACAGACAAAAACTGTGCTACATAAACACTGTTTTACTTTCACAAAAGTTGAGTAACAAGTTAGTACTTATAGTAAATGAAAAGTTTTATTGAGTGGAAATACCTTTCCTTGAATAGTTTTTTTCATCTATTGTTTAGCTTTATATATTTTCTAAAAGTCTTAAAATAGTTTTCTCTATTGATTTGAAAATTTTTTAGGATGATAATAGAAAAACTAGCCTCTCTTCCTTGATCATATCTGTTCGAATTCAATTTATATTTAGTTTGATGTTAATCGAATATTGCATTCTTTCTTTATTATCTAAGTCAAATATGCATTGCTTTGTAAATTATTCGACTTATATTAAATTTTTAACAAGATGGTGTAAGAAGCATTCAATTTATACATTAATACAAGTGTTCAGCGGTTTAAGATGATATATCTTTTTTTTAAGTATAATTATCAAGCAATTCCTCTCAAATTTAAATTAAATCTATATAAATTTGGATTTCAATTTAAGTGAAGGAGATGCAACAGTGAAAAAGATGCAACATTATTATTCTTTAAACATTTTTCTTTTCTAATAACGATGATAATTTCTAGTATGTGTAGAAAATTTTTTTATGTCTACTTTTAGTTTTTACTGTATGAAATAATTGTAGTATTAGTTCAAAAAGACATACTTCTGATTAAGTAGTCAACCTAATATGTGAGTACTTTACGTTTGGTTTGATTAGGATATTTATTATAACGTAACATAAAAATTGCATTGTATTTACTCTAAATTATCTCTGTGTTCTTTAACTTAAAAAATACAAATTGAAGTTATAAAAAGATTTTTGCATTTTCTCAAAATTCATGGCAATCTGAACCGATTGAAAAAGTTTTAGTTTCCTAGTTTACCTAGATGTTGGTTTTTGGAGTCTGTTGTAGTTTTTTTGGTTTTAACTTCCAACCAGCAAACAAATATCGAGCGATAAGGAACATAGTTCCAACATAGTTCAAATATTACTTCTGTTCTCCAAAAAGTACCATTTTAGCAACCGGTTTCCTAAACGGTACTCACCCGTCTCCAAAACTTTTTCATACTGATAATAATAAAATAAATAAATAACCTGCACAAAAAATGCATACAAAGTTTTTATTGGTACTAGGTATAAAATAAAAAAAAAAACTTTTTAAATTAATTAATTAAAAATATGTATGAAATTCATCCTGATGGAATTTTATAACAATCTAGAAACATTTAGTAAAATGTCAATATGGTATTCCTAATAGCTATATATATAAATGTCAAAATATCATAACAAACTTATCTGATTTTGGACGTCGTTATTTTTTGCAATTAACCATCATATAAAACTATTTTTTATCTAGATTATTGATTTATTATTTTTTTTATGGAACGATTACAAAACCAGAAGCTGTGATCGATTTGCAGTGAGCTTCTCTCTATTATTTTCGTTTTAGGTTCCTTATTGAATGGACAACAAATTACTAGAATGGCCTTTCAAAATTTTTCTTATATTTCAATAATTCTTTGATCCTACTCCTGTTAAGGATTGAATTCAACGCAATCATTTCGATTTTTTAAATCCATATTTTCTAATTTTTTTTTAACATTTCACGTATATTATCATCGTATCACATATAATCAAAAAACGGAATTACTTTTTTTCCACCGCTACTACCGCCTCTTGTATGGTTGACTACCGCCTCTTGTATGGCAGCGAAAATTGATAAATAAAAATTTTTATCAAATATCTAAAAATTTAAGTTACTTTAGGACGTTCCCAGAAAATTACGTTTTCTTAGGGTCATCTTCTAATCGTTTATATGCATTCTCATTAATGCCCTTCATCAGCAGGAAATTTTTTAATACCCATTACGATGTTAAATTTATAGATTTGAGGTGTTAAATTTTGTGTTTTTAACATATATTAAATTGTTTTTAATAGATTGCTTTGTTATGTAACTACGCTAATTTTCTTAATATTAGTTTGGAAAACTGCTATTTATAAGTTAAAAACAAGAAAAATATTTATCTATAAAGAAAATTACAACAAGCGGTATAAGTTTTTCTATAAAATACATTTATAGTGGTGAAATGAATGGAATTTATGCTAAGAAAATTTTCTCTAGCATAATTTCCAGTGATTTTCTCAAAATCTTTAGGAAACAATTTTTCAAAAACTTTGGTATATATCAAAAAATTTTTTTTTAATGTTAAATAGAGCCATTTTTTTGGGAACGTCCTTAAATGGGCTGTTCCTTATTATATGCATAGTATTTGTTATAAAAAATTAAATTGCATAAATTTCTTTACAGTTCAGAAAATTTAAGAACATGTTTTTCAATCCATTGTTTCATGTCATGACGTTGTTGGCGTAGGTCACAGCCAGCCTGTGACCAGTAATAATTGATATACTTAGTCTAAGATTCATTCATGTTTATAGATCAGCATCGTTTTCGCCCAAGTTAAAAAAAACTGGTAAGAAAATAATTTAAGGACGTTCTGTAGGTAGCTACAATATGTATATATCAGTTTTGTCTGTGACAGTAAAAACATACATATGTACAATTTTGTGGTGTTATATGGAATGGTAAATAACATTTTACACAGTGAATCAAGCCCACCTCTCTTCCTGATTTGTTTTTCTGTGACAAGAATATAATTTAGTTTTATGATTTCAGGGGCTGTTATATATTATAGTATAGGAGATGGATAATATTACTCACTCAACGACTATGCCTGCTATATGACCGTCTTTAATCTTTTATTATATATAATACTTACAAATAATAAATATAATATGAACAAAAATGTAGAAGATTCAATTAAAATCTTAGACAAAACAGAATCTATAATTAATGAAACAGTATACTTTAAAAATTCAACTGTATACTTAAAGAATGAAACGTATTGAAAAATTCATAATTTTCATCATCAAGACTGATTTTTTATGAAGTGAGCTCAAAATGGTTCTTTTTGTCTACCTCAAAGAGTATAGGATAGAGAAGAAGCAGGAATATAATTTTAAGTGACATCTGGAGTCTGTGACGATCAACTATTAATTTTGTCGGCCTTTGCGGGTATGACTATTAAGTTTGACTACTTTGCGGGGTCGAGTATTATCTATTAAGTTTAAAAGCCTTACTCGTTAGAAGCGCTGAAACTCGTATACTACGATTTTTGCATTAGCTCATATGGACTGCTTCTCCTCTAGCCTATCCTCTTTGGTCTACCTCTTAGATTAGAAAAGATTTTAGCTAGGAGTTAACATTAGAAAATTTTTGATACTGAAACCATTTTTATCGATTCTATCGCTTTTTCTTTAAACTCCTACAACTTAAGGATATTCTTGAGGAGCATTTAATTCGAAGAGCATTTCATTTATGCCAATTGAGAGACAGGTTTTCAAATTTACAAAAAATGTGTATTCCAGTTTCCTACTTTTCATAATCTGCAGAGATTGTTTCATATTACATTGATTTTGTGCATATGTTTATTGAGTTTACAAAGGTAAGTAGGCAGGCCAGTCTTGGCCGTGAATGTTTAAAACCGGTTGGAATTGTGTACTATTCCTTTTGTATTTAATTGTTGTCTCGAAAGACTAATAAATTCCACTATAAACAAAATTTTGAGTTTTTAACAATGGGAAGGATTTTGACGATTTTTTTCTTCACCGTATATGTTCAAAAAAGACATTGACAGTTCTATAAGAAAAACAAACGGCTGGTAGTTTGCCAAGTATCGAAAAGTTTGAAAAATGGGGGCGCATTTTCTACATTTGCATGTCAATTTTTTTTAACGAATTTTTACGTATCAATGAATATTTTTAAACACATGTGGCGAAATATATATTAAGTTTAGTCCCAAGTTTGTAACGCTTAAAAATATTGATGCTACGAAAAAAATTTCTGTATAGGTGTTCATAGAATCACCTAATTAGTCCATTTCCGGTTGTCTGTCTGTCTGTCGTCTGTCGTCAGTCTGGCCGTCTGTCATCGCGATTACTTAAAAACGAAAGCTGAAATTTTTTAGCGTACTGAGGTCATAAAAAGTGAGGTCAAGTTCCTAAATGAGCAACGTAGGTCAATTGGGTATTGGGTCCGTATGACCCATCTTGTAAACCGTTAGATATAGAACAAAAGTTTAAATTTAAAAAAATGTTCCTCATAAAAAAATAAATAACTTTTGTTTGAAACATTTTTTCGGAAACATCACTGTTTACCCGTGAAAGTGCAAATTATGCGCAAATTGTTATGGCTATGTCAGTTATATATGTGTGACATGTATGTATGTGTAATATGACAGAGTAATCAATACTGTCTATACATGGTATGTCAACAATTAACTCAGTCAATTGTTTGTTTTCACTTGTTTCTGTTGTTGTTCAAACATGTTTTTGTTTTCCAGATAAACGTTTTCATGGAAAATATTCATATTGGTAAACATGTTAAAATAAGGGTCCTAATGTCTAGTAATGTTTAAACAAATTTAGCTTCTTTTTTATTGAATAAAATTGTACATTATATGATCAAGTAATTAAAAATGAACAAAAGTTACAATCAATGTAATACGACTTACGAAAAGTATAAATATAGCATTCCTTTTTATCTACAATTTTATGACAATGAAATAAAATAATGGCTGTTCGAGTACTCTATTCATCGTTTATTATGTTTTCTAATATATTCAATTTCATCAATGTAAAATGTAAAATGAATATATGAGAAAATTCGTCAAAAACGACCAGATTTGGGAAACAATAATAACGCGTCTATTTCACTTGTCACATTCATCAGAATAGCTTTTATTTCAATATAAATTTATGTCCATAAAACATTTTGCCTTTGCCTTGAGTAAATCGAAACCTTAAAAATTTTTTTAAGTGGCTGGAGATTTTTGATTCCCAATTAAAAATCATTTAAATGATTAAAATTATACTTTTCTAGAAAAAATGTCATTTATTAGCTTTTTTAATCAAATAATTGTTAACTCTTAAATTGAAATGAAATATTTTCGAAAATTTTCGAAACATTTGAAAGTTTTTTCTATTTTTGTTTTTGTTTTTTAGAATCTTCCACTAAACCTCTTGTTGAAGCTACTTGCAATTATCCACTCGCTCTATTGCATAGCTTTGGATAAAATGAACATCAAAGTTTTGTACTAACCTGCGCCCTCGCGGGTAAACCACAATGTTTACGAAAAAATATTTGGTTACTTTTTTCATTAAAAACATTAAGCTTTTGTTTGGTGGATTTGTCCAAGATTCAATTGTTCGTAAATGAATAACCTATGTTATTCATTTTTAAACTTAAACTCAAACTCACTTTGATATCTCTTTTAATTTTTGAGTTATCGTGATCACGGACGCACAAACGAAAATGTACTACTAAGGTGATTTCATGAGCAGCAATACCAAAACTTTGTTTGTAGCATCAATATTTCTAAGCGTTACAAACTCCAGAAAATTTGTATCCCTTGGCATATACTTCATATATACAGGATATTATAACAGAACCGGGTTTAGAAATAAAAATGCTACAAGTAGAATCTAACCACAAATATGTTTACGAAAAAAGTAAAAATAAACTTTTGATATAAAAATTAACCCAGCTTTCAAATACTAGATCTCGTATACAAGAGAATCTCCACCTAACCCATATGTAAATCGGTTTAACTTATAAACGAGCTCATATAAAAAAAATCATTTCACAAAAAAAGATTTCCTTTTTTTTTAAACAAAACTATATATACACATATTTTGAATTGTTTTCTTTCTGACCTTTTTCACTTAAACTCCCAAAGAAAGCAATTTTGTAAATAAATAACATACTTTTTCATATGTTTAGTATCCATACACAGTTTTTCCTAGATATATGGTTTTCGTTCCGAAAATCGACATTAAAATTTTTCTGTTTATTTAATTTTTTTTAAATGTATGCGTGAATGTAAGTCGCCTTATTAGCTCAGTTGGTTAAGGCGTAACCAATTCCGACCGCGGTATGCTTAGGGTAGCGGGTTCGATTCCCGCCGTCGCAATAAAATTAATTTAATTAATAATTGTGATGGGCTGGGTAGTGCAAGGTATATGTATGAAGAAGGTGCACTCAGCCTCTGAAATTGAGGAGCTGATAAATGAAATTATCAGCGGAAAGGTGGTAAGAAACATATATGGTATCACAATGGACTCTATAGCCTAAGTGTAAGCGTGGAAGCCAATATAACCTAGCCTAACCTATGCGTGAATGTATATTTCCGTATTCATCTGTATTTCCATTTTATTGGCAGGTGATCACTTGCGAAAAAATAATTTGATTAATTTGAAATATTGACAAGTGTTGGTGTTTCATGACACTTCAATTGGATTTCTAGTCACATTAGATTGTAAAAAATTCTCAAAGTACAATGACAAAGCTCTTGGTGTAGATTCTAACACGCATATCCGACAATTGTTTATTTTAAAATGTCGTTTTAGTAAAAACTGGGGCATATAGATGGATATATTTAGTGTGAGATGTTTGAAACAGGTGTTAAAATAAGGACCTAACTTTACCTACCTACTTTTCGAGGAATATATGACATTTTTTTGCTTTTATTTGTCAGCTTGGAAGCAAGGATTCAGGTCCTTCGAAGTTTAATTTAAAACAATTTTGAAAAGTACTAGTTTCCTTATGATAATGAAGTCTGGCATAAATCTGGCTGAAATCTAACGCATTGTCCAGAATGAATATTGTTTATCGTACGGATTCACGAAATTGTATTAGTATGTGGGTATCGAATAAATAATATCCAGATTTCTGGGCAAGGGTTCGCAAACAACTGAGTATTCGTTTAAATGGTGGCTTCATTTGATTTCGATCATTATTTATATTTTTTAATTATATTGTAAACTAATGCCTACCTTAAAATTAATTTAGTTAATAGTTGTGATGGGCTGGTGTAGTGCATGGTATATGCATGAAGGAGGTACACTCAGCCTCTGAAGGTGGTAAAACACATATATGGTATCACAATGGGCTCTATAGCCTAAGTGTGTCCTTCGTGGACAGCCAATATAACCTAACTTAACCTAACCTAATGCCTACCTATTCAATGTTAATAAATAGTTTCTCTACAAAGCTATACAGACTATTGATGTTAGATGCGAAGAAGTCAGTGAGTTAGATGTAAACAGAGAGGGATGGAATTGCAATCAAAGTCCATTTTGTGAACTCTGGAACTGCACTAATAATTTGTCTGAAACGCGAAATATTTACTCTTGATTACTAGGCAGAGGAATATCATACAAGCGGTGGTTGATTTGGAGCCCCACTAAGTGTACTATTTTTTTTATATCTAAGAGTGGTTTATTTTAGAAATTTGGGGTTCTCAAGAGAAAAACGTTTTTTTTGATGTTTTTAATGCTTTACCCACTTTTGAACACAATCCAAGCTAGAGAATTTTAAATTTATTTGTTGGTTGAGTTAGTGTCAATTGCTTGTTGAGTGTATAATATTTTTAGCCTCCTTTCCTTTATGTCAAAATATCATGTTTTTCTTGGTTTTAAACTTTTGCACTCCTCTAAAACTCCATTAAAATGAAATAGAGCCTTCCAAGCTTTGCTTCTCGCCCTTAAATGTAAATACCTCATGTTTTCAAAATTTTCTATAAAAAAATCATTTTAAAACAAGAATTATCTAATGAGGACAAAATATGACCTTAATAATGACGAGCTTTGCATACCACGTGTATATTTTTTTTTAAAATTTCTTTTTATTTTAAAGAGGTTTGTTTAAAATTAAATTTTATGTGAATTTATTACAAAATTTATAACAAATGACATTGTATATTCATTATAGGAAAATTGAACATATTATATAAAAATGAACGGGTTAATAAATGGATTGTCATGGACATTAAATGATGTTGCTGACATAATGTTTGATATGTTGGAATAGGTAAATACAATCCTTCTATGTTCGTCCAATCATAATACTGTAATAGTTAAATATAATTTTAGATAAAGTATTCTCTTTATGCATGTTGGATACACGTATAGTCCGGAAGGTTTCGTTACAAATACAAAAGTCATAATAAGACGGGTTATTTTGAAAAAAGATAGTTGATCTGATATGACAAATAAGTGAACCGACCGTTAGCTGATTAAATAGTCGGTATTTTTTTTCATAAATAGTATAATTATACAGAGCTGAAAAACCGCCAGATGCATTGTAGAGGAGAGGGGGGCAATGCTCTATCAAATTTTGTTATAATTTTGTAAAAATAGCTAAAAAGTGTTTATTTATACAAAACCTTTAATTCGTGACTAAAGTTAATGAAATAAAAATTTTTTCAATATCTTTATTTCGTTTCAAGTAAATGAAAAAAAATTTTTTTTTTTAAACTAAGCAAACAGCCCCTCTGTTGTAAAATATACTTATAAAATAGTAAAGATGACGAGAAAACTAATTTTTGAAATATTTTTCAATGTCTTTACGTTTCCTAACTTTTACTTTAAACTTTCTATCAAATAAAAAAATGTTGAATTTTTAAGGAAATTTGAAAATGTTTTCGTACGATATTGTTTTACACATTTTAGATATTTCCAGAGATCTATCACCTGATTGCGAGCTGGGAAGTTCTGCAACTGGACCCTGAAAATTACAGGGCATTGTTCGAATAATTTGTTTCTTTACTGCGGCAGCTTACGGTTGTTTTCGTACTTTTGATTAATTAAACAATCATCTAATTAAATTTCAACCGGCATACTTTAATCTTATTTTTGGTGTTTTATTCATGCGAGCAGGTCACGATTTTTTTATTTGTGAAAAAAGTTTCAGTTGGCTTACTATTATTAAATTTTTTTAACCACTTCCGCAACCTTTCAAGCCCACTTCCACTCCGTTAACTGACTGAATCGATCGGCGTAAAAACACAACTTTAAATGCAACGATACCTCCCGGACTAGTAGTTATAATCTAAATCATATTTCATAGAGTGTTTTATTATTCTGATGGAAACAAAACTATCACATGTTTAATCACACTGACTTGTCTTTAAAGTTTCTTGATAGAACATATTCCATTACGTATTCTTGTGAAATGCAATTTGTGAGATGTTTGAAAAGCATACAAGTGTTTTTCATGTTACCTAGTTTTAAATTTTCGAAATTTAAAAGAAATGAAATTGATATATTTACAGTAAATTATAAATCTAGTAATGAACTAGAAGAGTGTAATAGAGCCTGTCATGGTGGTAGAATTCACTGGAGAAAGATATGTAAAAAAATATATGGAAATAAGTATGGAACCCTAAGCGATATATGGAAAGATTTGAGCCTAAAGTCTTCAAGTGTCCAAAGAGTAGTTAGGCTTCAAACTATTTTTCATCTATTAAATTATTTGGTCACTTATAAGCTTTATGATAATGGGTTTTCTCCTGCTCAAAGCTCCTGTTTATCTTAGAAGTCAATCAAGAAACACCGAAAAATCCGTTGTAGCTACTTCTATATTTGGATATATATTTCATTATCGTCAGCAGCATAAGCGAAAAATGTCCACGTAATTATGAAATTTTCGATGTTTTAAATGGAAATTATGTCGGTGTCAAACTACTAAACATTCGTTTGCACTTGCAAATAATAGAAATAAATCTGTAGCATGTATGACCCTCACTTAAATCCAATATTTGGATAAGATTTATGATTTTTGGCATCAAACCAGTGAAATATTCGCCCAACATGCTATAATTATTTCGAGAGCATATAACCATAATTATTAAGTTTGCATTAACCGCAGCTTCTTTGGTATAATTGAAAATCGCCCGTATTATATTAATTGATTGGGAGCTGTCCCATGTCAAACATACAATATGAGGGGACTAAAATTTAAAATTTTATTCGCAATGTAGATACATTATAAAATACTACGCATCAAATATAAAATACACATTTAGTATAAAATAAAATAGGAATAGGATAGGAATATCCAGGAATATTAAGTATAAAAAAACGTAAGAAAGTAAATGATATAGGTTGGAGGAATATAATACTATGGTTATTATTATGATCATATAATATAGTATATCGGTATGGAGAAGGTTCGGAAACCTTCAAGTCTTGTGTTCCATATTTTGTACCTTGTACTGTTAAATAACGGAGAGACGAAGAAGTAGCTGACATGATCTCATGCTCATCAGTTCTGCTCATCTCTTTCAATGCAAGGTTCAAGCTTGGCTATTATTATTTATATTGGTACCCATACCCGATTAGGATAATCGTGTAAATTGCTCAAAACCAGGAATAAACAATAAAAAATGCTCAACAGTCGGAAATGTTTTGATACTTAAGGAGGATTACAAGATTGTTAAAAATAGTTGTCTGTTGTTAATTAAAAAAATTTATGTAAGTACTCATACGAAAAATTCTTTGTAATGAATATGTTCATGCAATTTATACGAATTGACTTGTTTGTAACCGATACGTGATTAGATAGTTTTGGTTTTCCTCAGTTTTGCTTGTCTCGGTGCTCCAGCAAGGCTTAAACCCTGTATTAGGTCCGTTAGTATTTTCTCTGTGGTTTGTTCTTTAAAGTCGTCAGTGCCGAGGGAGGTATGTTATCGTGAATAACACTCTTACGAAACTTCCTGAGTGGCTTCATTTTAGTGTAACCTACAACGTTTACATTTACGTAAACGTTGGAAATTGGGGCGTTTCCAATGTGGAAAACGGGAAACAGGTCAATAAAACGACCTATTGAATGCAAGATAAATTTTCAAAGTTTTCGTAAATGAAAACATTGTAGGTTACACTGAATTAAACCTACTCCCGAAATTTCGTGCTTTTCACGAAAAAATACCCCTTCTCTGCACAGTAGGCTGTTACTACCTCTGAACAATTTCCTTAAACAGTACCAAAATCGACAAATGACGCTGTCTATACCCAGTAGATATCTAAATGTAATGGATACTGATGTTGGAAAGAGAAGGTAAACTAACTTATACTGTAGCTAAACAGTGTAAACAATGAATGCTATGTAGGTATCTATAGAATATAGTTTTATTATCTTAAGCTATAACTTCATATATTACAATATTAAAAGTTCATAGTTTCTTATTACTGGTCACAGCTTTTTTTATATATTTTTTTATTAAATTAAAATAAATGTAATTTAAAATAAGTGAACTAATTTTTTTTGGTGATTTTAAGTATACTCCTAGGAATAATATAGTTAATTTAAAAATATAATTAAAAAAAACTGCACTTAGCTAATTAAAGTTTAGTCTCTATTTCATTATATTTTTTTTAGTTGTTATTCTGTCTGCCAAGCTGCCCTGAAACTACTGTCTTTCTAATCAACTAATTTTAATTAAGAAAGAGGCAGGGGGAAGACAGAAGTAGCGTTAACAAGTATTTTGCTCTTGTTAATACTATTAACTTTCTGGAATCTATAAAAGATGTTTTTTGTGTAGACTAAGAATTAATAAAAGGTGATAAAATGTACTTCTTAACACTTCATTTTCAATGTATAAGAAGCGGAAATAAGGTAAAATTGCATGCCTTGTGGGAATCGAACCCCGGATATTATTAGTAGATATACATGGTATATAATATCATATTTAGTTTGTATTGACGTGTTAATAAAGTGTCGGGGAAAAAAGTGTGCGATTTTGGAAAGTGTTTGATTTTAAAATTAGTTTTTGTTATAAATTAGTCGAACCTTAAAACTTGCATCTTTTGCTTGTGAATTTATATGAAAAGAAGAGTATGAGAGAGAAAAACTGCACTAGGATAACCAACAGCAACAAATCAATCACTAAAAAAACAGCACCGACTTGATAGTTCAAATCCTGCGGAATGCTAATAAACTTTTTAATCAGGAAGAATGTGTACACCTGAAAGAATGTCAACCTACTGGATTCATCTTTTGAAAACTTAGTTAATTTTCCTAAAAATTTGTTTATGTAATTCAACAATTTAAACTTAAAATGCAAATTACTTGATTCACTGGAAATTATAATTTATGCAATTTTTTTCGGTTTTACAGTGTTTTCAACATCACACATTACTCTGCCCCTCATTGTATTATTGAAATATAAATGGTTTTATTCTTATTTTAAATTTTTTTTACGTTTACCAACATCAAAAGCGATAAAGTTTTTTAGTTTAAAATATCATTTAAAATGTTGTATACTTCGACTCTCTTGTGTAAAAATATGCATATACATATCATAATATACTGACTGAATTCACAAACATTTGTATTATCTTATAAATACTTACTACTAGGAAAATAGTAGAAAAACGAATTCAGAATGATGCCTATAAAAGTTAACAACTAAAATGTAAGCGGATATTACTCCTAGGTGGAAAAAATTAGGTGGAAAAATCATTACAATTTTTTTTTATAATTAGCTACTATAAGGATGGACGCATTATATTCGTAATTTGGAACTCAGTGGGCGAAGGATGCTGAAGGAAATAAAATATGTGCAAAATGCTGTGAAACTGAGAGGGAGGAACATTTAATGATATTTTGTGAAGAGTTGATGATCTAAATGCCAATTTGGAATGTGGGGTATATCTGCTAGTGGGGTATAATGTTGTAATCAATTCGTAATAAATACATTAGATTTACAGAGGAGTTAAACAAATTACTAACTAGTTGTCTAATTCTGTATAAATCTAAGAGTGATTTCCTGGCTTAGTACTTCCATTCTGCACTATTAGGTACAACGTACCTACATATTAAGCTCAATTAACTCAAAGATTGAAATACAATTGTCTAGTCTTTATTAAATGCTAATTGTGAACTACCCGTTTCGCGGGGCAACTTCAATTTTAAATACAAAGATTATTATGTTATAGCCTTCACATACTCCATCACTTACCTCCCTTTTGTTCACAATTTCGTTTAACCTCTAAAATTCAGATCAGTGTTTCCTTACTATATTATGCATTTATTATGTATATACAATACAAAACATACACAAAACTTTCCTCTTGAATCACTTTATCTTAGAAAAAATCGCATCCGTTGCGTAGTTTTAAAGATCTAAGCATACAAAGGAATTTAGTTTAGACAGGCGGAAACGACTTTGTTTTATACTATGTGTTGATTCCTCCCTGAGTTTTAATATCGCGCTTTATTATTTTGTTTTGTTCTATAACTTGAAGGGTAGCGCTTCTTATCGATTCTAAATTAATGACAGGCTGTATTAGTTGGGTACATCTACCAGATATTTATAAAAAATTCGTAAAATTTTCGGAAATGGCTAATTTTTTTACAGCGAAAGAAACCTATTAAAAAAATTAGCCATATCCCAAAATTTACGAATTTATTATGAAAATCCGGTAAATTTACCAAAATAGTATGGTTTTTGTCGTCGGAAAAAGATTTGTAAAGAGAGAGAGACGTTCCATTGGAAGGGAGTTCCATTGATTTTGACGTATGAAGAAATGCATTGCTAGTCATGGAAATGGTTTGAAAAATCTTAATTAATTGTCTAGCTCCAACTTTTCAACTTTGTGGACAAGAATTGCTTACATGACTAACAAATAGACTTTCTCACGTATATCAGTTAATATCAGTTTGTAGTGTATTTTAATATTATTGGACATTGGCCTTTATTAATAGAACGTACGTGACTTGTCTATATGAGCAGTTGAATAACTATTTCCAAGCGGTTTTCATATCTAAATTTGCCAAACAAACTTAAAAGTGACTAAAGTTACATGATCCTAGCTGTGGCATTACTATCGTAATATATAGAACCATGTTGATATTCAAATTTTTAAATATTCCACCTCTTTCAATTTTGATACAGTTTATCTAGTATTGCGATATTGTTTATGATGATATTCCGTCTATAACTTTTTACATAAAATTCTGAAATAAAGTCTACTAAAAATGGATATAAAATTTCATTAAATACTTCAGTATGATAAATATCTTTTACCGTAAAAATACTGTTTAATTCCATGCTGTGCTTATTTATTACCCAATAGTTACGTGACGAAATGATCACCCTTTTATGACATATAAAAATAATAGCCATATGGGAGAAAAACCACCAGAGACTATAAAAATTTACTCAAATAGTTAAGCTGCACTTAAATGCAAAGCATCAAATATGACAAGATCATAGACGTTGCGCGATATGATGAAGCAATGAAAATGTTAGGGATAACATTAAAGAGAGATAGTCTGACAAACCTTTGTGTTGAAATAAACCGTATGGAGGTGCAGAAGTGGGATTAATATAGTAAAATAGAAGATATATAGGAATCTAGATAATTATGGTTAAGATAACTACTAAATCATGTAGCGAGTGGATGACTGGCCCTGAAGAAGTGATACTTTGATATTTGTTTGCCAATGTTCCTTAAATGGTCTGAAAAAGCCGAAAAAATACTCTACGAGACGGAAGAATAGTTAAATTAAAAAAACAATATCAAGAATGAATGTATAGTCAACGTATTTGAAATAAAATTCAAATTTACTCTGACTATATTAAGTTTGCGTATTACCTATAAATGCGTATTTCGAATATAGTGTAGTCCGCATCAATACGAAAACGCTAATTGTAATTATTTTCCTGAGAAGTGTTACTCGTCGCTTATTTAGTGACTATTTCATTAGTGAACCACCCAGCCTCGGACGAAGGGTGGAGCAAGTGGAGCGGGCGTTCCAGGCACCAGGTTGCAATTTCGCATTTTAAGTGTTGAAATACAGATTCGATCACGCTTTACTTTGATTTAGGAGTAGAGCCGGTGCTGGAAACATATTTCAAGATAATTATGATTAACTAATACATATTGATTGTAACTACATTGTGATCGAAATATCTATTTATCGAAAATGAATCTGGGCATTGGAAATAGTTTGAAATGTTGTGAATTTCTAGAATCCCAACCCTAATGACTCGATTAGTTAAAAATAACTAATTCTTTACGCGGTATTCCAGGGATAATAGATTCCTATCGTCACAACATAAATTAATTCCATTAATAATGGTGACCGGCTGGTATAGTACAGATCATACGCATAAAGAAGGAATATTTGATCCTTAAGGAAAGTAGGTATCACATTGGACCCTGCATTCTAAGTGTGCATCTCATGCACAGCCATTATAACCGAACATAAGCATAGCTAATATCTAGGATTATGGCTCCCTTAAAACAGGAAGTAAACGTTGATGAATAAGTCGGTTTATATAAACGAGTACTTCTTAGAATCTGCAGAATTCAACATGACTAAAACATACCTTTCCGCTAATACTTAGGCATATTATAATAAACAAACTTCACAAAATAATATAAATAATATATAAACCTATATTTTCAGTATATACATTCAGTATTTTCATAAAATAGTTCCGAGAAATTTATTACAAGCAACGAGAGAGATAGATTATCATATTTCTAGGAAGCGGTGAAAGTATAAAGGTAGTTATAGATAACACGAGTATTATTAAATATTCTGATATGAAAAATATTATTATAGAAATAGTTTAAATATTTAAAATGTTCTATTTTTTTATTTTAGTCTAGCCGCTGTATTCCAAATTTAAACCTTTAAAGTGTGTATAATTTAAATTGTCTTTTAAATACGGAATGTTTGACTGGGAAATCGTGTAAAGATGCATTTTAAAAAGATGCAGTTTTTGAATAAGCTTTAAAATTTTCAATCCCAATACCTGGTGTTGATATTTAATTTCGTGATAACATTGAATAACTTTGATGATTATGAAAAAGAAACAGCGGATGGTAGTAAACGCCGGCATATGTATTAACGTACAGTTTTCAGTTTTAAAAGAACTTTTCTAAAGAGAAATGAAAACACCCGGCAAAAAAAATGTTCGTAAAAGATGGTGTAACGTCATAATGTTAATTAATAATTGTATAGAGTTTATACTATTCAATTAACATTATTACGTCACAACGATGTTCTACAAAGAATTTTTTGTCGGGCTTTTTCGTTTATAGTTCTTTTAAAACTTTTTCTGTCATTTTAAAATTGTGATGAAAAAAATAAAAAAATAAATAAAAACAGTTTTGTTATAAAACTTATAAATGATCTTTCCATTTTTGTCCAAAAAAAATTTGGTTCAAAATCCCAATTAGTGACGGTTTTATGTAGCGTGTGTTGCACTTTTCTCAGATTCTAACATTAATATTCGAATCAAGCAAGAATTTTTTTTTTAAATTGCAGTTTTGTTAACTTTATTTTCAGACCTTACTGCAGGATTCTGCATCAGGACTATTTATTCTTGTTACTTTAAATAATATTTTAATGCAAGTCATTCAAAATGTGTATTTTTAGTTATAATATTTACTCAAATATGGTGACAAATTGTCATGAAGGTACTAAATTTAATTTTATGTCTATTTCCGCAATTAAAAATTTAATTCTTTTTATAAAAAAATATTCAAAAGGCTCCTTTTATTCGTGGAGGAAGTTAACCTTTGTGGCTTAGTTATTTCGTACGCCATATGCCTAGGGTGGCGAGTTCGACTCCCGCCGTCACAATAAAGTATTAATTTCATTAATAGCTGTGATGGCCTGGTGTAGTGCATGGTATTTGTATGAAGGAGGTGTACTCAGGCTCTCAAAATAATTATAATCTAACCTACGTGAAAGAAATCAATTTCTTTGAGTTGCTAGTAGTTCTTCATTCTTACTTACTTTTTTTGGCATTTCAATTTTATAAAGCTTAAGTTTTTCCTCTATTTGAGATTCAAAGAATTAAAAATTCTATGATTTGGTCAAGTTTGGGAGAGTCAAATTCCTATTTTTGAAATAAATAAACAAGAAAGCTTTCATCGGGCAAACATCTTTCCTTTGAGTAAATGTTTCAATAAACAACAAAGTATAAAAAGAAAAAAGAAATTATAAAATTAAAAATAATTTCGTTATTTATTCAACAAATTTAAATAGTATAAAGAATTATTTATCTACGCTTAAAAGTAAAGTTATTCCTTTAGTTCATTCATTGTTTAAGAAAAACCATTTGACTAATAATGTTAAGTAAGCCAAGTAATAGGCAAAATAAACAGCGTTAGTATATAGGCTACACAATGTTTAAACACTAGTAATATAAATATACAGGTGATATCATTTCGAAATGTATATAGGGTTGGTAATTTTATTGCACATAATGGATGCAAACATGGAACATCTACAAATTATGTTATATTATAAAAAAGTGAACATTTAACCGCTGCCTTCTTATAATTTTATCTTAATTAGCTTTATGTTTGAGTTTTATTCAACTAATAAACACCCCCTCTGCGTTTTTTATACCATGTATATATGAAATTTATCAAGGTATACTAAAGTTACTCCCAAGTTTGTAACGCTTAAAAATATTGATGCTACGAACAAAATTTTGGTCGGGTTTAATATCACCTAAAGAGTCTATTTTCGGATGTCCGTTTGTCTGTCTGCCCGTCTGTCAGCACTATAACTCAAAAATTTCATTAGTATGGAGCAATTTCCCACAAAATGCAAAAAAACTCAGCCTTTAAACTTTTAAAAGATTCCAAAATATTCTACAATTGATATTAATTTCATTTAAAACATCTCAATATATGTTGGAGCTTTCTATATCATTATTATAATTTCTAAAACTATCCAGAATATTCTAGATTCAATCAAAACATTTTCAATTCATTTAATACAGTTTCATATATTTTAGAGTTTTTGAGATTATTTTCGAAATAACTAGACAAATTGAAAACGTTCTAGATCAGTCCAGATTAATGTAGACGAATAATAATAATATATTTACATAGGAAAAAAGTCCACAAAAAAAAAGTTTTATTCGAATAAATATATAATTTTAAAATTTCAACTTCCCCTAATTGCTTCACCTATGACGGTATGGCATGGAAAGTATTGAATTTAGATTCATTAAGTTGTGTAGGTACTATAAAGTCAAAATTTGGTAAGAATCGTTTATCCTTATGATTTACCCCAAATTTCAATTTTAATAATTGAAAGCAGTTTCTAGAAGACTATTTCATAAAAAGTGAAGAGACTCATCAATATCGAATTCAATCAATTTTGAATGATGCAAATCAATCAAACCCCGTTGATTATAATGCCTTCTTCTTTATTTTGTTCAATAAATGAATCGTACTACATTTTATGAAGCATATATGCTATTGTTAAAAATACAATCCGTATATACATGATATACACTTTGCTATTATAATATGAGAAATATTTTATGAGGTATCAGGTGCCCATATTCACTATTTATAATCTAAACTCCATTGTGACTTTAAAAACATATTTCTTATTCTATAAATTCTTACAGCTTCTAAATAAATAGAAATAATATTCATAGAAAATTTTTTTTTTAAAAGTAACGATACTTTTTAATATTTAGAAAAACTACAATATAAATATATAAATATTACCTTTACAATAAGTTTATACCATCGATCTCTTAATATTCAGAAATTCTGGAAATTTCATAATCCAAACGAACTTTTTCTTAGCTTTTGATTGGAATGAAATCAAATATTTTTTCTACCTTAACTAATTTATTGAGGTTTTATATGAAAATAAAGTATATAGAAAATTAGAAACTACACTTTTGGCAAAGGAAGATTTGATAATTATTTTTGAGAATTTCGACCAGAGTATGTAAGAAAAAATTTTAAATGATAGACGAAAATGATTGAATATTTAAATATGAAAAAAGTATACGATGAATTGTAAATTCAGACATTTCAGTAAAGTCTTCAGTTATTTTACATTTTAGATAATAGGGAATCACTAATTTTAAAATTAATGTTCAGGCTGATTTATTTATAATTTTGCTTCATGCGACTCCCGATCAGGGCTATTTAAAACATTATTAATCATGTTTCGATTTTACGGGGACAGAGATATTAACTCTCTCACAGTTTCAGTTACAAGTGGTTACTAACGATAAATTTTACACTGAAATGCAACTTAGAAGATAGAAGTACATGTCAGCAATGATTTAACTAGGGGGTTAAGTACATGCAGAAGTGATAGCCACTAAGGTCGGTCCTACCTTTCTTTTAGTGTCAAAGGCCTATATCGGACTTCTTGAATGTCTTAAATGGTTTATATTATATGAATTATGGATAATTTGAGTGGGTTGGAAGTCTTCTGAATTTCTGGCTATTTACAGAAGCTGTACTCCAACGACAAGGAAAGGTTTACTTTTGGTATCACAATGGACCATTTCATCTAAGCGTATTAAATCCGGTCGGCCATACTTATTCAATTTCAAGTTTTTAGGTGCTTGTGATGTCAAAATTTACAATTCATTAGCGGGTGATATAGATGATTTATAAAATAATATGATTTCAATGTTGTGATGTAAAAACTTAAACAAGACATTTTATTAAAATGAGACAGAAAGTGAAAAGCTCAATGTGAAAAATGGATATTATGAATGAAAAAAAAGTAGCAAAATTTTGCAGCACTTATTTCATAAGGATAAAATTAAAAAATAAAAGTGGCATTTCTTTTGATTTTTTATTGCAATTATCTTGTTATTAAAGTGATATATAATAAAAATATGGTGATATATGGTGATATATTGATTATTTGAAATATTGATATTTGGTGATATATTGAAATTTGATCTTTTGAAATATATTGATTGAAAAGATAATTACATTTAATAATTGATAAATAATGTGATTAATACATTAAATTATATTTAAAAAAATATTTATAAAATAAATCTGTTTACCAGTGTTGGCTTGAGGAGTGACGTAGAGCTGTAAACAGATAAGCGACAGAACCAAACTTCTCCCTGTGGTGAGCCGGAGTTCTGGGGCCATACTGTGTCCTGTAAACAAAAAATATTTTTATTATTATATTTCTTATTCAATTTTTGTTTTTAACATTTAGACATTTAATAGACGTTTTGATTTCGGTCAGTAGGTTATTACGAAAAAAATTTAGTTATTAGTTTTGTATCGATAATATAACATTGTCTAATAAAGTCAGCCGTGGCAATATTCCTTCTCAGTCTTTTATTTGCTACATTATATTATTATAGCATGCTCTGTAGAATACATGTACATAGTTAAAATATGAATGATTAAAGATTGAATTGAATTGAATCAATTGAATGATAAAAATTTTACCAAATATTTTATTATTTTTTTAGTAATTTACAAAAATTATAATCAGGGTCTAATTTTGGGCTTTGATATAGATTCGAAAGAACTTTCAAAGTCAAAATCTCTCGAAGCCAAGTGTGTTTTCTCACTTTTTCCGCTGATAATTACAGCTCCTCAATTTATTTGAGAGGATGAGTTCACCTCTTTCATACATATACCATTCATTACGCCCATATTAGCTATTAATTGAAGTTATAGTTTGTTGTAAAAACAGGAATCGATTCCGCTACCCTAGGAATAACTGAACCACATGGGTAAACTTCTTCTACTTAACTTTAAGTCAAATAAGCATCCTTTTGAATATTTTCATGTTTTTATAAAATAAAGTAAATAAAATTTTTAATTGCGAAAAATGACATAAAATTAAATTTACTATGAATCTAATGTTATCTAGAAATGTCCAAAAGTAAGAAAACAACAGCAAAATTTACAAATCTTAAAATTACATAGCGCGGTTGATTGTAAAAACCATTTTGAAACAATGGTTAAAAATTGTTATACAGGATTGCTCAAGTTATAATGGTAGAACTTCATCTTATGATAGACGTTAAAATAATGGATATTTCTCAATAAACTTATAGCCGAAAAACCGGAAAATCCTTTTCTAAATATAATGTTGAAAATTTGAGAGGAAAAAGGATGTTTTTGTGAATATCGCTAAAATGTCTTTTTAGAAAAACAGCGCTTTCTCGACTGATTTAATAATTCCAACATAAAATTTAAAAATTTTCCTTGAGCTTCCACACTATCATAAGCCAATTTTTACACAGCTAGGACTAGACTTAACTGGGACTAGAGTGGATTATATTTAAATAACTATGTTGGCCTAAGTGTGTCCTTGTTGGTAGCCAATATAACCTAACCTAGCCTAACTATGTTGGCCACTACATCGTTTGAATCATTCATGGATATATTTTGCACAAATAATACAATTTCAGTAGAATGTTTTATTATAAACAGATCTCCGAGCGGAAGTCTCTTTGTCAAGCACTGTACGCTTAACTTCATTCATATAAAATTAAATAAACGTTTTTGCTATTATGAAAACATTTCAAAAATATGCAAATGAATATAAATAGAATAAAGCATACAAATTGTAACTAGTTCCAATGTTGATTACTCAAGTAACTGTGAATGAAAATTATAGTTAAGTTTGTCATTATTCGCAATATTTTTTTAAAAATATAGTATTTAAAAGTACCATAAAAGTTACAAAAAGTATACAAATTGCATTTAAAATCATTTTGGGTAAAACTGATTCATACCGTTAGAATTTTATCCTCTATATTACCCAGCCATCGCTATGTTTTGCAGTCCATAGAAAAAACTTTTTATCTGTAAGTGGTAAAAAAACTATTTTATAATATTTAATTTTGTGAATTATATTCATCTCATAGAAAAATTACTTTTTTTGGATAAATTTTCTTTTTTTTGCCCCAATTTCCTAGATTAATTATATATTTGACGTGTAAAACTAGTTTTTTTCAGTTATATTAAATAAATTGTTATTTTTAGACCTTAGATAATATAAGCAGAAAAAAATATTCTTTTTGTCTTCTTTTTGATGAATTGTTTACGTTTGACAGTATAGAAAATGTAAACTTTGATTAAAAGTAAACTCGAAGTTATAGTAGTAATGAATAATTAGTAAAGTAAACCCAGAAAAAGTATAAATAAAAATATTATCAATGATAATAAATGAGAGCTCTAGGATATTTCGAAATGAATTTCGATTTTTTGCCACAATTTCCTAGATCAGTTTTTTGTATTTTATAAATACGTATTTCGACTACCAAGTAGTCATCAGTATGATTTGCTAATCGTAATTACTCTTATGTTACTCGTTGCTAATTTGGTGGCGGACTGCACATCGATGTTTTCGTGTACCTACAATTTGTACTGTTCAAAGTATCTGTAAAATTGTAGTGTCATGGAAGGTAATTGGGTGGCGTCAATGACACTACAATTTGACAGATACTTTGAACAGTATTAATTGTAGGTACACGAAAACATCGATGTGCAGTCCGCCACCAAACTAGCAACGAGTAACATAAGAGTAATTACAATTAGCTAATTCATGGATGTTGGATATTTTCTTTCTTATTGAATTAAGGTGGGGATGGATATTCTTGAAGAAAACTACGAAAATTACTGAATTTAAAATAACTTTTCATGTAATTTTAGCAAGATAAATTATACTTTAGACAGGCTTAGACAGGCAGCTTGCCAAGAAGGAAAGATAAATAAAGTTTAAAAAAACTAAAATATTTCGAAAGGATGTTTCGTAAAACATCGTGTGACGTATTAATTTAATTATGAATTGTATAGAGAAGTTAACAGATGCTTTTTTGCAATTTAAGAATTAGGATTTTTATTTAGAGGTTTGTGCATTCAGTTAAAATTAACAGTTAAGTTAATTATTCAGCAGGTGGAATTACAGTCAGCCAATGGGTTTTATACCGGACCCTTGGGAATTTTGAAGTAAGTTTCTAAATTTTATCGAAAATCGACGTTAATTTTTAAATTATTTACATTTAAATATAAATCAGTTAAAAAAGAAGAAGTAGCAGTAAATCTGTGTCTAGGAGAACATTAGTTAACATCCACTGTGCCTAAATAACATTTGTAATCTGTGAATTCTTTTGTAGATTTTATTCATTTTTATTTAACTTCTATTTAATTATATATAGCTTTTAAAAAAGTTTCCTTTGCCGATTTCAATGTTATATATGACCCAGAATTAAAATAAAATACAAGTGAAAAAAAACAATTGACTGAGTTAATTGTTGAAATACCATGCATAAATAGTGTTGATTACTCTATGAAATTGCATATATAACACAATTTATATAATACATACTATACAATTTACACCTAATTTGCGCCCTCACGGGTAAACATTAATATTTACGAAAAATGTATCAAAAAAAAATTTGTTTATTTTTTGATAAGGAACATTTTTTACATTTAAACTTTTGTTCTATCTCTAACGGTTTACAAGATGGGTCCTACGGACCTATATGTCAAGGCTAATTGACCTATTTTGTTCATTTACGAACTCGACCTCACTTTTTACGTCCTGAGTACGCTGTATAAATTTCAGTTTGTTATCTTTCTTTGTTTTTGAGTTATCGTGCCCACAGACGGACGGACAACCGGAAATGGACTAATTAGGTGATTTTAAGAACACCTATATTCAAATTTTGTTCATAGCATCAATATTTTCAATCGTTACAAACTTAGTATACCTTGCATTTTACATATATGCATGGTATAAAAATAGAATCATTTCTTATTCAAAAACCTAATTTTAATATGATTTAGTCTTTCAATTAAAAATGCAATTTTAATTTGTCAGACAGAGTTAGTCAGTTAGTTAACGCAACGTCTCTCAGATGCTAGATAATTTCAAACAAACCTAAGTTCAATTAAGAAAGAAACATTCGAAATTCAGCTGTCTTAAAATAAATTATTTAAAACGTTGCTGGTGCTCGTACCAATAGCATGTATACGGTTCGAATACTTTACCCACTCTAAAACTATCAAATGCATCTTGTATATAATAATTTAATATTACATTATCTGCATGCTTGTGTATTAAATTTGTAAATACATACAACAAAATAGAGCTTTTAGTTATATATAATATGTATGTAGAGCTTTGTACATAGCTTTATATTTATTATTATTTAACAACACGTTGGCGTAATGATTCTATATTATTACATAGGTACATACATGTAATAGACAATACTTGTACAGTGGGTAGGTACTTGTACATAATAATGTAAATATTATACCATCTCGTTCACAACTAAGAGATGCTTTTTAGTTTCGAAACATATTATTAAAATTATTTATATTTCAACTTTGTTTCCGGTTTTGAGTCATCTAACTAACGGAGACTAATTAGATCACATCATGAACTTTTATGTTAACTTATTTTCTATTATTTTTATTTTTAGCTTTTAGAAATTTAACGCTAAGGCGTCGGCATAGAATAAGTCCTTCTACATAGTTATTGGTATTATTCATAAATCAACTTTAATGCCACTATGAAGAATTAAAATTAATTAAAAATAATGAAGAATTCTGAAAGCTTTTTACTTAGTGTGTAATTTCCTCGTTTTCGCCTTCTCTTAAAAACAAGAAATAGCATATCTAGGGAGCAAAAGTAAAGAATGTCTCAGATCTCATGTTCATTGTGATGAGATCTGGGACATTTTTTACTTGCTCCCGTGGTGTGTATACTGTATGTTTATTTTTCTCCCCGACGGAGAAAGAAAGCGGAAACTTTTTTTTGCACAGCAGGACGAAAGTTGACACTTTTTGCAAATGTTGCACTGAATTGGCCAACATTTTTTTCTTACATACAAGTTACATAAATAAATTATAAATAGATAAAAAGTTACGTAAAATTTAAGAAAACGTAAAATGTATCCTTCTGGCAAAACTTTTCGACAGAATTTAACGATTTTTTTCACAGAATAAGAAAAGAGCTTACTTTTCGTCAAAATTAATCGTAGACCAATAGCCGGGCATTTTTTTTCTGCAATTTACTGCAGAAATTTTTGGCATGTTGTGATATGTTTAGGGGTATTCTCCGAGTGTAAATTCAAATTGGCGGGACGCAGAGGCGTGAGCTTCAGCCGCCATCTTCGAAAACATATTTTATCAAATATCTCGTGAACCGAGCATGGTACAACAAAAATAGTATGGATCATTTTCATGGAGAATAACATTTTCTAAGACTTTTATTCGGTATAAAGTATACGTTTTTATTTGTAGCGTTCCAAACTTTTCTTAATATGGTTATTGCTAAATATTAAATTATTTTTGTTGTACGATGCCCGGTTCACGAGATATTTGATGAAACATGTTTTTCATGCTTTGACAAAGAGTTTTTCATGCTTTGACCCTTGAAATTGCGAACATTGACAGCTGATTATCTCACAATCTAAGTGACCAAAAATTCTGCAACTTCTGGATCTCACAGCAACATTATTCTGAGTCTGTGAACTGGCCAAATCTGTCGACAAGTGCTTTCATACTGGAAAAACCATAAGATACGCCTTAAACCGTGAAACAATATCATTTTTATGTCTGCACTCAGGATAATATTACCACTAAAAAAAATATTTGATGTTTGTAGTTTTCTTTTGAAAATGCTAAAAATTCTTATATCAATTTTGTGTAGATACTTTATGTGTTTACTGTGGACATTGTGTAATGAAATGAATGCACTTATAGAGAAATCGTTTTAAACAAGTTTTATTACCGAAAATGGTTGAAAAAAGAATAAAAAAAGTTACTCATGACTTACATAGATAATGCTTTACTACTAAAATGTTTACATAATAGAACATGGTATAGTGTTTTGTCATCACCGGATATAGAGTTTTGTCATGAATGTCAATGCTCAATGCGTTCCTTAAAAATCACTTAATCATATATACAATCATTAAAATTTTAAAGTGAAATGTCATAATAGTGAGTAAAATTTTCTATTTTTCACCCCCGAATCAAAAAAAGGGTGTTATAAGTTTGACTGCCATGTGCGTGTGTGTCTGTCTCTCTGCCTGCAATTTAGTGGAGATTATTTAAGTACGATTTTAGGGTACCGTACCCAGAACAACTAAAAAATAGTCGATGATCCTCAAAATCGGTTGATTTTGGGGAAGGCTCTAAGGAAATAGGTAATTTAATGCAGAGTGTTCTTAGAAATGTTTCAAGTGCGAGTTTAGGGTTCCTTTAGTGAAAAATTTGCCAGGTGTTTTTTAAATATTATAAATTTTATTCGTGTATTTTCTGACTTGTATTTGAGTTGAATAATAGATCGAGATAGAACTCGCCTAAAGTGTTTGACTCCCCCCAAAAAAACTTATAATAATCAAAGTAGATGATTATTATCATGCAGGTTTACTTCGAAATAAAACGATTTAAAATTTCGAGTGTTCTTAAATCTGAACGCCATTTATATCTTTATAAAAGAGAAAATGTATAAATATCATACGAGCTAGTTATTTAACTCAAATTTAAAACCTATTCGAAAAAAGCCTAGAACTTGATAAACATAGACTATTACACATTCCATTAATATTCTACTTGGTCTAATACTTTTGACGTCATTATTCCAATCTAGTAGTGATTGGATAGGACGGAGCCATTGTACTTTATGAAATGTTAAATTTAGATTTAGTGCTTGTCAAGCCCATTTGCGATAAATAGTCTTAGAAAAAAATGAAGAAATTATAGTTTATAACCGTCATATTAAAGAGAAAGGTGAAAGAGTACAAATTTTTGAGAAAACTTCCTTTCATGGGAATAATTAACTATTCAAGAATGGAAGGTTGCCTTTTTCATTGAGTAATTCAGCAGTTTAAATGTAAATTGTTATTAAAAAAATATCAAAAATTGACGAAGATATGCTTGATTAAACGACCAAAAAATATTACTCTGCCCGTCAATGAACTGATATATCTTTATTTTATAACCTTTACTAAATTTTTTTCGACTTTAAAAGCTTATAGAAACAGTTATAATTAAAATTTTGAATAATACCTACGCTCATCTTTGGAAAAAGTTATTGCCAAGATTTTTATGACAAAAATTTTCATCATTATGCCACGGGTTTAAAAATACAGTTTTGAGATAATAACATTTGAACTAGTTTTAGTTTCAATCCACTCAAGGTACTGAAAAGTGTGAAATTTAAAAAAATTTATTTTCATTATTTATTTTTGTACCTGTACCTAAACTTAAAAAAAACTATCAGTACAATCCGGCACAATTAAAAACCAGAGAGTGTCGGATTCTTGGAATGTTAAAATTATTGGATTGTTTAGAAAAACGCATAATAAATATCATCACTGGCACTCGATTATCGGAGGATGCTGGACTATTGGATTAGCCGATCTATTCAAGTGCGATATTATTGAGATTGTACTGTATTTGTATAGGTCTTCGCCCTTAAGTTTAATGCTTAATAATTGACTTTAAATGGCATTTGAATTTGGATAAGTAAAATCATAAAACATTCTAAAATAAATACTTATCAATTGATAAAGTTTTTTATTGTATTAATTTTTTTTTTCGTTTTCATTTTAATATTATTCACAAATAAGATATCAATACCAATAGCAGATATTAATATATCCATGTAGAATAATATTACAAAATTTATTATTTTAACTTTTTTTATTATCCTTAAAAACCATAAAAATATATTATTTCAAAAAATATTTATAGAAAAACGAGTAAAATTTTTATGATTTTTTTTTTATATTTGATATTGCATATCAGACAACAGACATTTATTCATTCTTGATAAAATGTTATTATAAGTATCATAACTATTTTTATGATTTCTCTTGACTGGACAATGTTTTTTTTTTGTTTTTTAAATAATACATCGATTAAGGTAGTACAAGCAAGCACCAAGGCAATTTTAGATTTAAGGTTGAAATTATTTGTACCTTATTTTTACTTTGATGATAAATTTTGTTATAACATTATGAATGTGTACGAAAAATAAGAATAATATTTTTTTATATCTGCCTTGTTTTTCAAAATATCGAAAGCAAAGTAATTTAAAAAAAGTTTTCAATTTTCGATGTTTTGAAAATTGCTCTAGATATCGAAAAATTTTATTCTTACTTTTCGTCTTATATTGCAAGTTATAATATAATTCTCCATCAAAATTGAAAAATATATATTTTTAATTTGTGTCCCCACTACCGTGCTCATTCATCCTTAATTTGGCGGCCGCAACGGGTTTTTTTGTTTTCAATAATTTTTTAAGGTTTTGATTTTTATTTAAATAGTTTTTTTTGTTTTAATTTCCAGCGACTAGTTTTGGAGAAATCTATGAAAACATATTATCCATCTATCGTTTTACCATAAAACCCGTGTCTAAATATGCCTTCTTTTGAAGTCATTTATGTATTTAAATAATTGGGCAACCTTCCCCCTAAAATTTGCAGAATTGATTTAGACTAAGTCCAACTTCATATGAAAAAAGTCAATGTTTGTATTAAATATTGTCTTGGTCCTCGTCACATCCTTAAGAACAAATATGTAAATTAAGTGTTCGATAATCAAGAAGATAAGCCAAACTATTTTTTATTTAGTAGTTTGGCTTACTGGAAGAAGGTGTTCAGAAATCCAATGATAATTTTTAGGCAAGCAAGTGCCAAAACCTCATAATTTCTGTGCTATAGAAAGAGGAATGGTTCATGTTAAACGTTCATTGAATAAAAAAAAATATATATAAAAATTTGTAATAAAAATTTAATTAAAACTATTTTATAAACTTTTTTTTTTTTAATTTGAAATTAAAAATAAATAACTATATAAACGAAATTACCCATTGTAATTAAAACCATACATATTAACATACAATAATGTAATGTCCATTGACTCAAACATCATCATTCGATATCAAGTCATTTGAGGTTACTGTATATCTTTGAAGTATCTTTGCGAGGTTGATGTATTACATAGAATGCGTATAGAAGAATCGTTCAACAGACGATATTGTTAGTTAAGGAAGTACGAGCGCTTAGGCAAGTTCAGACTTGTGGTTGAAAATTATTTGTACCGTATTTTCAACTTTGATGGATTTTGTTGTAACTTCATGAATGTAGACGAAATATAAGAATACAATTTTTCAACATTTGCCTTGGTTTTCGAAATATCGAAAGCTAAATAATTGAAAATTTATATATTTTTTTAATTTGTGTCCCCACTACATCCTTAATTAATCAGGCACAATAAGTTTATTTTGTTTTCAATAATTTATTAAATCTATGAAAATAAATCATCCATCTACCGTTTTCCCATAAGACCCATGTTAAATGCTGCCTACTTTTGTAGTCATTTATTTACTTAAGGTAGTACCAGCATGAAATCACTTTTCGACAGATTTGGCCGAATTTTTTTTCTCGGGTTTATAAAAGCTTTATTTATGAATTCCTAAAATTTCATAATTTTTGACCGTTTAGATCGCGAGATATTTAAAGACAAAGTTCGCGATTTTGAGGGTCATGTCCCATTTAAAGCATGTAAAATGTCCGGTCTCTCCAACTATTTTTTATGATATTATTATATATTGAAGAAAAAGTAGAAAAAAATGTTTATACAATACAATTCTAAAAAAAAAATTTAGAAATTAATTTTCACTTTCGAGATATTAATTTTGACGTAAATTGATCGAAATTGGGACGTTGGCATAATTATTTCCCATTTTAAACGGTCAAAATTTCTGAAACTTTGGGAATTAATAGTAAGCATTATTAAATTCTTAAATTTAATTTTTCGTTAAATTCTGTCGAAAAAAAAATTGTACCATTGCTTTAACATAGAAACTGCAAATACCATGCTGGAACATCGTTAAATAACAGGACAATCCCCCTTTACATTTTCAGAATTGATTTAGACTTCTTAGTCCAACTTCATATAAAAATGATGCTTTTTATCCAAATTGCCCTGGTGCTCGAACATTTTTAATGTGTTAAATATCGAATATTTGATAATTTATTGCTGAATTAGATGATAACAAAATTAAAGCTCAAAATGATTTTTAAACCGTTTTAACTTTCTTTTTGCGGAAAGCATTTTCACGAAATCATGTTTCCAATAACAAATCTCGAACCTCAACTGCAACGGTTTTCTTAATATTTTTATTTCTGATACCATGAGTGCTAGAGAATTAGAGAACCGTTTAAGATAATCGAAAAAGGAACAATATTCAAATAAGACTAACCATATAGCGAAATGAGTGAAAAACAATCGAAAAGTGAACCATGTTGGTGGATATTTGTTTGTATAAAAGTTGCGGAACCCAAACGCAACATGAAAAAATTTATTCATAAATCGTTTTTAATTACATAAAAATGTTGAACAAAAAATTACAATTACAGTGTGAATAATAATAATGACTCTTCAATTCCATGTTATAATTTATTCTAAGCAGAGATATTTTGAAAATTAAATACACTACAAAATTAAATACATGAAATTGAAAAAAAAAAAAATTAAAAACAGTTGAAGAAATATGGTGGGAGCGTAAATAAATACATAGTCATAAAATGAAAGGGTATACTTTATTATTTAAATGCGTTTCCACCATTTCTGAATACCTGTTTGGCACAAGTGATTAAAAGTTAATTTTATTAAGATGTACTTTTTGAATAAGCTATCATTTTTAGTATTACTTCGTATAAATGAATATTGTGAGTGTTCCAATAATTTTTAATCAAGAAATTCCGAAATTTTTCCATTTTTACAGAACTAACCGACATGTTTTTAAACTTATATGGCGGAGTAAAGAAATTGTTTTTATATCTCCCCGAAGATGTCACGAATAATAGGGGATAATCCTGATGTCAAATTGGCCATATTACCCATAAAAATGTAAAACAAGACTTGATACTATGAGAAAATTTGAAATTAAAAGTAATTAAGAAACGAAGAAGTTATAAGCAATCAAAGATTGCATTCAAACGTTGCCTACCTCCTTTTAGCAAAACAAAATTTTATATGCAATATCTTAGGCGATATTCACGTATGATGGGGCTAGTGAATATCTTCCTCTTTATTTAATTGGGAATTTTAAAGTTCATACTTTGCATACTTTTAAAAATTAACTCCACTTTTCTATTCGTAAAGTGGGAATTCTTCATCTGATGTGATAAAAATATATCGGGACCTATTTTTTGCTTATTTATTCATCTCCTTTTCTTTTGTTTCTCTCGTCTCTGGTAATTCCTCTTAGAAAAAGTGGAATTTCTATGATTATTTTTTGTTTGCTTTTTGGAGAATTTATAGATTTATAATTTCATTCATTAATAGAGCAAAGGAAATTTAAACTGTTTTGAAAAATAAAAAATGATCAATCGATGGATTGAAAGAAAATGATTGAACAACAGCTGCATCATCTGTCTCTCATATCCTTAATTTTAACAGGACAGAATCCTGATGTCGAATTGGCCATATTACCCATAAAAATGTAAAAGTAGACTTGATGTCATGACAAAATGAAAGTGAAATTAAAATTGATTAAAAAACGATGAAGTTATAAGCAATCAACGATTGCATTCAAAAGTTGCCCACCCGCTTTTAGCAAAACAAAGTTTTATATGTGATCTCAATAGCGATATCCACGTATGAGGTATATCCACTAGTGGGATCTTCCTTGTCCAATTAGGAATTTTAAACGCTCATATCTTGCATAATAGGAAATATATTTAAAAACCAACTTCACTTTTCTATTCATGAAGTGAGTAATTTTCATTTGAAGTGATAAAAAAAATTTAGTCCGATCCCGCATTTTGAAAAATCCAACAGCGGAAACTACAAATACTATCAAGAATCATTCAATTACTTTGAGTATTGTATCTTTGAAAAAGTCGTATCTTTGAAAATTTCACACATATATCTTAAGTGATCAATTATTATCAAGCATATGCTCATTCTTTTTTTGTTTATGTTGAGCAAGCACCTCAAATATTCCCGTGCAATTTTGAAACATCCCCTAAATTTTGAGTCCAAGTACACAGAGAAAGTTGTATTTTTCTTTCATTTAAATGCTTGGTTCAGGAAAGAAAATTCTTGATTGTTGATTGAAAGTAAAAATTTTCTATCGTATAGAAATAGATCGCCAGTTACGATAATTTACGAAGAAGAAAAAAAATTTGGTAGGTCAAACATTATTAATGACATAGCATTTGTTGACAGGTATACCCAGTCTAATATTGTTTTGTTTGTAGGTAGGTACATATGAAGCATACAATAAATAATATGAAAGCATTGTTTTTGACATATGAATGTGTTTTTATGTTGGCATTTTAAATATCCAATATGCATCATGAATTGGATATTTGCATAAAATATATATTTTTTGTTTGTGAAAATATTCAATTCTACATAAGTGGCATCTGTGAACAAAAATTATAATAATTACCAAATTGATGAACATTTTTTTTTTTCGAATTAAATAATTAATCGGTTTTTAATTTTCAGAGCTTGTCAATATCAATAATATTATTAGTTAAAAGTTTTTAATTTTACAAAAAGAGTGAATCGACTAGTGCAGTAATACTCATATTTCCACTCGAAATTTTACAGTTTATTTACAATTTACAAGAATAGATAAAGCCAGAGTCACTATTAAAATAAGCCAAATATTATACGTGGCAGGATTACGAGGATTGTCGCCTACTTTAGATATCAAAATATAAGAAATACTTTGTATATTTAAGCAACGAAATAAAGCCTTTAAAAGAAAATGTTGAGTTGGAATAAATAAGAAACACTACAGTTTACTTTCTACATAAGATCTAATTACATTTATTATTTATCTTGAATCATGTCGCATATCAAAGTTGGAAATAGCAGAGGTAAATATTAAAAAGAAAATGAACCTTACATAATGTACTGATGGGACTAATCTTAAGATGCATTGCATAGATTTCTTTAAGGAAGAAAAACCTTAAAAAATATATCTTTTGTTGTGTCAATGTCCAGTTCTAAAAAGCCGGCGTTTTTAAGGTGTACTGAGTAAGGATAATAGAATCTTCCAATGTTGTAAATGATCTGGAACGCTAATTAACTATGACAAAGTGAAATTCAAGAGAGTATAAAGGATATTTTACAAGGCAGTGCAATTTGCTCCAAGCCTTAAAAAAAGTTCCACCAGATAGGATCAAACCTAACCTTACATTAGGCTGAAAAATTTTTGAGCATAAATAGAAATGGTATAATTGATTTGTTTAATACCAGGGGCGAGAAAAGCGCCACACTTGCTTATGTAACAAATAATACTGCCGAAAGTGCTTTAACCTACGTAGAACTGTAATGCATTTCAAATTGACAATACGAAAAAACTACAATGGGAATTTTTCCTTTTAGATATTAAGACATTCGAACGACAAAAGAATGAATTATAATAATTCGCATATTAAAGCATTTCAAAACACAATACTAATTCAACAAAGGATAAAAATTATATGAAAACAAGTGAAAACGAACAATTGACTGAGTAAATTGTTGAAAAACCCTGTATAAAAAATGTTTAATGTCAGTGCTTGCATCATTTTCTATAATTTAGAAGACTTTCAAAAATATCGTAATTATGGCGCCATTTATTTTATTTTCAAAAGTATTTTATATAATTTTTATCATGTTACGAAAATGTTTCACAAGACCACTTTAGCTTTTTAGTATCTTTTATAGTTTTGGAGAAAATGGATAAAAAAATTTTGCGCCCTCACGGGTAAACAATAATGTTTCTTAGAAATTGTTTCAAACAAAAGTTATTTTTTTTATAAGGAATATTTTTCATATTTAGACCGTGTTATATCTATATTGGCTTAAAAGATGGGTCCAATGGATCCAAAATCGAAATGACTTATGTTGCTCATTTACGAACTACGTTCATTTACAAACCTCACGTTTTTTGTCCTAGGTACACTATTTGGACACGTTAAAAATTTCAGCTTGATACCCCTTTTCGTTTTTGAGTTATAGAGTAGACAGACAACCGAAAATGGAATAATTAAGAGATTTCATGAACACCTATACCAAAAATTTGTTCGTTAGTATCAATATTTTCAAGCGTGATTTACAAACTTGGGTAAAAAATGAGTATACTCTCATATATAATTCATATATACAGGGTATAAAAACCATGGCAATTGGAATAAATTAGCCACGAAATAACAATAATCACTATACCACCTATATTGTACCATATCATACCAATTCAATATATATACGGTAAAGCCATCTTTTATCGGTCGTTCACACAATAAAACGTAGTACATGCTTTTGTCGTAGCATCTAACTGAGCGTAGCATGACTAGAATACAATATAAAACATGAACGAACGAGAAATATTTATATTATATATAGAAAATATAATGTGGTTTGTATCATTGGAGAGAATTTAAGCTTGAAGATTATATAGTATAAAAGCTTACCGCAAGGTGGCTGCTGAAAGCTTTTCCATACAAATACGATCGCATCGTTCTGTATTGTATGGACCTATACATAACAATAGTGATGTGTATATATATTGGCCATACATACTTCATGAATTTTGAGAAGCGCAACTGTGTAGTTTTTGGTACATATAATCGGTGTTAAAGGCGTTGGCGACGGGTGCGGCGTGTCTATAGTAACATTTACTTTTATTTTATATGTTGAAAATTTCTCTGAATATAGCTCTATATGTATATACATTTATTTTACTATGCTATATGTATTACCTTCCAGCCATCTAACGTTCATTATACGAACTAGAAATGAATTTAACAATATAAATATACAAGGTGTTCATAAAATTCCATCATTGAACAAATCAAGAGAGTCGGATAAAATCTTGGGAATTGAAAAGATAAGAGAAGTTAAAAGAACGAAGAGTGTGATTCGTCTGTAGATAAAATTTATTAAATTTAACTTGAAAACAAACAATTGACTGAGTTAATTGTTGAAATACCATGTATAGACAGTGTTGATTATGTAAGTAAAGAAAGAGTATCTTTCTTCTAATTCTTCTAACAAACACATACATAATATATGTAACGTACAAATTTAAAATATATACAACACCTGTATACCTACATCATACTATATAATTTTTCCAATCTAATTAATTTCTTATCAGACATTTTTTACATTCAACTTTTGCTGTATCTCTAACGATTTACAAGATGGGTCCTACGGACTCAAGAACTAATTGACCTATGTTACTCATTTACCAACACCTTACTTTTTACGCCCTAAGCACGATTTAATAATTTCAGTTTGGTATCTCTTTTAGTTTTTGAGTTATCGTGTTTATTGACAGATAGACAAGCGGGCAAACGGACAAACAGAAATGGACTAATTAAGTAGTTTTATGAACACCCTTACCAAAATTTTGTTCGTATCTTTTTTTTTCTAGATGCGATGAACCATTGAACGAGCTATTATCCAAATTCTGTTTTAGAATTTTGAGCGTAAATGTTTCTAGTAACTGTATCTAGTATAACTTGACCAAAAAAAAAAGAGACTATGAAAATTTCCTATATTTTTTTCAATTAATCTCGCTATTCATAAATTCCAACCAAATTTTAAGGAAGTTTCCACTTAAATTTTTACATCCTGTACAATTTTTTTTTCATTCTCATTCTTCTTCATTCGTTATCCGACTGTTACCGAATATACTGTTCACTCCATACATAAATCGTTGGTATAAATCAAATTTAGTCAAACGGTAATTTGACTATACCACAGCTTTCTATACCACATACACGTGAAATCGTGTTTGTATACGGAGATTAATTTAGCTATCTAAACATGGATTTTAATTGAATTTGTGTTCTGCTAGGTTTTGGTATAGTGCAAAGAGTATAGGGTAGAGAAGAAGCAGGAATATAATTTTAAGTGACATCTGGAGTCTGTGGCGATCAACTATTAAGTTTGTAGGCCTTTGCGGGTATGACTATTAAGTTTAACTACTTTGCGGGGGCGACTATTATCTATTAAGTTTAAAAGCCTTACTCGGTAGAGGCGCTGAAACTCGTATACTACTATTTTACATTAGCTCATATGGGCTGCTTCTCCTCTACCCTATGCTCTTTGGTATAGTGTTCTACTCCCTGACTAATCATAACAAGTTAAATTGCTTGAGAAATGGAAAGTATTATTTTTGAAGACTAGGATCATTCGTGGGCAAATGGAAAAGAATTTTCTATCTCTAAACTTTCCTCTTATCTCTTATTTGTGGTTTAAAAGTTAGATATTTGTTGAAAATAGATTTATGCCTGTACAAGTATGGACATTCAACTTAACTTTTTAGTTTGTTTTAATTTCTTTTAGTTAGACGTTACTGCTTTTCATTGCAGACTAAATATTGGCCAAATCGCTGACTTTAGTAGAGAGAGAGAAGGTATTAACTGGAAAAGATAAAGCTTCTATCTTCTTTCATTTTTTCAAAGTCAATTGGGTGGCATTTTTAGTCTACAATAGTAGAAAATAAAATTTTTTTTTAACCTCCGAACTAAAAAAAATGGGTGTAATAAGATTGACCCCTATGTGTTTGTGTGTCTTTTTGTCTGTCTGTGGCAACGTAGTACCCAAACAGATTAACCGATTTTGTTTTTTTTCTTTTCTTTTTAAAGGTTCTTAATGGAGATATATTTCTTAGATATATTTCAAGTGCGAGTTTAGGATTCCGTACCCGAAAAATTCGCTGGTTTTTTGTTAATAACACTTGTGGTTTACGCAATTTAGCGAGATTAGTAAGCAAATTAACTCATTATACCATGCAAATATGAAATATACATAGTATATTAAGTTTAGTCCCAAATTTGTAACGCTTAAAAATATTGATGCTACGAAAAAAATTTTGGTATAGGTGTTCATAGAATCACCTAATTAGTCCATTTCCGGTTTTCTGTCCGTCTGTCCGTCTGTCTGAAAACACGATAACTCAAAAACGAAAAGAGATATCAAGCTGAAATTTTTATAGCGTACTCAGGCGGTAAAAAGTGAGTTCGAGTTCGTAAATGAGCAAAATAGGTCAATTGGGTCATGGGCCTTTTTTAAATGAAGCACATATTCGGAATTTTCTCGCCCAAGATTGTCAAAAAGGCTCTTTTATGACTCAGCAATAATACTTAGTACATGTCTATTGATCTATTTTCGAAAAAAGAAAAATTTCACACACAAATTTTTTCGAAAAGCATCGGCATTATAAGATGAAAGTTTTGTTGAACTTTTAACTCTGCAAATTTGAATTTAAATTTTGCTTTAATTATGTGCTCGATTATAGTAAAATCATCTTCACAATTTTTTTTTTTTTTTGAATTTTTTTAACTAAAGACAGGCGTATTCATTTCAGTTTCAAGCATGATCATTGAATATAAAGAAAGCAAAAATATTTCTAAGAAAGATTTTTTTTCTTGTTGGGGGGTTAGTTAACATAATAAATATAAAATACAATAGTACGTATCTTAGACTAGTAAGCGAGTATCCATTATATTTGAAAGAGAATAGTTAAATTGGGCGTCAAAGTTCACATCTATATATAAAAGATATCGTTCAGTTTAACAATAGTACTAGTAGTACAGTAAAAAATGTAATAAACATCGGCTAGAACTGAAAAATGAAATAAATCGCTAACTTTTCCTAAAACTTGATGGAATATGTTTGCTAGTTGGAGTAATAATTGGTAGTTAAATCAAATAGTCCATCTAACGTTTACTTAAAAAATTAATAGATAGGCAACTTGTTTTGCGTATATCCTATACATGTATAAGAGCTTTTCGATTATTTGACAGTCAGTCATGAAAAACACAAACTTGTACATTTATAACATATACGTAATATAAATTGCCTATTTATTTATTTTTTCAACTATTCAAGTCAAATATTACGAAGCGCCCCATTTAAAAAAAAATTAATATTTTATTGTTTATTAACAAATAGAAACTTTTCCGTAACTAACTCATGGTTTACGAATGGTATTTGACACGACACTTAAGAAACTCAATTTTCCAGAAAAAATTCAAAGCGCCGGAGCTGCTTTAGCTTAGGGAATTCCCTCTTAAGCGATTGTAAAAATAACACTTTTTCGATAGTTTTTATTTCAAAAATTTAGCGTCTAGATGAAAAATCAAAAGTACATTTTTTCCTTTTTTATTTAGAAAAATTCAAAATTTTGTACTTCACTTCTACCACCCCCCCAAACCCCTGTTTATCTGTCGATTCTTCAAAACCTAAACCCTTCTTGATACGAAATTTTATTCAAATCGGACTTAAATTGCTACCGCTAGAGAGAGTACAGACACATAATCGTATACTTACAAACAAACATATTTATATAAATTGGTCATTTATTAGATGAACATTTGAAGATATTTTTTCAAAATTCCATCATCTGTACAAAAACAATATCTTCCATTTCCTTCAGAAGAAATTCGCTAAAAGTGAGAGGTTTAAATATCATTTTCCTTATATCTGTTACATGTTTGACTGTACTCTAGATAAAGAAGTCATCTATAAATTAGTTCTTGACTTGGTTAATATTACATATATATATATATATATATATATATATATATATATATATATATATATATATATATATATATATATATATATATATATATATATATATATATATATATATATATATCAGTTATATAAGTAATGAAGGCTAAGCTCTGGATATAAAAGGGAATTTTTTTTAAATTTATGTTTTATTACATCAAGCAGAGAAAACTCATTGAAAAGTACTAGAAGCCAGCCTTAGAAAAGTACTAAATTTTCGTCTTATGCTGAACTTTTTCACATTACTACATATTGATTCGGTAGGCGGTATATATTAACCTAACACAAAATTACAGCCCGTAACAGGGGTTTGTTATTATAAATAGTGGTTGAGGCATCTAAAAAAGTTTCATAAGGAGATTACAGATGTGAGTTTAGAGAAAAAAAAACCATTAGCCCAAAAATTGATGAAGATAGTTTAAAAAATAATTTTAATATCTCCTTTTATTTTAATAAAAATTTTAGTATCATGTCAAGTAAAATAATGTTACAAAGACAAAAGTGTACCTAAATATATTACCAGATAAGTACTATGAAATAGTTCAGGAGCAAATGAATGAAATTATCATTTTTTAGATATATTTGCCTATCCATAAAGGATATGGCAGTTTGTTTTTTTATCTTAAACGCCGATATTCAAAATACCGACTCTTCAAAAAATATTTTCGATTTAAGATCTCTGATTCCACAGACACTACTTTAAGTAATTGATCTTTGTGTTAGGATATAAAAAAAAAAACGGCGATGGTTGGATAAAAAATTGGAAATTAACCTTATATGTTTGTTTTTTTGTTTTTTAATTTTTGGGTTTTGAGGGTTAGTTCGAATTTCTTTTTAAATATATCCATTTGATTCGATATATTACCCGTAAAACGAAAATTTGACTATAATTACATAAAATCTCAGTTCTTATTATAAACAATATTAATATAATTAATTTAAATAATTCGTATCGTCGGAGCAGCATTAGCTAAGCGAATTCCCTCAGACATTGAAAAATAACATAATTTTTCTAAAAATCGAATATTGCATTTTTAATTTTTGAAGAATTTTTATTTCGAAAACTAAGGCGTCTAGAGAAAAATCACAAAAGTACGTTTCTACTTAATATTGATCAAAAAATACAAAAATATTTTTTATTTTGAAAAAATTCAAGGCTAAAAATATAGAAATATCTTGATGTTAAATTTAAAATTAAAGGCAAGAGTTTTCGTTTTTAACATATTAAATATTTTTAAGATCAGACGAACTAGAGCTAACCTCTACTTGTTGACAACAGGAATTCTGGACGAATCTCGTCTTTCAGGAAGAACGATTATTCCTTTAAAGCTCCTGTACTAGATAAACTAATATTATTATGATTATTATTTTGTTCTAGTTAATTGGATTACATGGTAAATGAAGTTATATTTTTGTTATAAAATGCATCACACCCTTCAATTGACTTAGTTTGTGTTTGCTAAAACAATGCAGAATATTGGAAAAAAACGAGTTAAAATTAAAAAACTTACTTTATTTTACTAATTTTAATTTTACTTTATTGTTTGTTCGTATTTATGAGACCTAATTATATTAAATTTTTAGTTTTTGTTAGCAACTAAAAGAGAAAAAGATTCCTATGCGCTTCTTCTAAATTGTACCGCAATATTAAATAGAAAAATGGCTACCTGTGAAACCCACCCTAAAATGTTCTTTGGATCATTCGGATCAAAAAAAGTCTCACGGCCATAAAAATCTTACTCGTGTTGAATGAAACGAGTAGTTTTCGAGCTACGGGCGATGAAGGCTGCAAATATTATGTTCTTATTATGTTGCAATAAGAAATTTAACCTTCTTCCTAATTATTTAAAAACACTAATCTGTTCACAAAAATTATTAAGATGAAAATTAAAAAGTTAGATTAAAACAAAGACTGATTAATCACTATTTAATATTATATACTTATTGAGTTTGCCATATACCTATTGCTAAGTATTATTGGTTCTTTTTTTAAATTCAAATTTTGTGTTATTGTTACCTTGTTGTGTATATTTTGTATTATTTTTAACCACCGAACTGAAAAAAAGGTGTGTTATAGGTTTGCCCGCTATGTATGTGTGTCTGTCTGTGGCATCGTAGCGAATAAATGGATGAACCGTTTTCCATTTTTTTTGTTTTATTGAAAGGTTATTTAACGGAGAATGTTCTTAGCAATGTTTCAAGTGCGAAATTGGCGATGATCTTCCAAATCGATTCAGTTTGGAAAAGGCATGGCATATAGTTTTAGTTGAATGGTCAAATAAACCTGGCTCCATTCATTACGAAAAGTGAAATAGTAAAATAATTAAGTAATTGTAAACAATAATTCAAAAGAACAGTCAATTCAAATATTTCAATTTCGTTAAAAATATTTCCAAAAATTTGTCCCAAAAAATGATAGCTCTCTAAGTATCCTTTTCATCTCATCTGATGTCCTTGACCATGACTTTGATATTGATTTCAGAGGAGTGTGTAAGAGCTTTATTATAAGTTTAAAGTGTTTTTCTGTGCGTCTGTGTGTTTCTCAATGACATCGTATCCCCTTAACGGTCGAACCGACTAGATTGAATGCATTTTATAGCTAAGGCTCCAAAAATCGGTTTAAAAGGGATAATCGCATTTGATCTTAGATATCATAAGAAATGGTTCTGGAAAGTTGTGGAATATACGCACTCATAAATGACAGTGATTTTAAAATTATTCGAAATTATTTGAATATAAAAAATAAACTAGAATGCGAAAGTAGGTACACTATCGATTTTTCTTTCTATAAAATAAGATTCATTATCATAATGATAAGAAGAAAAACTTCATTTAATGACAATTTAAAAAAATAATAGAAAAAAAATCATTCTATTTTACGTACAATGAGTCCAAGGATGAAGTTGGATGGGAAATTATTTTAACATTTTTGTCGATAATGTTACATATAAAGAACCAAAAGTTGTTTAATTATTCAATTTACAAGAACTTTCATGTCGTGTATTAAATATTTAATGGCTTATATCATTTTCAAATTAGCAAAAATAAAGACTCTTTCGGGCGTTGTCTAGATTCGAATCCTTGTAAGTGAGGTTGGTGTATATCAGTTATATAAAAAGATATATTAAAACTGATACCTTTACCAATTCACGGACTGATTGATAAATGTACACAATTTTTAATACTATTCAGTTATTTATTATTTTATACTAATAATGTTTTTGCTGTGTTGTTAAATTTTCGTTATCTTGTTCTTTCAAGACTATACTATACTGTTTAAGACTATACTTACTTGCTGTACTGTTTTCAAAAACTATGATCTTTAATTAATACACAATTATTTATAATTAATTATGATTAAAGTGCTTAAAATAGTTAAATTTCAGTCCCCTTTCTTTAAATAATTTAACTTTATGTTTAGTTTTTAAATTAAAATGTAAGTTCCATACAAATTTTCACGTCCTCACCAGTTAAGCACACCCTCATGTATGAAATTGTTAATTTATTCGGAGAAATACAAAATATAAAAACTTCTTTTCAGCTAAATTTTCACAAAAACAGTATTAAAATTGATATTAAACTCAAAATTCAAGTCTTTTTTAACAGAGCAATAATTTACACGTCTATACTGCAACACGAATTCCAATTAGGCTTTAGGACATCATATGAAACTATGTACAACATAGTCATAGTAGAAGCCCTTATGAAAAAATGAAAAGGCGAAAACTTTACTATTGTTTTATTTACTTAACAAAAGTTTTTGATTCAGTCGACCGAAACATGCTATGGCATAAACTGCAAAAGATAGGAATTTCAAGTAAAATGTTAGAAATAATTAAATCGATTTACACTAGTGCGAGGTGCTGTACTAAAATAAACTTTTTCAACGTGTCAAAAAGCATCGAAACCTCAAAAGAGAGAGACAAGGATGTCAACTTTCAGCGATCTTATTTATTCTGTTTATGAATGACCTACCAAATGTCCTACAAGAAGTTGATACAATAAAACCTTGTATTAAAATCTTAATGTTTGCTGATGATTTAGTGCTTTTTTCGGAATCGTCAGGTGGCATGAATCGGACATTAAATACAGTTTCTGAATACTGCGATAAGTGGCGGCTGACAAGCCAAAAAGAAATGTTTTTCATTGGAGAAAAGAAAATCGAAATAGTTAATAAAGTTACTTGTTGAAAAAAAAAAATTATTCTGACATACATAACTTTGATCTTATAGCTGATAATAATTTCATTATCAATTTTAAGATAACAAATACTTCCTCTGTATTATTGAAAAAACCAATGAAAGAACATAATGCTTTATCAACTAAAATGATGTTAATTATTAAAATAAATACTAGGATAGTCGAAATAAAATTGTAAATTAAATAAAATGTATATTTAAATGACAGAATTTTGAACAACATCTTGAGTTAAACCAAGGATCCAATTCTGAGCTCTCAGAAATCGGGTATTTATCAAATTTTATGTTCAAATTGTGATAAAATACTCCAAGAACAAACAAAACGACAGACGACAATTCGCGAAAAGGACCGTAAAAGCGATGTCCAGAATCATTGAATCGAAAAATCTTGCATTGCGTACCATGTTTTAAGTACAGAACACAAAATTTTACCAGCAAAGTTAGTTAAATCTGTTAGGTATTACAATAGCTTAGATGCTTACGAAAGCATTTTAATCCAACAGGCACGCAATAAGACTCTCAACTGGATCGATAAAATGGACATCTGTTTAAAATAAGGCCATAAAACAATTCTCTCGTCAGTTATAGCGAACTTAGACACACACATTTCACTAACAGTACCAAATTTTAATCCAAATTACAGGTATAAATTACGATCGATAATAATTTTTCAAACCTACTAAATAATTTGCTGTGAAATGTTACAAAAAGATTGCCGGCCCTGAGAAATTAATTTTTTCAATTTTGTGATAATTTTTGTATTTTATTTTTTTAAGTGTTGCTATAATTTGTTGGAAATGTTTTACATTTTATCTTTTTGCTTTGTAAAAAATGTTTGTAATGTGTAATATGAATAAATTAAACTACTGGCGATAGTTGCGTTTCAATCGAAATATCGATGTTTACCAAGATGTAAGTCTGTTGTAGGTTTTTTAATTATATTTTTTAATAAAATTTCTTAATATACAATTTTATTTCGAGTATCGTGGTATTTATTTCAATAACTCTCAGAAAAAATCAGAAAAGATGGCCATGAAATATTTTATATTGACTATTTTTATAGAAATCTGTAATTTATGGTAATGTCAAATGACTACTTTTATAGAAATCTGTAATTTATGGTAATGTCAAATTAAATTAATTTAAAATTTTTTTAAATTTTTATTAATATATCTTTATAAATTATATCTCATGTGTTACTCTGAAGTATGAGCTATATTGTGAGTTTTCATTGAGAGTTTCATTAAAAACCATTCGCTAGTTTTAGCATGAAAGCGTAACAAAGAAACAAACATGCTTACTTTCGCATTTATAATATATAGAGATATATTATAAATTTTGAATACTGCTATAGAGAAAATATACATATAGGGCCCTTTATCCAATTCGATTTAAAACATATGTATTCCTCACATGACAATATTTCATGTGTATACCAAGATGGAAGACTAAATATTTCTATAACGCAGGAAAGTCATTCGTATTCGTATTTAAAAATGAGAAAATTCACGACATTTTTGCCTCACCTTGTCATATAAAATGCCATTGATTGAAAAACTAACCTAGAAGTTACTAGAATTTCCACCATCATACAAAGTGCTTCAAATGCACTAAGTATAACATTAATAGTAAAATTTGCCTCTTTTTTCAATCCTTTAACACACTGTATATTACAATCAAATTGACACACGACAAAAAAAGTTTAATTCTGTTTTTCTCATCCTCAAAAGGTTTTTTTTTTTTCGGTTATATAACCAAATCAAAAGGACATCAATCTAATTTAAACTGTTAAAATGTCAAAATTGAAATAAATTAAAAAAGACTTGATAATAATATATTTTCTAATAATAAAATATGTCTTACATTGTAGTTGTTAGTGAATTGTATAGGTAATCGTTCAAGCTGCTATAGCAGTATTGAATGTGTCATAAAACATATAATATAAACAAAAAGAACGTTAACTTTAAGAAAGAATTTAAGAAATTCAAGTATAATTTAATCTTGAGGTTTAGGGAAGTATTTGCTGAAGATTGCAAATCAATCATTTAAAAATAATAAGCGAAATTTAAAAAATTTTTAAATCCACCGACAAATTTTTCGGGTGCGGAATCCTAAACTTGCTCTAAAAACATCTAAGAACACTCTTCATTAAACTACTTTCTTCCTTAAAGTCTTTTCCAAACTGAGCCGATATTGAAGATCATCGTCAATTTTTACTTTTTTGGGTACAAAACTCTAAGTCGCACTATAAACATAGCTAAGAACACTCTCCATTAAATTACCTTTCAAATGAAACAAAAAAAAAGTCCGTTAAGGCGCTGGGATGCCACAGACAGGCAATACCTTAAAAAAGTAAAAATCAATTAAAAAATTAAAAATTGTAAATAAGTTATGTTTGTCAATCGCTGAAAAACGATAAAATTATGCTGTAATGATTGAAAATGATGTTGGAAAATTAGTGGAATGAAATTAAAAGGCTATTATTACTTTTTTTACATTATTACTGGAAATTAAAATTTGGGAACATTAATTTAATGTTACATTTTTTACATTTCAACGAAACTTTATTGTCATAAAGTGGTTTGAAAACTCTCTTTGTTTGAAATTCCTTATCGCTGCTCTATCATTCTTTATACTATAACAATATCCACCAAATTAAGCATAACTAGATAGGTCGATTATGGTTTGCTTAAACATGCCGTTTAAGAAACTACCCAGTCAGCCATGAGAGTAAAAACAGTCTACCCTTGATGAAAATCGACATAGTCTCATTTATGGAAAATATTATTCAACACTGATAGTTTAATTAAAGTGTATTTTGACGTAAAGGTTACTGTTATGGCAACTTGAACTGTACATAAGTATCTATAGTATTTTATTATTTTTCACTTTTCTTTTCACCTTTAAACATTGATGCCTCGTTTCTTTAATAATTCATCAATAATAATTTATATCAAATTAAGTGTTTAATTTTTCATTAATTATATATAGGAAAATTGAATATACATCTATATGCTGTTTTTTAATTGGTTTTAACAGGTATTAATAAAATTAGATAATCATTAAAATATTTGAATAATTTCCATTAATTATTGCATTTTATACCCTACGTACCGGGAGCCCTTTAAAAAGCAAAATTTATGTTCTGTTTACATTTTTTTAAATTAAAAAAGATAAGTTTGGTAATAAAGAAAATTAAAGTCTCACTTAAAACAATGTTAAAATCTCAATTTTCTTTACAACAAAACTTTCCGTAATCAATCCTTAAAAATGCAGACAAAACGAATCATAAAAGTTTCGCTCCATTAAGGTGATTGTAAACCTACAGTATTGTAAAAAAAAGTTTTGGTTTATTACACGGTACATACATATATACCAAATACATGCTTTGTAGTCAAGCAATGAGTAATTTTTAGCTTTACAATACCACATAATGGCAAAAATATATAATATATTGTGTGCAAGTGATGTTTATAAATTTGATAATCGCTCTTTAATCATCAATACCCTAACTATAGTCGTCTCTTTTATTGAAATCCGTAGTATTATTTAATCCTTGCATACCTCCTTAAGAACTCATTGTATATTATAGTATTCTTTGAAATATTGTTTCGTAAATTATCATCGCAATTTATGGGTATTTAAACCATTTTTTCTGTAAATCGTAAATTTACTTGTTTATGGAACTTTTTTTTGTTCATTTTGAACTTTTAAAAGTAAAAAAAGAACGGATAATTATTTAAAAAATATTTTTAATATTTAAAAAAAAAATTTAAAATTAAAAAAAAAAAGTTTTTTTACTAGAATAAGTATTGTCATCGAAAATAAAATCGATATCGTGGTTTCAACGGAAATACACGTTTTGAGGGTCCCTGATTCCAAAAAAGTGGTTTTAAAAAATAAAATGTTGCGTCCGTCGGTATGTCGGTATGTATGTTACCAAGCTGGAGCCTTCAATTTTAAACCGATTTTTCTCAAACTCGGTATATAGGTTCAGTTTGGTTATAATTCCAGACAATTTTTTCATTATTTCCCTAGGCCTTTTTTTAAAGGTACTTCCCTCTAACAATTTCAATTAAACTGGGTACAAGGCTAGACCTTAAGGTGTTCCTAGGATTGGTATAAGCCACAAATCCGGGAAAATTCGAGAAGGCCCACATCATTGGGATAACCTTTTTTTGGGTTTTCACAAAAATGGCTCTATTGATTTCGATTAAACTTGACACAAGGCTCGACCTTAAGGTGTTCCTAGGATTGGTATGGGCTACATACCCAGGAAAATTTGAGAAGGCCCACACGCTTGGGAAAATCTTTTTTTTGGGCTTTTCTCAAAAATGGCTCCAACGATTTCAATTAAACTTGGCACAAGGCTAAACCCGAAGGTGTTCCTAGGATTGGCATAAGCCACATATCCGGGAAAATTCGAGAAGGCCACACCCTAGGGAAAACATTTCAAAATATAGGAAAATTGGATTTGCTTAGCCTCACCCTTACCAAACTACATCTTTCTAACTATTATATTAAACCCAAAAAATACCCAAGCAACTATTTACGTTCAAGTGCAAGTGCAATAAAACCTCAAAAATCGCAAAAATCGCATGATAAAATCGTATAATTATTCAAATTGTTCACAATCAAATAAATCAAATAAAGAAATAAATAAAACTTAATTAAGCCAAATTAGTGAAGTTAAGAATTCAAAAGTAAGAGTAACTTTTACAGACTCTTAACGACAAAAGCGGTTCAAAACATAAAACATAAAAAACAGCTTCTTCACCCCATAATTTTTTTATCGTTATTTTAGATGATTCAATGTAAATGCTTGAATCAAGCGCTACCTTGTTGATAGCGCTTTTCATACGATGGCGTTGGATAAATACTTAGCATCAATGGTGCTACGTTACAATGTATTTAAACCCCCCCCTTCATCATAAACATAGCACGAAAATGATGTTGGAAAATCAATTTATTGACCCCCTCCCCTGGGTAAAAAATATTACGTAACACCTGAACGTTCTCTATATAATACTGAAAATTTTGAATAATTCTGTATAAATTCAAATATCCAGTATGCAGTCAAAAGACAAATTTTAATTTAATCTAACTGTGTAATGTGTTCGTTTATTTTTTGCATTTACAAACCGCGTGTCACTAACTGAGTCTGACTACATATTATATTACATACATATATATATATATATATATATATATATATATATATATATATATACTACACATCTGACACAAATGCGGTGAAAATTAATTTAACATTCGCCTTTCTTATATTCACATTAGCTAAAAATTCCGCACACTTACCGCATCTATGCATTTTAAATATTTTTACTACAATAATTTTTAATTTAGGAAAAAAAAAAAAAATTAAAAAAAACAATGAATTGAATTAATTGTTGAAATACTCTGTAGAGACAGTGTGGTCGTTTTTGAAAATTTTTAACACACTTTAAGGAGCTTGTTATATTCTTATGTATCTATGAAACGGAATTTTTGAACGTGATTCTCCCCCACATCAAAACGTCAGATTGAATCGCATCTGGAAGGAATCAACTTCGCACACTTATTAAGGACCGATGACAATACAATCATTAGGATAATCATACCCGATTATCCTGATTAGTATCTTCAGGATTATCGATTTTATAATGTAAATAATTCATACAATTTTGGTGGAAACGCAGATAACATTCCATAATATTAATAAATACTTAATAGTTTATAAAACATAAAAACACGATTTTGTAGCTAGGTGAACTAAAAAATAGAAAATAAATAATAGTTTTAAAAAAACTAACCAAATATGCTACTGTTGCAACTATCAGAACTTAAAAGTAGAAAATAATTTACAAAAAGAAAAAAAAATTAAGAAAACACATTTTATCGTAATAAAGCGTGGGATGCATCTTAACATGTCCTAGTTTGCGCCCTCACGGGAAAACAATGATATTTTAAAAATGTTTCAAACAAAAATTATTTATTTTTATATGAGAAATGTTTTTTACATTTAAGCTTTTGTTCGATATTTCTTTTGTTTTTCAATTATCGTGTTCACAGACAGAAGGACCTATTCCAAAATTTTGATTGTTACATAAATATTTTTAAGCGTTACCTACTAATTTGGGACTAAACTTATTATACCTTGATATATATTCCATATATACAAGGTATAATGATAATATAAATTTTTTAAATTAAAGAAAGAGGTATTCTTCATATCATAGTAGTTTTCTATATGCTACATATTTTTGTGTTTTTACTTCAATGCTACTCACAAATATAGAGTGTCTCGTAATGACGGCATTCGGACAATACGTACGCAAAAATTTCCTATCAATTAAAATAATATTTACGAGAAGCCACAAGATCCAAAATTCATTGATGATTCCCAAACTTCTCATATAATTTATCATATTTTTCTTGATTATTTTGAGTTACGATTTTTGTAATATTTGGAGATGGAAAATTAAATCAAATATAATTTGCAAGTCCGACAAGTGAAATTTACAAAATTTAAAAAAACACTTGAAACATATATAAGAACACTCTCCATTAAATTACCTTTTTTCGTTAATGTATTTTGAAGATTGTTGCCACTTTTAAAAAATTTTTCGGGTACAGAACCCTAAACGTACTCTTGAAAAATAGCTAAGAACACTCTCCGTTAAATTAAATTAAAAAAAAAATTAAAATCGGTTCATCCATTTAGGCGCTACGATGCAGCCAAACACACAGACACACACACATAGCGGTCAAACTTATAACACCACTTTTTTAGTTTTGGGGTTAAAAAGTGTTTGTCTGTGATAACGATAAAAATTGAACACTTTTCAATAATTTTGGGTACAAGGATTTTTTTAATATAGGTATTTATAAAAAGGTGAAACTACTACAGCAGAGTTTTTTTATCCCATGGATAAAAGTAGACAGCAAACACTAAATCATTATTTCTCGAAAAATACGTAAATGAAAACTATATTAACAAGCTAAAATTGTTGTTTAAAGTAATCTTAACAATTGATATGAAATACATCCAGGTTAGATTACCGATTCATGTTTTGGGCTAAGTATTGGTCTAATATTATTCAAATATAGTAATAAACTAAACGAAAATATCGTACATAACTTCAGAAAAATTATTTTTGTCTTGTTACGCTATCTGATTCTTATGCAAATATATTATAGTGATTTATAATGACAACAAAAGTTTCTTTTGCGTTCAAAAAAAAAAAAAGAAAGATATGCCACGCCATCACATATAAAATGTGAGACATCAATAAATTTTAAGAACAAAAAATATATATTATTCAACGATATAAATAAAACAGTTTATGCAAATTCAAGTGTAATAAATTATTTTTAAATGGAAACTAAACACACGTGACCACTACTACGCTTTAAGATACGAGAATATATGCAATTATGAATTGAATTGCATGTACACGGAGTAATTATTTCAGTACGGAATTTTTATAAAATTTAATTCTGATCGTTTTCATTACATGAGGTGTAGTATATCCCTATCCATATCCCTATATATTATAAATGTGAAAGTAAGGTTTGTTTGTTTGTTTGTTTGCTTCTATCGCTTTCACGCAAAAACTAATGAATGGATTTGAATAAACTTAACAATAATATAGGTCATACATCAGAATAACACATATGAGCTATGAGCTATAATTTACAAAGATATATTAAACAAAAATTAATTAATTAAATTAAATTTGACATTACCATAAATTACAGATTTTTGCAAAAATTTTTTATTGTAATGTCAAAAAATATTTAAATCCTTATCAATATTTCGAGTGTTATAAAAAGAGCACAAGTGAAACCAAGAGAGGTGGAAGCTATAATACGGTGGTCTTTATCAATATATTTCTTTTAAACTCAGCGAAGCGGGTGGGTATCACGCTAGTCTTACAATATATTTATACTTCAAGTTTCATTAGATCTAATTTTCCTTTTTCTTTTTAACTAATTACACTACTTTACATGGTTTTTGTCCCTTAAATGAAAATTGTTTATTTCTTAACAATAGTTAATAATGTTGACTTAATTTTTTTATCACTTTAGATGAAGAATTCCCACTTCAAGAATAGAAAAGTGAAGTTGGTTTTTGAAAATCTATAGAAATGAATGTTTTAAATTCCAATTTAACAAAGAGGAAAACATTGACTATGACGTCATTGCACAATTCGCCATAGAGAATACATATAAAATTTTGTTTTACAGAAAAGAGACAACAATCTTTGAATGTTGATACCTTTTTCATTTTTTAAACATATTTAACTTTCAACTTTCAAATTTTATTATGGTATGAAGTTTACTTTTACAGTTTTACGAGTAATGTGGAAAATTCTAGGTTAGAAAACAACCCTATTGGCGTGCACAGAGTTTTAAAAAAATGAAAATTGAAGACGTCACGTTTTCAAAATATTTATTATCTTTTATTTACAAAAAACAGTACAACAGTATTAAAAATGAATCGCCTTAGCTTTTATTTTGTATAAGTATCTGTGGCCCTTAAAGTAGGCCAGTAATAATCACCTTACATGGCCTGGTCCAAATATCGTTCAGAAAGGTTTGGAAAAATGGAGCATAAATGCTAAAAACCTTTGTTGTGCTTCAGGAAGGCTATAGGAAAACTTGAGCATAAATGCTTAAAAGCAATGTTAGTTTTATCTAAAGCCTGAAAGTATAAAAACAAATATTTATAAAGTCTGCAAATAAAAAGTGATGATAACTTGATTCTTAAAGTGTAATAAAAATGAAACAAATATATGTTTGGATTTAGTTATTGCCACTAAATAAAACGAAATGAAATTCACTGAAAGCAAATGACCTTTATTTTAGTTTGTAAACTAGTGTTATTAATCAATCAGAAAAGTACTTTTTGAGCATTTTAAGAGACATTTTCAAAGCTCCCAATTTATGCCTTTTGTAAAATTTAGAATGAAAACGTATGTATGCCTTTAAAAGAGAAAATTGTAGCTAACATTTCTAACTTAAGTGACAGAAAAAATTAATTCCCCCTCCCCTCAAGAAACGAAAATTATATGAAATGTAGGTGGGAAATTAACTAGCTCATTGGTACAACTGAAAATTAAATTGTTTTTGATCTACTCTTAACGACCTGTTATTAAAGACTTGAAAAACTCATGATGCGTAATTGTCGTAAGAAAGTGGCCTTCTATCAAATGCATAAGGATTAAAAATAAACTGTATAATACCTGATGGGAACGTTGAGTAGATATTTTAAAATCGTAATAATAAGGAAAAAGTTGATAATCATGAAAATACTCAGATTTTCATCAAACATGGAAAAAACCACCCCTATCAGTTTTCCAATCTAAAAGCACACCGCACTGAAATTAGTTAGCCTATGGAAGAATCTCACAACGTCACAAGCACACAGTAGACAGATTGTGGCGACATTTTAACACCCCTTTTTATGATAGTTAAAAAATGAATAAAAAGTATAATATTTTTTATGATTTTGTCAATTTCATTGTTTTCTAAAAGATAAAACTTTTAATTAAATTCAAAAGATTGAAACGTAATTTTTTTTAAGGTAAATCCTTAAAAAAAGATTTTTTGGTGCAAAGAAAAATGTCTTGCAGTAAGTTATCTTTTTTTCTGAGTAGGTATCGAAAAATTTGATCGAATTCTAAAAAAAACATGATAAAATTTGGAAGTCTCAATCTATAATGTTTTCATAGGAGTTGTCGTTATCTTATAACTAATGATTGGACGAAATAAATTGATGATCCAACAAAGTTGATATAAAATAAAAATGGTATTGTCGAAAATATAGTAAGAAAAAAACGAGCAGACCAAATATTTAACAAACGTTAAATTAACCAACTAACAAAATTGAAATGAAGACTACCACTCTCTGGCAGGCAGGGCTACAGCTACATATCATATGGATGAAATAAAATCGACTTGTCAAATACATAAATTTAAAAACCAATGAAATGGAATTAACTGATTTTACAATGTGTTTCAAAAATACTAAGTTCCAAAATTAAAATTTTCCGCAAATAAGTAAAATCTTAATCTGCATAAAATATTCAAATGCTTTTGATGTTTAAAAGTTGTTTTAATGTCCAAAACTTCGTAGTAATAGTATAAATAAGTAATTTTTAATTTTTTTTAAAGAAACAAGTGAAAATAATCAATTGACTTAGTTTTTTTTATTACACATTTATGTAACTGATATTTCCATATAATACATACTACACAATTTGCGCCTAATTTGCACTCTCACGGGTAAACAGTGATGTTTACGAAAAAATATTTCAACCAAAAGTTGTTTATTTTTTTATAAAGAACATTTTTTACATTTAAACTTTTGTCCTATCTCTAACGGCTGACAAGATGGGTTCTACGGACCCAAGAGCCAATGGACTTATGTTGCTCATTTACGAACTCAACATTTACGAAAATTTCAGCTTGATATCTTTTTACGTTATTATATTATAAATATAATAAAGTATTGTGATCGAAAAAAAAATCGATATCGGGGTTTCAACGGAAATACACATTTTGGGGGTTCCTGATTCCAAAAAAGTGGTTTTTTAAAAATGTTGCGTCCGTGTCGGTATGTCGGTATATCGGTATGTCGGTATATCTGTTACCAAGCTGGAGCCTTCAATTTTCAACCGGTTTTTCTCAAACTCGGTGTATAGATTCAGTTTGGTTATAATTCCAGACGATTTTTTCATTTTTTCCCTAGGCCTTTTTTTAAAGGTACTTCCCTCTGGGCCAAAACAGGATTTTTGGGGTTTTCTCAAAAACGGCTCTAGCGATTTTGATTAAACTTGACACAAGACTAGATCTTAAGGTCATCCTAGGATTGGTATAAGTTACATATCCGGGAAAATTCGAGAAGGCCAACACCCTAGGAAAAACCTTTCCAAAAGCAGGAAAATGGGATTTTCTAGGGAGAGGCTGAGGGGACAGCAGTGAAACTTCGTATCAGGGTTTATATCAACAAGGTCCTGGGTTTGATATAGCTCCTCTTTCGGATTCCTCTTCCTGGAGGGGATGAAATCGTCAAAAGTGGTCAAATAAAAATTACCCAAAATTGAACAATATTATTTAAAATGTCTTTTTAAGTAACTTTTGTAACTTGGTAATCTTTGCCTAATCTAACCCTTACCAAACTACATCCTTCTAAATATTATATTAAATCCAATATCCTGTTCCTCATTACTTGTTTTTAAATAATTCTTACAATTGGTTGCTTTCAATAAAAATATTACAAGAATAATATATCAATTTTATAATATACCAAGTGAAAACAAACAATTGACTGAGTTAATTGTTGAAATACCATGCATAAATAGTGTTGATTACTCTATCACATTGCACATACATATACAATTTATATATTACATACTATACAACTTACGCCTAATTTGCGTCCTCATGGGTAAACAGTGATGTTTACGAAAAAATGTTTCAAACAAAACTTGTTTATTTTTGATAAGGAACATTTTTTACATTTAAACTTTTGATCTATCTCTTACGGTTTACAAGATGGGCCCTACGGACCCATAGGTCGAGACCCAATTGACCTATGTTGCTCATTTGCAAACTCGACCTCACTTTTTACGTCCTGAGTACGCTGTAAAAGTTTCAACTTAATATCTTTTTTCGTTTTTGAGTTATCGTGCCCACAGACGGACGGACGGACAACCGGAAATGGACTAATTAGGTGATTTTATAAACACCTTTACCAAAATTTTGTTCGTAGCATCAATATTTTTAAGTGTTACAAACTTGGGACTAAACTTAGTATACCTTGCATATTATATATATATGCATGGTATAATAAAGTCTGGCAAGATGTTTCGGACCGTTCATTTCGTTTTTGAGTTATCGTGTTGACAGACTTCTTAAAATATTTAAATACATATCGGAATCTTCTACAATTAACCATCATCATCATCAAGTTTTGATTATTCAATACGGGATAATCCTGATCTCAAATTGGCCATATTACCCATAAAAATATAAAAATGTAAAACTAGACTCTGGATTAAATTTGAGAATGAAATTAAAATTCATTAAAAAACAAAAAATTTATAAACAATCAAAGATTGCATTCACAGGTTGCCCATCTCCTTTTAGCAAAACAAATTTTATATGTAATCTCTATGGCGATACTCACGTATGACGTCACTAGTGGGCATCTTCCCCTTTGTTTAGTTTCCAATTTTAAACGTTCATATCTTGCATTATAGTAAAAATTTGTAAAAACCAACTTCACTTATCTATTCGTGAAGTGAGAATTCTTCATCTGAAGTGATAAAAAAATTTAGTCCGATCCGATTGAAATAACTGCACGGTTAAGTTTTCAACGTAAAGAATTTAAAAGAGAATCTGAACTTAAATATAAAAAATAATTATAAAAGTTTTTTTTTTAGGTGACACACGTAAATTGAAATTTGATTTTATTATGAAAAATTTTTAAAATGCGATAAAAAAGTAATATTGGGGCTTAACAACAAAAAGAATATATGAAAAAAGTTTAGTGTGTAACAGTAGGTTTCACATACACAACACATTTCACATCACCACAACATTCTGTTCAAGTATTACCAGTGAAACAGGATTTTAGTTAAATGGATAAGTATCATGCTAGTCAAAATTAACTTTTACTAATTAAACATTGGTTAGTTTCTCATTGCAAACCTTATTAGTATATAGAGTTGTTTTGTATTTAAGATCAATTTTATCCCATTAGGTTACATTAGGTTAGATGAGGTTAGGTTATATTAACTGCCCACTAAGGACAGCTAATATATGTGTATTGCCACATTTCCGCTGATAATTTCATTTAACAGCTCCCCAATTTCAGGGCTGAGTGCACCTCCTTCATGCACATACCTTTAACCGCTACACTTGCCCATCACAACTTTTAATTAAATTAATTTTGATGCGACGGCGGGAATCGAACTCGCTACCCTAAGCATACCGCGGACGGAATTGGTTATGCTTTAACCAACTGAGCTGATTTTGTAAGTTCGCAAAACACAACAAACTGCCGAATTCAATATTAATGAACAATTTTTATGGTTTACGATAAAATAAGTTGATTTTGTTGCGAATTAAAGATCAAATACTTTCAATGTGGCATTAGGTACTTATGTTTCCTTAAATTCATTATTAGGCCCGGCAAAATCTGTATCATTGAGCTTGGATAATTTTCGCAGGATCCCGTTTAAAAAATGCAACTCGGTGGAATATCGTTTAAACTAATTTTTCTTAAAGAAATAAGTTATATGGAATAATCGCTTCGGAAAATTATATCATATAATTGGGGTCAAAATTAACAAAAAAAATGTTGTTGATTTTTCTCTAAACCCTAGAGTTTTCGAGTAAAAACTTCGTTAAATTTGAAAAAACGCGAATTTTACGATTTTCATTCCTCAAAAAGTCTATGAAAAATCAGATTTTTAATATGTACAAAACTTTTATTGCAGTTTACTGAACAACATCTCGTAAAAATTTTTGGTTTAATTGCATTTTAAGCGTTTGATTGTTAATTGTTAAGAGAGCACGCGAAAAACTATTTTCTGTTCTACACATCTTAGAAAAATGGGATTTTCAACAATTGATTCGAAAAAAAGTCATAGATGTTTTACTTTGTAACAATGGTAATTTTCTTAGAATTGATTTGGTACCTCATATTTCATAAATTAAGAACTTAAAAAATATTTTCCTGTAACGAAAATTAAGGCAAACAGAACACGTTTTTTTTCTTTCAAAGAATACGTTTAAAATGACCGCTTGCTACTTTTCTAATTTATTTATTAAAATTTAAAACAAGCATGAATGCCGTTTTAGTCCAGTAAATAGTGTACTTCTTCTAAATTGTGTTTTCCCCCAAATATCTAGGATCTAATATTTCGAAAACAATCGAAAAATTTAACTCTTATTACCATATAGATCTTATTATCATTCATCATTTTTCTCAAAAAAAGTGTAAAATGGAGAATTTTTTCAACTTATTCGACCAGTTTTTTTAAATGTTCTGTAAGGGTGCATAGATAAAAATCCACATCTTACTTGGTGCCGCTAGAAACTTTGGCCATTGCTATTGGCCAAATAAACCAAATATTGGAATCCATATCTGGGATGATTTATGGAAAATTTAAAACTTTGAAAATATTCGTAGGGTCGTGGATCACGATTCTGAAGCCAGAATTCCAATATATTCCTCCTTTTGGAGTAATTCACGCCCTGCTAGTTCATAACAGCAACATTATGTAAATATTGGTATTGCTAATCACCATTTAATGCTGAAATGGCGCGACTAATACCCTTCCTTATTGAGGAACTACCTTAAAAAGGGTGTTTACAAGTTTTGGTCGTAAAATACAAAATCCTATCATTTTGGGCTTCAACCGTAGAAAGTGTAACTATACAATTCACACACTATATTCACTATACTACTAATATGTCGCTAACATGATACACACGCCAAGCAAGCAAGCAGGCGAGGCAAATATGAGCACCATATAGTACCGATGGTGAAAATGTTACACATATTGAACAAAAAAAGATATATATGTTTGTGGAAAAAAAAATTCACACACATAGAGGAGTAGACCATAGTAGACTAATATTATGAACCTATAAATTGCTGAATTTCACCAAGTGGACGTCGTCGACATGTTTTATCACATAATAATTGATATACCCATCTATATAATATAAAAAAAGTATATAAAAATCATAAATGAAATTTTTTTTTACACTGCTTATTCTTTTTGGTTATATCTCAGTTTGAGCAAAGTAAATAGCTGTATAATGGAGTAAATAATGTTTTTTAATCGAAAAATTATTCATTTGAAAATGAATAAGAAAATACGGATTTTGACCATCCAATTTTTGTATTATGAAATATGTTCGGAACTCTAAAAACTTTAAATAATTTCTGTCGATAGAATGTTTGAGACTGAGAAAATAGTGATCTTTTGTCAATTTCCGAAGCCCTAAATGATTTATTTCTGTACGGTATTTATGTAATTCGCTTCGAATACTAATGCAGAGTTAGTATCGAGCAACGCAGTACATATTTGATAGTGCAGGGGTGAAACACCAAGGTCTGTAACATTGAAATTTGTACCGCGCAAAACTGACGCCATGGTACTTAAACTTACTTTTACATTTCAACCAAAATTTTTTTAGCAAAGGCTTACAGTTAGATAACGATCCCAGAAATACGAACAAAAATATTGATAAAATATTGAAAAAATTATTTATAAGCCCCCAATCTTCGTTAATCATTTGCAGATCTTATGCCAATAGTTTAATGGGCCTCCTGGTATAAATGATCATATTTGAGGGTGAAACCAAAGACAAAGGGTGAACATCAAGAACATATAACCGTCATTTGAAATTTTTTCTGTCCATTATAATTTAACTTCTGGTTATTTTTAGTGAATTGTCGAAATAAATGGAGCTATTGCTTCCGTACTGATGTTGGAATTTCTTAAAATTTCTTAAAATGATCATCAATTCTACCTAATAGAGGTCAAAAATGATCACCGTTAAAATTTCTATGTGTCTGTACCTTCTCTAGAAATCGCAATTTAAGTCCGATTTGAATAAAATTTGGTATCAAAGGAGGGTCTTGATATTTCCGAAAGGTAAGTCTAACAAGATAAACAAGGGGTGTGGTGCGCTCAAAGCAGCACAAAATTTTGAATTTTTTCAAAATAAAAAATATTTTCGTATTTTTGATCAGTTTTAAGCAAAAAATACTAGCACCAGTAGTAGAGTAGTTTTTTAATCTCTGAGGGAATTTGCTTAGATAACGCAGCTCCTACAAATTAATCTGTAAATAACTATATATTTAATATTGGGAACTAAAACCACCACCCAATTTTTCCAAAGGATCAAAATTTCAATTCCAGCGGTAAAAAATTAGCAGGCTCTTTATATACTCGATATGCAAAATCAGAAATTATATTTGTATCCCCAAAATCTGCTCTATTGTATCTTATTGACATCAAATAAACATTCTGAAGTATAATCTTTCCCTATACAAATTAAATTTTAACACGCACAATATTGATTGATCCCTTGAACGATGTATATTGACAATAAACCTTTAGCTACTGGTGTTAAATTCAACTAAATACAAATATATATATATATATATATATATATATATATATATATATATATATATATATATATATATATATATATATATATATATATATATATATATATCTTTTCCAATTGTGTTCCATCCTCTTGTAATCAATTCAAACAAAATATCTATTGAAACGTGTAAAGGAAAAAACATACATTTATATAGAGCAGAGCGACAAAGAATAACACGATGACACATAGATTATTCAAAATAATACAAAAATGATTTGCATTGATAATGTTGGAAAAATTATCATTGTGATGTTATGACACAAGGTGTTTTTACTCTCATTTACATATGATGTTGTTTATAAATAAAATAACATATACATACAGTGGATCCGCGGTAATCCGACAAACGTTTTGCAAGGTGGTGTTAAATTATCGAATTTGTCTGACTAAAGAATACACATGCCACAAGTAGTACGACTACTGTAGTCCGGAAGTTTTTGAAAAAGAAAACCTCGTAATCAGACAAATTGTGATAAGATTTCAATCGTTTTCTAATTTCAGCTAAGAAGGTTGGTAATTAAAATGCAGCTTTATTGTTTTCTAATATAGCTGCATTTTAATTACCGTTATAGTTATGTCGGATTACAAGGGGTGCCGGATTACCGTGTGTGTACAGTATATACATATTATATATATAGGCCCCAACGTGGCTCATTTATGAACTTGACCAATTTTTACGTCCTGAGCACGCTACAAAATTTCAGCTAAATATCTCTTTTCGTTTTTAAGCTTTCGTGGCGACAGACGGACAGTTGAAAATGGACTATGGGTGAAAAAGTTTGGTCATTTTCATAAATGATATATATTGGACTTAAAAATTTTGTGCAATAAATTGTAGAAAATTAAGCAGCATTAAATTAAATTTTTTATTACCGTAAAAAATAGATAATGTAGAATGAGACATTAACAATCAAAATGTGAATAACTAACATGCTGCAGATATACCGAGGAAAAATTATTTTTTATATACCTCTAAAACGGTTCCTACCATTTGTTTCAAATACAACGCATTAAATCATTAGTTTATACCCCATTTGTTAAAAGATAACCATAAAAAAAGTGAAAACAAACAATTGACTGAGTTAATTATTGAAATAACATGTATAGACAGTGTTGATGACGCAATCGTTTGTTCCATGACGACATGTAAGTAAAGAAAGATATCCACTTTTAGATATCTAGCCACACACACATAATTGATATTCCCATTTATAACATATACTATAAAATTTGCATCTAATTTGCGCTCTCGTGGGTAAACAATGATGTTAACAAAAAAATATTTCAAACAAAAGTTGCTTATTTTTTTATAAGGAACATTTTTGGCATTTAAACTTTTGTTCTATCTCTAATGGTTTACAAGATGGGTCCTACGGACACAAGACCCAATTGACCTACGTTGCTCATTTACGAACTAGACCTCACTTTTTACGTCCTGAGCACGCTGCTGGCATCTTGATACCTTTTTTTGCTTTTTGAGTTATCTTGATCACAGACGGCAGGTGACAGACAACCGGAAATGGACTAATTAGACGATTTTATAAGCACCTATACCAAAATTTTGTTGGTAGCATCAATATTTTTAAGCGTTACAAACTTGGGACTAAACTTGGTATACTAAACTTAGTAAATTTCATATACATGGTATAAAAACAATTTATTTTGCAGTTGGGTATATGTATACATAGATACAATATCTTAGTATTGTACATACACTGTCGTCATAAATAGTGCACGAGTTTGTTTTTCACGAGCATGTTTTTATGGACTTGGCTATAACGAGTGAACTAACTTTAACAAATCGAATTTGATAGTTAAAAATAATGTTCTCAGCAATTATTTTGAGAATTTTAGATAAAATAAAATTGTACTCTATTTTCATCGAAATGCATATTATTATATTATGGTATCCATCGTATTCATAATTATATAGTGTATCATATAAATAAACCAATATAATATTAAAACACATAGACATTCACATTCATTTAGTTTTGTTCGGTGGCGTTTTATCCAATAATTCTGAATGGTTAACAGCAAACATATTTTGGAAATGTAATGAGATTTATAATATCAAATACGATTTATATCAAACGTTATTATATTGGACTTTATAAATATACAGAATGTTCACGATGCGAGATTTTGTGTTTAAGTAAAAATCGATTGAGGGATCTCCAATCATTTAAATAAATAAATGACTTTAATAATAGGCATATTTAACATTGGTTTTATGGTAATACGGTAGATGGATGATATTTTCATGGATTTCACCAAAACTAATCAATGGAAATTAAAAAAAAACTATTTAAATTAAAGTTACAACCTTATTAAAAATATTGAAAACAAAAAACCCGTTGTGCCAGACTAATTAAGGATGTATGAGCTGCACCGTAGTGGGTACACAAATTTAAAAAAAATATATTTTTCAATTTTGATGTAGATGTTATAAGTTGTTGTATAAGACGAAAAGTAAGAAAAAATTTTTCTGGAGTAGGTAATTTTAAATTATTTAACTTTCAATATTTCGAAAACCAAAACAGATATTGAAAAATTGTATTCTTATTTTTCGTCTACACTCACGAAGTTATAACAAAATTCATCATCAAAGTTAAAGCTGAGGTACAAATAATTTCAACCCTAAATGTAAAATTGCCTTGGTGCTCGTACGACCTTTAATATGAGATTCCTTTCATAATAATAAAACTAAAACATTTGTAAGAAATGAGTGTTTGCATCAAGATTGCAATGATGTATAATGGTAATGTTTCGAGAAAAGTCCGAAGGTATCATTTTCAACAAGCATTGGTATTTATAACGTACAAATTTCTATCAATTTCTCTTTTAATTCTCAACTAAGATATTGCAGATATCAACGAAAATTGAAATTATCCCCGTAATTCTTAGCACAATAATGTATGTATAGCAACCTTCTTTGGGCTGTGTCCATTAATGTTGTCAAATTTAAACTAAACAGAATATGGAACTGTTGTAAAAAGAAGTTCAGAGTTTTTAAATGTGTAGCAAATACTTCACATTTAACGGAATGCGTAGCAGAAGTATGCGTAGCAGAAGAATAATGTATAGAACAAGTCTATTTGCTATTCATATGCTTTTCTATAATGTACCTTAAATATTTTACTTTTTTTTCATTGGTTTGTAATTTTCAATTTAAATTAACTTTTTTTAATGTGTAGTCGTTATTAGTCAGAATTTATTATTTAATTTTTGTTCATTTTTTTTCCACTTTTAAGGAGTATTATTATTTTATACCGATTATGTTCGAAAATTGATTTTTGTTATACCTACATCATTTAATAGAATTTCTGTATAATTTTGTATTAGTACCAACTGCTGCAATAATCGAAAGATTCAAATGCAATATTATTATTTTAATATTTTTATACCCTGTAATATATATCAAGGGAAAGTTAAGTTTAATCCCAAGTTTGCAACGCCTAAAAATATTGATGCTACGAACAAATTTTTGGTATAGGTGTTCATTAAATCACCTAATTAGTCCATATCCGGTTGTCCGCCCGCCTCTCCGCCTGTCCGTCTGTCTATGGACACTATAACTCAAAAACGAAATGAGATATCAAGCTGAAATTTTAAAAGCGTGCTCGGGATATAAAAAGTGAGGCTAAGTTCGAAAATGAGCACCAAAATTCAAATGGGTCTTGGGTCCGTAGGATAAAAGAAAGAGAGTTGAAAATTTTCAGGTAACTAGTGATGTTGTGAAACATTCTCGAAAAAGAAAAAAAATCTAGAAAATACTTTCGAAAATTTTCTTAAACCAAATAAATGGCGACCAAAAAGCCGCCATAATTATGTTGGTTTTTCAAACTCTTCTAATTTATTGATATTCAACACTATCTATGCAAGGTATTTCAACAATTAATTCAGGCAAGTGTTTTTGTTCACTTGTTATTATTAAATTTAAAAGCCTTATAAGTTTTTGTTAGAAAACTCAGATATAACCCAGGGAGTCAATTCCAATAATCGATACACTCTGTAAAAGAATACTTTACTACCGTATGTGAAAATTATTGTGATTATTATTGTACGTTTCTACGTGTTATTTACATATTTGAATATTTGGGTGACAGACTTACGAGCATTTGTATGTAATGTATGGATGTGTGTATGTATTAGTCCGAGCAATTTAGATATTTGATTACTTAAATTCTGAAACGAGCAGTTTTCCAACGTAAATTTGTAGGTTTTTGATTTTCAGAAAGGATTTTCGAGACCCGTACTCTCACAGCACTATATATTTCCAATTAAAAAGTTTTTAAATATAAGCAATTTTTTTAAGAAGATGTTTGTGTAAAAATATTGCTTACATTTAAAAACTTTTTAGATGAAAAGATTATCTGTAAAATATACCTAGTCGATCTTATTGAGGATTTTCCTGGTATATTTTCGCTAAAAGAATACTTGATCTACATATTTATATCATTTTATTACCATCACTTAATTGTTTTTCGATATTTAAGATAGAAATATCAAAATTCTAAAAAATCGTTCATAAAAATATAAATATAGTTATCTCTTGTCTTGATGTGGTTATTGTTTTAAATGAAAACACATCGATTTAGATATCGAGGAGGGAGTTCAAAAATGGTATCTAGATAGTTAAGATAGACGATACAGAAAATAGAAGGTATCCACTCTTAATAACACTTGACCTGATGTGATTTTTGTTTTAAGTGAAAATACGTCGATTTGAATATCGATGGAGAAGTTTCAAAATGGTACCTACTTTGTGATATCTCATTTGAAAGGGTAGTAAATTCTCTATTTAACCATGATAAAACATTGTAGATTGGGGACACTGTTGAATAAAATTACAGTCATAAGAAATTATTTTATGCCATGTTCGACAAAAACAAAATGTATTTTTGTCTAGCAAATAATGGTAGCCATTTCTAACAAAATAATTTCTTAATTAAGACTGTAATTTAATTCAACAGTGAATCCAATCCAAATATCTTCTGTGTAGTCTATCTAAATCAATCTATCGAATTCATTATTTTTATCGTGGTTGAATAGAGATTTTTAAGCTCTTTGTTGGGGTGGATAGTGGTGAATGGTACATAAAATTCTCTAGGTAATATTTTTGAACTTTCCCGTCGATATCCAAATCAACGTGTTTAAACTCATAAAAATCACATCAGGTCAAGAGTTATTAAGAGTGGATACTTTTGAAATGAACACACTGTATATAATTTGCAAGGTGTTGTGAGAGTATGGATCCTAAAAATCGTTTCAAAAAATTGTAAACCTACAATTTTGCGTTTAGAAACTGCTTTTTTCAGAATTTAAGTAGTCAAATGTCTAATTTACTTGGACTATGTATGTATGTGTGTATGTATTGGATGAGATATTTATTTATTCTGTTGGATGTTGACAAAATAAGATAGATTGATTATTGTATAACAGTTAACAGAATATGGTAGCGTAGATGCATCTACAATAGTAGTAAATACACTGAAAGGCATACGAATAGGAGTAACTGGCAATTTGAAAAATCAATTCATTGTCAATAATACACTAGCTGGCAACGTTTTCGAGAGTTAAAGAAGACTGAATTTTATATTTCTGTTCATTTGAATCTAGGTAAGTAGTTGCGTTCATTAATGTGGGATGCGGTTGTTTTTAATTATTTGAATATATTATGTCTGGTGCGATGTTGTAATATTGTTTGAACTGAAAACAAGAAAATGATTTCAAAATTATAATAGAAAAATGATGATATAATCAGCAATTTTCGCAGCCTTTTTGAGAGCATAAACGTAGTAAACGGAACCACTCTCAGATGCCAAACGTACATTTATATATAAATGTACGTTTGGCATCTGAGAGTGGTTCCGTGCGTTATTTCAATAAGAAAACTAATATCTAAAATCTAGCCTTTTTAAAATGAACTTTTCGTGACATTCGTCAATCAGCTCTTATACCAATATAAAAAATTTAATAAAAATTACCATAGAAGGTCGGAGCGCTGTGAATAATAAACAATATTGGAAACTGAACTTAAGCGCTTAGATTTTTCAAATCTTTTTGAAAATAAGTATTTATTATTTTATTTAAGAAACATAATTGTAGAAAATAGCCCTGAAAAAGTTCCAGAAGCCCATTTTAATCTAAAAAATTTTCTGCCCCATTAACATGCCATATAGCCTAAAATATGCCATATATCTAAAAAAGGCGAAAGCGTACCTTTTGATAGTCATTCTAGAAAGTATTGTGCTATTAGTAAGAGTTCATAGTTTTCGAATACTGGAATAACTGTGTGAATATTTATGACTAAGTTTTGGAAGATGGATAAAAATGAGTTTGGTAACCGAAAAAAATTGTTTTTTTCTTCGGTATGTAAGTACCGTAAGTAATACTAAGTTATTGTCTTGAATTTGTCGTATTGTGCTTTAACTTATGTAAAGTGTTGTCAATGACAATGTTTTTTACTACAGACAAAAATATCACAGAAAAACACCCAAAAAAAAAATTATTTCCATTACTATATTTTCATTAACAGCAGTTTGGCCAGAGTTAAAATCATTTTCAATAAATGACAGACTTAGTATTATTCATTCTCCAATAGCAGGCCAGTGTTAACTTATGGTTGTGAAAGTTGGACAGTTAATAAAAATTTGTGGAAATCCTTGGAAGCGTGTGAAACATGGTGTTGGCATAGAATATTGAAAATAAAGTTGACTAATTATACCTCGAATGATAAAGTGTGGACAAAGGTTGAACTGAAAAAACAAGTATTAAATAGTGTTCACAAAAGACAGCTTTTTTGGGACATATAATTAGGAAAGGGAAATTATAATTTGTAACACTATCGGGAAAGATAGAAGTGTGTAAGAAACGAGGGAGAACACAATTAAGGTACGTAGATAGCCTGCCATGTGAAAACGCAAACGCCAATCAAATTATTCTGGCATACGATCGAGCTAAATGGAAGAGCATGTTGGTCAACGCTTGTAATGTACAAACATGACACTTATTATTATTATTATTATTATTATTATTATTATTAAAAGCAGGACAAAAAAATTGCAGAATTTTTGGTCGCGATGAATATTGAAGATTCTAGAACTCATGAATCCACAAACACGATAGAAAAGCCTAAAAAAGGACTAAAATTACGAAAGCATCAAACAAATATATTCACAGTAGTCAAATATTTTGTGAAACAAAATAGAGAAATTCTGTTTTGAAATTTTCAAACGCAGTATACAACAAGAAAATTAAATAGGTTTTTGCTACACACTGCAGAAATGATTTTCATATAAATAAAGTTATATAATTTAAATTTTCCCGCCATAAAACAATAAAACTTCAAAGTATACTCTTACATACACAAAAATACATATAAATACAATTTCAATGAGAGTATAAGGTTCACAAATATAGTATGTATGTATGCATGTATATGTTATATGTATGAGGACAGGGACGCCAAAGGCGGTTAAGGCGTCGCGGCCTCGAATGGACGCAGGGTGGAAAACAGTAACTGGGGCGTGGCACACCGGCGTCGATACCCTTCTACTCACTTTATATGTTATACCAAAAACCATATTATACACAATGACTAGTCATAGTTATACACACAGTATAATAGTATAGTATAAGTTTACGAGTTGTACGAGTTATATCGAGTATATGTATGACATTTGTGCTCTCCTTGGTGTGCTCATATACCAAAAAATTTGGTGTGAGCTCCATACAACCTCTGTATATAGATGAGGTCCACGTTACCCCTAACCAACTATGCAGATTTCTGGTCTAGAAATTTGAAGAATTTAAAATCAGACATATATAATCATAAAACAAGAGCTAAAGATAAAATCCGTATTCAAAAGTATCGAACAAAGAGATATAGCAATAGTCCGATATGCAAAGGTAGCACATTATATAATCAGAGCTGCCTGTCGACATTAGAGCTATACAAGTGATTTATTAAATGTACAAATATGATTAATTTTCTCTGTATGATATATTTATACTCTTATTGAGTCAAAAATAAATTGATTATTATTATTATTATCATTATCTATAAACGAATTTTCCAAAGAGGTTAAAACAGCTCGGTTAGCAGAAATAACTTTGCAAGATTGCATATGAAGTAGAAGGTCCTACGTATGAATCTGGGATAGCGGAATAATCCATCGTGAGTAATATTATTTTTTATCCAAGCCACTTTGCCGGAATTGTCTCTTAAACTTAAAACGCGTTTTTCTAACTACAATTTTGGAGGTGGTTGAAATTATATTTCAAGTTCAACTCGACCGATTTCTTTGGAATTTGGTGGGTATCTTCCTTTTAAATCTCTCTATCGTCTGAACTTCGAATTTAAAAATTCGAAAAGTTCATCAGGATTTTTTATTTTATTTCTACACCCTAACGAAGATCACACCATAACGACATCTTTACTTATTAAGAATTTTTCAAATTTTTTTTAAATTCAGATCAATACAAAACTGGAATTGTGTCAACCAGCCTTGTTTTATTGCCTTGTTTTTTTGTAACCCCCACTTCAACAGCCTGTATTTCGACGAGTTTTAAGTATTTTCTTTTTGTATTTTGTCATTAAATATAATTATGTCAATAAATATCATATGAAAAAATATAATAAATTAAAGAATAAAATTTTGACTACATAAATATTTTTCATTTTCTTATAATCTTAGTTTGAAAAGTGCCTACAATTGAGGCTTCTAGACCAGAATACCCCCTCCTTAAATAGATTCCACCGAACATGAATTGGTTCAACCAGTGGCTAGTTTAGTATATTTTAATAATAATGGGATTTAACCTCCTTTTCACCACATCATTATTTGTTGATCTTTATTTATTCTAACTACATTCATATTTACAATTATGATGTGGGTCGAGTCGGTTACTTCATTCACATCCAAGCGACGAAAAAGTGATCAGTCCTACCGCCTCCATTAATTATAATTGCTCATACTGCCTCTGCCTGGATTCGAAACCGCAACTTTAGTCTAAGTAGACAATCGGTCAAAGACTAACGACTTAGATCGCTTGGCCACTTAGGCTCTTATAGTATATTTAAGGAGATATAGGGAGAACTTTTTGTTGGAAACATAAATTCGTTACAATTTTCTTGTATATGGAGGTAATATTTAACAAACTATAATACACCAGTTTGTGTAACTAAAGTGTATAATAATAATAATAATAATAATAATAAAGCCAAAGTAAACCAACAGCGTATCGTATACGAACGACGTTTTGGTTTAATCTTTAACGATTGACTACTATACTTATACTGTACAACGAACGTTCATATGTATAAAAGCCACATTTTAAATAAATGTGTGTTTCTTTTTTTTCTGTTAAATGATTGCTATATATATATATACAAGGATCTCCAAGCCCCCATCCTCTTTCTTATATTTTATTTTATAAGAGATACAGACAAATTTAAAATAATAAATTTCATTCTAATAAAAATACTAATAACTTTTGATCCAATATTGATAAGTGGTTGTTTGGACTATGTCGTCTGGTTCTACAAAGTAATACTTATCCTACTCGCAGTTTTAAATACCGTATACTTGTGTTAAATCAAATACAAAAACCAATTACGCTATCTGATGGTAAAAAGTGAAACTATATTGAAAAGTAAAGCATATACATAATTTAATGCATATGTATTTTCTACCTCAGGATCATCAGATTATTATGCTATAATTATATGCTATCACTACAAATCATGGAAAATTTGTTATTTAATTAAATTACAGGAGTTCTTATTTAACCCCCGAACCAAAAAAGGAGTGTTATAAGTTTGACCGCTATGTATGTCCGCCTGTGTGTCTGTATGTGGTATCGTAGCGACGGATGAATCGATTAGGTTTTTTATTGTTTCATTTGAAAGGTAATTTAACAAACAGTGTTCTTAACTATGTCAAATTCGAGTTTAGAGTTCCGTTCTCGGAAAAACCAAAAAATTAGCGATGATCCTCCAAATCGCTTCAGTTTGGAGAAGGCTCTAAGGAGAAAGGTAATTTAATGGAAAGTATTCTTAGATACGTTTCAAATGCGAGTTCAGGGTTCCGTACCCGAAATGTTTCTCTGGGGTTTTTTAAATTTTGTAAATTTTACTTGTTTGTAAATAGTTTCAGTATCGTATATTGAATGTAAATGCACAAAATGTTTACAAATTTGGTGGGAGAGCAGTGCCGCCATTTTGAGAAAAGCCGTTTTGGCTATATCTCCGTAATCGTGTACTTAAGGCCAAAAATGGTATTAACTTCTATTGTAGATAGTTATGTTTTCTAAGATAAAAAGAATTAATTGAATTCTTAAAATTTATGACATCAAAAGACCTATTAATTTACCGTGAAATAGTATTCTCTCCTTCTTTAATTGACTAACCAAATGCTATGTCTGGCACTGCACCTTAAATAGTGTTTGAAATAGAAAAAGTAAAAGAGTTGCTTTTGTAAAGGTATAATATAATGATAATTATATTCGTTAGTGGCAAAGCAAATAAAAATTCAATTCAATGTTAATTAAAACTAAAACATTATTTATACACAGACAGTCAATCACAGTTTATACCAAAACATAGCACAGTTCCTTAACCAAAAGTTTGAAATAACTGCGAATCAGTTCGTGTAAAAGTACGAAAATAAGCATGCATGTATTGTATCTTATAAGTGTCATATGTAGAGAATTACCTGCTTTTCAGATTATGTCTTATAATATTATTTATATTATAAGAACAAACAAGATTTACAAGACCTAGACCGATGAGTAAGACAAAGACTCTAAGCCCATTACAATAAGTTATTCAAAGATAGTCAAATACTATCTTCGTTTTGGTTTTGATCTTGGTCTCGCTGGTCAATAGCTTTCTTTTAATATAAACTGCTGGTAAAACCAAAAATATGCATACAAAAACATTTAAATCGAAAACTAAATTTCAAAAGTTCAAAACTTGAGCCATGGTTAAAGCCTCATTTTTCCTTATTAATCCTTCAAATGACAGAAAAAAAAGATAGTGAGTCATGGGGACTGTCAACGAAAGTGAAAACTTAAAACAACTGTTTTTTTTAAATAAATTTTGTAATTAATTATAATATAAATAATTGTGTATATAAAAAACTATTATAAATAATATAAAAAAAAAAAATTAACAACACACAGTATTTTCAAGCAGTCACGATCACCCATTGCTTAACTTTAGAAATCGACTGAGAAGCGTTGTCTTCAATGTGGTACGTATGGAGCGTGACGCGTGACAATGACGTAAGTTTCATCATTTTTGTTCACCCAAAAAAGTGATCTACGCGTATAAAGAAATTTTCACTTAAAAGAAAAACTGTTTAGTTTTTTCTCATTATCAACTCACGGTCTCTAAGATCCCGCAATAATATGTTTGTTGAAAATAAAATGTAATAATCTGACAACACAGTACAGTGTATAGGTATTTGATTGATAGCTTTTGTAAAATCCGTTTTGTAGGTTTTTAGATTATTTTTTAAGTCGTAGCGAGTAGCTAGTATTTTGAAGTATTTATTATTTGATTGAAATAAATAATATCATCTACGTCAAATTGAAAAACTATGGAGCTAACCATCTACCAGATTCACACAAAGCAAGAAAATTGTTCTACTAAACTACATGTACGTAGTTTTGGTATCCAAATATATGTTCTCAAATACATATAGTTCTCGAATCACACTGGAATCCTACAGCCGCGCCAAACTATTGTAACTCTAGCAAAATATTTCTTAAGCTAGATTGGCTTAAAACAATTAGGTTCTGTATCAACCATTCTAGCGACTGTTTGGTAACGATATGATACTTTTGGGTCCTTGGTAACGCATTCTCAGACAGATTCAATCAATTCATTGGAAAACTTTGTTTGTTGATGAACGACATGTTGACGGTCTCCCACTGTCCCGTGCTCAATAAAATTTCACATCAAACGACGAAATGTGTTAACAGACGGTGCTTTTTTGGAGATTTTCGACGATATGCACGTTGAATTAACACGGCCGATCGGCTTTTTTCAATAAACAGCGTCGCTTTTTTGCCGCGTTGTTACAATGTGAAGCGGTTAATGGTTAAAATTGTACTGAATTGACGTTTCAAAAATTGTCTTATCAACTCCATTGATTGACAAATGCCAAAAAAGAACGCACCCTGTACAGTGTACAAGTATTGGTACACCGAAATGTACGATAATTAATGAATTTGATTTATAGTGCACCGTTTTGTGTAACACAAGCTTGTTTAGACTCGTAACATATCTAGCTTCATTTTCATTAATTTGTCACCATAAAATTCAGTAAAATCAAAAAGAAGTAATTTTTCTATCATCGAAATAATAATAGACTTTATTGGACATACAATTTTTAGAATACTCGGTATACTTATATTTCTGTTGTTTTCAATTTGTCAATTTTTAATTAACTGAAAATAAATTGAATTTTTTGTATTGTACTTTTTTTGTTAGAATGGTTTCTGAAAATATCAACCAACGAATAATTATTGTGATGTTAGTTTTAATTTTTCCTATGCTAGTTTTCTCTATAATTACGATATAACTGTCATTATTGAAATTAAAAGTTCAATTTTTTACCAATTATTTATGATTTGAAAGCAGAAATACGTGAACCTATACTTCCAACACTGCTAGAAAATGTTTGAATACCCACCCGTTGCAGTACAATACATTAACTGTTAACTGTTGTTGAAATTGATGTTTTATTACAACGCGTTGATAATTAATGACCAATTTAGAAAACATATTAAAATAAAAACATGACAATATTAGTTTTAATATTCATGGAAAGAATAACAATATCACAAACATTTCTACTAAGAGCCATTTTCTTCAATGTCTGCTAACCGATTGAATAAATCGGTTTCAACTCTCGTTTTGAACCTCGTGCCATCCTTCGGTTTTGGTTCTACGACACAGAAAACCTTATTACATGGAAAAAAAAACCGCTCTGTAAAGAAGAAAAGAGTAGTTTTAGGGGTGTTTGTCCTATTTTCCGTAGCGTTGTGACGTGGGTAATAAAATTTTCCGAGCGTTTTTGTTAATTTGATTTTACTCAATTTGAGTCAATTGGTGAAATTCGATCTTTCGACATATATGGAACAAAAAAAAAACATTATTTTGTAGTAATTTTTCCAATTTTCGGCGAGGTTGCAATGAAAAAGTTGAATTCTTTCCACATGTTTCAAGTAATTCCCCTTTAAAAGTCGAAAACCGTATCTTTCTAGCACGTCTAGAAGGGCTTTAGAATTTGTATCGTTAAGTGAATCAGTGTGTCAATCAGCTTCAAACAGGGCTATATTGTATTTTAGATTCTCAACTGGCAATTTTCTCGGGTTAGATATTTTTCTATATGACACAATAATAATATTACAACCATTAATGTATCTAACATGTTATAATATTATAAATATGACAACAAGCATTTTATACCATGTGGACAAACTGTATACATCATCATCATCTCCATGGACCATCATCAGTCGCGTCCATCGTTTACTTAAATACTATCTCTCTAACAACTGCTTATGTTTGCTTTGGATGACATCTACTTTTTCTATTAAAGTTAAGAGAAGTATATTTGTGTAAAAGGAATTTGTAAAATGTTCGCGGAGCTCTCTTATGCAATAACATTACAAACAATGAATTGAACTGAATGAATTATACAACGCATTTCTAACAGAAAACGTATCAAATTTCTATGTGTCCACTTTGGAGTCGCTTAAATTATATGTATTACCTTTAATAATCGGTCCCAAAGAAAACCCGTATTTGGTATTAAAATCTGAAGGAAATCTGGCAGATAATTAAAATAATAATATAAATAATAACTCAAATTAATTAATTCAGGCAGAAAATTAAAACTACTTAAATTACTCGTTGTAGTTGCTTCGGTGTCACTCTTTTAAGTAACCAATGAACAACGAACAAAGATAGTACCGAAGGTAAAGCGTAGGACCGCAGGTAATTCACAAAATTGAATTTATTTTTTTCTGTTTTTCTCTGCTAGTGGAGATACAATATAAATTTAAAAAAAGAAGGAGTTTAAAATTGTAGTAGTTCGGTTTTTCTATAATGTTAAGTCACCAGTTCACCAGGACGGTTTGCTATAATCAGCTCTTCTACAATATCTATACGCAACGATTCAAGGTGGGAAAGTTTGAATTTGATTTACCTTCAATTTAAAGATTGTCATGTTTAATCTTTACACTAGTTCCTTACCCGAAAAATGAGCCGGGCTTAGCGCCACTCTCATTAATCGTTAAAATACTTACAAAAAATATTTCTAGCATCTTCTCGTGTTCTTCACTCATGTTTATTTCAAAATGAAATAGAATTTTTTTTATTAAATCTATCATACAAACCGGAAAGTGCTTCATAAAAGGAGTATGGATTTGGTATTTAAAAAAAGAGTCGATAATCATAAATTCATTACAGTCAAAACTGGTAGTATCTTATAAAAGTACTTTAACTGGCAAAGTCAGTCAAAAGTACTTTTGATCGCAAACTTTCTTTTAATAGTACTTTTGACTGAAAACAGTAAAAATAACAGTGAAAAATAGCTTGAACTTACTGATAAAAAAAACCACTCGGTCATTACAACTGACCGATAAAAAGGACCGACTTGTTTATTCAATAAGCTTCCTCTCTGGCGATCAAACCAGAAGCGTCAGTCAAAACCACCCTTAACCGCAAATTTACAATCAAATGCACTATGAACCAATGATTTTCACACAAAATTACTATACACCAACCTGTGCAGTCAAATGTAATTTTGCCTGTATTTTTAGTTAGAAGTACTTTTGACCCGCTAAGAGTTTTGACTATGACGTGTACCTAGAAATCAATTGATCGGTTTTTTTCGAAGTAAACGTGAATTATAATAATTGGGATGTTTTTTAAAAGGATACTGAATTGATGTGAATATCAGAGTCCCGATCTATTTTTCGGGTTAGCGACCTCTTTGTACGATAAATTTCGTTAGACATTTTACTTTTGAAATTCTCATAAATCGTTCTATTCGTTAAGAAATAAAGAGTATTTATTTTCAATATTTGATCAACTCTCTTTATTAATAACACAAGTAGACTGTTTCATGATGTTGACTAGCATAGCTTCGATAAAGTTTATATACTGACACCGATCTGTAAATGTATACTTTGATATTAAATAGATGATACTAGAGAATGTACATTTACTATACCAAACAATTTCATTTATATAGTTACCAAAGTACAAGGCAAGTGGTTTTCTTTTCCATCACCTTACAAGTAGTTTTCTTACACAGAAAAATATATTAATAAAAATCTTCTTTGTAGTTTCAATTTTGAGATATATATTAATTTTATCATTTATCATTTCATTAATATTTGTGACATCGTTAAATAAATATTCGCCTGGCAATATTAATAAATATTCTGCATTCATTTTAGTTCGGTTGAGGGATTCTTGTGTTTGAATTGTTTTCTATGTAAAAATAAACAAGTGAAAACAAACAGTTGACTAAGAAAGAAAGAGATTTTTTTCGTTTTTCGAGAATGATTCACAAGACAATTGCAGTCTTTTCAAGACAAAAACCAATGAAGTTATCACTTCGGCAAGACCAATCAAGGGCCAAGCAACGAAGACCAAGACGCAACTCTGCAAGTCGAGGACCTAACGTTGCAACACCAAAACTCAAAACAAGACTTTTACCAAACCTGAAACTAATTTTATTATACCAGAGTAAATTTTTCTTTTGAATTTTAAGTAAAACCAGAAAAATTTAAAAAAACTATAACTATTCTTCTAACCTTCGGTACAAGACAGTTTGGGTGACAGACTATGATTATCTGTTCTCATCATTTTAAATAAATAATATATTCGTAGATAATTGATTAATTTTGTAACGATTATTAAGAGTAAGACTCTAAAAATAACACAATAAGATTTAATCAATACTTAAAAGTTCAAAACATAAGGCTGGTTATGACATTTTCGTAGCAAAATAAACATATTTCCTGCACATGACTTTTTTTAAACACACTGAAGAAAACGTCATGTAAGTAAACGAATTCCAGGTTAAAAATATCAAAAATTCAAGCTTTTTAAAGCCCTTTTTGAGAGAATCATGTGATTAGCCATAACTTTCTTTCATCTGATTTTTTATCTTTATCTCACGATTGATCACTAAATTGGCCAATTTTGAGTTTCATGCCTGTGAGATCCTTGGGGCCAAAGCCACAACCTATGATATATCCAAATTTCAGAAATCTTAAGTAGCTCAAAAACCTTACCAATCGTTTCATGTTCTCAGACACGACATTTTTCTGGCAGTGTGATATGAACGCTAAGGCCGCTTGAGGCAAATCTATGAAATTTTCACTGATTTATCATTTAGAAGCGCATAACCAGCTGAGATTTTTATCTTGGAAGTTTAAGTACGTTCTATATACCTTATTAAATAAACGAGCTCATCGCCCATATTAAACCATCATATACACTGTATATATAATAGGTACGTATAGAACCATTCAATATCTCTCAATAAAACATTTCATTTTTCTTTTTTTAAATGGAAAAGGTTTTTCAAAAGTATTTTTATTTGATTTTGTTAACAAGGTACTAAAATTATATGTGTTATATAACATTTTGATTTTCGTTAAAAATGATGATACAGATTGGCCACCACCTCAAAGATTAAACTCAAAGAAGTTTCTTTTTACGCTATATAGGTTGAAGGGCTTATTCAGCTATATTTGGAGGTTTGTAGCTAGTTGTGTAACTTAATATTTAATAATTTCTCATTTCCGTCTCTTGCAGACCATTTAGAAATGGGCAACAACACTGCATATGTTCCATTCAGGATATGACTTATAATCTTGAATGAATGTAATTGCCAGCTTTTCGATTATACTTCCATCATACATGTCCAAAATGATATAAATAGTGGGAGTGGTAAGTCTAAAATCTCTACGCGGCCTAATGCATATAAACTATTGCAATCTAGCGCATATAAACTATTGCAGTCTTTTTCTTGGTGGCGTGACATTATTTTACTCAGGTTGATTGTCTTACCTCTTGGGGTTAGGCCTTTCACCTGTAGTATAGAGCAAGATATCATGCCACTCTCATGATAGTGATTGTCAGTACTACCAAAATAATCCTACAACCTTATCTAACCTTAACTGTGAACAGTTTTCAACATAAGGCATCTTCTATATTTTGAACACTTCTGAGCCGATACCTAAGACACTCCCCTTTTTTGTTACATCGATGTAGGTGGATGACTCCTGTTTTTCAATTATTGATTAATTTTCGCACTCCTCTTTTTGGCTTTTGACCCGATGGGGGGGGAGCGGGAATTTTTGATTTAGAAAGGGGCAAATTAGAAAGTTTTGGATCCAAGACCCGCAAGTACGCATATTGTCGAGATCCTCAAGATCATTCAAACCTGTATAAGTATTATTATTGGGAAAACTGCTTTGTCTTGGGAGAATCCATCCTATACATGTATCTATCTGTGATCGTATGTGTGTGAATGTTTCATACGGTGCTTTTTTCTCATCTTTTTCGTGTGGTATAAATAATATAGAATTTAGAAGAAATACAAAAAACCTTAAAATCATAGTATAAAGTTCTCTTCTCTCCTTATAAACACTTTTTTAAATAAAGAGTATACTATTTGACGTTCTTCTACGTTTTTCTTCGATATGCTTGTGCTACTGCTATGCTGCCACGCCTCTTGAATGTAATATATGTGTATACATACATCCATACAACATATATATGTATGTTTAGTATTAGAGTGGTTTCTTACGTTTCTTGGATATCCGTTCAGCAGTGAGTAAATATAATGTTCTTCATTGATTTCGAGAGAAACATTCTTTTTTTTTTTAGAATAGTGAACTTTTTATAGCAAATACTCACACATTCACGTCCATCAATCGTTGTTATGTCGTATACAATATTTTAAAATTGAGAACAAATAATTTTTGTCAAATTTTTGGAGCATATTATTGAACTGAAGTCAAGGCTATATAAAGATATTTCTTGTTTCACATTTTTCGCGTACTCCATTTTTTCACAGCACATCTTTCCGTTATTTTTTTATTTTGGGATCATACAGATTCGAATCGCACATCCAATAGCGGCTACCGAGTTAAAGATCCAAACGAGTGTAAAAAAGTCGTGGATTTGAGCCAAATTCCAAATCCAACAAATAGTTTTTTAACGCTTTATTAAATTGATTGATTGCATCACTGGATTGAATTTCCGTGGCAGTTTTTGGTATAATTTGTATCCAGTGTAAATCGGTGATTTTTCAAAAAATGAAAGCCCTCGTGTTGTAAAATTTGTAGTGATGAGCGAGACCAAGAAAAAAACCAAGACCATACTAATCTTGGTCTTGATCTTAACCATTGTATCTTGGTATCGGTCTTGGTCATGCAGAATCGAGTCTTGGTCTTGGAGAGATGAGTCTTGGTTTCGGCCTTGGTCTTGGAAAAATATTCTCAGTCTTGGTCTTGGGCAATTGAGTCTTGATTTTTATCGTGCAAAAGACTACTTTTATTACAATGGTCGTCGTATATTACATTAATTCCTTATAATTTTAGTGCAAAATTTGTGCGTTTTTCCGCCGATGTATGCTGTACTATATTTGATCACTTCGTTTTAGTTCATAATTCAATAAAACTTCATTTTCTTTGTTTTTGAATCATTTTTTTATGTTCAAATAATCTTAAATTTTAAAGATTATATCATAATTTTTTATTTCAATTAAAGCGTGTAATTAATTTTTTTGTATACAGTTACATACAGATGAGATAAATTATTAATATCTAAATATAAAGAAAAAACAAAATTATCTTCTAACAAGTGACTACTCAACAGTGAAGAGTCTAAAAAACAATTTTTTTTCCTCTTTAATGATACTAATTATAAATAACGATGAACTAAAGGTATATAAATCTAAAATATATAATAAATAATAGATTGCAGCAGTGTATATAAATATACGAGAACGTTAATTAACAGCATAAAACTGAACGGTTACTGTTATAGAAGTTACTTGTAGCCAATAAATATCATCTACAGACAGCAGTTTTAACAAAACCAAAGCTTTTTCTATGTGAAAACTTGTTACATAAAATAAAATTGGAAACCCGTTAAAGCGAATCAATTGCATAAGTTACATTGTTTTAAATGCGAAAGTTTTTAACAAAAATTATAAAATGAACCAAACATTATAAAATTTAAAAATAATAAAAAATGGTCGATTTGTGGGGATTTCAAATTTGACATATCCTTGGGATATATAGCAGTAATTAAATCATGGCATCATGCAATATTAAAAATTTTAGTTCGATGTTTAGAAACCTTTTACTACCAAACTAAATCAGTTCAATTCAATTTGATTAAAATCAAGCTCAATGGAATTGATTCCAGATGACTGACTTACTATAATAATAAATAAATTAGATGGTGGAAACATGAAGATAATGTGCATCAGTGGTTGTTATAAGATGTGCATCTGTTGTAAAGATACCCATGGCTAAGAGACTATTCGAGATATGTTCCAATATATTTCGATATGCATTGCAAACGAAGTAAATTCAATGTAATGTCCGGGCGGTCTTTGACAAACAGGTACTACTGAAACTGAAAAATGTTAAAAAACAGAACCCTCTTTAGTATAAAATATCTTTGTACACAAAATCTTGCCGGAAAAAATGAAGAAATGCTCATTCTTTTTGAAATATGGATCAAACAACTGCCTTCTCTCTCAACAGTCAGAGCTCACAATCTTAATTGATGATATCGCATTAATGATAAGTTGATATAATAATTTCGCTAGAATACTGCCCTAATTATGTCGTTTGGGGGAGGTGGAATGAAATACCTTGACGTTTGGGGAAGGGAAATAGTACAAGTTTGGCCTCCGAGTAGGGCTGAGGTCATAGTTGTACTAAACTGTTGATATTGATATTGATCATCCATCATTCATTGTCCCCAAACGATTTGAAATTAGTTTAAATCTGTATTTCCCGCGTATAGTTGGTGCTTCGGTCGCTCGTATTTGTTTTGAACTCTTTTCAGCGTTTCCAAATGTTGAATGCCTCATCAGGCTATTCCTTACAATACCGATAGCTAATAGTACAGGGAAGAGATCGTTCAGCGCATTAAAAAGCGTCAAAAATTATTTACGCTCATCGATGTGTCAAGAAAAAGTTAGTGATTTAGGCTTACTGTTTATCGAAAAAGACAAGCTTGAAAAACTTGACTTAGATGATGTCATTCTTCATCAATTTGCGACTGAGAAAAGTAGAAAAAAGTTGTAATTTAGATAGTAAATTATAAGTTAACTGTAAAATATATTGATTATACAAAATTAACTAGCTATTCATTATTTTGAAATATGGGGGGGGGGTATTTTACAATGAGGGCCCCAAAAACCTGAGGTTGCTTGGGGCCCCGTCAGAGGTAAATCCGGCACTGTATTGATGTGTCAATTATCATAGAACTTTAAAAGTTTTCAATGAAGGAAGATTATCAAATTCGTTTTCCGATTGCAGTAAATAATAATTGGTTAAGATTTTAGTTAGAAAACATGGTCTCAATTAAGCTTCATGGCTTAGTTGGACGAAACATAACCAATTTCGTACTTGTTTAATTAATGGTGATCAGTACATCGTATATGCATGAACGAGGTATAACCAGTCTCTCAAAATAATTGCGGAGCTTAAATTATCAGCGAAAAAGATATTAAAACATATAATTGTTACTTAATGGGCACCAGGACTTCGAGTAAGTGTTAACATGCCTTAACCTAACCCCTAATTTACCTAACTACATCGCACTGATCAACAAAAAAACATCTTTTGTAAATTGAACTGATTTTAAGAGAACATTAAAAAACGTCATATTTAGCTCGGTTTTTTGTGGACATCAATAAAAAGTCATATAGCTCAGTTATAAGTTTATTTACATTAATAAATATTTATAATTTTAAAAGCTTAATATTGAACTATTTTTTCTTATATAATTGAGATCTACAGCTTCTCTTCTTTACGCCCAACAATAGTCCACTAGCAAACCAGGAGTCCTCTTTCTTTGATAATGCTGTTCCATGCCCACTATATCCTAGCGGAAAAGTTCACTGTGCTCATTACTAACGCCTTCCATACTTTGAGGCACAAATTTTAAATGTGAGATCTGAATATGTGTTTTGAGCGATATTTTACTGCCAATAACGTACATGGCTTATATCATATCTTTTACAAGTGTTTCCTAGTTTTCATCTGTCACATTTCCGAGAAAATTAGTTAAAACATGAACCGTGGATTTCCAAGCCTTACTCTCTTCTTTATGCAATTTACTATTAAAAGTATTGTCTTTAATCAACTTTCGTATTTGAGGTCCTATAAAAATACCTTCACACAGGTTCGTGAAAAAACCTTATTGACCAGTAAGTGTACTTACACTCATAAAATTTTGGTCCATTTTTTGGGAAACACTGAATTGTCACAGTGTATGCTGAAAGACTTTTAAGACACATTTGAAATATCATTATAATCACTAGAAAATTATCAGAATTTTATTAAAAGGAATTCTATATTTTGATTATTATTGAAACTTTCTGTAGACATAAATCTAATAATGTATTTTGTATGCAACAAAATAATCTGAGATGGTTTTTTTTTTATATATATTTATTATTTTAAAGTTGAATATCTAAAAACACGTCTTTAAAAACACTTCAGTTAGAGCTAGCTAGCTAACAAAACTAGTATATTGTATATACATGTACGTACATTAATTAATTATCTTTTCATTATGATTGTGCCTCATTAATCTTCATAAATTGTTATTACATTATATGTATTATATAGCACATGTATAGACTTACAATAATATTTACAGGGATGTTTTGCAACAAACTACAAAAAATTGTTGAAGTATTCTAAGGCCTGTGAATATTAAAATACATTTTACTAACATACCTAATGCAATAAAAATACTAGAGAGATACTTTTATGCTAAGTAATCGTAAAGTTTCAAGTTTGACTTCTTAATAAACATCGATCTTCAATACGGTAGTTGCCTGATGTCGATTTTTTCATATTACGCTATGGCAAAATTTGAAAGTGAAATTAAAACTGATTAAAAAACGAAGAAGTTAAAAGCATTCAAAGATTGGTGCCCATTTCCTTTTAGCAAAATAAAGTTTTAAATGTATTTTATATGTATTTCTATGGTGTTATCGGACAATGACGGCACTAACTTACATTTTCGTCTTTGTTTAGTTAGAAATTTTTCATTTTGCGTACATATAAAGATTTTCAAAAACCAACTTTACTTTTCAGTCCGTGTAGTTAGAATTCAATTCAACAAACCCATTCTTAAATTTTCAAAATTGATTGAGAGCGTAAATGGCCGAGTGGTCGAAGGCGTCATTCTTAGACCATTTGACTACTTAGACTTAGGTTGCGGGTTCAAATCAGCGGCAGTGTGAACAATTATAGTGAATGTAGGTGCAAAATTGATCGCATTGTCGTCGCTTGGATAAGAAAGAAGAAACCGATTACACTGACATTATAAATGTAATTGTAAAAATTAATGTAATTTAATAAATAAAGATTAACAAATAATGATGTGGGTGGCCTCTGTGATAAGGCGTATGTCAGAAAAACGGAGGTTAAACCCCATTATTATTATAATTACGCTCGTACTTCCTTCAAATAATTCCAATTTATTTTGTATATGTATCAAATTGGTAAACTATCCCAATAACAACTTATTTATTTGCATGATTTTTGTATAAATAACTAGCTTGATACCCGCCCTCTTCACTGGGCTTAAAACTTTAAACCACCGCTTTATAGCCCCCACCTCTCTTGATTACACTTATCCCCCTTCCATAGCATCCCCCCTCTGTGATAAGGCGTATGTCAGAAAAACGGAGGTTAAACCCCATTATTATTATAATTACGCTCGTACTTCCTTCAAATAATTCCAATTTATTTTGTATATGTATCAAATTGGTAAACTATCCCAATAACAACTTATTTATTTGCATGATTTTTGTATAAATAACTAGCTTGATACCCGCCCTCTTCACTGGGCTTAAAACTTTAAACCACCGCTTTATAGCCCCACCTCTCTTGATTACACTTATCCCCCTTCCATAGCACTCGAGTGATTGTTTTATACAGCTAAAATATATGCACAGTTTTCAATTTTTTTTCAGTGTAAACTTGTCATAATTCATTGAGTATATCAGAAAAGATGGTCGTGAATTGTTTTACATTTACTATTTTTAATTTTTACATAAATATTTAATTTATGGTTCAAAATGATGATCCTAGATGGAGCATTAAAATGTCAGATTAAATTATTATTCATTAAAAGATTTTTTAATTTCTTTTTTTTTAAACATATCTGTATAAATTATAGCTCATGTGTTATTCTAATATATTGTTGTACAGTTTCATTTAAATTCATCCGTTAGTTTTTGCATGAAAGCGAAACAAACGAACAAACAAACATCTTTACTTTGACATTTATAATATATAAGGATTTTGTCTCAAGATTTGTAGGAGTAATGTATATTGGTGTTAGTCAAGGATTTAAAAAGACATTTTCTAAATAATTTTTAAAAATTATGTTTAATATCCTAGAAAATTGAAAATATCATAAGCATTTTTCGTAGAACAGTGTGTATATAAATCAGCATCATATGCCGTAAAATAATTGTAAATGTAATTATCGTGCATATAATGAACTGCTGTGATAATATATGTACATTGTATGCATGTGTACTATAATGCAATTATCCAACGTCAATTAGTCTATTTAAAAACATTTGTTATAAAGAATTACAATAGCATTAAGAGAGTGTTTCTCAACAATTTCAGTAATGAAACATAGTTTTGATGATACTTCTAGTTTTCATCATTTCAAATATGATGAAAATTGTCAATTCTTCTGGTATGTACTAGTGATGTACCGGATCCGCAAAAAAGTAAATCCGCTGATACGGATACAGTTCCCTTGACCTCACTTATAGCCCTTCTAGCCTCAATTTCAAAGGTTTTAACTTTTTAGTGCGGAATTCCCAAATTTTTTCATAATAAAATGCTCATGTTTTCACTGACAATATAGATTTATACTGGGGAAATAATTTTTTAAATTAGCCCAGTAGTTTTTGAGTTTATTCATTACAAACAAACGAAAAATCAAAAACAAAAAATAAAACTTTTCGTCTTAATTTGTGTAGATGTACTCGCACAATTTCAATTGATATCTAACTATTGTAAATTTTTTGTGAAATTAGATTTTGACTTCTTCAAAGAAAACAAATAAAAGCAAACATTGACTTTGTTAATTGTTGAAATGCACTGTATAGAAAATGTTGAATGTCAGCTCTTGCATTATTTGTAATAAATTATTTTGGTTTTGGTTTTCGAAAACTTTTAAAAGTATTCTCTAGAGTTATTTTTTTGTTTTTCGAGAATCTATCACAAGGACATTAGTTAAAGTAACCGGCAAATTTTCAACTCCCTATCTTTTGGAGAAAATGGGCACCCAAGTTTAAGCCTTATTTACGCCCTCTCGAGTAGGTAAATGTGTTTACGATAAAATTTAAACTTTTGTTCTATTTGAAAGGAATTACAAGATCCTACGGGTCTAAGACCCAAGTGACCTATGTTTTTCAATTACAAACTCAATCGCACTTGTTGTGAGCACGCTAAATAATTTCAGCTAAGTGATTTTATTAGCACCTATATCAAAACTTTGATATATATTTCATATATACAGGGTGTAATAAATTCAATAAAATGTGATCAATCGGAGTCCCTTTCATAGCTTTAGTATTATTTACCAATGAAATACCTACTTATTACTATGAATAAGGATATAATTAAAATTATTTAATAAACTTTTTGATTTTGAAAAAACTTGAAGAGTTGATTTGCTTGAAGAGTACATTTCTTCGAAGAATCAAATCTTATTAATTTATTAATTTGATTTCACATGTCAGCAACATCATTCAGGGTTTAAACTTTGTGTATTTAAGGGTCTGTTTTTAAAATTTTCATTTTAATTAGATATCTACCAGGTGTTCCACATAAAATAGTACGATTATTTTGACGAAAGAGTCTGTCCAAAAGGTTTTCTAAATTTTTTAATTCAAGTAAATTCTGCCGGCTTCTAAATTAATCTTCATACTCTTTAACTGAACGTTATATTTGATTACTGACGAGAACAACAGTTTCTTGAAAAATGAAAAGGTTACCTACAAATTTTCACTCTAATAAACATAATTACAAAGTTTTTGTAATTAAAATTTATAACGGAAAACAAATAGTAAATTATTAAGAATTTGTAAAATTTTACGTGGTACACCCGGTATTCATTCATCGAAATGTGTAAATACGTGTAAATTGTGTTGACGTCTTATTCATAGTTGAAAATCTTCTGAGAATTTTAAATCATAATAACTATTATACAAAGATGAATCAAATTATGAAATTACCTATATTTTCACCATTTCTCTCAAGATTTCCTTTATATATTTCTTGCTCCAAACAAATAGAAAAATATAGATGCGATTACACACTAAAATTACTCAATAAACAAAGTTTAATCGAATTCTATAAAAAAATTTTGTATGGAATTATCGTTTTTTGTCTCCGATTAGGATAAAATTTGTTTTCTAGATTAATATTACACGAAAAAATGCAAAAATAAGATCTATTTGACGATTAAGGATGTACGAGCGTCAGGGAAATATTGAATAAAAGTCTTGATTTTTTTAAATATGAAGGGAGGTGGGTTTGCTCGATTATTTAAATAAATAAATGACTTCAAAAGAAGGCATATTTAAAATTGGTCTTATGGGAAAACGGTGGATGGATGATATGATGTCTTAAATTTCAGTGGAAATTGTGCTCGACTAATTAAGGATGTATTAGCACGGCAGTGGGGACACAAATTTAAAAAAATATATATTTTCAATTTTGATGGTGAATTATGTTATAAATTGACAGTATAAGACGAAAAGTACGAATAAAAACTTTAGTTATTTTGAAAATATCGAAAATTTTATTTAATAATTTTGCTTTCGATATTTCGAAAACCAAAAATTTATAAGATATCGAAAAATTTTATTCTTATTTTTTCGACTACCTTCATGAAATTGAAAATAAGGTGCAAATACAAATCTAAACTTGTCTTGGCGCTTGTACTACCTTAAAAAGGCAGTTTCTGAATTGCGACTCAAAATTATCAACGAAGAGCGATAATTCGCAGCATCAAAATTTATATGGCCCCCTCCAAAAAGTTAAACGTTCAATTTTAAATATTTTTTATATTATAAGCTAATAATACTATTCATTTTCGTAACTATTATGATGCATCCGTTATATAAATAGCAATTGTCGTATATAGAGTTCATTTTCATATATAAAGTTATTTTCTAGGAGAGTTTTGGATGTTTCTTAAAGATAAACAGAATACATAAAACGCCGAAGGCTTCAGTTTTAGATACTTCTAAGTATGTTTACTAGTAAACATACAACACTTACATCCACTATTATGTAACCGAGAATGCTCAACTAAAGCTATCAAACTTTCATGTACATGTTCTTATTTCTCATCTCAAAGTATTTCAGATTTTGTCAAATTTTAAAATGTAATATAATCGCTTATCAAGTTAATTGTTTAAACATCCAGTAAAAATTCAATTGAGTACCAGTGGTTGTATTGTTTTTAATTAAAAGATTTTGATATTATTATAAAACTTAATTATAATTAACTTCAATACTACAGGATGTTTCTGAAACGTTTTAAACTTAAAAACGTTTTAAAACACAAAGGTATTTAACTAAAATGGCCATAATATAGGTGAAGAAAATATTATTTTATATCTGTGTTTAAATATATTTGAATTTTATCTCTTGAGAATGCACGAAAGTTCGGAAATTTTTGAGAAAAAATAATAAAACTTGTATTTTAGTATGTACTTATCTATTGTATTATAATATGTACTACCAAAACCCTAATATAAATTCAATTAAAAAATGTGATTTTTGGCGTATGTGTTTGACCAGAAAAATAATTGTAATTTTAATTTCTACGTTAAAATGTTTCTAATTGACTACATTACTACTACTTAAAAATTATACTTTCATTACAATACAATACACTTCTAAATAATACTACTTAACAAAAAACTGCTATAATCTTTTTCTACTTAAAATAATTATTCTCTCAAAAATTTATTCTTTCAAATATATCTTTTTTTTAAATTTCTATTATCAAAGAAGAGTAAAAACTGAATATGTAGAAATATTTTGGACAGCAACGGATATTAATTTCTCTTCATGATATAAGTCTCACTTAAATTTATCACCCAAACATATATCCATGGAAAAACTGACCTTTGAGAAATGAAAAAATCATAACAAAGTGGTAGAAAATAAATTTTAATATTAATTTTTTATAGTAGAATAGAGTAGGTTACATAAAAATTTGTTTTGTTGCTAGGATCACTTTAAAGTAAGTTAAAGTGATATGGGTATATGAGTTGTTTGGTTATAAATTATAATTGATTATAAAGTGATTTTATCAAGCTAATAATTTGGTGAAGTGAAAATATAAAATAATTGAAGCAATTGGAACGATTGTGTTTCGCTAAATACAGTTTAGTGGAGTGATTTTGATTAAATTTAAGTAATAATTCGATCTCATAGTATTAAGTAACCATTTTTATCAACGTCAAGTTTTGATGAAAAACAAACTTAATTAACAGTTACTTTGAATAAATCTGGATTAATTTGTATAACATATAGTGGCCGAGAGCTCTAAGTGAACTGATTCTAATTGAAATAGTTGTGTCAAGGGGAGTTCGATCCTAGGCCGTGCGCATAAATAAAATTGATTTTATTAATACTTCTTTTATTATTTGAAAACAATAAATGTTATAAAATAAAGTTATCATTTATATCATAGAAGTGGTGTATACATATAAAGCGGGGTATTGGCGTAAATGATTCAATCAGGCTCATAATTTTTTATTTATTATTAGCTTCTTTTTTTGTATCGGAGTAACTGCATTGCATTTAATTAAAAACCTCAGTACAATTGCACGTATCTATTCGGTGAATAGTGAAATGGATAAAAAAATCGAAGAAATGTTTTGTGCTATTATGAGTAGGTTGGACGAGTCGGAAAAAAGTGTTAAAGGGGACCTAAAGGAAATTAAAGATAATTTGGTTGCTCTGCAAACAGAAAATGTGTCTCTTAAGGAAAAACTTTTGGATCAGCAAAACAAAATTACTCTTTTAGAAGACAATGTGGCCAAACTACAAAAAACAATTAATAGGAAAAACATAATCGTTCATGGTATTAACTATGTTGACGGGGAAAGTACTGAGGGACTTGCGAATGTACTTCTCAACGAACTTTGTGAAAGAATGTCTTTAGAAATATCTATGGATGACTTTGACCAAGTATTCAGATTGGGTAATAGAGGGCCTTTAAAAGTTATATTAAAAGATATGAAGGTCAAAGATCAAATTTTTAGACAACGAGCTAAATTAAAAGGCACCAAGATATACCTGAACGATGATTTGCCACTAAACTTGCGTATTAAAGCAAAGCAAGAGCGTTTGAAGCGGAAAAAAGAAAATGGTAGTAGCAAAAGACCCAAACCAGAATCATCAGTAGAAGAAGATCAGTTCTCTCAAGAAGAGCATCATATTCGTGGCAGTCTGCCTACGGCTAAAAAAGCCAGAGAGGCCTTCAGTAACAGCTCAGGAAATAAAAAAATCCCATCTGCAAAAAACTAGGAACTCTAAATTTTTGTTTTTGGAATATCGAAGGCTTGTATAAAAGGTTAAACGATGAATCATTTTTAAAATACAAAGAAAAATTTGATTTTATTGGTCTCACTGAAACTTGGATGCCAGAGGGAAGTAAATGTAATGTACGGGGATATGAATGTATTTTAAAGAATAGGCATAGATTTTCAGAGAAGGGTCGGTATCCCGGTGGTATAGCATTATTATACAAATCGGAATGGGAAAATAATATTAAGTTCTTAAATACTGAATTGGACGAAAGTCTGTGGTCGTTATTAAGAGTGAACAAAATGAACATTTTATTGGGAATAATTTATATACATCCTGAAAGCTCACGTTATGCGAAACACAATATATTTACTTCTTGTGTAAACTGTTTACTTTGCATCTTTGTATTTTTTCTAACTTTTTAGTTATACGATTATTATATTATTATTTCTGTTATTATTACTAGTATTATTGCTTTCTTAATTTTTTATTTTTTTTTAACTATTTGTCAGGATTTGTTATTTAAGTTCGAACTTTGTTTGATTCAAATTTTATTAATTTATATCAATAAAGCTTATTATTATTATTATATCCATGGAAACAAATTTTAAACAGTTGAAAATTACAGAAGTATTATCTTTTAAAACGAATCATTTAAAAGTATATATGTATAGGATGTCCGGGATTCGATGGGCATAGCTTAAAAGTATATTCATTGGAAAATTTTAAGTCGAAAGTGAACAGTAAGTTAATCTGGTAAAATGAAAGTAACTTAATCTGGTAAGTAATAAGACCATGTAATTGTTTTGTTATATCGTTGTTATAGTGACATTTGATTGTTTATGTTGGTATTTTTTATTTTTTAAATTGAAATTTTAAGATTAATTTAATGGCTACGTTTACAAATCCATAATATACCGAATATTCACTTTATTTAGGAATATTTTGACCGAAATGCAAGATTGAGGGAAATCCTAATAAACAAGGGTTTGTATATGTTCATCGTCATTTGTTAGAAAAAGATTTTGCTAAAGCTAATGCTGAACGTCCCGTACAGAAAGACCTTTCCGATGAAGAAAAATGCCCGTTAGTAGTGTGAAACATTTTCAATTATTAAAACATTCGACTATTTTACTCAACAAGGTTCTTACTTTATTTTTTAAATTTTTAGTGCACGTAACTCCTTAAGTATTGGGTTTGGAACAAAAATTTTAAAGATACTTTCGACTTTAAACTGTGTCTCAATGAAAACGATTTTAAGCTATGTCCATCGAGCTACTCTATATATAATGTATTAATTTTTGATAGTAAAATTTTGATGGAGTAGAAAGATGGTAAAAAATTTGGTAGTATCTATTATTTAGAAGTAAAATTTAATTAAAGCACAGTTCTTAAAAAGTAGAAAAATATTAGAATAGAAATATTTTAACGTAAAACTAATACAAAATAGTTTTTTAAGTAGGAAAATTGTGCAATAGTAAAGTAGAGAATAGAATTATTTTTCTGGCATGTTGATTAATCTACACCTTTGATATTATTTCCCACATTTTGATAAATTATAGCTCATTTTGTGAGACATTCTTTTTGCTGTCTTTATAAGACAACCTATAAACAAAGTCCATATAATACGTCTGTTCTCATACGTATACAGTACGTCATATGCTATGCTATTCCTTTATTTATTAAATTTAGAAAGGATAAACAAGTCCCTGACATGAAAAAATATTTTCTGGTTTTTAGTTATGATTTATTAGATTTTACATAAATTCTCTAGCTGTACCATATTTCAGTTGTTCTCTCTATGTTGTTATATTTCGTTATTTTTATATATTATTTATTTGATGTGTGAGCTCTTGCTACTGCTGCTTACTACTGGAATACTGCCGCTTCTTCTTAGATTCTTTACAGTGCGTAACACTAAATGATATAGTTTTATCTTTAAAAGGAAAGAAACATGATTGTTATATTTGTCACAGTCAAAGCTCTTAGCCAGTTGAAAGTAGTTTTAACTGAAGAAAAAGAGACAAAAGTACTTTTGACTGCACAGGTTGGTCAATAGTAGTTTTGTCTGAAAATCATTAGATAATAATGTTTTTGACTGGTTAACAGTGCCTTTGCGGTCAAAAGTAGTTTTGATTGACGCATCTGGTCAAAACTACTTTTAATCACTAAAAGGGGCTGCTATGAATAGCTCAGTCGCGCCAAAACAACTCGGTTATTATAACTCTGGAAAAACAACTCATCACAAAAACAATCCTGTGCCAAAACAAATCGGTAAAAAAACAACTAGCGTTAACCCTGTGATTTCGTTCCTTCAATAATCCGCATAGGAGTCGTTATTGTAATGAGTTTTTTTTGTACCGAGTTGTTTTTTTTGCATCGAGTTTTTTTTGTGCCCAGTTGAGTTGCTAGTAATAAGTTGGAATGGAAATAACTATTTATGTAATTAGTATTGCAAAATGATTTCTTACAAAGGTTTGGTTTTGGTATTATAAATGATACAAAGAAAAAGTTACAAGTAATTAAAAAATTGATAGTAAAATAACGAAAAAAAATGTAGTTTTTTTTTTTTTTTTGTTTATTAATTTTAAATGATGTTAAAATAATTGAAGTAATAGTAAGCAAAAATCAGTTAGTCAAAACCACTTTTGACCAGCTTCATTAGGCAAAAGCACTTTTTTGACTGAAACAACGATTTGTAGAATGACAAATCGTCAAAAGCCTGCGGTCAAAAGTACTTTTGATTGATTTTGCCACTTAATAATAGCTTTGACCGGTTAAGAATTTTAACTGTATCATATACACATACTTATATTTATTTTATTATTATATGCATACGCTTTTTTTATCCTACTTTCGAATCTAAGGTGTTTAGAGAACAACTTATCATTGAGGATAGTTGAAGAAGTAAATTTGTTTCTTTCAACTGTGAATATGTGTAATAAATCATTAAATTAACGAATAATTAATTGGTAAATAATGTTGTAGATTTTATCTAGAAATCGCTTCCATTTTGATCCGAAGGATTGAAGTTTAAATAATAGCCTATAAAAATTAATAGAGCCAAATCCTTCTCTTAAGAACTTTCCTCGGGAAGTACCAAAATATCACGTTTTCTTAAGACCATCTTTAAATCGTCTATATGCATTCTCATTTATGTACTTAAGAGCAGGTAATTTTTTTTATATTCCTTACGAAGCTAAATTTTTTGATTTGAGCTTTTAAAGATTCTATTTTTGACATGAAAATCCTCTATTGAAATGTTTTAAAAGGTATACTTTATTATGTAACAAGGCTAATTTTCTTAATATTAATTTAGAAAACTAATACTCAGTAGTTAAATATTTCCCTAAAGAAAATTATTACAAGCGTTGTTTTTCCATAAAATACATTTAAAGTGATGAAATTTCATGTTTTCGTGTATTATTTCTGCTATAATTTATTTTCTCTCAATGTTTAAGCATCAATATTTCATCCATTTCGTCTAATTTTCCCCTGTTTTAACAGAATCTAACATGAAAATTTGGAACAGAAGCCTCAAATAATTTCATACTGAATAATTTCATTTCTTAGCGAATTTCCTTAAAAGTAAAAATATTTGAATAAGAGAAATTAGTAACATCAATTTTATTACAAAAATACTTATTTATGATTAATTTAAATCCATAGAACGAGAAAACCTGATACATTGCAAAGCAATCTTAGTCAAAGCACTTCCGAATATTTGTGAAATTCTCGAAGATCTCGAAGTTTGACCATCTATAATCGAATGCACGAAAAATATGATTTATCCATGACCATTTAAGTTTTTTGCATTCAAATATGCCGAGCATATGCGATGAGTCTGTGATCTTATACATATTATGCTACTGTAAACTTTAAACCATGTATTAAAATTTTCGATTTTGTGTACTGTTCACGAACAAACTTAAATAATGTAATTTATTGCATAAATTTCTACACAGCAAAAAAGTAAGGAACTACTTGATGAAAAATTTTTCCAGTTGTAAAAATTTAATGCCATGGATTTTCAAATATTGAAGAAGGGGGGGGGGCGAAATGTATGAAAAATATTTAAACTTTTAGGAAAAATAAAATATATACAACTAAGGTCTGAAAGTTTAATTCTGTTTAGTCTATTTGTTAATGTTTAACTTTTTTGAATGTAACTTCTATCTATCTAAAAAAAAATTTTTTTAATGATTTTTTTGAAGAGCAATTAATCATTTTCAATTTCCAAACATCTGAAAATTTTCTAAAAAACTATTTGCATTAAAATTTCCACGACGAAGAAGACAATAAAAGAAAAAGAAGTTGAGAGTCACAATTTTTAATTTAAACAAGCCATGTGAATTGTTTATATTTTATATTATTCAAATTTTTATTACCGCTTATATGCAAACTTCCTTATATTCTGTTTTTACTTTGTTATATTATAATTATAATAAATTATTGCGAACGAAAAAAAATCTATATCGGGGTTTCAACGGAAATACACGTTTTGAGGGTCCCCGATTTCATGAAAGTGGTTTTTAAAAAATGTTGCATCCGTCGGTATGTCGGTATGTCTGTTACCAAGCTGGAGCCTTCAATTTTCAACCAATTTTTCTCAAACTCGGTACATAGGTTCAGTTTGGTCATAATTCCAGACGATTTTTTTCCCTAGGCCTTTTTTCAAGGGTACTTCTACCTCTAGGCCAAAACAGGATTTTTTGGGTTTTCTCAAAAACGGCTCTAACGATTTCGATTAAACTTGGCACGAGGCTAGACCTTAAAGATTAGTATAAGCCACATATCCGGGAAAATTCGAGAAGGCCCTCACCCTAGGGAAAACCTTTCCAAATACAGGAAAATGGGATTTTCTAGGGACTCCTACTTTCTGCTGAGGGGACAGAAGTGAAACTTCGTATCAAGGTTTATATCAACAAGGTTCTAGGTTTGATATAACTCCCCTCTGGGACCCCTCCCCCTGGAGCCGTGGAGCTGGAGGGGATGAAATCGTCAAAAGTGTTCAAATCAACCCTACCCGAAATTGATGAAATATTATTTAAATGTCTTTTTAAGTAACTTTTGAAACTTAGTAATCTTTGCTTAACCTCACCCTTACAAAACCAGCCAATTTTTACAATTGGCTGCTTTCAATAAAAATATTACAAGAATAATATATCAATTTTATAATATAAGAAAGTCTTGTCTGATGCTTCGGACCGTTTATTTCAATTGTATAAGGAATTTGAAATGAAACAACTTTCCTTTATAAATTGACTCCACATGATTTTGTCTAAATTGTTTAGTCGAAGACATATAACAACATAAATGTAGTTTTTTTTTTCGAAGATTTTCATCAATTTGCTTTTGCAATACACCTTTTAATGTCTAACACCACAAGCCTTTGCTGAAATTTTGCGGGCGATATTATCCATCAGAAATCATTTTAAAAAAGATGCTCCTATATGTAAAAGCAAGTTTAAGCACCATGGCGTCATTCTGATGCGGTACAGGTGAGTACTGGTGGGAATATGAATGTGACACCCCTTGGTGGCTCACCCTTTCATCACTAGATATGGAGTTACTAGATACTATTTCTGCTTAATTACTCAAAGCGAATTGCATAAATGCTGTACAGAAATTAACACGTTGGGCATCGGAAATTGACGGGAAATTTTTTAAATTTGGGTACCGAAGTTACCAGATTTGTTTTTGTACGGAATTTATGTAATTCGTTTCAAATACCAATACAGAGTTAGTATCCAGCAACGCCGTACATATTTGATGGTACAAGGGTGTGACCACAAGGGGTGTGATATTCATATTCTTACCTGTACTCACCTGTACCGCGCAAAAATAACACTTGTTTAAACTTACTTTTACAAATAGAAGCATCTTTTTCAACACACCTGTAGGGTCATTTCTCCGCAGCCGACAATACTTTAACAATATGATCATCTTAATTACATACAGAATTCTAAAAAGTTTTAGTGTTTGAGTTTATCGCCTGTGATGAGTAACTCATGAAATTCTTGGACTGAATTTTCTTAAAAATTTCTTTTCCGAAAATCTATTCTGTTTTTTCAAATTCCATAAACAATAAATCTGGGAATTCTTCGTTTGCCCACAACTATATTATTCTTAGTTCATTTCCGAAAAATTGTAGAGGAATCTCATTTCATCTGACATGAATGAGGCGGTATATGATCAGTTTTCTTTTAAGTAGTGACCTCCACTTTCATTGACACTGTAATGCATGGTATAACAACATAAAGAAAATAAAAATGAAGAAATAAGACAAACACAAAAAAACAATGACAACAAATGATATATATTACAAATTATAGACTATAAATCTTTAAAAAAAAAAAAAAACAAATACAAAAAAAAAACTTTCTGTTGTCACACTTTTAACACAATAACATAACCATTGCTGGCTGCGTTTGTTTGCGTCTGTTTTTCTGTTCGTTTGTTTATATGATGTTATGTTATATAACGATATGTTTGTGTCATTGGTGATATAAAAATTAAATAAAGTCTTTAATATTGTATATTTATTTGTACAGAATGATTCAAAATAATTGAAAAAGGCAAAATCTATAAAACTATCGACGGGAAACAATGAACATTACTTTGTGCCTAGTATAAAGTCTATTTAACAAATTTTCTTACAGACTGAGAGGCAATGCATTACCGAAACTAGAGGTTTGGAGTCATAACATTTTGCAAATAAGAATATTACAATATTGATCATCTAAGGTGCTATTCGCACCGTACATGAATTTTATTGAAGGCGTTTCGATACACTACTTTATTAACATAATTGTATGGATGTATATATAATTGTACTGGTTGCATTTATGGTTTACATTAAAAATATATTATTAATTTCTAGCAAATTTAAATAAGTAATTATGATAATTTACATTTAAAAAATAATATTTTTGCAATTTGGTCTCTTATTTTCAATAAGAGACAATTTTTAATGCAACAAGTTTAAATAATTGTAATTTGTAACATCAAAATTATCCACTGGAAGCGCTAACGTCGATTTTATGAGGTCCCCACCATGACTACGCACACAACGAATAATAAGAGATAAAACTTTATATAAATTATAATCGGAATTCGAAACATGGAAGTTTTTGCTACTGCTATGTAACTCGGATTTATATGTGTTGCTATGTTGTTGTTGTTGAGATATTGCCAATAGGTTTCATCGAAAAACTGGCTTGTATTAATATATTTTTATATCGTAAGCGCTGAGAAAAAAAATTTTCTCAGCTTCAAATGATTAAAACGGAATATCAAACATTTTACACTTGATAGCGCTTTCATAATTTTATTTTATTCCTCTTGAAACAACCTTTAAATTAAATTAAAAAACACATTGAAATCGAATAATATATTTGGAATTTACCATAGATACTATAGACTAATACATAGATAGGCCAACTTTAAACTTCTTTTTTGTTAGAAATTATCAACTATCGCTTAATTTAATTCATTGGCTCAAATAAAGTTTTTACATCTCATTTATTACAGATATAGTTGCCTTAAAGGAAATTTCAGAAAAAGAATATAAAGACTACAGGTAATGGCTGTAAAATATGCTCCAAATCTTTGATACATTTTGTATATATTTTCGGATGATAAACATATTGAAATGACAAATGTATTATAATCATATAAACTATAACCGATTAAATATATGAATTTATACAGTAAAAAATAAATGAAATAAATAAATTTGATTATATTCCACATACAGAGTGATTATAAAAGATTGTCTGTTTATGTATAAAGTATACAGAAAAAGTTCACACTGCTAATACAAGTGATAAAATTACAAATTTTCATTGTTATTTAAAATTTTATAAACTTTACACATATATCAAAAGTCACACAAAGTCAAAATCCCAATTCGTTGTGTGCGTAGTCATGGTAGGGGCAATAAAAACGACGCCAGCGCTTTCAGTAAAAAGAGGATAAAGGAGGCTGTTATGACTTATTTGCAGTTGTTTACATGTTAATGTTATAGAAAATGTCAAATTAAAATTATTGAAAAACACTAATTAATTAAAAATAATGCATTAAAAATTGTGAAAATAAGAAATCAAATTGCACAAATATTATTTTTTCAATGTAAATTATCATAATTATTTATTTAAATTTGTGAGACAATAATATTAAATTTTCAATGTAAGTCATAAATGCAATCCATACAATTATGTATGCATCCATACAATTTTATAATTAAAGTAGTGTATCGTTACCATGGAAACGCCTCCAATAAAACTCACACACGGTGCGATTATATAGCACCGTTGGCTGTGTAAGAAGTTCTTAGTTCAATAATTTAGTAATGATTTAAAGATATATGCAAGTTCTTAAGGACTAATCCTATTTAAATTTTGACTGGCTTTGGACAAAAAATCAAAACGTCTATTTCATTATATGTGCCAAATTTTTAAAATAATTGATTATAATGTTCGAAAATTCATGACACAATAAAATTAGAGATAAACATAGAAAATTATTTTGAAGAAATTTACTTTACTTACTTGATTTTCATGGTGATTTTATAACTTATTTAGGAGGACAACTTTTGTTCATCATCAAAGAAGCGTTGATCAAATGGAATATATTGGATACGTACCTGGAACAAAAAAATTTGTTAAATTATAAAGAAAAAAAATTTAATTAGGTGATTGTAAAATTTTAAGTCTCGCAAAATTATTAAACTATAAAGTTGTGTGTTTCCGTTCTCATAGAGCTGGACCTTCTTTTACTAAAAATTCAAAGTCTTTTTAAGCTTAAAGGTTAATCTTTTAGTAATGGTCTTACAATAAAGCCCTTAAGCCCTCTTTCTCTTAATTCTTCACTAATCAAAGTTGGACCATATAAATAAAGATATACAATAGGTTGGGACATTTTAATAACCTTAAATGTTACATTTTATTTGGAAATATTTGATAATACATTAAATTTATAAAATTAATTTCTTGTTACGCCTAAGGGGAATGTTTTCAAACATTTTCATTATTATTATTAAATATTTCAATACAATTCCAATATCACTTTTCTATTCGCAACAAATTGAATGCAAAGCATTTTAAAAATCTAATAAGTAAAATATTGACGAAAAGTACAAAAAATGTCTTTATACTTATCTACAATGTCTACAACTAGTTTCAAAAAGTATAAGGTCGTATGTACCAACCGCAAATTCATGGTATTCAAATAAGCAATAAAATCTTTTTATGAATCAACAAACTTATAAATCCCAAAAACAAAACAAAACCAATTCTGTGGAAACTTACTCTCAAAATATTTGTATCAAACTTATTATCTTTCCCAAGACCCATCCGGTGACACTCTACTCTGTGGAATACGAAAACCGAATAAAACCAAAGGCGAAAAGGCGAATATTATTGTATATTTATTTTAGTTATAGCCTGTGTGTTAGAATCCTTCAAAAGTGTATTCCTGTATAAAGATCGCTCCGAGTTTATTCAATTATAGTTAAACTAGCTCGACCTTGTGATAAACATCAATAGTAATTTACTCTATTTTATTTATAGGCAATTTTATTACAGATATGGTAAACAAATTACATAATGAACAAAACTAAATGTTAATATTATTTTTCTAGCATGTGTGCCAATCTTCCGCTAGTAGCCAGCACGATAAGCTAAAAATGAGGGTTAAATCCTGGATTTGATAAAGTAATGAGAAAGTTATTTCGTGGACAGGAAAAAACGCCCTTGAGAAATAATATATAAGATGGAATAATAATATTATGTATCCTTTTTTAGCCCCCGAACTTAAAAAGGGTTGTTTGACCGCTATCAATGTGTGTCTGTGTGTTGTAGCGCCTAAACGAATGAACCGATTTTAATTATTTTGGTTTCATTTGAAAGGTAGTTTGCAAGCTCAGAGTTCCGTGCCCAAAAAAAAAACTAGAAAATTGGAGATGATCTTCAAAATCGATTCAGTTTGGAAAAGGCATGACATATAATTTTATATTTACATTACGTATAAATAATTACTATGAATTTTGTAGCTAAGTTTCCAAAAATTGGTTTAAAGTAATAAATCGCATTTGTCGGGGGTTTTCACTTGTTTTTTTTTACTAAAATAATATTCAATAATATTTCTCAAATATTTCAAAAATATGTCCCAAAAAATGATAGCTTTCTAAGTATCCTTTTCATCTTATCTTATGTCCTAGACCATCACTTTGATATTGATTTATGAAGGAGTGTTATAAGTTTAAAGTTTTTATATGTGCCTCTACACAGTCGAACCGACTTGATTGAGAATATTTTATTGGTAGGTTTCCAAAAATCGGTTTACAAGGAATAAATCGCATTGGTCGGGGTTTTTTTTTTTTTTGTAAATTTCACTTGTTTTCTTACTAAAATAATATTCAATAATATTTTTAGTGTGTAGTACTTATACAATATATTACAATATGTTGAAATATATAATCGTTATTTAAGCGTTATTAATAAAATATTAAAGAAAACCTTTAAATATAACATTTCAATGTACGCATCAACGAATACGATTTTCATCAGAGAACATTTTTCTTCTTGGAATGTATAGTAACCACATCAAATCATTCAACTTCAAATTAACTTTCATTTTCCCAAATAATATTTCAATTGTTTGACTTTCCTATTATAAGTACCTATTGTTGTGTAGGTGGGAATAAAAACGCTGAAATATTATATGACAAACTTAATGCTTTCTTACATTTTTCCCATTCTTTTTTAAAATAAAACTCTTTTTTCGCCGGGGTTTGGGTTTTTTATTCATTTATTTACATGAGTGGCAGATTCCAGTGCTTCGTTTTCATGCCTATATTAGGGTCTATAATTCAAACCAATTGCATAAAAATGAATTTAATGCTACTTGGCTAGTCGATGTTAAAATATCCTCGATGCTTCTCTATTCCTGCAAAACCTCTTGCTATAGGTATCAGTATGGCCAGTTCACTGGACACTTGTATTTAATTTGCCTTGCACGTCCCTCGTTCATTCATCATATCCTCCCTTGAATGCACTTATCTTCCAGGTAAATAATTAAGATAAAACCGCAATGGCAGCATGCAACCTTCGGACACAGAGCTAGGTTCGCTCTAATAAATTTTTTTTGCAGGCTTCTTACTCCCGCGTTTCCTTTCTCGCTTGACTCTCATTCGCTCCCGATAACTCCTCGAGGAGGCATTCACCTTCATAGAATATATAATGTAGAATTACATAGTAGGTATAAAAGTAGATAAAGCTATTATGGAAATATCATTATGAGAATAAACCATTCTTAATTTTTGAAACAATTTATAATGAAATTGACAACCCGACCCGGCTTCGCACGGGTGCAATGCTGATACTAAATATACTAAGACTCTTTATATACCAAAATGTTTTTATTTACGTCATCAAATTAGAAACCTCTAAAATTATCAGTGTTTCTCTACTATATTCTACATGAATTATACATATAAACCTTCCTCTTGAATCACTCTATCTATTATAAAAAAAACCCATCAAAATCCCTTGCATAGTTTTAGGGACGGACAGCAAGAAGGGACTTTGTTTTGTACTATGTAGTGATATATAGGGCGAAGCATATTATGGTACATTTTTTAACTAGCAGTTATTTCGACACTCGGAGCTAAGACAAGTGACAGAAATTTGACATTTGCAAATAAATGAAAACCATATAAAAAATCAGATATAAAAAATTGTTTCAAGCAAAAATTTAATCAATTGAAAGACTCGATCAAACAAAAATGCATGTTTATTTTTAGGTGGATAGGTTCTAGGTTAACTAGGCTCTAGGTGTGGTGAGCCTGATATTTTTAAATGGTTTATATGCGATAACTGTTTTTTTACTTGCGTCAATCGTCGAGCTATTATTTTAGGTCGCTATTATCTGGAGTCAAGTGCAAATATTATATACATCCAGAGACAATTTAGTCAAGCCCAATAGAATTAAGCTATGTAAAGAGGCTTTGAGGCTCCTCAACCCACTAAAAAATTTACTAAAAATTAAGATGTGAGAATGGGCTCCTGTATATCCAGCCGAGGCAATTATATGAACATCATTCTCTCCCATTCTTAATCGCAAGTCATACTCTTGAAAATAAAGTACTAATCGCTGGTAATCAATGCCTCACGCCATTTCATGCGTGCTCTTGGTGACCTTTTATCTGATAACAAACACGATTTTTTTCATCCAGGCATTTTCGGGATTATTCTCAGCCGACGCTCCTAGCGCTCAGACTAATCCAAAGATACCTAATTCATCAAAACAACCCCGTCGTTTCGAAGATTACAATCAACATACAAATGAAAAAAAACGAAAAATAAATTTTATCTTTTTATAATATTTAGCGTAGAAAACACCCACAAACATGAAGTAATAAAATTAACAAACCTGTTAAACACACTACGTCTAGAGACTGTAGTGATGAATAGGAAATAAAAATGTTTTTATAAGCTATAATAATAATAATCTTCTTCGTCTATTCATCAATCTCCATAAAACACCTTTTAAAACAGTCATTAAAAATAACCTTTAATATTATCAATTATACGGAGGAGTTTGATGTTTAGGTTGTTATGATACTTCATCCTGTTGATAAATAGGAACCATCCTACATGGATTTATTTGGAACGGGAAGTGAGAGGAGTATTTCAATATTTGTATTGACAACTCGCATAGCATAAAATAAATAATAAATACTCTTGTGCTTCTGAAATAAGTTTCCAAATGAGTAATCATATTATACAACACTGAATAGCCTTTTTAACATTAATTAACATAAAGTTAAACTTATATAAATATATCGAAAGGTAATTTTTAAACATAATCGTACAGTTTGAAAACATATATCAAGGTAAAAATAGAGTTTTTAAAGATTATAACAGTTTTAATAGAAAGTATGACCAACGTTTGTTTATCAAACATGGTACTTCATTAACTGATAGAAATGTTGTAGCTTTTGCACGATGCCACAAGAAGGAGTTTAATTCATATTTCGTAACTCTAAGGACTTCTTTCAAGTAACAGAAATTCAGTATTATGTTTCCGGTAAACGATATAAGTAGATATACGCTCGATAAATGTTGAAAACTTGTTATCGAAAATATTGAATTATTAAAAACGTAATATTGAAAATTCATTTTTATATATTCTGGAAAGACATTTAATGTAAATAAATCTGGAATTACATCTGATGTAAATGCAGATGACAGCTGATGTAAATGTCAAAAAAATATTTTAATAAAATATTTTATAGCAAATTTAAAAAAATCCCATGTGAAAATTATAAATATAATTATTTAAACCTAATTCCTAAGAAATAAGGTTGTAGCTTTTATACTTTAACGTATGTCTGGCGGGCGCTGGCTCTTACTCTATTAGTCATATCTTGTAGTTATATATCATTATTTTATGTCATTTTAAATTTTTGCTTTATAATTTTATTGCTTTTGTACTGATGATGGAATTTTGGAAAATTCGTTTTCATTGACCCTACATCGACGTTATTTTTGCCATCTTGAGAAGAAGGGTTTTAATATTTATAGGGTCAAGGTCGTTAATGAGAAAAATCGACGGATAAACAAGGGGTGATGGCAAGGGATCCGCAAATTACAAAATTAAGAATTTTTTCAAAATAATATTTTTGCATTTTATGATCAGTTTTAAATGTGTTATTTTTTAAATCTCTGAGGGAATTTGTTTACCTAACGCAGCTCCTGCACTACGGATTTTGTTATATTTATGAATTATTTTTAAAAGAAGTTTTAATTGTCTAGTCCTAGCTGATTTAATTTTTGACATAATATTTTAGTATAAATAGCAGCAATTTTCAAAAGAATTTTTACTGCTTTTAAAATTATCTTAAATTGTGACGAAACATATGTCACAATAGATTTTTATTAAAAAATCCTAAATTATAGTGTACTACTTCCATGTAAAATAAAATAAAATAAATAAATAAATTGAATTTATTAGGTGTATATATTAGATTCATTTATTAGTTTATATCCATTTGACCCCCAAAATTGGAGTAAGACTGACAATTAGAAAAAGTTTTTAAAAATTGAAGCTGTTTTTCACGAACATATGTTACTCTAGCTTATATTTCAAGACTCTGGAATTCAAAATACAAGTAAAAGCAATGTTATACAGCTTAATTGAATTATTTTACAATAATAATATTCCTTATTATTTTATATACAATAATACTGTTTTTGATTTAATGGCGTTGAGGAATTCTTGTTTTTGTGTATGTATGTAGAACGTATTAGAAGGACATACAATAAGGACTTAAAACAATTTTCCTGCTGTATAATTTAGTTTAATTTATTTCTAATTGCATGCTTTTGTCCATGCATATAATAAAATTGACGCCCACCGGGTGTCAACAGAATCATTTAAAATACCCTAATTCTATTTTTATTAACAAATTTATTCTTAAAGGAAATCAGTGTTTTTGATTTGTACCAATGATATAGATTTGAAAATGAATATTATTTTTAATTTGTCTGAAAGGTGCATATATATGATGGGAATAATTTACGTTCAATTGAAGACCTAACACGAAGAAAAATAAACAATTGTTAATTGTTGAAATACCCTGGACAATGTTGAATGTCAGTGCTTGCATTTTTATACCATATATATATATATGAAATATACATAGTATATAAAGTTTAGTCCCAAGTATGTAACGCTTAAAAATATTGATGCTACGAAAAAAATTTTGGTATAGGTGTTCATAGAATCATCTAATTAGTCCATTTTCGATTGTCGGTCCGTCTGTCTGTCTGCCTGTTTGTCTGCCCGCCTGTCTGTCAACACGATAACTCAAAAACAAAAAGAGATATCAAGCTGAAATTTTTACAGCACGCTCAGGTCGTAAAAAGTGAGGTCCAGATCTTCTTTTGTAAACCGTTAGAGATAGAACAAAAGATGAAATGTAAAAAAAATTCCTTATCAAAAATAAATAAATTTTGTTTGATACATTTTTTGTAAACATCAATGTTTACTCAAGAGGGCACACATTATATGTAAATTTTATAGTATGTATTAATATGGAATTATCAGTTATGTATGTGTGACATGTATAGATGTGTATTGTGATAGAGTAATCAACACTATACAAGGTATTTTTACAATTAACTCATTCAATTGTTAGTTTTCACTTGTATTTTATAAATTTAATAAGTTTAAAAATCAACACTTTTATGGTGGTCTTCCGGGCTCCATTTGTTTTAGTCTTGAAATTTTCGAAAATTTTTTGAAAAAATTTCTAGAATATTTTTTAGTTTTTCAAAAATCTTTCACAAGGCTCACTAGTTGAAGCTACCTACAAACTTTCAACTTTTCTTCTTTAGGAGAAAATTTTGTCCAGATTTGCGGATAAACTACTATTCTTACGAAAAATTTCAGTCAAAAATTGTTTATTTTCCCATATTGAACATATTTTATATTTAAACTTTTGTTCTATCTATTTTGTTCCAGACAGGCGGACAAAGGGGAATGTTATAATGAGGTGATTTTATGAGCACCTGTACCAAAATTTTTATCATCAATATTAATAAACGTAACAAACTTGGGATTAAATTACGTATACCTTGATATACATTTCATATATGACAGGGTGTAAAAATCAACATTCAACGTATAATTAAGGGCATATAATAGACCCCATATTTTCTTATATAAACTTGCATCATGGCTATTTTATTTATTTTTTATTTTTCCGGAATTAATCTCTATCATTCTTCTATCTTCCAGCTTTTAAGACTAGTTAATAACTTTGCGTTAATCAGAAATTTCAAAATTTACTTTTATTTTAAAGTGCTTTTCGTAGGCTACTTAGTGTGCCTATATAAAATCTATCGATTGCCGTTTCCAATAGTCAAACAAATTGAATATTCCTTATTTACCATCAAATAATGATATTAAATGTATATGTTTTCTGTAGAAGTAATAAAGGAAATAGTTGAAGGGTAATAAGATAATATGACATGAAACAACAATAAGAAAGGAAGATAAACGGAACATATCAACAAATGTATCACAAAAAAAGAAATCCAAGGATAAGAAAATTAATATATAATTTTATCTATATCGTCTTATGTATATATTTTTGTCATATTAATAAAACGTGTTGGAAAACCTATTAAAAATCAACGGTATTTTATTTCTGCAACAAATGACGATGTTTTCGACAAACTAATCAATTATTTAGACGCTATAAAACTGATATCTCGCAAATTCTATTGGAAATGAATTTTAGCCGGTACCATTTTACCTGATCTAAACTAGATTTAAACTTTCATGAATATAAAGATTATAGGACCAAAATTTAATTGAAAATGGTGCTATAGCATTATCTTTTTTTTTATTTCGACATCGATTTTTAGAATTAATTTTTTTCAAATTTTTTCAATTTTAATAGAACATATTGTTAATTGTGGCTCAAATATTATGAAAATAAATTTATTTGAAAGTTTTTTCTGTGTTTTTGAAGTCATGACTTTGGTTTTTACGAATTCACTCAATTTGAAGCAGATGCTTGTCAAAGAACGATTCCACCGTGTTCAACAGGATAAATACAGGAATGCAAAAGTTGGAAAAAAAAGGTCTTAAAAAACGAATTTTTACGATTTTCTTAAAATCGAATCTTTGCAGAAAGAGGAAAAATCATTTAAAACCCCCTTTCTCACGGCGTGTTTATTAATCTTCCTGTGCCTTTAATAGAAGGTTTTTAATGTAGTATGGTTGTTTCACTCAAACAATTTAGTAAAAACTGAAAAATGTATACTTAAAATGTAATGACTATGATGAAATGTACGATTTTGTGGTAACTATACTAATTATAAACCATAAAGGTGTAAGCAAGTATTCTCTTTATTATTATCCATTCTTTACCAATTAATTAAAATTTCATTTAATTAAAAATTGGATATTTATATTCATCAAAAAATGACTTTATTGAAAACCTCAAAAATTTATATTCAAAATAACCTAAACATATGTTTGTCATTTTGTATTATTTTTAATAAAGCAATGTCCACTGTACAGTAGAACCTCAATAGAAAAAGCCTATATAAATTCTTTCTATTTTGTTTTGCTTTACTACTTTTTGCAATCTTTTCAAGGATCTATTACAATCAGGCCAATTCAATTTTAAGCTGCTGTTAAATGTATATTGTACTATACAAGAATACTTGAGTAGTTAATACGTGATGGATTATATTATTTACAGTTTATTCCATGACAATTATCGACCAAAAACTAATCGCTATGTCATGCTTGGTTTTGGTACTAGCCGGCAGTTCTTCAAATTCTTTTTTTTCTTTTCCTACTAAATAACGGTGTACATTTGTATAATTTAAAAACACTTGTTTATGAGGTATACTTCGGTCACGAAACCGCCGCTGATATTCCCGCACTGATGTTCTTGAATTTTCGTCACAATATCCGTAAATAATGTGAATAACGGCATATTCTTATCATTGATTTTAGTATAAGATGACAGTTCCTCACAGGCTTCATGTTTACATATTACATGATTTTAGTACACATTAAACCCCATTTATTTCCCTTAACTTTTAGGTTTTTAAAAAAAACTAATTCTGATAAATACCATCAAAAATCTGAATAACGGACTGCATACGGGAGTTTTCGATCCTTTAACACTATAGATTTAACACAAAATTCGCTACACTTATGATGGTATCATATAGGTATATAAAGCTAGGTAAATTTACATGGTGGGAAGAAAGGGATTGACTTGATGTTTCACATTAAAAGTTTATACGTAATTTATGCCCTGAAGAAAACTCTTTTGGGATAACAGGTACAAATATACAGAGTGTCCTGTGACTTGATGTATATAGCTGAAAATCTTATTCTTTGGGCAGTATAAGTCGAAAGTGCTTTTTATACCTTTGTCCAAAACATAATAGTTAAAAAGCTATGGGCACTAATGAATTAAACCAATGAAGTATGGACATTTTTGTAGTATTTTGTAGCAGTCAAGTATTTTAAGTGGTGTGTTACTCGTTACAGTACTAGGGGGACTATTTTCAACCATGTTAAGAATGGCTCCTTCGTCGAAATATTCTTGCGATACAGGACGTTCTGCATTAGCTTTACTAAGGAGGTTTATTAGGAATTCTTCGATCAAGAAACCCCGGCTGAAATTCCCGTGCTGACGCTCTTTCATTCCTGACACAATATCCGCAAAATAAAGAGAATAACGGTATATACTTGATTTGTAAGCGTAGCCATTAATTAAAATTAGAACTTAAAAAAAAATTGTCTAAGAGACGGTATAAGTAAGGTCAATCTTCACCCATCTGATAAGCAGATGAGACATAGTTTTTATGAAATTTTATTGATAATTATTCACGCCTATCACAGTTTTTCCATCGAAAAGCACTATTTTAAATTAAATTAATTATTTTTGCAGGCTAGCCTATACCATTATTTTCGTAATTATATTATCTTTCTTCTGATACCAATTTCGATTGGTAAACAGTTCGGTGTAGTTGCATATATTAATTACCTGTTCATATGGTATGAACAGATCTATACTGATCTGTTAACCAATCGAAATTGGTATCAGAAGAAACATAATTGATTTAGGAAAAAAATGGTATATGCTTGTCTTGCAAAAAAAAACTCATGGAAAAAAATTACTTAATTTAAATTAATTTAATTAAAAATAGCCATGAACACTTTGGTGTCGGCCCATCAAGTTACAGGCCACCCTGTATATATAATATATAAAGTATACAGTATACATTGGTGCTATGAGGTAAAAAGGTTCCCCAAAGCAATATTTGAAATTCTGATGATAAATTCATTAAAACTTATTCAACTTATGTTAGTCATTGTGTAGGTACTTACCTTTCTACATAAACCACCGCCCCCACCCCAGGTGGTTACATGTATTTGTGATTATATATACAGTATATTATTATTACTCTAGATAACTTCGCTAGATAATAAATATATGCAGCGATAAAGAAAGTTTCTAAAAAATATAACCAAATTATTTTAAAAAAATAGATTCTTTTCGAAAACATGTTTTTAATTGAAAGTTGTTTTCAGGGGCGGCAAAACATATTTGAGGGGAGGAGAATTTTGTATACAAACAAAAATTTTACAATTTAACGGAGAAGGAAGAGTTATTTAGAGGGAAAAGTAGGGAAAGACATGAAACCATTTGTTAATGGTATATAAACAGTAAGTTAATTTATATCATATCTGACACCAAATGAATATCTCAGCCACATTTTCAAATATGTATTATAGTTGCCAAAATATAGGGGGTAAGGGGCCTGGCATTTCCAATAAAATTTTAAGGGGAAATGGTAAAAAGTGCCTTGCCTGTCCATAGTTGTTGCCGCTGGTTGTTCTACACTTATTTATATCATTTCTTTTGATTTAAATTCGTACATTCAAATTCGTGATCCCATTATCAAACTTTTAATTTAATGATTCGTTTTGTCTGTATTTTGAGGAATGCATAAATTTTTTAGAAAGGTAATTTATAAATTAACATATCGAAGTTTTAGCCAAGGCTTTAGCTTCAAAATTAAGGTTAAAAAAATGCAAGAAGTTTGATTTTAAAGTTGTTGAAAAATTGATCATTTTCAAAAATCGAAAACATCCTACCAGTATTGTTTTGCGTCGTATGTTTTTAATAAATTTCTTTAGCAAATACGGTAGAGAGAAAAACTACAAAATACAGAAATTGAAACATTCGAATCTCAAAACTTGATTTCCATAAAAACAACAGTCGATCAGAGTGTCAATTTTCTTTATTATCTTACTCAGCACTACCAATGCTTTACGCTTTATCCTTCAAATGACAAATTGTTGGTACACTGCCAAAAAGATTAATGTGCATATTTAACTTTTAATCAAAATACTCGGAAAGTCATGAAATTTTCATCATTGATAAATGTATCTCATTGATAAATACAGGGTGGACCATTTTAATCTATTATGCAAATAGCTTGTATTAGCATCTGTAGTTAACCATTCAAAAAATAACTTTAGCAAAAGTTGCATAGTGGGGAATGTCATGTTCTGACATCGGATTAGAATTATTTTTCTGGGTTGCTTTAATAGTCCATTTATACCTTAAATAGTAAGAGATAGAGTAACACTCAAAAAAGAAAGTTGATGCTCATAAAAAAACTAAAATTTTTTATATAAAACATTTTTTCCAAAATCGTTAGCCTTCGGAGGAAATGCGACTTAAAAATAAATGATGATTGCATTTAATCGAAAGAAAATGCTTAAGGTTTATCAATAATTGTAGGTCAGTCATGGGCACAGGCATGTCATGCCCTCTGACAACTTTTGGTTTAAGCATTTTTCTTTAGATTTTCTTTCGATTAAATGCAATAATGGCATTTTTTTAAGTAGCATTTCTTCCGAAAGCTAGGGGGCAGTTCCGAAAATTTACCGATTTCCAAAGTTGTATTCATCAATGATAATGTATTAGCTCATTGATTATTTTCATCAAATAGAAATTCGATAAAGCCAACATAACTATAGTATTGAAATATATTAGGTTTTCTATGCGTATATATAAGTATAATACAGAGTTCACATTATATATCGATAACATCAAAGATAAAATATAATTTAGATTTTAGATATTCACTTGGGAGTAATATTGTATTAAATTAGTATCATAGGGCAACAGTTGTTTATTGTGAAAATGACTACTTTATACCAAATGCAGTATAAATGTCTATGTATGTATGGTGGGAACACCCACATGGATACAAATAAACTTTCTTTCATATATTTATATTACATCTTTCACGAAAATTATAAACAGCTTTATATATTTTTATATTTCATGAATTTGATTTTTAGAGTCTTTTTATCGGTAATTATGCGAAATTATAGGACTTATAAACAAATTCAATTATTAATCGCAGCATTAAATCACAAAATGAATCGGCATAGAAAAGGATCAAAAAAGGTAAAAAAACATCAAAAAGTCAAAGCCGATTGTATTGCTCAAATATTAACAGACATATTGAGCTATAGAAATGTTTTTTTTATCAGCAATATTGCTGGAGTTTAAAAATAATCAAGTGCATGCTGTTAACATAAAATAAGGTACACACTTAAAATTAGGGTTCCATAGTATAAGCTTAGCGGTAAAACGTAGTTTTGTATCAACAAAACTCGAAGAGCAATTTTTACCGGATGTTCGTAGTCAAATGTAGTTGATTTCAATATCATACTTCTTTTTCACCAAAAAAATTTGCAAAGACCTTTTTTTTTTACTCATTTGACCTCGTCACTTTATATCCGTAGAAAAAATAAATGAAATGTACATGGATTTATCTGTCGAATTCAAGATAAATTTTATCAGACGTATATTTTAGCCGTGTACATTCCGGGTGGTGAATATTTTTTGTCATAAAGTGTTTTTAGTTTGTGAAGGTTTTAGTTTGCTACCTTGTAATTCAAAAAAACTTCAATTGTAATAATGAGACGATACTAATTCATTTTTTGAATCCATACTTATACAAAATTTGCTGGATTTAAATATATTTTCTCGATTTTGTGGTCATTTTAATATTTTTAATTAGAAATGTAATTTTGGTAATTTATTTTTAACTCGATAAACATTTTTAAAGTTTTTTTTTTTTTTTTTAATAATTATCTGAATACATTATACTGTTTTATATGTTAAATATAATTTCTTAAAAAAACCATTTTATTTTGAAGTCAATGAAAATTCATTCTTGACTGTTAACTCCCCTTTTTATTTTCACCAATGCGGAATTTGTAACTTTACTCCGATTTGAAAAGCAAAAATTTTATCCTATCCTATTTTATAATGTGAGATGATGATAGCTCTTGGGGCTATGATTTCAATGTTTAAATCTGTTTAATCTATCTATATATATAAAAATGTTATGTTCGTTTGTGTATTGCTTATGGACTGAAAAAATTCTGCATCGATTGAGATCAAATCTTTACACGATATAAAACCTGTTTCGAGGATGGTTTTTATCTAAATTCAACCTCCAATTGGTGAATGATTGGGGGCGAGTGTAAGTGAGGATAGACAAATACAGATCAACGTTTGCCAAAATGTCTTGTTACTAGGGTTTTTTTAATTTAAAGTGATTTATAATATTTATAAAAATAATTCTAATTATTATTCTCATAAGCAATATGTTAGGAATATCGCTTTATTAATGCTTATAAAGCCATATATTTAAAGCTCGCACCGGCAAAAATTGACAAACCATTAAGGATAGAAACTAGAATTTTTTAACCGATTTCTAAAGCAAACACAGTATACAAGAATTTCTTACAAAATCAAATATGTTTTTCCTATTCATGAACAATAGATTATTTTCAAATGCATCCAAGTGGTGGGGTATCAAATAAAAAAGCACGACGTGTACATTACAAAACTATTATCCCAATGCAAGGGGATATGAGGAGAGGGGCGTAAGTTAGGGCGAATGATATAATATTTTCAAATATACCCAAGTCTGATACTATATAAAAGGGCATATCTACATTAAAAAACTTTAAGTTACATGAATATCAGTTCAGCCTCTTTTTATCGGATTTTATTAAATTTCATAAAATTTGCTAGATACTTCTCATCTATTTTCATGCAACCATAATGTCCCACAACGAAGCGTGGTGGGATACAGCTAGTCTTACATAAAAATGACTTTTCTATGAATATAATGGTTTCTGTTTTGTGAACCACCTTTGAAGATATAGTATATACAATATACAATGTTTAAATGTATCATAATTAGAAACTACTATATACAAAAGTATATAAAATATAATATATTAGACACTTGAGGAAGAAAAGATTATAAATTTCAATTATTTTTGAAAACAATAAGAATTTATATACAAAGTTAGAACAACAACGTGTCTGTTTTACCAGACAACCAAAATATAATATTCTTTAAATAGTCTACGTATTTTCATTTGTAAGACACACAACATCATTCAAAATAATTATGAGTTTACAAAGAAATTATAGTTTATACAGTTTTAGTTCTAAATATATCAAGATGCGAAAATGGGCGAAATTAACTTGAATAATTATAAATCTCAAAGACTTATGGGCGGTTTGAGACTTGTTATCTGTTAGCTTTGGAGTAAATAAATGAAGGCTTAGATTTCTGTGAAAATAATAGATTTGCAAGAATGCATCCGATAATCACATTTAATCAGTTTTGGTAAAGCCATTGTAAAATAACCAAGTTATCTGCTAATCGAAGATGATCAAATTAAAACAAATTCCCTTAAAAGTCATTTTTAATCTAAAAAAGTTTAAAATTTTTTTAGTCAAGTCTGGTTGTAAACGTAAATAACAAACGACGCCAAACTACGTTTTGCAAGAAAAAAAATATGTACCACCTGCAGTTCAGAAACTATGAACTCTTGACATTAGTTGCTATCATTTTGAAACTATAATAAATTTGAACAACTGAAGCCAACCCACAGCTCCATATGTCCAATATTTTTTGAGATATGATGCTTGAAATTTACCTACTGGTTTTCAAAAATGTTAAAATTTTGAGTTTTGCATAAGTTAAACCGTTACAGATAACACAAGTTTAAAAGTAAAAAAAAGTTCCTCATAAAAAATAAACAACTGTTTGTTTGTTGGAAACAATTTTTCGTAAACTTATTTGTTTTCTCGTGCGGGGCAAATTAGGGAAATACTCTGTTGTCCATTTTCTCAAAAAACATTAAAGATTCAGAGATGCAAATTTGTAGGTAGCTTCAACTAGTGAGCCTTTTTTATGCAAATCCATATCATAGCGTATATAAAAAAGTAACTGTATGCAAGATTTCGGCTCAATCGGTTGAGGTAAACTTCTTAAATATATAATTGCAAGATTTAACCCGTAACATATATATACAAATATTGCAAGTTAAATAAAAGCATTAATAATTGGTTGATTCCTGTTTAAGAATGCATGAGCGCCAGGACAATTTTGGATAAAAGGCTTGATTTTTTTTATAAGAAGTATAAATCAATTCTGAAAATTTTACGGGGAGCGGGGTGTTGCCTGATTATTTAAATAAATAAATGACTTCAAAAGTAGGCATATTTAACATTAGTTTTATGGGAAAACGGTAGATGAATGATATGATTTCAAAGATTTTTCCAAAACTAGTGGATAGGAAATTAAAAAAAAAACTGTTTAAATTAAAGTTAAACCTCAATAAGTTATTGAAAACAAGAAAATACGTTGTGGTTGACCAATTAAGGACATATGGGTACGGTAAACACAAGTCTAAATTTGCCTTCGTGCTCGTTCTACCTTAAATAGATTTAAAAATAATTGATATGAATACTGCGAAATTCTTAAGTCTTCGATACTTCTGAATATTTGAGGAAATTCTCAAATTAATTTAATGCATTTGCATAAAAAATCCTATCTATGCAATACTTAGGTACAACAAAAAATTCATATATTTTATTACATATGAAAATAGTGTAAGGTTTTTGAACATACATACAACAAATTTTATATGAACACATTGCGCAGTTCTTTTTACTGTAAAATATGCGCACGTAACATTTTGTGTTCTTATATGTTAAAGTTCGGGCGCGCCTTTATCTTATATATGAATGTCTACAATTTTATATGTTATCCACATATAAATATTGTGTTCATTAATCGAATATTGTGTAGACATTCGTTCGAGTACAAGAGTTTAGTAGTGTTTGGTATATACACAAATACGATAGATATTTATTTATAAGAAAAACGAATACAAATTGTTTACATTATTTTAAAAATGTTTCATTTCTATATTTGTGCAGTAAAGTGTTTATTTAAGGGAATTTATGCAGAGTGGTCTATTATTGACTGCAAAACGTGGGCCTACAGAATAAGCTCATAAAGACGACGGAAAACGACGAGGTCTACTTTGCGAGATAATTAACAAAATAAATTAATATAATATTAATAAAAAGTAAATAACTTTATCGAATCACAGTTCAATAAAATATTGAAGGCTGGTATTTTGTTATTACATAAACTAAGAAATAATAATAATAAGATAAGAAGAATAAGTAGGATGTGTGAGATTGTGCATAATTTAGAATAAATTTTGGAATAGATGAGCATTAAATCAACTTATTAGACCATTTTCGTCAATTTGATTTTTTTTAAATCGAATAGTAGATAATAAATAAATGAATCATCTTTTAAGATACTACGAGCACCAAGGCAATTTTAGATTTACGATTACTAAATTTTTGTCAAGTGTCTCAACTACCGTGCTCATACATCCTTAATTAGTCGGGCAGAACAAGTTTTTTTTGTTTTCAATAATTTATTAAGGTTTTACTTTAATTTAAATGGTTTTTTTTTTTTAATTTCCACCGACTAGTTTTGGAGAAACCTATGAAAACATATCATTCATCTACCGTATTACAATAAAACATATGTTTAATATGCCTATTTTTGAAGTCATTTCCTTATTTAAATAATCGAACAATCTCCTCAAATTTTCAATATAGGTACTATATTCATAGAATTTTAGAAATTTTTCGACAAGCTCCTATTGCATCGACTGTTGCTTCGAAATATCACCTCTCGTAAACCATTATAACATATATCTCAGATAGTACTCGCCTAATCATTTAAGGAATCCGATTTTTGTTCTTTTCTGTCAAAATTACTCTAGATAATGATTTTTCTCCAAATTGGAGGGAAAAAAGTTTCCCCGATTAATTGATATTTTTTTGAGGGATATCTCATTGAAAAAATCGATAATATCGAAAAAAAAATGTTTCGGAAGTTTGTGTTATTCGGCATATAGAGTTTTAACCCAAGTTTGAACGACTAAATCAATAGTTTTTGAGATATCGTCCGGAATTCTAGATCCTTAAGCTCTTATTCGAAGGAATTCTGAAGATATTTAAATATATATATACTCATGTCTTCGTCATATAAAATCGTTTTTTATGTTATTTGAGCCACGAAATTACTCGAAAACGATTTTTTTCCAAAGAGACAACAAAAACTCCCTCAATTTTTTTCAATGATAAAAAACAAGTAACTGATATATCTTTCAGAAGAAAATTCTAATCTCACCATCATTTTAAATATGATGTGTTATACAGGATTGTTCAGTAAAATGTTAACCACCTGCAAGTATTTTACTGTGTTCATTTAATTCTATTATTTTAGTGTATCTATAAGTAGTAACATCTTACTGAACAACCCTGTATATAAAGTTTTTAATAATAATAGAATCTCTCTGTATCATTAAATTTGTTTAAAAACATCAATCTTAATTGTCAAATTAGTCATTGGTGTAAATAGGGCTTTTATATAGAATTACAAAAGTAATAAATTATGAGAATAATATATCTATAAAAAAAAAACAAACGCATAGCACATCCACAGTCAGAGACGAGCCAATGGATACAGCGAAGAGCACTGTGAGCAGAAACAAATGAGAAGGATCTGTTTACTGTATAAACATAGAAACAGGAAGAATCAGGGACGTAATATAATATATTAGGGTAACGTGTAGTACCCCAGGTACAACCAGCCATTTAAATCATTCCATTGGGAGAATCACTAATTACGTCAAGGCGTATGGAATGACTAGTCCATGAAAAGAGTCGGCTATTTTATATTGGACGGCCCATTCTTAGATTTGAATAGAATTGTAAATTACAATTGAATAATATCCATCATATCTGACTGTTATCGTAGTTCTATTTAAAGCCATCGATTGTCCCATGACATATAAGTGATCCGTAGATATTGCTATATGTATGCGATGGCAACTATTTGATGACAAAATTTGCTAACTAGAAGGTAAGTAATGAAGAGAATTGAAATAATCCATGTGCTTTCAAGTAAAATAGAAAAAATAGTCTTATGTATTTGACGGTCAAAATTTTCGTTTGTGCTTTTTTGTCTTAATCATCACATTTTACTTATATAACTACTTATTTGTACGTATTTTTAATGCTACGTATCAGTTTTAAACATAAGATGTTCGAGAGGTAAAGATTTAAAAAGGCATAGTCATCTAATATGGTTCAAACAATGCACTATACTACCGATCTATGACATTAGAGACGCCATAAATTTAACCAGTATTTCTTTCTTTGTTCTAGGTAACCATTTATTGGGAAATCGAAGTACAGATAGAGAAAAAGCAGTTTCATTGACACAAGTCTCAATAAGAATAACAGTTGAAGCTGTATTATGCTGGATGCTCAGAGAAGAGGAACCTGTTCCTGCTTTCTGTAAGTGTAAGTTGTTGGGTCTTTAATTATTACATACATTATACGATTCCTAGAGTGAATTGTGAAGAATATATGTTGGATCCAATTACTAGGTACAGTAGGAATGAGCATCAGAAAGATTTGGTACATCCATGCTACATTATGATATTTTACTATGAATCACAAATATATTACCATAAATTGATACAAGTTTTTAACGATAATCAGTGACGGATTTACGGAAAACAGCCCAGTGGGCAGAATCTCCCAAGGGTTATTGAAAATATAGTTTAGAGACATTTTATTTAGTCTTAACTAAGTCGTTACTGGACTTAGCGCCCCTTTGCAGTGATTTTTCATAAAAATTTGTCTCTTCCCCCCTTAGTTTTTAGTCTTCGTAAATGCACTTTGGACTCTCTTGTGGTGAGGGGCCATGGGGAAACTACTCCTTTGTAACCTCTTAAAACCCGCACTGACGATAATCATTGATTTTTTAAATACCGGTGCAAACTTTTACTGAATGGTCAGAGAAGAGGATCTTGAACGCTCTTGAAGAGGAACTTTTAGGCTTTTTAATCAAACACGAAAATAACGCCAATCAGATACATTCAGTGATGGTGATTGCAGGTATGTTTTGATGTGATGAATGGTACATCATCACCATAAATCACAAATCACTTACCACTAATCGATCGTTTTGACAGATAAGGTTTTATCGATAGCCATTGATTCTTCCATTATTATATTTTAAAACAATGCTTTAAAAACACATTAATATAAATTTTGATCCCTTGATACTACACTCTCACCTATTTTATTGGTATGGTCTATACTGTAACAAGTTTAAGTGGAAATTTGATATAATATTCGTTCGTTTATTCATTCGTTTCGTATCAAAACCAAACATAAAATTGTGTCATTTAAAGGTTTTTTTTTTGTGTGTTCTGTTACACAATTGTTTTTCATCATCATATTCGTCCTCTCTAGTATTTGTTTGAATGGAAATCAAATTCTATGTGGAAAAAAACAAAATTGCTTAATATAAAATTTTAATTATTTGTATGATTTCTTGTTGATATTCCGACTATTGTTTTTGATAAAGGATATTAAGTTTAATGATACAATTATAAACTGATATATGTTCTTAAGAACCGATTTTGTTCTGGTGTCATTTTTTAACAATAGTGGTTTTGAATGCATTTTTTGTTCTTGTATACGACCATCTACCAACAGAGATAATCCAAAAACCAGCAGGAAATTTACTTAAAGTAAAAAATTTTATAATATTTATTTTTATTCAATTATTTCAATTTTGAAAATTTTAATAAAAAAAATAGTTTAAGGATGTATTAGCACGGTAATGGGGGCACAAATTTAAAAAATATATATTTTCAATTTTGATGATAAATTATATTATAACTTGATGATATAAGACGAAAAGTAAGAATAATTGAAAATTTTCTTTATTATTTCTTATTTTGCGTCTACATCCATGAAGTTATAAATAACAAAATTCATCATCAAAGTGGAAAATAAGATCAAAATAATTTCAACCCTAAATCTACCCTGCTCTTACATCCCTTATATGGACGCAGATACTTGGTTTATTTCTTTTCTATGCCATTGCTTATATCTTTACTTTCTATTAAAAAGTTTTTTTAATTTTTTTTTTTTTTTCATTTTTCGTTTTTTTTTTTTTTAATTCATTCCTAGTGAAAATTATCAACAACTTTCAAAATATGCCGCTTTTTGAGATTCCTCCATAAGAGCTAATGTATTTTATATCCATTTTCAGTGACTATTTTCTTAAAAATTTGAACGGATACCTATGCGGAAATTTTAACCACATATTCCTTGAATAAATGTCTGGCTATAAAAAATTTTGGCCTTTAAATCAAACATTGCTGACATGCACATACATTCTTAATGAAAAACAAAACTGTTTGTAGAACCAAAATCTTAATATTTTAACGCCGAGCTATATTGTTCTTCCTTACTACTACTAAAAACTGGCTTTTGCTGTGCACGTATTAGTAGTTGCACTAGCTGTAAAGATTTTGATCTAAAAAAAAGGTTGCTACACGGAAAGAAATGCATGGCCTTTATTACAATGCTGGTATGGTATAGGGACAGACACTCATAAATGGTATATGATATTTCTCTTTATACTATTACAGTAAGATCCATAACTATGGCTTTAATTACAAAACTATATAGTATAAAAACTTTGACGCCATTTATATTAGTAAATAGTAACTTCAACCCGACAGTATGCTTTTGAGTCCCATACTGCATTGCAGTTGTCGCAAAGCTACTTGTTTTTCCCGCTATGATTTTTGGCATGTTTATCCTTAGTCATTATTGAACTACGATCCTATTCAGTATAGGTGTAAACGCTATGTACAAAAATTCAGCTCATTCCGTTAGATTCCGAGGTTGACCACTTTATTTGACTTAGATGATCGATTTATTATATTTATTTGCACTTTTGTACACCATCAACAGCAAATATTTCTCTTTTTTTGTTGGAAATAAATGATTTTTTATTAAAAATTTGTTTTCTAAAAACCGTTAAAAAAATAATGATTAAAAACTCAACCTGTAAGTTTAAATATCAAAATAATACATGTACAACAACATTGTTTTAAGTAAAATACTTATTTATAAAACATTGGAAGGTTTGAGATGATGATACTCATAAGGGATATGTACTCTGTTACCTCTTATATATGTGATACATTCAGCTAGCTACTAGCTCTATATTCTATTCGTTGTGTGCGTAGTCATGGTAGGGATAATAAAATCGATGCCAGCGCTTTAAGTGAAAAATTTTGGAGATAAAGTGGGCTGTTATGACTAATTTGCAATTATTTACATGTTAATGATATAGAAACTGTCAAATTAAAATGATTGAAAAACACTAATTAATTAAACTTAATGCATTAAAAATTGTGAAAATAAGAAATCAAATTGTACAAATATTATTTTTCAAATGTTAATTATCGTAATTATTTATTTAAATTTGTGAAACAAGAATATTAAATTTTAAATGTAAGTTTTCAATGCAATCCACACAATTATATATGCATCCATTAATTCTATAATTAAAGTAGTGTATCGTTGTCATGGAAACGAAATTCACGCTCGGAGCGAATAGTTCTGTAGCTCTGTTCGTATACACCAAGAACAACAATATCACATTGTAAGTGTGTGTATTATAAAACATACATATATGTGACACAAGATCACGATGCCATTGTTGTACTGTACTGAAGACATATAAATTCGAACATACGTCTATCGTACAATTTGATACATAAATTTTGCACCAAATTTTGTGGAATTATACTACAAAATAGGGGATAATCCTGATGTCGAAATGGCCCTATTACCTATAAAAATGTAAAGCTAGACTTGATTTCGTGACAAAATTTGTATGTGAAATTAAAATTGATTTAAAAAACGAAGAAGTTATAAGCAATCAAAGATTGCACTCAAAAATTGCCCATCGGCTTTTAGCAAAACAGAGTTTTTTATATGTAATCTCTATGGCGATACCCACGTATGACGTGGGTTCTTCCTCTTTGTTTAATTAGGAATTTTAAACGTTCATATCTTGTAAGGATTTTTCAAAACAAGCTTCACTTCTATTCGTGAAGTGAGAATTCTTAATCTGAAGTGATAATCAAATTTTAGTCCGATCCTCTATTATGTTAGTTTTGGTTAGGTTGTAGAGACTATCTATATCAGGGATGGCATGTGACACAATATTTTGGGCACGCCACCGATCCCAAAGTTCGCAATGAAGTATTTTATAAAGAATAAACGTACTCTTTTTTGTTTTTTTAGTTACATTAAGGAATACAACTCGTATTTTAAAACAAATCACAAATCCGTTAGTCAAAAAACCGATCACAGCAAAAGGAATTAAATGCAAGAGCAATGAAAATAAAAACAAAAATAAACAGTCGACGTTTATGATTAAATATGTTGGTAAAAATTATCCTAAGAGCGCGGCAAGTTCTTCGGCTGCAAATGTCATTGCTAGATTGCTAGTATGAAACATCATACACTAGCCGGGAATATGACAGATCTACAAAAAATTGACATTAACTCCGCTCCTTTTATATTGTTGCTTTGTTATGATAAAAGCACTGACGCCACTTAATCTGCACGTTTAGCTGTTTTTGCGTACGAAACCCAATAATCACGAAGTCATAATTATTGGAGGGCACATGGCCTCAAAAAGCATTTCTTTAGAAAAAATTGCACTTTCATCGTTCAATCTTTCTGTTTCTTATGACGGAGGTCATGAGAAGGCATGTTGGATTAGTTAGCGAAGGTTTTAGTTTTAAATTAAAGTAGTTTTAAAATACCTTATACCTAATCTTAAAGCAAGCACATTTCATTAAGTTAACTGACCTGCGTAATTAATATATTAGAGTTTTTCATCAAGAACGAACTTTCGATTATAAAATGTGTTCGAAATTAAAAAGTTTCTTAAATTTGATACAGCTGTTTCAAAAATCATTAGCAGATTAACTGAAATAAATTAAATTTAGACATACATACAATTTCTCAAACAACCTCCTCTCCTTTCTTACGTAAGATTCAATCTCGTTTTCCGTGTTTCATTTTCTCATGTAAACATTTTTAACCCCTCTTCCCCAAATGCTTACGTAATTAATGAATGGCCCTGAAACGATCGAATAATCCTAAACGGAAAAAAAGGTGACGATATTTCAGTGAATACTCAGACGAAACAATTTAATTTACTCACGGTTTCACTGTGAAACAGTCACCAGAAAAAATTGATCTAGGCATTGGAACCAATTCAAAATTGTATTTCATGACTTTATGGAATTGTTTCTTGCGCTCAATCTTTTTGAATAAAACTGTACTTTCATCGTTTGTTCGATGTATTGTAGAATAATAATAATAATACTAAAGTCGTTGTGCTGCTTCCTTCTCCAATTCTCTCACACTCCTAATTCTTTCATGCTAACTGTAGTATTCCTTAAAACTCCAACTCCTACTACAATTCTATCATGCAAATACAATCTACGCTTCACATATCAAAAACGTTTATCTTAAGTTAACAGTAAAACATCTGCAAATGTCACTATAGAAATATTTAACTCTTTCTATTACAAATAATATCAACATATATTAAACATGTATAGGGACTTTCAATAAGAATGATACTTTTTAATATTTGAATGAAAAGAAAACAATTCAACTATCAAAGTAAATTGTGCTTTTGAAGCTTTCACATTGGTGTGAACAAAATATCTTGAAAATGACAACCAAATGACCAAGACTTCATTCGAATTTTTGTGTAATTCCTATAATGAAATAATTGAACTATATTAATTTGAATGTATTTTTTGAATATTTTATTACTTTCTTTGCACTGGGCTATGAATTTAAAAAAAATGAAAAACTAAAAATTAGCATTCAATGTATAATTAATTCATGTCATAGGTTAGGTTAGGTTAGGTTAGATTAGGTTATATTGGCTGTCGACGAAGGACACACTTTGGCTATAGAGCTCATTGTGATGCCATATATGTTTTTTACCACCTTTCCGCTGACAATTTCATTAATCAGCTCCTCAATTTCAGAGGCTGAGTGCACCTCCCCCATGTATATACCATGCACTACACCAGCCCATCAAAACTATTAATTAAATGAATTTTGTTCCGACGCCGGGAATCGAATCCGCTACCCTAAGCATACCGCAGACAGAATTGATTACCCCTTAATCAATTGAGCTAATAGGGCGACAATTTATGTCCTAGAATAGGGTACTTTCGGTAGTGACAAATAAATTTTGTTTGATAAAAATAAAATTTATGTAGAAAAAATACTTATATATTATGCTTTTGAGTCATAAAGGCACATTTTTGTTTTATTATATTAAAACTAGATCGATCAGTACGGAATTCCGCTCCCGTAGTTACCGTAACCCATGGCTACCCTGTACTTATGGCTAAAAACAACAAACAACAAATTGCATAGAAAAGTGGTGAAAAAAAGAAAAAATGTTAGAGATAGAACAAAAGTTTAAATGTAAAAAATTTCCTCATTCAATTTTCATTTCCTTATCAAAAATTAAACAACTTTTGTTTGAAACATTTTTTCGTAAACATCACTGTTTACCCACGAGGGCGCTTATTAGGTGCAAATTTTATAGTATGCATTAATATGGGAATATCAGTGTGTGTTTAGCTATTTAAAAGTGGATATCTTTTTTTATTAACGTGACGTCAAAAAACAAACGATTGCTTCATCAACACTGTCCATACATGGTATTTCAACAATTAACTCAGTCAATTGTTTGTTTTCACTTGTGTCATCATATTTTCCCTATGGAGGTCGCAAAAAATGGATTTTTCAACTCTTGTCCTAATATTCGGATGGTCTAAAAGAAAAGAATCAAAAACAATATTAAAGTATTATTATTTTAATGAAATTTGAGGCACTGGTCAAAATTTTAAAAAATTAAAAAGAAAAAAGTTACGACTCTTTAATTTTTTTTTTTTTTTTTTAAATATTCCGCCTTTAAAACTTAAGATCTCATGATCAAATCAATTGCTGAAATTTTATGATTTTTTTGGTCCATTTAACTTTTAGTCAAGCCAAAGCGCAAGAAAGAAGATTTCGAGTAATAGGGTAAAAGCAATACAATATTCTTAGAATGGGAATATTTACACACAAGAAAATAAGCCACACTTTTATCAGCGATTCAATAAGATTCAAACGATGTAAACAAGGAAAAAGCTTTATAGTTTCAATATTAACGAAAATCATTTATTTTAAAGCGTTCATTTCGAAAATAAAATATTATTTTCGAAATTTATATAAATTCTAGTTAATGATCGAACAACCTTTGTTATTGATTGAATATAGATAAATTAGAATTTCACAAGTTGATCGAAGAAAATAGCAAAAAAAAGAATATGTAATATGTTCTCACAAAAATCTATCGTTTTTCATTTGTACTTGGTGGGGTGTGGTAGTACAGCCGTTCACTTATGCAATTTATTTTAAAGTGTTTTGAATACAGCCATCGCGAACACACTTATGTTCTAGTAACGCATATCACATATTTTATTCTTACACATATGTAAAAAAGTATCACGCGATTTCCACACAACCTCTATATATAAGGATCCGAAGTCTATTAATTGGACCAATCGTAAAAACCGTAAGACCATAAAAATGGTTCCAAATTTAAAGAGACAGGAACAGTAATAAAATAATAATACATTAAATTTGAAAATATGATATAGAACATATTTCTAAATGAGCCAACCTTTCCATAGCTCTCAGCGATCCTAATAACCTCAACAACAATCGTCTAATTTTCAATTGTGTCCAACTGTTTAAGCTTTTTTTTCGAGATGTACCGTTAAATGAACGCAAATAAGTGAATCAGTTTTCTGTTTTCTAATAATAATATAGTTTTTATTTCATTACGAAAAATAAATTAACAAACAAAAATCGTTAAAGTAGTTCGGCTGTAACATGATTAAAAATAATATTTGTATCACGTAAATGTTTTTTTAATGCTTTAAAAATATCGTAAAAGATAAAATTTTAGACTTCAATTTGACTAGTTTTTGACGTTTATACGTCAAAAATCAAAGTTTTTTTTTATCTTTTCTTTTTGGAGAGCGCCTTTAGGTAATGTTTTTGTTTTTTTTTTTTTGTGCATAAACAGAATTTGTTATAAATTTTCTTCATGATGAAAACTGTTTTGAAGCTCAATCTACGATTATTTTTTGTACAGTTAACATTATTGTGAGTACTTCCATAAGGTACTGTACTAAAAATCACAATTTAAAATGAAATAATTCACAATTTTGCCCCGAAAGAAAAAAATGAGCATTCACCGTACTTGCTCAAATAGCCTAACTACTTCAATATTAACATTAAGAAAAAAGGAAATCTGAAAACACGTATTTTATCTTCTAAACGCTTCTAGTTCTTCTAGTATATGGAGGTAATAATATATTACTGTAAACGTATATTTTTTATCGTAAATTATACTTTAAATCATAGTGATTTTCATTCAATTTGATAAATATAAGGTGATCATCATCATTGAACAATTTTCACACAAAAAAGAAATTTTTTTTCAAATGTGGAAGAACTGTTCTTTTATTGATTGTTTTCTATTGTATATTCTTCTACTATATACGACAGACATTTTCACATCTCGTAAATATATGTAGATACTAAGATCTTCTATATCTTTTCAACCCGGTTTTATCTCACTTCCTGTGAAAAACGTTCTTCAAACTAATTCTTAAGATATCTCATTTTTGGAACTTTACATATTATATATACCCTTCAATTTAAATCATTAATTGTTTGGAATTAATATGTTCTAAAAATTATCAAAATCTAAGAAATTGAGGTAATCAAACTTCTTCTGACTCAAAACTTTGGTGAATTCACTTATGCTCAAATAAGATTTGCATATAAATGAACATAAAACAAGTTTTGCTCTGTAATCAGGGGTGTTATCATTTATAATAATCTCTGTATATTATGAAGGACAAAGTAAGCATGTTTGTTTGTTTGTTTGTTACGATTTCACGCTAAAACTAGCTAATGGTTTTAAATGAAACTGTACAGCAATATAGCTCATACTTCAGAATAACACATGAGATATAATTTATAAAGATATATTAATAAAAAAAAAAAAATTTAAATATTAATATTATTTGACATGACCATAAATTACAGATTTCTGTAAAAATAGTCAATATAAAATATTTCACGTACATCTTTTCTGATATACTCAATGAATAATTACGACTATTATACATTTAAAAAAATATAAAAACCATACATATATTTTACCTGTGTAAAACAATCCTTACTATTATTTCTAGTGTTATAGAAAGGGGATAAGTGAGAGAAATCTTTATCAATCTTTACTTTTAAACCCAGCGAAGCGGGTGGGAATCACTCTAGTTAATCATAATAAACAAAAAGCACAAAATCAAAAAAATGTATGTAAGAGGAGCTGAGCTTTATCTAACTTTAACTAACTGCATCTAGCTATAACAGTAAAATACCAAAAAGTTTTTCTAACAAAAATAATTACAAATTTTAACAAATGTAATTTGAAATGTTACAAGTAATATTTTGATTGTATATTGTGTCACAAATGGTTTTGTTATGGTCGTAGAGATATAGTAAGTACATATGTACTTATCAACCAACTCTTCTATATCTATAATATGCATACAGTATCCAATAAGTATCTATTCACATTGGTATGTAGATATACCTAAAAATTAAATACAAGGTGTTACAAGCATTCGTATACTTCAATTCTAAAAAGTCTTTATATATTATTCACCAGAATTTTAATTAAAATCAATTGATTTTGATGAAACTTAAATGTAAAATCAAAAGAAATAGAAATTAAATATTCTTCTTTTAAAGCTAAAAGCAAAATAATTAAAGAAATATGTCAGTAAGAGGGAACCTACAAAACTGTAGCCTAGAAAAATTTTAATAGAATTTTTCTACATGTGATCAATTCCAAAACCTCTTTCCCTCATTCTAGTCAAAACTAATACATTTTTTTAGACCAAGGCAGGAGCGGGAAAATGGACCACTTTGATCTGTCATTCTCACTTTCTTCACTTTCTATATTGCAATGTATCTACGTATATACATAAAACTAGCTCAAGTCGTGAGTAATTTCGCAATGTGGTACCCGTGGCTAAAAAGAGGGTTAAAAAAATGTATAAGTGAGTAATGAACTTCCTTTTAATTTATAAGCAACTTTATTACAGATATGATATACAAAGTACATAATGAACAAAATTAAGATTTCTCTAGCCTGAATTTTTCCTAAACGGTGCATATCGCGAGTTTATTTATCTTCAATAACCAACACAGCTTGAAAATGGGGGGTAAATAGTACCTGATGACCGATCGGTATTTTTTTAGTTAAAATTTTATCACAAATATAAGAAATAAGAACCGTTTAAATTGTCTCCATGCAAATGTCAATTTAAATGTCCCGGTAATATATTTTATTTCGTTAACTACGATATACACCTATAGATGTCCGGAAGAGTAATATTTTGCAGTGTATAGTTCAGTTTTTCCTGAAAACACGAATAAAATGATGTTTTTAAAAATGAAACCCAGCTAGATCGTCTTTTCGCCCCAAAAACCCCTGCATACTCATTATGATGAAAATCGTTCCATTTCCGAGATCGTTGACAAGAATTGCTTGTTTTAATATTTAAGATATGGATGGACATTAAATTTCCATTCGTCTCTTATTTCCACAATTTCCAATCCAACAAGTTCATTTCATTCTTATTTATCAATAATTTCAATTTGAAGAAGTGAAAGATAGTCATATTTGATAGTCCCTTCCACCATGTATTCTGCCAATACACCTACATGATAAAAATTATAGTATTAATGACATTTTTTTTTTATTATACTTTTTTTTCAAAGCATCCTGTATATTAATGTAGTTATTGTAGGTTCTTCTATTCACATTTGAAAAAGGCGGATAACTATACTGAATATTAGTTTTCATACTTTTTTTATAGCATAATGTTAAATAACTTTTACGATTTAACAAATGCATACATATACCTAAATGTTAGTATCACATAGATGAAATAAATGTATATTCCCACGCAGATAAACCTTTTGAACGTAAAATATCAACGGAACAATCACATATCTATTTGATTTTTTATATTTTAACTGGGAAAGTTGCTTGCATTAAATGTACAAAACAAAAATATGTTTAAAAGCATTCCATCAAAAATAACATCGGATTATAAATTGGTCAACGTAAGCAAGTGAATATTTTTTCGGTTTCAGATATTTTTGACAGAAAAGAGAGCAAAGGACATCATTGACTCATATTCTTATTATCGTAAAGCATGTAGAAAATTAGCTTACTTTGCGCGTGTATCGAATTTATAGAAATTTAGTTTTTTGATTTCGTGTTTTGACGATTTTTTTTGTCTATCGTATATGTTGTAAAATTAATTTGCTTTAAAGTTCAATTGCGTTTTGCGTGTCTTTTTACTTATTTTGGAAACTAATTTCATTGTGTAATGTAGTTTGGTATTTATAATTGTATACTATACTAGAATTTTTACATTCAGGCCACAAACACCTCTAAAAACAAATTTACAGGTTTATCCCAAAAAATGCATGTGTATGTTTTGCGTTTATTTTTGACCGAGTATAAATCGGTTTTTTATTTGTATACACATAATTAAGAGACTAAAAAAGTGCTTAGTTATGATATGATTATAAAGCTTATAACTTGAGGAATATTGATAAAAGTTTTTTAAATGGTAACATTTTTTAAAGCACTTATTGACTTAAAATCAACGACTTCAGCCGGAAAATTATTATGTGACTTCATCATGTTGATTCTAAAATATTTTTCTCGGGTAAAGTTCTGAAAAACTTTACGTTTTCTTCGCGGAAAGACGTATGAAAGGATGCTTAATGGATAAAGAAAATTCTAAATTTTTTTTATTATTTTCATTTTTACGGTATGGGATATTGACGTAAAGATGTCAGCGTCTCAGCCTCATCTGATTTTTGCATTGAATGAAAAGACAAAAAAAAATCATATTTGCTCCACTAGTCTTTTATAATTGTGAAAGTTTTTCTAGTTTTTCATATTAACTTTGTGTTCTTATATAAATTATGTACATATAATTTTATCGCGGTTAACTTTTTTTTTAAGAATTGCACATTCGCACACTACAAGGATACTTAAACGACATAATTATCCAAATTAAAATTAATTTTTTTTTTAATATTTTAAATACTTCCTTAAACAAATTTTGGTTGTCAAAAATTGTTTCATCAACCTCTTATATATGTGTGACATTGTAAATAACATTTCCGTTAGATATGATATATCTATAACAGTTTACACCTTTAGTTATTTTTTCAATCGCTATAGATAGAGTCTTTCTAAACATTAAAATAAAAGAGTGATGTGCCTTTCCACACTTCAGCTGCAACAAAAATAGTATGAATTATTATTTTATTGTGTACCTATGTCATGAAAAATTGCGTATGCATACGTGTTATGCATAGTTGTAATTGAAAATATTATTTAACATTGATTGTCTTATGACGTATTTTTGCCCACACAATATGTATATAAATTTGCATAAATTAAAATTATCATATTTCCAAGCTTTTCCTATTTTCTCTAAACTGCACAAAGAAAGAATAATACAACAAACAACATCTAACAATAACAATTGCACATTCTCACTCGATTCTCAGAACAAATCAACACAAAATAAAGATAACAAAAGTATCACGTTTAGTTCTTTTACTTCTGCATCCACACATCCACACCATGTTGATAATAACAATCTTTTGAACAGACCCTTCAATAGTATGGGTTGATATCTACTGGATATATTTACGTAGGTGTAGAAAGAAACAATAGAATGATAATAGAGAATATATTGTTATCGTTGATAATATTTAAAAGAAAAGTTCACAGTTTTAAGGAATCACGGAGAAATAGGAAAGTACTGTGTGTTTATCTTGACTCGTTCGCTGACTTACAGTGGAGCGGAAATCACAGTTTATAAAAGTAGAATTTACATTATGACTTTAAAATTAATTTTCGCTTTAAACAATCATTGAATTTGTAGATAATTAAAAATTAAGTTAATCAAAAAAAGACCGAAATATATGCAAAAAAAATAATACATTTTCAGTTTTTATTTATTTATCAACAGATTTCATTTGAAAACAAAGGGATAATTAAAATGGACCATATTAAGGTCTCAAGTCATATCCCAAATTTACAAAATTAAAGCTCCAAAAAAGTTTTTTAAACTATTTGGTATTTAGCTTGAAAGTTTTAATAGTGTGACTCCAATAATTGAATACCTAATAATTGTGAAAGTGGTAATGCCACACCTCAAAATATAAAGCAATTTAATTTTTGAGATGAAATGTAACTTTAAACTACAAAAGCAAAAATTAACTTTATCATGAGTACCTATTTTATTAGAAACTTCGTTAAATTTATAATAATATGAAATTAAAGTTAATAAAAGGTAAGTCACTGGTTTTGTGTTTGTATCTAAAAGGATTTAGACAGAAAGTTGAAAATTTATAATTACATTCTCTGTTGATTTTAAAATTGCATTTATAAACAATTTGTGAAAAGTTTAATTGATTATTATTGGAATTTTACAAACCTATTATGTACCTGTTTGTACACAAAATTAATTAGTAGCATACCTTTATGTTTAAATAAATTTATTGCTTAATTTATACAGGATGATTTGAAACAGGAGCTTTAATAGATCAAATAAAAAATAGAGGTATGGATTCTAAGAGGAAGAAGATTCTACGAAGTTATCTTAACAGTTCCTGAATTCAATATCGGTACCATTAACGAGATGAACACTTAGTACTTAATATTAATTAAATTTAAATTTCTATAATAATATTTGCGTTCATAGTTCTAAAATATAAAATTAGAAACTTTTTTAAATGAATGAATTGAAAATTTGAATGTTAATTTTCAACAACACTTTAACTAAAGGAATTTCTACTAAAACGTATAAAACTGAGATATGTTCAATCCTTCATTGACATATTTATGTTATACATAAAAAGAACAACGCCCTTTTAAACAAACCTCAATCGAATACATATATTCGATATAAACAAAAACGAAATAGTGTTATATAAAAACGCCAGGGAAAAAAACCAATGTTTAAAATAATCAAAATTCTAAGAGCGTTTATGATTTTTCATAAAAAATGGATCATATTCATGTATTACTGTCAGATAAAATAAACGAAAAATCAATAGAAATGAAAGTGTCCAATAATGTAATAGTCCAGTTCAGGAAAACAAAGCTAAGCATATATAAATACAAGGGAGAGGTAGACAGTAGAGAAGTGTGCAGCTCTGAAAACGCGGTGATACAAAAAACTCCCAAACTATTTTCTTATCATCTTTATATACACAAAAAGCATTAAAAAAATAACATAATTTATTTTTTCAAGTGAATTGAAACATTGTTTTTTAACTGAAATAAATTTTTTTTAACAACTTAAGGAAGTGCGAGCGCCTTTTTAAATATGAAATAGGATTAAGTCTAAATTAATTCTGAAAATTTTAGGAGGGGAGTTGCCCGATTATTTAAATAAATAAATGACTTAAAAATTAGGCATATTTACCATTGATCTTATGGGAAAACGGTAGATGGAAGATATAATTTCAAAGATTTTTCCAAAACTAGTCGGTGAAAATTTAAAAAAAAAAAAAAAAACTATTTAAATTAAAGTTAGTACCTCAATTAATTATTGAAAACAAAAAAAAATACGTTGTGCCCGACTAATTAAGTATATATAAGCACGGTAGCAGAGACTCAAATTAAAAAATATATATTTTCAATTAAGATGATGAATTATATTATAATTTGACAATATAAGGCAAAAAGTAGGAATAAAATTTTTCCATATCTGGAATAATTTTCAAAATATCAAAAATTAAAAATTTTGTTTAATTATATAGCTTTCGATATTTCGAAAACCAAGGCAGATATCGAAAAATTTTATGATTATTTTTCGTCTACATTCATGAAGTTATGATAACTTCATCGGACTTATTGGATGATTTTATGAACACCTGTACAAAAATTTTGTTGGTAGCATTAATATTTAAAAGCGTTACAAACTTGGAACTAAACGTAAAATACCTTGATATAATTTATTTCATATATACATGGTATAACAACACTATCACTATATTATTGAAGAAGACAATGTACAAACTTTTTACCGAAATCGTTAAACATAGGAAAAATATATGTTTGTTTGATTTTAATTTGCGAAATAAGGCGACATCACTCTATCATTGAGATCCTTAAGGTATTTCCAGCATGGTATTTGCAGTTTCTATGTTAAAGCAATGGTACAATTTTTTTTTCGACAGAATTTAACGAAAAATTAAATTTAAGAATTTAATAATGCTTACTATTAATTCCCAAAGTTTCAGAAATTTTGACCGTTTAAAATGGGAAATAATTATGCCAACGTCCCAATTTCGATCAATTTACGTCAAAATTAATATCTCGAAAGTGAAAATTAATTTCTAAATTTTTTTTTTTAGAATTTTATTGTATAAACATTTTTTTCTACTTTTTCTTCCATATATAATAATATCATAAAAAATAGTTGGAGAGACCGGACATTTTACATGCTTTAAATGGGACATGACCCTCAAAATCGCGAACTTTGTCTTTAAATATCTCGCGATCTAAACGGTCAAAAATTATGAAATTTTAGGAATTCATAAATAAAGCTATTATAAACACGAGAAAAAAAATTCGGCCAAATCTGTCGAAAAGTGATTTCATGCTGGTACTACCTTAAATGTTTGGTAAGTACCATATCTTATTATGATGGTAGTTGAAGCATCGACCCTTCGTCTATCTTGGTGTATGACGATTTATTTAAATTCTTAATAAAAGAAATACATATGCTGTAGATTCAGTGGCTTTTAAATGGTGAAAAATTTAACTGAGAAAAGATGGGTTCATTCTTGAAAAATGACAACAATGTAGACAAGTTTCACTGATTTATTTTATATTCTATAATAAGTTTTATTAGCGTTGTATGCCAATACAAGAGAAGCTAGTTCGCGAAATTTAGCATCTTACTCTTGGGCAATATTGGATGAGGACCTCAGCTGGGCCTTCCAGAAGAACCAAGTTGGGTCTATAATCACTTGAGAGCAAAACGTTATTTCCAATCGTAAAATGACCTTGGTTGGTAGTTTTCTTCAGAGAAAAGTCTAATAAGAGATCAATCTTGACACAATTTCTATTAACAAAATCACTAATGACGCCAATCAATCAATATGGCAGTCATAGCACTCTTAAATCAAAAAAGAGCGGGCTATTTTTTATTAGAGAGTTCATTCATACATTTGAACAGTACTGTTGTACATTACTGTGGTTTCTTAATATCGTCAAAATATTTAAAATTTTAATAATTGGAGGCCGAAAATCGAAGACTTCCTTAGAAATAAAGCATGAAGGGTAAGATCAAAAAGGATTAATAAGAAGGAGAGAGGGGCAACCGTTTGTGAAGTAGTCAAAGGATAAATTCTTTTGTTACTTTACACATAGAAATGGTCAAGTATCGACCATAAGCGATACTTGTCGTAATAAAGTATTCAAAAATAGTTTAATCTACATATTTAACAATAAATACATTCTATACATCCGAAATCATGAAAAAGGCTTAGCTAAATATATGCTAAAACCCAAAAGAAAATTTATGTATTACCAAAACATTGAAATACTATACGATAACATTTCTTGTACACACATTAGTCGCAAAAACGAAGCAGTGAAGTTCGAAAAATTTGAATAGTACCTAAGTCGAATTTGAAAACGGTTTTCTGTTTTCATTTTATAATTGCATTTTAAATTAACCGTGAATATACAAAATTCACAATTCGGTTATTATTGATAAAAATGATTCCAAACTTCTAACTCGGGAATTTTCGGGCTCACTGAACACGGATGTCGCGTCAGAATTAGTCTCCAAACTACCTGGTGCCCCGGGTGAGCGGTATTCCCGTTATCTCCTTGAGTTTTCGGGAAATTCGTTATATAATCGTCCAAACTCGTTACTCGGACGTTTCTGAGGTCGCTGGGCACGAATATCGCGACAGAATTGGAGGTACAAGGGTACCCCGGCACGATGGTGTCTCCGATTGTACAACAGGTACCTCGGATATCAATTATGTCACAAAATTCGTGCTCAGTTATTCCAAAATTCTCGAGTAACGAGTTTAGACTGATTATGCACCGAATTTCCCGAAATTTCCAGTAGACGACGGGGATACCGAATACCCTGGGCACCCGGTACTTTGGAGACCAATTCTGATATTCATATATATCCGCGTTCAGTTGATGTTCAAATCCGACTTACTGTACAAATTTTTCGAACTTTGATCGTTTTTAGTGCTTCGTTTCTGAGACTACACATCACTGATACTGATAAATGTGATATAATGGTATTTTATAATAAATAGAAAACTATACAACAAAATTAGAAAATGTTTTACAAATGAATGATTACCCGCATATTTAACACACACACACACAGACTTACACTCATACATATTTTTAGGTAGGTAAATAGTTGTTTACCATTTAAAATGCATGAATAAATTGATTTGTTACATATATACATATATACACACATACAATATACAATATCCTATATATCCTATATTAATAACGACCTTTAATATTGTTGTATATCGTATACTAAGTAATTTAAGTTTTGCTATTTAGTTAATATCTATAATGATCAAATAGTTTAGACAAACTACTTTATTTTATTTTATACGTTATAATTTTACAAAGTGTATCAGTATGATTTATGTTTAGCCGAAAATAAGAGATAGCCATCAAAACTGGAAACTACAATACTTTATTTAGATGTAAAAATTATTTTAAAAAAAGTAATTGAAAATGAAAATTTCACTGATTTATTTTATATTCTATAATACGAAAATTAACAATATAAAATAATTCACTGAAATTATCATTTTCAATTACTTGTTTTAAAACGAGTTACAAAGGCCCTTAAGATTTATGGTTTCTAATCCCCGAACTAAAAAAGGGGAGTTATAAGTTTGACCTCTACGTCTGTGTGTCTGTGTGTTTGTCTGTCTGTGGCATCGTAGCGCCTGAACGGAAGACCCGATTTTAATTTTTCAAGTACGAGCTAAAATTTCCGTACCCGAAAAACTAAAAAATTGGCGATGATCTTCGAAATTTATTCAGTATGGAAATGAATGGTCAAATAAACCTGGCTCAATTTATTTCGAAAAGTGAAAGGGTAAAATAGTTAATTCAAAAGAACAAAGTCAACTCAAATATTTCAATTTCAATTAAAATATTACCCAAAATTTGTCCCAAAAAATCATAGCTCTTTAATTATCCTTTTCATCTCATCTGATGTCCTGGACCATAATTTTGATATTGATTTAAGAAGGAGTGTTATAAGTTTAAAGTGTTCTGGGCGTATCTGAGTGCCCGTGTGTTTTTCAGTGGCATCGTAGCCCGCAAAAGGTCGAACCGACTTGATTGGGAACATTTTATAGCTAAGTTTCCAAAAATCGGTTTACAAGGAATAAATCGCATTTGTCGGGGGTTTTTAAATTTTGTAAATTTTACTTGTTATTAAATACCTAGAAAAAGCAAAGAAAAAGTGTTCGAGTGTTCGCCCAAAGGAAGTTGATTCTTTATTTTTTACGAAAATAAATAATTTGTATTGTCCCTTAAAAAGGCTTATTTTTCAACTACGAACTATTATTCGTAAGTTATCAACTTCTAAAGTTTCAAATTTACTGAGCTGACGACGCCACATCTTAGAATAGATACACAGGATTGGGTTAAAATTATCTAAATAATTTTCATTAAAATCGAAAACAAAAAGTTTGAAAAAATCGAAAAACTTCATAAAAAAAGTTTTCTTTTATTTTTACCTAGCGAATACGGGTGCACTAGGCTATAAACTCTTTTGAATGACTATTTTCGAGGTATCAGGTATCAGGTATCAAATGAAACCAATATATCTTGAAAAAAATTAGATTTCTTTGCACCCAATAAGTGCAAAGAAATCTAATTTTTGAATCAACAAAATTAATCAACAAAGTAAGGTAAAGTAAATTATTTTAATGTATAGTACTTAATACTTAGACATATCATATGTATACATACACAGCTTTGAGTTTGTCTAAAATCTTTAAATCATTTAAATCAATTGGTACGTGCAAAATTCTAAAGGGGAAAGTTATTATAAACATCTTGTCAAAATTTTATTTCATATTGTAAAGTGTCCTGAAGTGTGTTTCGAATAAACCAAAGTCTTGGTGATAATTGGTGTGTGGCCAATATTAACGGCTAGATTTTGCCTACGACTTTGCTCTTGATTATGATTTATTTTAATGGATCCCATAATTGATTGATTTAGAGAACCTCACTTTAACTCACTTATCCACTCCATATACTACTCACAAGGCCAACTTCGAAAACTCATATGCTTTTCTTCAATCTGCTTGTCCTTGCTTAATCCGCCCCTTAAACATCAATTTTACTCGCATCCCCTTGGAACATAACGCGGCCTTCGGTCTTGGTCATAAACTTTTGTTTTGAACCATGACCACATAAACTTACATACCCTATTTTACCCCTTTGAAAAATGAATTTTTTGAAAATAGTCATACAGTAAACTTTTGTTTAGAGCCATGAGCTCATATATCATTTTTTACATTTCTTCATCTTTCATCCCTCTTGTACGAATATTGTTTTTGTTCACATTTTCGATATTAGTGTTTTACTCAACGAAAAAGACGTGTATTACTTAAGAATATATGGAATTACAGCAAGTTAAGAAGAATGGTGCTACACAATTTCCTTAATAATGTAATCAAACGTGATAACTTATATATTTATAACTTCAGTAATGTCGTCCTTTAAAGAATTGTGTCCTATACCTATCTCTGTGGCAAAAATAAACACAGACAAAAAGCAAAAATCACAAAAAAACGAAATTTTGGGTTTTTTCCCTGCTTGCTACTGTTTTGGCATGAAAATTATTTTTATTTTAGAAAAATACTAATCCGATGGGTAATTTGTTACTCTAAAAAAAGATTTATATAAAATTTATCGAAATTTTCCCTTTTTTACGAAATATTTGGAAAAAATCAAAGGAGATGTATTCACACCCCTATCTTCAATTTCCAACCTCTAATTTAATAGCACTCCGCGACTTTTTCTCCTTTAATAACCCATTGAACGATTCCTGCAAATAAAACACGTGAACGTTAAAACACGTCTTAAGTAGTTCCCTATTGCCCCATTCTTTATGCCATAATCAATGCCCTAATAGAATGATGGTACATAAATGTAAATGAACTTTAAAAACATTCTCTATATAATATAAACAGTTTCTTATGTAATCTGTATTTTATTTGTATAATTCGACATATTGTAGATAAGTTCAAAAACATGAGAGAAGGTTAAATAGACAACGACGATTGTTTCATACCCTTGGGATAGAAATCTCTATGTCATCAAAGAGTATACCTACGCCTTCGAGATACTATAGCTCCCATGTGTTCATTTCGTATATCTATATACATAGATATTTGTATATTACAGTGTGACCCCTTTACCATACATGTATGTATTAAAAAAAGGCAAATAGTTTTAGAAACAAGATAAGAAGTTCAAATGTAATTTTATAATGTGTAATATAATCTTGTTGTCACAAGCATCTCGATTATATTCCATTAAACTCCAATTCATTCTCTTCAACTCTTCAAAATCTTCAATTCGTTCAATGATGCACACAATTATTGTTATTGGCTTACATATGTGAAAACAAAACAGTAATAATATTATTTGCTTATCCAATCGAAAGATCTTTCAAATAATTTTATCAACTTTTTAAAATTATTTGCATAAAGAGAAAGATTATGTAGTTTGCTGAAGGTAAAAATGATCTAAGATTCAGAAAGACGAAATTGTGGAAACTAACTGTGGATACACTCAATGCTCTTGACAGAGATAGGAATCCATATCAATCAAGGTAGACAGATTCTCAAGACTGTAAAAATAATCTGTAATAATAAGATCTGTGATAGAGGATAGTCCTGATGTCGAATTGGCCATATTACCAATAAAGATGTAAAACTAGACTTGTTACTATGAGGAAATTTGAAATTGAAATTGATTAAAATACGAAGAAGTTATAAGCAATGAAAGATTGCATTCAAAGGTTACCCCATCTCCTCTTACAAAAAGAAAGCTTTATATGTAATCTCTATGGCAATACCCACGTGTGACATCACTAGTGGGTACCTCTTTTTTGTCTAGTTAGGAATTTTAAACGTTCTTATCTAGCAAAGATTTTTAAAAACCAACTTCACTTTTCTGCACGCCTAGAGAATTCTTCACCTGAAATGATAAAAAAAAGTTAGTCCGAACCCCTTTTGACGAACAAGGAACTGGTATATATACTAACGCTTCTTTCCGAAAAAACGAGACATTCAGTCGCAAAGACAGAAGTATGGTAGCAGTATACCAAATGACGTTAAAGTTGATTTACGCTGTGAAGGAACTACTGCTGGGTATAAATTTTCAAGAATGTTATCGAATAACCAAACAGTTTGGCTATAATGGATCTGAAATAAAATCGAAACTAAGTGAATTGAATAACAAGTTTAAAAATACCTAGAAAAGTTTTTGGAAATTGAAAATGTATCCATAACAAAAAGTGTAGACTCACGTTAGATACTAGACGTTGCGATAATGGAGCTACTTATACTCAAGCATTAAGTCTATGATATAGCTGCAAGTTTATAACGAAACTTTATCAGTAGAAAAAAAGACATTAAAATAGAAATTAAATATCTTGTAATGTCTTATATGCCACGGGGAAAGTGAATAAAAGATTTATTTTATGAATATCTTGTCAGAATTTAATACTCAGCTAGTGAGTTAGCTGAAAAGTTTGGATATAAATGTTTGCTTTAAATTTTGCATGCTTAAGACGTTTCTCAATTATTTATTTCAATTTTGTCAACCTAAAATGTTCAGCAAGAGACCGATGCCCAATCGCGGTCAAATAAACAATTAACGGTAAATTTAATGAAAAGAAGCCATCAGTAAAGACCTTAATATCAACAAATTTGCCCAATAAGTTACGCAGGACTCAAAATACGTAATTTTTTTTATTATTTGTTAATAACTGCTTTCTCAATCTCATTCTAGCCGCGAGACCGTATAACTGGTTTACGTTAGATCCAAAAAGCCAATAAATTATGATATAATTTAATGATAACTGATCATTTTAAATCAAATTTCCAGCTGGTTTCATTCGATCCAACGTAAAATAAATTCAACAAAAAAGACCTCTATACTAACAAATATTCAAAATGAATTAAAATGGTGGAACAATTAGCCCAAAAAACCCTTAATTTGGATATAATTTGTGAATTAATGACTTCTCGGCCACATTTTGATCTTGTGATCTGTTCCATTTATTTCCAGGAGCCCAACATGTACACAGGACTATCTATGGTTGCTACTGGATTAATTTTAGAATACCTATGATTGTAATAATCATTATTTTATCATTCACTTTTATTAATAAAAGGTAGTGAATACTGATTTAATAATAATAATAATAATGGCATTATTCATTTTGATCGTAACATATATATTTTTAATGACTATATAATGATTGAGTTTAGTTTAACGATCGGTTTTAAAACCATTTTATTTTATCTAACAATATAATAATTATTTTATAAGTTGTACTTGTATTAGGTTTATTTAAAGTAGGTAGATACAATTAGTTTTAAGTGTATGTATTTTTTATATGATTCATTAAAATGGTAGTCTTCATATTTAATTACCTACCTAATGCAGTTAAATAAAATCATATTGTTCAAGACATATAAAATTATATAATTTGTAATAGTAAGAAATATATCCATAGATACCCTTATTTGGGTTTTTTGTCACAAGCCTGAGCAGACTTTTTTTCGTAAGGTACCAGCGCCTAAGATGGACCCATTCTTAAGATTTTCCACTTTCAAAATCTAATACTTGTAAACATTCAAATAAGTTTAAAACAAAACTACTTAAGTTCAAGGGTTTCATAAAAAAGTAAATATTGCTTGCATCCTTTGTTGGGTTTCATTAAAAAGAAGTAGTTATTATTGCCTGGAAAAATTCCTAAAAGGACCCACCACTAGAGTTTCAAAGGTGGCCTTGGAAACCTTTGTGGATTTAATGTTCAGCAAGAATATTTATACAATGTATATATGAAATATTCATAGTATATTAAGTTTAGTCCCAAGTTTGTAACGCTTAAAAATATTGATGCTTTGATATAAGTGTTCATAAAATCACCTAACTAATCCATTTCCCGTTGTCTGTCTGTCAACACGATAACTCAAGAACAAAAAGAGATATCAAGCTGAAATTTTTAAAGCGTACTCAGAATGTTAAAAGTGAGGTCGAGTTCGTAAATGGGCAACATGGGTCAACTGGGTCTTGGGTCCGTAGATTCCATCTTGTAAACGGCTAGAGATAGAACAAAAGTTTAAATGTTCCTTATAAAAAAATAAACAACTTTTGTTTGAAACATTTTTTCGTAAACATCACTGTTTACCCGAGAGGGCGCAAAATAGGTGCAAATTCTATAGTAGATATGTATTATATAGTAATATCAGTTATGTATGTGTGACATGTATGTATGTGTAATATGACAATGTAATCAACACAGTCTATACATGGTATTTGAACAATTAACTCAGTCAATTGTTTGTTTTCACTTGTTTTCTTTTATGTTCAATATGCAATTAAGAGCTTACTAAGCGCTATTTGCATGCTTATTATTAAGATATAAGAGATTTTCGTCGTTATTTCACAGATCTTTTTATTTATACCATCTCCTAAAAGCCCGTTCGAATAAAAAAATTTTGTGTTTATTTCCAAAATTTTGCTTGTTTTTACTTTGAAAAATTGTCTAAAAAATAAGAGAAAAAAAAGATGTTAATTGTTTTTATTTAGAGAGTTTTGTTTCATAGATAGATTAAGTTTTGCTAAGCCTAAGATAGCCCACGGTTATATTATGACAAACAAACCGTTCTATTATGACAAAAGTCAAAGAAATGAGGAAATGTAGGGCTTCCATTCCGAAAAATGTTGATGATTTTACGACAACTGTCTACTGACAAATGCTTAACCTTGGTCATTTATCGGGTGGAAGATTTATATCTTCTCATTTCTTTATCTTTAATTAATCGTTAAAAATAAGTTTCTTTTTTTAATCAAATTGAGCATAAAAAATATTTTATTGCGACATTTCGAACTCTCTGGCGGGACTTGGAAACGTATACGGATTGGAAGACCAGTAACTTACTCATGTATTGGGTCAGCACATTAGATAAAATGTATTCTCCACCTTGCTCAAATTGTTCAAATTGTGCGAAAATTTCTGTTACCAGCTCCCCTACCAAATTCTTTATAATCTGGAAAACGCAATTTAGCATCAACGCGAACTTTCCTCGCTTAATCCTAGAATACTAAATTGTTTTGATAAATAAACGCATCGAATTTAATTTGCATTATTAATCGATAAAACTATTCAAATTCGATATCAGTTTTGGTTCGAAAGAGTAAAAAATATGTTCGGCAGGAGTTTAATATTCAGATTTAATTACATCCTCCCTACCACAATTGTTTAAAGAAGATTATTTAAATATTCTGATGAAAGATTTAAATCAACCAATAAAGCATAAATAAATATTATTTTTTATTAATAAATATTAGAAATGTATTTTAATAGCAGCTAACTGCATATATACACATCTATGAAAATACAATTGAATATTATTAATATCCTAACCATTAACTAACAGCTAACTATACTTCACTATTCAATGATACTTATATCCGTTTAAAGTCTACAGTCTACAGCTACAAGCTAACACATCCGTTTTAATTATTACTATTCTTTATTATAATCATCATTCAATAATATATATTATTAGTACGGATGTAACAAATTTATGATGGATTCATTATGAATATTTTCATTATAATTCGATTAGTGTCAATTAGTGAGTATTATTTATTTATACTATCCTATCATACAAAATCAATTATTATTCAAATGAAGACAGATATTTCTTTTTCACAAAAGGTCCGATAGTATGTCTGAGATTAGTTCACTTTATTCAAAGTTCACCAAGGCCAATCATACTCAACTTTTCCCATTTAGCTTAAAAGAAGAAAGAATTTCAGCAACCCAAGTACGTGTTTCTAGAGTAAAGAAGTGTTTTCATAAATATCGTTGGTTGGAAGCAGCTATGGTTTGAAAACTTTTTCATTTTTACTGAAAAAATTCTATGATAGAAAGTCGCATCAGACCCCCGACAAATTTTTTGGGTATGAAATCTTAAACTCACACTTGAAACATATCTAAGAAGACTTTCCATTAAATTACCTTTGTCATTAAAGCCTTTTCCTTGATGATCATTGCCAATTTTTCAGTTTTTTGTGTACGAAACCCTAAACTCGCACTTGAAATATAACTGAGAATACTCTCCATTAAATTACCTATCAAACAAAACAAAAAAATGAAAATTGGTTCATCCGTTTAGGCGCTGCCACATACAGGCAGACAGACAGACACACATATAGCAGTCAAGCTTAACACCCCTCTTTTGTTTTGGGGTTAAAAATTGAAATAAACGCACAATTTCATTAGAAAACATTTATTGCGTTTTAATAGTTCCTGTAAATAAAAAGTTTAAAAGTGTAAATCTAGACATTTAGAAGATATTCTTGACATTAAGACTATGAATAGCCGAATAAGATTTGGTGCCCGAATAATGATTTTTTTGCATATGCATTTTTTAACACGGAAATATTTTTCAGCCCTCTCCGAGTCAGAAGCAATAATTGGTTTGATGATAGAGACTAACAAGTGAAATTTACAAAATTTTAAAAATCCCCCATAAATTTTTCGGGTACGGAACCCTAAACTCGCATTTGAATCATAGCTAATAACACTTCCCATTAATTTACATTTCAATCGAAACAAAAAAAAATCTTAACCGGTTCATCCGTTTAGGCGCTACGATGCCACAGACAGACACACAGGCAGACAAACAGACACACTGAGACACAGACACACAGGCAGGCAGACATACCTAGCGGTCAAACTTATAGCACCCGTGTTTTGGTTGGGGGGTTGAAAAGTGATCAAATACGTGTGATGCAGCAAATATTCATATTTTTCTGTTCGATTTTCGGAATCTGTATAATTTTTTCATTATAAATATAGCATAGATATAGATTTTTTATTCAAACTAGAATAATAATATATATCCATAACCATAGTCTAATTTTCTGTAAAATTGATTTAATATAAAAAGGTGACCTATTATGAATAATTTCAATTATATCCTATTTTTGCTTATTATACTGAAAAAATGTTTATCATACAATTGATTGCACATCTTGTGTTAAAAACAATTCAACCAGGTTAGTGTTTGTTCATCGGTTAGCTTAATAATCATTTAACGCTTTTACTTTTTTCCTCGATATAAAAACTAGAACATATAATATAAAATATAGTATAAAATAATATGTTTTCAGTTTGAAAATCGATGTTTAGTTTACGAATCAAAACTTGAAGTGTTTGGATTAAAGATTTAAGCACAAATTTTAACGAAATGATACTCGTTTCGATATTTTCAAAATAATCAAAGCTGAAAATAATCATAAAAATTTCAAGTCAATGATAATTTTTTTATGAGATAAGAATAAAATATAAAAACGATCAAAAATAGCACAATCTTTATAAACCAAACATGTAATCCCAATAATTTTGGTTCATTTTTCAAATATTTCATCAAATTTAACGTATCTTCAACAAATTGAAATACACAATCATGGATAAAACATTTTGTTTTGTGAGAAAATTTGGCCAAAATATCAAAAAAATTGATTTTTTATAATGTATGCCGTCATCAAAAACCAAAAAATTTAATTTAACTCTATCACACCCAAACTTTATCCAATTTTTATAAATCAAACATGTAATTCCACTAATTTTGGGTCATATTTTTCAAATATGTCATCAAATTTAACATGTCTTCAACAAATTTCATAAATACACTATTATGGGAACCACATTTTTATCAAGGGCTTCTAGTGAATATCTAACATGAAAAATGAAAAATATAACCCTAAATTCATAGGTTTCATAAAAAAATTCCTTTAAATTCGATTAAATTCGGCCAAAATATCAAAAAAATTGATTTTTTTAAACCCTATGACGTCACCAAAATCCTAAAAATTTGATTAAGATCCATCACACCAAAATTTTATCCAATTTTAAGAAACCAAACATTTAATTCCATTAATTTTGGATCATATTTTTCAAATATGTTATCAAATTTAACTCGCTTCAACAAATTTCATAAATACACAATCATGGGTAACACATTTTGTACAAGGGCTAATACTAGCGAATACATGAAAAATGAAAAAAATGACCCTTAATTAGTAGGTTTCAAAAACGAATGGTGTTATTAAAAGTTATCTTTAAATGGTGGAAAGTATTGGCTATTTTGCTTCTGAACTTCCTTAAAAGGACTTATAAAGGTTAAGACGAGCAGTTTTCGGAAGTAATGAATAAATACGAATTTTTTCCGTTCCCTCCACCATTTTAAAATTTAACTCCAATAAATACTTTTTGTTTGCACTTTTGAAGATGGATCAAAAAGTTTGATAAAAAGTTAAATTCGAAATACGAGACACGGTTAAAATATCAATTTTTTTATCAACAAACTATATAAATTTAATATAGGTATCAATCCTCAAAGGGGGATAATTTGAAATGATTCAAAGAATCAGAACGGTCTATAAAGCATCTGCTGCAACAAAGGCGAGCAGTAACATACAAAAACTAAAAATTTCGTTAAAAAATATCCTTAATTATTGTAAAATATTCTAGTAACTAATGAACGATATTAAACGACGCTTTTCTTGGCTAAAATCTCGAAAATTCATCAATCTACAAAAATAAAATTTGTTTTTTTTAAATTTATCCGGATAAATATTAAATTTTAAGTTTGGAATTTTCTTTGAGTAAAAAACATCTATATATTATTATTTTAGGTAAATTGATCTCATAAATTTTTGCCATGTGTTATTTTGTCGGTTGTTATGTGTTATATTGTCAGCAATGCACATTTCATTATTACTTTGGTTGCTGTGTTATTGTTGGTAAGTAATTTCATGATGCGTCGCATTGTCCATTTGTTATTTATATACGGTAGGTATATATGTTGTATTTGAGTTATATTGTTTAGTATACGTAGAGAAATACAGAGTTATAATAATAGTTCACAACATCATATAATGCGGCAAGTTAGAGAATTATATACTGGGTACTTAAATAAACCCACAATATAAATACATAATATGAATTCGAAAGTGTGTTTATTTGTTCGCTTTGCATCTTAAAAACGGGAAAACGAATCGACAAAATTTAATGGTCATAGTTACAGAAAGGCAAAGGAAAACATTCAAATCGTATTACAACTTATAAAAAAACTAATTATAAATAATTCATTGCAACTGTTTTGAAAAATAAAAAACGACCAATCGATGGATTGAAACAAAATGGTTGAAAGAGAGCACCATCATCTGTTTCTTATATCTTTAATTTTAATCGGAGATAATCCTGATGTCGAATTGGCCATATTACCCATAAAAATGTAAAAAAAAACTTGATACCATGACAAAATTATTAAAATTGATTAAAAAAAGGAGAAGTTATAAGCAATCGAAGATTGCATTCAAAGGTTGTCAGTCTCCTTTTAGCAAAATAAAGTTATATAATCTTCATAGCAATACCCATGTATGACGTCACTTATGGATATCTTCCTCTTTGTTTAATTAGGAATTTTAAACGTTAATATCTTTGCATACTAGTAAAGATTTAAAAAAATCAACTTCACTATTCTATTCGTAAAGTAGGAATTCTTCATCTGATGTGATACAAAAATATGTCGGAACCTATTCTCTTGCCTATTTATTCATCTCCTTTTCTTTTGTTTCTCTCGTCTTTGGTAATTAATAAAGAAAAATGCGTTTTTAATTGTAGCATGTGTGATCATATTTATGGAAAGCAAATTTCCTGTTTTCGACGATTATTTTTTGTCTGTTTTATTCGATTAAAGAATTCCTTAGCAACGTTAATTTTCAAACCCTTTCAATAATAGAAATTTCCTACTTATTGTTTGCACATATTGTGTAATTCGACTTTCTATTAACAGAGTAGGCATAAAAAATCATTGAAAAACTCTATTTTCATAAATTCGACGCACGGCTTACAACTAAAACTTCAATTTTTTTATTACCTTATATACTTTGTGCCGCCTGAAAAAGGGCAGAAAAAATAATCGAAATATTCCATTAAGAACTGGCCTCTTTTAATTCGTTTCGAGTTTAGGTCATTTAGAAAAAATAATTAATTGTATCTGGTTAAAATTATTATTCTACAAAAATTTATTTACAACTTTGGCAGAATGCTAGTGACCTCGAAATATAAAAGAGAATGTTTTTTTTTTTTTTGTAAATAACAATTTTAGGTCAAAAAAATAAGACAAAATAAAAATGCTGAAACACAAAAAAAGAATGAAATAACAAACTGCATATAAGAATGTATGTTTATATGTAATTTTTTTTAATGAACGATTTTCCTGAATACATTTTGAATCGACGCCAAATATCTAATTATTATAAATGCATAATTTAGTTTTGACATATTATCAGATACGGCTCGCTTGAAACGTTAAGGATATTCACAATGTACAAACAAATATTTGGATAACAATATATGATGTCAAAAATATATAGTATGTAATTTTACAAATTCAATTAAAGACGAATTAACTAGTGCAATTTCTCAATGGTATCTAAAAAAAGTTTTTGACTATTTATTTGCGTATCGATTTAAAGAATTATATCTCCCAAACGAATCGAACCCAATTCAATAACACCAAATGAATTCAGGAATAAGAAAATTTTTTTGAAATCTGAAAAACAGTATTTTCCTTATATCGGTGCATGTGTCTCAACCAAAAGTGGTGGCAACGGGATTAAAAAAGGTCATAGAACTTTCGAAGTTCTACATTTGAGTTGTCGATAAACGTCAATTTGCTAAGAGGTTCGGTACTCTTGTGATTATTTACGGAATTTTGAAATTGGCGACCTCTGCCCCGAATAGCATAATGTTGAGAGTCCCAAGTATCATCAAACATTTTTGAAAAGGCGAAAATTATTCACATCCGACGTCATTGCCCAACTTTTGTCATAAGAAATTTGAGCACTCCTATTGCTCGAAAAGTAGCTCGAAATCTTTCAAAGTATCGTTCGGGAAGAGCCAGTCTCTTTTTTTAAGAATTGAATAAATAAATAAATAAAAAGCACCGGATTTTCTAATATGACACTGCTGTTTTCTAGTACTGCTCTAGAAGGTCAAATTTTCTTTTGCGACTTCTACGATTTGAAATCCATTTTCCTCAAAGTACAACTTTTATTCTTTAAAACAGCCGTAATGTGTAGATGAAGTACTGACTGACTATTATATGACAAGGCTTAATAGGCACTCTGGAACAATCACTTAAGCCTTGCCTATCTTAGTCTAGATGAAAATGATATATGTTTACAGAAATTTACGAAACAACTCGAAGGGATTTTTTCTAAAAGTTCGCTCAAAAGAATCAATTTCAATGAACGCCCTATAATTTTAAAGTAAAATTCTGTATGTGTGGAACATATTCCCACATATATGTATATACCATATTAGTATATATACATATATTGTATGTATACGTTGTGAATAGTGAATTTTATTCAGTAAGGTTGGCACTGGTGCCTGCCTATAGTATAGTATTGTATAGTACAGTATAGCAGATTTGCCTAGCTTTTATACTATATAACTATTTAGTTATTAGGACTTTGTTTATTCTGCATTGCAGTTCTGAATATCTTTTTTATTATATTATATTAAAACTGTGTTTTGTTACACTACGCTCACAGTAGACTGTGAGCCTACAATGAAATGAAATTGACATGATTCTACTTGTCTGCCTAAAAACTGAGCCATTCATGTATCGAGCTTATAATATCAAGTTTTTTCGTGTTTTTATACCATTTTTAATTGTCTTCCGTATATGGTAAACATTTTTGACAATAGGATAAATAATTTTTTATCATTTCAATATTAACAAGTGAAATTTACAAAATTTAAAAAACCTCCGATAAATTTATCGGATACAGAACCCTTAACTCGCACTTGAAACGTATCTAAGAAGACTCTTCATTAAATTACCATTTTCCTTAGAGCCTTCTGCAAACTGAACCGATTTTGAGGATCGCCTATTGTTCAGTTGTACCGGGCACGGAACCCTAAATTCGCACTTGAAACATAGATATGAGCACTCCCCATAAAATTACCTCTCAAACGAAACAAAAAAATTCACGATGCTACAGAGAGGCACACAGAAGGCGTTTTTGGAAGAGAATTAAGAAGGCGTTTTTGGAAGGTGAATTTTGTAAATGGAAAACCTATGTAAATAATTTTATTCGTTTATCCTTCTCACAAGCAGTATGTTAGGAATGCTTCTTTATAAATCAAAAGTCTAAAATTATATTGTATCGTTGTACAAAATCAGTTTAATCACATTTATTTGAAACAATAAATGTGATTAAAAAATGTTACGAAATTGACGAAAAAAAACCTATTTCCCAAAATTCGACTTGTGAGTCCCGGTAAAAACCTCAATGATGAAACTACGAAACTTATTTTTATCAATTCTCTAAATGGAAAGCAAAAATAATCATAGAAATTTTGCTTTGTTATGAGCACATGGTCTAATACCATACCATATCATACCACATACCGTATTATATTATTATAACAGTTTTATAGTATTCCGTTCACATCAATGGAATAGAATGGAGGATACAGACGCATGGACGACAGTATGACTAGTGTCAATCTGAATACATTCAAAGTTTTTTAAAATTGTAATAAATTTTTTAACTGAAATTATGTTTAGTACATAAACATTAATATTGCCAATTTTAGTTGCTAACAGTTTTTGTAATTCATATTCAAAAACCAGACTACCACGATTTTTCAAATTGAACGATCTAGGGTCAAACTAGCAACTAATTAATAATTCTTTCTTCACCCTCTTTTCTTTCTTTCCTTCATATTTAATACTACACGGTAAGAAAATTTTTGCCGATATCACTTTGTAAGTATTAGTGTAAACGCAATGTTGTATGGTTTCGATGATTTCGATTTGCTCTAAAATTTTAAACATGATAATTTTACCATTAAATCTACCGGAACATGACCAACAGTTAGAGCGCATGAGCTGATGTCAGTATGGATGTCAGGCTCATATCGACTGGTGATCCACAATACTTTTGGTGAAAAGTACTATTTAACACTGTAGTCACTGATGCTACTAATGGCATACCAGCATCATTCATTAAAATGACAAAGTAGCTTAATAATTATAGAGAAACGAGCAGTGTGACAACAAACATAGCGTTTACAAATATATTGAATAGGTATTTGAAATGTAATATGCAGCATTGTCGCATCTACAATGTAATATGCTCAAGATCATACTTAGTCGAGTTGAACTTTCTTCTATTTACTAATGAGAGTGACGCCAAAGTTCTTAAACCATACAGTATTGTAGATAACACAATAGTTATGGATCTTACGGAAATATTAAATAGAGTAAGTATTATCAGATACTTTTTTAGTATCTGTCCCTATACCATACTGACATTGTAATAAACGCCATGAATTTCTTAACGTGTATATTCTTCGAGTACTATCACAATCACAAATCCCAAGAAATTACAAGTTGTAGGACTTCTACTTTAGTCTCCGCAGAATCATATTTCAGCACATCAACTTCTGTGACCCCAAAGGATTTAGATAAGATTTTAACAAAGCGCAGTTTCATGTATCAGGAAAAAGATTAATTCTACGAATTTTTTTAAATACACATTTTATAAAATAAATTCAATTTCAAACAAACAATATTAGTTTAAGCTCTTCGAAAAATTCTTAGAAAATTTGTACATATAATTTAATGTAGTTATTTACAATAAATAAATATAATTTTTCTTCTTTCATATAATTGAAAAACGTTCGTTATACGAAATAGAATAGTACAAAAGAACTTGCACCGGATAAACCGTAGATAATAAAATTAGAATTAATTGTGTAAGGGAAAAAAGACATATAAATTTTTATTTTTTACTTTTTAATGATGTATGAGCACGGCAGTGGGGGCAAATTTAAAAAATATATTTTTTTTAAATTTTGATGATAAATTATAACTTGACGATCTAAGAAGAAAAGTGAGCATAACATTTTTTGATATCTGGCGTAATTTTCAAAATATCGAAAATTTAAAATTTGGTTCAGTTTTTGATATTTCGAAAACCATCTTATTTTCGTCTACATTCATGAAGTAATAATAAAATTCAACAAATAACAAAGTTGAAAATAAGATAAAAATAATTTCAACCCTAAATCTACTCGCTCTTACATTCCTTTTAATGGACGGAAACACTTGATTTTTTTCTTTTCTATGCCATTGCTTTTATGTTTACTATCTATTAAAAAGTTTTTTTTTTAAATTTGTTTTCAGTCATTCCAAGTGAAAATTATCAAAAACTTCAAAATTATGTCGTTTTTTGAGATTCCTCCATAAGAGCCAATGTATTTTATATCGATTTTCAATGACTTTTTTCTTAAAAAATTGCACGGATACATATGCTGAAATTATAACCACATATTCTTTAAGCAAAAGTCAACCTTTAAAAAAATTTTGAGCCTTTAAATCAACATTGTTGTCACGCTCATACATCCACACAATATGTTATTAAAAGTTACTCACATTAGTGATATTATGCATCCCATAATTTTTTTTTTCTAATTTTGATTTGAATGACTGAACTATAACACCTTATACACACATCCATGGTGCATTTCTCTTCGTGGTATGAGAGTATAAACAATAATTTTACTGATAAAAGATAGTTTTTCTGAGAAATTCAATTTACTAGATTTAAGTTAATTTCTATTTGACCTTCAGTTGATGTTCATTCAAAAATCGCTACCCAAGCTTAGGAGGTTTCATTCAGCTAAACGTACATCAACGTTTGTTTATTACATACTAGATCCGACCTCTGTCTATTATGAATATATGAATATAATAGCTCTAAATATAATATAATTTTGCTTACCGTAAATTTTTCTATTTTATTAATATTTACCAAAAAGGTTTCTAATTTAATAACGTCTACCCCCCCCTCCCCGGTATCACGTCACATATTTTTCAATATTATAATTAGAAATAATTAAATTAAAACAGCAGATTAAATAAACCTTAGAGATGGAGTTAGTAATACTTTTAAATCCTTATACCATGTACATGAAATATACCAAGGTATACTTAGTTTAGTCCCAAGTTTGTAACGATTATAAATATTGATACTATGAACAAAATTTTGGTATTGGTGTTCATAAAATCACCTAATTAGTACATTTCCGGTTGTCTGTCTGTCTGTCGTCTGTCGTCTGTCCGTCTGTCCATCTGTCATCATGATTACTCAAAAACGAAGAAACATATCAAGCTGAAATTTTATAGCGTGCTTATTACGTAAAAGTCAAGTTCGTAAATGAGCAACATAGATTAATTGAGTCTTGGGTCTGTAGGACCCATCTTGTAAGCCGTTAGAGATAGAACAAAAGTTGTGTATTATGTATTATATGGGAATATCAAATATATATGTGTGACATGTATGTATGTGCAATGTGACAGAGTAATCAACACTGTCAATACATGGTATTTCAACAATTAATTCAGTCAACTGTTTGTTTTCACTTGTTTGTTTTCGTATGAATTTCGAACTTTTTATATTTTAGATTTTGACATGTGATGTTACAAAGTTTTGGACCAACCCTTCCCATTGTCGCACAATTTCACATTTTGTTGACCTCTCCCCTCCCCTTAGCAAGTGAAGTAATTTATAACTGGCCCTTTATTTTTGAAAGTTTTCGAAAGTTAAGAAATTTATCCCAAAATCGATATAACGATAGAATAAGAAATTGGTGGAAATTAAAGGCTATTATTAGTTTTTTTCATTCTATTTGACTGTTTCTAAGTTGTCTGTCTTTATGAGAATCGTCAAAGATAAGTTTGATGATAAAGTCAATTGTGATTTTAACCGTGGATCGAGTGCCGTAGACTTTACCGAATTTCATAAAAAGAATTTCATAAAGAATTTCATGTAGAAAGTTATCAGCAAAATAGTTCATAACACAAAGCCGACTACTTCTCTAAAGGATTGATAAAAGGAGCTTGTATTTTACAATTCCACTTATTTTTTTATGTTGGAAATATGTTTTTTGAACGTTAAACGTTTTCTATTTCTATATGTTTGAAACTCAAGCCATGGTTAAAACTTATCATTTTGCTTTCTTACTAAGGTACATTATCAATCAATAAGCTAGTCAAAAATATCGTAAAAACTACTGTCCTAAAACAACCCAAATACGAAGGTGTGAAGAGACAATTTAGAGAAATTTCACACAAATAAACTTTTAAAACAAGTAAAAACAAGCAGTTGACTGAGTTTTGTTGAAATACTATGTATAGACACTGTTGATTACTCTGTCACATTACACATACATACATGTCACACATATATAACTGATATTCCCATATAATACATAGTATACAATTTGCGCTCTCACGGCTGAACAGTGATGTTTACGAAAAAATGTTTCAAACAAAAGTTTTTTATAAGGAACATTTATTACCCAATTAACCTATGTTGCTCATTTACGATCTCGACCTCACATTTTACGTCCTAAGCACGCTATAAATTTCAGCTTGATATCTCTTTTCGTTTTTGAGTAATCGTGATGACAGATGGACAGACAGATAATCGGAAATGGACTAATTAGGTGATTTTATGAACACCTATACCAAAATATTGTTCATAGTATCAATATTTTTAAACGTTACAAACTTGGGACTAAACTTAGTATACCTTGGTATATTTCATATACATGGTATAAAAAGCTAGGTAATACACAAAATATTTTCTATACATTACAAAAGGTATCACAGTGTTTTTGGGGGGGAGAGAGTGGTAAAAAATAAGGTAGCATAAAAATGTTTTCTATTGGGATTAAAATATTTAACCAATTTAGAAATATTTTTGCAATTTACATTTATTGTTGTAAAGAAACAACAACAAGCAAACATATTTGGCTTATAAATGTTATTATACACAGTTTTCCATTTTACAAAAATATAAAATGGTTCTTTGTTGTTTGTGTTTCTTTTTTTTTTTTAACAAGAAATAAAAATGAAAATGCTTATTCAGACAAAAAGGAGAGACTAATATAGAGAAACTAGAGTGATACCCACCCGCTTCGCTGGGTTTAAAAGTAAAGATTGATAAAGATTGCTCTCGCTTATCTCCTTTCTATAACACTCGAAATAATGGTAAGGTTTGTTTTACACAGGTAAAATATATGTATGGTTTTCTATTTTTTCATTGAGTATACCAGAAAAGATGGCCGTGAAATATTGTATTTTGACTATTTTTACAGAAATCTGTAATTTATGGTAATGTCAAATTAAATTAATTTTTTTTTTTTTAATTAATATATCTTTATAAATTATATCTCATGTGTTATTCTGAAGTATGAGCTATATTTTCATTAAAATTACTGTACAGTTTCATTAAAACCATTCGCTAGTTTCAGCGTGAAAGCGTGACAAACAAACAAACAAACATGCCTACTTTCGCATTTATAATATATAGAGAATATATAATAGAGAATAGAGATAGAGATAGAGATATCCACGTATATCCAAATAGAGAGGACATTGTTCTGAAAAATTACTCCCACGTGGAAATGACAAAACACTAATATTAGTTTTTTGTTGTTATAATGATATTAAATGATGAGTTTATTTATTACAGATGGATGAAATATTAGTTTCGTTTTCCTAGAAAACTTTTAAACAAATCTTCATTCAACTATACCTGGACCTTATGTCTCATCTTCTCTGTCACTGCCCAGCTTTTTCATGAGGAGATGGACTTACTTGAGCCAGCCTCTCTTTGACGACCTCTCCGACCTAAACTCCGTCGGCGTCAAAGCTCTTCTGGTATTCTTAAACAGCTCCAAATGGTTCATGGAGTAGTGACCGGGGATGGGCCAGCCCTTTTTCGGTATCACAATGGACCCTATGGTCTAAGTGTGTCCCAAAACTTCTTCTTCCTTTGATAAGGAGCATTCGCATATTCGCTTTCGATATTTCAAAAACCAAGGCAGATATCGAAAAATTGTATTCTTATTTTTCGTCTACATTCATGAAAATTTTGAAATAGACAGGTACGTTCAGACAAATCCTAATTTTTGGGCCAATCGACTTTCACAATTTTCGGGTCAAAACAAAGGATTTTTATAAATATTGAAAAATTATTATTTAACCCCCGAACTAAAAAAAGGGGTGTTATAAGTTTGACCGATTCACCGCTATGTGTGTGTGTGTGTGTGTGTGTGTCTGCCTGACTGTGGAACCGTAGCACCTAAGCGGATGAACCGATTTATTTTGTTTCGTTTGAAAGGTAATTTGATTTATTTTGTTTCGTTTGAAAGGTAATTTAATGGTGAATGTTGTTAGTTATATTACAAGTGCGAATTTAGGGTGACGTTTCCAAAAAAACTAAAAAATTGGCGATGATCTTCAAAATCGGTTCTGTTTAAGGAAAAGATAATTTAGTGAGAGTATTTAGAAATGTTTCAAGCACGAGTCTAGGGTTCCATAACCGAAAAATTTGTTACCAGCTAAAATTCGAGTTTCTAAAAAAAAGTCTTAAGTAATGATTTTTTTTATTAATTTTTATAAAATACCCACTTCCATCATCATAATATTAAAACGATAACATTGGCACACACGTAAAACACAAATATACAGTATCATGTAGTTCAGTTTTAAAAATGACAAAGTAAAAACTAACAATATTTTTATGATATATAATATTTTGTTTTTCCAATGTTTGTTCGTTTATACAACTACAAAAAACATTGCAATAGATAATTGAAAGATTTGATGAAAAAGCAAAAACTGTTGTATGTATGTATTCTCTCTTTTTTTTATTTGTGTTTTATTGTTTTGTTCACGTTTGTTCCTTTAACGCTTGTTGTAGGTAGTGAACGATGGCTGGCTCCAACATCATCAACGACGGGCGGCGGTAGATTGACGATTTATAAATAAATATGGAAGTACACCTATAAGTGGTACAGTCGTAGGTGTATGTGTAAATATTGGTGAATTAATACTACAGCTGCAGGAAAAAATTCTACATTTTTTTAATCATGATGCTTCTATCAGGCTACCTCATATGTACAATCCTAGCTCAAACTGTTAAACTCAACTCAATTATTAAATGCGGACGAATGCATTCGACTAGATGTAGGAGAAGAGTACATCGGCTTCATGAAAGCTGTTTACATGTTGAACCGCATGCTGTATGGCACAGATCAACAAATAACTTCGTGCAGTTGAATGTAAACTACATAGAGTCCAAGTCACGACTGCATATTTGCAGTTCGTACGAATGAAACTCGATAGTAAATTCGATATTCGAAAATTTGAACAGTAAGGCGGTTTTGAATGCGGTTTTCTGTATTCGATTCGTTAGAGCTTCAAGAAATTTTGTGACCTAAATTGATTTATAAGAAATTAATAATTAAAATTAAATTTGACCGTAAATGTACTAAATTCACAATTCGGTAAATAGTGATAAAAATGATTCCAAACTGATTACTTGAGAATTTTTTGGGGTCACTGAACACGAACATAGCATCATAATTGGTCTTCGAGGTACCTAGTACCCAGAATAAACTATATCCCTGTTGTCTACTGGAGTTTTGGGGAAATTTATTATATAATCGATTCAAACTCGTCACTCAAAACTTTTTTAAGTCGTTGAACACGAATATCGTGATAGAATTGGTTTCGAGGTGCCTGGGAACATCAGGTACCTCGGAGACCAGCTTTGCATATTAATTATGCAAATTGCATATTTTTAATTTCTTATAAATCAATTTAGATCAAAAAATTTACTGTCGCTTTTACTGTCTTACTGTTAAATACGTCTTACTGTTCAAATTTTTCGAACCCCGACTGTTTTTACTGTTTCGTTTCTGCGACTATTAATACTTACAATTGTTTCAAACAACTTTATAACAATATTTATTTCACAATTATATATTTTTTTAATTTTTAAAAGGCTTCAAAAATAATACTGATCAAAACAGTTTTTTTAGTAGCATTTAGTCTAAGAGACGATATTAGGTCGAACTTCACCTATCAGATAACCAGATGAGATATATGTTTATGAAATTTTATTGATTTTTAAATACTCGTATCATACATAGTTTTTCTTTCGAAAAGCGTTCATGACTTTTTTTAATTAAATTAATTTTAATCAATTTTTTCCATGAAAGGTTATTGGCAGACAAGCCTATACCATCATTTTGGTAGCTAACTTTCTTCTGATACCAATTTTGATTGGTAAAAAAATCGGTGTAGTTGCCTATATTGACTTAATTGTTTATATGTTATAAATAGATCTACACCGATAAGATAACCAATTGAAATTAGTATCAGAAGAAAGATAATTTAATTTTTTTTAAAAGGCTACATGGAAAAAATTGTCTAAAATTAATTTAATTAAAAATAACCCTAGACACTTTTCGATAGTTTCAGATGGATGAAGTTCGTCTTAATACCGTCTTTTGTACCACAAATTTTCGCTTGAAGAAATTATAGTGTTTCAAGAATTTATTGTATCTCCAAAAAGTTTAACATACACTAATCAATCGGAATTTAAAATAGTTGTAGCCTAAGGAATCTTAGAGAAACATAATGTCCATACAAAAAGGAGTTCGACCCTTGAAACGAAAAGATACTGCTACTCTTATAGCCGCCTTCCTTAACGATATAAAGAAACCCTGAAAGCCTTACGAAAAATAACAAAATTGGTTCGAAGTATTGATCAGTTATGCTTAATCTCTTCTGAATTGATGATGACGTTTGCACTAGCTTTATTTTCCCCATTAACTTCAACTCTTTTGAATATTTAAAAAATATTGAATCACACCCTATTTCTTAACATTTTAAAAGATAAATTGAGGAAAACAGCAAGAAAATTAAAAAGAAAAATGGACCAAACAAAACATATGTGAATTGTATACCTTGTAAAATTCAAATTTCCTAATTTTATTAACGTTTTACCGCTCGCGCTGGTACTATATTATGATACATGTATTGTGATTGTCACAGTTTCTCTGTCAATATGTACACACTGATGAGTTTATCAATAAATATTGCAAAGACAAGTCGTTTTTTCTATTTTTATATTATTATTATTATATTTTTAGTGAAACAACAAAAATATTAAACTTTTAAATGATACAAACAATATTTAGTTTACTTTTATAACTTTTTATTTGTTTTTATTTCATATTAAAGTAATTTTTCTTTTCTTAGTTTGTAGGTCGGGAGTTTGTGCCATCATATCTACTGTCACCTGAATTAGAGATAAGACCATTAATCTTTTCAGAAGTATTCAGTAAAGATAACCGATTTTTTTTTCTGCGATTTTAAATTGAAACTTCCCATTTTCCGAGAGATTTGACAAATATTTTCGATGAGATAAGATTTGTGATTTTTCTGAAAGATAGAAATTATAAACTCTTACATTTCAGTAATTTCATCATTTTTCCATTCAAATTTCTAATTCGTTTACTCCCCTTTGTTTTTCTTTTTCATAATTCGTCCTTTGCACTATTTGTAAAAGCTTACACTCTCAGAAAAGTTTCCTCCCATAGCGGCAAAATCATTTATGCCTTTCGATAGACGTCGGAGGTTTTTAATTCACTACCATCCAGCTATCATACGATCTTTATTCATTTGTATGTAGACATTTAGCAACACAACTTTGTATTAAATCTCTATAACGCCCGATTCGTTGAAGAAGCATTCTAGGCCTATCATTTTTTAAATCTTAAGAATTTTAAATGAAATTAAGTGGAAGTTTATCAAGAAAAAAAAGAAAGTTTATCCGAATCAAATTAAAGGGTGTTATAAGTTTGACCGCTATATGTGTCTGTCGCATTGTAGCTCCTACAAGGTTGAACCGATTGATGATATTCAAAATCGGTTTATTTGGGAAAAATCTGTAAGGAAAATAGTAATGAAATGTAAATTGTTCTTGGCTTCGTTTCAAGTGCGAGATTGAGGTTCCGTACCCGAAACATTTGTCGGTTTTTTTTTTTAATTTCTTAAATTTCACTTGCTTAACATGCTTTCTACTTCGAAAAATTTATTATATTGAAGCATCGTCTCGGAAAACAAATGTTCTGACCTGAATAAATGAATTTCAAAAATTCAAAAATGTCTTACTTCTACCATTTTTTACTGTCACATCTTACGAATTTATTGCTATTTCATTGTATATGACTAGAAATCGAGTAAAAACAAGTAACTTATAGTGTCTATTTAATGTAGACCTCACCTTGAAAGCGCTGGGGTTTCCAACGATATCATTTAATAAAATAATTGCTATATATATAAGCTCAATTGATATTTGCCTGCATTGCTTTCAGAGTAAACATGCTAGTCACTTTTTTTTAAATAAATAACACCACTATAGCGAGTGTCTCCATCTGTAAATAAGTGTACTCATATAGTATTTGTTGTTTAAGTGCCAAACTGATAAAGCTGTCCAGAATATACAACAATCTGATAAAAATATTATAGAATATTTTTATAAAATTTGTATGTAAGACATAATTTATATCGAGAAATTGTTTCTAAGAAAAGAAACGGTTTATTACCGAATAAAACTATTATTTAAAATAGATATGCGAGAATTAGTTAATAACATCGATGAATAAACGGATACATTAATGGCGGCAGAAACAAGCGCCTAAAAAGCTACTTTTTCTCCCCTTATACAAAAAATTATGTGAAAAAAGCCACAAAAATACGATTTTCTTTGAATTGAAAAGTTGCAGCTACGAAGTAGTATGCTATATTAGAAAAATTATTTTGCCATGGGATAACGGGCGACTTAAAATAGAATTGCGATAACGACTTTAACTGAATTTCAGCAGACTTCGAATATCAGCTGCTTGCCATAATTCGTAATTTTCGCCATAGTACCGTGTGTGTTCCCAATAATATCAACAAATCCATTCTTCGAAACAAAATGGAAGTAGAAAAACGAATAGAAAACATTTCTGTCTTTTTCTGTCACTTTTTTTCTGTTTCTCTTTTCAACAAAATATTATTTTAGATACGATATCATATAGAAAGTTTAAGAACACATCTTTCCCCTTTCATTTCGAATTTTCGTCTCTTTTCTCAAATTTTTGTGTCTCAAACAAATTATTTTAATAAATATGGTGGGAGCGCAAGGAAATACAGCTAGTCAATTATATTTTAATATTTCAGTTATGATAAAGTCAGGCAGAAATTTCATTTTCAAAGAAACACAATAAGTAGATAAGTGTGTTTATACAAAACTTTCGAGCCGATGTTCTTGATATTTCAAAGAAGATTATATCACGATGACAGATTTTACAATCTGAAACCGGACGTTGGAAACTTGTACATTATTTAGAAGTTTTAAATATTCCTACATACTTTTCAGAATAGGCAAAATTTTCTTTAAATAATGACTTTTTTTCTAAAAATGCAAAATAAGAAAATTTACAAGTATAGTTACCTCTATCCGGGGACACACTGTATATTCCTCTTGAAGAACTTAATAATATTCGTATACAAATATTTTAGAAGAAATTTTAAAATTTCAATATCGAATAAATAATTTTAAATTCTTAAAGACAATAATGCAGCAGCATTCTATATACTCGTTGAACTTAAAAATAAAAATTGAACTCAAGAATGTAATAATTTTTACCTTTCTGATAAATTTACTTGTTTTCATACCGAAAGTAGAAATAAAAACCTTTGTTTGACAAAAAAGATTGATTTAAATTGTCTTAGTCTCTTACACATGTATTGTATTTGAGGTAAAACTCAAAGGCGTTTTGGTTTAGATTCTTTGATTGCTTTAGATTTCTCATTTAACATTTGATAAAGTTGAATCACTATTCCAACTATAGAATTCACATGAAAATTGCAAGTTTTATTTACTGCCAATCCTTTATGAATTTTAAAACTCTTGCTAAACAATGAAAACATGTTGTTTTCATATATTCCTTTAACCCTAAACTACCAGATCTCCTGCTAACTTAAGTATGAAAATCAGAAAGTTATTAATCAGGAAATTAACATCTTTATCTACCAAAGAATTTAAAAAATAAGTCTCTGATGCACAGGCATAGACAACATAGACTCGTTACTCGTTATGTATGATAAATAGGTATATGTTGCTATGCACAGTGTAGGGCAAAATAGTGTGTGATTTCGAAGACTATGACAAAAACATAATGTAAAATTCAAATTATTTTTTTACCACCTTCAACTACTTGATACTTGAAAACGCTTTTTTGTTAAATAAGTTCTGAGAATTAATTCTGCTTTTAAGGCAATTTAGGATTTCAACTACTTCTTATCAGATCCGATTGATTGATTGTTTTGTGATTGAATGAATGACAGGATAAACGTGATGGACAAAAGGAAAACGTACCCTACAAATTTATTTTATCAACAATATTAACTTAAAGATTTTTCTAAAAAATTGGCTCAGTTGATTTTTTTTAAAAAACCTTTCTTAAGATAGAACTTATATCTCAAATGTACACTTCAAAAAATTCTAAACGATTTACCGTATAATTTTGATTTAATTTAATTTTTACAGTAGAATCCCAATAAGTTTAAAATCAACAGATTGTTAAATAACTTGAGTTGTCATTACTCCCCCTAGTTAGTGAGGAAATCCGATGCAAAAAAGCCCAATGTTACATATAACAGCAGGGAAGAGTAGAATCCAGAAAAGTGTTTATTGAATACACTACATCAATGGTGTAACATAAACTGGAACGACGATCACTGAGTTATGCATAAGTTGTTGATGGTGTAATGTTCTGTATCCATGATGTTGACTGCAGGTCTATTTTTCTGATATTATTGACGTTGATGATGTCAATCAGTCAAAAGAACAAGGTTAAACATAAAAGTGTAATTTCAACCAAAATGTTACCAATTGATCCATATGGACGAGATGATCCTTCGCTTGATACTGACTTCTTCACTTGACTCTTAGTCTTACGTCTCTAGTGTGTATATATATTTTTGATTCATAGAGACAAAATCTCAAGGGCTCCGCGGGAAAAGGAACAAAATAATTTATTAATTTGCAGAGGTTTTAACGTTATGGAGGTTTAAGTTATCAAGACTCTATTGTATTATCATAATTTAGTTTCTATCTCTGTTGTTAATCGGAAATATTGAAACGCATTGGGGCCACAAATTTGAAATATAATCAAATTCCTTATATTATATTATATATAACGCGTTTATGAAAGGTATCATAATTAAATGTTTTTAATTGTTAATAAATATAACAATAATATATATTATAACTTTTTATTCATAATCAAAATAATGCTGATAACAGCTGATCATTGAATTTGACAGTGAAATTTTAGTCAATTGAATTTTAGAAATATTTTTATGATTTTTAATTATTCTTAATGCGTATACTCTTAATGCATTTTAGTATTATTTTATCGTCCAAAGTTGTCTGAAAAATGATGAATCATATAGGCAATCCTTTTCAATTGGATATTTCTATATCAAAAAATCTAGAGAGTGTGATAAAAAACTATCTAAGATATTTATATAATCTTGTAGTTTATAATAATGCCATAAAAAAATAAGGTTGTCGATGATTTTAATTTGAAAAATTTTAATTTAATTATGAGTTCATTGACGATCTATCATTTGATGAACAGACATGACTATAGGAGTATTGATGATTGAAAAGCTAAAAATAACACATTATTTTACTACAAAGCATACATTTGGTTTATATGTAAGTTCCGTGCAATAAACCAAAACTTTTTTACAATACTGTAGGTATTTTCAGTGTGAAAAAATAATTTGGAAAAAATTTATGGGATTTCGTTATACAACGTTTTCATAATCGCGCATTTGTCTGCCCCACTCTGTACTATATAGACACACACATACCTTTTTCACCTTATATTTCACCATCATGGTAATAATAAAATTTCTTCTACTCTTAGCGTGGTAGAGATACTATATGTATGTATGTATGCATGCATTGTTTATCATTTAAAATCAAGAATAAACTTTTATCCTTAAGCCAATTTTACATAACTAGTAAGTTAACGACATAGTTTATCTTCAAAGTTGATATGATGTGAATCTAATAATCTCTCATTTTATCATCCTAGACACGGCATACCATCATACTTTGGGTGTGTTTGTGTTTCTCTCTCTGTTCTGCTCTCTCCTAAATATGCACGATACCATAAAACTGACAATTTTATCACATATCCAGTGATCTAGATAATTTTTATATCGTTCGTTTAAAGTAGTATGAGACTGTTTTAAATCAAAAACACGTTAACGTTAATATTTCCGCTTTGGCTTTAACTCTTTCAGTTTTGGTATTGAATTTTTGTTAATATATCAGTTAGACCACAACGGAGGCATATACCTACTACATTTTCTTTGTTTACCAGAAAATTTCCTAAAAAATTCGTTTAAAACAAATAAAGCAAATTCCATACCCTTATTTTTTTTAAACTGTAAATGTACCGATTTTGTCAATTTTTCTACAATTAAGTTAAGGTTGGGGTACAATCAAAAATTTTGCCCCCGAGAATTTTTTTGTATATAAGAAGAAGTAAGCATGTAACCAAGATGTATTTTATGCACGGATATTTTGCCTATGAGTAAGGAGGAATTATAATTTATTCGTTTTTTTTTTAAGCAACTAGCTGTGCCCGGCTGTTTTACCCGCAATTAAAAGATAGTGGTGCTACCCGCGATTAAAAGAGAGAGGTGTTAACCCCGATTAAAAGAGAATTTGAGAGTTTTTATTGTTACTGTGTAAATTATTCAAGCCTTCTTCAGAAAAAAGTTCTGATAATCATTTTCACGAACTTTTACAAAACTCTTTAAAAACACGTTTCCTGTATGCTGTCCCATAGGGACCGTGTATTTTTTCGAGATAAAAAGCCTATGTACAATTCCAGACTATAATCTGTGTCTTTGCCAAATTTCATCCAGATTCGTTCAGACGTTCTGGCATGATTAAGTTAAAAGCATCCATCCATACTAGCTTCATATCCACCCGCTTCACGGAGCTAAAAAGTAAAAACCACGCCTCCACCTCTCTCGATCTCACTTATGCACTTCCATAACATTCGAAGGGATTGGTTTACACAGCTAAAATATATTCACAGTTTTCAATTAATATTTTAAATTTCTACAGAAATCTTTAATTGATGGATCAAAATGATGATCATATACGAGCCAGTAAAATCTCGGACAAAATTTAATATTTTTTTTAATATATCTTTATAAATTATAGCTCATGTGTTGTTCTAGTGTATGAGTAATATTTTTTTAGAGTTTCATTCAAATCCATTCGGTAGTTTTTGCGTGAAATCGTAACAAACAAACAAACATCCTTACTTTCATATTTATAATATATAGGGATATGGGTAGGAATATCATATTACTTATGTATGAACTTTAAATAATCACACTATACAAACAGAAACTGATGAATATTTTCTTCCACCTTGATATTTTCTTTTGGCAAAGAACGAACATACAGTGACACACTACTGCCACCATCATCGTTGGCCATCGTCGTCATCATGAGCAGCAGTAGCATCATCATGAACATAGTATCGTCATCATCAAACATCATACTACCATCATCCACCATCGCATCGCATCGTTTCTGGTTAACGCCCTTCTGTTACAACACATTCATCGTTCTTCTTGTTTGATAATAAAATTAACAAGACGAGTAGTGAGTAGTGATGTTTTATGATGTGGCAGTGATTTAAAATTGTTCTGAATAAAAGTCGTTCACAATATTTTTATGTTGAATGATCGCTTATTCTTTAAATAAATATACATTTTTAAGTATCTAATAGAAGATTTTTGTTTTCCCTCCGAAAATCAAAAACGATGTCAAGAGTCAAAAACTGTTTAAAACTACCCAAAATAAAAAGTCATATATATTCGCATAAAATTTTCCACCAGAATCACAGAATAATATTAATTTTTTTCAATAACTAATTTTCAGCAAAAACCTGTGCATTACTTTATTTAAACGCTTATACAGGGTGGGCCATTTTAATCTATACACTTAAATATCTCGTTTTGTAGTTAACCAATCGAAAATTATCTTAATTTTCCAATTAAGATCCTAAACGGTAAAAGATAGAATAAAACTTTCAATTAGTAAATTGATCCTCAAAAAAAAAAAAAAAAAAAAAATTTTGTCTAAAACTTTTTTTCGAAAAACGTTAGCTTTCGATGGAAATACGACTTAATTTTATTAAGCCTTACTTATATTTAATCCAAAGAAAGGACGCTAACTACGGAAAATGCTTTAGCCAAAAGTTTAAAAGTGCAATAGAGAACATTCACCTGTGTCCATGACTCTTATGTCAGAACATAATGCCCCCCATCAAACTCTGCAACTTTTGTTTAAGTTTTTTTTTTTTTTGGGTGGTTGACTACAAAACAAGACATTTGCGTGTATAGATTAAAATGGCCCATCCTGTATATCAAAACGGTGAGGTTTGATAAAAATTGTCAAGAGTTCAAAAATACTTTGAATCGTCCAACATATAATATCTTATGGCTTTCTACTTAAATTGTTGACCGAAACCACAAAATAATCGTCATTTTCGTCCACAACGTCATCATTTTTCAAGTGCTTAAATCTCGAGTGAGGTTAGGTAAAAAATGTCACTAATGCTGAAAATTGTTCAAAATGAAAAATCCAATGGTTTTTTTGAAATTTTAAATAAAGAAAATGTTGTGTCCGGAAGTGGTGTACTTCTATCCCATTTTATAGACGTAAATAAAAAAAAGCGCAGGTTTGTATGAATATGATTTTCTTGAGTACATTCAGACAAACTTGTCCCACCGACTCTCATAAAAACCAATTGGCGAAGAGTTGATTCCCGGATTTTTTTCTCAGTTTTATACCTCGATTAATGTGCACTTGTCTTTATCTGAAAAAACAGTTTGTGCGTAAACTACATTAAAATAAATTATGCCAAGTTTTTCAAGAAATAACGATCACCGTTTCTGAAAACAAACACCGTGCCTGAATATTGCAACAAAATAAAGTTATTCATTAAACAAGCAGTTTGTGGGACCTGAGAATTTAATGGCAAGAAAATTAATGATAATAGTGACCACCATTTTTTAACGACAACTATAATTCATAAGTTGCGTCAAATGTGTAACGAATTAATTTCCCTCGATTCAAGAACCTATTCCATTACATCACATTCGGAAAGTGACCAGAGAATATGGGATTGCATGAAAATATAAGTTTATAAAAACAGAAGCAACTATATACAATCGTTTTTACAACAAAAAAAACTGCCATTTACCTACATTCGTAATAAGACAAGAAATCTGCATAAAATAACACGTTTATCATAAAAAAGTTTGCGAAAATAAATTACAATAAAAATGATCACCAGTGTAACAGATTTACGCGATTTTCGCATAAACAAAGTTATTGTCCATTCCTCTAAAAGTTGTATCCACCTTTGCATGTTTTATTTTGAATGATCGCTTATTTTTTAAACAAATATAACATTTTTATTTTATATATTCACCATTTTCATGTTTCAGTTAATGCATAAATAAACACGAAAACATCATGTAAAGTAAATTGGTGGAACATTTTAGAGTAGATATTACTAGAAACGCTGTTGTTTTTTTATTATATACAAAATTGTATGCTTAGTTGATTTTAAGCTTAATAATTATAATAAACATAATCGAGTTAATTATGAATTTTTAATTCCTTTCTTGCTAGTAATTTATTTATTGGAATCTATTTAGAGCGAGAAAAATTTTATTAGTCCGAAATAGATTGTTAATTAAACCTGCAAATATCCAACCTCTCTATTGAGGTTTTTATCTATCTTCTAAGCCTCCTAGATTTTAGATCTGCATAATTTAGATTTGGTTATACCTCTGATATTTTACAATTTTGAAGGGGATTCTTGGGCAAAGACTAAACCTCTCGAGAGTTAAACTTGAGCGTGTGGTGGCTTTTAATCTTCAATACCTCCTAGGTTCTTGATTAACTTCTATCTTATACATATTTTACAAGATTTAATTTGTAGAAAAAGAATATGTCCTCGAAATATTAGTTCTAAACACAATAGGCAACTGACACTAGATAAACACTACATGTAATTATTTTGCCGATTTTTTCCAACCCTGAAAATAATTTTACTATAAAATAGACATTCTGAGTTCTTATTTGCTGCATACAGCTACTTGTCGTGCTTGTTGACCTCAAATTCACAATTTGCGCTCTACGCGATGATGCCTTATCGCCCGGTTAACATATGAAAATTGATTCCACAATTGTCATTTTTTACAGATGTTATCACAAAACGCTTTAAGAAAGTCGAGTATTTTCTATATTCAAAGTGTGCACTTTCGAAACTAATTTATATCCAATCAAGAGTTTGAATTATGCATTGAAAATCGTCTTGGATTCTAATAAAACTGATTTCACATGCACATTTTCTGATATTGTTAGCCTGTAAACAAAATAACTTTCGCCTTACAAAATGTAGGGTCAACTCTAAAATTAGAAACCTGTTATACAATCGTTATCAGAAAATGTTGGTTTGTAAAATTAGCTAGACAGATTAAATCCTTTGATCAATTATTTCAAAATATTTGTTTTATATTAAAATATTCTAATAGTAATTGTTTCGTTTTTTACTCCTATTTTTTTTCAAAATACTTGAATTCACTTATAATTTTCAACAGTAACAATTTCAGAATCACACTCGCTTTAAACATAGCAATTGTCAATAAAATATACCTAAAGATGATATTTCGAAATGAATTTATTTAAACATCTCACAATATCTGCATATATTTATTTATATAGCGGTACCTTATCTCTCTTATACTTTCTCCTATCGTTCTACCATCATGCCTCACATCGTTCGCATTTCAAAACACGTTTTCCTTTGAAAACGTACTAAACATATTTACATAATTTCTTCTTATATTATAATTCCTAATAACATTTATATATAAATGCAAAACACATCGACAATATATCTATCCCCTATTGATCTAACCTCAAAAATGTTTTTTAGTATATCATTTAATAGTGCGAATATCTTTAAGATTTTTCGTATATTTTTATTTGTGTAGATATAGCCACACATAATTTTAATGAAGGTTTTCCTCAAATAATATGGCATTTAAAAAAAAAATGAAAAACGGAAGATGGTGAGGGATCCATATCATTGTGTTTGCTTCTAAGAAGTATGCAAATTATTTAAATCTTGCATTAATTGAGAAGAAATTCAGCAAGTGATAACATAAAACACGCATTATATTTGTTGAAACATCTATGATTTTTTCAGCTCTGGCATGTTCTTTTGATGAAAAATGAAATTCTGAAAAACATTTCGTAAAAAAGCAGAACAATTTTCCTTGACTAAAAAGTTTCTGTCAATTGAAAGTTTGAAATCAGATATCGCACTTAATTAAGAGATATTAATTAAGATTATAAAAAAAGTACGCGAAGAAAGATACTACTACGTGTTCGATTTTATATCCACACTGTTCACTGACCGGATTTCTCTCATATTAGACAATACTGAAATACTTTTTATTTCTTCCTCCAAATTAGAAGTGAGAAAATAAGGCCCTCTAATCTATCACCACTTTACGACCTCTATATATGGACACACACATACACATTATTTTAAAATGGAATACAAATTTTATATTTTGGAAACAAATTTCATATAATTAATAGTTTTGGACGGCACACGTAAGTTTCTGAATGTATTCACCAGTTTGATATTGCACACTTAAGATTGCTTTTCCGAAACTTTTGTCAAATATAGAATTTTCCGAAAACCATCAATTGTTTCGATAAACAACATATTCGTATTTCGATAAACAAATATTAAATTTTTTTATTTGAATTTTATTTACAAAGCAAATTACAAATCGAATAAATGAGATCAGCTCACTATAATGGCTTTTATTTTAACACTAGCTTAATACCCGCTCTATTCGCTGAATTTAAAAGTAATGGTTGGTCAAGACCACCGCGTTATGGCCTTCACCTCTTTAGCTCTCACTTATCCCTATTCTATAACACTCGAAATAGTGTTAGGTATAGTTTTACACAGGTAATATGTACAGTTTTCAATTTTTTCTTAAACGTAAAATAGTCATACAATAGTAAATCAGAACAGATGGCCGTAAATTGTATCTTTTTTAACATTTTCATAGAAATCTTTAATTTATGGTTCAAAATGATGCTCATAGATGGTATAAAACGAAATTTTAAAATATTTTTATTGTTATTATTATTATTACTGTATTTGAAGCCTAACGGATGGTGGTCATAGATGATGTAGTGATATGTTAACCTAAATTAATAGTTTTTAAATTTAATTTTTGAGTTTCATTCAAATCCATTCAGTAGTTTGTTCGTGAAAACGTAACAACTAACACACGAACAAGCATATATAGAAAAATATATAAAATATATAGGGATAGAAATTGGTTATAATTGGTTAGAAGGATTTAAACAACCCCCTACATGTATAAAGGCAGGCAGTATATAATAGATTTTAAGAAAATAGTTAAGAATTTATAGAAAAAAAAAAACGAATGATTATAACTCTCAAATGTGACATGTTCTTATATGTTTAAAATATACCACTAGTTCGATTGACATCTAGGCATATAAATATCACGAGAATGACATAATACATGCGTTAAGCAATGCATCTAAGTGAGAGGTATTATATACATGTGTTGACCCCTATTCTCAGCAAGCATACAACAGACATCGAAGCCACGACACAAGTCACTTTTGCAATTTCATATAACATCCATAATACCTAATCTGTCATACTGGTGATAGTTATATGCCTAGATGTAACTCGAACTAGTGGCATACCTATGGGTAAGCAGGTATAAGTAGTTTGATACATCCATACATCCTCACAAAATTTCACAATTATAATAGATCAGGATGGGGATCAGGATCAGAATAGGAAGGAAAAATGAAACAGACTTAACAAAAATGAAAAAGAGAATCTCAGTGTATCAAATGTCTCTATATTAATATTTATTTAAGAAAGTTAGTTAAACTATACTCAAAGTATATTTAATAAAACTATTTCAATGTTCAAACTCTTTGTTAATATTAAAGGGCGTGGTTAGTTTAATTTTCTCATTTAAGAGAAAATTATTTCTTTTTTAACATTTTATTTATGCACGTTTTATAATTCATAGTTTCATAGCTCATATTATTATTTAATATGAATTATGCATTACAATAAAAGAGTAAGAGCCCACGATAACCAATTTACGAATGAAGAATTCCTGGCTTATCTGAAATTAACTCCTCATTTCTTGTTTCGGTACGATCAATAATCGAATTGAAACGAAAATGCGAACAAACAATTGACTGACTTAATTGTAGAAATATCCTGTATAGCAGTGTTAAATGTCATTTCTTGCATTATTTTTATATAAATTAGAAGAGTCTTAAAAACCAACACACGGCGACTTTTCGAATATTTCTAAAGTATTTTCTAGAATTTTTTCCAGAATATTTTAGAAGACCACTATTTAAAGATTCCTGCAAATTTTCTACTCCTTACCTTTTATAATCTTGGAGAAAATGAACAACAAAGTTTTGTCCTTATTTGGGCTCTCATGGATAAATAATGATGTTTACAAAAAAGTGTATCAAACAAAAGTTGTTTGATTTTTTATAAGAAACATTTCCTATATTTAAAATTGTCTTTCACGTCTAACATTTTACAAGATGCATCCAACAAACTTGACCTATCTTACTCATTACGAACTCAAACTAACTTTTCGCGTCCGAAGCACGCTATAAAAATTTAGCCTAATATTCCTTTTCATTTCTGATTCACCATGTTGGCAGACGAACGGGCAGTCGAAAATGAACTAATTAAGATTTTAAGAGCACCTAAATCAAAATTTTGTTCATATTATCAATATTTCTAAGCGTTACAAACTTGAGACTAAAATTATTATACTTTGATATATATTTCATATATACAGGGTATAATGATACCTTGCTGATAGTACCAAAACCAAAATAGAAGGAAAACCTTGACAATGTTTAGGAACGACATGTAACAGCCTTGGAGGAAGCTCACTACCTCTTAGTTGCTCCTTCTTCAACTTTGTTAAAAGGTAAGAATGTACTGTTGACCTTAAGAAATTTAAAATAAAATGTTCGCCAAAAAATTCAAAATGAGCCAATGTTATCTCATCCACTTTGTTGTGAGAGCTGTGGGTTTTATAGACCCGATGATTATTGTGTTAGTTTGTGTCTTAACTAATGCCCTGAAATAGCTGCATTTGTAGAAGAGATAGCAAGTTAATAACAGTTATTTTGAACATATTTTGTATATAGTGGAAACATCTTATCTGAAGATATTACTGTAAAACTTGTGCAAGATGTTATAGTGAAGTATATTTATATCATTAGCTAGTCAGACGTGTAAACATTAGGATAGTAGCATAGCAACAACAACAATAACACAAATACATAAGCTACCCATCACTCCAACAGCTAGCTAGCTAAGCAGCAACCAGATGTATAGTAAAGTAAGGATTGCGAACGACGAAGACGAAGAAGAACAAGCTCTAACTCGAGGGAAATTTAATTTGGTGTCGAACGAACGAGCACCTTCTTTTATTGTATGAAGAATGTATATGTGAAATTTGTAATTTTACTTCTTTCTTCAATATATGCATATTTACTATCTCTTATCCTATATACAGAGTGTTCAAAAAATATTGTTCACAATTTCGATAGCAGATTTAAATTACCATCAAAATGTAAATCTGCAATTTTTAATATAATTTCTTTTGGACATGAATTTGAAGTATACATAGTTAAAAAATATTGAATTCTATTTGGGGGATGGAAAACATTAAAAACTACCCCCAAACTTTTTTGAAAATATCTCCAAAACATACGAAGAGATGGGAACAGGATTTAAATAAATAAAAAAGTAGATGGCGTAATCACTTTTGACGTACTTGCAATAGAAACCAAAACATTTATAACAAACAAATCTAATTTATAGTTCAGCCGCATAAAAATATTCCATCTTTCTAGCATGTACAGAACTGAAAAAAGTAATTTTAGGTGGTTTTTCCGATTTTTCGGGGATAAATATTTTTATATTTTATGCGGCTGAACTGTGAATTAGGTTTGATTATTGCAAATATCTCGATTCTATTGCAAATACGTTAAAATTAATTAGAAACAAGTGAAAACAAACAATTGACTGAGTTAATTGTTGAAATACCATGCATAGTCAGTGTTGATTTCTTTATCACATAACACATACAAACATGTGACACATACATAACTGATAATCAAGTATAGTACATATTATAAAATTTCCGCCTAATTGGCGACCTCACGGGAAAACAGTGATGTTTACGAAAAAATGTTTCAAACAAAAGTTGTTTAATTTTTGATAAGGAACATTTTTTTCATTTAAACTTTTGTTCTATCTCTAACGGTTTACAAGATGGGTCCTACGGACCCAAGACCCAATTGACCTATGATGCTCATTTACGAACTTGACCTCACTTTTTACGTCCTGAGTACGCTGTAAAAATTTCAGCTCGATATCTTTTTTCGTTTTTGAGTTATCGTGTCCACAGACGGACGGACGGACGGACGGACAACCGGAAATGGACTAATTAGGTGATTTTATGAACACCTATGACAAAATTTTTTTCCTTGCATCATTATTTTTGAACGTTACAGACTTGGGACTAAACTTAATATACTATGTATATTTCATATATACATGGTATAATGATTTTGTAGAAAATTTTTATATCTACAGTTTTTACTAAAAACTTTTTTCCATATTTTCGTTGTTTTCGAGATATTTCCAAAAAAATGATTTTACGGGTAGTTTTTAATGTTTTTCTACCTCCTAAATAGAATTCAATATTTTTTATGTACTTCAAGTTTATGTCAAGACGAACTTAATTAAAAAATGCATACTTCCGTTTTGATGGTAGTTGAAATCTTCATTTTATTGGACTCAAATAGAAATTTTACAAACCAAATTTTACAGCTCTACATAAGCTTAAAGAAGGACTGGGCTGATGATCTTTTTAATCAGCATAACGAACAAAAAACTGTTTTTAAACATAGCTAAAACTCATCCCCCATTAACGAATAGGAATTTTTATTCCAAATTTTGTTGGGTTATTTCACCAAACACGTTGTATGCCTCACTTTTAGTAATATATTTTAATATTATAAACATAAATATCGTCCGGCAATATTATTACGGCCGTTTTCAATACTACCGCCATAATTTAAAATGCACTCCAATTATTTTCCAAATACAAAATAAATGTCTACAAAAATGCACCTTCTTTCCAAACAGATTTTCTATTAGAAAGTTTAAAATCCGATGCAGTGATGAGTCATGTTGACATTTAAGTTCATCCTTATTTCAGTTTGTTTTTATTGTGTTATTTTATTGTTTTACTGTGTATATTAAATTAAAGTTTTGGACTTTATAATAACTTTTACACATCTGGAAAACATTTGGAAAAAACAAAATTTTATGCAAATGAAGAAATTTGCTTTTCTTATATAGGGACTGTAAAATTTTCTTGTTTAGCTTTTTATTTTTTAACATATGGCGACAAAATACATGTTTTTATCCACAATTGTGGTAAAATTGCAGAAATTTTTTAGTAAAAATAAAAAAACAGCGTATTTCATCAATCGAAATTTTTGTTCGTATCCACAGCTTTGAACTTTTTTTTATTGGTTTTGCTATTCTAAATAAAAGAGATAATTTTAAAGTACACATATCTGCAAAAAATTACTCAATTTCAGTCGCCCAGGGCTTTTTGAGTTTTTAATATCCCGTCTCATCAAGTTTTAAAAAAAAATGTATATTTGCTTTATAGTAAATATTTCGATTCAAAAAACAATGAATAAGCTTTCAAACATGCAAAGATCTCTTCTTTGCATGCTTTGCTTCTTCTCTTTCATAGACTTAGAAATAAGCTTTAAAATTATTTTATTTAGAAACAGTCAATTTTTTCGAGATCCAAGATTCATTAGATTTTTCCTACATGCATCGTTTGTTTAAGGGGCAGCGTATTAAACAAATATTACAATACATTTGATAATGTCGCACTCAATGACAGTTTAAGTTAACTTTTGTTGTTTTCAAAAACATACATAAAATGATAAAATAATAAGAATATATTTATAACAATTTAATGAATGAGATGAACTTATTACTTTACAAAATTTAAATGAAAACAATTGAAATCAAACTTAATATTCCCAACATCCTTTTATTATAGAATTATAATATATTTTAACATACATTAGTTATGCAAATTTTCAAGTACACCATCCATATTACAAAGAGATATCAAAGTTCAACAATTTTGATAAAACTACTTTGCTTCTTATAATAATCGAACATTTACATACAAACAATACTATCATTTTGTTATACAGTGGAACTTGGTTAAGTGAGACCTGGGTTAGTGAGAAACCTCCATATCTGGAACTCATGCTGAGGTTCCAACACTTTGGTACTGAATTAACTCAGTGGGACGAAGCAAACCTCTATATATGGGATTCGATCTTTCAATTTTATCGTCATAGTTCCTATAACTGAGACAGCGAGTGAATTTCATATGCATTAACCTCTGTAACTGAAAACTGAGATAACATCGTTTTGTTTGTTTACTTATTTATTCTTATTCTGTCCGCAAATTCCCTTCAATAACCTTCAGTTAATTTGGCTTTAGTATCAAACAGATGTTTAATTGAAAATTCCAAAGCGAAGACTCAAATCCTAATCAGTACGTAAAAAACTGAAGTTAATATCCGTTTATGAAAGTGAGAATTCACGCGATGAAGTCTGTGTCGAACTAAAGTTACAAAACCTACTCTTTGAAGAATAATTCAGAATAAAGATAATATTCAATCGCAATGTTCTGAAGAGGAGACAAGGAGAACTAAAACATGTACCTTTGTTTATCAGAATATCCTGAACTTGAACAGTATTTGCTAACATGGGTAAAGCAACTTTGTATAACAAAAACGTTCCAATAACTGAACTGATGATGAAAGAAAAGGCGATTTTGCGCGAGGGCTTGGTGTTCAATACTTTTGTGGCAGTAATGATATTGATAATACGTTATTTTATTTAAAAATCGCACCTCTATAAGTGAAATAACCTGTATTCTGACTTCTATTAATGGAGCCCTCTGTATATGAGACAGATATTTATTTGTCCCTGGATATCTGAGACACTGGGTAAGTGGAATACCTCTACAAGTAAGACAAGCTTGCAAGTCCCTTGATGTCTCATTTTACCAGGTTCTACTGTACTATGTATGTAATTTCATATTTAATTCCAGCTATACTGTAGTCCGGCTACATATGAGCTATCAAACATACCCAGATGTTAATGTTAACTCAACCCATATAATCTTACACCAACCCATTGAGTTAAAGTATGAGATATCACGGATTTTGGGGTAGTTTTTGAACATTTATTGAAAGAGAAATTAAAATATGGCTAGCCGGATTATAATATACTGCTGAAATTACAATCCGGCTACAACATATGTACATAATATATCCATTAGATTGAATTTTGTATGCAAGTTTCAGTTTCATATCTGTACATACAGTTATGCAGTTTAAACTTTATACCTTTCTTTAAGTCTCAAATGAGTAAAATTTGTAAATGTAGATGCTTTTGTCTATATATCGGAATATTCTATCTAAGTCATAGTATAGCTTTTCAAACCATGAAATATTAATTTCAAGTCTAAAGAACAAAGTCATCCTAGACCGGATATCTAGAGAATCCGGATTCGAGTGCCGGCTTCTGTATAATTTTTTCGTTTCGTTCTCTTTGTCCAAATGAAAATACGTAATGGCATTTTCCATTTAAGTGTATATTCTCACTCTCATATGTTAAGTGGTATAATGTGTTAATATAACAAAAGTTATTAAAAGTATCATGAATGAGAAACTTTGACTCATAAAGTACAAAAAAATTTGGAATAAATGTAAAAAATAGTTTCATAATAAAAATAGGAACAAAGTTGTTTAAAAACTAAAAAAACCCATAAATAAAAACACGATACACCTAAAACATAAAATTAGGGCTTTCGTGGTACATTGAGATTCACGAAAACGACCAATAGCTTTCGTCGTATTTTGGGCAGCTTAATCCGAAAATTTAAGTCGTATTTTCGACAAATTATCAAGTATTTTGTTATAAACAATTTAATTGTTCATAACGCTACCAGTCATGTAGACAATGATTTTTGCAGTTATAACTCCGCAAACAGTTATTATTATTCTTTAAAAGTAACACCTAGAAAAAAAGAATTTTCAAAAATATAACCTAGAATAAAAAATATTAAAAAATTTCGTGAATCGGGAAAATAGCGCTTTTTAAGATATTTTCGCGTATATCTCGGATTCTAATGAATAATGTATAAAACTCAAAGACATCTTATTTTCAATCTACAGGTCAAAATATTTAATTTAGGTGTCGGGAAATAAGCCAGTATCGTTTAAAAGAATGTTACACCACTTCAAAATCATGAAATTTAACGAAAAAACTCATGTATTTTATTTAAACGTTTTTTTTTATGTACAATTTAATAAAATACGAATATGTTTTATTATTTTCCTATAAAAGAAAAGAAAATATTTTATGCTAAACAAGACATCTCTTACTTGATTTTTCCCGGAGATATGATCATTTGAAGTTAAATATCGTTACTCGCGTGTGTGACCTGTTCGTGGCATTAACTGTGGCAGCCTACCGTAAAGCAGTTAATTCCAGTTTCAGCTCGTTTATAACAAGCGTATGCAAGAATATAAGTGTCAGCCCGGAAGGAAGCCTTTTCTCGTATTCCTTGTACAACTTTACTAATCATAACTAATCATAAAAATTTCCAGTTTACTAATTTTTAAATAAACATGTTAATTTTTATCTTTTTACGTACCACTTTTCTCAGTTCTTTCAGCACTTCTTGATGTTAATGCGAATCGATCAAGCACGCATACATAGAAATCAATATAAAACGGCGTTAATACATTGTTCTGGCTATGAAACATAAGGATATATTGAAAACTTCAAGAACTTCTCTGTGGCAATTTTACTTATAATCGAGAGATTTACGAGGCAATATCTTTTTAACAATATACCGGATTCAAAAAGTGTTAGAAAACTATCTTCCTCGAATTTATCCTTTATACCACTCTATCGCTCCAATGCAAGAGTTTCGGGGTATCCTGTATAAAACATATAAATTCAAGTAAAAACATAATTTAGTAAAACAAATAATTTTCCAGTTTCGTAACTATACAGAAAATCAGCGGGATGCAATAGATTATTAAACGTAACTTTTTATTATGTTCCTACATGCTTTTAATTTTTTTTTTTTTTTATTGTTTAAACAAGTGAAAACAAACAATTGACTGAGTAAATTGTTGAAATACCATGCATAGACAGTGTTGATACATAAATGTCACACATACATAACTGATATTCCCATAATTACATACTATACAAATTACGCCTAATTTTCGCCCTCACGGGTAAACAGTGATTTTTACGAAAAAATGTTTAAAAAAAATGGTTATTTTTTTATAAGGAATATTTTTGATATTAAAACTTTTGTTCTATCACTAACGGTTTACAAAATGGGTCCTACAGACCCATGACCCATTGATATCTCTTTTCGTTTTTGAGTAATCGTGATGACAGACGACAGACGACAGACAGACAGACAGACAACCGGAAATGGACTAATTAAGTGATATTATTGGGACTTAACTTAATATACCTTGCATATTACATATATGCATGGTATAATAAACTAAATATACCTTGCATGTTACATATATGCATGGTATAACAAACTTGGGAATGGTATAAAAATTTTAAACAGAGATTGTAGTACAGCTACTAGTAATCATATTTTATGATTTAATTACAAAAAAAAAAAAATTAAAACTTAGTAAATTATTTAGTTTTTTAAGCGTCTTTCGTTTTATTAAAAAAGCAATTTTTATACCATTAATATATGAAATATACATAGTATATTAAGTTTAGTCCCAAGTTTGTAACTCTTAAACATATTGATGCTACGAAAAAAATTTTGGTATAGGTGTTCATAGAATCATCTAGTTAGTCCATTTCCGGTTGTCTGCCTGTCTGTCTGTCATCCGTCATCCGTCGTCTGTCGTCTGTCGTTTGTCGTCTGTCCACCGTCATCACGATTACTCAAAAACGAAAAGAGATATCAAGCTGAAATTTTTGTAGTTTGCTGAGGACGTAAAAAGTGAGGTCAAGTTCGTTAATGAGCAACATAGGTCAATTGGGTCTTGGGTCCGTAGGACCCATTTTGTAAGCCGTTAGAGATAGAAAAAAAGTTTAAATGTAAAAAATGTTCCTTATTAAAAAATAAACATTTTTTTTAATTATGGCAAATTGTATAGTATTATATGGATATATCAGTTATATGTATTTGTGTGACATGTATGTATGAGTAATGTGACAGTGTAATCAACACAGTATATACATGCTATTTCAACAATTTACTCAGTCAATTGTTTGTTTTCACTTGTTTTGTTTGTAGTTTATAATTAAATATTCTTTTCCAAACAATATTAATCTTATATATTATACAGTTCCCTTTATTTTTGCAATATATGAGGATATATTATATTTAGTCTAAATTTTGTAATCGTTACGAATATAAATGATAGAAAATATATATTGATACTTGAAAACACCCAATTCGCACCGTGTGTGAGTTTTATTGGAGGCGCTTCCATGGTAACGATACACCACTTTAATTATAGAATTGTATGGATGCATATATAATTTTATGGATTGCATTTATGACTTATAAATATTATTGTCTCACAAATTTAAATATATAATTATGATAATTTACATTTGAAAATTAATATTTGTGCAATTTGATTTCTTATTTTCACAATTTTTAATGGATTAAGATTAATTAATTAGTGTTTTTCAATAATTTTAATTTTGACATTTTCTATAAGATTAACGTGTAAAGAACTGCAAATTAGTCATAACAGCCTCCTTTGTCGCCAAAATTTTTCACTGGAAGCGCTGGCATCGATTTTATAGTCCCTACCATGACTACGCACACAACGAATTGGTTCATTTCTGTCAACAAGATAATACAATAATAAGCAGAAATTGTTCATTTCCAGACAATAAAAATTAGAACTTTAATTTTCGATAAAACATTAGAGCATTAAAGTATTCAATTATAAGAAACGAGAGTTCATGAAACATTGAGAAATCAATCAGTAAAAACTGAGATTGCATTTCATTTTATGTACTCATAAAAAATTAATAAAACTTGTAATCGAATCTTTTACAAGGTGCATCAAAACAATGATGTCCAGGGCCAGTCAATGAATCTTTATAAAAAAAATTTCGACGGCTATGTTAAAAGCTAGCATAAAGAAATTAAAAAAATTTGTGCGATCTTGCTCAGGGTGTGAGACCTACCTATTCTCGGGGGTGAATAAATTTAAGATGAAAATGAATTAGGGGTAGAAAAGTACCATTAAAACATATTTCGAAAAGTCAATGCTTTCCGAGTTATTGGCTATTGAAATTCGGAATATTTATCTTCAAATAATTGAAAAAGTTGACATTTTTTGAAAAATATATATCAAACACTTTTTAAAGCATTATCTGAAAATGAAAAAGTTTCAAGTCATTGGAGTTGTAATGAAATTAAAGTTTCACGGACGTTTCTTTTTATGTTTGCTTTAGTACAAAAACTGATAACTTTGCAACAGGAACTAAAATGAACTAATGCTAATCGCTATCCAATTAACTTTATTTAGGTACTGGCAACACGCTCAAAAAGTTCTAGCAGATTCGGATATAAATTTTTTGAAAGATTGCAAAAGATTTAGAGAAAAATTTAGCTTTTTTTTCCTTTTAATTAATTAAAAAATATTTTCCATTCTAATTACTAAACTGCCTAGATTACAAGTTTTTATCTCTTATCTTTATACTAAGCCTTTATGACTCAATTATATCACTATAATCACATGGCACTTCATTTTTGCCAAACTGCGTAATATTAGCCAAAAGAGAGGCAAGCATACTATATTACGAGTTTATTTATAATATCAAGAGTTTTTATAGTCCACAACAAACCAACTTACCCACCCCCACCCCCACAACGAACTGACAAAATAAATAATAAAACTTTTTCAACTTCTCATTTATACAATAAGAATATAATAAAAATATTTTTACCACAAAATTTTTATACCTCAAAAAAGAAAACTAAAAAATATAAAATTTTAAAATACAATTCATCGTTTTCAAAAACACAATACAAAACTATCGTATAATAATATAAATAAATAAATCTGTCAACAGCAAAACTCAAATATTTAATAACACAAACATAATATAACATAACAGATTTTTGAAAATAAAAATTTGTTAAAAAACTTTTAAGTCAGCAAATTTATTTACAGCTAGAATGAAAAATTAATTTTATATCACGTATGGAAAAGGAGCAAATGCTTGCTAACTTTGAAACAAATACCACCACTTAATATTCTTTAACCCACTGACCTTCGCTCAAGCACCTTTAAAAAAAAGCTTTATATTCTTTGAAAATTAAGGCTGCAGCCTTTGGTCTTGCTTTGGGTTTTCGCTACGCTTGAAAAAGCTAACTAATTAATTACATGGGTAATTTTGTTTTTCTCTAATATTTCTAATTCTTAAACATTTACCAAGCTAATTAAATTTTGACTTCACATATATTTAATGTCAATTTCAGTGTAGGATAACATATCAGATTTTATGTTACACGTCGTATACGACTACTGTAAGGCACGCTCGCTTTTTTATTTCGCTTTTACTAAAATTATAATAGTCGCAGAAACGATGTAATGAAGTTCGAATAATTAGAACAGGAAGTCAGATTTGAATGTGGTTTTCGGGATTCGATTCGTTAGATCGTCAGGAAATTTTGTGACCAAAATTGATTTATAAGAAATTAAAAATATGCAATTTGTATAAATAAAATGCTTTTTATAATTGCATTTTAAATTATCCGAAAATTAGTAAACTCTCAATTCGGTTAATAGTGATGTAAATATACTAAATTCGCGTTAGCGGGTCGCTGAACACGAATATTGTGGTAGAATTGGTGTCCAAGATACCTAGTGCCCAGGATAAACGGATCAATTCCGGTAGGAGTTTTCGGGAAATTCATTATAATAATCGGTCCAAACTCGTAACTCAAGAATTTTTTAGGTCGCTTATACGAATATCGTGACAGAATGGGGCATCAGGTACCTGTTGCCCGGAGTACACAGAGTGTTAAAGGTACCCTGGACACGGGATACTTCGTAGATCAATTTTGTTGCAACATTCGTTTTCAGCGACTCCAAAAACCACCGTGAACAAGTTTGGAATCATTTTCATCACTATTAACCGAATTGCGAATTTAGTATATTTACGGTTAATTTAAAATTCAGGTATAAAATACATTTAATTTATGTAAATTTCATATTATTCACAAAATTTCCTGACGCTCTAAAGAATCGAATACCGAAAACAGTATTCAAATCCGACTTACTGCTCAAATTTTTCGAATTTGCCATTTTTAGTGTTTCGTTTCTATGACTATAAGCGTGGATGCCAAATGCAGTTTTTATTTTTTGTTTTTTCCTTATAATTCTATTTAAAATAGTTTCTAGTTACGTACTGGTAATTTCTCTATCTACATTAATGAAAAAGTACTTACTATGTACAAAGCCTCAACAACTAGAAAACTGCTACACATCGAATACATTTTCTATGAGTAGACGTTTGTTAAAATTAAGATATACAAATCACGTTTGTATTTAAAGAGCTTAAGACTCAATTATTAATGTATAAGAAAAATATAACACAATAGAGCCCACCATATACAAGCAGAAATAAAATACGAAAAAAGATGACTTTCCAAACAACGAATCTTTTATAGAAAGAAAGTTTTTATTGGGTGGCTCAAAAAAAACATTAACCAAAAAAAATGTAGCTTTAATTGATATTAACTATAGAAGAGGTTGTTGAGAAATGGTAGTTATAACAAACTAGGGCAAGTACAATATTGTTTCAATTTAAAAATCGAATCAAATTTCTCTAATAATTTCCCAATCTTCCAGTATATTTTATTATACTTGTTTTTTAAGAAATTCACCTAGAATAAGGCCATGCTATTAAAGTTTAACGTCATAAGAAGGTAGGCTATTATCACAAACAAAATATTTATGATTTTTACGAATTTTTATCCGGTTGTTGTGTGATCCCTAAACTTAAATAATTCGAAAAAGTGGAAAATTTATTTTGTCTCTGTTGTCTTTCTAGAGTGATTTTGATTCAAAATTGACGAATTTCAATTCATTTGATTATTTTTCTGAAAAATTGAGTGAAACCGATCACATAAATTCCTCTTCCTTCTTCAATTTTCTTAAGTCAAGGCATCCCATTAAAAAACCGGGAAAATCACTCATTTTTTATCAATTTTTTTTGAAATTTTTTAATTAACCGTTCAAATCACACAAAATCTAAATTTTGTGTTGAAAGTCAACATTTTGAAATATTCTTTTTCTTACCCTAAATGCGGTGTTATCACCTTTTACATATTTCACCAAATGCATAGATATTAAGGCACATTAGACTTAAGAAGATTAGAGATGATGTCCATAAAGCTTGCTACAGATATTCACGTCATTTCAACTCAAACTGCTACGATACCAAACAGGCCAGTTCTTTAAGAAATTCATAGTATGGTAGACAAAGTTTCTGAACCACTGAATATATATAAATAAAATACTTATTGACCCTATAAACGAACTTATTCTACTTTAGTAGTAAAAACAACTGATAGATTTTTGTTTTATATCTGTTTTTATTTTTCAAATAATTGGAGCTTTATCAACTTTATTGTATGCTGTCTTAATGATTTATTTTATCAAGCCAAAGCAGAATATTAAAGAACAGTTTGTAAATGTTGTTAATTTAGAAAAGTTACCAAAAACATGCGAAATGACTATCAAAAAACCTATTCTATATTCTATTATTCCTGTGTAATATTTATAAAATATGGTTTAGCGATTATGACCAATTTTACAAATCAAAATAAAATATGAGGCTACCAATGTTCCTATGATAGCGCATATTAAAAAAAATAAGCATTCGATGACTAACTCATTTCATATTTCGTGGACATGCATAAAAATATCACAGAAAGAAAGCCAAGCTTACTTATTACTTACTTACAAGCTATACAAATACATCGCCATTTTAACTTTGTGTTTTAGTTTTCAGTGACATAGTGCATGCTTTATAACAAAATTGAAATAATTAAAGAAAAATAGCTAAAATAGTATTTATATTTAATTATAAGCAGTACACTTTCATACCAAAACGGTTGGATATTTCTGTTTTTTTAAAATTTCTGTTTTTTGCTTTTATATGCGGCTGAGCTATAAATTAGATTTAATTATTGCAAATATCTCAGTTTTGCAAATACGTCAAAGGTGATAAGAAATGATATTAAAAAAAGTTTTGATATCTACATTTAAGCTTTTCCACATGTTAGTGTGTTTACGAGATATTTTCCAAAAAGGTGATTTTGGGGGTTGTTTTTCATGTTTTTCTACCCCATAAATAGAATTCAATATTTTTAACTATGTATACTTAAAATTTATGTCAAAACGAACTTATATTCAAAAATGCAGGCTTCCGTTTTGATGGTAATTTAAATCTTCATTTTATTGGACTAAAATTAGGTATTCTTCATATGGCCATCTTATTCCCCCAGAGCAAAGTCATGAATCAATCACGAAATACTGAAGGATTTCTAATTTCATAACCTGCTGCTATAAACTAAATACCATTGAATGGTAATAGTCAAGTAAAAGCAATCTTTAGATAAATCTTAAGAGGGTTTTGAATCAGAACAAGACGTGATACTTATCAAATTATGAGTATGAAAAAAATGTGAATTACGTCTTTTTTTGTTAAGTCAAGAAGAAGAAATATTTTAAGAAGGTTTTGATTTAAAACAAGACGTGATACTTATCAATTCATGTTCTGAGAATGAATAAAATTTGAATTGAATGTTGGAATGATAGTAGACGACAGTAAAAAAAAACCATAGCATATCTAAAATATTTTGAAACAGTAGCATGCTTTTGCAATGTGCGTGCATCATCACACAGTTGCAAGAATATATGTTCTTAATAAGGAAACTGGTCAAAAAATACTTTTTTCAAAAAAATAATTACTTTCTATACTCTGATTTTTAAATAATCAAACCTTTATTTTCTTGAATAAAGTATTAAGATTGTTTTTTGGGTTTTTTATTTTCTTTCAAATAATTTACTAATTTAGACTTCTTAAACTTAGGTTTAGAATTCTGAATAGTAATTCTTAGTTAAAATAGAAATAGTTAAACAAATACTGTTTGTTTCAAAATTTACTCTACCAATTTACAAAATTTAAAAAACCCCAGACAAATTTTTCGGGGCGGAACCCTGAACTCGCATTTGAAACATATCTCTCTCTCTATTAAATTACCTTTTAAAGAAAAAACAAAAATCAAAATCGTGTCATTCGTTTAGGCTCTACGATGCCACAGACAAACAAACACACACACATAGTAGTCAAACTTATAACACCTCTTTTTTTAGTTCGGGGTTACAAATCAATATAAAGATAATTTTAAAAGAAATAATTTTTGTTGGAAATATTTTTCTGCAAATGTCATGCTTTTCGAAAAAAAAAAGATGTTTAAGTTTTGACTTTCGTCAAAACTTAAAACTTTGGAAAAACTTTGTTTTTTTCAATTTATATAAAAAACTATTATAAATAATAAAAAAAGGAGCAAAAAGAAGTGTTCACTTCAATTTAAAGCATTTTCGAATCACCAAGCCTTTTTACATTTCTACATGAAACCCACGGATCCGTAAACAAGATAAACTCTTTAATTCAGTCATATTTTACCTAATTTGATCATAAAACCAAAACTGCAACCAGACGATATAAAATAGGGTAGCCTAATTGACATACAAACTATGAATTCATTTCAAAGATCGCGGGCATCAACTAGTTTAGCATACTTGTTAAAAACTATTTTCCATGTGAAATCATAATAAAAAATTATTATAAATTAAAGATATTTTACTTGATACAAATATAATATGCATACATACAAATATCATTTCATATTATATTGTATTTGAGACATTTAAATTGAAAATATTTCACTAGAATAAAAGAAGAAAAAAAATTATATACATATATACAGATATATATCCCAGGAATATACAAGAAAGACAGCAGAAAAAAAGAGAGTATGGCAAATATATTCATTCAAATATATATGTAAGTATAGACTATGAAGAACAAACCGGAATTCAATATTCCCGGTATAAAAGTATAACAAAAAACGGAAATACACATCCATACAAGTTTTATAAAAATTGGTTGCCCATTTCTTGCATACAAAGAATATTATGCACATAACATTCATTCTTGTATCTATAACAACTGTTTCTGTATATTATATAGATATTGGTGGTTCTGACTTGCACCTTTTTCGTCATAACAATTTTATTCTTCAATTTTTTTTCCACATATAGGGTGTTTCCTAATTTTAAACAGGTCATTGATCATCAATCAATATATATAAAATGCTAATGTTAGTACGTGAAGACAGGGTTTTCTCTATGATCACCTACTCCAATCAACTTCGCGTTGGGGCGGTAAATATCCCTTGGATGAATGAAAGTGGGTGGTTGTGGGTGGCAAAAATGTGAAAAAATATATATCTGTCCTTTTTTTACTCATGTGAACTTTCGAAAATTTTCAGAACAAATTTCTGGAATGATCTAGAAAGTTACAAAATGTGTGTAACGGTCAAAATCGATTCGAAATTTTCTAGAAAATTCTGGAAATGATCTAGAAAGTTTGTTTAAATTGACAACTACAATCATTATCAACTTTAAATTGACAGCCGAGAGTTGTTGGAACCATCTCTGGGCGACTAGTAGAACTATCAAACCAGAACAAGGCACCAACTTTCTGGGCTTTTATCCAAAATTAAAATCTTTTAGTTTCAACCAAGTTTAGTGTTTTTTCAAGGGTTTTTTTTGTTAAAAGTAAGTTATTTATATTAAAATATTCTGCCTGGATATAAATTTTACTAAATTTAACGATTTTCTAACAAGAAAAATGATAATAGAAACCAATAGAATAGAATAAAACCCTTCTCTCGAACATTCATTTTAACCAGAAGCCTCTAGAATAATCTCAGGGTATAAAAGGAGACTCTCGGTGACTTGAATCAGTTTTTCTTGAGAAACCACAGAGTTCGAATCTAAAAGGAAACCAAAGCGAGAATAAATGGAAAGCATATTAATCAAATTAAATTTTTGAAAATGTTTCTAACTTTGAAAGTGATATACAACTAAATTTTCTGGTACTAGAAATTTATAAATTCGACGGTATATTATCCAAAATCCAGCGACTTTCCGTCAATCTGATCGTGTTTACAGTCGAGAGAAGATTAATTGAAATTAAGAGTGAACAGTAATGAAACAAATTCAAGTGATTTTGACAAGTGAAAAAGAACGAACTATTTGAATATTCTAGAGTGTTCTGGTACTAGAAATTTCGATATTCGACGATATATAGAAATTTGTAATATTTACGTTAAAAAATGGATTCTTAAATATTATTTATACCATTAAACATGCGATGTATTTTAACCTGAGCAACGCCGGGTTGGCTGCTTGTATTAAATAAAAAATTTAAAGAAATTCTGGACATAAAACGTATGATCGATTCATTTGTGGCACATCAGAGACGCAGATACACCCCTCTTTTTAGTAGACAGTTAAAAATATTTATTTAAGAAAAAACTTCTGAGCTTTGAAGGTAGAAAAGCCCCAAATGCGAGTCACAACGGACTTTTATTCAATTGTTAGAATCACTCCAAAAACATTTCTAGCCTACTTCTTACTAATTTTCAGTCATATTTACTTCAAATTATAAAAAGGTAAATTTTTTTCGTTTAATCTAGGCGCCATTTATATCAATAAAATTTTGACACCAATACCGTAAGCTCCCAAGTTTCCAACCGTTCCACATACTACAATCTTTATCCTAATTCATTCTAAATTTACATACCTTGTTGATAAAATTTATGTAAATATCAGTTTTTTTAATGACATCACCAAGAATAACAAATCGTTTTTTCGATAAACTAAAGAAAATTTGATCAATGTATTTAAACTATTATAAGCATTTTAAAATAAGCATTTGGCTTATTAAAAGTGGAAAAAAAAAGAAATTTGAATGATTATTCTGATGAACTATTTATTGCTTTAATTTGTCTTTCCACGGTAAACATTTAAATAAAATTATTCTCACTATTATTCTAGCCAAATTCTCGCCGTTTAAATTTTCCGTATTCAGCCTGTTACGTTTGTCTTATTTTTTAAAACTACACACATATCTAATTAATAATGAAATTCGCTTCTAGTTAACCATAAACCAATTATTATTAATAAATTATTTTTAATAAATATTATGAGCTATATAATTAACATAATGACCAATTGAAATTGAAATGTTATCCACTCGTTCAATTGAATGACATTAACAATAATAAACTCATTCGTGCAATTAACGATAATAATATGCAAATGTGGTAAACATTTAGAACAATACAGGATCCAATTCAATGCACAAAAGTCTAATCACGGAGAGATATAAACGTCGACGGTTAACATGTTTACTAAAACACCTATATTTACTCTGAAGTCTCCTCTAAATTTTTTCATCAATACAGTTTTTGCTTTTCTCATTAAAAGTATTTGAGTAATAAATATTAAATTCACTTACCATATCGCCAGAGTCGGAAGCAAGGGCGTGCGGGGGGGAATGAAAGTCCTAGGACCCCTAGCTTCACCTGAAAACAAAAAAAATCTATTTAAAGAACAATATGCGAATAATATAATAATAAGTTATAGTAATAAAACCAAGAAATTGTGAAAAATTTTCATTTATGCACGAACTATTCTCTTTTTTCAACATTTTGAATCTGGCACAAAAAACTATCGATTTCAAAAGTTTCATGCTATCAATTTCAAAAGTATAATAAATTTTTAGTAAATAAAAATTTATGTTACAAGCCTGAAGTTTCAAGCGTTTCTGTAAAACTTTTTCTTATTTCCACGTGGTCCATCGAAGACAGAACATAGATAATTTACATTTTATTCACTAGTGCGAATGTCACAGACAATTCAAACATGGATGGAACAATTTCGCTAATTCTTTTTTCGTTGAGTTAATTATTTGTCTGTAGAAGGTTAATTGTAACACAAAAGATTAAACACAATCAATGGTGGAAACGCATATAAATAATGCTTTGTATTACCTTATTATGTACTTATGTATTTATTTGCGCTCCACCATATTTATCTAAAATTGTGAACAGGTATTTAAATGGTATTGAGGTATAATTTATTGTTATTCAGGTATTGTGAATAGATATTTATTAGAGATAAATACTAGCGTAGTGGCTCCACTGCCGAAGGCTTCAGCCAGGCCTGTCTGAGAGATAGTAGTAAAATTTGTGTTTAGCGTGCGGGCTAAGCAGAGGGTGGACTTTCAAGCTTAACGGACTAAGCGGGTGAACTAATAATGAATTGGAGCTGCAGATAGATAGCTTTTAATGAATTGGAGTCTCAGGTTAATTAAGATTAATAATCGCTCTAGCTAAGTTCACCGGGGTCATCTAGATTCTAACAAAACAGCCAGGTTGCAAGTATTTCAGAAACGTTACCATAACTGGCAAGAAACATTTAAATTTGTGAAAATCGATAGTAAAACTTCAATGAGAGTATGTTTTTATTCGATTTTAGTTGTAATTTTATAAGAAACAAAATTTTTATTCTGAATGAAAGAAACTGAAATCACTTTCCATTGAAATTAGAAGATGAAATCATGTAATTATCGATCTGGCATAGCCGATTTACTTATCAAAGATTTCAAGTTTGGCATGCCATAAAATATTTGGATTTTAGAAAGATTGTAAGAGTAATCTAAACACCTAGTAAGATAATATGCTATAATATAGTTAATATTGAATGTAAATCGATCTAAGATATGCAAATTAAATGATCTCAATATTATTAAAATCATGTTTATTTGTTTACATAATAAGTAATATGATCGATAATATTATTATTACTAATGTGTTTGATTTTATCTGAAAATAATAAACTCACAATTCACGGCACTAATTACTTAAGTAATAAATAACAGTCTTCACCGGATGTCTAAAATATCAGTACTTTCATTTAAAAAGAGTCGTCAGAATTTTATTCAAGTCTAAACTCCAACTTCCATTGTCTAGGTTCCTATATTTTTATGTTATATTTGTTTCATTTTTAGTCCATTTTGATAAGTTTATCTTCCTTATCATCTCGGTGGATTCCTGCAAGTCCAGGCACACAAGAAATAGTGCAAACTTTTTTACGATAATGATTACTACTCTATTATACCACAATATGCTTAAAAGCCATCTGAGAATGCAATTTAGTCAAGTTGAAAGTACCAAAATTGTCAATGTCAAAATGTGTGGCATCATGAAAATTTTTTTAGCTTGTCATGCAAGTTTTTATGTCGTTTTGATCACAGTATTTATTACACCATGTATAAGCATTATTCTTATTATAGAACCATAAAAATTTATTCCCCACGCTTGACCTAAGAATCAACATGTCTACAAACAAGAAATATGTCTACAGACAGGGATGTGTGACTTTGTGAAAATGAGGGTGAGTTTTTCTCCGGTGAGTTTATCAATTTTTTGATGACGCTAAAATCTTAACCAGTATAGAACATTTTGATTAAGTCGTTCAAAACTTCTTAGATATATGAGACACGAATACCCGTTTGTATGAAATATTCACATCTTGGCAAGGATTCAAGGGTCCAACGAAGTCCCCATAAAGATGTGTTAGAAATACGTGTATTTCTACACTGTCTTCATCTAGTATTTTATCGACAAATTCTTTAGAATACAGGGTTGTTCAATAAGATATTACCACGTAAATGAGAGTCATTTTATCCAAAAATATTTTACCACTTTATTGAGAAAGACACATGGTTCAATAAGATATTACCACTTAAACGGAGAAGTCGTATATTTATTAACGACAATATATACTATCATATTACGTAATAAATTTTACTAACATTTCTCTCATATTAAGTTTTTAAAATACATGCCCCACCCATTTAAATGATAACAGCTTTTTGCACAAAATGTTTTTCATTTAAGAGGTAACATCTTATTGAACATTCCTGTACGTAGCATACGTAACTCAGTCTGCTACCAACTAATATCTACCTAATTAATTCATGCATCTTGCATCATGCATGATAAGTTGATGGAAATATCGCAGTAGAAATATATGTAGTTAGATAACAACAATAATGATATACACACAGTTAGTTAAGTTCGAATCGTGTAGATGATATTATAGGTGTTTGGAGTCATGGAGATGTGTAGGAGTTTAATGTAGGTATTATTATTTAGTAATACCGAGTGAAAATTTAATCGAATTTAATTGAAACAAAGGTATTTCATCCAACCCACACAATGCTTTCAAGAACATCTTAATCTTAATCTTAATAACACCAGGATATTTCTTAAGTTCCTTTTTGCCTGCCTGCCTTTTATGACATTGAGGCAAAATTCACCAAATGCGCACGGTAACTCATCATAAGTAAAAGTTGCTAACTGTCATTATTTCAGCTGGGTTTTGATGAACGGAAAGTGGCCCAAATTACAGAAGAAATCGTTGCTATTAGGAAAGTAACGATCGCTATGTATGAGCAAGAATCTTATCATAGTGGAAATGGCATCCTAGGTCAAGTTGAATGTCTGAGTAAAATGTCCGCTTATATACCCAAAAAATTTTTGCTTGGAGCATTTTTATCGATAAAACTTATTTGTTAACTCTATATGTGACATAGTAGTGTCTGTATATTTTTGGGCTCGTTTTTTTACATTTTTTCAACTCCATCACGTTAAAAATCACTTATTGATTGGGTGGTAAAATGAATTTAAATACATGCAGGACCTTGAACAGTATTAAGACTTTTATTCTTGTTGCAGAATAAACGATGAGTTGTGAGAGAATCCACAAAAACTTATAGTTTTAAGATTCTATATTATAAACCTTCAAAGTACATATAAACTTTTGTATATAAAATTTAAGCTAAGAACATGTCAGTTAATATTTATTTGTGGCGGGTGAGTCGTATCCTTATCATTTTGAATTAATGAGAACAAAGTTTAAAATTGACAGGACCATAGCCTAAAATTTTCCGGAATGGATATAGGGAGGAACTTCTAGTGTTTGCAAATATCATCAGTCCCATTATATTTAATTACGATTATAATATAAAAGCGATATAATAACAAAATGCTTTCTGAAAATCTAAACTAAGTTATTTTGATCAATGGGATACACAATACCTTATCGACACATACTAATACAAACAGATAAACGTAAGAGCCAGCTTAAAAATTTACATTCAATTTTTCATAAATGCCACACCCAAAAATGATTATTATTCTATTATCAATCTCCCGTTTACCATTAAGCTGGTTTAGACAACTTTTTGCAAGATATTTCAAGTGATTCCATTACCATATATGCTAATCTTAGCATAAAGTGAATGTTTTACAAATTAAACGGAAAAACTTGATTAATTGTTTTAAGTGATTCTTTATGTAGTAACAATATATAACTAAGAAAAGTTCATTAGCTATTATGTTCTATCCGCAATATATATTGTATGTAACATTGTTCTTTCTTACCCAAAGAGTAGGTACTTACAGTTACTTATTCAGAGCCTTAAGGTAAAAAATTTTAATTGATAAACTTTGATAAAGTTTTCTTCTCAAATATAATCTAGAAAAATTTATTTTCATTATTCTTATATCAGTGGTGAAGATTATTTTTTTACTATATAATATATAAAACAAGTGAAAAAAAAAACAATTGACTGAGTTAATTGTTGAGATGCCAAGTATAGACAGTGTTGATGACGCAATCGATTGTTTTTTGACGTCACGTAAATAAAAAAAGATATAAACTTTTAAATAGCCACATACATATAACTGATATTCCCATTTTAATACATACTGTAAAATTTGCACCTAATTAGCGCCCTCGTGGGTAAACAGTGATGTTTAAAAAAAATCGTTTCAAACAAAAGTTGTTTATTTTGTTATAAGGAACATTTTTTACATTTTAACTTTTGTTCTATCTCTAACGGTTTACAAGATGGGTCCTACGGACCCAAGACCCAATTGACCTATGTTGCTCATTTACGAACTCGACCTCACTTTTTACGTCCTGAGCACGCTATAAAAATTTCATCTTGATATCTTTTTTTGTTTTTGAGTGATCGTTTTGACAGGCAGACGGACAGACGGACAGACAACCGGAAATGGAGTAATTAGGTAACACCTATACCAAAATTTTTTTCGTAGCATCAATATTTTTAGGCGTTACAAACTTGGGACTATGTATATTTCATATATACATGGTATAAAAATAATAATAATGCTATTTTATTAATTCTATTGTTTTTGGTAAATTCGAAACGATATTATTAATAAATTAAAATTAATATCACGCCTTTTCTTTAAAATAATTAATAACGAAAAAAATGTTTTTATTGTTTTTATTACTTTCGTTTAGTAAAATATAAGTTTATAAGACTTAATAATATTTAAGAAAAATCATACCAAAATGATCTACTTGTTAATTATAGTGTTTTTATACCATGTAAATATGAAATATACATAGTATATTAAGTTTAGTCCCAAATTTGTAACGCTTAAAAAAATTGATGCTACGAAAAAAATTTTGGTATTCATAGAATCACCTAATAAGTCCATTTCCGATTTTCTGTCCGTCTGTCTGTCAACACGATAACTCAAAAACGAAAAATGATATAAAGCTGAAATTTTTACAACGAGCTTAGGACATAAAAAGTGAGGTCGAGTAAATGAGCAACATAGGTCAATTGGGCCTTGGGTCCGTAGGAACCATCTTGTAAACCGTTAGAGGTAACAAAAGTTTACATGTAAAAAATGTTTCTTATTTAAAAATAAACATGTATTGTTTGAAACATTTTTTTGTACGCATGACTGTTTACCCACGAGGGCGTAAAGGCGCAAATTTTATGGTATGTATTATATGAGAATATCAGTTACATGCGTGTGGCTATGTAAGAGTGGATATCTTTCTTTCCTGTCTTGTCGTCAAAAAACAAGCGATAGCGTAATCAACACTGTCTATACACAGTATTTCAGACAATTGTTTGTTTCCACTTGTCTTTAACTGTATTTCTTCAGGGGCTTACTTTACCAAAACAAAAGTTTAAAGAACTAAAGAAACACGCTGTTGTAACTAGCTGAACTAAACAATAGTAAATAATTTCTGTAAGTTCAAAGAAATTTATTGACAGATATTGGTAATAAAAAAGTCATTATAAAATATCTCAAAAAGCATCCCACACTGTTTTTCAACTTATAGAAATTATTTTCTACTTTTTAGTACAGCTAGTTCGTGTGTATTTGGATTTTAATCTATTATTTTTTAGTTCAGCTAGCTTCAAAAGCAAGTTTTTTAGTTTTTATTAAGATTATAGAATCGGACAAGCTCATTAAATTATTATTTTTTTTAATCGGTCCTTGATAAGTGCGAAGTTTCAATTCAATCCGACGTTTTCGAGTGGGTGAAAATCACGTTCAAAGTTTCCATTACATTAAGTGTGTCGCATTTTAGATGAAGACATCGAAATCTGAACTACATACTTCTACTACAAATTGACAAATAGGATCGATTTTTAATATTTTGCCTAGCGTCAGAGATGGTTAGAGATATCGAAAAAAAATTAGTATATTTTTTTATACCCATATACCGATTTTCATGACAAGTTTTGCATTTTTTATTTTCTCATTATTCTGGTCTACACTCAAAATTATTAAAAAATATTATATTCAATTTCGTCTCTTATTTTTTCAAAATCTAAGGCAAGTTTAATTAATTGTTTTCAATAATTTTAATGGGGAATCGGTCAAGCAGGGAGTTTCCAATTTCAGACTGTAGGTGGCACGCAAGTGAGAGTGGTACTTCTAGCGGTAACCCGCTTGGTAATCCTGCTTGACCGATTCCCCATTTGAAATTTACTATATCATTTTCATGTAAAGAATTGAAAATATGTTTTTATAATCATATTTTAAATAAAACGCATGATTTATTGCAAATTTTATAATATAACAGCGCTGCGGTCAATTTAGCTGTCCCCTCCACCTACTATACTACCTGCCAATATGACATTACACGCTTTATCATTTTAGAGACTAATATTAATAAAATTGAGCATATAAAATTATTAAATTGACACACGGTATATTTATTCGTCCATAGATATATAATGTTTGTATAATGTGGAGAGGTAAATGGAGGTTCTGCATATTACACTTTATGTTATTGTTGTTATTCATTGATGATCTAACGATACCACATTATAAAATTATATATATTATCGATTATATATATTATATTACAATGCATTCACACTTCTCATTCTTTATGTTTTAAAGTGCTTCAAGAAATTGGAATTATTGTTTTATATTTATTGTATTTTAATGTGATTCAACACATACAATTCGAACACCTCAAGCTTTTACATATGTATACTGCTCCATACAGGTACCTCTTTCAAGAGTCAACTAGTATTTCTAATCTATTGTATTAAACTGCTTGTCTTTAAATTATACTTACCTATATTTTGCAAAATTCCTCTGAAAATAAATATTCTTAAAATTAGCTTTGAAACGTGATTTATTAATCAAATAAGGTTCAAAGCCCTATTCGTTGTGTGCGTAGTCATGGTAGGGACAATAAAATCGATGCCAGCGCTTCCAGTGAATAATTTTGGCGTTAAAGAAGGCTGTTATGACTAATTTGCAATTCTTTAAATCTCTTAAGTGTCAAATTAAAATTATTGAAAAATAGCACATAATTAAACGTGTTGCATTAGAAATTGTGGAAATAAGAGACCAAATTGCACAAATATATTGCAAAAAATATAATTTTTTGAATGTAAATTATCATAATTACTTATTTAAATTTGTTAGGCAATAATATTAAATTTTCAATGTAAGCCATACATGCAATACCAATCCATGCAATTATAAATCCATCCATACTGTTCTATTAATAAAGTAGTGTAGCGTTACCATGATAACGCCTCCAATAAAACTCATACACGGTGCAAATAATATAAATATAAAAAAAGCTACACAATCATTGACTTATCATTGGCACTGTAATTGGAAGATTTAGGAAGGGATATGGCAGCATCGAGATGATTGCGCCATAGCTTGAAACGTGATCGAAAATTAATAAACGCTGCAATTTGCGACTACTGAATCATAAAAAACACCTAGTTTGCATAGCCACTACAAAGCACATTTTCTGTATCGATGAACAATACTAGAATAGTAAACCGATTGCGTTTTAAAATTTTGAGTCAAGGTTCTCCTAATAATTTGTTATAGAAATTCAGACGATATCTCAAAACCTATTCGTCAAATGATTAAATGAACCAATTTTTTGTAGTTTTTAGGTCAAATTTACCATAAAAATTGAATTTTATCAAATTCTATAAGAAAAGAAAAGATTATGGCAAAAAAATCGAAAATCGAATTTGTTGTTTTTAACTTCGGCAAAACTCGTTATAAGGTTATTTTGCATTTCTCCTTTCGAAGCGATGAATTCTAGAACACAAATATTGTATCTTACCTAACATAACCCTGCATCATATCCAAAAGCAAAAAAAATCACGACTAAAAACTTGAAAAATGAATTAAAAATTTAGCCAAGATTGTTTACTGTACATCAGTTTTATATACACAACCATAAAGAGAGTCCTGTCTTACCGCTTAATTACATATTCAGAATAATAATAAAATTAAAATATGCAACCATGAATGTGCCAGTTACTATTTTAAAAAAACTCAAAAGCAACCCAGCTCCATTACTAAGATCATATTTCCCCCTCATTAGGTGCTTCATTATAAGGTATATTTTTTTGGAATGATTTTTTTGTCTTTTCATGTTTTTGAATTCTAAATTTATACATATAAGAGTAGGAAGAAGAGCTGGTAAATGAACCTAACAAATTGCATTTTCTCAACATTAACTTCATTTCCAAACAAGTTATCAACACTCAAACTCATTTTGGTTGGAATGTGAAGGTGCGCAGAGTCATAAACACAATGAAAAACATTAAATTACGAGATAACAGGTGACAACAAACAATTGCCTGAGTGAATTGTTGAAATACCCCCTGTATGCAAAGTTGAACGTCAGTGCGTGCATTATTTTTGATAAATTAGAAAAGTTTAACACAATTATAAATTTGATTTTAGAATATTTCGAAAATTTACGGAAGTATTTTTTAGAATTTTATCGGTCCACTAGTTAGGACCGTCAGTTAGGTTAAAATTACTTACAAATTTTCAACTCCCTATCTTTAATAGTTTTGGAGAAAATAGACACCAAAGTTTTGTACTATTTAATAATGTTTCAAACAAAAGTTGTTTGAAGTTTTTTTTTTAATATTTGCATTTTATGAAAGGAATATTTTTTATATTTAAATTTTTGTTGTGTTTCTAACGGGTTACTTAGTCAATATGATGGGGCAAAGGCGCAATTGACCTATGTTGCACATTTTCAAACTCAAACTGACTTTTTACATCTTAAGCACGCTAGACGAACGGAAGGAAAGATGAGCGGATGGACGAACAACCGAAAATGAATTAATTAGCTATTTTTTTGAACCCTTATACCAAAATTTTGTTCATATCATCAATATTTAAGCGTTACAAACTTTGGGCTAAAATTAGTATGGCTTGATATACATATATTTTATATATTCAGGGTATAAAAAAGAGAAGAACGCTGAAAAAGTTACACCGCCAAGAATAACTCCCTTGACTGAACTTACATTTTCAATCATGTATCTAGCTTAAATTTAAGAAGCTGCATAAAAAAAGAGGTTGAAAATCCCATTTAAAATGCTGAAATATATACCAGACAAATCTCAAAGCCCCATAAATCTGGTTCTGATGAAACGTATTTTTACATCCCTGTTAACCTCCAATACAGTACAAAAATCTACTTTTTTAATTATTAACAATTGTGTGAAAACAAACAACTGATTGAGTTAATTGTTGAAATACTATGTATTCAGTGTTGGTTACTCATATACCTATCACATTACACATATACCTATACATGTCACGCATACATAACTGATAATCCCATATTAATCATACTATAAAATTTGCATATAATGTGTGCCCTCGTGAGTAAACAGTGAGGTTTATAAAAAAATGTTTCAAACAGAAGTTGTTTATTTTTTAATAAGGACCATTTTTTACATTTCAACTTTTGTTCTATCTTTAACGATTTATAAGATGGGTCCTACGAACCCAAGGCCCAATTGATATATGTTGCTCGCGAGTTCGACCTCACTTTTTAACCGACTTCAAACAAAAACGGAGGAGGTTATCAATTCGACTGTATTTTTACGTCTTGAGTACGCTGTAAGAATTTCACCTTGATATATTTTTTCGTTTTTGAGTTATCTTGTTCACAGACAGAGGGACGGACGGAGGAACAACCAAAAATGGGCTACTTAGATGATTCTATGAACACCTATACAAAAATTTTTTTCGTAGCATCAATATTTATAAGCGTTACTTGGGACTAAATTTATTATACTATGTATATTTCATATATACTTGGTATAAAAAGCTGTATACGTAGGTCATTTATATGATAACGAAGAGTTTATATAAAAAGTGTGGGTATGTATTTAAAATATATTATTGGAATTAAGTATAAGACCACAACAGTATGGATGGAGTATCTGAGATGTAGTACTTTAAATAATGATAATAATAACAAACATTGAAACACAACAGCGACACAATATTGTACTGCATGCAGCAAGCGAGCACAATATATAAGTATAAAGAGAGCTATAGTGGAGTCGATGACATGAATAAATATTAAAAAATATCAATTTACATAAGCTTTTAAAAAAGAGCATCAATGTATCTATTCAGCATTGGTTGGTTGTATCATATACCGTAACACTTTCTAATACCTATACATTTATATGTATATTGAACTATACAGTTGTTCCTGCAACTTGTATCACGTAGTTTAGAGCTTCAGCAATTATTAAAATGATATAAATGATGCTTAAACTATAACCACACAAAGAAAAGACCGAGAGAGGCGATCTGGAAATATAGTAAATCGTATTTATGTGTTGAGAGTGCCAAGGCAATTTTAGATTTAGGGTTGAAATTATTTGTACCTTATTTTCAACTTTGATGATGCATATTGTTATAACTTCATGAATGTAGACGTAAATTAAGAATGCAATTTTTCGATAACTGTTTTGCTTTTCGAAATATCCAAAGCTAAATTTTCCATTTCGATATTTTGAAAATTACTTTTCGGATATCGAAAAATTTTATTCTTACTTTTCGACAAATATTGTCGAGATATAGTATAATTCATCATCAAATTGAAAATATGTATTTGTATCATTTGTGTCCCCACTATCGTGCTCACACATTCTTAATTTGGATTTTTTTGTTTTCAATAATTAATTAAGGTTTTAAGTTTAGTTCAAATTTAAGTTTTTTTATTAAATTTTTACCGGCTTGTGCTGGAGAAATCTATGAAAAGATATCATCCATCTACCGTTTTCCCATTAGAAAAATGTTAAGTATGTCTACTTTTGAAGTCATTTATTTATTTAAATAATCGTTCAACACCGCCTAAAATTTTCAAAACTATTTATTAAAAAAATCAAGCCTTCAAAATTGCCCTAGCGTTCGTACATCCTTAAATAAAATTTTAATACTAAACAGGGTCTGTATTCGAAACTTTTCAGAGAGACAGTGCAGTTTTCTCTTATTCGAGGAGAAAAATGTTCTGGAGATATCCTTTATTTACCATTAAAGTTTCCCCAAAATTCAATTTAGTGCAAGCTTTTTTCCATGACAAAGTTCAAATTTAAAATTAGTGAAAAATATTGAATTACTGACAGTTTAAGCTAATTTGGAGAATTTACTATTGAATGAATTATAATTTTCTATAGCCAATTGCTTTAAAATTGTTTTCAATAAGTATTAATTTTTATAGTAAATAAATGGTGGAAACGCAATGAAGTTATCTTATATATATATGTATCAATTCTTAGTATGTACATTTATTTGCGCTCCCACCATATTTTTTAAAGCTACTTTTTTACTATATCATATACAATATACTATATCACGAAAAAATAATTTTCGGTTTTGTGTCAATATTTCATGTTTTGAAGAACCCTAATTTTAGAAGTAATCTTGAAAAATGTAGATTATGTGTTTTCGGAAAAGCTTTAGGTTTTGAGGTTTTTTTGATCCTCATTCTAAGAAACTGTGTACGTATAGCGTTTATTTTTTTTAACACTACAGATCACATCGCTTGACTGTTGGTAAAATAATTCAGTAGAAATATTGAAAAAGAAACAAGATCTACAAATTATTTACTTTATAAAGGCAAACAACTTTGATTTGAAAGTTTTTTTCCTACAGTCAATACTAGTTACCAACAACTACGTTTTCAAATACAACTTCTATCGAAATATTCTAGAGTTGATGTTGAAATTTGTCAAGTAAAATGATATACATTTCTCTTGTTTTATGATTATTTTGAATGAATACAGACTAATTTTTAACATTTAATTCTTCAATTTTATTATTAAAGTGTTTAACATTTAACTTTCAATAGATTATTTCTGTGGTAAAGTTCAGTGCAGTTCTATTTTAACTTTTTTAAGAAAGTTAAAAGTTCAATGTTTAATTATTTTAAATTTTATCAAGGTATTAGTTTCTAGTATTACGATGTCTTGCCAACAATGAGCAGTAATCTAAATCTATTTAAATTTAAAAACAAAAAACCTTTGTTTGAATTTTTTTTTTAAAAACGACAAATCCCACTGGATGAAATTTAAAACCCCACTGAATGAACATAAAAATATATACACCAAATAAATTGAATAAAAATATTAATATTATACAAGTAATGAAATAATTGAAGAAATTTTTAAACCAAAACCCAATAAAATGTAATTAGATATGTCTGTCAATTAAAATGTAATACAAATTACATATATAAAATAGTTATTAGTAAATACATAATATTTAGTAAATATAATGATACAGTGATGATATTACGATATCCTATTAAATTTCCTTATTAGTTAATTTTTGATGTAACCAAATGTGTATCCTGTATTATCCAGTAATATTTAAATGATAAACACATGTATATTATATTTATATATAGTTTGGCTGTTGCTATTGACAACAGCCATTATTAATAGATCTAAATTAAAACTAGATTAGCTAGATAACTTCATATTCGTCATGGTACGCCTGTTGTCAATCTCTATAGAAATGTTAAAGTCTTAATCAAAAATATTTAACTTAATAAAAAATGAATCTAGGTTTCAAGGTGGCTTTAAAAAACAAACTAATACAAACAAACAAAAAAAAGATTCTGTAAAACAATTAGAATTGTAGTAAAAATTGAAAAAGTCGTATTATATTATACGACATATAAAATTAGTTTAAATTAGTAAGTGCTAGTTGTGCTAGCACTACTTTTCAAGAAGGTGCTAAAAACACAACGAGTTATCTTTTTTTGTTTGTTACTTTAACAATAAATGAGCCTATCTACCTATAGATCAAAACGATAATAAGCTTAAACTAAATCGACCCGTGCGGAATTCCGCTCCCATTGTTACCGTAGCCTGTGGCTACCCTGTACCCGTGCGTGGCTAAAAACAACAATCAACAAATTTCGTAGGAAAGTGTTGAAAAATATCAAAAGTTCTTAAATTAATATTAAAAGAACATGTTTTAAAAATAGTAAGTATATGTCTAGAGAATTAGGTTATCTGTAAAACCTAACATGTTTGCCTAATAATGTTTTGAGTATTATATGTATAGAGAGAATAAAGTTATTATTTAAATATATGATATTTTTGTTTGTTTGTTTTTTCCTAAGCGGTACATTTTTAGACCGTGAGTATATTTTTCGTCAAACCTAGACATTATAAGCTTGAAAATGAGAGGTGAATCATGGTGAATCATCCTAAAATTTTTCTTGGGTCGCTCCTGAATGTTAATGTATGTTATATACAATGTTGTTATTTGAATGGATAAAAGCTATTCTTAATGATAACAACCTGTACATATATTTATGATATTTGACACTGACCGAAAAGTGACGAACGATTTAATACCTACCTAAAACGTCCTATATACGTTATGAATATTATGAAATATGATTTATTGCGATTCAATCATAATAGTATTTTATTTTTTTTATTCATACATATTTTTGTTCATTGCATCATTTTTGAATTATTTTTGTTATAACAAAACGCGTTCGAATTTATCATACTCCAAATGTTATCCATAAACGCTGTCCATAAGACCCGTATATGTAGAGATTATTGAGTTTTATGTTTTTTGGTTCAAAGATTGTGAATTTTTTGGTTCCCTGCTGAACAATTTTTATCCTACTTTTGCTAAGACCATATTAAAATCCTGATTATAGATCTATAATTTTGTAGTCTAAGCCTCCAAAAACTCTATTTATGTGAATTTACAATATAAAACTCTCATCGAATCAATGTCATGTCAGGTTTTCCATTTAATATATTTTATTTTATTTATCATAATTAAATATGTGAAAATCATATCAACTATATATATATATATATATATATATATATATATATATATATATATATATATATAGATGATTTTCTATTAATATTTTATTCATTACATTTGATATATACGTTTTAGGGTTTCAGAATATTGTAATAGAAATCCTATAATTGATAAAAAAGAAAATCAGTTCTATACATTCAATTAAGTGAATTGTCTTCAAAAATGTGTTATTAATAGAAATATTCTATCAATAACTACCACGTTTTGATACGGACACGGAAATAAATGATGCTGTATATTCTTATTTCATTCATCTTTGTATTTGTGAGATTTGACGTTCAAAAATTAGTTCATCAACACTAAAATTCTCAGGATATGCGTCTAAGAGATGGTATAAGGTCGATCGGAAAATATACCATTATTTTCTGTCTAAACCGAATTTCGAATGGTTAACAGAGATCGGTGTAGATCTATTCATATCATATGAACAGGTAAATCTATATTGGTATCTGCATCTCTATATAGGTATCTATTAACCAATTGAAATTGGAATCAGAAGAAAGATAAAAGTGGTATAGGATTGTCTGAAAAATCATTCATGGAAAAAATTTATTTAGGTTAATTTGATAAGAGAGTTTAAAAATCAATAAATTTCATCAAAAATATGTCTCATCTGGTTATCAAATGGATGAAAATCGACCTTATAGCGTCTCCTGTACTATATTTTGTAATTTTGATCCAACATCGGGGTCATTTGACGATGAGTCGCATATTTTGTGTTGCTACTCCTTTTAGCGTAAAATGTGAAAAATAATAATAATGTACCTTATGATCACTTTTAATTTTCTTGATAGATAGCGTAATATAGACAGAAACCGCATGAAGAAAAAAACTTATTTACCGAGCAACCAAGCAACCGAGAGAATAGTCCCCATGGTACTTTTGTTTTCAAATAAAACTGAAATTCACTTTTTATGTATAAAAAGTAATAAATTTTGTCCTGACTGTGAATTTTAATGTTGTTTATTGTATGTATCTAAATTTTTCAAACCATCTCAAACTTTCTTTCTCGAATAAATCAAGAATCACGTCAATCTCTTATCGAAGTAATCGATTAATCGAGAACATGCTTTTTGGGGAAAGTCGATTAAAAAATCATATCGAAATGTAATCCTGCACGTTTTGTGTGGTCGATCGAAAACAGCAACCGTTTTCACTACGATATTCTGTAGAAAGGTCCAATATACAAACTTTAAAAAACTTTTTTTTTATAAGTCGATACGATTATTGTTACAAAAAAATAAAAATAAAAAATAAAATAAAACTCATCGTAAATAAAAGTTTTTTAAGTAGTGGTGTTGTTGTTACTATTTGCAAAAGCATTTCAAAGAATTTCACTTAATCTAATTTTCTACATAACATTTTAAAAAAACTTTATCTTGTTACAAAATAATATTGATAAATTTTTGTTTTCTATGTGTGTGTGTGTGTTTTATTTTTTTATTTTACTTTAGGATGTTTATAGGGTCTTGAAACCCTATAATACTTCATTAACCCTTATAACATTGCTTGTATACACATCTCATTTTTACTGTATCTACTCGAAGGATGTATTTTATATCTCGTATCACACATTTGTAACAAAAGTTCATGTAGTTCATTTGGACCAAACCTGTGTATAGTCGCAGAAACAAAACACTAAAAACGGTAAAAGTTTGAAAAATTTTAACAGTAAATTGGATTTGAGTGCGATTTTCGGCAGTCGATTCGTTACAGCACCAGAAAATTTTGTGACTTAAACTGATTTATAAGAAATTAAAAATATGCAATTAGCCTAAATAATATGCATTTTTTAAAGGTTTTTCGAGTCGTTGAACCACGCGTATCAGAACGAACTGATAAGCACTGTGACTTAGCAAATTGCCCATGTCTATGTTCTTTTTTTTAAGTAAACCACTTGTTTTTAAATTTAATGAAATATATGCGTTTAAAATGAAATTTGATATAACATGCGTATTAAATATCCAGTTTTTAGTAATTAGTGACCTATACAAAAACTACGCTAGATTTCCCTCCAAGAAGTATCTCTGATAAAAATATGCTCCAATCGCTACTGATAAGCAAAACTTCATATTCTAATTAGCCAAGAAATTTTTTTTAAAGGAAACGTATAAAAAAATATAATTTAATTAAAATGAATAAATGTGCAGTAGAATTCACAGATTACAAACGTTACTTAATCACAGTGCGTTATGTTCGTAACACGTTAAATGTTAATATACAAAAGTCTATAATAATAGAAACTTTCTCATGAATGTTAATTGATGTTCTTCTAGACACAGAGTTGCTGTTACTCCATCTATTTTACCTAAAACTTAAATCTTAAAAAAACCTCTGTTAACTTCTGTATACAATTCTTAATTAAAATTATAACGTCACACGATGTTTTACGAACATTTTTTCTTCGGTCGTTTACGCTTCTTTTTCGAAAAGTATTTTAAAACTGTATGTAACTTTCAATTAGGGGATCGGACTAAATTTTTTTTATCACTTCAGGTGAAGAATTCTCATTGGACGTGCAGAAAATTGAATTTGGTTTAAAAAAATATTTTCTAGTATGCAAGATATGAACGTTTAAATATCCGAATGACGTCATACGTGGATATCGCTATAGAGATTACATATAAAACTTTGTTTTGCTAATAGGAGATGGGCAATCTTGGAATGGGCAACCTTGCTTATAACTTTTTCATTTTTTAATCAATTTTAATTTCATTGTCAATTTTTGTCATGGTATCAAGTCTAGTTTTACATTTTTATGGGTAACATGGCCAATTCGACATTATCCCCTATTATTGTGAAAAATAAAAAATTATAAACTTATATGCATTTTGTCGACAAAAAAAAGTTGTTCAACAACTCAATTGAATAGTATATGTTATATACTAACGTATAATGTATACTGGTAAAGCAATTTAGCTAGTGTCTCTGTATGGAGAGCATTGAATGTAATCTCTATCATTGTTCATTAAAACTGATATCCGGAGTTTGTACTTTTTTTTATTATTCAATTAATATACAGCCAACATTGTAATTGTGCACTCTGATATTTTCAGTCAAACTAATATAAAATTAAAATCAAGAAATGTAGCGACTAATTGTTTAAATACATTATACATACTATAGTTTTCAATCTGTTTTTCTATGTACTGTTTAGTACAAGTAATATACACGTTGTTACCATTAAGAGTGGGTATGCATCTATTCAAATTATAACGTTTGTAGTATTAAGTTTAAATGTTCACACCTTTGAGTTAACAACAATTTCAATTTTAATTTTTTAAATCAAAATAATGATTCTGTTCGGCCACATAACCGAAATCATATTCAAAGATAACTGGTAAAAAATTAATTTTCCAATAAAGCTAGTATATCGATATTAAAAACATTTTTCTTTGTTATACCATGTATATATGTAATATACAAGGTATACGAAGTTTAGTCCCAAGTTTGTAACACTTAAAAATATTGATGCTACCAACAAAATTTTGGTATAGGTGTTCATAAAATCACCTAATAAGTCCATGTTCGGTTGTCTGTCCGTCCGTCCATCTGTCAACACGATAACTCAAAAACGAAAAAAGATATCAGGAGGACGTAAAAAGTGAGGTCGAGTTCGTAAATGAGCAACATATTTCAATTGGGTATACCATTAGAGATAGAACAAAAGTTTAAATGTAAAAAATTTTTTTCGTAAACATCACTATTTAACCGTGAGGGTGCAAATTAGGCGCAAATTGTATATTATGTATTAAATGGGAATATCAGTTTTGTGTGACAAGAATGTATGTGTAATGTGATAGAGTCATCAACACTGTCTATACATGGTATTTAAACAGTTAGCTCTATCAATTGTTTGTTTTCACTTGTTTTATTTTAATTTAAAGTTGTGAACCTCTAAAAAACATCATTAAAAAGATAGTATTTCAACAATTGGCTCAGTCAATTGTTTTTTTTTCACTTGTTTTATTTTAAGTTAATGTTGTGAACCTCTAAATAACATCCCTAAAAAGATAATGAACTCGAATAGAAACACGTTTATTATCTCAACTACAATAAAGCTTGTTTGTGAAAAAAGTTAATCTCAAATATTTTCTTCAAGTATTATAATCCTCCAACTTCAAACTCAAAGTTTATTGAAGATTTCTAGATGCAGCTTTTTTAATTTATTCTTAATAATTCATGAAATAATATGGTATAATTAATTCCAATAGAACTGCAGTTAATTTTTTTAAAGAAGCAAAAATTTCCCCTTCTGCGTATTCACCAATAATGCATACAATTTACCAGCGGTGGATTTACACTAGGGGCAGTCGGGGCTAGTGCCCAGGGTGGCAAATTTTCTAGGGCGGCAAAATTTGGAAAGTGGAAAAAAATTTTTGTTATTGTCATCAAAATTGCACAATAGAAATTTTTTATTCTTTTAATTAATCATATATCATTTAATAAATAATTTAAGAAATTCGACCCATACAATATTTGTCATATCGAAATTTGTGATAAAAAATTTTCACCTTAAGTGAAAATTTATCTTCGAAATAATTTAATTAATTCATTTGAAGATTCGAAATGGTAATATTTGACTTTTTAATTTGCTGGAATCATAAAATTTAAATTTGTTTCTTTTTGGAAAATTAAGAACGTTTTTGAGTTATTTTTGCATTTAAAAAAATAAAAAATAAATTTTATCATCAAATTTCTTAAAAATTGAATAATTTAAAAAAATAAAAATAAAAAAATAAAAAAACTACATAACTTTTTTAGTGATATTTCAATGATGGGGCCTGTTTTTTTTCAGTGCCCAAGGGCGGCTACTAGCTGTGTTTGGATCTCCTTTTCGTTTGTAATCATTATGAGGGGTTAAATTTCCAAAATTTCTTTGAAAATTGTATTTTACAGCATTTATACTTTTAATAGTTCGAAATTCAGAGTTCAAAAATACTTAAATGTATATCTAATTAATTAGTCTTCAAGAGAATAAACATTCATCTTCATTTTAATTGCTCCATTTTTATCCTATATTAACTCCTCTGAAGAGGAAATTTAAGAATTTCTAAGTCTTCAGTTTTTATTTAGAAAAAAAGTGTGAATTGCGTAATTTTCATTGTTTTTCCTTCCTTTCAAGGTTTGAATTTCCATAATCCTTTGTTACGTTAATTTCAGGAGTCTCATCTATTATAACCAACAAAAAACAGTTTTGTTTAATTTTATTGGCAGCGAGAAATTTATTTCATTACATAATTAATTAAAAAGACGGTTTTAAAACAGTTATCTTAATAGTGACTAAAAAGTGCATAGACAATAAATTATATCGTTTTCATAAAAAGAAAATTAACCCATAAAAACCACATTCAATTCTCATACTACCCTACTTTTTACAATAATATTTTCTATCATTATCAGAAGCATAATGAACTTATCAGATGTATAACTACAATTATTTTCAGGGTGATTCCTTGAAATAAAATTAAATAGGCTTTTAAATGCCACAATTTCAATTTTTTTCATTTTTCGATTGGAATAAACAAGAGTGAGATTTCCATTTTGTAATCCAGTATTATCTTAAAGAAACTTTAGAAGTGAGTGTTAGAAAGATTTGAACCAGCAAAGAGATGCGGCAAAATACTAAACACGTATTCCGAGTTGTAGTCTAAAAAAACTTAAATTCAGGCTGAACCTATAATAAGTTATACTCAATCCATTAGGCTCTAAGGTATTGGACGCCTTTTAATGCTTCACATACGAGGAGACTTTATCATAATGCAACATAAAGCGTGAAGAGCAGTTAAAACCATCTCTAGGTCATTCGTGATCCATGCTAGAAATGGGCCTGTAAAATCCCAAAAATTCAATAATGAAAAATGAAATTTGTTATTTTGTTACATAAAATACGAAATAATCCTGTTATTAGACAAATTTTTCTAGATAATTGATATTGAAGGAGAGAATTTCCAGGTTTTGATTTCAAAATGGACACTTATAAAACAAAATAAATAAATACATAGACAAATTTCTAAATAATCACCCTATATGATCTTTTCTATATTATATAACTAAGCTTAGGACAAAAACAATTCATATAAGATACGACCGGAACTTTTGTCAGCGGTATACATCTACCTGATAATCGTATAAATGATGAAGTGTTCAACGTGCCATAAACTTCTTGGTGGATGAATGGCTCGCTGGTTTCTCTATCTTCTATTATTATCACAACGTATTTATTCATTCGATGGATATGCTGCGTTTACAATAAGAAAAAAATAAAAATCATTCAATTCAGTATTATTATCACTTAATAAATACGGGACAATGGAAAAAAGTCAACGTTGGCTTTCCTTTCAATAACAAATTAAAATATAAACCATAGTCTTTGCCATTTTGACTTTGACTCTATTTCAGGTGAATCAATCCAACTTTTATGTGAGTTTGAAATGCAATATGCCAAATTTAAATTTTTACTAGGACAGGGAACTTTTACTGGGATCTATTTATAAGTTTTTGTCTGAATAAAACGTCTCTACGTTAAAGATTCACGCCTTGCGAATCTTTATATTTCCATTCGTATAGTAAAACATTTTTCATCCAAAGGTCGTACAGGCTAAAAAATGATTGTATTGTTTTGCAAGCCAAACTACTAGCAATCAAAAAGTTACAAATCAATTGATTCCGTCACAATCTACACGGATAGTTAGACGAAAGTAGTTATTAGTTATGAAAAAGTTATTTTGCACTGGATTCCGAGACACAATAGTGTGCAGAGGAAAATTATACCAGATGAACAGCTAAATCAAGCACCTGAAAATACATCAAACTCAACGATAAGCTATCTGACCAAAGGCTTTACGAAAATAAAGCTAGCGAAAGAAACCACAAGCCTACGAGTGAAAGAACTGCTCTTTGCAGACGAAGAAGTCAAACCTAACCTAAAAAAAACCTACAATGATGTTTTTGCTAGTATTACAATTAAATGAAACATGGACCTTGCATCAAATCGGGTATTTTGGTTTTTTTGATATGTTATGTGCAATGTAAAGGCAATGATATTTTCAAGTTGTCGACTTCGGTAAACAACCGGATCATGCCGAAAAATAATAAAAACCTCGAAAATTTTGACCTTATTTCATTTTTTGCCGATTTTGACTCGGAAGGACTGGTTTTTCCTTAAAAATTGAAGTAATTATTTTAAAAGAAGGTTAAATTTTCAACAATTTGAGATAAAACCGGATTTTATAGGACCAACAGTTTTGGAGATCAAAGTTTGCCTATTTTTTCCAGTTACACAATTTTAAGCAAAATTCCATGTTGTAACTGTTGAGATAGAACAAAAGTTTAAATAAAAGCAACTTGTGCTTGGAACATTTTTTCGTAAACGGTTTTCGAAAATTTGGAAAATTTTCGAACATATATTTTCTTGAATTTTCTAGACCACTAATTGAAGCTACCTCCAAATTTTCAACTATCTATCTTTTATAGTTTTGGAGAAAAATTTCTAATTTGCGCCTTCACGGGTAAAGTGATCTTTACGAAACAATGTTTCAAACAAAAGTTGTTTGTTTTTTTGGATAAGAAACATTTTTTATGATAAAATTTTTGCTCTATCTCTAATTGTTTACAAGATGAAATTTTGCAAGAAATCGTATAACTTGAAAAATAGACAAAGTTTGAAAAGCTGTATCTCTTAAACTATCGATCCTACATAAAGCGACTGAATCTCAAATTGTTGCAAATATAACCTTCATTAAAAAAAAATACAATTTGTGATGAAAAACCAGTCATTCCAGCTAAAAATTGCCAAAAGTGATATACGGTCTAAATTTTCGAGGTCTTTCTTATTTTTCGGCATGATCCGGTTGTTTGCCGAGACCGAAAACTTGGATTTAATATTGCCTTTACATTGCAAACAACATATCAAAGAAACAAACATACTTGATTTGATGCAAGTGTCACCCCTTGTTCATATTTAATTGAAAATTTTGCATATTAGCAATATTTTTTTTCGAATACTTGGTATATCTACAAAACTTTGTTGTGTCACAGAGAGAAGAAAATATGTATGAAAACGCGGCCAATGTTTAATGATAAGGACACAAACATAGTATCATACATATTGTACACTGTATACTGTATACTGTATAGTATGTATAATACCATATCGTATATACATGTGTGAGGTGCGTGCGTGTTGTAAAGGCGGCGGCCAAATACTGTGTTGTTTGGAGACGCTGATGACGATGATGATTTTGACGACGGTGGTGGAAGTGGGGGACACACGCAGGGGGGCGCGGCTCGCGATCAATAGCCGCATGCAGGCGCTTCGTTGCTACTTCACTCTCTCACTATACAGAGAGTTATATTATATGTATATATATAAAGTTCTCTTCAATTGATAAAGCTCATCTTTTGTACGTATGCCCTATGTACGGAATACATGTACGTATATATGTATTTGACTACATAGTATTTTATATTATACGTTCGTTTATTTTATAAGCGGGTTTGAACTTTGAATATACATTTCATTATGCGTAAGTTGGTATGTTTTTTTTAATTGGCTGCAAAAATGAATTTTTGTGGTAATGGATAATTTAAATTTCTGTAAGGATGTACGAACGTCAGGGCAATTTTGGATAAAAGGCTTGATTTTTTTTGTATGAAGTTGGACTAAGTCTAAATCAATTCTGGGAATTTTGTCTGATTATTTAAATACATAAATGACTTCAAAAATAGGCATATTTAACATTTGTCTTATCGGAACACGGTAGATGGATGATATGTTTCATAGATTTCTCCAAAACTAGTCGGTAAAAATTAAAAAAAAAAAAAAAAAAAAAACTATTTAAATTAAAGTTAAAACCTCTTAATAAATTATTGAAAACAAAAAAAAAGCCCGTTGTGCCCGACTAATTCTATATCTATGGTCATTACTTACATACTGCAGAAAAGAGACAAGCTCACTCTATGTCAGAATGTATAAACAAATTTCTGTCACGGGTACAAAATATTAGCATTTAGTTTGCCCTGCATAAGTTTTTTGACTTAGTGTACTAATTAAATAATAATTCAATGTAATTCTAGGATTTCGTACCCTTTTACGTATTTTGATTTGATTTCTTTCAATGTTCAATTGAGCTTAATTAAATTATACATAAAAAGAAACACAATAGGTATTACTCTCAATACTTCTAATAATTTTGGGGCTAGAAACTTCGAAAATCACATTCCAAATCAAATTATTTTGTCATTGAATTGTGTACTTAAGGATGTATGAGCACGGTAGTGGGGACACAAATTTAAAAAAAATATATTTTCAGTTTTTGTTATAACTTGACAATATAAGAATAAATGTTAGGTTATATTGGATGTCTACGAAGGACACACTTAGACTGTAGAGCCCATTGTGATACCATATATGTGTTTTACCACCTTTCCGCTGATAATTTCATTTATCAGCTCCTCAATTTCAGAGGCTGAGTGCACCTCCCTCATACATACCATGCACTACACCAGCCCATCACAACTATTAATTAAATTAATTAGCATACCGCGGACGGAATTGGTTACGCTTTAACCAACTAAGCTAATAGGAAGACGGTAGAAGAATAAATGTAAGAATACAATTTTTTGATATCTGGATATCTGTTTAATTATTTAGCTTTAGATATTTCGAAAACCAAAGCAGATATCGAAAAATTGTATTCTTATTTTTCGTCTACAATCAGGAAGTTATAGCAAAATTCAACATCAAAGTTTAAAATAAGGTACAAATAATTTCAACCACAAGTCTAAACTTGACTTCTCGCTCGTACTACCTTAATTGATATATAGAAAAAAAATTGAGTTGAAGGTGTATACTTTAAGGATAAAACTTTTAAGTAACTTTTTATACCATGTATATATGAAATATATCATAGTATATTAAGTTTAGTCCCAAGTTTGTAACGCTTAAAAATAATGATTCTAGGAAAAAAATTTTGGCATAGGTGTTCATAAAATCATCTTATTAGGTCATTTCTGGTTGTCCGTCCGTCCTTCCGTCCGTCTGTGGACACGATAACTCAAAAACGAAAAACGATATCGAGCTGAAATTTTTACAGCGTACTTAGGACGTAAAAAGTGAGGTCAAGTTCGTAAATGAGCATCATAGGTCAATTGGGTCTTGGGTCCGTAGGACCCATCTTGTAAACCGTTAGAGATAGAACAAAAGTTCAAATGTAAAAAATGTTCCTTATCAAAAAAAATTAAACAACTTTTGTTTGAAACATTTTTTCGTAAACACCACTGTTTACCCGTGAGGGCGCCAATTAGGCGGAAATTTTATAATATGTACTATACTTGATTAACAGTTATGTATGTGTCACATGTTTGTATGTGTAATGTGATAAAGAAATCAACACTGAATATGCATGGTATTTCAACAATTAACTCAGTCAATTGTTTCTAGTAAATGTTTATCCTAATTGAAGTAAATTGAAAATTTGACAAGTATATCTTAGACTTTCAAAAAAAAAAGAAAAGTGAAAACCTATGATACTTTTCTCCATAGAAGAAAACAAATCGGCCAATAGTATTGTAATGTAACGCACTACGCTTGGCTGGTGGATTGCCAGTAGGAGGCCAGTTCCACTTTATAAAATACTAGCTACGCCCCGCGGTGTTACCAGCGATTAAAAGAGAATGGTGTTACCCGCTATTAAAAGAGATTTTGATCGTTACTGTGTAAATTAATCAACCCTTCTTGAGAAAAATGCTCTTAAAATCTATTTCATGAAGTTTTACAAATCCCTTTAAAAACACGGTTCCTGTATGCTATCTCATAGGAATCGTGTATTTTTCCGAGATCAAAATTAACCTATGTCATTTTTTGACCACTATCACTACCTATGCAAAAAATCATACCGATCCTTTGCTACATGAAAAATTAAAACAAATCTTTCCCACAGGAACCATAACTTTTACCGGAATTAAAAGTAATTCTAGACTATTTTTGGTCTATCTCTGTACCAAATTTCAGACAGATTCGTTCGATCGTTCTGACTTCTTTGAGTAACAAGCATCCATCCATCCATCTAATTATAATATAATGTTTGAGGCGGGATCAGATAATGTTTGAGGCGGGAAATTGATAATAGGGCATGTTAGTTGGATCTAGCAGGGCATTAAACTCATTTTTGAAAAAGTCTAAATTAAATTATATTGTGCTAATAAACCGATTAGCACAATTGAATAAAAAAGTTTTATGCTATCGGTAAGTGACATTAAATTTTACATTTTACGAAAACTCTCGAATAATGATAATTAATGGATCTGTGGTCACGACGTCATGCTATGTAAACAAATACGCTGATATTGTGTTTAATAATTGTTTATAATTTAAACTTTTTTTGTTTAGCAGTATGATGGTAGTAAAATGGCGTACTATTATATGAAATTTCAAAACTTTGAATTGAATTTTAAAATTTATATTGTTATTTTATGAACTTAAACATTCTTCTTTTTGTCTAGGCTATCTCAATAACATATTTTTAGATTATTTCTTGTATAGAGTAAAATATCCTATTGTATAGGCAAAAATTACAGACAGGGTGCTTTTTCAAGCTGACATATGCTTGAATCTCCGTAAATAAATTTAATCGAGAAAAATTCTTTAAGCAAAAAATATTAGTCTCAAAGACACACATCTTATACCGCATCGACTTCGTTCTAAGTTTTCAGGTTCAATTAAAATCTCACTCTGATTCATTACCGACAAACATTAGATAATTGCCTTAAAATAGAGTGTTGTTCTTTATAAATGGTAAAGCGAATAATTTAGACAGTAATAGATCTAGAAAAATCTAGCTTTTTGTGCGTTTATTCAATTTGAACAAAAATGGTCTTTATAGAAAAACAAACCACTTTTATTGGATTTATTGAACAATTTTTTTCCGAAGAGTGTCTAGATTTCGTAGAAACAATTATACGAAAAAACAATTTTGGTTAAAACTTTTAGTCCGTTTTTGTATAAACTGTACGGTTTGTGGAAAAATGTTTCGGACAAAAAATGTTACTTTTTTAATCAATCAACAACTGTCTAATTTAAATTGTTCATCTATCGATTACCAGTTACGGAGTAGAGTGGCCTTTACATTAAGTTTGATAACCTAGATCAAGTTTAATGCCTGCGTAAGATATGCGCCTATAGACACAACATTTTTCGCTTGAAGTATTTATATCGATAAAAGTTATTTATCGAGTTTCAAGCATACGTTAACTTAAAAAAGACACGTTTTATAAGAAACAGGTATCGCTTTTGAAAATGTAAAAGCATTCGTACATAACACTGTATGTTGCTATGGATACTTAAAAGAAGTGTTAGCTTAGTGTAGCAGCTTAGTGTAACCATCGTTTCATTAGAGGATAAATTTAAAAATTTTCTTACTACCTCTGTGCTTAGCTATTAACTGTGCTTTTATTTACTTTCTTACGTATTTAAGAAGAGCCTTCTTAATCGACTTCAACAAGAAGGAGAATCACACTCCCTCCATCACGATTTGTTTACTTTAATAGTTGTCAGTGCATGTAAATGAGACAATATTTAATTCCCTATAACGTATTATATTCTTTTTAAATACACCTCAAAAAATATAGATACGGTTTTTTTTTAATGATGAATACATACTTGAAACTTCGTGAGTGGCTTCCTTATTCAGGTTTTTAATGTTATCAAGTGGTCATAGTCTCCGACACATTTTCTGCTGGTTTTTTCAGAACTATAACTCAAATATGACGTCATCATGCTCATTTGAAAACGCAACCTTTTCGAAAAAAAACCGTAGAGTAAAGTTTAGTAGACTCGTCAAATAAAAGCCATTCAAGAAGTTTTAAGAATGTATGTATTTATCATTAAAAAAAAACCCGTGGTATCCCACAGTCTAAAACTTCTCATATCAATGTTCCTTTAAAATTTTTTGGGCATTTATTTTAAATGGGTTACTTATATAATGTATATTTTTTATATCGTTCTATTGAGAAAGCAATGACAGCCATGTAACAAAGCGTTTCAATGAGAAAATTCTAATTAAATTGAAAATATATAAACAAATACTTTATACGTTATTAACCGTTAGACTGTGAGAATATGTAACTATTTGATTATTTTTCCTAGAATATTTGGGGAGAGGAGTGAATTTTTTACTAATACAAACAAAAAATGGTTATAAAAAATACTGTAGGTAGAGAATTTTGAAAATTTCTTATTATATTAATATATTATCCATTTTTCTAATATAAAGGCTTTATTGGTAGAGTTCGTTTAAACCAAAGTGGCAACAAGCAAGAGAAAATGTATGATGTACATACATGCGTTGGTATCTACACTCTCTCTTGTTCAGTGCCACTTTGGTTTGAACGAATTCTAGCATTTATACTGACTCCATTGTAAGTTTTATGTACAGCCCATTAGCCAATTTACAGGTTGTCTTTTTTATGTTGACATATGCTTGAAACTGTAAAAATAACTTTTATCGATAAAAATGCTTCAAGCGAAAAATGTTAGGTGTGTAAGCGCATATCTTACGTAGACTTTTAATTTGACCAAGGTTTTCAAGCTCAATGAAAAGTTCACTCTACTTTATAACTGGCAATCGATAGATGAACACTTTAAATTAGAGAGTAATTATTGACTATAAAAGTAATATTTTTCCACAAACCGCACAGTTTAGACAAAAACGGACTGAAAATTTTTACCCAAAATTGTTTTTTCGTATTAAAATTGTTATTTTGTGTAATTGTTTCTGTTAAATCTAGGCATTCATCGAAAAAATTTTTCCAATAAATCCAGTATAAATGGTTTGTTTTTCTATAACGACCATTTTTATTCAAATTGATTGAACATACGCAAAAAAAGGTAAATTTTTGATATCAATTACTGTTTAAACTAGTCGGTTTACAAAAACTGTCTGCGTATTTATGTAGAACAACTTTTTAATTTAAAGCGTTCTTCTAATATTTGTCTATTATGAATCAGAGTGAGGTTTTATTTGAACCGGAAAACTCCTCTGATCGAATTCGATGCCGATGTCCAAACAGACCAAATTTCCAAAAGATTATGGCAGGGTCTTTTGTAGTGTATATTTTATCACATATACTAATCGAAACTTTTCCATACCAATTTCTTTAATTTAATTTCAAGTTTTTCGATTATATTTACATATACCTACAATATAAATGACCTATACTTGAAAAGTTTTCACCAAGGAGACCATTTTGTCGAATAAAAACAGTATAGAGTATGTACAATGCAACTTTATAGATTTCTTTAAATTTATTTTTTACACACAGAATGTATCAACAGAAATTGTATCATTAAATTTTAAGTAAACAGAACGATAAAATAGTTTATATATCAACAAAAATAACATGCATGGACACAGTTTTGTCCTAATAACAAATTCATTTTAAACGAATCAGCTATTGGTATTGAAAATCCTCAAACAATATTTTGAAAGAGTGTTTTGGAAAGATTGCCATGCTTCCTTTTGCAAGGAAACATGGCAATTTTCCAAATTTGGCAAGTTTTTACGGTGATACAAAATTATACCATAAGTTAAAACAAGTGAAAACAAACAATTGACTTAGTTAATTGTTGAAATATATACGCTGTATACAAAGTGTTGAAGATCAGTGCTTGTATTTTTTTTTTAATAAATTTCACAAGAATATTTAGTTGAAATTTTTAACTCTCTATCTCTTATAGTTTTGGAGTTTATGGACAATTTTGTCCTAATTTTCGGCCTCACGTGTAAACAGTGATGTTTACGAAAAATGTTTCAAACAAAAGTTGTTTATTTTTTTATAAGCAACATTTAAACTTTTATACTGTCCCCGTTTACAAGATGGGCCCTAAGAAACCAGGACCCAATTGACCTATGTTGCTTATTTACGAACTCAACTTAGCTTTTTACGTTCTGCGTAGACTACAAAAATTTCAGCTGAATATCTCTTTTCGTTTTTGTGTTATCGTGTTGACAGACAGACAACCGGAATTGGACTCTTTAGGAGATTTTATGAACACTTATATCAAAATTTTGTTCGTAGCACCAATATTTTTAAGCGTTTCAAACCTGGCACTAAACGTATTATACCTTGATATATATTTCATGTATAAAAATCAAGCCATTTGCGAATGTCTAATAAGATTAATGGTCTGATAATCAGTCTACTACGATTTCTTTGTAGCATCCTGTTCTCATTTAATATTCTTTTCTCACTTTTTCACATAAGTAATTGTATTTATTGAATTCTTTATATAATATAGATGTTTTCTTTTTACACCATATATAACACAATAACAATTCTAAAACTCTAAAATACTGCACAAGTATGTTTCAATTAACAAAACTCCATAAATATAACTTGAATTGAAAATGTCTCAATACCAATTCAATAATATTAGTACAGTTAAAGATGTTACAAAAGTCGACTAATAAAGGAAAATGAGAGAAATCGCTCTCATTTTGCTAAAACCCGCATGGAAAGTGTTTATTAGGTGTCAAATATCATTAGTAACGCATGAGTTAGTGGCGCAAATGTTTCTATTTGTTAATAAATAATAAATTTTTAATTCAATGAAAGGATCAATGTTAGAGTTCACTTAAAAAATTATTAATTAGGCAACTTGTATGCCGTAAATGTTAAGTGTTTGTCAAATAATCGAAAACTATTATGCATGTATAACGTATACGTAATTCAAGTTGCATATTTATTAATTTTGTAAACTTTATTTTAATTATTTATTTTGTTTAACTTTAACATTAACCGTACCATTGAATTAACAATTTATTGTTTATTAACAAATAGAAACACCTAAGGAACACATTCCATGAGATTTTAGCAAAATGCGAGCGGTTTCTTTCATTTTCCTTTATTTGTAACATCTTTAACTGTATTATATACATATACTGTGCAATATTGGTTGGTAACACACAAATGTACATAAATTTATTAAATTATTAAGATTACAATTGAGTTAAAAACAATTCTATTGTAGTACCTTCTTTTATTAAATAGAAACTTATTTCATTTTTAAAAATTTTAATTTTTAATTCAATTACGTATTTTGTGAAATATAAAGTACAGAAAATTATGAGCTTACGTCAGAGGTGAATTATCCATAAGGTAAAATAGGCACGTGCCTACAAGCGCGAGGCCACAAACAGACACGCTCGTGGAAGTTGATATGGACATTTGTACAAATGTATGACAGTCTAATACATATAATTTCTACAGAAAGGGAAAATTTTAATAAAAATGAGCAGCAAGCCTTGGAACTTCAATAATCAAAGAAAATGAAAAGGACACAAAGGTGCTACGGAAGAGAAAGCTCGCAGCAAAGGAATCTGATGAAGCGTAACAGTATATCTAGTAATTATAGACAGACTTGTGGTTGAACTTGAAAAAAGGCAAGAATTGTACAGCAAATTTTCGTTTTTAAGTACTTTGATCAATTTGAGTACTGAAAATAGAGGAAGTATGTTAGTAATGGTGATTCTGGTGATTTAGAAAAGTGCTTTTTTGATTAATGTATCCACGTTTTTATTTAACAACGATAGCTCGAGCGGGAGAACTGCCCCCAACAACTAACGAGATTTTACAGGTTCTAAGAAATATAGAGCTTGAAACTAAAGAAATAAAAAAAAGTCTTTATTGATAGATTTTTTTTGCGGGCGGCGCTAATTTTTAAAACTGCCTACGCGCGCATTTATAAATCCGCATCTGCTTTAGGTACTGTTTTTCCTAACTGTACTGATTGTTTATCAGTTAAATAATTGACTGTTCACAAGTTTTAATTTGTGAAAAATAAATGTTCTGTAATATTTTTTTTTTGTTCCATATAATTCATTAAATGTTTCAAATCAAATACGATGAGTGGTTACTTAGGATAACATATAACGTGTTTTATAAGTACGGTTTTTATAAGTTGGATAAGTGCTTAAAACATTCCTCTCGTCAATAATTTATTTCTAAACAGTTATCAACAGCTCGTTTTTGCCTTAACGTACCCACCTCCACGTTCCATACATGTAATTTTACAAAATTCTTTAAATAAACTCTTACATATCTCGGGAGTGATTTCTTGAAGCTTTTCCCTTTATATCTGTTCCAAATGATCTACATTTCCAAACGGCCATTCCTATCGAACTTTTATAATTTTTGGACTTCCTGTACACTTGATGTCAAAAGTGAATAGCAGAATGTTAATATTTCCGAAAGCAGAGATTTTGGTAAAGAGTCATTCTTTTTTCGTTAATCTTATAATAAAAAAGTTTTCCATATGAAGCCAATTTAAGAAGACCGCTGCATATAGTATAGAAGTTGTGTTTAAACTTTTCACATAACAACACATTATAAAGTTATTTAGAATGAATGCAATTAATAATCTTGATAATAGATTCGCACTTGTTTAAAAGATAAATTACAATGCATTTGAAGCATAGTAGGAGACAGAAAAAAATTAATTGTTTCGACTAAATTCTATACTAAACTTCTTTCTTAAAATTTGAAATTTTGTAGTTCAGAGTTAATTGTCAACGTTATCCTTAGTTACAGAAAAATGTTAGATTGAAAAGTGAATATAAAAATTATTCTGTTTAACTTTGCTATTACAAATATTAGAACAGAAGAGCTTCTCGCCCCGTTCAATCTTCGCCCTTGTTCATACGTCACTATTAGTAGTTGTTTTTAGTACGTTTTGATATTATTATGCAACGATTGACACTAATCCGATATAAAAATGGGCATCAATCCGATATAAGCAGATATACTTTTGTCGTTCGTTAGACAGATTCGTTCAGGAAAAAAAATCACTTACGTACGAAATATATATTATATATACAGAGTGTCCCAGGTTATAGCAGCAAATGGTAAATAACGTAAAAATATTGACAATTTCTCAATACACTTATAGCCGGGAAATTTTTATCCATCACTAGGTACAAGGTGTTAAATTTTTAGAAAAAAGGATATTATTCTGAATATTTCCAAAACGGCAGCTTAGAAAAATTGGCCCAATCTAAAAATAGTGTTAATACAAAGATATATTATCCAGTGTTAATACAAAGATAACTACATTGCATGAATTTTGATGTCAGCAAAAAATCCTCCCCCCCAAAATTAATCCCGTTCCCAATAGATCCCTCCATAATTTTAGAGGAACGGGGGTGAAAAACTTAAAGTTTATCGAATAACTTCATAAATTTGAAGAAATTATCCACCAAATTCAAAAAAACGCATCTCTCTAGTATATATTGAAGAAAAGGAATAATTTGGGGATGTTTTTCCGATTTTCCCGGGGGATTACGATGTTGAAAATAAAATTTTTCCAAGTATTCTGTTTGACTTTATTTCTGGTTGACTGGTGAAAACGCTATCTTTCTAGTAGAATAGAAAATCGTTATTTTAGGGTGATTTTTCCCATTTTGGTTGGAGTTTTCCGATTTTTCCCGAATGTTTTAAGCAATTCCCCTTCGAATTACAAAAACCGCATCTTTCTAGCGCGTCTAGAAGTCCATTAGAATTTGTATCGATATATCAGTCAACTTCGGGTAGGATTATACAGCTATTTAGAACTTGGAACTCTCAATAATCAAAGATTTGTATAACTATTAATGATAACTATTACGGCCAGGTTCTGTAAGAGTAGAGGTCTCGAAAATGCTTTTTAAAAATGACATACGTAACATAACAACGTTTCTCAACGTAACATACAACGTTACGTTAAGAAACGATTCGTTTCAGAATTTAATGAACCAAATTCCTTATTTGCCCGGACTACATGATAATACATCTCTAATTTGTAGCTAACCAATAAACAAAAACAAAAACAAACAAAAAAACGTACTACAGAGATTATATTTAAACAAGAATATAGATTGTTACATATTTATTTTATCTGTTTTTCATGATCATTTAACACAAACATTTAGAAGGTAATCATTTGTCATTATTAAAACATCACAATTGTTGTTTAAATACTAAAGTAGATAGAATTGCTGACCGCATACATACATACACACATGCGTAACATGAACATCTATTACTAAACAGGCTGGTGTACCAAACCAAAAAACAATGTATTTACTAGCCATAGACTCCTGCGAGAAAGAATGTGGTGTGTGCGAATCCTACAGAAAAATGTGTAGGTGTATGGGTATCATTAAATGCCAATATTTCTTACGAGAAAAAATGCTGCAATCTATATGAGCTTTATTATTAATTACCCCACTGATGTTAAGTATTCTTAAAAAAAAAAAAATATGAAATCGTATCACAAAAAAAAAAACTGAAAATTTGTGTGCCAATTAATGAGTATTAAAAAGGTAGTACGCGAGCCAAGGCAAGTTTAGACTTGTGGTTGAAATTATTTGTACCTTATTTTCAACATTGTTGAATTTTGTTATAACTTCATGAATGTAGACAAAAAATAAGAATATAATTTTTCGATATCTGCCTTGGTTTTCGAAATATCGAAAGCTAAATATACTCCAGATATCGAAAAATTGTATTCTTACTTTTTTCTTATATTATCAAGTTATAACTAGTGTCCGACCGAAGCTTCGGCTTCGGCTTCGGGTTCGGCCACCTTCGACCAAAAAACCAACTTCGGTCTGAATTCAGGCCGAAGCCGAAGCTTTGGCCGAAGGTTCTTAGCAAACGTCGGAATTGAACGAATTGTTCTAAATGTTATTATTTTGAAATAAATTTCAAGGTAATTTTTTTAATCATCTTTAGATTGACTTCTAGATCAACTTCGCAAGATCATAACCTCTAAATCAACTTCTAGAGATCAACTTTAATATTTAAGTTTTAAAATCATGTTTTCAAACCTTCGGCTTCGGCTCGGCTTCGGCTTCGGCCGAAGGTTGTGGCGATAGCCGATTAATCGGCTTCGGCCAAAAATCAACCTTCGGTCGGACACTAGTTATAACATAATTTACTATCAAGATTGAAAGTATATATATTTTTTTAATTTGTACCCCCACTACCGTGCTCATACATTCTTAATTAGTTGAGGACAACGTGTTTTTTTTTGTATTCCATGATTTATTAAGGTTTTAACTTTAATTTAAATTTTATTTTTTAATTTTTGCACCGACTAGTTTTGGAGAAATCTATGAAAACATATCATCCTTATACCGTTTTACCATATAAAACCAATGTTAAATATTCCTACTTTTGAAGCCATTTATTTATTTAAATAATCAAGAAACCCGCCCTAAAATTTTCAGAATGGATTTAGACTTACCCTGCTGTATAAATTTCAAGTCGATTCTCTGTATGGTATACGATAAATTAAAAACTGCCCTTTTTATATGTTGGTATATGAAGAAGTCATAATAAATGTAGGTTTTTAATCAATAAGTGCTTTTAAATTTTTTTTACAATTCACATAAAAAACTTTTATCAATATATAAGTTTTAAGCTTTAAAATCTTTCCAAAATTAAGAACTGTGCATAAAAATGAAAAACTCTTTTTGGTAAAAACAATGACTTTGGTAGCTAATTTCTCCTAAACCATACAGAGAGTCCATATTAATTTTGCATAAAAGACAGTATAAAAGGATGACTAATTGACAAATGAAATTTCAAATCTTTGGTATCATTTTCTATTTAAGGTATCGAAATACCTTTAACAGTTGAAATGAAAATGATAACAAAAATTTAAAATAATATTTATCAATAAATCACCCTTGTATAAGCCTTTTGTGAAAAATTCGTGTGGATTCTCTGTACGGTTAATGAGAAATGTGCTCATTTTTTTGGTAAAAAAACTAACTTTGATTGATAATTGCTCATAAACCGTTTCGTTTCGTATGAATTACTCACAAAAGACGTATAAAAGAATGATTAGTTGATAACATTTCAAACTTTTTGTATCATTTTCATTTTTTCGGTATCGAAATACCTTAAGGCCAAATTGCAATTGTCAAAAATTTATTCGCAAGTAAACAAATTTTTCTATTTGATTTTGTGGTAACTAACATGAATTAATATTTAGTCTAATATTTGCAAAGTAATCGCTATTCGTCATTTTAATGTTCTTCCTTTTAATAAATTTCGGCCTCATTACCTACGGTTAGATAAGTTATTACATTCAAATAATAATTTTTGTATTTAAGGCGCATCAAACTATGTATTTAGTACACTTGATAAGCTGGAAAATGTGGGAAAGTTGCGGAACAGCTTCGATTTCAAAAATCCTTGTTTATTCATGGTCCTTAGAACTTCAAGAATATTAAGCAATTAAAGATGGTTGCAACCGCATTAATACCAACCCTAAAAATCACAGAGATTAAATAGAATTTAAATTCAAAATTTCACGTCGAAAATCATATTTCGAAGGTTTTTGGGATTGCTGATCAATTCAAAAAGCAACTGAAGATAGTTGCAACCCCACTAAACCCACACATTGATACCCTATTAAATCCTTCCCTAGAAGTGACAGAGAGACAAAGAGAAAAATTTTTTCTCAAAATTTTTAAATTGTCTCTCGGAGGTTTTTCGGGGTCGCTGATCACAAATTCGAGATCAAAAAGCTACTTAGGATAGTGGCAACCCCAGAAAACTACCCTAGAAGTGACAGACATAAAAACAAATTTTGAAATTCTTAATTTCACTCCGGAAATAGTCTTTCGGACATTTTGAGATCTTGTACTAATTGAGAGCCATCTGGAACTACTGAGATTACGGATGTTGAACTGATTTGCCCGGCTGAAATGATAATAGAACATAATGAAAGTTACGATGAAGAGAAACTTCTCTACGATTAGGATGGATGTCAATTATATTACTAATAGTATAAGATCCGAATTAAGGTCGACCTTCACCCATATGTTTACCGAATGAAAGTTATTTTTTATGAAATGTAAAATACTTACAAATATCCCTGTTGTGGGTTGCCCTAAAAAATATGGTCCAGACAACTTTTAATAAAAATATCAAAACTTGGAAAGCTTGTAAATTTTATTTTTTGACTGATATTTTGTGGCAATCATATAGCACCGTATTTGCAATAAAATTATCTTTATTTATATATGTGAGGCAATGAATTAACAGATGAACGTAATTACTATTCACAACTTGTATAAATGCGAAAATAGTGAACGAAAAGAGGCAGACAGCATAGCTGCTGCATATTCTTTTTGGCTTTTACTTTCGAGTAGATCAATATTCGTTAGATATGCAAGTCAGTGAAAAATTTCAAAAAATTTTACTCTTCATATTTTCACTAAAAGTAGTCTTGACCACATTTTTTTAGGCAACCCATTGCAGGGATATTTGTTAACATTTTATATTTCATAAAAAATAACTTTCATTCGGTAAACAGATGGGTGAAGGTCGATCCTAATTGGGATCTTAGACTATAATGTTTTTTTTGTAATTATAAATAATAATAATTGCCCTTTTTATGTCTAACATTCTGTATATTTTGTTGTATTCATTTATCATATATTTTTTAAATATCAAATCGAGAAGCATTTACAAATTCAAACTGAAAACCAATTATATTAAATTGAGTGTTTACATTTATTTTGTGGAACTGTATTTATTATCATAGAAGGAGTGTCGCCAAGCAAGCCCATATTAGGGCTTCTATTTCTAAAACTCAAAATAGGGTATTCTATTCTACTTTGTTTGAAAAATTACTTCAAAATGTTGATTTTCCTAATAAAAAACCACAAACAAATATATTTCGGCAAAATAAACACGCTTTCTTGCCATAAAATTAAATTAAATTTTAAACTTTATTTTTCTCGCAAAAACGCTGTCAGCCATTTTGATGACGTAATATTGGTAAAAACAACGATCGTGAATGTAATTATTATATGTATAAATAAAGTTGATGGTAACATAGCCTACAATTACTATGAAAGCCATCAACAGATTCATAATTAATGCACATTTTTTTTGTCTATATGATGTCACATCATGGCGGCTCGTGTTAAAGGTCACGTGATATATGGATTAAAAATTACGACTTTTAATTTTAATATAATAAAACAATAATGTGCTTGCTTTTATGACCCATAATCAGAATATTTAAGTATATTTCTACATAAATTTTAATTTTTTTTCAAATTTCATAATTTATTTTTCATTATCCTATTCTTGAAATTTTTATGTTGCTTACACTCGCGAAAATGTGCGATAGTCTGATCTTGCACACACCAAGAACTCCAAGATGGACTTATGGGACATACTGTATACATAATATAAAAATTTTAGTATTCAAATAAAATCATGACAAGAATTTAATATAAAAGCAAATTTGGCAGACAATTTTTCTTTGCAAACTATGCAACAATTGCCTATATATACACGATATGTAAAATAGAGGAGAGTGCAGTACCAGAGATTGAAGTTTACCGATTGAAGTCTTTTTTAAGCCAATTTTTATAAATATATCAATGAAAAAACCTCTATTAATAGCACCATTATTCTTATGCACAGTTTTATTAGAGAATCTAATATTAAACAGGTAACAATAACAAATTCCATCACAAGTATTATGATTCATACTACAAGATCATAATGTATCAAGAACCACACCTTATCACTAATACACCTAGAATCACCCCCACCAATCGTATCTGAAGGTACTCTGTTCAACGTTTAATTTTTACTCTTCAAATGGCATAGTATAATGATTTTAAACTTTGAAAACTCTACAAGTTTCTTACAAGCATCCACTTACTAAGCTTTCGCGATAACATTTTCAACTGGTATTTTTATTGACAAAAATTGAACAGTCAACTTATTAATAATGGAAGAAGACAAGCAAAATTTTTACTTTGAAACACCAAAGACTCATTTTTCTTCATTTATTGGAAAATTTTTTCGAAGAGTACGAAAAAACTTTGTGTACATTTGTGGAAAAACTTTCAAACAGAAAATGTTACTCTTTTAATAAATAACAACTTTCTAATTTGTTCGTCTTCCTTCTAAGTGTTCGTCTATCTATTACCAGGTATGGAATAAAGTCAGCTTTTCATTGAGCCTGAAAATCAGGGTCATGTTTAATGTCTGCACAAAATGTGCGGATATTAACCCAACATTTTTTGCTTGAAGCATTTTAATCGATAAAACTTATTACTTAAGTTTCAAGCATATGTCAACTTAAACACATAAATTGTAAAATATTTTTTTAGAGGTTTAATTAAAAATAAAACAAAAATATAATATTTTTAATATCAATGAAACTGGTTTTACTGGAAAGATAGATAACTATGTGCTATTAATTGGCCGAACAAAATCATTATTATGATAAAAAAATTTCTGTCAAAACAACTGTCTGTTGTCAAATTGATTATCAAACAAAAGAGTCTTGTCAACTCAAAGATGCGAACCTCTAAAAAGAACACCCTATATTCGAGGTATTACACACTACCCTATTATTCGATTGTTCATATTCAGCGATTATACAAATAGATAAATAGTAAATATTCATATTATTTACTATTACCAGTAAACAAGTAAACAAGTAAATAAAGCAGTAGCAGTAGCATGATACGATCAAACATATTCATCAATATAAAACTTTTATATATTTGTCTATGAACACAATATTGAGTTGAGTAAGTATAAGTGAAATTAAACAATTGACTGAGTTAGTTGTTGAAATGTCTTATATAGACCATCCATTTGCTGCCAGGAGCCCCCGACTCCAGGAGAACCAACTTGGCAGAGAATGGATGATCATTCAGAATTCGCCATTGTCGCCCAGTTACCGAGATGTGTGCTCAGCACTTCTGATATTCCTAACTGCCCCTATCACTACTGCGAAAGCTGAGCGGACTTTCTCTAAATTAAAGTTGGCCAAAAACTTTTTGTATAGCTCAAGGAAACAAAATAAACTCTGTAATTTAGCAGTACTGCCCATCGAAAATCAAAAAGCCCGAGATTGAGATATAAGTTCTGTGAATGAGTGCAGTCCGCCACCAAATTAGCAACGAGTAACAGAAGAGTAATTACGTTTAGCTAATTCATACTGATGTAGTAGTCGAAATACGTATTTATAAAATACAAAAATCTGATCTAGGAAATTGGGGCAAAAATCGAAATTTATTCTGTGGAAGAGGTTTTAGTTATAAGTTCTTGCGTTTTTGTGTAGCTAACGAAATGTTCCCAAAGCGCTTGTAAAATATTGCGAATATACCATGACAATCATGACTGTTCCTACTATAAGTTAGTAGGGGGACATTCATTATTGTTCATTAATTACGTAAGCATTATAAGCATATAAATAGTCAAATAGTTAAAGTTAACTGCGCTAGTTGCATTAAACGACGTTGCTTGGCTTATTGACGTCGCCCCTGCAGTGCTTAATGCCAGATAAGAGTTTCTACGCGTATTTTGGAACCAGTCAGGATCAGCATTATTATTTCGCTGCCAAGAAGGGGGATATTTTTAACCTCAAGTTGTATAACACATTGGTAGCTAGTTTCATTATTTCCAGGGCTAGATATCATAAAGAGAGAAATTATTTTCTACTTTATTATTTAATTACTTATTTTCTATACTTTTTTAAAGAGAAAAATTATTTTCTACTTTTTAGTACAATAAAAGTTTGCCTCTAAAAAAGTATTTGTTAACCCCCGAACCAAAAAAAAGGGGTGTTATAAGTTTGACCGCTATGTGTGTCTGTTTGTGGCATCCTAGGGCCTAAAGTGATGAACCGATTTTGATTTTTTTGTTTCGTTTGTAACGTAAGTTAATGGGGAGTGTTCTTAGATAATATGTTTCAAGTGCGAGTTTAGCGTTCTAAAACAAAAAAATGATCCTCAAAATCGGTTCAGTTTGAAGAAGGCTCTAAGGAAAAAGGTAATTTAATGGAGAGTGTTCTTAGATGCGTTTCAAGTGAGAGTTTAGAGTTTCGTACACGGAAAATTTATCGGGAGTTCTTAAATTTTGAAATTTCTATTATTAAAAAAAGTTTTATACATGTGTCGTCAATAGTGTTACTGTTTTAAAACTTTAATTATGCTAATTGATTGATTGACGGTATTGGAGCATAAACTCAGATGAAAATATTCGTGATATTTATTATGTTCATTGCATATTAACTATAGAATTATTAAATTTAAATAAACATATTTTAGTTTCATTAGATTGTATTTATTGTTATTTACAACAATCCAACAGTATTGATAGTTCTATCAATACTGTTTCATACAGAACTACCAATAACAACGGTCCAATAATGATAGTAATCATATAATACTAATGTATCTACATGTATATAGCAAAAAACATCATTTTAATACATTGATGAATATTATAATAACACATACAACAAACAATATGTCTACAAAAAGACATTAAATGCAATATATACAACAGCATTTGCATAGATGGGCTAGTATCAATAATTCCATGCAAAAATCATAAATGCAAAAACAAACGAAAATTAATTACTTGGATTAGATCTGGGCAACCGTGAACGCCCAAATTTATATCAGCTTTGTTAAATACACCTCGATATTCTAAGTAATAGTTTATGTCATAAATAAATGTGCAAGCCAAAACGTTTAGCGAAACCATACGAATAAAGCAATATATTTTCATCAGATAGTCATGATACGCTCAAATCACTTAATTCACCTGATACGCCAGTCAAATTCTACATTAAAATTGCAAAACGTGATATAAAGCTGCTTTTTGGTATGTTATTTAGACCCCTACGTTTTGCAGAGCAAAAAATTTGTGCTCTCTGCGTAATCAGTGAAAAACTACAAAATTTTCGGACTTTTTTCTATTTTTGCAGTTCAATTAAAAAACTATGAATTTTTGACAATAGTTGCTACCATCTTTTGAAAGTAAATTAAGTTTGTACAATTGAAACAAACTCTCATCTCCGTATGTCTTATAGATTTGAAATATGGTGCTTGAAAAATTTACATGGTTTTCAGAACTGTTAAAGTTTTGAGTTTTGCTTATGTTAAACCGTTAGAGATAGAAAAGAAGTTTAAATTTTAAAAATATTCCTTAAAAAAAATAACATGAATTAACGGTAAAGATAATTAAATAATAATAATAAAATATGAATCATAATCAATAATCAATAATTCATCTGATAATTATTACTAAATTACAGAAAATTATTGCATTTGTCGAGGGTTTTTAAATTTTGTAAATTTTACTGGTCTATTTAACATTTATTAAAAATGAAATCTTATATATTATTTCTCTAGTCTATTTTCTTCCTCCCGCGAGTTCTTGCTTATTCCTTTAACAAATTCCATGATTAAATCCCTCATTTTAAAGCTTATCATGACGAAAAATAGATCCACGGTCTTAACAAATTTAACTAGTTTAAATTGAATAAAGTGAGTAAATATCATTATAGACATTTATCAGTAAGTAAATGGTGGAAACGCAATTAACTTATCTAATATATCCATTCTTCTTATGTAATATGTATTTATTTGCGCTCCCACCATATTTTTCAATCATTTGTTTATCGAAATTTTTGTTGTGGAACGGTATATTTTTAATGAAATTGGTTTCATGAAAGGCTCTAAACATATTCAAATTACAGAAATTTAGGTATTTCAGTGGTAACTTGCTTACAAATTCGAATTAATGTGCTGTTCCGATCCGTGTGTATTTGTCCTCAGTAAACGGAGAGACATTTCTTATAAAGTATGAAAGTAGTAGTCTATAAATGATAACTGACCTCATTCAAAACTTAAAAGAATAAATAATAATAATAATAATAATAATGGGGTTTAACCTCCGTTTCTCTTACACATACACCTATAACAGAGGCCACCCACATCTTTATTTACTAATCTTTATTTATTTAATTACAAACATATTTACAATTACATTTTGATGTGGGTGGAGTCGGTTACTACGTTCTTATCTAAGCGACGACAATGTGATCAATTCTACCGCCCCCATTAATCATAATTGTTCACAACTCGGCCACCAGGGCAATTTTAGATAAAAAGCTTGATTTTTTTAAATATGAATTTGGACTAAGTCTAAATCAATTCTGAAAATTTTAGGGGGGGGGAGGGGTTTTCCCGATTATTTAAATAAATAAATGACTTCAAAAGTAGGCATATTTAACATTGGGCTTATGGTAAAACGGTAGATGGATGATATGTTTTCATAGATTTCTCCAAAACTAGTCGGTGGAAATTTAAAAAAAAAAAAACCATTTAAATTATATTTAAAACCTTAATAAATTATTGAAAACAAAAAAAAACCATCGTGTGCGATTAATTAAGGATGTATGAGCACGGCAGTGAAATTTAAATTTGAAAATAAATATTCTTTTGCACAGTATATTTTATCATTTTACGAAAAATTTGGATACAGTGGTATGTTTTGGAATGAAATATTTTGCAATTCAATATCTAAAGCGAGCAAATGGGACATAGGTGTAATTGTTCTAAAAGATAAAAGTAAAGTGTGGGCTAAACGGGAGGGGGCTAAGCAATAGTATTAGCTATTAGCTGCAAATGTTGATTTAGATTTAATAATCGCTGATCAAAAGTTATAATCAAAAAAATTAAATAAAGGTGAAAGAAGTTCACGGGGTTTGCTAGTAATCAATAAAAATTTTATATTAATACAGATAAATTAGATATAAAGGTCTGCCTAAATAAAAACATGCACATGTATTTTATACGAATTCTTTTAGTTATTTAATTCGAAACTTCAGAAAATCAAGATAACTCGATTTTCTATATATTTCACACATCAAACTTTTTTCATTAAGATATTTTCAACATAATCGAAAAACGTGTTACTTTTCATTCTTGATGATCAAGCATAAAATGAAGTTTTCGACATACGATGTAAAAATCAAAATAACGACATTTTCACGCGTGTTGTTACATAGAAAAAACTACGTATTAAAAAACTTTTTTATGTATAAAATAGTATAATGTATAAAATTAAAAAAAAAAAAACCATTTATCACAAATTTCAAATTCAATACTTTATTTTTATACTACAAACTTTTATTTAATTACAAGCTTCTAATAAAACTTTGGTTTTGTGTTTGTTACTTATGGTCAAATCTTAGAATCAAAATTTTCAATAGTTCTCAGTAGCTTTAAAAGCTTTTGAATTTTACTTACGAATTATATTTCAATGATAATACATGCAATATGATGTCTTCTATCGGATCTCGTGATAAGAAATTCGATAGGATTTTGATGGAAGTTTAAGAAGTTTATATAAACCATTCTAAATAGCAAATTTATTAAATACTATCTTGATACTCGCTTGATTGATTGAGATTGTAAAGATTGGTAAGGATTACTGCCGTCACCTCCCTTGCTCTCACTTATCCCCCTTCAATAATACTCGAAATAATGGTAGGGATTGTTTTACACAGGCAAAATATATGTAGTTTTCAATTTTTTTTAAATAGCCATGAATTGTTTTACATTTACTATTTTTTCCAGAAAGCTTTAATTTATGGTTCAAAATGGCGCTCATAGATGGCGCAGTAAAATGTCAGATTATATATTTTTTAAATATATCTTTATAAAATACAGCTCAAGTTATTGTGATGTATGAGGTATATTGTTGCAGAATTTCATTCAAATCCGGTATCAAAGGCGTTTGATACCGTTTGGCACGAAGGGTTAATATTCCAGTTAATTCAATTAAAATTACCTGACTATATAATCCATTTGTTATACTCTTATCTCAAAAATCGTAAGTTTAGGGTATGTATTAGCAAATCTTGCTCAACAGATGGATCAATTGAAGCTGGTGTACCCCAGGGCAGCATTTTGGGACCACTTTTATTTAATCTGTACATAAACAACGTACCCAAAATTCCCAAAGTAAATCTAGCATTGTATGCGGACGACACGGCACTATATACGCAATCTTGGAGGATTGACACCATTGCCAACAGACTGAACACCGCAATTAAGAAAATTATTAAATATTTTCAACTTTGGAAAATCAAAATTAACACTCACAAGACAGAAGCCATCATATTTACCAAACGAAGACCCACCCTCAATCATCATATATATGTCAATGACGAACAAATACATTGGTCGAAGTACGTCAAATATTTAGGAATACACCTAGATTCAAAACTAACTTTCACTAAGCACATTAATGAAGTAAGATCGAAATCTTTAGGAACTATTAAAACTCTATTCCCAATATTTAGCTCTAAATCCATCTTGAGTGAAAAAAATAAACTTCTTATATTTAAAACTATTATACGACCAATCTTGACATACGCTGCTCCTGTTTGGAGTAGCACTTGCAAAACAAATTTTAAAAAAATACAGTCAGTTCAAAACAGGGCTCTAAGAATCGTTGGAAATTATCCACGATTTTATAGCTCAAGAATCATTCACAAAGAGCTGGACCACCCATATCTAAAGGAGACAGTCTACGATATGACAAAAAAATTTTTTGAAATGTCCTCTGTCCACGAAAACGAAGAGGTAGCCAATATCGGAAACTATACTAAAAACGATTTATCACACAAGTATAAAAGTTATAAACATAGAAGAACTAAGCATCTACTATTATAACAAAATTCAAATTTTAAATTTCATCATTCCCAAAATAAATAAATATCAAATTCACTGATAGCTTTCTCCGATTTATTTCAAATGATACATTTACATAAGAAGTAGGGTTTTTTTATATTATGTTGCACATCCTTTTTTCCCTAAATCTATCCTTAAGAATACATTGTAAAAAAAAACATAAAAATTGTTAAAATTAATACGTAAAACAAAACTTGGAATATACCAAAGATAGCAATAAGAGATGGTAATAGAACATTGGAACATCTACGAATATTTGTAATACTTAATTGTAATATTATAATCTGGCAATAAATTCTTTTTATCTTTATCTTATCATTCAAATCCGTTTGGTAGTTTTTGCGTGAAAGCGTAACAAACCCCACAAACAAACATACTTACTTTTACATTTATAATATATAGAAATAGGGATTGGCCATAAACCTTATTATCTTAGATAGGATTTTAAACGGGGAAAAATTGGATAGCAGCAAAATTTAACAAAACAGCTTGGGAATGGGGCAACAAAATTGAAGATACATGGATTGACATAAGGTTTTTAATGAATTGTGTATCCGATTGATCTTCAATATGGAGAGAAGACAAAAGGATGTGAGAATGGCGTTCGAATTTCAGGACTATGCCATGGTTAAAGCTAAAATTCTATAATTTACTTCAAAAAAAATGCAGAAATAATCTCAAATTGTGATAAAAACAAGTTGTCAACGTTTTGTCAAACTCAACAGACCAAGAATCGAATTATTCAGTCAGATCTTCAAAGTGCAATGTTAGTGACTCGGGAAAAATGCCTCTTCAGGACCAATTCAATTTGGTATCAAAATATTCCCCGGTATTTATAGGATTAAAAATTTCCATGAGTTACACAGATTTTCAAAATTTTTCAAACCCCGTTTAACAACGTTTTTAATACTAGACGTAAATATTGCAGGAAAGTATGGGGGTAATCATAACTGTCTTCTCTCGTAATTTTTGCATTACAATGAACAATTTTTTAAAGTTATATGTCCAATTTTATAAGTCGAAATTGAATTTTGAGAATTTATCTAAATTTTGCAATATTTCTCTAGATTTATTTGACTTAAATTTAATTACAAAATAGCAAAGGATTCAAATCCTCAGGAAAATCTGAAAGTTTCTCTTCTCGATAAATTTCTCTTCTATGAAGTATCACATAAAATCATATCCACCCTTCTTCGCAGCGTTTCCATTAGTCAAGACTCGACCCGCTTAAGGAGGTCGTTTCGTTGGCTGGAAGTAAATTGTACATTTTTTTAATTAACATTGGCGGCGAAATGACCTTCTTAATACAATTAAGCATTTGATTTCTTAAAAATATAGCATAGCAAAAAATATTGTCTTAAATCAAAGTACTTACTTGCTGCCTTAAGAACAAACTTTTTTTTCAGTTTATTATTTATTTCTCAATAAATTTGACGGTAAAGTATATATTTTAGTGAAAAAAAAGAAACCTGAATATTTAGAAAAACTAATTTTCCTTTTTTTTCGCTCACATCTAATCGATAACTAGTAGTATAACTCAAGAAAAGTTGGTAAGGTCTTACTTTCTCGTGAGACTGTCAACAAATGTTTAAAATTTTAAAAAAATTTTCACAAAAATTTACACGGTAAATTATGATCGAATCTTCTATACGATAGATAAAGACTTAATTATAAAAAAATTTTCCTTTTCATCTATTTTTTAATTAACATTGTCGGCGAAAGAACCCCTTTAAATTAATCTTCAAAAATAAACATCGTTTTGCAATTATCTCCAAACAAATAAACTTTTAACAAGCCTCTTATTCCCGAGAAGTAAAAATTGCCTTAACAATAAATTTAATAAATTAGTAAAGTTTGACCACACCCAATAAAATTTATTTAAAAAAAGAAAAAATTCCTTCAAAATTTGTAGAAAATTTATCCTTTTTCCATCATTGGTGCAGTTTTTCGATTTTCAAATAACCTTACTTCGTTATTTATTGTTTGCACCCTTAAAACAGGCAAACTACGAAAATAAATCCACGTGAAACCTTTTCCGTGTGAACACACATTTTGAGAAACAGTTAAAATTAATGCCATCCTTTGATGCATGCATAAACTTAAGGAGAAAATCTTATGCCCCACCCTTGACCCCAATTATAACCTATAATGCATTGTTGTATCTCATAAAAATTTACAATCAGTTTGAACGTTTTTTTGATAAAATTCATTGTAAAACCTCTCAAAATATATTTTAATATACAATTTATAAATCGGGAACACAGATTTGAAAGTTTTACTGAAAATTATTTGTTTATTATTCAAATAATTTTTTACGTCAAATGTTTAATAAAAAAAATTATTTGGACTATAAATTTTAAAAAAAAAGTTCATTTTAATCATTAACATAAATAACGTTATAAACTTTATAATTGCTACACAAAGTAAATACTAAAAAAAATTTCTCCCCTAGTATCAAATAAACCTTTTAATTTGAAAAATACTTAAAATTTTTCCAAAAACGTTCATCTAGATTTATAAGAATAGGACCCGCCCTAGTTCATACACCTAAACAATTTGGTTAACTTATTTATAAAAAAGTACAAAAATTTTCAACACGCCCTTATTTTTTAACGTTTAAAACAATTCAAGGAAATTTAACTTAATGCTAACTTAAGATTGTTTAAAAAAATAAACCTGACCTACCCTTGAGCTTCAGCTGTCACAAAATCCGAAGCTTCAACTCCGCAGTATACGTGTCTCAATCGAGGCATTCTGCTGCAATGTATGCTGAAATAAGAATCTTCGTAGCTCAAATTACTGTTTGAAAATAAATTAAACACATAATCTCTGTTCACACCACCACCCATTATATATATTTTTTTTTTAAAACCAACCTTTACATCCAAAAATTAACTATACCATTATTACTCAAAATAAAAGAACGTAAACAAAGCGATTTTAAAAAACTGTTCATTATTTTTTTTAAATACACTTAACACCACACTTGGTCGTCTATCTTTTACTTTGGGGAAAAATTTGATTTGGTAGATAACTAAGAAATTAGCTAAAACGCGTGAATTATAAAAGATAAACAGAATTGCCTATATATAACAACATATGTCAAGAGATATTCATCTCAGAGCATCCCTTCTTGCTATTAACCAATTTTTGAAAACAAAAACTAGCACACAATTCCTTTATTTGTGACACAAATGTAAACACATCGGCATTTATAACAACATGCATGTTGCAATTTTCACAACCGCCCCACCCGTCTTTTCACGGCAGTTTTACACGACGAAACGATGAAACTCACGTTTCAAATGAAACGACGATTCACCAAATATTATCTACTTTTATGTTTCATTGTGTTGAATTGAACAATAAAAAACAATTTCTTAATTAAATCCTTTTTTTTTTCAATAAACCTTTAAATCCAAAACACACAAATTGTTTTTATTCTTGAATTTCAACAATTTATTTAAACTACAACACTTCAAGCATTTAACAGTTTTCGTGATTTATTTAAATAAATTAATCTCACCAAAATTTTTTAATATATATTTTGTTTTTAGTCCTACCTATTATTAAATAAAAAACAGTCTGCTCTCTATAAAATGCCCCTCACGGCGGCCCACTAGCTCTGACTGCACGTACTCAAAGGCAGTGCTGCTAATCATTGTGATATGGGAGGGACTGTTCTATCACAGTCTAGTGTCGTTTTCAAGCGATTCTAGGCCTGCTTCTTGCGTTTATCTGTAACTAAGGCTAAAGAATGGGAGCGGCCGCGCCGACGCCTGTTTTACAAACCGAATTTATACGATTTTCACCGAAAATTTTCATTAAAAACCACGACGCTTATCTACTAACTCCTACCGTTGACCACAATTTGCAAACTGGTCAAGGCTAAAACTCAGTCTGGTAATTTACATAGTTTTATATACTTATATTTAACCCTATAATACCTATTTACGTACCCAAAGTTTATCAGAATATTTTCTCTTAAAAAATCTTATAAACATTTTCATACGTTCATTAGACGATGAAAAATAAATTTCTCCGGAGCGAAATAAATGAGAAACTTAGGTTTAAATGCTATCAATTCACAATCTTTTATGAAAATCAAAAGCTTGAGAAAAAAATTGAGAAAAACTTTTTTTTTAAGAATATTTACCAAAATATAATTAAATTTGAAGAAGTTTGTATTTGTTAAAATTATTTAACACTAACGAGAAAAGCCGAGATTAGATTATCTCAAAATATAATAAAATTCTTATATCTAAAATATTAAAAATTCTAATTTAGAAAAATCTCTCAATAATGTTTCAACCCCGTTAAAAGATAACGCTGCGAGATTAGGCAGAATGTGCACTAAAAATTTTTTAATTTCAAATCGAAAAGAAATTTTATGTTTAATTCGATTTTTTTTAAATTCAGCTCACGAAATCGAAAAATCCGTTTATAATCTTCCCAGAGCTCGGAACGTAAAAACAAAATATTAGATACGTTCTCGGATAAAAAATTTACACTGAAAATATCTTATTTTAGCATGCAAAATAATTTATCTTAGGCTCTACCAGGAGTGGAAGGATTATGATGTTAGGATTTAAAAATAATAATCCCAAATTTTAATAAATTCACATACAACTGTTTATTGAGACATAATATTAAATTAAATCAGTCCTCACAGAATTAATGTTTTGACACAAGTGTATTTTCATTATTTTTTATTTATTTTGTTTATAAATTAGCCCGGATTTTGAAAAAACCAGTCAAATTTCTAAAGTGTATTTTTATTCCGTCACACTAACTTTGTTTAGAGCTGATCAGGACAGAAATAAGCAAAAAAAAATTAAAAAGTATAAAAGCAAATTATTGATTACTTAAAAATTGGAGAATCCATTGATTAATTGTAAAATAGTAATAAATATGTTTAGGGTTTTGTTTTTATTAGATAAATTTTTGTATGTTTCTTTGCGCAAACGGTGTGATTGAATTTAGCTGTAAAATATTTATTATTATAATTAAGAATAAAACAGCGGCGGAGTCTTTTTTTTGTTGTTTCCAAGCTATTTTCTCAGGTGACTAAATATATTAGAATAAAATATTGGTCATAATGTCCATAACCAAAAAACAGAAGTATGCTCTAGTTTTTGAAGTTGTTCCTCTTAAATTACTGCTAAAATACATCACATCGCAAAATGCATATTTGCAGGAATAAAATATATTTATATAGTAATCATATAAAAAATCACTCGAATCGAGTAGTCAATTTTAGCGCACATTTAATTAAACATTTAGATGTCCTCAATTAACATTTTCTTATCTTTCCCTATAATTTATCTCCACACTCATAACCAATATCAATAAAAAATAACCTTATATATTAAAAATCTTTCCCGAAAAATAAATTTTTTATCTAAATTAAATTTCTATATAAACTTCACAAACAAGCTGCCATCTCTCGGCACATAAATTGCGACAAACCTTTAAACAACATTCCAAAACGAATGATCGCAATAAATATACAGAGTGACATTCTTTATATATAATTAAATATGCGCTTACATTTTTTTTTTTTTTTGTCATCGCATAACAAAAGTGATGAGCCATTCAGCAGGAGCAGAGTACTCACAACAAGGGTAAAAAAATGTCACAAATGCTCTGCTGCTAACCTCCCATATTTAACTTACTTATCCATACAAAATATTCCTTATTGTGTCAAAATTACAAAAGTTTTTTTTAACTACATGAACGTTTCAGTCAAGACGTTAACGTCGCTAGGCGCGTCTTGGTTTTTACTTATCAACTACAAAAAGTTACTTCAGAGTTTATTTTTTCGTTCATATTTAAATTGATTAAAATAGATTAAAAAAAAGAAAACAATTTTTTTAAGGTGTACTTACACTCGCGCATATTTAGTGTTTTAAACCAATCATAGGTCTTGATAAAATTTCTTAATAGAATAAAATTCCAAAATTATTAATTTATAAAATAAAAAAATTTAGTTTTACTAAATTTTTCGACATAATTTTCTTTTTTTTTATATTTTTAAAATATTTAAAAAAGGGGCAACGATATTTTTAATAAAAAAAATGTTATATTAATAAGAATTATCAACATCCTATCTTATTTATTAAAGCATCATCAATAATAATTAAAACAACATATACAAAATTTTAATAATTACCAAAATCAAACTTGAAAAAATATTAATGAATTATACAAAATTTTGATGTCTAGATAAACTTGTGGGGGAGAAGTCAATAAAAATAAGAATAAACACTATTGCAAAAATGTCTTTGTGGAGACAAAATAGTTCAATAAGTAATAATATATCCAGAAAAAAAAAACGAAATATTTTAGGGGTTGTACGTACTAATTAATTATAATTATTTAAATTACAAATGCATAATAGCCTACTTAATTGAAAATTAAGGTGCTTAGCTAGAAAGAATTCAATAGGGTTCAGTCAATTATATTATTAGTAATCACATCGCAAACAATTTACGTCGATAACAATAACACAGTACTTATTAATATAAACAAAATTAACAATTCATATCAAAATATGCTTCAAATCCAAGCGTTACGATTACTAATTAATAATACACGGCTACTCACTAACTAAACACCTGGATCGCTAAATGTCTCCACAAGCGCATATGCAAATTAACAAATTATTAAAAAAAAATATGCTGCGGGGGGTACGAGAAAGGGATTTTTTTTAAGAGCGATGATACTGATGGACAAATGGATGATGTTAACGCGAGTTAGGGACACCGCCTCACATTTGGCTGCTAGGGGCCGTTTTTTTTTTTTCTACTTTCTACGGTTGTTATATACAATGGTTGATTGGAACACACGGATGGGCGTGGACACATCTAGCTCCAAGATTGATATGAGTCCTGATGCCATGCTGCTTGATCCCCTCCGCCATTTAACCCACCAAGCGGCTGCTGTGCCAATGGAGCGCTGCCCCAGCCACCTTGTTGATAGCGTCGCTTTGAATCCCCCTGGTTTTGATTGCCCCCGTCCAGTTTTCGCTTACCTAAAATGAAAAGTAATTAATATCAACTTATCAAGATATTAATTATCCAGTAATAACATTAAATTTTGGAAAAATTATGGTAAAGTTAGAATTTAATGTACACCTTAATATTTTTGAAAGATTTCAATCGATACTTATGCCACTAAAAAATCAAGACAAGAGTGGTGAAAGCATGTTTTTTCATCGAATATTTTATATGCTTTAAAATTAGTTTCAATAGGAAAGTATTCATGAAAATAACTTTGTACATCTAAAGTCGGGATGGTTCAAGAATTTTCAAAATTCATTAATTTTCGATTTTTCAGTAGATGTTTTTCCGAAAATATTTCAGAAATTCATACACCTTACAATTTTCCTCAAGCTTAACATTAAAAATGTAGAAATTTTGGCCAATTTACAATGTACTTCTTACAATTGATTGCTCAAAAAATATTTAATTATAGATAAAATATTTTAAAATTTTAGAAATTGCTCGAAATCTATCAGAGAAATTTCTCCTCGTCTATTACTTTCAAGGATGTCTCAGAAACTATAGATCCAATCATCAATTAAACTTTTTATATTTAAGATTAAAATTATTGAATCAAATTTGGAGACAACAATTTGTTCGATTAAAATAAAATTTGATACTTCTTGATTCCCCTAGTTATTCTCGATCAATCATATTCTCCAAATTTCTCGATTTGTGCCTACTTTGAAGTTCCCATAATTTTTCCAAAGTTAAGAAAATATGTTCATTATAACTGGATTAATAAAACAAGAATATAATTTCAAAAAATATTGAAAAAATATTTTTATTTATGAAAGAAAAATTAAAAATGGATACCATTGGCACTAGAATAATGAATAAAATTTATAATTGTTATTAAATTATTAACATAAAAAAGTTGATCAACGATATTTTAAACTAAATTTAATGACAGCCGCGTGATTTTAAATGTGCTGCTACCCCGTGGCGAATGAAAACAGTGCCAACGGTATGCTTAACAAAAATAAACTAAATTACTTATACCTAAGGTAATATATAAGTTGGTTGGATAAAAGGTTCCAATTCATGTGCCCAAAATTAAGCAACTACCAACATAGCTGGAAAGGAAAAATAAGGACAATAAGGACGCAATTAAGGACATTGAGATAATGAAAGAGGTAAAATTAAAGTTAAACAAGTCTCAACTTTTTAGTATAAGATACAAGCCACAAAAAAGTTTCAGAAAATTCCACGAGGTAAGCAAAAAAGCAGAGCTTAGCACATATTTTCATTAATTTTGAATTTAAAATATCGTAACTACTTATTAAGCATCTATCTATTCATGATTTTTATTCCATGAATCTACTAAATGCTACTACAGCCATCTTCATTGAATAAGACAAAATCTTATAAAATGTAATTTATTGCACTAAATATTTGTAGTTAAATGGCTTTATTCCTATTGCAAATAAAAAAGTATGAGATTTGTATAACTAAACCAAGGAATTACATGAATTATTTGCAAATGGAAAAATAATTGAAGGAAAAATCAATTGAGGCTTTTTCTGTCGAACCAATAAAAGGTTTCCTACTTCTTACATTCTAAAAAACAGTTTTGATTTGAATTCATTAAAACCGCGTTTTTAAAAATGCGTTTTTCCAAAAACACAAAGTTGGTCAGTAAAACGTTAATATTAAATGGTAGGGGCGAGTTATAAATTTTCTGTCGCTGCAAACTAAATATGGCCACAGAATTGACTTACGAAGAGACTAGTTAGCCGTTTTGATTTTTGAAACTGCTCCCTTTCTTCTTATTTCGATAGTCAGTCGTGTGGCGGCCATATTTAATTTGCAGTGATATACAAATTTAAATTATTCCTTACCATTTACATGTTAACATTTAACTGAACAACCAAGAATTAAGAATTTTTTTTTCAACATTTTTCAATCGCGTTTCTACCGGATTCTTATAAAAAAACTTTTAATAACATCTTACTGAACAACCGCGTGTTTTTGTTAAAACGTTTTTCCAATCAAATATTACTCGCTTCATTCAAAACTTTTGGGAAAAATGACACTTCAGATAGATTTTCAATTTCATATGTTGTATATTTTCCTAAATTATAGTTTTTCCACTTTAATGAATACATAAAAATAATTTTGTTTAAATTATCAATTTCGGGACTGTTCTTTAAGAATTTAAGAGTCATTTTTACCGTTCATGGATTCGACTATCATAATTTTTAAAAATAATATTGAAATCTGTCGTCTTCTCACCTGGTAAACTTTTGGCGTTGCGCTGCTGCTGCTGAGGTGGGCCACGGGGAGGGACGGCCTGTCTGCCACGGGCCCCCGCCGCGCCTCCCGGTCGTGCCCCCCGGCTGGCCCCACGGCCCCCCGCCACTGGCGGCCCACCGGCCCGGCCACGAGCCCCCGCCGCTCCACGCCCACGACCACCCTATTGCACATAGCACAACGCCATTATTAATTACTTATAATAAAAATATTTTAACTATCCTGTAAGCTAATTCTACTAATCTTATTAGATAGGTGAATTTATATTTGAACAATTTTTCCTACAAATAAATTCAACTTTCTTTCAAGTTTTCGTCTTATTTATAATAAATAACATCCCCAAAAAAAATAAACATTGAACTATATTCTGCATAAACTGGATCACTCCAAATTATGTTGACCCTTTAACCCCATTATTATTTATCACTGAAAAGAAAATAACAAAAGCGTTATTTGGAATACAGTGGACCCGCGATAATCCGACAAACGTTTTGCAAGGTAATGTCGAATTATCGAATTTGTCGGACTATAGAGTACTGCCACAAATCTCCTTGTAATCCGGAACTTTTTGAAAAAGAATGCCTTGTAATCCGACAAATTACATATCAAAGTGATTAAGATTTTCTAATTTCAGCCACGAAGAATTCATGTATTTATAAGAAATCTGCATTGTAATTACCGTTATAGTTATGTCGGACTACAAGGTGTGCCGGATTAGACAGGGGCCGGATTACTGCGGGTGTACTGTATGCCAATATTCAAATTTTGTTGTCAGTTTGTCGATTTTTTGAATTTTGGCAATTAATTTTTGTTTGCTACCATTTTGACCTAAAGGGGGAAAAGGGTTAATCGAAAATTATCAATGACTTGCAAAAATATGCAAAAGTAACAATTAAACAAAATTTCTGTTTATAAATACAAATATATAAGATCTTGGGCCAACTCTACACAGTCCGAATGGCACATTTTGAATTCAAAGTATCCGGTTGTAAAAATTAATAATCTACTCATAAATTATACAGTAAAAATCGACAAATATACATAAAAATTTTATAGAAATTTAAAACGAATTCATTGTAGGTCATTGTTTGTCAATGACCACTTTATATGTTACTTATATTGCCTTTTTTATGCCAAAATCAGAGGGTAGCGTATAATTCGATAATACGCTGACGTTAAATATTCAATTTTTAGTGGATACACAAAACTTACTACTGGCCTAAAGAAGTAATCATTATTGATTACCAACGTATTAAAAAATTAAAATTTAAATGATCCGAATGAAAACTTTTTTTACTCTTCCATATACGAATTGGAATTGATCATTATTATTTTGAACAACTGTTATCAATGCATATTTGCGTTTGTTCTGGGAGGGAAAAGGATATAATGAAAGGGTTATATTACCAGGAATGATCAATGGATATATTTTTTTTTTTTAATTGTTCCAATTAAAATCCAGCGGTAGCAAAACAAACCTGATTTTGAGGTCCATTAGTTTCTCCAGACATCTCGAAATAAATGGATGTAGCATCTTCAATATCCTAATTATATTATATAACACAAATTTTACCTTAACCATTAACATACATAAATAAACCAATTTTTTTGTATGACTGTTTTAAATTGAAATCTGATAAAAGTGTAAAAATCGCATAGTTAATCATCAAAAACCGTCATACAAAAATATGTTATAATGAATGGGGTGACGTTCACAATAATATCCTTTTTATAACTTGACGAATTTGAATTATTTCAAACAACAATACTTATTCCAATATCTACTGCATTCAAAAGCGCTTTTCTAAAAGTTTGAAGTTTTTCTTTTTGCGTTAACATTTCACATTCTATATGCGATTGATGGCGCAGTTAACGTTATCCTGAATTCAATTTTGGTACACCTAATTTTCAAAATATTCAAATTAGTATTATTCAGTATTATTTTAATGTCAAGGTAAAAATATTTAATATAAACGAGATACTCTGTAATGAAGTATTGAGCTAACCAAAAATTAGTTTCTTTGCACGATTTCATCTTACGATAGATAGATAAGTAAAAACTTTGCTGGTATACTATTGATTCCTTGTTCGAACTGTTACTTTTCGCGTTTTTACTATTTTTAACTGAATAGGAAATCCATGCACCCATGCACTTCAATTTTTGTCTTGATTGGTGACGGTCAAATATCTTTCCTTTCAAAAAAAAAAAGGTATGACAACATCTCATTGAGAATTTATAAAAAAATTCTTCAATTTCTTCATCAGGATAACTTTAATTGACCATAATCATCTAAAATCTCTTTTTTTGTTGCTTCAATCTCGTACAAAGCGCCTTTATTATATACAGCTACCATCAGACCATTCATTATAACATAATTATAATGGAATTTTACAAAATTAAACTGAATTAATTTCGTACAATTCCATCTAAACATCGAATCAAAAAATTTAGCCAAATAATCAGTATTGCCAATTCTTTATGGTCCTTAAAATTTACCTATAAAAATGTGATAAATATACAAAAATCACACGCTTTAAAGCAATATAAAAATAAAGCATTTTACAAATTATGGTGTTACAAGCGAAAATACTTAGCAAAAAATTTCTAAAAGCGTTAATAAACAATGAAGTTGAAACATCAAACAATCCTCCCGCTTTGGTGTTTCTTATGAATTTTGGACAAATCATCTGCAAAATGATTATCAAAAAAAGCGAAAACAAGCTTAAAAACTAAAAAGCATTATTAAAACTAATAAGCACTAATAAAAAAGTCACACATTTTAATAAGCGATAAGCATTATGGTAAAAAGCAATTAAAAAGGATTAAAAAACACTGTTATACAGCAAAAAATATAGTTTTTTTTTTAAATAAATGGAAATTTCTTTTTAGATTTGGTTTTTTATCACTCAAACCAAAAGTAAAAAAAATAATTTAAGCATCGGATAACAAACAAAAAATGTGAACATAAAAATAGCGACAGCTGTGAAGAGCAACCTTTGTTTTTTTTTAATCACAAACGACAGCGGTACACAATCATATCTGAGCCTCAGCAAAGTTAGATAGAGCACCTGTGGCGTATCTAAATTTCCCTATGTGTTCATTATCCTAAAAAAGATTTATCCTTAATAAAAAAAAAGTGTCCCTAACCAGTATTATTTATTACTTTTCCCGGCCTCTTAAAATTTTTCGACAAGCCTTTTCTGTTAATTTTATAAAATGTTAGAAATTTCGATGTTTTTGAAAAATAAAATTATTTTACAAGTAATCGATTTTTTGTATATTCTGCAGGTGGCTCAGATATGAATTTGGAAATTTGAATGTGGCATTGTGTTTTTTTTCGATATTAGTGAATTAATTATTCCATGCTTTAAAATAATTTACATTGCAAATAAAAAGAAAAATTAAAATATACAACTAATTTAAATTGAAAAATTATTAAACTAGAAAAATATCAATGAAAAATGAAGGCACCCAAACTGTTAGTAAAAATTGATTCAAAATGGCAAAAGAACAAAGCAATTAAAGTTAGATTTTTGCATGGCTTGAAAATTAACACTCTGCCACAGTCAAACTGCCGTCTAATTTCTTTTCCTTTCTTTTAATAAAAATTTTGTGTACAATTACTTAAAAATAATTTAATCGCAATGGTATACATGTAAACTCCAATTGTTCACTTTCTTTTTAAAAACATTTTAATAAATTTTAAATAAGAAATTCGAAAATGAACAATTTAAGAGAACATAAACCATCACACACTTGCAATATAAGGACAAAAAAGAAATGACAACATCGATCATAAAGAGCGTTAAATAATATCGTGGGACCCACCGGCTGAGGCTGTCTGCCCCCTCGGCCTCCACGTGGGGCATTCGTTGCCACGGCAGGCGGAGGATAATCAAAGTAAAAATCTTCGTAACGGTAATAATCATCATAATAAGGATCACTGTAGCCGCCTCGATAGTCCCCATACCCGTAATAGTCGTAATCATAATCTATAAAAACACACAACAACAAACAGACCCAATTTTAAACAGATTCGCCGATTTTTTTAAAAACCAATTAACATTATTTTAAATTATCATCCTGGGAATTTAAGTTTAATTAAATTATAATAAAACAGAAAATATTTCACACCCAAATTATATTCCACATCTTAAATCTTGAATTCATTTTTTTTGAAAATGTGGGATTCATATGAAATATTTTTTGAATTAAAATGGCTCGTCCTGTTTATATAATATATTCTTTCACTACTAAATGATAATTTTGTAAGCATGCCGGGAAAAGACATGAAAATATAACAAAAATAAATGAAACTGAACTAAAAATAAATAATACTTTTTAAAAATCTACCAAATAAAATATGAACTAAATTTTTATAAAATATACAACTAAAAAAACTAAAAATAATGATCAACATAGTAGAAACTTACACCAAGGTACTAAAAAATTGTTTAATAAAATTAAGGATGAGGATGAGAGAAATAAATACAGGATTTTAAGGGAAATCGATTTAACTTACCAATCCATGGTTAGCTGTAATTTTTATTTTATGTAAAAGGCTTCACAAATTGCATTTACTACTACAAATTACATCCCTATCCTCTACTTAGTTGATTTTTATGCTAGACTTTTAAGTTAACGTCTAAGATTGGGAACTGACTATTTTAAGATATAATGCTGAAGAAAATGTTTTCAAAGGAAAAATTTGTTTGTAACGATTTATGAAATACGGTTTTTAAATATGACTAAATCGATAATGGTGCTGAAATTCAAAATAAGTATTTTTTTATAATTTATTTTTAAAATAAAATATAATGAATCGTTAGAAAAACAAGACTCGTCTAAAGAGGTCATTCGGTCATCGCTATTTCAACTTCATCGTTATTTTAACCTAGAGCTGATAATCAAATACACAAAGATTAACGGACAGAGAGTAACCATTCATTACATTACAGTCACAAAATAAATATTTTAAAAATAGGAAAAATTCGCCACCATTTCAGTTCCCAATACTACCGAAAAATTTCAATATAATGCAATTTATGTAGACTTTCTTTTACTAATATACTTAATTCACAAAAATTACAAAAATTTACTCTTGGGGAATAATACAAATCTCAAATTACTCAAAATTGTCACTTAAAAACAAAGTGAAATAAATTTTATAATAGCCAGTCTGATGTTTTAAAATAGGAAAAATATAAACCTAACAAAAATACATAAAAAAATCTGAAAAAGTAAAAGGAATCTATGCTAGAGCTAGCAACACATGCGTGATTAGTCTGAGACAACCGCCAAATACCCGCTCTCCCTTGCAGTGCCATTACATATCCTATAAGATTTTTGTCATAGGCGTTTTGTTAGTACACTAAACAATAATGTCTATTTTCAAAAAAAATAATTGAGCCAAGTATAGATTTTTTTTATAAAACTGGCTTAAAAGGTACAAATTATAAAACAAAAAGGATATATTCTAATATCCAAAATAATTTTTTCTCAAACTAGGTCTTTTTCATGTTAACAAAATCTAGTGAATGAATTATTTAAAACCAAAAACAAAAAAAAAAAAAAAAAACAAAAATTAAAAACAAAATAAAGACGTAATTTGATAGTTTTTCAAATTTTAGTAATATTTTAAGATGTGGTAAATGGTTTAGGATATTAATTTACGGTTTTAATTTAGAAGATGGTTAATAATATATATAACGTTAAACTATCTACTACTTGATATTAACTTACCATAATCGCCACGACCCATTGGACCTCGCATTGCACCAGGTGCTGCCCGCGGACCAGCACCTGGACCACGTCCAGCTATACCTCCACCACTCATCATGCTAGGTAATACAGGTGAGCACCTATAAAATTGTATGTTAGTTAGAAAAACATAAAAACAATTATGATAAGGCATATTTAACGCTGTATGTATACCTTCTGGGGACGATTTCTTATAGCTAAAGTTTACTAACTCAGCTGTGGAAACTCAAAAACAAGATTCAAGATTTGTTTCTAAATATCTGGAAATCTTTGTAAGCAATAGTGGAAATATTTATTACACTATAAAATACAGAGTGGCAATTCAGCTTCCACTGAACATAGATTGAGCGCCTTTGAGTTTCTTTGAGGAAATTTTACTTCATCTTTGCTATTTTGACAATACTGAAGTGGGGAAAATTTTATGAGCTTATACGTGTGAAAAAAAAAATAAACTTACCCTCCACGAACTTGCATCATTTGCATCATTCGTCGTTCGCGTGCTCTTAAAATTTCTTCTTTCTTTTTTTTATCGGACGGAGGTTTTGCCAATGATACTTCAATATTTGAGCCACCCATTTCTTTGCCATCTAATCCTTGCATAGCCTGTTTGGAATATAGTTTAAAAAATTATTATTCAAAAATATTACTTTATTGAATAAGGAACAATTCTCTGCGGCAATCGTGATAGCTAATGACTCGACACACTACTACACCCTTCGCAAAATCGCGGCTAAATCAGAATACGTCTCGCGTAAATTAATTTCGAATTTAGAATCTTTTTTTTTAAATCAAATTGTTAGACCAAACAATTTACCTTAACTGCATTATCTCGATCTTCGAAATGTATAAACGCATAATCTTTAATTTTTTTGACACGTTCTACTTTTCCATATGCCTCAAAAGCTTCTTTAAGCTTTTCTTCACTGATGTCTTGCGTAAGATTACGAACGTATAAAACTTTAACTTTACTCATAGTCTGTTCATCAGGTTCTTCTTGGGGATCAGCCCAATCCACAATAATATCGCAACCCCAAACCTAGATGTTTATAAATGACCAATTTAAAATTTTTCATTGATTTATTTGCCAATTAAATAATCGCCAATCGTTTACCGTTGTTTCACTTTAACTTACTTTAATTCTACCAGTGCCAAGTCTTCTTTTAGCTAAAGAAGCCGCTTTATGGGACTCGTACTCCAAAAAACAAAAACCGCGATTCTTCTTCTTGTCATCTGGTGAGCTGTATATGATTACCTCCATCAAGCCCGCTAATTTAAAAATAATTGGGAATAAACATTTTGTTTCGATTGGATAAAAAATTCGATGAAATATGAGGTAGTTTATTAGGAAAAAATGTCTAAACACTTTCTTGACATTGTCACAATCCAACAATAAGAATATAAAAAAGGAAATATGATTCTGGCAGAAAATTGGGAGCCCGGGAATCGAGCGACAAAGTCCATATTATTTTTCATTTATGCTTTTTATAAAGGAAAGGTATAATTATTAGAAAAAATTTGCACTTTTAAAAATATGAGCATAATTTTACAAATGATGATATAATATAGACTTTGACACCCTATCCCTGCACCCTTCCAACATCCCTGGTCGGCAACACAATTTTAAATTGATTTATTAAATGAAAAAATGGAGGGTATAAAACGAGTTTTGGGAGCAATCATGCCGCTTTAAAATAAAAATAAAAAATCAGTATCCCATGTACTGATGAATTCGATTAAAATCGAATTCAGAGCATTGCAATAAAACTGTTAGTCGGGATATAAGTTGGCACAATGATGCTCTTAACTTACGTGCGTGTTTGGAAAACTCCTCAAATAGATCGTCCCGATCTCGATTCTTTGGAATATTGCCGACAAACAAGCGGTGATTGTTATAAGAAATGGTTACGCCAATCTTTTTGCCTTTTCTAATTTCGTAATCATTCAGCTGCAAGAACAATGTGGAAGGATAGCCAATTAAGCTGCTCGCCTAGGGTTGGCGGTGGGGTGCAGGTTTCAGGTAGAGCACTAAAGGTTATAGAAGTTGGAGTAACATATTGTTGGATGGAAGCAAGTAAGGAAAAGGAAATAAGTTAGCGGGGCGAGCCCGGCGCGTTTCTATCTTTTTTTTTGTATCTTTGGTTTTTTTATTTTTATACACATTACCTGTTAATTTACCAAATTCGTCCAGTATCTCCTCTTTGCCTTTAGACTTTGGTATGTTGCCCACAAAAAGTCGTAGATTCGGAACACTAATGTTAATTTTCAGACTCTTGCCGGGTTTGATTTCGTGATTATCGAGCTGTGGGATAAGAAGAAAAAAACATGCCAAATTTTGTTCGCATAAAATTAATAACCTATATAAAGGCCATATCAAAAAAAAATTAAAAAAAATTATAAAATAAATAAAAAAAATACAAACAAAAAATAATAAATTTAGTAATAAAATTATTTAAATAATCTTATTCGATCAGCCAAAATCGACAATTTTGCACCAACAACTACGGAAAACGGCATGCTATTCTTTTTTTGCATTGTTTTCTCCAAAACGCGTTCCTTTAACGATTATTTACGTTTAAACTATATTAGCCTGAAAAATATAACCTAGCAATTTTATACTACATTACACAAAATTATGTTTTTTATCCAGAGCTTAAGCTGTTCTACAAATAATCCAATTTGAAAATACATCGGAAAAATAAAAATAACGTGATTTTATTTTTAATAAAATAAAGAAAAAAATAAAATAAAAACAAATCAGCTTAAGCCCTGCAACCGAGAAACTTTGGATATCCCATCCCTAATAACCAATTAAAATATCTACATTTTCAAAAAAGCATTCATTGCAATAAAAAAACCAAAAAGAAATGAAAACGATCGATGAGTTTTTCTGAAGTGGCCACACAGCACACAAATCAATTTCGAATGAGAAAAGCCAAATGAATTATTGTAAAATGTCGTTGTGGAGAGTACGTAGTCTCAATTTTGCCCCATGAGCAAAGAGGAGACCTGAAATAAATTGTTATAGAAGCCGCTTTCAGCGTGTACTGCCAATCTGCTGAAGTGTAACTTGTTCCAAAAACAATCTCGAATGTCGATATGCCAATTAAATGCCGAATTAAATAAACAAATGCTGAAATTAAGTCCACTATAAACGGACATGCGTAATATGTGTATGATTTTTGATGAATAGCACATATCACCAGCATTTTTCTAAAAAATCATTATTTCTTTATTGTCCTGTATTTAAAAGACATTGAACTTCAGAAAAATCGCGTAAAGTCGGGATTTTGATATAATTTTCGTTTGATATGATAATGAAACAGGAAATTCCGTATCAAACCGTTTGTCGCAAAAAATTTTACGTGAGATGAAAAATCGTGCAAAATAATTTTTCTAATATCTTTTTACAATAAAAAGGGAGGATAAAGTAAGTTTTTTACTCATTGCTTTACGTTTAAATTGATGGCTATTCAACAAATCTGTCAAGATATTCCCTATTCGCAAAGTGTTAATATGCCATATCGAATCCTCAGACCCTCAGTGTTCTCCCTAAAGAATTGGTCTTATTATTAAACTTTCCTCGAAATTCAAAAAAAGCTACGACCTTGAAAACCAACCATTATTTGATTTGGTCTTTTTGAAACAATTATGTTTACTGCTCCATTTTGGTTATCGAAACATCAAAATTAAGCTTTTTTTCTTGTTAAATAATATTTCCTTGACGGATATTGTTATCATTCTGCGTTAGTAATGAGGGTCGTAAATAGTATATTTGTTTTCGAAAATCCTTTGACATTACTCAAAAATAATTTCTCGATCTTGTATCCTACATGAAATTGTTTACGGCATTCGATTGGATAGGAACTTCATCCATATATCAAAACGCAACTTTTCCGTAATTTTCCCAAGTCCGGTTAATTACATGTCTATTAAATATAGAGTCATAAAAAAATAATGTTTAACTTAAAAATACTCGTAATTATGTGAAAATTTTGTGTACGAGCGTTTAAAATTTTGAATTGTATAACTCGGACCTTTTCTTTTCACATAAGTTAAAAGGATTATGTATGTGAAAAGAAAACGTTCGAACTACACAGAATTTATAATATCGGGCTCGTAAAGTATAAGTGATGAATGAGGAAAAATACAGAGAAAGCCAGAGAGTGTAAGAAAGAGTTATGAGAGGGAACAATAAGAGAAATTAAACTGACGAGTAACTCAATAAATGAGTGAAAACATATATATATATAGAAATAGATAGTGTGGCTTCCGTTGAAAAAGCCAAAGCTGCAACACAATAAAATATTTAATGGCTCATATGAAAAATAAATACACATTTAATAATAAAACAAATCGAAGAACTGAATGTTTTTCGGTTTAAAAAAAGGTGAGGTACACAAACGCCTAATTTGTTTTAACACTGGCTAATTGCAATCACAACAAAATTCTACATTTAATTTATATATTAATCCAAAAATATTGTGTCACATATTCGATCTTTTCTGAATCATTATGATTCTTTTAAATTTTTATTTAAAATTGAAGAGTTGCAAAAGCTTAGTATTATTTACACTTTCAATTTCTTTTTTTTTTTTTGTTTACTCCAAGGTAAAATTTATAAGAATCATGTATGATGACTAAAAGTCATTCCAATTCAATGTAGTTACAAATCTCACTTTAAAATTTTCAGACTAAATACACCGATATGTGAAATGATTCTCGATAGCCAGAGTCCTTTATACGCGTTCCAAAAAAAGGCCACACATTCAAAATCTACACATATTGAAATCAACAAACAAAGTTATCAATTTTTTTTTATATAGTAAACAAAATAACCTAAACTGTTTTGATTGACGAAACACGTTCTCGTTTGGTCATTGCGGTGTTGCGATCAGAAATTATGACTGAATTAAATATAAGATAATAAAATAATAGCTAAACTGTGGCAGGCATACCGAAATTTACAAAAACCCAAAATGGAAAATCATTTTGTAACGGATTCTAAAAACCGGTTAATAACTTACATTTGCTAAAACTAACATTTTAATTTGTTAATGTCTTCCCGTCTGATTCAACTTAAAATTAAAATATTTCTATACTAGCTAGATACGAACCGAGCAGATATTTTACAACGAGGTATTATAAATTGCCTATATTATTTGAGAAGTGAAATAAATCAATTCGCTTTGAAATTTTTGTCAACTTATGAAAAATGCTATAAACAGTACTCAATTCGAAAAGTTGTAATAATACAATTTTCACGAAAATAGCGAGATTTATAAATACATTAAATTAGCATCGAATGACTCATTATAATTAAACACATTTAACATTTAAAAAACGCCAAACCATTCCTTTTATTGAAAAATAAAAGCGATTACAAAAAATCGCATGGCAAATTTGTTCTGCAGACTGAAAAATTTATTTTTAATGAAAATTGCATTGCCAATGAAAAATTTTTGTTTAGTTATCATCGCTTGCTTGATTTATATGGTGTAAACTTCTTGGGTCAGCCATCCCGTTGTGTACCACACCACTGCATTCTTCTGCATCGTGTATAATGATATTAAGAATATTTACTTTTCAATAGTTTTTCAACTTAAAAAAGAAACCCTTTATTCAAAAAATACCACACAAAAACTTATTCAATTTTCTTTTTCATTTTTTATTTAATTTTTAACTCCAAGTGTAAAAAGAGCTTTATCCGCTTCCACAGCGGATGAATCAATTTCAATTTAGTTTTTTATTTGGAAACTGTTTCAACTATCTAAAGATTAGATGTTTTCTTAGCTGAAGAGATCTCAACTATACAATGAATATAATAGACTGCCATAGTAGTAGATCTTCGTAAATTAAAAAGTCCGCGGTAATGATAAAAATTTTTGTACGATATTAAGGTCGTTGTGTCTTACATTTTGGTGTGCCTAAAATGTTCGCAATCTGTGTGACAAAAAACTCTTAAGGACTGCTATGTATGTATGAGTAAAAGTAAAAAATGCCACTCAAAAAAGAAGATGGTGATGGATTTTGCTATTTGTAATTTCATTGCATTGCAGTTATGGTTCATTTTGTAATGTAACATAACTGCGATATAAATCGAATCGAATTTACCACTGTATTCTTAAAATTTAATCTCGCTCGAGTTCTTTTTTAGTTTCCGAGTGAAAGTTCAAGTAACTGAAGATTTTACGAAAACGTTTCATTTAAACGGATCTCCGACATTTTACGTAGGAATTTTTTTCTAATTTTTTCTGGTATTTGTCCTGAATTTAAGAATTGAATAAGTTTTCCGGTAAATCTTAATTAAATTTTAAGGTTTTGATAATCAAATACATTTAAAATTACATAAAATTTCAAAAAATTACAATCAAATTTGCAACTACCTTACCCCTGGGTTTTTGTTCTACAACACACACAACACCCGAATGTTTTGAAAATAGTAAAAAGTATGATTTTTTTTTACAAAATTCCAATTATTTTTAAATAATCGATGAATTTGAATTTATTTAAAACATACCTCTTTAACAGCTTGTTGTGCAGCTTCTCTAGTTGTAAATGTTACAAAAGCATATCCACGATTTGTTCCAGTCATGGGATCCATCATTAATCTTAAATCCCAAATCGTTCCACAATTTTCAAACAACGGAATCAATTCATCTTCATACATATCCTAAATCATAATTTTTTTATATAATCTTGAACATTTTTTATATCAAATAAATATACAGTGGGTCGGTCTACCGAGCTGACGACATTCTGTGGCGAATAATTTTACGACAAGAAAATATTCTTTAACCATAGTACACCACTTTACCCACGGTGGCCAAAAATAACAACAAAAAAATGTGAATAAAAAAAATTGGTTTTGACTACGGGACGTTGTCGAATAAAGTGGTACAAACCCCGAGTTAGTCGAGAAAAGATTACCAAGGACTAATTGTTGATTTTTTGGCTAGTTTGGCTAATTCGATTTAAAAAAAAAAAAAAAAAAAAAAAACAAACAAACAAAAACAAATTAATGAAAGAGCAAATTAAATTTTGTATTTTTCTAAAAATCAACTAATATAAATTTCGTTAATTTTTTTATATTTTAGAATAGGCAGTATTATATTAAAAATTTTTATTTCTGAATAAATTTTGTTTATACCAAAATTCTAATACTTCTCAGTTTTCTAAAAACATGCATTCCGGTGCCGTTAAAATTTCTGATAAGAATTTCTAATTACGTTTGATCTACCCAAATTTTTTACAAATAATGGTAATTCTCTTAATCATTTCCGTTTTTTTTTTTATTTCTTAAGATCCAAACAGCGATTTTTATTAATGAATCGTAAAATAAATAGAACTAGTAATAAATAGTTTTTTTTTTTGTTTCTATGTTTATGGGTCATTCTGTAGCGTCAAGACTTTTATAGTAATCTAAATCTGTGACCACACTGTATGTACATTTGAAAACAAATGATACCTTAGGAATTTTTCCACAAAAAACTTCACAACCATTACCAGGAGTTGGACCTTCCCATCCAGGAGGTGGACCCCCATATTTACGTTGCCCAGTTGTAACATCTAAAGTATAACCAGTTCTTTCTAATATTTGTTTAATTTTTTCCTCATCCGGTCCTTTTATTGGCGCAGGAGCTGGTACACTAGGTCCTTGAGTTGCTCCAGCTCTACTTTTTTGTCTATATGTTTTCATAACACCACATAGGTATGCTGATTTATTACTAACATGTTCTAAATTCGAATCCAAGAATTGTCCAAGAACATTCAAAGCGCCATCGACTGGAAACTCTTTAAGCGCATCTAATGCTCGTGCATCGAGATCTGCATGAACCAATTTTCCTGTTTTATATATTTCATCCAACTTTCCAGCAACCTTTTCGTCCAGTCCATACTCAATTAATTTGGAGTAATCCTCCGTTCTTTCAACATCTCCACCCCCACTGCTGTCAATATCAACTTTAATATCTTCTAATGAAACTTCTCCGTTGCCCTCCGCCATTACTAGAAATTATATTTAATACATAATTTCTAAGTAACAAAAAATATTCACTAGGCTGTCTATACAGTCATAAAACATAACTAAAAATTTCTAGCTTCTTTGTTTAAAAAAAAAAAATTTTTACTGACGTAAAGAAATTAAAACTATTTTCTTAAAAAAAATCTAAAAAAATTATAATTAAACATAGAGGGTGGTAAAAATAAATAAATTTAGCATTCTAAATCATTTTTAAATTTAAAAATAGCAACATAATTTTTTTAAATTAAATTCGCGCCAATGATTACTAACTAATTCAAAAAAAAAATGTCTAGAAATTAATTCAAAAAAATAAGACTAAATAGTGCTGCCAACCCTATCAGACTTCATAACTTGAAAATGAACAGAACGATACAAAGGATTTACAATTGAATATTTGAATTGTTTGTGTGAATTTTAAAATAGCAAAAAGCAGAGACAAGACTATTATTAAAATCATATGTGAGAAAAGGACAACAAAAATGGCAACATGCAAGTGTGATAAATTTAAAATACAGAATTGTGCTTTTGTTCATAAAAGATAATAAAAAATAAAAGTTTTCTTTTAAATCTAATAACAATTGATTTATTTTAAAAAGTAATCGCAATAAAGTTTGAAAAAAATTGATGATTACTTGATATAGACAAAGATCACACATTTGAAGTAAATTTCATCAAATCATTGATTTTGCACCGGCCGGCGGGGTATAGCATGAATGCATTCATTTGCAAAAATTGCACAATATTTTTAGTAAAACACAGTCACTACCATTGAAGTTATGCACTGTTTTCACCTCACTGACAGAATTTTAATGATATTGGTATGAAAAGCTGGCCAACATGTAATTTACAACATTTACCTTTTTAATTTTTAATTATTTATTTGTACGCCAGAAAATGGCGGTCGGCGGCAAGGCGACCAACGTCAACGTGATCTCTGTTTCTCTTTAGTTTGCCAAACGGAGGTAGATGCATATAGGTGAGGAGTATAGAGGGGTGTCATATATGCGGATTGTGTTGGCAGACGCGCAAGTTATACTCTCGTACCCAGCGGTATTAAACGCGCCAAATTCAATAGGTGATTGGTTGAACATTTAAGTTTAAACGAAACAGGCCGATTCATAACGAATTACCGGCAATATTTATAAATGTTTATATTATCCAGACAAAATAATTTTTAATTAACATGAAATTTAGAATAAATGTATATCAAACGTACTTGCTTTTATTGATGTATATTGTACTCGTTTGAAGGAACTTTACGTTGGGTCCATGAAAACGCCGGTATATTACCGGGTAAATTTTGCAATCACACTTATTATAATAACACCACTGTTTTGAAATATTTTTAAATAATTGATACGTAAACAATAAACACCAAAAATAAATCCAAATAAAAACAATAAATATTGTTGAAAACGAAAACGCTTATTATATAAAATTAACACTTTTTTGTTTACAGTACATAATTTTGTATTTAAACAAATCTACATTAACAACTTCTTGATAAAAATACTTTAACGGCATGTCCAAATTCTTGTTTCTTCTGTTGCAAAAGTTTTTTTTTTGTTTTAAAAAATATTGCTGTAATTTCACATTAACAAAAAGATACAACGATGAATTTTTTTAACAATGTTATTATAAATTTGCACACAAAACAATTATTTTTTTAAAGAAAGAATTAACAAAAACACATAAAAAGAACACAAAAAATTTAAAACTAAACGATATTAAAAACTAAAAAATATTCAAATCAACTAAAAAATTTCATATCAAAAATTTACTGATATTTAAACTAAATATTGCTAAAATACTATTTGATAAAATTACAAAAATGTGTGTGACGGAATTTTTGAATGCAATTTTAAAAGAAGCTGATGTAGTTCGCGACCGACTCCCACGGTGCTAAGTAATGCAGTCGCAAGCTGCAGCTCACAAAACTTGCAGAAATACGTTGGTAGGTTTCGCGATTCTATGTCCACCAATCCGCGATCACCGACCGCGAACTTGTTACTCCCCTCCTTAACACCGCATACCCCTCAGACAGCTTTTTGCCATGCACCAAGTTTCTAAACATATATGTTCACCCTACATACACGTCTGGTTCAATTGTATAAGAATGATATAGCTATATAGTGAATGTTAATGTAAGAAAGAGTTCGATAGAACTGCATTCATAAAATGCAGCTAAATTGACAACATATATACAAAAGTTGGCTTCGCAACCCTTCAAGTAATAATCAATGCACTTAAGATGCTATGAATTCATGTAAAAAAACACAACAAAGACAGTTATACAGTTACACTTTACCAAATTAACCTTTTTCTTCATTTAACATTTATATTTTATCATTGTTTTTTAGATATTTCAAAATGTACTTATCGTCTGACCCTATCAATGTTTTTATTTATTTTTTAACCAAATTCATAAATCCAATAATCTTTCAAATAACTGATTTCTTTAATAATTCGATCATTTAAACTAATACACATTTTAAATATTATTTCAATTTTTAATTGAAACATTTTGTAGACAAATCTAATAGCAAAAAACCAATATCAATACTTATGCGTCGACACTCGATGTTCTAAACGAAATCTGATAAACGCCTCACAACCTCTATACACAGATACTTGTCTAACTAGTGATAAAAATTTTCATACATTTTACTTATCTCAAGGACAGTTTATTTGAAGAAATGTGTTGGAGAATATAAAATTAAATTTTCGTGTGAATTTTCAAAACGTGTGATTCGTCAATTCACGTTGTGGAAATTAAATATTTTTAAATTTGAGAAGAGACTTAGAAAGGTTGATCGATATTGGAAATAACCTAATAGCAGACATTAAATTTTGTTGGTGTCGGGATTTTATTGTAGACTATAAATCTGTACATGGAAGTTAAAACGTGTATGTATAGTATAGTAAGATTTGGTAGCACAAATCGATGAACCGACTGTACCGCCGTCTTTTTGAATTGTACAACCTGTCTGTGATTCCCTCTCATCCGCGACCCTCTCTGATCATAGAATAATCTCTGGTGAGAGGACCACTTTCAACACTATATACATACATAAAATTACACATACAACGATTGCTATTGTTGTTATATAAAGTTGATTTTTATTTTATCTATTTTAATATTTTAAATTAAAAATTATTACATAGATCTTGCGCAAATCAAGTTTAAAAACATTTCGACCAAACTTTTTTGAAAATTTTGCTAACTAGTAGTGCAAATCACATACTGACTCAAGTGTCAAGTAGGTTCAATTATTTGGATACAAGAAATGGCCTATAAAAGTTCATTACAAAATCATGTGCGAAAAAAAAATTAATTGAAGGTCGAAGAAATCGCGAAAATAGGCTTTTTTCAAATATCTCGTAAACTATAAAGTTTTTGGCAATTTTAGCTATTATAAAATTTGTTTGCGGGTTAATTTTACATAAAAGTTTCATATAAGATTTCTATAGAAGCAAATGGTTTTCGAAATTTACTGGAAAAGTTAGTTACTTTTCTACTACCCGAAAAATACGTTATTGTATATTATGAATAGTATAAAATAATGGGAGGCTACCGTGACTTCATCCACCGTTATAATTTTCAGTTTCTTTTATAAACGCTTAAAATTATTGATACAGAAAAAAATTTTGGTATAGGTATTCATAAAATCATCTAATTAGTTTATTTCCGGTTGTTTGTCCGTCTGTCCACACGATAACTCAAAAATGAAAGGAGATATCAAGATGAAATTTTTATAACGTACTCAGGACGTAAAAAGTGAGGTCGAATTCTTGAATGAGCCACATAGGTCAATTGGATCTTGGATCCGTAGGACCCATCTTGTAAACCGTTAGAGATAGAACAAAAGTTTGAATGTAAAAAATGTTCCTTATAATAAACAACTTTTGTTCAAAATATCTTTTTGTAAAAATCACTGTTTGCCCACGAGGGCGCTAATTAGGTGCAAATTTTATAGTATATATTAATATGGGAATATTAGTTATGTGTGTGTGGCTATTTAAAAGTGGATCTTTTTTTTATTTACGTGACGTCAAAAAATAAACAATTGTGTCATCAAGACTGTCTATACATGGTATTTCAACAATTAACTCAGTCAATTGTCGGTTTCACTTGTTTTCTGTGATGTTTATAAAGAAATAATATTTCTTTTGCAATGGAAAATAATTCGTGCCTCACTTGTAATGAAACAAAGTTTTTTCAGCCAAATATTTTGAGAAATATTACTTCCACGGATATTTTGTACAAAACCTTTTTTCATGTAAAACTAACTCACGAAGAAATTTTATAATATCTAAAACTATCGTAAAGTTGATAGTTTACAAGATATTTGAAAAAAACCTATTTTCGGGACTTTTGACCTTGAATATACTTTTAGCGCACATAATAAAAATAATCCCGATCAAAAAACTTCACTTGAATTTTTTAAGCGGATCGGTTGTTTTATTGCCTCAATTATCTGGACTATTATTTATCATATACTCGCTTTTTTAACAACTACTTATTAGTAAATGGTAGTGATATTTTCGAAAAATAATATTTTTTTTAACCGACTTCAAACAAAAAAGAAGAGATTATCAATTCGACTGTATTTTTTTTCTGTTGTTACCTCAGAACTTTCGACTGAGTGAACCCATTTTGATGATTATTTGAAAGCTAGTGTGTTCCCATTTCATTTTGGTCCAGTTCTGACAACGACATCCATGAGAAAACCATAAAAGTTTTAAATTTGCATTAAGTATGCACGACAAGAGGAAGAATAACTCAATATCACGCCAACCGATTCGATAATTTTTTTTAGTGACAAATTAGTGTACTTCAGATTCACTAAAAATCACAAAAAATAAAAAAAATTTCCAAAACAAATTAATATGCACTAAAAAGTAAAAAAATAACGATAATATAATGTAGTTAAAATTATTGTTATTTTTGCAGTCGGTGTCAGCCAAACTAATGTAGCAAACTGTTCTGTCAGAGTTGTTTCCTTAGCTGACACCAACTCCAAAAATAATAATTTTAACTACATTATATTATCGTTATTGTTATTTTTTTACTTTTTAGTGCATTTGTTTTTCTTTTGAAGTGGAAGAGTTTTTCTTTTGAAGTCGGTTTTCTTTTTGTTAATAAAAGTTTTTTTTTTTTTCTATTTCGACCATAAAGAACAAATTGTCTTAAGAAATTTGTTTATAATCATCTATATCACAATGAATTGTATGAAGTACACACACAAATTCTACGTACGTAGTAGTTTAGTTTAGTCTGTATGTACCAAGTATACACATACTTTACTGAATACTGACATCAGATAGCACACAGCAGCCACTGTGGACTAGAGAGAGTACTATGTACATGTAGTATCTTCAGCTTCAGTTCAGTATGCACAAAATATACAAATACCATACCAATATTATTTGAGTTGTAGATGTAGTGGGTGGTATATTTATATTTTCAGTTACTGTATTATATTATGTGACTGACTCATTCAACTGTCTATGACTAGGTAAGGTACGACTGACTATGACCATACACAAAGCAAAAGTATTGTAATCATTCACATCACAGCAACGAGCAAAAACTATTTTATCAAAAAAGTTCAAATACAACAAACATTAAACAAACAATTATTAAGATATCAATTTTTATTATGTTTATTGTAGTCATTGTTGTACCTACTTAGTGTTGCCAGATTGGGCTATTTCTATTTTCAAATGGGGGATAAAATTTTATTGCTGGTTTCAAGTAGCCATTTGGGTTATTAGAAAATTACTCCAGATATCGAAAAATATTATTCTTACTTTTCGTCTTACATTGTCAAGTTATAACATAATTCACCGTCAAAATTGAAAATATATTTTTTTTTTTAATTTGAGTCCCCACTACCGTGCTCATACATCCTTAATTTGTCGGGCACAACGATTTTTTTTTCTCGTTTTCAATAATTTATTACTTTAAATTAAATAGTGGTTTTTTAATTTCCACCAACTAGTTTTGGAAAAATGTATGAAAACATATCATCCATACATACGTTTTCCCATAAGACCAATGTTAAATATGCCTAATTTTGGAGTATTTATTTAAAAAATGGGCAGAACCCACCAAAAAATTTTGAGAATTGATTTAGACTTAGCTCAACTTCATATAAAAGAAAATCAACCTGTTTATTTAACATTGCCTTGGTGCTTGTACATCCTTAAATGTTTATAATAAAATATTTTAAGTTAACTTACGAGAAAAAATTACGGTTTTTGTAGAAATTTTTTTGGCATCATTAGTTTTCCTCACTGTTAACGTTCGTTAAGTAATACAACTAACAGAATCAATCAAAAAAAAGTTGGAAAATTAATCCGTCAAAAAATGTGATGCTTAAACCTTATATGGTCGTTCGTTTCAAAATCAACTAATAATTTTTTTTAATTAATAAAATAGGTACTTGTAGAAATTCCAATTCAAGTTTAGATTAAATAATGATGGATAAAAAGAAGTTAGCTTAAAATCTCTGCCAACTACGAAATTAGCAACTACAGGTTAAGATCAAATTCAAGGTCACTAAAAGATGTACTTTGAAAACAACGCAACCGCATTTTTCTGTCAATTTGATTTTATTTCGAGTCGATTGGTGAAAACCCAATCTTTCTACAATTTATAGAACAGAAAATTTTTCGGCGCTTTTTCGCGCGATCTATTAACAATCAAAAACTTAAAATGCAATTTAGTCCAACAATTTTTGCGGGATGTTATTGAGTAAGCTTTAAACTACAAACAAAAATTTTATTCTGATTTTTTTAAAGACTTTTTAAAGGATGAAAATCGTAAAAATCGTGTTTTTCAAATTTTACGAAATTTTTACTCAAAAACCGAAGGGCTTAGAGAAAAATGTCTGAGAACATTTTTTGTTAATTATGACCCCAATTATATGATAAAATTTTTTCCGAAGAAATTCGGTCCATATTACTTATTTGCTTAAAATATCCTACTGAGTTACCTACCGGCAACCTGCACTTTTACGTTCAGGAGCTAGTTTTAAACGAGATCCTACAAAAAATGCGAAAATTAAAATCATGCTCAATGACGGATTTTGACATTATATTTTAATCATCATAATCAAATTTTAATAAGTAACAACAAAAATTCAAACGGTATTTCCTTTGATTACGCTTTAAAAATTATTGAGTTATTGCCTGACAGTATTCATATTTTCATTTGACTTATATATTTGCTATAAATACGGTGGTAATTTCTAATTTTAACAGTTCTATATAAAGAAGTATCTCATGCGAAAATGTAATCTAAATTTAGATATGCAAAATAATCAAACATTAAATATAGTTTGAACTTAGGGTGTGAAAACATCCACCACTATTTTTTTGATCCAGTTTATTATTATATTGTATATTAGGGGATTAGTAGAGTGGTATGTATAGAAATAGCCGTATTTTTTTTTTTATATAATCAAAATATTTTCTCTACTATTAACTACTATAACACTGAGAAAGTAAAAATATAATAATAAAAGGGGCCTATTATTTATCTAAAAAAGCTGTGTATGTATATGTCTTCTTAGTTCTATTGTTATAAATTTTAATAGTGGAATATCAACTATCGACATACACATATTAGGTACACAACATAATCAAAGGGTTGAAAAATTGTTGTTATAATACGTATTTTATTATAATAGAAAAATAGAAATGTGTGCTAATAGATAAATTTTAGTGTTTAATAGTGACGTAATTTTCTATTTTTTTTCTATTAACTATAGTAGGAAATCTAATAAAGTAAATCCTTTCTATTAGCACTGATTTGTTGTTAATTATTAACAGAGAACCATAAAATAGGTATAAATATCTTAAAATTTCGGAATCCAGGGAAAGTCAATAAATCTTTATAAAACTAGTCACTTTTCAATTTATTTAGGTACTGACAACATGCTTAAAATGTTCTATCAGCTTCGGATAAATATTTTTTGAAATATTGCAATTTAAATGCAAACAAATTTTTCGAAAAATAAAAAAAAATATCTTGATCGTTAAATAACTCGAAAAAAAATAAAGTTCCAAAAAAGAAGTTTAGAAACGAAAATATTTTGCTGAGGAAAAGCTAAATTTTTTCCACCGAGACTTTTTTCTGTAATTTTATTATTGTTGCAATATTTTTAAAAAAAATTTATCCGAAACTGCTTGAACTTAAAGCCTATTAGCAGTACCTAAATAAAGTTAATTGGAAAACGGAAAGCATTAATTTTAGTTCCCGTGGTAAATTAATCAAATTTTGTAATGAATAAACCATAAAAAGAAACGTCCGACACTTTTTTCATCATAACTCCGTCAATTTTTATGCAAATGACTTGAAACTATTTTCATTTTCAAGGTTTTTTATAGTACTTTTCTTCCTAGACACTATTATACCTCATGGCCTAGGAATTTTTTTTTTTGAGCTGTTGATCAAATTCTACTGAAAAATTTTAATGGTTTCTAACTATTATAGTACCTAAATATATTTGCAAAGTTCAGAAATGGTTGAATAACAAGCCCATTCTAGTAGTAGAATAAAACAGCTGAGTGAAAGTTTGACGTCTAATTACACTGGGTCATCAAAATCCGAGAGATTTTTTCCGTACAAGTACTAATTTTCAAATTTCACAGCAATGTGAAGGATAGTGAAGCCTAAAAATGAAAATTTTAAAAGCCCTTAAGAACCAAAACAAAGTTCAAAACTTAATCGAACCAGAACAACATACCTAACACACGTTCATTAAAAAAAAAATAGAAGCCGAATACATGACTAGTGTGTCCCGATGTCGATTTCAACGAATCTTAATAATTTTATCTATTATTTCCTTCAAAAACTATTTTTGATATGAAGTATCTATAGCAGTTCAAGTTTTGACGTCACCATGTGCTATTTTCCTCTTTCTATTTGTAATTTTTAATCCTTCGTATTTTCGTAGTTTTTGATGTTGCCTTGGTTTGATAACGAACGTCGACAGGCAATAAAAAAATTTTAGGGCGACTGAGACAAAAAAAGCTACAATTTCATTTTTATACTTCAATAGCCAGAGCAAAAAAAGTAGTTTCATAATGCAATTTACTGCAGAAATTTTTTTCATATTGGAACATATTTAGGGGTATCCTGCGAGTTTAAATCCAAATTGGCGGGACGCAGGGGCCTGAGAGTCAGCCGCCATCTTGGAAAAAACGTTTTATCAAATATCTCATGAACCGAGCAGCGTACAACAAAAATGGTAAGGAAAAATTGTAGGGATCATTTTCATACAGAATAACATTTTCTATAACTTTTCTATGAAAATGATCCCTACCATTTTTTTTGTACGATGCTCGGTTCACGAGATATTTGATAAAACGTGTTTTTCAAGATGGCGGCTGAAACTCACGCTCCTGCGTCTCGCCAATTTGGATTTACACTCGGAGGATACCCCTAAATATGTTTTAAACATATTTCTGCAGTAAATTGTAGAAAAAAAATACCCGGTTATTGGCCTATTAAATTTTAAACTAGATTTCGAATAATTTTCATTTTCAAAACTCGCCTTTTCGCACAATTTGAAAAAAAAAATTTAAATGCGTCTAAACATTATTAATCTTACATGTTTTAGAAAATTTATCTTCAATACTGAATTTTTAGTGTAGAAGCAGATTTGCAATTCAGTTTCTTTAGACACATTCGAAAATTTGAAGAAATGCCTTCGAAGTTAATGTCGTCATGGTTTTCCGATTCTTTTTATTTTCGTAATATTCATTTAACGTATACGTGAGTCGATTCGTAATTCGAAAAATTCGATTTTACGTTCTATGTTCCAATATTAAGATTGAATATACTACAATCGTTAATATACGCGGTTCGATTGACAAACCTCTGCTAGTAGGTAAAATCCAGAAAGCCTAAGGCCTAGCTCTATCAATAGGCCCCTAAATCCAGAAAAATTTCTAAAAATCTAAATTAGTTTTAAATCGCTTTTAATTATTGTCAAATAAATTCCATTTATCAACATTGCGATAAAAATTGTTTAGCATTTCTATACAAGTTTATTACAGATTATTAGGAACTTTTACAACAACAAAAAACATGCCATCCACAATACATCATATTTACATTCCCTAAATTTTTTAACACCAATTCTCTATTCAAATAAAATAGGCAATAGGTTATAAGCAAATAACATGAATAGACCAACAAAATAGTTTAAATGTTGATGACAAGTATTATTCTATTATATTTCATCTATTATAATAGAAGTAGTTACAACTAAGTACTTATGATAAATAGATAAAAAAGAATCCGGATCTAACACATCTAACACACAAAAATGGCACGAGTTTGGCATTAGGTATTACAGACGACCAGGTAACAAAAGGGGACCTATTTACTACTACTATTATTACTACTATTTATCTAGGAATAAATGGTTCAATAATCAAGTTTTTTTTTATGGGTCAAGTATTACTATAAAAACCCCAAAGACATTAAGGTGCCTATACACTAAAGCTAGAGTTATCTAGCTAACTGAATACACTAAACCTAAAATTCACCCAATTTAAAGCAGTCTAAAAGTCACCAAGGGTTTATCTCCGTGGATAAAGAAAAGAAAAGCGGTTGGATATTCTGAATCAAATCTTGCAATTCTTGCCGCCAAATGGTTTTTCCTGTTGTCAAATCATTTCGGACTCGATAGTTTTTTTCATAAACTTTTTCATAAATCTATGAATTAACGAAAATTAGGACCTAAGCCATTATAAGTTTTTATACCATGTACATATGAAATATATATCAAGGTATACTAACTTTAGTATCAAGTTTGTAACGCTTAGAAATATTGATGATACAAAATTTTGGTACAGGTGTCCATAAAATCCATTGTGACCATTTCAATCTGTTCGTTTGTCCGTCTGTCAGAATGAAAAATTAAGAACCGAAAGGGTTGAAATTTTTTAAAAATTACTCAAGACGTAAAACGTACTCTAGCTTCAACTTTTGTCTGAAAACCCTCTGCTCAAAGCTAGAATCAAGAAAACAGAAATTTTCATCTTCAATTCAAATGTCGGGCCCATCTTTTTTTTCTCACTTCGGGGAGCAAAAAAATTTGTGATATTAGATTTTCATTTTATACAGGGTGAGCCATTTTAATCTATACTCCTACATATCTCGTTTTGTAGATAACCAATCAAAAAATAAATCAAACAAAAGTTGCAGAGTTTGATGGGGGACATCATGTTCTGACATTAAATTAGACCTAGTTCTTCGAGTGTCTTTAATACCCAATTTAGATCCTAAACGGTGAGAGACTTCAACTTTAAAATCGAAAAAGTAAAAACAAATTTAAAAACTACTATTTTCCCTCATTTTTTCAATAATCTAAAACGGACTTAGATTATACAGACTTGATCCACATAGTGTATAGTGTACGGGTACCTTTAGATACAATTCATACATAAAAAAAACTACATATTTGTAATTTGTTAATTTTTAAATAGTTCAAAAAAAAAAATTTTGGCATTAGGTATAACATACGACAAGGTAACAAAAAAGGGGGCTACTATTTACTACTACTATTATTACTTATCTAGGAATAAATAGTTGAATAGAAAACAAGTTTTTTTTTATGGGTCAAGTATTACAATAAAAACCCCAAAGGCATTAGACACAATTCATACACACACACAAAAAAAACTATTAATTTGTTGATTTTTTAAATAGTTAAAAAGTAAATAAATACATTTTTAGCAAAAATAGTCAAAAAATTATTTATTAGCAAATTTTTTTTTTGTCTGTTTTAATTTTATTAAAAAGTTCTCATGTGAATTGCGCCAAAAAGTTTAAAGGGATGCAAATTAAATAAAACCGTTAAATATATTATTTATTTTATTATCGTAATGTAATGCGAGTTTAAAAAAAAAATTGTACGTAGAAAAACCTCAAAGAGATGTCAATACAGTTGGGATGGACACAAAAATCTTCATGTGTATTGTATGTGTTTGTATCATCTCTCCCCTTTCTATATATAAAAAAAAGACGCAAAGAAAGGGTTATTTTCGTTGAACAAAATAAGTGACCATGCAAGTACTCCTCATTATATTAAATAAACTGGACACAAGCAACATTATAGGTAGATTTTATAAAAAGACAGCTGGTGATTAATTGATTATTTTTTGCTATCATCACACCTAATTGCATGTACCTACATTTTTTCGTGGATGCGTGTGATACAATTTGAAGAATACATGAAACATAATTTTTTTTTTGAACAAGTAATTTTGCAACCCTATATTATTCGTTATTAATGAAAATTGACTCGATGTTACAACGGTTTCGTAATAGGTTTTATAACTACATTTTTTTATAACAGTTAAACTTGTGCGAATTTTCTCCCAAAAACAAATGTATTAATTAGAAAAAAGAAGCCAGTATAACAAGAACAAGATCAATGCTAGAGTCAAATAATATTATAACAGAAGCGCAAACTTAAAAACGAGAAAATTAAGGATAATTAAAAGGACTTCTATTTTGTGATTTGAGATTGTTACATGAATAGAATATGGCATGACCACATACGAACAATCTCAAAATATCTGATTTCGGACAAATTTTTCCAAATCACTCATTTAATCGTCAAATGTACTTTAGATACCAAAACTAGAGCAATTGTTTTTTTAACTTATACTAAAGGAATTGATCCTCACTAAGTGCTGAAATTATAAAGTTTCAAATTTTTAGAATGGATTCTGTTAGAAAATTAGACATAAAATTAAGAGTAAAATTTTTCGATATATACCATTGTTTTTGAAATATTGATGTCTAAATATTTGGAGAAAATCACTTAGTATTTTATGGAAAAACGAGTTCCGCTTGTAATTTTCTTTATAGGATAATTTGTAATGCTTTTAACTAATGCAAATAATTTTTCCAAATTAATTTTAAGATAATCAGCCTTGTTACATAATATTATACCTTTATATTCAATATAGGATTTACAAATGTTAAAAACGCTGACTTTAACAGCTCAAATTTATAAATTTAACACCGTAAGGAGTATTAAAAAATTTACCTGATTATAAAGGGTTTGAATGAGAATGAATATAAACGATTTAAAGATAATCCTAAGAAATCCGAATTTTTTGTGGTCCTTCCCGAAGAACGACCTTAAATCAAAATTTTCATCAAACATCACAAAAAATGTGTATTTTTATTGAGACCTTCATCAAATTGGTGACATTACAAGATCATTTCCAATAATTTCATGTTTTATTTTTTGGATCAATAGTACTCCATAAACTGGGTTTTCTTTAGCAAATTTCGAAGTCAAAAATTGATATATGATATTTCCAAGAGGTTCCCTTAAGAGAATTGAAAAAATTAAGAAAGAGGAAAGCTGTATCTTCAGAACCCCTATATTATCAAAAATATAAAATTTTTTGTTGCCAAAAATATCTTGAGGCAGCTTGTAATTTTTTTTAAAGTAAAATTAAATATTAAAAAATGAAAATAAACAAGTAAGGCAATTTGCGAGGGAATTCAATCCTTCAAGATGCTTGCAAAAGTACTTTTTTGTAATTTTCTTGATCACCTGGCATATTTTTTGTATTTATTTGCTTTTGCAGTTAAGTACTTTTGCAGGCATTTGTTTGGCTAAAATCCCTGGCAAATGGCTTGGCTTGTTTATTTTCTTCTTTTTTCAATGTTTAAGTTTTCTTTTAAAAAAATAACAAGTTGACTCAGTTGAAACAAAAAAATTTTATGTTTGATAATATCCATCAGCCAAGTCTACATTTTTGTATTAAAATATTATGGGAGAGGTATCTGACAAATTTTCAGATTGCTCCAATTATCTATCCAAAAATGTCTACCAGCTCTCGTGCTATTTCAGCTAAGCCACTGTTTGCAAAGAAACCACAAGGTGGCACAAAGGTCATACGTCAAAAATACTTTACGAGTGTATAGACTCAACTTGATTGCCCAACATTGCCCAACAAATATGTATAGGACCACCTTTTACTTTTTGGAGGCCCTGGGCACATAAGGCTTACGAGACAGTTTTTTTTTTGTGAATCTTCGTTTAACGGCTAGATCGAGAACGCTCTCCATTTTTTATGTCTATGGTCATCACTTAAATACTGCAGAAAAAGAGACAGGTCACTAAGTCAGAATGTATAAACAAATTTCTGTCACGAATACAAAATATTAGCATTTAGTTTGCCGTAGGTAAGTTTTTCGACTTAGTGTACTAATTAAATAATTATTCAATGTCATTGCAGGATTTTGTCTCATTTTAAGTATTTTGATTTGATAGTAAATGGAATTTCTTTCAATGTTCAATTGAGCTTAATTAAATTATACATAAAAAGAAACAATAGGTATTATCAATACTTCTAATAATTTTGGGGCTAGAAACTTCGAAAATCACATTCCAAATCAATTATTTTATCATTGAATTGTGTATTTAATGCGTACAATGAAAGGCGACTGCAAAGAATGATGCTCTTGAGGGCAAGCCGAGGTCCCTCGTCGATTGTGCGGCCCTGGACACTTTCCCAGAGTAGTCAGTGGAAAAGAGAGGGCCCCCAAATTAGTTTTCGACTACTGCTTGATTTTCACTACGAACATGTAAAATACAATATTATAATATATTTGTTTCCCCATCAACACAGAGAATACAAAAAAATAAACGATGTATTTCATTTCTCGTATAATCATTAAATCAATATGGTTAAGAGAAAAAAAATCCCATTTAAAGGTGTAAGATTACTGTGAAGTATTTTTTCCCTGTATTATACAAAAAAAAAATTTTTTTTTATCTTGCTATAGAACTGCTGCACACCATATACGTTTTTTAAATTCAAACAAAAACGGGCGGATATTTTGTTTTTTACTTTTCTTTAATTGCTTGTTTTAAATGGAACAGATGGTTTTGAAAAACCAGTGAAGGGAGGATATTGACGTCATGTAAATATGTGCGTAATAATAATACCTATATAAGTATATATGGTTCAAAAACAAAAAAAACTATTTTATGTAAAATGTAAAAATAATTCATTTGTTTATGTTAAATAATATAATTATTAGAAAATAATTAATAGTTCAACTAGCTTAGATCTTCACACGCTTCTAATTTCATTTATCGGGGATTAAATAGCGAATACACTATTATGAAATACCATGTGTTTATATAGCGATATGTAAATTCCGCACTCCAAGTTCAGTTTACATAATTAGCTACGCTAGTGTGGCTTACAGAATTATTGTTTAGATTTCATTTTTAATATTGATTATCATTAAATGATACTCCAGAGTAAACGAGGATAACACAATCTCTTAAATTCTTTCCTATAGCTACGATTGACACGAAAATTTGACGGTAAGAACATAAAACCCCAAGAAACAAAAGTTATATAGCGCCGAGTGGTGCTTTTAACCAGGGAGTGGTTTTCCACCCCTTCTAAGGGGTTGGAAAAATATATGTTTAAAATGTCAACTCCACATGGCCAAATGAAGTCCAATTTTTCAGTTATTTAACGTTAAATACTCCGAATTTCAATTGCCAATAACTCGGAAAGTATTGACTTTTCGATTCAAAAAGTCAGTACTAATAAAAAACCTTGAAAATGAAAAAGGCCACTTGCACGAAAATTAACGGAGTTAAAATGAAAGATTCTCGTACCGTTGTTTTATTCAACGCAAAAACTGCTGAAAGTTATAGCAATTTCGGATGTATATTTATTGAAATATTGAAAAAAAAACTGTATAATTCGAGTTATTTAAATAAACAGCAATAACTCGAAAAGTAGACTTTGCAAAATATATTTAAATGACACTATTTGGTTAGATTTTGTTGTTCTATCGATTTCCGTTGCCATTTTTAACATATATTTTTCCACCTCTTAGATGGAGTGGTTACCACCCCGTGGGCAAAAGCACATATAACTTTCCTAGACGGTGGACAAAGCTTAATCCCAAATTTTCAGGACAATCGGAGCAATAGGAAAGAATTTAGAGATTTGAGCCTCGTTTTTACTGAAGTATTTATGAGATTATCAATACGAATGATTAAAAAATAATAAATTGTTCCCTAGCACTTGAAATTGAATCGTAGAAAAACATTTAATTATGTCAAATAATAATTATTAGAAATATAATTTATAGTTCAACTAGGCTTCACACACTTCTAATTTCAATTATCAAGGATTAAAATAGGGAATAGAAATAGACTATTTACGAAAATACATATTACCTACCTACCTAAGTTTATATCAATCCCCAATTTCATTTAAATAGATAAACACATTTAATGTTAACCTTGAGGGTATTTTATTATTGTAAGGTATTTTACTATAAAATAGTAAATATAATCTTATTGTCGTGCCTATGTCTGGTCTATTATAACTATTTTTACCCTGCTACCAAAGTCATTAAAAAGGATTAATAAGTGGTTCTGAAATAATAAACACAGTTTTTATATTTGTCTGTCTGGAAAACATAATTGCTATAATTGTTATTTTCAAAAGTTAACTATAATCCTTAATAAATATATATTTAATGAAAACTTGTAATCCGTAATTTTTCTTGTACCTTAGACATTTACTACATATACAAAGTATCTAATACTTTAATAATCCAGGGAATAGTTAACAATAAATAAAGATCGAACTTCGGAATAATTCCCGGAAAGCTGTATATTTTTATTTTTTTTATCTATTTTATTTATTATTTTTATTTGTGGCTCTAAACCTGACCCGTGGGCACGGGAGGTGTTTTGGGGGTCGTAACCGCTCCCATTGAGAATCTGTTCACATAAATTTTGAATTAACAATATAGTTCTGTAAATGCATTTATTTATGAGACGCATTTCCACTAACGACTCAGATCCATGCATATTTTGAGCTCGGTACATTCTTCGACTTTGTTTTTGAGTCGAGTACTTAACAGAAACCTGCGAAACATATTTTGATTGAAAGAAGAGGAAACGCTGGAGAACAGTTCAGGGAAATTTTCAAAACCATGAGTGTTATCTGCGATGAATACGAAATAGAATTGCAGAAGCCAAGATCATAACAGGCTCAACGATCGGCTCGCGTCATAACATACTCAACGCTCGAATGCACAGACTGATTCAGTTAAAGATTCAATTATCGTAATATTTTCTCAAATCTTGCTTGTCTCAATTTTTGGGTGCCAAAAATTCACTAGAAGAACTCGATAGTTGCAACAAAGATACGTTTCCAGTTGTCTATCAAATGCTCCGCGTTCTGGCAGTTTTGCCTGTGACAACAGCGGCGAATGAACGCGGTTTAGCCCTCGCTCAATATATATACATCGCGGTGTAGAAGTCGATGCACACTGAGTTTTCCAAAAGCTTTTTCTGTAGCTCGCATAATTAACTTTAAAAAATAGTGTCTGAATATTATCTAATTAAATGTTCTCTTTCTCGAAAAAGACTGGCCCCAGACCAATGCCAGTGCCTTATTATAAATCCATCACTGCAGCGTTTCTTATTATTTGGCAATGATGCGTTATTAAAAAAAAAAAACGTAAACAGTTAACTTGATATCAGAAAATGCAACAATCATCCCAATCTGTTTCAAAGGAAGTACCTACCTACAAAAATTTTATAAAAATGTATAAAATATAAACGGCTGGCTATAAATAGATTTATACATATTAATAAATATAATATGGATAAAAATTGATATACACAGGTAACGTAAACGATAAATGTAAGTAAAGTAATATACAGGGTGTCCCCCCCCCATTAGTACCGTATGCTTTTGTTAAATCAGGTAGAAAATAAAATTCAAAAACAAAAAGTCCTCTACAATTTTTTGATCCGATGTACGGATAGTTAGCTAATAATTAAAATAGACAGCCAATCAGAAGCATTTTAAGTAAAAATTAAACCCACTGAGACTGACAATGATTTTTGATAGATTAAAAATAAATTATAAAATAATTATTGTTATTTAAAAAAAAAAAATTCATTAAGTATTCACTTTCAACAGAGTAGAGCTTTTAAGTTATTGCTATCAAAAATTATTCAATACTTAATCAATTTTTTTTTTTTTTAATATCAATAATAATTATTTCATAATTTATTTTTAATTCTATCAAAAATCGTTAATCAGTCTCAGCCAGAGTCGAGTGGTTTTACTTTTTAGTTACAATGCTTCTGATTAATAGCTAACTATCCGTGCATCGGATCAAAAAATAGAAGATGACTTTTCCTCTTAAAATTTTATTTTCTACCTGATGCAACAAAAAAGTGAGGTACTTACGGGGACATCCTGTATACTCAGTACATACTACATACATTACATACATATATCGTTTCGTATCGTATCGTTTTAAACAGTTTTAATATAAAATAAAATACATAAAAAATATAATTATTTCCAAACTGAAAAGAACATATGTGCAATTGAACAACAAGTTTCAAGCAAATACAAATAATATATGAAAGAGTAATGTTATATGTATGTATGTATGTATAGATGTACATAGGCCAAGCAAATTGAAATAAAACAACCCGTGGTGAATATGGTCTTTAGAAGTCAAATCAAGCACTTTTAGAGATAATATAATAATATATCACTGTTCGAGGAGAGTTAGAAAAAGGTAAGGCTTAACATCGGTTGGAATGCGTACTGGAGAGATATCAGATCAGAAAATGGACAATTTGTCTTACGGCTAGTTCTACCACTCACTCTGTTTTGGAAAAATCAAAATTTATTATTTGTCCAATAAAATGAAGATTTAAACTACCATCAAAACGGAAGCCTGCATTTTTGAATTCCAGTTCGTTTTCACATAAATATGAAGCAAGCATACAAAGTTAAAAAATATTGAATTCTATTAAGGGGGTAGAAAAACATTAAAAACTATCCTCAAAATCACTTTTTCGAAAATATCTCGAAGACATACGAAGATACGTCAAAAATTTTTACACAACTCAAAATTGGGTTATATTAGCGATTAGTCCCCGGACAAACATACACACAATTGTGGGTTACCCTGTCTACAAACATATACTCATGCATTTGTTATAAACACATCCACAGTCTTTACAAATCGATTCTATTTTGCATCCAAGAGTGTCAAAATCCCAGCAGAAATATGAAATTCATAATTTCGAGCGTTGAAAAATGCTACTCTGAAACGAAGATTATGAACTGCGTCGATTCGAGGATTCGTAGAGAAAATTACTGGGTGGCTACACAATCCATACAAATCACGAATCATTTAATTCTTATAAAAAATTATCACGTAATTTTTATTGAAAATTAAAAAGAGTCATATGGGTCAGAAAATAAGGCACTTGATATGAGATGCTGGGAAGCCCGAATGTGAAACAACCTTTGAGAATGTGGCCGGATATCACCTAAGGAAAATTAACACAGCCCAGGTGATCGAAGGAAAATTAAAGCCCTAGGATGCAACTACATAACTCACATCAAGGTATTGGCTGACTATTATTGAACCTAAAAGCACAAGAGAGTTGACCAAAGTCAGGGAATTTAGGATAAACCGTATGACTATTTTCAAAATAGTTGCAAGTGCTCAAAGAAATTAAATAAGAACGTCTTTTGAAAGTATACAAGCTATTGTCCCAGGTTTTCTATTTATGTCAATAGAAAATATCGTTGAGTAATTCACAAAAACTATTATCATAAGATAAACTTGGAATTGAAGGTTAAAAAATTAAAAGCTCAACAAATTTTTTGAATTTCACAGACCAATATTTTGGCTAACTATTCACGAACTCATACCTTGAGTTGGTGAAACGGTTATTTGTTTGCTTGCAAGACCGTTAACCCCTATTACCTATCGTATATCCCATCATAGAATTCATTCAGTCATCAAATTTTGATTAACTTAACGGGACAGAATAGGAAATCCTGAACTATGATCGTTTTAGTATAGGGCTATACTGCCAAGGTTGTCGTATAAGGCTGTAGCACACCAACCTACGTAAAAAAAATCAAAAAATTTCATTTCGATTTTCAGAGCAAATACAATAACTTTAAATCAGAAAATTAATAAAAATATTGTAATGCAATTTTTTTAAATAAATTTTGCACTATATACATGAACAAAAAAAAAAAAAAAAAAAAATACAATATGAATATGTCCATGACAGTAGTTTGACCGTTACAACAACTTACGCATGAGAACCTATAGGCATTTTTATATAAGAGCTGGTTCACTTAATATACTGGGTACTGGCCGAACCAACAAAAACTGCGATGGATATACATACGATGGATGGTAAGCAATGGTAAGTATAAGTAAGTACATCCCTTTTCTTCTCCTTCATATGTGATGTGTGTCTACCGATTTACTTTATATTATTTTATATAATAATAATAATAAATGAAATACTATTAAAGGTACATGTTTTATTATTTTTTTTTATAAATTTTTTAAAAATATAATAAACACAAACGATTCTCCACCATCCACAAACATCCATCGTCTTATTTTATTTAAAAAGGGGGAGAATTTTTATATACAATTTTTTTTAGAAGTAAAAATTAAAAAGAAAAAAAAAAGTGCAAACAGAGAATGAATATTTTTATTTGAAATTTTATTAAGAATATAAATAATGTTTGCGACAATATCGTCTAGGAGATTTCATCATCCGGTGTTTAGTGTTGTCTACTGAAGGGAAATTTTTTCAAAATTTTTACGGCATAATATTACAAAAGATGTGAAAGACGAGTTTTAATATCAAATATTTCCATTTAAATGGAAATAATTGTTAAAATTGATGAGAATTAGTTTGCAAATCGGGCGGGAATTACGCTACAGTGAAAAAAATTATAATTTATTTATACTTCAGAAGAAAATGAGAAGTAAATACTGAGATGATAATAAATATGGTGGAAGCGCATTGAACATCAAATTTTGACTTGCGATCGCAACAAAACTAAATAATCTAGCTGATAATCTTTAAAAACTAGGATTGATATTCATTAAATAATATATCTAAAAATCATTTCGATTAAACATTTAAAAATTTAACGGCATTGAAAATCTAAAATTTCTACCATACCACAGACAGATACAAATGAAGAAATGGGTCAAACTTGTAACACCCTTGTCTTGTGAACGCTACAAGTAAAAAACGACCTTGATAGCGGTATTTGTACTTATATTACAAAGATACTTTAAAAAAGGACCTAGTACTACTTTTCGATTTTTAAATAAAGTCCCCCGGAGAAATTTTAATAAAAGATAACTCACGGTACAATATTAAATTTCAAGAATTTTCTACTTAAATTTCTGTTTTACGTGGAAAAGGATAAATTTTATTGGAAACTTTGAACATTTAAATGGTTAGGTACTGTTCCTGAAATGATCGCTTGAGGGATAAAAAAAGTTTTTTTTTAACTTTACACCAAATCAGAGCTCTCAATTTGTGGTATTAAAAAAATTTTTCAGTTATTTTTATTTTATTCACTAATTTTTACAACCGATGTTTGAATTGAGTAATATTTTAAAATCAATTAATCTAAGAGGATTTTTTTTTGCAAAACTTTTGTTGTGAATTCTTAAATTAAGCTGTTTAGTTATCAAGTTAGAGAATATGCCATTCTCAATAATTATCTAAATCGCGAGAAATTTCAGGCCTAAATTTTTCTACAATCATATTTTAAATTTGATAAAAAGTCATAGGTACGACTATTATTCACATAATAATACGATTTAAAAATAAAAAATTTATTTAATATATATTCAAGTCTAATTTTAAAATCTATCGCAAAGTATTTCTGATAAAAAAATGTTTATATTAACTAAGATCTGATAAAAACGATAAATGGATACAAAAATACTAGTTTTTATTATGAGCAAAAATAAATTTTCAACACACATTTCGAAAAGTTTTGTTTCTCGGAGGCAACGAAGGCAATTCTAGGATAACTACCTAAAATATGTTACTAGATAGATAAATTTAATCAAGGAAAAAACCAAAAAGGTTAGTGTTAAAGGCATACATCTTATACAGGCATCGAATTCGGTTAAAACATTTTTTTGTAAACCGAATAGTTTAGACAGTAAATTAATAGCCTTATTAAATTACTAGCTTTTTGGGCATTTGTTTAACTGAACTAAAATGGTCTTTATAGAAAAACAAACCAATTTTATGGGATTTATTGTAAATTTTTTTCGAAGAGTGCCCAGATTTCGCAGAAACAATTATACGAATTAACAATAGGAAAAAACAATTTTGTGTAAGGGTTTTCAGTACGTTTTTGCCTAAACTGTACGGATTACGGAAAAATGTTCCAATAAAAATGTTACTTTTTTAATCAATAACAACTTTCTAACTTAAAAAGTTCATTTATCGATTACCAGTAATGAAGTAGAGTGAGCTTGAAAATCTGGGTCACGTTTCATCTTTTCGTAAAATGTGCGCCTATACACTCAACATTTTAAATAAATATCAATTCAATTTGAACAAAAATGGTCTTTATAGAAAAACAAATCATTTTATTGGATTAAAAACTGAAACAATTATACGAAATAGCCATTTTGATACGAAAAAACAATTTTGGGTAAAACTTTTCAGTCCGTTTTTTCCTTGTTGTCTGTATAATATTTTTCAGCAAACCTGTACGGGTTGTTGAACAACTTTCTAACATAAAGTGTTCATTTATCGAGTGCCAGTTATGGAGTAGAGTGAGCTTTTCAATTTTCATTAAGCTTGAAAACCTAGGTCCAGCTCAATTTCTACGTAAAGGCGCAATTCCGCTGAGGCTACATGTAGGATGCAGCATTGACGCATACTACACACGAAGCGACAAAAAATGCAAGGCTACAAGTTGACTGTTGTTGTCTGTCAAATGCGTCATCTCTCGACATGAATCCAAGTGTCGAACGGTGTCGGAGTCTAGTGAACGTATCGGTGCGAATTGTAGCATGTAACATATATAAAAATATAGTAGTGCATACATTGTTTTTAATGACATGTTGTACCAAACTGATGTTGGCTGAATGGAGAATCGTTTTAGCCGCATGCCACACTCATGTACGACAAAGCGCTTACGACATGCGGCAACAAGTCTGCATGCGACATTTAATTGAATTTTCTGCTACGTTGTCGCACGCCTACAATAAAAGCAACACTTGGCAACAAATATCGAGTGACATGTCGCCCAGTGTTGCCTCAGTGGAATTGCGCCTTAAGATGTGCGTCTACACAACCACCATTTTTCGCTTGAAGCGTTTTTATCGATTATTAGTTATTTTTCGAGTTTCAAGAATATTAATTTAAAAAAGGTACTCTGTATATACAGGGTGGGGTGTAAGTTTTATATACAGTTATAAGTATTGGTTTATATTATAATCGTTGATTTGTATGTAATGTATTTATTTATAAATTTCTAAGTTATTTAGTATGATTTTGGATTTTTCAAACAATTCCCTCATCTATAAATTTGTAGAGTTATCATTCCTTGCATCCACACCAAAAACACAACCTGTCTGCAAACCTCATACGAAAATATTGATATTGAGTCAGTCATAATGAAAATCCATGGAGCCATATTCAAATTGTTTATTATACGTTAAAAATCAACTATAATAAACATGTATACTGTTTATCCACTTATGTCCCACTCTGTATATTAAAATATTCAAAAAGAATAGTATTGAAAGCGTTTTTTTAGAAAAAACAAAAAAGTTTTCTGCATTTTTAATTTCAGTTCAAGAAATTTTCTTGACGAATTTCCATTCTAAGTGTGTCTTTTTTTTTTAATAAAACTATGCAGATAAAGCCCTTTCCCGATTGGATCTAATAGCCCACATTTTTAATAGTATGAAATTGGAATGACTTATTGAGCTTTTTTTGTGACACGAAAAATTATTTAACCCAAAAATGAGATTATGCAGATATTTCACTGCCTATATTGTAATCCACAGATAGGCAGTGTTATTCGGATAAGATTAAGGTAGTACTATCGGTAATAGACTTTGCATTCGGAATTTAATGAAACTTAGCATGGTTGTCCATTATGATATCATAATTAACCAGTTAAATCTGAAAATCTGAACGTCCAGTTTTGTGAAATGAAATCTGATTTCCCATAAGGATCAATGTTAAAATATCTTTAAAATATGTTTTTTTTCAGTTCTCCGAAGGCCCCTAAAAATTTAATTGGTTAATTATGATATAATAATGGACAACTATGCCAAGTTTCATTAAATTCTGAATGCAAAGTCTATTACCGATAGCACTACCTTAAATGATACAAAATTTCAATAAATCTTTAACTCTGGATTTAGATAAATACTTTTTGAGAATGGCATCGTACTATTTTTTATAACTAAACAACTCAAGAAATCACAAAATTTTTTTAATGAAATCCTTATCTAATTGATTTTAAGATATTACCTCCATTCAAACATAGGTCGTAAAAATTAGTGAATAAAGTACCTAGAAAGATATTTTTTTTCAGTACCAGAAATTGAATTGAATGCTATATTTTTCAAAATTATTAGGTATAACTGTATGCCTGTATTATTATAAGAGCATAATAGGAATGTTAATATTTGCATTGCAATTTTGAATACCCTGATAGAAAAAAAATGCATAGGTACTTATACCCATACAAGATAGATCGGGCGATTTTAATAGAAAAAATGGAATGATAATATAGCCTCTGCGCTTTGAATAGCTCATATTTGTAGCTGAATGGAAAAAGATAAAGTCAAATTTCTATCAGAACGTCTTTCTTACAATTTGTATTCGAAACATTTTTCAGATAAACTTAGCAGAAATCGAAAGACTTTGGTCTTGATTTCCGCCAAATTTATTAAAATGGAAAAATGTTTCGAACAAAAGTGGTTTCTTACTTCATCAAGAATAACTTTACAATATCAATTTTCATGCATTAGATCATTTCGTATTCTGCATCTCTGAGTATTCAAAGAGCAGACAATTTTTGGTTTTTTCTGTTAAAATCGTCTGATCTAATAGTATATGCAACCAAATGCAACACAACAGAGATAGAATACATTATGGTATGTATGCTATTTCATGTGTTTCGTGTGTATGTGAAGTATATTGAAGTCTACGCGATCCTAGTGTGTAAGATTTATAATATATTTAATAGAGTTAAACGTATAGGTTATTAATAGTAGTGCAAGTGAGTTAGCTAAATAAAAACTGGTTTAAGGTAGGTTTTGCAAAAACTGATTATAAAATATAGCAAAGAGAGAAGGGTCTTTGACCGTCTTATACATCGTCGTCGGTATACCTATATTTGAGATGGTAAAAGTGAAAAATTTTGTTAAATAAACTCACTGATTGGCTGATTTTGCCCGAAGAAATCTATAAAACTTATTTACTGTACACCCGATTTCCTTAAAAATTTTGTGACGTAGACGCTCACAATAATGGATTTTTTGAAATTTAACTTAAAGGGGTTTAAAATTGAATGGAAGTTTGTAAGAAAATCCGTCAAATTTTAATACAACTAACCCGATTAAAAAATATTCTTTCTCTTACAGAATGCTACATTTATCAGCAAGTAAAATGGGCCTTACTTTGTTTTCAAAAATATTTTGCTTACACCTTATCTTACAAACCTAAATTTTTAGGATTTTCTGCCTGATGAAATCTCACCAAGGACTTCTAGAATCCTTACTAAAATACCCGTACATTAATGATAATATTATCAGTCACCAGTCACAATAAAATCATACTAGATTAAGGTAGTACGAGCACCAAGGCAATTTTAGATTTAGGGTTGAAATTATTTGTACCTTATTTTAAACTTTGATGGTGAATTTTGTTTTAGCTTTATGAATGTAGAAGAAAAATAGTACAATTTTTCGATATATGCTTTGGTTTTCGAAATATCGAAAGCTAAATATTCAAAATTTTCAATTTTCGATATGGAAGGTCTGTATTTATTCTGTTGTCATATTTAGTGCATGTAATGAGAATATGTTTTGTGGTTATTGGAGCTTGGCAAGTATTGCACAGTGGTGGGGCTGTTTTTTTTGAGTATATCGGTTGGTTTGGTATGAGGATTAGGAAGTCCATGTACTGGTTTCAGTTTTAATTTGTCTTTGTTTGTTATCGGCACCTCCAGCCAAGATTGGATTTTGTTTTGGTCTATTTTATGTTGGCATAATTTAATTAGGCCGTCGTTCGATATATTGGGGTTATATATTCCATTTTTTAGAGCTTCTTTAGCGGCTGTGTCTGCGATTTCATTACCTGCAAGGTAATTACCTTCGAAAAATTGTATTTTTACTTTTCGTCTTATATTGTTAAGTTATAACATACATAATTCACTATCGAAATTAAAAATAAATATTGTTTTAAATTTGTGTCCCCATTACCGTGCTCATACATCCTTAATTAGTCGGGTACAACAGGTTTTTTTTTCCAATAATTTATTAAGGTTTTAACTTTAATTTAAATAAAAATTTAATTATTGGTTTTACCATAAAACTAATGTTAAATATGCCTACTTTTGAAGTCATTTATTTAAATAATTGGGCAATCCCCCTAAAATTTGCAGAATGGATTTAGACTTATTGGAACTTCGTTTTACAAAAATCAAGCTTTTTATTTAAAATTGCCTTGGTGCTTGTACATCGTTTAATTTGTTAATACCAGATTAATCAATTTTACCGTAACATATACATAATACATACACGTTGGTATTGTAGTGTGCCACTGAATGTCAACCTTGAGACGCATTAGAGAAAGTGAGCAAGCACATCATTACTAATTGACGCATTTTTCTAGATTTCTTCTAAAAAAAACTATTTCAAATAGTGTACTGCATACGAAATGAAAATAGTCCCATTTTCGTACAGTTTTCACCTTTTTGATTACAAGGTACTGTATCAAACAAAAGGTTAAACTGTTACGGAACGAGATAAGGCGGAAAAACTTGACGCACTCTTCAATTCAAGATGGAGGTATGTTTCCCCAAAGGTAGCATCCAGAATTTTTGAAGTTTGGCTCTCACCAAGGATTCCCTCCCACCCCCATTATATATCAAAATATCTTAATTTGATTGAAGTAACTCATTTTCCCGAAATTTGTATTTAAAATCCTGTTTTTTTTTGAAGTCCTTGCAAAAAGTAAAATTTTTTCTTTTATCCTCAGATGAGCATTATTACACCATATATATAAATTCCCGAAATCATGCATAATGTTTGAACTTGGAGATTTTTAGCGATACTTTGGAGATCTTTTGCAACGTTCATGCATAGATAGTTTTCACAAAATCATTAAAAAAAGTCTGTCTTTGTGAACGAAGAAGCAATGGTTTTTCTTGACGTGTTTTCTCCTACACGCCTTAATAATTTGAGTAATAATTTGACTAAAATCAGAGTATCTTTTATATTTTGATAAAAACGGCTCTAAAATTAGATTTTAATTATTTTGAAGGCTATCACACCTGACGCCACCTACTAATATCTAATTATTACTAATTTGAGGATGTACGAGCGCCAGGGTAATTTTAAATAAAAAGCTTGATATTAATTATATGAAGTAGGACTAAATCTAAATTAATTCTGAAAATGTTAGGGGTGGGGGGGGGGTTGTCTGATTATTTAAATAAATAAATGACTTCAACAGTAGGCATATTTAACATTGATTTTATGGTAAATCGATAGATGAATGATATGTTTTCATAGATTTATCCAAAACTATTCGGTGGAAATTAAAAAAAAAAAACTATATAAAATTAAAACCTTAACTTATTGAAAACAAAAAATAACCCGTTGTGCCCGACTAATTAAGGATGTAAGAACACGATAGTAGCGACAAATTTAAAAAGATATATTTTTATTTTTGATGGTAAAGTTTGTTATAACTTGACAATATAAGACGAAAAGTAAGACTAAATTTTTTCGATATCTGGAATAATTATTTAGCTTATGATATTTCGAATACCAAGGCAGATATCGAAAAATATTATTTATATTTTTGTCTACATTTATGAAGCATCATCAAAGTTGAAAATAAGGTACAAATAATTTAACCCTAAATCTAAAATTGCCATGGTGCTCGTACTACCTTAAGTCTCAAAATCTAATTATTGCAGGCCATTTAAACTTTTTAAAATTTTTCCATCTACATAATATTTAATAATTTTATTGAATTTAATAATAAAATATATATAAACGCATTCTATTTTTGAGTTTGCAAATTAAAAATATAAATATAGGGCGGCCTACAAATAAACTTTAAGAGCGTATTTGAGTAATTGTAAATAGAACTTTTTTTTCACTTTCATTTATTTAAAATATTTATTCAAAATCAAAGATTTATTTACTTAGTAAGCTCTGAATAGTACCTATACAAATGGAATAGCGGATACTAATTATAATGTACGATATGTTTTATGTGTTGTAGACAAAGTTTTTCTATAATTAAAAATATAAATATTCTTCAGATAATTTTAAATGAAAACAGAGCTGTAAAAATTACCATAGTATGCAAATTGATATTATGCCAGTTTCCCACTAAACAGACTTACAAAAACAAAATACTAAAAAAAATAACTTTTCGCAAACTTTTTGAAGACTGGCGTGTTTTGAGACAGTTGAATAATAATACCTAATCATCAAATATTGGTTTTTTAAATTATTATTTTAGGTCGGTTTCAGTCTTATTTTAGTTTTTCAGATTCTAGAAAACACAAACAATAAACTCAACTGTTCGTTTAGTGGAAAACCGCCTTTAGAAGTCGAGATAAACTGCACGATTTCTGGAGCTCCAGATCAAACCTGGAGAGCTGGCAGCCCTATAAAAAACTATCTATAGAAGACTAAAAATGTGCTGTGAAGAAGCAGAAAAACATTTTCAACAAAAATAAATTCAATTATGTTTAAAAAATTAATAATAAATTAAATTTGTTAAAAGATTGTAAATTTATTTGATAGTAGTAATTAATTACATTCAAGAAGAAATTACATTTATTTAGAACATTGCTTTATTCCCGACCATCTAATAAATGTTCGTAATCTTAACTCCTAACTATTCGGTTTTGGAAAAAAGTATAAGACGCATTTTTAGAATAAAATCCTTAAAGCTACACCGTTTATTCGTGTGACACCCTGTATAATGTTATTAAAATGAAATTTACTTATGCCAATCAATTCTAAAAACAAATTATAAATATACTGATTAAATAATAATAAAATTGCAAATGTTTACAGATCGTTATTTTACGATAACGTAAATGTTATTGCATACCAAAAATATTTTCCCGCCTTTATTATAAAAATATGACAAAGCCAGATAAAAAATAGTCTTTTTAGCAAAAGGTATAAACATTTTTCTTGGCTGGTTATTTTCCTTCAGTCTGGTGCTGCAAGAAAAAAATTAAGGAACCATGAGGATGTAATACATAAAAGGAAGCGATAAGATGGCACATCGTCCATTTTAAGATATTTCGATACCGAAAATATGAAAATGATAAAAAAAAATTTGAAATTTTATTTATCAATTAGATAATCATCGTTTTTATACACATTTTGTGGAAAATTCATTTCGATTCTCTGAACGGTTTAGGAGAAATTAACTTTCAAAGTCATTTTTATCAAAAAAGGTAACATCTCATAAAAAGCACAGAGAATCAATATGAATTATTCTCAAAAGACGTATGTTTAAAAGAATATTTAATTGATAAATAAAATTTTAAATTTTTGTTATCATTTTCATTTCAAAGGTATTTTGATACCGTAAATTGAAAATGATACCAAAGATTTGAAATTTTATTTATCAATTAATCATCTCTTTTATACGTCTTTTGTGAAAAATTGATATCGATTCTCTGTACCGCTTATGCTATCAAAGTGTTTTTCATTTCAGTTCTTAATTGAGTGATGATTTTAAAGCATAAAACTGAGGAATATTGATAAAAGTTTTTTTATGCAAATGGTAATATTATTAAAACCAATTATTGACTAAAAATTAACATTTATTACTTCTTCATATACCACCATGTATAACAACAAGGGGCTGTTCTTAATAATTTATCGTAAATCGTTCAGAGAATCAATTTTAAATTTATACAGATATGTTAAAACTGCCGTATTCTTTTATCAAATTTCATAATTTACCCTCCGATAAGTAAAGCTTATCGTACTGGCTGACTGAACGGGCTAGGAAAAACAGGTTAGAGAATAAGATTTAATTTTGTTCGGTATGTAATTTGTATATCATATATGTGATCAAATTGCCTATAAATAAAAAGTAAATTACCGTTAATACCGTTAATACCGCACTTCGGAATTCTGCTAGTTTGATCTTATTACACTTTTAATAATCTGATTATAGTGTAAATGGGTAAATACATTGTCTGGTGTGCAGTAGCGTAACAATTTTTTTTAAATAATTTTAATATTAAATATAACTTTATTATTATTTTTAGTCGCATCAATAAATGTTTTTCCTCGAAAATCCTCAAGAACAGCTCCGATTTTAATGATTATTTTTTAAGATGTTTGGTTTTTATGATTGCAAGTAGAAAATTTGTAATTTTTTCAAAATAAAATTTTTTTTAATTTTTATAATAAGTTTTAAGCAAAAAAAGTACTCTTGCGATTTTTTCTCTGGATGCATAGTTTTCGAAACAAAAATTCTTTTAAAAATTAAAAATGCAATATTCGATTTTAAGAAAAATGTGTTATTTTTTCAATCTTTGAGGCACATTCGCTTAGCTAACGCAGCTCCTGCACTACGAATTTTTTTATAGAGCTTATAGAAATTATTTTCTTGTTAGTTTAACTAGCTACAAAAGCGTGTTGATAGTATTTTCGGGAATGGAAAACACTTTTAATCCTGATGATTCTGGTCAGGATAATCAAAACTAACTTTTAAATTATTGTATTGACATCGGTCCTAGATAAACGTGAGCGAAGCTTCAATACAATCCGAAGTTTTGAAGTGGATGAGAACTTAGAATCACGTTTAAAGATTCTGTTAGCCGTTACGTGGTACATATACCAAGCAAATAAAAGCGTGTGAAATCTTAGAATCGCTGTTACTGTCATGAAACAATTACCTTTGTCGCAAACATTCTTTGATTTGAGTCATACTGATTTTCATTTTACTAGTCATAAAAAGGGTTTGTCTATGCTAGTAATAGTCATCTATTTCCATTACATCCCCCTTCATGTGAACTTCATGTCCATAAACTACAACAAACACTTGTTAACCATTAAGAACAAGTGTGAGTGAGCCAGTGAATCATAACTACTAACTATACATCCCTCTTCCACCCGCAATATACACCTTTTGTACCAACATAAACATTTTTCAACTATACGTTTGTGTTTTGTATAGTAGTTATTTTGATACAAACATTCCACTCCCATTTTTAATAGTTAAGAAACTTTTTTTTAACCAACATGAAGAACAAATTTAAATGATCAAATAAAATATTTAAAAAAAAATATATTAGTGTCTGTGATTTTAAAAACTCAAGTGTGTTCAAAAACAGTTCAAAATGTTATTAAATAGTTATACATTTATTCTGGTAATATTAACGGTTTGTGGCACTATACACGCCCAATATGATTGGCATCAGCGAGATGAATTCGATTTTATTCGAGCTAAGCTTGATAAAGTCACAAAAAATAATTGTGAAATCAAACATTTAGAAGATTTATACTTGCCCGAAGATTCAGTATCACATTTACCCGATATTAAAGATATTAACATAAATCCAGTATTTCCAAATCGAACACAATTGCTTCATTTACATAACATGGCAATGAGTCGATCGTTTTTCTGGAGTTACATACTTCAATCGAGATTTATTCGACCAGCGATTAATGATACATACGATCCAGGAATGATGTACTATTTTCTATCCACAGTAGCTGATGTATCCGCTAATCCGTATATTAACGCTAGTGCTATATACTTTTCCCCGAATATGTCATATTCGTCGTCATATCGAGGTTTTTTCAATAAAACTATGCCACGATTTGCACCCAGAACATTTAGAGCGGATGATTTCAATGATCCAATACATTTAGAGCGGACATCGACACTTAATACGTTCACTGTTCGAGATTTGGGTGCCATACCCCACGATGCCCAAAGTATGGATTACACATCAGAATTTTATCGAATTAATGAGTGGTATAAGAAATGGTTGCCGGATGATATACAAAATCGTCATGATACTAAAACTACGTATCAGATAGAAATTCGATACGCGAATAATACGAATGAAACATTTACGTTTCATGGGCCGCCTGGTGCTGATGAATTTCCAGGTCCTGTCAAATGGACACGACCCTACTTTGATTGTGGTCGAGCAAATAAATGGTTAATTGCTGCTGTTGTACCAATTGCGGATATTTATCCAAGACATACCGGATTTAGACATATCGAATATCCAACGTAAGATTTTATGATTTAATTTTTCCTTACAGTAAATTATTGTATTCATCCCAAAAATAGAATTTTATCTTTTAACTTCTTTTAAGAATATTATTCATTGTCGTTATTATGCATGACCAAATTTTTGGGACGATATAATTAGTAAAAAAATGATGCGATTGATTTTAAAATTGATTATTAAAATAAAGTTATTTATCATAAGCAAAATTGTAGAAAATATTTTATAATTTAATTTATGCAATAATTTACTCAATCAGAACAATGTAGATCTGACCTCTCAAGGTTCAACTTAACTACGATTTGGATGTAACCATCGATGATTTTTTTTAGGTACACAGCTGCTACCGTATTAGAAATGGATTTTGATAGGATAGATATAAATCAATGTCCTCTGGGGAAAGGTAACCCAGGTCCGAATCGATTTGCGGATACTGCAAGGTGTAAAAATGATACAACCGAGGTAATTTGAAATGTCGAATAATTATTTTCAGACTAATATAAATTTTTTGATAAAATCTTTTAGTGTGAACCATTACATGGATGGGGCTTTAGGAGAGGGGGATACCAATGCCGATGCAAACCCGGTTGGCGACTGCCGTACGTTGTTCGTCGACCATATCTTGGAGAAATTATCGAAAGGGCTACCGCTACACAATATGATAATAATTTCAACTGTTTAAAAATAGGATGTAAGTAATTTATTTTAAATAAAAGGCGGGTTTATTTTAAATAATTCTATTTTCTAGGGGTTCAAAAGTTACCTGTACAGTGGGAAAAGGCACCGCCTCACATTAGAGCAAAATATATGGAAAAGTATTATGAATATAAGAACTTTTCAACTGGACCTCAATCATTACACACGGATAGGTTAAATATTCATGCGGCTTTGAATTTTATACTTGGAGTTCATGAAAAGAATTGTAAAAGGTAATTATATAATATCACAAGAGCAAATCTTTTAATAAAGTACTCAAAAAATTCGACCATTTAAACCAGTGGGCCTCTAAACTTTTTTGTCTTGTAGACCATTTGGCAATTTAACATTATTTAGATTCCCATTCAAGCAATACCGGGTTAAGACAGCGAGAGACGGCTACGATTTTTTTAAATATTTTTTAGTAATTATGAATTTATCGTGTGAATTAACAGAAAACTTGCCTCCATCTTTTCGCTTTTTTTAATCAACACGCAACTCCTTTCAACTTGAATTTGACTACACGAGGTCGATATAGACCACTTTGGGAATGACTGACTTAAACGTACAGTTTTCTAGATGCTTCGGGAATTAAAAATATTAAATTTTAATTACAGCTTCCATCCAAATGATTTAAAACTACATGGTGATGTGAAATATGGCGCTGAAGAGCAGTTCCAAAACGAAGCAAAAATGGCTGTGCGCTTAGCAAATTTCATTAGTGCCTTTTTACAAATCGTAAATCCGAATGAAGTATACAGTGGAAAACGTGTAGCCGACAAACCATTAAGTGAAGATCAAATGATTGGTGAAACTTTAGCGTTGGTATTAGGTGACTCAAAAATTTGGGCTGCTGGTACATATTGGGAACGTAATAAATTCACAAATCGTACATTCTTCGCTCCATATGCTTACAAGACACAATTAAATACACGTAAATTTAAAGTTGAAGATATTGCACGTTTAAATAAATCTGATGAGATTTATACAAATTATGATTGGTTCCAACATTTGAAACAACGATGGTCCACAAATTTTGATAGTTTGGAAAAGTATGATATGAGAATTAAAATACGTTTTAATGAAACTGGAGAGTATTCAAAGAAATATGAACATTATCCAAATTTCTATCGTGCTGCTAATTTAGCACATGGTTACTGGACAGATCCATATTTTGATTGTGGTAAAGGAAAATTAAATAAATGGTTAATTACATATGCGGTACCGTTCTTTGGTTGGGACAGTCTTCGCGTCAAACTAGAATTCAAGTAAGGCTATAAAATAATATTGTAAATGTTAAGGCTGTTGTCTCCCTACAATATTGTAAACATAAGCCCGAAATTTACGATGAACTCGTTCGTCTAATATTTGTTGTGTATGATTAATATATGATTACATTTTTATAGGGGTGTCGTTGGCGTAACAATGGATTTATTACAATTGGATATCAATCAATGCCCAGACAAATATTACGTTCCAAATGCTTTTAAAGATACTCATAAATGTGATCAATTGACGTCTTACGTAAGTATCAGCATATAAAAATCCAATTTTACCTCCTTTCTAAACTTTTAAACATAAAACCTGTATTTACGTTTTTTTTAAATGATTTTTAAATATAATTTATTTTACAGTGTGTACCAATTTTGGGTCGCGGTTATGAAATTGGTGGTTACAAATGCGAATGTTTACAAGGATACGAGTATCCATTTGAAGATTTAATAACATATTATGATGGACAATTAGTTGAAGCTGAATTCCAAAAAATTGTTGAAAATGATGAAACACGTTACGATATGTTTAAATGTCGATTAGCTGGTGCTGCTGCCTTAACGAACAATGTATTTATATTTATCCCTCTATTTTCATTGTTATACTTAATTTATTTTAAGCATTATTGATTTTTTGATCTTTTACGAGAAAATTAATCCGTCCAATTTGTTAATTTTATATTCGTCCAAAAAAAAAATTATTTTTTTTATTTTTTAACTTAAGTTTTTTGTAAATTTTATGACTTTAATTTTTTACAATTTGTACCTTACAAAGAAAGACTCTTCGATTATGTAGAATCTCAATTATGTGAAGATTATTTTGAATCTCAATTATGTGAAGACATAGGCATCGATTTGGTTGTTCAAAAAGTGCATAGTACATATTTTTAGTGCCTTAACGAATATGCACCTTAGTAATAAATTCACGACACTAATTTTTAATATAAAATCGAAATACAGTAAAATAAAAATCGCCTTAGTTTTAGCATAGTTCAGTAAACTTAAGATTTTTTTAAAATTCGTATATATGGCGTAACACTAAATAATACTCAACAATTTATGAATATATAAAGTGCTTATCAAAGAATCATAATTCTTGTACTCGAAATTAAAAATTAAAATAACCATTTTGCTTTCAAAATTAATAAATATGTGCTGGGACATTATCTACCCGGGTATGATACGAATACGAAAAGTAACCGATACTAATTTTAAATTAAGTAAAATAGTGGTATTCAAACTCTAAGCAAATTTACGAAACTGATCAACTCTAAGCAAATTTACGAAAACAGTCGCCATTTTGTTTGCTAGTTTTCATGGTGATCATTCTTTTTCAGTGACAGGGTGGAGTCGACCAGAACTTGTAGAATGAATTCGACTATTTGAGGAACAAGACGAAGCTTCAATGTTTTAGGCGAACTAGTTTCCTATATGTATCAAGATTTGCATAAAATTTAATTTCGTATTAAATGCTATAGGCCCCCACAAGCCCATGTTGAAATTTTTCAGGTTAAATGACCCACCAGGAAACATGTATAATAAGATGCTCCTATATGTAAAAGTAAGTTTAAGTACTATGGTGTTAGGTTTGGGCAGTATAATAGTAATTCATGCGAAAATATGGATGTCACATCCCTTTGTATCTCAACCCTGCATCAGTAAAAATCTGTACGGCGTTGCTGAATACTAACTCTGAATAAGTATTCGAAGCGATTAACATAAATGCCATACAGAAATAAACGAAGGTACCGGATTTATTTCTGTACGACTTATTTTATTTCTGTACGAATACTTATTCAGAGTTAGTATACAGCAACGCCGTGCTTATTTGCTGGTGCAGGGGTGAGATACCAAGGAATGTGACATCCATATTTTCAACTGTACCCACTCGTACCGCGCACAACTGACGCCATGCTGCTTTAATTTACTTTTACATATAGGAGCATCTTTTTCAACATCTTTCCTGGTGGGTCATTTCACCCGAAAAATTTCGGCATGGGCTGTGGTCTTTACAGTGTGAAATTTTTGCTAACATGGGGACGCATAGTTATAATTTTAACAGTTTTTTCCCATTCCTTTATTTCAAAACAAATAAATCGTGGACATTTAGGTTGATATTTACAAATTTTTTGTTTATTAAAAAATGTTAATACGTTGTGGATATTTTTATTATTTACAAAAATGATTCAAAAACAGATAATATCCAAACCCAACAAATGGCATCTCGATTAAATAAGCCTTCTCAACGTGCCCAAAAAATGTGTATACTGCAAATTTTTTGAAATATGATTTTAAGAAATACTGATGTATAAATCGATAATTCAATCCATATCATATTGTAATTTCAAAGAAAGGAAGTTGAAAACAAGTTCTGGGCATAGTATATTTACAGCTTTTGATTCTGTACTGTTTCCTGGCTGAATAACATCCGGGATTCAATTTAATGATGTTGTAATGTTATACAAATGGGCATGATTCGTGTAAATGGAAACTCGTGTGAAAGATTTTAAAATAAATGTTTGCACATTTTTGTCAATTTTCCCTCCAGATATTTTTTTACGATCATTATTTCGACATTTGTATTTAAAAAAATTTGGTAGTTCAATTGTAAATCGATGCTTTTGCAAATAAAATTTATTTAAAAAAAAAACTCTGTATTTAAGTATATATTAATTAAGATTTGTTTTATATGAAAAAATTTTTAAACAGTAAATTTTATATAAATGTTTTAATTTTTTTTAAGAAAATGTTATAAATTTCGCACATTAATTGTAGATAATTTTATAACCATACATTTTGAATAAAAAAAAAATTTTGGATATATGATTTTATCACTTACCAGTTATAATCATGTTAACGTTCTGGCGTTCTTTTTCCTCTTACCAAACTTGTGGAATTTCTAAAAAAATAGATTTAGTATTTTTTAATTTTCACGTATTCTAATCTTTAACACATGCCTAAACATACACGAAACACAAATTTTAATACTAATTTGTTGATCAACTGGGGGATACGAATAATAAACGAAATTTTTTTGTTTTACAAAGCCTACTTTGTAGAAACTAAGTAAAAAAAATTTTAAACAACGAACTTTACTTTATAGCTCAGGAAATTAAGACAAAAAAACGACCGACCAGCTTAAAAAATCCAAGTGAATTTTTTTCACCAGGATTATCTTTATTTGGTTGTAAGAAATGACCTAGAAAAAGTCCATTGCAAATTAATGTACGCCAAAAAAAATTACTGAAGGTTAAAGGTCTCGAAAATAGATTCTTTTTTCAAATATATTATATAAGTATTATAGATTACAATCCCAAGCTAAAATTTTCGGGTAAAATGACCCACCAGGAATAATGTTGAAAAAGATGGTACTATATGAAAAAGAAAGTTTAAGCACCATGGCGTCAGTTTTGCGCGGAAGAGGTGAGTACAGGTGATAATATGAATGCTACACCTCTTGGTGTCTCACCCCTGCAACAGAAAATATGGACGGTGTTGCTGGATATTAAATCGACATAAGTATTCGAAGCGATTTACATAAATGCCGTACAAAATAAATATGGTAACTTCGGTACCGTAAGTTAAAAAAAATTTTTGATTTTCCGTCTCTTTCCGAAACTCTACGTGATTTATTTCTGCACGGCAATTATTTACTTCACTTCGAATACTTTTGCAGAGTTAGTATCCAGCAATGGCGCACATATTTGCTGATGCAGGGTTGAGACACCAAGGAGTGTGTCTCATCTGTACCGTGCAAAACTTACGGCTTGGTGCTTAAACTTACTTTAACATATAGGAGCATCTTTTTCAAAATGGTGAGCCTTTCGCCCGAAAAATTTAGCATGGGCTTGTAGCCTATTAAGTTTATGCCAGTTTAGCTGTTATAACAATTTGACCACCCCCCCCCCCTTAATTATAATTGCTCACATTGCCGCTACCTGGATTCGAACCAGCAACCTCACAGTCAGTAGTCAAACGTTTTAAAGACAATGGTGCCCTTACTCAATAGTTTACGAGATATTTGAAAAAAACTTATTTGCAATGGACTTTTCATAGGTCAATTTTTGCATTCGAATAAAGATAATACCGGTGAAAAAACTTCACTTGAATTTTTTAAGCAATACAACCTATATTTCCTGGGCTATTTATGGTTCAAATTCACTTTAACGTGATATATAATGTTAGATGATATTGTGGATCGTACAAGGCAATGAACACGCTAATAAAAAAATTCAACCGTCCAGAATTTTAGTCATTTTTTTTTACTTGGTAACCATTATTTTCATGTATTAGACCCACTGAACTTTAATTCGAAAATAAAAAAATTTGTTTTTCGACAACAAGAATATTTAATTATCCAATTTTTCATTTCAAAGGGATTTATTAAAAAAAACTTTTCCATTCGGGATTTTTTGTGACACTATCAATTCCATGATAGGAGAATCACAACGACTTTTGACAACACGCTATTTAATTAAATCAGATGCTTAAAACTCTCATCAAATTAGGTGAAATTTACTGAAAGATGCAGCAATTACTTATGCCAATTTTTAGCTTTTTATCAATTGTAGGCACTGAAATATAGAGATACTGGAACGCTCTCTAGCTCGCTAGGAGCGAGGAGACAGAGAAAGGAAATGACGGGTATACATGTCTTTCTCGTATGTATGTATGTCACATGCTTTCTTTATCAATGCGCATGAGCAGAAGAGTTAGAAAGAAACATGTATACCCGCCCGAATCATGCTGCACCGTCCTCGCTTACCACTCGTAGGGCGCTATAGGCAGTGAGCGTTCCAGTATCTCTATATTTCAGTGATTGTAGGATAAATATTTTCGATGCGCAGAAAAATTAGGCTAGCTCAAAGTTTTGGGCGTAAAATTTCCGATTGATTTGTATTGTAACTTTTTCTTATCTTTCATATTTTATGAAAAATCTACATCAATGTACAATTTTTTTTTTCTTGAAAACTATGCATTTTAGGGAGAAAATACTTTGAATAAAAATTTTTCTAACCAATCTGTATATTTTGATTGTTCCGAATCTTTCGGATTTTTTGAAAAATTTATGTTTAAATACCTACATACTTGAAATTTCGCCAGTGCTTTTCTTTTGACCTGTCTACCAAAGTTTCTACGATTTTTCAAAATTGCTGCGTTTTCAAATGAACATGATAACGTCATATTTAAGCTGTCGGTCTGAAAAAACAAAGCAAGAAATTTGTCGGACACTTTGGCCACTTGATAAGATTCAGCAAAAGTGAACTATTTACGTATTCAAAAACAATAATACTTTAGTACGACATGTTCGAGGTAGTATACAAGCTCATTGGTACAGTATTTTTGCCGGACAAAATATTTTATAGTTTTAATAATTATTAATGTTATTAATTAAGTGGTCATAGTGTCCGAGAAATTCCCTTATAAGTTTTTCATAACGATAACTCAAATATGACGTCATCATATCCATTTGAAAACGCAGCACTTTTGAAAAAAAGTCGTAGAAAGTTTGATTGACTCGCCAAAAAGAAATCACTCACGACATTTCAAGGGTGCTGTTCCGCGGACTGTAGCCATGAGTAACAGGGTGCTATTCATTTAGTGTGTTTGTTTCTACACGGTGCTAAGACCTTTTAATTTTTAATCTTTGCAAGATAGATTTTGACAAATTTTCTTTGTGCTATTATAGTGGTAAATGATAATACAACGTTAAACTTGTGTCTATTGCAATTCGTTCATGGCGCGACATTATGATTAGTATATTAGGTAATACCTTCGGTAATACTTTTAACTCAAAATGACATATATTGGCAATAAAGTTTGAATCTTACCTTAAAATTTTGTATAATTTTTACTTCTTACAATTTTTTTCGACTGATTTATTTTATATTTATTTGCGATAAGAATTATTATTATTGAACATGATAAAAATGGTTATTATGTTTTGTATGGTATATGTGCGATGCTTATACCATATTATTCTGAATTTTTAATACCAACGAATGTTGGTTTCCAAGTACATTTTCGTATAAACAAGAACTCCTGTGATGCTAGCCCAAATAATGATAAATATACTTATGTAATAGAACGTAAGCTTCCATATCATAACATTTACTAAAAAAAATTTTTGATGTAAATATCTAATAGTTTTGAAGAAAATAAGTAATATTTTTTTTACTATTTGGTTAACATTTTGTGACAAGAATTTAGAAAAAATTCATGGAGAAAAAAATGAATAACTATAGTGTTAAACATAAAAGACTGGGAGACGCAACATCAAATGTGCCGTAATGTGTTTTTAAGAAAGATTTGACGGGCTTAATAGCTACTTAGAGGACATGGAGAAAGAACGCCCCACTGCCGGGTACTTTTTTATGTTAGAACTGAAGTAATCATAAAGTTTACAGCAAGATTTTAAATTTAAATCTCATTCTCTATCAGAAGGTATGACAAATCATTTTCGATTTGCATAGGAGAATTTACGCTCATTAATTTCTATCAAGTTCATCTACAGAGTGGGCCATTTTAATCTATACACTTTAATATTTCGTTTTGTAGCTAACCAACCAAAAAATAACTTAAACAAAACTTGCAGAGTTTGTCGGGGGACATCGTGTTCTGGCATCAGATTGCACCTAGTTCTAGTTTCTTTGATAGACAATTTACATCCTTAACGGAGAGTAACACTTTAAATTAGAAAGTTGATTCTCATAAAAAACTAACAATTTTTGTTCAAAACATTTTTTTGAAAAACGTTAGCTTTTGGAGGAAATGCAACTTAAAAATATGTCATTGCACTTAATCGAAAGAAAATACGCTTTTGTCAATGAACATGAAAACTGAGAAATTCTTTACTTGCTCTCGTGGTGTGTATACTATTTTTCTCTCCGACGGAGGCAGAGAGTGGCAACTTCGGTTTTCATAGCGGGACAAAAGTTGACACTTTCTGCCCGTAGTTGAGTAAAAATTTTTGTGACGTGAGAGCTTTTGATCAGAATGATCCAAAGAAAATTTTAAGGAGGGTTAGAAGAAGTTTTACAGAAAGCCATTTTCCTATCTAATATTGCGGGGTCCTTTATTAATACAGTGGAACTTCGATAACTCGAACCTTAAGGGAAATGTAAAAAAATTGCGAATTAATGAGTTTTCGATTTAACAAGTAGATCAAAATACAGAGGATTTAATTGCTAAAATTTCGACTTAGAAAGGCGCGATTATATTTTACTAACTACGACTTACGGATTCTGCTTTTTGAAATGTTAGTATGTATTATCAATATCATGCAGGGAAATGACATTTTGTTCGAGTTACTAACTCGAAAGAATTCGAGATAACGCGTATTTAGGAGTTCAGCGGAAGAGGATGGCATTATTTTTCGACTTACTGAGGATTACGACTTAATGAGGTTCCACTGTAATAGTTTTACATATCATTCAATATTCTCGGAGGCAAAATCCAGTGTCGTTGAGTGATATCTGTCACCATCTCTCAGTTTAAGTGGACTTATTACTTAAACATCCAAGTAAATAAACGCTAACCGCTTTCTGTTAGTATAACATAGCCGTGTATGCTATCTTATTGGCAATGCCGTGAACGCTATCTTATTAGAAATGGATAAATAAACAAAGATAAAATATAATTACTAAAACTTTTAATGTTTATTTACAAAAAGCTAATTATACAACAATATATTTTCGCAAATACATTAACGCTAAATGTTTCGCTCCACTCAACTTATAACATAGACTTATATTAAAAGCCGCTTCACGTTTTAAATCTAAATCATTTCTACTTTTCTGTCTCAATAAAGGCGAATCAAAATCCAAAACCTTTTTATAATAATGAATTGCCAAAGGATACACACCTAATTGATGATAAGCCCTACCAAAATTATAATGTACTTCATGAAAACAATCGGCACCACGTAATTTTTTATAAATTGTTAAAAATGCATGACCTTGTACAACCAACGAATGTTTTTTTGCTGTATTCTTTTGACACGCCATTTGAAACAGTGTTACAGCAATTAAAAATGCCGCGAGGGGGGATTCAAAAGATCGAAATGTATTACAATATTCACTTAATGCATATTTATATGTACCCGCGACCAGACAGTTATTTCCATGTAAAATATGAAGGACCGGGCTAACATTTTCACGTGAAAGTAATCGCATCACAAAACGATGATTTCGACAATCATCCGGTGTTTGTAGCAACGCGTTAAATAAATTCCAAATGTTTACGTTATGTACGTCGCTTAAAATCATCGCCCGAAGTGTGTTATATCCATTATACGTATCTTTACTGTAAATACTTGATATTGCATGCGCTAATTCGATTTGTTTCTTGTAAATCGGTTCTTTCGTAAATTTCTTCGATAACAAAGCTGATTGATTAATTCGTTGCATTAAATTCATTTGATTAGCTAAATATGAAATATTTAAAATATCATTATAAATTTTCCATTCTTGTTCAATCATTAATTCTGTTTTTTTCTCTTTATCTTTTCCTTTTTTCTCACTTTTAATCGGAACTTCATTAATAAAAACCTCAGAAATTGGATCTAGTGATAAAATTTGATTATCATCGAGACTAATATTAATATCTTGTTGCAATTCTTGAATAATTGAGGAATCGATACAATGACGCAGTAATAACAGTAAAGCATCACGGATATATTCTTTAAATTTATAATGCTGTCGGAGTAATTTACACCGTTGAATCAATACATGAGGATCTAGATCTTCGATTAAGAGTTCTTGATCTAATGCAACAAGAGCCTCATTTACACGTCCTTGTTCACGTAATAATGTAGATAATGTCATTCGTACATCAGCTAATTGCGGTGCTAATTCAATAACCTGTTTATAACTTTCAATCGCTTCAGTAAATTTACGACAAACCTGTAAACATTCAGCATGCCGTAACCAAACAGCAGCCATACTGAATTTTTCAGTTTTAACTAATTTATCAAGAATTAAAAATGCTTGGGAATGTAAATTTTCTTGCATGAATGCTTCAGCAATATCGAATAGTAAATCACCAGATTGTTCGACATTAAATTTTTCTACTTCATTTTGGATATTTTCATTAAGATTGGTGAGTTTCATGTAGATTAATGTTATTAAAAACTTCGCATGTATGTCAATTGGAACTTCTTGAGGCACTTCATAATTTAATATCACAATATTTTCTTCAACGGTTCCATCTGTATTTTTATACGTTTGTTTCTCTGCTTCAATGGAGTACGAACAATATTCTACTAATAATTCAATAATTTGATGAAAAGCTTTACATCCCAGCAAAAGGTCAATCATCCGATTTACGTGCTCTAAAGTAACATGTTGTGGACACTTTTGAAATAACATTTCCATAGCTTCTTTCGCTTTTTGATTATGACCCCCTTTAAAGTATCCTTCAGCTACAATCAAAGCATATTTGATTAATAAATCAGAATGTGTTTCACCATCTAAGACATTAAGTAATCGCATTCCTGCTTTCAGATACATGAGTGTATCGGTCATATAAGTTTCATAAACTTCTAATCGTCGTAAATGATACATTATATTTTTGGGATCAGCGGTTATAGCTTTTGTTAAACATACAGAAGCTTGCCGAACATCATTTTTTTCGAGTGATATGTTGGCAAATCTAATCCATTCTTCGCCGTTGTGTGAACTTAAATGTGCTGCAATTAATGATAATTGTAAACTTTTTTCAGGATGATCAGCTTCATAAATTTGTGCTAATGTGTGAAATGGTTCAGCAGCAGTTGGAACTTGTCGAATAATTTCAAAACAGAGTTTTTCTGCTATATCAGTTTCACCGTGTGCATATCGTAAATTTGCTTCTCCCATAAGACCCTACATTTACAAAAAAAAAAATAATATTTAAAAAAATCGCCAAAACCATTGATTGATGTACTAAATTAATAGATTGTCAGTACAATTCTGGAGTCGATTGCTTTTTTAATTTTTCTGATAGAATTTCAGACTATTTTTCGAAAATTGTCAAACGCTTATTACTATGTATTATTATTATTATTATTTTTTTTTTCGAGCACTAATGACCGTTAAAAATAATTTTTATTCAAAACCAAACATTATTGTGTCTTTTATAATTTGACTATAATCCGATTTTTGTGAATTAATCGAAAAACCAAAAAAATACCAAATACATTTTTTCTTGTTTTTTTGTTTTTCAGAGCATTTAAGACCCAAAAGTCATGAAAATCCAATTTCTTTGACCACTAGACAAATATTTTTTAAGAAATTGCTTGGAAGTGGTCCGAGAAATTACTCTTCAAGTGGAATTTTAGACAAAATTTCAGAAACTATGCTTTCGATCATGAAAATTTCGTTTTGTATTTTTTGGGTCAAAATTACCGTTTGATCTGAGTGTTATTGAAACAAGAGACAAAAATAGTGGGTCGGTAATGTGCGACACACTCAATTACGCCAAGCATGCAATGAAGAAAGCTTTTAATAAATACCTTCAAAGCTAATGGTAATTTACTCCGTCGTACAGATCTACGTTTAGGCTTTTTAGTGATTTTATCTTCTGATGTCGATTTATCTTTACTTATTATTTCATCAATAATAACTTCTTCGTCTTGTTGATCTTCAGCGATATCATCGTTTAGTTCATCATCTTCAACTTCAGCTTCACTATCTTCCCCCATACATTTTGTGTAATCGGTATAAGTTAAAGCTCCACTAAGTAATTTATCGACGACTTGCGTTTCAGTCTCTTCATTTTCATTTACTTCACATATTTCAACCGAATGAGAAGACCCAGCTTGATTTAAAACGGCTGACATTAGTTTTCCAACTATGGATTTATCATCACCAGAAGATGTCATTTTAGCTTTAAAATAAAAGAGACATAAGTGTAAATTATTAATGACAGTCGAATGCCTCGAGTTTTTCGATATCGCACCCCTTTTCGTGAAATTGGAATCATTCTAACGAAAGTGCCTTAAACTTACCTACTTGTATTTTTGGAAAAACATCCGTTTTAGAATAAATAGAAACAAAATATAAAGTGTAGCAACATATCAAGAAATATCGTTAAAGGTTATTGAAACCGTAACATGTTTCTTTTTCGTTTCTTGGTTTATTTTATGGTAAAAATACAAAAATGAATGTCTTACCCATTATTCTTATTTTTAGTGAAATCAAAATGTTTTCAAAAATAAAATGCAAATAGCCAACATTTGGATTCTTTAAAATTATCAATAATATCAATTTCGAATTACAATCGAATATTTATAACCTCACAAAAAATATAAACAAATAGAAAAATTGAAATGGGAATATCACAGACTAATAATATCTATGCGTAGATAATGATCTACATTATTGAAGTCTATGGGGAACATAAAATAGTTTGCGAGTACTAGAGAGCAAAATGGCGACCGCTAGATATTCAAGTAGAGATCAAATTTAAGTATCAGCATAAATAAAAGATTTAGTTATATTATAGTATCAGCAACCTCCATGGTATCAGCTATCAGAGCAATATAGGATCAATGTTCCATACTATATATATACTATTTATAGAATCAGGGATTCCCGTGGTCAGATCACTTTTTGTTCGTTCCTTTTTCGTTCAGTCTTTAATGTATCACCTAGTTAATACGATCATAATGTCTTTAAAGGTCTAGATCGCAATTAAACTTTTTCCAGAAATTCAATAAAACTTTTTTAATTGAACTAATATTTTTTGGACAAAAACAATAACTAGAAAACTTACTGATTTTTCTTGTAAATCTTTGTTTAAATATGATTCAAATTTTTAGAAATAACTTCAAATTAGTATAAAGAGATCTGGACGCACATGCGCTAGTGCGGAATATTTTAAGAGTAGAGGAGGAAGGAGTTAAAAATTTTATGCATATCACGCCCTTCAATTGTATTTTTTGGAAGAAGATATGTTTCATTAAAAGAAAAGTTAAAACTACTATTAACCATTTTGAATACTTTTATTCACTTTTTACACAAATACATCAATTTATAAGAAAAGACTTTGGAATTTATAAAATAAAAAAAGAAAATTTAATTTTCCAGTCAATTATTAATATGATTAAAAATAATTTATAAATTCTTTACATTCTACCTTACAATTAATATTATTTTATTAATTAATAGTAGTAATACAATAAAATAAACTTAAACTAAATCAGCAATATTCATAGGCATTTCATCAATTTGTGTTGAATAATATTGTTCAATATCACGTAATATTCTAATATCATCTGATTTCACAAAATTAATGGCGACACCTTTACGTCCAAAACGACCTGATCGACCAATACGATGTATATACAATTCACGATTATTTGGTAAATCATAATTGATTACTAATGATACTTGTTGTACATCAATACCTCGTGCCCATACGTCTGTTGTGATTAAAACACGACTTTGTCCAGATCGAAATTCCTAAAAAAAAAGTAAGATTTTATTAATAGTTAATATTATAAGTATTATCAAAAACAATAAATGAGAACTCTAGGACTTTTCGAAATAATTTCCAATTTTTGCACCACCAAATGGTGAGGGTTACAGAAATAAGGAAACACCTGCGATGGAAGCCACCTCCCAAGTGTAATAATCGATTGAATAAAAACAATGGTCTTATACGTCGCTGATATTTTTACATTACGTTCAAAACAGCATTTTGAACGTAAAATTTGAACATCAGCCAGCAAGAGGGCCAGAATTTTGTTTGGATGTTCTTCCCAGCATTTAGATCTACTATCCCTTGTTGCCTAGCTGATGCTCTTGCATTTGTTTGAGTAACCTTGAATCTTTATTTTCCGCAACAACAAATTCACGTACTTCTTCGCGTATAAGACATGCATGTTCCTCTTACGCTATTAAGGGAATTACTCGTTTTTTTTCAAGACCTAACAATCATAGGTAATAGCAATATTTGAAATTCATTTCAGCACGGTTGGAAATTTAAAAGGCTGCTGTAAAGATTGTATCTAAAAATCAGGGAGCTAGGAAAACTTTTAATTGTGTGGCAAGTTTAAAATTGATATTTAGCTAGGAAGATAATTGAAAACATTTAAACTCATTTTTCTTCAACGAATATATTCTTAATATTGCCGCACAATGAAGGAGATACCCGGCTTTGAATTTTTCATAGAGAAAAAAGTTGTTAGGCACGGCTATAACTCTGTGTTGGAGGATTCAAACTGTAATATTTTATTTTATAAATTACCTTCATGATATTATCTCTTTCTTTTTGAGGCATATCACCATGCATTGAGCTGACTGTAAAATTTGCTTCTCTCATTTTTTCTGTTAACCAATCCACCTTACGTTTCGTGTTACAAAAAATAACAGCTTGTGTAATTGTTAATGTATCGTATAAATCGCAGAGCGTATCAAACTTCCATTCTTCACGTTCTACAGCCACGAAAAATTGTTTGATTCCTTCAAGTGTCAATTCATCACTAAAAAATTAAAACAATACAAATAAAATGGCAAGTTTTTAGTATATTTTGTAATAATAGCAGCGATTAAGCGTAGGACACAAATTTTAGATGCTTATCAGGACGTGTCTTAAAACTTTTTCGTCTACGAAATTTTCGGGTACTTCTTTATGAGGATAAAATTTTTAATTGCACGACAAGAAGATAATTGAATAAAAAAAATGTAAAAACCATTTTGTCAGACACTCAACAAAGCCGGTGTCCGCCTAGCACTTTAAAAATTGCAATTTTTAAAGTGTTGGTCAAAGATTATCAAATGATTTTTGCATATTTTTATTCAATTATTTTCTTATTTGAATATCGTCTTCAATTTTCATCAATTTTATGTTTCCCAAATGATTTAAGTTTTTCCAAGTTCTCTGAAAGAGAAGACTGTGTAATTCTCGTAGAGGAAAAAGTTGTAATACAAGATCTTAATAATAACCTCTCAGATTTCCAGGTGTTCTGAAATAACATACCGTTTTACTAAAATTCGAACAGGATCTGTCATAAACTTTGAAGTCATTTCTAATATTTCGTGGGGTAGAGTAGCGGAAATTAATACGACTTGTGTTGCTGGTGGTAAATAACGATATACATCATAAATTTGTTCTTTGAATCCTTTGTTTAACATTTCGTCAGCTTCATCCAACACCAACATTTTAATGTTTCTTGTACGCAAAACTCGACGTCTAATCATATCTATAAGAAAATTAAATCAGTTTATTTAATTTTATATAAATGAAATTCTGATCAGTTTCAAATGTGTAAATATAAGATAAAAGCTACTAGAGACATCGAGATGCTAATTCTTTAAATTTCTTTGCAATAATTTATTTTAAGCTGTATTTAATGATGATATTTAATTGATTTTTTCGATTCGATCCAATATTTATTTTGTGATTACGATTCACGTTAAAAAAGAAATTACAAATATATAAAAAAATTCAGTCTGTTTTTAGGTTTTAATGAATAACTAGCATCTAAAAACCATGAAAAAGTCCTTAAAAAAACGTAATTTTGAATCAAAAACTACACAAAAACGTATTCATGTACCGATAAGACGAATAATTTCCGATATATCGCTTAAAATTCTGTACAAGAGTGATATTTCGAAACTATTTCGAAAATTACTCGTCTAATCGTCTATTTGAACTCAATTTTAGTATTTTTGAGTAAATATTACCTAATAAATCGAGTTTTATCAATTTCTGAAACAAAATTCTAGAATCAATTTTTCGTATGAATGCCACATAATCGTGCCCCCTTTAAATATAATCTGTTAATAAATTGCAAAATCAATTGTTAACTTACCAAACACTCGACCAGGAGTTCCACTAACAACATGTTGTCCATAATCTAATTTACGTATATCTTCACCTAAATTTGTGCCACCGATACAAGCATGACATTGTACGTTCATAAAATCACCAAGTGCCAATATCACTTTTTGTATTTGTGTTGCTAATTCTCTGGTTGGTGATAAACATAAAACTTGTGTTTCTCGTACTGTTGTATCAATCATTTGTAGTATAGAAATGGAAAATGTTGCAGTTTTACCGGTACCAGATTGAGCCTGGGCAATTACATCACGTCCTTTCATTATTGGTTTGATCGAACGTTGTTGAATTGCAGATGGTTTTTCAAATCCTATAAAAAAAATTAACAAAAATATATATTCAACGGCCTATCTATGATCAAGTTTCATAAAATTCAAGTTACACAACTCAGTAAACGTAGGTCTTGAAGAATATTAATGGGCAGAGTTATTACGACAAGAATGCATTATTTAAATTTTTAAGAGCTATTTTAATAGTTAGATTATGGTCGTAGGGTGGCATGTACTATTTCCAAGGACACAACCGGACACCCTTAATAAACCTGTGTAAGTGATTAAATTTTCAAGCTATTATGGTTTTTGTCATGTTTCAAATGCACAGGTCTTCAAATTTAGATTTTTGTCCATTCAAATTTCAAAATTTGAACTCTTACTGTCTAACTACGGATATAAAAATGTTCAGGACGTCTTCGAGCAACAAGCTCACCTGGCTCACCACTTTACAGACGAACACCTTACATTTTCAACCACTGGATTAATTAAGAGGCCATGGCTCTAAAAATTGACCACATAAGGAATAAATATATAAATAAAGCTGTTCAGGAGGTGCTTAGGAAACAAGTTCATCACTTGGCAGACGGGCACCCCATTTGCCCCATTTTGGATATAACTCCATTTCTCTAGCTTTTACATTTATATAATAATAAATAACCAATAGTTAATAAGAATCGAATCGACCTATTTAGAAGTTTTGGTTTTCAGTAGTGAGCAATATCAAGTTTTCGATTGAATATTTAACTAAGTTTCAAAAACATTTCTATAAAGTTGGGATAATTTACTTATTTTATGAACTTGTGGAGAAAGTTCACTGTAAATTAGAGTTGAAATAATTGTAGTGTAAAATCATAACCTTACCGTATGCATAAATACCCCGCAATAATTCTTCACGAAGTCCCATCGTATCGAATGCAGAAATAACTTCCACATCTTCACTTGTCTCAAATTCAACATTAGACAAATCATCTTGAATTACACGCCGTGAGCCTTGTGACATTTTTATTTATATTTTATTGTACGCTTCGTAAAATAAAATTATGATAGAAAGTTCAAAAAAAAACACTACATGCCATGCACTGACAAATGTTGTTGAAGTCGTTGATTTGTTATATGTAGTTGATTTAAGTTGATAAAATGGCTGCGTTCAAAGTGTTTCAGCTGCACTTTCTACGGTTGAGTAAACGTGTTGGGAGGGGAATGAATAAACCGATTGAGCCACTGAGCTGATTTCAGTTTGTCGACGAGACGAAGTGGGATGAAATAAATATCTATCCCAATTTATCCGGCACTGTAAAATTTATTAAAATCGTGCGTAGTCCTTAATTAAGTACAAATAATGTAATATAGTATCTTAATAACAGTGCGTATGTTAAAAATTTTGTGAAAAATGTTTTTTTTATGTGATTTTTGCACCGTGTTGTCAGCAGGTGGACTGGAATGAAACTTCAACAAAATAGTTTATTATTCATTTGTTTGCGTTTTTTGACATAAGCGTTTTTAAAAATGATGTGTAAGGGTCGTCGACTGATATGGGGTCAGTAATGAGATGCATATTCAAGAATCTCATCAGACCCAAGAAAATAAACAGGCAAAATGTTCCAAAATGACAGAAGACGGACACAAAAAATCTGGCATGAATGGAATCATTGACGGTGGTAGTGGAAATGTGGGGGCAGCAATTAATAAGAATACCTCTCGAAATGATACTGAACATCGGGCAACGGGAACAGCTAGTTCAACGGGTGGTCGACTCAAATTCTTTAAAGGTTAGTGTCTTCTAAATATCTAATTTAACTAAAATACTGTTAAGAATATGTCGATGCGCTCTGTTTCTTTGCTCTTCATGCATTGTTTCAGTTAAAAGTAATTGTACAATTGTTTGTAAATAGAAATCAGAACCAGCCAATTGTTTTTAATTTTTTATGTTTTTAATTACTTTTTTTAAAACTTAACATTCTTTTATTTATTTTTTTATTGTTTAAGATGGTAAATTTATTTTGGAATTGGCAAGAGCTCGTGAAGGGGAACGTGTATCATGGGTATCCGTTCCTAGGAAAACGTTTTGGCCACCACAAGCTAGCACTGGAAGTACACCACCAACCCATCGACAAGAAAGTAGCACTTCGCTCAGTGGTAGTATATTTTTTGCTAAATTTTGAGAAAGTAAACTAGAATAAACGTCAACACTTGCAATTTTTTTGGTTTTAAATATTTGGTGAACATTTATTCAAAAAAAAGCTCACGGGGTTCATTTTTAAATATTTACTGAAAACTATACTCGGCTAGTTCACATGGGGTCACAACCTGACGATAAGTTCTTTCGAATTTGATGTAAGAATACCAAAAATGCACAAACCTATATTAATTTGACCCCACTAACTCAAACTAAGACATGCTGAATACCTGCATTTGACTCAGATCAGCTCACTCCAGGTTAGCAATCGATTTAAAAATAAAAAATCTGGAAACGAGGAGATAATTTGGAGATTATAGAAAAGTCAGGGGAAATTATAATAATGAGTGACTAAAATTGAATTCTGAAGATATTAATCTTCATCGATATCTTGGAATGTAGTGTATATTCTGCATCAATTTTAACTCTAAAATCTTCGCTTTTGAGTTTGTTTTTTATCAGAATATTACGCAGAAAGAGTATTTCATATTTTTCAAATAGGATAATTTTAAATTATGATACCGGAAAACGGTCAGAACAATTATGCAAAAGTGAAGAATTTTCTTATCAATTCGCCACCTTCAGAGTAATTACCAAGTTTTCATTTTAGGCTTCTTTATTCAGACGTTTAAAATACGGATCTTAGTAATCAAAAGGTGGGATTAAATTAAATCTATTTCGAATAAGTGGTTTTTTAATTTTCGATCAAATTTGTTAGTTTTGCTATATTCCACCACCCGGTTTTTAGTGCAAGTTCGTAATCAAACCGAAATATCATTCTTATTATTTATTTTCAGTTTATTTTTTCTTATGTATTTCTGTTTATAATTTAGTTTTTTTATATTAAACTTTAAGTAAATGACTTGAAATTATCAAATTGACCATTCGCTGACTCCGCGATTCAAAGGTTACTAGCCCCCTGTATTAGAAGAATGCTTAGTAACTGCAGTCGAAGCAGGATAAGCGAGAAAATTAATTTAATGAATTTCCAGCCATTGTAATTGTACAAGAATGCCTCTTGTCTCATATCTTTTATTATTTAACTTCTGTAAGTAAAGAGAAAATCCTTTTCTGTATTTGCAAGTAAAAAATCTGTTTTGAAATCTCGCTTACCCAGATTCAACTGCATTGGTATACATAAATGTAATTTAGTTTATTTACTATTAGACTGGGAAACTTAATATCACTGTGTCGTTATATAAATTTAAGAAACCTAAACTGTAAGTCAAAAAGAGTATAGTGAGAAAAATTAAAAATTTGGCAAAGATTAAAAAAATACCTTAAGATTTTCAAAGTATAAAAAAGGATTATAAAAGTTCTTGGGGAAAAAAACTTACTAAGATTTAATTTTTTCAAATTTTTCTTAAATTTCAGATTTAGATTAACATTTAGAAATTAAGAAATTAAAATATATTATTATTCAACTTAAGATGAGCATTTCTGTCATCTATATTTTAACAAAATGCAAAATCTGTTTATTTTCGCAACTTTTAATGAATTTAGCAATTATTTTGCAAACCAAATTTTTACTTATTACGTCCACGGGCGGGTCCATTCAACAGTTACTTTAAAGAAATATAAACATAACATATCCATTCTAATAAAGTCTGAAGGGGCTAAATCTATATAACGACATATTTAAACCAATTACTCCCATTCTAATAATAGCCATAAATAAAGTCGATAAGCAAAGATCAGCTGTTTGTTCCCGATGATATTGGAATTTGAAAATGTTGATTTAAGCCATATTTACGGGATTTGTGTATTCAAGAAAGCTTTAAGTCGTATTATGAGCTTTGTATATCCTTAAGTGTTTAAAATTGTAAAATATTTATTTTAAAATTATTATTACAATTGCGTAGATTAAAAAAAACAATAAAAATAAGAATTTTTGTGATTTTTCACCCTTTTACAACTTGTCAAAATGAAGCGCTTCATCAACAAACAAAAAATGTTTATGGTTAATAGTATTAATTGTCAATGCGAATTATGAAATACGATTATGTGGGCGTTTTTTTATTTTCATTATGAAAAATCGTAAAAAACATTAAAAATACATGTACATATTTTAGTTTTATGGTACAAAACTAGAGTAGGTTAAAACAAATCTCACATAATTTTAAAGCTAAATACGTGAAGAATCAATATGAGCCCTTAAATCAACCATTTTACGGACGTTATGGTCTAAGCGTGCTTCACTGTAAGAGAGTCACTCAACCTAAACCTTGCCATGTTCAAAACGGCCGATCTTTGTCGATCTCCTTTTCTGTAGTTTTAAAAAAATAAAATAAATTATTTTATTTATTAACAATAATCTTTTTTCTTTATCTAGTGTCCGATGATAACAGTTCCGTACAATCATCACCGTGGCAAAGAGATCATTCGTGGAAACAAAATTCCCCCCGATGTAATGTATCATCAGAGATGACCTTCTTCTACCACCGTCCATCAAAACTGCAAGTGCCCGTTTTACGTCATAAACGACGTCGTCCCTTCGATTCCTCCTCAAACATAAATAATATAAGGACTTCGTCAGAACGTGGTGAACGAGACGAGTGCGATAGTAGTGTGCAATCTAATAAAATAGTGAAAGTAAATAATACAGAGGATATAAAAAAGGAAGAAGGAATAATAAGTGGAGGAGTAGTTGTAGGAGGAGGGGGAGGGGAAGGGACGATTGTTAAAAATGATAATAATTCTAATAATAATAATAATAATAGTGATAGTAATAAAATAAAAGGCGTGAATAAAAAGAGACAGAAAAAGTTAGTTGATATTGTAAAACTATTGTGGGATAAAAAACCACAAATTAATAATTACAGTACATTTAAATCTGTATTAATGTCGAATATTCGTCATGAACAAATGGTATCGCCACGTAAACGGATTCTACGTGAATTGGAACGTGTTACAATTGATGATTTATCGAATAAACGGTCTAGAGCCAAGCCAGCTCAAAGTATAACGTTTTCTACTGCCACAACAGGTTCAAGTCCAAGCCGTGCTCATAATGGTACGGCCGAAACATCGTCGTCGAAAAATACTAGTAGCTATAGTATTACCTCATTATTGGGTCATAAGAAAGAGGAAGAAGTCTCAAATCCAACGCCTTCCATATCGCATACCGAATATCATAATCATTCAACACAATTATCGCCGAATGTATCACAGCGTGTCCTTGTAAACAACGTATCTGTGTCACCGAAGAATATAAATTATTCACATTCACCGAAAATAATCTCTCATCATGATTCACCAGATTTAAGTCCGAGTCCAGAACATTACAGATATGTTCCACATCAAAATATAGCTCATAGCTCACCAACTCATGCATTATCACCGCCACCAGACGTTCATAAATTGTATCGTGTACATGGATCACCGAATCAATATAATTCGCTGCACGGTTTGGTATTGCACCAAAAATCACCACAGTATTATACGCCAAGTCATCGATCTGCAGCTGCGTCGCCAGGCTCGCCCCGATCTCCACTTGAAGATAGTAGCAGATCTCGAGAACATCGGTTTATTGAACCGAGTTCGGAAAAAATTGATAATGTGGGACATCGTGTATTAGAAATGGAACATTCATTACGTCCCACATTCATATCTCCATATCTGTACTCCCCTGGTCCATCACCATATATCAGTCATCCAGCGTATTATAATGCTGGTCCGTATCGAAGTCCATATCAAGCTCCGTATCCAGGGGAACCGTTAACACATTCTCCCAGTTCTCAACCTAGGAATTATTCAACACATCAGAACTGGAGTCATGTTAATCAGAATCATGCTCTCGATGCGCTTAGAGATGATATCGCTTCAGGTTGCGTTTAATTTTTATATTTAATATTCATTCTTGAGTTATGATTTAACCGATTTAAAAAAATTAATCTAAAAATTCGTTGCTGTTTTGATTTTAGTATACAGTACGGACGGTACACATGAAAATTTTAAGCATAATTGAAAATTTTTAAAGATTAATTTTGAATAATTCTATGAAAATTGAATTTTTTTACAAAAATTTAAACTTTTTAGAATTGACATGACAGTCAGGAGCAACGAAAACATTGGGCAAAGAAATTTGGTATATTTTTAATTCTGGTTACGTTATTGAAATGTATTGTTCCAAATACTATTATTCAAAAAGCGTGTGATACAAATAACGTGCTTTTAACTCCGGTATAAATGAGCTTTTAGCAGTTTATGACGCAACTTTAATTAGCAACATAGAGAACGCACACTTATGTTTTTGATATTAAAATAATGGCCAAGGACACAAGAGCGCTAAAATTACGTACACGTTGAAAATTAATGTTTTAAACCAATATCTATGAAAAATCCATTGAGGAAATCGAAGGTATTGTTTAAAAAATATTTGAGAACTGAAACAATTTACAAACACGGATGGTAATAGACTCCCAATGTGTACAGTTATTTTTGAATACATAAATAGCTAAAGGCGTGAAATATGAAATTGATGTCAATGTGAATACCTCCAACTCATATTACTTACCTCAGCCTAATTAACATCAATAGGCAAAAAAACGTTTATTAGTAACATTAAAACAAGTTTACCATTATTGTGGACACACTAATATAAATGTGTAAACACACTACTATAAATGTGTAAAAAATTCTCTTAATTTGTCTCATTTTAAGAGATTTATTTTCTTAATAAACTTATACTTATTGATTTTTCATTTTTTTGAAAATCTGTTGAGCTTAAAGCGAAAAATTTTGAGCATAGAAACGAAATTTTGGTACAGGAGTTTTTAAAAAATAAGCACGATAACGCGAAAACAAAAAGAGATTTTAAGACGTGGTATATGCTTACAATGCTACTTCGATTTCATGCAATCAGAAGTCGAACAAGAACGTAGAGCACTATACGCTCTGGCTAGAGAAATTTTAACAGTATACGATGTGAATGTAGAAATAGATTATCCTCCACAGAATAATAATGTTATTCCTCTCTACTTACACTCACTCAGCGTAAATAGTGAATTCACTAGGATATAAAAAGAACATAAGTAATTAAATTTCAATTTTGTCCCAAATACCTTGATCAGTTTTTGTATTATATAAATACATATTTCGACTGCCAAGATTCCTGGTGGAAAAAATATTTGAAGAAAGAATAAGTCTTAAAAAACTCTGAATTTCACAACGTTTTTAGACTAGTCTAATTCAGAGACTTTCAGAGTTTTTTAAGAATTATTAAGACTTATTCGTTCTTCAAATATTTTTTTCACCAGGGTAGTTATCATCAGTATGAATTAGCTATTCGTAATTACTATTATTGTGTTCGATACTCGTTGCTAATTTGGTGACGGTCTGCGCATTTCAGCACATTTAATTCAAAATATCCAAGAGTTCTCATTGATTATTGTTGATAATATATATAACATAAGTAATATTTACTTTAGCAGAAAGAAAATAAGTTTAAAAATAAGCAATTTAAAAATTGATAGTCAACTCATTATGGACATGGCAATTTAAGAATTAACACTGTTAGTTATTTTTCTTCCCTTTTATGAATGCTTAATTTCAAAACTTACGAGCTTATTGTTACAGTCCAGGATATAAAGTTACTTTCCTTAAAATTTGGGTTATAATGTTTTTGACGTTACAAAATATAATTTTGGTACAGATCTCCGTCGAAGCCAAAGGAAGCTCAGAAATTCTGTATTCCTTTCATGGTGGCATTTAAGGTTTTAGATCCAAACATTTTGTAATTGGATTTTTAAAGGTCTCAGTATTTTCCATACAATGCTACAAGTGAAATCAACGAAGACCCAAAATTTGGCAGAATAGTTGTTCAGTTGAGAATATACAATCAAAATCTACTATCATTGTCAGTTACATTCTAATTTAAATCGAGTACCTTAAAATCTCATCGTATAAAGTATGCTTGCCTTAACCATTTTTTAAATTTTAATGCCAGCTCAGTTTCTCGTGGCACTAAAGAAGAATCTCTAATTTCCATAATGATTAATAGACTATTTTCGGAAGATTCCCCACTTTTAAAAAAACTTCAATATACTTCTGTAATACCATATTAAAAAACATTCGACAGTAAAAATCATAGCTCAAAAACTGAATAAAATGTGATATACAAAATTAGAAACTTTTTTAATTAGTCTTTTTAACTTTTCAGATGTTCCATTGAATTTATCTAAACATGCGGGTTGAACGTAAGAAATCTACTCCGTAAAACTAGTGACTCTAAAGAGTGCCTTTTTAAGAGAATAAATCATTATTTTATTATTTAATGGACAATGGTTTTATATTTTTTGTACATAACTCGAATCAGTGTTTCAGTAATGCTTTTAAAAGAAGAATAATGTTTTTATTATTATAAATAATAATAATCTTTCATAAAAATATAATAGTTTTTATTTGAATCCCTTCTTTCTTCCTGAATTAAAAAAAAAAGTCCAAAAAAGTTGTTTTAAAATAATATAAACTTTATACTTGGCGGTTAACAAATTAAAAATACATGGCTGCGTTCATTTCATACCAATAACAAACTATGATATGTTCAACACCCAATCAACATTTCTATAGAAATGAATAGCTACGTGATTGTCTCGCATTAGTAAGAAAATGGCGTCTCAGTGTTTGGGTCTTGTCGTGTGCATGCTATCAAAATAATTTTGAAATAAAAAAATTTCGAACTAGTTATAATAATTTCAATGTGATTAATGACTATTACTTAAGTGTTTTTTTTTTTGTGTTCGATTGTTAAGATGACGGCGAACATGTATCGTGTTGGAGGTATGTAAAAATCTTTTTGTTTTGTGACCGGCTTCTTCTCGATAAAAGTGTGGAAGATCACCTCTTTTATCCCCCGCTTGTGCGTCTAATATCAATTATATTTTTTAATTAGAGTATCATCATCATTGTTTTTGATGATCCTAAAATTGACCAACGTAGTTTACCTAATTTTCATATCGTCTGTATTTTTTTGTTGTAAATTTTTACCGTTGAATAATTATTTGTTTGTTTCCAAATTGTATAATTCAATTTGAATAAATTATTCATTAATTTCTGATTCAGTAATTAATTTACACGTTTTACCAAATACAATGTTCAACATGTTTACATTCTAACTGCTATGTATAAATTTATTGACAATTTATTATTAAATAAAATATTTAAAGGTTACAATTCAAGATCACTTTTAGTTTTTATATTTTTTACCTTGCCGTAAGTTTACCTGAAAAAAATTTCTAAAGGGATTTCATAGAAGAAAATCGAAAATTCATGCGTCTACAGATTTGAGCTGTAGCACAGGTAGACGACTGCGACTATTTTTTTGTTTCCCGCTTGATTTTCCATATTGTAATGTAAAGTTTTTCCTTATTGTTTATAATTTTTCTAATACATTATTTTGTTATTGAAAATTTTTTAAATTTCAAATAAACATGTGAGATTTTACTTTGAAACTCAATTTGTTTTGGGCTTTTTATATTCGAAGTTGAAGCTAATTGAGATTTTAACTCGACAGACAAATATTTAATTAATAGTGCCTATTTTGTTACATTTGATCTATAAAATTTCATTCGAATTCATTCTTGATAAAATTAATGAACTGGACTGGAATTAATGAAGTCCAATCTTAAATTTTGCTTCAATACGACTGTCTAAGAAAATTTTAATTTGGTTTTAACATTTTATTTCTAATGAAAAATGAACTGAATATTGATTTTCTATAGATCAAAAAGCTTCTTAGATCGAAAAAATACCTTTTAAAAAAATTTTTCAGACCAATGAAATTTTTACGTCAAATCCAGGGTCAAAACCAATGTAATATAATATATAAAATTATATGAAACCCGTTGAGAAATCAATGGATTTTTATAAATAAAATTAATTGCACTTAATAATAAAATTTAAAAAAATCATAAATGACAATTAACATTGTTAATATACATTTCAAGTCGGCGTTGCTAGGCAACAGTTTGAAATCCATTACAGGATTGAGACATTAAAATTGTCTGTCTCTTAGTATCTAAACCAATTTTTATGAAATTCAATTGCTGGAAAGACATTTGTACTATTAATTTATTTTCTCTTGGAAGATATAAAATGATAGAATTTAGATCCAAATCAGCTAATCAGAAAAGCTTCAAGAGCAACGATTTTTAGGAAAATAATTTTGTCCACCAAAAATGGTTAATACGTCGAAAAAAAAGCGGACAACAGCTGGGAGAGATTTTTTGTCTGCGCCAAAAACCGTGTACAAACTTCCGTTTTTACAATATTAGTGTAGATTATAAACTGAGTGCCATTTTCAATGAAAGAAAATTACTGTTGGATATCCGTCAACATTTTCTGACATTAACTTAGCAATTCTTATGTGGATTAAAGATGATATTTACCAACTTGTTTTTCTATGTGCGTTTATAGAGAAGTTAATTTTAAATGAATAGAAAATTGAAAAATTTTGTGAAATTCTGAACATATAGATAATAATTATTAACTGTTAAAAGTTAATGAGAAATATCGAGTTATATTTTCCTTTTAGTCACATCTATAGTCTTGTATTTTGTCACTTTTTAAACTGGAAATACACGAAATTAATTTGATAACAGTATATCTTTTATCTTAAGGACGTACGAGCGCCAGGACAAATTTGGATAAAAGGCTTGATTTAAAAAAAATGAAGTTGGGCTAAATCTGAAGTCTAAGTCTTAAATTTTAAGGGGAGGGGGGTTGCCCGATTGTTCAAATAAATAAATGAGTTCAAAATTAGGAATATTTAACATTGGTTTTATGGCGAAAACGGTAGAAGGATGTTATGTTTTCATAGATTTCTCCAAAACTTGTCGGTGGAAATTAAAAAAAACCATTTAATATAAAATTTAAAACCATAAAAAATTATTGAAAAAAAAAAACAAAAAAAACCGTTGTGTCCGGCTAATTAAAGATGTATGAGCACGGTAGTAGGGACCCAAATATATATTTTCAATTTTGATGGTGAAAATAACTTGACAATATAAGACGAAAAGTAAGAATACAATTTTTCGATATCTGGAGTAATTATCAAAATATTGAAAATTGAAAATTCATCGTCGAAAGTTGAAAATAAGGTACAAATAATTTCAACCTAAACTTGCCTTGGTACTCGTACTACCTTAAAACATTCAAAATCCTTTAAACTTTTATATTATCATAATTTTTTTTATTTCTCTATTAACAAGTCTCATGAATGTAAGTCCTTAATTATGCTAAGTACACAACTGTTTCTTCTACGTAATTTCTCGTAAGTCAAAGCATTTTCTTTCAAGGCATTCGAACATTTTCTCAATTTAGCCGCAAGCATAAAATTTGTGAACATCCGTTGTTGTTCTATTCGTTGTGTGCGTAGTCATGGTAGGGATAATAAAATCGATGCCAGCGCTTTAAGTGAAAAATTTTGGAGATAAAGTGGGCTGTTATGACTAATTTGCAATTATTTACATGTTAATGATATAGAAACTGTCAAATTAAAATGATTGAAAAACACTAATTAATTAAACTTAATGCATTAAAAATTGTGAAAATAAGAAATCAAATTGTACAAATATTATTTTTCAAATGTTAATTATCGTAATTATTTATTTAAATTTGTGAAACAAGAATATTAAATTTTAAATGTAAGTTTTCAATGCAATCCACACAATTATATATGCATCCATTAATTCTATAATTAAAGTAGTGTATCGTTGTCATGGAAACGAAATTCACGCTCGGAGCGAATACATATGAAAATATATAACAAGGTATGCTAATATTAGTCCCAAATTTGTAACGCTTAGAAATATTGATGATATGATAATTGGTTCATGTCCGTTTGTCTGTCTGTCTGCTTGCCCGTCTCTTAACACGACAACTCAAACCATTATTTCGTTTAAAAAACGAAATGAGGTATCAAGCTGAAATTTTTATAGCGTTTTCAAGACGTAAAATATGAGTTTGAGTTCGTAAATGAGCGACATAGGTTATTTGGGTCTAGGTAAAACAAAAGTTTAAATGTGAAAAATGTTCCTTAAAAAAAATAAACAACTTTTGTTTGAAACATTTTTTCGTAAACATAATTTACTCGCGATAGCCCAAATTAGAATAAATCTTTGGTATCCATTTTCTCTCTTCTTGTGAAAGATTCTCGAAAAATGAAAAAAAAGTACTAGAAAAAATTTTCGAAAACCAAAACAAATCACGATCTAAAGACCACCAAAATTTAGTTGATTTTTTAAATTTTCTAATTTTTTTAAAATAATGCCAAGCACTCACCTTTTATATAGGGTATTTCAACAATTAACTAAGTCAATTGCTTATTTTCACTTGTTTTTATTCTAATTATAAAGCAATTTGATGGAAAATGTAAAAATACAATAGTTTTACAAAAATGTTGAGTTATGTATTTGTTATTCAATTATTTTAGAGGCATTAATTTTAAATTTGCTTTCAATTGAAAATTTTTTGATAAAAAAAGAGGAGGGTGTCAATTGAGTGAATTTTTAGTGACTGTATCTCATTCAATGACTGCATATTTGGACAAGCACTCGGACTATAAAATTTATTTTTTTCAATGTTATTTACAAAATTAAAATTTCTTTTACAGATTATGTATATTTTGAAACATCCTCAACATCACCTTATCAAATTCGAAGGATAGAGGAACTAAACAAAACGCCGTCTGGGAATGTAGAAGCAAAGGTGATGTGCTTTTACAGACGTCGAGATTTACCTAGCTCGTTAATCCAACTCGCTGATAAACATCAAAGTGAGTTTTTAATTTTATGTTTTTTAAATTAATTGTTCTTCGTTTAAAATTTCAATATTTATTTTAAAAGAGTAAATTAATTTAATTAATGCTTTTATGTAAATCAGTAACTCTCGTTTGTTCAGTTTCAGTTAATTTTTTATATTTATTTTATCAAAGTTTAAATATTACGTAGATACTAAGTGTGTGAGTTTGAAAATTAAATTAAATTATTGTAAATTACATTGGTCCCTAAGATGGGTCGGATCTCTGATCCTGACGGCACTCACATCAATTATTCATGGTGGCCCACATTACTGCAAGACCTGGGTGTTCTAAAATAATTTGAGTCATATTCAATATGATTATCTTTGTTCGTTATTTATTAAAATTTTCGTTCCACTATTTTCTAAGCAATTTAATAGTAACTCCTGATCCACATCTCGCGGAATATCCTCGCCGAGTCTGTCGTCAAATTTAGCCAAAGTGAAGCACTTTTAAAAGGGCTCACATGTTTGGCCTTTAGGGCGCCACAAAGGACCAAACAAACATACATAGGTTGGAAATGAAAGTCGACACATTATGTTAATAGACCACAAGCCCATGCTGTAATTTTTCAGGTGAAATGACCCACCAGGAATCATGTTGAAAAAGATGCTCCTATATGTAAAAGTTTAAGCACCATGGCGTCAGTTTTAAGCGGTACAGGTAAGAATATGAGTATCATACATCTTGCTGCCTCACCCTTGCACCACTAAATATGTACGGCGTTGTTGGATACTAACTCTGCATAGGTATTTGAAGCGAATTACATAAAAGACGTACAGAAATAAATCTGGTAAATTCGGTACCGGAAGTTAAAAAATCTCTCGTCAATTTCCGAAGCTCTGCGTGTTTATTTCTGTACGGCATTTATTGTAATTCGCTTCGAACACTTACGCAGAATTAATTTCCAGCAACGCCGTAAATATTTGGTGGTGCAGGGGTTAGATAGCATGGGGTGCGGCATTCATATTTTCACCGGCACTCATCTGTACTGCGCAAAAATGACGCCACGATGCTTAAATTTACTTTTACATATAGGAGCATCTTTTTCAACATGATTCCCGGTGGGCCATTTCACCCAGAAAATTTCAGCATCTCATCAGCACCTCCGCACAAGTTCCTCATCAGCGCCTTCGTCATGCCCATACGTCATTTATCAAGCAATTTCAGTTTTGGATTTATATAAATGGTAATCAGATTTAAAGGAAAACAATTTAACATTTTTATATTTCGAAGTAAACATGAATAAAAATTATCAAAGTTGATTAGAAGTGTTTTTTTGGAAGGAATTTAACAATTGATGTGAGTAAAGTCAGGATCAGAGTTCTGATCCACTTTTCGGGTTAGGAATTGATCGAAATGTCGAAATTAATATCAATGTAATTAATGGAAACTTCCAAAAACGAAATTTTCTCAGATTCCCCAAAACTGCCTCTCAAATACTTTTACTTTCATTGGCGTATCTTTGGAAGTTTACACTGCACTCGTCTACATCAATAAATTGGTAGTTTTGATATGCGTTTTTTATTCTATAAAATTAGTGTAAACGTACCTTTAATTAAAAACGCATATTCTATATTCTAAATTTATATTTAAAAAAAAAAAAAACAATGTTAATTTTAGAGCAGTATTGCTGTCAAATATAGAAACTTTTAGGGTCACCCGTACATTATAAATTGGTTGTAATTTCACCCTGTATGGAATTTTTTTTTAAATCGGCCTCTAAGTCAAACGACAGTAAGGCCATTCAGTCACTGATTCTATACAATTGCGAGCCAAATGCAACTTATTTGCTAAGTATAAAAGTGAATGTTTGAATGGGTTATACGAATAAATTTAGCTACTAACGATGATAGCGTTGCAATCGAAATATAATTTTATTTCGAGTATCGATGTATTTATTTCAATAATTATGCTAAAGTTCAATGAAAGTTCTACAGACTGTTGTATGAAGTTGAATTGAATTAAGTCGAATCGCAGTTGCATTGCGATCCTTTACTGGGACCGAATGTCAATTTAACAAATATTAATTTTATCATCGTAATATTTATACAAAAAAATAAATTTGCATGATTTTTGTTATTAGTTGTAAACCGTTTTCATTTTATTTTTTTGGTAATGTTTATAATTCTTGTGACTTATTTTGTGTTTGCTACGCTAGTATAGTTTAATTTTTTGCAATGTTGCCATTAGTCTAGGATGTAGCATGTAAAAAATCCTTGAGCTTTGTCGCGTGGTAAATAAGCTCCTGAGTCTCTGGTTAAGCTCCTGGTTTATCAATGATAAGTGACTTTACTTACAACTTATCAAAGAAAATAATCCAAAGGGGTTAGATCTCACGATCTTGAGGGCCAATTAACAGGTCCGGATTACTTGAAATTATTCAAATTTCACAATTTCAACAATTTATTTATACTCCAGTAATGAAGTATAAGTTACTTATACTCCACTAAGCGAATATTATATACTTTAGTAAACGCTTACACCTCTAAATTCTTTCCTATAGATTCGATTGATCTGAAAATTTGGGATTAAGCTTTGCTAACCTCTAGATCAAAAGTTATATGGTCTTTATTGATGATTTTGCCCAGGGGCAACGGGAATCGATAGATCGATGAAATCTAATCAAAAAGTGTCATTTAAGAATATTTCGAATAATCAATACTTTCCGAGTTATTGGATTTTAATTTTATTCTTTTCCGAGTTATTTAACGATAAAAACAATTTTTCGAAAAAAAAAATTGTTTTTATCGTTAAATAACTCGGAAAAGAATAAAATTAAAATCCAATAACTCGGAAAGTATTGATTATTCGAAATATTCTTAAATGACACTTTTTGATTAGATTTCATCGATCTATCGATTCCCGTTGCCCCTGGGCAAAATCATCAATAAAGACCATATAACTTTTGATCTCATTTAAATTTCAAAAAGGTGATATTCGAAACTGCTAGAACTTTTTGAGCATTTTGTGAGTACCTTAATAAAGTAAATTGGAAAGTGGCAAGCATTAATTTTAGTTCCCGTGGTAAATTCATGAATTTTTGTGTTGAATAAAACATCCAAAAAAGGTACGAGAAAGATGTGAGCCTCAAAAAAATATCCATTTTGAGGGGTCAAAGTTCGAACATGGAGAATAGTACGCGCCTTCGTAAACTTATATTTTTAGCAATGTAATATACACTCAAAGAGAAAATTCACTGCAAAATCATTTAGGAAAAGCTTATAATCTATTCTAACTTTCAATTTTCGATTGAAAAATTTTGATATTTGCATGAACAGGCACTTTTCACTTTCTTGGCAAGGAGAACATTTTCAGAACGATATAATTTAAACAAGAACAAGAGATACTCGAGTAGCAATATTAATTTTTTGCCATAAAAGCGTTGAGATCTTAACTAAAAGATGTACCAGCATTAAGGCAATTTTAAATAAAAAGCTGATTTTTTAAAATATAAAGTTGGGCTAAGTCTAAATTAATTCTGAAAAGGGCTTTTTTTTAGGGAGGATTGTCCGATTATTTAAATAAATAAATGACTTCAAAAGTAGGCATATTTAACATTGGTCTTATGGGAAAACGGTAGATGGATGATATGTTTTCATCGATTTCTCCAAAACTAGTCGGTGGAAATTAAAAAAAAAAAAAACTATTCCAATTAAAGTTAAAACCATAATAAATTATTGAAACCAAAAAAACTCGTTGTGCCTGGCTAATTAAGGATGTATGATCACGGTAGTGGAGATACAAATTAAAAAATTTATATATCGTCAATTTTGATGGTAAATTATGTTAATATTTGACAATATAAGACGAAAAGTAGGAATACAATTTTTCGATATCTGAAATAATTTTTAAAATACCGAAAATTGAAAATTTTGTTTAATTATTTAGCTTTCAATATTTCGAAAACCAAGCCGGATATCGAAAAATTTTAATTTATTTTTCGTCTACATTCATGAAGTTATAACAAAATTCATCATCAAAATTGAAAATAAGGTACAAATAATTTCAACCCTAAATCTGAAATTGCCTTGGTATCTTAGGAACCCAATAAGTAAAATGGGAATATTTGTCATATGCAAAGTTGTAGGAAATAAATTTTACACCAACCTATTTATAATGAAATATTTATTGATTACTATTGATCTGGCTCCAAAGTACATATCCTCTACAACTTATTTTTTTCTAACAAATCTTAATAATACCTAATAAATTTTCACGGAACACTGATTGTGAAAATATAAATGGCGCTTGTTGAATTTTTTTTATTTCTCCATATTTCTAGATAATTTAAGTGTTTCTGCATTGTAATACATTATCGTGGTTGTGAGGCATAAAAATAATCATACTACACCTACACAATTAATTGATAAATATAAATTTTTATCAATTTTGAAATTAAATCGATAAAGGTAATTATATTGATTTTAGTATTTATAATCAAATACCCTTCCAAATTTGTTTTATAGATGTCATTGGTTACAATTATCATGTTAGTTTATATTGTAAACTTAAAACTATATGTAAAGCAAGTAAAAATAAAACTAACTGAGATAATCATTTAAATATCTTGCATGTGATTGGCTATACATAAGTGAAATTTAAAAAAACTTCCGACCAGTTTTTCGAATACGGATCCTTAAACTCTTACTTGAAACATATCTAAGAACACTTTCCATTAAATTACCTTTTTAACTCCCGGACTAAAACAAGAGATGTTATAAGTTTGACCATTATGTGTGTTGGTCTGTCTGTGGCATCGTAGCGCCTAAACGGATTAACCGATTTTAATTTCTAAGTTCTTAGCTATGATCTTCAAAATCGATTCAGTTTGGAAAAGGCATAACATATAATTTTAACATATAATTACTATGGAAATGAATGGTCAAATAAACCTGGCTCAATTCATTTCGAAAAGTGAAATGGTAAAATAATTATAGGTAATTCAAAACAATAATTCAAGAGAATGAAGTCAACTCAAATATTTTAATTTCAATAAAAATATTTCCAAAAGTTTGTCCCAAAAAATGATAGCTCTCTAAGTATCCTTTTCGTCTCACCTGATGTCCTTGATGATCACTTTGATATTGATTAAAGAAGGAGTGTTATAAGTTTTAAAGTGTTTATCTATAATGCGTCCGTGTGTTTCTCAGTGACATCCTAAACCTTACACGGTCGAACCGAATTAATTGAGAACATTTTATAGCTAAAGTTACAAAAAGTAAATCGCATTTGTCGGGCGTTTTTAAAATTTTGTAAATTTCACTTGTTCCTTAGAGCATTGAACCGATGTTAAGTATCATCGCCTATTTTTTACTTTTTCCAAGTATAGAACCCTAAACTCACACTTAAAACATAGCTGATAACACTCTTCATTAAATTACCTTGCAAATCAAACAATAAAAATCAAAATAGATTTATCCGTTTAGGCGGTACGATGCCACAGACAAACACACATTGCGGTTAAACTAATAACATCGCTTTTTTGGTTCGCGGAAAATACGCTTCAAATTTATGGCTAATTGTAGGTCAAAGTCATGGACACAGACGATGTGTTTTCTTTCGATTAAATGCAATAAAGACATATTTTTAAGTCGCATTTCTTCCAAAAGCTAACATTTTTTCGAAAAAATGTTTTAAATAAAATTTTTTTATTTTTTTATGAGTTTAAAGTCTATTATCTCTGAATTACTTTATGAAAATAAAGTAGAAATTTAGTAGAGCTAATTGATCGATTCACGGACGTCTTATAGTTTTGGGGGTTCGTTTTGGATAATAAGTTAAAAAAACTTTTCTCAAGTACCAAATTAAAGTATATGTCAAAATAAATAAAAATTTATTACGACAGTTTAATAATATATGAAAATTCATCAGCAAAGAAAATTCGTTACATAAGAGTGTATAAGAGATGAGTTTTAAGGATATTGGCAACGGAACCCTAAAAAATGGTTATCAATTTTTGAGCTGAAATTGAAGAGTTTGCGATTCAATAACAACAGAATGTTTTCTAACAACTGTGATTGAGTAAAATAAATATATACTCTATAATAATTTATAAACAAAAGAATATTCATCGAAACTGCCATAAAAAATTGTAAAACTAAAATTTTGTTTATAATTTAAACAATTACAATTGGACACACATGGTGTTGGTGTCAGCCAATTTATATTCTTTTGTCGGTGTATAGATCACAACAAAACAACAGTGGTCCCTGAGATGGTCACAGCAGAGTCTTTGGTGGCATATTGATCGCTCTTCAACCCCAACGCGAACAAGACTCATTTAGAAATGACACCCTATAATACACTCACACCACATGCATGCCTACTACTCATACACAATAAATACAACATAGTAGAGTGAAATTACGCCTTGTGTATGGATTAAAAGTTCGAGCAACGAAACTTTGGGGTTTTTCTTTTCACATCAAAATAAGTATTTTTTGAAATTTTTTACTTTCCCGGAGTGGTGCAACATGTTTAAAAAACAAAATGGCGTCAAAAATGAAATTTTTTTCAGAAATTTTATCATTTTTATTTTATATTCGCAAAAGGAGGCATCGGTGCATATCCAAATTTGGTAGGTTTGTAGTCCATGTTAAGAACTACTCCTCATAATTTTTTGGTGGGGTTTCGTCCCTTCCCCTCCCAGTTATATATATATGTATACATACATATGGTAAAACAGTTCATTTGACTATAACTTGAAAAATATTCGATTGATTTTAATGAAACTAATATCAATAGTAGGTTTTATTACTTACAACTTTCGGTTAAAATTTTAGCAAAATCCGTTAAATAGTTCGGCCAAAATTTCCAATTTAGGAAATTGTTTAAAATGGCTGCCATTTTATGCCATTTTGTCCTACGAGGTTAAATTTTTTTTTAAATTGTAGCATTTTTTATTATCTTTCGATTTTATAATAAGTGGCTTACCCGTAAAATGACTCCTTGATCCATATTTTTGCGAAAAACGGAAAATTTGGCACTTTCTGGAAATAATTGTTTGGGGGGTGTATGGACTGGCTTTGGGGGGTGTTTTCTGCTTTGGCATGAGAAAACTATTTTTAAAAGAGGTCTATATGGTTTAAAGCAAAATTTTAAGTTTTAACCCCCGCGCTGTAAGGGGGAAGGGGTGTATGAAATAAATGTGTCTTAAAAGATTTTAAAAAGAGGTCAAAATAGTTTAAAATGCTAAAGTAACCCAAAATTTTAGATGCTTTTATTAATATAGCACTTTTTACAACATCCTCCTCTTACCCTCCCGCTTTCATATTTTTTGCAAATTCAAAATTTTTATGACGTATAAAGAGGTTTTGGGGATCGCTGATCTCGAACTTTTGGCCCAAATAAGTACACCCCCTAAAAATATTACAATTGTTTTTAATAATCTATTGCAAAATTCGAGATCAGCGACCCCAAAAACCTCTTTATACGTCATAAAAATTTTGAATTTGCAAAAAATATGAAAGCGGGAGGGTAAGGGGAGGATGTTGTAAAAAGTGCTATATTAATAAAAGCATCTAAAATTTTGGATTACTTTAGCATTTTAAACTATTTTGACCTCTTTTTAAAATCTTTTAAGACACATTTATTTCATACACCCCTTCCCCCTTACAGCGCGGGGGTTAAAACTTAAAATTTTGCTTTAAACCATATAGACCTCTTTTAAAAATAGTTTTCTCATGCCAAAGCAGAAAACACCCCCCAAAGCCAGTCCATACACCCCCCAAACAATTATTTCCAGAAAGTGCCAAATTTTCCGTTTTTCGCAAAAATATGGATCAAGGAGTCATTTTACGGGTAAGCCACTTATTATAAAATCGAAAGATAATAAAAAATGCTACAATTTAAAAAAAAATTTAACCTCGTAGGACAAAATGGCATAAAATGGCAGCCATTTTAAACAATTTCCTAAATTGGAAATTTTGGCCGAACTATTTAACGGATTTTGCTAAAATTTTAACCGAAAGTTGTAAGTAATAAAACCTACTATTGATATTAGTTTCATTAAAATCAATCGAATATTTTTCAAGTTATAGTCAAATGAACTGTTTTACCATATGTATGTATACATATATATATAACTGGGAGGGGAAGGGACGAAACCCCACCAAAAAATTATGAGGAGTAGTTCTTAACATGGACTACAAACCTACCAAATTTGGATATGCACCGATGCCTCCTTTTGCGAATATAAAATAAAAATGATAAAATTTCTGAAAAAAATTTCATTTTTGACGCCATTTTGTTTTTTAAACATGTTGCACCACTCCGGGAAAGTAAAAAATTTCAAAAAATACTTATTTTGATGTGAAAAGAAAAACCCCAAAGTTTCGTTGCTCGAACTTTTAATCCATATAACAGCCTTTTTTTGCTTAGATTTACTCCAGTAACATGGAAAAGTTATTTCATTCTATATTCCAGCAGCAGTGGAGCGAATTCAACCAACTCCCTTCAATCCCATCACCCAACCCCCACTCCCCATCCATGTACGTTACCATACTAACTATATACATGTACAGGATGTTATAAGGGAAGATGAGCCATGAATATCTATTGTACTCACAGTATTCCAAAAGTTAATTTTTGCTTAGGGTTCTGTAGCGTATTTAGATAATTCAAAATTTATTTAACAAACAAAAAAACAATATATTAATAAACACATTAGGAAAGCAGGACGATTTCAATTTTATGCGCAAATTGGCAAAAAGGAAACTCGATCTGACTATTTTCATCAAAATTATTCAATTTAAAAGTTTTTTTTTGTTTTTTTTTTTTTTAAGTAACGTCATAGAATCTAAAGAAAAATGTAGGGAAAACTTTGTATATTTATGAAACTAAAAGATGATTTCTTAAAAAGAAATAACTAAAAAATAACACTTTTGCTTCTAAGTGAATATGTCGTGAAGTTAACCAACTATCCCTACCCTATTTCTCTAATTTTCCACAAAAGATGCTCAAAGATAATAAAGAAAATCGAAATAGTAGCTCTATATATATCTTTTCAAAGAAATTGATTTGAATACGTCTTAGCTGAGTCAAGGAAAACAAACTTTAAGAGTTTATATCTGGTGAAGAGGCACTGAAGAAAGATTAAAAAGATTAATTTTTCTTTTTCTTTTAAAACATACTCTGCTCTACCATACACATTTAAGATTGTTGCCTCGCTATAGGCATAATGTCAGAAAATTTTAATTTCTTTTATATTTATTAAAATGCGTTTTTCTCAGCTTTAACTATTTCGAAATTCTTGCCCTGATAACTGGTTGTCAAGTTTATCGATTTTGTTATAGTTGATCTTATTTTGTTCATCTTCAGTTTCTTCAAGTATTGACTGGCCGAAATTTTGTTTTTTTATAGCATATTAAAGTCAAATTTTCGAAGAAAAAAAACAACAATAAAAAATGAAAAGAGTCGCAACTTTTGTTCTTTTCAATTTTTTTAAATTTCGACCAGTCATTACTTGCTTGAAAAAAATTATTTATACCAACCGATATGAGGTTGTCTGAACCTCACCACGAGATCATATATGGCGAATGGTGCCACGAATGTGAAACAACTACGTACGGGCTTGAGGGGTGAAGTTGACACAAGCGCATGAGTTGTTTGTATGAAAGTAAAATATACTGTCGAACAAATTTCAAATATTGTTGTTTTGAAATGAAACCTAGTTTTAAAAAATCTGTTTTTGATTGGTTCTACCACTTAAAATATTATAAGAAAATACTGATGTGATTGTTACGAGCAGGTAAAAGAAAGTTTTATACCTGCTAGTAGGTTTATTTAAAATATAAACTACATTTCTTCAAGTCAGATTTGAACCAGCGACATATGAATTACTAGGTATTGATTTTAGTGTCCAAAGTCTGCAGCCTAACCAACTGCGCTATCGATGCTTGTTACAAATTTGGTTAATACATAACAAAAATATATTGTGTAATGGTGCGGAACCCTGGATTCGTAAGCTGAACTCGCACTTAGTCGATTCTTTTGTTAGCTAAAAGTAAAAATAAATCAATAATAATAATAAAGTATTTTGCCCACCATTCTTGTAACACATTGTATATATACTATTTCACCCATACAAACGAACCTAAACAGCGCACATCACCATCAGTACCACCATCCAAAACCAGCATTCCCCATGAACCACCACCCCTTTCTCGCCAACATAATATCCCATCCTGTTTTATTATCACCTTCAAAGCTTTTACCACCCATTCATTCAATGAAAACACATCTTTGTGTGTCGCATTCAAATTTCCTATCTTTTCAAATAATCTGATACAATATATGGAGTAAATATTTGGAGCTAGAAACACTCCAATATCATTTACTGTGCTTGAGAGTGCTTTATTTATAGCTCCGAGATAATAGTGGCCCATCTAGTTACTTACAAAATTTTATTAAATTTGATATTTATGTTTTTGTTTTCGCTATCACGTTTCGAGGAGTCGTTTTCATTTTCCTTTGTACTAAACTTTTCGATATGACTAGAGACTTATTGTAAATATTATCAAAGATAGTAAATGAGATCTCTAGGCTATTTCGTAATAAATTTCGATTTTTGCCCCAATTTTTGTATTATATAAAGATTGGTTATCGAAATACGTATTTATAAAATTGATATAGGAAATTGAGGCTAAAATCAAATTTTATTATAACACTTGACTTTGGAAATAAATCTGGTAAAATTTTCATCTGATTTCATATTTCTGATATGAATACATATCAACTCTCTAGTACGAAAAATGGGTTGAAACTTTGATCTGGATACTACTCACATTAATCCCTTGGCTATTTTTATATAAAAACAAGTGAAAACAAACAAATAACTGAGTCAATTGTTGAAATACCATGTATAGAAAGTGTTGATTACGTAATTCTTGTTTTTTACGCCATGCCTTCTAGTCCTTAAATGTCAAAATTGGTCATAATTAAAAGAAACAAAAATTGAACTTGTTTTGCAAAATCGTCTTTTTTTTTTAAAACAACAAAAAAAAAGTTTTTTTTTTTGTCAAAAATTCATTTAAAAATGTCAATACAAATTTTTTTTAATTTTTTGACAGATTTTGGACATTTGGAGATTGGTTTTAGCTATTTTTAACAAGTTGCACACACATTTCGAGTAAAATGCGTAAAAAGTTTTTTTACTATGTATATATGAAATATATCAAAGTATACTAACTTTGTCCCAAGTTGTCCGTTTGAACACGATGACTGAAAAACGAAAAGAGATATCAAGCTAAATTTTTTTATACCGTGCTCAGTACGTAAAAAGAGGAGCTAAGTAATATAAACCGTTAATAGTATGTATTATATGGGAATATCATCTATGTGTGTGTGTGACATGTATGTATATGTGGCTATCTTTCTGTACTTAAATGACGTAAAAAAAAACAAACATATACATGGTATTTCAACAGTTAAATCAGTCAATTCTGTTTTCACTTGTTTTTTATGTTTAACACTCAATTTATTTACTTAACATTAGTCAGCGGTTCCTGGATCATATATAAAAAGCCAAGTAATTCCTCATAAACTTCCAGTTCCGCAAGTTGCTGTTTTTTAGCTTTTAGATTTTTAGAATTTGTTATTACGCGCGTAAAATAACAAGCGCAAAATTGGCTATTTCAACTTAAAAAATGATACGAATTTTGCTTTATAATTTTTTGAATGTATTCTTAGCACCTTAAATAATATAAAAATTCAAGAAGATGTATAAACGACCCTTTAAGGTATTTCCAGTATGGTATTTGCAGTTCTTATGCTAAAACTATGGTAAAATACAATTTTTCGATAGGATTTATTAATTAAAAAATAAAGTTTCAGAAGTTTTGACCGTTTAAAACACGAGAAAATTTAAGCCTAATTTTGACAATTTACGTCAAAATTTATATCTCGAAAACAAAACGACGTGGAGCTGACAAAATTTTACGGGCTCGGAACCCTAAACTCGCGTTTGAAATATATCTAAAAACACTTTTCATTTAAATTACTTTTTCCTTAAAGCTATCTCCAAACTAAATCGATTTTGAAGATTAATACCTATTTTTTTTGTTTCGGATAAGGACTCCTAAACTCGCACTTGAAATATAGCTAAGAACACTCTCCATTAAATTACCTTTCAAACGAAACAAAAAAAATCAAAATACGGTCGTTCGCTGAGGCGCTACGATGCCACAGGTATACACACACACACACACACACATAGCGATCCAACTTATAACAACCCTTTTTTTTGTTTCGTCATGCTTTGACCCTCGAAATCGTGAACTTTGCAGCTGATTATTTCGCGATCTAAACTACCTAAAATTATGCAATTTCGAGATCTCACAGCTAACATTATTCTGAGTTTGTGAAATATGCCAAACCAGTCGACAAATGCTCGACATACCCCAATACCATTTTTAACCTCGCGAATTAAAAAATAGGGTGTTATAAGGTTGACCGCTGTGTGTGTGTGTCTGTATGTTTGTCTGTGAATCGATTTTAATTTTTTTGGTTTCATTTGAAAGGTAATTTAACGGAGAGTGTTTTTAGGTATGTTAAAATGTGTGCGAAATTAGAGTTCCATTATCGAAAAAAAATAAAAAATTGGCGATGATCTTCAAAATCGATTCAGTTTGGAAAATTGAATAATAATTTTAATATATAAATAATTACTATGGAAATAAATGGTCAAATAAAAACCTGGCTCAATTCATTTTGAAAAGTGAAATGGTAAAATAATTAAGTAATTTAAAACAATAATTCAAAAGAACAGAGTCAACTCAAATATTTCAATTTCAATTAAAATATTTACAAAAATTTGTTCCAAAAACTGATAGCTCTCTAAGTATCCTTTTCATCTTATCTGATGTCCTTGACCATCACTTTGATAATGATTTAAGGAGTGTTATAAGTTTAAAGTGTTTATCTGTGCGTCTGTGTGTTTCTCAGTGGCATCGTAGCCCCTTAACGGTCGAACCGCCTTGATTGAGAACATTTTATAGCTAAGTTTCCAAAAATCGATTTAGAAGGAATAAATCGCATTTGTCGGGGGTTTTTAAATTTTGTTAATTTCACTAGTTTCGAAATTTTACCTTTTTGACTGAAATAATATTTATATGATGCATGTGATATTATGAAGGCAAGCACACTTCAATTATTATTAAAAATAACATGTGTAATTTAGTATTGTTTTACGCGTTATTCAATTGTGTACTATGCAGTATGCAGTATATTATAAATAAAACATACTTAAAATGAAAGTATACGAGTATGTATGAAATATGAATTATTGTTGATGAAAGGTTGTCGCCCTTTTTAATCATCAAAGTGTAAAATCGTTTATTTCAATCATATTTTGGTCATACGGAAGTCACTTTATATCACTTGATGTTAGGAGACAAATCTAACGCAAACACAATAATTTCGGTGGATTTTTATATAAATATAAATTTAAAATTTAAAGAATCTCCCGACACAAAATCAGGTCTGTACCTTCTAAACGAATGAATCAATTTTGATTTTTGTTTGTTTAAAATCTATTTTGATCGGGAGTATTCTTAGTTACGTTTCAAGAAAATCTGCTTAGTCGTTTGAAGATGACAATCCGTTTATTAGTTTTAAACTCGCATTTGAAACATAGCTAAGAATACTCTTGATCAAATTACCTTTGAAAAAAACAAATAAAACTTTTCATTTTCATCCGTTTTGGAGGTACGATACCATAGCCAGACACACAGATACACAATAAATATAATTAATATTGTATACTCGTAGCAATATAAAAGTGATATTATTGAAATTAGAAATATCGCTACCACAACAAGCTTATTTGCAACCTGCCTGAACCTGAACCTATCATTTAGTTGGCTCAATAAAAAATTTCTGATTTCCCCTCTTAGGCCAAATTGTTTGATACAGGAGTATCTAAAAAAAAATATTGAAATTACAGACTTTTCTACTAATTGTAGACAGTGATTTTTATCCAAATTATTTATAAATAAACTTTAGGATCTGGTTATCTATGGTACGCTTAGTAAAATTACCGTCGAAAATATCTCACAATTATAGGATTTCATATGGAATTTTTATCGATACGATAGAAATACTTGAAAAATCAACAATTGAATGCAATTTTTTTATGTTTTGGTTCAAAATTACTCTATCCACAGAGTTTTATTAAGTTTCGAAACAAAAAAAATTTTTCAAAGCCCCTTTACGATTATGCGAACAATCGAGAAAAATTTTTTGTTTTCAATTTAAATGAAACCATATATAGACAGTGTTGATTACACAATCCTTTGCTTTTAACATGTAAGTAAAGTAAAGAAAGGAATCCACTCTTACACACTAAGTAATAATAGTATCTTTGCTCAGTAAATAAATAGTATGTATATGCTATAACAAACAAACAAACCCATACATAATAAATATTTCAAACAGAAGTTGTTTATTTTTTTATAAGGAACATTTTTTACATTTAAACTTTTGTTCTATCTCTAACGGTTCACAATATGGTTCCTAAGGACCCAAGACCCAATTGACTTATTAAGCTCATTTACGAACTCGACCTATCTTTTTAAGTCCTAAGCACGCTATAAAAATTTAAGCTTGATATCTCTTTTCGTAATTGAGTTATCGTGTTTACAGACTGACAACAGCAAGTGGACTCTAGGTGATTTTATGAACACCTATACCAAAATTTTGTTCGCAGCATCAATATTTTTAAGTGTTACGAACTTGGAATTAAATTTATTATACCCTGATATATTTCATATATACATGGTATAATGAGTAGGTATGAGATATTTTGACCCAAAAATACAAAAATTTTCATTTGACAATTGGATGCGTAGTTTCTGAGATGTCATCCAAAATCCCATATGAAGAGGGATTTCTCGAATAGATTTCAGACATTTTTATTCAAAATATTTTTCTAATTCAAAAAGAAAGTAGATTTTTACGACTTTTGGGTCCCAATTCCTTTAGAAAATTCAAAAAATTAATTAATTAGGTGATTTTATGATCACCTATACCAAAATTTTGTTTGTTACATTAATATTTCGCGTTACGAACTTGGGACTAAACTGAATATACCTTGATATATTTCATATATACAGAGTATAAAAATTTGAGTGAGGCATCGATATTTGGATAGAGCTTGAATTTGTAAAGATTTTTAATCGACTTCAAACAAAAAAGGAGGAGGTTATCAATTCGACTGTATTTTTTTATATGTGTTAACTCAGAACTTTCAACTGGGTGAACCGATTTTGATGATTCTTTATCTATTTGAAACCTGTTGCCTCCCGTGTGGTCCCATTTCATTTTGGTCCAGTTCTGACCAACCCGGCATCCATGACAAACCATAAAAGATTTAAATTTGCATTAAGTATGCACGACAAGAAGACGAATATTTCAATATCACGCCAACCGATTTCGATGATTTTTTTTTTTAGTGACAAATTAGTCAGTGTACTTCAGATTCACTAAAAATCACAAAATAAAAAAAACTTAACAAAAATAAAACCGACTTCAAAAGTAAAACTTTTCTAAAACAATTAATAGGCACTAAAAAGTAAAAAAATAACGATAATCTAATGTAGTTAAAATTATTGTTATTTTTGGAGTCGGTGTCAGCTAAGCTAATATAGCAAACTGTTCTGTCAGAGTTGTTTCCTTGGCTGACACCGACTACAAAAATAACAAAAATTTTAACTACATTAGATGATCGTTATTTTTTTACTTTTTAGTGTATATTAATATATTTTAGAGATTATCGATTCTCTTAAAAAAAATTTCTAAATCGGTATAGTTTTCCTTTTTACTGTTAGGAATACGTCAAAAGACTCAATCCACTATACATCGTTATAAAAATGCATTGAGCGAGAGATGTTAAATGTTTAAGATTCCATAAAATAATAGTAGGTACAAATAATTTGTTTGGATATGTCGCATTAATGTTGTAGTTTTTTGTGTCGAAATTTTTCTAGTTTTGGAATGATCTGTTTATTTTTATTTTTTTCGTTTATTGTAATTTTGCACCCCACTGAATGCTATTGAATATATTTTTAGAATTTCTGTGTTCGTTGTTAAATTTGATTTTTTTTTTTGTATTTCTCTACATGTGAAAATAATGTAACACAAGTCTAATCCCATTTTCAGTGGCCAATAGTGATGAGTCGCCAGTGGCGATGAAACTCAAAAAGATGTGGCTGAAAACGCCAAGCGGTGTGGAGGCAGACGAGCCTCCCGCCGTAATGGATCACAGCCTCTTAGGTGAGTAATCACCATACACTATTCCTTCAACTTTCAAAACAATATTTGTTGAAACAAATGTTTTTAAACAATTTCAAAATATCTTTTTGAATGGAGCAGGGGGTACATGTCTAAATAATCAAGGGGGGAGGTTATGAGGGTAGTTATACGGCTAAATATTTAGGAAGAAATATTTACAACTGAAATATCAAATTGTAGAATACTTACTTTTTTTTGATAAACAAAAATTTTTTTGAATGTTTTCGAATTATACAGTGTGTAACAAGGGCTTGAATATTTTTATAATAAATTTTTCAAAATTTTAGAATACAGTTATTCTTAATGAAATTCTACCTGATTATCGAGAAAGTAAGGTTGGTAATATTTTCACACGGTAAGATTTTGGTGACTATACTACAAGGATCAGAAAATTACTACAAATAAATATTATTATAATTGTTTCTCCAAGAAAGAAGTAAGACACCAATATTTATGATTTTATAAAAAAATTTTAAAGAACATAAATCCGTCTAAAAATTTCTAAATAATTTTCAAATCCAAATTTTTTTTTCATTAATTGTTACGCATATCGGTTTTTAGAACAAACTTAAAATTGAAAAGTTGTATTTGAAAAATAAACTAGTAAATTGTAAATTTATCTTCCAAAAAAAGGTCAAAAATCACTTCCAATTCTTGCCAATTCGATCTAGACCAACTAAAACTACCGCAAAGAGTTTTTTTTTTATTAATTGTTGATTTAGCGCAGGTTAGATTGGTTTTTGGTAGCTTGTACACAATTTTACGGTAACATTTACAATTTTAAGTTTTTTAAATCGATTCGTTTCCGAACACCCTGTAGGTGTAATCGACGATTTGTATGCGGTGACGTTTATACAGAAATTGTTAGATAGGTAACAATTTTTCTGATGATTTTCTTTTTTTTTTTTTGTTAGTTACTAGACACTTTGGTACAGAGTGTCATAGACCTAGAAAATCTGGAATTTTCAGGGAATTTATTGCAACCTGGAAATGGTCAAAAACCCCCCCCCCAATCCGTTTTAACTCGACCTAGACCAACTAAACCTACCACAGTAAGTTTTTTTAATAGGCGTTGATTTTGCGCAGGCACTTGTAATTATCAGAGAATTTATAAATCATTTTTCTGTGGCACCCTGTAATCTGATAAAAATTTGGCACATAGACAAACTTACTTTATCGAAAAGTGATACTTAAGAAAAGACTGCCTTCTTGTGGGAAAATTAAAAAAAAAAAAAAACAAACAAACAATTCCCCAGTTATAATCAAATGGTGGTACAGTTTCCCGCCAGCCTGTTTCTTTCTCGACTGGATAGAAAATCATAATCAAAACATTTGTTAAATTGGGGGTTTTTTTAAATTTTTAATTTTATATTAATAGTTCCTTAAAATAACAATAACAAAATACTTCAGTAAATGAGTAAAAAAAAATGGTCTGTTAGTGATTGAAGCAGACTCGAATATAACACATGTAATATATTTTCTCGAAGATAATGCCATTACTTGTGGATCTATTTTTTGAAACTATCATTTTTTATGAAATAGAGTCAGATGGTTATCCCAGGATATTACCTTTACCACCACTCACTTATATTCCTTTATTTTATAAAATACGAAAACATAGTTGGAGGATGTATGTATGTATGTGTTTATGTATATATATATATATATATATACGTGTATTTGTTAGTGGATCAATAAGCTTAGCTCTGTGAAAAACCACCCCTAACTAACTCATACCATCACTGAATGTCTAATGAATGCAACACTACACCCAACTTTATGTGGCCCATCGCAACATCATCATCTGTAACACACACACATACACACACACACATACGAATATGTATGTGTGTATATACAGGGTGTTTGAGATGGAGATCAATCTTTAAAGAAATATGGTCAAGAGTCAAAACTTATTATTTGAGCCCAATATACTTATGTAGTCATATCATTTTAAGAATTTAAAAATTAAAAAAAAAATTTTTCTTAAAATATATATAGGGTGTTTCAAGATTTAGGTGCGTATTTTCTAACTCAAAATAAGCAAAAAAGTTCATATAAACATGTATCAGAAAATAATTTTTTACTGAGATATTGCAGCAAAAAGATATATAAGGTATTTCTAGAGAGGTGAGAGAGAACACGATACTTTAGAAAAAGAAAAAATATAGTTGTCTAAATAGTAGTTGTATTAGTGCAACTGTAAAGTCTGCCAACTTTAACAACAAATACTCTGCTACAGTGTGATCATTTCAAAAGTATCCACTCTTAATAACTCTTGGCCTGATGTGATTATTGTTTTGAATGCCTCTAGCCACCCCAACTTTTAAATTTCAAATGGCGTCCCTACCTTGTTATACATCATTTGAAAGAGTCTATTCGCCATGTTAAAAAAAATGAAAAGGATCGATTAGTACTTAAATAGACTGCCCAGAAGATTAAATGCATACCCCTCCTTCTTCTGTGTAGTCTATCTTAGAAACCAATCGATCGATTTTATTTTTTTATGTATAGCAAGGTAGGAGGTCCATCTGAAATTTAAAAGTTGGGATGGCTAAGGGCGAAGAGATGAAACTTAAAATTCTCTAGGTACCAGCTTTGAACTTCCCCCTCGATATCAAAATCGACGTATTTTCACTCAAAACAATAATCACATCAGGTCAAGAGTTGATACTTTTGAAATGATCACACTGTATATTTCTCATCTGTGCAAACAGCATGGCAGGACATGGACTCAGCACAGAAGTAAATTGAAGAATGTTGCCGCTTGTACAATGCATTTCTGGATTTATTGTTATAGTTAGTCTCATGTTTGTAACGCTTAGAAATATTGATGATACGAACAAAATTTTGGTATAGGTGTTCATAAAGTTACCTACTTAATCAATTTTTGTATGTCCATTTCTCCGTCCGTCATCACGGTAACTCAAAAACGAAAAAAGATATCAAGCTGAAATTGTGTTTGAGTTCGTAAATAAGCAACATAGATAAGTTGTGTTTTGAGTTTGCAGAATCCTTTTTGTAAACCGTTAGAGAACAAAAGTTTAAATGTAAATAATTTCCTTAAAAAAAATAACTTGCTTGAAACATTTTTTTGTAAGTTTATTTGTTTACTCGTGAGGGCGCAAATTAGGCTAGAACATACGTTTAAATTTTATCCAAAAATATAGATGATACAAGGTAGAAAATTTGTAGGTAGCTTCAAATAATTAGTGATTTTCATACCAAACCTTTCGGATAATATGAAGGGGGGGGGTGGAATTTTTTCAAAATTTGAGCAGACAAAATTGTATTTGACATAAATGTTTTTGTTTTTTTTAAACTAATATGAAACAATACAATGTCTGGTATTCGACAATGACTATCCCTAATTTGTTTATTAACTTTTATCTAGCTTTGTTTGCAAAAACGCGAACTAAAAATGTTCAAAAATATCTTCTAAATAGTATGGATTCCCTACCGTTAATGTGTTAATATATCGACAAATTTTAAAATTTATAGCAGCTAACAGAGACAGATCAATAGTCCTAAAAATATTTTTACAACTTTGTCATTGAAATATAAATTTTGGAATTTTGCGTGTTATAGTTCTTTCAGACGCATTTCATAAGAAATACCTTAACCATACAATATTTACAATAATCAAAGTAGCCTTCATTTTGTTGATTGAAGCGTTCAACACGATGAGTCTTTGGCACTTACAGTATATGAGTCTTGATTTTTACCCGTTAATGCGACTTCCGCGTTTCGATTTATAAAATTTTTTCACGAAGGGCCGCACAATTTCTATGCTTTGCTCCACCTATTTAAAAACATGCCCGTTTGCTCTGTAAAAGTGGAAAAATTTACTTACCTGAGTGTTTAACACTAACTGACAGATTTTTAATCACCTACCTAATAATTAACTTCATTCGACGTTTTAAAACTCCTTAAGCCACGGGTCCTTGATTTTGAAACTGACTAACATCTGGCTTTAGAAAAATCAATCTTTAACTCTCTGTACTTCTATTTCGATAATGAATTATTTTTGGACATATTTAAACTTTTTTCCTTATTTTGAACTAGAGAACATGTATATTAAAAAAGTGTTTGTATGCAATTTTGAAACACCCTGTACAGTTCGGAAGCCACCGTCAGATTTCGATCAGACAATTGTATGTCCATGGCGTAGGGAATTTATTCTTGACATTAAAACATTACAAAATGTCTATTTGAACATGAGTCCGAAAACACTCTCTTTCGGAGTTACAGGTGTTAAAACTACCAGTGCCGTTTTGGATTATTGCCGCATCACTTGAGTTTTTGTGAGACACATTATGTCTTTCAGATACACAAACGCTATTTTAATAATTTTAACAACTTTTGCCTGAAACAATATTTAGGCCGCAATGAAACATGAAACGCAATATTTAGGACTGTAAAACGCAATATTTAGGAATTTTTCGAATTCAAGAATAAATTTCTAAAGTTATTAACACATATTTGTATACATTCTGTATAAGGGGGCGAATAAATAAGCTAACTTAAAAAGTGTATTTTTTTAAACAATTTTAAGCCGAAAATGCATGTTAACACTTTTTTTCTAAGCTCAGTAGTTAAAGAAAATTATAAACAATATAGACCTTTTTATTCAGATACTAATTACTTAATTATCGATAATATCTTTTTTTATTTCCTGGACTATTGGACATAAGTGTTAAAAATGTTGACGGTTTAACAACGCTTATGGAATATATTTGAAGAAAGTTTGCGAATTCATTCGCGGGATACTCTGTATAAGTTGATTGAAAATAGTCATGTACTAATCGTGGTGGTCACATTACTGGAAAACCCTGGAAATATCAGGGAATTTCGTGAATAAATCGAAAAGTCGGGTAATTTTATTATTTCCATAACAAAGTACTAAAATATTTTTATAATTTTTTATTCCTTCTAATTTTTTCCAAAATTTTGTATTATGATTCCTTTTCGTTATTTTGTAAAACTTTCGTTTCATTTTCTTCAAAGAAATTTAAAAATAATAATTTAATAAAAAATTTTTGAATTATTTAACTGGAAAACCTGGAAATGTCAGGGAATATCATTTTCGAAAAACTGTGGCCACCATGTTAAAGGTGAGAGTTAAATATTCAATATAATTTTTAGAATTATCATTTTTTAATTTCCTTGTAAGTTTGTAACGGTTAAAAATATTGACAATAGACAATAAAACAAAATATGTAATTTAATTAAAAGATATATTTTCGCAAGGGTCGCAATTTTGTTTGAAATCATTTTTTCGTAAACTCAATAAGAGTAAATAATAATATATCTGTTCAAACATTTTTTATAATGTGGGTGTAGAATGGAAAAGTATAGGAAATTCAGAAATGAGTACGTTGTGCAACAAGAGGCTTTTTTGCTTGATATAGAAATTATATCAAGGTAACAAAAGTACCACAAAAATGTATTTAAGGTTTCTTAAATTTTTTTAAAAAGAGAAACAACCACTTTTGAAACACCATGTATTTTGGTAATGAATCTCTTTGTGTATGTAGAAATTTGTACATGTTTATATTAAAAGTAAGATATGGTAATCGCATCAAATAAGGCCGAAAATAGAGCTGAAAAGGTCTCGGAGCAAAATCAAATTTGAGGGCCCTATCCAAAAATCACTCGTTATAATAATATTGATTATGTAAATACAAAGTATAAAAAATAACAGTATTATGTCGATCAAAAAATTTTTTTTCACATCTTATAATAAACTTGCAGGAAAAGTCATGATATACTTGCAATCTTGCAATGGTTTACAAGATTTAATCTACAGTATCGACAGCAACTGGGTACTGCCTCGGTTGCCCTATTGTAGTGTCACGGTAAAAGAACAAAACCCCATCAAAATTAAAAGTAAAATCAGGGTGGCGATTGTTCAGGAAATGCCAGGGAATTTAAGTTTAGGCCAGGAAATATAATAAAACATATTATGAGCCTCAGAGATGGGGATTTTTTTCATTAACTTGCTTTGTATGTCCAGGTGAAATTTTGTAATTGATTTTAAACTAACTTCCCGATGAACTAGAGATTTGAAATTTGGAACATAGCTCGGAAGTGGTTGACAATGCATGAAAATGTGAAAAAAGAATAAGAAAAACGAAAGATTAAAAAAAACATTTTTTTAGAGTTTGGGTGGAATTTTGTAATTAATTTTAAACTAACTTCCCGATGTGCCAAGAGCTGGATGATAATGTATTCAAATAACCCTAAAAAACAGAAAAAATTCATTAAAAAATTTTTAATATACAATGTTTTTATAACGGACTAAAAACTATAAAATAATTTTTGATGGCTATTAATATTTGTAAGATTGGAAACGAAAAACATGGGGCGTTTCATCGTAAAAAACCTGTACCTACCAATTACATGCGCCACATGTGTTTCGTTTCCAATCTTACAATTATTTTAATAGCTATCAAAAGTAAAAATTATTTTATACTTTTAGTCCGATATAAAAATATGATGGTACATTAAAATTTATTTTTACTTTTTTTTTCTGCTTTTTAGGGTTATTTCTCATAAAAGTTTGATTTTTTGGACTCGATTCACCACTGAAAATTATTTTTATCAGAATTTGAGACAGACAATTTCTATATTTGTATCATAATTTTAAGATTTCAAAAAGAGTCAGATAATTTCGAAATAGTCAGGGATAAAGAATTTAATCTGCCAATTAAATCATTCGCGATCGAAGAAAACCTGCCAAACGTGAATCAGACTCATATATTGTAGCACGAAGTAGCGCACAATACAGGTGTTACCAGATACTTTTTAAATTAGCCCAGGAATTTGTATAACGGATTTAGGAAACATCCTTTACATATACATACAATACAAACATATACATATACACAGCAGTCGGTGGTGTTTGGGTTTGGTTAGTGTGTGATGAGAGGGTGTCATTAGTAGTGGAGTGAAGTATGTTCTTCCATCATCTCACCCAAAATTACTACTCAAACAAAACGACGAGGCATGCTAGAGCTCTACGCTACTAGGCTACCTACGATACAGTTAACTCTCTAGGAATACTAGTTATTTTCACATATGTTTGCAACGGTCAAATATACATAATATACCTATGTACGTAATTTTATTATTATGTACAATATAAAAGGATATAGTAGTCATGAAAAAAAAAAAATTAAGTACTTTTTTATTGGAACATTCTGTATTGAAATAATTTTGGAATCTGGATCAATATTTATTCCACCTGGCTATAAAATATAAATTCTTATAATAATCGTAAGCAGGTTTTAGTCGTATGGTCCGAGCAAATTAGTTATTAGTTACAGCCAGGCCCGTGTACACGGGAGGGGTTTTGGGTTTCGAAACCCTGTAAATGCACCCATTTATTTCCACTGACTAGTCATATATCTATACATAAATGATAAAGTACGCGTCATAATAGACTTAACGCTCAAATAAACAGACTTATTCAGTTGAAGATTATACACCAATTTTTGAATCATCGCAATATTTTTCAAAGAAGTAGACTCTTGTATCAGACTTTTTAAACTAGACAATTAAATTTTACACGATTATTCCCGTGACATCTGGGTCGATGAAACTTTTAAAATCACTCGAAGCACTCGATATTCACAATAAAGATGCAGACAAATTCTTCGTGTTCTGACAGTTTTGCCTGTGAGAATAGCGACGAATAAACGCTCCATTTCAACTTTGCGTCGTCTCAAGACATATCTTAGATGGACAATGGCTAAAGATCGGCTTAACGGTTAAATATCGCTCAATATACATCGCAATGTAGAGGTCGATGCGCACAGAGCTATGAAAAAGGTTTTTCTATACTTCGCAGAATTAACTTAAAAATAGTGACTGAAGATCACATTTTGACCTACTGAAATGTTCTCTTACTTGAAAAATGAGTTTCTTGTTTTTATTGACTTCTAAGACCTGATAAACAAAAGTTTGGACTCCTCCCTGGGATTATTCCTGCGCACGGGCGTGCTCACAGCCATTGACATTACAGTTATATAGACTGAGTGTCAAACAATTAAGCTTGCCAACAACTGAAGTAATTGCTTAGGTCAAATCCATTGTAGATTCGTAAGAAAAAATGTATGATACGTGATAAGTATTTTTTAAGTATAAGTAAAACATTTTGTGATATGAAAATTTGGCATTCAATGTATATTTTTTTATAAATGTCCCTATATTCAATGTATATTTTTTTGATAAATGTACCTATATACTTTAAATGAATGTATTTTTTTGATAAATGCCCCTAGCTGACCTAAGCAATTACCTCAGATGATGGCACGCTTTTCACTGTACGGAAAGTTAAGCGATGCTTAGTCTATGTATATTATAAAGTCAATGCTCACAGCACATGGCAAATTACATATACAGGGTGGGCGTTTTTAATAAATATTCCTAAATATCTCTTGTAGTTAACAAATCAAAAACGTTGAGATATAGAATAATTTTTTAAAATAGAAAGTTGATCCAAATAAAAACTAACAATTTTTTGTTAAAAACAATTTTCCAAAATTGGAAGGACAACAGATCACGAACAGAACACGTCTCTATCTTTTTGTCCACATCTTAGATTTTTTGTATTAAAAATTTCCCATTTGGATTGAAGCGATCTTTAATATAAGAAACCCTAAAAATTCTATAATATTCGAATATTTTAAATTTTAATTAAAAATTATTTTCTATAAAATAATACTCTCTTGAATTAATCTTCGATTTTGTTAATTTTTGAACACTTGATAATCTGGTAACTGCATTTGAATGAAAATAGGTCATACTTGAAAAGTATAATCACTTAGATGAGTTATAAAAGCTATATTTTTCAAATATTCAAATCCATGGATTATTGTTGATTCATTTCAATATATAACCTATTGACTTTTATTTTAAGTACAATTTTATGGCTATAAAGAAATTAGTCTGGTAAAAACATATTGCTTTCGGAAAAAATTGTCTGATTTCAAATAGGCCTTATCTAACTTCATCGACGTAAATTTGATTATAGATAGCTATCATGTGTCTTCGATATTATGCAACATTACCTTAACCGTACCTTAAAAAATAAATTCGTATCTTTGCCCGCAAATTAATTTTTAATTTGCAACTCAATATAAAGAGATATTATTCATAATTACTTAAAATCAATCAGATGTCCCTGTTTCTATTGAGGTAGACTAATAAAATATCGTTTGAAGAAATTTCGAAGATGTTTTAAATTTATTATTAAACTAGCTGTACCCCGCCAGTAAATTTTATGAAATTTGATAAATAATTTTTAAAGTGCTGAACTGATTTTCATGTAACTTACAGTTTTTTAATGCACACATCATGCCTTTTAGTTTGACACCAGACTTGGGTATATTTGAAAATATTTGATTGTTCATGAATTGGATGAACATGCGTGTCCATAACAGGATAAAAAATTTAGTAGTATAATCATTTTCTATTATTATTTACAGGTGCCTTAGAAGAATCATCTGCCAGTGGTGTAGGAAGTCCAGGTAGTGGAAATACAACAACTGCACCGGTAGAAAGTAAACAGCGACATCAAATGAAGCATCGAGAGTTATTTTTATCACGCCAAGTTGAAACAATTCCTGCCACACATATTCGAGGAAAATGTTCTGTTACGTTATTGAATGAAACTGAATCGTTATCTAGTTATCTTAATAAAGAGGTAGGTAATGACTAAACAATAACATATTTAATTTATATTTAGGCGAAATTAGAAAAATTAGAAGGAACATTTATTTGCGGATTGATGGTCAATTTACGTAACTAAGTTGCCGTGTTTCTTTTCAGTTTTGATTTTTAATATTATTCAGTCAAGTTGAACACAGGCAAATTAAAAATTTCCCCCTAAAATATGACTTCAGGTTCATGTGCCGAAGTCGTATTTAATTATACAATTCATTTTCGAAACTTAAGTCATCTGGAACAATCTCCAACTTTATACAATTTTTTTTTTACAATTAAAAAAAATATGACAATTTTCTTTAATTTGTTTGCAATCACCCTGGTATTGTGTTCTTAAAACTTTTCGCCTCTTGTCAATGATGGATACTTTCTAAATGACCTGGACGTTCAAGAAAGCATAACATTTTCTAAAATTCTTTATAATCTTGGTAGTTGATGTTCGAATATTTTTTTATTCTTTATATTCTTCTATCGTAAAACTAAAGAGACAAAAAATCATATCGAAATAAATTCGATTAGAAGATAGTTTTTCCATGATTAATAATACTATAAAAATTTTATAATATTATTTGAAAACGTTGGTTTCATTTTTGTATAACAAATATCAAGTGAGTTATCCTTTATTTGTAATAAAAATTTGAAATAAACATTACGGTTGGCTTTTTCGAAAGATATTGTTTCGATATAATAGAAAATTTTCCTTTCACTGTACACGAACAATTTTAAGAAAAATTTTTTGTTTGAAGGAAAATTTCCAACATTTATTCAAAAGAAAATGTTAATCGCACTTGATTTCCCGATAACATGATAATTCTTTAGTAATCTGAGACAATTTTCGAAAACAAATATTTTTCAATTTTGTGTGGTATGTATTAGTAATTTTATATGTCGTTGACTTTTTGTTTTCATTAATTTTCAGGACACATTTTTTTACTGCCTAGTATTCGATCCTACACAGAAAACATTATTAGCCGATAGAGGAGAAATTCGCGTTGGAAGTAGATATCAAAGTGATATAATTTCGTTATTAAAAGAAGGTAATTATTTTTTTCTTTTCTGTTAAAGGCGTTGGATTCGTTTTAAAACATAATACCTTAAAAGGAAGATTATTTCCGGCGGAAGTTTGTTCGGCGATTACTCTAAGATATATTAGGGTACTTATAAATATATCAATATACTTTGTAAATAATGATAAGTAATTAAGATCCAAAAACAACAATTGAACAGAGCTAATCTATCTGCTAAGATTAATGATATGATTTGAAATTGATGATGGAGATAGTTGAAGTTAAGCTTTTATCTAAAAAAGTTTCGGTGGTTACAAGAAAATACTCGTTATCGGAAAACACTCTGAAAGCACGGTGATTGCGCGTTTAAGTAAGAGAAATTTGCATAAGAAAGGAATTGGAAAAATTAAAAAATCAGCAAAGATAGTTGTAGATAGTTGAAAGGAGGAAAAATAGCTCATCAAAATTTCCTAAAATCATTGAGAATTATCTAATAATTTGATTTACGACCAAATTTTCACAAAAATGTATCAGAAATTGATAAAAAATCAAGAAAACGTTACTTGAACGCATTTTTCGTCGAAATATTTGTTTTTATTTTCCCTTACATAATACTTTCCATAACACAAATAATTAAAATGCAAATTTTTTCATACTACATATCTTCGATGATTCTTCGATTATTAAAGCTGCACCAAATTCTATTTTTATATAACAGTAGCCAAATTAAAACAAATTTTCACGCATTTTTGATCAACCGGAAATGTCGTTACTTTGCTTATAACCACCGAAGCTAATCCTAAATCTCGACTATTTGCAGCTTCAAAGAGTCTTTTCTCAATCAGTTCAACAATTAGACTGTTAGAAATACAAATAATCTCCTATTAGATTAGTCTGCTACCTTATAGGCTTCGCGTTAGTTGACTATGCTATTGAATTTGTTTTATTTATAAATCATTTATAATGTTAAAGGTGAACCAGATCCTCGAAATACAGAACCACCATTAGAAACATTAGTATGGACACCGTATCATGGTTTAACGGATCGACAAATAGATCAATTTCTTGTGGTGTCAAGGTCAGTTGGTACATTTGCCAGAGCATTAGATTGTAGTTCGAGTGTTAAACAACCGTCATTACACATGTCTGCAGCGGCTGCGTCAAGGGATATTACGCTTGTTAGTATTTTTAAAATTTTTATTTAAAACCCCCATCCATGTTTACATCAAACTTCAAAAAATTGATTTGTTAGCTTAGTTAAAATACATTGTTTATTGAGAAACATTGAAATAATTTGCTATTATTTTCACTAATATAATAACAAATATTCTCGGCTAACAACCTATGGGTATATTTGGGAAAAAATATAGAGCACCATAAACAAACTCCAATAAGACTTAAAACGTGTTTGTAACTTATCCTAGAGATGGACGATATCAATTCTGTCAAGGTCGATCCATGAGGTCTTTCATTTTACATCGATCTTTCATGATAAAAATCGACTAGTGGCGCCTATAGACAAATTTCAAATTTATGAATCTGCGGCTGCGCAAAATGATTATTTCTTACATTTTTTATATAATATTGTAAAGAATCTTCAAATATTGTTTTTTTATTGTAAAAAAGTAAAATAAAATAATGTTTTAAAAAGCGTAGGGCGAAATATAATTGCAAAAAAACCTTTCATTTCAGACATTTCTTTTTTTTCTTCAATTTTTAAGGTTTTTTAAGATCGATTCATTGTAGTTGATTTTTGAGTGAATTAATTCTCAATAAGCCGATTCAAGAATCAATTCTTTTGAAAGAATCTCCCACCCCTACCTTATCCTATAAAGTAAAAACATTTAGTATTTTAATGATTTGTTTTTATATTTTTAGTTTCATGCAATGGACACACTACATCAACACAATTATTCATTATCTAGTGCGTTAGCGTCATTAGTGCCATCAACTGGACCTGTTCTGTGTCGTGATGAGATGGAAGAATGGAGTGCGTCAGAAGCGAATCTATTTGAAGAAGCTCTAGATAAATATGGAAAAGATTTTAATGATATACGTCAAGATTTTGTAAGTTACTTTACACCCATGGTCTATTAACAGTTTTATTTTATTTTTTAAATTTGTGTATATAAAAAAAAAATGAAAATAACTTCAAACATTTTTTAATAAATTTTCCTATTTTATAGTTACCTTGGAAAACGTTAAATAATATTATTGAATATTATTATATGTGGAAAACAACAGATCGATATGTTCAACAGAAACGAGTGAAAGCTGTCGAAGCTGAATCAAAATTAAAACAAGTCTACATTCCTAACTAGTGAGTAGTAACTATCAAATTTTCTATTTTTTTCAACTCCAATATTTATCTTGTTCACTTTGAATTAATTTTGTTATTTTTGCTTGTAGTAATAAATCAAATCCGGTTGCATTAAATAACGGCAAGTCTGGTATAGTTAATGGCAGTAGTAATGGAAACGGTGATCCAATTGTGTCTGCTATTGGTAAACCATGTGAATCATGTAATGGTAAGTTGTATGCGTACTAATATTATAAATGTGAAGTTTTTTTTGCCTTTCTGAAGCATTTTCTGTGCTTTTGCAGCAAAACGACCAAACCAATTTTGATGCAACTTGGTATGCATCTTCAATAGGATTTTTAAAAAAAGATTAAGCATATTTAAGGCTTCTTTGTCTATTAAAAAAAAAAAAAAAAACTAGTGTAAACCTTAATATTTATACCAAACTTTAAGTATTAGATCTGTGTTTTTTTAACCCTTCATAGAAAAATATAAGACCACCGAACTCTTATAAATTATACTAGTTTACATGGTTTTTATCCTTTTCTAAAAAAAAATCTAACACATCACGTTTCCAAAATATTTTTTTTTTGTTTTTACAAAGAAAAGCCCATAAAAATATTGAAAAAATATTGAAAATGAATCATCTTAGCTTTTTTCTTGTATTTGTGTCTCTTATATACAATAGACCAGCAATTAACCCTTGTGTTCCTTAAAATAGTCCAAAAATAAACACATAACATGGCCTGGTCTCAGTATCTTTCAGAAAGATTTGGAAAAATCGAGCATAAATGCTAAAAATCCTTGCTAGTGTTATCTAAAGCCTTGAAAAAGTTTAAAAATAAATATTTAATTAAGGTCTGAAAATAAAATGTGAAGATAAGTTGATTCTTTGACGTAATAAAAATAAAAACAAATATATGTTTGCATTTAGTTATTGCCACTAAATAAAACAATATGAAATTCATTGAAAGAACATGATTTTTATTTTGTAAACTAGTGTTACTAAAAGCAACATCTCGATAGACACGAAGTAAGGTTTAATTTTTTTTTTCAGCGATTGTATCACAACAATGGTACGCCTGGGGTCCAACACATATGCAATGTCGCTTATGTCAAAGTTGTTGGCAATATTGGAAACGATACGGTGGTTTAAAGGCACCATCAAAAATCGGTGAAAATGATATTGAAATGGCTGCAAAAAAGAAACTCAATAGTGGAGAGATTGAGGATGAACGATTACTGCCAGCTAGTGCAATGTCACAGCATAGACCACATAGGTATGCTTCAAGTTTGAAAAGTTAGGTCATCTCTGTATGATTTCGTGTCCTTTATAATCAATCCATGCCTGATTTTATTCCCTCCACAATCAAACTACGCGTGATTAACCTGCATGAAATGTGATTTTAAACAAAAAATTATTTTTAGGCATTATCAAACGGCACACGGAATAGTAGTTCGATCAGGTTCACCACGGCCGATAATGAAAACAAGATCAGCATTTTATTTATATACGACACCATTAACGCGAATATCTAGAAGATTATGTAGACATCTAATGCGACCACGACATGCGGCTAGAGCACCGTTCTTCGCAATAAACATAGCTGCAGTGAAACAAGAATGTTAGTATAAAAACTTGGTTCCAGCGTGAGCTCAATAAAATAATACTCAATTTTATTTCGATTATTTTCTAGGTGCTCTTGCAATGACCGGTAAATCATTATTAGAACTTCGAGCGTTATTAATTTATAGAAGGAAAGAACGGGGTAGTGTTACTGATATTGCTACAAGACTTGGTAATCCTGGCAGTGTGGTACCTGAATGGTTAATTTTAACGGATCGTGATAATATGCCCAAACCTGTACATGTAGCATTTCCAAAACCACCGAAAGCACCAGGTAAATATTATTTTCATTAGGTTTCAAATTATGATTTTGGGATTTTAATTATCTTCAGAGAATGATTTGCGTCTAAATAACTAACTTTTTACGATTGTACATTTTTGGAATATACAAGAAAAGGAATACTCAAAAAAACCCAATTCATTTCACGATTAGACGAATAATTATACAGATACGACAGAAAATTTTTCAAAAATATGGGATTGTATATAAATTTTTGGGCGATATCATTCCATCAATCGTCAAATGAACTCGATTTTTGAACTTTTTAACTCAAAAATTACCTTATGAACTGAGTTTATACCCTGAAATATGACGTAGGAATGATTTTCGTATTTTTATTTATGATTTTTTTTTTTTACATAGATGGTAGTCTTTTATATGAACGTGTTCCTAATAAACCTGAAGCTGAAAAAATACCTTTAAATAGTATGTCTCCATCGTTAAAACGAAGATCATACGAAGATATAAATGGGGTTGATGGTAAGTATTAAATTTTTGCTAATTATTTGTTCCTTAATTTGATTTGATCTTTTTTTTTTTTTTTTTTCAATTAATTTACTAATTGCACATTACTTTTGTTTTAATTTAATTCAAAAATTTTCAAAATTCTTTTCTATTATTTTCTTTAATTTTTCTATTATTTTCTTTAATATAATTTTATTAATTAACAAATCTCTACTTTTATTGGCTTTTACTCGGATTTGGATTGGGATGATGGTGGTAAGTGTGCCTTTTATTTTTATATTTCTATTTTCATCAAAATTTGTTAAATATTTTAATAAATAAACTATTATTAATTTAAATTAAGTGATTAAGCATTTTACGGTGGAAAATGTGATAGATGATGCATGTTTTATCACTATCACTACATAGTATAAAACAAAGTCGCTGCCCGCAGTGTGTTCTTATGTATGCTTAGATCTTAAAAACTACGCAAAGAATTTTGATGCGTTTCTTTTTTATATAGATAGAGTGATTCAAGAGCAAGGTTTATATGTTAATACATGCAAAATATAGTAGAGAAACACTGATAATTTTAGAGGTTCCTAACGTGACGTCGTAAATAACACATTTTTTTTTATATAAAGACATTCTGCAGTATATTTATTATCAGCATTGCACCCGTGCGAAGCCGGAGCGGGTCGCTAGTTTATAATAAATTCGTAAAATAAGTATACAGATTGTGTCATATATATATACATAAAAATGGAGTAGAATTGAAGTTCAAATGAACTTTTCTTCTTATTTTAAGGAAATGATTTTCTTAATTTTTTATGATTACAATTTTTCCGCACAATCAACATTTTTTAAGAACCCTTAAAGGAGAATTTCCATCCGCATATGTAAATTTCTATAAAGGAACAGTTGTTGACAACAGCCAGTCAAATTTCTAACTGTTCTGAAATTGCTACCAAATACCGCACTTGTTTCTAAATTAATCAAATAGTTGCCTTTACATAATACGCCCATAACTAGGCACATGTATTAAAAATTATATATAAAGTTATTTATAATATGCTTTCTTAGAATCGAACACATAATTTGAAATATAATAAATAATTGACAATGAATTTTTCCACATTCTAGGAGCCATTGCTCCACCAGCTGCAAAACGACCAAATAAGGATCCAATGCCTTTACACAGACCTTCACCTGAACAATATGCTGCAATGGTTGCTGCCGCGGCATCAACAGGACAACCTTTACCTAGACATATTGCTCATGTAAGCACGGTGAGTATGATAAAGATACCGTTGATTTTTCAACGTATTTTCTGTTTCGTAAAAATAATAAAATTTATTTTTTTTTCTTTTAATGTTTAACACTAGCTGAATGGCAAATTGAAAATAGCACATATGGCACGAACTGGTTCCGGTAGAAAACAAGTAATTACATCACCCGATGCTCCCGATGATGTGTATTTCCGAGCTACTGAAGCTAGCAGGTATATTAATTATTAAAATTTTTTGGTTGTAAAATTATTTTGCATATTTTGAAATACAAGAAAGCCGCTTCTTCAAAACGAAAATTATAGAACCGCGACTTTCCAGTTTCAGAGATAGATACAGAACTTGTTCTATAGTTTCCACTTTCGCATCACATTCTCCACAGTTGTTGTCATTTTTACTAATCCATTTTGAAATTGATCCCAATTTTCTTTAATTGTTTCTGTGGTAGTGGTTATCAATATTAGTTCACAATTTATTTTGTATTTAGATTCCTTTCTTTTTGTTATCCAAATCCAGAATTTTTTGTTTACATAAACGTTGAAATATTTTGTTGATTTTTACAGAAAAGCCAGACGAGCTGTAACATCTGTAGAATTAAGACGAGCAGCGAGAAAACCCTGGAAACCAATGAGCGGCGTCGTTGCCACGTTGCCAATAATACCACCAACAGTCACACCACCAACTCTCCCTTTAATTCCAATAATACCAACACGTGCAATCACCACAGAGGAACCACAAGTTGTAATTCTTGATTGACCTCATTCACAGCATTACTACAGTTTTATGGACAACAGCAATCCACGTTAATTTATTTAAAATAAAATAAACAAAATGTCACAGAATGTTTAGAGTTAAATTATTAATACACATTATACATTGGTCGTGTTCAGAACAACAGAGTGCTGAGTATGTTAGACACTATGGCATAATTGAGTACAATGTTCTTCGTCATAAACTGCTGACTTTTAAAGTCATTATTTGATAATTTTCAAAATGGTTGAAAATTTGAGAAGCTGTTGTTGAAAGTCCTGCTTAACAACTTTTCCCTCTACAAAAATGTGCACACCAGAAACATCTCTTTCAAAGAGCTTGGAATATTTTTAAATACACGCACTTTGAAAATTGGTCGCGCATTTCGTTCTTTCAAGTGTCGGGCAAAATGATTTTTGCATTTGCTTTATTGCCATACAAATATAATTTTTCAGCCCCCCCCCCCCTGAAAAAGAAATGAACCCACAGCTATTCAAATTCACATGGAAACAAAATTGTTTAGCACGACTTTTGCAACAGCTTCTTAAATTTCTAGTCGTTCTGAAATAATTATCAAATACAACGTCTAGCCCTAGTTAGACCCATAAATCATGCATAATGACTTTTTAGTCACCAAGGCTGTTCAAAACAAAGAACGCTATACTCAATTATGTTAAATGTCTAACTTAACAAACACACTTAGTTGTTCTGAACGCGACCTTTTTTTTTTAAATTCAGTTTAATATATAATGAACAATTTTTATGAATGTGATTTAAAACAAAACAAAAAAAAAAAAAACTACTCAAAAAACAAAAAACAGTTGTGTAAAGAATAATATTGTGCTTAAAAGACGTTTTTAAATGTAAGAACATAATTATTAATTACAATAATTATTAACATTTAGATTAATTTATTCTCTGAATGTGTTGTGCCCCTTTATTCGCACTGCAGTGATTGGTGTGTACAAAGATACAATGAAAACAAATAATAATAAAAGATAGAAATTTCATTTGCCTTTTTGTGAAAAAAAAAGTTCTTTTCAAAAAAAAATTTATTCATAGAAGAAAGAAAAAAAAAACGAAAATTATGTTTGTGAATTTTTATACTTCAAAAACAAAAGAATTATGGATAAAAAGTTTCGTATTCATTCGTAAGGGACATAATTTAAGGGTCTCTTTTAATGCATTATTTATTACGAGGTGTCTAGTTCTACGCTAGTATGATGATAATTTTTCATAATTCACATGCGTGAATTTCGTCGTTTTAGTATATAATAGTTAGATACTTACTAAATAATCCAGTCAAAAACAATCCTGAGGGAGAACTGCGCAGAGAAGCTGTGAGCTTTCTGCGCGGCGCCTGGCCTCGACAAAATCCTATAGCTTCATGATTATAACAGCATCTCTTACTCGAAGACTTCGGGTGGCAGGTTGTTCTAAAGGAAAGCACAAAGGATCCCTTGGTCTAGGTGCTAGGAACCCACTTGCGGTACTAATCTTTTTGTTATAATTATTATCCAGTCAAAATAGACATTCTATTTTGGAAAATACCATTTTTTTAAATGACCTGAAAATTGGTATAAGTAGATAATCCCTGTCAAAAAAATTTCGGCAGGTATTTTGCCGACCTCATAGGTCTCCTTTTTTCACGAATATCGTGAAAAAATAATGAACATCAACTTGGTTTCTAAGAGATTATCATCATAAACCTATTTTTCTAGTCGACACACTAATTCCGTTAGCAAACATTGAGATTCCGTCATTTTTTTATTGAAAAATCGTGAAACTTTATGCTTAGTAATTTAAGTAGAATTGTCACAAGGAAAATGATTACTGTATGCTTTGCAAATTAAAAATACCCACCTTTTTTTTTTGACAGAAGGTATATATTTTTACAAATGAAATGTCGTGTGCCTATTCTGGGTGGCAATCGGTCTAGAAAACCAAGAAATGTCAGCGAATTTTGAGATTCTAAACACATCAAGGAATTTTAATATCGGATAAGACAAAAAAAATACTGAGTCTCTAGAATTGAATTCTGGGAACCTGATGTAAATGAATGTATATATTCTACATCAATTTTAATCACCAAATCTCCGTTTTTTTGTTCGATTGACGTTGGTCAATACTTTTTATTGGAATATAACGCAAATAGTGTTTTTTAAATTTTTCGAATAGAATAATTTCAAATTATAATATGTCAAATCAGTCAGCAATTTTTGCTAGAATCATGGAAAAGAATTCAGAGAATTTTATTAGAACAATTCGGTCGCTATCCTGCCATTGACCTCATTTATGCTAAGACATTTCATTTTTATTGATTTATTTGTCCATACCAATTTTCAGGTCTGTTCGAATTTTCTCGAAAATTCAATTTTTATTTTGACTGGATTCATAAATAAATGCATTAGGAACGTATCAACTGTTTAAAAAAAAAAAGGTTCCGCGAACTTATTATACATTCGTCATTCACGAGAGAAACATGAGAAATTATTTTTCTAACTTAATGTGACTAGACACATATTTATTATTTTTAGTCTAATTTTGAAGAAAAAAATGATATTAAATTGGACATACTATACACTAAATTGGAAAAAAACACTACTTACACATAACTATATTTCCCCTTTTCCCTCTTGTTCCCCAATTTTGTGTGTCTGCGCTGCATGTATAAAGTTACAATTTTCATTTATTTTATGTTTATAAATGAAGGATACAAGCAAATTAAATAAAGCAATTTATTTGAATTTTAGATTTTTCATATTTTTTTACTTTTGATTTTGATAATAATGGTCCAAATGACCTTAAGAAAATTGATTAGGGAATAGACCTTATTCACATTTTTATACCATGTATATATGAAATATACATGATATATTAAGTTTAGTCTCAAGTTTGTAACGCTTAAAAATATTGATGATACGAAAAAAATTTTGGTATAGGTGTTCATAGAATCACCTAATTAGTCCGTTTTCGGTTGTCTGTCCGTCCGTCCGTCTGTCTGCCAACACGATAACTCAAAAACGAAAAGAGATATCAAGCTGAAATTTTTATAGCGTGCTCAGGACGTAAAAAGTGAGGTCAAGTTCGTAAATGAGCAACATGAGTCACTTGTCTTGGGTATCCGTAGAGATACCCATCTCTCTTGTAAACCGTTAGAGATAGAACAAAAGTTTAAATGTAAACTTTTGTTTGAAACATTTTCTTGTAAACATCACCGTTTACCCACAGGGCGCTAATTAGGTGTAAAGTTTATAGTATGTATTCATATGGGAATATCAGTTATGTGTGTGTGGCTATTTAAGAGTGGATATCTTTCTTTATTTACGTGACGTCAAAAAACGAACGATTGCGTCATCAACACTTATTTATGTACATGGTATTTCAACAATTAACTCAGTCAATTGTTTGTTTTCACTTGTTTTTTCTTTTTTTTAAATGAAAGTAATTGTCTTGATTAATGGGCTAATTTTTTTCCCCGATTTTTTTGGAGCCATATGACCGAGAAAACAGACAATGAAAATCATTAAATTTCAAATTGGTGAAAAACTTGATAATAATGATGTATTAATATGACTGTTGACACTGTTTTATTGTCATTGCTTGTCGGATTGACATCACAGATCACGTGTGCGGTGGAGCCAAAAAAAATCGTTTTAAATTATTTCAAAGATTGTGAATTTTTTACAATTTTTTTCATAGTGTTTTTATTGTTAAAAATGCGTAATTTTTGAGTTACAGGCTTTTCTCGACCTATATTTTCATAAAAAATTAACAAAAAGCATTTTTGTTTTTCATGAAAAATGTCTATTGTCGAAATAATTAACTTAAGGTAAAAGCTGTAACTATATTCCAAATGAAAAAAAGAAAAGGTAACAAATTGTGGAGAATAAATTCCATGTTTATTTGCTGAAATAACTACTTAGGAATCGTTTAGGTACGGATGGGGGGTTTACCTTGCCAGCAACCGGAGTCAAATTTTGAAATAACAAGTGAAAACAAAAAATTGACTATGAGTTAATTGTATAGAAAGTGTTTAATGTCAGTGATAGAATTTTTTTTCATTTTTCTAGAATCACAAACGCACTAAATGGTGAAGCCTATCTAACGGGTAAACAATTATGTTTACGAAAAAGTGTTCTAAACAAAAGTTGTTTATTTTTTTATAAGGAACATTTATTACATTTAAACTTTTATTCTATCTCTAAGATCTATCTAAGAACCAATTGACCTATATTGCTCATTTATGAACTAAGTTTTACGTCTTGAAAACGCTATAAAAATTTCAGCTTGATATCTATTCGTTTTTGAGTATTCGTGTTCACAGACTGACGGACAGACAAACGGAAATGAATTATAATAATCTATTCGTTGTGTGCGTAGTCATGGTGGGGATAATAAAATCGATGCCAGCGCTTTAAGTGAAAAATTTTGGAGATAAAGTGGGCTGTTATGACTAATTTGCAATTATTTACATGTTAATGATATAGAAACTGTCAAATTAAAATGATTGAAAAACACTAATTAATTAAACTTAATGCATTAAAAATTGTGAAAATAAGAAATCAAATTGTACAAATATTATTTTTCAAATGTTAATTATCGTAATTATTTATTTAAATTTGTGAAACAAGAATATTAAATTTTAAATGTAAGTTTTCAATGCAATCCACACAATTATATATGCATCCATTAATTCTATAATTAAAGTAGTGTATCGTTGTCATGGAAACGAAATTCACGCTCGGAGCGAATACCAAAATTTTGTTCGTATCACCATGTTAGTAAGAGTTTCTTGTTTTTATTGAGTTTATGGCTTAACATGATGAACACACCTCCCCCTCGATGATTCCTGCACACAGGCCTGGTTCAATTTTATTTTGAGAACCAGCTTGGCTAATCGGATATTTTAGAGCACTTAAAACGAAGTAGATTTTTAAAAAAAAAGTGGTAGGAATATTTCGAAAAGGCAACATAGGTTTTTATATTCGCACCTTGCTCGAGTTTTATTTCAGGCATTTCCATGGTAACGACACACTATTAATATAATTGTGTGGGTGGATATAATAATTCTATGGTTTGAATATATGATTTACAATGAAAATTTAATACTACCTTCTCACAATTTTAAATTAGTTATTATATTAATTTTCATTAAAAAAATATTTGTACAATTTCGTCTCATATTTTAACAATTTCTAATGCAACAAGTTTCAATAATATTAATTTGACATTGCTATATAATTTACATATAAAATAAGTGGAAACAAACAATTGACTGAGAGTTATTGCACCTATACCAAAATTTTGTTCGTACCATCAATACTATTAGGCGTTACAAACTAGGGATAATAACACCCTCCTTTGACGCCAAAATTATCCACTGGAAGCACGGGTGTTGATCTGATCCTCTCTACCATAACTACGTCCGCAAAACAAGAAAAATTGCCGTTCTCAATTTTCGCGAACTGATCAACCAGAATCCTTTCTATTTAACGGTAAGTATTGTGCATATTTTTTTTATTCTAAAACTTTTTCTTATAAAACAAATATTGGTTCGTAACATTTTACGATATACGAATGAAATCATGTAAAATTTAAGAAAAATAAAGAAAAAATGTCGTTTTTTTATGCAATTTTCCTTTAATTATAAACCGGTTACATAAATTAAAAAAGAATCAAGTAAAAAATTTGCAAAATACTTTTCCTCTAACTTTCACTCGAGGTGAAAACTGTTTTATAAGGATCTGAATTGAATTTATTTACTACTAATCAATTTCTGAATGATGATGTGGTATTAAATATTCAATTGAAAGCATCTTCGGATAGCGCCGAGAAAAACTCGCCATTCAAATTAACTTTTATAAATGAAGAATTTTATTTTTTTAGACCATGCACTAGTTTTGCTATTCGGAAGGAAACAAACAATTACACATTTAATTGGTAAACATATTTATTTATAACTAAATTTCTGTACAATTTTTAGGTTGATTACATAATATGTATCAATAATTCTTCTATTTTGCTGAAGGTTGTGGGCAACGATATTTCAACATTTCAATTTCAGCCTCAAAATAACTTGTTTTATCGTATGAAAAGTATTCGGGATTTTTATAAGCACCGTTCTTTGATGTACCTGTTAAGATTTTTTCACTTGATTCTTTAATACATGCTGAACTCAATCCTTGAACTTCAGGTATGACATTTGCTGTGGTTACGCTTGGTGAAGCAGTCGACGAAGACGAAGTTTCTTTGTTGTATACAATTTGTCCACTAGCAAGATTTCGGCTAAAAATTGATATTCCACGAATATTACGGGAAATTATTGATAAATTCATTTTTGCTGTCAAATATTTAATTTAGTGAGAACTTGCCTATACTCACACTATGTCAAAAATTCAATTTTAAGCCGCATTCAGGTCAACATAGCGAAGAGTAATTTTTCCAAAGAATCGAAATAAGGAGCGTCTTTAGAACTTCAAAGTGTTAAGTTAGACATATTATTTATCGATTATTTCTTCTTTAAAAAAAACCTTCTCCCGATAAAAGTGATTAATTTCTTACTCTATCCACGACTTTTGGTAATTATTAATAATGATGGATAATTATTAATAATTATTAACTCGTATTACCGTAACATATAATGAAGAAAAAAAGTAGAAATTTTTTCAAATCGATTATTATTGAAAAGAGAAATGTCGTTATTAATTAATCGACTTTTTCCCCTAAATATCACATCCCTAAAAGAAAAGATAGTATTGTTCTCTTTATTGCTTTATCAACTCATATTTAATTGTTAAATTTCTCCCTAGAATTTTGATCGCAATTTCCCAAAATTACAAGTGAAATTTTAGTGATTTTGGAAATTTCACATCAAATTGTTTGGTTTAGTATAATTTTCGCGTCGTGAACATATTTAAAAACTCAAGGTTTTTAGATGTGTAAAACAAAGAAAAGGACAGTACGATAGAATACAGAGGTATTCATGATTTTGGAAATTTCACATCAAATTGTTTGGTTTAGTATAATTTTCGCGTCGCGAACATATTTAAAAACTCAAGGTTTTTAAATTTGTAAAACAAAGAAAAGGACAGTACGATAGAATACAGAAGTATTCTGTATTCTTTGATAGTTCTGAATAATATCTATTCTAACGTATCATTAAATGTTTAACGCTAAGAGCATTACTGCTCTGAGTTCGCTCTTTCCTGTGGTTTTTACAAGATCTTTAGATACGTTGAATTGAAAACATCTTAATATATATAAATCTCGTGTCACAATGTTTGTCCTCAATGGACTCCTAAACCACTTAACCGATTATAATAAAATTCGCACACCATGTGCAGTTCGATCCAACTTGAGAGATAGGATAGTTTAAATCTCAAATTATAGTCGCAATTTTAATTTATTGCTAATTATTTGTTATTATTTGACAGTCACAATTATCTGTTAACTCCAAATGATTCTAACAGATGTCGATACCTTTCGACTGGGTTGAGTAAGTAATCAATAGATGGCGCTGCTATGGTAAATCTACGAACGTGTCATATAAGCTACATTTTAACAGCATAATTACCACGTGTTGTTGACGCTATAAAATTAATTAAATTTATTTTGTATTGTATTATGTAGTGTATGAATTTAGATATTCCAAAGATAGCAGGAAATCTTCATGGTATAGGGAAAGGGGGATTGTTTTACTCCAAATTTAACGCGTGCGGGCCACGGGCAGTAATGAATAAATAAAAACTACTGAATCGATTTTAATCACATAGTATACCCGTGAACATATAACTAATTCGGTTTATAACATCAACATATATAATACTAAACTAAACGATTTGATGTGAAATTTTGAAAATCACTAAAATTTCACTTGTAATTTTGCTTAATTTCGATCCAAATTCTAAAGACAACTTTATGAATTAAATGTGAGTTGAGACAGAAGCTCAAACATGAATCGGAGATTAACATAGAGGTATAAAGACTAGGAAACGCAATAACGTGAATTCTTGATCGCTGAGACAGATAAGAAATTATAGGCGTTTGTACGTTAATTTGTTTGTATATATACTGGTCTTATCTCGATGGTATATGCTTTTATGGTTAATGGTTATAACACATAAGAACCTGATCTGATCTATATCTACTGCGATCAATCGTTCTGGCGGCGATTCTTCTCTATGGAGATAAATATGGAGGTAAGTGCGTACCATGAAAGTTATAAAGAAGGAGAACGATCGCTACGTGTTAAAGCATAGGGCTTTTCATTTTAAAATCACGATTCACATTTGTTTCGTACTAAATGATTTATAACCAATGTGATAAAATGAATAACAAATATCTTCTATCTTAGTCCTACTTATTGCTGTCAGTACGAAAAAATAAACTCTGCACTTGCGCTTATGACATGATGAAAAGGCCTATTAGCGCGTCTGTCCCTGAAAATTTGTAGAATTTATAGTTCATTTTTCAGCCACCAGCCGCGCTGTCATCATTAAGTAGTATCTGCGAAGTTAGCTGTTTATGAGTACAAGTAGATGAAGTTAGTTGCATAATGTATAAATTGATATATCATTTCAAATTAGCGCACAACAGCCCGCTTTTATTGATACAACTTAGCGATCGCAGCGCCTCACTTATTTTATCCATATTTCGGGGACAATATTTTCCATAGCGATCGTTCTCCTTCTTTATAACCTTCATGGCGCGTACGCACTTACTTATATATGAATCATGGAGGTTATAAAGAAGGAGATCGATTACTTGTACTCATAAACAGCTAACTTCGCAGATACTACTTACCGACTGGTGGCTGAAAAACGAAATATAAATTCTAAAAATTTTATGGGACAGCCGGGCTAATGCTGTAGCACGTAGCGATCGTTCTCCTTCTTTATAACCTCCATGATATGAATATATGAATGCGGCCACATTTATGATTTTTCCTAATACACCGGAAGTTAGCAAAGCTAAACCGCAGTAAAAAAAACTAAAATATAACCTTGGTTATCATACTTATCTCGTATTTTCAAAATGTATAAACAATTTCTAATTATTTGGCCATGTTATTAAGCTTTCCGCAATCAAACGCACGAAATTGGAATAGCCGGCCAGTCATAAATACATAAAAAGTTTTTATAAATTTTATTTTAAAAAATTGACCGATTATTTTTTTAAAATCAAATTTTAACTGTTATAAATATTATTTTGTAAGTCAGACATTCATTCATTCATATAAAATAACGTCAGCCTTACTTAAACAGGAAACTTATAAATTGTTTAAAATATGGCTCCGAAGAAAAGTAAAGGATCCACAAGTGCTTATTACTTTTATATGCTTCATGTGCAAAATAGACATCCTGGTAGACCAATAGGCCTAGCTGAAGCAGCCAGAATTGCTGGTCCTGAATGGGAGGTAATATAAAATCATCATGACCAAATAACGACTTTTCACCAAAATTTTTTTTCTCCATACAATTAGAGAATGTCTAAGAATCAACGAGCACCATTTCAAAAATTAGCTGACGAGGAAAAAATGAGACAAAAAGGATCTGGTGATAAATTTGATTCATATGGTCGAAGCTATGCATACCTAGATAATGAGAAAGAAATTCAAACTCAAAAAGAGGAATCAATGCGGAAAAATGTTAAAGAACGAATAGAAATAGCTTTAATAAACGATAGTAATGCTTTTATATTTTTATTAAAAGAAGATAGAATTTTAAAATTTTTTTTTAATTTTAAAATTTTTTAGCGTTGGTTCAAGAAGAATTTTTTTTCATTGATATAAATATATTTTGCGAAGTTTACGACAAGGAATACGAAAAGTATTTCTATTATCCTGCTGAAATTGCTATTTCAAAGTATACTTTAAAAGATGGCGTTTCTAAAACGTATCATTCTGCAATTAATCCAGGTATTTTTTCTAAATAGGTTCTCTATTTTTACAATAGTTTAGTAAATATATAGCGTTTACCCTAATAAAAAGATTTCAACCCTACCGATTCTAGATTCTAGCATTAATTTTTTCTAGTTAGAGAGATGCACATATTATTTACTGATGGTCATGGTAATCGTCTACTGAGCCTTAAATATGATAGTAGGTAATGTTCCAAGTCGCCTTGTAAGGTTCCTCGAATTTCTATGTGTCATATTCCCACCCAGGGAATAATTCGTGATTTTCTAAGTGCTGCCCTGACCACTTGCTTTTCTGCCAGACATATTTTCCTGATGCTTTTGACATCCTCAACACAACCAAACAAGTTTTACACAGTTTCCCGAACCATCACTTCTAATTTTTTTACCGCGTAACGACATTTTCGGTTTTTTTGGCATAATTCGGGAATGGGACGACTTGTTGAGCTCAAACTTTGCAGGATGACTGTTCAGAATCACATCTAATGAATTATCAAACAAGCAGACACTTTCCAGAACCATCACTTAGTGACAGTTTTTCAAATCTCCCCCCGGGGGGGAGGGAATATGACACATAGAAATTCGAGAAACCTTACAGGGCGACTTGGAACATTACCTACTATCATATTTAAGGCTCAGCAGACGGTTACCATGACCATCAGTAAATCATATGTACATCTCTCTAACTATTCAGTAAATATGGCAAAAAATTAACTATTTATTTCGAAGAATGGAATAAGAATTTGTCAATATGTTAGTAACGGAAAAATTACAATTCAGGAAGCTAATAAATACATATCTTGTTTAAACAATATAAATAACTAGCAGATTTCCACGTTATAGCCTTCAATTCTCTTAACTTTCCTTTTGTTCACTATTAAATGAATTTTAACTTTTAGTTCGAATCCCTAATTATTTTGAAAAGAAAATACGACTATGTCACTTGCTGATAATGTATCATTTTATAGATGAAATAATTTTTAAATTGGGTTAAGTAGTGAACTCAAAAATGATGGTTTGTATATATATTTTTATACAAACTTTCATCCCCTATTTCACCCTTTTAGGGGATGAATTTCGAAAAACCCTTTCTTAAATGACACCTACATTATAAAATAAATATCTTCTCGAAATTTCAAATTTTTATCATTAGCAATTTAGACTGATTGTCTATTTCCCCTCCAGATTATTTTCCCCATCTGAAATATTTCTGATTTTAAATAATATACAAAAAAATTAAAAAATCATCAAAATCGGAGCTGTTATTGAGGACTCCAGAGTAAAAACAGTCGTTGATGCGTCTATACATGTATTTTAAATACAAACAATATCGCATGAAGCTCCTTCAGAAAAAAAATTTTTTGTAGTTCTGAAATTTACAATATTTAACTGACTGCTTCAATAAAATTATTATAATTACAATTATTTCAGTTTGCCAATTAATTTGTCTGAATTAACACTGTATAATTAGCAAAAAAACATTTAAATTGTAATTATACAAAATTTTAATTATAGGTCGAGTTCGAACTGGTTATACTCGAACAGCTCAACAGCATTCGGATGAAACGCATCAATTACCAATTCCGCCAGACGCTCTTGGTGAAAAAGACATGAATATCATTTTAAAACAAGTACTTGAATTCTTGAAGGTAAGTTTCCATCTCACATAATTGCTCAGTCAACGATTCTTTCCGCCGAGGTATCTGATTTATTTCCTTTTTTTTTAATCGGCAAATGCTGTCTAATCTCTGACCGCAAATTTATATAATTGTAATATTTTCTTTTTTTCAAGGATAATTGTAACAAGAGTACTCTACCTTATTTGTATACTTTACCAAAACAGATCCAAATTGTTGAGGGAGTGTTAAGTCAATTATGTAATGAAAGAGGTAAGTTTATAAGAATCAAAAATAATTGCGGAGATCCGCCTCAGGATGTTCCTTTCTCTTAAATAATATAATTAATTATCTAAAGAAATATTATCAATAGGTCTATTTAGCCCATAAAAAGCTACGTTTAAGCGTCTATTAATTAACCAAACGAATCTTCAATATATTCTTATTATATTTTATTACTCTAACAAGTTTTTTTCTGTCCTACCCTTATATTCCTTATTCCTTTATTAAATTCCATGATTCACCTCTCATTTTCAAGCTTATTATGTCTAGGTTTGACGAAAAATATAGTCACGGTCTAATAATTAACCGCTTACGTAGAAAAATAATTTAAACGAAAAAATAAGATAAAAATAAACAATAAGTTTATTAGGCAAATATGTTAATTTTTACAGATGCTCTACTAATACTCTAGATATATAATACTAAAAGCATTATTAGGTAAACATATTAGTTTTTATTTATTAATTTAAGTATTTTTGACCCTTTTCACCAATTTTCTACGAAATTTTATGTTTGTTGTTTTTAGCCACGGCTTACGGTAACTACGGGAGCGGAATTCCTCACGGGCCGAGCTAGTATAATTTATTAACCTACATCGGACTGATTTCATCTAAATAATCTATTGTAAAAATTATAAAATTCGTGCGTAGGATAACTATACAACTAAAACAGTTATTACTGTTATGTTGAAAAACTTTAGATACCCACCCGCTTTGTTGGGCAATTTCAACTCTCAAAGATTATCGTGTTATAGCACCTCACTTTCTTTGACCTCATCTATCCTCCTTTTTGTTCACAATTTTATTGATTTTTTTGGTGCGATACCCTAATTATTTGAAAAACAATTTATCCCATGATACTCGCTGATAATGTAACTTTCTATAGGTGAAATAATTTTAAACTGTCGTGGAATATTTGTAAATAGCTGTTAATTATATAAAGTACCAAGAAAAAGCTCAGCAATAATTATCCCACGGGAACACAGTATACCTATTCAGATTATAAACTATCTATGTTCCAAATTTCATCCAAATTCGTTCAGTAGTTTTTACGTTAAAGAGTAATAAATATCTTCACAAACTTTCGCATTTATAATGTTAATAGAATATTCGCGGAGACTGATACCCTTACTAAATGATGATGAGACTCTTACTAAATATGTTGTTTTTTTTTCAGAAATATGTATTGATTTTAAAATATTCAGTTTACCAGAACTATTCATGTACTTAATGAATGCTACAGCTTCAGCAAAAGATAAATTTGATACGCCAACCATTGCTCAACTAGCAATTGAAAAAGATGTTTACGATTATTACAAAAGATTGGCCTGTGATGTATGTATACCATTTTATTATTATTATAAATAGAGCCTTCCTTTTAAAAGTAGTATAAGCAGTATGGAAGCCCTACCACTTCAGTCAAATCAGCAATGATTTTTTTTTCAATCGTTTATATAATTTTTCACATAGTATGTCTTTATAATTTATTATTTAAATCTAATAACTATTTTTAAGAAATAAAAAAAAAAAGTTTATGAATCAACTAGTATATTTACCGCGCTTCGCGCATACTTTTCAATTAAATAGGAATATTCGAATGTCAAAAAATTAATCAAATAAGTTAGTGAAATTTCAAAATTTTCAATACTAATTATATGATTCATTTTATTTTGAATAAATAATTAAATTAATTCACATTGTAATGAATAGTGTAAAGTTTTTAATACAACTAAATTATTTCAGAATAATTATATATTAGCAGATACCCGGCAAAATTGAACAAAAACAATCATAAAAGTCGGTAAAATTGAACAAAAAGTGTCATAAGAGTCCGTGTATTTTTGCATTAATTATATCTATTAAACGATACGATAAAATAATCTTATTTTTTTCGTTTAACTAATGCAACTATGAACTTTTGAATAAAGTTAAAAAAACAGTAGGTAACTGTGACTTTTGATACTGCTGTCTTGTATATTACCCTACTGCTGTACTACCTTAAATCTAAATAATAGATGTAAAATTATTTTCTGCCAAATATCTTCGACTTAAATTAATTTAAATGTTTTAGTATCATGAAACAACTGATGTACTTCATATGTGCAGTTTATCAAAAGTGAAACGGTGGGGTTTCATAATATCAGATTACTGTTTACAATTCTTAGATGTTCCAGTCATTTTAGGACAACATTTACCCGAACAAGTGGATTCTAGTTTAATTAAAAATGATATGGTAAGTTTTTTTTAACTGACGTTCTCTTACTATTTTTGGGCTATATAGTATAAAGCAGTCCTAATAACACGAAAATCCAGTTCATTTGACGACTAAATGTGTATTTATACAGATTCCACTAGATGTATTTTCAAAATATAAGCTCGAATATAGAATTTCGAGCGATACCATAAAAATAAATCAACCAATTGGCAGAAGATTTCGATAAAACTAAAAACCAATTTCGATAAAAGCATTTGTTGATAGAATGCACAGTTTCTGACATATTGTCTATACGCAGAGTAATTTCTTGAATCGATTAAAGACAGTATCCTAGAATATATTTGTTTTATAGTTAGTTACTTTTGGATCTTTAATTTTAGAAAATCCAATAATTTAAAAAAAGTTGATATTTCTACATCATCAAAAATTTTAATTCTACGAAAAATTACTGATTTTTTTACAGGGTAGTCGCTGTGAGTCCCGCGCTGAAAGTGAATTTACAACTGTCTCAAGAAAATCTCAAGCTAGGTCAATTAAATCAAATTCGGTGTGTAGTACTCCAGCTCCATCCATAATATCAGAAGCCCCTCTACTACAACGTAAAAACCAATCTGGTGCCATTAAGAAAGTACCTATGGAAAGATCGCATTCCCCAACAGAATCGGTGACTTCATATGTTTCTAATATGAGTCTGAACTCAAACCAAGATCCTAATGAAAGAGTATATACACCGAATATAATTGATTTTCCACTATTGAGTAATCGCAATACGGATTCTGCTTCAACAGTTGGAAGGTTAGAACAAATCAGACGACCAAAAACCCAAAGTCAAGTATCAGGTCAAGTTAAAGGTTCTGCCGCTTCTTTATTGGGTTATACTACTGATACTTCAGCAACTGATAGCACTTGGAGTAACATGGCGAAAAAACGTTCTCAAATGAAATCTGCAGGTATGTTCATTGTCATTTTAAGAGTGTTCATATTTAACGTGAGAATAAAATTTTCTTTTGGTATTTCTTTAAAGAAAAATCAGAAACGTACAGGGAATAGAACTAACTCATCAACAGTTTGCCTCTGTCGTAGTTTGTAAATTTGACTTTCCTACGTCACTCTTGCACCTGGTCTAGTTATGCATTGAATGAAATTGAGAATATGAAGAAATGCATTTATGTAATTCCTTTATATTCTTCTCTGTTATGAACGGATATGAATCTGTCTTTGAGTTGTTTATCAATATTAACTATTAATTTTTTTAGGTCGCGGTCGTAGTATGGCAGCAAATTTTTCAAATCCATAATTTAAAAATGGAATTAAATGAATAGAACGTTAATAACAATATTTTTGATACGTTTTTGTAAAGTATTTGTTAAGCTTTATTAATAATTTAAATCAAGAACATATTTTTAGATGAAATGTAATTTTAAAGATTTGTTGTCTTAGCTCGAGGGATACATTAACGTTTAAGGAAGTTCCCCCAAAAACACGTTTTCTTTGGATTAATAAAAAATATTAATTCAGACCGTTCAAATAGCGGCCTGAATGATATTCAACTGTAGCGTCTAATACAACATTTAATGAACTGACTGGCTGATGCTTAGGTCATTCACACAATAGGTTTTATTATATTTATTGTGTATTGACGTAATTTAAAATATAACTATTTAATAATCATGAGATCAAATAGCGTAACTCAATAACAAAGTATACATGAAAGTAATTAAAATATTATTTGTTAAGACAAGTTAAAACCCCATGGCATTTTGATCCACAAATAATATTGTTTTTAAAACAAGCACATCTATTATTGCGACACTAATTTACAACTGGCTTACAACTAAATTTTTCTCTCTCAAAGAGTTTGGACTTTCTGAAATATATCGCCATTGCTTGTATCTGAGTACCGCGACTCTTGTTGTGAAAACTAATTTTGAATAGAAAACTTTTTTTGAACTTGTGAGAAATACCGACAATGTTGTTCCTTGTCGATATCATATTCACAGTGTATAGATTTCAGCGACAGATGACAGAAAGTGGAACTCAATTTAAATGGCTAGGCTATGCAAGTAATTAAACGCTATCCATCAAACTCTAAGTAATTTATCTAGCTGTTTGATTGAATAACTGTATATCGTTTTACGCCGCTGGTTCAACGAAGCCGTTTAGTAAAAAGGTTAGGCTGTTGATTGAATGATTAATTAAGTTAGTTGAATGCGAAATATACATAATAATTTCTTTAAGATGTTAAATCAATGCCTTAAAACTTACATTTTTAACATACAAACCTTAGAATGACTTATTTCAAAAAGAGATATAACTACAGTGGAAATTTTTCTTGAAGTAAATACGACCAAGTAATAACTAGAAAACCATACATATTCATAAAACAATAGGAGGTCGGACTAAATTTTTTTTATCACATCAGATGAAGAATACTCACTACACGAATGGAAAAGTGAAGTTGGTTTAAAAAATCTTTACTGGTGTGTAAGATATGAACGTTTAAAATTCCTAATGAAACAAAGAGGAAGATAGTCACTATGGCGATACCCATGGTCATACATGGGTATCGCCATAGAGATTATATATAAAACTTTGTTTTGCTAAAGGAAGATGGGCAACCTTTGAATGCAATCTTTGATTGCTAATAACTTCTTCGTCTTGAATTTTAATTCACTTTCAAATTTTGTCATGCTATCAATTCTGGTTTTACATTTTTACGGGTTATATGGCCAATTCGGCATCAGGATTATCTCCTATTTCAAGTGATTTGCTTTTTTATCGATGTTATTATATTGAATAATTGAGTCAATTGCTGGATAAAAATGACTTACTTGAAATTTTTGTATGTTAAATTAACTTTTGCGTACTTTTTAACGATATTCTTACTCAGAATAGAAAATTTTTATCTCCAATATTATCATACACTAATTTTTGTGGGAATTTCCTTAAATTGGTTCATTTTAATAAAAACCGTTTTAGGAATATTTGTTTTACACAGTGTATTGCTAAAGCTGATGTTAAAATCAAGGAACGGTAAAATAAACGTTCTTCAGTGTGTTTCTGAGCTATTTTTCGTAGAATTTTTATTTTTTGTAAAAAAACTTAAATAATTATTTCAAAAAAATTTCCTGAAGAAAAATAAATTTGTTATTAAATACCATAAATAAAATGAATTTTTTGTCTGTTTAAAACATATTTTGATTAAATTTTCCTTGAATACCTATTTTTAGAAAATAATTTTTTAACTCCATTACATTTAAAGAAGGAATTATAAAATCGAGATTCTCTATTATTCAGAAGTTATTTACATTCAGATATCTTGACGATTGGAAAAAAATAAGCATTTGAGTATCGAACTAGAAATTATTCGAATTCTTTTTAATTTAAATTCATTTATTTAAAGGTAGTACTATGGAGTGTAGAGTAAAAGAAGAAGAACCATCTCTGTATATAAAAAGTATCCGTCGTAAAGCATTAAATAAGGATGTCGCTGTTATATCAAAAGTGTACATTTTAAAACATGTGCTCAAAGTCATTAGAGTAGGATAGAGAACTAAACAAGTTATTAGAGAAGGAGAGAGAAACTTAGATCAAACACCCTTTTGTTACACAAGCATCATTATAGCCACATTATTTAATGCTATTTTGTGGACACATTTTTAGTCAAACAGCCATAAGATATGATTCTCCTTTACACTCCATAGGTAGTACGAGCGCCAACGCAAGTTTAGACTTGTGGTTGAAATTATTTTTATCTAATTTTGAACTTAGATTATTAATTATGTTATAACTTCATGTATAAACGGAAAATAAAAATAAAATTTATTAATTTTATTAGGAATTAATTTAATTATCAAATTATTTTGTAACGTACTATAATAAATATAAAAATTTTCAAAATGGTTTCGATGCAAATTGTTTTGATTCGAAACCATTAAAATTACTGTATAACAAAATTTGAGGAAACATATAATACATGTGCAATATAAATCAGGTTTTTTTTTATATGATGTTTGTAATGTGAAGGCAATGTTAAGTTTTCGACCTCGGCAGACGATCGGATCTTTAGCAAAATTTCTTCATTTTCAATACTTTTCAAGTTTCTGAAGACCTAGCATTTCTTTGAAAACCTTCTGCCTTCCCCTCAGTTGGCGATCTTTGTTGAGATAGGTCACTTTGGAGTCCCTTGATAGGAAGGTGGAGGGTTTCCAAGGAAATGCTAGGTCTTCAGAAACTTGAATAATATTGAAAATGATGAAATTGTTAAATTATATTTAAAGAAATAAATATACTGACATCAGTTTTGAAGATGTATTTATTTTAATCCATCTTTGCCTGCCTGATGAACCTGGTTGATTCAAGATGACTGTCAGGATGGTTTTCAAGAATATCCAGATGAGCTCCGGTAATTCATCGTTTATTTCATCTTCGTCTCGCATGTTATCTGTGTATGAGTAATCCTGTAACTTAACTATCGCTCCTATAAAAGCGTTTTTGTCTCAAATTGTTGTAAATGTAATCTACTTTAAAAATGAATTGACAAATTTTTTATGATAAACCATTCCTTCCGGGTCAAAATCAACAAAAACTGATAATAAGGTTAACATTTTTTATTTTTGAGAATAACCCGGTCATCTGCCGAGGTTGAAAACTTTGATTTAACATTACCTTTACATTACAAACAACTTTTAATAATTTAAATATTTGATTTGACGTTCACGCCTTTTTCATGTTTAATTTGACTGAATTAATATATTTTTTAAAATTCCATGTAAGACTAGTCGACAAGACGAAAAAGTGGTAAACTAAAAACATATATAATTTCTTCACCGCAATATTAGTTGAACGTTTTTATTTTGTTTACTTTATGTTTTTAGGTAACTCAGTAAAACTGTATTTGAGATCGGGAACTTCTGTATTTTTGATGAAGTCAATAGATAATAAAATAAATAACGTATAACGTAATAACATTTTTGAATGATATTAGAATTTCTTTACGCGGCATGACGCTAAAAAAATATTGTATTTTAATATATCTTTCGGATTTAGCTCTATACCTAAAACGTGTCACCAACTAGTCTAATACTGCGTTCAGAAAGAGTGAAAATTGATTAAAAGTTGGATGAATTAATGAGCTTATTTACAATCATGATTAAGAAATTAGGGTACAACATTTTTTATCAGTTGATCGTTGAGCTTTAACGTCACGTTATATCAGCTAAACACAAACGTATCAGCTAAATAGGCTCTCTCGATAATTACAAATTTTGTCTAGGTATGACTGATTCATCCAACATATACATAATCCGTTTTTCATTCAATCTTCTTCTAAACTTATTGAAATATTTAGCAAGCGCCGGGTATATGATTACAGACAATGCCTTTAAAATTGTATTGTGCCATATCTTGATGGTTTTGATCAAATACCTGAAACAAAAATTAAAAATATACTAATGGATAAAACTAAAGGAGCGAAAGACTGTATCTCAAATGCTAATATCGATTTTGTTTCGTCAAGCTTCTAGTTTTGATGTCTTTTGGCAACAAACTGTTTTGAGCAACAGTTATCATGCAATTCAAAGAAAGTAAGATACAAAAAAAGATATGTGGCGTAATTAAATAATACTCGCTGGATCCGTTCGGATATCCGTAGTGCGGTACTCGTGACTAAACACAGGCTAGAAAAATAATATATAATAATTTTCCTTCTTTCTATTTATAGGAAATTTTATAACAGATATACAAATTACATAATAAACAAAATTTATTTTAATGTTATTTCTCTAGACTGTTTTCCTAAGTGGTCTATTCTTGGTCAGTAGCCAGCAAGAGTTTCGATTGTATTTTGATTGCACTTATCTATTGTGTCTATAGATGATACTTTACTTTGTCATCTTTCTATCCTTGACTATTGTGAGTGACATTTCGTTTATCAACTAACTTTTCATGATCTTAAAAAATTGTAACTTACTTCATCATGTAATTTCCACGTCACCCTTATCTTATTAATTATAATTTTTTACAAGGGAAATATTTTCTTGTTCATAAAACCAGCGGATTTGAAATTTATCCAGCAAAATCAGATGGGCACCATTTATTACATGATAATATTAAAACTTATACTTACGCCATTTATAACTACTGTAGGTATAAATTGTGGTCGTATTTGATTCGTTAATTTTTCAGCTTCTAATTGTAACTCTATACCAAGGTTTGAATTGTGACATTGTTTAACTGCATCCCAATTGGCTCCGACAAGAGAAGCACACTAAAATTTAAATTATGGTATGAAACAAAAGTGAAACTCGAAAATAAATAAGTACTTACATCTTTTGCTTTGGGGCCAGGTGTCATAAAACAATGTACAAATTCAACTTGCAAATCATTATGTCCCTCTAATTGATTTAATGTACATGATTGTAGTTTATTCCCAACGCATTCTTTTTCACCATGTTGACAAACAAATTTTTGGCCACCGTTGACACTCTAAAACGAAAGAAAAAATTTCTTGAAAAGTAAATTTAAACTTTTGATGTCATCAACAAATTTCAGTATTTAAAGATGTTTTTAATACTTACCGACGATTTTCCAAATGGAATGAAATTTATTTGTAAATATTGTCCTAATTCTTTCCACGTTGGATATAGTTGATTTCGAATAAATTGTACACTGTCTGGGCACAAACTTTCATAATAAACAGTGACTTGAAGCTGAAACAAAAATAAGATTTTATGTAAAATATGCATATAAGTGAAATTTACAAAATCTAAAGAACTCCAGACAAATGCGCTTTTAGTTAACTCGAAATTAAATCGATTTTCTTAAAATATGGCTAAGAACACTATAAAATTACCTTTCAAAACAAGAATCAAAACCGGTTTATCCGTTTAGGAGATACGATATGCCACAGGCAGATATGCACACATAGACAAAAAGACAAACCCACAGACATAGCGATCAAACTCTTTCTGGGTCGTTTTATGAAAAATCAAAACTTTAATATTTTCAATAAAAGAAATAAAACTATTTAAAGTTGTACATGTTATTCTATCCGCGGGCAGCTGATAAAAGTAAAAAGAAAGAAAAGTATAGAATTTTCGGAAGAAGGCTGGTAGAGTAAAGCTGGTATAAGTATAATGATAGAAAAAATCTTTGATTATATTAGAAGATACTCTTTGTGGTTCGATTTAAAAAAAAATTGTGTTTATTATTAGGTTTTAGTGTATGTATATGACAGCTACGTAAGACAAGTTGCCTATAAAATATAAATATCTAATTTTGTGACCAACAACTTTTTATACCTTGTTTATTGAATAGATAAATATCAACGTATACTATTTTTATACCATGTATTTATACATAGTATATTAAGTTTAGTCCCAAGTTTGTAACGCTTAAAAATATTCATGCTATGGAAAAAATTTTGGTATAGGTGTTCATAAAATCATCTAATTAGTCCATTTCCGGTTGTCCGTTCGTCCGCCCGTCCATCTGTCTGTGAAAAATGATATCAAACTGAAATTTTTACAGCGTGTTCAGGACATAAAAAGTGAGATCGAGTTCGTAAATGGGCAACATAAATCAATTGGGTCATTTTTTAAACCGTTAGAGATAGAACAAACTTTTGTTAAAAAATGTAAAAAATGTTCCTTATAAAAAAATAGACAACTTTTGTTTGAAACATTTTTTCGTAAACATCATTGTTTACCCGCGAGAGCGCAAATTAGGCGCAACTTATATAGTATGTATTCTATGGGAACATTAGTTATGTATGTGTGACATGTATGTATGTGTAATGTGACAGTGTAATCAACACAGTCTATACATGGTATTTTAACAATTCACTCAGTCAATTTTGCTTATGGTAAATATTTTCATTTACTATACAGGTATAATCGAGAAAATCAGAATGTATATCCTCCTATTAAACTACTCTTTGCTTCGCCCCTATCTGCAAATCAAACAGGGTTGATTCCTGATAGAGCCCCATTGGCCCCAGCATCAGTTAAAATCATTTATGATCGCGATTCATATTTAAATTAAATATTGCCAATTATATAATAATTTTAATAAAAATTAATCTATTTTTTATTATGATTTATGACCTTCAATGAAATTCTTTTCACAGGAATATTAATTGAATTAAAAAAACACTTTCAACTTTTATATAAATAATAATATGTATAAAATTATATGTCCGATAATTAAAAATATATCTAATTATTTTTAAAAATTTTTTCCAGTTTATTAATTATAATGTATTCATTTGTTCGAGCTTTACTTTCGCAAATACAGTAAAACTTATCTAAAACATAATTATTATTTAGCTTCAATGTTTTTGTTTTAGCGTTACTGTTTCAAGAGTAGAAGTTGTATGTAAGTTTTACTATTTTTATTACCTTTATTTTTTGGTTAAAATTTTATTTGTATGGTGATTATGCTTTTAATTATTTTTTTTCCAGTCAAATTTTTATTTTAAATTAATTTTTAGAGATACGAATGACGTAGACTCAGGTAAAAACACAAATACCCTGTAATTATATAACTATTCATTGTCTGATGATTATTACATATAACTAACTGATGAAATAATTATCGGTTTTTAATTTAAAAAAAATTAAAATTTTAGTAGTATGCATAATTAGAGTTATAAAATTTAAAAAAAAATTATGATCTGATCGTTTTTATATTTAGAATGGGTTTACTAAATTTCATTACATCTAGGTAATTATATACTTCGCGAGTAATTTGCGTTTGGAAATTGGTCATCATAAATTCAAGTTCAGCAGCTTTAAAACCCTTACATGCCTTAAAAAGACCTAAATTTTCAAAAAAATGGTATTATTTATTTCGGCGAAGTAATTATGTGAGCTAAAATAAAGGGAAGAAGAAGAAATTTTAAGATTACAAATTCAACATTTTGACTAAAAATTCGATATCAAATTTTAAAAAATGTTTTATTTATTTTGAGAGTCTTTTAAATCCTCGAAAGGGTGGGCGGAGGTGCATAAAGGAGTTTATTAATAAAAATGTCTTAAATTTCGGATTACTTTTATACTTATTCTTAGATATAGTTATATTATTCTATCTGATTTAATTTACGATTTGAATCCCCTTCATTCCAATGGCGCGGGGGTTAAAACTAAAAAGTTCCGCTTTAAACCATATAAGAAAAATTTTTTAAAAGATAATTTTCAGAAGCAAATGCAAAAAAACGCAAATCAATACAACCAGCAAAGAATTTTTTCATATGAAAAAGGTTCGTTTACTATACTATATGTTAATGCAGAATTCCACAAATATCTACATTTGAGGAACTTTTTTTAACCCCCGACACAAAAAGAGGAGTGTTACAAGTTCGGCCGCTATGTGTATCTGTCTATGGCACCGTATCTCTTAAACGGGCGAACTGATTTGAATGCGAAATTTTTTGTTTGAAAGCTAATTTGATAGAGAGTGTCTATGTTTAAAGAAAATGCGAAGAAGGGGGTCCTTTTTTTTAAAATTTTGTAAATTTCACTTGTCTTAGCGTATAATTAGGATTGTTATATCTTGAAAACAATTTTTATCAAACGGACAAAATGACGTCACGAACGGTTTTTGTGGCTAAATTTTTAAATAAATATTAAATAATTATGACAATTTTCGAGACAAAATATTTTACTTAGGTAAGTAACTACAATTTTAAGATATTATCAAAAAATAAAAAACTGCCCTTGGCAATTTTATTACTTTAATAACAAGATTCCAATTTATAAAATTGTTCTACTTTCACTTGGTTACGCAATATTTCGTATTACCATATCTATTCATTTGACCACAAATAACACATACTTCTTCACCAGGTTTCCAAACCAAATTATTAAGGGCTGGTCGGAATTAAAAAGAATTCGTAAATTTTATTAACATGCTTTTATTAGCTTTATCTATAAATACATAATAAATTTGAAACAAATCTTATAAATCCCCTTTAATTGAATTCTAACTAAAAAATATAATTCTTACAAAAATTTGGTGGAAGAGTTGGGAAAAAATATGCATATCTATTTAAGTACATTAGAAGAAAAAAAATGAGGGCTTGTAAAGATCGCGCTAATAGTTGCCTTATTTTTTAAGATCTTATGATATTGTTTTGATGTAAGCAGCCATGAAAAATACAAAATACAGATATATAATTCAAAAATATCCAATTTTCATTATGGGCATTGTATAAAAATTGATAAAAAATTTCCACGTTTTTCGTCATTTTTTTATGCGTTCTGGTATCAAAATTTATGTTTCACTTTTTTTTCTGGGTCCAGCCAAAGAAATTCATCCTGAGCGGAAAGCTAGTATTAGTACAGCGGTGAATCTACTTAACGCCTTTTTGGACTGCAGTTTAGGGCCCCGTGGATATAAAGGGCATAACTATATATATATATAAACACTAAGTCTTTATAGAAAACAATTTTTGGACAAAAAGGCAATTCGTTGAATAATTAGGTAGGCCTCTAAGTAGTACTAGCAAATTCACGATCCGCCCCTGTACTAGCCCCGCATGTATCTCGAAAAAATGGATTCTTATATATGGCGTGTCGGTATTAGCACTTTCTTTAGCCAGCGCTTAGTAAATGAAAGAAAAGTGAGCACTGGTCATAGGTTAGGTTAAATTGGCTGTCCACGAAGGACACACTTAGGCTATAGAGCCCATTGTGATACCATATATGTGTTTTGCCACGTTTCCGCTGATAATTTAATTTAATTTATCAGCTCCTCAATTTCAGAGGCTGACTGCACCTCCTTTATGCATATACCATGCATGCACTACATCAGCCCACCACAACTATTAATTAAATTAATTTTGTTGCGACGCGGGAATCAAACCCGCTATCCTAAGCATATCTCGGACGGAATTGGTTACGCCTTAACAAACTGAGCTAATAGGGCGACACTGGTCATAAAAAGCTTGCTTATTTTGTCTAAACACAACCATTAATTATATTTGTTATATTTGTTACAAATTGAAGAAGTTTTAGCTATAATTAACTATATATATTTGAGCTATAATTAACTTACAAGTACTATATATAAGTCATGCTTATCTGCCATGGTAAAAATTTTTGATTTCACATGTGAAATTAAAAATTTGTTATTAATTTCACATGTGTTTATTGTATACTTCTCACGTTGCAATGCGTCAAATTGATTTCAAGGTTTTAACTTACTATTATGTATTTAGAAAAAGTCAATTATATACCTGAAGCAATGCCGTTTTGTGCTGCAACCGTTTTTAGGATACTATTGTATACAATTTAAAAAAAGTTAATGAATAATTAGAGAACCTTTAATTTTCGACCCTTATAATCATTTCACACGATTTTTTTTTTTAGAAACTAGTTAAAATAAAATTCTACCTATATATGTGTTCAAATTTTTAGGTTGATGTACAAGTTTTCAGAATGCGGGTTTAAATCATGCCTTCACATCCACTTTCTAGTGATTAAAATTATATTATGAATAGGTTCAAACAAATAACAATTACCTATTATATGATTTTAAATAATGCTTGTAATAAGAATAAAATGTTAGCGTAGCACAATTCTGTTTTGACAAATAATTGAGCGTGTCAGATAATAAACTACCAATTATTTTTTCCATTTTATTATTTTCTTAAAATTTTTTTCGATTTACTCTTTTATTATGAAAGCAAACTAAATTATATATATATTTTTTTCAATTACTGTACTTATTGGATATATTTTACAACTTACAATATTAGATAAAATGTTTAATTATGTTTATGATTTTCGATTTATAAAGAAACGTTCCTAACAGACTGCTTATGAGAAGAATTATTAGAATTCTCTTTTGTGAATATTATAAACCACAATGATTTAAGAAAATCTTTGTAACAACATTGACATTTAAGCAAACATTAATCCATATTTGTCCATAAAATTATTTACATGGGGCTTACATATGCAAATTATCATTCCTTTTTTCACCACCTCAAAATGGAGGTAGGAGGGTGAAGAATACCGTACAACCTATTCTCATATCTACCGAATGTACAAAAAAAAATTTCATTAAAATCGATTTCGCTGTTTATACACAGTTTATACACAAACACTGTGACACGAAATTTTTATACCATGTATATGAAATATATCAAGGTATACTAAGTTTAGTCCCAAGTTTGTAACGCTTAAAAATATTGATGCTATGAACAAAATTTTGGTATAGGTGTTCATAAAATCACCTAATTAGTCCATTTCCGGTTGTCTGTCTGTCGTCTGTCTGTCTGCCCGTCTGTCATCACGATAACTCAAAAACGAAAAGAGATCAATTTTTTATAGAATGCTCAGGACGTAAAAAGTAAGGTCGAGTTCGTAAATGAACAACATAGGTCAATTGGATCTTGGATTCATAAGACTCATCTTGTAAATCGTTAGAGATAGAAGAAAACTTTAAATGTAAATAATATGCCTTTTAAAAAAATAAGCAACTTTGGTTTGAAACATTTTTTCGTAAACATCACTGTTTACCCGTGAGGGCGCAAATTGTATAGTTTGTATTATATGGGAATATCAGTTATGTATGTGTAATGTGACAACACTGTCTATACATGGTATTTAAACATTTAACTCAGTCGATTGTTTGTCTTCACTTGTTAAGTCTATATTTAAAGAAAATCATGTGAATTTATATGATTAAAATTAACTGAGTAATTTTTAAGTGATTTCCTCAATTTATTTCAAAACAACAATAAAATTAAAATTATGATTTTATAATTAAAATTGATAATCTTTACTAAAATAAATATTTGTATACCTGTGGTATATGTTGATGTTGATTTTCAATTGATAAAATTAATTGAAATATACAAATTAAAATACAATATAAATTAAACTTAAACATTTTTAATTTAAAATAAATTGTTTAACAACAACAAACAACACTATCTACATATATAGATTTCAGTTATACTGGTTGGTTGGTATAGTCACTTAAGACTTTCGTAACGGTATCACCACAATATATTTTAATAAAATATATTTTAATATGAATCCGTTGTATTTATATAATAAACGGATGAATATTAAATTTTATACATAGGTAGGTACTATCCTATCTTATATATAATTAATTATTATATGTGGTTCTTTGTAAAGTTTATACCAAACTGCATGAATAAGAGAAATCACCTACGCCATACGTATTTTGATTTGAATCAAAGATATAGTATAAGTAGTAGGGACCATTAAAAGTAAAATGATTTTTAGAATTCAGTTTCTTTTCATGTACATGTATATTACTACTCTGCAGTAATATTTGCAAATAAATCATATTTCACCCAGAGTTTTTATATACTCTGTATACAGGGATATCACGAAAGATTATGGCTAAACCGCTTGGAGGCTTATTGATTGTACATTTTCAAAATAATTTTCGTAAAATCAGTTTTCATTCGGAAAATGTATAAAATACAGTGTGTTCTATTTAAGTTAAACAAGTTATTATCCTTTAAAACTTGTAATTCTTTAGTCATAATTTTGGAACAACCATACTTGGAGTCCAATTCATTGTAGTGAACTCCAAGTTGAATTTGGTTTGAAAATCGGATATAAGCATGAGAATTTGTACGTTAAAATTTTTGAGAACTTGAAAATAAAATTATAGTACAGAGTGTTCCATTTAAAAAATCACAATTTTGAAACTTTTCGTGTTTTACGGACACCGTGTACATTACAAAAATAATTTTAAAATGTACGGCCAATAAGCGTTCGTCTATCCCAGAAAGAAAATTTTCTAATTTCAATGTTATTGTACCTATATTTAAGTAAGAGCCTAATAAATTTTTTTTTTCAACGTTATAACCCAGGAACATAAAGCTTTTTCTGCTTAAAAAATCCAAGTGAAGTTTTTTCACCGGGATTATCTTTATTTGGCTCTTGCATCCTATGAAAAGTCTATTGCTAAATCATGTGCGCAAAAAAATTATTCATGGTCAAAATAGGCTTTTTTCAAATATTTCGTAAACTATTAAGTTTATGGCAGATTTAGCTATTATAAAATTTATTTGTGAGTTAATTTTACATAAAAAAGGTTCTTTAACAAATTTCCAGAGAAGCAATGGTATTCGAAATTTTATAACTGAGAAAAAAGTAACAATCAAAACCGGAAAAGTTGTAGGGTAAGTTTTACTTCCGGTTAGACCTAGCTCCCACGCAATTTTTAACCCATATTTGAAATTTAAATTATCAAGGCTAATTGCTAAAAATGTTATTTTAAGGGATCCTAAAACGTAAAGATACGTTGAAAGTTAACATCGAATTTTTGGGTGGAACCTTTATTGCAACCATTTTGCTACCTTAGAGCATAATATAAAATTATATTAGATAATATTTGGCATAGTTAGTTTTTTAAAAATGAAAAAAGCATGTTCTCAGTTGAATCGTGACATAGGTACAAGATAATTTTATCTGAGTTATTTAATTTAAAGAGTCGCGACTTTTATACCCTGTATATAGGAAATAAATCAAGGTATATTTAATGTAGCCCCAAGTTGTTATTGTTTAGAAATATTAATGCTTCAAACAAAACTTTGTATTTTTATAATTTCGTTTGTCCGTCATGACGATAACTCAAAAACAAAAAGAGATATCGAGCTGAAATTTGTACGTTGTATTCAGAACGTAAAAAATGACTTTGAGTTTTAGTTTGAGTATATATGAATTTGTGACAAACAAAATATTAATGCAGCTTTTTTATTTATCATCAGGACATTTCTCCGATACGTTTAATAATTACAGAGAAGTTTGAATTTTTTATTTTAGAACTCAGAGCGTAAACTCTGCAAAAAAACTACAGCTAACAACGCTTTTTCGTTTAATCGTTAACGTTGAAACAGATCGAAAAACTGTAAATGACTTTTCATCTTAGAATTTTGTAAGATGGAATTCATAATTGATATTTTATTTTAGATTATTTTATGTACATAGTCTCAAAAATTTTCCCCGAAAGTGTACATATCTAAAAAATGTATGGGTATTTATATTTAATGGATAATTAAAATTTATTATTTTTTAACTTTGCATTGCAATTAATAAATCCAATTATAATTGCATATTAATTTTATTGTTCAATTTTATTTATATCGTTGTGTGAACATAAAAATTTTATTTTGGATCATATATCAAATGAATAAAAATTACAAATTTAAAAATATTATGATTGTCCTCTTTTTTTAGCTATTAAGTTTTTTCAATGATAGGATTTAGTAGAAAATTTTTTCAAATATTAACCGATCCTATTGATTATAGTCTAAGAGCCGAATTAAGATCGACCTTCAACCATTATCTTACCGAATGAAAGTTATTTTTTATGAAATATAAAATTTTAACAAATATGCCTGCAATGGGTTGTCTAAAAAAATGTGGTCAAGACTACCTTTAGTGAAAGTCCAAGAACAAAATTTTTTGGAAGTTTTCAATGACTTGCATATCTAACGACTTTTCATCTACTCGAAAGTAAAAACCATAAGAATATGCAGTAACTGAGTTTACTGCGTCTTTTTGTTCACTATTATTACATATACTGGTTTGTAAATTATCTCGTTAGCCATATAAAATATATGAAGTAATAAGAGTTTTTATGGACTTTCTTATGTATAAGACAAAGAAAGAGATTTATTAGTTGTTGTTGTCGTGTGTATACGTGATGACAGCCGATTTAAGTCGACAGCCAGTCAGGCGTCTTTAAGAACGTCCGTAAAAACTCTTCTTACTTCATATTTTTGACTAACGAGATAGTTTACAAATGGTATTCAATTTGATAATAGTAATCATGTTCGTCTGTTAATTCATTGACTCGCATATCTAAATAAAGATAATTTTATTGCAAACATGGTGGTGTATGATTGTCCACGAAATATCGGTAAAAAATAACGTTTGCAATCTTTCGAAGTTTTGATATTTTTATTAAAAGTTCATCATATTTTTTTAGGCAACCCATTACAGGGATATTTGTTAATATTTCATAAAAAATAACTTTCATTCGGCAAACAGATGGTTGAAAAACGATACCCGAAATCGGCTCCTGTACTATTATGTTGTGGCCAAGCAGGAAGGCGAATACCAAACAATAACGAAAATAGTTGCAAGGGACAAAGATGTATAAATTGAAATATTAATACCTATATGATCTTTTTCAAAAGTCATTGACTCCTACAGTTATTATAATATTTAATTTAATTTAAGATGTTGCAGAATTCAATGGTTTTAAGCAGTGAAGTTTTAAGTTTCCTTATTAAAAATATACACGTTTGTTTAAAAAAACAAACCTTGACATAATTAAAAATGTGTTGTAATACACACATTGGTGATTATTGAAAGGCTATAACTTTGTGAATAGCTCAAAGGAAATTTTTTTTGATTTTTCTGTTTATCTAAAAGTTTTCTGGCCTTATCAATACAAGGGAAATTTAATCAGATTATTTTGTTCCATTTAGATATGTTTTTTATTTTCTGTACTACACTTGGTCATTGAGCTAATGGCTATTGATAAAAAAATCACCTTTATCTTCGACTAGTTGGCCCGGTGAACTTCGTTGCACCTACAATTTATTTGTTTATAACTTTTGATCAGCGCTTATTAATCATAATTAACCTGCAGCTCCAATTCATTAAAAGCTATAATATGCTTAGCTCGTCTGCTAAACGCAAACTTTTTACTCCTATTTCTAGGACAATTAGATTTATCGCATGCAGCTTCAATTCGTTAATAGCCATACTCTACTTGGTTCCGCTTAGCTCGCCCGCTAATCACAAACTTTACTTCCATCTCTTGATCAATTAGATGGTCTTCGGTCAGGCTTGGGCCTTCGGCTTCAGGTTTGGGTTTACGTTTTTATCGAATGGTTTTGATCAAATATTTTATTCGAAAATAATTTGATTTTATTTTCTTGACTATTTTCAAAATTTTCGTTGCAATTTGTTTTACGATAGGATCCAAAGCAGAAAAATTAATAGTTTTGATACGAGACACTGTTGCTTTACCATCACGTAAAATTCAAATCATATTCAAATCAAATAAATCCCGCCAACTGACGATATTAATTCGTACTAATAAAATCAGAAAGTGGGGTCCGTTTTCGATAGTACCAAATTAGACTACTAGGTTACTTAACATATAGCAATAACATTATAACAAAAAATTTGGAAAATATTATCCAAATTTAGTTAGATTATACTTGATTTATTAAAACTAGATAAACTTTTGGTGTGATATAGAGCAAAATCAATGTTTTGGATTTTAGGTACGTCAAAAGGTAAGTAAAAATAAACTCAAAAGTTGAACCATTCTAAGTGATATTACAATAACAGTACATGTAATTTATATATAATGTTATAGCTATATCACTTAGAATGATAAAATACGTGAATTCTTTGTGATACAGAGTGCACAAACATTAATCTGTGATATAGTATGGAGTGTAGAGATAAGTATATAGTCCCCATGCATAAATCCATCATTAATCTATCGTGTTATGAATTTGAATATTTTGATTGGCCTTTAAAAATAAATTTAAATCTCGTGCTTTAATACCCCAACAAATGTGTGACATCTAGCAACGAATTGGAGAAGCTCAATTAAAAACACCTGTAAAAAGCCATTAATTTTTGAAAAATCGCGGCTTGGTTGAAACCATTCTTGAAAAAAAGTTTTTCACAATTCAAAAGGTCTAATAAAATTATTTTCTCAAATGAAAATGTGCTTCTACTAAAAAAAGGTCTTTATATATTACCTTACCAAAAAATAGTAATGTTTAGATAATGCGCAGCACGCATGCGTACTGTTTATTATAGGTTATTATTCTTTTAAATAATTGACTTTTCTAATCTACACGTGAGTGTCATAATAGACGTTTGAAATTTGAATGTGAGTTTGCCGGTTTTATTGCTTAATTGAATTCTTATTCTGCTGTTTTGAATCGCAGAAAAAAGGTATAATCAATGATTTTTTAAAATTCAAAATTTTTAATATCGTACAATAATATTCTAATATTTTCTGCATTATATTTTTAAGCCATGAATAAATTAACACTTCCTCCTTGTCCTGGTTGGGTTAATAATAATATCGTAACTTGTTCACCTGATGGAATTTTGATTTATGGATCTCGAAATAATAATATTGTGCTAGTATATCCCGCCAAACAACCAAATGAGGCTGCTGATGTAAAGTTTATTTACCATGTAACACTTCCAAAAGAAAGGTAATTTATTGCTTCTAAATTTTCTCCAAAGTGCTACTTGTGTCTTTTAGTGCATTGGAAAATCAACATTAATTATATATAATGAAATCAAGTTTAAGGATATTGAAAATCCAAGAATGTCCAATTTTTTTAGATAGTTTATTGAATGGGGCTAATCTATTTTTTGGACGATTATGTTTTCAAATTTCCAATAACATTTGAATCCTCGGATTTTTATTGCCTCAAATTTATTTTCTCGTTATTTACCAATGTGTTAATTTAATGAACAGTTGTAAACAATTTTCAAATTGATTTACATAATATTTTGCATGTTATGATTATAAATATGTTTTTTTTAAGAATTTTTCATACAAAAATCATACTTGACGAATAACCAAAAATTTTCTTCAAGTAATAAAAAAAATTTATATTTAGATTAATTGGAGTAGCGATTGACACTGATAACTGGCCAAAGGAAAAATATGTCGCATCTGCTGGGACAGATAATGTTGTAAAATTATGGGATGTCGAAAATTTCACATTAAAATTAGTAAATAATGTGCATAAGGTTTGTATTTATTCTTGAAATTTTGAGGTAAAAAGTAGACAGGTATATGGCTTGTCATTTAAAATACAATAATTTTCCAAATTAGCCCATTTTTCTATTTCCGTCTACTGGTTTTTTGTTTGGATGTGAAGTTAAACTCATGTTTCGCCTATGTTTATTTAATTTGAATTTATCGCTGTAAATAGACGAGTTTATTGTTGTACACTAGTCGATTGAAACATTTCTTGGACGCGAAAGAATTTTAGTACGTTCTACTTTCTTTTGCTTTTTCTAATCATTTTTTCAATTTCCTACTATGTTTACTAATTTGTGGTAAATAAGCTCCTGAGTCGATGTGGGGCATTTCTCTCATAGAACATATATATGGAAGAGCGGCCATTTTTGAGGTAGAGGAAAAGGGCGAAATAAAATTAAAAAATTGAGCAAAATTTCGGCCCCTTATCAAATAAGTTTCTTAATTATCGCACAAACGTTACATACTGCTGGCAGACATTCCCCCCCCCCTCTCCTTCATCCCAAGCGCCCGAAAAACATAACACGGTTTGATGTATATTAGCCGGAAAGAAGGAATATGTCTGTGCCTTCATTACGTAACATTTTTGGGGTCGTTAAGAAACTTATTTGAAATTTGTTTTAATATTTACTCATTTTATTTCCCTCTTCGCCTCTATCTCGAAAATAACTGCTTTGATAAATATATGTCCTATAAGAGAAAATGCTTCACATCGAGCTTATTTACCACGCGGTAGAAAGTTAGGGTTCATGGATTTTTTTACATGCCATATCCTAAAATATAACTTTTTTGTCATATTATTTTTTATACTCACTCGAGTAGCCATTATTGTTGGTTTTTTTGAATATTTGAGGTTGCAATTACCTATATAATTATTTAGTCGACAAAACGATGAACCAATAGATAATAACTAATAAAAATATTTGCCTACCCTGTCTAAAAACTCTGTACGCGCTCTTAGTTCCCCCATATTTGATCAAACTGTGTGATGTCCGCCTTGACAGTTCATGCGACGTTGTTTGAATTCTGCCACTTAATATTTCATTATTGTAAAAATGAGAAACAATCTCTTTCAGAAACAGACCTTCTTGAGATCTATCAAATGTTTATATTTTTTAGGACACATCTGGAAAATGCGTGGCAATAAACTTTGTAAATAATACAGTGATTAGTATCACTGATGATGGTCAAATATCCATATGGAATGTATTAACAAATTCTGTACGGTTACTAAAAAATAATTTATGTCATAAAGTGAAAATTTCATGTATGGCCACCAGTCGATTGAAACCATATTTAACGTGTGTGGGAACTATTTATGGTGATGTTTTTGTTATTCAAACTAAAGGTTCGTATCAGTTTTTTCGAAGTTAAATGTAGACTTCGAATCGAATGTTCTCAGAAATAAAAAAAATCGACGTTTCCTGATTGAAAATTGCCACAATTATTATTGTAACAACATCTTTCGTCTGACCTACTTAAAAATTTTCATTTATAATCTTTATTACTCAGCTCCAAAGTTTCCAGAGTATTTATTCCAAAATAAATCCATTTTTAAAAAGACGTTTTTTTTGCTTGCTTATTTTAAGAAATACTAGCTTTCAAATAGAATTAAATTTCTTAGATAGCATCTACATGACAAAATGAACGAAGAACCCCGCACGATTAGATAGGAAAATGGCTTTCTTTGAAACTCAAATCTCTCCCAAATTGTTCTTCGGATCGTTCTGATCAAATATTCTCGCGGCCACAAAATTTTTTAACTAGTAGTTTTCGAGCTACGGGCGATCAAAGCTATACATATATTATAGTTATAGTATATGACTTCATAGTCATGTACTATAACTATAATATAAAATGTAATCTTTAGTCGCCCGTAGCTCGAAAAATATTCGTTAAAAAATTTTGAGGTCTTGAGGACTTTTATTCAGAACGATCCGAAGTTCATTTTGGGGGGCGATTTGAAAAAGTTTCACAGAAAGCCATTTTCCTATATAATCGTGCGGCGGGGTCCTTTACCAAACAAATTTTCGAAAATTATATATACTATCGAATATTCGATAACAATTTTCGAAAATTTCACTACTTAATTTTTCCTATTAAAAAATGTTTACTTCTAAAAGTTAGTAAATAAAAAACCCTCTTTTTAAAATTTTGAGGTATCTTTCGAAAAGGCTCAATTTTCTCAAAAATTCCTGTGAAAACCTTTGAATAACAAAGATCATGATATAAATTCTTAAGTTGATCAGATGAAAGATATTAAACTTACCCCCTTACAATCTGAGACATTAATCTATTTTTTAGTTCCTGATTAGTCTATTAAACTCTCTTCAGAAACTACCCTAATGTCTATTTTGACTGAATTTGACGTACACATTTTTTTAATAGGTAAAGGAAAAGTTTTACATCGTGTAAAATGTGAAGATTCTGAAATAACAACATTATCGTTTTGCCCGGTCTTCTATAACTACATGCCCCAAAATCATAACATTAAGAAACAAGAGCCACAAATTAATCAACCAATCACTCAGGAAATAACAGTAAATAAGGAAGAGAAAATAATTAAAGAAGTTGAGAATCTTACAAATAAACTACAAACAGATTGTGTTTTAACCAAACCAAAAGAAGAACCCATCAAATTGACAAAAGCAAATGTATGGTCGAATTTAAAATTTCCTGACGATGATGAAAATATAATGGGTGATGATGATAATAACTCGATTTTAGATGAAGGTAAAGAATAGTTATTTTAATCTATAAGACTCGGGCCGAAAGTAAAGCTGAAAAGACTGCGGGACAAAACCATTTGAGGGACCCATCCAAAAATCACAGTATCTTGCGATCAAAAAATATTTATTCACATTACTAACTTGTGGAAACAGTCATAAGACTTATGATATACTGAAAAGTCAAAATAAAATCATATTTTAGAATAGAAATAGATAGGGAAAAAGTCTTTCAAAATTTTACCCATTGAATTTAAAACTATTATATGTAACTTGTTTTTCCATGCTACTCGTTCCTATGTTTTCGATAACCACTCAAGGGTTGCTAACACTATTTTCGGCAAGAATATAGTTCACAATCGAGTTTATGTTAATGTTAAAAATATTTATTTAAAAAGTTTGCTTCTATCCTTATAAATGTAACAACTTACTTATGTTAGATACATAGCTTAGATTTAGATACATATTTGACGTATATCAATTGAAGTGAAGTTTGAAGTAATTGATATAGCAAACATTAGGGGTGCTAAATTTAATGTACAATATCGACAGCAAATAATTTTTGTGCCAAAATAAAAAATTGTTTTGAAAAGGGACTTCGAGGCTCGGCCACGTTTGCCTTATTGTAATATTGACCCTTCGCACAGTCGAGTATTTATATCAAATTTCTGGTCAAAATATAATGAAGGGATTTTTATGCACAAAATTGATTAAATTTTCTTTTCTTTGGCAATAATTTAGAATTTTTGTCTCCAAACCAAATTAATTCATTTTCTTCTTCAATTTTTTTAATTTCTTCTGCTTTTGAGCCACTTTTTATCTTATTTATGCTTGCTTTTGTTTCCTCGCAACGTGATTCTGGAATTACAGTGTTATTGCTTAAGATTTTTTTGACTTCATTCACTGAAGTATTTCGTTTCCGAGATATTTAATAAAAATCGTTTTTCAAAATATGGGCTGAAAATACGGGAACCAATAACATTTATTATTGTAGAAAAATGTACAAAATAATCTGCCGATTAAAATTATTTGTTATGAAATTAATCAAAATTTTTTTAAATAATTTTCTTTTTGTTCAGGTCCATCACCTACCACAGACGATAGCGTAAATGATTTTCTTGAAGAATGTTCTAAATTACAAAAGGAAATACAAAAAGTATGTCATAATTTATCTGATGACACGTCACCTATCTCAAAGAAAAAAATTGAGAAGAAAAATATATTCACTGTTTCGGATGAACCTACAGCGGATTCTACCACGTATGATTTCCTGGATACTAGTACAGAAAGTACAGCCGAAAAAGATGAAAACGTTATAGAAAATGTGGTTGAAAAAAATGTCGTGCTAACTCCATCCACCAGTGATGCCAATCAAGTTTTGGATAATTTGTTATTGTTGAAGACATTAAAGAATAATGTCGATGCGTCTCTAGCATCATCGTTAGTAGTTGAAGTGGACGAATCTATTGATAATGAAACTATTGACAATGTTAGCGAATTTAGCGAACGTGACGAGAGAACCCCGGACATACAATTAAATACACCTGACAGTATTTGTGAAATTGAAGAAACCACTGCAACAATGAAAAATATTAACCTATCATCTACAACTATCTTTCCTCAAACAGATATATTTCAAAATCAAATGTGTTTGTTATTAGCTGTTTGCAGTAAATACAAGTAAGTGTTCTGAAAAATTAAAATGACAATTTGTGTAAAATATTTTTTAATTATTTTAGTTCTCCATCAATTTGGCGTATTGAAGAAAATGGACGATTGAGTAAACAATTTCAAATACCATTTGTTAAAAGAAAGAATAAACCAAAACGATTTGAACCAATTGTCAAGAAATCGGTCTATTGGGCTACTCCCACATTAATATTATATTCAACAGATACTGGAAGTTTATGCGCTTGGGATTATTTCGTTGACAAGTGAGTGGATTATGTATTTGTTGTCCAAAATAATAGGTCGTTTTACGTTGATATCTTGTTCAGTTATAAATTTATCTTTTTTTTTTGGAACGAAATTCCTTAACGCGGCTTGTCATGGTTACCTAACTTGTACAAATCGTCACGTAACGATGTAATCTAATGTATATGCGTGTGCCGTGTGATTAAACTTTATTCTTTTCTCTCTCTTATTTTATGTTTCTCTGTCTTCTTTTTACTAGAAACGTTAAAACTTAATTTTTATTTGTGTTTTGTTTTAAATTATATTTCTCTATTTTTCTGAAAACCTCAAAATTGAATTGTACTAGCTTCAAAACGTTAAAACTTAATTGTTGCTTGTGTTTTTGATTTAAAATAAAAGCGAGATTTTATATTTATTTTTTTATACCCTGTGTATGTATGAAATATGTATTAAAGTATACTAATTTTAGCGCCAAGTTTGTAAAATCACTTAATTAGCGCATTTCTGTTTGTATGTCGAAATGATAATTCTCAAACGAAATGATGGGTCTCGAATCCCTGGGACTCATATTGTACAACTTTATTGATAAAACTAAAAGTAAAAAATGTTCCTCATAAAAAAAATAAACAACTTTCGTTTGAAACATTTTTTCGTACTGCAAGCTGCTAGTGTTAGGGGTATATATATATAAGTATGTTAGGAGTGGAACCAAATTTTTGAGTTATTTACTCGCTGAAAAAGCAAAAAAAAATTCCAGCAAAAGGTAGAAATTTCCAGAAAATTTGAATCATGAACTCGCCGAAGTTTAGTGAACGCCTCTTATTTGTCACTTGCAGCGCCCACTTTAATTTCACGTTTTTTAACAGCAGGTTCTGCCACTATTTGGGGGGGGGGGTGAGAAATTTGGAAAATATAAAAGACCTATATCTAATTCTGAACAATTAATATGATATTCAAATTGCTGTTCTTTTCTTTTGTTTAAAACAGACGAAATCCTGATCAAAAAAGTCGTCTCATACATTCTGATCACAAAAATAAGGGAATTTATGCAATTTCTACTCCATACTATATAGAAGAAGAAAATGGAACACTGGAAAAATTGGATAAATGGAAAAATTGTGTATGGACTTTTGGTATGGACAGATCTATAATTTGTACAAGCTTATCAGTGGATCGCACTTGTCTATATTATTTCCCAACAGCAAATGGTTTTATTTATAGTATTTCAATATCACCATTAGATCCTAACAGGTAAATTATCTCTATGGATCCCAAATAAAACTAGATATTTTGGGGAGAACATTTACTTTGATTTATTTCTCCAATAAGTTTTCGATATCGAAAAAAACGCTGACTTTAGGTCGCATACATTACTGAAAATTTTTAAATAAACGCTACCGCCTTCCTTTAATAAATTATATTTATATTTGAAAGTTTTTTTATTACAGAGTGGCAATTGGATGTGGTGATTATACAATTCGTTTGTTTGATATTAGCCGTCCCCATACGAACATAGTTAATATGACATCCGTAAATCAAAATATTAAATCGAAAGTTATGGTAACAACTTGGCATCCAACCAAAGAAAATTGCTTAGTATTTTCGTTACATGATGGAAAAGTAATACTGTTCTGTAGTGAAGTTTTATTCAAAATTGTATAAAATTATAATTTTTGTAGATTGGCTTAATGGATCCGAGTGCACCTACAAAACCGGTTGTTTATCTACAACAGTATACTCATTCAGCAATTTATAGTCTTACATGGGGTCCATTACCTGCACAACCAAATCAATTTTTCTTATACGCATGTGCTGATGGGGCTTGTATTGCATATGATGTGAAAAGCAAAGAAAAAGGTATTTTTATTTTCTTTTATAAATGAATATCCAAAGTTAAAATCGCTCTCATTCTAACCTCTGTATAATTAAAAAATAATATTGTCCTAAGATCTTTCTCAGCGAGTATGAAATCCAATCGAATAAAATATCCAATCGTATAATATATATAAAATATAATGACGATGATCGGTAAATCACTGATCAAAATTTTATAACTCTTGTATAATTTCTTGAAAATTTTCATACAAAATTTGCACCTTAACCGCAACTTGAGTATATATTCTAGAATTTGGATGAATTAAATAGAACTTTGATTTTAAGCAATGATTTTTGATACCGTTTCTAGTCCTCCCATTTTTTCAGTAGAACGGGTCTTAGAACTTAAACTTTTCGGCTTGTTTTACCCCCGATAAAAGAGTTCACAACTTTTAAACGACTGAACTGACTTTCATGTAACTTACAGTTTTTCAATGTACACATTATGCCCTTTTATTTGATATCAAACTTGGGTATATTTGAAAATATTCGATAGTTCATCCCCACTTTCAACCCTTCCCCCTATATCCCCTTGCGCGTGTTTATTGCAGTTTTGTAATGTACACGTCATGTCCTTTTATTTGATTCCCCACTTGGGTATATTTGAAAATATTCTATTGTTCACCTCACTTTCACGCCTCAAAATTCCTGAAAAATAGGTAAAAACGGTCCTTAAATAGGTTCAGTAGTTTAGTCGTGATTGTGTAACATATGCATACATACAGACAGGCAAAGTTACTTTCGCATTTATAATATAAATAAGGATTAAAATTACGTTGATTTTTGTAAAAAAGACAAATTTTGAATTGTTTTAAAAAATGTTTTTACAATCTTTAAATTTTTTTACTCCCCGTCTCGATTCTGCTATACTTACCTTAAATTAAATAAACAATTGAATTTCAGGGCCTGTTGTAATTAATTTTGAAAAGTCTGATACATTAAAAATATCCGAAGCGGCATGGAAACCAGATTATAAAATATTAACACTTGGATCTAAAGATGGTACTATAATATTTTTAACACCAGATTTCAAAGTATTATGTACAATTTATGACTTTAAAAAATCAATACAAACGTTATCATGGCATCCACAAATGACAGCCGAAGATAATGAAGAATCAAAACATTCAAAATATTTAGCAGTTGGAACGTATGATAGTAAAGTAGTGGTTTATGATTGTGAAAATCTTCTTTCCGGTAGGTTGTGCAAATTTTATTAGATGTTACTTTAATTAATAATTATGTTTTTTTTTTTAAATATTAGGTGAACGACCAAACATTATTGCTAAATTAGAAGGCCATACAGCAAGCATTAATGTTGTTACATGGAGTCCTCATTCAGGAAATATACTTATGACTGGTGCATCCGATGGTACAGTTCGAGTAAGCATGAATTATAAATATACACAAATTTATTATTAACTAAAAGTACCTCACAAATTTTAAATGGAAAATGGCCCTCGGATAAATTCGTTAATCAGGTGACCACATTACTGGAAAACCGGAAAATGGAAAAAAGAGAAAAGATAGGGACTTTTATTAGTTTCGTTACAAAATTCTAAAAAAATTTGAAACACAGTGAAAATGCTTTCTTGCGTCACAACTACCATAAAAATCTAAGAAAAATGGATGCTGATGATTAGTTACCATCTCTACACTTTTTCCAAACATCGAAAAGATCGACATGAAACCTTCATTTTGAGCGTCATTCTCCTTCCGTTTTTTCTTGAAAACGCATACAAGAAGCATTTTGGAGGCTCGTGCCGTGAGAATATTTGTTCAGCACACCAAGACAAATAACATCAAAAAATTAGCGAATTTAACCAAGACCATTTTCCATTTAAAATGTGCGAGGTCCTTTTCTAACTCTTTAAATTATAAAGTTTTAAGTTTAGTGAACAATGTGGCTTTTGCACCATTAATGCCTTAAAAAGTAGTTAAATGGTACAGAAATACAAAAATCTCCATTTTTTTAACATAAAAATTTCTTATGTGTAGTCTTCACTACTTACTCCAGGGTTTTTTTTTTTATTAAAAAATTTACCTAGGTTGTGCTGAAGACTTTTTTGGGGCCAATCGGACTGCCCAAGCTTACTATGGAGTAGGAAAATACTAAAATTGATTAATTTTTTTAAATAGATTTGGAACGTAGCTTCAAAAACTCTAATCAGTACATTTTATACTGGTAATAGCCATATTTATACTTCGACTTGGAGTCCATTTAATTCTGATATAATAATGTCAGGTGGGCGTGATTGTATCTTCTATATTTGGAAAATATCTGAAAATCCACCAATTTTAGGTAAGTTAGTAAGGAAGAACAAAATTTGTATTTGGAAAATAACCACAAAATCTTGGTGTTAAAAATCGGTTTTTTTTTTCTGAATAAGAGACAAATAGAGAATTTCTAATTTTCATTCTTAAAAATATATCATATTATCTTAGAAGTCTTTTCTAATTTATTAAAAAATTAAAATTAAAATTACAATGTTTTCTTTAAATACAGACATAATAAAACCACCTATGCCGTCTTCATCAAATGCTTCAATTGAGAATTCAACAACAAAATATGATCAAAAAATCAACGAAACCATTAATGATGATAATCAAATTAATGATAAAGATGCAAAAATTGAAATAACACAAAAAAATAAGAAGTCATCATATTTACCACATTTAAATTGTTATCAAAATACTGAGGATATAAATACTCGATTAATTGAAAAACTAGTGAGAAAATTTCATGATTCTGAAACAACTGAAAATAAAGAAAATAACGATAATGTGTTTGAATTATACGATCTCACTAATTTATTTGGTTCTGCGGATGATGTACTAAAGTTACTTGATGCAGAACGTAAGTATTTGATTCTTAAGAATTGTTTACCAAACATTTAGATGTCTAGAACATTAATCATCCCCTGAAATTCTAAAAGTGAGAGTTATTTTTATAAACCTTTTTTTTCTAGAGAAATATATATATCTCTTTTAAAAAGCTTGCCAAACTCATCTGTTAGTTAACCTGGTTTAAATGTATTAGCACCTGGTTTACCGAGTCTTGCTCGTTATTTCTTTCGTTGAAGCCGTTTCCGAGATAAAACGATGTTTTCTAAAAATGAAACCTAGGTAGATCGATTTTGCACCCCAAAAACCCCCTGCATACTAAATATTATGAAGATCGTTATAACCGTTTTCGAGATTCTAGATATATATACAAGAATTGCTCATTCAAATATATAACGTTTAATCTCGTAGATCAGAGGCGGGTTAAGAAATTTTGCGTCCGTAGGCAGTTTCAAAAATTAACAACCCCCGTAATAAAAATCTATAATAAAGTCCTTTTTTTAGTCTTTGTGAATCTATCGTCGGCCCTTAGTCGTTTATGCTTAGCCCTTTATTATTATATAAAATCTTAAAGAATTTATTAATATTTTACAAATTGTTTAAAAACTTCCTAGTGCCCGCCCTTTTATTACCTCGCACGTGTCTACTTTGCGTTACGAATAGTCCGCCTCTATTGTAGGTATCTCAATGTCAAAAAAAATGCTCGTTTTAAAACATTCTAAGTGTTACTATTATAACATAACATATGATGAGTACGCTTAGAATGTTTTAACTGTGGCATTTTTTTTGACAGTGAGTATACATTAATATTAAATTTTTTTTTTAGAAAATGATCTTAAAGCCCATGGTCGTAGTGTTGCGGATCAAAATATTTCATTGTGGCGTGGAAATATTAAGCCAATGATTGAATCAGCGATAGAGAAGAAAGCACTCACACCATGGCTAGTCAATTTAGCACCAATGGTTTCTATTAGGTAATTATATTAGTAACTGTTAAAATTTTTAATTGCCCCAGCACAGTTTGAAGTAAATTTAAAAAAATTTAATTTGTTGAGAATAGCATGAAAAACTATTAAATTTTGAAAAAATTTTAAGCGTATTTGGAAGATCCGACTTCGTATTTTCAATACATTTGCATTATTTTTTCTTGATTTATTTCCGACAAAAATTGTCCGAGCTGTGAACCTTCTAGATTCTGCCTTATATATAGCACTATTAGTCCATTTCTATTATTAAGAGCTTCTCATATAAAACGTTTAATGCTTCCTGATTGTCCGTGACATTTCTAACTGATTTGCCATTTTAAATGATTTTAAAGGGGGGTTTCAAACTTTTCTTCATCATTTTATATCTTTAAAAACAAGAAACTCTTTTTTCGTGTAAAGGTCACAATGCAATATTCGATTAAGAGTCAAAATGTCATATTCATTTTTTTTAAGTTAATTTTGCGAGGTACAGAAAAAAATTTTCCAAAACTCATATACTCTTACACCGCGATGTATATTGAGCGAAACCAAACTGCTTAGCAGAGATTTGGTTATTAAGATATTGTTGATCTAAGTTATGTTTTAAAATGATACAAGTTTAAAAAGAAATGTTCAATCGTCGCTGTTGTCACAGGTAAAACTTTCAGAACGCGAAGAATTTGGTAAATATTTGGCAACGCATCTTCATTGCAAATATCGAGTTCTTCGAGTATATTTTTGACGTCTTGTCCGGTAATATGTTTTCGCCAAAGTTTAACTTCGTCGATCCAGACGTCACGGAAATCATCGTGCAAAATTTGTTTCCAAAAATTGAGAGCAAAATTCCTCATCAAAATATTTCATTTGATTGGAAAAGAGACAAGCAAAATTTGATAAAATATTGCGATGATTAAAAAATCGACCCTTATATAAGTCAGAAACAAATCGATGGAGATTGTTATCCGAAAATAATCTTCAACTGAATCAGTCTGTACATTCGAAATTTATGTGGAGAGATTCTCAAGATTTCCTCGTGTGCACGGGACTTTGCATCTTTTACTATCAATATTTCGATAAAATTACTCATCGTTTTTTAGTAGATCTTGGATAATAATCTTGGTAAATATTACAGATGTTGGCGTGAATCGTGTGCTGCGTATGCAGAACAGTTAATTGGGTCAAATAATCATTTAGAAGCTTTATCATATTATTTAGCTATAAATGATGTAGAAAATGGCATTAAAACATTAATCAGTGGTAAATATTATAAAGAAGCTTTAATTATAGCAAAAATACGATTATCTAATGATGATCCATGGATTAAGGATATATTACTCAAATGGGCCGAATTTTCTGTTTCTAATGGTTCAATAGAAATAGCAGCTCATTGGTAAGTTCTTAGCAATTTTTAAAATAGAATTTATTCTAAAGTTTATAAGGCCACTAAAAAATTAATTTACAAAATTTTATAATTTTAACTTTAAAAGTTTTGTCCGAATAATTACTATGCTCAATAGACCTTTAGATATTCCGAATTTTGATCTTTTGATCTCTCTTTTTGGTAGTTTATAAAGGTTTAATGAACATTATGGTATTGGCCGTGTAACCTTAAAACCGTTGATCTACTATATATTTATTTTACTTTTTAGTTACATTACATTGGGAGATCTTAGCGCAGCCGCAAAAATACTAGCAAGACGTTGTAATTTGAAATCACTCAAAATAGCATTAGATTTAGCAAAACGCGCTGAAAATAAAGATTTAACCGAATCTATTGAAATACGTATTAAGGAAATAACTAATGAAAAATTATTAAGTGAACCAGATTCAAATTCAAGCGATTTGAAAGAACTTCCAACTAGAATTGAACTCCACTTAAATGAATGTAAAAAGACTGAAAATGATACAAGTTTAAAGACTGAAAACGAGGATAAAGTGGTTTTAAACACAAAAAATAAAGATGTTGAAAACGAGAATTGAATACCAGAAATAGATAGTGAAAATATTCCTAGCAATGATGAAAAACATGTTGAACCATAAGCGGAGAAATCAATTACTATTTCTCTATAATTTTGTTGTTGTTTATACGCTTAAAAAGTGACGCTGCTTAAATGACCCTTTCCATACACTTGAGACTATTTATGAATAATTTATTTTTTAAATTTGAAAAAAGTAGAATATGAACACAAGAAGTGGTAGAGGATAGAGCGATTTAATCCAAGAGCTGGTAACACATTTAGAGCTCTGATTTGACCCCTCTAGTTAGCTTAAGTATCGTCCATGATACTTGTATAGAGAATAATTGGTCTCGCCGGCTTTCACAGGTGGGGCAGAAAATGATATTCTTAGTAAATAAATGAATATTTTTATACGGTTCCAAATAATTATAAAGAAAAACCCATAAAAAATTTTGATAAGTTTTTGAATTTACACTCTGTTTCAATTATTTTTAAGATTTATTTTCGTTTTTCTTTATGATTTCTCTCGATTTTTATTCTCGATACGAATGAATTTATTATTGATAATAAAATAGAACTTTTCTTATTTCATGTTGGGTCAGTAAAATTTTTCAACATTATATTTTATCATACTTTTACCTTACGTAGTACTTGTCCCATCAGTGAATGCCAGCGAGGCTAATCATTCCCTATAAAACTATCATAGACGATACTTTAAAACTATATAACTAGACCGATCAAACCCATGCTCTAAATGTATCACCAGCTCTTGGACTATATCATCGCTTTTTGTGTTATCTAATCACGGTTATTAAAATAAAAGTTCACTTTTGAATCATTTTTGTTTATTTACGATACTCCAGACAAATATTCATAGAATTAAAAGTGAATACTCTTGTCAGTGTTGAATAGTATTAACGTGAGGCTTTCGATAATTTAATCATTTTTGACTTAAGAATAATTATTTTTTTATTATGTAAATTTTGAGTATTTGTTGACAAGTATTAAATTTAAGTAAGGTTAATTTTTGTTATAATTTTTTATTATAAGAATTGTGAGAATACCGTTTTTTTTAATAAACAGTCAAATAAAAGAATTTTGTTTTTTAATACCTCTTGTGCCTTACCTGTTTAGTTCATAGCTAGCATGTAAGTGGATGCGATAAGATGAATGAGAGAGAAGATTGCCAGTGAGTTCACCTGTTTCCTTGTCATAACCATATATACATATATACTTATTATATGTATTAGTAAGGATAAGTATGTATATTCGCCAAGGACACAGAGTAACTTACTGACAGCCTTCTCTCTCGCTTCGCTAATCACATCCACTTACAGGCTAGCGTTCGCTATCTTCATGGTTTAGTAGTATTTATAAGAAAGTACATATTGTGTTTTATAAAGGAGTGTTCCAAAATTAACGCAAGAAGTTCGAATCAGACGTTAATCTTGGTAAGTGATATAATTTTACTTATTTTATATAAAAACTTTAATAAGAAAAGAAGAATCTCTGTAAATTTGATTTATGAAAATGTACATTTGTATTTTGTTATTAATAAATAAAATTCGTTATATATTTTAAATTTTGTTTTATTTTTTCTTTCAGAAAAAAATTATCAATTAATTAATTATTTAGTAAAAGGAAGTATTAAATTAATTATATTATTATCAATAAGCTGGGTGGCTGTGTGGTTATAGCAATTGCCTAAAAAAACAAGGAACGCCGGTTCGTATACTGGTAAGGCTAACATTTTTACTATTAAATTAAATGAATTTTTTTTCTGATGTGAAAAATTTTCCACTCTTTTTATAGTTTAAATGATCTATATAACCCGCCCTCTTGCTATATATAACGCTAGTTATACATATGTCATAAATCACTAATCTGTCAGGGGGTGGGAATTTAAATAATCATAAATATATCTCACTCTTTAAAGTCATGTTTTCCTGTTATAAAATATTAAAAATATGTACAAAAATGGCTTGTAATGCTAAAATTTGAAACTTTTTAATAGAAGAACATGTCATATAGTTTATGTCACTCATATTCTCCTATTACAAATATTAAAAATTAGTATTTTTATAAATTAAAAATCGCTCGGTAAGACTAAAATTTGAAATTTTATAACAAGAGAACATGTTATATATTTTATCCCATTTTTTTAAATAACATATTCGCCTATTACAAAATACTTATTTTGCTTGCTTTTTTGTTTGTTTGTAAATGCAATTTATTCTAGCTCCGCGATCTTAGCACCTCATGTGCGGAATTTCGATTGACCAATTATACCATCTGAAAGGTCAGAAATTGGTCATAAAAGGTCAGTTGGTCTCATTAATTGGCCAGCATCAGAAAATTTTTTATTAAAGATTAAAGTTTTTCAAGGTCAATTAATAAGTTTAGCACCTCATTCGCAGAAAAAATAAAAAACTCCACCTATGCGCGATCGGGAAGCATTCGCTGATAATTGGTCAGCTAATATAAATAATTGGTCAGTTTAATTTAATATTAAAAAAAATTAAAAAAGTTGTCTCTGTCGTAACGCGCATGCTTTGAGCCGGATGGTTTTATCAGGGCAGTGAGTACTTACGCACAGCTCTTCACTATAAACCAGACAGAGTAGGGGAAATATTTTTTTTATAATTTTTTTTTTTTTTTATATGTACTACTATCAAATATACATGTATATTTGATAGTAGTACATATCAAAAAATAAAAAATGGATAAAATTTTTACTTTTAAAAAAATGAATTTTTCCTTTTATTTAAATTTTTCACTCTTTTTATACCATGTATATATGAAATATACATAGTATATTAAGTTTAGTCCCAAGTTTGTAACGCTTAAAAATAATGATGTTAGTATAAAAATTTTGTCATAGGTGTTCATAAAATCACCTAATTAGTCCATTTCCGGTTGTCCGTCCGTCCATCCGTCCGTCTGTGGACACGATAACTCAAAAACGAAAAAAGATATCGAGCTGAAATTTTTACAGCGTACTCAGGACGTAAAAAGTGAGGTCAAGTTCGTAAATGAGCATCATAGGTGAATTGGGTCTTGGGTCCGTAGGACCCATCTTGTAAACCGTTAGAGATAGAACAAAAGTTTAAATGTAAAATTTTTTTTCATAAACATCACTGTTTACTCGTGAGGGCGCCAATTAGGCGGAAATTTTATAATAGGTACTATACTTGATTATCAGTTATGTATGTGTCACATGTTTGTATGTGTAATGTGATAAATAAATCAACACTGACTATGCATGGTATTTCAACAATTAACTCAGTCAATTGTTTGTTTTCACTTGTATTATATATATTTGTACATATGTCACCTATAAAAAATTTGAATGAATAATAATAATGGTTATTTTATATAGTAAAAAATCAATTTTCGGGATAACGTTTTCAAATTAATATAAATAAATAAATATCGTTATATATTTTAAATTTTGTTTTATTTTATTCTATCCCATTTTTCCTTTCAGAACAAAATTATTAATTAACTAATTAATTTTTTTTTAGTAAAGGTACAAACAAATTCTTATAAAATATAGGTGAGATAAAGAAGTTGGATTGTAAATACGTAATATTCTTTTTGGATTTTCATTTTATTTTTGTGTGGTATTTGGTTTGTAAAAAAAAGTTGATGCAAAAAAATTTTTTTAAGATGAAATTAATTATATGGAATTATGTGCAAGTAATTCGTAAATAGTTTTTATGTATTTTGATTTCATTTAAATAAAGTTGAAAACTCAAACCCTGTTTTTATTTTATTTTTCCCCATCTCTCTGTAGCTATACAATATTATTTCAGTTAAAAATAGGTGAGTATTTCGAACTTCACGATAGGTAAGTATTTCAAACTTCGTTTGCCATTTTTTTTTTGTAATAATACTACTCAAAATTTTCCGAAAATGAGTTTTACTTTTTGTTATAATTTAAGAAAGTCGAAAATATGAATATAATTATTTATTAATACGAATAACAGAGCCCTAATGGTATAATGGTTAGCGTATCTGACTTCGAATAAATAGTCCCTTGGTTCGAAACTAGGTGAGGACATATATTAAAAAAAAGTTCATTAAATCTTTTAAGCAAAATCTGATTTTTATTTTCATTTTTTTTCAAATTTCCATCACAGCATGTTTGCCTAGTAAATGATGAAAAAATTAGTTTTTTTTCGTTCAAAAACCTCAATTTTTTTCACATTTCTACTAGGAGAACATCAAGGACGGACGGAATAAGTAGTACCTGATAGCAAGGTAATTGTTGTCACCTCGTAAGTCAGAAAGTTAGTGGTCTGCACACCCGTGTTTGGTGAGTGTGACCTCTAGTGGGCAGACCAATAACTTTCTGCCAAAATAAAATTTTAGACTTTCGGGGTGAAAACACTTACTCACCTTTCTCCTTATCAGGAACTACTAATTCCCACTTATGTTCTCCTAGTACAAATGTTGAAAAAATTGAAAATTTTTTCGAAATTATATTATTTATTTTTTGAATATAAAATTAAACTGACCAATTATTTATATTAGCTGTCCAATTATCAGCGAATGCTTCCCGATCGCGCATAGGTGGAGTTTTTTCAATCTTTAATAAAAAATTTTCTGATGCTGACCAATTAATGAGACCAACTGACCTTTTATGACCAATTTCTGACCTTTCAGATGGTATAATTGGTCAATCGAAATTCCGCACATGAGGTGCTAAGATCGCGGAGCTATTTATTCTTGTTAAATGAAATTCAATTTTATAATAGGAGAACATGTTATTTCACAAAATAAATTTATTTTGTTAGTCCGACTTTCCTACTTATATTATAAATCACTTTTCTGTCTAGGGGTGGAAATTAAAATAACATAAAATATACCTCGCTCTCTTACTTATTTGTCGCTTTTGGTTCTCATAACAATTATCTAAAAAAAGACATTATCTCGGCATAATAATTTATTTAATTAAAAATTAATGGGAAAAATGCTAGATACGAACCGAGGTGCTTTGTATCCGGAAGCAACTGGACTAGCCACTACTCCACCTTTGATATAATATAATTATCAATAATGTAATATAAATACTTTTTACTCACCTTTTTTCAACAAACTTGTTTTCTTTGACTTAGTTGTAGTTTTTATTTTCCTTTTACTGACCTTTTTTCATTAAACTTACCCATTATCTATGTATTTCTTTTTACTAACCTTTTTCAATAAACTTACCTATAAATGAATAATTGTAATAATATTTTGTTAAAAATGTAGGTTCTGTTTGATATTCCTGAAATCGATGTAAAGGATAAAAGATGAAGGTATAAATTGATAAAAACGATATTTTATTATATATATTTGTACATATTTCACCAAAAATAAATATGAATGAATAATGGTTATTTTATACAGTATAAAATCATTTTTCGGGATAAAGTTTTCATTTTTCTAAATTTTCAACAATTTTATCACTAAATTTTTTTTATCAGTTCTTCTTCTACTACCTAATGCATTTTGGATTACTTAATTATAAAAAGATTATAATTAAGTAATCCGAAAAATTTCCCCCACAAAAATTTCTTTTCGGATTACTTAATTATAATCTTTTTTAGTCTATTGTTCGTCGTTTATTCATCATTGTTTGAGCATTAAAATAATTTGTTAGATCCTTGTTTATTTATTATTTATTAATCAATTATTTATTATTAAGTTAGCCCCCCATAATATTGATTTCCACTTTTTCCTCTTTATTCAATGTATTTTAAAAAGTTATTGATTGTTCGTTTATTATTGCCAATTGTTGGATTATAAATATTTCACATTAATTAATTTTTTAATTAATTCAATTCCTTCTGAGGTATCTAACTGCTTGACAATAAATTATATTAAATGATATTCTTTCTTAGATATTATATTTTTAAAACAAAATTCCTTTCTGTCCTTTTTTAAAATATAAAAATTACTTGTAACGTGCCTTGCCTATATGAATGATATTTATAAATCGATAGCGTAAAATCCCGAAAGAATTAAACGGGAGCAATTTATTGGTAGCAAAAACGTTTGGAAAAACTATCAATTTACTGAGATATTAGAAACAAAAATTTTGTATTTATAATTGAAAATATTTAATTAAATAATTATTTAATAATTGGAGCAACTTAACTTTATTACAGTACACACTACTCACTATGCTTTTTTAGTATTTATGACATTTATGACGTAATAACTTAATAAGTTATTGTGATGTTCGGACCAACATGTATATGGAATAATTGAATAAATAAAACAGACAAATATAAATAAAATATATGTAATTTTATTGCATTGTTGTTTTTATACAATAATTATAGGTATTTATATAAATGTAAATCACAACGCGATTGTAATTTTTATAATAAAATAAAAATGGTTTATAATATTACTATTATTATCAATGATAGATAGATTACTTTAAAAAAAAATAAAATAATGAAAATATAGAACTCGTAATATAGTTAGTAGTAATAATACTCATCAATCATCAAATTAATTAAAGCTAACAATAAATACCAGTTGGATCATAGTCAGAACTCAATGGTAATATAAAACCAGATTCATTATATTTACTATTTAATAACTTATATTTATTCTTTGGTTGTTTCTTTCGTATTATAAAATGTACTAATAATTTAAACCAGGTACTTTCAGCAATGCAATACTGTAAACAAAACAAAAAATTTATATCAAAATTTATTATACATTTACGTCAATCGATTATTTTCTAAATCTAAATTACTGGTTGCAAAACACATAAAAGTTCTGACGATGTTATTCAGTACTAGGCGGTTCATTCTCCTTTTTCAAAGCAATCGCAGACAGTTGAAAGTATCAAAATACGAAATACGGTCGGTCTGTAAGAGAAAATGTTGATGTGCTCTACTGGAACCGTTCGTGTTAAAAAAATCGCACCTCTCAACCGAGCGAATATTTTCGCTTGAAAAACTTTCGAGCACTGAACAAGAGAAATAGTTTCCTTTATTGTAAGCAGTGATGGATTTAGGCCTAGGCCCGTGAGGCCCGGGCCTAGGGCGGCAGAATTTGAAGGGCGGCAAAATTTATGAAATGCCAATATTATAGAGTCACAAAAAAGTAAAGACAATCAATTATAAAAATTGGTTCAGAATAGTTTTTATAAAAAATTTTCGATAGAAAAAATATTATAATCCTATTCATTAATCTACTTCTCAATCTTCCAAGAAATTAATTACGACGACATAATTGACGTTTTTGCACGGACCAAAGCCAGGAAAAAGAAATTTTCAAATTGATTAATATTAAAAGAAATATGAATTATTTATCTGTCTAAAGTTTATATATATATTTATACTTCAATAAATTAAGTTACTTTAAGGACGTTCATGCATGTACCTGTTTTGCTATGTGCGTTCATAGGGAAACAGTATGTAAATTTTAAAGAATTTTAAATTAGTAGAAAATAGAAATTTTTTTTGAAATTCCATTAAAAGTTTAAATAATAGTTAACTGGTAAAAGTTTCAAGTATGGTTATCGATATAATTTTTGAAAAATATCGATTTATATTTTCCATTTAGTCTCATGTTAAACCTTACTTTTAGTCACTTTTTAAACTTAAAATTTAATGAAATTAATTCGATAACAGGATATTTTTCCTGTTTTAAATCATAGAAAATCATTTAAACTATCGCTTTATCATATTGTTTTTAATTTCTCTACTAATATCGTTGACGCATGAACGTCCTTAAAATAAAAAACTGGATCAAAATTAATGAAATTCATTCTATCAAAAAGGGCGGCGCATCGAACGGGGCCTAAATCCGTCACTGATTGTAAGTCCCTGATCTATACACATCTCCAGTTCTTGATGGTACCATCCGTATAGATCAGTCATTCCCAAAGTGATCGACCATTGGGGTCGATTCGAAAGCGAAAAGGGTCTAGATTAGTAAAAATAAGGAGGTTTATAAGAATAGAAATAAGAAGTTTATAAAAATAGAAAGGGGTCTATAGTATCGAAAATAAGAATAGGTGATCTATGAGAATAAATGATTCTACAAGCATACAAACATCGCGTAATCGCATAGACCCAGCGAAAAATAATTTAGATAAGGATGACGACAAACGTGGTGGATGAACGAAGGTTGAAATATATAAAAATAGTGATGATGTACTTGTTGACTAAGAAAAAGGAAGAGGATGCGGGTAAGTTTTTAATAAAGGACTATATAAACGGGAAAAGGGCGGAGGGTAGATTCACGATTACTAAATAAAAAAAATATCATAAAACCCGACTGCGTTAAATAAAAACTGAAAAGAAAAAAACCAATTCAGTAGATTACATAGCGACTTTAACAGTCGAGACCCATTATTAGGAAAATTTGAGTCGGAATTTTAATGGATCCCGACTGTTTAAGTTATTATGTAAACTTCTGGAATTGATTTTTTCTTTTCAGTTTTTATTTAACGTAATCGGGTTTTATGATTTTTTTTAAATTTATAGTATATTTTTTTAAATTTTAATGGACCCCGACTGTTTAAGTCATTATGTAAACTTCTGGAATTGTTTTTTCTTTTGTTTTTATTTAACATAGTTCGTCGACTTTCATTTTCAACCTTTCTTTTTCCCTATTCCTTTTTAATGACATGTTCTGTACAATATTGTATTGTTTAAAAAAATAATAAATAAATTGAAGTGAATTGAACCTATGTATGCTTTGACATTTGTGGTGCTCTATAGACCAAACGCCTCGCTCGATTTGTCTATTTAATAGCTATTCAATGATATTTCACTTATCATAGTTCGCCTACTTTCATTTTTTTCCTTTTCACAATATGGCTTTTGGTGGTCGCCATGTAGAACTTTCATTACCGCCATATTTTTAGCGGCACTCTCAAAATTAAGACAAAGCTATTCATGTAAGAATCATCAAAATGGGCCTACGAGTTTGATCCAGGGTTGCCAGAAAGTTTTCATTCACGTCGCCCCATCTGTGATCGAAAGTCGCAAAATATTCTGAACGGTCCCCCAATAAAAGTTTGAAAATACCTTAGACATAACAGACTTGAATTTACCAGGTAATTTGAAATTGATTTTTTCTAAATAAAAATGGTGAGAAGAACTAAAATAAATTTTTGTATACTCTTTTATAATATAATAATTTCAGAGTCAATGGAAAACTCAAGAATATGAATTTGATATATATCTTTATTTAAATAAGTGGAATTTATTACTTTTCACACTAAAAAATACAGAGTACAGCAGATTTTCATGCAGAATTTTTATGTATTAAATAAGGAATGAAAAGCGCCTAATTTGCGACTTGTCGCCCAAACTCAAAAAAAGGAGTGTATCCATGAAAAAAATCGCCCAATTCGCGATAAATCGTCCCATCTGGCAACCCTGGTTTGATCTCTAGAGTGCCGCAAAGAAATAAACATATACATATAGACTGATAAACACATTACCATTCCTTTGCGTCGCGCAGTCGGGTAAAAAAAGATCGAGTGATACAATTGGTTACGGGTACCGAGCATTGTGTGGCATGGGGCCTATCTAAATAATTAAAGATAGGCAAAATTAATTAATAGACAACGAAATAAAGGCTAAAAGAATAATAACTCAATCATCTGAACGAATTTAATATTTGCCATGTATTACTGGCTAATGGTTTAGGAACAAAAAAGTTTGGGAATCACTGGTTTAGATGGTACAGATAATTTATTTAAAAGTTCAAGTAAGTCGAGTATATTACTTACCTCAATGAAAATGGATAAAATGAAATGAATAATTGGAAATACTAATAATGTATCACGAAACATGTTTTTGTCATAATCCTTTTCAATATTTTCACGTGGTATCAACTCAAAGAAATCAGCAGTCGGTTGAATTGGATCAATTAAAATTAAACCACAAAAACATGTTAATGAAAGGAATGTAAATAATATTAGACCTAAAAAAAATAAGAATTTTTGTACAAATTAGAAAAATCAGAACAAAGAACTTTTTAAAATAAGATTTCATACCATTCGATAAAATTGTTACACGATACGGTTTGCCTTTAGAATAAACAAACGCAAGTATAATATATTGAAAACAGCTAACAGTAAATATAACTGTATTATCCCAGCTTTTGATTTCTTCTGTACGAAGTTCTTCAAAAATTGCAATTGGTGAATACCTAAAAATTTCAAAATTTAGAAGTTTGGAAGTTCTCTTTTTAATTTTAGACCGTGGGACAGATAGGATGTTTTGTAAAATGATTAATACATACTTGAAATTTCGTGAGTGGCTTCCTTTTGGCAAGTCTACCAACTCCTCTCTACGACTTTTTTCAAAAGCGCTGCGTTCTCAAATGAGCACGATGACATCATATTTAAACTATCGGTCTGAAAAAACGCAGCAAGAAATTTGTCGAACACTATGTCCAGTTGATAACATTAATAATTATTAAACAATAAAATATTTTGTTCGGCAAAAAAACTGCACCGATGAGCTTGTCTACGACCTAGAACATGCCGTACTTAAGTATTTTTTCCTTTCAATACATACATAGTTCATTTTTGCTCAATTTTTAAATAATTGTTAATGTTATCAAGCGGTTATAGTGTCCGACAAATTCTCAGCTGCGTTTTTTCAGACCGATAGCTTAAATATGACGCCGAAAAAAGTCGTAGAGAAAAGTTTGGTAGACTCGCCAAAAGGAAGCCACTCACAAAACTTATAATATGTATTAATCATTTTACAATTCTCCCTTTCTGTCCCACGGTCTATTTCTTTTCAAGCCTATTCTACTAGTCGTCTTGTAGGATGACAGATGTCGGACGCACATGAACCATACACAATTTTAATTAATTTGCTTCCGTACAACATCCGTCGTACAAGACAATACTGAAAAATTTGCATTTCAATTCAAGAAAAATTACCATGATTGATTTAATAGATGATAAAGAGCACCAATTTGAATCATACCACATACAACTACTTGTAAAATTAACGGTATTGTATTTCGAAGTGATACTAACGATCCAATTGGACGTTTTGGCACAATTTTATCTGATGGTCCTTGACGTCCCATACTCACAGCTAGACTAGTTGTTATTACTAAATCGATGAATAAAAATTGCATGTTTCCTAATGTAGAATATCGCTGTAAAAAACAGAAATATAATTAAAATTAAATGTTTTTAAAGCGCTGTATTTAATCCGGCTTATTTGAGGAACTCCGTCCAACCGAGGGTCCATAAGACACTTCTCTCTTTTTTTTAATATTTGAAAAAATAAAAATGTATTTATCAATGGCTTGTTCTATAAAGAAGCACTGGTGTTCAATGACGTTTAAGAGCATTTTCCATTACATTCTTGTGAATTTCTAATATTTTATTTAGCTGTTATCGATTATAGAAAAAAATAAAACCTACCGTATATAAAATGAGAACTGATATGAATTGAATAAAGCTATACAATGCCATATATTTAAAAATGGCAAAACTGGTAACAAGGGCACATCGTCCTTCCAACACAATATGTTTGACACATGATATATTTTGAATACTTGATGTAAATGGTGCAGCAACACTTGCTTCTGCTTCACTTAAAGAAATTCCAATATGTGCAGCTTTTAATGCCTGTGTAAATGGAACAAAATAAAATAGACGCTTAAAAAGGTTTCTATAACAGATTAAGCTTGACTTACTCCACAATCATTTGCACCATCACCAACCATTCCAACAATATAATCAAGTTCTTGAAGATGTGTAACTAATTGTGTTTTTTGATCAGGACCAAATCGTGCAAATATTGTCCCCTTTAAAACAATACTAGAAATCCATGATGGGTAATAATGTCGAATGGTATTCCATGTTGCACCATCCATTGCAAAATGATAAATACTGTCTTTTAAATTTAAATGTGTTAAAAACTAAAAAGAAATTCAAATTTATTTTCAATATTAATTTAATTCGGCAGAAAAACTTTTATTGGCGATCAATGTTATAAGAGAAAAAAAGAAGGCATTCATACATTTACGCTATTAATTGGAGATTCTGTAGATATATGATTTGTTGAATCAACAAGTTCAAATTGAATTATTGGTTGATCTAAAGCATTTTTTGTTAAATCATGCTTGATTAATACAATTCTTTCATTTCGTCGAATCATACCACACTCACGTCCAACAGATATCGCAGTCATTATATTGTCACCTAGCAAAAAAGAGAAAACACTGAGTTATTGCGGTCGAAATCCGTTTAATTTCAAGGAATGGAAATGTAACTGGATCCACCAAGAAATTGTAGAAAATCATAGAAAATTTCGATAATTATCTTGAAATATGTAAAATATACCAGTGAACATTTGACCGATATTATTTTTCATGCATAAATAAATTAACGTTCGATTTAATACCATACAATTCGAGTAAGAGTTAAAATTCGTTTACTATCCTGAGTTTGGTGGACTCCAAGCCCCATATATTTAATTTATACCAAGAATTTAATGAAATTGATTTTAATAAAATTTAAATTTAAATAATTCTTACCAGTAATCATAATGGTTCGAATATTTGCCTCATAAAGATCTTGAATAACTGGTGCTGATTCCGGTTTAAGAGTGTTTTGCATTACCAAAAGTCCTAGAAATGTTAGATTGTGTTCTATCTAAAATACAAATAATGAATAATTACAACTTGAGGATCTTCTCTTTACAAAACACGTTACACAAAATATAAGCTTGTTACAGCTCGGGAAAGGAAGCTTAGATTCATATTCTGATTGTATTATATTTACCTCTTCTCTTTTAATTTTTTGTGCATCTTTCCAACGTAATTTTACATCTAAATCTTTATATGCTAACGCAATCATACGAAAACCCCGTATTGCATACTCTTTAAGTAATTCGTTAAATTCTGGTGGTACAGTACTTGCATCACAGTTATCGATAATCTTTTCGGGTGCACCTTTTACATATAATGTGAAATGTTCTGTACCCAAAATTTTACATATTACTGACATACTTTGTTGACTTGATGAAAATGTAAATTGACGAATTATACCAATTTGATATGGCAACTGTAAAAAAAAATCTTATTTATTTTTATTTTAACATTTTTAATATATCGAATTTAGGAGGAGCGATTGGGGCTCCATGGGCGCCAGCTCAACTTAACCACTTAACTTGAATATCTATTTCTATTGGTCTAAAAGAAAATTAAACTAAACTAAAACTCAGTGTAATATTCAGCATGTCTAGCACGATCTGTCATTTGCTTGTCGAATCTCCGAAATGCTTGATAAACATCGTTGGAAACATATAGACAAACAATTTAACTCAAACTGAATGTAAATAAAAATTATATATTAATCAAATATTACTAACTTGTAAATTATCTTCATCAAGAATATCACCTGCTTCTGCTTCACCAGGTGGATAAACAACAGTTGGTGCCAACATTTTATAACGTGTATTCTCTGAACCAGGTTCTTCTAATATCTAAATGAAAACAAGAGAAATTATAATCTTATACTAGCGACACAAAACACGTCATAGTTGTTTTTACCCAATTTGTAGCTTCGAACATATTTAAATCCAAGGGATCACCACTAATGTTCCCTTGTAATCGAGTTAATGAATGACATGTGGCCATTGCTTGTTTTATTGGTCTCCTATCATTAATTAACCATGGATCACGTGAGACCTGAGTAAATTTTCCATCAACTGCTGGTATCACAGCGTAAAAGTTTAATCCTTCATGTGTTAATGTTCCAGTCTAGAAAGCAAACAAATTGAATTGCCTATTCACCATTTAAAAACCCTTATATACTCAGTTTCTATTAGAGTATTTATATAATTATATGTACCTTATCAAAACATACTAATTTTAATTTTCCTGACATGTTTATCCTTGCAGGATTAATACAATAAATCCCCAAAGCTTTTAATCGACTTTGACTATAAACAGTACCAGCTGTCATAGCCGCAGGTAAGGCTGGTGGTACAACAATCGTGATAATATCAAGAGTTCGTAACAAAATTTTCATAAGTTCTGCCTAAAGAGTAAAAAAATTTTATTAAGTATACATTAAATGGTTGAGTACCTAACCTTATACGAACACTCTTTCCTCGGTTAGGAAAAATGTTCCGTTTCCTGTGGTTTTAAATCTTGTAAATTTAGTTTCTAACGAACGCGTCAATTTTTTAGGACGTAGCCTTTCTTATGGTGCTAGGTGTAATTTTATAAATTACTCTAAAATTTCGTAGATCTACAAATATTATACTTGGCTAAGAAATTAACGTGAATATTTACTAAAGTAACTTTATACATTACAGTCTGCGTCAATTCCGGTAGTTCTGATTTTTCGACTTGTTTATGATGTTGGCCCAATGAATAATCCAAGTTTGTGACCTTAAGCGCCGAACGCAACTTTGTCAAAAATCGAAAAAAACGTGAAATTTCAGATTTTGGAGATAATAGCCTTTAAGGAATAGTTTTTGATCCTATCAAGGATCTAAGGGCGTTTTTCAAGTAGACTAAATTTGCTACAATATGTAACTAGAAGGGACTCGGTAGACACAATAGTTTCCGAGATAATGCCTTTCAAAGTTTATCAACGTAACTTTATACATTAGAGCTTACGTCTAATTCGGTAGTTCTGATTTTTAGCAGCCTTGTTTATGATGTTGGCCTAATGAATAATCAAACCTCGAGTGACGAACGCAACTTGGTAAAAATCGAAAAAAACCGTGAAAATTTCAGTTCTTTTTTTAGATTTGCCAATTATAACTCTAAAGGGGTAGTTTTTTAAGTATTTTTTTAAGATTTTTTACAGTAGACTTAATTAACTACAATATGAGATTAGAATCGTTTTCGACGCTAGCTGTCAGTTATGGTTAATCCGGCTCTGCACATATGATGAACCACTCTCATAAAAAAAGTTATTGTAGGAAAAAGTGTTTACGTATGGCTAGCTTATGTGATACGAATAATGTGAATATTTTTGTACCCCACGATTTAAATATAAATAAACACAATACGTCATTCCAATTGCTGCTACAATAAATAGAAAACCAATAAATCGTAACGAATCTTGATAAAATTTGAATCCCATTGGTTTTGGATACAAAATACTTTTTACCAATTCGCCTTTACATGTTTCAAATCCAGTTCGTACAACTAATGCAAGAACCTAAAAAAAATTTTCAAAACATTATATTTTGAATTCAGTTTTTGTTTTGAAGGCTTACCTTGCTATCACCATGATATCTGGTTTGAATCACCTGTGTCCCAGAAAATAATGTATGTCGTTTATGTGCATTTGGTTCGTACCATTCGTTCGACGGATTCGGTGGAGTTTTCGTAACTGGTGTTGATTCACCTAAAATAAATAAAAATATATTGTTTGAATTCATTTATTAAAAAATTTACGTTTTCTCAACTCCGTGCAGAAAGTGTCAACTTTCTGCCCACTGAGTAAAACAAAGTTACCGCTTTCCGCCTCCGTCGAGCAGAAAAATAGTATACGCACCACGGGAGCAAGTAAAGAATGTCTCAGCAGATCTCATGTTTGCGACAATGAGCATGAGGGACATTCTTTACTTTTGCTCTTCTTTGCTCTGGGATATTCTTTAGGAGTGTAATATACTATTTTGTGAGGTTTAACAATTAAATTTCCTCTAGTTTGTAATTATTAATGAAAAGACATTAGCTAGTATTAACCAAAATTTGCATAACCGAAGGTATCTTTTATACCTCCGGGGTGACTAGAAAATTTATAATTGTTCCATAAACTAAAAGTCGTCTTAAAAAAATATCACCATATTTAAGTTAAGGGAACAATTAAAACTTTCGAGCACTATGAAAGAGCATTGCCGGTTATGAAAACTTTCGTAAAGATAATTGTTAAACGTAATTTTCAAAATAGGCTCCCATATTCCAGTACTTATATAATGTACTGCCAAAATGTATACTGATCCTAGATATAAAATCGTATACATTGATTTTCTAAGCTTATTTTTTTGAGTTCCATTTCCGAAGGGTAATCAACGAAATATCTCATTAGGTATAACGAAAATTAAACTGCCCGTCCGTCTGTCTGTCTGTCAGTGGGCTGTATCTCTTAAAACGCAATAGTTAGAATGCTGCAACGAATAAACTAACAAGGCGAATACCAAAATGGTCGCAATGCAAATTTGAAAAAATTTGATCATACTGATATTGAGCTTGCGGGTTCAGTCCTATTAACAATACAATATACAAAAATGCATAGAGCCCTTCCTGTGCGAGTCCTACTAGCATTTTTATTAATAATTAAAATCTCCGTACCAAACTGATTACACGCACGAATAGGGCTCAATAGAAAGGTCAAATTTTCTTCGTTTTCGAAAAAAAAAAAAAAAGATTTTATTGCCTTTGGCTTCGATTGCCCGTGAATCACAACTAACGCATATATTCAACTTGTATTTAACATATGTTCATTCAACGTTCGTAAAACGTATCGTTCAAACGCTCGTATGACAAACGTCATAACATTTTTGTTTTGATTTATAATTGTTTTCGTTATCGCTAGAACAATATTTTTTCGATTTTGTTTCAAATAATTGTTTATAGTTTTAAACAAAGAAAATGAGTAATTTAATTAATAAGTATTGTTTATAGAAATATTAGAAAAATAATAATATTCGATTACAGTCTATAACAATAATAATAATAATGAGTCATATTGTTTAGACTATAAAAACATTTATACATTAACAAAATGATAAGTTTGAATTATAATTGCCGTGATTCGTTTATGATAAAAAGTTTCGTATTATAATTATATATTAGGCTAATCTAAAAGAATTCATTTCCAGCAAGCTGGAAATCGTTTTATTACCTTAATTTGGTCCTAAATGCGTGTAATCCGAGTTTACCCAATCCCAAAAGGGGTGCATAACCTTTGGGAGCAAAATAAATGCAAAATTTGAAGGAGGTTTGCAGTTTTTTACAAATTACAAAAAAACTATGCATCAAATAAAAAAAATTCAAATAAAAGTTCTAGCTGAATCAAATAAAAAATGATCAATCTTGTAAACCGTTAGAAATAGAACAAAATTGTGGTGTCCATTTTCTCCAAAACCATAAAAGATAGAGAGTATCCTCGATCCATAAAGATGGGTATTATAAATTTGACCGCTATGCGTTCGCGTTTCTGTCTGTGACATCGTAGGCTCCTAAACGGATGAACCGATTTTGTGTTTTTGTTTGTTTGAAAGATAATTTAATAGAGAGTGTTAGCTATGTTTCAAGAAAATCGATTCAGTTAGGAGAGAGCTATAACGAAAAAACCGCTTTTGTCGAGGGTGTTAAAAATTTTTTAAATTTCACTTATTATGTTTTTATAAACAAAAGGAAAAGTAATACTATATTTTTGCGCTCGGTTTTTTATGATATAATTCAGTAAACTTAAAAAATTGCAAAAAGTTTTAAAAAAATGGTTGTCACGATTTTCAGATTTTGTAGAGTAATTAGGATTAGGCAAATATTTTCTAAAAACTTGTCCGAAGTCGATTCGAGAAATCATTTTTATGGATTTGTCTTTATATGAGACCTATCGATTTTTAGGTGTAAAATGTAATAATAATAATTGTTTACCTGTTAACATAGCCTCATTAACAATACATAAACCCGTTAATAACACGGCATCACATGGCATAATACATCCATGTTTTGGTATTGCTATAACATCACCAGGCACTAAACGATTCACTTCAATCGTTTTAAATTGCCATGTTTCCACATTTTCATCATTAGTAACACCGAAACTAGGTCGATAAACATCCAAATTTCGACTATATGATGATTCAACCAAATTATGTAATGCAATACTTTGCTAAAAATTGTAATAAAATATTTTAAACACAATATTAATAAATAACATAGCCATATACCACTGATATGTTTTTGAAAATTAGCGAAATCAAAAGAATTACATGTGGTCTAAAGCTTTTGAGCAGCACTATATATTAGTGAGGTGACGAATATTCTTACATATAATATCGTGTGTAAGAATATGATAACATATGTAAGTACAAATATGATACGTCTTTTGTCATTATATTCAATGAAAAAAATCAGCAGAGTCTAACAAATAAGGTTTACATTTTTTTACTCGTGGCACTGACATTTTACCTTTAAAATTCCATAGCTTGAACCACCTTGTAAATAATTTTTAATTGTATAAACAAACCTTTTTTGTTTGATATAATGATGTAACGACTGAGACAATTGATAAGAATAAAATGCATGTTGCATATTGATAATATTCATCATAGGACCAAAGTATTATTGAAAATGTTTGAAACACATAAAATGGATGAAAAACTTCGGTTATAAATAATGTCCAATATGATTTAATTTCAATATGAATTTTATTTAAACCATGTAATTTGATTCTGAAACAAAAATTTTGTTAGAGTATGATACGTTTAGTCTCTATAAACCAATTTTAAGATCAAATTATATGTAGTGACGATAATGGCAAATCAAATCGGAAAAAATGTTACAATTAGGATTGGCAACACAAAGTTCCAGGAAGTCGGATAAAAAAACCAGAAAGTCGAGACATAGTGAAATCCAATTATATCAACGAATTATAATATTTGTATACTCAGTGTTTCTATATTGAAATATTTAAATAAATATGCCTCAAATAATTTAAAATAAAAGCTGCTCAGAATTTTCAAATTTACTTGAATATGAAACAAATAATCCAAAAATATCTTTTTTTACTGAACTGGGGAGAATTTATGTTGATATCGGGTTCGAGAGTCTCGCGATCAAATTTGGAGGGGTGGCAACATTAGTTATATTATTAAGTTATATTTTACAATTAGCAGATCGATATTAAACTTCTATGATATTGAAAAAAACAGTTCTCGGTAAGGATTTTTTAAAACACGCAATCGATGATGCAGGCACAGTTAATTAATTTAAAATAAACATTCTAAAATAAATTTTCCAAATAAATGTATGTACTTAAATGGAGAAATTGATACGTTGTCATTATAAAACTATATGTTTAAATACTCAGAAATTAACTTGTTTAATAAATAAATGTTTCGTAGGAAAAGACAAACTGAAGCTATATTCAAATAGATTTTTTATTACGTCCTCCCGAAAATACGTTTCTTATAGGATCAGTTCGAAACCGTGATATATTAATGTCCTTTATAACCAGCTAAAAAGTTAATATCTCAAACGTTTCTAAATTATTAAATGTGAGTTGGAAAAGAATAATATCCTGTAAAGTTACAGCATGTGGGGCCCGAATTTCCACAAAATATGCTTAAAACTTAGAGATAATACCATAGAGCTGTATAGATAAATGATAAGTGACCTGGTGGATTAAATTAGAATTACTTAAAAGGTGGTCCACTTCCTGTTTTAATTAGTACGAATTTTTATTGCGCTGGTCGGATTTATCTGATTTAAATTTGATTATTTTAATTAGCCTTTAAAAGTGGTAGGTAAAATTATTGCCGTCTGGTAGCCTAAATTGGAACTACTGAAATCGGGCCCACTTTTTGTTTTAAGTATGAATTATTATCGCCAGTTTGAGGGTTGCAACTTCCAGTAAACAATAGACATAAGTTACGTAATAAGTGAATTCTTGACTGCAATGAGAGAGGTAGAAAGAAACAGAAATTGTAGGCGTATAAGAGAGACAAGGGCAGCTAGAACAATTTAGAATTGTTGACTAAACAATTTAGAATTGTTCTACGGTAACTGTTTTATTAATGAAAGAACAATAAAATCGTTGATAAAAGAAACATAACATTATTAGGCATAGTTATAAGCATTTTCACGGATTTTTTTCAAAATTTTTAATTTTTATATACTTAAAAATTTTATAGTTTTTCCTTGCGAGGTAGTATATTTGAAAAACATACTCAAAGTTGGTAAGTCTACCTTAAAATTGATAGCGTTAGCAACACTACCAACAGATAGGTAGAAAGAGACAGAAATTGTAGGCGTATAAAAGAGACGAAGACAGCTTTACGCGTCTACTTTATTTGACTCTCTGCAGTTATAGTATACTATCTACCAACTTTTTAAGTAAATAAAAATTAAAAATTTTAATAAAACTCCGTGAAAATGCTTATAATTTGATCAACGTTTTTATTGCTCTTTCATTCTAAATTGTTTAATCATAATATTAGGTGACAGATCTAGTTTTTAAAAAAGGAAGAAAGATTAGATCTATAAACTACCTACTTTTTAAATCATATCTATCACCTAGAATCTAGATAGATTATCGATTGGCAACACTCAGCTATACGCACCTACTTTATCTGCCTTGTCCTCTCTCTACTCCGATCAAACGTTTGGCATCAACTTTGCAACTCTATGGTATTCTCTCTGTGGCTTAAGGTGGTCTTTAATAATTTTAATAAATGAAATATTATGGTATTAATTACTTACAGTTCGTTTTGTTGATCTTCAGTTAAACCTTTAGGTAGATTATTAACTAAGTCCTCCAACTTATATTTTTTATCAACAGGATCAAGTTTTTGAAATTCATGTGCGCCATCCTTCCAAATGTATTTACAATGTTGATATTCAAAAAATCTAATATGTTGATGATTATCATTCAAGTAATAGTCAACTTCATGAACAGGAATTATTGATGTTTGTTGTAAATTATCTCTTACTAAAACAACAGAATAATTTTTATACTCTGTATATATGAAATATATATCAAAACAAGGTATAGGTACCAATTTCAGTCCCAAGTTTGAAACGCTTAAAAATATTGATGATACGAACAAAAACGAAAAGAGATATCAAGCTGAAATTTTTATAGCTCAAGACGTAAATAGTGAGTTTGAGTTCGTAAATAAGCAACATAGGTCAATTGAGTCTTGGGTCCGTAGGATCCTTTCATTATAAAATATTGTTTGGAAATTATACAAATTAAGAAAATAAGTTACCGTAAATTAAGATATTAGTTAACCGTAAATTAAGATATAGGAATTAATTGGAATTTTCAGTAAACATTTCTTTTAAATGAAAAATTCAAGTTTAAATTATTTTTTATATAATAAATTAAAACAAAAACTTCCCGTTTCTTGAACAATGCTAAATTTTTGTAGTTAAAGTCTAAAAAGGATGGCTTTCCCATAAGAACTTACGGTAACTTATTTTCTGGAAAACTTTCATAATTTTGAGACAATTTAAAAAAAAATGTAAATTCTCTAATTAACATGTTTAAGAACAATTTCTTAAAATTTTAAGTTATTAAATTTTTTGTTTTAATGATGTTTATTTTTTTTTTTTTTCTGTTGCGCCTCATTCGGTCTCAACAACCTTAACAACAATTATGTTTTATTGAAGTTGCTCAGTGCCCAATTTCTAACACATTAATTTAATTTAATCTAAAATTCAAGATTATTCAAAAATTGAAACTGTACTATGATATAATTAATAACTAAATGAATTCGATAGTTTTACACGAGGGATGTGATATGTACATTTCAATGTAAATGTTTATATTAAACTACTAATTATATAGCTAGGGATAACTCCAAATATACAATTTTTAGGGTTCCGTACCCAAAGAGTATCCAACGGGACATTGTGTGAAATCTCCGCTGCCAGTCTGTCAGCAGGCTGTATATCATAAACTGCAATATTTATAAAAGTAAAAATTTTGGCAGAGTGTGTATTACTAATGAATAACTAGAAATAATATAAATCAAGTGCGAATTTAGGGTTCCGTACTTTTTTTTTCTTTTACAACAATATTTAATAAAGAGTACAGAGTATTACATCTTGTACGATGGTACAGAGCCGTGTGCTAGTACGAATCCCACTTGACCAAATTATTACACTAATTAATATCTAAAGTATAATAGTATACAATTAATTGAAATTAAAACTAAATCAAAAAATATGTTTAAATTTAAAATATCTATAATCAGATTTTTAAAAATTCTCCCGTTCGTTTTTTCGGCGGGATAGGAGAAAATAGTAGTTTTTAAGAAAACACATTTTGGAAGAAATCGGAGTGTAGGGAGTTATTTTTTTAAATCGGAATGGCACACAAGTTTTTGGCACAAAAAACCGAAAAAGCTCTTTGATAAAAAACAAAAAAAAAAGAGATGTTGTAAAGCAAAAAAAATTGAGAAAAATGAGACTAGTCAAATCCGATCGAAACTTTACGAAAAAATACGGTTTTATTGTGAAAAAATCGTGTCTTTCGCCATTTATTTTCGTGGCTATTTGCTCGGTTTTTGCATTTTCGCGAATTGTGAAGAAACCTTATATTATTTTGCAATGAAAATTTTTTACAAAAAAAATTACCATTAAAAGCTACAATAGACCTTTTTCACATTTTTTTTTAAATGAAAGTAAAAGTCTTGAAAAATGGTCTAATTTATTTTCCCCGATTTTTTTGGAGCCAAGTGACCGAGAAAACAGACAATGAAAATCATTAAAATTCAAATTGGCGAAAACGATACGGAAACACACGAAGTTACACGAAGGTCGGTTTGACGTCATTTAAAGTTGATAATAATCATATATTAATACGAATGTTAACACTGTTTTATTGTCATTGCTTGTCATATTGACATCACAGATCACGTGTGCTTTTAACAATTTTTTTGATAGTGTTTTTATTGTTAAAAATGCGTAATTTTCGAGTTACAGGCTCTACTCGACCTATATTTTCTTTAAAAATTAACAAAAAGCATTTCTGTTTTTCATGGAAAACGTCTACTAGAGCCCAGAACGATTTTCTGCGAGTCATACAAGCCGAGAAAATAGATTTAGTTGTTTGTTATAATATATTACGACACACATTTGGGGGCGTATATCTGGGGTTTGTGACATGAGGGTTGGGTGGATTTTAAATATTGTGTCGTAACCATATTGTAACACAGCCAAAGTCCTTAAAAAATTTTTTTTTTCATTTCATATAGAAGTGCAGTAGTAATTCATGTAGTCATTTTTATGCAACCCAAAAAATTTTTTTAACTTTTTTTTTTTTGATTTGAAGAAGGTTCTAGTGAAGACTTTATAAATTCATGCTTTTTCTTACTGGCCAATATTTTAATTTATTTACTACATCCTGTCTAGCATAACAGCATTTTGAATTTAAAAGTCTTAAAGATAAACCAATAAACCGGTTTGGTAACTTTCAACCACAATTAATATTTTTTGCAAAATGTAAACCGGCGGGGAATTTTGACATTTTATTAAAAGATATTATTAAAGTATACACCAAAATCTAGTTTGTTTTCTTTACATACTTTGTAAATTTTTAAACTCGAAACGAAAAAGAGATGTGTTATAAGCTTAACGTATCTGTTTGTCTGTCTGTGGCATCGTAGCTCCTAAACGAATTTTGTAAATTTCACTAGTTATAAGTAACGATTTATTAATGAGAAATGAATGAAAAATAATGTTAATAATAAATTAGATCACAAAGAGTGGAAGTGAATTTAAGAGGCATAGATATGCCGTCGTATACGTAACATAACTTGTAATCATAATTATAATATGAAAATTTCCCCTAATTTCCTAACCCAGATTTTTCAATGTTAAATTTTACATAAAGGGTGTCTCGACAATCCCTACCAGTGTAAATAAGATTCATGATATCAAAACTTTGTCCAGACTAATAGACTGTGAGATACTTACACAAAATTTAAAACTATTTGTTACAATGTGGCAACACGTTAATTTGTCGAATTATGTAATTATTGAAAAGAAAATGACGGAGTGGCATTATGATTTTCGTGTAGGATAATACTAATTTAAAAAATTTTGCCTGTAGCAAATACCAGCACCGTAACAGCAAACAGTGTGACGATTTTCCATTCAATATCTACGTAATTCCATCTATTAAGGAGATCCAAGTACTAGGTAAGTTAAAAAGCACAAATATTTAAAAAATAAAGAAACTTTTATTTCTTATTATTTGTTTTTCTTATTTAAAGTTTTTTTAGAAACATTTTTTTTTGAAAACCCGGCGGTATCAATACAATTCCAAAATATTGCGTGTAGTTTTAAAGTAAATCTACAATGCTCTTGAATTATGACCATTCGAAATGGGGTATTCTACTATATTTGAAAAACTACTTCAAAATGTTGATTTTCTTAAGAAAAATCCACAAAATAAATTTCATTCGAAATGGAGTATTCTATTATATTTGAAAAACTACTTCAAAATGTTGATTTTCCTAAGAAAAAGCCACAAAATAAATTTTAATTTTTATCCAATTTCATAATTTATTTGTCACTACCGAAAGTACCCTATTAGCCGGTATATCAAATTATACTTTTCTCAGAATATTCTATATGTTTCGTCTTTTGTGGAGCACTCTGTAATCTATTTTTATACATTAAACATTTATCGGATGTATGATTTGAAGGGTCATATTATGTCTATTATTCCCTCCAGTATGTTCCATATATCTAAATATCTAAACTAACCTACGTTTATAAACTATTTTTTGTCTGCGGTTCCGCCGCGTGTGTTTTTATGTGGGTCAATATTTTTAATAATTAGGTCAATCAGTTTCTCAAGATGTTTAGTACAATAAAAGGATTCCGTCATAAGACCTATGAGAGGAACAACAAAGAATATTTCTAATCGGTTGAGTTTTTTTTATGCTGGGAAGTTATGCGTGTGGACTTTAAGGGTCGCACCAGATCCTACCCACGGCTTATTTTCCTGTAGGGACTATGTTTTACACCAATATTTTTTGTTAATAACACGAGTATTTGGAGCGTCTAGTCTACGCGAAACGAGTACTCAGCCGAATTCACTGTCACAGCGGAATACTCGTTTAATGTAAACAAAACTTAATTCTATGTAAATACAAAATTGTATTACTCACCTAAAACAAATGTTGCTTGATCTAATTTTACGCTCGTATAAATATATTTTAGTAATTTTGGGTACCAATTAACCAATAAATAAGGTATGCCCAAAAATATGATTGCAAAAAAATGATAAATTATTGATTTTTGTCCATTTTTACGTAAACCAAGAACAGTAATAATAACATGGTCATCTTTTGAATGTTCAATTGTCTGATAATTATTTCCAATAATTGGTATATATTCAGATTCATCTGTAAAATAAAAACATTAAGTTAAAAGGGAAGAAATTTGGGGTCTAGAAAAATGTTAAAACTAAGTCTATTGGTATTATTTGTTAATAGTTTTTATAAAGAAGTTTAAGGAGTTGCAAAATCATCACCAAACAGTGCAGTTAAGTTGGATTTAGGGAAAATCTCGATCGAAGCTATTATATTGCAACATCTTGTAAACTATTACTGTCGAATTCATTTAAGCAACAAAATATTACAGAAAATTTTTACAGCTTAAACGATACAACCGCAATAATTAAGAACAAATTATTGGAATTAGGATTTAATGCGACGGGTGTGGCTCATGACAATTATTTGGAGATCAGAAAACATGTCAAAATTAAAGTGCATAAGTACTTCCTGAAGGAGAATGCGAGGAATAAAGATTCATTGAATCATTCAAAATTGGATCGCTATGAGGTTGGAGCAATGTATATAAATTAAATAAACAGAGATGTAAGAAGGATAAGTGTTATTTTCAGAATGTACAGGTTTGCTTGGGAAGAAAAATCGAAGCAGGGGGAGGATTTGACTTTACACTAACCCCCTCTCGATAGTAAAAAAATAATTGTGTCCTTTGACTTTTACACGCTAAGCCCCAAAAAATGTAACATTTCAATGGACTAATAACAAAAATACGTTTTGCATTGGTGGCCTTGTATCTTTAGATGAATCGGTTAAAAACTTGTTAAAATCAAGGCCTCGGCAGATATATTTGGAAGGGATTCGCGGTAATGTATTTTTAAAGTACTTCATAGTTCAAGAGGTAAGTGAGAAAAGTAGGAAATGGTTGCATCTGGATTTAAGTGCCAGTCACAGATGACCTATCTTCAGCTTTGTAGCAAGGCATGATCAGGGAAAAATATATCATCCCTGACTAGGGGGAAATATTTTTACTCTAAACGAGATTAGGATTTGTTAATTATTGTTTTTACTTTTATCAGTTTCTCAATTAATGTTAGTATAATTGAAAATTTGATAATAAGCAAAGTTGAAGAAAATAAAACTTTCTAAAATTTATCAATTAATGATCATTTTTGCTCAAAGGTTAATGTTTACAGATATAGAGGGTGGTCCAAGTTATAACAACAGGATTTCATAAAATTTTATCCAGTGCCCCATGCTTATAGCATCATTTTCTTTTTCTTTTAAGGTTCATCAAATCGAATTTTTAACCTATAAAGTAGTAGCTAGATCCAATTTCTCGATAATGCAATTTTAATTTTAATATTAAATCAATACAAATAAAAAAAATTGTGATTCATCTAAATATCAAAATCTTTATGAATCATCTAAAAAATCCCCTTTGTGTTTAGAAAAAAAAATTAACAATATAATTTTCCCTTAGATAATCAAAAATAAGAAACAAAATTTTGGAAACTTACATATAGTGTGATCTACCATCGCTAATACAAAATTAAAATTAAAACGAATCGTCCTTTTTTATTTATATATTTTTTTTAAACAAAAATCACACAAAAAAACACTTTCACCGTCGACACAACATTTCTGCACTAAATTATTAAATGATTCGGAAATAATTTAAAATGAAACAATGAAAATACTGGCGAGACTCAATATGTTCGGAATGAAAATCAAATTACATTTGAAGGACCTGGCTTGCTGTTTGCTCCTACCTACTAGAAATCATACGTACAATGTTGTTATCAATACTGAAAGTCAATTTGAATGATTTTTTACCCACCACGAAATTATTGGCCACATTGGTTTTAAATAACTGATAAGATGTTATGATTCATACTCATCTATTCAAATATAAATAATAATTCACTAAATAGATTTAAGCCATTACATTTTAATTTAAACCATTTTTAATATTTATAAGTTATAATACATCTATCTTATGTCAGAGAAGCCGAAGGTTAAGGTATTTTAGATATATACACATTTTTATTCAAAATTACGTGTTCTTGAATTTTTGAACTTTAATTTTTATAAAATACTTTTTTAATTTTTTTCAAATGTTTTCAAAAATTTTATTAATCAATAATTATTTCCCTTTTTTTTTTTTAAATAAAAATACGGTTTCATGTTTTGATATTTTTTGACAAGCACTAATTATTTTCTTGACAGTTCCGTACACATGTCCTTAAAAACATAACATTCCAACATAACCTTTTAATTTTTTTATGTCAATATTTTTATTAAAAATGAAAAACATTTATCTAAACAATATTTTTATTAAATACGTAATATAAATATTTCTGATTAGTTAGAAAATAATTTCAAGTATGATTTTCAATAATTACGTATGCTTTGTATTTTAAAGGCTTAAAAATGATCTTTTTTGAAGTCCATTCACGTTCACGTTTCTATTTTTATGGCAGATGCTTATATTTCGTTTTTGTCGATTCCAGAAGTATAGATTCCATAACTAGTCTATTTTTGCGATTTTATTAGACTATATAGTTCATATATCCTGTATTCGAGCCTATTATTATGATTTCTACGTTTCTTCGGGAATTAACAAGACTTCAATAATAAATAACGAAAAGAATGTTACACTGGATCATGTAGCACTTAGGCCTTCGGGTACTTATATCCCGTTTTGAAAGCCCACCGTCACTGATAGGAATGTTTCTATTTTTATGGCAGATGCTTATATTTCGTTTTTGTCGATTCCAGAAGTATAGATTCCATAACTAGTCTATTTTTGCGATTTTATTAGACTATATAGTTCATATATCCTGTATTCGAGCCTATTATTATGATTTCTACGTTTCTTCGGGAATTAACAAGACTTCAATCAACGCAAGCTTCAAAATATGAAATTCTATTGTTAAAATTTCTAATAAAGTTTCTTTTATTTTTTAGAAATGGATCATGAAGATGAATTTTTGAACACATTTTTTTCTCATTTATCGCATCTATGCTTTGATAAAGCAAAAGAATATTTGGTAATTATTTTACAAAATTCTTATAAAAACATGCAGCAAATATCATCTCATTGAACCTTTTTTAAGTATTTTTTCTAAAACCATTCGAGTAACAATTTTTTTGTTTACCAAAATTTCAACCCATTTTTGAAAACTTCATAAGCACATTAATTTTTAAAATATTGTGGCCTAAATTATTATGAGTGTTTCATAAAGGAAATCTGACAAAGATATCTTGATTATTATAATTTTACTTTTCGTAAAAGCATAATATAAAAAAAAATTTGTTTTAGGAACGTGAAAAAGAAGCATGTAAAAGTATTCCCTTGACACCATGGGCCATGTTATTGACACATTTACCGCAAATGTTATTAGCTGAAAAATCGTACATTGAATTGGGATGTTTAACTACTAAAAATAAAGGATTTTTAAGAAAAGAAGTATATTAAAATAAAAACTCATTAATTCATAGACGTATAATATCTAGACTGAGCATTTGTTCGCAAAATTTGCCTAATATTAGACAGAGACAACTTGCTTATGGTAATAGATCCATTTCATTTACTTAAATGAACAAGAACATTATCTTTTTTAAGTAGTTTATCGAATTGTAATAAAAGAATAATTTGTGAACGCACGCAGTCTATGTGTAATATGTCTATGGATTCATCATATACACATAGTTTAGTTTACAACTTCGCATAGACATCTCTTACGAGTATGACAGAATACATGCATTAAGAAATGCATGTAAGAAAGAGGTATTATAGACACGTGTTGAATGCATTTTCGATACGCGTTGAGTTATATGACTAGAGTGGGAGTACTATTAATGATTGCATATTATCAAATCAATTAATAATACTTGCATTCAACGAAAAAACCCCACTCTCTACAAGCACACAACAGAATAATCATCGCACAGCTTATAAAGCGAACCGAACATGACACTTTTGCAACTTCTTTCATATAACATCTATAATACCTCTTTCTTAGATGCATTGCTTAACGGATGTACTCTGTCATACTCGTGGGAGATGCCTATGCGAAGATGTAAACTAAACGCAGTGTATAGCTCAAATATTTGTGTTATTTGTTTTAATAGAATTCATTACGTGCCATTTATGATGGATTGCGAGTAGAAATGAAACGTTTAGAAGATGTTACAAAGTTAAGTCAAGAAATTGATGAAAATTTCAATGGCGATGATCGTCCAGTACCTTATTACATTGCTGAGTTTTTAACAGCACGTATTGACTTGATTGATTTGTATCCTTTTTTAGAATTTTATCAATATTTCAATCTGAAGCACTTAGATTTAGATAGGTCTTCTTTGGGTGTAGCTCATATTCTGGAGGCAAAGATGCTTCATTGTAGTAGGTTCTACTAAAATTATACGAAGCTATGCGCTTTTATCGACGTCAGAGGCGAAGCATAACGTCTACTTTAGTACTTTATCGGAATTTCACTAAAAATTTCTAAGAAAATTGTTATGTTACTCCATTCCCTTTCAAAAATTCAAACTTATTCAGCGAATTAATTTCTTTAACTAAAAAAATTAGATACGAAAAACTGTTTCAATTAGGATCCTGCAAAAATGTTAAATACACAAATGTCCTATCACAAATTGAATTAATGCAAAAAAAACATGAACAAGGTTTTACTCATATAGCGTTAACTCCAATCAAGGCTGTAGTTACGTAAGTAAAAGTTTTCCATCGGAATTAAAAAATATGAAATTATTCTACGTTTTAATGATTGAATGCTTTTGGGCGAAAAGAGCAACCAACACACAAAGATTAGCCCGTAATTTAATGATCGCTTTCACAAGTTTTTTTGTGTGTATAATTAATTTATTCTTTTTGCTTCGGTGTAGTACACTAAATGTACTACTTATACTTATTGTAAATAGTGTATATGTCTATCCTTTTTACTAAATAGCGCCGTTCAACTAGCGGCCTGAATGATATTCAGCCAAAACATTTGATATAACATTTAATGAACTGGTTGGCTGATGCTTAGACCTTTCATACAATAGAGTGATCATTTCACAAAAAGATGAATATTCAACATTAGAAATTGTTTATTTACGTAATTTAAAATATAATTTATTGTTATTTGGTAATCATGAGACCAAATAGCGTAACTCAATAATAAAGTAAACATGTTAGTAATTAAACTAGTTAAATTTCCATGGCATTTGGATCCGCAAAGGACTTTGTTATTAAAACAAGCACATCTTTTATTGATCTAACACATGATCATCACATCACAGTAGGTTTACAACTTTCTGAATTTTCGTCACCATAATTTGTACCTGAGTACTACAACTCTTGCCGTGAAAATCAGTTTTTAATAGTACCATTCTTAGTTTCAACTTTTTTCACTACATTCTTCCATTGTACTTTTTTTTCCGTAAACGCAATCAAACTGTGAGAAACATTAACAATATGGTTGCTTGTCGTCGCCATATTGACAGTGTGTGGGTTTCAGCGCCAGGGGGTATAAAGTTGAACTAAATTAAAACGGCTAAGATAAGCAAGTAGTTGAACGTTATCCAAGTCATTCGCCTGGCTCTTTGATTTGAATGGCTGAATATGGTTCAGACTGCTCATTGAACGGCTTCGTTTAGTTGGCTGCGACGTATACACTAGGAAACAAAAAGAAGTCTGAGCACGACATATGTGTTTTACATTTGTAGCGCAATTTCAAAAATTCTTAAATAAGTATGCCTTATTTCTGATGTAGAATTAAAAAGAGAAAAAAACATAAATATAAAATTTTAGTTTAGAAATCGAAATATTATCTCATTTGTTGGAGGCACTTGATAAATTACAAAAATTGGAATTCATTCCTGCAGTAACACAATTATATGGAGCGCATACAAGAATTTTAGTATGGGAAAATAGTTTGCAAAATAGAGAAGTATGTCACTTCTGTATCAGTTTAATCCTTGACGATTAAATTATTCTCTTCACTATTTCAGACTTGGAAACTAGGTTTTGGTACAACATTTCTAAAAAATAATCCACAACCGTTATTATTTCAATGGCTAGTCAAATTAAAATGTTCAGCATTAAGTAAATTCAGTCTTTATTTCCATAATACCTTGGCACAACAAACTACTACACAAGAAATGAGACAATTATGTTCTAAACAACAAGTTGATTACTATGCTAAGTAAGTACGATAATCTAACTGAACTTAGTCTCAATACTGAGTAATTCTTGAATACATTTTTAATAATGGTTAGTTAAGTTCTATTTAATAAGGTAAATTTTTTTATATCTGGATATTCCAGGCTCGTGCACACGGGAGAGGGGATTTGGAGGTGACTGTGATATTGATAGTGACTGAATATCACATTTTCAGTTTAAATGTTCTCTTACTCGAAAAGAATTTCTTCTTTTTATTGACTTTATGATATAACATGATGAACCAACGTTTGGTTACGTCCTTGAGTGATTCCTACACACGGGCCTGATTTAGTCTATGCATTTATTTACATAAACCTATATGAACATCTAATTAATTCTAGAGAGTATTTTTTAATTTAAATGTAATTATTTAAATTTTATTGCTAGGTTATTATCCTTTCATCGACGCTATGATGTTACATTAATTTGCCTATTATACGATAATCGAGGTTACGAAACGGAGAATGATACAGACAAAAATAACGCATTTTCAGTAATTGTATGTTATCCAACTGTGAGTATTACCTGCTTTTATGTTTTTTGTTTTTTTTTTTTTTAGTTTAAAGAGATAAATTCTTGTTAAAGTTATTATAAGGAATTTTAATGACTGACTTCAGCTGAGGTAAGTTGAAGATCTCAGTTAATTTATTAAACGCTCGCTGAAAAAAGAACTAGTACCAGCCCCATACATATAATGCCAGTACTATGTTTCCATTCTGTATGGCTCACTTTGACTGTATGTAGTCATTGACTGCGGGTGGCAAATACGGGCGCTGAAAGCCATTTTCAGATTTTGGCACCCCAATATCTCCTTTAAGTTGAATGTAAACATAAAAGAGAAATTGAGAAACTTATTTTTTTTTTCACTTTTAGTTTTTATTTTGACACTTGCGATTCCTTCCGACTTATTTAATGAATTTTATTTTTATTTTTTTCACGTAAAAATATTATTGAATAATTGTGGATTTGTTGTTTCAGAAAAACGTAATGTACTTAATAGATAATTTTATAAAAATAATAACTGAAAAGAGTCCTGATTTATCAAATGTTGATAAATATGCATTTCTTTATAATCCAGAGGTAATGTTAATTTTTTTAAACTTAATTGATATTATAGTAATATACAGTGTGTTCATTTCAATCAAAACTACCCGTCCTTAATAACACTTGACCTGATGTAATTATTATTTTGAGTGAAAACACGTCGATTTAGATATCGAAAGGGAAGATCAGAAATGGTATCTAGTGAATTTTAGGTTTCATTCCTGAATGAAATCAATTATTATTTGTTAAAAACTGCGGAGAAATTATTTTATCTCATGTTCGAAATGGTCATCATTATTTACCATACAAAAATACATTCTGTTTTCGAAATCTTCGTTAACTTTGACGAAGAATTGCGAACTTTGACGTTAAATAGAGAATTTTATGTCCTTTCAAATTATGTGTTGAATTTCCCCCTCGATATCTAAATCGACATAATTTTACTAAAAACATTAATCATATCATGTCAAGAGTTATTAGGGTGGATACTTTTAAAATGAACGCACTGTATATTACTAATATGTAGTAATCTTTAAATATCCTATAATCGAAAATTTATGTAAAGGTAAACTCAATAGTTTTTCTACTGTGTTATAGGATAATCATACATATACTATTGCAAATATTGAACAAAGAATACATATGTTATTAATATTTGATGGTAAAAAAACTGAAAAAGATATTCACATAAGTAATTTCATTACTGAAATATCAGGTCAATTAAGATTTATTAAAAATTTTACCAATTTGAAAATCTCATCCAAGTAATAATGGTTAAAACAAACTATAAAATGAAAGCGAATAGAGTTATAACTCACTTCGAAATATCTAATATTACAGTTCCTGTCGTTGATTTTATTAAGCTTCAAAGTTTAATAAAACTACAATAGCTGATTACACGAACTCTCTTTCGTAGAAGAAAAAATGCGGCAAGTACAAATTTACAACACTATTCTACAAGAATCCCACGCGTTTATCTTGTAGGAATATCTTTTAGATATAACGGAAACCTACAAGTTGACAAAAAAAAGAATTTAAAAATAGTTATAAAAATCACGGCTCACTAAAGGAATTTACGCATGACCGAAAATTGAAAAATGAGAGTAAGTGTGCTTTACTGCCGCTCTTTCTTGTGAGAAAGAGTGTTCGTGTATAGCTATTCTAAATATTTTTTTACAATTATAACAATTTGTATTTATGCCTTTGATAAAAATAAAGTACAAAATAAAATATTAATATATTATTTTTCGTTATTTTTTCCATATTTTGTGTTTTAACATTCCACATCACTACATCTACCTACACTCACGAATCTAAGATCAGCACTTAGATGGTTAGAGCACCTTTCTAGCACGTACAGGTATTACGCAAAAAACTTAATAAAAAAATATTAATTTTTACTGCCGAATGCGTTGCTGTGTTAGAAGCCCTAGAATATGTGCTTTAATCCCATACAGCTGATGCAATAATAGTATCTAACTTGAAAAGCCTCCTTTCGATCCTATCCATTTCAATTTCCAATTATAAATATTCCTTATAAAGTCTGAGCTCTACAAAATTATTAATGAAAATTATTTTGGTTCTTTTATATACGGTGTTCCTCCCACATCGGCCTACGAGAAAATGAAACGATTTATTTATTAGTTAAAGAAGGGGCATTCAATGGAGAAAACAGAATGCATTTATCACCATCATACAGCTGTCTCTATTCAGGGTGCCGAACTCAGATTATAGAAGACTGGAAAACAGATGGGATTATGACTAATGTTATATCTCAGAGCTCAAAATGCGTTTATTGCCATTCAAATAATATAACTTTTCATTTTAAAAGGTGGTTACCTTTTGTTTCGGACAGTTTGTTAAAAAACTGTAGCTTTTTCCAAACTGAACTGATTTTCCTGAAACATAGCTAAGAACCACTAAGAACACTTTCCATTAAATGACCTTTCAAACAAACAAAAAAATCATCTTGCGTTTAGGAGCTACGGTGCCACAGACACTCACACCAACACGCATAGCGGTTAAATTTATAACATCCCTGTTTTGCGTCGGGGGTTATAAAAGGTAGGTATGCATTTTCGTAACTAACAACAATGAGTTGTTTTAAAAAATAACAATAAATTCAATTTACTTGATCATAAAATATTGAACTTTGTCATTTGTTTAAATCTTCTGTCACTGTTGGTAACGAATGTTTGAATTGGTTTGTATAAATATTTAGTTTGCTTATACGAAAATTTTTGTTGCAATTCGTTCGTGAAGTAGTAAACATGGTTAGACCCTTACTCCGCTTAAGAAGGTTACCTTTTTATTTGCAAATCCGAAATCAAGAAACGTCTACTAAAATAAAATCAATTGGTAAGGAATATAGTAAATATGGATTTGATTTGTCATTTGAATTATTATTTTTTTATAGAATCTGTACCACCAGCTACAACTGCCTCATTACACTCCACTGATGTGGGTACTGTTTTGGGCGAAAGTACAATTCAAATAAAAACTCCTTCACTAAATGAAATTAGGGTAAAGGAAGTTGATGCTGCTACTCAGACAGATAGTTCACTCAAATTAATTCAAAATTTTGATGAAGTACCTGGACCGAGAGTTCTTAAAAATGTTGCTAATATTCTACGGTACATTCCAAGTTTAAGTACGCATGTAACTGCAACCACAATACAATATATATTAAGTACTGGTAAGCAAAAAAAAAAAAAATTCAAATACATATGTTTATTTGTAACAAAAACGTTGCCATAGAAAAATTTTTGCCTCTTTACACTTACCCATTGGTCTGAGCCATCAATCACATTGGCCATTGGCCAGTGTTCCGAAGCTATCGAATTCATAGAGCACGATCTTGTAGAGAACTTACTTTTGGATACTGTATACTATTAACTAAAAAGCGCAATATCCACAAATAGATATTAGAAGGAAAAATAATAAATCTAAAATTAATGAAGCCCCATCTCTTTGGCTGGCACAAAACTCGCGAATAATTTTTCATGATGAAACATTTAGTCTCGAATATGCAGATTTTCTTTAGCTACGCCGCCAGCTTGAAATTGTTAAATAACAGTTATTTTCCAATTTTGTTTCGAAATTTACGATTAAATTTGAATAGTTAAAATATTGACTATAAATATGATCAATTCAGGATCTCAGTTAGTTGGAGGCGCTGATTCAAGATTTATAAAATGGTTATTTGATGAATATGGTCCTGTAGTACGATTAGAGGCACCTCTAGGTGGCAATATTGTTATATTAAGTAGACCAGAACATGTGCATGCCGTTTTTAAGAATGAAGGGCCATACCCTATTCGATCAAGTCTTGATTGTATTGAAAAATACAGATTGCAACATCGTCAATATAAACAAGCTGGACCTTATATTATGTAAGAAATTTCGATAAAATTATTCGAAATATGAAATAATTTATTCAAATTTTCATATTAGGCATGGTCCCGAATGGATACAATTAAGAAGTAAACTTCAAACTCCATTAGAAAGTATGCTTGATATACACTTCCAAAATTTACAATCATCTTGTGATCGTTTTGTTAAAATAATTAAAAGAATTCGAAATCAACAAGAAGAAACCCCTGCTGAATTTCATTCTGAAATTTATAAGTGGAGCATGGATTGTTTAACAATAGGTGAATATACATATCTCGATAAAATCGTATTAGTCAGGACCTTGGTAATTTTTTGAAATTAATATACAATTTGTTAAAACTATTTTTCTGACAAAATCTCAAAAACAATTTGCCAATCATATTTTAGCATCACTTTTTTTTTTGAATAAAATATTTTGTAATTTTCCATAGGTTTTCCATACAGAATTTCATCCTCACTTCCACCCCCCACTTTTCCACCCTCTGGGGGCTAAATATAGATAAAAACTATCCTAGAAGCAGGTTATATATTGTGTAAAATTCGAGCTCAATCAATGCAGAATTTTTAAGTCCATAATACACAAACGAACATAGCATATTTATATCGGAGGACTTAATGCAAACTACTGTCCGTCAATTGGATATAGGGATAGGTATGATTAGCAGATGTTATATCATAGAAGGGGAATTGAATAATTAGATTTAGAGAGCGTCTCCCGAAATAGTTACCCAAGAAACTTTTAACTGTAGTATGTTAATAATTTATTTCTCGTTTAGTTTCGTTTAATAAAGAACTTGGATTTTTGGATGCTGACGGTCTTCGACCAACATCTGAAGCAATGGCATTATTTAACGCACTCAAGGATGCTACAGCGGCTATTCATAAATGTGAGGGAGGATTAAAGCTGTGGAAATTTTTTGTAACTCGAGATTGGAAATTATTGCTCAAACAGCTCGATACTATTGACAAGTAAATTTCACATTTAAAATTATAATTTACAAATTTTAGTCTTAGTCTGTGAGACATTACCCTTTTTGTAAAATGATCAATTGATGAAACATGAAACTTCGTGAGTGGCTTCCTTAGGTGAGTTTACGTTATACTAAAGCTATCGATCTGAAAAAATGCAGCAGGAAATTTTTCGAACACTGACTACTTGATAACATCAATATTCATTAAACAATTCAGCAAAAGTGATCTATATAGGATTTGAAAAGCAAAAATACTTAAATACGGCGACATGTTTGACGTGGTAGACAAGCTCATCGATGCAGTATTTTTATCGGGCAAAATATTTTGTTTAATAATTATTAATGTTATCAAGTGGTGTCCAGATTCCCTGCTGCTATTATTCAGACCGATAATTTAAATATGACGTTATCATGATCATTTGAAAATGTAGTACTTTCGTAAAAAGTAGTAGAAAGTTTGGTCGCCAAAAGGAAGCTATTGACGAAGATTCAAATATGTATTGATCATTTAACAGAGTGCTGTCCCAAGCACTATCTATAAACTTGATCAATTGGTTTTTTTACAGTATTGTCAATAAATATATTGGATCAATTCAATTAGCTATTGAAGATAAAGATTCTAAATTATCAATTGGTCCAAATTCATTAGTTGAAGCATTATTAGTAAAAGAACAACTTCAATCTGAAGATATTTTAACCGTATTGGTTGATTTAATGATTATCGGAGTAAATACTGTAAGATAATTTTCGATTTTCTTGAGATTGTAAATGAGTTTTTGTACTGACAAAAATTTGACGTTTTCAGACATCGCATGCTATGGCATTCTTGTTGTACCATCTAGCACGTAATCCAAAAGTGCAAAAGAAATTGTATAACGAAATAAGAAATGCAAACTTATACGAAATAAACTCTTACGAAAAACTACCATACTTGCAAGCTTGTATAAAAGAAAGTTTGAGGTGATTATTATAATTTAAAATGTTTCAATGCAAGTTTATCAAATTTCTTCCCATTTTTTAAGATTAAAACCACCGATGCCAGTTTTGAGTCGAATACTACAACAAGATGTAATTATTCACAATTACCGAATCCCTAAAGATACATTTGTATTAATGGCAACACATTTAGCAAGTCTACGTGATGAAAATTTTGAAAATCCAACTAAATATGATCCAGAACGTTGGATTGACGATACTGATAGTGGTACACAATCGTTGGCCAGTATTCCATTTGGTTTTGGACCTAAATCATGTTTGGGACAAAAATTAGCGATGTTGCAACTTAGCATGATGACAGCCAAGGTATTATTATTCCATGTTTTTTTCATACTATTTGCAAATCTTTTTGCTAAACGATAATTTTGTTTAAATGATAATTTGCAAAAAAACCTAATTTTTCGGTTGGTAATCCTTTCTTTGGAATAATATTCTATCGAAAAACTAAATCATCATCCAACCGAATATTAAAAAAAACTAATTTTGAATCCCAATATCTAGCGCCTTTTCAAGAGTAATACTTTTCTGGATAGAGGTTAGGTGGAAATTTGCCCCCTTCGAAACTTGCACAGCCGGAATAAATGTTTGTAGGTGGTAAAATTGTTAGCCACGACTTTGACAACAGCCTTTTTATGTTTCCAGTAATAAAATTAAAATAATTGTTAATTGCAGATAATTAAAGAGTTCAATATTCAATACAATTATGGTGACATAACAGCAGGAACAAAAATCTTATCGAATCCAAATCGACCATTGAAATTTCGATTCATTGAAAGAAACTAAATATAATTTTGTATTTATAAATTATCTATTTTTGTGGTTCTTAAGTGTTTTCAAATCGATAGCTTTAAAAAATTTAGAATGAGATATTTGAATAGTTTAATATGCTATGCTTTTTTTCTATTTCTTTTTAAGAATGAAAAATGTTCTTGTAATTGTCAAAAAATATTTCATGTAATGTAGATTTTGTGTAAGCCACAAAAATCATTTTTCTTGTAATTGTAGTTAATGAAACCTTTGAATAAACTTTAATATTTTTCTCTATATTTTGAGATCAGTCATAGTCATTTTAATATTCAATTATAGATTTAAAGACTCTTAAATCAACTGTTGAATAGCCTAAATGAAAAAATTGAATCTGGTGGGAAGACATTAATTCTATTTTGGTCGCGTTCTAGAAATTTAAAAAAATAAAACATGAAAAAATCAAAACCAAAGGCAAGTCAAGCAAATGTATAAAGGGTCTGGAATCTGATTTACGAAGACTTTTTGTAACAATCCGCCTAGTTATAATAAAAATCTGGACACTTTATCATAAATATTATTTCAGATTTGTTTTCTTTATCGTTTATATAAATGGCGATTGGATCCAATTGGTGAATAAAAAAGTTATCGTTTAATAGTTCTCAGGGTCGGCCTTAGCTATCTCAATCGAGTTATGCATTTGGCGACGAGTTATGGTTTTGAGGCATCAGGAATTGCAACAGCATCAGAGACCGGGCTAAATATATCGGTCTTGAACGCGTAAATTTTTCAAATTCAAAGATGTGTGCAGATGTATTTAATATTTCATAAAATATTCGTTGTTTAAAAAACTGTTTAATAACTCAATTACAATCAATATAATATTAAAATTACTTTCCATAATTTTAAAATAAAATTAATCAGATCTTTAAAAAATTTAATAAAAAAAATAATATATTGTTTTAGCACCTAGTTGATATTATACCGTTACTCCTAAAACTATCTTTAAAACCATTTGCTAATGGAATTACCGGCTTTGAACGTGATTTAGGTTCTGAAACAAAACAAAAAATTTGTTTAAATACATTACAACTAATTATTCATAATTTTCCTGCCTATTTATAATTAAAATCAATTTACGGGTATTTAAGGAAATATTTTGTTAATTTCTCTTTTTTCACACACGACGTTTCAATAATAAATAAATTTTATTCAAGTGCTACAAATAAAAAAAATTTTTTGTTATACACTAATATTTCAAAATGGACAAACAAAAAATTTAAATAATTAATTGTAATTAATTTATTGGTCTGTAAAACTTTTTGTTTGTCTATTTTGAAATGTTAATGTATGAAACAACTTTTATTTGTAGCACTTGGAAAAAAATTCAATTAGTATTGAAGTACCATGAGCGAAAAAGAAAATAAAACATTAATAAAGTATTTCCCTAAATACCCGTAAATTGTAGTTTCCAATAGCAAACACCTTATAAAGAGCTTATTTTATTGAATTGTAGCCTCCATTAACCATTATCGATTATCTGGCATAAGCTCCTGTAAATTGCAAGTTATAATAGTTTACATATTAAAAATACTTACTTAATCCTCGAAACAGATAACCCTCAATAACTCCAAAAGGCATTTCAAAAGAAAAACTCCATATTGCTCCAACTATCGTTGTAAATATTAAATCGCCACAATATTCATAATACTGCAATGAAGATAAACCAAATTTATTTTACTGAAGGACCGCGCTCAATTGAATAGGAAAGTAGCTTTCTGTGAAACTTTCTAAGCACATAAAAACTCATATATGTGCGAACATGTGAATATATTTTTGTTTTCTATAAAGTTTCACACAATGCCGTTTTCCTATCCAATCGCGAGCGAGATTCTTTCAATCATCCTGCTTTTTTACTTTGAAATTATTAAAAAAGGCAAAAAAAATACAGTAAATATAAAATTACTTACAGTATTCATGTTATTAAAATATTGGACAGTTTTAACCGAGCCATTTCGATACACCAGTATTGAATAATGGACAATGTACATGCAATATGTTAATTTTGCTAATACTTGAAAGATTGGTCGAGTTAATAACCAATTGATTGGACCTAAAATTTGGATACAAAAATTAACTAGTAACTAGTAAGTAAAAAGAATTGAAAATAATAATTCAAATTAAATAAAAAACTCTTAAAATCTGGATTTTTTTTCTGTATATATTGTTTGTATTGTAAAGGCAGGGTCGGGTTTAAGGGGGGGGGGTAATTGGGGCTGAAGCCTTAGGACCTCACAAGAGTTTGTCAGACCTCTACGTACTCAGCAAGAAAATAATTTACTTCGGGAGCTGGTTTTTACAGAAATCATTAACGATTTTTCGTTAGCTCGCAAAATTCCATTTGCCTAACAATATAATTTAATTGGATTTATTTCTTGTATTTTACAACGATAACCACATATTTTTGTTGAAAGGATTGTGTTTGTCTTACAAAAAATAATTGAAACACTATAAAAATGAAAATTATTTATCTTGATTAATTTTTGACCTTTTTTAGTTTTTGTCGATTTAAACCCGGAAGGACTGGTTTTCACCAAAGATTGTTAATTCATTTTTAAAGAAGGCTGAATTTTATGCAATTTGAGGCCAGAACGATTTTTAAAGGATCGGTAGAATAGGAGATACAGCTTTTCAAAATTTGGCCAATTTTTCAAACTGCACAATTACTCTTCATTCACACATGACATGCTAGACGAAGATGAATTAAACGAAGAATTGCCGGTGCCTGTTTGGAGATTCTTGAAAACCACCTGAAATTTTAAAAGGCGGAGTTTTGGACCAACCAGGTTCTTCAAAGAGGGCAAAGTTTGATTGAAATAATTACATCCTCAAAACTGATGTCAGGTTTTCAGATATTTTTTATCATTAGGCAAAATATTTGGTAAAACCAAAACTGCAGAGTTAAATATAAGAAAACTGAAAATTGTTTATAAATATTAAAACTATGTGTTCGACCATTATAAATATGCTTTTATTCAGATAATTAATGAATCGATGAAAGTTCAATTATTCAAAATAAGTCAAAAATTTTATTGATACTTGAATGAGAAATTGTAGGCACAGGTCGAGGGGCTAGGAGGGAGAAACGAGGGCAGATTTTAAACGATCAAAAATTCACAACTTACCTCCGTAACCAAAACTGCAAGCAAATATTATCCATGATAAAGCAATACTCCAAAATACACGATGCAATGAAGTATAAGTAACATCGATCCATTTTATATATTCATAATTCGGTTGATTTATTGGATACTGAAATAGTATTATTAAAAGCATAACTCCCAGTGATAAAACCCAGCATAAAATATTATATACCTGAAAATTTTAAAATAAAACAAAGAATTATTAATATTTGGGAATATGTATCACATAAATAAAAAAATCGTTATTTCCCCCTCTATATCATGCGGATAAAAATTTTTATGGGTGAAATTGATTTCAAAACATGCATACTGAGAATGAAAAGCTTTATGGTTTCATTTATAGAGCTTGTACTATTTTTATTTGCAAAAAAAAATATGTTTCCGCCCGGGATCGAACCGGGGACCTTCCGCGTGTTAGGCGGATGTGATAACCACTACACCACGGAAACTATATGCTACAAAAATATTAATTTTAAATTGTTGATCTTTCCTATTAAAATATTGGAAAAATTTATTATTTTTTATCTTCAAAATTAGCAAAGCATATTAAATTGACTCAAATTTATATATACAATGGACAGTTTTGCAAGAATCGATTGATATCTGCAGAAATATATGCGAAATGCTATCCAATAGCACCATTTCCTTGAGCAAGAAATGCGTCACGCAATTGTTCGAATTTTTCAATATTTACCAATTTTTATCTGAGAAACCTGACGTGAAAAAATCATAAAAGTAATTTGAATAAATTGCACTTTTAAATTTAACCAATAAACTTGTATAAAAAGTCAGTGTCAACTAATTCAAAAAGTTATGATTGCAGCTGCAAGAGAGCTACATCTTCAATTATTAGAAGAGCAAAAATGTGTTTAGACATTGTAGGAACATTTTGAACCAAAACTTTAATGAATAAAACATTAAACGACTTTACCCAACAATGTCTTCTGTTGGGTTTTGGACAAAAGTATTATATGAGGTACTTTCGACTTAAAATTATTAAATAGGGTCTTAAACTATGGTAGGCCACCAAGTCACGGACACCCTGTATATACGAATTTATTTGTTCGAAACTTACTGGTGGTATTATAACTTTTGTCTTCTTCTTTTCAAACATAATATATCCAAGTGTAAGACCAATTATGTAAGTAGCAGCTCGAGTATGTGACGGGAAATAATAATAATGAAAAAAATCAATCATTCTTTCACCAAGCCTAAAAAGTATGAAAAAATGTCTCCAATTAAAATTTGCTATACACTTTAGATCCTAATTGTTTAAATGCTATAGTTTAGACATATATATTTGAATAGCTAAATGTTGCGTCATTTCTCAAATAAATTGATCACCTTGGAATTTTATAATCCCCTTGGAATAGTCATTCCAAGCTATATTTAATAAATAAGTCAGAGGGAAAATATTTGTTTGAAAGAATATTTGAATAGTTAAATGTGATTTTTTTGGATCCCCTTGGAATAGTTCAGCAATCAGGGAAAATATTTTATACATCGTAAGGGCTAAAGACTTTGAATTGTAGGGGAAACGAACGGCAACCAATTATTAAATAATATAAATTAATAAATAATACAGTAATACTTACATATCTTTATAGGCTGAGCGAATATCGTAGTGAATGGCTACTAGGCAAGGTACAATAATAAATATCACAATAAGGCCACTAAATAAGTAATATGCAATTTTCTTAAAACGATAAACGAACAACATTATAAAAGGTCCGATAAAAAATAATTGAGTATCAGACGACAGGTACCAACTATGTTGTAAACACTAAAAATACAAAAAATCTCATTTAATTAAGTGTATATTATTATTGAGAAACACGGTGAGCTAAATTATTAGGTACAATAATCTAGATTTTTAATTCAAAGATCTCCCAAAATTTACTTCCAGTGCTGTAGTCAAAGGGATTCCGTTAACAAAATTAACGAAATTGTTAATTTTTAAAATTTACAAATTAATGCCACTTTTCATTAGATCAAACCATATGATATACGTTGTATACCCTTCAATACAGCTTGGTGTCGGAATAAACTAGGTAATTGGGCAACTATAAGTCCACCCACGATAACCTGGCACCCCTTATAATCCCACAAAACTATAACGGTAATTACAATGCAGATTTATTATAAACACATGAAAACTTGTAAATAATTAGAAACTAATTAATATTTATTTTGCAAAGTCCACTTTAATTAAAAATAATTGTGACAATTGTTTCGATTATTTTTAATTAAAGTGGACTTTGCAAAATAAATATTAATTAGTTTCTAATTATTTACAAGTTTTAATATGGATTTCCACAAACTAAAGCTCTCATCAATCAATTAAACACATGAAGTTTTAAGGTAGATGTATTCATTTTTTTTTCGTATGAAGGAAGGATCTTTGGATTTGAAAAGAAGAATACGAATTTTGTACAGAAAAATATAGTACATCTGTTACTAAATCATGCTAACTTTTTTAAGTTAATTAAACGATTAATCATGAACCTTAATTTAAGGTCCATATTAAGGAAACTTAAATTAAGGAGACCGAGGGCCTTAATTTAAGCGAAAAATGTTAAATACATAGGAATAAAATGCCAAAACGTACTGGGTATCATTCTGGCATGTATTTAGGAACAAAAGCAATGCCTCTCCGTTTCATCTAATGTATACAAGGTAGGAGTAACGTAGCACAATCTCTTGTAGTTGTTTGAACAAAATAGCATAAAATAAAGGGGCTATAATAGCGCACTTGTAGGGGGGTGGGTATGATCTAAACTGAACTGTATATATATGTATATAATTGTAGTTATGATCCTCTGAAACACCAACGACATCTTAATTTAATGCAACTTGAGGGACGCTTTCGTAACACAGAGATTGTGCTCAATTACCTCTGCCCTCCATAATAAAGAGTGAAGTATCCACAGCATATGGAGGGTAGAGATAAGGAGGACTATCTTAGTGTATCAAAAAGTGTTAATCGAAAAGCAGCAAATAAGGATGGCGCTACTGTAGCAAAAATTTAAGTTTTAAATGAATGAATGGTGCTCAAAGTAATAAGAGAAAAATAAAGATATAAACAAGTTGTGTTAGAGAATGTTAGAGAAGAGTAGCTAAGTTCACTTTAATAACCTTTTGCTACACAAGCGCCATTTTGATCAATTTTAGAACTGTTATTTGATGTTTTCTGTAGGACACTTTTTTAATTTGACCCCTATTTAGGATGGCCCCCCTGGTAGATGGCCTAGCTATAAAGAATATGTACTGTAATTTTAAAATACTTACTATCTTACTAACAGGCCGATAATTTTGTATATATAATAATAAAGCCCACCAGCTCTCTTCACAACCTTTACGTTCATATTTAATACTCGTTGGCCAAAATGGACCAGATCCAACAAATTTTGATAATGTTAGAACAAACAGCAATGCAAAAACAATTGGGGGTGTTAATCTGAAATATACAAAAAATTTAAATGAAATACCACTACAATTTGTTATTGACTGTACGTAAAATGTAGGTTTAATATGAATATTTCAAGAATAATTGAAAGATTCTTGGACTATTTCACAATTTTTTTCCTACGTCAAAACGTGATGTAAATTACGTCAATTTCTGACTCAAATGTACCTACATAAGTGTAAAAAAGCACCAATTTCTTCACGTTATACCATCAATATGACGATATGTGTTAAATCGGATCATTTGTGAACTCTTATAGTAATAATATAAATGAATTTTTATTATTACCTTAAATATCTATGAATATACATCAACAATATATTTACAGGTTTTCCCGCTGATTTTGCTTTCAAAAATAAATACATTGAAAGCATTCCTGCCATTACAAAAAATGAATCTACCGCAACCTGTCCACCAATTGCAAGATAATTGTACCATGTTTCTAAAAACTAATTTTTGAATATAATTATTGCCGTTATTGTCAACATACTAGCATAATTCTGCATTATGATATTATCGTTGATGTAACTTTAAAATATTTACCGTTTCCAAACCAATTTTATTAAAAATTGCAGCATTTTGCGTTTGAAAAAGAAATCGATGTCCTATAACCACCCACATCATGCTAAACCATCGAATTCCATGTAAACAATGAAACTGATCTGGATTTTTATTAATGTGAGCAATGTTCTGTCCATTGGAAATTATTGAAAAAGATAATAACAATGGATGCAACGGCTCTGAAAATAATTACAATTTCTGTAATGTACTGCACTATTTGAAATTAAAAGATCACGACTAAATATCAAGTCAAATAAAAATTTTATCCAAGAATATCGTAGCCAATAACATATATTATCATTATTCATAATTAGTTGGGTTGAGTTAGCACGACTTAATTTCTTTTTTTTTTAGCTCGCATTGTAATATAATAGAAAAAATTAGCCAGGATATTATTGGATAAATATTAATATGCAAAAAATTGATTAGGATATAACTGGTAAAATTATTGGTCAGAATATTAGTGATTGGAACATTGGTTAGGTCCAAGGTATTATTTTCTAAAAATATTATTGAACAGGATACTTTTAGCAGGATATTTTGGACGAAATATTTAGCCCATCATTTAAGAACTAGTTACCTAAATTATAGTAAATTAAATATCCATCATAAATTGTGTTTGTAAGAAGAAGTAAGCCAACCAAAACTAATACTCCACTGTAAACAAACAAATTTATATAATCTCTTCTAGAAAAATCGATTCAAAATTATAACTTACATCATGGCCCAATCACCAGCAGTTAAAGTTGGCATAGTTTCTTTACTTTGACAATTTGACTCTTTAACGGTAAAAGAAAATTTGTCTCCAAGTACATAATTTAAATGATTTTGTACATCTTCAGCTGTGCACACTGCTGGAACACAAATTGCCCATCTGAACTTTATACTGGCAGTGCTTAATGATTGTGTAATTGTTGGAACCTAATTTTTTGATAAACAAATAATTAAATTTTAATGAGGACTTTATTCATCAGAATAAATATAGTTTTTCACCCTGATAAAGCAATATTCCACAGAAGAGTTGTATACAATATTTTTACTTTTGTATGATTTTTATGCTTTGAGGATTTTTTTGTAAAAGAAGAATGAACGTAGTCTCATGTATGCTCATTACTAATCAAATCAAATTATAATATAAATAAATTTTATATTTCAAGCTTTATTTATTTTACCCAAACTTTATATCAAATAGTAAAATAAAAATTACGTCTTCAATTTTAACTTACAACGTCCGTTACCTCAGGATCTTCACTCTTTGTTGACTCATTTTTTGACGCCAATGTCATTGTTGTAAGACAATATTTTCCTTTAATAAGAGTATTATTTACGTTTTCTGAGAACGATAAACATTGATCAAATTGACCCAAATCCACATTATTATACGAGTAGAATCCTTCGATGACCTTACCAGATGCATCAAACACTGTAATGACAATTTTTAATTGTTAGATAAAATATACAGGACCAAAAGAATGGATATGACGAGAAATTGTATTACTGATTTTACGACTGAGTTATTCTAATTAAAAATTCTTGTTTGTCGAGAAGATAAATATGAAGTCTAAACCAACATAATTTTTATACAGAAACTAGAACCAACGAATTTTTTTTCTATCTATCGATTTTAGCCAACTGAAAAAAACTTTTTGATGAACAGCCATAAATGGAAACCAAAAATTAAGTTCACGTATAATGCCATTATATTTCAATATTGTAAATCGGGTTCATACATTTTAAATAATCCAATTTAATCCTCGACGGAGCAGAATAACTAGTACTAAGGTTTTTTTTTAATTACGCTTGATGTAAGAAATAATCAGCCGAATGTTTCAAAATGCGCACATTTGCGCTTAGATATATTGAAAATAGACGAATAGACATATTGATAATAAAAAAAGAGATGGCGAGTTAGAATTTTTATAGGGTGTTCGAGTTAACGAATAAAATAGCTGAATGGATTAAGGAGGGTCCATTCCCCATTTTCAACATTAAAATGTATTTATAAATAGCTAGCAATTACTCGACGCCCGCTTGATTGAAAAATTTCAACTTTAAAAACAAAATTACTATGCCGTCACTTCTCTTGCCCTCACTTATCCTACCTTTTGTTCAATTTCATGGGTTTTATTTTTTTGGTGTGGAATCCTAATTTTTATGAAAATAAAAAACAGCTCATACTACTTGCTAATAATGTAGCTTTTACCATGGCAACGGTTATCATGGCGACAGTTAAACCATAATGAATTCAAATTGTCGGTTTTTCTTACGAACTTTCATCCCTTTCAGTTATTTTTATATATTTTCCGTTCCCGTGAGAACTTCGGGATAAATATTATTGGGCAAAAATTCAAATGTATATGAAGTTCCGACTTGTCATTAACTTAAAATAATTCAAAAAATTTCAAGTCATCGACTACCTTTTGAGTTTTAGGCGGACAAATTTAGCTAGAATTCGAGGAAATGAGGCTTTTTTAAAACACTAAATCGTTTTCCTAATTGGCATCACCTGTTTTTTATTAACAATAAACTGACACCCACACTCCTGATTTTAATGACTTTTTGTTGCCTAAAAATTACCACTTATGCAATAGGTTGTCTTAATTTGCCGAATTTCAGATGTCCTTGATCATATAACCAATAATTCAACAAGTTTTCTTCTAAGCTACAAGCGTTAAATACTTGCACACGTTTTAGATTTATGGTGAGGCGGATAAAATGTCGAGAGAACCATTTAAGACATATTCCAAAATTCTTGTTTCGGCGTATTGTACCATCCCAAAAAATATAAACTATTTGTTTGTTTACATGGTATATAAGACCGGCAATATTTTCTTACCTTTTTAACCAATGTTAAATTAACTCTAGTTATAAATAAATTTAAAATGATACTATAAAAGAACTCACTTTTTAGGGCCCAATTTTGATTATTCATTAGTGCATCATAATAAATTTTACTTTGCTCAACACATTTTTCATTTTCAACAACTTTTGTTTTCGGTGCATACACCGTATAAATAGTTTGTTTTAATAAATTTTCTAATTCACCAGCCGTTTGTACACACTGTATTAAACATATCGTAATAAATATAATATTCACTAAATATATTTTTAAGTGTATCATTTTTGAACTGCACGTGTGTGGATATTTTTCTACCGATATTTCTATCAAACTAACTAAACTGAATTAATGTCTGATTTAATTATAAATAATTAATTTTTGATAATAGCTGATAATAATAACAATGAAACGATACAATACAAAAGTCAAGTGAAATTTCATGTAAAATTTACTCTACCTTTACAAGTTAATGTGAATTGTCTAATAGACGTTGATAAAAAATTGATAAAGGATATTAAAACAAAATTTTTTGAGCGTCTTTAGTTTTCGTTCATTTTATAAACAAAACATAAACCCCAATAATCATATGATTCCATATTTTTTAATTTCTAAGAACACCAAGAAAGTAAACAAAACTTTTGAAAAACTGTACATAAAAGCAATCCAAAAATTCATTTTATACATCTATAGTTGATAATAGTCCAAGAGCTAGTCAAAATTATTCTACTGAGTAAAAAAAGAATGAAAAGAATTTGGCTCTTTGAAATATGTGTCTTGGGGAAAATATTATTATTTTGGCGATTGGATCATATTGTTTTTAGTAAAAAGTGGTAAAGAAATATAGAAATTAGTCATTTTTCAAAATAATCAGATTGGGATGGCTAGAAAATTGGAATAAAACTAATTTTGGGCTTTTTTGCATGGCATACCTGCCTTTTGGCAAATAGAATGGGAAGGCAATAAAAAATTTTTTGAAATTAATTTTGATCTAAGGGGGTTTTTCATGGCATGGCTTAAATTTAAGTGTTGAAGAAAGACTGTCCAATACCAGGAGATGCATATAAATGATGTTAAACTATAGATTAAATTACAGGAAATTTTAAGGGTTAAAAAGTAGCTTTGAATATGAAATGGGAGCTTCATGAAGCATGATTTCAAAAATTTTCCCCACTGTTTTAATAAAAAGGAAAGCTTGGAAAATTTGGAAAATATTTTATTAGGAACTGAAATGTCTGAACAAAATTGAACGAAATCATCAGGAATGGTAAATTTTAGTTTAATTAATTTTTGTACACAGTTTTTATATGTATATTTTTAAAATATACCCACGAAAGCTATGTTATATTGTTACAAAGATTAGTTTAATTGTTGTTATGGAATTTTGCGATTCTCATCTTAAAGCATTCAAAAACAACAGTTGATCGAATATTTTTTTAGAAAAAACAATCTCAACAAATATTTAATGCAAGTTGCCTAAGATATTTTCATGAATATGTTTTATATGCTATTCTAGTTAGATTTTTTTTATTACGATTTCTGAGGGCATTTCAAACATTTTTAATATTTTTTTTATGAACTGTTCTGCTCGACAGTGTGGTGGTTTAACAGCAATTTACGCTTCGAAAGTGAAAAAATTAAATAATTTCCAAGTAAAATAAAAATAAGAAAGATATTGTGTTTTATCAACAATCACATTTTTATACTCTGTATATATGAAATATATCAGTGTATATTAAGTTGAGACCCAAGTTTATAACGCTGGTATAGTTGTTCATAAAATCACCTAATTAGTAAATTTCCGTTTGTCCGTGAATATGATACCTCAAAAACGAAAAAAGATATCATTCTGAAATTTTTATAGCGTGACAAGACGTAACAACAAAGATCAATCAGGTCTTAGATCCGAACAAAAGTTTAAAAATAAAAATGTTTCTTATAAAAAAAAGAAAGTCAGTCATAGGGACTGCCGACGGAAGAGAAAACATAAAACTTTGGAATAACTGGTCTTTGGCCTGGTTGGACCCCTCGACAGTGGAGCTCGCTGCGCTCGCATATAGCTCTAGTACATACCTATGCACAATACCTTAATAATAATAAATAATACCTCAATACTATTCAAATAGCTGTTTTTTATTCTAGATAAATATGGTGAAAGCGCAAATAAGTACATTTGAATAGTAAGATGTAATGTAATATATTATTTAAATGTGTTTCCACCATTCATTTCATGGATTTTAATTTTTTGGTTGCGGAACATCCAAAACATTTTGTAGTAGACCGAATTGTGAATCTAAACCCTCCTCGCATCCTCTTGAACACACACAGAAAATTTCATCAAAATCGGTCCATCCATTTAAGAGGAATTCAATTACAAACACAAATGACGCGAATTCCATGATTTTTGTTCACCCTAAAAAGTGCTCAATATGCCAAAAGAAGAACAAATAATGCAAGTACATGTCTATACAGGATATTTTAACATTTAGCCCGATCAAATGTTTATTTTAACAGAATTTTAATGATAGCATAATTTATAATAATATTGTTAAATTTATTTTTTTCTTAACAATTATTAAAAAGGAATAAAAAAGTAATAATTATAATTTAAAAAAAATTTAGTATTCGGCTGTTAACATTTTGATTTTGCTCCCTGACTATTAAATTGTTAATTACATGCTAATAAAATAAAGGATAAAAAGCCTTTTTTTATAATATGCAACAAAATCAGATAATATAAAATTAGAGTTTATTCTTTGCAATGTGCGTTGTGAAATGGGTATAATCAAAATTTTAAAATTATTTACGAATATCAACCTAATTGATCATTTTGGCGCGGAACATCGGTCATTAATTTTAATAGTTCACGTTATTCTCTTTTATTAATTTTATAATCAATTAGTTATAATTAAATTAATAATTATGGATCAAGTATCGAATAGTACCACATCGAATCAAACTACCATAAAAACAGAGAATGAGATTATTAAATTTTCGAAGAATTCAATACCGGGTCATCGAGATAAGTTTAATAATTTCGAAGTAACCGACAGACTATTAAAATTCTTAGATAAAACTGGGTTTAATCTAATACAATCAAACGGTCAACGACGATATGGACCACCACCAAATTGGGTAGGCCCACCACCAGCTCGTGGTTGTGAAATTTTTATTGGTAAGTTACCACGTGATTGTTTTGAGGATGAACTTGTTCCCGCTTTTGAAAAAGTAGGACCTGTGTATGAAATGCGATTAATGATGGATTTCAATGGAATGAATCGTGGCTATGGATTTGTTAAATATTGTAAACTAGATCATGCAAATCGTGCCGTTATGCTAATGGATGAATATGAAATACGACCAGGAAGAAAGATTGGTGTTTCAAAATCGGTAGATAATTGTCGATTATTTATTGGTAATATTAATTTATATAAAACTGCTGAGGATGTACAAGAAGAGCTAAGTGAATATGTTGAGGGTATTGTACGTGTAATTATGTATCCATCACAGACTGATAAATCTAAAAATCGTGGATTTGTATTTGTTGAATTCGAAACACATCGTTTAGCTGCAATGGCACGTCGTTTATTAAAAGCAGGTGGCGCTACTTTATGGGATCAACGAATTATTGTTGATTGGGCTGAGCCTGAACCGGAAGTTGATCCAAGAATCATGAATAAGGTAAGTATATAGAGTACATCTTAAGCGCAATAATAATGTTATCGGAGTGTCTGTTGCCACTCACCACGGGTATCCGTGGATATACATTTAAAGAAAATTTTTTCTTGTGTGGTCTCACCTTGTGATCTAAGGGTTGGTCATGTCTTTAATGGGACGAAGTTAGCGCGGGTGTACGGATTTTTTGGCTCTTGCGTTCACCCTGTGATCCTTAAAGACACGGATAACAGTGGCGGGTGGCAATAGAAGCACCCTATTGTTATACATAGTTCCAAAAAAGTCAAATTTGTTCGTGTTTTCGGAATAAGGCCTTTCGGAATAGTCTAGGTGAAAAAATTTCAAAAAATTTTATTCTTAGTAGTTGGTACAAAAAGTAATCTTGACCACATTTGTTTAGGCAACTGTTTGCAGGAATATTTGTAAACATTTTATATATCATAAAGAATAACTTTAACTCATTCGGTAAGCAGATGAGTGAAGGGAAACATATATATCCTCACTTTTTTTTGGTCAAAAGTGGAGAATATTGCGAAATATTAAAATAAACTTCATGTGGGTGTAAAAAGAACAAGGAAAGTTAATAGTTAATACGAACTATAATTCTTAAAACCTTAAACAAATTGGCTGGTGGTAATAAGGAAGCTGAGAATTAGATTCGGTAAGGGAGACATAATGAGGCTCAGACTTCCGAAGAAATGTCTAAACTAAATTACAATTAATTAGTTAAAAATTCAACAAAAGTTTTTACTCGTTAAAATACGGTAGTTGCCTGATGTCTAACTTGCCATATTACGTATAAAAATGTAAAACTAGACTTGATACCATGACAAAATTTGAATTAAAATTAATTAAAAAACCACGAATTATAGATAATAATAGCAACGGTACGTTCTGAATTCTTGTGCAGTCAATGGTTTTATTATTGTGTACAAGCATCGGTACGTCATGAATTCTTGCGCAGCCTGTGGCAGAAAAGGTAACTATGATCTGGGATTGTAATTGTGTACATGAATATCATGGTAAAGTCTATGCTGTTCGGACTCCTTGTATTTATACTTCGTGAAACAAACGAAGAAGTTATAAGAATTCGAAGATTTTTGGCCATCTACTTTAGCAAAACTAAGTTTTATATGTATCTTTATGGTGATATCGGACAACGACGTCACCAACCTATATCTTCCTCTTTGTTTAATTAGAAATTTTAAATGTTCATGTTTTGCGAACTTCTATAGATTTTCAAAAACCAACTTCCCTTTTCTGCCCGTGAATTTCTCGAAATTATCAAAACATCTTCCCAATTTATCTACTTTAGAGAGATTTATTTAGTGGAACTCCATTGTTATTTAAAATTTTACAATTTTACATTGTCTAATTTTTATTTTACAATAACAAGTGGCATGTTTCGGTGTGTTATAATTTTCAAACTGATAAATTTGAAAATTATCTAACACACCGAAACATGTCACATTTTGTTGTGAAATTAAATGTCGATATCTATATAAACTCTTCTGTGTATAAAATATAAAGATTTCATAATGCATTTATAGGTATCTAACCTAATAAAAAAATGGTAAAATGTAATATATATTTTTTTTAGATACAAAAATTGTATGTCCGAAATCTGCATCCAAATGTCACTGAAGAAGCATTACGCAAACTAATTGAAACATTAACATGCCCATCGAATGTTTTGAAAGTAAAAAAATTAAAAGATTATGCATTTATTCATTTCAAAACTCGAACTTCGGCTGAAACTGTACTCAATAAGCTACAAGGTAATTAGATTGATTTAAACAAACTATAATTTTTAAATAATAATGAGTTTGTCAAGTCTAAAATACATAATACATTAACTGATTAAGAACTTTTAAATTGATTAAAAACTTTATTAGACAGGCGTCATTGTATTTAGATTTTTGCATATTAAGACATCGAAAAATTACCTCTATACAAAGGGTAAAAAAAAGTAGCATACTTTTAAACCGAGTCAATTTAACCGGACCATATTGTTTAAATAAAGGGGTAGGTAACACCTTTAAAAAGCAATAGATCCAGTTAGATTCGCATTTTACACCTTATATATGAAATATTTCAGAATATAATAAGTTTACTCCCAAGTTAGTAACGCTTAAAAATATTGATGTTATAAACAAAATTTTGGTATAGATGTTCATAAAATCAACTAATTAGTCCATTTTCGTATGTCCGCCTGTCCGTCCGTGAGCGCGATATCTCGAAAACTTTGTAAAATATGTGTTTCGTTAAAAAAAATCAAGTACATTTTTATTTAACCATGAAAACGAATTTCGGAGGTCAAAGCGTCCATGTGATACTTTGTAATATTAGCAAAAATTTTTATACAAGTAACACTTTTCGATATGTTAATATTCTGATGAGTGGCTTAGCTGTATTTAAACTTTTGGGACACTCCATATATTTTTTAATTTCGAAATAAATTAATTTTTAGAATATACATTACACGATGATTTTTTAGAATATACGTTATATGGACATAAAATTGAAGTTACATGGGCCCGACCACCAATGTATTCGAAGACAAGGGTTTCGTTACCACAAAAAATGGCTTTGTGTTTGTAAGTAATTTTATTTTCGTTATTAAGATAGTATATAGTAATTAGTTTTTTTATAATATAGTAATATATAATGGAAATTACATATCCTCGTTAGATTGTAGCACTGAATTAATCACCTGATTTACAGTATTTTAAACTAAAAGCTAATACAGAAGTCAGTTTTTAAGATTGTCTAATCCAAGAATTACCTACAGTTGTTCTTTTTAAGTGGATATCCTAATGCGGTTTCATCCATATTGCAGAGTAGAGCCCATTTTTTGAGTATATTTAATTTTTTCTTTAAATATTTTTCAAAACGCACTATTTTTCCGAAGGCTTAGAGTAGAATATTACCCTAACTACTTCATTTTTATAAACACGGAATGCATCATAAAATTTCTATCATTTATAGATCATTACCTCCGAGACTACGTAACGCAAGTCGCTGTGAGCAAATGGATGTACCAGCGATAACACCGATGTTACCAGCCGTACCATCTTACTATTGTCACAGACCGCCACAGGGTACACCACAATATGTGTGTTCATTTTCATCAAATACCGGTGGATCACCCTATTCTATCTCACCAACAAATTCTTCAAACCCCCCTCCCATATATGATAATCAATCATCACAAACACGATATTTAACGGAACAAATGCAAAGTTTATATCTTTCTACAACCCCACCTACCATTGAACAGCCAATGATGGTAAGTTATTTTCTAATTTTAGTCATTTTTTTCCCAAATATGGATTGTGTTAGCATTGTGTTAAATGTCGAAAGGGTATAAATCCGTCTCATGACCCACAAAAACACAATTATTGTGATAATATTTCAAAATCACCCTAATACTAAAATTAATTAATTTTCGATTGCAATTTAGTCATCATCAGTATGAATTAGCTTTAATCGTAATTGTTCTCAAGATATATGTTAATCGTAATTGGTGACTATTTCACGGATTCAAAATCAATTTTAAAAAATGAAAGGCGGATGAATTTTTAGTACAAAAATAATTTTAAATTTAAACTAAACACCTGGAATTCAAATTGACGTTATATTCTTGAGTGTTTTGCATTACTCACTTTAAGGGAAATTTTATTGTATAATGTATGTATATAACTCCGTGAAAATAGCACCCCCAAATGCGAATTTTCATATAACTTTGATTTGATTTGTTTGCTCATCAAATATTCACCCAAAATTTTCGATTTTATTCCCGTTAAAATAAAATTATGACAAAAATAAGATTTTATTCTAAAATGAAATATTTTTCTTCACAAAAATTTATTAAAACAGTAATAATACACAGAGTAAATTGAACAACGTTTCCGCTTGTATAATTCACTTCTGGGTTAGACTAAATATTCGTCAAAAAGTAATAAGTTAGACTAAGCCTAAATCAATACTGAAAATTTTAGGGGGGAGGGGGGTGTTGCCTGATTATTTAAATAAATAAATGACTTCAAAAGTAGGCATATTTAATATTGGTTTTATGGTAAAACGGTAGATGGATGATATGTTATCATAAATTTGTCCAAAACTAGTCGGTGGAAATTAAAAAAAAAAAAAAAAAACTATTTAAATTAAAGTTAAAACCTTAATAAATTATTGAAAACAAAAACAAAAAAACCCTTGTGCCCGACTAATTAAGGATGTATGAGCAGGACAGTGGGGACACAAATTTAAAAAAAGCATATATTTTCAATTTTGATGGTGAATTATGTTATAACTTGATAATATAAGACGAAATTTTTTTAATTATTTAGCTTTCGATATTTCGAAAACCAAAACAGATATCGAAAAATGTTATCCTTATTTTTCGTCCACATTCATGAAGTTATAACAAAATTTATCATCAAATTTGAAAAGAAGGTACAAATAATTTCAATCCTAAATTATAGCAGCTAATAGAGGAGGAGTTCTTCCTAAAAAAATTTTTACATCTTTTGGAGTTTAAAACTACATTTTTGGAATTTTTCATGCAAAAATATTTTTAGTGACATGTGGTTAGAAATACTTTAATTTTTATTTTAGTGGATTATTTGTACATTCGATATTTATTTGTTGTTTTTTGTAAGAAAATACGCAATATAAATTGGAAAGGCGAACAAAAATTTTGTGTGGACGCAAACCGTTGCCTATAACGAATGGCATTTGCACTTTATGAAAATTCGCTTTTGGGGGTGATGAAGTAAATTTTAATTTCCTCGTAATTAAAATTTGAAAGGTAAACAAATAAAAATGTTTGGTGGACAAATCGTTTTCAAACGAATGACATATGCATTTTATAAAAATTTTTAATTGGTCCATAACTTTCAATTAGATTCTGGTCAAACGAAAATTGAAAATGCACATCAGGGGGTTCTATTTTCAGGGAGCTGACTAGTTACTACTTTATGATTTGAAAATTGCTTATTTATAATTAAAAATTGTATTAGATTACATGCAATAGAGATTAAGATAAGTGAAATCATTACAGATACAAAAAGTTAATCAATACTTAAAACAATGTTTAGATAAAAATACTATACACATATTTTTTTAGCGATGTAAACATCGTTATTAAATTATGACTTCATTATTGATAAAAATGGCGCTTATAGATCCATTTTTGGTACAAATAGACTGCAAGTCCATAATTAATTATTTGGCCCGCTCGAAAATTAAATTATTTAAGTATCGCTGTCTAATAACAATTCCCCGCCCCCTTTCAACAAAATGGAATTAAGTATTGAGAATTAAATGTTTTATGTTCAAATCAACTTGAAACACGAATTTTGATTTTTTTTCCCGGTTCATTATGGTGACATTTATTAAATCGCACCCTTTAAATTAAAACCTTCAATCATCCACTCTGATGATTGGCCAAGAGGCGAATGTCCCTCTGAATAAACATCTTCCGGGCTACAGATCAAGTTTCCAGTTGAAAAATATGACATCCTGATAAAAAAAATTCTAAAAAAAAATTTTTTATCGGTGTGTAAAAAAAAGGCATCGAATTCGTCATTGTTTTTAAATAAAAATGAAATTTCCCACACTTATAATAGAAAATATTATATTTTTTTAGGGGGGGGGGGGTAGACTTTTAAGAAATTGTCCAAATAATTTGTAATTTTATATATTTTTGTTACTTAAATTTTAAACAGAATTTAATGAAAATTTGTTTCCACAGCCAATGGCATATGGTACACCAATACATATGCCTCCTCCACAAGTTCCAATGTACTATCAATATTACGACCGAGCACCCGCCATAATGTAAAAAAAATTTCCGAATAAGATGATTTTTAATTTACTAATCAAATCAGGTAATTCTAAATCTATGGATAAATTATTTAATTTTGAATGTAAATCTTATCAAATATTAAGTGAAGACGGTATTAGAAAGGTGATTAATTTTTTTTTCTTCTGAATTTGTTTACAAACTCTTAACTATGTTAATCAGTTATTTATTATTTAATCAATTATGAATTCCATAGCTTAGATATTTGAAAAAAGAGAGTATTTTAATTCATTTTTAAAAATGTATTTTCAATAGAAGAAACTATTTTTTTTATACGTAAACTAAACTAGTCTAATATTTATTTCAGTTATCGAATGCTAATTAGAGTTATTTTTTTATTTTTTACTTCTCGCTACTTTTTTTTTTATTGAATTAAAAAAGATGTTACAAATTAAAGAAAATGAAATAAACCGCTTCCTTTTTGTTAAAACCTGATAGAATGTGTTTCTTAGTTGTCAAATATCATTAATAAACCATGAGCTATTTCTGCAAATGTTTCTATTTGTTAAACAATAAATTGTTAATTCAATGAAATGGTCAATGTTATTATTTTTTCTTCTAGTCGGCTCTAATTTTAAGACACATTAGTTTTTGATAATTTTTTTTATGAATTAACCATTTCTATTGTTTATTTTTTAGAATGTGATTATTATTTTAAATTTTTAAGAACTTAGAAATTTCAAAAATATTTTAAACATAGGACAACATTTTGGAAGCACTTTTATACTAATATACTGACGCTTTCAAAAAATGATGAAATTAAATATTATGCAACCTGATCAAGCATAAAAATTAATTCAATCAAATCAAAGGATTTATACTAAGCTCATCGTAAGAAAAACATTTTTAACCAATTAATTTTAACTAAACTTTCTAAGATTCTCTTGCAAATTTTAGAAAGAGGGGCAGTTTTCAAACAAATTTTTTCGTAAATATAACGTAAAAAACAATTTTTTTAAACCCAATTTTACGTATGAAGTTTCTTTCTCAATAATTTTATGTGAACCATTAAATAATAATATAATTGACGCATTTTGACTGGATTAGTATGATATTTTATTTTTTGTTATATCAAATAAAAAACAGAAAGCGAAGATTCTATATTTGTTAAAATTTCTAAAAAAAGACGAATTTGTGTTTTTACATATAATAATTCGTGTAGCTAAGCCCACTAGCTATATACTTTGAGTTTAGTATAGTTATCTCTTTTCGTAAATTGTAGTCATATTATCTGAATTGTAAAAATTTTCATGTCAACATATTATTTAATTTTCAAATGAAAACTGAGTAATTTTCAAATTAAAAAAATTATTTATTTGCTTGTACTTAACGAATTATATTGTTTATAATCCTTGTTCCTTTAATAGTATAAAATTCCACGGTGTGATTATTACGTCTTTACGTCCATCTGTTCTTTGTACAAAATGCAATTTTATAGATAACATTCGTAAAAGAAATTGTTTCTACTGTGCTACCTATCAAAAAGTTTGCAAAAAAGAACTATATTTAAATCTGTAAAATGCATAGGTATGGCTAATCGTTGCTACCAAATGTGACGTACTACTTTAGCGGTCAATGTCGCTTTAGAAAGCTCTTTCGTTTTCAAATTATTAAAAAATTTAGAACCTCTTGCTTTTTACAATCACTTAAAAAAATTATGAATTTATTGCTCGTTTTGCATCCTAAATCCAATCAACCTTTCATTTATTTAAGAAATTCACATGTGTTTTCTTATTTTTTCATGATAGACTAAAAATTTTGTTTTATAAAATAAACGAACGCAGTAATCACAGTGTCGTATTTTGTACCGTAATTACAATATTGTGACTTATATCAAGATTGACTACTATGTTTTAATATATTTGATTTCAAAGTTAGTGTGAAAATTCGATTTTAGTAATCCTCTCTGATGACATCATTTTGTTTTTGAGGGCTACTCAAATTCCTACTAGTAAAAGGCCTAGTAGTTTAGATAATTAATAAATTTTCAATTTTTATTAGATTTAAAAATTATTTAAAAAAATTATGCAATAGCTTGTTATATGTTCTGAAAGCATGACAAGTGTTTCAAAAAAATTTCATTCGTTTTTTATGCCAGGGAGGTTTTTCTATGATCAAATTTGTAATTAATTCAGGGTTAATTTTGGTTTGACTGTATCTTGACTTATGTGCTTTATATATTTTTATGTTATCAATATTTTAATTTATTTTATAATATTATATACTTTTTTGTACGAATGATAATGCATTAATCAGTTAAATTATGTAGTAATTTTCCAATAAATATTTAATTAATTGGCAATTACAAAGCTTAAATTTTTTTCTATTTTATAAATCCTCTAATCCATATCCACATTTCCATACTAACATTTTAAAGCCAAAAGTATTTTACTTTTTGCTATCTCACCATGGCTAAACTCCTAAACCCAAAACTTGCATTTTGTGGACGAGCTTATGTATTAAAATCGGTTTCGCGGGAAATTAGTAATAAAACATGTAATTTTAAAATCATATATATGCAATCGTTATTACATGCAAGTTGATACTTGCCAGTAATTAAAACGATTATTGTCTTGCTCTTATCTTTAAAATGGTTGCGTCCAGCCTAATTATTCTATGGTTCAGCCGACTGGGTATAAAAATAGTACTGGTACCTCATGTGTCGAAAAGGTAGATAAGGTAGTAATTTTTTGATTTTTTTGTGAACGCTCGCATCAACGAAACGCAACCATTGCTTTATCAATTATTAATAAGTTTCAAATCAGCCGATTGAGCTCCATTTGGGCGATAGAATGCCCTCATTGGCATTGGAAAGTAAAATGTTGACCAACCCTCGCGAAAGGCTTGCGAATTTAGCTTTATATATGAATCCTGAAACAGAGTAGCCTTATCTACAAGAATGAATAGTTATAGCTCCGGATCGTCAAACTTTTAAATCGAAAACAGTTTTTTTAAATTTTGTATGAATTTTATGTTATTATGTGTGAATAAGAGCTTATTACTATTAGGATGTATTTAGCCAACGGGCGCCAAATGTAAGATAATCCTGTGCTGAATGAAATCAAAAGGGTAATAAATATGAATAATTTCGTTTTATTTTATAATATACAATAAAAATGTTAATTCTAAAATAATTCTACAAATAAAATAACGTCTTTAGATTTGTGGAGCAGTTTCACTTTTTTCACTATTATCCGACAAATCGGTTATATCATTAGCAATAGACGCATATTTTTCTTTCCTATATTCTTTTCGTGCTTCATCCAACAATATATTATGTAATAAATTACGATTTGTACTTAAATCAGAGACTAACGGTGGGAACGGATTACCACGTAATTCTAAAATAGCTTTTTTATGATACATTCCTGGATATTCTCTAGGTGCTCTATACATTCGTGTATACGAGTGTGAAGACTTCTCAAATCGTGGTACTAACACTTTAAATAATTTATGTACAAGTTGTTTTTCCAGCATCCAAAAGTCAGCTGTTTCCATTGTAGTAGCATGTGTATCTCCATGACGAATTGCTTCTGATATCAACTACAAAAAATACGTTATATTGTTTGAGGACTGAATAAATATTTTGATTCAATATTTACCCGTTCAGTATAAAGCCTAGCTTCGTCAGCTTTGTTGTAATTTAGTTCAATTCGTTCATGTTTGACTAATGCTGTTACAACTTTCCTTAACTTTAGGAGACGACCTTCTGGACCTGCCGGATTCTTTAATTTACGTAATCTTGTTGGTTCTTTTATTCTTAATTTTGATATAAGCCTTGACACATCTGCTTGATTCATGATTATTTTTAAAAATCACCAGGCTATTCTTGCACTTTTTTCATCTGTAATGAATTTAACCTAAAAATTATAACGTGAGCGTTATTTTGACGTATGTTGGGTACGTTCCACTTGGTTGCCAATAATAATTAGTGATGTAACGACGATCCGTAAGAATTTCAAAAAATAATAGTCAAAATCAATTAATTTTGAGCGTAATAAATATTCGAATTTATTTGGTAAAACGAAGTTTTTATTATATAGTTGATTTATAGAGGCCCATAAAATGAAACAACAACAAACATATATGCATTTTAATATAATGAGTAGGCTATTTTTCCATGCACCTCAATATATCATAAGGTGACCAAAGAGCATAAGGTAGAGGAGAAGGATCTCATTACTGGCAATGTTAAAAAAATGTATTCGAGCTTCAACGCCTCTAGTGATTGCGTCCAGTCATAAGCGATCTTCATCTACATAATTTGGTTAACTTATGGGTTATGAGCCCAGCACCTTTCCACTGTACCACTCTGCTCTGTGTAACAATATCGGAATAACATGTACTGATTCTGTTGTAAATACAGTAGTATTTACAGGACGCAAATATCAGATGGCATTCGTGCCTGTAAACGTGACCTCTTCTCTAACTTATAATCTTTGAAGGTGATGACAGTGGAAAATGTTTCATACAAAAGTTGTTACAATACAGAGAGGAAACTCATTTTTTGGTTATATTTATAATGATTTGAAAATCAAAGGCTAGAATTAATTGAATTTTTAAAATGGTAACCAATATTATTTATCCTGAAACCGGAAAAAAGTTGAACATTTTATTTTTGGAAATGTTGTCTTTTGTATGTAGAAATCATGTTACGATCAAAATAGTTAAGCTTGTCATATAATAGAGGTCTGGGCAGCCTCATATACCTTGAAGTAAGAGAGAAAGACAGAAGATTAGCTCTCTTATGTATTAGAAACTTTATGCCATTTTGTTTTTTTCAATTGCTCTATCAATAGTATGAACCGCATTCTTTGTAGAGACTTATTTATTACAGAGGGACTTTAAAAATAGCCAACCTAGCTTCTAAAAGTCTAGGTGACTTTTTAAGAAAAATACAATAGTTTTATGATATTACAGCCTCCAGCACGATGCAGTTTTACTCTTGTCTGTAAAAAATAACAAAACTAGATATTGAAACTAGATATTTTCACTGTAATAGCGTTTTATGTGTGAAATAATGACACTTTATTGATACACATAATAACTTTATAGCTTTACAATTCTTCACTTACAATACTAAAACAAAAAATTCAATTTTTCCCCTAAATTACGGAAATGCAAACTTTACCATATCTTACAAAATAAAAATTTTAAAATTTAAATTCTTTGTATTTCTTTGATTGTTTAGTATCAACATTTTGTTGCCGTTTACGTTTACTCTGAAACAAAAAAATAAAACATTAATATTTTGAAAAAAATTAAATTTTATTTTTGTAAACATTATTTACCTTCTGCCGTGCCACATGCTCGGCTAACATATCAGATAAATCTTCCTTTTGAAGTTGTGATTGTTGTTCTCGCATTTGCTGCTCATAACGGACAGCCATAGCTTCTGTATCCAAATCCAATTCAGAAGGATCTAGTGCCAACTCAACTGTTCCTCTATCTACCGGTGCTGTCGTTTGGCCTAATCTACGTGCAGCCAATACAGCAGGCGGCGGAGCTCCACCAGCTCCTGTCATATCGTAAACATGTGTTGATGCCATCATGGCAGTACCAAGTCTTTCGTTTCGCCGCTCTGGTAATACTTGATATAAAACTGGAGTCTCACCACTGAAAATAAATTTAATTTTAATATATTTCTTTTTAAATAAATTTATTACTTCGCCTTACCCTTCCATTTCGCTCTCAATTTTTTTCTTTCGTAATTCAATTGTATCTGGAGTTTCCATACCAGCTGGTACACTACTTAAGCCACTTGGTGTAGCTAAACCTTCAGCGGGTGTTGCTAATCCAGCTGCCACAGCTTCTGCATCTTGTCCTTCAGCTCCAACACCTTCTTCTTCTTCACTTTCTTCTGCACTGGATTCTTCGGATTCACTTTCAAGTTCTCCCCATAACGTTCGATCTATATCAGTATCGTCAGGGCCATCCTAAAAAAGTTAAGAATTTTAGAAATAATAGAGAAACAAAAAAATTAAAATAAACTTACATCAACATTTGCTAGTTGTGAGCCAAATACATCGCCATACAAGGGTTTACCATTCTCATCGACGGGAGGTTTACCCCAACCGCCAGCATGATAACCAAACGAACAATTTTCTGGAATTGGTGCATTTAAACCAGGTATTTTTAAATTTGGATAGGATGGCGGTGGTCCATAACGTTGCATGGCAATCAGCCACGGTGGCGGAACTTTATTACTACTTGGGCCAACTGGCATACCTAATGCAGTTCTCAGCTCTTCAGATAAATCACCAGGTTTTTTCTCTTTTAATCGAGTTTCGTACTCTTTTCCTTCATAATATAAATCACCATGAATTGTCATTTTTGGTTTGGTCTGCCATCTAAAAAAAGAATTTGTTTAAAATTAAAATAAAATGAAAAGTTTTCATTTTTACTATTATATTTCTAAATTACTTACTTAAAGAATGCATCATGCAATTTCTGATAATCAATATCAATTTTCCCCAATTTAGGTCGAACACGTTCTCTCATTTTGGCCTTTAACGTTTTACTTTCGTCTTTATCTTGTAGAGAAGCTCGCATCTCCATAATTCCAGTTTTCTTAATAAATTCTGGTAAATTAAAGGGAGGTTTTTCAATACCTCGTTTTCCCTAAAAAAAATATAAAGGATTAGCAACATTTTAGAAATTAGCTTGATGTGAATTTGTTACCTGTAAATATTTTCTTTTAAAACACCAATGTCTGGGTACTTGAACAGTATTTCTATGAGCTTTTAACTGTACTAAAAGTTTAGGATCTCTTGCGGTGACGTCATGCATTTCAACAACATCTGGTCGTGAAACTAATTGTTTTAATTCCGCAACACTTAAACGAGTTAATTTTTTTAATTTTCTTTTTGATAATTTTGCTTTTTCTCCAGCATCAACTTTTTTCTGAAAACAAAAATTCAAAATATTTTTACGACTTTTCTTGTGCCCTATTTTTGTGACTTAATCGGTAATCTTAAAAATTGCAAGAAATCCTAGGAAAATTTTTGCCTCGGGTTTCAAATTTCCTGAAGTAAGAACGAAAAGTCACGTAAGATGCTTATTTGACCATTAAACAAATATTTTTTAAAGAAATTGCCTGCAATCGATTGGGGAAAACGCACTTCACATATATTTTCAAATTACATTTCAGAAACTATGCGTCCAATCATCAAATGAATTCGTTTTTTTCCAATCATCTAATCATCAAATGAAACAAATTTTTCTCGATTTTTTTCAATTTTCTTTAGGACCCTTTAAAAAATCGAAATTTCTGGTTTCAAAATTTGATGAAATTCAGTAAGCGTAAGAGTAATTTTGACCCAAAAATACAAAAATCGGGTTTATTTGACCATTGGAGAATTATATTCTATGTTATCGCCCAAAATCTTATAAAAAGTTTTTTTTGTTAAAATTTTCTGTATCTCAAAAACTACTCATCTAGTTGCCTTAGAATGAACTAGATTATTTTTATTTTTTTGGGTCTTTTTACATTATATGTTCCAAAAAAGAAACATGACAAGTAAAGTTACATATTCCAAATATAAAATCCAAAAAAAATTTTTGGTGGATAATTTCTAAGATTTTTTTTTTTTATACTTCTAAAATTTGTCTGATTTCCCCCGTTTATGGCCACTCTGTTTGTGAACAAGATTACCATGTAATTGAAATATTTCTTTTTTTTTTGTTAAGATCTGTACAACTATTTTTCACATAATAGGATTCACGAAAATAGAAATTTTCATCACAAATAATGGAAACAGGAATGATTCCATTATTATAAAGGCCCTATTTCATACAGGAAGTTATTAAAAATTTTTTTTTCTTAAATATGGAAACAAAAAATAAATATATATATTTTTTAAATTAATTTAAGAATTTTTTTTTAAATTAATGAAATTCCGCAAATAACATCCAAGAATTTTGTTATGTTAAAAGAATTTAATACTTTTTTAAAATTCGCGCTATAACATATGGAAAAAATATATATAGAGAGGGCAATACTGTTTAAAACCTGTAGATACATCGTCGAAATGTAATGAGAACATTAAAAAGAAATAAATATACCAGTACACAATTGGAAAAAAGGAGATGGGTAGAAAGAATTATTACAAATATTTGATAAATATTTTAAGAACTTAATGAAAGTACCTTGTCAAGTGAAGTGTCAAATGTGCTAATTTTTAAAACATTTTCTAATGAATAATACATGTAAAATGGATGATGCGTTAGCATTGTGTAACAGTTTAATAAAATGGCTTCAATCGCTTGAAATTCAAGGACCACAACAAAATGCAATTGAAATAAGTGATGGGGTTGCTGTTGCAAATGCATTATCACAAATTTGTCCAGAATATTTTAATCAAACGTGGTTGTCGAAAATTAAAATTGATGTTGGCACAAATTGGCGTTTAAAAGTTAGCAACTTAAAAAAGATTGTAGAGAAAGTTATTGAATATTATCAGGATGAATTAAATTTAAATGTATTGGATATTGCCAAACCGGATGTCTCCAAAATTGGGGAAAGTGCTAATTCAATGGAATTGGGTAAATTATTACAATTAGTGTTAGGTGAGTTTATCAAAAATTTCAACATTTTGAACAGGTTGTTAAGAATATTCAATTTCTATAAAATACACCAATTGCTCCTTCGATAATTTTGATGTATCTTTTATCCAGAAGAAATCCCTTGATTTGATAATAAGGAAAATCTATCCTGCAGTTCAAAGGATTTTAATGGTATGGAAAATTTCCCTTCAAAAATTAGAAAGTGTTGGTTTGAAGGTATTGCAATAAAGTCTCTTTCAAACTGGAAAATATCCAAATGAAAAGTTATTGAAACTGAAGTAAACAATTATTTATTGTTTCAATTATTTCCAAAACATTATTATACCATACATATATGTAATATGCAAGGTATAATAAGTTTAGTCCCAAGTTTGTAACGCTTAAAAATATTAATGCTGTGAACAAAATTTTGGTATAGGTGTTTATAAAATCACCTAATTAGTCTATTTTCGGTTGTCTGTCTGCCAACACGATAACTCTAAAACAAAAAAAGATATCCAGCTGAAATTTTTACAGCGTACTCAGGACGTAAAAAGTGAAATAAAGTTCGTAAATGAGCAACATTTGTCAATTGGGTTTTGACCTATGGGTCCGTGGGACTCTCATCATGTAAACCATTAGAGATAGACAAAAGTTTAAATGTAAACAATCTTCTTTATCAAACAAAAAATAAACAACTTTTGTTTGAAACATTTTTTCGTAAACATCACTGTTTACCCGTGAGGGCGCAAATTAGACGTAAATTATATAGTATGTATTTTATGGGGATATCAGTTACGTATGTGTGACAAGTATGTATGTGTAATGTGATAGAATAATCAATACTGTCTATGCATAGTATTTAAACAATTAACTCAGTCAATTGTTTGTTTTCACTTGTATTTTATTTATGTTAAATTTAATGTGAAAATTTAAACAATAGTCAAAGTAAAATAACATATTTGTGTGAAAAATTCGCACAGTTATATATTTTAGAAAAATTTGTTAAATTATTATGTATTACATCAGAGAAATGATTATAAACGGCCTTATAGATTTGTTCTACATACTTTGGAGATTAAAAGTATCTTTTTTCTATGTTTAATCAATCAATAAAGTACCTATTTGTTAAATTGTATCAAAATTTTCAAACAATAAAAGTACATAAGTTACAATTTTTCGAATCCAGAATTGCTTAATAAAATTTGTATAAAAAATCAATGTTTTATCTTTATTTCACGAAATTGGACAGAATGTAAAGATACGCGGCTGGCTCAATAGAAAATATTCTCTTAGTAGACGAAATATCGATTTAAGACAAATTAAACACGTATCGAATTCAATTGATAAATTGTTGTCAGTTTTATAGTGTGGGCGAACCTTTATAATAATAAGTAATTATCTATTGATTAAATTTTTCTATGATAAGAAGTATTGAAAAAATTAAAACTGTTTAAGTAAATAAATTATTTTACAGAATTTCTTGCGTTTTATATAATAAATATTGTAGGGCTCCGTTGCCGATGTCGGTAATGAATATTTGCATATAATTTTAGAGGCTCTTAAGTCTAACAATTTCAATATACCTTAATTTGCAAATAATAAGAACATGAATGCAAAATTATACAACTAAAAATTTTGAATTTACTAAACCTATCTGAGTAAACTTGACCAACTTAAGAGTTTGAATTTTAAATGACTTTTTTTTTCAAAAACATAGGTACAGATGTGTAATTTTCTGCATTCAAATAGGAAAACTTGAGCTCGTAGAAAGTTTAACATGTCAAAAGTTTTAACAAATTAAAAAAAATCTAAATAAAGGAAGCCTTCCCTCCATTTTCTCTAAAAAAAATTGTTAAAAGCAGAGGCAAATTTTTGAAAAATATTGAAACTGAAACCTCATTATTTTATTAAACAGGCTGTGCCGTAAATTCTGAAAAAAAGCAAGAATACTACATAACCAGAATAATGGCAATGGAAGAATCTGTACAACAGAGCATTATGCAAGCGATACAATCATTAGATGAAGCAACCCGTGGTCGAGGACCGTTTTCTTTACCTGAATTAGCAGATCCTACACGAATTCAACGTTTGAATTCCGATTTAGAAGATGCAAATGAAGCACGAGAAAATTTAGCACAGAGATGTCATGAATTAGAAATACAAGTAATTAAAATTTGTTCAAAATTACTTTTCCATTCAATTAAATATTTAAGAATCTAAAAATAATTGAAAAATATAATCAATATTGCAAAAATTTAGGCCTTAATTCGAGACTACATGCGCGTTAAAAATAACGGATATAACATTCAACGAATCTAGCTTTTGAAAATAAGCGATTTAGCAGGATATTGTGTTAAATAGAACTATTTACGTTCGAGTGACTCATTTTGCAATGTATAGCCAGAAGAAATCTTGTTAAAATCAACTAGTTTGAAATCAACACCCGTCATTTTTAATGCATTTGTGTGTAGCTCAAGTTAATTTCATCTTCTAAATTTGATTAAATATCAATAATATTTTTATGAATAATGTTTAGGTACAAGCTTTAACTGAAGAAAAATTATTGTTGCAAAATGAAAGAGATCAAATACAACGAACAGCAGAATTGCGTAGCGCAGACTTACGAAGGCAAATCGATCACGTAAAAGAAGATTTATATAAAGTTGAAACAGCACGTGATGATTATTGTATAAAAGTATCGGAATATGAAAAACAAATTACGTCTTTACAATCGCGCATCGATGAATTACAGTATGCTGCAGAAAAGGCTGTGCAATTAAAAGATGAAGTAGATGCTTTAACAGAAACGGCTGAAAAGGTAAATAAATTTACACTGTTCTTACAAAATTGTCATAATAATTTTTTAAACTTATTGAAATTGAAAAAAAATACGAATTCGGGTCGGCAACGAATCTTTTCAAATGATTTTACCAGCTTTAAGGTATTTTCAAACTGTATTAGCTGATCGGGTGTATTAACATATCAATAATATTCTCTTTTTTGGTAAATGAAACTGATCGTGTAACATAAAATAATAAATGAAAAAAATGACAAAAAAATCTATAATCTTAATTTTATAAATTAAGAAATATTGTGAAATTTCCCTAAAAATCATACATAACATTAAAAAAAAAAGTCCTTTTTTATGCATATTTTATCAAAAAAACGATGTATATTCTCCCAAAGTTTTAAGGAAACTATTTCTAGGAAATATAATAAATATTTCTAATAAATTGAGGAATGTATTTGTCGAATTTCAGAACAATTCGAATAATCCGTGACTATATTGAGAGATTGATTTTTTAATTTAATTATTATTATTTTTCTTTAATAAATACTTCCCAGAAAATTGTAAAAAAATGAAATTTAAATGAAAATTTAATCACGTAATTTTGATCTGCAATTTTTAAATTTTTTGAAAATCGAATTTAGTTTGTCTGCTCTTATCAAGATAGAACGAATATTCTATGGAGTTTAAACTCGAGCTCCGTGAAACTGAAAATCATCTCGAATATTCATAAATTTTAAATAAGATGACTTATTTCTAGGTACATGCAATGGAATTGCAATTAGCCTCATACAAAAAGAAATTAGAAGAGTATGCTGATTTAAAGAAACAAATGAAAATATTAGAAGACAAAAATTCAGAATATTATCAACAGAATATGAACTACGAGGAAGAAGTTAAGAAAAGTATTGTTTACAAATCACAAATCGATATTTACAAAAAACAATTAATCGAACTAAATAAAAAATTAGACGATGAAATCCAAAAAGTTGATAAAGCTGAATTTGAAAATAAAAAATTAGAAACAAAACTATTAGCATTCCAACGTGAACGTGACACATTGTTAGCCGAACGTGATTTATTAAAAGAAACAAACGAAGAATTACGATGTGGTACACGAATACCACTCGATAACAGTGTTGGAGATGTTGCACGTGAATTAGCTGCACCGGAATTACGTGAACGCGTTGCATTTTTAGAAAAAGAAAATCGTTCGTTACGCTCTGCTACTAATACAATGAACACGGATTCAGCTGCGACAACCGCTTTATTAGAAGAATGGAATCAACGACAAGAGGAATTACGTGTACAATTACGAGCGAAAAATCAGAAAGTATTAGAATTACAAGCGAAATTAGATGAAGTGAACAGTAATGGAGATACGAACGCGTTAAAACAAAAATGTGCCAGTTTACAGGAGGCTTTAAATAATAAAGAAATTGAATTACAAACTATTAACGATCGGCATAAAAAGAGTTTAGAAAAAGCACGGGAAATTATCAATAGTATGCAACCTCGTGTTAGTAATGAAGATGTTGTATTAGCACGAAATAATGAACGCAATAATATACAACCTCAAAATGGTGTCATGAAAGATGCCGAAGCACGATTATTAACAACAGCATTTTTAAATTTAGGTGAAACGTGTCAACGTGAAGCTGTTGATGCACGTTTAGCTTTGTTAAGTGCAGGTCAAGGGCATACTTTCTTATCAAGGCAACGACAACCAACACCTCGTAGACCGTATAACCGACTTAAATGATTTATCATGAATACATCATTTAATTTTAACACAATTTTATATGTTATTGCATGACATTTTAGTTTATTATTATATCTCTCACTGTGTCTGTGCGCGCATCATACAAAAACTACTAAAGATATGCGGCTTTTTTAACAAGTAATAATTGAGTGATCATTTTAAGATGCATTTAACGAAAATATTGCCGCAGGAAATCAAATAAAAAAAACAATCGCCGTAAAAAAACAGCGTAGTAGTGGAAATGATATAAACTATGTACTTGCGCGCCAAATGAGGGAAAAAAATATTTTCTGCTTTACATAAAACGTTCAGACCTGAAAATGTTCAGCAAAACGGACGGGCAATAAATAGTTATAAATATATTAATAAAGTATTTTGTTAATGCAAATTGAAGTATTTTTAAAACGATTTATTGTAAATTATTAATAATTAAAAATTAACTACTATATAAATTTTTAAGAAAATGAATAAAACGATAACAAATTAACATGTATTTATTTGTATTTGAGAAGAGTAGAACATCCATCTCATTTTCTGCTCAAAAAATGCTCTAAAAATTGATGAAAAAATAAGTGTGCAAAATGAAACTCATCTCACAATTTCCCATTTTACATGTTTCCATAATTTTCAGCGTGTTTGTATCTTTCGTGAAATTCGTTAATTGTTTGATTGTATTAATAGCAAGGATTTTGGGGGTATAGTAGCTTGATAAAAACTAAAATCTACACATAAAATGTTCCCTGTTACAAAATGAACATAAAAATTTAGGCGAGTGCTTAATTCTATTTTCACACCGGCCCACAGTTATGTCAAAGCTTTGCACCGGTTTACTTATTTCGTCACTTAAAAGCGTTAGAAACAAATATTGTGTATTTCTTTTCTCCGTTTCAGAAAAACAAGGGACAATAAAAAATTGACTGAATCAATTGTTGAAATACCCTGTATAATTTATTTTTAATAAATTAGAAAAGTTTTAAAATCAACCTATTTATAGCGGTCATTCGTTTAGTTTTCGAAATACAGGGTTAGGCAGGGAGGTATGGATGATTTGAAAAAACAGTTACACACTCATTTTTAAACGAAACTCAAAATTTATTTTTTTAATGTGTACCTTAGATGTTGCCATTATAAAAATTAAAGAAGGAAAAATTAAAACATTGATTACGTACGAAAAATAACATTTGTTAAATGCTGTCAGTTTTTGTTCATATACTCCTGTAGACGTTGTGAGAAGTTGTCCATACTCCTCTGAAGCATTCACTCAGGATTTCAAGTGTACGTGGTTTGTTTATGTATACATGTGCTTTTAGGTAGCCCCATAAAAATAGTCACAAGGTGACAGATCCACATCTCCACGCAACGAAATGAGGCTCCCAAGGAAGGTCTGCCTCAAAAATTCCATAGCTGCTCTTGATGTATGGCATGTCGTCCCATCTTGTTGAAACCATACTGTGTTGAGGTTGATACGTTGTCTTCTCAATTGTGGCAGAAAAAACTCACGCAGCATCGTTAGGTAACGATCTGTATTGACAGTGACGGTTCGACCGTTTTCTTGGAAAAAGTAAGGGCCAACAATAAAGTTTCTACTAAAACCACACCAAACAGTCAATTTGTCGCTGTGTAGAGGTTTTCAATTGTGGCAGAAAAAACTCACGCAGCATCGTTAGGTAACGATATGTATTGACAGTGACGGTTCGACCGTTTTCTTGAAAAAGTAAGGGCCAATAATGAAGTTTCGACTAATGCCACACCAAACAGTCAATTTGTCGCTGTGTAGAGGTTTTTCATGTAGTTGACGTGGATTTTCAGAAGCCCAATACCTATAGTTCTGCTTGTTTACCACTCCTGACAAATGAAAATGGGCTTCGTCACTCATAATCAAGTGTATGGACAAAAACGGACAGAATTTAACAGATGTAATTTTTCGTACGTAATCAATGTTTTAATTTTTCCTTCTTTAATTTTTATAATGGCAACATCTAAGGTACACATTAAAAAAATAAATTTTGAGTTTTGTTTAAAAATGAGTGTGTAACTGTTATTTCAAATCATCCAAACCTCCCTGCCTAACCCTGTATTAAAAAAAATTTTTTCTTGTTTTTTCAAAATCTTTTACAAAACTTACTAGTTGAAGCCACCAACAAATTTTCAACTTTATCTTTCATAATTTTGGAGAGAATGGAGACCAAAGTTTTCTCCTAATTTGCGTCTTCATGGGAAAACAAACATTTACAAAAAAATGTTTAAAATAGAAGTTGTTTATTTTTAATCAGGAACATTTCTATACCCTGTATATATGAAACATATATCAAAGTATACTAATGTTAATCCCACGTTTTTAACGCTTAGAAATACAGACGATACAACATAGATTCGTTGGATCTTTGGCTAGATGTAAACCATTAGAGATAGAACCAAAATTTAAATGTAAACAAGTGACCGTTAAGCGTTACAAGCTTGGAACTAAAATTAGTATATCTTGATATATTATACATGTGAAAGTAAGAATGGATTTGAATGAAACTCTACAACAATATAGCTCATACATCAGAAAACACATGAGCTACAATTTATAAAAAATTTAATTTAACCTGACATTTTACTACGCCATCTACAAGCATCATTTTGAATCATAAATTAAACATTTCTGTAAAAATAGTAAATGTAAAACAATTCATGGCCATTTTTCTGGTATACTCAATGAACTATGGTTATTTTACATTTAAAAAAAATTAAAAACTGTAAATGTATTTTACCTTTTTAAAACAATCCCTACCATTATTTCGAGTGTTATGGAAGAAGGGTAAATGAGAGCGAGGTGAAGGCTATAACGCGGTCTTTACCAATCTTTACTTCAAGTCAAAAATATTTTGGAATCTCTAAAATTTGATATACCATAAAATTTACTTACATCATCATCACCTTCTTCTTGTTGGAACTGATCATCATCGGCAGGAATTGCAGGCACACGATTTGATGACGCAGGGGTTAAGGTCGATGCCAACAAATCCTTTTCGTCAGATATTTTAAAAGCTTCAAAAATTCGATGAAATTGTCTGTACATTGGAGCTAATTCATGCAGGCCTAGGGTTTCTTGAATATACCTGTTAATTAAAAAAAAAAATAATTAATTAATTTTAAATTACTCGACAAAAATTGATTTTTTATTCAAACGATCTAGAAGGAAGTGTTCTTTAATCGGAAATTTTCTTTACTTTGAGAGGTTCCCATATTTAAAACATAAAATGTTCAATGGTGCATATACCAGCATTTTCTCTGATAGTGAGTTATGAAATGGACAATGATCTGAATATCTAATCATTCTGGCATGAAAAGAAATAAAGTAACGAAATTCAACCCACAATCCCACAGGTAAGTAGATAATGAATATCTCTATTCAATTTATTTGTAGCTGTAGAAGTCTCCAGCTTTAGAATGTTAGAGCCTGAGTTTTTTTTGAGATAAGTTCTGTCGGAGAAGCCTTGAGTGTTTACCATCTCCTATGACCTCGACAAAGTCATGTAACTTCATTTGCTTATAATAATTAAAATTTATCACCAGGAGATGTCACCAGCTCCAAGTGATGGATTGCTTTCAAGGAGAGAAGAGAAGAAATTGAAGTACACATGCTAGAAATTTAATTGGAGTAATGTCATTTTTTTTAAATACTTACTCGACTTCAACATCAGTAGTTTCACTTTCTTTTCCATTAACTTTTTCTGTTGTTTTATCTTCCGTTACTTTTTCTTGTTGTTTCTGTGCCTTGCGTGCCTTCTTTCGTTTCTTTTTACGTTTATTTTTACTTGGTCTTGATACACTTTTATCTTTTGTTTTATTTGATGTTTCGTCATCACCTTCGTCGGAATCCGCATCACCTTCTAGCCCATAGGAAATTACAGGAGTGGGAGACTTTTGTTCGGGTATAGTTTCTTGAACTAAAAATGTTAATAAATTTATTAAAATAATCCCGTAATGAAATTGATGGAGAAATCTAAGCTTCACAATAATTTTCCCAAATTAATAATTTTGTTGAATTTTAAAATACTCGATACTAGTGTAAAAAAAAAAGTATAAAACTTAATTTGTGCTTTTTAAAGACATGGATACACAAACGCTAAAACAAAGTATATCAATTTCATTTTGGCATTGACATTTGCCATTAAATTCGTGATTTACGTAAAAAATTACAATTTGGATTTTTCCGGATGTTTTTTGAACATTTTAAAGAAAATGTTCATTATAATTTAACTATGGAGTGTAGAAGTATGAAGAATAATAAAATAAGTGGCTAAAATGGCGCTTATGTAGCGAAAGAGTGTTTGATGTGAACTTCTCTATCCTTCTCTAACTGGTTTAGTTCTCTATCCTATTCTTATTACTTTGAGCACATATTTTAAAATTTACAAGCGCCATCTTTATTTCATGCTTTACGACGGACACTTTTTATATTTAACACAATGTATTTCTTAAAACTACGCCCGTTATTTTTAAAGTTTTTGTTTTTATTTTCATAAAAGTAAACAATATTCAAATTCCTCAAATTATTCATTTAACATTCTCCCTAAGTGTCCCAAAAATGAGTTTAGTAGTTTCAATTGTGGCTACTTTACTAATTTTTTTTGATAATATAATATAATTTTTTACCTATAGTTACTTCTTCTGGATTTACACCAAGTTCTTGAGCCCTTTGATCCTTGAAGGCTAATGCTTGTTCAAGAGCCTGTGGTAAAACTACTACTTCATTCGGATTCTCGCCAAGTTGACTTGGTCGTTCGACCCGCATTGTTAATAATGATGGTAATGCCTTTTCTTTATTTACACCATCTTCCACACCAGGTGGGGCTAAATATTGTACGAATATTAGTATAAAATTTAAACATTAGAAATTAGTTTAAGAAATAACGCTAAAATTCGACCCTAAAAGATTATCGTTTGCCAGTTGATAATAAATAAGGCCATCCAAATAAAATTACATTACTTATATAATACAGAGCGAAGAAGTTTCTCTAAATAGATTGTTAAAAAATTACATACCCATCATATCATCTGATCCGGTACCAGGTGGTCGCATATTTGGATTCCAATTTGGTGGTGGTCCAGGTTGCTTACCACCAGGCGGTGGCGGACCACCCATAACTTGTGGAGGAGGCATTGCAGTTGGTGGTGGTAAAAAATTTGTCGATAATAGGCTAGGAATTCCTGTGGGAGCTGGCGGAGGTGGGGGTGGAGGCCCATTTTGACCCATTGCTGGCACCGATAACATTTGTCTCTGCATTTCAGATTCATGTTCGTTTAACGATTCTTGTTGCATTTCATGCAATGCAGATTGTTGTAAACGAAGCAATTCATCTTGGCGTTGTTGCTCAATCATCATTTTTTGTTGTTGAATCCGATTGTTTATCTACGAAATACATGAAAATAATCAAATTTTTTACGAAAAATTAATCTGATATATTTTTGGAACTATATACAAACTTCGCCGACGACACTGAGTTTATGTTTACAACTTTAGTTTTTGAGGAAACTATTAATATGCTTAAAAATTTTTTTAAGTAATCACTTTAATACCAACCAAAATAATTGTTTTAACAAAGTTTCGATTTAAACAATGAATTGAAAAGAAAATAATTTTAAAAAAATTAAATAAATTTATAAAGATGTTGTATCGCTTAACCTTAAAAAACTACATTACCTCATTTTTCCCTTCGTCCATTATTTATTATATCGTAAATTTCCAATTAATATATAAAGCAATTTTATTTAATTATATTTTACTTTTAAAAAGAAAAATTATTGTTTATTTATCATTACGAAAAATAAATTTGATTATATATTTTTTCAGTAAACATGACAGTCGGTGAAATTATTCATGTAGGTAGGTAGGTAGGTATCAAAACTTTTTTGACGGACAAACGGTTAAGTATAGGATGCGTGCTGACTTGTTTACAACTTGCTCCTGTTACGCTTAAAGGAAAAATAAAATACATAGACGTCAATAGAAGATAATAACTGAGTTAATTGTTTAAATACTCTACATATACTAGAGATTCAATGTTTGAACTATTTTTAATTAATAAAATTGTTCAATATATAAATATTATTTATAAAGTTTAAGAGAAAATGTTTCAAACAAAAGTTGTTTCTTTAATCATTATAAAAACATTTTTTTGTATAGGCCAATCAACTTAGGGTTTCACTTCGGAATCTAACGGAATAAGCTGATTACTTGTACAAATCTTTATTAGTTTAATTTGATAGTGAAAATCATATACACTACACAAGAGAATTGACAAAATTTGTCAATAAAATGGCAGAAATTATAGCGTCGCTTGTGTTCCTTTTGTCCCAAGTTTGTAACGCTTAAAAATATTAATGCTATGAACAAAATTTTGGTATAGGTGTTTATAAAATCACCTAATTAGTCCATTTTTGGTTGTCTGTCCGTCTGTCTGCCTGTTCGCCTGCCAGTCTATCCATCTGTCCGTCTGTCTGCCAACACGATAACTCAAAAACGAAAAAAGATATCAAACTGAAATTTTTACAGCGTATTCAGGACGTAAAAAGTGAGGTCGAGTTCGTAAATGAGCAACATAGGTCAATTGAGTCTCAACCTATGGGTCCGTAGAACCCATCTTGTAAACCGTTAGAGGTAGAACAAAAGTTTAAATTTTAAAAATGTTCCTTATAAAAAAAATAAACTACTTTTGTTTGAAATATTTTTTCGTAAAGATCACTGTTTACCCGTGAGGGCGCAAATTAGACGTAAATTATATAGTATGTATTTTATGGGGATATCAGTTACGTATGTGTGACATGTATGTATGTGTAATGTGATAGAGTAATCAACACTGTCTATGCATGGTATTTCAACAATTAACTCAGGCAGTTGTTTGTTTTCACTTGTTATACGTGTTATATATGTTATATATGTATATGAAATATACATAGTATATTATGTTTAGTCCCAAGTTTGCAACGCTTAAAAATATTGATGCTACGAAAAAAATTTTGGTTTAGGTGTTCATAGAATCACCTAATCAGTCCATTTCCTTATGTCTGTCTGTCTGTCTGTCGTCTGCCCGTCTGTCATCACGATTACTCAAAAATGAAAAGAAATATCAAGCTGAAATTTTTATAGTGTACTTAAGACGTAAAAAGTGAGGTCGAGTTCGTAAATGAGCAACAGGTCAATTGGGTTTTGGGTCCGTAGGACCCATTTTGTAAACCGTTAGAGATAGAACAAATGTTTAAATGTAAAAAATGTTCCTTATCAAACAAAAAATATACAACTTTTGTTTGAAACATTTTTTCGTAAACATCACTGTTTACCCACGAGGGCGCTAATTAGATGAAAATTTTGTAGTATGTATTAATATGGGAATATCAGTTATGTGTGTGTGGCTATTTAAGAGTGGAAATCTTTCTTAATTTACGTGACGTCAAAAAACAAACGATTGCGTCATCAAAACTATCTATACATGGTATTTCAACAATTAACTCAGTTAATTGTTTGTTTTCACTTGTTTTAGAATATGTTGTTTCCTTTGCCTTCAATCGTATTTACATTTATTATGAAAGTTATAGAGGATAAAATTCTCTACAAGTATTTCGCCTGGAAACCTGGAACCTCTTTTATGCGTTGCAGCGTTTTTGAAATAGAGGTTGCAGAAAATAGAGGTTACAGCGCTCAGCTATACGTATGCGTATTATATACATACGTACGTTTATAAACTTCATGATTTAACATTTATATATTTAAACCAGATGTAACATTTAAATGCCTTCATTAATTAATTACATTAAATAATTTCATTAATAAAGACTATTAAGGTGTTAAACACAATAAAAAACGTAAATTTGCCGAAAATTTCCAGCTAATAACCGAACCACCTTAATTAATAAAACAAAGTTTTTGTCATTTTTTGTCATGGAAATGACCCTAAATAAAAATAAAAAATCTACTAAAGGTTGGTATGACTTTTAACTGTAAGTTTTTAATTTAACTGACAAATTTGATTTTATTTATGCTTCTTTAGTCTGCTTTTTACTGTTTTTTTAGTAAAATCGAATCAAAAAATATATATTTCGAAAAAATTTAATAACTACGATAATTCTGTAACCAATGCCACGTTTACGTAATAAAATTTTATCGAACTCAGAATCGATAAATGATTCTTCTATCGAAACTTTTACACCGGACAGTAAGTATATGATTTCTGTTTACAGGGGTCTTATTTCTAACAAAAAATTTTACTTTTTAGAAAATAAAAGAAAAACTCGAAAACAAAGTGAAAATGAAGATTTATTTAGTATTTCTAAATTAAAAAATGAGGAACAAATGCTAACTGATGAATCCATTGAATTTGTATCTTTAATATCACCTGATATAAAAACAACAACAGAAAGTGAAGAAGAAATACCAACGAAAAATATTTCAAAACGTATTAACAAAACAAAAAATTCAGATACTGAAAAAGAAAATGAACAGAAAACTCTTAAAACGAGAAATAATCGTAAATCAATGCCAAATAATACAGAAATTCAAAATTCTGATGGTGAGACGAATCTACGGCAATTAAGAAGTAGAAAATCCATGTCGAAAGTAGATACAACAGAAGATAGTGGTACATCGAAGAAGAAACGTTCTATGGTATCTAAAAAAAGTAATAAAAAAAATTTAAACAGTTCAAACTCGGATGAAAATAATGAAAATGATATTATTATTAAAAAAACGAGAAAAGGTAGAAAGTCATTTATTAATAAAGAGGAAAATTTAAGTTCAACATTAAGTAAAGTAAATAAAACGCCAAATTCAAACAAGCAGGCAGAAAATAATCATGTTGATTCCAATTCAGATACGGAAATGAACAAAACTGGATCTAAAAAAGACAAAAAATCTATTCGAAATAGATTTGAAACAGTTCTGGATGGTGAAACTTCACAGTCGGAAAATAATATAAAAGAAGTATCAAAACGAACAAAATCAAAAAGATCTACACGAACTAATGAAGTTGTACAAAAGTCTGAAAATTCAATTTTAAAGCCAGATCAAGAAATTAACATAGAAATGAATCGAGGTAAATCGAAAGTTCGTCGAAAATCTACACGAGCTCAGGAAATTTCAATTCCTGCAGTCGAAGATTTGATTACGGACGATGAAGATAAAAAAATTGTTGAAGAATCGAAGTCCATTAAATCAAAAGTAAATCGGAGATCTACACGAGCTCATGAAAATTCCTTTGAAGCAGTTAAAGAATTAAATCCTGACCGTGAAAATTCCAAGTCAAAAAACCAAGAAATTCGCATGGAAATAAATCGGACAAATGAACCCGAAGATAAGCCTGAAAATTCAATTTTAAAGCCGGATCAAGAAATTAATATAGAAATGAATCGAGGTAGATCGAAAGTTCGTCGAAAATCTACACGAGCTCAGGAAAATTCAGTTTCTGCCGTCGAAGATTTGATTACTGATGATGAAGATCAAAAAATTGTTGAAGAAACGAAGCCTATTAAATCAAAAGTGATTCGGAGATCTACACGAGCTCATGAAAATTCCTTTGAAGCGGTTAAAGGTTTGAACCCTGACAGCGAAAACCCCAAGTCAAAAGACCAAGAAATTCGAAAGGAAATGAATCGGAGTGTATCTAAAGTGAATGTAAGATTGACACGAGCTCATGAAGATTATCCTGAAAGGTTCAAAGATTTAACTGACAGCGAAGATCAAGAAATTGACGTGAAAATAAATCAAACTAAATCAAAAGTGAATCGCAGATCTACACGAGCTCATGAAAATTCTTTCGAAGCGGTCAAAGATTTAATTATTGACAGAGAAGATTCTAAAGATCAAGAAATTAATATGGAAAAGAATCGGACATCGTCACGAAGTAATGAAAGCTCTTTTGAAGCGGCCAAAGGTCTAAATACTGACAGCGCTGATATTAAAGATCAAGAAATTGATATGGAAAAGAATGAGAGTAAATTAAAAGTGCAGAATCGAAGATCTACACGAAGTAATGGAAATTCATTTGAGGCAATTAACGATTTAGTCACTAACAGCGAAAATTCTAAGTCGGAATATCAGATAATTGATGTAGAAATGAATCAGAGTATATCAAAAAAGGATCGTAGCTCTGAACAAATTCATGAAAATTCATTGGAAGCAGTTGAAGACCTGGTTACTGATAGCGAAAATCCGAAGTCAGAAGAAAGTTATGTGAGCATGAACCGAAGTAAATCCAGAACAGATCGAAGATCCACACGAATTCATGAAAGTTCATTTGAAGTAGTCAGAGGTTTGGTTACTAATAACGAAGATCCAAAATCAGAAGAAAGTGATGTGGACATGAATCGTAGTAAATCCAGAACAGATCGAAGATCTACTCGAATTCATGAAAACTCATTTGAAGTAGTCAAAGATTTGATTACTGAAAATAATGATACAACTTTTTCACCCAAATCACCGAAATTCCAATATCAAGATACATTTACGCCAACCATCAGCGGACGAAGCATGAGAAAATCCAAATATGAGACAAGTACACCCGCAAGAGCATTACTTTCAAAATCACTCACACAAAAAGTCAATTTAAATCAAACACCGCAAAATATAAGCTTAATTGATTTGACTAATTTTACGCCACGAAGTATTATTAAAAAAACTGCGAGAACAGTAAAAAATTCACCAAAATCAATGGAGAAAAAAGATATGAAATCACAAATTACTTTACGCAAAAAACGTTCAATTTCCGAATCAGATTTAACAAGTGCAAGAAAATCAAGGGTTACATTTCATCCAAATACGTCTGTGTTTCATATGGACTCTCTTGATTCAACTTTAGATGATTCAGAAATATCACTTAATATACATTCGACAAGTTTAGTTAAAGAGAGTACGTCAAAGAAAAGTGTCGGTAAGTATTTGTTTTTATTTTTTAACCCCCGAACCAAAAAAGGGGTGTTATAAGTTTGACCGGTGTGAGTGTGTCTGTCTGTCTGTGGCATCGTAGCGCATAAACGGAAAACCGCTTTTGATTATTTGTTTCCTTTAATTTAATGGAGAATGTTCTTAGCTATACAGCTACACGGAATAGTTGAAACAGTTCAAAATGAACCGTTAGTTTTGGCAATCGTTTTGGAACGGTTTTTTTCTCTATAGTCGGGCAAAATATGATTTTCATTTTTGATTCAATTATCGTTTTATTTGAATATGGTTTCAAAGAATATTCAATAATTTCAAGCTTATCGTGCAATTGGAAATTTTGCGGCTCACCGGAAAGAGTAAATCCCGGCTATAAAAATTTTCTTGGAGATAAAATTTTTAAAGAACAGTTCTCAAATTTACAATTGTTATGAAATGAATGTCAATTAGTTTGTTGAATAAAAAATCATCATCAATTTTCACCAAGAAAACTTTTTTAAAAACTATGTATAATTAATTTAAATCAATAAAATATAGAAAAGAATTCACAGATTACAAACGTTATTTAGGCACAGTGTGCTATGTTGCTAATAATTTGTAAAATTTGTTCAATGTATTTCTACTCAAATTGAAATTTTATTCTTTTCTTATTCCAGATTTTGTCTCAATAAATCCATTAAATGATACTTACGATATGGAAGCATTTGAGAATCAATCTGCAGATGCTATTGAAGGTAAGTATATAAAAAATTGATTAATAAAAAGCGTCTCAAAATGGAGTGATACTGGCATTGTAAAAGATAAAGAATGATACTATTTTTCAATTCCCGAATTGAAAAATAGTATCCCAGAAGATTGAGAGAATATTTTAAATCAGAAAGTTATTCTTTATAAAATAACGTACAATTTTTATCCAAAACATTTTTCCATAAACTTAATACATATTTTGTTTCAAACATTAACTTTGAGACACGCTTTATTTAGGAAATTGTTAATATCATAATTTTTGTTATATAAGAAAATTCATCGACAGGTGCGCATTTATCGATTAAATCAAACGAAGAAATAGATGGCGTTTGTAAATTAAATGAAACATTCACACCAGAGGAAGGTACATCTTTTGAGATTGATCAAATTAAATATTTAATAACCATTTTTGTTTTATTTTTTATAGATAAGGTTAAAGTTCGTGAATTATCCAAGAGGATCAAAATTCATGAAAAACAACCACTTGTTACTGATTGCTGTACTAAAAGTAATTATACTCCTTTCTATTTATATTATTTTTACTATTTTTTCCTGTTTTGACTAAAACTGTTTGGGTGTGTTGGGGGAAATCATTTGCCAAATCTGAAACTTCTATGGGTGCTAATTGCACCTGTATATGCCTATACAGAAGTTAAGTGTACAATGTTCATACGGACTCGTTATCTTAGGAAAACTCCCGGTGGTAAAAAATAATGTTGTAGCAGTGACAAAAATTATTCAAAATACTGAAAAACAATTTTAAAATAAAAACAAAGTGTAAAGTTTAAAGAGATTTTCCAGATAAAATTTTTTGTAAATAATCTATCTTTCATGCTAATGCAAATTAGCAAAAATTTCAGTGTTGCAAATCAGGAAAGTGAGGAATTATCAGGAAATACAATTTACCCAAACTTTTGATTGTTATTTTAATTTTGTTGAAATGTCGCAATTAAGGTAGTTTTAGATTTAGGGTTGAAATTATTTGTACCATATTTTCAACTTTGATGATGAATTTTGTTATAACTTCATAAATGTAGACGGAAAATAAGAAAACAATTTTCGATACCTGGCTTTTCAATAATCGATATTTTGAAAATTACTCCATATATCGAAAAATTCCTAGATTAGTCGGGCACAACGGTTTTTTTTTTTCCTATAATTTATTGAGGTTTTAACTTAATTTAAATAGTATTTTTATTTCCGCCGACTAATTTTACCGTTTTACCATAAAACCAATGTTAATTATGCCTACTTTCGAACTAATTTATTTACTTAAATAATCGGGCAAACCCCCCCCCCCCCCCCGTCTAAAATTTTCAGATTCCTTAATTATATTTAAAATAGTTATCACTTTCTGATCGATAAGGATTCCGATTAACTTTGTTAATTGAAATTTTATTTTCCAGGAAAAGTTTTTAAGAAAACTCCAAAACGTTTAATACACTCCAGTGTTGGTAGCGGTTTAAAAAGTGAGACCTGTTTAATTTGAAAAATAATTCCTTAATTTAAAAAATTTGTTCGAAATTGATCGTTTATTTTTCTCTATTTTTAGAAATTAGTAATGAAGAAAAAACCCCCGCCAAAACCGGTACAAATAATTTGCAAAGTAAGTAAATAGTATTTGTGATTTATTTTTTAATATTAGAGAAAATCTGTTTTCTAAACCTGTATATAAAGGGGATTTTAAGAAATAAAATTGCCAATTTTCTTTGCTAAGTTCACTTTATTTTTTAATATTTTAATAATTTAAAATATATTGACATATCATCTCTCTAAAGCTTTCTACAATTCAAGTGTACATTAAACTTAATCTTGTTTTAGGAAATATCAAAGCGGCACTAGACAATAATGGATTGGTAATTAACAAAAACGATACTGTAAATTCATTGAAAAAAACTCCATCTACTTCCATTAAGAATCAACAGCCTACACCTAAAAGAGGTACAAGTGTAAAAAAAATGCCTGATTTCGCTTCAATACATAAAAGAAATTTTGAAAAAATGGAATCGTTAGTTGAAAATGTGAAAAAACGTGCGGACCGAGCAAAACAATTATTTTCAATTGCATCTGAAGCAGGTAATGCATTTTGAAAATTTTATTGCATGCAATTTTTTCTTATTTAAATTTTAAAATATTGCAAATTTTCAGGTCATAAAGATAATTCAACTAATAATCATAATAAACCAACACGACTTCCAGTTCCAGCAAATAGGCTTGTTGCAACCACTGCTACAGTTAAAACACCAAGTAAGGAAAATACTCCAGCGAAAGCAAACTTAAAAAATACTCCTGGAAAAGCAATCATTAAAAAAACCCCAGGAAAACCAGCAAATAGGTTCGGTTTTGGTTTACAAAACGCCAAGGACAAGAAAGAATTATTAAAAGAAGAAGTGAAGAAAAAACAAGTAATTCGAGGGGATTTAGGAACATTGAGACAAAAAGATAGGCAATATATTAAAGGAGTACGATCAAATCGACGATTTGATCTTTTAATGCAATCGCGTGATTGTAAATAAATTAAGTTTTTATTTTATTTTTCTTTATATTATATTTTGTATAGTTTTAATTTGTGTGTGTTGAAGTTAACAATTGATTCTTAATTTGTATGACAACTAAAAATTTTAATAACAGTTCAATAGTTTTATTAAAAAAATTTGGCGTGGTTATTATTTACACTATTTCCTTTAAATCCTTAAGCTTCTATCCCTTAAGAAAATCGAGATTAAAGAAAAATATTCTAGAAAGTTCAGATATTTGTATACTATATTTATCAACTTCAAGAGTATTCTGTGTATAAAAACAAATACAATAAATGTTCAAAATTTTACAAATACAATAAGTGTTCAAAACTTTTGGACTTTTTAGACCAGGCGAGGAAATTAAGGCCAATATTCAATATTTTATTTTTACAAAAGTGACTAGAAGGAAGGAGTTCGGATAAATAGTTCAATGCTAAATCCGTAAAATGTGTTTTTAAATACAAATTTAAATAGTTGGGACTGAGAAGTCCTGCTAGTAGCGCACCAAGGAAATAAACCTGGTAGCTAATGAGTGCGGAGTGAATGAAAAAAAGATAACACGCAGTTATAAGAATTTTTGTTCTTTGAGTTTGAATTTCTTTGGTAATATAGGTATGTCCAAATCAGAAAGAAATTTTTTTTTGTTTTTTCGATACATGATTTTTGGGATTTGGCGATAAGTACCAAATAATTCAATTTGTATTATCTATTTTGGAATATACAGGGCGGTCGCCGAGGAATTCGAAATACTTCGTAAGTGAATTCAATGATTATAATTTTCATCTAATGTGATTCTATTTATTTTTCCTGAATATGGAGAGCCGCAAGTGGCAACAAGACCTTGCATATGAAAAACGCTGATAGCTAAAATACGAAATACAAAAACCAAACAATTATTTTTGAAATTTTATTCCGCAATAATGGAGTACAAACAAGTATTGCTTAAGGTAGTACCAGCATGAAATCACTTTTCGACAGATTTGGCCGAATTTTTTTTCTCGGGTTTATAATAGCTTTATTTATGAATTCCTAAAATTTCATAATTTTTGACCGTTTAGATCGCGAGATATTTAAAAACAAAGTTCGCGATTTTGAGGGTCATGTCCCATTTAAAGCATGTAAAATGTCCGGTCTCTCCAACTATTTTTTATGATATTATTATATATTGAAGAAAAAGTAGAAAAAAATGTTTATACAATAAAATTCTAAAAAAAAAATTTAGAAATTAATTTTCACTTTCGAGATATTAATTTTGACGTAAATTGATCGAAATTGGGACGTTGGCATAATTATTTCCCATTTTAAACGGTCAAAATTTCTGAAACTTTGGGAATTAATAGTAAGCATTATTAAATTCTTAAATTTAATTTTTCATTAAATTGTGTCGAAAAAAAAATTGTACCATTGCTTTAACATAGAAACTGCAAATACCATGCTGGTACTACCTTAAGTACTATTTGTGTACAAAGCAAAGTTGTATCTGTAGAGTCTGTAAATTCTTCACTGTTGTATTTCATTTATGACGTAGTGTTCATGAAGATGGCTTTGTGATTTGAGGATTTTGTGATGTTGAACAATTCGATTATGTAAAGTATTCCAGAACCAGAAGAAACACCAAATCAAAATGTTGACGGATGATGCATTTTGAAACAGTTTATATGAATCACAGAATGATGTCATATTGTGGAGTATGATGAATCAACTCACTAAATCTAGACAAAAAGATGGATGCTGCGACAAGTTCTTTATAGAGTTATTGAAATAAATACCACAATATTCGAAATAAAATTGTATATAATAAGAAATTCTATTTAAAAAATACAATTATAAAACATACAATACAACGGACTTACATGTCGCTAAATATCGATATTGCGATTGCAACGCAATCATCGTCAGTAGCAAAATTTATTCATTTTGCGTTGCAATCGAATTATCGATATTTAGCGACATGTAAGTCCGTTGTATGTTTTTATACCATGTATATATGAAATATACATAGTATATTAAGTTTAATCCCAAGTTTATAACGCTTAAAAATATTGATGCTACGAAAAAAATTTTGGTATAGGTGTTCATAGAATCATCTAATTAGTCCATTTCCGGTTGTCCGTCCGTCCGTCCGTCTGTGGACACGATAACTCAAAAACGAAAAAAGATATCAAGCTGAAATTTTTACAGTGTACTCAGGACGTAAAAAGTGAGGTCGAGTTCGTAAATGAGCAACATAGGTCAATTGGCTCTTGGGTCCGTAGGACCCATCTTGTAAACCGTTAGAGATAGAACAAAAGTTTAAATGTAAAAAATGTTCCTTATCAAAATATAAACAACTTTTGTTTGAAACATTTTTTTGTAAACATCATTGTTTACCCGTGAGGGCGCAAATTAGGCGTAAACTGTATAGTATGTATTATATAAATTGTATATTATGTATATGCGATGTGATAGAGTAATCAACACTATTTATGCATGGTATCTCAACAATTAACTCATTCAATTGTTTGTTTTCACTTGTTTAATTAATTGTATTTTTTAAATAGAATTTCTTAATATACAATTATTTCGAGTATCGTGGTATTTATTTCAATAACTATGTCTCAACTCGAAGTCAACAAGAATTCATCCTTAAATTTTTTTTATAGAGGTTAAACTTAACAAGTCTAAGTTTAACGGAGGGATTCAGTTCATCATCCCGAGACAGGATTCTCGGTATCGGAATCAAAATGTAAGATCTTGCTCCTACATATGAAAAATTCTGAAAGCTAAAATACGAACAAAAAACCAAACTGTTACTTTTGAAATTTTATTCCGCAATAATGGAGTACAAACAACAATTGTTGCTTAGGTAATATCTGTGTACAAAGCAAAGTTGTATCTGTCGAACGTACATCATACTATATTTTATCCATGACGTACATTCGATAACAATCGCAATGTGGTTACAAACTATCAGGCATAGGAATAGGATTGTTTTATTTGTTACACAAAGCAGTGTAACTGTTATTACGATTAAAAAAAAAACTCCATTTTTTCGTAGGCCCTCGTAATTTACTTCAGTTTCAAATTACGATATTTCAAAAACCGTCAGGAATTTGGGAAAAATGAATTTTTGCTTAAAATTAGAATTGTAGTCATGCTTATGTTAAATTCATTGAAATGATAAAAACAAACCGTGATAGGCAACATCACGGCTTGTACTCAGGAACAAACCTTTGTATAGATTGTGAATATGTCATTCTAACTAGTGGGCTGTCAGAGTGATTTTTACTGAAAATATCTTTTATCTTGTAAATTTGGTTAAAATGTCTACAAGTAAATGTCATTTTTTATTAAAAGGTGAACCAGGTAAATAACCCATTATTTTTTTGGGTACTTTTTTGTACACAATAAACATCAAGAGCTTTTCTTTTTGGCGTGCATCGAAGAGATCCAGGTTCGATTCTTGAGTTTATTTTCTTCAATTCACCTTATTTCAGATAAACCAATTAATTTTACAGATATGTCCTTGGCACTAACAATGAGCTTGCAACATAACTTATTTATTGTATGCTTCTGAGCTCGTTCTATCCTTCTAGCATAGATAATATACTTATGTACATGTCATCGTAATATGGTAATTAATTTCCTTCAGATTGTAAACTAACTAGTGAAATTGTAAATTTGACTTTCAAAATAAGTCCAAAAACTACCTCAACCCGTGTTAACTCGATCCAGACCAACTAAACATAACGCAGAGTTGATTTTCGTTAATAGGTGTTGAACTAGCACTAGTTTCAGTGGTTTTTTGTAACCTGTTTACAATCTGGCGGAAACAATATTACGTTGACATATAAAACGCTAAGGATCTATCGTGTAGTACATCATGGCAAAAAGAATAAAGCGCTGGCAAAATGCGCTTATAGAAAATTTTACAGTTATGTTACTCCTCAATGTCAGAGAATGGAACTTGTTTAGCATAAAATCCTTCAAAGAAGCCTATATACAATGAACGTATTTGAAAAATCCATTATTTAAATCGATCTAAACTTTTAAAAACAGGCGTGGGAAAAACAACACTTGTAAATAAAGTAATTGAAAAGCTGAAAGAAACCAACATACCTCTAAAAGGATTTTATACACTCGAAATTCGTAATGCCTCAAAGCAACGAATCGGTTTCGATTTAAAATCTGTTGAAGACAACTCGTCAAAACCTTTAGCTCGTGTAGAATCAAGTGAAGCGCCAGGCAAATGCAGAGTTGGAAAATACACAGTATATCCAGAAAATATAGATTCTTTTGCTTTACCGCTTATTGAAGATTTTCAGGTACTTATGTTTGCAGTTTAGGACCCCACCCTCGGTCGGCATGATACAGAAGATTACCCTAAACACTAGCTATCTATTAGGAGCTACCAAAAAAGGCTAATCCGTAGTAATGTATTAACTCCTGTTAAGTTGGGTTGAGTTAGCACGAGTTCTAATTAACTTAAGATCGATTAATTAAATTAATTATATCATTTTTATCCATTCTAGATACGATAAGAATGGAAATTGTTGATAGTAAACAAGGGGTGGGGTTGTACATTGCATATTTACCAGATTTATAAAAATAAAACCATACTGAATCACAATATCATGCTCATTAATTTTGTAGAAAACTCGAGGAGTTATAATTATCGATGAGATTGGCAAAATGGAAAGTTTTAGTAAAATTCTATTTAAGCAAATATCGAAATTATTTTTTAATTCAAATTCAATAATAATTGCAACTTGTAATGCTGTTGGAAAACCGTTACCATTAGTTGAAAATATTCAGTTGAATCCTAAATGTCGAATTATTCAGGTAAATATTATTAATAATTTATTTTGCCTTTAAAGTAATCCGACTATGCGGATTTTGCTGTATAAATAAATAAATACAAATTAATTTTGATTTCACCCCCTTTGGCTTGGATCACTAGAAATTTAACAGAACGGACAGAAAGATTATTATTTCGTGGTATTGTTTTACCGATCTGTATATTTGATCCGCATATGAACCTGTAAATTTGTAATAATGGCTGCGTTTAGCTGAACTGGCATGAAAAGCAAAGAAAAAATTATAACGGTGCTAAGTGAGTAAGTGAGCACTTAGTTCGACTGGACGCACGCAATATATCAGTCCTTATTATAGCGTATTTTGCCCAAAATTTCGATTTTGCAATATTATTAAAACCCGGTTCCTAAGTCCCAATCGCTAACTTCCTATTCTGAATTTTTTTGTTTCATAGGTGAACCAAAATAATAGAAATAATTTAGTGTCTGAAATAATAAACGAAATAAAAATAAATTTCAATCAACATTAATTATAATTATATTAGTAATTTATTAAAAAATTTGCCTTACATATTCATTTCTTTTGTAATTAACATTTAAAAAATAAAAATACATTCAACAGTCTAATATTGTAATCTCGTTACTTTTTCCCTTTCCCCTCCCATATAAATAATTTTGGATATCATAAACTAACTCAATTTTATGCAATATTAAATTAAATTTATTAAAAAGAATTAAAAATGCTTTATATCAGTACGATTGTTAATTTTTTATTTATACAACATAAATGCAACAATGTTTGTTTAATAGAATAATTATTAATTGTGTACAGTACTTAAAAAAAGTAGGACAATCGCAAAATGTACTTGCACAATCAGTGTTCCATACTACAAGAGATGTTAAGTTTAATAAAATTTTAAAATCATACAGTAAAAAGATCTCTTCGAAAACTAGTATTACTCACAGGCCTAGTCGTATAACTTTTTATAAGCACTCAACGAGTTATTCTGATCTTCGTAGGAAATGAAAAGAGTTGTAGTCTTCATAAAAAATTCACAAATCAGGATGGTTCTCCTAGATTTAAACATTTTAGATAGTTTTCGTAAGAACTTGAGGATCTTTCATAAACCTCCATATATTTTCACTTTATCTTTTAAGGCACTCTATATAATTGAATTGAATAGACGAAGACTTTATTGTTGCGGCATCTTTCATTGATTGAAAAGAAATTTACGGACAACATTAATATTTAGGCAAATTTAGAATTTATATCAGACATTCGTGTTACATCAAGTACCTATTCTTTATCTACAATTTATTCACAGCCGAATTTTTAGAAAATAATAAATACAAATAATGTTGATCCAAAAAACTTACAGTTCATACCACACGTTTTAAATGCACATCCGATACAAATTTGCCGTAGCAATGGAACCGAATTTTGACATTTTACAGCAACAATGTAATGCATTTTTTTTAAATCGATGTAATACTTTACCAATTTTAAAAATTAAGTTTAGTTAATCGTTGTATAAATCATTTTAATAAGTACTTGCACACGTAATAATTTAATTATAAAGTATAGATAAAATATTATTTAAATTCTACAATACAATTAAAAAAATATAGTTTTCTATCATATCGGTGAGAACAATTAATAATAATTATAAAAATATAAAAGTGAAAATAAGAAAATTTTCATCTTAATTTTTAATACTAAAAGCTCAGTTCTATTAAATAGCAAAATAAATGTTAAAATATCTGAAGAAAAGCTAAGTAACATTTAATTTTTATTAAAAAAAATCGTGTTTTCTTTATGCCTCTTTGTTGTCTTCAGTTTTTATGTTCAATACTTCGAAGGTGACACCATTTTCGTTTAACTTTTGTATTAATGATGTCTTTGCGAAAACAGCACCAGGAGGTAATACTCCACCGCTGTAATTAATAAATTAAAAATTAATCAGATTCAAAAACAATTGTTTTAAAAATTTCACATCGTCTCGGATTTAACCCCTTGCAGTTCTAGATTAATGTTAATCAAATCATTTCAAATAATGAGAAGTCGTACTTTATAATCAAAATTGTAGCCTTTCAGTTTAGGTGTACATTAAAATCAATACTTACGTTTCAGGCAATTTGTCTTTTTCATCCAAGATAGTTAAACCAGCAGTTACAAGCATCATAGATGTTGCACCGTATCCTGGATCTTTGCCTTGTACTTTAGCCACTAATGTTTTATTTGGTGGTTCGGTATGTTGATCAGTTGGTTCAGCCAATTTCTTATCAGCAGACCAACCTTTAGCATATAATGTTATGGCGAAGTTTGTTAAAGGTAATTCCTCCTCTTTAGGGCCATCTTTTGAAAAGTAACCTAATGAAAATAATCCAGGATACTGTAAAGTAATTATAAGAAATTAATTGGTTTTTAATATATTACTTAAATATTTGGTGTAACACCGAACGAAAAACCGTATTTCTTGATTTAAAATTTAATCTGACATTATAGATTTTAAAAAATTTTGCAAGTTTTAGTTTTAGACAATTATTTCTTGCTTTCCTCTTACACTTTTCCACCAAATAATTTCCTGATTCAAGAAAATTACTGGCAGAGGATAGAATCTAATTTCGAATTAAACACGTTAGCAAGCTCGATTTACTTCTGTTTAATATGATTTTAATTCTGACTACTTCAAACTCTCAATAATAATTTCATTGAAGTATTGAGAGTCACTGTCATTTGGAGTCAGACACTATCTAATCAAAAGTGTGTACTATTTGTTTCCTTCATATAAAAATTTGCAATGAGAGAAGATCCACTGAATTTTAACAACTAAAGAAATTCCACTGACTGAAGAACTTTTAAAATGGGCTGTCAACTTTTAAAATGTAGCATTTAATTTTAAGTTGTACCATCAGGACTTCAGGATAATTATACAAATTTCGAACGAGCTTCCGCAGGTTTGTATTCCCCCGTAGATATGAATCAAGACGTTGCAATAAACTTGATTAGAACTATTTAAAATTCAATGAAGGCTTCGGTCTGTTATTCAAACCGGAAGAATAACCTTACTATTAAAACTTTTTAATCAGCAAAAATAAGTTGGAACAATAAAGTTTAATTTTTTTTAAGTTACACCTTGTATATTTGTACATACTTTCAATAATAAACTGCGACCTGGTTTAAATTTAGCGAGAAGGGCGAAAATTCCAGCACATATACCCAAAATGACAACAGAGAATAATGATCCAACAACCAAATATGCTTCCATTTGAACGGGTCTTTTCTTATCATTGTCATAAAAATATCGTTGTGAACGCATTACAACTGATCGATCTGATCCCGGGAAAGGAACACACCATTTTCCCTCAATTACATCGCTTTTGTGTACAACAGATCTAGAAAGAAATTTTTATTTAGTGGACATTTTCAATTAAACTATTAAAAAAACTAACCTCTTTTCTAAACGTGGTTCAAATTTCGGAGTACGCACTGGATATAATTGTTTACGTAATGATTTTAATTCATCTGCATGTGCTAAACCATATACTGCAGATTCCCAGGTGCCAAAGTTAAGAGCAGGTCCAGTAAGTGGGGCATCGGTCCAAGATTCTAAATAAGTTTCAACTGAATTGACAGTACCGTCAAATTTATCTTCAACAAAAACTGTTCCCATCTCCGCTGGAATACTATCAAAACCACAGGCGCTAACAATATAAACACCCTTTTCTTTTGCCTTTTCACCATATTCTAACTGCATCCTTTCCATGTACTATACAAAGATATGTTTTCATAGAATATTTTGAAAACTTTCATAGAAATTTATTTGTAAAATTACCTGCGGTTCGCCACTAATATCTACTTGATGCGCACCGGCTTCAATACAAGCTTTAACAATTGGTTCACCATAAAATCTGTATGGTCCAACTGCATTAATGATTAATTTTGCCTGTTTTGCCATTTCTACAAGAGATTTTTCATCAACGATATCAGCAACAATCACTTTAACATTGCTCAAGTCTTGTTCTGAAAAGAAAAACACAACTCTAATTATAATTTTGAATGATCTAATTTCTTGGAATTTCATAGGAACTGAATTGAATTCGGCATTTTAATTAAGTTAGATTATAGTGGTTGCCCGAGTGAGATACACTTCGGCCAAAGGCCTATTGTGAGAGACTGACCTATCACCAGCCATTCCTCGTTGAACTATTTGATGCTGATCAAGATCGGCAAAAGGAATTTGACGTTGGTATATATCAATTAAAAAGAAGATGTAAATCAATCTTAAGCTGAGGAAGTCCTCTTATGACAAAAGCTGTGCATTGACAGCAGCGGATCATCCGGGATCTCTTTTCTCACTGTGACAGCTCTTGTTAAAATCCTATTGCACTGATAGATCTATCATTAACGATTTGTATGCAATTTTCAGGAAATTCAGAAAAATTCCATCTGCCATAGTTACTTTAAGCCAAAATTGTGAAATGGATATTTTTTAAGATAAAAGCATCGACATAAGTCTTGACTGAAAAATTCGGTCTTAATCGGTATCAAAAATGTATTTAAACTAAAAAATTAGTTATATGGCTGAAGTAATTTTAGCAATTTTAGAAAACCATGTTTTGGTATTTAAACTGGAAAAACCGTGTTTTTAGTATTTAGTAGAACGTTAAAATATTTATTCATAGAAAAAACCCTTTAGGCTTTGCATAGACATTTAAAGGTATTAAAAATATGTTTATTTGATTTAATTGATAAATAAATATGTACTTTTATGTATAAAAATACATTTACAGAGTGTATCAGAACAAAAAACATTTTTCCTAGGAGAAAGATAATTCTGTGAAATATTTTTTAAAAGTTCCTTATAAAGGAATTTAAGATAAAAATTAACAAAAAATGAAAATTATTCAGGAGATAAATATTATTTAATATTTTATAGAAATCAATTATATACAGAGTGACAGTTTTTATAAAAAACTAAATGACCTGGTGAACTTCCTTTCACCTACAATTTATTTGATTAAATAACTTTATACTATGCTTAGCCCACCCTTTGAACCCGCTTAGTCACCTGCTCGCTAAACACAACCAACCTTCACTCCCATTCCCTCGGCCATGGAGCTCGTAATTTAGTTTTTAAGTTCTCAAACCTAAATTACGCAATTAAAAATTTGAAATATATCCAGAATAGTTGAATTTATCAAAAAATTTCTGTACAGCATTTATGTAATTCGCTTCGAATACATATGCGGAGCTAGTATCCAGCAACGCCGTACATATTTGCTGATGCACCCGAAAAATTTTAGCATGGAACTGTAGTCTATTATTATTTTTCTCTTGGTAACTATGTTTGTGGCACCATGTATGTGTTACACTTAACTTAATCATGTACACACAATAAGCTGCATCTTGATACACCCAATACGTCATAAGAGATATTATTTTTATGAACTTCTTTGACTACCGTTATATAGACATACTCAAGATTTATTATAAGTATGTTATATGCATTTATTTTTCAAAATTAGTATTGGTGATTGAAGTAGGCATATAATATTTATTACAAAGTTATTGTTATCAAAGTCTTTGAGCTGGACATGCTATTGTTAATTGGCCAATCATTAATTTACGAAGTTTATTACTTTTTATCATTCCTAAGATTATAAGCAAATATATACAATGTGTGTATCATTCATTTTCGTATGTTGCATTAATGTTACTTAGAAGAATTTTAGAAGTTCAGAAGCATACTATTTCGTCTTTAAACGAAATGTGATACAGCTGAGCGAGTACGAAACTAAAATTACACATACTGTAGATTTTTCACTTTTACGTATGAAAAAAATCGAATAATATATTTACAGCTGGAGCCAAAATAGAATATGATTTAATTTTACTTATGACAATGTTTGCAACAATAAATTTATAGAAACGGATGTCTCAGCCGCTATCTTAAAAAAACCACTTCCGGTTATCAAATTTTGATAGACTTTTAGCATATTATTTATAATATAGTGGACCTAGAATTAAACGGAGGGGGGTGGGTTGTTAAGTATCTCGGAAAATGTACATCAAACAATATTATAAATAATAAAACGAAAATATAGTTTCTTAGGATAATTAAAAAATAATAGTACAAATAAATAAAACAAGTGAAAACAAACAATTGACTGAGTTAATTGTTGAAATACCATGTATAGGCAGTGTTGATAACTCTGTCACATTTCACATACATACATATCTGACATATTTAACTGATATTCTCATATAATACGCAAGTGTTGATGCGCAATCGTTTGTTTTTTTTGACGTCATGTAAATAACAAAAGATATTCACTTTGATATTCCTATATTAATACATACTATAAAATTTGTACCTAATTAACGCCCTCGTGGGTAAACAGTGATGTTTACAAAAAAATGTTTCAAACAAAAGTTGTTTATATTTTGATAAGGAACATTTTTTACATTTAAACTTTTATTCTATCTCTAACGGTTTACAAGATGGGTACTACGGACCCATGACCCAATTGACCCATGTTGCTCATTTACGAACTTGACCTCACTTTTTACGTCCTAAGCACGCTGTAAAAATTTCAGCTTGATATCTTTATTCGTTTTTGAGTAATCGTGACCACAGACGGACGGACGGCCGGACGGACGGACAACCGGAAATGGATTAATTAGGTGATTTTATGAACACCTATACCAATTTTTTTTTTGTAGCATCAATATTTTTAGGCGTTACAAACTTGGGACTAAACTTATAATACTATGTATATTTCATATATACATGGTATAAAAATTGATATTATTAATTAACTCCGCTCTTTTTATATCGCTGTGTTCTGTAGAAAGCACTAACATTACTAAATCTGCACGTATCTGCAGCTATTTTTGTTCGATATTTCGTAGGTTGTTGCTAACTGCTACACAGGGCACAGATATTGGTACGGCTGTTAAAATTCGCTTGCTGAGATATAAATTGATTTAAAAAAATTTATGGCCCCATTAAATATTTAAAAAAGAAAATAGCACATTGATACATAAAGGTTTGCCACCCCTGGTCTAGATTGAGGATATATTGATGTATGGGAATATATTGGCTCTTAGAGGAGAATATCCAGTTCGGCGGATAAAATTTTATCATAAATAGTCCACAGAACAAAACATTTAATAAATATTTTCATTTTTTCGCTCTGTGGTTACCCTCATAATCCATTTTGAAAGAATAAGTGAACAAAAGGTTGTTCCTTTTGGAGACGTACCAAGAAATAGTAAAAACATTTAGAAGAAGATATACGGTCAATGAATGTTAATAGAGTTTCGAACATGAAAAAGCAGAATAAAAAAGTTAAAAACAAAAGACTTATCATGTTTCGAACATGAAAAGCCAACTTAAGGTAGGCTTGGACTCTCCTAAGAGTCCTACAGAACACATCAGATTTAAAAAAGTAATACTAATCCATATAAACAAGCAGACATAAAATCGTAAGCATTATTGTTCATTAATTATAATAACTGGCAGATGATAATTAATTATTGAACATTGACCTATTCGAGTAATCATTATAAAAATCATTACACACAGATATTTTAAGACTGGCTATATAATTATGATGCATAGGAAAATACATTAACTCTTGATTGATTTAAGATTGATTGAAATAAGAGTATAATTAAATTTGACGCATATCCGTTACAGTAAAGTAACACAGCTAAGACTTAAAGCAAGTTAAATTATCAACAGAATTAATTGTTTATATACCATGTACGTACATGCGCCGGTATCAAGGTTTTAGCTGTTTATGTAATTATTTAAATTGGAAAATTACACAAAATACGCCCATAGGGATAATAATATAAGAAGTAATATGAATAAACAAATTTTTAACTACCTTGAGCAAATAAAAAAAAAAACTTTTTACGTTTAAAACTCTTCTTTCGGTTTGGTAGAGAAAATTTTGATGACGTTATCAAGTATAAAAATCGATATATTGAGTAACGTAACTAAATTTGATGCACTATTTAAGATATATTTAACAAGTGAAAACAAACAATTGACTGAGTTAATTGTTTCAATATCATATATAGGCTGTGTTCATTAAGTAATCGTTTGTTTTTTACGTCATGTAAGTAAAGAAAGGTAGGCACTCTTACACACAAAGTAATAAGAGTATCTTTCTTCTCACTTCCTCAGTGAATATAGTATATACAATAAACAAACAAACGCATACACAATATATGTAACGTATAAATTTAAAATATATACAATACCTGTATACATACTATGTAATATTTCTAACCTAATTTGAGCCTTCACGAGTAAATAGTGATGTTTACGAAAAAATATTTCAAACAAAAAATGTTTATTACTTATTGTTGTTGTTTACATTCAATCATGAACACGATATTTACATCATGGTCTATTTGACTAATTTTGATATATAATATGTTACATACATTCGTAAACCAATTATTGACAAATATCTTGTCTAGTAATCTTAATCAAAGAGAATTGAAAAAAATACACTCGAACCAGGACTCGAACCCGGACCTCTTGGATTCATGTCAAGCGCCCTGATTGGAATTGGAATAATGAATGGGTGGATAAACAAATTAAAAAAGTTCATTGACTTGAAAAAATTGCATTCGTGTCTAGAACTCGAATAGCCTAATTGGTAGGGCGCTTGACATGAATCCAAGAGGTCCGGGTTCGAGTGTATTTTTTTCAATTCTCTTTGATTAAAAAAATGTTTATTTTTTTATAAGAAACAGTCTTTACTTTTAAATTTTTGTTCTATCTCTAACGGTTTACAAGATTGGTCCTACGAACCTAAGACCCGGTTGACCAACTTTTCTCTTTCCGATGCTCCAAAATGCTATTCGCCATGGGAACTGATTCTAGCGCTGTCTGGTGGTAGAAAATAGAAGCTGTCTATGACAAGTCAAATTTCAACAGAAATAAATCACATCACATAGTTTAAATAATTTTTTTTTATTTCTCTCATTATCAAAATATAAATAAACAATTCAATCATAGCCATGCATAAATTTGACTTGCCATAGACAGCTTCTATTTTCTACCACTAGACAGCGCTAGAATCAGTTTCCATGGCGAATTAGATCGAGATAAAAAAATAAAATCCAACATACTCGTTTTTAAGTACACAAATAGCTGTTTTTCGCATCCTGTGAAATCACATACTTGGTTTGCTAAAATTTAGTATAATTTTTTTGAATCGATCATATTATTTCTTTAACCTTTAATTACTTTTTGTAGAATTAAACAAAAAATTATTAATTGCTTACCTGTTTTTTTTTCAAGATCTTGAATAACTTTTTTCAATTTATCTTCAGATCGTCCCGCAACACCCCATGTAAAACCTGGCCGTTTTTGTGCATGTCGTATGACTTCAGCTGCAACATGTTTACCTGTATATCCAGTGGCACCAAATACTATTGCATCTAATCGATTAGCCATTTTGGTAATACGATTAATTTTCCAATTATGTTATCTGAAACAAACAGATAATCTTACTAAAGCAAAATTCAAATCAATGTCTGATTTTAAAAATCTTCGTTTGAGGGGAGACATCTCTAGACAACCTGAAATTAAGCCTTAATCTTCAAGCTAATTCAAAAGTCTTCATAACTACATTATGTCATGTTTATCAGAAATTGAATGAAACAAAATTATACAGGGTGACTCAAGTTATAATAGGACCTCATTAAAAAGGAGGATGACATTAAAATTATGACAATTTCTCAATACACTTATAGCCGGAAAAGCGTTCTTTTTAAGATAAAGGGCGGTGAAATTTGGAAGAACAAGAATATGTTTGTGAATATTGCCTCCTTAGAAAATTTGACATTATGAGCTCAGAATCATTCATAATTTGTTGGCATACGTAAGGCATATGTTGAAAAAATACGAAAAAGAGCGATAGAGACATTTGTGTGCCATTACTCCGTTTTAAGAAAAAAATTTCCAGCGCTACTGAATTTATTGCAAATATAATCTTATATATTTAAACGAGCAATTCTTGTATATATATATATATATATATATATATATATTAACGATCTTGGAAATGGCTCCAACGATTTTCATGAAAATGAGTATGTAGGGGTTTTTTGGGGCGATAAGTCGATCTAACAAGGTTTCATTTATCAGAAATGTCGTTTTATCCGTCTTTTCATGAAAATCTGAAACATACAATGTAAAATAGGACTGTTGCTGACATCTATTGGTGTACCAAGGGATTCAAATTGGTAGTTATGTGGAGTTTTAAACGGTTCTTACATACAATGTAAAATAGGACTGTTGCTGACATCTATTGGTGTACCAAGGGATTCAAATTGGTAGTTATGTGAAGTTTTAAACGGTTCTTATGAAATTTGTCTTTTTAAGTAAAAAAATACCGAGCAAAGCTCGGTCATCCAGATATTATATATAATGCAATATCATTCATAATAATATCATCATAATAAAAAATAAAGTTTCTTTATTTGTTACTATGGTGATACTTTGATCCCCTTAAAGATGTACGAGCACCAAGGCAATTTTAAATAAAAACCTTGATTTTTTTTGTATGAAGTTGGACTAAGTCTAAATTATTTCTGAAAATTTTAAGAGGGTGTCCGATTATTCAAATAAATAAATGACTTCAAAAGAAGGCATATTTAACATTCGTTTTATGGTAAAACGGTAGATGGATGATATGATTTCACAGATTTCTCCAAAACAAATCGATGGAAATTAAAAAAAACTATTTAAATTAAAATTTAATCAAGGATGTATTGGCAGTGGGGCCGCAAATTTAAAAAAAGCATACATTTTCAATTTTGATGGTGAATAATGTTATAACTTGACGATATAAGACGAAAAGTAAGAGTAAAATTTGTCGATATTTGGAGTAATTTTCAAAATATCGAAAATTGAAAATTTCATTTAATTATTTAGATGTCGATATTTTAAAAACCCAAAGCAGATATCGAAAAATTTTATTCTTATTTTTTGTCTACATTTATGAAGTTATAACAAAATTAATAATCAAAATGGAAAATAAGGTACAAATAATTTCAACCCTAAATCTAAAATTGCCTGGTGCTCGTACTACCTTAAGTATATTTTTTTAAAGAAATATTACACATACAAAAAATTATATTTTTAAAAATTTTGTTTTTTAAATTAAACTACGAAAACAAGTTTTATTGTTTATGAGAAGCCAAAAAAATATTATTTATATACATTTTTTTCATTTTATGATTGTTATTTTCTCTGGATCTAAAAATATTTTTTTAAATATGTTTACGGAAAAAAAAAATTTTTGACTAATGAACTTATTCCAATTTTATTTCAGGCTAACTGATATATTCAGTATTTACGAAATATTCTAAAATAACTTTACTTTAAAAATTCGAAAAGAGGTAAGGTTAGGGTCGATTTATGAAAAAATGTTTCAGATATATCTTGTTTATAATTTGAAAAAGCCGGTGATTACAAAAAACAAAGAACCGTAAAACAATTTCCTGGTTTCACATCGCATACCGCTATTTTTGATGAACGCATTGTTTTCACGCGTGGAAAACAACTGTCAGTATTTTCTCAGACAGTTGCATTTTGGACCCTTGTGGCTTCAAGATTTCAATCGACGATTGTCTATAAATTGCAGAGTCAGGCAGATCTGGGTACCGCGATACTCTGGCGTAAAAGAACGAGACCGTGGACTTGCTGACAAAAGAGGTGTCATTCCGAAAGCCTACCCTCGCGTGAGTATGTCTTTTATGCAGCAAGATACTCCGTAATTGACCAAATAAAAGAGAGAACTACATCTGGAGCATTTGGTTGTGCTCGATAGAATCTGACTAGAAAATATTCGAGAAGGATAATGTGACATTCTTACTTGTGTAGAGAATGATAAAACCTCCATACTCTTTATTTGAACCTGTAGAAGCCCGCAGGGAGTTAGGTGTAGGCTGTTTGGGCTCATCGATCCTGAAAGCAGTCTCGATAGAAATAGTTGTGAACTTTGTGAATCCCGTAATTTCATTTCCTTTAAAAACACCTTCCAACTAAAGACAAGCTAGTTGGCGAGTTGTTCTCAAAGAGGGTACAGTGGGCGTTTAAGTCCAGGTGGTAGGGATTCATCAGCGATAATCCTCCTTTTGCTGTTATCGTTATTCGCGTGAAAATGGTTGCAATTGGCTTCTGCATTTATTAGATTTAACTGCTTGCTTGATTGAAAAATCGTTTTAAAGAGCTATGAGATTCAAATCACAATATTCTTTCTACGTCATCCTGTACAATATGCAAAATGTCTATTCATAAAAATTGCATCGACATTAGATTTATTATGTTAAATTGACTATACATTTTGATTAGTATCGAATTTCCATTTAATTCTACAATTGGCTACAGTCAGTGAGTTTATTTATTATGGCTTTAACAAGGCCAAAATGCCCACACGCTATCAATAAAAAACGTTTATGAAATTTCATTTTTATAGTTTAACTACTGACTAATTGTTAGTCTGTCTACGGTAAATAAACTCTCGAAATAAAAATATTTACTGATAAAAAAAATTATTTTTTTAATATTTGCAATGTGTATTTTAAAGATTCAACATTAATGATTCATGCATGATCATGAAACGCAATTTTTTGCAAAAAAAATTCTCAAGTCAGATCTTAATAACACGTATTAAATTTTACATAGAATATTTCCTTTTTTTTTTTTTTTTTATTAACAATTCGATCATGTCTAAAAAAACATTTATTTAGATAAAACTCTCATCAAAACATGCCATTTTACTTCCAAAATATATATTCATGTCTAAAAATAATTCTCAAGGTTATTCCTCCAGTATTATAAAAATAGGCATTGTATATTATATTTGAGACCAATTTTGTAAAAAATTACGAAAAAATAATTATTAAAAGTTCAATTACGTAATCAAATTCAATTATTAATTTTAAAACGTACTTTTAATTTTTTTTGATCAAATACGTTAAAGACATTTTACCGGTAACAATGAATTATAAAAAATTATGTATTGTTGAATTTTTATCAATTGATTTTGATTAATTAATTACAATATAAATTATTTATAAGCAATGATACTAAATTATTAATACATTACTTACCGGCAAATTTTTTATAAATGTCAATTAATTCTTTGACAACTTTTTTTTCAAAAAGCACAAACGAATGTACTGAAATTCACGAGTGTGATATGACTGCTTTTAGTATAATAGCAACTTTTTTATTAGTTTGGCAACAGTGGTGGTTCTTGCATGTTGCAAGTACTCCTACCATTTTTCGTTAACATTTGTCAATATTTGTTGTTGAACAACTGCAAATTATACAAAACAAATTGGTAAAATGTTGAGGTCATTTAACGATTAGGCGAATATATTACAAGATGTCTCCAGAATCACTATAAAATAAAAGCTTTTCGTATAAGATTTCAGGCAATGTCTCAAGAACTACTGACCTAATCGTTAAATAAACCCGATATTTTTATACCATGTATATGAAATATACCAAGGTATATTAAGTTTAGTCCCAAGTTTGTAACGCTTAAAAATATTGATACTAAGAACAAAAATTTTGGTATAGGTGTTTATAAAATCACCTAATTAGTCCATTTCCGATTGTCTGTCTGTCCGTCGTCTGTCGTCTGTCCATCTGTCATCACGATTGCTCAAAAACGAAAAGAGATATCAAGCTGAAATTTTTAGAGCGTGCTTAGGGCGTAAAAGGTGAGGTCAAGTTCGTAAATGAGCACAATAGGTCAATTGGGTCTTGGGTCCGTAGGAGCCATCTTGTAAACCGTTAGAGATAGAACAAAAGTTTAAATGTTAAAAATGTTCCTTATAAAAAAATAAACAACTTTTGTTTGAAGCATTTTTTCGTTAACATCACTGTTTACCCGTGCGAGCGCAAATTATGCGTAAATTGTATAGTATGTATGTTATGGCTATAGTTATGTATGTGTGATACGCATGTATGTTTAATGTGATAGAGTCATCAACACTGTCTATACAAGGTATTTCAACAATTAAATCAGTCAATTGTTTGTTTTCACTTTTTTTTTTTAAACCAAACAAAGTTTGCGTGTCAATGAAGAGAGGTTGTAAAATTTGCAGAGATAGTGTCCGCAGTCCGCTTAAAACAGAGCGAAGTATTTTCTAATGGAGATCAATCTAAGTTATGCACTGAAAACCGCTAATATGTCTTTGATATGCCGGCTAATTCGGAATACTTGTCTGAAATATCTCTGATGTTGAAACCTGAATAATAGGATATATGCTTTAGATAAATCGACAATTTAGTTACTGACTAAAATTAATTAAATAGGGTGGGCGGATCCTTTTTTAAAAAAAATGCAGCTACGGAATAATTTATTTTTTAACTACGGCAATTAATAATATATAGGTATAATAATACTAGAAACACACATGTGATTTTTTTCTTCTACCGTTGTTGAACAGTTCCAAATTACAATATGTACACGATACCACATCAATCCATTTTTTATCTTTGTTATACCTTTTAAAAAACACATACCTACATCTTTTTTTATCATTATCATATAGATAAATAAACTAATACAAAGTTAATAACATCATAACATCACAAAAGAACATGGTGGACAAATGTTCACTGTTTTCATATCTGTAATTATTTTCAAAAAATTATAACAAAATATTTATTGAATTTAAATAAATTTATGTTATTTTAAAAAATAAATAATAAACTTGTACGTAATTTTTGTACGTACATTAAAGTGCTTTATGGTGTTCCTATTTAAAATTAAAAAAAGGTAAATATTTATTTTAGCATTCTTGTATGTGTTGTGTGTACCTATTATTAAATTGACAATATTTTTTATCTATTTTTAACCAATATTTTTTAAAAAATGTTTTAACATACTTCTATGTTCAAAATACAACGGGGCACATGTCGATTTTTTTTTAAAATATCGATACAATTTTTTATTATAAATTTTGTTTTAACTCGTATTTTAAAATATATTATTGAATCATATCAGTTTTTTAAGTATATAGTTAAAAATGTTGCATTTATTTATTTCGTAATATCTAATAAATGTCGATATTGCTGTTACGTAATATTGTAATTATAATTGCATAATCATTTTCTTTCTTAACATTTATTTTATAGCACAATGACATAGTCTTACATAAATATTATACAAAAAATAAACAATATTGAATTATGTTATATGTTAAAATAATTGAGGTGTTATATTATTTAATAATTTAAAACATAGTCAATTTTAACGCGAATTTCGAAGTCATAATTAAAAACTTTCTATAAAAATATATTTGTTGGGGTTTCCCACGTACGTATTATCACTTAAAACTTTCCCTTTGGAAAATTTCTTAGAAAACTATAATTTTTTTTATTATCATGAGTATGAAAAATTAGATCTAGAATCTAATTGTTTATTAATTCAATTTCAGGTCAATAAAATGGGAAGCGAACTATTTTCATTATGTTGGAACAATTTTCACACAAATTTAAGTACGGGCTTTCATTCATTATTTCAAGGAGAACATCTTGTCGATGTTACATTAGCTGCTGAAGGAAGAATTTTAAAAGCTCATAAAATGGTGTTATCAGTGTGTAGTCCATATTTCAACGAATTATTTAGAGTATGCAAATTTTTTTAGAGTTGTAAAATTATATTATAAGAGTGTGCTTCTTGCGAAGCAAATGCCAATTACACAGGTCTGCGACTAAAAAACTGCATAGGATTTTTTACATTTTCTTATAGATTTTGACCTCCCAAAAACAGGAAAACTATTCGAAACATTCTATCACATAGGTTTTTATAGATATTAGTGACAACATAAACTAGTCTTAAAGTAGTATTATATAGTATTTTATAGTAATATTATATAAAACTAGTCTTAAAGTAGTATTATTGCACAATAAAAATAAATTAGCTTCGCTTCCAATGGGTTATTCTGTGTATATGAAAGAAAACTAACTATAACAATTTGGCCATTACCCTGGAAAGAATCGAATATCAGGACCATCGATGGATGGTTTGTGGGGACTTCAAAATACTCACGATGCTTTTGGGTCAGCAAGCAGGCTATACTAAATGCCCATGCTTCTTATGCTTATGGGATAGTAGAGCCAGAAAAAGTGGACTAAAAGTGATTGGCCACCCCGAGAAACTTTAAAACCTGGGGAGAAAAATGTTATAAATACTACTTTGGTGCCGCCAGAAAAAGTTTTGTTGCCACCTCTCCATATCAAATTGGGGTTGATGAAATAATTTGTAAAATCACTGCAAAAGGATGGAGACTGTTTTAAATATCTATGTACAAAATTCCCGAAGCTGTTATTGCAAGCAAAGTTGAAAGAGGGAGTTTTCACTGGTCTCGACATAAGAAGGCTTTTAACTGACACTCTCTTTGTGGAAAGTATGATTGAGAAGGAAAAAGAAGCTTGGGTATCGTTCAAGGATGTAGTGCGAAAGTTTTTGGGAAATACTAAGGATCCTGACTACAAAACTATTGTTCAACTAGCAGCATACGAAGCTCAAGGCTGCAAGATAAGTCTGAAGGTCCACTTTTTTACACTCCCACATAGAATATTTTCCTGAAAACCTGGGAGCTTACAGTGAAGAACAGAGGGAGCGGTTTCACCAGGATGTCCGCGATATCGAGAGACGGTACCAAGGAAGATGGGATGTCACTATGCTTGCAGGCTACTGTATAATTTTTAATAAATGAGTGCTTTTACCAATTTTTTGTGTTTGAATTTGCAAAAAAACCTTACGTGATAGAAAAAAATGGCCATCACTTCTGAAATCAGCGCATTCTAGAACATATAATTTAGTAAAAATATCTCATGCAGCTGACAAAAAATTTTTTTTTGCAGACCTGTGTTATCTATCTTTGTTATAATGACGAAATTGAAATAGTCCGACCGAATTATTATATGTGCGTTCCGATAATCGGATTTACATATATCTCTATGTAATGCATTTTTGGTGACACAGAGTGTACATACCTGTTTTGAATAAAGGGGGCTTAGAGGGAGAGAAATTAAAAATTTGGAATATTTCGTTTAGTAGAAGGAAAATATTTATCATAAGCAATATTTTAGAAAATAAATTTTACTAGAATTTAACATTGACCATTTATTATTTACAGGAAAATCCTTGTAAACATCCAATTGTATTTCTAAAAGATGTTAGTGCCTCAGCGTTAGATCAACTGTTAACATTTATGTATCGTGGTGAAGTTAGTGTACGACAAGACGAATTGAATTCATTTATTAAAACTGGTGAAGCGTTACAAATTAAAGGATTAACAGGGCATAATACTACAAATAATCACTCTACAACAAATATAGTGTCACCGGTAAATATATTTTTAAATAAATTTGATTTCAATAGACTTTAATGAAATAAAAAGCATATTCGTGCTCCCTTTAAAACGTTTTCTAATTGGAGAAATGTTTCGTGTTTTATCAACATAAAGTCTTTCTTAAATACTCAAATAAAACATTACGGAACGCTTAACAAAGCCATTGAATCCTTTGTGATATGTATTTGGACAATAGGGCGATTTTATTATTAGTTTTTTGCATACAAAATATAAAAAAAATATCGAGTATCATCGAGTTACCACATACCGGGCAAATCGAGAATAGTCAGGGAATATGATAATCCGGAAATTATTATATGTTTTTGGGTTGAAATTAGCGTAGATAATGATTTTTATTCATATCATAAACTGTTTATGATATTTTCGATTTTACCGGTAGTTGATTTTTGGGGTCTTATATGTCGGTACCAAACGTCTTAAAAGCATTTTATCTACGCTTAAAGACATGACAAAGACTTAAAATTTTTGTCTGTTTTGGGAAAATAATTTCGTAAAGATTATTTAAAAACCATAGATGTATGTCTTGTTAATTTGATGACTGTATGAATAGTTCACGAGATAGTGCCTTATAACTTTCCAAAACAAAGGGTTTCGAATCGGATTTCGGGCGATATGAACCAAATTTTTCTAAAACAAAAAGTTGCTTGTGATCTTTTTCAAAGTGATACTTACAAAAATTGAATTAAAACTCACTACATAGGCTAATTTCGACCCAAATACAAATATACAAAAATCGAGTAATTTTGATAATTGGAAATCTCACCCGAAGTACGAATTTCCAAAAAGAAATTATGTAATTTTTTAGAAAATATTTATTAAATAGTCAAATTAATTGGATTTTGTGACTTAGATCGTAATTACTCCAGAAAATCTAAAAACTTACACCAAAATTTGGTGTAAGTTTTTACCTTTCAAGTAATGGAAAAAATTGAACAATAACGCTTATTTGCTACTATAGCAATAAAATTTTCTAATTGATAATATAAAAATTTTTACAGAAAGAATCTCCATTAAATGGCGTGTCACATTTATACAACAATAACATGGATACTGTACAAAATTTAAGTAGAGATAATCAATATAATACACCAAAGAAAAGACAACGATCACAATTATTACCAACAGCCTCAACAACAAATCCACTAACGAATTTAAATAAATTAAAACATATAGCACCTGTAGATACTGTACCTTCATTGTTACAACCAGCTGTCTTTACATTGAACAACAATCCAAGCACTAGTCGATTAATACAAACGAGCATTGTTAGCAATATTCATGTTAATAATGATGAGAGTCCTATTGAAATGCCTGCCAAACGTAGTTGTTCTTCAAGTCTTACGTCCTCCGATAAAGAAGATCACCCTAGTAAGTTTGATTTTTATATTTTATCAGCATACATACAGTCGACTCGAGGGAAATCCGGACCTTGTCTGATCCAGTTCCCCTTGTAATCCGACATAACTATAACGGTAATTATAATGCAGATTTATTATAAATACATGATATTTTCACCTTGCAAAACGTCTGTCGGGTTACCGCGAATGCACTGTATATCAGCTAAATTTGTGACTATCTTCGGGGCATACGTGACGTATTTGAAATAGTTCTCACATTAACACTCAGTAACGTGACGTGAATTTGTTAGTAATTTTTGTGTCCAACGGGTTAAATTTCATAGAAAATAGCTAATAGTATCCTCGATATCAAAATCGTGTCGCACAGTGTAATCAAATAATCTGCATTTCGGGATATTTTCGTCTAAATTCAAAAGTTCAAAAATTTAGACAAAAATATGAACTTTGTTAAGATTTCAAAACAAACAACATATGCTTGAAACTTTTTTTGCTAAACCAATACAGGGTGGATCATTTTAATCTTTTATGGCTAATAGCTCGTTTTCTAGTCAACCAATCAAAAAATAATTTAAACAAAAGTTTCAGAGTTTGATGAGGGACATCTTGTTCTGCCATCAGATTAGATCTAATATTAAGGGTTACTTTCATAGTCAATTTAGATCCTTAAATGTAAGAGATAGAATAACACTTTAAATTAGAAAGTTAATCTTTATAAAAAAACTAACATTTTTTCGAAAATGGTAAGCTTTCGGGGGGAAATTCGATTTTAAAATATATTCGAAAGAAAATATGCTAGTGTTAGGAAAAATTTTCAAAAGCAACTTTCTGTAGCTAGCTAGCGTGTTTTCTTTCGATTATATACAATAATGATATATTTTTAAGTCGCATTTCCTTCTCACCGCGATGTTCGAAAAATTGTTAGTTTTTTTATGCGGATCAACTTTCTAATTTAAAGTGTTATTTTATCTCTTACCTTTAAGGATCTAACTTGATTATTAAAATAATAACAAGGTCCAATCTGATGACAGAGCATGATGTCCCTCCATCAAACTCTGCAACTTTTGTTATTTAAGTTATTTTTTGATTGGCTACTTACAAAACGAGCTATTGGCTATAATAGATTAAAATGATACATCCTGTATATTTCAATTTATTAAAAAGCTTTTAACAATTACATGTTCACATATTTATTGTTTATGTTTATTGTATTATATTTATTGTTTGTAAATAAATATTTTGAAATATGTTAATAACACACAGATTATTTTAAAAAGGTTTACCAACTGAATCACCATTTATACAATCGATTAAACCAAAACAAGAACCATTAGATGAAATGGATGAATATAATAATGAAACATCACAATTTAGTGATGGTACCATGATGGATGATAGTATGGATGCTACAGCATTACTAGAAACAAAAGTTAGTATTGGTGCAGGTGATTTACATATAGAACAAAGTAGCAGTTCATCGTCAGCGAATACTGGCTGGGCGCCTATTAAATTAAAACAGTTGCATATGGGTGAAATGCCTGCACCAGGTATGTTTCAATTAATTTTATTGTCACTTTTATTTAGATTCACTTAAAATTTCTCTGTACAAAAACGCAGTTGTAGGGATTGAATATTCGAGTTTATTTAACTCTTGAATATCTCATGATCAAAATAGGCATTGATATTTGTAGAAACTTAAGATAGGAGAGTAAAAATGTTTGGATTCTATAATGTCTCGTCCCTCGTCCAGTATAGACTACCAACAGAATTATACCTGAGTAAATCAGTAGGCAAGCGGTTCCTTAGAGAGTTGAAGATCAGTTTATTTCATAGCATTACTCCTCACAAAGATTTAATCTTTAAATGAAGAAGATTCATTATTACACGAAACAAATTATTTAGTATTTTTCTCTGGAAAATTTATAGTAAAAATAATTCTATTTTATAGTATTTTTTCTATAAAAATCTGGTAAATAATATCATAATTTTTACCATACAAGGTTTTTTTTCCACAGCATTACTGAAAATCTTTTAGTAAAAAATTATATATATACTAACTAGCTGTGAAATATTATTGTGTTATAACCTTCACTTCTTGTAAGGATAACTGTTTCCTATCACGCTTCGCTGGAGGACATTATGATTGCATAGAAATAGATGAAAATTATTTAGTAAATTTTATGAAATTTGATAAACCCCTAATTAAAGAGTTCATATCTTTTAAACGGCTGAACTAACTTTTATGTAACTTGCAGTTTTTTTAATGTACACATCATGTCCTTTTATTTGATATTTGACTTGGGTTTATTTGAAAATATTCGATTGCTCATCTCCACTTTCACGCTTCACCTTTCCACCCCCCGAAGCTTAAAAATAAATAAAAACAGTCCTCGAAGGTGGTTGTATATCGTGTCAAAATTTGAGCTAAATCGATGCAGAAATTTTTAAGTTTTTGAAGCACACCTCTTTCAACCCATACTTCAACCCTTTACAGCCCGTTTTTTCCTATGTCCTTTTTCCTTTCCTTTCTTTTTTCCGGCTCTAGACTCCGACTATCTCTGTACCAAAATTCAATTAAATCGGTTCAGTAATTTGGGCGCAATTGCGTAACATACATACATACATAGATACGGAGTTATTTTTTCATTTATAATATCAGTAAGGATTTGTAGAAAATCTAATGAAAAATTAGATAAGTTAAAAACGAATCGAATCTTCTTTTAACTTTTCTTTTTTATCTCCCGAGTTAAACTACATACATTGAATACTCGTTCTGAGGTTCAACTCAAGAAACAATACAGTAGTGATACCTTTCTATTAAATCGTTCGAGAATTCAATTGTTCAAGGCTAGGATCGATTCCGATCTTGACTTCATGTGACCGATTCAAATACGTTAGAATTCTACTCTGATTCAATCCTTGCTAGAGCAATGTCATCGTCATAGAAAGTATATTCATAGATAGCCGGAATACTCGCTAGGAGATTTAAAGTTAAGAAATATTTAATCCTCAGATCTCTACCTCTTCTACCCCTGATAAAAACATACCGAGAATTATTAAATAAGACATAATTGCCGTCCAGTTATATCAATATTTATTTTATCACCTTCAAAGTAGACCTCATTAGATGTATCACAATGATGAGATTTTCATTTGTGTTATTACATTTAAACAGGTATCTCAGGGACGCAACCATTACGTTTTATGACAAGTGGCCGAGGATTACCTGTTTTAGTGTATGCTGGACATATGTACACATTAGATGAACGAAAAAATAACAAAGCAATATGGGTATGTGTCAAACGAAGAAAATTAAATTGTCAAGGATGCGTAACAACTACATCACCTCCACCATCAACTACAACATTACCTGGTGCATTGAGTATGGAAGCAACATCACCTGGTAGCGGAGCATCATCTACAGCAAGCACAAGTTCCGGTAAAGGTAAAGGCAAAAAAGATTCAGATGGTAAAGATAGTCTAGGTGGTTTTGATGGTGTGGCTGCGCCCAAAATAATATCATATTGTGGACACAATCATTCACATTTAAATGATATTATTGAACGAATACAACCGAAAGATTGTATTAGTGTTACACCAAAAACGTAATAATTTTTATTTTTTGTTTTTAATTTTTGTCCGGTAATTGGATAGGTGCACGTTGAAAAAATTCAAGTAAACGGTTTCTCTATGGTTCTTTATTTTTTTTTTTGGGTGTTCAATTAGAATTTGAAAACTATTTGACTTTGCAAAAATATGACCTTTGTTAACTTTGTATACAATGGTCTTTGGTCAAAAACTGAAAAAAGGGCTAGAATTATGGTTTTTTTGCAAACTTCAAATCCGGAATCAGCACCCCCAAAAGCAAAATTTCGCACAGATAAATTGATTATTTGGATTTTTTCAATGTAAGAAGCTTTGATTGTGTTATCGATTTGCTGGATAATTTTAATTGTGAAATGTATACGTTTATTTATTAATGTCACTAAAAATGTTTAAAAAAAAAACAGACTACCAAAGGCGTTATTATGCAATAATTATATATTTTTTAGAATATTTAAGGACAAATTTTATCATTTTATTTTATTTATTATATATTTGTTGTTATGTAATTATATTATACAGGCTATCACAAAAAAAGTGTACTGGATATAAAATTTTTGGATTCTGATCTGAAAAAAATAATTTATAGAGTAAGTTTTTTTTTAATTTTTAAGTTATAATTAACAAAATTTATAAGTACAATAAAGTTGTATGCTGTTTCTGGCTTTTCGCATGACGGAAGCATGTGAAATATAAGGTATTTTCACATTCATATTATCTGTATTGCAGAAAACGTCAAATAAATGTCAAAAATGGCTTACAATATACATGCGTCCGTCATCCGACAAACGTGTTAATATGAAATAGGGATCACAGATTTTAAAAGATCTTTAAATTCATAAAAAAAAAGCGAAAGACGCTCCAATAAAATTTCGAAAAAATTACGAAGCATATAAAAATGTATAGCTAGTTTGCCTTTTTTGTGACATCCTGTACATTGTAGAATTATGTACAAAATTAAATAATTCTTTTAACCGACTTAATCTTCAAATAGTTTTTTTGTTATTGTTTTAAAATTCGCGAGATTATTTCAATTTAGTCTATTTCATAAAAAATTTATTTTGCTCATTAACATATCGATTTTTAGTTTAATATTGCGAATTTTCTTCGAGAAAGAAACGTTGATTAATTTATGAAATTTTTCTCATTTTTCTTATTACGTAAAATCAAAATTACGTACGTGTTTTCTGTTGTTTAATGAAGAAAAGAAGGTCTTAAGTTTTTTTAATCGATTAGAAAAATCAATCCATTTTTACATTAACCACTTCATTTGATTATAAACTTGGAATCAGTTTTTCCATTAAATTTACAGGTGGAAAAATCGATGATGAGCGAATTCTCATTCGCTACGTAACTACTATTTAAATACGTAACCATTTTTGTTATTTTTTTCCAAATTTGTCTAGTACTAATCGACCAAAATTAAATTTTTTAATTATTTATTATTATAATAAAACACCCTTTACAAAATCGTAAATACCGTATTAATGCGATTCAAATACCGTATATTTTCCGTTCAATATAAAAATCCGGAGATGCGGCCTAAAAACATACAGGTAACACAACTTCTTAGAATCATCTATATATGGTGTATATGTCAAAGCCAATTAGCTTAATTAGCCGTTCAGTTAACATTTTAGCCTTTTTACTAAACGGAATCTATCAACTAGCGACCTGAATAATATTCAGCCGTGGCGTCTAAGACAACATTTAATGCAGTGGATGGTTGATTCCTAGACCATTCAGAGAATAGGGTGGTCATTTAAGAAAAAAAAATTAAATATCTGACATTAGAATTTGATTATGTATGTAATTTAAAATATAACATATTATTATTTGGTAATCATGAGATCAATTAGCGTCGTAAATCAATGGCTTTAGGATCCGCAAAGAACTTTAAAACAAGCACATATATTATTGCCACACTGATTCACAACAGACTAACAACTACATTTTTGTAATCCTTGGCCTCTGCTGTAACTCTTGCAGTGAAAAACCAGTTTTTCAGTTCCAAATTTTGGCACAATACTCTTCCGTTGTACTTTTTTTGTATAAACGTAATCAAACGATGAGAAACACCAACAATATTGTTGCTTCCCGACGGCATATTCACAGTGTGTGGATTCAGCGCCAGGTAGTAGAAAGTGTAAATAAATTTAAATGACTAGGCTAGGCAAGTAGTTACACGTTATCGATCCAAGCCGTTTGCCTGGCTGTTTTAATTGAATGATAGAATATTGTTCAGGCCGCTAGTTTAACGGCACCGTTCCTCTATGCTAATGCATAGATTAAAGGAGGATTTCATACTTACGTAAAAACCGACTAAACGCCATTTAAGGCATGGCGTGTATACCGGGTAAAAAAAAGATATTCAGATCAGACTGCGTTTGCATGGTGTTTAGAATACACCTAGGATTAAGCACCAGATAATGAATTTAAACATCGCATTTAGGTGATTCCATCAGGGATTCAACTTCTAGATCAGGGTAGGATTTTTTCTCCTAAAGAGTACTATTTTCTCGAAATAGTTTTTATAGTCCTTTACTAGAAGTTAACTTATTCGATTATACGAGAAACAGTTGACAATTAATATCTAGTAAATTAAATTATAGATTTGGCTGCTCTTTTGACATCATGAATATTGTTTAATAAAAAAACATTTTTAAAGCAATTAATGTCTCGTAAACTAAATAATAAAATTGGCTGCTTTTTGGAAATTTTATGTTACAAATCACTCATGAGTTTTTTAAAATTTTTTCCTGTACCCAAGTGATAAGGAAGTGTGTAATGTGAATAAACAAAAATAATAAATCTTTAAATTTAAAACGGATCAGAGAAGTATAATACATATACATAACATATCCTATTTGCAATCTGTGTGTACATACGTAATTTTTTTACTAGATCGGTAGCTTCGACAGACATTAAAATTTAAGCTATTGTTATTTTTGTTTCTGTAATTTTAAAATATATTTTTGTGTTTTCAAAAAAAAAAAAAAAAAAATGTTTTATTTTAATGTGTTGACTGATATTTTATTGAGTTATTTAAATATTATAAAATAATTATTGATTATATAATAGATAGAAATTTATTAGGAATGAAAATTAAATGATATTTAAAATAAATATTTCGTATGTTGGAAAAGATTTTTAATAGAAAATCTAAAAAAAATATATAAATAGTTACATTGTAAATAATTTTATTTATATTTAAAAAAAATCTATTTGTAAATAATTTAGAACAATTTAAATTGATGTGTTATTTTATTTAAAATTTAAAATATAGAGATACATCTAAAAATTATAAAAATCAATAATATATTATTAAAATTGATTATTATTCGAATTTTGGATATTTGGTATGTGAATGTGTGATTTTTTAATTATTAATTTTTTTTCCATTAAGAGTGAACTTTTAAAGCTAAATTAAACAATTAGTATATGATGATTTCTTAAATTTGTTGTTTTTCTATTTGAAAAGTATTTGTTACGATTTTGTATGATATATTTAATGTATATATACAACATTAGATGCAATATTGATTTTGCTTATCGTGTATATGTCGCAGCTAATTAGTTTAATTAGCCGTTCATTTAAAAGCGTAACCTTTTTACTAAAAATCACCGTTCAACTAGTTGAATTATATTCAGCCGTAACGTCTAATACAACTTTTGACAAAAAAAGATGAAATATCTGACTTTTTAAATTGTTTATTTTCGTAATATAAAACATAACATTGTTATTTGGTAATCATGAGATCAAATAGTTGTAACTCAATACCTAAGTATTGGCATGGCATTTGGATCCGCATAAAACTTTTTTTAAACCAAGCACATCTATTGTTGCAACATTGATTCACAGTAGTCTAAAAACTACATTTTTGAAATTCTTGGCGATGAAAAGGTCACTTACTAGCCATAGCCTCTCAAAAGAAGTTATACTTTGAAATTTCGTCACCATAGTTTGTATTTCGGTACTACAACTCTTGCCATGAAATGATATTCAGCCGTAACGTCTAATACAACTTTTGACAAAAAAAGATGAAATATCTGACATTTTAAATTGTTTATTTTCGTAATATAAATCATTACATATTGTTATTTGGTAATCATGAGATCAAATAGTTGTAACTCAATACCTAAGTATTGGCATGGCATTTGGATCCGCATAAAACTTTTTTTAAACCAAGCACATCTATTGTTGCAACATTGATTCACAGTAGTCTAACAACTACATTTTTGAAATTCTTGGCGATGAAAAGGTCACTTACTAGCCATTGCCTCTCAAAAGAAAGTATAGTTTGTATGTGGGTACTACAACTCTTGCCATGAAAAGGCTAGGCGAGTAATTAAACGTGATCCATCCAAGTCATTTATCTAGCTGTTTGATTGAATGGCTGAATATAGTTCAGGTCGCTAGTTGAACGGTGCCATTTAGTAAAAAGGCTCGACTGTTAAAATTGTATCGTAATTAAGCTAGTTGACTACAACAAATACAATATGAGTCGACTATTTATCGTTTAATAAAATTTAAATAAACAAGTTCACTTCAATTAAGGAGGAAGTCAATTATAAAATTTGTGCCCTATTTTGAATCTATACAATCCATGCAAATATGTATTTTCGTAATGCAAAAATTTCTCACTTGGTAAATATATAACGAAATCGGTCAAGTTTTGTTACTCGAGGGTTTTTGGGGTAGCTAATCACGAATATGATGTTCATAAGTTTCATTGATGTACATGGTGAACCGAACGACCTGGTTGTACATCTCATTCCTTGGTTAACCTCTAAATTGTTATAAAATAATAAGTCAGGGATTTTTGAGGTCGCTGATCAAAATCGCTGATGTCAAAAATACTCCACGGTGTATCTGGAGATCAGGGTACCCTGATTGCAGAGTTCATTTCCAGGATTTTAAAGATATCTCATATACAATTTATTTAATTTAAGTTTAAAATTCGGATACTATTAATAGAAAATCCTTTGGCTGTAATATTAAAAAGCTTATCAAAAAAATTTCGTAAAAAATCGCTTTAAATTCATGTTATCTTATTTGATTTAAAGAATAATTGCTGAGTTACTGAAATATGTTTAATAGTGTCCGACCGAAGGTAGATTTTTGGCCGAAGCCGAAGCCGAAGCCGATTAATCGGCTATCGCCACAACCTTCGGCCGAAGCCGAAGGTTTAAAAACATGATTTTAAAACTTTAATATTAAAGTTGATCTCTAGAAGTTGATTTAGAGGTTATGATCTTGAAAAGTTGATCTAGAAGTCAATCTAAAGATGATTAAAAATATTACCTTGAAATTTATTTCAAAATAATAACATTTAGAACAATTCGTTCAATTTCGACGTTTGCTAAGAACCTTCCGTCAAAGCTTCGGCCTCGGCCTGAATTCATTTTTGACCGAAGGTGGGTTTTTTGGCCGAAGGTGGCCGAAGCCGAAGCCGAAGCTTCGGTCGGACACTAATGTTTAATGATACGCTATTTTTGTTCACAGTCAGATGTTATAAAAAGGGGATAGTCTGAAAAGGGGATAGTCAAAAATTATAGGATTCTAACCATCTTCTTTTGAATTAGCGTCGAATAGTTAAAATTTGAATTAAAATTTAAAACTTTAGATTTTATTCGTTAAAATTTGAAACTTCTTCACTGCCTTAATTTATTTATAATATTACACAACGGGCTTGTTTAGCGATCACCTATAAATTATGTCACACGGTTTTGAAGATTTTTAGATACCTTCTACTTCTCATATTTTGTGTCATGGAATGTATCTATCATTGCCTAACGCATTTATTTCCAAGAATTTTCCACCATGTTCTTAAATGTTTGAAAATATTTTAGAATAATCAAAAATGATAGACAACATTCTGCAACATTCTAGGATGATCTGGAATTTTCAAGAATGATAAGGAATTTTCGATAAAGATTTTAAAATTGAGAAATATGTCTTGATTTCATTAAGCGTGTGCTATATACTTGCCCGGGCGATGGCGACGGACATTGTAGCTAGTACAAAATAATTATTTACAACATGTTGTTCATAAAATAATAAAATTGTGATTGTTAAAAATGAGATTTTATTAAATTAGGAAAAAATTAAATTTTTATAAAATTTTCACATATAAAAAAATATTATTGATGCCATATTTAGATTATTTATCTCTATATTGATAACACTTTTTCTTTCACATTGAATTGAATTGACATTTCAGTCATTTACACTATTATTTATTATTTAACTTAATTATAATCGATATTTTACAGATTAATAGTTTTATTTCTTTTCCATCTTGCAACTAAATCATACGTATCCTAATTTATTGTAAAGGCTATTTCATTCAATGCAATGTCTTCATTGTAGAATTTTAACTGATCTAAAAGGGCAACACATCTAATACGACCTTTATAAAATAAGTACGGTATGAGGTATCTCATAGCTATCGCATAATAAGAGCAGAGAGATAAAAAGATGAAATTCATAAAACAAAGTTCATTTGTAGTTTTTGAATTCGATCTACCATTAATAAGATTGTGCCTCGTTAAAATTAAATTTAAAGAATAAAAAATTCACCACAATTTATCCTCTTAGTATTTTTTAATCCAAATTAAAAAATTTTATCGTAATTTTCTCTAATAAGACTACAATAGAATAACTTTATCCTATAGACATCACTTTGCTCTTCTACTGCAATAGTTGGGAGATCTTTTTTAAAACGAACTCATAAAATGCCAATGATTATTGACATCATATCAAAATGACAATATGACGTGTACTTCAACTAATGTTAAAGGGTTTTATTTCGTTCTGTTGGAATTCTTTCGATGAAGACACACTTTTAGCCTTCTAAGGCCTAAATACATGCTGCCAGTGGCTTATTAAGTGTTGATTTTCACATGGAAATTTAAAAATAATAAAATACCTAGTAAATTTGAAATTGTATGAAAAATAATGTAATAACTGATAGTAAGTAAAATAGTTTTGTATATTTTTGTGATTTAACAAGAATTGAATATATTCCATATATTTTCGAATTTTTTATTTTATTTTTTAAGCTAAATTAATGATCCATTCCACTTCGGATTTATGATGTAAATGGTAGTTGAAATTTTTTATTCAAGGGTGGCCAGCAAAAAACCGTAATGATAATTCTTTAAACTACATGAACATTTTTTTTTGAAACCCACTAATTTTGGGCCAAATTTTTTTAATTGAAACAAATTTCGGGACCAGAACACTACATTCATGAAACGTATTAAAGTTAGTTTAAATTTGATTTGATCACAACTTTGAAAAGCATCACTTAAATTTAGTGGATTGAATATTTTGTTTTAAAATTGGATATAATTTGGGTGTGATTTACAACGGGAAGTACCTAGCTTAATTTTCAAACAAGTACAATTTAAACCGGTGCATATACACATGTAGCTTGCGTTTCAAAATCGTTCTGTTCAGTATTACCAGTATGATTGATTATGTTCAGGCCCGTGTGTAGGAACCTTTCAAGTAGGAGGAGGCGGGTACAAACTTTTGTTGAATATATTAGGCCATAAAGTCTATAAAAACAAGAAACTCTTTTTTCGTAATATTCAAATGTAATATTCAGTCACTATTTTTCAATGAGTTATTTCAGCGAGGTACAGACAAAAATCTTCCTTCTTCGAATGAATTTTTAACGTCCTGTCCGGCAATGCGTTTTCGCCAAAGTTGTACTTTCTTGACCAAGATGTTACTGGAATCAACGTGCAAAATGGAATAGTATGGTTTAAAAAATAGGGAACAAGAAATTCTTCAAAACTTTTCATTTTGTTGGGAAAGACACAAGCAAAGTGTAATTGAACCTTTAAGCTCCCCCTCCTCTCACCTACTGACCTGATTATGTTAAATACATAGAAATGATATATCAAAATGTGCTAGCCAACAAAGTGGAATGTATTTAGAAATAGAACCATAATCTATCAAGCTTTATATCAATAATACGAAATGAAAGAATGAAATAACACTAAAAGCATTTAACTAATTGTATGGAATAATAAACTTATTGAATTAATGATTAGGGGAGAGTATAGTACCATGAAGCAATATGTGTTTTTACCCTATTATGAAATATATCAAGGTATACTAACTTTCCCTTATCATTACTAACTCAAAGATAGCACAGGTCTGCCGAACGTCCCGAATAAACGAATGTAATTCTGATATGGGTACCGGAGCACAGTGACTATCTAGAGAATTGTGAAGCCAATGAGCTTGCTAGAGATGGTACGAGGCTGTCGGACATAAGAATTAATAAGCATTTGGGAGTTCCTTTTGCGAACTGCAAGCTGCTACTGAATGAGAGAATCTTAAGAAAGGCCAATCTTAGATGGAGGAAGAAATCCACTTGTAGTACTAAAAGACAGGTATGGCCGGAGTATAATCGTAGGTGTTACGAAGATCTTATCTCGTTTCATAAGGATTCTGTAAGCAAAATCGTTGCGGCTATTATAGGACACTGGTTAGGCGTCAGTCACGATGAACCGATGAACGACTGGCCCACCAATGCATCACGATTATTGCAGGAATTGTCACAGGGGGGGGGGGGGAGAAGGAAACGATGTCTCATCTACTCATGGCTTTTGCTATGAGGAATTGGACTCACTTGAGTCAGCCTTTCTTTGATGGCCTACCTCTCCGATCTGATGTCCGTTGACTTCAGCGCACTCTTGCTTCTTAAACAGCTCCAAATGGTTCATGGAGTAGTGGTCGAGGATGGGACAACTCTCTTTTCAGTATCTCAACGGACCCTATGGTCTAAGTGTGTCCCATCCCAAGACAGCCACTCTAACTTAACCTAACCTGACCTACCAAAAATTATTGAGTGCATCACACATGCTTTCATATAAGTAGGTATAGGTAGATTTTAGCTTTAGATTTCTGTCGAATTTATTAGGTTTTACGAAAAAATTATTCAAATGAAAAATATTTAAAATGGCACGCCTGGTCTATGTATACATAATTCGAGGTCAAGAAGTTAGACTCGCCCACACCATCTTCACTGAGAGTTAAATGAATACATAAAGTTATTAGGTAGGTAATATCCTTTTAAAAAGAGCATATTCTTCCGAATTCCTAGATATTTTTCTTTTTTACGTTTACTTTTAATTTAAACCCAGGAAGTTAATAAATTTTTTATATCTTAAATATATTTTAGAAAAAGATGAGATTTATGCACAGAGCTTTGTGATATACATACTTTGCCACAGAACTGATACTAATTATTTCGAAGTAAATGAGTTTACAATTTCCGGTATTCGTTGCGTGTACAACCGTTTTTAGTGCCGCTCGAGAAAATACTTATTACGTCTGTATTGTTACATTATATTCTTAACTAGCAGTTATTATCCCGCTTCGTTGGACAATTTCAACTTTAAAAACAAATACTACCGTGTTATAACTTTAACTTTCCTTACCCTTACTTAATTCGCCTTTTATTCACAATTTAATGGGTTTTAATTTTTTTGTGCGGAACCTTATTTTTTGGTAAATATAATAATTTTTTGTCATAATACAGCCCATGTTACTTGCTGATAATGTAGGCGAAATAATTTTTAAAATCCCTTTTTTAACCCTTATAGGGAATGGATTTCGAAAAATCCCTTCTTATCGGAAGCCTACGTCATACAAAGAACACACCCTTCAAGTTTCAGGTCTTTACCATTATCGGTTTAGGCAAATCATTTTTATGTATAGAAGACAGATAGATTTGAGATTTCACACAATGTAATAATATTGCCTATATCTCTAAATCTAATGTATATACACATAGTATTCGTTACGTCTAGGCATATAAATATCACGAGTATGACAGAGTACATGCGTTAAGCAATGCATCTAAGTAAGAGGTATTATAGGTGTTATATGAAATTGCAAAAGTTATTTGTATCGTGGCTTCGATTTCCTTTAAGCTATACGACAGATCTTCTGTTATGTGCATTCAGAGAGTGAGGGTTTTTGTTGAATATAAATATTATTAATTGATTTGATTCATCACATGTATATAATACCTCTCACTTAGATGCATTGCTTAACGCATATATTCTGTCATACTCGTGATATTTATAATGCCTAGATGTAACGAACACTCACTGTTTATATAAAATGCTAATGTTAGTACGTGAAGACAGGGTTTTCTCTATGACCACCAACTCCAATTCCCGTTGGGAAGTTGATTGGAGTTGGAACAGTAATGAAACAAATTCAAGTGATTTGGAAAACTGAAAAAGAACGAATTATTTGAATATTTTTTATACCATTAAACATGCGATGTATTTTAACCCGAGCAACGCCGGGTTTGGTTGCTAGTAAACAAAATTTTTTTTTAAAACAGAGAAAATTGTTAATTTCATTAATGATACAAATATTGTGTGAAAACTCTTAATAATTAATGAAACGATATAGAAGTTATAAAAATTTCTGTTTAGAGTGCTGAATTCGGTTCTGCACGAAACGAATAAATGAAATCAGGAATTTTAGAATGTAAATGGATGTTATATTTGGAAGGTTTGTGAACAATGTATGAAAGTTTGGTATAATACATTGATCAAATCAGGCACGAATTCAAGTGGGGGGAGGTCACAGGGGTCATGACCCTCCCCCAAAACAGCCCGCATTTCAAAAAAAAAAACTAAACCAATTTTTTAAAAACTGAAAAAAAAGAACAAAACCTACTTTTTGCAAACTAAACAAACGGAAACTAACCAAGCGACCAAAATTAACTCACTTTTTCGCACTTCTGGAAAAATTGGAATTTAAAAATGACTGAATCAACAAAATTCACCGATTTTCTTTCACAATACTGACTTTTTTCTTGTTTTTAATTCATTCAAAAAATTCGGTTTACTTTGTTTATTTGGTTATTTTGTTATTATTGATTTTTTGAAATCTTATGACCCCTTCCGGAAAAAAATTCTAGAACCGCGCCTGGATCAAATTTGGTATATATATTGATTAAAAATTGTCTTAGTCGTCCATAATATTACGATTTTTAATAATAACAATTACTAGGCGTGGAAATGGTTAAATAAATTTTAAGACTTATTTTTGTGGGTTAAAATCTAAATAATTACAGAAAAAAATACCATCGAATTTATTTTTTATACTTACATTTTGTTATAAATTATTAAAATTATAATCCATTTTTTTGATGTTATAAACCATTTATCAAATAAATTTAGCTGACGCCGCTGTTAGGAAGCTAATTTTGTTAAGTTAAGTTCATAATAATCATAATGTGTACATAAAATTAGTGTAATCGTTTTAAAAACAAACAAACTGTGGTGAATATATTTTTTAGACACCAGATCAATAACTTACTCTGTATAAGATATTTCTAACAACATGCGACTAAAAATATATATTTGTACGAAAAATTCCAAATATGTAATTTCGTCGACATAAAGTTTAAAAAAAAAATTTTAAGACCATTGATCGTCTCTGTTAGTTACTATAAATTTTCTAAGTTATCGATATTTAACATGTAAGGATAGAGAATTCATACTATTTAGAAAACATTTTCGGACATTTTTAGTTCGCGTTTTTACTATAGAAAATAACTTTGCAAAAAAGTAAATATACAGCGTGTGTACTTAAGTTGGCTACAAATGGAAAACTTTTTTATTATAAGGTTTATGGAAAAAAGTTATCAATACATACTATAAAACAAAGTCGATTCCCGCTGCCTGTACCTATCATGTCCCTATGTATGCTTAGATCTTTAAAACTACGCAACGGATTTAGATTCAGTTTCTTCTAATATATTGAGTGATTCAAGAAGAATGTTTTTATGTATAATATATGCATAATATAGTAGAGTAAGGGGTTGAAAGGGATGTGCTTCAAAAACTTAAAAAGTTTTTCATCGATTGAGCTTAAATATTGACAAGATATACTACCAGCTTCAAGGACTGTTTTTATTTATTTTTAACCTTCGGAGGGTGGAAAGGTGAAGCGAGAAAGTTCAAATATTGAAGTATCAAATAAAAGAGCATAACGTCAACATTACAAAACTGTAACCCCTACGCAAGGGGATATGGAGGGAGGGAGTGGAAATGGTGATGTTGCCCAGCAAAGCGTGTAGTTCACAGCTAGTTCTTTTTGGCAAAAGCAATAGTGACACATTTTTAGGGGGATCAACTCTCAAATATCATTATTTCAAGTATATATCTTATCGTTTAGGATCTAAATTGGCTGTTAAAAAAATCCGAAGAACAAGGTCAAATCTGATGTCAGAACATGATGTCCCCCATCAAACTCGAATATTTCTGTTGAAGTCATTTTTTTAATAGGTGGCAGCTCTGACGAGATATTCAGATGCATTTATTAAAATGACCCACTCTGTAATTATAAAATGTAACTGAGTTATAGAATATTTAGCGAGAATGTTTGCAGGTTGATCAGGCGTGTGATCAACTATGACATATCAGAGTTGCGGTCCGTTTATGATTCGTAGATAATCGGAAATTGTTGTTTAAAACGAATTCATCTAAATTGTTGCAGCAGTTTAGGTGTAACAGACAGGCAGACAGGCAAAGTTACTTTCTCATTATAATATTACTAAGGCTGCAGACGTCTTTAAGATAAACGAGAACCAAGGCAATTTTTAAAAAAAGCTTGATTTTTTTTACATGTAGTTGGGCTGAAACAAAAAAAAACCCGTTGTGACCGAATAATTACGGTTGTATTATGTAACAATATAAGACGAAAAGTAAGTTAAAAATTTTCGATATCTGGAGTAATTTTCAAAATATCGAAAATTTTGTATAATTATTAAGCTTTCGATATTTCGAAAACCAAGGCAGATATTGAAAAATTTTATTCTTATTTTTCGTCTACATTCATGAAATTATAACAAAATTTATCATCAAAGTTGAAAATAAGGTACCTACAAATAATTTCAAACCAAAATTTCCTTGGTGCTTGTATTACCTTAAAACATAAGGGTATCATAAAATTTTTGATTACGTTTTTGGGGTGAAAACAATATGTTTTTACTAAAAACTTTGAAAGTAATAAAAACACACACTGCCATGAATACTTTCACATTGGTTAATATAAATATTCTTTAAAAGACCGGCAAATAATGAATATGTATAGTTTAGAAATACTGTTAAATACAATTATTCAAACTTATTTAAATCAATCATATTGTCTTGTTTATGTTTCAAATAATGATTTTAATTGTAATTTTAACGTACCGGTAATTAGAATAAAATCAACACCGAGCAATTCAAATAAAACGTCGGTGTATTATCATGAATTTCAAAAACGAATTGAAAATTCATTAGATAAGGGCTGTGGTTCATATATGGTGTATAATTCAAATTTTCTTGATTTTCTTCAATGCTACGATTTAAGTTCACAACTTACATTACAGAAAAAAGGAAATCGACGATTTATTTACATAGTTAATTATATTGATATAGATATGAATGTAATTAATGAGATTTTAACATCAAAAATAGTGAAATATATACCAGATTTTATAATTATTTATCCGAACGAATTTGTTGCGAGGAATGCGGATAACGAGAATTCGAATTTATTTTATGATGTACATAATGCATTCCAAGCTGTAAAATCTTTTAAGATAGTCACTCGTAAAATGGATGATCCGGAATTAGTTTTATTAGATTATTGGTTCGCAGAAAATCAATTATTTTTGTACAATGAAGATTTATTTCCTTTTAAAGTTAAGGACTTATACAAAATGCCTTTAATTACAAATTCAATGACAACATATCCGCCATACGTAATATTGGAAAAAGGTAAAATTGGGGAAATTTTAAAAATACAACAGAGTTAATTAACAGAGTTAATTGTTTAAATACCTTTTGTATATTGAGTTTAATATTAATATTAAAATTAAAATTAAAAAAAAGTTAAATTGGGTAAAAATGGATGAAAATATTAACTAACAGAGTTCATTGTTTAAATACCTTGCATGTATTGAGTTGAATATTAATATCTTAAGTTTAATATGATATTCTTCATATCCGTACCATAATATTTTAAGTTTTAACATGCGACCCTTTTGACCCCCCCCCCCGCATTATACTAATTATTGCTTGAGATTAATTTGGTCATGTACATCTGCCACTGGCTCACGGACTATACCAGTCGAGGCTCATTAATATCTAGACCGGTTAAAATCTTCTCAATAAGAGGCCTCGACTAAATTTGCTATTTAAACTACTTGACTTGTGTCTTTCTTTTAAGATTTGATTTGAAGCAGTCGGGTTTTTGATTTTTTTAAATTATTTATTTTGTTTTCATGCCCTTTAAGAAATATAAATTATAAATGTTAGACAGTTTTGGGGTTGCTAAAGACTAATTTTCAATAATTAAAAAAAGTTTTCAAATCATTTTAGCGTTCGGTGTTAGTTAACGCAACCGCTCCCAGGTGCGAGCGTTCTTCATCCCTACTTAAGTTCAATAAGAAAAGAGCAGTGGCTTAAAATGAACTTGTTACCTGCTCACGTAATATAAGTTTTTTTTTAATTCCACTTCTATTTTTACGAATTTTTCAGTCAACACAATTATTTATCCAAATAAAGAACTTAAAGAAGTAGCAGATGGTATTGAAATTCGATTATTTCGTGAATATGGTAAACGATACAATATCACGTTAAACATTACAGTTGAAGAAAATCTTTGGGGTCAGATTTATTATAACCGTACTGGTACATTTATGTATGGACGTCTTCTAGAAGATAAAATTGATTGCATGCATGGTAAATTAATCGATAATACCTAATTATTACCTCATTAATTAATCGAAAAACTTGTTGATTCCTGCAGGTGCAATGGGTACTTGGCTTAAAATTTGGATACTTTTGGAATTCGCACAGCCACATGTTGTTAGTAAAATAGCGTGTATTGTTCCTATACCTAAGTGAGTTAGTTTATCTTTCTATCTTTTTTTTTTGTTGAGTAAAACTGACAGTGCTATAAAAGATTTAGGTCTTTATAATTTATTATCCAGCCAAAAATCTATCTCGAGAATCATAATCGAATAAGTTTTTAATCAGTGGTATCGTTTTCGCTAGCTTGAAATTAGACTTAAGCGAAGTTTTTCTGAAAAATGCCGATCAAATTTGTAATAGAATTTTAACGATTTTTACAAGAGCAAGTCTTATGAAAAAATTTTGGTTTGCAATTTTAATGAAAATGAAAAAAAGTTTTATTAATTAAGGCAATTTGAATCAAAAATTTTGAAAATTAGCTAAATAGAATGTTCTTTGTAAATCAGCAGAAAATTTGTTCTTGTCTTACCACATTTTTATTTTTTATTGTAAGACATCTGTAGACCTGATGATAATATAATATTAAAACATAAGGAATGCCGAATGATGAATATACAGACATAAGGAGTGAATGCGTTGTATAACCAATTATTACTTTCCATCGCTTCCACTATATTTAGGTATAAATACAGACGATTGCCAGAAGGTATTAGGAATTTAATTCACAAAAAGTGGCTATAAATTCTTTTTTCTTATTAGTCGCATAAAATAGCCATTCTTAGGAAGTCCTCAATAGCAGCTTCGATTTTGATTATTTTTTTTAAATGTTTCTTTTTATATATTGTTTAAAATCAGAAACCTTTCAGAGGGGGAAATAATTCGGAGGGGGAAGACAATGTCCCGACTGGTATATCAACGCAAAGCCTAAATCAATAATGATCGAAGTTTGAAATTTCGAGAGGGTATTGATCTTGGTGTCGTTTAAGAAAGGATTTTTCGAAATTTATCCTTTAAAAGGGTGAAATAGGGGAAGAAAGTATGAAAATATATACAAACCGTCATTTTTGATTTCACTTCTTAACCAATTTTTAAAAATTCCTTATATAAGGATATAGAATGCTACATTATCAGCAAATTACATGCGTTGTATTTTATTTTCAAAAAAACTAGGATTCCGCACCAAAAGTAAAAATCCATTAAAAAGTGAAACCTTAATTTTTGAGTTCACTACTGAACCGATTTTAAAAATTCTGTCACCTATGTAATGCTATTTTATCACCAGTTAACATGAGTTGTATTTTATTTTAAAATATAATATCCATTTTTATACCATGTATATATGAAATATATTTAGTATATTAAGTTTAGTCCAAAGTTTGTAACGCTTAAAAATAATGATGCTAGGAAAAAAATTTTGTCATAGGTGTTCATAAAATCAATTAATTAGTCCATTTCCGGTTGTCCGTCCGTCCGTCTGTGGACACGATAACTCAAAAACGAAAAAAAATATCGAGCTGAAATTTACAGCGTACTCAGGACGTAAAAAGTGAGGTCGAGTTCGTAAATGAGCAACATAAGTCAATTGGGTCTTCGGTCCGTAGGATCCATCTTTTAAACCGTTAGAGATAGAACAAAATTTTAAATGTAAAAAATGTTCCTTATCAAAAATTAAACAACTTTTGTTTGAAACATTTTTTCGTAAACATCACTGTTTACCCGTGAGGGCGCCAATTAGGCGGAAATTTTATGATATGTACTATACTTGATTATCAGTTATGTATGTGTCACATGTTTGTATGTGTAATGTGATAAAGAAATCAACACTGACTATGCATGGTATTTCAACAATTAACTCAGTCAATTGTTTGTTTTCATTTGTTATTTGTATTAAGTTAAAATACATTTTTTGTGGAAATAAAATCACGCAAGAGTGATTTTATTATATAAGTTGCACAAATATTGTGTAAACAATATAAATAACTAACAGTTATCCACGTTTTATATAAAACTATAGTTTTTAATTTCCTTACCTTCACTTTTGTTCACTAATTAATGCATTTTAACTATTAGTGCGAACCCCTAATTTTTTGAAAATTAAATACGAGCATGTTCTATAGATGATATAATTTTTTTAATCGGTTACGTAGTGAACTCAAAAATGACGGTTTGTATATATTTTCATACAAATTATAATGATGGAAAACCCTTTATAACTGAATAATGTACTTTCAGATTGAAAAATAAACTTCATTTGGTAATGCTACCATTCACTAAAAGTCTTTGGCTTGCAGTATTTATATCAATAATTTGTTTGACAATTGCATATAGTTGCATCAATCGTGCGACTCGCGTTATCAATAATGATGAAATCGTATTTTTAACAGTATTTCAACGATATTTAAAACCGACTTTAATTAATCAAGCTCAAATGAAAATCAAAAACATTTTCAGTGATTTTTCTGAATCATTTTACATTATGTACGGTCTTACAGTTTTACAACCTTTACCAGATTCAGTTGCTCAATATTCGAATAATGCTTTTCGTAATTTACTTATATGGATATTATTGCAAACATTGATAATTTCTACTACGTACACAAGCGGTTTAACATCGATTATGACTCTTCCACAATATGAAGAACCAATTAGAACAACCCAAGATTTAATTGATAGTAAAATGGAATGGGGTTCAAATGATGATTCATGGATTGAAGCCCTTATAATTTCAGATCAGGTTCGTACATGTTCTTTACCTCTACAGTTTTCTCTTTATTCCCCATACAAGATGGTTCTTCTTGTCTCTACCCTCCATACTGGCCGGACCCCTTGTGTGTATAATCAGAAGCGGGACAGACACGTTTTCATCGTGTGCGGGACTAAAAGTCAATAAAATGGAGCCTATAGGTAATATAGTGCCGAGAGGACAAGAATATCCACTTCGATTTCGAAAATCGACGACAAACCACTTGAAGGTATGTACATAAAAAAAAATTGTATTGATGATAATTTTTAAATTATCTTGGAGTCGTTTTTCGCCGACTTTTAAGGTTCTTGAAGTCAATCATAAAGACTCTTAGACTCCGGGACGACATATTAATCCGTTTCAAATTTTTAAGTTTAGTACAATTCTTTTAACCCTTAAACGTTTGTATTTAATTTTTTTTTTCTAAAGTGTCATGTGTAGGTACCTGTATTTTTTTTACTATCTGTATACCTAAGCTTTTTTACATTATTAGGATCATTCTTCCTGACTCACTTAGTATTTCGCTTTACTAATATGTATACAGTAATGCAAAACGCAAATGGCACACAAATTGGTAAAATCTGGCTTTTCGTATACAATGTTTTCTGGAAATTGTATTTGTTTTTGTAGCCAAAAATAATTGAATTGTTGAAAACATACCGAGTTTATACTGACGAAGAATTAACAACTAATGTACCTGAAAAATTTGGATATCTTGTAGAAGAATTAGCTATTGGTGAGGGTACAGGTAGTTTTACAATACCAGAATATATATCCGAGGAAGCACTTCTTAAATCTCAAACAATGGAAGAAGAAATTTATTGGACAAATATTCGGACATTTTGGCGTAAGAATTCACCATTTTTACCAACATTCAATGATTTAACTATTAAATGTCGAGAATCTGGTTTATTATTTGCATTTCAGACTCAGGTAAAATTAATAATTTAACAGAATCATTTTAGTAAAGTATATAGTTAGGTTTCGAAATTTATTTAACAAAATACTACTTTTTATACAGAACAACTTTGTTTCTAAAAATTTTTCCGACCTGTTTCTATGATGATAACCTGTTTCTTGCCCCCCCCCCCCCCGGCTTGCTCGCCCTTGGCTGCCTAAGCCCTTGGCTTCGCGTCACAGACAATAACATTGTACATAAATTATAAGAAAACTTGAAAAATATTTACCAAAAAGTAAAAGATCAAAAACGCAATTTTGGAGTGTTTTTTCCAATTTTCTGGGAGGTTTCGATGAAAAAGTTGAAGATTTTGATTTTCTCCTTATTCTTCCAGCAATTCCCCGTGAAATGTCGAAAATCGTATCCTTGTAGCACTTCTAGAAACAGATCATATAGGGCTATTGTATTTTAGATTTTTATGCAAAAACTTCTCTACACAAAAAGATAGAATTTCAAATTTAATTTTGAACGAATCTATTGAGTTTTTTTAGCCATCAATCGTGAAGACGTTTAAAGAATGTGGTGATTAAATAATTTTTCAGTCTGGAGATAAACTTTTTTTAAGAGCTTGAATTAATATGTTCATTGTCTTTTTTGCAGGCTGCATTGAAATATATGAACGTTTCAATACAACTACATTTAAAAGGCCAAGAAAAAGAAATTAGTGATGATCCCGTGGTTTTAACTATTTACGATTTAGAAAGTGTTTTTGCAATTTGGCTCGTTGGAATTATAATATCATGTATCAGTTTTGGTGTTGAAATATTGAAAAAATAATAAATAAATCCATATTTTTTCCAACTCTACATTGCTCCTTTCCTTCGCGGTATTCTTACTCAAATTCAGTGCTATGTTTGATATATTTAATGACTTATTTTCTTGAAACCTTGCTGTGCTCCATTCTTTCTGTGTTTGGGGAAATCAATGATTTCTTAGAAAAGAAAACTGTCTGTATAACTTTCATAATTCACTTGATTGTCAATAGAATTTAATTTGTATATTTATCATAAAAACAAGTGAAAACAATCAATTAACTGAGCTAATTGTTAAAATTCCCTGTATAGAAAGAGAATTTAGGCTGCCATTATTTAGTTTTCAAAAATTTTGGAAAGTATTTTCTAGAAATTGTTTTCATTTTTCGAGAATGTTTTAACAAACGACTAGTTGAAGCTACCTGAAAATTTTCAACTCTGTATCTTTTACAGTTTTGGAGAAAATGGACACCAAAGCTCTGTTCTAATGTGTGCCTTCAAGGGCAAACAGTGACGTTTACAAAAAAATGTTTCAAACAAAAGTTGTTTATTTTTTTATAAAGGATGACATTTTTTACATTTATACTTTTGTTCCATCTCTAACGGCTTAAAAGATGGGTCGTACTCCCATCATCCAATTGATCTATGTTGCTAATTTACGAACCCAACTTTACTTTTTACGTCCTAAGCTACAAAAATTTCTGTTTGATATCTTATTTTGTTTTTGAGTTATCGTGTTGTCAGACAGACTGGCAGACAGACAGATGGACAGACAACCGAGAATGAACTAATTGGGTGATTTTATGAACACCTATAACAAAATTTTGTTTGTATCAGTATTTTTAAGCGTTACAAACTTAGGTCTAAATTTAGTATACCTCGATATATATTTCATATAGATATACATGGTATAATGATTAAAGGAGAGTGTGAAAATGTTTGCAGTAAAAATTAATATCATTTGTGATAGAATAAATAAATAATCGGCTTTATAATAACTAATTATTATTAATTGAATAGACGCTGATTAGGTACACTTTCAATTTGAGACAAGTGGTATTTCATAAGATAGGTACTTTATCCATATTAAAGTTATATCAGTGATTATATAGAGAGTTCTTACGAGGAGTGTCGGTATGTGCTACGAGGAGAGTAAATAAAAAAATCATAAAATACTATAAAAACAAGTGAAAACTAACAATTGACTGAGTTAATTGTTTAAATACAATGTATAGACAGTGTTGAATGCTCTGTCATATTACACATAGATACATGTCACACATATGTAACTGATATTTCATTATAATACATACTATAAAATTTGGGCCTTATTTGCGCTTTCACGGGTAAACAGTGATGTTTACGAAAACATGTTTCAAACAAATGTTGTTTATTTGTTTATAAGGAACATTTTTTACATTTAAACTTTTGTTCTATCACTAACGGTTCACAAGATGGTTCTTACGGGTCCAACACCCAATTGACCTATGTTGCTCATTTACGAACTCGATCTCATTTTTTAGTGATATCTTTTTTCGTTTTTGAGTTATCGTGTTGACAGACAGAGGGACAGACGGACAGACGAACAGACAACCGAAAATGGACTAATTAGGTGATTTTATAAACACCTATACCAAAATTTTGTTCCTAGCATCAATATTTTAAGCGTTACAAACTTGGGACTAAACTTAGTATACCTTGCATATTACATATATGCATGGTATAACAAGTGAAAACATTTGAAAACAAGCTATTGAGTTTTCGACAAAAGTATGCAAGTCACTTTCGATTTAAAATTGTCCCAAGAATACGCTGTTAACCTATGTTCATCGAGTTGCGGACACCCTGTATATAAAATAAGCAAATATGTTATAACAACCGACATAACAAATTCTCGAAACAAGAATTTACTGATGATTTCCAAGTAATATAATTCCTTGCATTTCAAGTAATTTAAATTAAAGTTGTTTGTTCAAAGGGTGGCATCTCATGATGATATTTAATGCCCTCTAGCTAATAAGAAATATGCAAAACTATTAAATTAGAAATTTGAAGGCCTCGAGTCCATGCCTTGAAAACTTTGTGATTACATCACCGTTGAGTCCCTGTAATTTACGATTGTGCGAACAAGCTTGAAGTTAAAGTGTATACATTTTTTTTCCACTAGTAGAAAAATTATTTGTTCGGTATTCAATAAACCGACAAACTTCTAGAGTTTGTAGGAGACATAAAAAAAATTAAAAGGTTTTTAAAAACTTGATAGTAGTAAGCTTTTATTATTTTAGATTCCTTACTCAAAGATAGATTACTTTTTTTATACTCTGTATATATGAAATATATATCAAAATATACTAAGTTTAGTCTCAAGTTTGTATAGCTTAGAAATTTTGATGAATGAACAAAATTTTGGTAAATGTGTTCATAAAATCACCAAAACTCAAAAACAAAAAGAGACAAGAAGCTGAAATTTTTATAGCGTGCTCAAGACGTAAAATGTGAGTTCAAATTCGTAAATGAGCAAATACGGTTCTTGAGTCCGTAGGATCCATCTTGTAAACCGTTAAAGATAGAACGAAAGTTTAAATGTAAAAAATGTTCATTACAAAAATTAAATAACTAATAATAAATAGTATTTGTTTGAATCATTTTTTCGTAAACATCATCGTCTACCTGTGAGAGCGAAAATTAGGACAAAACTTTAATGTTCATTTTCTCAAAGACTATAAAAGATAAGGAGTTGAAAAACCTCAAACCCGCGAAAATTTCTAAAGAAAGATGGAAAGATTTTTTGCATTAGGTTCTAGATGGTATTAATAAACTTTGTGAACATTGCAAATTATGGGGAGATAATTTTCCTCGTTTGTGCATTATATAATAATGGGGGTTTAACCTCCGTTTTTCTGACGCATGCCTTATCACAGAGGCCACCCACATCATTTTTGTTAATCTTTATTTATTTATTCCATTACATACATATTTACAATTACATTTTTGATGTGGGTGGAGTCGGTTACTTCGTTCTTTTCCAAGCGACGACAATGTGATCAATTCTGCACTCCCATTAATTATAAATTGTTCACACTGCCGCTGCCTGGATTCGAACCAACGCAACCTAAGGCTAAATAGTCCAACGTTCTAAAACTAGCGCCTTAGACCGCTCGGCCATTTAGGCTCTTCGTTTGTGCATTAATAATAATGCATTTTTTGTGATGCACTATTTTAGGCCATTGAAAAAAAATTATTATCGCCTCGAATGTACCAAATAGATTGAAAATGATTACTCAGGGATCGCTGAACATGATGTTAAAAAAATACCTGGGGACCTGAGCATTCTGAATTCAAAAACAGAACTTTTTTGAAAAAGAAGAAGAAAAATTTTTAAATTCAAACTTTTTTTTTATTTTGTAAAAAGCTTGTAATAGCCATGAAAGATATTAAAAAAAATTTTGAAAAAGTTCATTTTCTAATCATTACTATATTTACTACCTGTGTTAGGTTTATGTTCAAAAAATGCATTTTTTAATGCACAAACGAGGGAAAATAATTCCCCATAATCATAAATACATTATGGTACTTAATGCAAACAAGTGAAAACAAACAATTGACTAAGTTAATTGTTAAAATACCATTTAAGACGTAGTTGATTACACAATCGTTTAAATTTTTACGTCATATCAGTAAAGAAAGGTAGCCAAACATACATACATACATTCACACTTAACCGATATTCCCATATAATACATATTATATAATTTGCGCCTATTTTGCCCTCTCACGGATAAACAGTGATGTTTACGAAAAAATGTTTCAAACAAAAGTTGTTTATTTCATAAGGAACATTTTTCATATTTAAATTTATTTCTATCTCTAACGGTTTAAAAAATGGATCCTACGGACCCAAGACGCAATTGACCTATGTTGCTCATTTACGAACTCGACCTCACTTTTTATGTCCTGATATCTTTTTTCTTTTTTGAGTGATCGTGTTGATAGACGGACAGACAATCGAAAATGGACTAACTAGGTGATTTTATGAACACTTATAAGAAAATTTTGTTTGAATCAATATTTTAAAGCGTTACAAACTTGGGACTAAACTTAGTATACCTTGCATATTTCATTTACATGGTATAAAAAACCACATCCATCTTACTTTAGAAATTTTTGCGGGTAAATGTTTAATTTCCTCGTCTACTATTTTTCTAAAACAAAACGATTTGGTTCCTATATTTTCATTTTTCGGACATATACGCCTATAACAGAGGCCACCCACATCATTATTGATTAATCTTTATTTTTTTAACTACATGCATATATACAATTACATTTATGATGTGGATGGAGTCCGTTACATTGTTCTTATCCAAGCGATGACAATGTGATCAATTCTACCCTCCCCAATAATTATAATTGTTCACACTGCCGCTGCATCGATTCGAACCCGCAACCTAAGTCTAAGTAGACAAACGGTTAAAGTCTAATGCCTTGGACCGCTCGTAGGCTCTTATATTTTTATTAATGTTCTATGCAATCTGTATATGTTTGTCGCTATATTTTTGAAACAACCTATATATATATATATATATATATGTATTAAAATTCATGTATTTATTTATTTCGGTGCTGTTATAACGTCGTGTGTATTTCGTAACATCGAAAAGTTCAGTCATAGTTCAGCACATTAAGATTATATTTTCTAGTACAAAATGTAGTTACATTCAGTATTCACTGAACTCGCGCAGTGTGAACATCGTATTTTCTATTCTAGGAAAAGCGTGTCCGTAATATGTAAACATTTAAAACATTTGTGTTATTTAGAAATATTTTTATGCGCTAGTGGTGAAAAAGGTAAGCTTTTAAAATTTTTCAAATTGTTTGTAAATATTTTTGTAAATTATACTTCAAATTTAATTTATTATTATTATTATTATTATTATTATTATTATTATTATTATTATTATTATTATTTTTATTTTTAAATGAGAAAAATTTATGTTTAATGAAAATAGTTTCCATAAACCAAAAATTACAATTTTGAATATCACTTTATAGTGAAGAGTCGTAAATTTTATATCTCGGAATCCAGGGCCAGTTAATGAATCTTTATAAAAACTGTTCGACTACATTGTTTAAAGTTTACTTAAAGAAGTTAAAAACAAAAATTGGTGCAAGCTAGCCCAAGGGGGGGGTCCACCCCTCCTCGTGGGTGGAAAAATTTGTGTTGAAAAAGACACCGGGAATCGATACAGAAATTAATTCTAGGCAAAAAGAGTCATTAAAAACATATTTTGAAAAGTCGAAGAAATTCGAAGTATTTAAAGTTTTTTGAAAAATGTACTTTATACACTTTTAAAAGTACCTACTATAAAAAACCTTGAAAATGAAAGAATGGTTCAAGTCATGTGCTTCAAAATTTTTCGAAAAATACAAAAAAAACAAGTGAAAACAAACAATTGACTCAGGTAATTGTTGAAATACCATACATTAACTGTGTTGATTACTCTATTACATTACACATACATTCATGTTACACATACATAACTAATATAACTGATATTCCCATATACATACTATACAATTTACGCCTAATTTGCGCCCTCACGGTTAAACAGTGATGTTTACGAAAAAATGTTTCAAACAAAAGTTGTTTTGTTTTTTATAAGGAACATTTTTTTACATTTAAACTTTTGTTCTATCTCTAACGGTTTACAAGATGGATCCTCCGGACCCAACACCCAATTGACCTATGTTGCTCATTTACGAACTCGACCTCACTTTTTACGTCTTGAGTACGCTGTAAAAATTTCATCTTGATATCTCTTTTCGTTTTTGAGTTATCGTGTTGACAAACAGACGGACAGACGGACAGACAACCGAAAATGGACAAATTAGATGATTTTATGAACATCTATTCCCAAATTTTGTTCATAGCGTCAATTTTTTTAAGCGTTACAAACTTGGGACTAAACTTAGTATACCTTATATTACATATATGCATGGTAAAAAGTCTTTATCGTTAAATAACTTGAAAAATAATAAAGTTACAAAAGAAAGTTTAGAAGGTAAAATATTTTACTAAACTTTCCCTCAAAACTTTTTCTGTAACTTTATTGTTTTTCGAGTTATTTAACGATAAAGAATTTTTTTTTTTCGAAAAATTGTTTTGTATTTTAATTGCAATATTTCAAAGAATATATATCCGTTCCGAAACTGCTAGAACTTTTTGATCATGTTGACAGAACCTAAATAAAGTAAATTGGAAAGCGGCAAGCAATAATCCCGTGACAAAATCATCTATTTTTGTACTGAATAAAATATAAAAAGAAAGGTCCGAAAAAAACTATTAAAATTAAAACTTTAATCTACTATTGAAAAAAAAATTCGTTGTGCCCGACTAAGGAAGGATGTATAAGTACGGTAGTGGAGACACAAATTAAAAAAAAATATATATATTTTCAATTTTGATGGTGAGTTATGTTACAACTTGATAATATAAGACGAAAAATAAGCATTAACAAGTGAAAACAAGCAATTGACTGAGTTTATTGTTGAAATACCATGTATAGACAGTGTTCATTACTCTGTCACATAACACATACATACATGTCACACATATATAACTGATACAGCCATAACATACATACTATACAATTTGCGCATAGTTTACAATTTGCGCTCTCACTGGTAAACAGTGATGTTTACGAAAAAATGTTTCAAACAAAAGTTGTTTTTTTTTATAAGGAACATTTAAACAATTAAACTTTTGTTTTATCTCTAACGGTTTACAAGAACCAATCGACCTATGTTGCTCATTTACGAACTTGATTTACATTTTTGAGTAATCGTGATGACAGATGGGCAGACGATAGACTGACAGACAGACAATTGGAATTGGACTAATTAGGTGATTCTATGAACATCTGTACCAAATTTTTTTTCGTAGCATCAATAAGTTGGGACTCTAAGCGTTACAAAGTTGGGACCAAACTTAATATACTATGTATATTTCATATATACATGGTATTGTGTACAATGTATTGTGTACATGCATATTGTGTAATAATGTTCCTGTCTGTATCTCTATTAGGTACACATAAACTCCTCTGTGTAATTTCAAAGACTCCAGAATCATGTTTTCTGTGAGATGTGTATAAATTTAAAAATGTTACTTAATGGCTACTATGCATGCATAATGAATTAAAGTAACTAAAATTTTAATTATTATTCAAATTAATTAATCTCTACAGTTAATAGTACAGTAAACGATGATACAAAAATCATAATTAAGGAAAATGATAAACTGATATTTCATTTTTCTTAATTTATTATATTTTGACCAGAACTTTAACGAGGGTACATAGCGCCGGTGGTAAGTATTTAGGTAGCGCCTTATATATATAGGGATCGGCTTTTGCAAATATGATAAAAATTCGTATACTGATGGTATTTAACATAAGATGAAAAGTAAGAATAAAATTTTCCGATATCTGTTAATTTCAATTCATTATAGACTAAAGGTTATAAGTTTATTATGAAATACGTATGGAACGAAGCATTTGGGATGGAAAATTTTTACAGCATTATCCTTTATAATAATATTTATTTATTATATTCACATATACTGAACTCATTTTGTGAACTGAACTCATTTCACAAAAAAACATAACAAGCGTAAACAGAAAATTGAAACAACAAAATTATAATTAAAATGTATATCAAATGTACTACGTATATATCAAAGCTAAAATTAAGGACGTTTAGTACATATTTCATTGTTTATGGTTGGTAACAGCGCCTCACACGCACTCAATTTGGTTGACAACACAGTTAACAACCAAGTTGAATTTGTTAGTCACATATCTACCAATCAAGTTGACAACTTTAATATCAACATTAGGATTTACAAAGATTTCGTAATTATAACTTGTGTCTATATGTCTCATCCAACAGTCTCTAGAGTTGATTATTTTAATTACTATACAATGTGGACGGGCTTTTAATTGTTAATATTCTATTTTTGAATTTTAAATGGTAGTTCACAGAATTTTTTCGAACCTTGTACAATTCCGTCGAATTTTCTCGACTTTTGTTACAATTTTTTTGGCAATTTAGTGAAACGCGTGCACTTTTTTTTTTGGTTATCAAAGCGTTGTAGTTTTTTTTATTCATAGCTAGACGATCGCAAATTTAAAATTAAAACTAAGAGTGTCTAAATCTATTACTATTTCATTTTTTTCCTTGGTCCAAAATTGAGCCCGAAGTCTCTGGTTCTAGATGAGATCAAATAAATTCGACCACGGCAAAAGTTAGGCCAAGAGCTACTATTACAACGTGTGCAACTGGTCAATCTAGAAAGATTCTAGTCTCGAAAACTTATTACTTTTTCGTGATACGAATTTTTCAAAGTTAGCTCAAAAGTCGGGGTATTGACTAAATTTACAATGGATGGTATTTTTAGATTATATTGACCTAAATCCATAAGATCCATTTTGATTCTTTTCAAGAAACGATCTTACGATCTAGAGCTTTTCATTTGTTTTATCACATTCTCGCATTCTTTCATGATGACACCAACAGTCCTTAAAATTCAATAAAACATAAATACAATTACAATCAAAATATGATACAAATTACAACTGCGTCATATCATACAACAATTCTAAAATATAATTAATAATTAGTTTTTGAAATGAATTTTAACACCGATTTTTTATATTGAATATCAGTTGACCGTAAAAACAAACTGTAGTATCAGTTTAACCTCATTATAACTATTGTCCTATACATAAAACTATTTTCCAAATTTGTATCTTACCAGTAGCCAATGATAATCAGTAGATATTAGTAAATTTCACTTAATAATGGAAGGTATTAAAAAAAAAGTATAAAATTATCTAATTGGATTTGGTCAAATTATCATACTTTTTATGTTTTTATTACATATATTTTTGTGAAAAAACATTAGATATTTAGTAAACAAACAAATCACGCCATAATGGGCGTGGATATCATAACGAAAAATTACAAAATCGAGGTCCTCTTTCAAACCCTTTTGTCATAAACAACTTTTTTGCTTATCGGTTTCTGTTGAATGAATTTTGGGTAAACAAAGTTCAACATACCAATCCATCCAAATTAGGTAGTCCAAATTTCCCAATATGTTAGCGATGCGAATATTGCTCAATATTACCTACATTTTAGTAAAAACTGATACAGTTTTTAGCTTCCACCGAGCCAGCTTCGAGAAAATGGAACACGTTAATCTATTCTTATGATAAAGTCCTTAATTGAAAGAAGATGACGATGGTTCACTCCCGGTAAGATGTTTCTTAATGTAAATAAACAAAAAGTATCTATACCGTCAATTCTAAATTCATTTAAAAAAGATCAGTTTAATAAAATAACTCGAAGACAAGTACAACGAAGAAATCACATCCACTTTAAAATAAATATTCTGTACTTGACATCCTGATTTATATAAACTTACATACAAGGCGGTTCAAGTTATAAGAATGGCATAGTCAGTGGCGCTAGAGCTTTTTTTTTCTCGAACCGGGTTGATCCATATCCACCGGGTTTCGTGATTTATCACCATAAACCATAAATCATGAAGGATCCTTTGGTCATATTTTTAAATTATGAATTTTTCTAAGCAGAAGTTTTGGCAGTATTCCAAAAAATATCATTTTTCTACCAAACTTTTAACAACCTGTTTCTAGTAAAAGACGCTTTCCCGATTATAAGGATATATAAATTTAAAATTACCTATATATCATTTGATGAATGCCTCTAGTTATAACTTGGACCATCCTGTGTAAGCCATTCTTTCCATACAAATATTATTGTACCATTTAAAAATATATCGAATAGACACAAATTGGCCTACATAACATATTCTGGAAGTCAAGGGAAAAACTATGCAAATATTTTATCAGAGTGGTTGAATTTGTTTAGAAAGTAGTGGGAAAGGAACCAAATGGGGTGGGTGGGGAATTAAAACTCTCTTTTCTGTTTTCGAAATATTAACGTGGAAACTTAAAAAAAAAAACACACTGCATAGATCAGTAACTCAATATATGCAGGATAATTAATCTCTAACTCTAATTTTAACATGTTAATACAGACTATAGATAGTTTTTTTTTGCATTAATTTACAGCAGTTATTTTTTAGCGAGATTAAATATGGCGCATGGTGTCACGAATGTAATACAACGATAGTACGGGGTTGAGTGGTGAAGTTGACACCAACGCATGAGTTAATTGTATGAAAGTAATATACTGCCCAAAATACTGTTGTTTTGAAATGCAACATTATAGTCTTAAACAATCTTTTTTTGATTGGTTTTAATATATTATAACAAAATAGTGATGTGATTGTTATAACTACATGAACAGGTAAAATAATAAAATGTTTATACCTGTTAATAGGTTTATTTAACAAAAAATTTGGTTTGATCGAGTCGGGTGTGAACCAGCGATATTTGGATTACTATTGATTTTAGTGTCTTAAGTCTACAGCTTAGCCAAATGCGCTATCGATGCTCGTTACATTTATCCCAAACAATATGGTAAAGTTATAAAAATGATCAATATGTTTATATCAAACTCTCTGTTTACTGATAACAACAATCTTCATGTAGTTGGCTCAGCCACATATGGACTAGACATGATAGATATGCGATCAACTTAACCAAATCCCTTATTTAAATCAAAGACAAAGAAATTATCTTTTTATTCATCGGTTCGCTTTATTTGCACGATTATATATTCTAACTAAGTCCAATTTTATTTTCCATCAGTAAAATGCATACTTTTTAAACTAAAATCAATCTCTTGCATAGAAGTAATGTTTTTTTTTATTTAACTTCTTCAGTGTATTTGTTCCAATCGTTCGGCAATTGTTTGAAAGTATTTTTACTTTATTTCAATATGAAACGGCCAACTTCGGGATGAGGTTGTCATTATTTTAATGTTTTTTTCAGTGTACTTAACAAGTTTCTCTTTTAACTGTATTATGTTTCTTTATTTTATTCTATTATTGTTCGTTGTGAATTAAAATGTGCAACATATTTTAATGAGTATACCGTGATTAAAACTGCCAATTGAACTGTATATTTAAATAAGTTGAATGTATACCATCCGTCAGAAATATGATATATACTTTGTTTAAAACCACAATTTCAATTTATTCCTAATTAACTACATTATTTTGTTATTAATTTACTGAAATATTGATTGTTAGATAGTGTTTATGAATGAATAAATTTCAACGTATTTATATTTTATGCAAATATATTTCACTATATTTTTAGAAAATTGAATTTCAACCTCATGATTATGAGTTTCAACCTTAGTTTCAACCTTTTGATTATTAGTTCAAGATCGTATGATGTATTATCTCAATTAAGTACGTGTGCCAATGCAAGTTTAGACTTGTAGTTGAAATTATTTGTTCCTTATTTTTAACCTTGATGATGAAATTTGTTATAACATCATGAATGTAGACGAAGAACAAGAAAATTACTCCAGATATCGAAAAATTTTATTCTAACTTTTCGTCTTATATTGTCAAGTTATAACATAATTCACCATCAAAATTGAAATATTAGAAAAAATTAAATATATATATATATATATATATATATATATATATATATATATATATATTAGTTTGTGTCCCCACTATCGTACTCATAAATCCTTAATTTTGTCGAACACAACACGTCGGTTTTTTTTGTTTTCAATAATTTATTAAGGTTTTAACCTATGAAAACATATCATCTATCTACCGTTTTTCCATAAGACCAATGTTAAATATTGCTACTTTAGAAGCTATTTTTATTTATTTAAATACCCCCCCCTCCTATTTTAAATTATCACAATTGATTTAGACTTGCTCTGACGCTCGTACATCGTTAATTGAAATTATTTTTGATATTGCAACTCCCAAAATAATACACGAACACAATGGAAATTAAATGTCGTTTTAAGGCCATCAACCTGTCGTTCTATGCTATCCACAAAAATTTATCTTTTAAAAAAGAATTCAAAGAAAAAATGTTCGTTTTTCAGTACAAACAGATAATAAAAAATATACAACAAAATATTCAGTTAAAAATGACATGCAAAAGGTGGAGTAGAAATAACTTTTAGATTGCAAAACAAAAAATACCAAACAATACAAAATTAAAATTGTTTTTAATTGGTACAACAATTTTTTAATAAAAATGGAATTTAAATGTGATTAATCTATATATATATATATATATATATATATATATATACAAATAAATCTCTATTTCCTTGGTCATTGCTCCGTGCGTGAACGAATGGAACAATTTCGCTAGTTAATTTTTTGTTGTGTTAATTATTGCGAGGAGAAAGTTCTTATGAAATGAAAAATTAAAGGAGTTGAACGGAAAATTAAAAAATTTAAGACAAAATATTAAATGCAATGAATAGTGGAAACACATATAAATAATGCATTATATTACCTTATTATGTAATTGCGTATTTTATTTGCGCTTCCATCATATTTATCTAGAATTGTGAATAGTTATTTGAATAGTGTTCAGATGCTATTTATTATTATTCAGGTAATGTGAATACTCTCTTCTAACTTTATGAATCGTTATATCACAGAAACGGTGATTTATGGAAAAAAGTATTGAGACATTCATTTGTATTTAGTTATCTTATCTACAATTATCGCCTTTATTAGTTTTATGATAAAACTTAAAAAAACCCGTTTTTGTGACTTTTGACCCCGTGCAAATTTTTTCCAGGTATCGGATCGACTTTTTCGATTTCATATATGATGGTGTTTTTAACAATCTTACAAACTTTGAGCTGGGTGCGAATTGTTATACCTTCGGATGACTAATTGGACAGGATAATATTGACTCTGGCATCCGATTTTTACAATACACAGTGTCAATAATGTTGCTATAACAATATTGATTGCGTGAACCTATTCTAAGGATGTTTAAAAATGTTTTTACATATGTGTTAAATGTATCAAACAAATGTTGATAATAAAACATTTGAAAAAAAATTAAAGTTTTTTAAAGTTTCTGTTAAAATCTATTGTTTCGATTAAATTGAAAATGTTTAATCAGATTGTGATAGCATCGAATAAAACCTTCTGAAATTTTTATACATATATCTAAACAATATATGGTAGGTATCTACTAATTTACTAGGTTAGGATATATTGGCTTCCCACGAAGGACACACTTAAGCTATATAGGCCATTGTGATACCATATATGTGTTTTACTACCTTTCCGCTGATAATTTCATTTATCAGCTCCTCAATTTCAGAGGCTGAGTGCACCTACTTCATGCATATACCATGCACTACACCAGCCCATCACAATTATTAATTAAATTAATTTTGTTGCGACGGCGGGAATCGAAACCGCTACCCTAAGCATATCGCGGACGGAATTGGTTACGCCTTAACTAACTGAGCTAATAGTGCGACACCAAATTTATTAACTTCTATATAAAATTTTTGTCATGACAACAAAACATCTCACTTTGTCACTGTGTGCCAAAAAGGTGATAAAACCTAGTTATAAATTTCTGAGGTGACAGATCCAATTATATTTAGCTTGAGTCAGTGGCGTAGCTATCATAGTGTAAGGTGGTGCCGCGCATCAGGACAGTGAAGCTCAGAAGGGCCCCTAAGCTTTGACTAGAAAGGCCGAGGTTTATTGTTTCTAATCGTACATCGATTTTATCAATTTATAATATCAAATGCTTTGGCCTGAATGACTGATTGACTGACTGACGGATCAACGCACAGCATACACAGCTGATGGTAGAAACTTGAAGAGAATGTTCTTTTTATGACACAGGCATCAGATAAGAATGGATAGATAAGAATTTTCCAAAATTGTAAACCTAAGCGGGTGAAAAACGAGAAGAAAGTTTATATGAGAAAATTTGATCCAATCCAATTCAAATTTTAATAAAAATTCATTGATGGAAGATGTGTTTTGCATTTTATTGAAACTCATCACCTAACAGGATTAAAACGGGGTAGAAAGTTATTTTGGGGGCATCGAAGTTCGTCCTTTTTGAATGAAATATTTAATCGTTTTTAAAAGTGAGTGCTAACGTCGGTATATGGTTCCTGCTGGTTTCTGTACGAATAAGTTAGTTTTGGAAAATATTTCCTTGAAAACCAGTTTTCTTTAGAAGTTCTATTTAAGTATGCCTCGAAACATTCCAAGCCAGTACCTGGACCAAAACCATTTAATTTTTATTGTTTGGCGTAATCTTTTCACTGTCTGTAATTATTTTTAGAAAGGTTGTAAAAAAGTTATTTTCAGTTCAGTATTTACATTAATAATAAAATTAACGATGTTTTCAACACGTACCTACTTTGAATATAAAGAAGAAATGTTATAATGATTATTATAAATAAACCAAAAACAGAAAATATAACAAGTGAAAATAGACAATTGATTGAATTAATTGTTTAAATACCTTATATAAGCAATTTTCAATATCAGTGCTTGCATTATTTTTAATAAATTAGAAAAGTTTCAAAAATCAAAATATTTAATGCGCCCCTCTTGCTCGTTATTTGTTCTAGTTTTCGAAAATTTCGAAGTACTTTCTATCACATGACTCACGAGTTGAAGCAACATACAAATTTTCAAGTCTCTACGTGTTATAGTTTTGTATAAAAGGTCAAGTTTTACCGTAATTCGCGACCTCGCGGTTAAATAATGTTAGCAAAAAAGTCGTTTATTTTTGCATAAGAAAAATTTTTTACAAGATTGGTCCTGAGTACGCTATAAAAATCACAGTTTGATATCTCTTTTTGTTTTTGGAGTTATAGTGTTTCCAGATAGAAGGGCGGGCGGTCGGTCAAACGGAAATGGACTTATTAAGTGATTTTATGAACAATAATTCTAAGTAAGCCCTACAAACGTGGGATCAAAATTAATATACCTTGATATATATTTCATGTATACAGGGTATAACAAGCAATGACGTAAACAATTGTAACGTCAAAACAATTATATTCTCTAAACAAGAGAATTGCGATAATTGAAAGAGAATAATCAAAGCGGTTACAAGAAAACTGCAGTATTTCTAGTGAATTTGAATATTTGCTACATTCAACGTTAGATACACAACAGTTAACATTGTTGCAGAAAAACGTTATAAAATAACTAAGGTAAATAAAAGGTGCCATGCATATTGAATTGTATTTGAAAAGCTATGTTCACATTCATTAACTATGTGCCTGTAAGTGGCGAAGTCGTATGATAGTGAGCTCTCGTAGTGATCAATTACATAATTTTATGCCCTGTATATATGAAATATACATATATCAAGGTAAACTAATTTTAGTTCCCAGTTTGTATCACCAAGAAATATTGATAAGCACTAAATTTTGGTATAGGTGTTCATAAAATCAACTAATTAGGTCATTTCCGTTTGCCCGCCCGTTTGTCAACATCATGGATATAGAAAATATATTATACTCTCTTTCAACCTTATATTCGGTTTTGAAAAAATATTTCAATTTTCCTTTAATAAATTTTTATCATTCTTTAGCTAATTTGTAAATTTTTTTTAGTAAATAGAAATACATATCTGGTTTTAGCGAATTGCCGAGGGAAATTGAGCTATTGCTTTTGGACTGATGATGGAATGTAAAAAAAATTTCTTCAAACGTTCATCAATCCAACCTAATCGATGTCAAAAATGCCATCGTTAAAATTTATATATATAAATATGTATCTATACGTTTATGTGTCTGTAAACTCTCGCAATTGAAGTCCGATTTGAAGAAAATTTGGTATCAAGAAGGCTTGGTCAAGTTCGTTAATGTGAAAAAACGACCGATAAACAAAATGGGGAATCGCAAAGTACAAACTTTGAAATATTTTTGTATTTTTTGATCAGTTTTAAGCAAAAAAATATTCTTATGTTTTTTTCTCTAGACGCATAATTTTTGAAATAAAAATTCTTGGAAAACTAAAAATGCAATATTCGAATTTAAGAAAAATGTGTTTTTTTTTTTTTACAATCTTTGAGGGAATTCACTTAGCTAACGCAGCCCCTGCGCTACGAATTTTTTTCATCAATGTCAATGATCCTGAAAATTACTTAATTATCAAAGTGATGATTCATCTGTTTCGAAATTTTTACTATCTGATTTTTTACCAATAAACTTTGGCTGTCGCTCATTATTCTGAGCCAAACGTAAGATAATACATTTTATTCAAACGTGGTAAAAGGTCATTTTAAAGATGCAAAAGCTTTCGACGATTTTTAAAACATTTCTTTTCTCCAAAGTTTTGTGCGCCATTTCTTATGCTTTCAAAATTCATAAAAATTTTTCTGATTCTTTCAACTCTCGGTAAAAATCAGTGTATATGAGTAGTATATAATAAATGAATCAAAGTGGATAGTAATTAATTATTGAGATTCTATTTCGAAAACCGAAAATCTTTCAAATGAGCTAAAGGTGATCGACACGTAATCATTTTGAATATTACTAATTACGCTACTGTTTTCTCAGGGCAGTATTGATATTATCTATAGACACGTGTATAAATTCCCTAAAGCAGCTGGTTGTCAAACGTTTTGTTTTATCTGGGAATTCACAGTCACATTCAATTCACAGAACAATTTTGTATTAGGAACGCACTCGAATAATTATGCTTACAAAACAGTTTTATCGTATATTGCGCTTTACTCATGTTTAATATATCCAGATAATTATTGTATTAAAGTACAGTATATTTCCAGAAGTAGTAAAGTAGTTAAAGAGATTTTTATAATTTATTCGCTGAAAAACCTTAATTTCGAGGTAAAACAATGTTTAGTAATTATGGTAATTATATTCTATTCTACTGGAAAATGGATGTTTATTCATTTTTTTTTGTTACATTCTCGTAAAATTAAAACTGTACTAATAATGAGAATTTAATTTTATAATAAATATTTCCAATATAAGATGCTTTTTTACTTAACAAACACAAACGTAGACAAACGGTCTACTTAACGCCTTAGACCGCTCGACCTCTTAGGCTCTATTTGACACCTAAAAACACATTACATGAGGTTTTAGCAAAATGGGAGCGGGTTCTTGCATTTTTTTTTATTAGCCGATCTTTGTAACACTTTTTACTGTACTACAAGTGTTTTAATTCCAGGAAAGAAATTAACTGATTATTGATGTAAATGTTCTGAGTAAAAAAACACACAAATCTTTGACCATTTCATTGTTGAGATATAATAATACAAAGTTAAACCATTTTATTGTTGCATAGAAACATAGTAAGAGTAATGTGGTTGTAACAGAAATAACTATAGTAGCAGAATTATAAATAACTGATCCTAAACTGAGTATGTTGTATGAGAAACAGTTGTGTGGTACAGAATTGGACAAAAATTACATCTTATTTCACTACAAGCTTATATACTCTTACCGCTCATATAATCCAAAATTTAAAAATACCAATTTTTAACAATATTGCAGCAAGACAACTGTCTTAATTAAATTTCTCTTGGAGAAAGATACGAATGTTGCGGTTGTGTCATTTTGGTTCGTGTTTCTCTGTGTCCCAGTATTCCTAACGGATTTCTTTCTATATATTTGAGTGTAAAACTAGCTTAAGAAAACATAATAACATGGAACAATTAATAGAATTTCTCTCACATAACACACAAACTAAAATAAATAGGTCACTAACATGTACTGGTATCCTATGTTTTCTTCCATATGTGATTATTTTTACAATATCACGTTTCAAATAATACTTACTTCTGGTGAAATGCTATGCAATAATAATATATATTTTGAATAGAGAACACATTAAAATGCAATTTTATATCTTGATTTTAGTACAAGAAATACAGATTTAGAGTAAGAACTTACTGAAAATTTGGCTATAGAAAATTGGGAAATCGAAAATTAAAACTAACAAATAGTTTTTCTGGACAACAAATTGAAAGCTAAAAAAAAAAAAAAAAAAAAAAAAAATTGAAATATACAAAAAATGATAAAATTTGTGCTTAACAAGTAATACCAAGTACTTATCGTACAAAGCGACATATCTTAAAGTTGGGTATCAATCGATTGGGTAATTATCAATTATATTCAATTTCGAAAATTTTGGGAGAAGGCTAATTTGTTTAATGGGTTTATTTCGTTGAAAAGAAATACAGAAAAGAAAAACACAAAAGATACATTAAAAAAAAGCCTTTTCCCAAAATTTTTGGAATTGGTTATCAAAATCCGGTAGATTTACTCAACCATTAGCCAATCTATTTATAACTTTGATATTTAACTTTTTTCCAGTTAATATACAGCTTCCAAGTTGTTGGGGGAAAAATGTTTTTGAATTTTAATATAACATTACCCAATTTTTTAAAAGTTCCACGTGACAGCAATTGTGACATATTATTTCATATCATTTCAAATACATAGAATAAGTTGCTAGAGTTTTTGAGGTCAGACCTAATTAATTTCTGTATTGCTTGTGCTATATAAGTAAAACGATTTTTAATTTTACATCTTTAAGTAATTTTTGAAATGAATACTACAATGATCAAATTCTTTTATTTAATGTTTATTGAACAGAGTAATAATGGTTTGTCTTTTACAAATTGGAAATTGTAAAATTGGATAGTTTCCCAATTACAAACCTGTTTCTATTTCGACATTTTTTTATTGGATAGACTTTTATGTACGTTATAAGTTTGTATATAATAGAATAGAGAAGCTGCATGTTGTTTATTTTATTATATTTTTTTCGAAAGATTACAAAAAATTACTAAAAAAATTTTTTTAAAGTCTTTGTCATGTGTCTTTTACAATTGAAAATGGTTTTTATAAACTATAAAATCAAACGGTAGTGACGCCAACACATCAGATTTGATAAAATAACATGAATAATGATAAATGGTTTGTCTCACAATTGGCTTTCACCATATAATGCAATTTTCCATAGAAACAAATCGAAAAATATGAATTTAGCGTGATTCCTATTGGCTCACAGCCTAAACGGTTTGTAAATACGTCACTTCCAATAACAATTGTGATTTTTTTTAATTCAAAACTATAACAATTTTTTATTAATAAATAATACAGAAATGGAATTATTAATTAAAAACAAAAAATAAAAAATAAAAACAACTTAAATATACTTTTGATTAATGATTATTTCATTTAAAAATGAATTTTTGACAAAAAAAAAAATTAATGCAACTTCTCTATTTTCACTCACCACAAGACTTCTGAATGGTCCAAAACTTTGTAGTGTTGTGGATGAGGGGTTGGACGAGCGGATATATTTTTGAAGCGTATATTATTTAAAGTTAACTCACTATTGTTTAAGTATTCTTTATTTGATGTTAAATTATTTACAATGAAATTATGTATGAAGTGTTCGAATCGAAAGCCGAAAATTTATAAGTATTATTATTATTTTTAACTAGTAGAACCGAAAAACGAATGGTTCTACAACGAATGTTACTAACGAATTCCCCTTAGCTTCAGCGAACTTTGGTTTATATACGCGACTGAGGGGAAGCAACAAGTCAATCTCGCCTGTAGACAATCATCCTTGTGTATTCAAATTTGACCATTATTTCAAGTGACACGTGTGTACCACAAGTTTTATGACCAAAAAGCTGATTCTAAAAATTCTCACAATGTTATAAAATATTTTGTATTATACGTAAAACTGCAATTTCTACAAAATACACGAGAACAATATACTGATTTATTAACTATTACAGAGCGATTTACTACCGAATGATAAAACGGATATCATGATACCATAACAGTAGGCGTATTAACAACCGATGATAGTACAATAATAACGAATCATCTAGGTACAAACTTTATTGGCAAAGGATTCGCAAAGACATATATTTGGTTAGCGTGAGCGGTGGATATTAGTTAACTACCTTACCATTTTACCTTACCATAAAAATTAGGTAGTACATTTCGATTTTTTAAAAATTATTTAAATGGTTTTATAATCCCGAAACAAAAAAAAGGGGTGTTATAAGTTTGATAGGTAATTTAATGTAGAGTGTTCTTAGCTATGTTTTAAGAGTGAGTTTAGAGTTCCGTACCCGGAACAGCTAAAATATAGGCCTGAAAATCGGATCAGTTTGGAGAAAGCCCTGAAAAAAAAGGTAATTTAATAGTAAGTGTTCTTAGCTATGTTTCAAGTACGAGTTTAGGGTTCCGTACCCGAAAAATTGGTCGGAGGTGTTTTAAATTTTGTAAATTTCACTTGTAATTTATGTTTTAAAAACTGAGAAAAATCGTTTTATTTTATTGTTCATTTACTACTATTTTGGTCAATATTTATTTATTGAAGAATAAGTTTTGTTCGATATTCAGAGAAGCATGTTTGTCTTGCAACACATTCCAACAATTCCAACCTTTAAGATGTCTATTTTAAGCTCTCAAGACATCAAATTTAAGCTTCCATCCAATTGAAAATTTTGAGTTTCTTACTCATGACAATAGTTAGGTACTCGAATTTTCAAACGTTCTAAAAAAATAACTGCGCAATACAATACTTTGCTGTAGATATAATAAAATGAGAATTAAAATGAAACATTACATCCATGTATTTCTTAAAAAAGCCCAATAAGTATATTTAAGAAATAGAGCACTGAACTCCAAGTAAGTTAGTATGAAAATAATGAAAAATAAAACACACTGACATGTTGAAACATAACGACACAACCTTTTATACAGGGTATCTACTTCAGTTGGCTTCATATGGAAAATTTTTTTATTATAATGTTTACGAAAAAAAGTTTTTCGTTATAAAAATCTCAGCTTTCGTAAATATTAACGTTCCGCTATTCACTCTTGTCATTGAATGTCAGTTTTGAATCACAGGGTGCCACAAATGGCAAAAGTTTAATAGAAATGTTAATCGTTATTTAAAATTGTAGACCATCTTGAAAACATAAGAAATGGTTCAAGAAATCACTCTCGAGATATGTAGGGATGTATTTAAGCAATTTTGTAAAAGAACAATTATACGCGATGTATGGAACGCGATGGTGGATACGTTGAGGCAAAAACGAACTGAAGATAATTGTTATTACTTACGTCAACAATAATAATTGTATCGTAATGTGTGAAAAATAAGTGTTCTGTATTAATTATTTTGTTATAAATGTTTAAAATTAGTAATTAAATATTTTGATTACGATGACTGGTTAATTTGGATAACAAATAACGTGTTTTATTCGTTGTGTGCGTAGTCATGGTAGGGACAATAAAATCGATGCTGGCGCTTCCAGTGAAAAATTTTGGCAATAAAGGACACTGTTATGACTAATTTGCAATTCTTTACATGTTAATGTTATAGAAATGTCAAATTTAAATTATTGAAAACAAGTGAAAACAAACAATTGACTGAGTTAATTGTTGAAATACCATGCATAGTCAGTGTTGATTTCTTTATCACATAACACATACATACATGTGACACATACATAACTGATATTCAAGTATGGTGCATACTATAAAATTTCCGCCTAATTGGCGCCCTCACGGGTAACCAGTGATGTTTACGAAAAAATGTTTCAACAAAAGTTGTTTAATTTTTGATAAGGAAATTTTTTTTACACTTTAACTTTTGTTCTATCTCTAACGGTTTACAAGATGGGTCCTACGGACAAAAGACCCAATTGACCTATGATGCTCATTTACGAACTTGACCTCACTTTTTACGTCCTGAGTACGCTGTAAATTTCAGCTCGATATTTTTTTCGTTTTTGAGTTATCGTGTCCACAGACGGACGGACGGACGGACAACCGAAAATGGACTAATTAGGTGATTTTATGAACACCTATGACAAAATTTTTTTTTCTAGCATCATTATTTTTAAGCGTTACAAACTTGGGACTGAACTTAATATACTATGTATATTTCATATATACATGGTATAAAAACTAATTAATTAAACTGAATGCATTAAAAATTGTTCAAATAAGAAATAAAATTGCACAAATATTATTTTTCAAATGTAAATTATCATAATTATTTATTTAAATTTGTAAGACAATAATATAAAATTTTCAAGGTAAGTCATAAATGCAATCCATACAATTTTTATGCATCCATACAATTCTATAATTAAAGTAGTGTATCGTTACCATGGAAATGCCTCCAAAAAAACTCACGCACGGTGCGAATAAGTAGAATTTGCAAAATTTAATTAAAAATTGAAGTGATCAAAACATTATCCTTGTTAACAATTCATTCCCGAACAGTTATCTTCACTTTTGTGTTCCATACACGAAAATGAAATTGTTCTTTTACAAAATTAAATTGTTTAAATACACTCATACATATCTCGGGAGTGATTTTTTAAACCGTTTTGCCTATTATCTGTTCAAAATGATCTACATTTGTAAACGGCCATTAACATTCCTATCGAACTTTTTCAATTTGTGGACACCCTGAATATTCGATGTCAAGAGTGAATAGCTGAATGTTAATAATTTCGAAGGCAGAGGTTTTTATAAAGAATAACTTTTTTTCGTAAACCTTATAGTAAAAAACGTTTCCATATGTAGCCAACTTAAGTAGACACCCTGCATATAAAATGAAAATGTATATAACACAAACGTTGAAGTTTTGTTTGATAATAATATTTTACAGTAATAATAATTAATGGCTTGTGAAAATATAAGATTTTCACAACTTAATATAAATAATGGTTTACATTGTATAAAAAAGATTTTCTTTCTAACATCTGAAGCAACAATCGCGCGCGACATAATAACTTATACGTATACGTAGAGTCTATGATTATAATAATCAAGTAAAAAATATATATATTAAATTATAATGCTTTAACTAAATTACATTCAGGATTGTTTTGAATATCCTCTGTCTAATGTCCTGGCAAATTTTAAAAATCAAATGAAAGTTTATTATTCTACTTCATATAATAGTAAATGTGTTAAAATGAATTTGTATGTTTGTTTTTTATTCATATAAAAATAGAGCAACGAATCAATGAGAATTTTGACAGAGAAATAATTTGGTATAGGTATATTTATCCCAAGAAAATATGCCATTTCTTCGAGAAACTATCGTTTCATCTCTACCACTACTTTTTGCAATTGTTGATCAAGCCTTAAGTCATGTAGAATCCTTAGCTCGTACTGTCAAATTTCCATCTTTCCTAAGCAGATTTTTTGGCAATATTCACAAAAATCTTTTTCTTTCAACACTCTGTATTTCTCGGATATATATGGGTCATTATTCTAACTTTATCTATAATTCGATGAAGACTTACTGTTATAATTTGGCACACTCTGTATCTTATATACTGATACAATATTTTTGGATCCATTATTGTATCTGCTGTTTATAATCCAGTAAATATGTATGAAAATATGGGGTTGCTGTGCAAAAGGTCGGGTAGTTTTGATTTTTGGATATGTTGTTAGTGTTGAGCCCATGACTTAAAATCCAAGTTTTCCACCTCGGGGTGCCAAGGCGCGCCGCGGGGCGCGCTACTTTTTAATGAAATATCGAAAATTTGACCATTCCTAAGTGAAATCTCACGAACGGTTTATTTTACAGAAAATATTATTTTAATAAATTAAAGGGTAATAAATTTGTGACAGTTTAAGCCCAACACCAGGTTTGTAGCGTAAATAATGGCTGAATTATAGATCTTCAAAATAAATTAACTAAGATAATTGGGATCAATGATATAGGTTGGTAAACCTGCATTATTAATTGATCAGCTGAGTGTTAGTAGTTTAGTAAAAACAAATTAATTCTATTGTCATGTTATTGTCAGATTTGTTGTTTAAAATGATCTGAATGTTCGTGCATGGTTATTGCTTAAAAGTATCATTTTTAAGATACAGAAGTGGCTAGGTCAAGAGAAAAACCCTCTTGAATGGGGCTGGGTATCTACCAGATTTGGGCTCTCTCCCAGAATCCCTTCTTAAAATGATATCTTGCAATTGTAAGAAAGCGTGCAAGAACTCATGTGGTTGCCGTAAAGCTGGTCTTATATGTTCTTCTCTATGCACCTGTTCTCTAGGAGAATTTTGCGAAAACGTTTCGGAAATAAATCCGTTTGAGGGGAGCTTTGAAGACGAAGACGACATGCTGGCGTCAATAAATAACTCTAAACATGAAGATATAGGAGAGTTAAATTTTCCACTGGATGAAGAGAACAAGGAGCATCAGGCAGAGCTTGAGCATTTCCATCCTGGCCCATCAAAAATGCGAAAACTTTAAATAGATACTGTTATCGTTATTTGTAACAAATACTTCCAAAGTGTACTGTATTGTTTTAACTAAATAGGACATTCATTGATAAAAAAATGTTAATATATAACTCCTACAAACACACTTTTCATTCTTTCTTTCATAATTTTATTTATACTTTGTTTTATTCTTTTATAGCAAATAAACTAACATACACAATTAATTTATACAATTTGATTTAAACAATTATATTGTGGAAATATTTTTAAAAAATCACGATTTTCACAAATCTTTGAAAAATTGGTTTATTTTGAAGGTTTGTATTTCAGCCATTATTTACGCTACAAACCTGGTGTTGGGCTTAAACTGTCACAAATTAATTATTACCCTTTAATTTATTAAAATAATATTTTCTGTAAAATAAACCGTTCGCGAGATTTCACTTAGGAATGGTCAAATTTTCGATATTTCATTAAAAAGTGGCGCGCCCCGCGGCGCGCCTTGGCACCCCGAGGTGGAAAACTTGGATTTTAAGTCATGGGCCTAACACTAACAACATAGGAAAAAATCAAAACTACCCGACCTTTTGCATACCACAATGTATTATTTTACTGAACTATTATTTAAGAATTTATTTTTAGACTAAGAGTCCATGAAGTAATTTAATGATATTTTTACTTATTCATTGAAGGATTGATAAAGATTGTTAATTAAGAAAAATGATGGTTTATCGCGGACCGAGTATTGTGTTAATAAAATCTCAGGTGTTTGATTGAATTTTTCTTTTCGTCGTTATAAAAGAAAATTAAAAGAAAGTCATTGATAGCAAAATACGTAAAAAAGGGTTGAAAGGGGCAAAAGGTTTGCAAATGAGATGAAATTTATAGAAAAACTTATCTCAATCTTTTTCATTTTCAAACTGCTTGTATTTTTTGTTTTTAATTTTGTTGTTATCGCCTTTCGATTTACGTAAACGACAAACTATCGAAAGGTCGAAAAATACGAGCATTTCCACTAACGTGATACTCGTTTTATATTTTTTAAAGCAACACTAAGAACTGCAACTGCACCTTTCCCCTGGTGACGTTTTGGTCTGTAAATCTGTCTATATCTGTAAAAAAAAATTAATGCATTTTCTAAACAGACTGACACTCTAGCATTTCTTAAAATTACAATCTTTTGAAGTTTATTTATTCTTAAAGTTATTCCAAATATGCAGCTATGTAATACTAAGGAAGCTATCCTTAAAATTGCAATATTTTGAAGCTTATTTAAAGTTCTTCCAAATATCGAGCTAAGTAATACAAAAGAAGTAGCTCCAAAAATTTCAAACTTTTTATGCTTATTTAAAGTTCATCCAAATATCCAGCTATGGAATACTAAGGAAGCATTCCTTAAATTTATAATATTTTGAATCTTATTTAAAGTTCTGCAAGTTCTTACAAATATTCAGCAAATAATACTAAGGAAGCAGTCCGTAAAATTATAATCTTTCGAAGCTTACTTAAAGCTCTTAAATGTAAATATGTAAATGAGATTGCAAGTAAAAGCTATTAGTTAGGTAATTTAAATTTTAAGAAATTTATATATGTATTTTTCTATGTAGAAAACAGCAAAAATTAATGTAAAAGTTTTCATTGGAAAAATTTCGAAGATTTATGATAATAAAACTTTTAAAAAACCACTATTGAACCCATATTGTTAGGTACGTGAAAAGTTAAGTATTTTGTAAAATTACATTATTTATTTATTTTTATCTATAAAGTTAATGTTTGCGTTACAAAATAGTCTGTCACTTTCACAAAATATTACTGTAATTATTTTATGTTCAAGTATGTATTCTTTATGTACATACGTTAGCATGAAGAAGCTCTTGTTGTGAAAGGAAGCCAATCATTCACAAGTTTCACATAGTCAATATAAATTGGCGTATTTCAAGCACACATTCCGATCATCTTTGAAAACTATACTCATTTTATTAGTTATAAACTTAATTTTATCATAGTTTGTTGAATATAATAAACTTGAGGTATATTAATGAACCCTGCAGAATTCTTATGGATCTGTCATATTCGTTGAAATTTTGAGAAATTATAGTTTTTAACGAGTCGAACAAAAGTGTCAATACGTACAAAATCCCTAGTTTTAGAGATTTACGTCCTAGAAGTTGAGATGTTTTACATCGAACGTTCGACTTTTAGTTAAAAATGATTTATACATGATTGCATGATTAAGAGTGTGTCATTTTACATAACTTCTAGTCAGTTAATTTTATATAATTTCTAGCATTCCAAACTGTCTATACAGGCCATTTCAACAATTAACTCAGTCAATAATTAAAATTTAAAAAAAGTAGTAACCTTTATAAAAGACCTATTCGTTATGTGCGTAGTCATGTTAGGGACAATAAAATCGATGCCAGCGAAAAATTTTGGCGTTAAAGGAGGCTGTTATGACTAATAGTGAATGTCAAATTAAAATTATTGAAAAATACTAATTAATTAAACTTAATGCATTAAAAATTGATCAAATAAGAAATCAAATTGCTCAAATATTATATTTCAAATGTAAAGTATCATAATTATTTATTTAAATTTGTAAGACAATAATATTAAATTTTCAATGTAAGTGATAAATGCGATCCATACAATTATATATGCATCCATACAATTCTATAATTAAAGTAGTGTATCGTTATCATGGAAACATCTCCAATAAAACTCAGACACGGTGCGGATATAATAAATATAGGTATTTCTTCATAAATGCAGTAAATAAATGGTGGAAAAGCAATTAAATCGCATAACATACTTGTCTTTACTATACGCTACGTATTTATTTGCGTTTCCACCATATTTTATAAATTAGTTTTTTTGAAAGTTTTATGTGTGTTTGACTTTTAAAGCAGTTAACGTCAACCAATTGAGCTGAAATTTGGCATACACGTTTAGTTTAGATGACAATGCCTGGTGGAAATAGGTATCAAGTGAAAAGGTTTGCTGACCAATAATGTATGTTAATCGGATGACAATGCATTTTTATTGTTACCTGACTTTCCTATCTCTTTCACCATATTTGATATACATACCATTTTTAGTTTTAAATAAAAACAAGTGAAAACAAACAATTGACTGAATTAATTGTCGAAATACCATGCATCGTCAGTGTTGATTTCTTTATCACATAACACATACATACATGTGACACATACATAACTGATATTCAAGTATGGTACATACTATAACATTTCCGCCTAATTGGCGCCCTCACGGGTAAACAGTGATGTTTACGAAAAACTGTTTCAAGCAAAAGTTGTTTATTTTTTTTGATAAGGAACATTGTTTACGTTTAAATTTTTGTTCTATCTCTAACGGTTTACAAGATGGATCCAACGGACCCAAGACTCAATTGACTTATGATGCTCATTTACGAACTCGACCTCACTTTTTACGTCCTGAGTACGCTGTAAGATTTCAGCTCGATATCTTTTTTCGTTTTGGAGTTATCGTGTCCACAGACGGACGGACGGACGGACAACCGGAAATGGATTAATTAGGTGATTTTATGAACACCTATAGCAAAATTGGGACTAAACTTAGTATACCTTGCATATTACATATATGCATGGTATACAATTATATTTTTTAAAGTGAAAGCTTTTTAGTAAAATAAAAGCATATCCTTTAAGTATTTTTTAATTTTTTATAAAAATTTTTTATTTAAACCTAAAAAAAAGGTACGTATATCAAATAGGGCGGAAGCTTCGGAAAAATCAGGCCATTTTAATCATAAGTAGTTTGTATTCTTCTCAGCAAACCTTTCATTTTATAACCATTTTTACCAACTAGTCCGTCATTTTGGGTGACACACTATATTGAATGTAGAATTGTTAGTAAAGAAGAAGAAAAAATTATTCTCTACTTTTTAGTATAATAAAAGCTTGTTCTATATAAGTTGCTTTCTGTATTAAATCTCACATCACGGTTTGATATGTTCATTATGTTCTCTTCAAGAGTGATAATGACACAAGATATTTCAATGATATTTCTCATATATATTTATTATTTCAGATGCATACATTGTATTATGTGTAGAAAATTTAAAACAAGTCGAATAGGAAAATATCGTTATTATACCATGCATATATGTAATATGCAAGGTATACTAAGTTTAGTAACAAGTTTGTAACGCTTAAAAATATTGATGCTGTGAACAAACTTTGGTATAAGTGTTAATAAAGTCACTAAATTAGTCAATTTTCGGTTGTCTGTCCGTCTGCCAATACGATAACTCAAAAACAAGAAAAGGTATCAAGTAAAGTGAGGCCAAGTTCGTAAATGAGCAACATAGGTCAATTGGGTCTTAACCTATGGGTTCGTAGGACCCATCTTGTAAAACTTTAGAGATAGAACAAAAGTTTAAATGTAAAAATCTTCCGTATCAAAAAAAGAATAAACAACTTTTGTTTGAAACATTTCTTCGTAAACATCACTGTTTACACGTGAGGGCGCAAATTAGTCGTAAATTGTATAGTATGTATTATATGGGGATATCAGCTATGTATGTGTGACTTGTATGTATGTGTAATGTGATAGAGTAATCAACACTGTCTATGCATGATATTTCAACAACTAACTCAGTCAATTGCTTGTTTTCACTTGTTTTTGAATTGATTTCTGTATTAAAACTTCCTGTGAAGACTTTCACAGCATGCTTTGACCTTTCACTGTGTCCTTTTCAAGAGTGACAAACAAGTTTACAAAGGTATTTGTAATAATATTTCTCATATTTTATTTTTGTCTTATTTACACATTGCATTCATTTTGTGTAGAAAACAACTAAAGACGATTCAAAAAGGAAAATATGAAATGTGTCGCCTGAATAAATGAAATAACAATAGGAATATTTTATAAACATGAACAGAAGCCGTCCAATGAATTAAAAGTATTATTTTTTACTACAAGTCTCCTGTCTTGTAGCATATACAAATAAAATATTCAAATTCTTTAAATTACTATCAGCATGATTCATCTTTCAACAAACTGGAGCCGATGTTTTATAATATGAAAATACAGACTGGAAGTTTTAGAAGAATTCTATTATTTTATAAAAGTACAAATTTTCTTCGAGCGATTATTTCTTTGTATGTACATTTTTAGCGAATTGCCGAAGGAAATGGAGCTATTGCTTTTGTATTGATGATGGAATTTTGAAAAATTTCTTCCAATGTTCATCCATCCTACCTAATAGATGTCAAAAATGACCATCTTTTAAAATGTAATTATGTATCTATACATTTATGAATCCTCTATAGCGGTCACAATTTAAGTTTGATTTGATTAAAATTTGGTATCAAGTAAAACTTTTGGTATTTTGTTTTAGGTCAAGTTCGTTAATGAAAAAAACCAACAAAGGGTGGGGAGCAAAGGGTGTGCAAACAGCAAATTTTTCAAAAAAAATAATATTTTCGTATTTTTTTATCAGTTTTAAGCAAGAAAGTACTCTAGTGATTTTTTCTCTAAACGATTAGTTTTCGAAATAAAACTTCTTGAAAAAATGAAATTGCAATAATATTCGATTTTAAGAAAAATGTATTATTTTTTCAATCTCTGAGGGTATTTGTTTTGCTTACGCAGCTCCTGCACTACGAATTTCGTTTGTTTTTAAGTACGAAAAAGTTTATTTCCACTACTGATAACTTAATTTGATCTCCTGATCATATTGAGACCATGGTTAAGAATTCAATTTTATTTTTAACAAACTTACTTTTACTAATTCTCTAAGGGGTAGACAAAAATAAATCACTAATTCATTCGTTAAAACACTCAATATAACGAAAATATTTTCGTATCTATACATTCGCATTAGAAAACACAATTAATGATATTAGAAATTGATAAGTTTTTATTAGAAATTGATAAATAATGTTTTTTTTCTTCATTTTTTGAATTCGCGATATTCAATTAGCGAGATTAACTAGTGTGTGTAATTTTTCTTCGTTAATAGGGGATAATCCTGATGTCGAATTGGACATATTACTCATAAAAATGTAAAACTAGACTTGATACCATGACAAAATTTGAAAGTGAAATTAAAATCGATTTAAAAACGAAGAAGTTATAAGCAATCAAAGATTGCATTTAAAGGTTTTCCATCCCATTTTAGCTTTGTTTTGCGCAAAGTACAAAATTTTTAATTAAAGCATTTTATATTTTTTGGTTTCGAAATAAAAATTATTGAAAAATGAAAAGAATTCTCTTCTATGTATGTATATATAGTTTATGTATCTGCAGCCTCTCTGTCGCCCGAGGGAATTCGCTGAGCTAACGCAGCCTTTGTGATACGCATTTTTATTATAAAGTATGAAAAAGTTCCTTTTAGACGACCGTTGAAAAACCCTCAACATACCTATCAATTTTAAGCTATTTTTTCGATTTATGGAACATTTTTTTATTGATTTTAATTCAATTTTATTGATCTAGATAAACTTATGACCATTAAATATTAAACTAAAAATGGGAAGGTGAAAAATTGTAGCAATATTCAATTTCTACATCTTTGCTTGTTATTAACTAGAAATTAAATATGATAATTAACGATACCTTGTATCGCCAAAGAATTTTTTATATTTTTTTCTGATTTTTGAGTAAATTTTTTTTTTACCTTGTTTTGAAAGAGAGAGAGAAAGAGAAACACTACATAATTTAGTTATATAACTTTTCTACACCTTCAAGTATTGATTTTGGTAATTTTTATGTGAAAAAAAACACAGAATTTAAAATCTAAAAACAAAATAAAAGCCCATATAAATTAATTAAATTTTATTAGCGTACTACAAACGTATATTAAAATTTAAACTTAGTATATCGTATACCTACTGACTAATAAAATTACTAAAAAAAGTAATGAATGAAAGGAAAAAGGAAAATATTAGTAAATCGAGGAATTTTATCTGTAAATTTTTTCTTTCAAATTCTCTGTTATAGTCACATCGATGGAATATGGCCACCAACAATCTCGCGTTGATTTTAGTCTTTCAATTTTTATAATTTCTGGTTTAAAATTACTATAGAACATGATTTTAATTCAAATCGGAGACGAGAAGGTGCGAGGAGGTAGTTCAACATTAACTCGATTATTCCCTCCTGCTTCATTCGCTTTCAGGCCTGTTTGAGTATTCCCAAGCGAAGCTTTTTATACTACAAAGTAAAAAAAATTTGTAGATTGAAGTATAAACACATTTATTTGGTTGTTGTTATTCTTAAATCAAAATATTTACTTGCTAGGAACATATTTTCTTGCTATTTTTTCTGAGAGTGTAGACCATTATTTTGGGGACTGAGAAATAAGCATAAAACTTTTTTGTTTGCTACCCTGAATCGCAATCAATATAAGTAAACAATGAAATAAAACATTATTATCCATTTGAAAATAACCATAAATTTATTTTATGGTAACAAGATAATAACCTAGACAGTAAATGCTTTCAATTGATACATTACCATGAGTAGAACATATTTATAAAAACTTCCAAAAAATTTAATTGAAACTTTGTTATTTTACTATTTTTCAAAACATAAAAATAATCAAATACTATAGGATTTATATTTTTTAATCTAAGTAAGTAAAACGAAATGCTGTTAATTAGAGCTGGATTAAGAAAATTTGCTCCCGTAGGTAAAATATTTATTTCTTAAAATCTACAAAATTGCGTTATTAAATAAGAACATCGATGGATACATTCATCAGCAAGCACTTTTCTAAATCACCAGAATACATCGAAACTAACATAAGTACCTGCTCTATTTTGAACTTCTTCAGTGTTCAAATTGATGAAATGGATTAGAAACAAAAAGTTACTGCAGAAATTTCTGTTCTCGCCTACTTTTTACTAGTTAAGAAAATTTTTGCGGGGTGTTGTGCTTCATGAAATAAAATTTTATATATGTTAAAAATTTGATTTTCTTCATACACTTTTTGCGGGATAAAAATCGTAAAAATCTCGTTTCGGTCAATATTATTTATTTGTTAAAAAAATAGTTTAAGCAAAATCCGACCGGATTACCCACCGGCGACATGCACTTTTACATTTAGGAATTCGAATCTCCTAAAATTAATCATGCAATGACGGATTTTACCGAGTCTAATAATGATGTGATGTATAGAGTTCAAAACTGGCAATGTACAGTTTCTCTACCTACACTGTATTCGTAAGAAAGTAAATTTTGCAATAGGTATATCTGTTCTAGAAATAGAAGTAAAGGTTGTGTCTAGCAGGCAGGCGGAGGAAGGGTGCTACGCTAGCGGATTAGCTAAGCGGTTGGGATAAGCATATTATTAGCTATTTATCAATAATTAGAGCTACAAGTGTTAATTTAGATTAATATTTGCTAAGCAAAAGTTATAATTAAATAAATTAAAATCTTCCAGCTTACAAAATCTTCCAACCTCCAAAAATCAACAAATCAGCTCCAAGGAAAACGAAATCGATTCATTTTCATCCAACCATATCACAAACATACCAACTCCTAATGTGTTTGAACTACCCCAACCAGAAGTTCATCCAAAAAATGCATAAACAAGACAAACAAGAAATTCAAAAGAAAAGGCAAATATCAAATACATGAAGTAATTCCGAATCAAACCCTACATCTCATCAAAAGAAAGTTATTAATATTGTTCAAAAAAAAGTTCCACTTGATCGGCAGACCACTTCATCGAAATGCTTATAACTCTGCACAAAATGTTCACATACAAAACTACAAAATCACAACTAACCAAACTAATTAATAAATTGGAAGATTTTAATGACATTTCTGATATTGATATCACCTCCGACGAATAATAACCATTAACTTCTTAAGTTTTAATTATGAACAATCTCAGTAATCATAATGCAAATAATATCTCAATCCAATGGAACGTATCTATTTGAAGTCAAATTATTATCGAAATCTAAAATACCTATTCTAATGTATTCCACTTTTATCTACACTGCGTAATAGAAGTTATAAACGCAGTATAATTAAAAAATGAATTAATTGTAGGTGAAACGAAGTTCACTGGGTATAATGAAATATGAACTATTTAATTCAGAAATATGAACTTAAAAAATAAGTTAAACACGCCACGTTTTTCTGACAGATTGCCTTGACTAAAACGTAATAAATATTCTATAAAGTGTTGATCGTTATTTTCATAAACATTGTTAATGGTTATATAAACAAATAATGATATACTTTTATAGTATAAATTACTTTTTGTTTAATATATTTTGGCACAAGTATATATAGTCCTTAGTCTCAGTCACCTACTAATACCAAGACAACAAACAAAGCATTGGACGTATTATATTCGTTGTGTGCGTAGTCATGGTAGGGACAATAAAATCGATGCTAGCGTTTCCAGTAAAAAATTTTGACGATAAACGAGGCTGTTATGACTTATTTGCACTTCTTTACATGTTAATCTTATAGAAAATGCCAAATTATAATTATTGAAAAAAACTTATTAATTAAATTTATTGCGTTAAAAATTGCGAAAATAAGAAATCAAATTGCTCAAATATTTCAAATGTAAATTATCATAATTATTTATTTAAATTTGTGAGACAATAATATTAAATTTTCAATGTAAGTCATAAATCCAAACCATACAATTATAAGCATATATACAATTTTATAATTAAAGTAGTGTATCGTTAACATGGAAACGCCTCGAATAAAACTCACACACGGTGCGAATACATTTGAAATACATATCTCCACCCTCAACCAAATCATTCAGTTACTACTTATAGACGTTTTATAAATAAAATAGATTGCGAGTATATAGGTTACGGGGGTGAGGACGACTGTTGGGCTTTTAACATTTTTAAATAGAGGTATTGTAGGCAATGGTTGTATTTTTATGTGATTTATTTGTTAGACAAAGATTTTTCTCTAAGATAAATTTGGTTGAATTTTTTTTTCTTTCTTGCAATTTTACTTTTTGCCTCAAAATACTGATGTAGCAAATCGTTTGAAGCAGTGTCGGGTTAAGCCAGCGCGGGGCCTTTAGCAAATTCTGGCAAGGGGCCTTTGGTTTGCTTTAGGTTCTCAAGTTTAGGGTATTAAATAAAACAAAACTGTTACAAATAAATATAATATGGGTAAATTTAAAGAAACACTTTCAATATCAACTTCTTTAAGTAAATCATGCTACAGACCCATCTTATAAACCGTTAGAGATAGAACAAAAGTTTAAATGTAAAAAATGTTCCTTATAAAAAAATAAAAAACTTTTGTTTGAAACATTTTTTTGTAAACATCACTGTTTACCCACGAGGGCGTTAATTAGGTGCAAATTTTATAGTATGTATTAATATAGGAATATATCAGTTGTGTGTGTGTCTATTTGAAAGTGATTATCTTTTGTTATTTACGTGACGTCAAAAAAACAAACGATTGCGCATCAACACTGTCTATACATGGTATTTCAAGAATTAACTCAGTCAATTATTTGTTTTCACTTGTTTTATTTTATTTTTACTTTTTATTTTCAAGAGGAAGTGAAGCATATCCTAAGCGCTTCGCGTTTAAGGCATGCAAGATATGCATTTGCTACTCTTGCTACGTGGTTAATCCGGCACTGGTTTTAAGACAAAATGATTTGATGCACTAAGACAAAATGATTTGATTTAAGATATTTCGATACCAACAAAATGATAATGATTCAAAAAATTTGAAATTTTATATCAATTAAACATCCTTTTATACGTCTTTTGTGAAAAATATCGATTCTCTGTACGGTTTAGGAGAAATTAACTATCAAACTAACTGTCAATGTTTTCCTCAAGAAAAAAGTTTTTCATTTTTATGCACAGTTCTTAGTTTTGGTATGATTCTAAAGCATAAAACTTGATGAATATTGATACAAATTTTTTATGTAAATGGTAAAACATTTTTAAAAGCACTCATTGACTAATAAATCAATATTTCTTATGACTTCATATAACACCCTGTAAGAAGTTCTGTTTTTAATAATTAATTTATCGTTAAAGGTACAGAGAATCGACTTGAAATTTATACAGAAGGCGTATTAAATACTCATTAATTGACATAAAGTTTTTCGGCAACACTTTCGTTTTGGTATCGAAACACACTAATACAATAATACATAAATTTAAAATAAAGAAACTTCCAACACTTAATGCGGTCTAACGATTCGTTTGTTTCAAAGGAAATTTGATCAAGAATATTGTTTGCTTTGTTTCATGAAAATCTGCTCAGTCGTTTGAAAATCATTACCTATCTTCTAGTTTTTTTTTGGGTACTGAACTCTAAACTCGGACTTGAATCATAGCTACGAACATTCTTAATACTTTTAAACAAACAAAAATTTCAACATTGGTTAATCCGTTTAGCAGCTAAAATGTCACAGAATCATGGCTTATCGATTCGCATGTCGCTTCGTAGCTACTAAGGGGGTTAAATTTTAAAGCTTTTGATTGGTAACATACATTGTTTATACATGCTTATACAAAACATTCTGTTTAATGACATCTCAAACTGATGAAACATTTCATCTTTAAATAAAGCAATTTATTATGCAACGCTTTGATTGGTTAAAGAGTAAGCATGTAAGTAATTGATATATTAACATATGATTTGAAGGTATCTTAATGGAATTTGATAATATGATAAGAAATAGAAATTTTTAAATGGATATTTAATGGTGGGAGCGACGACAAACTAATCATATTTAAGAAAAATAATTCAGAAAAATTAAAACCAATTGAAGACAATTAAAAAAAATACACTCCAACCAGAACTCGAACCCGGACTTCTTGGATTCATTTCAAGCGCCCTACCAATAAGGCTATTCGAGTTCTAGGCACAGAGTGCAATATTTAGTTTACGCTGTTTGTATCATATTAAAAATCATCAATTATAATCGAGAGACCATGATGTAAATTAATATCGTATACATGATTAAAAGTAAACAAAAACAAAAAGTAATAATAATAAATAAGTGAATAAACAATGTAAAAATAAAAATTCAATGAGTTGAAAAAATTGTACTCTGTGTCTAGAACTCAAATAGCCTAATTGGTAGGGCTCGAGTACTGGTTCGAGTGTATTTTTTTCAATTCTCTTTAATTAAGATTACTAGACAACATATTTGTCAATATTTAGTTTACGCTGTATGTATCAAAAACAAAAAGTAATTAAAATTTCCTGTTAAATGATGTCGAAATCATTTCAAAACAAATTTCAATTTTCTCAGACAAAAACTTGTATAATTTATATTGAAATCTTTACTGTATTTACACGAATAGAAAAAAGGTCTGTGATAAAATATTCTCTACAAAAAATAGTGGTTCTTATTTCGGATGAAACAATAAAAAATGTTTCCAATATAATAAAATAAACAAAATCGTTAGAATAGTAGGTCAAATGTCAGTTTTTACTATGTAAGCTCTTTCAATGAAAACCTTTTCCGAATAAAAAGTATTTGTAAGAAATACCTAAACTTGACCTTCAAATGATTTTCATAAAGGTTAAACATTGTAATTCGAATATATTTTCTCAGACGAAAATTTTATCGTTGAGCTAATTACCATGAAACTATTGAGACGTTTAAAATGATCGCATGTTGAAAACATGAAGTTGTTTATTTATTTATTCCTCTTTTATTCATGAATTTGTTTTATTCAAGCTAAGTGATCTATAAATTCACTCGATGGAAATTATAATTAATTGCCATTTAAAAACAATTTATATCAAATGTAAATTGTATTTGAACCTTTTCAGAAAATATTTGATGCTTAAATTTATTATTTCTTCAATTTTGATCAGACAAAAATAACATTTTTACCATTCATAAAGTTATCATCCAGACCCGGATAAGAAGAGGAAAACATCGGGGGAATTGCCTCCCATAATTGCCTCCGATTAGGATGAATATAATTTTCTAGATTAATTTTGACCTAGAAAATACAAAAGACATTCCATTTTCTTTTTTTTGATTGGGTGAAAATTATATGAAAATTAGTGAGATTACATGTTTGGTTTATAAAACTTGGATAAAGTTTGATTGAGATAGAGCAAAATCATACTTTTTGGATTTTGATGACGTCATAGGGTATACAAAATAAATTTGTTTGATATTTTGGTAAAATTTTGTCCAATTTGAGAGAATTTTTTTTCAAACCTACTAATTTAGGGTCATTTTTTTCATTTTCATGTTAGTTATTTGCTAATGTTAGTCCTTATACAAAATGTGGTACTCATGATTGTGTATTTATGAAATTTGTTAGAGAAACGTCAAATTTGATATTTTCGAAACATTTGAAAATATGATCCAAAATTAGTCGGATTTCATATTTGGTTTATAAAAATTGGATGTTTGATTATGATAGAGCAAAATGAAATTTTTTTGATTTTGATGACGTCATAGAGTATAAAAAATTAATTTTTTTGATATTTGGGCCAAATTTTATCCAATTGGAATGGATTTTTTTTTGAAACATACTAATTTAGGGTTATATTTTTAATTTATCATGTAAAATATTTTAATGTTTGTCCTTGCACAAAATATGTGGTACCCATGATTGTGTATTTAAGAAATGTGTTGAAGAAAATTGATGATATATTTAAAAAATATGAACCAAAATTAGTGGGATCACATGTTTATTTTATAAAAATTGGATAAAATTTGGGTGTGATAGAGCAAAATCATATTTTTGGATTTTGATGACGTTATAGAGTATAAAAAATCAATTTTTTCGTTATTTTGTTATTCTCTATATCGAATTAAATTTTTGCGAAAATTGCTAGATCAATATATTATTTAATAATTACGAATTTCGACTACCATATAGCCACCAACAGCATGATTTAGCTAACCGTAAACGATAATAATGATATTATGTATCACTCGGTGCTATCACACTAAGTTTCATCAAAGTCCTAAACAAATTATTTTGATTTTCGCGACTTTTTTAAAGGTGTTATTCCTTAAAATTACGATAAATCAGGATTATTTGTTTGTCTACGTTTTAGCAAAATACTATTCTGTACAGTAATTTTTAACCAGTTAATACAAACTCGGTTAAATTTTACTAAGGGGCATTTAATTTCTGAAATATTGCCCAAAATAGTGGATGAAGGTCAATATCCCGGAGCTATTTCAATTGATATGTTTGTAATTTTTATGTCAATCGCAAAATGAACTATAACTTACTGTTATACATGTTATACATGTATGTAAAAATATTTTTAATTAAAAATATTTTTTCCATCAACCGTGTTGCTGTGTTATTATATCCGGTGTTAAATTAATAGTATGCATTTGATTGATGTTATGGTGAAAATAAAACAATGATAAGTCTATTATTGATGCAGAAAAATACTGAATGAAGGTCAAAGGATATATTGAAGATAATAAATAAAGAAAATAGAATAATTTATTACGTTTTGTTTGCTTGAATCATTACAATTTAAAAAAACAACTTACAGACAGTGAATGCAAATGCACTAAGTGAGAAAATAGTAATTGAAGTTATTTGATCAATGTCAAGTTAGCAAAGCAACTTTAAGTTAAACAAGTGAAAACAAACAATTGACTGAGTTAATTTTTGAAATACCATGCATAGTCAGTGTTGATTTCTTTATCACATAACACATACATACATGTGACACATACATAACTGATATTCAAGTATAGTGTATGCTATAAAATTTCCGCCTAATTGGCCCCCACACGGGTAAACAGTAATGTTTACGAAAAAATGTTTCAAACAAAAGTTGTTTATGTTTTGATAAGGAACATTTTTTATGTTTAAACTTTTGTTCTATCTCTAACGGTTTACAAGCTGGGTCCAACGGACCCAAGACCGAATTGCCTATGATGATCATTTTCGAACTCGACCTCACTTTTATGTCCTGGGTACGCTGTAAAAATTTCAGCTCGATATCTTTTTTCGTTTTGAGTTATCGTGTCCACAGACGGACGGACGGACGGACGGACAACCAGAAATGGACTAATTAGGTGATTCTATAAACACCTATACTAAAATTTTGTTCGTAGCATCAATATTTTTAAGCGTTACAAACTTGGGACGAAACTTAATATACTATGTATATTTCATGTATACATGGTATAAAAAAGAGCGGAAAAATATTTTCCCGGTTAATTTACGGTTAAATAGCGGCTTATTATGAGCTTATTTTCAATTTAATTGGGTAAAGTTGCAATGCATGTTTCTCCTTTATGAAAAGAGCGGAAATTTTACGAAAATTTTTCTCTACGGTTAATTTACTGTAATTGTACTGTGGAAAATCGACACCGTTCATTATAACAGCCTGGGCACGTTTCTTTTCTCAAAGTGAACGTTACTTGAACGGATTTCATCTCGTTTACTTGAATACGCCACCGATTCAACCAATGTTGTATTTTATCGATAGTGGCTTGTAGTTTTTGAGAAGTTGAATTTGAATTCACATCAATGGATAGAATCGCAGTATCATCTGCAAATGTAGCAGTTATATTTGTGTTATCGGCCGGTAGATCCGCGGTATCCATTAAATAAAGATTTGGGGCCAGAACTGCCCTGTGATACAACAGATTGGATAGGATACAGATCAGAGAGTTCTTCTTGAATTTTGACTTGGAAGTATTTGTGTTCTAACCATGATTTAAAACACAGATCTTGGAATTTGATGTTTTTTAATTTGTGCAGCAGGCTTGGATACTTTATCAAACGCTTTACTGACATCAAGGAATGCTGCTGTAAGCAATTTAATTTCCTGTGTATAGAAACCAATCTTCTTAAAAGGTACCTATATGCACTTTTCATTTTATTTTACTATCACCAGATGCCATTAAAAGTTTGTCAGTTCCTTTATAATATCACTTCGACATACTTTTAATATGTTAATTTTTACTTTTGCCTTTCGCAGGCTATAATTGTTGGCGTTAATTTTCTCTACCATCATATTTTTATTTGCATATATGCAAAATACTTGAATTATAATTAGTTTTGCAACTTTTAAATGCTGTACATTTGAACAAACAATCCACTTGAGTGTCATCTGTAATAAGTATAGAACATTGTTAAAAATTTCTATTCATTGACTGAAAGACGTTATATAGCTCTTTGTTTAACAGCGAGATTACTACGAGGAGATATTCTTACATATTTTGTCACAATCTTCAAAATTCGTAATATTATTTCACTTTTTCATTTTTAAAAATATTTAGTTCTCCTTCAAATACAAGGAAAGCCTTTTTCGGAAACTTTCAAGAATAAATAACGAATGTTCAGCGTGGTATCTAAACTTCAAGCTATTATCAAGCTACAAACGGCCAATATAGATACGCCTGAGGAATAAATCCCTAGTAAAACTTCGTTCGAATTTTGTCTTTACCAGAACATTCTTACAGAAGTTAGGGAACAAAATTTGTAAAAAAAATTAGTTGGCCACTTGATATTCTAAAAGAATTTTCTTGTTAGCTTTGCATCTTTTGACAGAGTTTTATCTCAAATTCCAGAATGCGATTATTCTTCTTGACCAAAGTAAGGGAACTAGAGGTGAAAAGTTTTAGCCCCTCTCTACATGATTTCGAAAAAGTAATCTTATTCCATGACATATAGATTTGGTACTGAATTAGTAAACCAGGTATTGTACAGAATGAAATATGGTTGAGAAGACTAGGTTCACTAAGGGACCTGATAAAAAAGGCTTTGTAAGCTCTCGACTTCTCTTTTACCAGTGATAATATTTTTTGTAAAACATTTTTCAAATATTTCTGTGAAATTTAGTTGGGTTTAGTAGGAAAACTGATTTGTGGAACAGTAATGAAATTTTATTATTTTGCTTAAAAATCCTAAAAACCGTTTGAAAGTCGAAAATTTGAGAAGAGTAAGCGATAAGACCAGTGAGGTAATCGGAAGTTTCCTTTTTTTTGACCACACTGTATATAACTTTGTATACTTGCAAAGTGATATTAAAATAAGTCTTACGTAGTGATTGGATATTTTAGAATCTGTTCTATTTTCATATTTAATTGTTCATATCGAGTATTGATGTCAAAATACTACAACTGTTTCTAGACACTTCCGTAATATTTAACTAAACCTTGTAGAAAACCTTACTAATAATAAATGAATAGATATCAGTTTGTAAAACAATTAACTACTATAATAAAGTGAATGAAATATATTATTCTGGCATGTTTTCAATTTTTTCTAGTTTCGCTTTACGCGGGGCTTTCTTTTCGATTTACATGACATTTATGTAAAAAAGGGAACCAGAGAAGACGCATCCCCTTAACAGAGTAAGGAAGTCAACTTTTAAATAAGCAAATTACTTGGAGTCGTTAGCCATAAAATGTAATACAATTCCCGAAAAATAAATTTTGGTATATAAATACAGCTTATTTGTTCATTAGGTAAGTATTTTTTGAGTTATATCCAGAATAACTCTTCGTATAGTATTTCAGTCGATGTCTTAAAACATCGACTGTGTCTTAAAAATTACTAAACGATATCGCCACTATTCCCAACCGTTATATGTACCCAAATTTTTTTTTTGTAATGGAATTTTTTCAAGCAGTGATCCCAAGACAAATCAAAAATTGGTTTGTCTCCGATTTAGAAGGAAAAAAAAATGTTCTAGTATAATTTTGGCTAAAAAATTACAAAAATTATGTCTAATTGGTAATTACTTTTTCAAATCTCGGTCAAAGCCGTATATGAAGGGCGATATCCCAGGGTAGGTATTTTCAGTTTAGATACCTCAAAAGCTCAAAATGAACCCGATTTCCGAAAATATTTAAGGTTCATTCAGTGTTAATAAACAACAAAATAAACTATATTTAAGATCATAAAACTATAAAAATGTAAAGTTTATATTGTTACTCCTTCCAAAATATTTTCTGTATCTGCGCTTGAAAATTCTAGAGAAAAAACCATCTTATTAAAGTAATAGACACAAAATAATGCTTTATTCACCAAATAAAGGTTAAAAAAATCAAAAATTTCCATTCTAATAATTTCTTTTTAATAATAATTTTATTTTGTATAAATTTTGTAACATTTTTTTATTGTTCGTAAAAAATACATTATGTATACGACAGACGCATTTTATAAAAAAAACGTCGGGATATATACTTTTTACCAACGAAATGTGATCCTAATAGACCGACAGCTAACAATGTTTTAAATTGGCTTAGTATATTAGACTGTCACTGATGCAGCCAGCTATTTAGTTATGGTAAAATATAATGATTGGCACTAATTTTTTATTTCCACAATTTGTACTAGAACTAATAAATATCTCATGTTTGTAACTGGTAAGATATTCGTTGTGTGCGTAGTCATGGTAGGGACAATAAAATCGATGCCAGCGCTTCCAGCAAAAAATTTGGCGATAAAGGACGCTGTTATGACTAATTTGCAGTTCTTTACATCTTATAGAAAATGTCAAATTAAAATTATTGAAAAACACAATTATTAATTAAACTGAATGCATTTAAAATTGTGAAAATAAGAAATCAAATTGCACAAATATTACATTTCAAATGTAACTTACCATAATTATTTATTTAAATTTGTGGGACAATAATATTAAATTTTCAATGTAAGTCATAAATGCAATCCATACAATTATTTTTGCATTCATACAATTCTATAATTAAAGTAGTGTGTCGTTGTCATGGAAACTAAACTCGCGAACGATGCGAATAGAGACAAATTCATAAAACATATTGTTTGTTCGAAATAGTTTTCAGTAAAACTGAAAACTAAAATAAATTCGGTGGCTTAAAAAACGCTTACGGAAAATCGTTTCGAAGAAAAGTTGTTATTATTTTATAAAAATACAAATTTTCTTCTATGCCTAATAAATTACTAACAATTTTTAGCTCCATACGCTTAATAACCAAGCTGTGAATTGAAAATTAGTACCATTCATCAATAACTATATTCCTGTATCTACGGCAGACCTTAATTTATAAGACAAATTAGAAACATGTGAGGTGCCGGTCCATAAAAGGTTTTGTTTATATTTATTTACTTGTGTATATCTCTTCATATATTATATAGGTTCGTCGCATATTGAATCTCTTATAATATAAAAATAAAGAAATTTGATTCCGAAAATATATTTCAGGGACAATATCAACATAAACCATAACTCTGTTGTAGATACATTTTTCGATTATGAAAAAAAGATAAAAAAAACTGTTTAAAAAAATAATCGACTGAAAAAACTGCAGAAACCATACTGATTGAAGGTTCCAGATAAACTGTCTTGTATTCGATGGAAATGAATATATACACCATTTTATAACAAATAAATATCCAAAGATAACGAACTAAACTGCGTTTCCAACATTATGAAGACTTAAACACTAATTACGAAAAAGCTGATAATCTAAAATAAGGTACTGGAACCATGGAAGCCCAAGTTTACTTCATCAATTCTTTTTTATGAGAAAAACGCAAAAATCAAGCAAGTTTAGTTAAGAACCTCCTTTTCTTGAAACCGGTTAAAAAATGGTTACCCACTTTATAACTATGTTATACGTATTGAAATATTATTAGAATTCCGTTCCGTCTTTTGAAAAATATTTTATAGTATATGCTAAAGAAAATGGAAATCATAAAGTCCAACAATCATAGGTATAAAGATTAAGGGAATAATAACTACTACCCTGGGACGATTGGCATCAAATTTCTGAGCGTGTGTTTATAAATGGGTCTGCACAGAATGGAAAAAAAGAGAATTTTCCACACCGTCTTTGTGAAACGTTTTATTTTACTGTTACCCTCCGAATAACAAGTTTGCACTAAAAACATCATACAGCCTTAAATAATTTGAATTTTATATATTTGATGAATGTGACGTTAGTGGCCGTATAGCCTAAAAAAGGAGACGAGATGATACTTCAATTGATGTTTGATAATAAAATATCTCATTTTAATACTAACTTTGTTGTAATCATGAGGTTGATTACACAATATCTCTGCGTAAAGCAAAGTTCAATAGATATTAACATAATAACCATCGTCAAGTCGAAAGCGGAAACCGCAAACATGAGTATGTTGTAGCATATTATTAAACATTTGTTTAATCTGTGGTTTTAGGCTCTCTTTAGTTTCAACAGATATTATTCCTTATTCACGTGTTTCTATCATCGATTGGAATTATTATTTTCAGAAAGAGAATTGAAAATTGAAAACAATTGAAAATTTACAACGTACACTTAAACAAGTGAAAACAAACAATTGACTGAGTTAATTGTTGAAATACCATGTGTAGACAATGTAGATTACGCTATCATTTGTTTTTTTACGTCATGTAAGTAACTAAAGATAGCCACTATTAGATAGCCACATATACATACATGTCACACACACATAGTGCCTATATAGTACAATATAATTTGCGCCCTCACGGGTAAACAATGGTGTAAGCGAAAAAATTTTTAGCACGAAATTTGTTTATTTTTTTATAAGGAATTATTTAAACTTTTGTTTAATCTCTAACGGTTTATAAGATGGGCTCTACGGACTCAAGACCCAATTTCCCTATACTGGCCATTTACAAATTTAACCTCACTTTTTACGTTTTGAGCACGCTATAAAAATTTCAGCTTGATATCTCTTTTCGTTTTTGAGTTATCGTGTTCACAGACAGACAGACATACAGACATTCAAACGGACAACCGGAAAAAGATTTTATGAACACCTATACCAAAATTTTGCTCGTGGCATCAATATTTTTAAGCGTTATAAACTTGGGACTAAACTTAATATACCTTAATATATTTTATATATACATGGTATAATAACAAAATTTTACCCTTTACAAAAATACGAAACCTCTTATGTGTAAAGTATATTGTAAAAAAAATCTAAGTAGAGTTTCATTTTTGTTTATTATGGTAATATTTCTTGTTAGGTTTCGAAATATTATTGAGGGTGAAATTGTGAAACGGAGTTCATATATGAATATTTTTATTATGTAATAATAATGGTCCATGAGACGATCGTAGTAAATCCTCCCTAATAATATTAAAGTTCATTTTTTTTAAATTGATTTTTTTTATCGTTTTTAAAGAAGAGCATTAAATTGATAGGCTAAGCATAATTAAGCTATACACAGTAATTTTTATTAGACTCGTATTAAAACATAATGTTGTCAATTTTGAGGCATGCAAGAAACATCAGTGTTACCCTCAAATTAAAGTTCATGGCATTAGCAGGCAAATAAAGGTAGTACATAATAAAATTCGTGGAAAATGTGTTATTTTCTAGAGCCTATTTCAATATAGTAGAAAGTCACGGCGTATTTAGTACAATTATATTTTCTTCCATAAAATACATTAATAGCACAAAAAAATTAAATAAAAAATCATGGTAATAAAGAAAAATGGGTTGTATTTCTGAAAATTTAGTGAAACATTATCGAAAAGCCAAAAAATTCTTGAAAGTACTTTCGAAAATTTTTAACACATATTTTCTCAAGGGCTAACAGTGATGTTTACGAAAAAATATTTCAAAGAAAAGTTTATTTTTAATAAGAAATTACTTTTGTTCTATCTCTAACGGTTTTCCAGATGGGTCGTTTTCTCTTTCATTGAATGGGCAAAAAATTCTTGAAAATACTAAAATTTAAAATTTTTGAAATTATTTTCTAGAATATTTTTTTCATTTTTTGAAAATGTTACACTAGCAGAACACATTTTTCGAGAAAAAAGACACTAAAGTTTGGTCCTAATTTGAGCCTTCGCGAGTAAGCAGTGATGTTTAAGAAAAAATATAACTTTTACATTTGACTGAATGAGCAATAAATACACCATTTTAAAATGGTCATATCTCGGTCAATTTTGAAGCAAGTAAGTCGAAAATGTACACAATTAAAAAAATGTGCACAATTAAATAAACTTTTGAACTTTTTATGGAATTTTTTTTTATTTGATGCTTAGTTTTTTTGAATTTGTAAAAAACTTTTTAAAATCCCCAAATACCCCCCAAAAAAGTGATTAAGCATCCCCCTGAGTGGTCGATTTCATTGTAAGTTTTTACCATCTAATAAACAACTGTGGAAAACTTCAAAGATGCAACACTTCTTTTCTTTTAAATATTTAGTTTTATTGTCCTATAAATGAGTGATTAGAATTTCCATATTGTAATGCTGTTTATAAATCTTTTAAACCGGCTTTGATTTCCATTTATTTTATAAATTAACAAAAAACAAGTGAAAACAAACAATTGATTGAGTTAATTGTTGAAATTCCATGTATAGACAGTGTTGATTACTGTGTCACATTACACATACATACATGTCACACATATATAACTGATATTCCTATATAATACATACTATACAATTTGCACTCTCACGGGTAAACAGTGATGTTTACGAAAAAATGTTTCAAACAAAAGTTGTTAATTTTTTTATAAGGAACATTATTTACATTTGGTTCTATCTCTAACGGTTTACAAGATGGGTACTTCGGACCTAAGACACAATTAACCTATGTTGCTCATTTACAAACTCGACCTCACTTTTTTGCCTAAGCACGCTATACAAATTTCAGCTTGATATATCTTTTCGTTTTTGAGTAATCGTGATGAAAGACGGACAGACAGACAGACAATCGGAAATGGACTAATTAGGTGATTTTATGAACCCCTTAGCATGTTCGTAGCATCAATATTTTTATGCGTTACAAACTTGGGACTAAACTTAGTACCTTAGTACCTTGATATATTTCATATACATGGTGTAAAAATATTTTAATGATGTTTTACTTGTAATAAAAAATTCTAAAAGTTTCTTTTTCTGAAATATTAGATGGGAATTTTAATATTCAGCAAATCATTTTTTGTGATGAAATAAAAATGTATAATCGCTAATTTAAAAGTTTGAATTTTAATAACAGAAAGATAAGAATCCATAGTTTAACAAAATTGCTTCGAAATTTACCCAACAGGCCAGCAGCACCAATATTCTAGAAGTTTTCGGTTATATAATTTCAGCAAGTACTACCGATGAAAATTTACATTTTAATTAAATTTGGTTGTCATTAATACGGTGCCAGAACTAACTATTCAGTATTAAAATATAATTTACTAGGTAATTTAACACAAAGTTAGTTTGATGAGTAATATAATGTATAAGTTGAAACATACATGGTGCATGAGGAAAATCGAGACTCAAGCAGGTTCTGGACGTTATTGAGTAATCAAAATATAAGGAACACGATCTGTTTGCTAATATCGCTATGTTATTAATCCTACTTTTTAGAAAACGGAACAAAATCCTGCCTCAACAATATTTTGAAGTTCAAAAGTTTCCACGCCGTACTTGTCATTCAAGCTTCAAGATTCCAGGGATTTTTACTTAAATTGAATCGTTTTTGAAAAATCATATTCTAAATTAAGAGTAAAATATTTTTGCTTTTTAATTCTAAGCAGTACACACTTTAGAATGGCATACAAATGCTCAGGTTTACTAATCAATGTGAATATCACTTCGAATTTTCGAATATTGCTGTTAAGGAGGCCCTTCGCTTGGGGGAAGTAAAGTGTGCACGGGCTAGAAATTAATGGTCCATTTTTTTTAAAATTAACATTGGTGTAAAATTAACATCCTTAATTCAATCAAGTAAGTATTTGACCTCTTAAAAATTAAAGTATAGCAAGAAAATATTGTCTTAAATTAAAATATTTACTTCCTGCCTCAAGAACAAATTTTCATACTAGTACTTTTCGTTCAGTTTATTATTTCTTTCTTAGTAAATTTTACTTTGTAAATTATTTATTTAAGTGGAAAAACAGAATCCTGAACATTTCGAAAAAATAATTTTCAGTTCTTTTTTCACTCCATCTAATCGATAGTATATTTCAAGAAAAGTTGGTACGGTGTTACTTTCTCGTAATATTAACAAATGTTTTCATTTTAAAGGTATGATCGAAACCTCACTATAGATAAAGACTTAAACTATTATAAAAAAATTATTTTTCCTTGCAATCTAATATTTTTTAATTAACATGGTAGACGAAAGGGTCCCCTTAGTATTGTGAGTTATCGAATACTATACACTTGTCTGTGCTTAAAATAATATATAAGGCAAATTTAGTTAAAAGGAGACTGCATTTATATTATTATTATTACTTATTTTATATTTAAATAGACATAGGTTTATAAGAAATAGTCTCAATGACAAAACTGTTTGTGTACTATAAAAAACATCCCAAGAAGTATAGTAATAATCTTCGAAATTCGTACTGTTTAGAACTAGGAAACAAAAATCGTTTTTAAATTCGGTAAACGGTTTAAATTTGACCAAAACTCCTTTGGGAACTTTAGCAAGAATTTGAGCAACAAAGATTATATAATAATTATATAGTCGGTTTAAAAGTATAGTAGAAATAATTGCGATTATTTATCTAGCAACATGAGTTTTGGCTTCCTGAAGATCTCAAGGTAGTATGAGCGCCAAGACAAGTTTAGACTTGTGGTTGAAATTATTTGTACGTTATCTGCTTTTCGAAATATCTAAAGCTAAATAAATTAAACAAAATTTTTTTTTTTACTTTTGTCTTATATCGTCAAGTTATAACATAATTTACCATTAAAATTCTAAAGATATTTTTTTAAATTTGTGTCCCACTACCGTGCTTATACATTCTTAATTAGTCGGACAGAACGGGTTTTTTTTGTTTTCAATAATTTATAATGGTTTTAACTTTAATTAAAATAGTTTTTTTTTAAATTCCATCGACTAATTTTGGAGAAATCTACGAGAACATATCATCCATCTACCGTTTTACCATAAAACAAATGTTAAATATGCCTACTTTTGAAGTCATTTATTTATTTAAACAATCGGGCAATCTCCCTAAAATATCGAGAGCCGATTTAGACTTAATACAACTTCATTTAAAAAAAATCAAGCCTTTTATCCAAAATGGTCCTGACGATCATGCATCCTTAAGTATATGAATTACTAAAAAAGTGTGCTCTTCTTGACTCGCATACTCAACTTCGTTTAGAACCCAATCTACAAACAGATACTTAATTCAGTGCCTCATTCAATTAAGTTCATGGGATCGCTTTATAAATTACATCTCGATATTATCTCCTTTGATCAATAGATACAAATAATACACTAATGGGATACGGAAATCGATCGTTTTTGAAATAGAAAGAAAATTCCTAGTTTTTCTTTAAAAAAAAAGAAATGAAATAATATCTGCAGTAAGAACAAAGAATTTCGTAATAATCATAAATATTTCATATTTATTTTAATATTTATCGGGTGATTCAAAAAAAGGAATTTTCAGTTAAAAATCGATTGAATTGTTTTTGAATTATGATGAATTGTTTTCTTCAGGGTAAAAATATGTAAAACAAGATGTGTTAGTGTAAATGATCATTTATATAAAGGAAGAACTACTCGTATTACGCCTTCCACTTTGAATCGCACCCAGTATTTTATTTAATAGTACTATAGTATATTCACTTCTCACTTCGCACTACTCACTTTGGCCATAGCTATTGAAACGTAAATAAATTTCTCAGAGATAGCTCAAAATATTTAAGTTCCTATATTAATAATGATTTTGAAAAAGTTTGGGTTCTTCAGTAAAATTAGAAAGATTAATTTTTGAAGGGAAGTGACAGACATAAAACGGCGGCTATTTAAAAGAAAAAAAAAATATAGCAAGCCGTGGGTAGAGTCTGATGCGACCCTTGAGGTCAATACAAATAACTTCCCAGCATAATAAAAAGTTATCAAAAATAAAAAAGAATAAAACCTCGACAATGAAATTATTTTCGGATCATAATACCATTAATACGCTTCGATCGGCACTTCGGAACAAATTCGATCATTTTTTGTTCGCGGGATATCGATCTAGAAAGAATTTAAGAAAAAACTCGCCCGACTCGAAACGACTCGACTGAATGTTATGAAATTCTTTTCGCACTTCGAAAAAATGACTACGGACGGACGTGAATATGTACGTACATACACATACATACTCACATAGTTTTTCTCCAAATTGTTGTTAATGCCTTGGCTTAACCATAAAACGTAAAGATATGTAGAAAATTTCTATTTCGAAAATCGAACCCATTACAATATTTTCCTATACTGGGAAGTTAAAAAGTGGACAATCAAAAAATTGTTTGTGAAAGCAGTTTGTTTATGGCAGGTCTTAAAGTTATAACGATTATTTTATTTTGTAACGACATTACAATTGCGTTACTATCGAATGTATGTACATTCGTTTGTACTTAATATATTTGCGGAATAAATTCTCAAACATAGTTCTTTCGGTTTCATTTCGTATTTTAGATTTCATTATTTCCAGATGTAAGAGTAAACTCTCTCAATATCAAACTATTTCAAACCATAATATGTACGGATTAGCACAAATCTTCTAATCGTGTAAAGTAGCAATTTATATATTACTCTTTAAGATTGTACTGAGTGAAAATTTTGTTGGTTATAAAGATTTAATTTTATTGCAATAGAGGAAAGTGTAGTACCTGGGATCAAAATTTACATTTATGTATTTTTATACCATGTGTATATGAAATATATCAAGGTATACTTAGGCCCAAGTTTGTAATGCTTTAAAATATTGATTCTAACAATAAAATTTTTGTAAAGGTGTTCATAAAATCGCCTATCGCCTAATTAATCCATTTTCGGTTGTCCGTCTGTCTGCCTGTACGTCTGTCTGGCAACACGATAACTCAAAATCGAAAAGAGTTATCAAGCTGAAATTTTTATAGGGTGCTCAGGACGTAAAAAGTAAGTTCTTAAATGAGCAACATAGGTCAATCTGGTTTTGGGTCCGTAGGATCCATCTTGTAAACCGTTAGAGATAGAATAAAAGTTTAAATATAAAAAAGTTTTTTAAAAAATTTTGAGCGATAGTGACACATAATTTTTGATCAGTTTTTAACGTGATCTGAAATGTCTTCTATATATTCAGTACGAAAGTCTTCTCCAGCGCTAAATACTTCATCGTCAATCGATTGAGACAGAAAAGCGGGAGAAACTACTCGAAAAAGCAAAAACACGCACGATTTTTCTAAGGCTTGTACTATTTTCTCGTAATTTCTGCTTTTTAAGAGGTCTCTTTACTTAGTGGGGGTTGTTTTCCTTAGAACACAGTGAACAGCGATAGCTACTCAACTAGATTTATAAACAGGCAAATCTGGATGAGTCCTATGTTAGGTTAGGTTAGGTTAGGTTATGTTGGCTGTCCACGAAGGACACATATAGGCTATAGAGCCCATTGTGATACCATATATGTGTTTTACCACCTTTCCGCTGATAATTTGATTTATCAGCTCCTCAATTATTTTCAGAGGCTGAGTGCACCTCCTTCATGCATATACCATGCACTACACCAGCCCATCACAACTATTTATTAAATTAATTTTGTTGCGAAGGCGGGAATCAAACCCGCTACCCTAAGCATACCGCGGACGGACTTGGATGAGTCAAAAGTGCAATATAAATTTTTTCAGTTTTGGTGAGGCGTTGTTGGATAGAAATTGCCCAATCAGGTCCCAAGATTTCTATACGTTACATCCCAATTTGGATTCCCTATCGAGCAACTCAATTGGCTTGGAAGTGGGTGTACCTACACGAAAATTTCTAGTAGTTTTCTTCTTCATTTCGTGGAACTTACTTACATTGTTTTTGCATAAAACCTCCACAAGTGAGAAATCGGTTTACTGAAAAATATATAAAGCGAAAAAGAGATTCCGATGAATTTTCGCTTATTCAGTTTCGACTGTAGATGTTGTTCCATAAATTGTAATATCTATCGAGAAATTATATAGTGATCCGAGGTACAAATGCTCCGGGGTATTACACATTATCCTATTATCTTTATTATAACACAATATTGATTCGTTCTATTATATTTATGTTTGTTTTAATTCGACAATGACCTAATTTATAATTGTCATGTTTGCAAGAGTGTATTTCATTAATTGCGTTGTTTTAAATGAAATTGTTTAATTTTTACAATTGGAAAAGTTATAAAAGTTATATTTATTTACAAAACAAAAATTAAATAATGAATAAAAGATAATAAAAACATAAATAAATTTTTTAATATTTACAGTGGTGGATTTAGGTTTTTTGAAGTCCAGAGTTTATAGTACAAGAAGGCCTAAATTTTAAGATGGTAAAAATATAATTTAGAAAAATTGATTAGATTTCTTTCTACAGTGTTTTCAAAATCACGCACTTCACTGCCGCACACTAAATAATCAAAATACCACTAATCTATGAATCGAAGTAAACTGCTAGTAAGTTCTTATTATACGTATGTCAAGGCCCCACAGGTGCCATGGGTAATTAATCAAATACTAATATTGATCGAAGACAAATATTATATACATATAATGTAAGCCGTCTGAAATTTTTTTACATATTGACTAGTATTATTTTTTACATGCTGGATAAACGCAATCTTCGAAAAACTCGATTTACATAAATTCGATACTCGGGTGACATTTCACATCACAATTTCTATAATTATCAAACGTGTCCACATTCTCCAATTCTCTTAAAGGCATGTAAAAATTATAGAATTTTCACTCCATTATCTGCTCACACAGTCTCCCATACTTTGCTATTTGATTAGCGTAGTTTGTTAACGAGTAAAACCAGCCTGGATAAATGTAGTATGAGAGGAATAACAAAATTTAGAACTGTATAAATTTGGTAGAATATAGCCGAATCCGGTAAAAAATTTTTTAAAACTATTTATAGAAGAAAACGAAGAATGAAATAGATCGTAGGCTCGGTCTTTTTTGGAGGATAAATACAGGGTAAGTTTGGTAATAAAGAAATTTGAAGTTTCCAGGGTGGCTCGAAAGTCAAATTTGTGGAAGTTGAGTTTTTCGGCACCAATTTTGTCTGCCTTATATGTTTTGCTTGCAAGTCTCGAAAGGTTTGAAAAATTTAGCACAATTGTAAAAAACAAAACCATTTTTCAACCCTTTCGGAACCTGTAGGAAAAAAACATATACAGCAGGAAAAATAGGCCGTCGAAAACACGATAATTTAAAAACGGAATTTCCATAAAATTGACACTCGATATAAGATTAAAATTTTCAAACGCGATAAAAAGAGTCATGGAAATTTCACTTCATATGCGCTCACGGTGTAAAAGGTCGATTGAAAATATATTTTATCTTTATAGTACTTCACATTGTATAGAATAAATATTCAAATAAATAAAATAAAAGTCTAAATGTCTAGTTTTTTTCAATAAATAAAGATATGAAAATAGAAAAAAGCAAACAGAAAATTTATAAGGGATGCGACAAATATTGACAGGAATATTGATGGGCTACCTACATAGTTTTATGTAAAGTTTATCAACATTCTACACGAGCAACCACTATTTTTAACGATAAATCATGCTAAAATATACATACATATTATATAACATTTATTAGATTGTACGATGATCCAAATCTATAAGAATCTGCAAGTAAGATTGGATCGATTTTACACTGGTTTTGATTCAAGTTTAATCATTGCATTGCGCTTAAGCGGTTTTTTTGGAACTATGTTCCTTATCGCACTTTATAATTTGTTTTTTGGTTGGAAGGTAAAACTAAAAAAAGTGCAATAATTTTAAACGAACGACCCAAAAATCCGACGGTGTGTTACCTTGGAAACTAATACTTTTCTAATCGATTCAGTTTGCCATGCATTTTGAGAATTTTTTGAAAATAATTTACAATCTGTCAATTTATATTTTTTGTCCAAAGTTTATGTTTTTCATTAAAAAAAATGAGTTGTAAATTATCAGAAGAAGTTAAACATTATAGAGATTTTAAAGTAAGAACAAGGGAATTTTCTGTCATAATATCTTGATCAAGCCAAATGAAGGTAATGTACGCACATATTGGGTTGACTACTAAATCAGAAGTATGCTTTTTTAAATTAATATTACAATTAATTCATAAAGTATAGAGTTAAAGTAGCTTTAATGTTCAATTCTTTAAACAATAAAACAAGTATTAGACTTGTTAAATTAATACTTTAAATTTTCAGAATTACCAATGCATAGATAAGTATGCAAACAGTATCGTGAGAGAAAAAATGAAGAAAAAAAAATTTGACTTAAAATTACCAATGCACAGAAACGCATCAGTATCGAGAAAAAAAAACATTTACAAGTAAATAATTACAATAAACCTGCACGATAGCGCACCACAAAACTAATATGTATAATAATTAATTACTCATACAGTTATTTGTATTTTCAAATAATTTTTAACATGTTGTATATTTTTCATTTCTTTGGAATATACGAAGATACGATAGGAACATAGCTCCAACCGATTGTCCCACGACACCTCTCGTTTTTCGTTCTATCTGTTACGGCTTAAACAATGGGTTCTATGGACCCATACCCCGATTAAGTTATATTGCTCGTTTTCGTAAATGTTAAATTAAAGTCACGTTTTACCTGCCTGCAGCAAATAAAATGTCGCATGTTATCTTTTCTTCGACCTAGGATTGGGCCCTGAAGACTATCGCTACAATAATCATCTGCCTTCCAATAATTATGTAATTTGACCATTTACGGGTTCCCATTCTATAACAATTAGTTGGGAAATTTTGCGCCACTGTCTCCAAGTCTGATATTTTATATTTAAATGTCCGCTTATATTTAATTATTGTTTATTTAGTTGTAATGTTTGTTTAGCCAACAAAATGAACAGCTTATTTCAAATCGATTAAATTTTCTATAAAGAATCATACAAATAAGGTAAAATAAATATTTATAATAAAATTGAATTGAAGATAAATAACTTTGTTTTTTGTTAATATTTTTAATATTTTTATGAAGTATTTTATGTAATAATTTCTCTATCTTTCACAATAGCGCACACATATTTTGCCTTGCATCAAATTTCAAGGGGTGCAAATAATTTTCGATCTACAGTCAATGTAATTAAAACAAGTGAAAATAAACAATTAAGTGAGCTAACTGTTGAATACCAGACCTTGTATTATTTTATAAATTAAATCAATCTAAAGAAACAAAAACATTTGTGCCAAATAAAAAATGATGATATTCTAGCCGCTCTTTCGAAATTTCTATTTGCTATTTGAAGCTGCCTACAAATTTTTAACCTTCTATCTTGTATACTTTTAGACAACATGGAAACTGATGTTCTAGCCTAATTTGCAACATCACGAGCAAACAAAGATATGTACGAAAAACGTTTCGAACAAAAATTATTTATTATTTAATAAGAAATATTTGTTTACGTTTCAATTTTGTGCTCTATCTCTTACGGTATACAAGATGAGTCATACATACCCAAGACTCAACTGACCAATTTTTTGAGTCCGCAGCGCGCTATTAAAATTCCAACTTGATATCTATTCTCGCTTTTGAGTTATCGTGATGACGAACGGGCAGACGGATAGACATACAGAAATGGACTTATTATTATATTTTATCAACACCTTTACCAAAATTTTGTTCAAGTATTATAAACTTGGGACTAAAATTAGTCCTTGGAATATATTTCATATATAAAGAGTATATAAATTGTACACTCGTGTCACAAAAAATGCACGGATTACATATAGTACTATATGTAATTCGTGTATTCCTTTGTGACATAGAGTCTACATATAGGAAATACAATAGTAAATACAAATAAAATTAATATTGTAGCTACAATAAATATGCTAGCTAAGTACCTACATATTTGTGGTTACTAATTATCACTTGACATGCTCATAGTAGTCATTATTGACTTGATCGCTGCAATGTGAAATGATTAATACTCATTTGCATCCCGTCATAGGCGTCCCTAAGATCAAATTATTCGGGGGGCACCAATAGTAGAAAAAATGGATAGTGAATTGAAAAAAAGGTGTAGTTAAATAAACACGTTATAAATCCATTCATTTATATATATTATATAATAAAAATCGTAATAATTAATAAAAATACAAAAAACATAAACCTTTTCTTAAAATTGTAACAAAAATTATAAAAAAACAAGTCTTTTTAAGAAGAATAAAAATACAGTTTTTTTTTTTTAAATATAGCAATAATAATAATAAAAAATCTGCTCATCTTAATGTAAATCAATTTTTCCAACATGCATAGCAAATTTTTCGATCAACAGTATCGAGTTCTACATCTGACATCAGCTCAGCTCTCTTTTGTCTTTCGATGGCCATCAAAGCCAATCCTGCTATCCTATCCTCTCCCATTTTACTCCTTAGATAGGTTTTCAGACGTCTGAGTGACGAAAATGATCTTTCAGCCGTTGCTATGGTAATTAGTCAGGAAAGACTTATCCAAAAAAATATAGTATGCATGGAAGAGTTTTACTTAAAACATATTTTAAAAATAGTCCAGCATGCTGCAAAGTGACGGTTTTTCGATGGTATCTTGAGAGTTCCTAAAGTTAGTAATAGCAAAGGCTCTATATATTGTGTATCCATTTAATTTGTAGAAAGAACATGATTCATTTGAATGGGTATGCTATTTGTTTTTGGGGTTTTAAATATTTTAAGACGTTTTTTATGATGATAATGAATATTTAAAATTCCACATAATATGTAGTAAATAAGTTATTTCCATTTTTTTATTGCGTGTTTAAGAAGGTCCAGAATAGTAAAAAAAATAAATAAATTATCTCCAGTTTTTTTATGTTGTCACAAAATTCCAAAATTGTTGGGGGAAGGGGCACGTGCCCCCTGTGCCCCCCTATAAGGATGCCTATGCATACCGTTCTAAAAAATAAAAACCTATTAAAATTTTTATATAACAATTATGTTTGAATGCTTTAATTGGAAGTAAATAGAAAATTTGTTTGATTCTAATAAATAAAAAGTATTAGGCATTGTGTAATTCACATTTCTGGTGTAGTTTACTTCGGTTTGTAAGTCGGAACCCGTCTATAGTGAACTCCTCCAAAGGAATGTCCAGATAGTTATGAATCTACAGTTGAGCTTGTCAAATTCCAGCTAAATGTCTGTTTTCATAAGCCTTCAGTCCTGAAGAATCAATCAGGATATAAAAGACGAAGATTCTTCTATTTTGCTTTACCATGAAAATTAACAGGGATATTGACTATTAGAGGTTTCGCATCCTGATTTACAAAAATTAAAGACCAAACATGAAAATACCAAAAATTTAATACATTTATTCGGAAAAACTTTTAATCACTCAATGAGCATTTTAAAATGGTTTTGTAAATACATTTATATCTTAAATAATAGAGTTATGAGATTGTTTTCTTAAAAAATATCACATTTATTCTTTATCAGATCAAATTTTTAAAAGTTTTTCAAAGCTCTAGTTCTAAATGTAAAATGTGCTTTCTTAGAAAAGTTTTTATATATAAGATTCAAGGGGAAAAGTTCTCAATAACAGTTTCCTCTTATTAAATTAAACATACAAAATGAACTGAAAAAAAAGAGATTAAAACAAGTTAGATTGTTCGTATACAGAATTATTACAAAATTAAGTTCTGATACAATGATACATGAACAAAAGACAAATAAAATGAATAAATTTCTGATACAATATATCTTTCTGTGTATAGAAATGTATAAATATATTTGAACAAAGTGGCTCAGCGAAAAAGTTACACTTGACAAACCGAGAATATTATGTGGCTTCCCCATTAGTCATAAGCCATTAGTAGCTACGGATTGTGAGTTTGTGGGGTCCTGCATTAATATTAGTTGTCTAATTAATAAATTAATTGCCAATTTGTCAACAAAAAAAAAACTGTGTTTTATATAGTGATGTAGGTGGTATACGGTATATTATTTTGTTAATATAATATGATAGTAGTAGTGTTTGAAATTCCTTTATTTCCTCATCACATTGAGGAAATAAACTCCTTTTTTAAATCACAATTTAAGTTAAGAACTGATAAATTATTTAGCAGATAGTATGACATTGTTGTCCTATTTGTGACATTCCGGAGAACGAGCGCTCCTTCTCACAGCAAGTGATTTGTAACGTTTGCTCCAAAAAGAAACTTTAAAATGGTATAGCGATTTGACAAACATTTTAGTGTTATTAGTGTTCACAACACAAAAAATATTTCTTCAATCGGTTTACATGACGAAAACGTCACTAATAACGTCATCATTTTCGCTCCTGTCAAGCTCATAGACCTAAGCTCTAAAGAAGTCAGTCGAACCAGATGTTTAGTGAAAAGTTCGCGAATTTTTAAAAGATTACGATTGATTTTAGTGTTTTTGTAGTTTTAGTGTCTGCAGCTTAACCAATTGCTCTATCGATGCTTGTTTCATATATCCCAAACAATATGATAAATGTTGTAAAAATGATCAATGTGTTTATATCAAACTCACTTAACTGGTTACAACAATCTTCATGAAGTTGGCTCAATCACATATGGACTAGATATGATAGGTATGCGATCATAATTACCAAATACTCTATTTAAAGCAAAAGCAAAGAAATGTTCTTTTATTTCATCGATTCGCTTTATTTACATGATTATATATTCCAACTCAGTACAGTTTTATTTTCCATCAATAAAATGCATGCATGACTTTAAACTAAAATCAATTTCTTTCATAGAAGTAATGATTTTGTTTATTTAATTTCAATGATTTTGTATCAATGAAATCATATTTTAAATCAAATTCTATTGTAAATACAAATATTTAGCTGTACTGGTTCCAATCGTTAGACAATTGTTTGAAAGTATTTTTACTTTATTTCAATATGAACCGGCCAACTTCTGGATGAGGTTGTCATTATTTTAATTTTTTTTTTCAGTGTAATGTTAGAAACTTAACATCGGGCTTCTTATACAATTTCTCATTGGCGCCTCCTCGTTCTTTCTTTCAGAATAGCTTTTATTCACCTGAAACGTTAAGTTGCTTGTTTTAAAATCTGTCATCTTGTACATTACTGAGATTAGATTTTACACGAACATTTTTATAACAAGCTCCTTATATTTAATGAAAAATAGTTAATGAATGAAAATTATAAAAAATTCTAACTTTTATAATGAACATGGCTTTGCAGTTTAAAACAAAAATATATATTGTTCGAAATATCCTATTATTCGACTGAGAATGTGTGTTTTATATATTTATTACATAGCGGCTTATAATGCTACAAACGAATGTAATGCATGCGTCCTTACTGCTATATACCACTAGTTCGATTGACATTTGGGCATATATATATCACGAGTATGGCAGAATACATGCGTTAAGCTATGCATCTAAGTGAGAGGTATTATATACATGTGTTGACCTCCACTCTCTGCATGCAAACAACAGAAGAATTGTTGTAAAGCACAAAAGACATCGAAGCCACGATACAAGTAACTTTTGTAATTGCATATAACATCTATAATACCTCTTATTTAGATGCATTGCTTAACACATGTACTCTCTCATACTCGTGATAGTTATATACCTAGATGTAACTTGAACTAATGGTATATACTACGTACTATTAGAGAAACTATTATTTAACTTACAATGTTCATAAAACGTATGTAGGTATATAAAGGATATCCTGACAAATTCGCAGAAATGAAGCAATGAAGTTCGAAAAATTTGAATAGTTCGATTCGCTAGAGTGTCAGATTCGATTCGTTAGAGTGTCAGGAAGTTTTGTGACCTAAATTGATTTATAAGAAATTAAAAATATGCAATTTGCATAAATAATATGCATTTTATAATTGCATTGTAAATTAACCGTAAATGTACTAAATTCACAATTCGGTTAAAAGTGATGAAAATGATTAAAAACTTATTACTCAGGGGCTTTTGGGGTTGCTGGAAAAACTGGGCTTAAAAGTAATAACCACCGCTTCATAGTCTCCACCCTCTCGTGATATGCACAGTTTTCAATTTTGTTAAATGTAAAATAGTCATAATTCATTGAGTATATCAGAAAAGTTGGCCATGATTTGTATGATATTTACTATTTTAAATTTTTACTGAATTCTTTAATTTATGGTCCAAAATGATGATCACAGATCTGCCCATCTATATAAATCATTTTGAACCATAAATTAAAGACTTCTGTAAAAATTTAAAAAATAGTTAATGTCAAATTAAATTAAATTTTTTTATTTATTTTAATTTATCTTTATTAAATTATAGTTCATGTGTTATTCTGATATATCAGCTATATTGCTGTACAGTTTCATTAAAAACCATTCGCTAGTTTTAGCCTGAAAGCGTAACAAACAAACAAACATGCTTACTTTTACATTTATAACTTTCACATTTAAATATAGGAATATAGGGATTACAGGACTTTATGCGTAGCATTTTTGGTATACCATTCTGTGAATTCATATAAAGAAATTCTAAGAAACAATTTAGACAATGCCAATATATATTTGTTTGTTTCATTTGTATTTCGCATAATTTTGTAAGATTGAGATCTCCTTCTTGTTTTTCTACCATGTATGTGTATTTACTGGAGTATTAGGGAAAAATTTCATTTAGATTGTTGAAAAGAATCGGGAATTATTTCGTCCAATATTTAATATTGTACAAAATGTTTCATAAATCTGCGGCGTCTATTTTTTGCTTCTATCTTAGAGGAGCAAGAAAATTGTTGCATTATTGACTAAAATGAAAGAAATTTTGTGGCTTAACCGCGTAAACGGCATATCTAAAATTTCTTTTTCTTTCTTCTTAATTTTACTTGGCAGAAACCTAAAAATATCAGAAAAAAACATTTTTTGTTACAAATGCAGGTTATATTTTCAACCGTTCACTTGAAATTCATCAAGCGTTCACTTGAAGTCATCTCCGATTATAAATAAAACCTGTAACGGACGCAATAATAAATTTCCTATTAATTATATCAAATGGTGTATTTTATATAGTCTACCATATTATAATTTTTTTTTCTATTATATATACATTAAATTTTATAATGTCCTAGTTCGTGTCTTTTGATTTTTTCGGTTTCAGATAGATATCTTCGAAGGATTTAATTAAAATCTTCCTGTTACATACAAATTTTTTACTTTTTATGTTTTTCAAAAAGACTCTTTTTAACCACTAACTCAACTAATACTGCCCAGGCAAATAAGTTTGGCATATATGTTAATATAACAGCTATAAATTGTATTGAAAAAATTGAAATAAATAATCCATTATTTTTTTTGTCATATTACCCACGGCAAATATATTTAAAATCCATATTCTATGCAGCGATATTACTAATTAGGAAAATATTTTTCATATTGATTTAGTGAATATAGCAAAATCAAATCAAATGTATATTTTGAAATATTATCTACGCGGTTCAATTACAAACTTTACCGTTTCGTAATATTAATTTTATTAATATTAATTTGAGTCAACGCTGGAATATTTTTTAATACCTCTTCGATCTAAAAACGTGAAAATGGCGCAGGCAGCGCTGTTATCCTCCACTGATTCATCCAATTTTGTGTGTATGAAAAGTTTTGGGGTGACGTAATGTTAATGTACGTGATAGTTTGAAGGAACAGAAAATGAAGACAATTTCACAATTTCTAATGCAACAAGGTTAATTTATAGTTTCAAAAATTTAAATTTGACTTTTGCTATATAATTTACATTATTCATAACAGACACCTTTTACGCCAAAATTATCCACTGGAAGCACTGGCGTCGATTTAATTGTCCCTATCATGACTATACACCGAAGGGATTGATCAGTTTAAGTAATTTGCAGTAGAAAAGTTCAATTATTGCCCACTTAAACATTTTAAATGCTTGCTCAGTTTTTTTTTAAATAGCACAATCGATTTTATATTATTGGAAGAGGTCTTTAGATAAAATCATTCATAATCTAATTCAAATTATTGAACTGTGTGATTACTATCCATTATAGTTTATACATATACTATTGTAACAAAATCTCATTATGGTTCAAATTACAGAAAAGTTTTTAACAAATATCATGTCATAAAATTAAACTACTTGTTTTTACTTCCTTGTACAAAGTAAAGGAAAAATAAAAAATAAAATAATAGAAAATAATATAACTAATATATAAAAATCTTGAGTCACGATGTTTGTGTTTAAACTCTTCAGAAACGGCTTGACTGATTTTAATGAATTCGCTCGGTTGATATGAGAATAGGCAGTAAAGTCCCCTCCTACTCCCACTCTACGGTGGTGAAAAAGAGAATGATATTTTGTAAATGGAAGCCCCATGTAAATAATTTTATGGGCAAATATGAATCAATGTTTGCTAAAATATCAATATTACTAAGGGATTCTTAACTTCATATGGTTTATAATATTTACAAAAGAGAATTTTTATTATTCTTCTCACAAGCCATATGTTAGGAATGTTTCTTCATAAATTGAAAATCGAAAACTTAAACAAATTTTTTATCTAATATTGTAAATTTTTAGAATATACAATAGCTACTGCTACAGTAATTGAAAAAAAAAATACTAAGTACAAATAAAATTTGAAAATAAATATCCTTTTGCACAGTATAGTTTTTATCATTGTATGAAAAATTGAAAACAATGGTTATAGTGATATTTGTTTAAAGTTCAAAAATTTCAAGGTACAGATTCCTTATAAACATTGTATTCGTAAGAATGGATATTTTGAAATTCAATCCCTAAGACGAAAAAATGGAACACAGGTTTAATTGTTCTCGAAATAGGAGTAAGTTTTGTGTTAGGCTAAGCGGATTGTGGGCTAGCGGATGGGCTAAGCGGATGGTCTAAGCACTATTATTAGCTATTAATGAATAATTAGAGCTGCAAGTGTTAATTCAGAATTAATAATCGCTGATCAAAAGTTATACAGGGTCAGCCAACATATAGAGTACATTGAGTTGACCGCCTTAATTTAATTTAATATTTTCATTGGATATACAAATATCCAATAGTAGGAGATTTTTGTAAATAATAAAAAATATCTATTTTCAAATATATTATCTGTCTCATTGTAAAGCAATAAAGCAATAAAGCAATAAATATTTCATGTTAAAACGAATCAATAAAGGTTTCTAAATGGTCAATTACAATTTTGAATGATTCAAAAATATCCTACTATTTAAAAATTTTTGTATAAGGGTAAGCCCTTATGTATGTAAACTCCGCCTCCATGTACTCGTTATACAGATTAACCCGGTATACAAATATATTAACTGTAGGTGAAACGAAGCACAAGGGGTCAGCTAGTTATGAATAATATATTTTTTGCAAAAAAGTAAGATCACGAGTTTTCAACTAGAATTATCTACATATATTTATTATGAAACCAAATTTTTAAATTGATTTCAAGTTTTTGTTATAACTTTATATTAGTTATATAATAGTGAGTTACTCACATAGAACAGAAGTGACTACTTCAGTTAGTCCCGACTTCTGTGTATTTTTTTCGTTTCTTTCTATTTCTTAAATTATCTATAGAGTTGTGTACGGGTAAAACATAGATGAGAAAGACATCGAATTGCTATTTGTAGAAATGTTTAGGGGACACTACTTCCAACCTATTGGGATTGGACTAGTTTTGGCGCGATGTCTATAGGTATGCATGTGTACAGGGCCGCCCAAGTTATAATAGCAGGACTTCATCAAATAATAAACAATTTTAAAATAATATTATGAGTCTGGTATCGTGGGCGGGCGGCTGTGACGTTTGTTTCTAAAAGGATATAATAATTAAGTCGGAAATCTAGCGTGGATATACAAATAACAAAAGAAATGGTTTCCATGGAAACGATATATATGAAATGGATATTACAGCACAGTGCTAAATAGTTGAATTATTGTTAAATATATTGTTTTTTCGCTCCGGGAATCAGCTTTATTTCAGGGAGGTCTATAGGAATTTAATTATAACGATGGACATATAAGTCTATGGATTGTATATTTGAATTGTATATATGATTGTAAATTGTATATACATAGTGTTAAAATTTGAGAATAAAGAATATCATACTGGATTATTGCCAAGATGGTTTCTTAGAAAATATGAAAATGTGACACACAATGCCGGAAGCATGGTGTATTGCATAACGTTATTGTATTTTCAATAAAGTCAGTGGAGCTAGAGATTTTTTCTCGAAGTGGGGTGATGGCACATCCATATCTCTACCGTTGGTAAGTTTTCAACATACGCCTTAAAGGAAGGATCATGAAGAATCCTTAGCACATACTTTCAAATTTCCAATTCTTCTAACCAGAGAGTTTTGGTAATATTTATAAAAATAGCCTGCTTTTTTTTCAAAATTTCAACAACTTTTACCTAGAAAAGGACGTTTTCCTGGCTATAAATGTATAGAGAAATGGTCATTATTTTAACGGTTTTATTTTAATGGTTATTTATCACTTGATAAAATTATGCTGTTACAACTTGGCCCAAACTGTATAATACACATAGCTCAAAAATCATTAGCCATAAGATATTGTAATTTTGGGTCTGGGACTGATTTAATATGTACTTGTGAACTTCCCCTTGTCTATTTACATGTATCTACGTAGCGATATTGAAAATTTTCGGTTTTTCGCATTAGACTCAAACCATTGGCTGTAGAGTTTTGAAATTTTTTAGATATAGGGCAGCATCTAGAACATCTTCTCTTCTAAACTTCCTTATACGTGATGACATTGGAAGTTTTCAAATTTCAGACTTTAATAGATATAACTTTGTTGACTTGCCTTCATCGATTTTTACAAAATAACAAGCGTACATGAAAGTCATCGGAAGTAAGTTATGTGATTCCCACATCAGATTTTTTATTTATTCTTTTTATTACCTTTTTTATTTTTTTCCAATAAAATTGAAAATAGAATATCTTAATTTACTTGACAACGGGTGTTATCACATTGTATGAGTGTTGGTATATAAATAAGGTATCAATTTTTACAATCCTGGCATTGACAAGTTCTGATTTGATAAATAAATTGGAAATTTATATGTTTTGATTTAAAAGTTGATGATTTTTTAATTTAATTCTTTTTCTGGTGAAAACATGAAAGAAGATAATTAGTTTATAATACTATTTATTAACTTGACTGAAAGAGAAGACTAAAAAAATAAATTGATCTGTTGATTTCATTTATATGTTTATTATACAGTTTGTCTCAAAATCATGAATCGTAGTTCTTCGTTCGTAGTCTTTTAGTTCAGTGCATTCACGAAAATCGAAGAGAGTGACTCCAAAGACACAAGATTTATTATTCATTCCTTCAATAAGGGGTTGTCTGACGACCTTAAATCTGATTTTGCATATTTGCGAAATTTACCCTTTCGCCACCATTTTGGAAAATGACTTTTTTACGTTTTGGTTCATAACTTGCGTTCTATTAATTAAAATTTGATGGTTTTGATGTCGTTGGACTTGTTTGGTATTCAAAGTACAACTTACAATTAATAGGAAAAAGTGATTCTTGTTAGAAGGCATAAATTTGACCGTGACTTTTTTTTGGTAACGATTTTTTGCAAATATTTTTTGCATCTCTTTCTTCAAGATATCAAGCTGATTTGAACACGAATAATTTTCTTCTATCACTCATTGCTTGTACTTTGACATAAATGGGTTTGAAGATAAAACGTAGATAAGTCAAACGACACCAAATTTTAATAAATATCCAAGATAGTAGCTAAAAGGTTAATTTCGAGGTACCCAAATTCAAATTTAATGTGTCCAAACAACCCCATATCGAATGAATGAATACAAAAATCTAGTGTCACAAACTTTTGGGTCAGTCCGTAACTGCATTGGGGTATTTAGAGATTTGGTATATTTTCATTTTTTTAAAAGTAAATCTCTCACTGTATACTGTCGAGGTCTATCTGTTTCCTCGCCTATTCGCTTATTCAATTTTAATTTTATTAACTTCAATTCGATTCCCAACATTCAACGAACTTACTCCAAAAAATTAAACGTTAAAAACTAAATAAAAAAATTTTATAATATGGTGGGAGCGCAAATAATTTTACCTAGTGGGAAATATAAATAACACGCGTTTCCACTATTTATTTTCTGAAAAAGATATTAGATTTGAATTTTGTTCTAGTTATTAAGGTAAATACTAAAATCTAGAAATTAACGTTAATTTTAATATTAACCTCCGTTTTTCTGACTTACGCCTTATCGCAGAGGCCACCCACATTATTATTAAGAGTCTACGTAGCTCAGTGGTATCTGTACCAGACTGCTACCCAAAATACCTGTGTTCGTATCCAGGCCAATTCTAATATTTTTATATAAATAAAAAATTCATTCATTCAAGTTCTAGAATTCTTTGAAAATTATACATAGAATAAATTTTAATTAGTTTGGATAAACGATTTATTTATTTTGCACATAATAATGTCGTGTTAAGACACTGTTGAAGAAAAATCACGTTTTGTTAGATGTTATAAAAATTAAGAACGAATATAGTATCATATGAAAATTTTATTAATATACAAAACTCCATTATCTCACAGATATTGGCATGTAGGGGACCTTGTATATGCAAAAGGTTATGGTTATATTAATTAAACAAATTTTTATTTGCTTAAAATTCACTTTATTTTAAGATTTTGTCAATCAAAATATTTTGTTTATGAATATTTCGATATTTATACTAAAATTAAAATTGAAATTTTATAATTATCAGGTGATAAAGAAACCTGTAGAATTATTGCAAAATATAAATAAAAACAATTATATGATTCAAGATCGTTAAAATTATTTATTAAAAGAGATGAAAGCAGTTCTCGATTGATAAAAATTACATAAAATTACACATTATAAAAATAAAAAAATAGATAAAAATTTTTTTTTCTTTTTCAGAAAAACGGTTAAAAAGTTTAAAAATAAATTAATATAAAATACAATTAAATATAAAATGAAGCTAATGGCAATTGGACTAGAAGGAATTTTTCTATAATTTAGAAAGTAAAGTTGAACCCGAAAAAACCATTTGATCGTTTAGAACTAAGAAACCATTTCTACCATATTTATGGATTTCCAGAGCCTTTAATAGATAGAACTTATAAACAAGAAAATTTTAACATTCCATGGTCTGTATGCACTGGAAATGATCAAATTTATTGATTTGCCTCTCTGCTTAGAGATTTCTTTAAATGAGAAAACATGTAAAATTTTATGTGGGCTAAAATAGTCAAATAGCTGGGATCATCACATCTAGATCAATGAATATCAAAGCGTTTGGGAACTCTCTTGGAAAGAGTTCAAAAGTGGGCCTCTATGTGGGCTTCAAAGTACACATACTAATACTTTCGTTTGAATCAACTTATATGATTAATGCTTTTTTAGATATCAATGATATTAGTCCCACCTATCGTTTTCCGATGAAATTTTCCCTCATTGTACTTTTGCCATTATAAATATTATTCCAAGCAGCTCTTTTACTGTGAATAAAATTCTAAGAAATTGGAAATTCTAGGGAAAAAATAGTTTGAAGCGAAGAAAATAATTAATGAGAATTGTCCTCTCTGATATAGAAATTTAACTTTAATTTACTAAAACTACTTTGAGTAGAAAATTGAAGAAAATAGAAGTTTTTTAATGAAAATATTAAACCGTTAAAAATTACATTTTTACAGGTTGTAGTCTTATATAGGAAGATTGATATCACGATAAACATACTCCAAGATCGAATTTTGAGGCAGTGTCTTTTACAGTTGATATATCTTTTCGTTTTTGAGTTATCGTGTCCTCATACGGACAGACAGACGAACAACCGAAAATGGGTTACAAACTTGGAACTAAACTAACTATACCATGTATATATTTCATTTAAACATGATATCAAAATAATACACGCTCTGATATTCAAATACTGACTATATATAGATTATTTGAAGTATTAACTCAGATATTTGTTTATTTTCACTTGTTTATTTTGAATGCGCGCTAATTCTAAGTAGCTGAAACAATATTAGAGAAGATTATATAGAAACTTAGAAAATAATTAATTAGCGAGAACTACATCCACTAAAATAGAACTGTTGCTTTAAGGTAGTACGAGCGCCAAGGCAAGTTTAGACTTGTGGTTGAAATTATTTATACTTTATTTTCAACTTTGATGGATAATTTTGTTATAACTTCATGAATGTGGAAAAGAAAAATAGATAAATACTTAAACAAAATTTTCGATTTTCGATATTTTGAAAATTTACTCCAGATATAGAAAAGTTTTATAATTGATTTTCATCTTATATTGTCAAGTTATAGCATAATTCACCATCAAAATTGAAAAAAAATATTTTTTTAAATTTGTATCACCTCTACCGTGCTCATACATCCTTCATTTGTCGGGCCCAACGGTTTTTTTTGTTTTAACTTTAATTTATATAGTTTATGAAAACATATCATCCATCTTCCGTTTTTCCATAAGAGTTAAATATGCTTACTTTTGAAATAATTAATTTATTTAAGAAATTGGGCTAACCCCCTCCTCCCCCCCTAAATTTTCAGAATTGGTTTACACTTAGTTCAAAAGTGTAAAAGTGTTCATGTAAAAAAAACCAAGCCTTTTATCCAAAATTGCCCCCCAATGGAGCTCGGACATCCTTAAGTAAAGTTTTTAATGAAAATAAAAACCGCTACAAGTCACATCAAGAAGATTCTTACCAGTCGTGGGGTTATTCACTTCAAATATGTTTTATTTGACAACTTGTCTCCGTATGTGGACACATAATCTGCTGCTTTTTATGTTTATGGTGGTTGCATATAGATAAAAAATAATACTTTATCATACCTACTCTGTTTTTATGTCTTGTTTATCCTCATAATACCAGTACGAGTCCTCTTGTGTGCACTTATTTTACTGATCTAGAGAGCTATTGTATATAAAAATGTATAAAATAAAACTTACAATGAAGGATATTATAAAAAGAAAACAATCTTATAAAAAATTACTAGCGAAGGAGCTGTGTTAGCTAAGTGAATTCCCTCAGAAATTGAAAAAATAACACATTTTTCTTAAAATCGAATATTGCATTTTTGGTTTTCCAATAATTTTTATTTCAAAAACTAAGAGTCTAAAAAAAAATCACAAAAGTACTTTTTTTGCTTAAAACTGATACAAGAAGTATTTTTTATTTTGAAAAAATTCAAAAGTTTGTATTTAGCGAATCCTCCTCCCCCTTGGATGGTCATTTTTGTTATTTATTAGGTAGGATCGATGAGCATTTGAAGAAATTTTTCAAAATTTCATCATCAGTATAAAAGTAATATCTCCATTTCCTTCGGCAATTCGCTAAAATACATGGTTGTATATAATTACCGCATTAAATGAATAATGGTAAAAGGTCAAAGGAGTAAAATAAAATAAATGATTAAAAAAATAAAAAGCCCGACTGCGTCGAATAAAATCTGAACATGAAGAAACAAGTCCAGTAGTTTATATAGCGACATTACATTGATACTGCGAGTAAGGCTAATTAAAAAAAAAATTCTCTGAGATGACTTGCTACATTTTATAGATATATGAGTCTGAGCTATAGATTTTTTTATTGCAAATATCTCGGTTTCTATTGCAAATACGCCAAAAGTGATCATAAATGATGTTATAGAAAATTCTACATTTTTCATTAAAAACTGTTTTCCATATTATCGTATATTTTCTAGATATTTTCAAAAAAGTGATTTTGGGTGTAGCTTTTAACTTTTTTAAACCCTCTTAATAGAATTTAATATCATTTTAACTATGTGTATACTTCAAATTTTTGTCAAAACAAACTTATACTAAAAAATGCAGGTTTCCAGTTTGAATAAAAAAAGTTCATTTTATTGAACTATACATATAGGTAATTTTGTGAAGTAATATACTTTAATTTATTATTTAACTAATATATATAATATATAATAGTATTAGGACCGTGTCTCTGGGGCGATAAAATAAATTAAAAGAGCCGTTTGTGCCTTAAATAAAAATAATACCGCTCATTATTTACATTATTATTTATGCCTGTAAGCCATTAAGTTCGAACAAAATGTTTAAGTAAGTACCTATCGAATTTTATTACTAATCTGTGCATTGGACAGATGAGTATCGTTAAAATAATAAAATTAGTATTAATGTTTCTGCTTACTGAAATATAATACTAAAATACAGGGTTTTATATCACTAAATTATAGTATTATTTTATGCCGGTAATTAACATTAACTGAAATTGAATTGAAAAATCATGGATTTGAAGATCTTTTTCACAGAAATAAAAGAAGAATATTATTTTACCGGATGAGGTAGAAAAGTGTGCGATTTTGAAAACGATTTAAAAATTTTGTTATTTTGTGTGTTTTTATGTAAATTCAGTTAATAAATAGTATAATTTCTTATTAAAGTTTTAAGGCACGAGTCCTAAGGCAAGTTCAAACTTGTGGTTGAAATTATTTGTTCCTTATTTTCAATTTTGATGATTAATTTTGAACTTCATGAATTAGACGAAAAAGAAGAATACAATTTTTATATCTACCTTGGTTTTCGGAATATTGAAAGCTAAATAATAAAAAAAAATTTCAATTTCGGATATTTAGAAAAGATATGGAACAATTTTATTATTACTTTTATATTAATTCACCATTAAAATTGAAAAAATACATTTTTTAAATTTGTGTAATCACTACCGTGCTCATACATCCGTAATTAGTTGGGCACATCGGTCTTTTTGTTTTCAATAATTAATTAAGGTTTTAACTTTTATTTAAATAGCTTTTTAATTTCCACCGACTAGTTTTGGAGAAATTTATGAAAACATATCATCCATCTATCGTTTTCCCATAAGACTAATGTTAAAAATATGCCTACTTTTGAAGTCATTTGTTTATTTAAACAGTCGGGAAACCCCCGCAAAAAATTTGATTTGGACTTAGTCCAAAAAGAAATCAAAAATACAAGTTACAGGTGTAAAACACATCTCTTGATGTGTTTTTTAATCTTAACATTAGGTATAAAACTACCTCCCTAAATTTTTTGGAATTCTTTGCATGCGAGTCAAAAGTTGTTCCGAGGTCCTTAGGTAAACCAACAAAACTTGCTGGTGAGAGAAATGCCCTTTAATGGTACAAATCTTTAGGAGCCAAGCAAATTGTTAATAATTTTTTAAGCTAGAATAACAAAAAAATTCCTTGTTTATCCATTTAAAGCTGGTGCCAAAAAACTCAGATCTCTCAATAACGTCCTTGCTGAATATTGTTGTTAGGATACCTAAGGCCGACGTCTACACAAAATTTTTACTTGCAAATTATTAAAAAAATTTACTCTAGCTTTACATTCCTGTGAATTAATAATATTTTTTAATAATTGATCATATTGTATTATATATAGAATGAATGATTTTATTTTAATGATGAAGAAATGCAATATTTTTCTTTGATTTAATTTAATTAGAAAATGCAATATTTTCCTGTGATTTTATTCAAAAAAAAAATTTAATATTTTCCTGTATCCTTGTATATTTGCATCCTTTTGTGTCCTTTGTATTATTGTATATCATATATTTTCTACTCTGATATTTTATGTATGGTGATAGATTATCATTAAAATTTTAAACGTAAACATATATTAATAATATTTTATAAAATGTATTTTAAAAATCCGTATTTTGTATTTATTTTAAATATTATTTTCAAAAGTATCTTTTTTTTTATTTTAGTTTATTTAACAGTATTGAATATTATAAACTACATTATATATTAAATAATTTAAGTTCATTGGAGCAATGTTGAGAGGACAGTCAGCAAGTATGTGGTGTACTGTTAATTGGGTGTTTCATTTTTGGCACTTGTTGCAAGCCTCGCGTGGCATTAGGTTATTATGTGTAATATACGTGTGACCAATTCTTAAGCGGGTCATTATTGTTTGGATTTTGCGGTTGGCTAATTTCGGAGGTACTTCCCATACATTATCTCTCACTTGGTGTAGTAGTGTTTCGGAGCTCATCCAAACTCCATTCCATTTGGCCCATATGTGATTGTTGACTGCGTTTTTATAAAGGTACTTTCAGTTAAAGCTTTTTTTTGCCGCCAGGTTTGCTTCTTCATTGACTCGGAGTCCTTGTTATGATGGTAGTCATTCTAGTATTGTGAGGCATCATCAGTGAGACTATCATTTAGTTGGTGAAGCTTGCTTTGAATAGTTATAACTCCGGGGTCTTTGCTACTGGTATTTTTGATAGCGTCGAGAGCTGACTTTGAATCAGATAAAATTATGGTATGGTGAATGTTGTTCACCATAATGCAATCTAAAAAGTATATAAAGTATACTATATTTTATATTAAATATAAAAAATAGTATATTTGTATAGTATACAGGAAGTTCGATTTACATCTATTCATAAAAATATCACGAGTATGACAAAATACATACGTTAAGCAATGCATCTAAGTGAGAGATATTATCTACATTTGTTGAAGCTTCGATATGCGTTGAGATAGTTGTAAGACGCTTGGAGAGTGGGAGTTTCTTAGTTGAGTAGATGAACTACATACTTTTACAATTTCATTTTAACGCCTATCATACCTCTTACTTGAATGCATTGCTTAACGCATGTACTCTGTCATACTCGTGATATTTATATGCCTAGATGTAAATCGAACATTTTGTATAGAGTATCTTATATTTTACATTCCAAACACATTTTATAAAAGTGTTTTGAATTTTGTATTTCAAATATGTACTTTTTCATAAGTATTCGGCACTTCTTTGTTCACTACAGGGCCAAAATTCTCAGAGAGATTTGAATCACTTCTTATGTGATCCGCTCTTTCAGTGCGTCAATAATGTTTTGAAAAAACGCTTTTAAGACGCTTTTAAGCGTTAGTGAAATGCTGGGGTAATCATTGCTCCATTGTGTCTAAATAAATGACAGAAAACGTGGTAGGAGGTAGAAAAACCTGACCTACTAATTTCACAATTAAATATTTTACATTAACAATATTTACTAAAAAAACACGATACAATTTGTTTAAAAACAACATATTTACTTCAGTACGTAATTTTCTTAAATACTTTTTTATGTAGTTCATGGAAATAAAGATATAATTTGTAGAAATTTATTTTTGAAAATCACACACTTTTCTACCTCACCCTGTACGTAGTTGTTGAGAATAAACGTAATGAAAAAAATCTGCTAGAAGCACACAAAAATAAATAAAAAAGTAAAAAAAAACTTTAACGTTTAAAAACATTGAAGAGTTTTGTGGCATTTACAAATTTTTCATATGAAAATAAATATTAGTTTCAAAACATGAATATTCTAATAATTCTTCTCTCAAAACATTCTTTTTTTTTTGAGAGAATTTGTTTTTTACTTTTCATGTTTTGAAATTTTTGCTGTTTTACACGAACTTAAAGTTAATAGGTATATCAAAATGTACGTCTTAAGAAACAAATGATCTAAATTTAAAGAAGGTATCTTTTTCGACAAGTTTTGAGATAAACTGGAAAATTTGAAGATGAAGCCTCATTTCCCCTCAAATGTTGGCCTACAAACAGGATATATCCTGATTAATGTATGTGTGACATTTAAATTATTTAACCCTTTAGTTTGGGACTTATTTGATGATATAAATGCATTTATATATACATGCAGATTAATGGTTAAATAAAAATAGCACTTTTGTATTCAAGGTAGGTACAATACAGCAGATGAAAGGTCATTAAGCGAATTTTAGCACAGAAAACAATTTCTCTATATGATAAGCTATGTATACATAGTAGGATAAATAATAGTTTAAAAGCTAACAAAGCACACTTACAAGTTAAAAAATAGAGTGATTTTGAAAAATTTCATTTTATGGTAAAAAAGCTTTTAGTGCCAGATTTGAATTATTGTAAATATTTTATTAACAGATATTGGTAAAACTTAATTCATTATAAAGTATATTAAAATGCAAATTACGATTTTTTACGAAAAAAAATTATTTTTATCTCATTCACTCTATTTTTTTTGTGAACTTTTAGAAATTAATTTCTACTTTTAACTCCTGCTAAGTTACAAAACCGTGTTTTTTTTAGTATTTTTAAACTATTATTTATTTTTTAATTTTTAGTTCAGCTAGCTACAAAAGCGTGTTTTCAACTATTTATTAATATTATGAAATGTTATATGCGCTTCCACCATCAAAGATTGTTTGTTTAATCCTGAAGATTCTGACCAAAATAATTAGACAAACTGACATTAGTTAAACATTAAATTATTGTATTGTCATCGGGCCTTGATAAGTGTGTTTCAATTCAATCCGACGTTTTGAAGTGGATGAAAATCTCGTTAAAAGATTCCGACATTGATACTTCTTAGATACATACCAAGCTAACAAATGCGTGTTAAAAAATCAAACTAGCAGTGACTTTTCATTTAATATTTTTGAGAGGAATAAAAGTTGGGTATGAAACAAATTATATATTTTACATACATTTTAGGATTGAAAGAGAAAATCTTAGCCTAACCAACTTTCCAATAAATATTTCTAAATAATTATTAGACCAATCAAGAGCTATATGATCTGATTAATTTTTTCAGTTCAATAAAAACATACTTTGGGTTCAACCATTTATAAATTTGAAGTGTATAAGATTGGTATATTTTAATATACCTACGATTTAAAATATCAAAGAATTATCGTTAAATATTGGAAAATTTTCAAATAAATAACTTTCCCTTCAGTAAGAACCTTTTTTAATCAAATTGAGCTTAGAAACCTATAATTTTAAGTACAAGGTATTGCAAAATATCTATACTGTGAGATTCTATTCACAAAAAAAAATGTAAATATCATCATATCTCAATCATATTTTTAAAACAAACAATTGACTGAATTAATTGTTGAAATACCCCGTATAAATAGTGTTGAATGTCAGTGATTTCATTATTTTTAATAAATTGGAAAAGTTTAAAAACTATTAAAAGTAAAGTTTAGAAATTGAAAAACCAACACAATTATGGAAGCCTTTTGGACGCCATTTGTTTTGGTTTTCGAAAATTTTCGAAACTATTTTCTAGCATTTTTTGTATTTCTTTTTTAACCTTTCACAGGAACACTAGTTGAAGCTACCTACCTATCTCTTATAGTTTTAGAGAAAATGGACACCAAAGTTTAGTCCTAATTTGGGCTCTCACGGATAAACAGATGTATACGAAAAAATGTTTCAAGCTAAAGTTGTTTTTTTTTTCGAAACATAATTTGATTGAGAGTGTTCTTAGCCATGTTTTTAAAAAAATCTGCTCATCTGTTAGCCTCTTTCCAAATTACCCCTTTCCAAATTGTTTCTGGTAGTACGTTACCCTAAATTCGCACTTGAAAAATTACTAAGAACACTTTTGATCAAACTATCATTCAAATCCGATATTTATTATAATCGTAAAAGTTTGGATGGATGAATGGATGAATGTTTGTTACTTAATCACTGGAATAGCACTTTTAATCCCGGTAAAATGTGTGGTTCCCGTGGGGTAGATTTGTGATAGTTTTTCATAGATCAGAGGATTGATATGATTTTTTGCATAAGTAATGATAGTTTAGGGGTCAGAAAATGACATAATCTAGTTTTTATCCCAGAAAAATGCAAGGTTCCTATAGGATAGCATACAGGAACCATGTTTTATACAGGAATTTGTAAAAGTTCGTGAAATAAATTTTTAAAGCATTTTTCTCAAGAAGGCTTGATCAATTTACACAGTAACGATAAAAACTCTCAAAATTTCTTTTAATCACGGGTAACACAACTCTCTTTAAATCGCGGGTAACACCGCGGAGGGCAGCTAATAAAAAAACAAAATACAAATCGGTCCATCCGTTTGAATGAACTCACACATGTTAAACGTTTTTAGTCGAGGCCTAAAAATGAAAAAATTACAGCCATATTTTTATATTAAATTTATTTCATATTTTTTAAAAGTATTACAATCGCAATAAAATTACAAAATATGTATTAAGTATAATATTTATATTAAATATTGCCTTTGAATGTATTTTTTCTTAATATATCATGAAATATTTCAAAAATGAAAATGTTTCGCCCAACATAATGTTTTTATGACGAATATTCAAGAGTTTTTTTTTATTACAGAGATAGATATTATCCAGTGTTATTAAAATAATTTTCTACATCACTTTAAGAGAAAATATTTAGTATAATAATCCTTATGTAATCTTTAAAGACATGTCACATAATGTTTATACATGCAACAGATTCAAACTGTTTTTGCATGCTGTGATTTTAATTTGCATATGAAAAGTTTCCATGTAACATTTCCATCTATTAAAAGAGATTTCCTCTTTTTTTAATTTTTTTCAAGCTGTTTACAGTATCTTAATGTTTATGGTATCATTATTTTTCATAGAGTAATGGATCTTTCAACAAGAGGTGTCACTTAAATTTAAAGAAAAAACGCAATGTTTTTGTGAAAAGAGCTTATAATTTCATTTTAATCCAAAGAATAAGCTCTGAGGTTATTAATGGAACACACTATGTACCAAATTTTCATCTACCTGAGAAGAGTCAAACAACGGTTTGAGGTGGTCTTAGGAGTGACAGGCCTGGTGACACCGTTGAATAATTTAGTATATAAATTTTGTGACCGAAAAGATGTCGACTGCCTTTTTGGGAATGAAATTGATGCTGTGGAAGTGGACGGCGTCTATTGCGTAAAAAATTTCTTCAATGTGTGATTTCTTGAAATGGAGACTTTGATTGAGCCACGGCACGTATTTTGCAAATATTACGTCCCATTATAAACCTCAAAGTTTATAATTTGAATCATAATAAAATTATTAACCATTTTTACAAAAATATTGCGTTTTGTTTTTTTAAATTTAAAATGACACCTCTTGTTGAAAGACCTTTTATTATCAATGTCTTCTATTTTTCAAGTGGAAAATATTCATTCACTTCATGCATTGCCACATTTTTATGACAGAAACAAGAAAAATTAATAATTTTCGATTTTGTCGAGTATAAGATTTTCTGATATTTATAATGCAAATGAGAGTATGTCGTAGCCAGCATTGAAAAAAATTCTAAGAAGAATTTTTTGAAGAATTTTTTTCTCAGCAGTTATTATTTCCGATATACCACCATGATGTCATTTGTGATATATATTTGAAAAAAAGTTAAAAAATATCCTCTTGACATATAAGTATAAATTTTTGTTTGACTTCTAGTAGAGACATAGTTATTGAAATAAATACCACGATACTCGAAATAAAATTGTATATTAAGAAATTCTATTTAAAAAATATAGTTCTCATGTATTTTATAAATAGAATTTTTCGACATTTCGATTGCAACGCAACCATCATCAGTAGCTTAATTGATTCATATAACATATTATAAACATTCTTGACCTGTGATTATTGTTTTGTGTGAAAATGATTTAGATATCTAGGGAGAAGTTCAAAAATGGTACTTAGAGTATGTACCTAGGATAATTTTAGGTTTCATCCCTTCATCCTAATCAACCCCGATTTTGGAATTTCAAATGGCACCATCATTTTTTGTAATACCTCATTTGAAAAGACATAAAATTCTTTCTTCTAAGATAAACTACACAGAAGATAGAAGGTATGAATTGCATCCTCTGGGCTGTATATCTGAAGAACTAATCGATCGATTTCATTTTTTTATTATGGTTGGAGAGACAAGTGTATGCCCTTTCGAATGAGGGATGATAAGGTAGGTGGGTGGTTGTGAAAGTATGAAACCTGGAATTTTCTAGGTATCAATTTTGAACTTCCCCGTCAATGTCTAAATCGACGTGTTTTCACTCGAAACAATAATCACATTACGTCAAGAGGTGGATAAGGGTGGATACTTTTGAAATGAACACACTGTATGTAATATAAGTATACCCAGGTACAGTAAGTTTGGTCCCAAGTTTGCAAAGCTTAAAAATATTGATGCGACCAACCAAACTTTGGTATAGGTGTTCATAAAATCATCTAATTAGCTCATTTTCTGACACGATAACTCAAAAACGAAAAGAGATAAAATTTTTATAGCGTGCCCAGGACATAAAAAGTGAGGTCGAATTCGTGAATGAGCAACATAGGTCAATTGGGTCTTGAGCCGGTAGGACCCTTCTTGTAAACCGTTAGAGGTAGAACACAAGTTTAAATAAAAAAAATGATCATTATAAAAAAATCAACGTTCAAACAGTTATGTGTATGTGACATGTATGTATATGTGTCTCTCTAAGAATGTAGCTCTCTAAGAAATTTTCCTGCGAAGCGGGTGGTTTACAGCTCGTTACTTATATAATAGACCATAATTTTTAATTTTCTATCATTGCAAACTAATCCTATACAACACCCATAATTACACTACGGACGTTCCACTTTCCGGGCGGATATTAAAATCTATAAGTTATACCATTAAATTAATAATTTTCGACACGCTCTCGAGATTTATGATTCTCAAGACGTAAAGCAGTATGTTTGACATTATTCATATAATTTCCATATTTCGTCATTGAAAAATGGAAAAGTATAGGTTAAAATGTTTTTGTAGCTTGTTCATAAAGCATGTCATAATGCTATCATAAGTACAAATAATAAACTACTAACATTGTTTATTTTTTATTTTCATAATATTTGTGTTATTGAAGAACTAGATGAGAAAATGATGTTTTTGTTGTTTCAATAAAAACTTATATACATTTTTATTGCTTGTAATATACATTTTCCAGTTAAATTAAAGAAGCAAAAAAAAAAGAAACATTTTTTGTTTGTTTTTCATCTATGTAAATCATCATTTTTGTTGTTTAAGGGGATTGCTATTGATACCTATAGCAACGTCACGAAAAAGTAAATTTCAAGGGCGCTGAATTTTGGATTTTTTATTTTTTTATTGAGCTTCCCAAAGTGATTAGATTAATTGAAATATTATATATTTTGATACGAGTATTTAAAGTAAAATAACTGAAAAATTTGTCGTTTTCTGGAAAAAAGTATATCATACACTTTTAAAAGTAGTATACAAAAATCTTGAAAATGAAAAAAGATTCAAGTCATTTGCACAAAAATTAACGGAGTTATAATGAAAAGATGATTTATTGTACTTTTTTCTTATGTTCTATTCAGCACAAAAAGAATTTACCATGGGAACAAAAATTAATGCTTGCTGCTTTCGTCAATAACTCGGAAAGTATTGACTTTTCGAAACATACTTAAATGACACTTTTTGCTTAGATTTTATCAGTCTATCGATTGTCATTTTCAACATATATTTTTCTACCTCCTTGAAGGGGTGGTGACACTCGCGGTGCTCGTACGCCGAAAATATTTAATTTATAAAAAATGGTCTGGATATAAATTGTAGGAAAATTTTTCTAGTTTAATTTTGTATCTTGATTTTTCTCTCGTAAAATGGCTCGGAAAGTAGATATCGTCAAAAAATTGCTTTTAGACGCCAATATTGCAGCGTAAGCCGCAAGGATAAGGGATAACAAAGTGGAAATTCGAAAAGCCACCTCAAAATCTATAAAATCACTCCCATTTTCAAAACTCCCGGAAAACTTTCCAGATAACCCCTTTTTTTGAACAAATGATTAGAGGATCTACAATGTCTGTAATTAATTGGTCAAATTTAATAGTGCATATAACTTCTTAACTATTGAGTTTAGGACAAAAGTATATAAGGCACTTTCGACTTTGTCGAAATTGTCCAAAGAAGACGATCTTATGTTATCTTGTATATTGTGAGCCCAAGCATCTAAATTTTGATCGAATGCTGAAATTTTTTGTATAAACTTTTATCAACTGGGTTTGGTTACGCTATATTTTCTGGCTCTAAATATATATTAAGAGCCAGACCATCCAAATTTTTATCGCTGTCAACTTTTCAAGGACATTAAAAAAAAGGAAATTTTGCTAATAAGTTCGGTAGATATCTATCCGTATTCAATGATGTTCAAGAATATGAAGGTAACCTGTTTTATTCAAAGGGAGTTACCCGTTTAAGGCTTACATGTAGGGCAAAATTGGTTTTTTGATGCCTTTGTTATATTTTAAAATAAATCAATAGACATACAATGTGATCAAATCGTGTTTTATTTCAAAGTTCAATTAATAATTAATATACAATATTATAATGTAAATCAACCTACCATATAAATACGAATTTTACAGTTTTTTTAGAATAGCGGTAAGCTTACCCTGATTATTTAAAATTAAAAAGAAATCGTATTGATATCTCTTACCGCTTTTATTATAAAATTTACCCGATTTTACACAACGTTGAACCAAATGACTCCAGTACTACAATGGTGGAAAAATATTACATTTTTGAAATCCCTCTCCCTATCCCTATATATTATAAATGTGAAAGTAAGTATACTTGTTTGTTTGTTACGCTTTCACGCAAAAACTACTGAATAAATTGATAATAATATATATAAAAAACAAGAGAAAACAAGCAATTAACTGAGTTAATTGTTGAAATACCATAATATAGACAGTGTTGATTACTCTGTCATATTACACATACATACATGTCACACATACATAACTAATATTCCCATATAATACATACTATAAAATTTACACCTAATTTGCGCCCTCACGGCTAAACAGTGATATTTACGAAAAAATGTTTCGAACAAAAGTTGGTTATTTTTTTATAAGAAATATTTTTTACATTTAAACTTTTGTTCTATCCCTAACGGTTTACAAGATGGGTCCTACGGACTCAAGAACTAGAACTCACTTTTTACGTCCTAAGTACGCTGTAAAAATTTCAGCTTGATATCTATTTTCGTTTTTGAGTTATCGTGTCCACAGACGGACGGACGGACGAACGGACAACAGGAAATGGACTAATTAGATGATTTTATGAACACCTATACCAAAATTTTATACGTAGCATCAATATTTTTCAGCGTTACAAACATGGGACTAAACATAGTACACCTAGCATATTACATTTATGCATGGTATAAAAATTATATTTATTGTTTTAACATTTCATAAAACAGGGTGAAAGAACTGCAATTTATGGATATCTGTTCAATCAAGATTTTCAGACATAAAAAGATTATTTGATACATATCCTTTTATCTGTGTAAAACACCCGAAGAAGTGTACTTTTGATTATTGCATATTCATTGAAAAGAAGTGGCTTAAAAGAAATAATCATTTTTCATATTAACAACAACAAAAAATTGTTAGAAACGGTTAGTTTTTTAATCCTATTTTCTTTCTATTTGTTTAGCTTTTTTTAAGCAATAGTTAATATGTTTCTAAACAAATTTGTCTTTTTGTAAGAAGTAGGTATATCTGATAACCTTGGTTGAATAACTCCTTCACCCTGTTTCATATTATTTTACTTGCTTTATAATTATCTTTGCCAGTTACTTAAGGACAAAAACTCTAGCGAAGTCGCGAGTAAAAGCTAGTATAATATAATTTACCCCCGCATAATTTACACAAATATTCAGTTTATTACTATTTGCATTTACTAGATATTATATCCATTTGGGTTAATCAAAAATATAAATACCACAATGTAACAATAACAAATACGTATAACATACAATAAATAGAACAATACAAATAGATTACTACAATAAAAATAATACATTACTATAGAAATACATATTATAATAGTAACAACGATTCTTACTAGAATTGTTTATTCCATATTTCTCTGCGGTCTCTTCAGGGAATTGAGCAATCAAAGTTTGTTAAGTTTGTTAACGCTGTCTTCAACCGAGAAAACTTATAAATAAAATAGTACTTTGTTTTTCCAATGTTCGTTTCAATCACTTGAAAACTACTAAAGTTATCAGGATGTTTTTTTATTTCTTTCATTGTAATAATTCACTGAGGTTCTTTTAAACGGAGATTATTGGAATTTAAATTTATAAAAAATTATTTAATATATTATGCGGTCATAAATATGGCAGACAGCCAATAATTACCAAAAAAGTGTTACTGTAATGTATCAATTTTTTGTATCCTTACAATCATCTTGATTATCAAGCAGCATTTAAAGACAATATACAACAGGCAATAGGACAAAGGGCAGGGCATAATAGGATCCAAATAACTGCAAATTTTTGCACTTTTTCAGTTATTTGGCTTCCAAAAGTTATGCATACCTCATGGGATTGAGAAAACTCGGATTACATGCATTTGGTCACAAAATGAAGGTATGGAAACGATTTCCAGCTTGCTGGAAAATAAAAAAAAAATTTTTTTTAAATTTTTTTAAATTTTCAAGTTATCTTGTGGAATTTTGTTTTTGTTTTTCGAGATTGTTTCACAAGACCACTATAGTTGAAGCTACCTGCAAATTTATAACTCTCTATCTATTATATTTTGGACACCAAGTTTTATAGAAATGGATACCAAAGTGTTGTCCTAATTTGCGCTTACACGGGTCAACAGTGATGTTTAAAAAATATTCATTATATTATCAAAAGTTGTTTATTTTTATATAAGGAATAACTTTTTTATTTCTCTACCTCTAACGGTTTACAAGATGGATCTTTTTTCATTTGATTATTAATTCTTGAAAACGTTTTTTATGGATTCTATTAGATTAATTTATTACGAATTTAAAATTCGTTGTTACACACGCAGGGAAATGAATAGATGTTTTGTATCATTTCAAAACGTAAATACATTATAAACTTTTTAATTACGATTTTCTGGGGCCGATAAAATATCTTGGGAAAATCCCAAGACAGGTTTTATTTAAAATATTTTTTTAATAAATCCGTTTTGCTCTAGATATTCAGTTGTATCAATTTTAATGGAACACCCTATGACTATACAATTCTTAATAAAAATAATATTAATGACGATGTCTACTCTCTTATATTTTAATCACAGTATTAGTATTCATATCATACAGAGAAACGATAAAGTTAACACAATAAAATTAAAATGTTTCGAAGTGCTAATATCTTTTTATAGTATATAGAAGAACCGAATAAAACCATAATAAACCTAATTTTCTAATTAAATTTTTTCCGTTTGAATGAATTCATATAAATATTTGTAGAATTAATTAAATATAATTCAAATAAATATGATTATAATATGGATATGTTTTTAAATTACTACGTCTATACCGGGTGTCCTATATTAAAAATAGAATTTTTAATTTGTAAATTCCCGACGAAAAGAGAATTGGGTGCTATAAGTTTTACCACTTTGTGTGTGCGTGTGTGTGTATGATTGTGTCTGACTGTGGTATCGTAGCTCTTAAACAAATGAACTGATTTTGATTTTTGTTCTTTTGCACGATAATTAAAAGAAGAGTGTTCTTAGCTTTGTTTCAAGAAAATCGGTTTACTTTGGAGAGAGATAGAAGAAAAAACCACTTTTCAGCTTTTTTTTTTAATTTTGTAAATTTCATTTGTTATTTTTTTGAAAAGAGCCCATGTTTTTCGTTGATAATAAAGCTTTCTCTACCTGAATTTTTTTTTAAATTGATTAAGTACCTAGTACTTAGACCTTTACTTTGAAGTCATATATTTTGAAGGCTGTGGCCTAGTTCATATCTTCTGTTGCTTTCATTTTTCTAAATAAACTGCTATTGCGTTAATATCAATTTCAAATTTTGTAATGACTCCGTAATTCTTTTTTATGTTCTGGGCCGTAAGCTTTTTTCCTGACTTCATGACACAACAAAAACTTGAATCCAATATTTTTACCCCCTTTAGAGTGAAATTTACACTTTGAATGTCGTATTTATTTATATCGAATAAGTTTCAAGCTTCTAGCTTTAAAAATGACGTATTTTCCATTTTTCCATTTCCATTTTAGCATCCCCTATTAAGAACTATTACAGTCCTTTTACGGGTATTATTAATACCATATTTTTCGAATTAAAAGTAATTAAAAAATATATCCTTTCTCAGGCTCTAGAATATCTCTGTACCGAATTTCATTTAAATCGGTTCAGTAGTTTAAGCGTGATTGCGTAATACACAGACAATTAGGCAGAGTTATTTTTGTATTTATAATATTAGTAAGGATGTCGTAAATCAACGATTTCAATTCTTTAAACTACTTCACTGCTTTAAAAATTGAAATACTTATAGAAAGTAAATATTTTCTTGTAAATAACGAAAACATGATTTCTTAACATATTTTATGGCAATTAGTGCTTTTTATACCTGGTGATATGAAATATACATAGTATATTAAGTTTAGTTTACCAAAATTTTTCGAGTTCGAGAACGAGTTCGTAAATGAGCAATATAGGCCAATTGGATCTTGGGTCCGTAGGACCCATCTTGTAAACCGTTAGAGATAGAACAAAAGTTTAAATGTCAAAAACTTTTGTTAAAAATTTTTTCTTGTAAATATCACTGTTTACTCGCGGGGGTGCTAATTAGGTGCAAATTTTATAGTAAGTATGTATTAATATGGGAATATCAGTTACTTGTGTGTGGCTATTTGAAAGTGGATATCTTTTTTTATTTACATGACGTCAAAAAACAAACGATTGGGTCATCAACACTGTCTATACATGGTATTTCAACTATTAACTCAGTCAATTGTTTGTTTTCACTTTTTTGCTGATAAATTGTGCATTGTAAAACAAACACCTACAGCTAAATTTGTAAATTAATATAATAATACGATATCTTGTATAATTGGAATCGCTAGCGGTCATAAGAGCGTAGGATGTCTTCGATACGATATTAGATGCCTCCAGGAGACAAACGGAAGTAATGATATAGTGTAGTAATATTACTTGATATTATGATTCTACAAGCCGATGAGCTGAAAGATAATACCAACATTCAATCTAAAATATTAGTTTATATTTGGGTATCGTATAAGAGGTAGCACCCGGTTTCGTCAACTACTCGCTTATATATCTGTCATACATGAAATGGCGACTCATTTTTCTAGCCATTAGGTACATATTGAGTCAGTCATATAACAAAAGCGTAGAAATTGAACCGAGCTTAACGTTGCAATTCCCATTTGGATACTTAATGAAACTGATTATTATTAGTGAATATTAACAGAGGCAGACACTTTCGAAATTTCGAACCATTTAGTTGAAATCCTTATTCGTTTATAAAGTTCTATGATTTACCCCCCACTTCAAAGAGTATCGAACTGGCTAAAGATGAAAAATACATTCACTTTTCTATTAAATTTTGATTTGAATTGGTTAGAATATTTAATAGTTTGAAAAATTCAAGAAGCCAATATAAACAAGTGAAAACAAACAATTTTTTTACGTCGTGTAAGTAAAGAAAGATACCCACACATACATACATATCACATTCGTTTCGCACAAAAGTTGTTTATTTTTTTATAAGGAACATTTTTTATATTTAAACTTTTGTTCTATCTCTAAGGATTTACAAAATAATTTATAAGACTCAATTGACCTATGTGGCTCATTTACGAACTCGACCTCACTTTTTACGTCCTAAGCACGCAAAAAAATTTCAACTTGATATCTTTTGTCGTTTTTGAGTTGTTGTGTTGACAGACCGACGGACGGACAACCGAAAATGGACCCTTTAAATGATTTTATGAACACCTATATCAAAATTTTGTTCGTAGGTATCATAAATATTTTTAAGCGTTACAAACTTGGAACTAAACTTAATATACCTTGATATATTTTATATATACATGGTATAAAAAGGAAGAAAAACACACATCATATAATCGGATCTAAAATTTTGTTATCGAAGGTTTTCATTTTATCATTCGTGATGAATTCATTCTACCATGTTTGATGTTTATATATCTTTTTTTAATGATCATAACAAAATCGTTGTTAAAATTTTTAAGAATCGTATTATCTATTTTATGCTTGTTTCTGTCTTCTATAAAGTTAACACACTAACCAAGGTTTTATTCTACCACTGCCAAGGTTGTTAAAGATCTTTGTTATTAAACAAAGATCGTGAAGATAGCTTTTTATCTATATATACTTATATATATACAATGCTCTGAATGACTGAATGGCTTGGGAGCTGTGTTCTTTGTACGATGAAGGCATCCGATAAGAATGGATTTTTATAAATTCTCCAAAAGAGGTGAAATAAATTATTAAAGTTTGTATGAAAATCCATCATTTCCGAGTCCACTTAGATGTTCGCTTTAAATTAGAAAGTTGTTATTTATAAATACGCAAACTCATTTTGTTTGAAACATTTTTTTGTAAACCGGATAGTTAATTTTATGCGTTTGTTCATTCAATTTGAACAAAAATTGTCTTTATAGAAAAACAAATGATTGGATTTATTGGAGAAAATTAAAAGAGTGCCTAGATTTCGTAGAAACACGAAATAACAAATTTGATACGAAAAAACAATTATGGATAACACTTTTCAGTCCGTTTTTGCCTAACTGTACCGATTGCAAAAAAATGTTTCGAACAAAAAATGTCACATTTTTAATCAATAACAACTTTCTATTTTAATCATCTATCGATTACCAGCTATGGGATAGAGTTTGCTTTTCATTGAGCTTGAAACGCTAGTTCAAGCCATTATTTTGCTTGAAGAATTTTTATCGATAAAACTTATTATGATCGGACCACATTAGTGCACGTTATATTATATTATTTTATTTGAAAATTGATTTAAGAGGTGCTAACTAATTATATGTTTTTTTTTTTTTTTTTTTTCATATTGGAAACACTAAATTAAAGCACTAAAATTTATAGTAATGGTACTAAAATAACGCATGAGGGAGTTTGGAAAAATAGTCCAGGAATTAAAGCACAAAATAAAGGAACATGTATTACGAAAATTAACCATAAATTATAGAAAGCATCTTCAGTCAATACTTTTATTCTTAAATTCTATCCTTGATATAAATGTTAATTCATAATTTCCAAATACATCTCATTTAGGGACGATTTCTCTCTAGATATAAGATACGAGTGCCTTTTAAGGAGAGATGGCGAAATTTAATTCAAATCAGAATTTTATCTCACATATATTTTAATTTTCGTTGCAAGATTCCTGTAAAAAATTAAAAAATACAAGGTAACATTTTTAAAATTAATTTTTTATAATTTTTGTTTTATTTATTTTCCAAAATGTTAATGCAATAAAAGAAAAAATATATACAAAATTGGCGGCGATAGATAATAAATATAATAATAATCTTAGTAACATTTTTAGCTATTTAGCCGCTCCGGGCAAAAATAATATTTTCCGCCCTTTACAATCATATCATATACAGGGTGTCTTTCTTTTTTAAGTTGACATATGCTTGAAACTCGGTAAATAAATTTAATCGAGGAAAATTTTTCAAAAGAAAAATATTAGTTTTAAAAGTATTTATCTTATACCGGCATTGAATTCGGTCTAAATTTTCAGGTTCAATTAAAACCTCACTCCGATTCATAGCTGACAAACATTACATAAAAGATTTAAATAAAGAAGTTGTTCTTTATAAATACGCAAACATTTTTTGCTTCGAAACATTTTTTGTAAACCGAAAAGCTTAGACAATAATTGATAGCAAAAATCTTGGTTCTTGTGCGTTTGTTCATTTAGTTTGAACTAAAATGGTGTTAATAGAAAAACAAAACACTTTTATTGGATTACAGAAAAATGTTTCGAACAAAAAATGTTACTTTTTAATCAATAACAACTTTCCAATTTAAAATGTTCATCTATCAATTACCAGTTATGGAGTAGAGTGAGCTTGAAAACCTAAATCACGTTTATGTCTGCGTAAGATGTGCGCCTACCAACCCAGCATTTTTCACTCGAAGTATTTTTATCGATAAAAGTTATTTTTTGAGTTTCAAGCATATGTCAACTTAACTTAACTTAAACTTTACTTATCTAAAAATGCACTGTGTTTACGTATTATTTGTACAGTTTCGCTTAAATACATAGATTCCAATGATGTTTTTTCAGTGATTTATTTTAATTATAATGAATTTTTCAGGTTTCGGAATAGCTCTGGTTTTTTTGAGTCCTGATTATCGAGATTACTCTATATCATATTTTAAGGAATTGGGCCATGGGTAAGGAATTGGGCCCCTCCCCCTGAATCGGGCCATGGGTATAGCTCATTAAAAGTTACACGTTATCACAATTTTCAATTATATCGATTATTGTTCTGAATTTTTTTAATATATATAATAAAACTGTTTAAAATGACTGTACCTACTAGAAGGTAAGATCACATATCGTTTTCGTATGTTTACTTACCGTAAAGTAATATGTTTTATATTGATTTGCTCTTATTGTAAAATAAAAATTTTATTTCTCTATTGAAACAAAATAAAGAAAATTTAAAAAAATAATAATAATAATAATTTATCCTTTAAACTTTTATTTGCGTACAATATTTCTAAACGTTTTATTTTATTGAGTACCATATTATTTTCATACTGTTATCATAATAGTCTAGAAACACAAGTTTTTCAAGAAAAATTGTAAAAAAAAATCATTGAACAATCATTTTTCTCTAGAAAATTGTTTTTTCAATACTTTTAAGAAACTTTAAAATTAAATCTTATTTGTTACGATACGATTTTTATTCATTCCTTGCCTTTGAGGATATCTGCAGTATTGACTTTTTAAATGGGGATAATCGGGGAAGTTACTCCCTCTTTAAAATAATTGAAGTAATTAGAAAATAACTAGCAGCCCAAAGTCAATATACATGATGTATCCGTTGGATAACCGCTCTCAGCTAGAATTTATATTTCAAAATTGTTGAAATTTTCTCTGTTTTTTAAAAGGGTTAAGCAAATTGCAAAATATCGGAAAAACTTTTGTCTACGATTTAGATTAAAATCCTTTGCTGAAGTGGAGGAAAGTGCTCTATAATGAACCCTCAGGGAAAAATAATCAATCCGTTATCAGTGATTCCTTAAAGCCATCTAGTATATTTATCGATAGATGGCTTCTAAATGATCTAATTAATCTTTCAACAAAGACTTATGGCGATGTATAAGCTATTTTGTTTTTTGTATCAAAAATATTAATTTTACTGCTATGATAAGACAAATTTCAACGTATGTCGATATTCATCTCTCGAAATAATCCTCTTTATACACGCTAAAATCATTCCTATTTTGTGTGTAAAATTATAATAGGTAAAAAATGATCCTTATCATGTGGCGGATCTTGAATGTGTTGATTTTGATAATTTTACGAGTGATTTTTGTTTTCATACGAATCGTTGATGTAAAAGAACAGTTAATATTTTTTTTGAATTGTTTGATAAAAAATGCAATGGGATCATTTTTACCACCTTTTCTTATAAGGTCAGTCGCTTTTGAGAAATATTGAATAGTTCTACAAATTTGAACAAAACAAAAAAAATTGGTAAGTTAATATTACAACACTTACATAAAGACACCAAAAATATTTCGACGTTATATACATATCTTGAATAGTTTGGCTATAATTACCTTTTTTTTAGGGGGATCATTACAGGACATCTTCCTCTAATTTTGACCAGAAAACACAAAAAATGTGTCACTTGGTGATGACTATTTTTTAAATCGCGTTGTTTAACTTTAATTTCATTTTAGTTAGTTGTTTAACTTTAATTTCATTTTTTATATATTATTTAATTAAATGCAGTCTCGCGTTGAACTAACTAAATAAAATACTTCTAACATTTGCAACGAAAGCTTAGATAATTTTTACTTTCAACGTTATCTTTTGTAGATAAGCTTGTAAGCAGCTTTTTGTTTTTATCTTTATACTCAAAACGATATCAACGATATTTTATAAATAAATTTTATTATGTAAAAAAAAGCATTTTGTTGGAATATATGTGTGAAGTTGGCACCAAGCTATTTGAAATTAGTGTTTTTTCGAATTGTATCAAATTATACCTACCTATCTATCGTTTTTGTACCAAAAGTGAAAAAATTGCATAAAAATCATTCGTTTTCTAGGAATTAATCCCAAGTCAAATTCTTCACATGCGATTTTTAACTTTCTAGTATGCACAATCATCAATTTTGAGAAGAAGTATGTGTGTGTGTGTGTTCGTACGTACGATCGTGTTAATTTTTATCCTAATCGATATCGCGCGAACAAAAATGGTATTCACTTCGTTGAGGTATCGATCTAAGCGTATTAACGGCAATATGATCCGTAAATTTTCGTTATTTCGTAACATTCGTTCGAGTCGTTTCGAGTCTTTATTATACTGTGGGTCACACCAGACCCACCTCACGGCTTTTTTTATAATTGCTGTGCTTATCATAATTGTGCCTGTTATGCTTGCAGAGAAAACACGGATGCTAGGTAATTTATTGCGTTTCTGTCTCTAGCGATGTGACCTAAGATTGTACCAATAAATGTTCTACAGATCGTTGCCTTATCACATAACATGCAAACAATTCTTTTTGAAATATAATTGAGTCATTCATACTTGCGTTTGAAATGTGAGGCTTGAGGAAAATTAAAAATATCTCTTGGAAGGACAAAGTGACCATGCACGAAGTCTTAAAAAGGACAGTAATCGAGGAAATAAGTTATTTGACCAAGGAATCGAATAAAAAAATGCACCAAAAAATTTTTTTGGTGTAGATTTTGTACATAGGATCAATATTGTTAAGCGTTACAAACTTGGGACTAAACTTAGTACACTTTGTTATATTTCATATACATGGTATAAAAACCAACAAGCAATTATGATATAAAACGTAGGTATTTTATGTATTTTGTTGCATTAAGGAATAAATGTTAACCCACAAAGTAAAGAAATATGATTACTCGGAAGTAAAAGGATGCTTCTTACCATTAAAAATTTACTGTAGAATATCTGAAAAAGTAAAATGCATGTTCATATTATTGCATTATTTATATATAACGTACATAAGTACATAACATTATTTATATAAATAAATGTTACAAATAGAATCAGCACAATTACCGGCTGATTCAATAGTATGTTGACAAACTTCGGGCATGAAATTTTTGCATCCGAATAATCAAAAATATTCGTATAAAAATATGGGCTAGAATCTTTCTTTTTCGAGATACACGATCGTTAGCCTTAAGATTTTTTTACAAAACTTTCTGGTAGGTACCTCGTCAAAAATGAAACTTTTTACATAGTGTTTATATGACCTTATTTTGTTACTTTTATGAAAGTTTCTCATAAAAATAATTTACTCAACATTATCTTTATTTTGTTTTTATCACCATGAAAAGGAAAAGTTCAATATCATGTTTTCATGTTTATTGTTTTTTTTTTTTTATGTAAGGAATTCGTAATCTAAGTTTGGTAATGTGTTATTGTATCATCCTGTATAAGTAGGCATGCTTTATTGTACTGTAAAAGCATACAAGTGCAAAGAAAAAATTCTTCAAGCGTGCATATACTATTGTGAAGATTCGATAGAAAAATAAGTCGAAAAGAGTCATAACTGTGTTATGAATAGAATCATAGTTTTGGAGGTAGAGAGTGAAAAGTTTGAATATAATCATTCTTAGCAACATTTTTGAAAATTATATTTTCAACTAGAAAGGCATAAATTTTATCTATAATATAAAAACCGTTTAAAATGTCTCCAAACAAATATCAATTTGAATCATATACTTTATTTTGTAACCTATGATATACGAATATCACACCAGCTACATTTCAGCAAAAACTGATACAGCCACACACACTTTATTCTATTCCATACATACGAAGCGAACCACGTACAATGTATATACTCACCAATAGATGTCAGGAAGAGTCATCTTTTACAGTTGAGGTTTCAGTTTTTTGTGAAAACACTGATAAAACGACGTTTTGAAAATATGAAATCTAACTAGATCAATTTTTCGTCACCGAAACCTCTTGCATACTAAATTTCATGACAATAGTTGGAGCCATTTTCGAGATTGTTTGTTATTATCGTTTAAATATATAAGATTAATTATTGTTTATAAATTATTGCGTATGCTTAGCGAAAATATTGCTCCCTAGCAAACAAAAGTGGCTAAAAAATTAAAAAATTTTCACATCTTAAGTTATTTAATATTTTAAAAATTTTTTAATGTGGCATTTATACTAATATGATTGATCTTAAGAAAAAAATTAAAAAATCTTAAAAAAATCAAATCAATTTAAGAAAATCAAAAAACCCGTTTGCGTAAAATAAAAACAGAAAAGAAGAAACAAGTTCAGTAGTTTAAATTGGGACCATTAACAGTCGGGTCCCATTTAAATCTTGACCGACTCAAAAATTCCCACTAATCGGTACCGATAGTTAAAGTAGCTATTTAAAATACTGAGCTTGTTTTTTTTCATTTCAGTTTTTATTTACGCAGTAGAGTTTTTTGATTTTTAAATTAATTTTCTTATTTTACACTTATTAATTAGGATTTTAAAATTCCTATTTATTGAGATCCCACTTAGTTCGTTGACTTTCATTCACAGATAATGTATGCATTTTTGCATACATATGGCGCTCCTTTGTGGCTAGAGACAAAACGCGTGGTATTTTTTCTTTTTCACAATTTAGGGTGACCGCTATATTGAATTTTCATTACTGCTATATCTTCAGTGAACCTCGCAAGCTTAAGAATAATCGAATGACGTAAGAATCATCAAAAACGCCCCATGTGTTTGATCTCTAGTGTGCCATATAGGAACTCATTTACGTTATGCAGTCGGGTTAAAAGACACATTTTTATAATCTACAATACATCACATTCATATTTTATCCAGTTCAGCTATCACTATTCTAAAAAATTTTGATACGGAATCGTATATAAAAAAGGGTAAAAGTATATGAAGAGCAATTGTTAAAAAAATACGTCCCCATAATTTTTATCAACCTATTACGTAGCAACCAAAACATTTTTTAAATGTTTGGTAACCAGACCCATTATTACGTTATGCTTTTTCTCCTACTATACTTTACTCAATAAAAGTTCTCTTTTTTATGGATACATAAATAAATCTGTGTACTATCTATTTTTTATGATATTTTTTTTTTCTTTTCAGATTTCCCATGAGTCGTCATAACCACATATCCTTATCCATGTAGTTTTATGTTGAGTCGTCGCATATATAATTGAAATCTCATAATAGTTGAGTCGTAAGTTATCAGATTTTTTTTCTCTTGATTTTTTTTTCTCGAAATGGGGGTTTATCTTAAATTGAGAGAAATGGATCCTAATACCTCTTTTCAATGCATGGATACAGAAATTTTATTAAAAGTAATGTATATTTAATAGTAAAACAATTAAGGTCTTACAAGTTTTGTTAAAGGTTAATCAATGAATATTTACAAATTTCAGCTGTAAGCATTAACCTTTTAACGTTATCTTTAAGCCTTGGAAAGGACCATCTTACGTTGTTACAAATATTAAACATTGTCATTTTCGTACAAGCTGTACTCTAAATTTGTAATTTAAAAAAATTATGCATTTTAGGGTATTCCAAAATCGAAGGGAAACGATCTTTTAGTACACTCTTTGTGCAGGATATTCCGTATATGAAGCTAAGTGCTCATAGATTGTGCAAAGTTCCCTTAAGTCACACTTACTCTGCATGTGTAAAAGAAATGTTTTGAATGTTTCCTGTTTGATTTTATTCTGAAGGTAATCGAATTTGCAAAATATTAAGAACGAGGTCGTGGGGGGGGGCTGAGACCCTCGGAAAACCAAAACCCCAACCTAATAGGAAACTAGTACACTTAAAACCCCTTTTATTATAAAGAAACATAAGAAAATCTTGTTTCAAAAATTGGTGCTATTTAGAATTAGGAAGAAAAATAATTTTTTCTTACTTTGGGGTTTAATATGCATGGAAAAACATTTTCTCTGAAATTTTTTTTTTAATGTTTTGAAAAGATTATATTTTGGCCAATTAGAAAAACATATTTTGCATTCTCAAATTCTTTCAGAATTCGATCTGTTGGAATGATAATGTATACTTAACCTGCAGGCTATAGTACCCACTAATTTCCTTTGATTTTAGCTTTATGATAGTTATTTCGAACAAAAGCCTATTTTTCTAACTTTCGACTGAACTATTCGTAGATTCTGTGGTTAAACTACTGCACCATTGTGTCACCATCATTTAAAAAATATGAACTACAATAATACTGAATACAATAAAGAAGGTAAAGACGATATGGCAAGTACAAATAGCAGTAGTGGTATAGACAAAGATAGCAGTACCACTGGCACAACCAGTCAAGATTGTCATGATTCTAAAATAATACTTGATATAAATAAAGATTATGGTAAACCAGGGTATCCATTTCCACTAGTGCTACGATTACGTGTTCTTCAGGTGATTATTGTTTTTTTTATTTATAAATACCTAGATTGTAAGATATTTACTTTAACTAAGTCTGAGGCAATTGGGGAGTAATAGAAAAATACGACTTATTGTTGATGAGTAGAAAATAATCCAATGTGATTTGCAAAAACTGAAAACTTGATAATCTATTACTCTTCACAGCTTTGATAGAAATAGCTGATAAAAGTTGACATTCCAGACTCGGATCATTCTTTTCCATTGAGAACTGCGGATAAATTACCAAGGATGAAACCTGCGGTGGGTTAAATAAAAATCTCCGCAGATTATACAGTGTGCCGCATTTAAGATGAAGATCCTCTTATTTATACGAATATCGATTTGAAATTTTGCACAATCGTGGCAGGGGCACCCATTTATAAAGAATATCGATATTATTTTATACGAATATCGATTTGAAATTTTGCACAATCGTGGCAGGGGCACCCATTTATAAAGATACTTAACCGAAATCAGAACTTTAAACTCAGCCAACTACAAACTGACAAATTGGGCCGATTCTTAATATTTTGCCTAGCGCCAGATATGGTTAGAGATATCGAAAAAGACTATAAGAAATAGTTGCTTAGAATATTTTTTTATACTCATATACCGATTTTCATAACCAAATTCGCCTTTTTCATTATTTTGGTCCCGAGTCTAATTATTACAAGTTTATTGATATATTTGAATGCATAACACTATTAAATTAACAATTTGGGAATTTAGTCATGAAAATCGGTATATGAGTATAAAAAAATATTCTAAGCAACTATTTCTTATAGTCTTTTTCGATATCTCTAACCATATCTGGCGCTAGGCAAAATATTAGGAATCGGCTCAATTTGTCAGTTTGTAGTAGGCTCCATCAGTCAGTTTGTAGAGGTCCCAGCGGATTGGACGTAGTCTCGCCCGAGAAAAAAAAAAACCTCCGGATTTTACATTATATCCACAGGAGCTCCAGGGAGAAACGAGCCTAGAGTTACCAATCGGTTAAAGACGACTCTGCAAGAGTTGCTCTGATTTTCCTTAAATATAGTTAATAACAATGCAGTTTCCTAAAGCCTGATTCTAATCAGTTTCGAAACTAAGAAGCTCCTGATACATTGACTTTTTAAATTTGGATTCATATCTTGGTGAGAGTTAAATGTTGCCACTTGGATTATTGTATCCAAGTGTTAATCTTGTAATCTTTGTTTCGGATTTGCTAAAAGCAACTACTCTATCTATACTTTTAGAAGCATAATCAAAACCACGACTCGACTACGAAATTCAATCTACTAATTGTACTTCATAATTGGTAATGACCAAGATACTTTCTGCAAAATAATTTTCTTTTCATTTTTTTTTTAATTTCCGTTGCAACTGATAAAATTCGGGTTTCCATAACTTACGACTTAAAAACGTCTCGGTCGATCTTTTCATAATATATGACGTCACAAATTTATGCACAGTGGTTTCTCGCACATTCGATGGTGTATACGTCATCAATATGCTAGTTTTCAAAGTATCGTAACATATTTTCTATTTCAATTTTCTTCTGAACTGATTAAAAAGGCTTAACCTATGACAAGTTTTGCTTGATAACTTAATAAACTTATGTCATAATGTCATTTCTTATTAACTATATAAAATAGTACAGTTAAAGATGTTACAAATAAAGGAAAATGAAAGAAAACGCTCGCATTTTGCTAAAACCCCATTTTGCTAAAACTGGATGTTAAATATCATTAGTAAGGCATTAGTTAGTGGTGCAATTGTTTCTATTAGTTAATAAATAATAAATTGTTAATTCAATGGAACGATCAATGTTTAAGTTGACTTCACTATACATATTATAAAACAAAGTCGCTTTTTCTGTCCCTATGTTCCTATGTCCCTATGTACGCTTTAATCTTTGAAACTACGCAACGGATTTTGATGCGGTTTTTTTTAATTTTTAAAAACTAAAAAAGTTGTGCATCGATTAAGATAAAATATTGACACGATATACAACCAGCTTCAAAGATCTATTGTTTTTATCTACTTTTAACCTTCGGAGGGTAGAAAGGTGTAGCGAGAAAGTGGGAAGGAATTATCGAATATTTACAAATATACCTAAGTGGGGTATCAAATAAAAGAGCATGACGTGTAAATTACAAAACTGTTATCCCACGCAAGGAAATGTGGAGGGAGGGGTGCAAGTGGGGATGTTGCCCAGCAAAGCGGGTAGTTCACAGCTAGTACTTTATAAATAGGCAACATAAATTACGTATTCGTAATATATGTATAATAGTTTTCGATTATTTGATATACACTTAACGTTTACGTCATACAAGTTGCCTATTTACTAATTTTTTAAGTAAACTTTAACATTTATCGTTTCATTGAATTAAAACTTTATTTTTTTTAACAAATAGAAATATTTGTACCACTAACTCATATATATTTGATACCCAAGTTTCTTTTCTTTTCCTTTAATAGCTGATTTTAGTAATATCTTTTACTGTACTAATATCTTTCTCGAAAAATATGTAGTCCATTTTGACTCCAAATCAGTTTTATTATTAACTTACCTATACTTCTTGTGTAATAAATAATATACCCAAAACCTTTGTTATTATAACAATATAATATTTCATCTATACTATAATATTGGGAATACATTGTTATGATACTTTATAAAAGGTTATTACATTTATAAATTATGTGCTCTTCTGTGTTGGGTCGAGCAAGATGATATTGTGTATTTCAAATATAATTATTATCAATATCTACCTCTTGTGAATGAATATTTATTTGAAATCAAACACAATTTTCAAAACTAATATTCTACTGATTTAATTTATCTCATACAATTAATTAAATGAATAAATCTAGAGGATTTTGATAATAAATTCGATAAATTTTTGGGAATGACTAATTTTTTAAAATGTTTCTTTTGTAGTAAAAATACAGAAAAGGAGTTTTACGATTTCGGAACGATCGGATTTTTCTCTAGATTGTTCTCTTTGGTGACGTTTTCTTGAATGTCTCAGCTTCTGTTGTTCGGATTGACAAAAAAGAAATTGTTTGTTAAGAATTTCTGCATCGACCGAACCTTGAAAATAGCAAAGTAACTTCATAATCTCAAGAAAACCGCTGTAATCTCTATGATCATAAAACTGATAATAAATTTTAGCTAGATACATTATCGTAATTTTGAGAAAAACGAATTTTTCTGAAAAATTTCAACAGCTCGTACAATTCAAGTAAATCATCAGACTTTAACTTTTTTTTTAAATTGCAGGTTTTTGTATATACTTTGGGATAGTGCGAACGATTTTTTTTCAAAACCTGATTATGAGCTGGAACATTGTAACTTAAAAATGAAAAAAACTTGAAAAAATCCAGATTTGGATCATGAAATACTTTATAAACTTTTTTGTATTTTTATAAGAAATAGTCATCGTTAGTTGTAGCGGTACAAAAAAAAAAAATATATATATATATATAAATGTAATTATAACTTCTATAAGTGGGATGTATCTTGTATAGATACATAACACACAATGACACTATGACTACTGTGGTTTGAGACACTTTTCTTAGGAAAAGGTAACTATGCCTATTGTGGTTTTTATGCGTTCGTACCCTAATCCACGGGTTGGTTAGTCATGAATAATGGGGTCGAGTGAGCACGGGTCTGCGGGTCTTAAGCCTTATTGTTGAACCTTGAGGTTACGTTCAATCACTAATCCTCAGAAAATCTGCGAAATTCTAAAAAAATTTAGATAATGTTCTGTTTACGCTAATCATCTTCTCCAAATTATGTTAACGTGAGACTCTAGACACACGATAGTGTCCGTATAACCTCACCGTCTACGTATTAGAATAACGTAAAGTCATTTTTAAAAGCTTTTTTTTTACTTTTCCATGTACACTTATTCATGAAGGTCCTATCTTTCGTTTTTGAGCAGGTTGATCGTTTGTTTGCAAAAAGTCAACTTTTACTATCTCAAGATGGTAAGAGTATACTTTACCTAGCTCTAGTTAAGTTGAACTAGTACTTGTTGATCAAATTTCAACACTTTTCGTTTTTAATAAACTTTTACTGAAAGACAGTAATAGTCGACTTTACCTACTAAATGTCAACTCTTAATAGAGAATCAACTTTTACTGTAACATATACATACAGTGTGTCGCATTTAAGATGAATATCCCCCCATACTTTCCTTATTTATAGGAATATCGATTTGAATATTTGCACAGTCATAGAGGGGGATGGGTCACATTTTCTAAGATATTTAACCGAAACCCGAACCTGAAACTCAGCCTATACTACAAATTAACAAAAAGGAGAAAGTGTTAAAATTTTGCCTAGCGCCAGAGATGATTAGAGATTTCGAAAAAAATTATTACAAGTTTATTGAAATATTTGAATACATAACACTTTTAAATTACCAATTTGTCCAGTTTTTACATTCCACAGATACAAAATTAAAAAAGAATCTTGTAATAATTTTATGCAAAGACCAAAAAATTAAAAATGTGAATTTTGTCATGAAAATAGGTATATGGGCATACAAAAATATTCTAAGCAACTTTTTCAAATAATTTTTTTCGATATCTCTAACCATCTCTGGCACTAGGCAAAATTTTAAGAATTTGCCTTGTCAATTTGCAATAGGCTGAGTTTAAGATTCATGTTTCTGTTAACTATCTTAAAAAATGAAACCCACCCCCCTATATTACTGTGCAAATTTTCAAATGGTTTCCTATAAATGACGAAAATGTGAGGATGTCTTCATCTTAAATGAGACACACTGTATAAATATATACATATGATTTAAAAACTAAAAATATTTTTACAGATTGTATGCGGAATAACAGCAGTGGTAATGGGAGCCGTAGCATGTATTGAAGAACGTGGAAAATTTAATTTAAGCATTGGAATTCCCACTGGAATAACAACAATTTTAGCTGCATGTAAATTTCATACGTAAAATTTTTCATTTAAATGTAGGAATAAAATGCCCGCTAGGTAAAAAAATGTTATCAAAAGTTTTTTGGCTATTTTAAATCGATCTTGTACACAGAGTCACAAAATATATTCAATTAGAAAAATTACGACTTAGAAAATAAAAAAATTAATGGGAATTTTTATCAAAAATCTTATTATTTTCAGCGTTCAGCATCTATTGCAGTCGTGGTTTTGGTGGCTATCAACCAAGACCATTTCGTGATGAAGTATTTGAGTTAGAAGGATTGGAAGGCTATGTAATATCATGTTTACGAGTTCTTGGACCTTTAACAATTGCGATACCAACCATCTTATTTTGGATAATGGCCTTTTTATTACATGTAGCATCATTATTTTTAGCATGCAAGTAAGATGTAATGCTTTCATGTTATATAATTTGATACCTTCATTTTAATAAATTTGGCTTCACAGAGACCCAATATATTATTTTTGAAATCTGCCCCACATATGTCTTTTTTATGGTATGAGTAAAAGACATGTTACGCAGGGCCGGATTTAAATTTCTGCCGCCCTGGGGCACTGAAGAAAATGCCGCCCCATGACTGAAATTTTATTTTAATAGTTTTGATATCTTATTTAAAAAAAAATTAGAATAACTAATTAATTGCAGAAAATTTATTATGTATTACATATTATTTATTACTGTTCTTTTAAATTTAAATTAATTAGTGTTATTGTATAATTCTCCAATTTTAGGCAAATTCATTGATCAATTAAAGTTTCTGTTATCAAAAAGACATAGATAATTTGAAAATATTTTTAATTCTTCAAAAAAACTATATTTCTGGAATTTATCAATTCCAGAAAATAAAAATATCAAATTTTATTTTTGCAAACCTTTATGGAAATAAATTAATTAAACTATTTTAATTGTTTTCACTTAAGTTTCCTATATTATAATATATAAAATTTTGATTTGATACATAATGCATAAATTATATTTCTTGAAAAATAAAATGTTTATTTAAAAGAATTAGTTAATTATATATTGTATTGAAAATATTTTCTCACTTTCCAAATTTTGCCGCCCTAGAAAATTTGCCGCCCTGGGCACTAGCCCCGACTGCCCCTAGTGTAAATCCACCACTGCATGTTAGTATATCAACAGCTTGACCCTTAAAATTTTCTAGCTTTAATTTCTTCGTGAATTAGTATAATATTAGTCGATAAGATAGGCGTTCAAAGTATACATAAAAGGGCTTATAAATTCTCCAATATATGTGGTTATGCTAACATTCATTTGAGATTTGTTAGAAAATTTCAAAATATCTATATAAGTTTCCCCTTTTTACTTCGTTTTTATAATACCAATGTTTCATTAATCGCCATGTTGTAAATGATAAAACTGTGCTATCGGATTTTGTGTTCAATCCAATTTCAGTTATCGTACGCATCGCACCGTTCGTTCAATAAAAATACGACTTTATACAGAGTGGCTTTTTTTAACTGGACATATGCGTGAAACTCTAAAAATAAGTCGAGAAAAATGCTTCAAACGAAAGATATTAATTTCCAAACACACATCTTATACGTGTATCTTCTAATTGAATCATAGTTTTCCGATTCAATTAAGACCTGCCTCTAATTCATAAGTGGCAAACATAGACAAACACTTTAAATTAAACAGTTGAAGACAAACAATTGTCTGAGTTAATTGTTGGAATACCATGCATAAACAGTGTTGATTACTCTATCACATTACACATACATACATGTCACACATACATAACTAGTATAACTAATATTCCCATATAATACATACTATACAATTTACGCCTAATTTGCCCCCTTATGGGTAAACAGTGATGTTTACGAAAAAATGTTTCGAACAAAAGTTGTATATTTTTTGATGAGCAACATTTTTTATATTTAAACTTTTGTTCTATCTTTAACGCTTTACAAGATGGGTCCTACGGATCCAAAACTCAATTGACCTATGTTGCTCATTTACGAACTTGACCTTAATTTTTACGTCCTAAGTACGCTGTAAAAATTTCACCTTGATATCTCTTTTTGTTTTTGAGTTATCGTGTTGACAGACAGACGTACAGACGGACAGACGGACAGACAACTGGTAATGGATTAATTAGGTGATTCTATGAAAATCTATACCAACATTTTTTTCCTAGCATTAATATTTTTAAGCGTTACGAACTTGGGACTAAACTTAGTATACCTTACATATTACATATATGCATGGTATAAAAATTGTCCTTTAGAAAAACGAAAATATTTTTTGTTTGAAACATTTTTTTGTAAATAGTTTAGACAGTAATTGGTAACAAAAATACCCTATAAGACCCTTTAAGAACTACATATCATATTTTTTGCGCGTTTCTTCATTCAATTTGAACAAAATTGGTTTTTATAGAAAAATTAAACATCTTTTATTGGAAATTTATTTTCGAAGAGTGCTTAGATTCCGTAGAAGACTTGAGAATACAAATTTTTTGATAAAAAAATTCCAGTCCGAAGTTTCCAGTTCTTGCCTAAGCTGAACGGTTTGTGGAAAAATGTTTCGAACAAAAAATGTTACAGTAATGGATTAGATTAAGCTTTTCATTCAGCCTGAAAACCAGGACCAAGTTTAATGCCTGCGTAAGATATACCCTCATAGACCCAACACTTTTTTGCTTGTAGCATTTTCATTGATAAAATTTATTTTTCAAGTTTCCAGTATATGTCAAGTTAAAAAAGACACCCCGTATATCAGGTACATTTGGTAGTTGAAAAATGTACCCCGGACGGAATTGGTTACGCCTTAACCAACCGAGCTACCAGATCTAAATTAATTCTGAAAATTTTAGAGGTGCCCGACTAGAAATTTTCACGTGCTCCCACTTGGGACCCAGCTTGGTTTCCCAATTGGGACCCCAAATTGGGCTGTAACGCAGAAACTTATTTGGGGCCCGGTGGGGCAATCCCTATTGGTTCCCGATTGGGCAGTCCCTATAGGTTCCCGAATGTGCAAGCCCTATGGGTTCCCAATCGAATAATCTCGGTCTGTTCCCGCTTAATTTACCTTATTGTAAATCATTTGCCCCTTGTTAATCAATACAATCATGATGTAGCCTATAGCTTCAAATTAAAAATAAACTGAAAATTACCAAGCAAATTTTTTTATTTATAAATTTATAAAAATACAATAGATCCAGTCAATAGAATGATCATTTTTTTAAACGAAGAAGACGATGGCCATCCCAATCTCGAGCATCTTGTATCACTGTTGTCATTGCCTTCAAAATTTCTTTATCGTCTAGTGGGTTTTCGGGACTGGAAGCTAGTTTTTTAATAAAGACATCTATAATAATTAAAAAAAAAAAAATTATTAATGAAAGAACTATTTTTTTTAATAATCACAATATAACTTGAGATCGAAATTTTTACCTTGTATACTTGAATAAAAACTAGTGCGGAGTTCTTTCACGAAATCTTCTGATCCGTAGACGTTCAAGTTCAGATTGTACATAACCTCAATCTCCAAATGTTTGTTACACATGTGTCAAAATGTTTGTTACACATGTGTCAAAATAATAAAATTCAATTAAACGTAAATGCACTTAAAAAATTTTATGATATAGTATGATGCTGAATTTTTATAAATTAAAATACCAAAAAAAAAACTATTAAAAATCACTTATTTTCGATTCATACTCGACCGTACATAATGTGTTTTTATTATGACAAATAAAAAACTTCTCGTAGCGCCATCTGGTGAAATGTTTTAAATAAATAAAACGCGGGAAATTCAAAAATGAACAACTGATACTTTTGATGCAAATAGAAGGGAAATAGGAATAACTTAATATTAAGAGAAAAAAATAGATTATGTAAAAAACGAAAAGTTTATAAATACTCAAAGTACAGAGTTAAAAGTGAAGTAAAGCGTTTTGAATTAAAACTTTTTTAGGGAAATTATTTTTTTCTAAATTTATAACTATTTACTTACTATAAAAAAATAACTTAAACAAAAAAAATTAATTGAAAAATTATGATTGTTTTTAATAAAGTAGGAAATTTTTTTAAATCAATTAACTGTACTAAGATTAAGAACATATATATTTGCTTTATTCAAAGCAATCAAATTTTTCAAAATCAGGTAAAAATAGAGTAAAGATTATTTAATTTTTACACCGGGCTATCCCAACGTGTTCCCAACCAGGTCCCACTCAAACAAAACCGTTGTGTTTGTCATTTAATTTAATTTGGGCTTTCCCAATAAGTTACCAAATAGGCCCCAGTTGGGAAAAACTATTTAAAATCGCCTATTTTTACATTGGGCTATCCCAAAAGGTTCCCAATTAGATCCCAATTGGGATAGACCTATTTTAATTTAATTTGGGCTTTCCCAATAAGTTACCAAATAGGCCCCAGTTGGGAAAAACTATTATAAAATCGCCTATTTTTACATTGGGCTATCCCAAAAGGTTCCCAATCGGATCCCAATTGGGATACACCTATTGGGCCATGCCCCAACAAATCCCAAGCGGGCCCCAATATAAGTACTGGGACAATTTCTAGTCGGGTGGTTGCTAGATTATTTAAATAAATAAATGACTTTAAAAGTAAGCATATAACATTTTCTTATGGGAAAACGGTAGATGGATGATATGTTTTCATAGATTCCTCCAAAACTATTCGGAAGAAATTAAAAAAAAACACCTTAATAAATTATTGAAAACAAAAAAAAGTCGTTGTGCCCTAATTATGAAAGCACGGTATTGGGGGCACAAATTAAAAAATATATATATTTTTTCAATTTTGATGGCGAATTATATTATAAATTGACAGTATAAGAAGAAAAGTAAGAATAAAATTTTTCGATATCTGGAGTAATTTTCAAAATATCGAAAACTTTGTTTAATTATTTACCTATCGATATTTCAAAAACCAAGGCAGATATCGAAAAATTGTATTCGTATTTTTCGACTACATTCATGAAGTTATTACAAAATGCATCATCAAATTTGAAAATAGAGTACAAATAATTTCGACCCTTAGTCTAAAATTGCCTTGGCGCTCGTACCACCTTAACTAATTTTCTATATCTTGTATGTTTCAGAGCATTATCCACATCTACATTATCAACTATCTATTTCATTGATACAGCGTCTTCAACATTAGAAGCATTATCAATAATATTTATCATTTTATCAACAGTAGTCTTAACATCTTTATTATGCATACTTAAAATCGAATTAACATACGATCCAGATTGACCCGAACAACATTTGGGTGAAATATCTGTAACAGGTGTTAGTGGTATCAGTATGGTTACATTACCATGTGCATCATCATCAACAGTTAGCAAGCATAAAATGTTGAATACGTGCCGTTCGAAAAACTCTAATAAATCATAGCAGGAAGATTGTGAATATTTGGAAAAATTATATAGTAAATAATTAATAACTGATGTTGTGCTTTTTGCTTTGATTTTAAAAGTTTTCTTAAATAATTTTTATCAGTGTGTGATAAAAATATGTGTCGTATGTGCAAATGTACGTACAGTGGCGGTTTGAAGAGAAAACGTGTAAGCTTAGGCCCAGCCAAACTATTCTATGTAAAGTATAATGTTAGGCTGATTTGAAAAGATTCAGTTAGCTCCGCAGCTTTAAAGGCCTGTATTCTCAAAAAAATTGCCATTACAAAGGATATCTAAAAAAGGTTCGAAATTTTTTTGACTAAACAAAAGCTGAAAACAAACAAGAATTGTGTAGACATAATAATATCGTGATTCCATTTGACAGCTAATTATGGCTAAAAATAGTTGTAGTTTCAGGGAGTTATCCTGTTAGGGAGTGTCTGGAGAGCAATTGGTCTTTTTCCGCCCGTTTAACCCGCCACTGTACAAATATTTAATACTTTGTATGAAAGTATTGTACAAAAAGACTGGATTGATTGTACAAGTAGATATTGTACATACAAAAGGCATGATAATTTTTCGTAAACAAAGATATTCTTTAATTTCGTTTTTAAACTTTATATTTTTAAAAAGCTTGTACAATGTATATAAATTAAACTTCGTTAAGTTTTAAAATATTATGTTTAAAAAGAGATAAATGCTATATGTAAACGAAAGTCGACAAGTTTTCAAAATTTTTAAACTATTAATTTTAATAAACGATAATAGTTAACGAATGTATATGTAAAACTTGCTGAATATTTTGAAATGTGTTTCAGTGATCATTTAAAGCTAATTAATAGACAAAATGGTTAAAAAAAGAGAGTCTCTTGTATCAGTTATTGTTAATAAAAAAAAAATGTATATGACTGAAATTCCAGCTTGAATCTGATTTTTACAGTTCAAATACCTACACCCGGAAGACTAAATGAAATTATCTTATAATAATGTTGGAAATGAAGGATAAATTGAAATTGGGGACAAATTTAACTTAAAACTATCCCGATTACTAAACTATCCTCTTTTATTTTATTATTACTCATTTATTTTTATCAAGCGAAAATAAATGAATTAGAAGCGAACAATTAATTAATAATTGTGATCTAATACATGCAATTTGCAGGTTTATTTTTCCTTTTTTATAAAAGTTAATTCATCTTAAGCTACGGTGAAACAAGAAATACCAAACAGTAGGGCTGAAAGTAGAGCAGAAAAAGTTCCGTGAGCAAAATCAAATTAGGGGGACCCATAAAAAATCACTCGTTAAATATTATTGTGGAAATGCAAAGTAAAAAAAAAAAGTACTTTTTCGATCAAAATTTTTTATTGCCATCTTATACTTACTTGAACGTCGTGGCCATACATTACTGAAAATCTGGAAAACGTGATAATGTCAGGGATTTCAAATGTTACTAGAAAAGTCATGGAAATGTCAGGAAATTTCGGGAGAAAAAAATTTTATCATTTTCGAAGCAAACTTCTAAAAGTATTTTTATAATTTTATTTTTCTATCTCGAATTATTATCAAAAAATGGCGCATGGGAATATGTTAAGTCACAATTAGTTTTAAAATTTTTCATGCTCTTTATTTGTAAAATTTTCGTTCCAATTTCTTTCAAAGCAATTTAAAAATACCAATTATGTCAGGTAATTTTTGAATTATTAAACTTTAAAGTCAAGGAATTTCATTTTGGAAAAAAAGTGGCTACCATGTTGTAGAAATAGTCATGTTAATTCACTCAAGATATGTTTTACAACCTCTTATTCCTAAATTTTACTGTATCATATTCATTTATTATTTTATTAAAATTAATCTTGCGCGCTCTTTGATTTGCGATGGACAGTATCGCTGAGTCTATCTTGTATCATTGAGTCACGCAAAAAGTTTTTGATCAATTTTCAATTCGCTTGAGAAAGTTCGCTCAGCTTTCAGAGTAGTAACAGAGACAGTTAGGAATATCAGAAGTTCTGTGTATGTACACATTCAGATAATTGGACGACAATGTCACATTCTGAATGATCAAATAAGGGCCCTCGACTACCCTATACCTATTGTAGTTTTGGCTCTATAACATCGCATTACTGTTCATTTTTGTGTCTGGTCGTGTTATATTAACGATAATTTTGGTGTTATAACTTCATCGCTGTTGAAATACCCATAATAAATGTTAAAACATATTATTTATAGCTATTATGTATATCAATGTAACATATTTGTTGAATTTTTTATACAAAATATAGAAAAATTTAATTTTTTATAATTTTATTATTAACTAACTGAAAAGTAACTGAAAAACCAAAATTTGGAATAAGAAAAACGATTTATCTTTAATTTTTTATTTATTTTTTTTCTATGTAATTAGTTACACAGTTTAATAAATTTAAAAAAAATGAAATTATGAATAAATTAAGTTTGATTTCAAAAATCATGTATCATGTTTTTAATTTCATTTTACTTCAAAATATTTTCGTGAAAATAAATCCATATAATAAAATTGAGACTTTTATTTCACTTAAAATTCTGCCCTTCCTTTTAAATTCTTTTGGAACAAATAAGAATTGTTTCTAAAATGATGACGTTAATTTTTATTTGTTCCATAAATACTTTTCTGTTGCTCGACTCCTTGAATTTATTAATAATTCCATTTTTCGTCGTATAATTAGTTTTTTTTTTTACACATTTTTTCATATATTTTGAAAGGCAAAAGCCAGTTTTGTCTCTACAAATTGAATTTTTTATCGATAGATGGTGATTAGTAAACATGTGTAATTCAAATATACCGTACAAAATCAACCAGAATTATTTCTTAGTGTTAAAAATACCTACTGGTCATTTTCTTCCGTTACCAACATGACTAGTTGAAATTAAATGAAAACTATTTAAATTTCAATTTCTTTTTTAGGAAGTAAGTTAATTTTAAGGATTACAACGTGAAGAAAATGGGTAATTATGTTTTTTATAGTACCATCGCGTAGTTACTTCTAAGGCACCTTATAGTGTTTTTATCGATATACTTCAATTACAAAATATGCCTACAACATGGACACTAACGAATTGATGAATAATATTTGAAAGCAGTGCAACTAAGAATTTTATTTTATATAGATAATTGCAATTTTCTAGCTAACTTTTTAGTTTAATGCCAACTTAATCTAACATTGCCCGTTTAAAATTTAGATAATCCGAGAAATCTATGTATAAACTTCAGTTATACATAGCACTGAATTATTTTTCAATTAGAGATCAATTTTAAAATCCGTTCTCTTTTTAAATTTATATAAAAAGAGTCAGTTTTATTTTGTATATTACCTAACTCTTGACAGAGTTAAAATTATTTAAATTAATCAGGGTAAAAGGACGAAGTCATATTTTCTCGATAGTCTATTAACGGTATTAGGTATTAACTGAAATATATAATAAAATATGTAATCAACATGTGTATAAACAATATTATTACAATATAAATAGGCTTTTGTCCTAAATTTGAAAAATTGGTTTATACGTTGTGTAAGTATCTGATTTACACCAAAAAAGTATTATTTAAAAAAAAAAACGATTGACCTTGTGTATTTTGCATTTAAAAAAACCAATTCAACCCGGGGCGGGGCGCATACAATCATTTTTGTATATGCAGGTTTACAAGTATTTGCTTACAAGTTTGTATTTGTAGCTAACATAGCCATTCATATGGGGTGACGTAGTACCTTCAAAGTAAATCTGATTGATTTTTGCTGTCACGTGACCGGATGTATAATTTTATAGAATTTATTTATTTTTAAATAGTAATAATAATCCTTATATTTTATAAAAATTAATTTTGTTATTTATTATCAACATATCATCATTAATCATTTGATTCTTTTATCAGACCCATGTATTCTTAGTGGACAAAAGCCTCTTGTTCATTCAGTGACTCGTTAAAACAAAAACAGTTTCTTGCCCATTCTGTAAGCTTGACAATTGTGAATTGTTCGCCTTTGCCCTAAAGTTGTCCGTATTTTTAACAACTTAATGTAATAATTAATTTAGCTGTTGAATATTTTAGCAAATTTGAGGGTTTGTCATCTTACAAATTTGACAACTCATTTCTTCTCCTTGACAAATCCAGAGACAGAGGTATAATTTTTTGTTTTGGGATAAATAACTTTCAAGATGATAAAATAAATGTACAGGCAGGTACGCATATCTGTACAAATTAAACCACTGCCTGGACAGTGGTTTAACAGTTAGTCAAAGCATCAATTTCTTATAAACCGGGAAAAACAATGGCAGATAAAACTTTATGGCAAAAACTTTATTTTGAAGTAAACCGGGGAAAAAATCGATCCTAACCGGATAAACTCCAGTGCGATTTTCTTATTACAGCATGTAGTTTTACGGAAAAATATGACGGCAGTATGGCGGTAATTTAAAATTGAGCGTGGGAGAATTCCCGAAAATTGCAATAAAACAGTATTAAATAAGTAAAAACTGAAAAAATTTCTGCCGCTTGCCAAATAACTGCCATAAAGACCGCACAAAAGGTATATACCACGCAGCAGAAAGTTGAGGTTTATGAATTTTTTAATGCGCATATTCTAGAATAACTGTTTTTGAAGAGAGTATAATTATTTCACATTATAACCGTTCCTGGTGGTCTTTTGGTATCGTTTAAATAATTCTGCCTCATTGTCACTTTTTCAAAACTCTATTAGTTTCTTGCAAAAGTTTATTTTCCCTGAATATTTCGTGGTTGTAAATAAAAACGCTACTTTACAATACCTTTTTTACAATATAACACCTTTTACCTTTAATAATATAACAATAATAATTTCTAACTTAATATAAAGTAACTTGTTTTGTGTGAAATTATTTTTTGATTAAGTGCATACAAAATTTTAGTGCTTTAATGAAGGTTTTTATCTATTAACATTGTAATCATAATTTTGTGTGAAAAGCAGACAAGGCGGATCATTTAATAATGAGCAACTGAGCGATGAGCAAATTGAAAATTCGGAGTCATCGGGTCAAATTACGTAGCAAAACACTCCTTGTTCGATGGGGCCTGTAAATGTATACGAAACCCACTCAGCGCCTACACTAATCCTCAATAGAACAACAATAGCTCCGTTTTAATTAGATGATCTGCTTTGCCTTCTTTTTTTCTCTAAATAATTTTTTCAGAATACTTAACAATATTTTCATTAACATTTTATTTTTATAGAAAAATATAGTTTTATAGGTGTTGTACATTGTTTTCGATGTATTAATTTATAATTTTGGTTTTTTTTTTTTTTTTTTAAATAAAAATTCTACTCATATTAGATATTGAATAATTTTTTCGTTAAAAGATTTTTTCAACAAAATAACGAATATACTATTTAAACTCGTTTACTATAAAAATATATTTCTTCGTTAAAATATGCTTAAACGTAGTATAGCCACGATTTTACGGCACAATTATTTTGCAGCTATTTTGCTTTTAAATATTCGAGTTCATTTTTGGGAATGGAAGTCGAATCTCTTACTTTTTACTTTTTCTATAGCAAGTAACCTAACATTCGACGAATGCACACATAAAATTTTTATGTTTTTTTGTTCATTTTGTCGCTCTTAGGTCTACAGATCTCTAAAAAAAATCCGAAAAAATATATGTGCAAAAATATACTTTTTTTTAAACTTAGAATTGAAAAAGAAGATATTTGAAAATTAGAGTATATTTTTATCGAGCTGATATTTGGGGATATTTTACATTATAAATTCTTTGAGGATATATGTAACTAACATTCCGTCATAATCAAGGTGTGGAAGTTCAAACTGTAATGAGAGTCTACCGTGAAAGTGTATAGAATCTTCACTCTCTCTTAGTGCAATATCGGTGTTGCCAATGTCTAAAAGCTAGATTACCTGAAAATTGTTTCGAAATTACCCAATTTAACCCCAAACCATTATAATCGCTTTCTAAAGTAAATCAAAGTTAAAAATTTCTGAATCATACCACTATATTATAAAGGCAATTGATAGAATTTTTTGCTTTTGACTGTAAAAATTGTGCTAAAATGCAATAAATTTGATAAATAATATATGAAAATCTATTAAAATACAAGTAAAAACGTAAATAGTTTAAATTTTATAAAATATTTAATTACCCGTTTTACCAATTAATTGGAATCTCGTTAACTCTAACGTGAAGGGAAATGTAAACAATTTCGAGTTTACTGCTAAAATTTTGAGGCTCAGCGGGAGGCAATGACTTTTTTTTCGACTTACTGAGGATTACGGCTTAACGAGGTTCGAGTTGTTGAGATTCCACTTTAATTTTGAATAACTGGATAGTACCCAAATTATCCGAAAAACGGGTAATTACCCGGACATTGGCAACACTGAGTATCATTTCAGTTTAAACTATCAATAACACCTAATGGTTAAGGTTGGAGGTTTTTAGAGTATTAAAAAGCAATATTTTCATTTTTAGCCTATCCAATTCATAACTTATCCAAATAAGTGAAGTACGATTTCATTTCTAAATTGGCTACCTATGATCATGAGTATATGCAACCTTAGTGAAACAATTAGAAGTAAGCCAAATTAATGCGAAAGTTAATCTAATTAAAAGTTTTTTTTATGATGTTATGCTTTATAATTTACGAAATGACTTTTTTTTAAATAATTTTTTCCAGTATTAAAAATCTATTTACAGTTTTCATTATCTACATTATTGGCTGAAAGTTTTCATAACTTTTATGGTGTAAGGTGTGGCACTTGATAATTATTCTTAAAAATTGTTGATAATTATTCTTAAAAATATTATTTCAAAATAATTTCATTTGCACGTATAGTGAATTGTGAAATATGCTTTCAAAATTATGTATTTTAATTTTATCAAGAGCAACTATTTAATATTTTTCAATAATTTATCACTAGTTTAACAGTATGTAAAATATTTATAATTTTTTAAATTTTAGTCATAATTTTTATAGAACAAAATAACAAAAACTGTTTTTTTTTATTAAAAATATGACTAAAATTTTAGTTTAATTTTTTTACTTTTTTATATTTTATATATTTTTTCGGTCTATTTTTTGTTTTTTTGTTTTAATTCTCTACATACTATAGTTTTTTTGTTAGATTTTCGGACAAATCTTTTTAATAAAGACTAAATGGTTTACGTTTCGTTATATCAGCACTTTTAGATTTAAAATTCATCATTTTCTGTCGACGCCCAATTCTAGAATTTGGACGTTCTGCAGGTACGATATCTGGTTGTATGATACCTAAGCTCGAATAGTCATCTGTAATTAATCAAATTTTTATTAATAACAAAAAAAATCATTTTAAATTAAACTGAATTTATAAACCGATATCTAGTCTGGATATTATTTATTACCAGTTATGCTCCAAAAGGATGGCTGAAATACGTTCAAACAAGAACTCACACAAAGGTACAGTGGAGAAAAATTTTTATCCCAGGCCAGGTAAAATTTGCTATTCTCATTTTAATGGGAAGGTTATTTTTTTACCTTCCCTCGGACTATATAAATTTTTGTTGTTCCTGTGTACCTGGTTTAAAAATTAAAAATTAAAATTAACATTATTTTCGAAAAATAAAAGTACCCAGGGCAGGTAGAATATGAATGCCTATAATATATAAAAATTTCAAATCGATAGAGTAAAGGGTATAATTTCAGTGTTTGAAATGCAATTATAACTTTAACCATTATTATCTATAAAAAACCGCTTTTCTTTACTAATTTCTTTTTCGACAAATAAATATTTAAAAGGGTTCTAAAAAAAATTATACAGTTTCACGCCAATCAATGAGTATTTAAAATTTGTACATAGCAGCCTTAACAGCAAATTTTATCGATATCGATCTTTTATTCAATTTTGTTATAAAAACACGTAAAAGATTTTGCTATATTTTAAGTTGAAATGAAGAATTTTAAGAGGGAATGAATAATTTTAAAATGAAGATGAATTCGATAACAATTGAAGGCGAACTTTTCTTAACTTCGTTTCGTTTCAGGTTTTTTTATCATCGATATTTATCGAATTTGGCTGGAAGTGTTATGTGAAGCATCCCAACAATTAATATGTGTGATTAAAGAGTTATTCTGGCCTATTCTTTAGACAATAGCCCTTTTTCAGACTGGATATCGGTTTTTTATAGAATAAATTAAGACGATTTTTGTGTAAACTGACTAAAAATTATCAGCCAGTCCTGATATTTATATTTGTATGAATGCAAACTCTGATAGAATCGTTAAATTGTTTCTTATATCTTGAATCGATGAGACTTTTGATAATTTTTTGAGTAGCGCTATTAAAGAAAAAATTTCAACAACAGACGACCACGATAGGGGCTTAGTCAAGATCCCACTCTCTCCTTATGTGTTAGGAACGCAAAAAGAAACTGAAATTAAAAGTTACACAGAAAAATAAAATTATGCCGGTATACCATTTGATTGGTGCCAGTGCAAATGATTCAGAGGGGCTATCATTTTGATTATCAGTGTATATGGAAGTGATAAATTCGAGTAAAGTGAATTATGATTATGTTGGTGATTAAGCTGTAGTGGATCAAACAGTTTTTTTAATTAGCTAACTTTTGAAGAGTATGATAAACCACCTAAAGTAAAAATGAAGCAGTTAAAATAATTATTACGTCATAATAATTACGACTAAATTAAAACAAATTAAAAGAAAAAAATTGTAAATTCGCTTTATTTCAGCAATATTCATTTGATATTGGAAACATTTATATATTTGAGGTAGTCCTCATTTTGTAAAAATTTGTTAATAATAAGTAAATTTTAAAACTTATGATTATCAATGTAGATACCTAAATTCTAAATAGATGAAGAAATTTTACATTTAACTGCGAAAATTTCTAGTATGATGGATTCTGTTTTTTACATTAGATTCTAGACGGTATTTATAAACTTCCTGAACAATGCAGATTATCGGGAGATAATTTCCCTCGTTTGTGAATTTAAAAAAATAAATAAATTTTTTCAAATTTTTTAAGATATCTTTACAAGTTTTTATAAAATAAAAATAAAATTGAATTTTTTTCAAAATCAGGATGCTCATGTCTCCAAGTACTTCGAGGAATTTTTTTGACATCGAATTCGTGATCCCAAAAACTCCTGCGTAACCATTTTCAGTCCATTGGGTGCGTTATTGACGGGATAATAATAATTTTTGTTGGGGAAAATAATAATTGCCTAAACAAGTGCAAATCACAAAAAATGCATTTTTTAATTCACAAATGAGGGAAATTAATAACCTGTAATGTTCGTAAAGTTATTACTTATTGTTGTTGTTTACATTTAATCATGCACACGAAAAGTTTGTAAATACCTTCTAGAACCTAATGCAAAAAATCGCTCGATCCATCTTACATTAGAAATTTACGCGGTTTTGTGTTAAATTTCCTCGTCTAAAAAATAATGTTCTACCATTGAACTTATACCTAGGTTAATAAGAGTTTAGTCAGTAGGTAGTTAGTGTTTTTAAGTGGAAGACTTCTTAATACATTTATAGAACATTTCATAGTTTTTAGGATATTTTTTTCCACTTTGGTGTTCGAGCTACATATCCTTGGAAAAAGTATGCTGAAAAACATATCTTAAATACGCGAAAAATACATAAGCTCACGAGAACATAAATCTACATGTAAAAAACTTTGAAGGAAACTTTTAAATTTAACGTTAGATGGTCGAACTGATGTGGTTTGAGTTAATTGATTAAATTATAGGTTTTTTTTGACTCGAATTAGATTAGGATTTGATTTTTTCTGAGGAAAGGACCTCGCACAAATTAGATGTAATCTGCATTTCGGTCAAACTTTTTCAAATTTTGGTAAATCATAGTTTAAGTCATCCTTAAGAAATGGTCACAAGTCATGAAAATGACAGGATTTCATGTTATACCTAAATTAAAGTTGGAAAATGTACTCATTTGTATAAGATTTGCCTATGTGTGTATAGGAAAATACATATACAGATATGTATAACTACATGCATACGTGTGTTTTTTAATTGAAAGGTTGTTGTTTTTTAATTCTTGTTTTTTGAAGAATATGTTAAATTTAAAGAAGAAGCTGTGTTATGTTCAGTGAATCAATAATATGAATTGTTAAGATCAATATTTTCATCTATATATAATATACACGTACATGATTTTTGACAATTAAATTACAATAATTTTTTTTATATAAATAAGTACATTTTTCAATTTTAATTTAGCTATAACATGAAATCCTGTCATTTTCATGACTTGTGACCGTGGGAACTTTTATTGAGAATGACTTAAACTATCATTCCCCAAAATTTGAAAAAGTTTGACCGAAATGCAGATTACATATAATTTGTGCGAGGTCTTTGAGCTCTTGTTCCAGAGATTTGTAGTCTCATAATCATATTATACATCGTACGGACGTCAGTTAATTATTCGTCTTAATTTATTTTTGCCACATTGCAAACATAAATAATCAAATTTATGTAAATTATTACTTGATATATGTTTGTAGTAAGTACCATCTGTTTTTAATGATGGCAGACTCTGGTACTGTTGTTCAGCAATTTCTTTTAATAATTTCATTTTTTTCACTTCTGTTAATGTTTTTGTTTTATGATAATTATTTGAATTATCACTTATGGATAAGGATGTATCGTCATCATAATCTTCTTCATCGATACTTTCATGGATTACACCAAAATAACGTTTGTTACGCCGTGGACATCCAACTGAGTGTGGTCGGGTACTCATTAGTACCGCTGATGGATCAATGTTCACTTTTTTCTTTCTTCTCTAAATTGTTGAAATTAAAATTTATTGTATTGAATTAAAAAGTATTTAAGCGCTTGAATTTTAGAAAAAGGGTTGAATATGCGTCGTTTTAACGCTTAGCCAAATAAAAAAGTTTAAGAAAAGGTTAAAATGGACATTTGATTGAAAATAAACAACCTTAAGATAGTTTTGTGTAAAAAATAAACAACCTGAGGTTTAGGGTTACACATCATGCTGGATAGCTTGGGATCCGAGGCAAAATTAAATAAGGATAGACGCAAACTTTTCTGCAAAGGAACCGTTATTATTAATACCTAATGACTTATACCTAAGATAAATTTAATAAGGAATGTAAAAACAAAGAATAGATCTTTAATCTCCAAGTTATATTTAAAAAAAATACTGGGACTAAGTCTAGAAATTGATATCGCTTTTAATACTTAAAACCACCGAATTCTTTCTTTTATCCAAAGCATTAAGTGTTTATAATTTAATTAAATTTCAAATCCTACATCAAACATTCTTTTATAATCTATTTTGTAACTTGTATAGGTACTTCAGCGGCTTCAAGGGAAGGCACAACGTTTACTTTAGTGGTAAATTATCGACTAAAGGCTTTTGATTGTATAATATTTGTGGAATTGTTATTTTATTTTTAATAAAGTGTAAATTCAATTTATTCAAAATACTTCTAATATTAAAAATAATAATTTTTATACCATGTATATATGAAATATACATAGTATATTAAGTTTAGTCCCAAGTTTGTAACGCTTAAAAATAATTATGCTAGGAAAAAAATTTTGTCATAGGTGTTCATAAAATCACCTAATTAGTCCATTTCCGGTTGTCCGTCCGTCCGTCCGTCTGTGGACACGATAACTCAAAAACGAAAAAAGATATCGAGCTGAAATTTTTACAGCGTACTCAGGACGTAAAAAGTGAGGTCAAGTTCGTAAATGAGTATCATAGGTCAATTGGGTCTTGGGTCCGTAGGACCCATCTTGTAAACCGTTAGAGATAGAACAAAAGTTTAAATATAAAAAACGTTCCTTATCCGTTATTCCGTAAATTACACAACTTTTGTTTCAAACATTTTTTCGTAAACACCACTGTTTACCCGTGAGGGCGCCAATTAGGCGGAAATTTTATAATATGTACTATACTTGATTATCAGTTATGTATGTGTCACATGTTTGTATGTGTAATGTGATAAAGAAATCAACACTGACTATGCATGGTATTTCAACAATTAACTCAGTCAATTGTTTGTTTTCACTTGTTTTTAAAGGTAATTGGTAAGTTATATTTCCAAGTTTCGTAGTTTCTGCAGTTTTAAGGAATTGCGACATAAGGTGAAAACATAGAAAAACATTTTCGAATTTTACCATGGATTTCCCTATGAAAAAGATAACAAAAACTCATTAAAGCTTTTTTGGAGCTAAAGTTGATTTTTAATTCTGAAATTACAAACTAACGATACATATGAGTTACTAGTATTAAATGTTTACAAAGGCCAAAATCGAAAAATATTTATTTGTATTGAAGGGAATGGTCTAACACTTTTGACTAGAGCAAAATATTATGATCAATCAATTGCCTTATGCAGAATGTTGGAAAAAATCATGCAAAACATTTAACGGGTGATAAAAATGTATTTAAAAATAACATGAAAACAAAAGTAGCTGGGAAAATTTTTTCGAGATGTTGCAGCCAGACATGAATGTGTGGAGCGTGGATAATTTTTAATAAAAGGGAAATTATCAGAAGAATTCATAGTTTCTGAATCTTTTAACTAAAGGTGTCATTTAAAATTAAAAAAAAAAAAAAAATCCATATTCAAAGTACAAACTCGAAGGTTAGTAATTTAACACAATCTGGTAAATGTTCGCCACCGTTCTTTCTTTATATGAACGATAAATAACATCGACTATACTTCGCGAAAAACCGCTCTAATTTTGTCTTTAAATGCTTGCTGGAGCATTGGCGTAGATTTTATTTTTATTGTCCCAAGGAAAAATTTCTAATGATGTTAAGTCGCACCATCTAGGCGGCATATCAAAGTCTCCATTTCGAGGATTTACACAATCAGGAAATTTTTCACGCAATAGAACCACTGTTTAACCAGAACATCAATATCAGGCCAAAAAACACCAGTCAACATCGTTCGCTAACGCAATCCATTCACTAAACGGTCACATCAGTATCATTTTTAAAAAATATGGCCTAATGACACCGCCACTCCAAAAATCGCATCAAACTGTCTTTATTGATGGAGAGATTGTTCGGCTATTTATCTTCGCAGGTAGATGAAATTCAGCCTCGTCCCTCAGAATAATTTTGTTTGAGGAATCATTATCTTGTTATAGCATTTTCGATGATCTTGTTCTAAAATGTCATCAAATGACCCATCTGCAAGAAGCGAAGATCTCAAAGCTTGTACTTTGAATACTTTGAATTAAAATAAAATTATCAGCTCTTTTCACAATTTTTTTTTTAAATTTTAAATAACACTCTTGTTGGAAGGCCCATTATATACGAAACACAAAAGTTTTTTTTTTTTTTAATATAAAGTCTGGCATGCTTCAAGAGGTACTTCCCATTTATGCTTCGATTCATGAAGTCAAGCGGAGAGATCTCTGATGGTATTGAAAATTTGATTTAAGTTTTGTCTTCCCTTTCCTTGGGAAAATCAAAAATACTTTCGAATGTTAAATATTTTGCATTTTTTCTTGTGTAAATTTTGAAATAATTCTAATATTGTGAGATAAATTTTTTTAAATTAATCACTTACCATGTGAATTAGCTCAGCTACAGCATGCTTGCTCAATTAAGATTATTTGTAATAAAATTTTTCCAAAATACTTTCGTGAAAAGTGAATTTTTGTGTATAGTGATTTGATGGTGATAGATTAAGCAACAAAAATTATCAACGTATCAAAAATTAACAATCATATTAAAACCCTTGAATTAGATTTTTTTGTTTAAATTAAGAGAAAATCAAGAGGGCTTTAATTTAAATTTTTGAAATCTAATAGTTTAGGACGTAGAAAAGCTTTATAAATTGAGCTTATTGAATAATGATAGTAATATTTTCGTGGACACGACCTTTACTGAAAATTTAAAAGAACTAAAAATAAAAAAATTTAGTTAAGATTAAAAGTAATGTTTTATTTGTGTCCATTTTTTTTTTCAAATTTAATACAATAAAATAATTGTTAATACATGAATTAATAAATTTTTTTTTTATTAATTTTATAATAATTATTATTAATATTATTATTACTTTGCTGATTACATGTATGACAACTAATTATGTTTCTGTTTTTTGAATTTATTTTGAGTTATGTTTCATTTTTATGGTCCTACTAAAAATTACAACAATATTATTTAATGTATATTTATCAGTTTAATTTTTGTTTAAATTTTTTATTGAATGTATTTTAGAAATATCATCTTCAAAATACAAGGCAAATACTTTAAAAAAATTCTTCACTTTACGTGTTTAATTATTCTGTTCATTCATGGTTGAAGATAATATTTTTAAAATATTAAAATGTAGTAAAAAAACTTTGATATTATAAAAAATTAATTATTAGATGATTACACAGGTGGCGACAATAAATATTATTTCAAAATATTAAAAAACGTAAAAATCTTTTATTTTTATCCTATCTAAAATTTTTCTCTTTTCTCCAAGATTTTTATCTTTCATCATAAGTTTTGATCAATCAATATTCTTCCTATCTAATTTATATCCTTTTTTCTTTCTACATATCATTTCAGTCTGTTCTTGTTTCAATCAAACAAATAAGTGATTATCGATTTAGAATAATAAAAATAAATTATTTGAATCACAAAGTTCGTACTAACTCTAAATGAAAATTCAAATGAATCAATGGTGGATCGTACACCGTATTGATATATTGTATTTGGACTTGAAAAAATGATTAAAAACGATTTACAAAAATTTTATTTTCTTTAGTGAAAATAGAAAGTTTATATTCAACAATGGCATTCTGTTAAAAGAACCAGGAATTAGATAATTCAAAAGAGTACGGTTTTAAAGCTAGATGCTCTAATAGTCCTTAAGGCAGTATTCTAAATTATTTTTGGAGATACATCGGATTTTTTGGTAACGAAGTTCGAATTGATGAAGAAAGTAAAACAACTCGGTTAGCAGAAATAATTTTGCAAGACATTGCATATCAAGTAGAAGAAAGTCCAATACATGGATCAGGGATCACCGATTAATCCAAAGGGAATATTATTATCCGAGTTACTCTACCGGAGTTGTCTCTCAAACTTTAAACACGATTTTCTTGGTGGTTGACATGATATCTCAAGTTCTACTCGACCGATTCCTTTGAAATTTGGTGGGAATCTTTTTAATTAATCTCTCTATCGTCTAAGCTTTGGATTTTAAAAAATTTCCACGCTTCACTGACCTGTTGTAATCGAAGAATTTTTGATTTTTATTTTTACAATACAATCCCGCTAGAATTTAGAACCAAAGCCATGAAACCATAAAAAAATTCCCGTATTTGTCAGTTGAAGGTTTCCTTGATTTTATCCCTGTGAGTAAAATCATCATTGTACGACGTCCGCTTTGAGCTGATCGTCTTTATACAATAAAATTCGTTTTAGAGTTCAGAAAGAATTCCCGAGATCGCTGTATAAAGTATTGAAAAATAGCGTCAAATGATGCCTGATGTATTTATCAATTCCCGAAATTTTTTTAACAGATTAGTATTTTTAACACAATTATTTCACGTTTTATTTTTTACTTTTAGCTTTACTATTTTGGAACGTGGATTTGAGAAATGAACTTATTGTAAATATTTTAGTTTTGTTCTAACATATTTCTAAAGGCTAAAATGAACTTATGAAAATATAACCAAATAAAAAAAAATAAAAGTTTGAAACAAAAATTTGCATTTGCCAAGCCTCTTTTAAACGTGTTTAATCTAAGATTTAGTTTCACATTGATGACAATTTTTATAAGATAATCTTACTTTCTTAGTTTTTTAATAAATACCAGGTGCTTTTGATTTTATTACTCAATAATTAAGTTATTAAATTATACTTTATAAAATTGCGTATGTGAATTTTGTAACAAATTTATTCGAAAAACTTCTTCGGTTGTACATGGAGAAATGGACTTATCAGAATTTAAATAACAGACATCGGAAGATTATTGTAAAAATTTTATGCTTAACTATTTTTTTAAAAACATTGAATATATTTTTTTATTAGCAAAACTAATCGAAGAGTTTCAATAAAGTTTACGTCTAGAAGAAATACGTCTAGAAATTCTAGCCATATTTGTGTGTATTTTTTTAAGGTGAATTCTAAACGTTAATTATATTGATAGACAACATAAAAAGCTCTTTTTTTTACTTTTTTAAATGCAAATATTTTATTTTTTTACCACATATAAATTAACTTTAGACGGTTTGCTCTTTTTTTGATTGGTTTTATATAAAATATTTTTAGATAAATTACCAAAATATGTGCTTTAACCAATGTGAAAAATGTTAAACTACCTTCTAACAAAAAAAAAAATTTCAATTTTCTTTTCAAATTATAAAGCTCAATTGCTTTTTCGCATTAAATTTATATAATGGTTGTGAATAAATTTTCAATACTACTCAGCTGAATAAAAATTGTGATTGGGAGTTTTAAACGCTTGTTTTCAAAAATAGTTTTGGAAAAAAATTAATTTTAAGGAAATTCTTTCCACTGGTTCAAAATAGTAAATGAGTATTTCATTTTTGAATGTAAAATTTGGAAATTACGAATATATTAATAAATTACTACTTTTACGATAAAAGTACGAAAAGGTGAGGTATCGATAAGGCCTTTTTTTCGTCCTAAGGAGCACTTTCTTTTTTATTAAAAAAAAAAAAAAAAATATTTTAAAATTACTTTGCTTCCATCCTACGCTCATACACGGTAAGAAATGCATGACGTTTACTATAATGCTGGTATATGGTATAGAGACATAGATAGAATCTCTGTTACCAAAAGTATTCCTACAGTATTAAATAGGGCTATCCACTAGAAGTATTGAGGGTATCGCCAACCAGTATGGACCCGACGCCCATACTGCATTGACTCGTCCGCCATAAATATTGCTAATGTTACTATTACCTCAATACCACCACGGCAATGACATGTTTGAACATGTCAGCTAGCTATTTCGAAAGCGTATAGAATATTTATTTCATCTCGATATTAACTTTCATATTAACATACTAGCAATTACCACCCGCGTCGCTGGAAAATTTCAAATTTAAAAACAAAAACTACCGATTTATAGCCTTCTCTTCCCTTACCTTCACTTAATTCTCCTTTTGTTCGCCATTTAATGGGTTTTAATTTATTGATACGGAACACCCTAATTTAAAAAAAAATTAAATATTTGCTGACAATGTATCATTCTATTGGTGAAATAATATTTAAAATCGGTTAAATAGTGGACTCAAAAATGACGAATTTCAAAAAAACTTTCATCCCCTATTCCCCCCTGTTAGGGGCACAATTTCTTATGGGATGCCTACGTTATATAAAGAACACACCCTCTAAGTTTTAGGTTTCAACGATCAGCGGTTTAGACTGTACGTTGATCGGTCAGTCAATCAATAAGTCATTCAGGACAAAGCATTTTACTAAGGTCTTATCGATACCCCTCATTTATTACCTACGTTAACGTAATAGTGTGCAATTTATTTTTTTCCAATGGAAGGCTTTCCTTAATTAAATCTACAAAAAACTCATTTCCATTTTATAATAAATTGTCTTTGATCTCAAAAATTTATATTTAATTTAAGAATAAAATTCTACGTGAAATAAAAAAATAAAAATGATCAAATTAAAAGCGTTAAAAATTACTAAAATAGCTTTGAAGCCTGGAAATAAATTGTTCTTTTTTGGTATAAATAGGAACAAAACTATTATTTGAGACATGCATTTCTAGACTAAGAGGTTGTCGTAAAATTTTTAACCTAAAGGTAACAGCTTATTTTCGTGAAAGTTGTTCAATATTTTTTTTCTAGAAGTTTAAAGATGAATTCTTATTTTCTTATATGAATGTATGTTGCAAAAGTCTGCTTTGTACAAATACATTAGAGTGGTGATCGAACTCATAACCTCTAGCATTTTGCATCCGTTACCTTATAGGCTCAAAATTTTTGCATCTCTTGGACCATTTTATAAATTTTAACAAAACAACATATTACTTATAAGTGCTATATTATATTATTTAAAGTTTTTAAAAACCAATGATAATATTTTCTTTTGTAAAAAAACAAAAAATTTAAAGAAAAATAATTTAACAATAATTTTAACAAAGTTATAGGTTAAGTTATCATATATTATCATATGTTTTTTCTTAATATTGAAAATTATAAAAAAATTTCAAAATATTTTTTTAAAAATTATTACGATTCACATGCAATAATGTCTAACTCTCCCTATTTAAATTTTCATCAGAAACCGGTGGTTCAGAGGTCCGTTGAGATGTTGCGCCCTCCGATGGTACAGGGCTCTGTGAAATATTTATTTACGATTTAGATTTGGTTATAAAAAATTATTGGATTAATGGAAAATGTTTGTTGATATCAGAATATCATTTGAAAAAAAAAAAATCAAACACCGTTTTAAAATTATGTTAGGGCAACTGATGCATATTAGTCTTTCTAAATATCTATCTAATGGACTTTTTATAAAGAGTAAATCAGTAAGTTAGTATCAAACCTTGTACCTGTATTAATACGGATCGACTCTGGTAGGAGCAATTCTTTGGAATTCCAAAAGTGCGAATAAGATAGCATACAGGGTGAGTCATTTTAATCTATAATGGCTATTAGATCGTTTTGTAGTTAATCAATCAAAAATTAACTTATACAAAAACTGTGGAATTTGATGGGCGACATCATGTTTTGACACCAGATTGGACGTAGTTCTGCGTACTGCTTCATTGTTTTTTTGGTTCAAATCAGTATTCTGGAACCTGATACGAAATTATGTTTAATAGACCTGTGGTGTCTAGTTTTCGACATGAAACCATGCTTGCTATCCTTTTTAGAATTCTTTCGAATTCAAATACAATACAGTTGTGGAGTGGCCATTCTAAACGACTCGACCGAATGTTATGAAATTCTTTTCGGATCAACGAAGTAGTTATCATTTTTTTTTCGCGCGATGTCAATCAGGAAAAAAAGGCCACGAACGAACGTACGTACGTAATGCACACACACACACATACTTCTTCTACAAATTGGTGCAAAATGCCTTGTCCTAACCATGAAAAGTAAAGATATGTTAAAAATTTTGATTTCAAAAATCGGGCCCACTACCTTAACTTTCTATACTAGGAAGTTGACAAGGACATATTTTGAAACCTATAATCTCTGATCAATTTGATTTTCGACTACATTTTTGTAATTTGATGGTTATAATTAGCTTAGAATGTGATAAATATTAAAATCGATGGCAAAATAGTTTCTGGTTTTTCGAATTATTCAAGAGCAGTTTTATCGGAAGGTCCCAAGTCTAGGTACAACAACAATAGAGAAGTTAAGTACTATCAAACCCAGGAAGTAGTTGGTACCAGCTGTAAAATTTATTCATATTGCATTTACCAAAAGAAAGCTCCTTATAATCCAGGGTCAATCCAGATGATTAGCGCAATTATCATGCTTTAAAGAGTGATTATGAATGAGATTACCTGAATGTGCTTTTGATATTATATGGTGGAAAAATGATTTTTATTTTAATTAAAAAATAAAATATAATTTAAAATAAAAATTGGTGCAAAATTAATAATACTTATAAAGATATTCTTGTGCAATATCCTGGAAATAAATGACAAATAAAAAGATAAAATTAAGGAATGGTTGATTTAATGAAAGGAAAACGAATTTTTTTTAAACTGTGACTAATATATCAATACAATACCTGATTTCCAGATACGGATCGATGTAGTTCACCTGGACCACCCATTTGTTTTAAATAATCTTTATCGTCGAAGATTTTTTTATCACCACCGCCTGGTCTATGTTTCACATTATCCAAAGAGCCTATTTTACTTTGAGCTTTGAATTCTAACTTTTTCGTGTCAATCTGAAACATTAATATTTATCGAATTAAAAAACATTAATTTTTTTTTTGTAATTTTTAGATATGGCAACGAAACATTGCAGTTTTAATTTATTAACATCAAAATGATTTTCGTTCAATGATTCGTAGACCTAAAAACTTGGAAATAGACAAACCAAACAAAAATCTTTATAAATGGCCGATTTACTTACACCTAATCAAATAAGTATTTGATTAATAAGATTATATCACGATCAGACGCTCATTCGGTTAAAAATATTCAAATGCCATGTCTAAAAATAAATGATAATTTAAAAAATCACGCTTTTGTAACTAGCTGAACTAAAAGGCAAAAAATAATTTTTTTTTTCAATTATTGTAAATGCTTTATTGATAGATATTGGTAAAAGTAAAGTCATTATAAAATATCTTAAAAAACACCCCACGCTTTTTTACGATAAATTTATTTTTTTTTAAATTAAACAAAATTATTTTCTACCTTTAAGTTCATCTAGTTACAAAAGCTTGATTTTTAGTTTTTTTAAAACTATTATTTATTTTATGTTTTTTAGTTTTTTAGACTATTATTTATTTATGAAAAATTCAGTAAAAATATGGTGGGAGCGCAAATAAATGTATATATTTACAGTTATGGAAATCGTGAATCAAAGAAATCCTGATCAGGATAATCAAATAAACTTTAAATTACTGTATTCTCATCGGTCCTTGATTTAAATTCGCCAAATTTCGAGTTAATCCGACGTTTTGAAGAGGGTCAAAATCATGTGCAAAGTTTCCGTTACATAATAACACACTAACATACGTATGAAGCGTATAAAAGCATGACAATGACTGAGAATGAATGAAAAATTTCTGATATGAATATTGTTTTGTATTTTAGTTTTAAACACTTTCGTGCGTTTTTCTTTACAATTTTTTTTTTTTTTTTGTGAAAATCGTTTTGATGTGGGTTTTTATATTTTATCACGTAATATTTAGCATTTCACAATTTTCACGTTTTTCGGAAATTAAATACCTAAATAATAATAATAAAAGTTAAATACTGAAAATAAAAGTTCATTATTTCGGAAAACTAATAAAAACACAGCATGCAAATATATCAACTATCTCTTACCTGCAATAGAAATTTTACAAAAATAGGAAATTTTTACAAAAAAAACATTAACAATTACCTTAGTTATATATATTACCTTAAAGCAGTTAAAACAGTACAGAAGAGAGCGAAAATGATAGCTGTGATTAATTAATTAAAATTTTTTAATAATGTATTCATAAACTTTCATTGCCATAATTCAATGTTCAGGTTACGTTTAAAAAGGGAGTATCACCCAGAACAGTGGAACTTGTAATTTGATGAAAAATTCACTCAAGGATGTATGAGCATATGACAAAAATGTTTGATTTAAAGGCTCAAAACTTTTTATACGTAGACTTTTATTCAAAGAATATGTGGTTAAAATTTCAACTCAGATTTCCTTCCAAATTTTTATTAAGAAATAAATCATTGAAAATTGATAAAAAATACATTATCTTATGCAGAAATCTCAAAAAACACCCTATTTTGAAAGTTTTTGATAATTTTCACTTGGAACGAATGAAAACAAATTTAAAAAAAAAAGTTTTAATAGACTGTAAAAATATTAGTAGTAACAGAAAAGAAAAAAGCCAAGTGTCTCTGTCCATATAAGAAATGTACGAACAGGGTATATTTAGGGTTGAAATTATTTTTATCTTATTTTCAACTTTGAAGATGAATTTTTCTGAATGTATGCGAAAAATAAGAATTAATTTTTGGTAATATGTTTTGGTTTTCCAAACATCGAAAGCTGAATAATTAAAGAAAAATTTCAATTTTCAATATTTTGAAAATTACGCTAGATATTGAAAAATTTAATCTCACTTTTCGTCTTATATCGTCAAGTTTTAACATAATTCACTATCAAAATAGAAAATTAATTATTTTTTAATTTTGAAATTACTTGATCAAATACGCTCATACATCCTTAAGCACTTCTAAAAAATACTCGTCGTTAGATTTTTGACAGTCCCTGTGCCCATCGGCATATATTGCTAGTGAATCCACCTTAAGGAATTAGTGTATGGTTGCTTAATAATGCTTAGCCTAACAACTTGTTTTATTTATGGTAATTTTTGTAAGTCAGGTGAATGCAGAAAATCGGAAGTTATCGGACAACGCACATACCTTTTAATTCAGTGTCGATCAAAAAAACTTTGCGTTTGCTACTAAATTATCTTCCTAATGGCTTCAGAAAAAAATCAGTATTATATATAATATTTTCCACGCTTCGTGAAAAAGAACGTGCCACTTACGATAATCATTGTTAGTAAAAAAGTTATTAGGCCAACCATCAGCCACACACTAGGTTTTATTCTGGTTTTGAACATGGCTATTTCAATTTATATAGAGATAAAATAGAAAAAAATCAATTTTAGATAACACATTTTTTATCAAGATACGACAGATCTGTTTTGTGGTGAAATTTCTAAGCCAATTTGAAATTTGTACCCAAATTTTAAGTTCCAGTGCCATTAGATGTAGATTAAAAACAAAAAATCAAAGCAATTTATAAACGAAATAAAACTTTTCGATAATTATAGCTTCTAGAACAAGTAGACATTCAACACTACATTATAAGCCTAATCAATGATGGTCGCTGGATTTAAATAATGAATTTAAAATGTTTAAAAAGTACAAGAGGGTCTTCTATTCAACATCCAACACCATAATTTGTTAAGTTGAATAAAAATATGATAGAAAATAAAAAAGATATTTACCATGGTGTTTTGCATTTAAATTATTCTGTTTAAAATTTTACAAATCACATTAAAAATAAAACACATAATTTGCTCTAAGACATTTGAAATTGCAAATTACAATTCTTACTCAATACAAGTGACATATTTGGATCATTTACGTGTGACGACACATGAAATATGATTAATAGGTAAGGAGAAATATAGCCAAGCATTTAGTTGATTTGCCAGACTGTGATTACGAAAAAGGACAAATAAAAAAAATCCTACTTATTACCTTTATTACTATTTAATCTGTAAAGCGTGCTAAAAAAATATTTTTTGAAAATATGTAGGAGGATAGGGGTGTTCTTGTGTATTTGACTACATATTTTTTGTACTTGCCTCTGGTTTAGTTCCTTCCACAGGAGACTAATAATTAACAAAATACAATATTATTTCTCGAAAAATTAAAAACATTTAAGATGAAGAATAACTAACATTTGTATAAATAATTTGCTTATGAATAAATAATTTTATTAAAGTAAACACTTAATTGATCTGTTAATTAGCAAAGAAAAACTGAATTAATCAATGAATTTTTTAAACCATCGATTATATTCTAGAAGGGTAAATCTGGAAATTATCCAACGAAAAATTTACATACATACATAAAAAATATAGTCGTAGAAGAACTCTAAATCAATATCGAAATGTGCTAGAACCGTCTTAGCCTAACTACTATTATCAGTTATTTGTAAGATATTTGTTTAATTAATGTTCTTTGATATCTACATGAAATAATAATAATTTTTTAATGCTATCGATATATATTCATGATTTATAAATTTCTATCATGCATTAAAGAAATAAAAACTAATGTTTTTAATACAAATTACCAATTTAATATAACGATGCATTCAATAATCAACCTAATTCCAAGTACATCAAGCTAGCAGTGACAAATGCGAACACAAACAAACAATTTTCACATTTTGGAATCGTCAACTGCTAACTTAAATTACAATCAGAATAAAAGACCAAATTTCCTGTTGCTATTGGATTGATATTTGTGAGAAGTTAACTCCTCGTTTATGGTGTGGAATAGTTTTAGTTATCATTCCCCAAAATATATATTTTATAATTTTAATTAAGAGTTTGGGGCAGGAGTTAATTTCGCACAATATTTTATTCAAATTAATAAAATAATATAACATGCTTTTCTTCTAACTTAATACTAACGTATACAATACCTTAATTTAATGTTAAATTGAAAAATTAATAAATAATTAAGCATGCTAAAAGAATGAATTTGCTTTGAAATGAGACTGTAGTTTCTTTAAATGAATTTATTGTTAAATGAAAATTAAGAGATGTCATTTCAAAATAAATCCACTTTCTTATAGAAATAAAATGAAAATATATTATCATTAGCGCAATTGATGCTATTTGTCATGAGGGTCGTGGCTACATAATGCTGTGCTCCATAGATTACTAGTTGTTTTTATAGAATCAACAAATATTAGTACAGCAAAAGATGGGCTAATAAAGGAAAATGAAAAATACCGCTCGCATTTTGTTAAAACCACATGAAATGTGTTTGTTAGGTGTCAAATATCTTTAGTAACGTATGAGTTAGTGGCGCAAATGTTTCTATTTATTAATAAACAATAAATTTTGTATTCAATGAAACGTTAAAGTTCTATCAATGTTAAAGTTCACTTAAAAAATTAGTAATTAGGCAACTTGTATGACGTAAATGTTAAGTGTATGTCAAATAATCGAAAACTATTATACATGTATAACATTTACGTCATAAAAGTTGCCCATTTAGTAATTTTATAAGTCAACTATAACATTAATCGTTCCATTGAATTAAAAATTTATTGTTTATTATTAAATAGAAACATTTGCGCCACTAACTCATTTGTTACTAATGATATTTGACACCTAAGAAACACATTCCATATAAGGTTTTAGCAAAATGCAAGCGGTTTCTTTCATTTTCCTTTATTTGTAACATCCTTAACTGTACTATATACAGTATGTAAATGAAAATTTGTAGAGTTTAAACTATACGACCAAAAATTAAGTTCTCAACAACATATTTTCATCTTTAGTTTGGTTAAAAATTCAACTTTTCATGCAAAATTTTGTAACGAAAAGTTAATAATCATGTTTTAAGAGTTAAAAATGGGTATTATGAAATTGACTTCTAATGTCGTTCATGTAATGAAATATAAACTCAACAAAACATAATATAAAACATGAATGATTAAACGGAATTCTTTTGAGAAGCAGGTTTAATTTCAGTATGACTGCGATCTCGATAAAGGTGCCATTCTTGGATAAGAGACCAACAAAAACTGTATTAGTCGGACGATTTCAACACAAAAAAAAAAAAAAAAACAAAGTCTGTCCTTCTGAATACTGAATATATAGAAATTTAATTACTTAAGGCAGTTACCAGAATTTTTATGCGGTTGCTCGTTTTACATAACGCAGGAAGCCATAATTGTTACATAATAACTTATTATCTGGTAAAAGATACAGAAAACTGTATCTTTTAGTATAGTAGTTGTAGTTGTAGTATAAGGTTTTTATTTATAAAAGAAGACACAACTTTTGTTCGAAACATTTTTTAGTAACTATTTAGTCGTTGGAACTATGTTGGGACTAAAAACCAAAAAAATGCAACAGACACCAAAAACCGTCATTTAGTCTTACCTAAGAAACCAAAACTTTTTCAATCGATTCAGGTTGTCATGAATTTTGAGAAAATACAAAAATCTATTTATAATTGTCAATTTGTTTTTTTTGTCAAAATTTTATGTTTTATTATTTAAAAAACTGAGTTTTTAAAGTTATCAGAAGTTGAAGAAAACATAGATAATTTAAAGTAAGTACAATGCAATTTGTATGATATGTCGTCATAATAAATATTCTAATCAAACCAAAAGTAATGTACTCACATATTGGGTTGACTACTTAATCAGAAGTATGCCTTTTTTATACTAACATTACAATTAATTTATACAGTAAAAACTCAAGTATTTGGCTTCTAAAATTAATACCTTGAATTTTTAGAAAAATATCTTGTAAATAAAAAAAGTAAGCTTTACATTTATAATGTACCAAGGTATGAAAGAAACATAGTTCCTACCGGATGTCCCACGACTCCTGTCGATCTTTTTTTATTACTTTATGAGGCAAAACGATCTTATATAAATTTCTCTGTCTAATATATATTTTCAGAGATAATTTTTAGCATGCCTGCGTCATGCAACACCAACGATCGCATAAAATTTGCATTTTGCTTACAGAAATATATCTCTATTTTCTGTGTTCAAAAGGACAGACTGAATTCTGCAATTCAATTATTTCTGTTAAAATCGCTCGATCTAATAATAAAATAATAATATGATGTTTATCGTTGTCGTAGTTACGATAACTTAAGTTGATAAAATGAATTTTTGATGTCTTCTTCACAATTAATAATTTTTTAGTAAAAATCAATAACGATGTAATGACAATGGCTTACATAATAATTAATTAATACTAATAAAATTTTCAAGAATAGAAAAATGATTATTGTTTTATGAAATAACTCAATAAAAAAATAAAATTAAAATTAATAAAATTATTTTACCTTGACATCTCCACCAGCTGGCTGATGTTTAATATTATCCTTTGATGCTACTTTTGGTTTTGCCTTATCTTTGAAATCTAATTTTACTGTTTCAATTTTTTTATCACCACCACCTGGTTTATGTGTGACTTTATCCAGGGAGCCAACCTTTGGTTTGGCTTCCCATTTTAATTTTACTTGCGTTATCTATAAAAATATATTTTATTATTAATAAAAAATATATTTGTACATTTTTTTTATTGTCAATCGATACAGTTAAAAAAAACAAGTATGTTATTTTTACGAATTTTATGTAAGTATAGTCTCTTTTTTCATATTTCTATGAGTATTTTTTTTGGACGAAAAATGTGTAATATTATAGACATTCTAGTGCAGGGGCGGTGAACGTTTATATATCGACGTGTCATTTTTTTCTAAAAAAATTAATGAGGCAATAAGCGAGCCGTCAATTAATTTTGATTTCCTGATTATTGGGAAAATAATAATAGTTGAGTAAAACTATAGGATTTTTATAATCAATTTGGAAAATTTTGTGAGAAGGCAAATTTAAAAAAAAAGTAGGTTCCTTTTGTTGTAAAAAACAGAGAAAAGGAGTTTTCCTGTTCCAGAACGTTTCTGCATGAAATTCTGCACACGGTTTTGGGACAATTTATGTCTACATTACTTTCTTTGGTGATGTTTTCTTGAATATCTCTCCTTCTATTGATTGAATTGAGGTGAGTAAAACAAAAATTGTATTTTATGAATTTTTGCATCGACCTTGCTTGCTATCGCATATTTTCAGCTTTCTCTCATAACTTTTCGAAAAATGGAAAAATTCATTTAAAATTGTGGATAAAGATGTAACTTATGGTCGTAAAAAAGTGTGGTAAGTTTTAGCCCGATACATAATCTCAATTTTGAGAAAAACGATTTTTTCTGAAAAATTTCAACTGCTCGTACAGTTTGGGAAAATCATCGGATTTCAACTTCATTTTTTAGGTTTTTTTAGGGTTTTTATGTTATTTTCAAATAGTGCGAACGGTTTTTTTCAAAACTTCATTATGAGCCGAACATAACAAGGTACAACAATTGAAAATTTCTATTTTTTTATGAACATCAAGTTGTATCTTTTTCCAAAATTTCAATCAATTCCTTCATTTTTCGAAAGGTTATCAGAAATTCATAGCAAAGAATTCTTTTTTTTATACGACTCAATCCGATCAATAGAAACGGAGATATTCAAGAAAACGTCACGAAAGAAAACAATGTAGAACTTGTTTCAAATGCCTGTGCAGAATCCGGTAGACTGACCCCACTTTTATATTAATTATTACCAATTTCAACTTACTCGCGAATTTACTCGCGAATCATGTAGATTCTTGAACAACGATTTCGTCCAGAAAGTATTATATTTTTAAAGTGTAATTTTTACGGAATTATACATCTTTTTTATACCCGAATTATACATACCAAAAATGTGTAAGAATTCATAAATGAGTTTGTTTTAGGATTTCTTAGCGGTAGAGGCAGCCAGAAGAAAATATTCAGAACCGGTTCATTACACATTTAAGTACTGCGATTGAATTACCATAAATTCATCGAAATCGTTATTATTGAATTATAATATTGTTTGAAATATAACGACAAAAGTTATTTAAATTTATATTGTGCTATGAAAGAATGTATAAATGGCATAGTATTACCTAATTACCATTTTGCATGTACAGAATATGATAATTTTTAATTAACAAAATATAAACATTAGTCAAATTTATTTTTTTAATTATAAAACTTGGGTAATATATTTCAAATTTTCCATTTATTATTAAATCCAAAAATATAAAAAAATTCGTGACTTTTCAGATTCTACGAAAATTAAACGCATTTTTGTTTTTTATGAAAAAAGTATCACGGCATTTAATTTTTCATATCATATAATAAGACTCCCATCAGCAGTAGTTGCAAACACTTAAATGAATATAAAATAATCACCTTTTTATCGCCTCCGCCTGGTGTATAAGTATCATTTTTAGCAGCGATTTTCGGTTGAACTTTCGCGAAATCGAGTTTTTTCGTTTCGATTCGTACATGACCACCTCCTGGTTTATAGCTTGTATTATCTAATGAACCAATTTTTGATCGAACAACTTTCAAATTTGGCGATGGTGCAGCTCCCACTTGAATTTTATTCATTGGTACTTCTAAAATATTAAAATTCAAATTTTTAATTCTAAATTATCTGAATTATGTGTTAGAGAAGTATATTGCTCTAAATAAGTAGACTAACTATTGAATGGAAAAGGCTTGTTCAAAAAACATTTTGTGCTAATAATAGACATGGAGCTAACTTCAAAAATTTGTATTGGGCAAAAAAAGAAAAATAACACAACGGAAAAATTGCTTACTTTTAATTAATGGTACTTCTTTGGACGCATCTGGATCTGGTGTCTTTGGTGTTTTTGGAGGTTTCATTTTGGATGGTGTTGATTTTGTTGGTGATACAGCTGAATGTTTCGGTATTTTACTTGATTTCCTTGGTGAACTAAGATCTCCATTAGCACAGTCCTATGAAAAAGGAAGTTCTATAAAATATTGTTTCTCATCAAAAAAAGTATTTTTAACTACTTAACAATTTTTTTTATCATAAATAAAATAAAAATTTCTTTGTTATCAATTTAAGGAAAGGTATAATTGCTACTCTCATTTGGTAACAGATTTGTTTTTTTATTAACAAACAAAAGAATGTTTTTAAATATTTCAAATATTTTTTCGTAGGTACATTTGATGTTTCAATTTAATAAATAAGCGATAATTTTTAAACAATACGACCAAATGAAAATATTTTTCGTCTTTTCCATGTATTTCCATTTACTTTGTATGGTAATAGCATTTTTATATTTTTATAGACTTGGAGATGCTAAAATTACAAATCATTATGAAAAATTAAAGAAAAATTATTGGAACGTAATCATTAAAGAAAAATGATTTACGCATGGTCATTAGGATGTAATGATAAGACCATAAATATAATTTATCGTCGATAGAGACGATAAGACGATAAATATAATTTACCGGCGTGATTTTATTTAGTATACTCTAATTTTACTACTCTTTCTTCTTTTGGTCATTCTGGAAAATCTTCAAGCCATATTTTTCCAACAGTTCCAAATACTCGCATATTGGTGGCACACCGTCGCAAATCGCTTTTGTGATGGTATGGTAACTGCCGAAAAAGTATAACATGACGATTTTCATGAATTCGAGAAGGTTAAAAAAATTAGTCAAGGTTTTCCAAGCTAATGGTTGGTTGGTTGGTTATTTTGGCTGCCTACGAAGGACATACTTCGGCTTTAGGGCTCATTGTGATACCATATATGTGTTTTATCACCTTTCCGTTGTACTTTCTTCATGCATATACCATGCACTTACTACACCAGCTCCTCACAGCTATTAATTAAATTAATTTTTGCTGTGACGGCAGGAATCAAACCCGCTACCCTAGGCATATCGTGAACGGAATTGGTTAGGCCTTAATCAACTGAGCTACTAGGGTTACCAAGTCTATAGTAACGGCATAATAATTCTGAATTTTTTAAGGAATTTAATAAAATATGTTACATAGATTTTAAAACAGATAATGTTATAAGATATGAGAAAGTTTTGAACTATTTCGAATGAATAACAAACATTAACTTTCTTTTTATCGATAAACAACCGAAATTTTGTTAATTCAAATTATTCGAAAACAAGGCCAAACAACATTTTCTATGTTCGAGGGTTTTACTAATTTACAATTAAACATTTGAAATACCCAGTGCAGTAAATTGAATTACACTTCAGAGTAAAATTTAAAAACAATTTTAGTAAAATGTTTTTATGGCATAGATTCCCAACGGAGTTTTTGAACTCTTTTAAAAGTTCAATTACCATATTGTCAAATTTTTTTGCACATTACAGTGTATTATTTTTCCACACCTAAAGATCTATTGGGAAATTTTCTTGGATTTTGACTTTCTTTAATTTAGCTATTACATGTTATTCTTCTAGAAGATAATATTATAGTTTAATAAAACGACAATTACTTCAATTCAACAAATTGGATTTAGAAAAAATAGGCCGGAAAATTTTCGACAAATTTTACCCAACCAACTCGTTATTACAACAATCCTCCAGGTCTATAAAATTACCCAAAAAAATTCGATAACCTGTTGTGACACAAACAAATAACACGAATTCAAACATATTAAACATTGTGGAAGATTCACTAATGCAAATATTTTTGTCCGCACCTCGATGTAAGGCTATATTGATATTATTTTTACATAATCAAATTTCCTCGAGGTTTTTTAGAAAGGCTATAACCTTTTTAATGCTTTTTATTTTGATGTTCGAAAAGCAGAAATGGATACTTTTAAAGATAATTGGCTTATTTTAGAATACTTGTTTTAGAAATGAAAAATGCATCCTGTATATGTTGCTTTAAAGAGATTCGTTACAAAAAATTTAATAGTAAGAAATCAGGAATGCAATAAATAATAATTAAAATACTACATTTAAAAAGTATAATTACGAACTAACATGGATAGACAGAAAAAAACTGTTTTAATAAACTTTTTAACTATTTTATCCTGCTAATTATATTATTTAGAATTATAATATTTAAAAAAAGTACAGTGGTTTTCTGTTAAAAATTATCTCAACCGCATTTAAAATTGTAACAGAAGCTTTATAAGGTTTTTCTTTTAGTACCTAATTCAGTGAGCACAATAAAATATTATATCTTAGTAATCAATTTAGTTTAAAATCTAAAAAATTCTCCACATAAAACTGCAGAGAACCTTTTAAGGCTGAATTTTCAAAACTACTACATTTTTATTATGAAAGCGTGAACGGGCCTTTGACCTTCCAGAATTTGTCCAACGAGCGCAGTGAAATATGATACTTCAATTAAAATATGAATATTGAAATCTTATTTTTACTATACTTCCACCTTCTTATAATTTTATCACACCCCTGCACACCTAGTAAAGGAATTGACGATCTTCAAATGTCGACTTATCAAATTTTCATTAAACAAGCTAAGAACCATCTCAATAAAAAGAAGGTATCCTTCAAAAACCTTTCTGAAATCGGTCCAGTTCCTTTTTGTTTCAGATCAAAAAGTAAGGTCATAAAAAAAGTGAATAGTGCGAAATTATTTTTTTGAACTATTTTAGTATTATTTCATAGTATAAGAGCTCTACTTTTATATACTTACGCAATTTATCCAGAGTTTCATTTGCAATGAATGATAATCACATAATTTGACTACAATCTCAACAATTTTTGGGAAATATGGTAAAAGAATTTCGACTCCCATATGGACGTTTTGGTTGTTTGATTTCTACTAATTTGGGATATATTTATTTGTTCAGTGTACAAAGCTTCTATTGCAATTTTGTTAAGATTCATGTAGAAATGTCTTGAAACATTATGGAGAATTATTCGTTTAGGTAGAAAGATGGAACTATAGTCATATGAAAAAATATATATAAATCATTACCAAAACTAATAATTTATTGTTTTAATTTTTCTATTAACCTTGAAATGGTACTTGGTACATTCGATAATTGACCTTGGTACGAGGAATGGACTAGACCGTTAATGGTAGAGAGTACTTACAGAGAAATTTTAATGGTTTTCTAAGAGAAAATTTTTGTAAATTATGCATTTTATGGAGTGATATTAACTTCATGCAATGCTTGTTGCACTAACTTGATTTGCATATAAAACACTCCTGTAAGCCTCGGTCTAATGCGGTAAATATGCTTGTCATGAAACAATTGATTGAGTTCGCAATTTAGGCAAATAACACACACTTTTCGTGTTGTTGCAGAAAGTGTCTTGGATCAAATGGCCAGGGTATGTCAGTCCACTATTTGAGACTTTCGGTATGATTGTTGTGGTGAGAAATAATTAACTGCCTTGTACAAACATAAGAAGGGTACTTTAAGTCGATCCCTACTCTCTAACACCTAGACCAAAAGTCCTAAGTACCCTCTTTGAGTATGAGCAGGCGCTATTTAAATCAGATGAAGCTATAGCATTCTGTCGAGCAAAGGCGGCACGTAGAAAGCCGACAGTTTTTCCGTCGGGATCTCTCCCAGGTTTGATTGACCTTAAATTTTGGACCAAAACATTCTGAATCTGACACTGTGCAGATTTCTGCAGGTGTAAATAACATGTATGGAGGGTTCGTTATCCTCCATTCAGGCTCTACAAGTGGAATTATGGGATCATCAGAGATCCCCATCCCCACGTAATCGAAAATTCCCTTCTAGTGTCCCATCACCCTCTCAACTGAGCTCTAGTAAGTTTCAAACGAGCACAGTTGAATGGCCTAGCTGTGGTTATACACAGTTTGGCCTGTCGTAGCCATTCTTTGATTCAGTAAATTACTATACATCTTGCTATGGGAATGGCAAGCTCACATAAAAGAGGCGTTTTAGACGACCGTCCTCGTACCAACGAGTCCACCACTTTATTAACTTTAAAGCCAGAGTGGTTCCGATACCCAGATCAACCTGACTGTGTTGTTCAGTACCAGGTGATTCAGATTTGTAATTTTATTGCCTATTTTTCGACTTTAATATAACTTTGCAGTTTAAACTAAAAAAACGAAATACATTCTAAATTGTCCCATTTTTACAAAAGACGATCTGTTAAGTGCCATACAAATATTCAATGCCGTCTTCTGTTCGATAAAGTGACGTCACTTTTCATTGATTGGTGTTTCAAATTACATTTCATTTCACTTAATTTATAAACTGAGGTTTTATGTAAAAACGCAATATATTTCAAATACACCTCTAACTATTGAAACTTTCTAGAAGTTTTTAATTGAAATATTAGCGTGATATCGAATTGAAAGTTTTATGCAAGTTTTGTATTGTTTTCTTTTATATATGCAGAAACAAAACTTAATTTATATGTTTTCTTAATTTATATCGTGTTTAAGATAGTTTTATATAAATATCGTTGCTTAGTTATAATTTTTAACACAGTGAAGATAGGTATAATGTTTGAAAAAGATTTGTTTTAATTTAATTTGCTTATACACTGTGGCGAAAACGAGCATTTATTCTAACTAGTAAATTTTTGAAAACAAGTATCTATCTGCAAGAAATGTTGCTATATCTATTCATCTTAGTCAAAAAAAGGGGTCAACCTCGGAATCTAACGGAATAAAAATGTTGTCTCAAAAGTCGCATATGGTCAAATATCATCGTAAATATTAAAGGTCCAAGGTTGCAAAAATCAGGGTTTTTAGGAATATCTCGTTTTCTTTGCCTTCAGTCGTATTTACACTTATTATAAAAGTTGTAAAAGATAAAATTCTCTACAAGTTTTGAATGAAACCTTTTTTTATACGCTGAACCGTTTTTGAAATAGAGCAAAATAACAAAACGATATTTTGAGAGTAGTAGTATAAGATCGGGCATCTCACGAGCATGGCTTAATTGCTGCTGAAGCAAAATACCACATCGTTTGCTAAAGAAATGTTTTAAAGTCCATACCATCTCCAATTAAAAAGGTTTACCAATCTGAAAATGTTAACACAAGCAATGAAAGAAATTTAAAGGTATATAATAGAAGAATGCCCCTACACCAATTACATGTAACTAAGCGGTCCATCTTCTGAGCCCTCTATTTAAAAAACCGGTTCAACGTATACAAAAACGTTCTAGACAAAACTTGCTGAGAAGTTTATCCTTGACAACTTTTATAATATTTGTCAACATGGTTTAAGACAAAGAAAAACGAGATTTTCTCAAGATAATGATATTTGCGACCTTTGATCTTGAATATCAAAGAAAGTTGACACGTGACCATATTTGACTTTTTAGTCAACATTTGTAGGTACTATCAAAATAAAGGTTTGCACAAATATTCAGCTAATTCCGTTAGATTTCGAGGAAAAATCTTTACATGATTGGACTGCTATAGCTTTATGGAGTATAGGACATACTTCAAGAAACTTACGGGGGAGGAGTTGCACCATTAAGTTGTTAACCTGATTTTACTTGAGTTTTATATAATTTTCTGTGTATAATTATTAATACATTAGAATTCAACCTTATTAGTTCTGTTACAAGTGATTTTAATTTTCGATCGCTTAATGAAAAATGTTTTGGAAAGTATACGACTCTTCGAAGCAAAAATAATAAAAATATAAAGTCATGTTTTATGTAAACATCATTTTGAACCACTTTGTATTAACATTTTAACAACTTCTAATTAATATTTACGTTAAAATAAACAACTCGTTTCAATTAAGTACTTACATTGCCTTGTGTTGATTCATCTACCCCACTGTCGTTATCACCTTCTGAAATAAAAACAAAAGTTGTAAATCTTTGATAGAAATTTTAAATATAAATAAATATTGAATTATAAAATTAATGTGCTTATTAAAACAAAACAAATTGAAATTTGTTGTAAATTGTTAATTAAATATGATCACCTTTATTTGAACGAGAAGAACGAATTCGATTTTTAGATACACTACTTCGTCCAGATTTACTAACTTCTTCGGTATCTGAATTACCAGCACGTGAACGAGAACGTGATGAAGCACCAGATTTTCGACTACTTTCACTGATAGGAGTTCGCGCTTTTGATGGTGCTGGCGATGAACTTAAATCAATATCAGTTTCTGGTGAAGTAATATCTTTTCCATTTGTTGACGCTAAACTATCTGGTGTTTTTGGTTCTAATGTGAGAGGTCTTGCTCCACTTTCTGGAGATATTTTACCCATTGGTCGTGATTCAATATTTAATCCAGTGAAAGCACCAGTTGGTGGTTCTTTATCTAAATTACTAGGAGGTCGTGAACGAATTTCTTCACGACTTCCACTTTTAGAAATATTTGTACTGCCTTGAGTATTTGGAGATCTTGGAGGAATTTTTTGTAAATCTTCTCGGCTAGAATGCATCGAAGAGTCTTTTTTCTGACCACTTGGTGGTCTAGATGTTACTTTGTGAACATCTTCTTGGCTTCCAAGTACTGAACTTCTCGAAGAAGTTCGTTGTAATCCGGCCTCAGAACGTGATGGTGGTCTTGGCGTCCCATCTAATTGACTACTAGGTCTTTCTATGTTACTTGGAGGACGTGATGGTACTTTGCTAACATCTTCCTGACTTCCATTTACAGACGATCTTGATGAAACATTAGGTGATTGAGTTTTATTAGGAGTTGTAGAATGAGAGACGTTGCCTAAAGTATCTGTTCCAGGTGGATTTCTTTGCGCTGGTAATGGTGATGGCGATTTTGATGTGTCATTCGATTTAGGTGGTGTGATTACATTTCTATTAGGAATAACGACATCGTCGTCATCATCAAATCCAGTTTTGACTTTATCTTCCGTGTTGCCATTTTGATTTAAATTTTCTTTACTACCATTTAAAGACGACTGTGATGATGATTTTCCTTCAATAGACGCAATTCTTTCTTGTATAAAAGCTAAGGACGATGGTAATTTGCCATCAGAACCTGGTATATTTGATCCAAAGGCAGCAACTGAGCGCCGCCTTTCGTCTTCAGATAAAGGTCTCGTTAATTCAGGAGGAGCTCCAGGTACACTTATACTATAACTACGATTTTTAGCTGAACCACTTTTGGTTATATCATCTATCTCGGATAAACCGGCGATACCAGCGCTTTCAGCAACCATTTTCTCTGATTGGTTTTCCATTTTAGATATATTAAAAACTTCTTGTGATTGCTTTCGAATTAACGATGGTTGCCTACTTAATGCAGTTGGCGAAGATGTTTGCAAGTCTGGTGATAATGATACTGGGCCTGAAGGTATGTTTTTCTGAGGAAAAACACCTGGTGGTCTTGCACCTGGCTGAGGTGGTCGCTGCTGAAATATTGGTGGAGGTTGTTGATTTGTTTCCAACACACTATCCTCTGGTGTAGATGCTAATTGCCCAGACTGTAGAGCAGTTACAATTCGTTTGAAATTCCCATTATTTGGAGGAACGTTTCCCTGTTGTTGTTGTTGTTGTTGATGATGTTGTTGTTGCTGTTGCTGTTGTTGTTGTTGTTGTTGTTGTGGTTGCGGGGGCCTAATTGGGAAATTGCCTGTAGGTCGAGGTGCTAGTTGACCAGGCTGTACTTGTGGTCTTATTTGTTGATTTGGCGTTAATGGACGTTGTTGTTGATATGGTGGTCCGGTTTGTGGTATACGTGGCTGTAAATTTGGACGAATTTGTTGCGGTTGGCCTTGTTGATTAGATGGTATACCTCGGGGTGGCAATTGAACAGGCAATTGACCACGACTGTCACTTCGCTGTAAGCGTGGTTGCGGAGCTCGGGGTCCTACATCATTAAGGGGGCGTAGGCCCCCTGGTGGAGGTTGCTGTGGCGCAAGAGGTCTGAATGCTGGAGGATAGTTTGTGTTTTGTGGTTGTGGCTGTTTAACCTATAAAATTTTAATTTATTAACGAAACTACTCTGTTAATCGAATAGAGTAGGCTTAGAAACTTTGACTGTAGTAATAAAAACAAAATTCCATAATGATTACTTAACGCATGAGTATTTTTCAATTTAATTATTTTGGGAAACAAAATTCAGTTTAAAAATTTATTCTTAATTTTAATAATCTTGGAAATCTTGGAAATCGAGACAGATCAAACAATTATAAAAACAAAAAATTGAAATTCGAAGAGAACTAACGATAGGATGAATTGTAATATTCACCAAAAATATAACTTGTTCAAAATTATGTTTCAACGTTCGCAGGGAGTTTACGTTTTATTGGTCTTCTGGATCGATAAGTTTATAAAAGTATCATACATTTATTTACCTGCCTTTTGTAAGGTTTGTAAAGCTGACTTTAATAATAAAACAAGTGAAAACAAACAATTAACTGAGTTATGAATTACTATGCATAGATATTGTTGATTATCACATTACACATACATACATGTCACACATACATAACTTATATTCCCATATTATATATCCAATACAATTTACATTTGCGCCCCTCACGGGTAAACAGTGATTTGCAACAAAAGTTGGTTATTTTTTTATAAAGAATATTTTTTACATTTAAACTTTTGTTCTATCTCTGGCGGTTTACAAGATGGGTCTTACGGACCCAAAACCCAATTAACGTATATTGCTCATTTAAGAACTTGACCTCACTTTTTACGTCCTGAGTACGCTGTTCTCTCAGCTTGATATCGTTTTTCCTTATCGAGTTAACAGACGGGCGGACGGACAGCCGTAAATCGACTAACACCTAAACCAAAATTTTGTTATTAGCATCAATATTTTTAAGCGTTACAAACTTGGGACTACACTTAGTATACCTTATATATGCATGGTATAAAAATTAACGGTTTAATCGTCAAGTCTATGGCTAGCTTTTCGACTTTTATTTGACTACCTAATTTCATTATTCAACTCGACGGTTGAAAATCTACTCTAATCTATCTATCTAAATACTCGAGCTATAGTTCCCACACCCAACTAAAAACAACGATATTTCAATTGTTTCTAATTAATTATAGAAAATTGAAACAAGTTAACAAATTGGAGGGCCAGCGGGGTTTCTAATTACTTAAAAACCTGATATTTTTTGTTGGTAGATTTAGCTCTCATCGTGTTCAAACACGATAAATACTCAAATTTCTTCGATTTTTACTATATTATATTATAAATATAATAAAGTACCTATTGTGATGGTAAAAAAATCGATATCGGGGTTTCAACGGAAATACATGTTTTGAGGGTCCCTAATTCCAAAAAGTGTTTTTTTAAAAATGTTGCGTCCGTCGGTATGAGCCTTCAATTTGCAACCGATTTTTCTCAAACGCGGTACATAGGTTCAATTTGGTCATAATTCCAGACGATTTTCTCCCTAGGCCTTTTTTTAAGGGTACTTCCCTCTAGGCCAAAACAGGATTTTTGGTGTTTTCTCAAAAACGGCTCTAACGATTTCGATTAAACTGGGCATAAGGCTAGACCTTAAGTTTTTCCAAGGATTGGTATAAGCCACATATCCGGGAAAATTCGAGAAGGCCCACATCCTTGGGAAAAACTTTTTTTTGGGGTTTTCTCAAAAACGGCTCAAACGATTTCGATTAAACTAGGCACACGACTAGACCTTCAGGTGTTCCTAGAATTGGTATAACTCACACATCCGGTAAAATTCGAGAAGGCCCACACCCTAGGAAAAAACTTTTTTTTGTTTTTTCTCAAAGACGGCTCTAACGATTTCGATTAAACTGGGCACAAGGCTAGACCTTAAGGTGTTCTTAGGATTGGTATAAGCCACATATACGGGAAAATTCGAGAAGGCCACATCCTAGGAAAAAAATTTCAAAATTCAGGAAAATGGGATTTTCTAAAAAATCAATTTTAAAATATAATAAAGTCTTGTCCGATGTTTCGGACGGTTTATTCTATTTATTTAAAAAAAAAAAAAATAGACATTTCGGGTAAAGCTAGCTCTTGAACCATAAATAGTTGTTTTCAATTTCTATTATTAAAATTTTGTTTATAAATGGCAACATTTTGTTTATAAATACTTCGTATATTTATTATAAAGATTTATTTGTTTATATTTCTAACTAAAAAATTTGTATGTTAAAATTTAATATAATTTTATATTCAAAGAGTTCAAAAGTTGCAGTTATTACATCAATGACCTTAAACTGAGTTAACATATTTTTTTAACAATATATTTTACGATATGTTTTACAATATATGTTCTAAAATAAGAAATGATGTTGCACAAATTGTAAAACCAAAATTGAAATAATATATGAGACATAAAAATGAATTTTACTATTATAGGTATATGTATGATAAACTCTTATTTAATTTTGATGAATGGTATTGTCGAAATAGTTTGATATACATAGAGATATTTCTAAGTTAAACAGGGCACAGATATCATGTCGTGATATCACTGCACACACAAAAAAATAGCTTCAAAATAAAATCATGCAGAAAATTGAAAAAATTCATGATATATTGTAACATAAACAACTCAAAATAACAACAATGATCGTCTTTTATTATTTTTTTCTTTAAGTAGATAGTAGATATATCTAATTAGAATCTAGATTCTATATAAATTACATTGTCCTATAATCTGATTAGTAGGTAAATATTATTAGGTAGACGTATCTGCAAGCGTTGACCTTTTATCATGTGTATTCTATACCATGCTTATAAAGCTTATAGGAGAGGTATAATGTAGAAAATGTTCAGAATTCACCTATCGAAGGTGAAAGCACATTATTACAGGATAGGACGTAATTGCGAAAATTTTTAATTTTAATCAAAAAATAAGAATTATTAAATAAATTTGTTATTTTAAACAATAGCACAGCTTACCTTTAAATCTAAAATATGAACAACAAAAAATGACTTTTGAATCAATTAAGTGACCGTGCCGATCTGTTAGCGTTATCTGTTAGAGTTAGTTATCTTTCGAATAAACGAATCGTTTTAAAGCTTTTTCAAATTATTTAAATTATTTTCTATGTTCTTAAATCTAGCGAATTTATCACGGGAGCCTATCGTAATTAGAAAAAATAAGAAGAATTTATATTTACTCTCAATTTCAACCAATATACCAATAGAAGTAGTCAATACCATAGATTGTTACGGGATATGTTAAAGGTTAGATTGTTAAGAGTTACTTTCAAAGTAAACCAAAAAAATTAAAATCCATTCATCCGTTTAGGCGCTACAATGCCACAAACAGACACACACACATAGCGGTCAAACTTAAAACACCCCTTTTTTTATTTCGGGGGTAAAAAATGTACGAAAATAATTGTCAATATTCATTGACAACGACAAATAAGTTTCATTGTAAATATTTATATTTCTTTTATTAATCAGTCTCAAAGTCCTAAACATCCCATTTTATGGAACATTTACCTTAATTCACTAATCCTGATAAGAAAGAATAATAGAAACGTCAAAAAAGTATATATATTCGTCCATCAATTGTTGATTTCTCTGTACTTTCTAATTTCTATATACAAATTGGTTTTTCATATCGTATAAGTATATTGAATTGGAGCAGAATATTCGATTTTGTGTATAGCCCAGTACGAAATGATAATAAACTATTTATCCTAAGAGACAATTCTAGTAGGTAAATTGTTTTTTGAGTTGTGTTTTAATACAATCAAAGCTACTTACTCTGTCCCAATATGTAAAAGCTTTCGGGAGCTCAACGACATCTCCGTTTTGGGGTTCCAATATTTTGGCTATCAAAATAACCCCAGAAGTTAAAAAAATTATTATAATATAGAAGCGAATATATGTATTTTAATATGAACTTTGACAACTTTTAGAGTTTCATACTCAAAACGTGGAGCCATATTCCAAAGTAATTTATCCGTTAAACTGTAATACTCTAAACCACTATTTTCAAAGAATATATATTATTTATGATGAAGAATAAGAGTTTTGTGACTAACAAATTGAAAAAATTCTATTGACCGATAGGCTACTGGTTTGGAATTTTTCCCAGATACAGTAATCTTATTGTTGAAAAGTTAGAGAAGGGGCAGAACTTTGATAACTTTACGCTTTGAACACCACAAAGACCTGTCCAACGATCTACAGTTTCATCAGAAACAAATTCAAGGGGGGGGGGCACGCACAATTATAAGTACCTACGTATGTAGACATTTTTTCGTCGTCGATATCGCACGAACAAAAAATGATATCGATTCAAAAAGAATTTCAACATTCGATCGAGCCGTTTCAAGTCGGGTGAGCTTTTTCTTAAATTTTAACTTGGTCGATATCGCCCGATACAAAAATTATATCGACTTCGTTGAAGTGTCGATAGATACGTATTAAAGGCATTATGATCCGAAAAGAATTTCATAACATTTGGTGGGGCATTTGCGAGTAGGGTCGGCTTTTTCTTAAATGTTATCTTGATGGATATCGCGCGAACAAAAATTATATCTCCTTCGTTGAAGTGTCGGTCGATGCGTATTAAAAGCATTATGATCCTAAAAAAAATTTTATAACATTTGGTCGAACCGATCCGAGTAGAGCGAGCTTTTTCTTAAATTTTATCCTGATCAATATCGCACGAACAAAAAATGATATCGACTTCGTTGAGGTGCCGATCAAAGCGTATTAACGGTAATATGATTCGAAAAGAATTTCAAAATGTTTTTTTTTTTAGAATTGTACAATTATTATTATTTCTTGAGAAATCTTAAAATATTCATACTTGAACCATTAGTTAGATTGAAATTTTTATTCATAAACATAAACTTTTTATTCATTATCATAAACTCACTAATCTTTATGGGCATATTTTTCAAGGTGTGCTCCATATTTTCAAGCAGATTGGTAAAAATCAAATCTAAAGCCATAGAAATTGAACAATAAACTTTTTTATTATATTATCATTAATATATCATTTTTATATTGTTTCGCGAAAAAATGACACACAAATGGATATTCGTGTCCACGTGCCATATATAATATATCTAATGTGTACAATATATTTTTTTAAACTTTTCTTTTGAACAGTGATATCGGCTGATGGTACATATTATTACAATACTGTACCTTGGATATTACTATCAAAGGGAATTTACCTTTTCTTGAAATGTGATTTTATGAGAAGGTTGCCATCGTTATAGCTCAACAACATTTTTAACTTATGTTTCAAAACTCGAAAAGAAAATGCAATAAAGGTGTCCCGTGATTCGATGGACATACTTTTAGAGCGCATTATTTGGACTATTTTAAGTAGAAATTGCATTATATACTTTTGTCTAAAACCCAATAGTTATGTGCACTATTATGTCCCCAAAGATAATAGTCAAGAAGAGAAAACTCACTAGTAAATCAATCTGGTTGGCCAAATAATTGTTTTGCAATTTTGTTGTTAAGACCGACAGTGACCGAAATGCAAGAGTGTAAGTGCGGAAATATCAGCGGTTATTTTCTTATCGAAGAATTCCTGATAAACAAATATTCTGAAATATGTTTCGTCATTTGGCAGTAAAAGGTAATTTTCCTAAATCTAATGCAGAACGTTCCGTGCAGAAAGAACTCTCCATCGAAGAAACTATTCTTAACATGGTCGAATATAGTACCACTAGCAGTGTACGAGGAAAAATTTTTAATTAATAAAGCATAATTTCTTTACTCAACAATGTCTTTACTTTATTGGTTAAAAGTAATAGTGCCCATAACTGCTGAACCATCGGGCTTTGGACTTAAAATTGTTCAAAGAATACGCTCTAAACATATGCCAATCGAGTCACAAAACAGGAAATTAATTGGATAGGAAATGAAGAAGTTAAATGCATTTTTTAGAATTATTATTAGAAATTACAATTTCGCGGAGAGAAAATTCCATTCCACAGAGTTTCCGTCATATTTTACCGTAAAAAAGTTTATCTCTTACTTGAATCGAATTTCACAATATTCGATTGGTTAGATTGAAAACGAATGGATTCATCTTGATTAAAAATACAAACATGAGCCCCGCTACAAATTTAACAATACCTACACCTGAGTTGTTTTATCTAGGCCAACTTTTTGAACTTTTTCGAGCCTAATACTACAATTTCATTGAGTAGAATTTATATTTTTGCGAAATACAAGTTATTTTAAATCAAAATTAAAAGATAGTACTACTTAAATTAAACTGTGTGCTTTAAAATTGTGCTTTGTTTTTTTAAATAGTGGCCTCGATAAAACCCCTCAAGTAGGTATACTTATTACTATAATTACTCCATGTTTCTGTTTCAGTAATACGCACAATTAAAAACTATTTAAAATTTATTTTCATTAATTCATATGACAATGCTTCCAAAACAAGGGTATTGCTAGGATCCTCTGTACTTTTTTAATAGAACGAAAAGTGTTCATTTCTACGGAAAATAAATAAACAAAAAATATGCAAAACAAAAAATTATCAGACAATTTTGGAACAAGGCATATTTTCTGTAGATGGGTAGAAATAGGTAAAAAAATTAAACATCTCGTTTTTAAATCGGAAACACGTGTCAGAATCTACATCATGAAAACTTTCGAAGAAATCAGTCCCTACCATTATCTATTATTTTTTATGAACCAATAATCCGTTCACAACTAAAAATATATCCCGATTAGAAATTGGAATCTATTAACATTGTTTTTACGTTTGTACATCATTATTTTTATAATGGTTAGGTTAGGTTTCATTGGCTGCCCACGAATGACACACTTAAGCCATAGAGCCCATTTGTTTTTATAATACATAATTCTAATTTTAATTTACACAGACTTTTATAGATCAAATATAAAATTTGGAATTTGTACAACCAAATTTTTAATCAGGGTTTGCTTTTAGTTTTGAACATATTTAATGATGGCAGTACTTTTTCTATTGGTTTTCGTTATATAGCTATTGACACATGTATTCTATCTGTGATGGCATTTCTAAAAATAGGCTTAATCATTTACTTCTTTCTGCCTTTCTACTTTACAAAAAAAAAAATATTTAAAATAAAATTTCTTGTAAACGAATGGTTTTTGTTTTGTCGTTTTGGTCTAAAAGTTTTCAAATTTCACAATAACTTAATGAAAAAACTAGATAATGGCCTAGATCGAGGATGTATCTAGACAACTTTCCCATGTATATATGCTTATAAAATATATAGGACAACAAAATATGTCAATAAACAATAAATAAATTTTTACATTTGAAATTACTTTGTTATCAATTTAACAATTTGAACAGTAATAACATAAATGACATAAAATAATAAACATAAATGTCTTTTGTATGGTAATTTTACAAAATCCAATGCACATTGAATCTATTACTTTAAATTATTTTGCCACACTTTCATTCAAATTACCGAAAATTTATGGATAAAAATAATGTTTAAAAAAAACTTCATCAGATAGTAAAATTTAGGAAGTTTTATTTTCTATAATTCTGCTTATTAACATATCTATTTTACCCATAGGCCATTCAAAGTAACTGAAAATAAGCGATTTTATGAATTTATTCAAAGGAAAAAAAAACTAAACTAAAAAAAAAGGAACGTGTCGAAAACTAATGTAAAACCCTTCTAACGCGCAATCTCAGAAGTGCTAGGGTTGCGTTAAGTAACGCTTTGTATACATAAAAAAACGATTTTTGGCCAATATCTCGGAAACCATCAACATTTATGAAAAATAGTTTCAAACTAAAATTGTTGGAAATTTTTTTTCCTTTAAAGAATATAGAATCAAAAATTTTGATATCTTCAGCCATTTTCCAGAGAATCGGGAAAAACGGCCAAGTATATATTTTTATATGCTAATTAATAAAAAAACGAACTTCAAACGAAAGTTGTTGGAAAATTGTTTTCCTAAAAAAAATGTAGAGTGAACAATTTCGATATCTTTAGCCGTTTTCAAAACGATCAATTTTATATATATATTTCTCTTAATGATTGAATAATTAACGAAAAAATTGATCGTTTTGAAAACGGCTAAAGATATCGAAATTGTTCACTCTAAATTTTTTTTAGGAAAACAATTTTCCAACAACTTTTGTTTGAAATTTTATTTGATATATAATTAATTTCAAGATATTGTTAATTGGCATATAAATATATATTTGTCGTTTTTCCCGATTTTTGGAAAAATAACTGAAGATATCAAAAATTTTTGATTCTACAGTTTTTTTAGGAAAAAAAATTTCTGACAATTTTTGTTTGAAACTATTTTTCATAAAGTTGATGGTGTCCAAGATATTGGCCAAAAATGATTTTTTTATGTATACATAGCGTTAATTAACGCAACTCTAGCACTTTTGAGACTGCGCGTTAGTAGGGTTTTAGATTAGTTTTCGACACCTACCTTTTTTTTAGTTTCTTTTTTTTTGCCGTTGAATAAATTCATGTAAAAACATTACTTTGAGCGAGCCATCACGCCAGTTTTGTTATAGTACTCCCTTTTTTCTTTACGAAAATTTCTATAACCGAAGACTTTTCTTTCTGGGAATTTGTATTAAATAATGTCTACAATAAATATACGTATGTAGAATAATAGACATGACTCCATCGTCGAAAATAACTCTTAAAATATTGTATATTAAAATCAGAAAGTTATACAATACAACTAGAAATAATTTTAACACGTCAGTTTTTTTGTTCCTGTGAAACATCTAAAGCATTGTTTAAATGTGTGAATTGTGAATTTTTCTCAGAGCTATAATATTGCGTGAGATATGAATATTTTTCGTTTTTACATATAGCGGGTGTCAACGAAACTATTATACCCATCATATTTTGCTTAACATAGTACGATCGCCAAGGCTTGAGACTTCTGGTTGAAATTATTTGTACCTTATATTCAACTTAAATGATTAACTTTGTTATAGCTTCATGAATGTAGACGAAAAATAAGAATAAAATTTTTCGATATCTGACTTGGTTTTCGAAATTTCGAAAACTAAATAATTAAACAAATATTTCAATTTTCGATATATTGAAAATTATTCTAGAAAAATTGTATACTTACTTTTCGTCATATATTGTCAAGTTATAAAATTTGTCACCATCAAAATTGAAAATATATATATTTTTGAATTCGTGTCGGGCGCAACGATTAAAATAATCGGACAACCATTCCCCCCTCAAATTTTCAGAATTGATTTAGAATTAGCACAATTTCATATTTAAGAAAATCGAGCCTTTTTTAATCCAAAATTGCCCTTGCGTTCGTAAATCCTTAAAACTTTAGTTTTGAAATGGGACAACTTGTAATAGCTCATATTTTGCTATAAAAAAATAATTGAAAATACGTCGGGGCATTTATGACACAAAATGTTCTTATGGTAATTGTATTTCGAATATATGCTTTTTACCCGACTGCGTGCTGCAAAGGATAGTAAAGTGTTTATCAGCCTATGACGTAAGTAAGTATGTATGGTCGAAGTGGCGCTCTAAAAATCAAACTTGTGGACCGACTTTGATGATTATTACGTTAATCGATTAGTCTTAATCCAGTTTTTACTTTTATGCACTCGAATTTTTGATTTTTAAGAAATTAACGATAAGTTATAAAATTTGGTTAATACCCGGTATATATTAGTGATTTGACGAATATTCGCATTCGCCGATTTTTTAACATTTGCATAGTCTGGCAAGTTTTTTAATTCTAGAAAAAAGCTGACAGATGAAAGAATGGTCTAGATGAAAAACATTAGTTTTTTTATGATCATTAACTTTTATCTCTCATCAAACTACAATTTTTGTTGAGGTCCTTTCGTAGGTGATGCCTTTGGTGAGAGATACAGATGCATAGACTAAAATGGTCCGCCCTGTAATTTCATTATTTTCGTCAAAAACATCCGCATTGTCTCTTGCGAATGTTAAAAATATGCGAATGCGAATATTTGTCACATCACTAGTATGTTCATTATATGTATACACGTACATACTTAAATGATAATAGAACAACTTTATAGGTGTGGTTCTATTATCATATACCAAGTACATATTTCTGTTTTTGAGTTACAACTGTCTCTAACAATTGTATATTGTTATGTTCAAAATCCCTTTTTCCTCAACAAAAGCATGTATATATAAATTTTTGTTTAAAAAAAAAAAAATATTACAATTCTTGGATACAGAATCTCAAAAAACTGAAATATGCATAGATATCACTTAGTACATTGTACCTGTATACTTTATCAAATTCCTATCACAAAATCCATATTCCATTCAAAAATAAGCACCACATAGAAAAAGTAACTAACTGTACGCATTAAAAGTTCTAGAAAAAAAATTGATAACTCAAAACTGGACTTTAAACATTCCATGACATATTGGATTTAACTTAAAACTAGGTACTACAAAATTTAGTTTCTAAAGAGTATTGAATTTTATACTTCTTATTCTGATTTCTGTAAATTCTATAAAGTTTTATTTCGCCTCACACTAAGACGTGTTGATACGAGATTTATAGCGTGATGATTTATAGAGTGAACGTATGGTCTCGGGATAATATAATGTAAAAATAAGTCAATTTTAATTTATATCGATATTTGATTGAGACTCTTGTTTAGTATCGGTTTTTTCGAGCCGATACCGTTTATAAACAAGCTTTTATTAGCTTCATGAGTATGTGATTAATATGTTAGTATGTTAGTATGTAACGGAAACTTTGAACATTATTTTGACCATATTCAAGGACCAATGATAATACAATAATTTAATAAGATCTATTTTGATTACCCTGATCAGGATTTCTAGGAATAACGATTACCATACCTGAAAATATATTAATTTATTTGCGCTCCCACCAAATTTATACTGAATTTTTGTAAAGCCCCAGGAATTTGAAGTCAAAATTCCTTCGCTTATATCTCGCATAAAATTAAGCCGAAAAGTTATAGATAAATTTGTCCAGAAAATAATAATATAGAAATACAAGAGAAATTTTAGTTTTTGTTTGATCTGTACCTCGAATTTTTCGTGGATTACAATTTGGCGATTTTATATCCGAGTTGAAAAATACTCATTTTTTGGCTAAATATTGAAGTTTTATTTGAATTACTTAATGAAAAATCTAAGTTTTAATAAAATCAAAACTATATTAATAATTATTAAATAAATTCTCAAAGTTTTAAAATTTTCAATACTAATATTAATAATTTCAGTTTCAAAACCATATAAACCATATAAAAAATAAAATAGGTATTAAAATTAGGTATATGATACTTTACTTTTTTTGTATCTTCTAGATTACACTAATTTCTGGAGCGCAATGTATTTGAGAGTTCATCACTACATGATAAGAAATTTTTTTGTGGATATCACTATGGCAGTATCTTTGTAAATACAATAATGTTTTAACCATTGAGGGAATATAATAACATTAGCAAAAGTTATAGCGGACGAATCAATGCAGTATGGGCGCTAGGCGCATACTGGTTGACGATATCCACAATGCTTCTGGTTGATAGTCCTATTAAAGCTGTAATATTACTTATGCTAACATTGATACTATTGTATCTGCCATACATTTCTTACTTTCTGAAGGTAATAATTTTGATAAAAATTGGTCGAATTTCCGATTTCTCCTACAAGATTTCATCTAGCTCTCATAAAATAATCTTACATTTCTAATTTCAACAACTATATTTAAATTTCTATATACTTACCATATCATTTGCGACTTCATATGGTTGTGATGAACCACCATTCATAAACGATTCAGACATTTTTATTTAAAATTCAAATAAACTGATGGCCGTAATACAGTGAAGATATGATTATTTCGATTTGAATAATTATAATTAGAAATAAACCAAGTTTATTTTTAATGCGATATTGTTATTGATCATCATTTCTTCGTATTTTAATTAAACCTTTTAAGTGTTATTGCAACGCATTTTACTTCTACTCATAAAAATATAAATTACGTAATATCTATAATTTAATCTATTTAAGAAATATATCAACTTATAACTATTTTAGAAACCTTGAGCCCATAATTAAGCGAAATTTTCCATATTTTTTTGTCTGCAATTTGGAGGATCGCCTAATAGATGGCCGAGTACGAAAATTTGATTTGAATTCAGGACATTGAACTATTTTCAAAACCTTATGTCTTTTTAAATACACTATAAATTAAACATTTAAAACCCGGTCAAGTGCAAATTAGACTCTCACACTAAGGGTGTGCAACTATTGCGGTTTATGAGATACAGCTGACAGATGGACGGAGTTTTAATAGATTTACACTATACGAGTGTCGAATTTGCCGAGTTTCTCAATTTTTCTGTATATCGATGATTTCTTTTCTCTGCTGTACAAAGGTAAAAAGAGAGCAATTGTCCACAGTTCTTTCAAAAAACTGGTAGGAAGTAAAGAGCTATCAAAAAAATGGTTTTGTTTTTCATAATAGCGCTGCATTTTGCAATCCCTTCATTGCATTGTCAATAACTATCAACATATACGGCAGACAAAGACAGTTATGAAAAAATACGTTACTTGAAAAATTCGATTTGCGTAAGATTAACCACGATTAAAATTCCAATTTTCTTTATTACAAACAAAAGGCAGACAAAAGTATTCATAGAAATTTTGTTTCATTATGGGCTCATCATCTATGATAAAACAACTCAATTTTTTTAATCTTAGGTTTCAAAAAATTATGCCCCAAAAAATTATTACTTATATAAGTACTGTGAGTTCCAAATAAAATCACAACTATAATTCTATTTATAAACTATGCATATAAACTATATTGTGCGTGTTATGATAACGATAAAATACTAAGCAAATGTATTATTAATATGTTATTTATTGATCTAAATATAACTTCTACAGAGTTAAATATGCTAGTTATGTGTTCAAATTAATTTTTAATCGGTTATTATTTATGTATTGACACAAATTTGAAAAATTCTAAGTTATTCTAATATTATTATTATTTGAATAATTCTTATATTATATAACTTATTTAATACAGTTACGATTTTCAAATGAATGAGTAGAAAACTTGTCTGTTTTAAGTAAAAAAGTATTCTATAGATCCTCTTTAGATTTGAAAATGAAGAAGTATATATATTCGATGAAATTTCATTCACAAATTGAAGAAGAAAAAATAGTTTCAGTTTTTGTTTGTATGAAATAAGAAGGACCATAAGACTCTGGGCCGTATTATAAAAGTATATTTCCAAACAAACCGTAATTTGAATGTAAATCTTCAAATTCGTTGGCAAATTTGAAGATATTGTAAAGTGTAGTGAAATAAAAGGAAGTATAAATGAAACAAATCATGCGGACTTTATTTTATCGAGAATTCTCTAAGCCACGCAAAGAAATAACGTAGAAAGATTTATTAGGATCATCTTAGCATAAATTTCGTCTGAAAGGAAACTGTTGCTATAGTATTGGGAAAATTATCTTGCCATGAGACAAATATCGACTTAATGAACGTTTACCGAGGTTTCAGCAGGCGTTGTAAAAATATATAGATATTGTTTAGAAGCCATAATTACTTTAAAAAATAATGGTCTTACTAATCAAAATAAACTTACTAATAAAAAATAGCCCATTTTAATAATCTAGTCTAGCCTTTTTAAGAATTAAGCCTGCTTATGGCTGCCATATTAACTGCTTGATGTTATAAGAGATTTTCTCAATACCAAGCAACGGACTAACTGGCAATCAGTATCTGCTTTGTAGTGTAACTGAAAGCAACATCGCTTAATGGAATAAAATGTGTATCAATCGTAAGATTCAAGACTTTATTCAAACATGATTCAGATTCAACCGACGATTTAATCTATTTTGTGCTTGAGAGTATTAGAATAAGTCTATTAGAAATCTAAATGACTTGTTTTTAAATGAAAAATTAGTCTATGCGTAGAGAAAAAGATGCGTAAAGACATTAAAGCTAAACAATATTGATTTTACTATCGCGTGTACGGTAACCCCCATAAAACATATATGTATGTTTACATTTCTTTGAATTTTTCTTTTAATAAAGGTAAATATTTTCAAGTGTATTTGTGTGCATGTGTATTTGTTTGTGAAGTCACTTTACGTGATTTATTAGTTATGACGACGACGTCGACTGACTTTTCTTTTTCTAAAGTTTTCTATTTGCATACAAAACAACAATTCTGATTGAAGGTTTATAGGTTAAACAGTACAAAAGTAAATTCGATCTAAATAATACTACTAGACTACTAGACCGTCGGATGGTTGTTACAGGTCTGAATTAACCATTTTTCAATCTTTTGTCTCGAATGGCTGAATAGTTGAGTTGATCGACAAGCATCGGAATTCATTATACTCCCTTGATGGCTTTTTTAACGAAAATTTGTGAAATCATTTTTATCGCCCACGAGTCTGCCTGCCAAGTTTCAGCTCGATTAGATCACGGGAAAAAATTAAAAATCGATCCAAAGATTTTTCGGCAAGCAGGTAAGCAGATGAACTTCTATACGCCAGTCAAATTCTATATTGAAATCGCAAAACGCGATGTAAAGCTGCTTATTTTGTATGTTATTTGGACCCCTCAGGGGAGTGTGAAACTACATTTTGCAAGCAAAAAAAAGTTGTGCTCCAAATTTTCCTTTTTTCCGGTTTTCACCTGATACACAGGTAGAACAACTTTTTTGTTGTTTGCAAAACGTAGTTTCACACTCCCCTAAGGGGTCCAAATAAATTACCAAAAAAACAAATTTACATCGCCTTCCAGCCGCCATTTTTACTGGTTTTCTCTATCTTTAATATTTTTGGAGAAAATGAATACCAAAGTTTTGCCCTAATTTTCCCCCTCATGGGAAAACTGATTGTTTCAAACAAAAGTTATTTATTTTTTATATTTAAGAAACATTTTTTATATTTAAACTTTTGTTCTATCTCTAACGGTTTAACATAAGCAAAATTTTAACAATTCTGAAAACCATGTAATTTTTTCAAGCATCATATCTCAAAAACTATTAGACATACGGAGCTGTTTGTTGGCTTCAACAGTTTCAAAATTATGAGTTTATAGCTAACTAACTTTTGACTAATGTCAAAAGCTCATAGTTTTTGAATTGAATTACAATAACTGTAAAAAGTCCGAAAATTTTGCAGTTTTTCACGGATTGTGAGGTAAGCACAACATTTATGTGCGATTTTAATTTTTTTCTTTTTTTTTTTTGTAAGATTTTACTGGCGTAATAAGGTGAAAGCTTGATAGAATCCAACGCCATTGAACTTGTTTGAAGTTGTAGGTGATTCAGAAATAATTTAAAAAATTTTCTTTTGGAGATTTATAACAGACCAACAGGCAATGCTTATAACAATGAAAGTTAAGTAAAAGCTTTTAGTGAAAGAAATTTAACGGATAAAAAACAGACTTTTAACAGAAACACAACTACTGTAAACTACCCTACAACAGCTCCATTAAGGGATGTGGGGGTTAACCTCATACCAAGCAGCATAAATAGAAGAAAAAGATGTCTACAGTTTTCGTACTTACAAACAATCAGAGCTAGTATAATATAAATATTTATTATCTATGATCAGAGGTGTATGTAGGTATCCTATAGTAGGAATCAATGCTCTGTATTAACTTCTTAAAGATTGACATTACCGTACCAAGTAAGTAACCTCTAGAAAATAATAGTGCTAGGACCAAGCGTAGTATTTGACAACAGGGGATCGGACTAACTTTTGTTTATCACTTCAAATGAACAATTCTCACTTCACGAATAGAAAAGTGAAGTTGGTTTTTAAAAATCAATACTAGTATGCAAAATATGAACATTTAAAATTCGTAATTAAACAAAGAGAAGATACCTACTAATGACGTCATACGTGAGTATCGCCAAAGATTACATATAAAACTTTGTTTTGCTGAAAGGAGATAGGTAAACTTTAAATACAATCTTTGATTGCTTATAACTTCTTTGTTTTAAATCAATTTCACTTTTAAATTTTGTCATGGTATCAAGTCTAGTTTTACATTTTTATGGGTAATATGGCCAATTTGGTATCACGATTAATCCCTATTATTTCAAAAAGATTGGAAGTTTATGAGGTTGAAATTCAGATCGCGTTTGATAAGTTTTCACTCAACGAAAGTTTTAAAGCTCGAGAATTCTCAAGGGAGCCTGAAATCTTTACTGTAATCAAATATGAAGATTATAGAATAAAGCAAACGTTTTTATGTGTAGGTACATATTTCGACGACTTTTAGACATAAAAATAATCCTCTTTATTTTACGACTGCATAATTTTTCTACTACTTTAGAATAGTTTTATGTTAAAATATTTCTATTTCAATATATTTCTTGTTTTGAAAGATTATACTTTACTCATACTCATACTTGAAAAAAACAAGTGAAAATTAACAATTGACAGAATTAAATACTCTGTAGAGACTGTGTCGAATATCAATTTTTCGAAATAATATTTTCTTTTTCAAAAATCTATTACAAGACTCACTAGTTAAAGCTACTGACAAATTTTCAACTCATCTGTTACAGTTTTATACAAAATGAGCAACAAATTTGTTCCCTAATTTGCGCCCTCACGGGAAAACAAAAATATTTACGAAAAATATTTCAAACGAAATTTGTTTATTTTTGTAGAAAGAACACTTTGTGCATTTAAACTTTTTTTCTATCTGTTACGGCTTACAAGATGGATCTTAAAGGCCCAAGACCCAATTGACCTATGATGCTCATTTACGAACTCAACATGACTTTTCACATTCTGAGTACCCTACAAAAATATCAGCTCTCTTTTCATATTTCAATTATTGTAAAAGACATATCATATCGATATCTCTTTTCACATTTCAGTTATTTTGCTGACAGACAGACCGACGGACAAACGATAATGGGCTAATTAAGTGATTTTATAAACATCTATACAAAAACTTCGTTCGTATCATGAATATTTCTAGCGTTACAAACTCGAGACTGAAATAAGTACCTATACCTTAATATAATATGTATAACAATTTATTGGAAATATAATAATTACAAAGCAGATTTTTAAACCATAAATCTTTAAAAGTATAAATCTTTGAAAGTAGAATTATTTTGGAGTAAAAAAAATATTTAAGTAGGTTTTTTGTTAAGTAGTATATCATTCTTAGAAAATAGAAAAATATTGAAATAGAAATGTTATAAAGTAGAATTATTTAAAAGTATTTTTTTTAAAGTATGGAAAAACTGTGCTAAAGAAATAATTTGACTTAGAAGAATGATAAATAGATTTTTTTCTGTTGACTCATCAAAAACTTCAAATGGTCTTAGAAGTTACGGCTGCGGCCCTTGACCTATAAGGCAAAGGAGTGGTTTCCAATGATTTCTATCTGTTCGTACCTATATAGCTCATTATTATGTTTTTACTTGAATGAGTGAATCATCAACTTTGCACGATATAATTTTATTATTAAGTGTAATAATTAAACATAAATATAGCATGACACTAGATAATTATAAAATTTTGATATAATAAAAGGTGGCGCAATAGTAATCACCCAACAAACATTTTAGAATACCAATCTGTGTGTTATAAAAATAGAAGGCATGTAAATTTTGTATCATCGTAAAAAAAGATTTATAATTGGAGAAAATTATAACTTATTTAAAAGTTTCTGAACAGTTTTTTCTGTAACAATTTCAATTTTTTATGTGTAGTGTCCAGAAATTATTGATACAATTTTAAGAAGTTCTTTTATAATTTTTGGTTTGGAATTGATGGTACTATTACGAAATAGCGCTTCGTTAATTTATGTTTCTTATTTTAAGGTTTTTAGTTTTATGTCGCTAAATTTTAAATTTTGTAATTTTGGGCTCAATGGACATAAATACTCCCAATAATATTAGTAGTTTCACACACCTCTAAGGGGTCCAAATAATTTACCAAAAAGCAGCTTTACATCGCGTTTTACGATTTTAATGCAGAATTGGACTAGCGTAGAAGGAAAAAATGTTAATATTTTAGTATGCTTAGTGAAACATTTTGAGGAAATATCTTTCAACTTTTATAAGGCAAGAAAATTTATTGTAAAAATATATCTTATGATGCTGATTATTGCTCCTCATAGCGGTCAAACTTATAACACCGCTTTTTTATTTGGTGGTTAAAACCCAACAGGTACAAGCACTTCATTTACATAACTATCCCACTTAAGTTTATTTTCCCCCTCTGAAAGAAAAATTTTGAACTTTTTTCTCTATCATTGTGATACTGGCAGCTAAGTCAAGTGACAATACATGATTTAATAGTATTTCGGGTGAATGTATGTATAATCATAGATTTAGTTCACAAAACAAAGATTTTCAGTTAAAAATTGAAATGAATCGAATATGAAAACAGGCGAAAGATTGTAAAATTTGATTCCATTGTAAAATCTGTTTGTCTGTCTTAACACCAATATTTGGACATATATGCTTGCATTTCAGCTAAACTTCAAAAAATATTATAACATTAATCCTATTAAAATTGTGACAACTTGAATGCATGTTATTCGAAGGAAATGAATTCGGCAATTGCCTGCTTTTTTCACATAATGCGTGCGTTTAAATATGATCAAAAAGCGTTTTGTGTATTTAATTTCACGCGATTATCGAATAGATAAAGATATTACCCTACAATGCGTTTAGATTATTAGCATGGGCACCAACAGGTGGCATATGTTTAAATTCAATTTATTTGATAATCATATACCTAGAATCAAATCTGATGGAGTATCTCATCCCCTTTTTAACGAGGTGATTATTAGAGAATATGATAAATAATTAGAAAATAAGATTCCATTTTTGTTAAGATTTTATAGAAAAATGGGTCGGGATTCTGATCTGGACATAAAAGAAATTCAAGTTCTACTGCAACGATTTCATTCAATTTTATTTCGAAATATACAGATCGTTATGTTTCGAATTGAGAATTGTGATAATTCTAGGTTTTTTTTTTATTTTTTAATGTGCGTTTTTATACTCGGTCATTGCGCAGTAGTACAACTTTTAGGCTGTAAATGTTTTTGAAGGGCTTCTAGTAATTGATGTGAGTGGCCTTTAATTTCTGGCGTATTTTTCGGTTATAGACTTGGCATATATTATCCTTTTAAAAGCCTTTAAGTTCTTAGGGTCAATTTTAAAATAAAAACAGCGAGAGGCTTCGTAAGAAACTCAATAGGAACTATATTCCTCTCGCTGTAAATCGTTTATTATTAGTCGAAGAAATTTAATAAAAAAAATGCTGTTTTTTGCATTAGGTTCTAAAATACGTATTTATAAACTTTGAGAATATTGCAGATTATTCAGAGATAGTTTCCTTAGTGCTTTAAAATTAGTCTTTTTTTGTAATACACTGTTTTTAGGCAAATGAAAAAAAAAATTTTCCCTTCAATAGTGTACCAAATGGACTGAAAATGGTTACTCGCAGGTTTTTGGCATCGCTGAACACGAACCGATACTAATTATTTTCGAAATAAACCCAATATCGTCACTCGGGTGAACACAACAATTTACAAAAAATAAAAAATTTTAATTTAAAAAAAAATTGTATCTTGAATACATGTGGGCCAAAAACATCCTGTGTACCCATTTTCACTTCATTTGGTACATTATTCTCAAAGTTTATAGATACTTTCTAGAACTTAATGCAAAAACCCGCATCTCGATCCACCTGATATCGGAAATTTTAGAGGTAAAATGCTACATTTCTTCGACTATATTGAATAAGAAGCGCAATGAAGGAATGATAAGAAAATTGTAAATTTAAAAAAATGTATTGACGTTGATGGATTTCAATCTGACGAGCTTCTATAGCAGAAGCGTGCAGCCTAACAACAAGGCCTCGCCGAGAATATTATAAAATATCTTAAATTTTATATATCCATTAAATTGGATATTTCTAAAATTTTATTTCTGAAACATTTGTTATATTTGGGGAAATTAATGACAATGTTGTTTTGTCTTTTTAGTCATAGAAATCGTATATAGAGGTCGTATAGTGAGTGCATAATAGTAAATTATAGAATGTATAAAAATTCTAAATACATTTTTGTGAGTATATTATTATCATTATTATTATTGTTGTTAGTAAATAAGTAGCATGAGTTGTTTTGTCAATAAAATTATCAAGATTTGATTGGGCGGATCGGGTGGTACAATACATGTTTTGACTGACTGACATGGACTCGTCCAAATTACCAAAAGGAATGAATAAATATAATAGGTATAATACTTATTTATATAATAGGTTTTTTTGAATATGTAATAGCATAACATTATAATTTTTCTGGCGAAACTTCAATGATTATTTTAAAAACGGAGAATGGAAAAAAAACTTTTTGTTTAGCCATCATAAAACGACAATACCTATAGAATAAATATTTCCGAATTGGGCCAATGGAATTGGCAAATATAGTTGCAAGATATTCACTTAAGGTATTTCGATACCAAAAAAATAAATATGATCCAAAAATTTGAAATTTTATTTATCAATAAATCATCCTATTATATGTCTTTTGTGAAAAATTCATATCGATTCTTGAACGCTTTATGAGAAATTAATTATCCAAGTTAGTGTTTTTACCAAAAATAGCACATTTATCATAAACTGTACAGAGAATCGATATGAATTTTTTACATATGACCTATACAAGGGCGATTAATTGATAAATAAAATTTTAAATTTTTGTTATCATTTTCATGGTATTTCGCTACACGGTAAAATAATTAAAAAAAAAATTGAAAAAAAAACTAAATATTTGAAATTTTCTTTTATACGTCTTCTGTGAAAAATTCATATCGATTCTCTGTACGGTTTAGGAGAAACTTAATCTATCAAAGTCAAAGTTTTTACCAAAAAAATTTTTTCATTTAAAAACACTTTTTGCATAAAAACTAACATTTCTTAAGACTTCTTCATATACACAACACTTCAGTTTCGGTATCGAATGGCGTACGAAATTTTGCCAATGTAGAAGATATTTTTCAGGACATTGCATGATTTAAAAAACTTATCAAATCTTATGCCTTTTAAATACACTAAAGCTATTCATTTAAAAAGTAATTTAACTTTTGTGTTGGCATTATTTTATATGAGATTAAATTCGAATTAGCAGTAAATATTAGAAGAGCTTTTGTATCAGTTTGATTCATTATAAGTTACTTTCTGCAAGGTGCTCCAGGAGTCCGGTAAATCTGATATGTCTTGGCGACACTCAGTGGTAGTTTTAACAGGCAAAGGAACATTTGCCCATTGCATGCCACGCCCCCCCCCCTCCGAAGATTAAAATATTTTCTATGCATTAATTTCTTCAAAATTACCTATTACTTTCGATAAAAACTAGAGAGTAGAGCACAAAATTCAATTTAGTGGAGGTTAAAACTATAATTTCAGGGCCCCTAGGGAGACTTTTCCCTCTGGGCTTTTTTCCTTAAATTCGCCACCAGCGGCAGTCTATTGATTTTATCTGGTTAAAGATCCTATTCAGGGATGGCTCCTGTAAGGTTGATTTATTCCTATGTTCATTGAATTTACTTAAGAAAGTCAGAAAGTATCCTCAGCAGTACTATGTTTCAGTTTCAAATGCGCGTAAACCGTTTCCATGAGGTTTTTATATAAAATATATATTAGTCCTTTGACTATTTTTTAAAATTACTGTTATCTTAGAACCGTTGGACACGCGGATTACCCATTATTTTCGTGCTGGGCTTGCGGACAACTCTCTTGAACCATAAAATAAATATTAGTTTACATTTTTCCCCTTTATAACAAACGGGACTAGACAAAATCTAAATATTAGGTACTTAAATAACATTTCCACACTGTAACAATTTTTCAGTGTACTAATTTTTCAGACAAAATATTTGATTTTTTGTATGTTTGTATGTTTGTTTTAGACCGTGGGACAGAAAAGATGCTTTGTTAAATGATTAATACACACTTGAAACTTCGTGAGTGGCTTCTTTTTAACGAGTCTACCAAACTTTCTATCTTACCATTTTTTATTTCGAAAGTGCTGCGTTTTCAAGTGAGTATGATAATGTCATATTTAAGTTAATGGTCTGAAAAAACGCAATAGGGAATTTGTCGGACACTATGACCACTTGATAACATTAATAATTATTAAACAATTCAGCAAAAGTAAACCATAAATGTATTCAAAAACAAAAATACTAAAGTACGGCCTGTTCGAGAAGGTAGAACAAGCTCATCGGTGCAGAATACTTGTCGGACAAAATATTTTATTGTTCAATAATTATTAATGTTATCAAGTAGTCATAGTATCGGAAAAATTCCCTGCTGTTTTTTTTCAGACCGACAGTTTAAGTATGACATTATCATGCTCGTTTGAAAACGCAAAACTATCGAGTAAAGTCGTAGAGAAAAAATTCGATAGGCTTGTCAGACGGAAACCACTCACGAAGTTTCAAGTAAAAGATACACTCAAAAACTGTTAAACCGATTTCAACAATTATTTCGCTAATAGAATGCTACATAATCAGCGAATATTTTTATAAAAATCAATAGCTACTCTCCCGCTTTGCTTGAAAATTTCAATTGTTTACTCTCAAACTACAAAAAAGAGGTGTTACAAGTTTGACCGCTATGTATGTGTGTCTGTCTTTGGCATCGTAACGGCTAAACGGATGAACCGATTTTAATTTTTTTGGTTTCGTTTGAAAGGTAATTTAACAGAGATTGTTCTTAGCTATGTTTCAAGTGTAAGTTTAGGGTTCCGTACCCAAAAAATTTGTCGAGGTTTTTTTAAATATTCTAAATTTCACTTGTAAAAGAAAAGATTAAATCGTTTCATTTCATAATAAAAAGTAACAAATATTACGAGTGTTATGGAGGAGGGATAAGTTTAAGCAATGGAAGCGAAGGCTATTACGAGGCAGTCTTTGGTTTTAAAATTGAAATGGTTCAGTAAAGCGAGCGGATAACTTCTAGTATTTCATATAGGCATTTTGTATTACCAAAGCTATTTGACTAAATATCTCTCATAATAGAGCTATAGAACAAATATGTTACCATGTATAACACTGGTTAAACATTGAACATCATTAAACAATGTTATTAAATAAAAAACAATATGAGTATATAAGGTATTGTCTCTTTTTAATTTAGTTTTTCTATTCGGTTTTTTAATCAAGAATGTAATTTATGTTTCACATGATTTGTTTCTTTATTCGTAGTTTTTTTATTCATAATTTTTCTTCAAAGCGTGAAATCGTTTTATTCAGTGGGTTGATATACATTATTCAATTTAATTAAAAATCAAAAAATAATTGTAATTGTTTTTGTAAAAAACTACTTCCTATTATAATTTTCTTTATGCATTATCATTCATTGAATGAATTATGTAAAGATAACAATTATTTAAACGTGTTTTTTTTATGTAATAAAATTTGGTTTGAGTAAATTTTGCAAATGTTAACTTTAAACCGTTCCTCCCTACAATATTTTTTACGGACTTTATGTGTTTCATGTTAGGTTAATCGTTTAATGACCAATGATCTCTATATATTATAAATGTGAAAGTAAGCATGCTTGTTTGTTTGTTTGTTGTGCTTTTACGCAAAAACTACCGAATGAATGTAAATGAAACTGTACAATAATATAGCTCATAGATCAGAATGACATATGAGCTTTATTTTATAAAGGTATGTTTTAAAAAAAATTTTTATAATTAAATTTAGTAAAGACATTTCACTGCGCCATCATCTATGAACATCATTTTGAACAATAAATTAAAGATTTCTGTTTAATTGTAAACGAGATTCATGGCCACCTGTTCTGATACACTCAATGAATCAAGACTATATTACATTAAAAAAAATGAATTATGTTCAAATATTTTACTTGTGTAAAACAATTCCAACCCCTATTTCGAGTATTATGGAAGGGGGATATGTGAGAGCAAGAAGAAGCTATAACGCGGTGTTGTTTTAAGTCCAGCGAATTGGGCGAGGATCAAGCTAGTAATCTTTAAATTTATATTGATAACCGTTTTAACTTAAAATATTCACTCGCTTATATACTTTAATTTATGACCAACCCGCATTCCATTCTCTCTACGAATAACCTTCGACAAACTTAACAAGAGTTATCTCCTAAATTAAAATAAATGTAATTAGCAATTCCATTAAAGTTGTTTTTCCAAAAATAAATTTTATCTGTAAGTTCATATGCTATTATACATTATAATTGTGAAAAAGCAGGAAATATTACAAAAACGATTATGTTCTCAATTGATAAAATATCTATATTTTATTTTTCTTGTGAAAAGTAATATATATTTTCACCCCTATTTCGATTATTTAGGAGTCAAATTTCGTAATATCCCTTAGATGGAGTTTTTTCTCAGGTTGTATAATTTTAACAACTGAGTTGGCTGTTTATGTACTCAGCTACAATATATTTCTATTACTGGAGTAAATCTAAGCAAAAAAAGGCTGTTATATGGATTAAAAGTTCGAGCAATGAAACTTTGGGGTTTTTCTTTTCACATCAAAATAAGTATTTTTTGAAATTTTTTACTTTCCCGGAGTGGTGCAACATGTTTAAAAAACAAAATGGCGTCAAAAATGAAATTTTTTTCAGAAATTTTATCAGTTTTATTTTATATTCGCAAAAGGAGACATCGGTGCATATCCAAATTTGGTAGGTTTGTAGTCAATGTTAAGAACTACTCCTCATATTTTTTTGGTGGGGTTTCGTCCCTTCCCCTCCCAGTTATATATATATGTATACATACATATGGTAAAACAGTTCATTTGACTGTAACTTGAAAAATATTCGATTGATTTTAATGAAACTAATATCAATAGTAGGTTTTATTACTTACAACTTTCGGTTAAAATTTTAGCGAAATCCGTTAAATAGTTCGGCCAAAATTTCCAATTTAGGGAATTGTTTAAAATGACTGCCATTTTATGCCATTTTGTCCTACGAGGTTAAATTTTTTTTTAAATTGTAGCATTTTTTATTATCTTTCGATTTTATAATAAGTGATTTACCCGTAAAATGACTCCTTGATTCATATTTTTGCGAAAAACGGAAAATTTAACACTTTCTGGAAATAACTGTTTGGGGGGTGTATGGACTGGCTTTGGGGGGTGTTTTTTGCTTTGGCATGAGAAAACTATTTTTAAAAGAGGTCTATATGGTTTAAAGCAAAATTTTTAAGTTTTAACCCCCGCGCTGTAAGGGGGGAGGGGTGTATGAAATAAATGTACCTTAAAAGATTTTAAAAAGAGGTCAAAATAGTTTAAAATGCTAAAGTAACCCAAAATTTTAGCTGTTTATATTAATATAGCACTTTTTACAACATCCACCCCTTCCGCTCCCACTTTCATATTTTTTGCAAATTCAAAATTTTTAAGATGTATAAAGGGGCTTTGGGGGTCTCTGATCTCGAATTTTGCAATAGATTATCAAAAACAATTGTAATATTTTTAGGGGGTGTACTTATTTGGGCCAAAAGTTCGAGATCAGCGACCCCCAAAGCCCCTTTATACATCTTAAAAATTTTGAATTTGCAAAAAATATGAAAGTGGGAGCGGAAGGGGTGGATGTTGTAAAAAGTGCTATATTAATATAAACAGCTAAAATTTTGGGTTACTTTAGCATTTTAAACTATTTTGACCTCTTTTTAAAATCTTTTAAGGTACATTTATTTCATACACCCCTCCCCCCTTACAGCGCGGGGGTTAAAACTTAAAAATTTTGCTTTAAACCATATAGACCTCTTTTAAAAATAGTTTTCTCATGCCAAAGCAAAAAACACCCCCCAAAGCCAGTCCATACACCCCCCAAACAGTTATTTCCAGAAAGTGTTAAATTTTCCGTTTTTCGCAAAAATATGGATCAAGGAGTCATTTTACGGGTAAATCACTTATTATAAAATCGAAAGATAATAAAAAATGCTACAATTTAAAAAAAAATTTAACCTCGTAGGACAAAATGGCATAAAATGGCAGTCATTTTAAACAATTCCCTAAATTGGAAATTTTGGCCGAACTATTTAACGGATTTCGCTAAAATTTTAACCGAAAGTTGTAAGTAATAAAACCTACTATTGATATTAGTTTCATTAAAATCAATCGAATATTTTTCAAGTTACAGTCAAATGAACTGTTTTACCATATGTATGTATACATATATATATAACTGGGAGGGGAAGGGACGAAACCCCACCAAAAAAATATGAGGAGTAGTTCTTAACATTGACTACAAACCTACCAAATTTGGATATGCACCGATGTCTCCTTTTGCGAATATAAAATAAAAATGATAAAATTTCTGAAAAAAATTTCATTTTTGACGCCATTTTGTTTTTTAAACATGTTGCACCACTCCGGGAAAGTAAAAAATTTCAAAAAATACTTATTTTGATGTGAAAAGAAAAACCCCAAAGTTTCATTGCTCGAACTTTTAATCCATACACAAGGCGTAATTTCACTCTACTATATTTAAAACAAAATTTAATTTCAACAGTGTACCTACTTTAAAATCTAAAAACCCATCTATAGTTCAACATTATTTAATACATTTATTCAACTGTAATTTAAGATCTAAAATAAATTATTTTTCTATCACAAGTGACTTTCCATGATTTAAATGAACCCTGTGTAAATACATTACCAGCAAATAATCGACTGCAAAATAACTTAACGTAAACTATACAATAATGACACTTTTTTGACTCATTTAATTTTCAAGTTGTATATTTCGAAAACGATTTTTTCTCTGCAAAATTATTCGATAATGTCATATATATTGCCTATATCGATTGGTGTTTTATCAAATGGTTACTACGATGCCTTTCGTTTGTTGAAAAACAATCTGTATAGACAATACACATCTTACACGTAAAATTCAATTTTTTGGCATAAATGAAGTATTTATCTTCCAAACTGTGCTGAAGTATTTTTGGTCGCTGATTATGAATCCGCTGTCAGATTACACGGATTCTGCCATGGCTTCCGAAAATCGTGTCAGTTTTTCTATTAACTAAAAATTAAGTATTTTTTGTGCACAAAAAATATTATGTGTGTGCATTTTTGCGCCTAAAAAGGTACTATGTTACGATTTTTGGAATATGTGACAGAATCTGTGTAATCTGACATCGAATTCGTATTCAGCGACCAAAAATACCTACGAGATGACAACTTTAAAGCAAAATAGACATTTAGAAAAAAATTCTGGGCTACATTTCCACTCGACTGAGGTCCTATACTCCTCTACGACTAGGTTAAGCTGGCTGAATGTTCCTTGGGATCTTATAAATGCGTTACAAAAAGTTTCATTAAAATCGGTGCCGTTTCTCAACATTTCCACAATCGACACTTTTCCATTGTATTAGTAAATTGAATATCGTAAAATATTTTATCAAATAATGAGTCTATATTTGTGAAGTATAATTAAATATTGTTTGTCCAATTCGATTTATGGTAATTTATCATGATAAGTCACTCTGTATATCAAAATAGTCAAAGAAATACATCTAGCCGAAACAATAAAAGTGGTTACTTCACCCCAAATCCTCAAAAACAGTTTCAGTTTTGTTGATGGTTTGTCTTTATATCCATATATAATTTGAATTCACAAAAAGCTCCTAGAAATTTTGGATCAATTTTTGCATCAAATTATATATTTCGTTTTCAAACAATACCTATACGAAAAAAAATCATCAAAATCGAAACTGTTAAACAAGGTTTCAAGGGTAGATCATATTCATTGACTCGACTTGCTACAAAAGAACAAATAATACTAAAACCTTCTCAACATTTACTATCTACCAAAAATATTTTTATTATAATAAGATTAATTAACGTGTCGGCATCTTATTTATACATTTTAAAAATTATTATTATTTATATAAGCTTCAAAAAGCTTACTACATTTAATATAAATAAATAAACACCTACATATAAATAAAGAAATAATATGGTTGTTTATGTTTGTTATTTACCTACAGCCAAAGTTCAAGAAGCTTGTGAAAAAGCTTGACAAGTGCTCTTCATACTTACCTGGAGAAACTTAACGATAACGACAATATAATGACACCACGTTTGAAGTTTACCTAAACGTTAATGGTTTTGAAGTTGATGTGTTGAAAAAACTTTGTTTTTCAGACTCAAAAACAAAACCCTTTTCCTTTTTGCACTCTTTTTTTAAGTATCAATAATTTAAATATTTAATTTTAAATTAAATCTGAAAAAAAATTGAGAACAGATTTTTTTTCGTTAAATGATTGTGTAATTATGCAAATTTGAAAGTGGTTGCGAGTTATCGATACGTATGTTTTTCAAATTTTTAAAAACAGCACAAGAGTATTACTGTACGTTATGCTCGGCCGACTAGAGACTTTAGACATGAATGTAACGATTCAAAGAAATGTGGATATTTTACACAGCTTCCAGAAACCTTCCATTATTTGTTACTCTAAATAATGCCAAAATACAAACTACACTAAACATAAAATATTATGCCAAAATACAAACTACACTAAACAAAAAATATTAAAATCCAAAGGAATTGACCGATTGTAGTCGTATTCACGGAAAAAGCGTGCTTTGTCGAACGATGATTCATTTCATTACAACGAACAATGTATTCACAAAAGGCACTGTGGCTAAAAGGTAAAATGGAATGGTAAAGCAATCTCATAGCGAGTGGCTGGCTTAAGACCTGCTTCGAAGATGAAAATGATCTATTTGCATTCTATCTCTATTTACACAAACAAAATAATGCTTCTAAATAAATGTTTTCAAAAACAAAAATTCAAGAATTTAGTTTAGTTTAGTTAACATACTGAAAAAACACAGGTTTAGGCACAATAGGGAATATTCATGTATTTTTTTTATATTTTTAATTCATTGTTGTAAAAAAATATTTAAAATACATTATAATTTTGAGATATTTAAACGCAGTTTTTTGGCGCTCTCTGTTAATACGCAGTTTTTTGGCGCTCTCACTTATACGTCATAAGTACGTGATCTGTCAATTTTTGACAGTTCAATGTATAATTTACACTTAAAAAAAATGAATTTACAACACAGAATTTACACTCGTTATTATTAAATTTTCTAATAAAAAGCCGTAGAATAGTATAATTTAATGAAATACCATATAAAATGTAAGTAATTAATATCATACAGTATGTCAACAAATTTGACAAGCCAGTACTATGATGTCACGTCCGTATAAAAATTTGAATTTCCGTTTTAGAAATTTTTAAATGTCCTCACGAAATTTGAACTTTTATTAATTAATTTTAATTCATTAATAAAATAATTTAATTAAAAAGATATTAATTAATAATGGTTTAGTTGAAATCCAATATTCCCTATTCTATTTGTCATGATTGAATTTGATTTCGAATAAATTCAAATTTCACTGACAGCATCCATCGATCATTTTATATGAGACATTTAAAGAATACAACAGTTTTTTTTTTTGTATAGTTTTAAACAAATATAAAAGTTATAAAACTATGTCAATTAATTTCTCACAGCTCGCGGACAAAACATAGAATTTATTCTAGTTCGTGTTATAGAAAACAAAAGGTTACCCACCCCTGCACCAGACCATACATTAATATTCAGTTGAATGCGTTCTTTATAGTGTAAATCGGTCATTCGTATATTATACCATACCTACAAATGTTATGTGATGTTATCGAACCTGTGACAAACGCCACAGTGTTGCACAAGGTTACCCTACCCCAGTTTGTTGGTTTTATCGACAAACCTTAATATTTATATTGGGTTTTTTTCAAAATACAGTTTATTTTTTTCTAATTTTATTTCTTAAAATAATTGTTCTAATACCCTCAATACAAAAATGAAGAATATGAATTGTATTTATGTTAGGTTTTTGGTAGTACATACTATATTATAATAAATAATTAAAATAATAAAAAATAATTTTATTATTATTGTATGACTACAAGTTAAAAAATATTAATTGTATTGTAAAAACTATCCAAATCTAAAATATAAATTATACTATGGACAAAATCGGTGCATTCACAGAACGCTTTATAGCTAAAGCGTTCACCAAGCAAATGATCCGATCTGTTGTTCGAAATAGAATTATTTGTATAGCTTTTGCCTTCAATAATGGCCGAATATGTGCTTTTCACACCAAATTACCTATTAATCGAATACTACAGATAGAAATTATTTATACAAATATTCATATTTTTTGAATCACAATTGATTAACAAACAAATATCATAAACCTTTGGCAAGTAAACATTTTTCAATAGTTGTTTACATCGATGAGGATAAAAATCCCATCTCATCCTATTTATTGAAAATCTCGGCTCCTAATGTATCTATGTGGTTTTACAAAATATAGAATATCTCTGGTTTTATTAAACTATTGAGATAAATAAAAAAATTGCAATGGTATGTAATCGAATTTAGAGCTTCAGACTTTAATCTTCATTTTCTAATAAGATTATTAGTAGTTTTTTTTATAACTTTTATAAATAGATAACACATTATGAGTCTTGTCTTTTACAGAAAATTTTGCTATTATACACTGTAAAAAAAAATTACTGGATTAAATATTTCTTGAGTGAACGATCTCAATACTTAATTCAACACATTTTCTCGAAACTAATACTTTTTACGTGCATTTCACACATTGATACATTTGAGTATCAACTAGTATCGTCTGGAATATATATTTCCTGTCAGGTAGTCAATTTTTAGAAAAACTGAACTAGTCAATTACTGGAAAAGTGTATAAAAAAAATTGTAGACAATATTTTCACAAAGGAATTTATGACAAGCATAAGTCAAGAATAGTTAGACGTCTTTGGTGCAATAGTAAAGGAATTGAAATTTTAACAAAAAATGTCTTTGTAAAAACATATTTTTCATACATTAACAAAAGATTTTTCTGTGTAAAATACCGTATTTAAAAATTTGAAAAACATACTATTTGAATGTTTAAAGCTATTCATATCATTGTGTATTAAAACTTGTTTTTCAAAACCACTTGCAAAAACAACATAATTTTATTAAATACATTAAATAAAGAAAATTGCTAATTTTCATGTTCCAAATTTAGTTAGTCACGCAATTAAAATTATATAAATTTATAAGGTACTAGAATTATTATTGGTCGATAAACGTTTTCTTTTTTTTAAGAAACTTGAATGCATTTTCTTGACTAAGTGCATTGTCCCTTTCAAAATTAGTATTTCTTTTTTACATTTATTTCAGATCGATTTCCTGTCGAAACAAAACATTTCCCTCGATAAAATACCTTGGGAATATACAACTTATTTTCTACACTACAGCTTAAAAAAGATAAGAAGTAAATCCTTAGAAACATTTTGTAGACATTTAATATCTTTGTCTCGAAATTTGTATTTTTTTTTTTTTTTTTGAAACATGAAAATTTATACAAAAAACAAAATTTAATCAAAAAATATAAACACACATTATATTGACATAAATACCACACGAAAATAATCACTGTTTTCTGAATATGTTTTAAACTGAAAATACTTCTGAACACTGACTTCACGATAAACAGCTAAAATATTAACAACCACCCTTCTTTAACCGAGCCGGGTAGGTTTTTCATACACAAAGTTCATATTACAAATTCTAAACGTAATACTTAACTGTGATCTGTTCATCCTTTATTAACTAATAAACAAAGTATATACTCTATCTCATAAATTCCATTGTGAAAATATAACATAAACGTTATGTTTAGAATCCTTAATAGGAACTCTTTATACATTTTACAATACGTTCTCTTAAACATGTCTGTTGAAAATGATATATAAAATAGACGTGTATCGATTGATCATTGTAAATAAATTGTATTTTACGCTTAGGAAAATGACTACTATCGGCGCAATGGATAGTATAAATGCGTGAAATTGCTGTCGAATAGAAAGAAATAAGGGATTGGTTATGATTATTATTTAGATAAAGAGAATAGAATGATTTTTGAGCTGCATTTGTACATGTTTAGCTAGTATTATATGGATATTATAATTTTTTTTTTGGTTCTTTGAAAAATAAAAAATTTTAACAAAAAATACTTCTTTTTATGAACAAGCTGTATTATATTCTGTTACTGTAGCATTATTGTTGTAAAAGTAGAAAATAATTATTTCTATAAACCCATACATGACTATCTGTAAAAGCTTGAGGTACAACACTTGAAAATTTCCAATTTTTTCAGATTTAAAAAAAACCGTATTCAAAACCAGAAAAAAATTGAAAATTTTCAGTTGTTGTACCTTGTAATGATGTAAATCTAGATTTTTTGCAATTTTGATTTGTAATGTTTCGGCTCGTAATCAAGCTTTGTAAAAGCTAAAGGCCCATGATATTTGCCTGAACTGTACGAGCTGTTGTTTCTCAAAATTGAGGTTTTATATCGGGCTAAATTTACCACCCTTTTTTATGATCGTAAGCTACATCTTTTTCCAGAGTTACAACTCAATTCCTTCATTTTTCGAAAAGTTATCAGAGTTAAAAAATAAGGTTACAGCGGTTTTCTTGAGATTTTGTGATTATTTTGCTATACTTAGGATTCGATAGTAAGGAAGGTCGGTGCAAAAATTCTTAACAAACTATTCTTTATTTTATTCGTCTCAATCCGATCAATAGAATCAGAGATATTCAAGAGAACGTCATCAAAGAAAATAATGTAGGGATAACAACCGCGTGCAGAAGGTCGCGGAGATTGTTCCGCTATTTTGTAATTTTTACAACAAAAAAAAACCCTTTTTTCTTTTAATTAGCCATTTGCAAAAATTTTTCGAATTCATCAACAAACTCACTTTATTATAATCACTGAAAACTGAAAACCAAAGTTAAAGTGGCGGCTTATTTGTGTTTACGTGTGATTACCTTTTTGTCTGTGAGTGTTTCTACACATGCCCACAAAATATGAAATGAATTTGTCAATGAATACTTCTTTTTTTAAAATACGGGCTATCATAGAGACTGGGTCATCATTGGTTCCACTACCCTATATGAAATGTGGTGGAAGCGATGGGAAAATGAGGTTATGCTTACCACAAAAATGTATTGTCATCCGATTCACACATGTAATGCAGGTTCTCTCAACAAATCCTTACATTTGATAGCCGTACCATAGGAGTGCAAAAAAATACTAGTTCGCTATCTTGGGCGGATGTAAGAATGATGTCTCGTGGCTAACCATGCATTGTCATCCAAACTAAACTGCATTAAAATTTTTTCATTTGTAATATTTGACCAAACAAACATAAAAACTTTCCTTGAAAGCTTGTTATAATAAAAAGCTTGTTATAATAAAATATTTCAGGTTAATCGTTGCAATGGCTTTACTTTTATAGCCACCATGACGATAACTTGATTTTGTTTGTTTACATAACTGATAGTAAACTTGAGTTGTAAAAAAAAACTCCCAGCATGTTTGGTACTACCATGCTATAAAATCATTTTATCAAATTTCTTTATTCTCAAGAAAATTTTCAATAAATTTTTTAAATGGCATTTATAATAATTTGAACTTAACTTGTTTAAATTATTATAGGGAAGAAGATGAGTGGGATCTTCTTTGAAGGGCATCTCCAGATTCGGTCAATACAAGGATTTTATTAAACATATATACAGGTGTATGCATAAGTATATATACACGCAAGAAAATCTGATAAATATTATAATCGTGAAAGTTTGGATGCATGGATAGATGGATAGATGCATGGATGGATGTTTGTTACTCTTTCACGCAAAAACTACCGAAACTTGTTTTGGAACGAATTTGGATGAAATTTGGAACAGAGATAGATTATAGTCTGGAATAGCACATATTCTATTCCCGGTAAAATGTATGGAATTCTCGTGGGATAGATTTGTTTTAATTTTGCATAGAGCAAAGGATCGGTATGGTTTTTTGCATAAGTATAGAAGTAGTTTAGTGGTCAGAAAATCTCTTTTAATCGCAGGTTACGCCACTCTCTTTTAATCGCGGATAGCATCGTGGGCGCAGCTAATTATTTATAAATTATTAAAATATGATTTCAATCATCATGATCGGCCAAACCAAAGCACGTTACAAATTACTACAAATAACAAAGAAAATTACAGTAAAATCTCAATAGTTCTAAATATTCGAATTGTTTTTAATATTTTTCATTTTCTTTTAGTATTTGTGTCCTTCGTAATGAGCTTTTTAAGAAGCCACGAAAAATCTCTTAGAGTTGAAATTTATTGCATTACCCTTACCACTGAGAACTCTACAGGAATAGAGTCCTGAATCTGGCAGAGTTTCACAGCAGTTCGAAATATAATAAATCGCGAAACTTGGTTACTCGATTAATCGAATTTATAATTTATCCATGAAGATCTAGCTGTTAAGATTTTTCTTTTATTCGTTTTTTGACTGTATACCTGCTTCTGTATCAGCCGCCCTCTTGTATTCTTTGGATATGTTGACAAATATTACAGTTTATTTTAGTATCTTTTTTGAAATACAGTCAAAATGGGCTACAGGAATATATTGTTTATATAATGACATATCGGTTAGAGCGACAAATATGCATTTGAATTATAAGCAAGGTTATCGGCTATATGACGACCAATGTATAGAGCACTTTTTTACATGTTGTTACTTTTTCAGTTAAACAAAACACCATCGTTACACTATTTTGAACGTTAAAAACTTTATTTTGAGTCTTTAAAACTATATTTTGGACCCTATAAACTCATATGCCGGTTCAACTCATATACTTTAACTTTCATATAAAAAATGTACCAATTGCTTATAATGACTATCGGTTATGACGACGAAATTTGTTGGCCTGAAAAATTCACTCTGATTAATAGATACGCAATATGCTTAGTAAATACTTGTATAAGCCATTGACGAATGCTGATATTTCGATTTAGCTCATTATTGAACTATAGTTTTAGTATCTTCAAGCGAATTTTACTTTTTCTGAAATCGTCATCCTTTTAAAACTAATTCAAGTGTCTTATACAATTGTGGTACGATCGTTTGAATTTGTGGAAAAAATTAATTTATAGTAGAAAATTTTTTATTGCGATGTAGTATTAATAAGATTCCAAATAATTAAACCAATAAATGCATAAAAATGTGTGACTAATAAATAATATAGCAACAAAATTATTTCTTCTATATTGTCTCGAATTGGAAGATGACGTTGCTTCATAAAATCCTCCACCTGGTGCTTGAAATCGCTTATTTCAGTTGTTGATGAATGCAGGCTTATTACGATAACATTTTTGATTATTTAGTGTAAATTAAAATTTAAATCACTTCACAATTAAATAAATTTACTCATTTCACAAAAATATTATTTATTTATTAAAATTTTTTATAACTTAAATATTTTTCTTTGAGATTGAAATTAAAAGCACATTTATCATAGTTTTAAATATTTTATTGATAAACTGTTATTTAAAAGCACTAAAACAATAAATTATTAATTATTGGCTTTTCGCACTTCCGGGCTATATAAAAATATATTGAAACCTACCTGATATGATTCCAGTATAACCGAGTCGATAACATTATAAATGAATAAATAGTTTGAGATTTACTTAAATGTATAATTTAGACTGTTACTCCAATTACCTATAACAAAAGAAAAATAATTTCATTAATAAAATTAAAAAACTATTTGCTAATAATAATATTTTAAGAATTTGCTTATAATTCAAAAATATACAGATGACCTTTGAATGACCTATTCTAATCAGTTTTATTTATTTTTTTCTAATGTTATTTATAGATAGAATCGATTTGAAAGACACTTTCTATACAAGTAAAATAAAATTTTCTTCAAATAACCTTGAAGAATCATGAATTTAAATTATTAAAATATTTAAAGCTCATTTTGAGGAATCATATTATCATATAGAGGAAGCATATTATCATATAAAGAAAGCATACCATATTTATGATAATTATATTAACCATCTCAAAAATTAATGAAAAATTACGAAAAAGTTTTTCACACAAATGCAATTTTACATTGGATGAATTGAACCAGACAAATATATGCAAACATCCGATAGAACTGAAGACGGAAAAGAACATTTTTAGGGATACATTAGGGATAAAAATTGTGAAGAGTAAATATTGTTTTTTTGCCGCCGCCACAAAAAGAATGATGTTGATGTTTGTTTTGTTTTTTGTTTGATAGGTGAATTTATCGAGAGTGTTCTTAGCTTCTTTCCAAGAAAACTTGAAAATGGGTTCCAATAAAAACTGTTCATTCGTTAGTTGGAATTTTCCGTTACCCCCACCACTAAACCTATTGTTAGTAAGTTTAGAAATCTCTTTAGGTACTTTCTAAAAATGTATTCTTATCTCAATCTAAATCAAACTTTTCAATCTAGTAAAATTGTGCTAATTTTAGTCACACCTTTTTTAGTAAAAATTGTGAGAAAATAATGCTGTCAAACTTAAAACAATTACGGTACAAAGATAATAAAATTTTTGAAGCAATTATTATTATTACAATTTTTGCGTGTTTACTTACAATTTTCATGTAAAGAACCTCTCTATTTACTTGATCGTGTAAATGAAGTTATTATATAAAATTGTAATTAATTGTAATTTAAAACTGAAAATTTTTCAAGGAGATTCTTGAAGTAGGTATACCTAATTGTTCTAAAGGGTAAATGTTGATGAAAGCTTTTTCCATATAAGAGCACAATATGATAATTTTGATATACAATGATACAATTTACAAATTCCAGCACAATATTCATTTCTGCAACCCCTCAGGAATTTTTTTAAAATAGTGCTCTATTAGGTAAGATCCGCGATCATAATGAAAATCGATATATGAAAAACTATAAAATTTACTTCTACCTTCGTCTATTTTCATTATCCCTTAGTCGTCTAAACCGTCATTTCAGTATGTAATATCCAAAAGATGTCTATAGAATTTAATAAGTGTCCTATTTCAGTGGGAATATCAGGTTAACTTTTTGCTTACCACAAAAAGCAAACAATGCACAAAAAAGATTATCCTTACTTGCTTGTTTTATTTCCTGTCCCTTTCTTCTCCTATACATACTAAATCGAGTACGATATTATTCAATGGTAACGTATTGTGACGAGTTTTGTATCGCAGGTGGTTGTAAAGATCGTTCCTAGATGAAAACAATTCAGTCTGACACCTAAGATTAAGTGGCTGTGCGAATAACAAAAATAGTACATGGTTTCCATCGAAACGGCTTATATGTAAAAGTTTAGTCTTTGGTACTGTACAATTACAAGACAGTCGATATGGAGAGTTTAGTATGAACAGTCTATGTGAAGAGCTCTCTACGGATAGTCATTGTGGAGGATAGTTGACACAACAGTCCATCGTGAAAAGTAGTTGTTGAATTATTGTTAAATTTATTATATTTTGAAATCAATATTGATTGATTTTTCTGAAATAAACCTTTGTATTAAACATTAAAGCATAGCAAAGTTTTCAAAGAATCTACCCCGCCTACGAGGAGTAGAACGTTCTAGTAATAATTTACGACCAGCAAATACGTACGATAATTTTCTATGTTAACACATAAATATATAAACAGCTCGCCTATTTCAGTCCAAATTTAAACACACAGATAGACAATCGTGCCAGACTTTCCACCCTTATTTTTTGTCGAGGAATGTAAATACCTTTCATTCCAATTAATTAGCCTCATATTATGATTATTTTTTCATATTTTCAAATTACCGTATAACATTTATTTACATTTGAATATTTGACTAAAAAAGGGTGTGATATGAAATGAATCTGGTGTTCTGTTATTATATTACATTACTTTGTAAAACCCGTTGAATAATCAACGATACAAATACAACGAGTTGCGAGGCTGCTATAAGATATCGTTTTATATCGACATAACGTACACGAACGATCAGGTCCCCACTAATTTTATCCTGGTACTTTATTTATGGTTTTTTTTTTACAGGCATTTCTCCACTAAGTTGATTAAAAAGTAATTGTTTCTAGAATACAACATGACAACAGCCAGAAGACAAAGCCTATTCGAAATGCTTTTACAAATAATTTACCTTACATGTCTACTGTAAAAGAATCATATTATTAACTGTCATTATTATTATGAAACATTATTATAAAAAATCTGTTTTGGAACAACACTTAACTTCGATGTTCAGGCAAAATGTCTGGAAGTAAAAAATCTGCAAATTTACAGGCTCACATCCGATTTAACCATTTTAGAGTATAGTTCCCTTCTCGATTGGCTTTATCATTCATCCATTCGTATTGCATTACCATAGCAAATATTGAATGAAAACTTTACATTTACAATAATTTTACCTGCGTATGGAGGTGAAAAACATGATATAAATTATATATTATTTTACTTTATATGTGCTATTATTAGTAAAAGTTTTTTTACAGTTTATAATAGTCAGGATAACTGCCAAGCCTTTTAGTTGTAACTCTATATAATACGTATTATGGTATTATATTAAGTTTTTAATTCAGTTAATTTAAAATACTATACTGGGTGTTCAAAAAGTTCGAAACACATTGAATTTTAGGAAATAATTACTAAAAAAATGACCAAGGCAAAAATTAGAGCTTTCGCTTGTACAATCTGATGATGGACTTGGATTTTACTTTAGCTTTGACCATGAAGGTCAATTCAAATTCAAATCCATTTTTTATAAAATGAGATTCTTAAATAATTTAATGATTAAAAGAAATCACTATTCGAAAGTGAAAGAGTTTTATTGGACGTCTTTTCATGGTAACGATACACTACTTTAGTATAATTGTATGGATGGACATATAATTCTATGCATTGCATATATGTATAACATTGAAAATTTAATATTATTTTCTAAACAAAGTAAATAGTAATGTTAATTTACATTTAAAAAATATTATCTATGCAGTTTCGCCTCTAATTTTCACAATTTCTAATGCAACAAGTTTAATTGATTGTTATTTTTAATTAATTTTAATTTGACATTTGCTTTATTATGTATTTACATGTAAAAAATTGAAAATTTGTCATAACAACGATCTTTAACGGCAAAATAATCCACTAAGAGCGCTGGCTTCGATTTGATTGCCCCTACCATTAAAAAGTATTATTGTAAAATTTCTGATAATAATTTTTGTCATAGATTTGCATTGAAATACAAAAAGAACTGGAAAGAAAATTATGTGAAAACTCTTATAATCAAGAACTGAATAAATAATCATTTTCAAAAAATCTACTTTACCTTCAAGTGGTTTTCATGGTCAAGGCTAATATCAAATCCAAGACCACCATTGGATTATACAAGCGAAATACTGCAGCGTTTGGCAATTTTTTCAATATTTATTTTCTAAAATACAGGCTAGTCGACCTTTTGGAACACTCTGTATATAAAATAAGAAAATTATGAGATAGGAATAACTGAACTTATTATGATAGTCATCATAATAGAGAAAAAATTATAGATATAGATATAGCTCAGATTTTATAAGCAGATATGCCAAAATGTTGAGTCCAATATGTATGTCATCATTATTTCTAAGCGTTATGCTTTTGAGTGTATCAAAAACAAATTATTTTTACAGGCTTATGAACGCATTCAATTGTATTCAAATTTTGATGGACAAAATTAATGTTACGTGGGTGTCAGCATATTTTTAAAGTACCTATAAGGATAAGATGGTGTTTAAAAACGATAACATGGTATATTAGTATAGTATATCTATGGTATGAATTGTTAACGAGAGCTCTCTACAATCCATAGTATGAATTATTGCTCTATATTATTTTCTAAAGAGCTGCTATAAATAAATGTACTGCCATCTTGGAAAAAAATAAACTGAAGAGAATGTATACGAAAGAAAAACAACTCACATGTGGTTTCCTACACTATAAAATTTATAATGTTTATAAGTTAACGGTTGCTGATGCAGATGGCACACACGTTGAACGAATGGTTCAAATCTCAACTTGATGTACTGTTTTATACTTCGAGCATGTATTGTATATAATTTTCAATACGGATGTTATAGTTATTTTTCAGAAGCAATGATGGCGCGCTCTAATCAGTTTCAATTTTTTGTAGGTCAATTGTTGTACAATTCGAATTCCGGATTCAATTTTTCCGGAGTTTGACTTTCTGAATATACAAAGCCATGGGAATTATTGAACTCCAAAGGAAACCTCAAAAATTTGAATTGTTTTTTAGTTTTTTTCAGGAAAGATTTACTATGATCATTTCTTTTACTGCTACTGTTACGAAAATCTATCTAGGCGTAAATTTTCTAAACTACCAATTTATAAATTTAAGTACTACAAGAGAAATTCAAAATTTTTTTACTATTATGAAGGCCATTAAAAATATATACCAAAGTTTTGTAAATGATCGTAAGAAATTGTATTTGCTCGGCGTCTAACAAATGATAATTGAATTATCCGTCCCATAAAAACCACAAGCAAACGTAAATAAAATAAAAACAAGATGGTCCACGATAAATGTTCCACCTCTTATTGAAAATTGTAAATGAATTCTAAAAAATTAGATACAAACAATCAATGAAACAAACGCCTTGATAAAAACATAATTATTACAATAGCCACGGGTGTGATAATTTATATAATTCGGTCCATTCTTATCCTCGACAACGTCGCATGATTATACAAAGCAATGTCGAAGTTTTTCGTTGTATACATATTTCTAGAAAAGTAATTAAAAATATGCGTTTATTTTGGATATTACGTTAACAAAAAATTAATATTATGGTGGAGGGAACGGGAAGTTCAAGTTTTACATATACTGATTCAGTATTTCATTAAACCTCTGTTTTTATCGTTTTAAGTATATAAATTTTAATTAAATAACAATTTTCCAAAAGAAATTAGATGTTTTTACGGAGATAAATGCTAGAATGTCGGTGCAAAAATCAGAAGATACATTTTATTTTGAGCCACGTTGTATGTGAAGGGGGAACCGATATATTTACTATTTCAATTAAGGGTTCACTATACTGGGTGTTTTTTTTTTTTTAACTTGACATTTGCAAAAACATTATAAAATAAATCAAATACAAAATATTGTTTCAAACAAAAGTTGTATCATTTGAAAGTTTCGATCAATTTCAATATATAGCTTCATTAAATGTATAGCTTCTATGTCAAATGATGGTCTACTTTTTCAAATTTATTTTATTCATTATACCATGTATATGAAACATACGAAGGTATATTAAGTTTAGTCCCAAGTTCGTAACGCTTGAAAATGTTGATACTATCAACAAAATTTTGGTATAAGTGTTCATAAAATCACCTAATTAGTCCATTTCCGGTTGTCTATCTGTCGTTTGTCGTCTGTCTGTCCGTCTGTCATCGCGATTACTCAAAAACGACAAGAGATATCAATCTGAAATTTTTATAGCGTGTTTAGGACGTAAAAAGTGAGGTCATGTTCGTAAATGAGCAACATAGGTAAATTGGGTAAAAATTGTTCCTTATCAAAAAATAAACAACTTTTGTTGGCAACATTTTTTCGTAAACATCACTGTTTACCCATGAGGACGCAAATTAGGCGTAAATTGTATAGTATGTAATATATAAATTGTATATGTATGTGCAATGTGATAGAGTAATCAGCACTGTTTATGCATTGTATTTCAACAATTAACTCAGTCAATTGTTTGTTTTCACTTGTTTTTATTTTATTTTTAGTGAAAATATCAAGTTAAAAAAAAAAACACTCTGTACACAAACTTCAAGCCATTAAGTTATAGAGGTAATTAGTTCTTGAAACCACCTACTATTTGGCAGAATAGGCATGGGATCAAAGAAAATAAAATGTGTCCAACACCTACAAACTTTCTTAATGCTATTAAAATTTATCCAAAAGAAGTGCCTTAGAAAGAAAAGGGAATTAATTTTATAAATTTTCAATAAATCAATCTTTCTTTTTTACTTACAAATTCCAGAGTAGCATTAAAAAATAACTTTGAACTTTTTTTTTTAATTGATGGATGGAATATTGTGTTTCAACTTTTAGTTATTTCAAAGAAAGTTTGTACGTTTTTTAGAACTTTTTTAACTTTACCGACCAAAGTTATAGTATTCAACCATTGAAAAATGTTTTTCAAATTCACTTGTATTGTCGTGAAATAAATAAATTTTGAGACGAAGAAAATATATTCACATTTAGGACCCAAAGATTATAAATCTACCTTATGTAGCGCTTAGATGAATATTTTCGTCGCTCTAAAATAAAATCTTTTTGTATTTTAGACGATATTTAAAAAAAAACTGCCCAATCCTTAAATGAACCCGATCTTTGAATTTTCTGTCAAAATTATCTACTTAGGAAAATTTTATCAAATTTCGAAACAAAAAGATTATTATGAAAAGTTTGTGTGTCCGATTTGGATAAAACTTATTTTCTAGAGTATTTCTGACTTTTGAAATACAAAAATCTGGTCCGTTTGACGGTTATTTTACTAGTATCTGAGTTTTTGCAATATTCGTATAGAAAGAGTGAGCCCGGAACAATTTATTCAATCGATACATTAGAAATTCAAATTTTTTGTTGCTTTTTTTTTTTCTCCAGATAAACTCGAGGTTCGGTATAGACAGCGAAACAAAATGAATAATTCTCCCCTGTAACCAACTTTCTCGATCCACTCTTGAAAACGAAATAATGTAATATATACAACAACTTCTTTGATAAAATTCGAAACGCCCATTTTTCTGTTGTTGCTAACCGATATAATATTTTTCGATATATTTAGATATTTCTGAACATTTGTTCATCCCTAGATATCAATTACTTTTGCCTTCGTATATTTTTTTTATTGATTTTACGCAGGGAGATGTTGAATTATTATAGTCAGCCATTTCTATTACATATATTTTCATTATACCCATTTTGCTGAGTAAATAGGCCAAGCTTTTACACTTGTAAAAAATAATACTGAACTATTGTCGTAAAAATATTCTACAAGAGATCGAAATATTCAAACCAGATCAGAGTTAGAAGCGATGAACAAAGTGATAGTGTTTTTACTATTTTGTGATAGACACTCTCAAGTAATTGTGTACGATTAAACAGACAAATGCGTAATACTTATATTTTTTATGCATGAAACTAGCCACTTGTCGCACGGAAAAGAAAGTCTCATTCTTAAAATATTGTGTTGAAGGTCTTTAAATGTTTGAAAATTTGTTTATTTTCTACAGATTTCCCTAGGCAAGAAACTAATAAAGAAGGATCCTGAAAGCTTAGATAGGAAAATAGCTTTTTGTAAAAACTTTCTAGCTCGAAAACCACCCATTGAAAATGTGTGGTCGTGAGAGCTTCATAGAAATCCATTTTTTAGTCATAAAGGTACTTTAAGTATAATATAAGCATGTGTAGCTTTGATCGCCCGTAGCTTAAAAACTACTGGTTAAAAAGTTTTGTGGCATGCATGTTTTTGATCCGAAGGATCTAAAGAACATTTTGGGGGCGGTTTGAAAAGTTTGACAGAAAGCCATTTTTCCAGTCATATACTAAAACTATATATTTAATATATTCTTAATCGTAGCTCGATCGTCCGTAGCTCGAAAACTATACTCGTAAAAAACTTTTGTGGCCGTGAGGACTTTTGATCAGATTGATGCAAAGCTCTTTCTAGGGTATCTAATCTTGCGGGGTCCTTTCCCATCAAACTCAACAAAAGGTAAAAGTTTCCCATTTGCCCTTCCATTTTTATCGGCTTTATTGAGGCTATTTTCTACAACATTTCTGTCTTCTATTTTCCGTTGCAGATTCCATTGCAACATAAAAGCTTTGGCAATATCTCAAATACCTATACATAATATTGATTTTTCAACATTATCGCTTCAGTATTTACATTGTTCTGCAACAGACTTCTTCTGTTTGCTTTTATATTAATCATATCATGTGTAAATATTTATTATATAGTCAAATACACGCTACTATCTTTAATTCTTAACATGTTATGTTATTAGACCGTGAACCCATAATCTAGCAAAATTTTCATGATTCATTTTGTATGCCTTTTTGAGGATTGATAATCAAACGTATCCTTGTAATACAACTATTTGAAGTTTTAATCGTGGTTCAAATGTCGAATTTTTGGAAATATAGTGCCAAGTTTTTCATTTTTCGTGTTTTTCAGATACTTTTATTTTGTGTGCCATAAGTATTCGAGCAATTGATTGACTACTGGATACGTGAGAAAAAAGTTTGTAAAAGTCAAAATAGTTGAAAAATGGAGTGAAATTATAGTAAACAAAACCATTTTCCAACCCTTTTCGAAAGTTCCAAAATTCCTGTCATCTTTTTACATGTATTTTGTAGATCATTAACTTTTTTCTTTTTAACCTATACGAAAATTGCCAAAGAGAGGAAAATCGACAAATTCCATGAATTTTCATCAATTCTTCAATCGAGCAACGATTAAAACTTCAAAAGACTCTAGTATCAAACTTACGTTTATGTTAAAAATGGACTAAAACTTATCTTAAGCAAGTGAAAACAAAAAATTGAGCTAAACAGACTGTGTTAATTGCTGAAATATCCTGTACAGATTGTGTTGAATGTCAATGCTTGCACTGTTTTTAATAAATTAGAAAAATTTAAAAACCAACACAATTATGGCGGACTTTCGGTCGCCCTGTGTTTTGTGTAATTTGAAAATTAATGAAAGTATTTTAAGAATCTTTTACAACACCATTAGTTAAAGCTACTTACAAATTTTCATTTCTCTATCTTTCATTGCTTTGAAGAAAATGGACTCCAAACTTTTCAATATTTCCGCCCTCAAAGGTAAAAATTGATGTTTATGAAAAATGTTTCAAGCAAAAATTGTTTGGTTTTTTATAAGGAACATTTTTTTACAGCTAAACTTTTGTTCTATCTCAAACGGTTTAATAGATGGTCCCTACGGAATCAAGACACAATTGATATATGTTGCTCATTTTCGAACTCAAACTCACTTTTTAAGTTCTGAGCAAGCTATAAAAACTTCAGCTTGATATCTCTTTTCTTTTCTATGTATCAGGTTGCTTGGTAAGCATAACCGCCCGGGACAAACGAACGTACGGCCTAACTAGTTGATTTTAGGAATATCTATACTAAAATTTTCTTCGTATCATCAATATTTCTAAGTGTTACAAACTCGGGACTAAAATTAGTATACCTTGATATATCAAGGTAGAAAATTGCGTTTCATTATGGGCTCACAATCTACATAAAATGTTATTACAATATTATAAAGCTGTTTATACAGTAAATAAACCATTCCTTTCGTTGTAGGTAATTTTTAATCAATTAAAAAGTTAGCTTGCAAATTTACAACATGGTAAATATAAACAAAGCGGAATTTATAATTAACTTTATTAAATTTTAACAAACCATTAATGTTTTAATAAGATGACATAAAAGGCAATACCATGATTGATGTTGGGTAGAGCAAAGAAAACTGATAAATTAGTCTAAACAAAATAATAACATACTTAAAAAAGGGAATAACATTTAATGCCTATTTAAAAAAATATTTTTTTTGAGATACACAATTTTTATCGACAAGAAATACGTTTCGCCAGATGTACTGTAGAAGTACGAATCCTCCCAAAAATCTAAATGTACTAGATTACCCGTGAAGTTCGTTTTTCTTACAATTTATTTAATTGTAACTATTTATCAATGATTATCAATCTTTGTACTTTCTAGTTTTGGAATCTATTTCTCAGAAATTGTTTACTCCTGAAAAAATCGTGAAAAATATTATCATTAAATTTTATATGAAGTTTAGAATTGTATCAAAGTTTCTCACTTTTCGTTTTTAAAACATTTCAAAAAACTGAATTTTTCCAAATTTTAGGCGTTTTTTTATCTGATCGCCATTTTATAAATAAAAAGTGAAAAATATGACTGAGTAAATTGTTGAAATACCATATATTTGATGTCACGTAAGTAAAGAAAGGTATCCACTCTTAGATATAGCCACACATTCATAACTGATACTCTCATATAATACATACTATAAAATTTGCATTTAATTTGCGCCCACGTGTTGTTTATTTTTTTAAAAGAAACATTTTACATTTAAACTTTTGTTCTATGTCTAACTTTTTACAAGGTGGGTCTTACAGACCCGAGACCGAGTTGACTTATGTTGCTTATTTACGAAATCGACTTCCCTTTTTATGTCTTTGGCACGCTATAAAAATTTCCGTTGGATATCTCTTTTGGTTTTTGAGTTATCCTGATGACAGACGGACAGACGACAGACAGACACACAGACAACCGGAAATGGACAAATTAGTTGATTTTATGAACACATATACCAAAATTTTGTTCATAGCATCATTATTTTTAAGCGTTACATACTTGGGACTAAACTTAGTATACCTTGGTATATTTCATATACATGGTATAAAAATGTAATCGAAAATCTCATTTTTGTTCATAGCATCAATATTTTTAAGCGTTACATACTTGGGACTAAACTTAGTATACCTTGGTATATTTCATATACATGGTATAAAAATGTAATCGAAAATCTCATGATACTTCTTTGAAAACTTGAAAATACTTTTTTTTAGACTTCTAATTGTTTTTGGATCACTCAAAAACTTTTATCAACCCTTGCTGCTTTGTACTGAGGATTGAAAAGTTGATAAATGTAAAAACGTACAAAAATTGTAAAAATTATTTTACAACAAATATGTTTATACTACTCGAAAGTTTGTTTATTTTTTTTATTTTAAATGAGCTGTTTGAAATTTTGGTAAGCATTTTGAGTTAAAAAAAATTCCTTTGATACTTTGGTTGAGTATAAGATAATTCAGCAAATAGTGCTCAATTTACTAAGAAATTGTTTATACAGGTTAAAAATGCACAATTTACTTTTCGTCAATAGTGCCCACATAAAATAATCTGTTCAAAAGTATCATTCATTATTAGATAAATATTATGCAGAATCATGTTTATATCATTAAAGACTAAAATTTATTTGTGACTTATTTTATAACATAAATTATAAAAATACTTGGGATTTTGTAATATAATTATAATAGTTTTTTCAATAATATTCTTGTTTTCAAAAAGTAAAAATGAATTGAAATTTAATTGAACGAAGTTTTTGTGATAAACTTAACTAATTAACGAAGATAATTAAATTTTGCTTTTTTAAGTTATTTTGCAAAACAGTTTTGTTTGTATTTCATAATAGACTTTAATGAAGGATTTTTTTCATATAAAAACAGTGGATATTTGATTTATTGTTATTGCTAATCAGTAGATATTTTTACCATATTATTAATCGAAAAAATTTAATTATCTCACATTCTAAAGGTATTTATTTCATATATTGAAATGTTTTGTTACATTTCTTCTTTAGGTGATTTTTTTATTTCAGAAATGGTTCAAACAAAATAAAGATTACCTAGGTTAAGTAAGGTTAGGTTATATTGGCTGTTTATGAAGGACACACTTAGGCTATAGAGCCCATTGTGATACCATATATGTGTATACCACCTTTTCGCTGATAATTTCATTTATCAGCTCCTCAATTTCAGAGGCTGAGTGCACCTCCTTCATGCATATACCATGCACTACACCAGCCCACCACAACTATTAATCAAATGAATTTTGTAGCGACAGCGGGAATCACATCCGCTACCCTAAGCATACCGAAAATGGAATTGGTTACGCCTTAACCAACTGAGCTAATAGGGCGACCTTTAAAAGATTACCTATAGAAGCGAAATTTTTGGAACGAAGTTACTTAACGCGGCTTGTATATCCAAAACTAGTTATGGATACAAATGCATGACTAGTTTTGGATGTAAATAGTACAAAAATGGCAAAATTCGTGTACTATAATTATATGCGTCTTGGAACCCTACCTACCTACTTGACACTACAGATTGAACAGATTACCTATATATTTTTTAAACGTGTACATTTGTTTCTATAAGGAATTTCGTTTCTAAGGGGGGTCCCATGACCGCAATCTTTTTTTGGTACATGCACGCAATTTAAATGACTTTCAAAGATGTAAACAGGATACTAAAACAAGCGGAATTGACCATATTTGTCAAATGATAAAAATGATTATATTTTATGGTAGAAGCGCAGGGAAATAATTTTTTACTTAAAATTGAAAATAGAAATATCGTCATTTACAGATATCCAGACCTTTTTCTAACAACTTGAAATCCTTCGAAATTTTTGGGGAATATACTTCATTATATCCTCAAACAATCCTAGAAATTTTGGAATAGAAGTGATTTCCGAGCTATGCATTTTTTTAAATATCAAATATTGTATAAATTTAAGCTATGTAAAACATATGTATTTCATATTATTAACATAAAAAAACAACAACATCTTTAACGATCAACATAAAAAATAACAGTATTAACTTTAGTGCTAGATATTTTGAACAATTTTAAATAAAAAAATATTCATTATTATTTTTTTCGCTCAATTTTCCGAGCTATGAATTACATTTGAAAAATGTTAAACATACCGAGAAACTGTTAGACGTACTCAAAAACATATACGTTTTTAACCCAAAATGTAGGGCCTAACACGCTTCACTATCATCTATATCAAAATTAAATCTGTCATAAGCGAAAATTTATATGAAAAACATCTACGCCAAAGATTTTGATATATAAAAAAACTAGCTGTGAACTACCCGCTTTGCTTGGCAACATTCCCACTTTCACCTCTCCCCCCATATTCCATATCCTTTTCTAGGTTACTATCTATTACCTAACTAAATTTCATCAAAATCCGTTCAGCCGTTTAGGCATGATAGAGCAAAACTCCCAGCAAAAACCATAAAAAAATGACTAACTCAATTCAGTTAGTCATTTTTCGATATTTAAACTTTTTTGTTTAGTACAAAAAAATAATAATATAATAACTTTCTTACCCCTTATTTCTGTTCAAATATAATCAAAGAGAGTTCAAATCCTGATCTGAAAAAACAAGGATTTTGGAAAATATAAAGCTTGTTTGGCTTAAAGAAAGAGATCGAATGACAACTTTCATTTTTATGTTTGTATCCAGAGTCACTCAAAAGTCAACTAAAACTTATTAAACTGGCCAATCTACATTTTTCGAGCCAAAGCCAAGATACAGCAAACCAATAAATGTAAAAAGTCGGACATTTTCCGTAGAATTCAATGCACTGTTGTTTTTTTACACTTTTAAAGTGCGGGATCACATTTAAAATGGCTGCCAAAGTTGGTTAACCACAGTTTTGTTTTTAAAATACGCTTGATATCAAAAAAAGTTTCGAACAAAAAATGCGTAACTTTATGTCAAAAAATTGTCAAATAAAAAATTTATTGAAAAAAAACTGTTGATAATTGAATTTTTTTTGAAACGTTTATCTCTCTTTGAAAAAAAATATATTTTTAAACGACCTTTAGTGAAAAGATAGTCCTTAATTTGCCCAAGAAGAACGTTTTTGCAAATTTGAAAAATATTGAAAAGTTTGGGCAAAAATCTCTTTTATCGACTAAAAGCCGATTTTCTTCAGAATTCAATAGCTCATATACGCGTGCTTTTTTATAAACGTTTTTGTGCTTAAAACTTTCTTCAATATTTGCCGGAATATGTGCGGATATTGCGCGAAATATCGTTCGAAAAATCGGTTGTGAAACATTTTAAAATACTATATTAATTATTTTTTCAATTTATTTTATCTAGAGTATATTTGTTTCTAGTTGATATTTATAATATTAGTGAGGTCTCAGTTATTGATGGAGGTTTTTTTCTTCAAAAATTTGTTTGGGCATCTAGTTAAACTGTGCTAGAAATTTTAACATTGTTTCCAAACTACGCGAAAACTCGTTTTTTTTTTACGGTCATCCGGATGATGCTAGAGTACTAAGTCAGTAGAACATATGCTTAGACTATGGAGTAACCACATATATATTGAACTTTCAAACTTTTTAAATCACTCCGTACCGAAATCACGACTCAAAACCGATGCATTTTTTTTGTAAAATTTCCTGACACGCTCTAAGGAATCGAATGCTGAAAACCGCAATCAAATCCGACTAACTTCAAATTTTTCGAAGAGCCTGTTAAGAACTATATACTAATAATGGAGAGATGGGCCTAAATTTGCAAAGAATTAAAGTGATTTGAAAGTTTTCCGTTCAACTTGGTGCATTTTTGTTTCAGTTAACTGTATACTGATATATGATGTTTGATATTGTACAAACATTATGTATGTCAGCGACCTGTTAAAAAAAAAGCTTGCCGACCAAGCTTAGTCATTATTATTCATATAATAGCTACCTATATCGTAGTGTACAGATAACATTCGCTGTACACAGCATCACACAGCTGGGATAATGTCAACATGAATACAAAACTGAATACATATACAAGTTATTTATATTCATATCTATTATAAAAATGTTTGTATTACGTCTTTCAAATAATTTAGACCGTGAGCTCTCATTTTTCCATGATTCTTTTTGTCTGTCTTTTAGAGGATTGATAAACGTTAGTTTATTAAATAAAGAATTTGAGATTTAAGCAGCGGCTTATGTGCCAACTTTTTCGATTTTCATGATTTTCTATGACGTTTTTTGTCTGCTATATATTACCAACCAAATTGTAGACACTTTGAAATTGGCGAAAGAATTGAAAACTGCAATTGTAGGAAATTGTGTTGTCGATAATAATTAATCAATCACGGTTTAAAACACAATTTTCGATATTACCAAAATATTTTTTACCTGCCTAAAAATTATGAGCTTTCGATATTAGTTGCTATTATGATTTTGAAAATATATTAAATTTGAAACAATTAAAGACAACCCACAGCTTCGTATGTTTTTGAGATATGATGCTTGAAAACTTTACATGGTTTTTCGAAATGTTAAAATTTTGACTTTTGATATGTTAAACCGTAAGAGATAGAACAAAAGTTTAAATTTCTGCCTTATTAAAAAATAAACAACTTTAGTTTGAAATAATTTTTTTCAATCATCATTGTTTTCTTGTGAGATGGCAAATTAGAGCAAAACTTTGATGGCCATTTTCTCCAAAAATATAAAAAATAGAGAGATGAAAATTAGGTACCTTCAACTAGTGAGTCTAATGAAGAATATATAAAAAAATTAAAAAAAAAAAAAAAGAAAGAAAAATTTCTTAGGAAATACTTCTTAAAATTTGAAGCACAACTTTTTTTACTTGTAAAATGCAGTTCCACACTCCAATAAAGGGTCCAAAGAACATTCCAAAAAAAGCAGCTTTACACCTTTTTTTGCTATTTCAATGTAGAACTTGACTGGCATAAAAAAATAAGCGTAGAAACTTTTTTTCATTATATACTCACGGCCTGTATCTATAGTCTGTGAACTATGTTTTAAAAATTTCAAATTTTTCTTGGTTTAAACAACAATTTTCACTGTTTAAACCACACGAATCATGGTTTAATATCCTTTATCAATCCTTAAAAATGGACAAAAAATTCACGATCTCTGCTATAGTTTGTGATCTATTTCTCAAATCTAATTTCAAATTTGTTAAGTTAAAAACAAAAAATCATAGAAATTTTGCTTCGTTATATACTCACGGTTTGTGCTTATAGTTTGTGATCTATTTTTAAAATCTAATTTCAAATTTGTAAACTTACTAATAAAAAATGTATGTATTGTGAATGACTTGTTGAATGTTGTTTGTTTGTTAAAAATAGTTTAAGGGAACTATGGTCGACATAGAATGCGTTTACGATCCAGAATAACGCTTTAAAATATCATTTTTAGATTATTTTGTATATCAATTTATACAAAAACCGTCTGTACACAAATATTTTAAAGTAGAAAAATCTGATTACCAAACCGACTGACTTGTCAACATACTATAAAAACTATAATAAAGTTAAACACACGATGTTGACACAGAAAGTTCGATTTATAAGATAGGAATGTAATACTATCAGTAGTTTAAATTTATCTTTTATATTTATATTTTATCTTTTTTTCTCGAGTGTTAAATAAGGAATGAAAGTTTGTAAAATAATCAGGTAGAAGCTAGAAACATTATGCTTAGCATTTAGATTAATAGCTACTTTAGATAATTTTGAGATAAATTAGTCTACTCTTTAAGTCCCGCAAAAAATACGTACTGAAAATTATCTCAGAAAGAACAAGTGAAATTTACAAAATTTTAAAAACCGCCGAGAAATTTTTCGGGTACGAAATCCTAAACTTCCAATTGAAACATAGCTAAGAACACTTCCTATTAAATTAACTTTCTAACGAAACCAAAAAAATTCAAATCGGTTCAACCGTTTAGATGCTTCAATGCCACAGACACACATAGGGGCCAAACTTATAACACCCTTTTTTTTGGTTTGGGGATTAAAATCAAGATAATTTTTTACTTTCTAAGGTTGTAGAAAATGCATACCTTTCATATGCTATTTCTATAAGACATATCAAGACGACAATATTGATATTTTAACTATTAGAAATAGAACATTGAAATAGTAAATATTTCCGTAAATAATTTGTTGGAAATGGTTAGGTGAAAAATTATAGTAAAAGTAATTTCTACAACGTTTAATATACATTTCAATATACTAACATTGCAGAGACACATATTAACAACTGTTAACTGTATATCTTTTTTTCAATCTGGATATCGAACTTCTATCGAACTAAAACTTTTAAAAACCATCATATTATGCCAAACTTTAATGTAAAACTAAAATAATGGCATGAGCCTTTGCATTCATTTTAGTAAAGTAGCAACATTGGCTTCGATAAAATTTACCCCTTCGTAAAGTTCCACATCCTTTCTGTTAAAAACAATGTGGAAAAAAACAAAATTTTTTCAAAATTTAATTTGGTTTACATTGCTGAGTAAAAAACCTAATGTTTTAAATATTTAAAGAACTGTTTTTCAGCTTTTGACTTCTTTTATTTATCCAATGCTAAAAATTGATTAAAAATCAAATTTAAAGTATTACGAGCGCTAGGTCAAGTTAAACTTTGGGTTGAAATTATTTGTAACTTATTTTCAACTTTGATGATGAATTTTGTTATAACTTCATGAATGTGGACGAAAAATAAGAATAAAATTTTTCGATATTTGCCTTGGCTTAATAAAAATTTTATTTTTACTTTTCGTCTTATATTGTCAAGCTATTCATACCGTGCATGAGTTTTTTTGGAGGCGATTCCATGGTAACGATACACTATTTTATTAATATAATTGTATGGATGCATATATAATTGTGTGGATTGCATTTATGGCTTGCATTATTGTCTAACAAATTTAAATAAGTAATTATGATAAATTAAAAAATATTATTTGTGAAATTTGGTCTCTTATTTTCACAATTTTTTATGTAACAAGTTTAATTTAATTGCTATTTTTCAATAATTTTAATTTGATGTTTACTATAACATTTACATGTAAAGAATTGCAAATTGGTCATAACAGCCTCCTTTAACGCCAAAATATTACAATGAAAGCGCTGGTATCGATTTTATTATCGTTACCATGACTAAGCACACAACAAGTAACATAAATCACCATCTAAATTGAAAATACATATTTTTTAAAATTTGTGTCCCCGCACTACTGAACTCATACATCCTTAATTAGTCGGGAAAAACGGGTTTTTAAAAAAAATTGTTTTTAAGGTTTTAACTTTAATTTAAATAGTCTTTAATTTTCATCGACTAGTTTTGGAGAATGAAATCTATGAAAACATCATCATCTATCTACCATTTTACCATAAGACCAATGTTAAATATGCCTAATTTAGAAGTCATTCATATATTTAAATAATCGAGCCTTCCCCCCCTAAAATTTTCAGAATTGATTTAGAATTCTACAGTCTAACTTCTGCCTTCTTCTTCTAACTGCCCGTACATCCTTAACAGTGAATTAAATCTTTTTTTTAGCAGAACGTTTCAATAACATTTATAGAAAATTTTTCGCAGAATTCCACCTAGAAATTGAAGGTCATAGTGCAAACATGAAGTTTGCAAAATAAGTTTAAATGAAATTCATGTAGATACATCAAATGGCACTATCAATTAACAAGTTTAGGTATACAGAAATAATTTTCGCAGAATTTCAAATGCTTATAGGAATATTATATATATATATATATATATATAAGGTATTTATAAATGAAAAATTACATTTATTATATTATTGTATAATCATAATACAATAACAACTAAAAAAATTGTGAAATATAATCACAACAACGTAATAGTGTAGTACCATTTCGTGTCATGTACAAATTTTCTAAATAATAATTGGGGTATTTTTGTAGAAAAAATAGAAAAAAAAACTTATTATAATATTAGTGTCAGCGTACTTGAAAAAAAATACATTATCATATATTCAATTTTATGAATGTCATACATTTGATGGTGGTATGTAACCTAATTTATGCATATATAATATTATTAATTAGATAAAAGCTGCAAAATAGTTTGCTATTTGCTTTATTTTGTTTGGCAAATAGGTTTTATAAAAGATGGAAGTCCTTGACATCAACTTTACCATTACATGAAGTAAAAAAAAAACAGTACCTGGATACCGAGCTTTGCTCGTTATTTATTTTAAATAAAACCTAGCTTGATCGATTTCTCCGAGATTAAAGTTTCCGAAAGAAAAATGATACCTAGCTTGATTGATTTTTAGCCATTAAAAGTCCTGCATATTAAAAGTGTGTTACTTAACAACGCCATCTACCGAAGCCAAGCTTTAGTGTTTCACCGTCGGTAAGGCAGTTAGTTCCTCCCAATTAAAAAAATATACAATAATTGCTCGTTTACATTTATATTATTTGAAAAGCTTTTGCCTTTAAATTAAGAACTAATTCATTTAAGGATGGGCCCGAAAAAATGAGTGTGAAAATATTGAAGATTTACTTTTCTAATTTTGAGGGTAGATTCTATTAAAACTTGGGCAAATTAGACAAAAATTAAGTGTAAATGTGTCGATATGTACCATAGTTTTGGAAATATTGATGCCTAAAGATTTAGAGAAAATACTTATTTTCTTAATACAAATGCCATTCATTTCATCACTTTAATTATTTTAAGGAAGTGTGCCGCTGGTTATAATTTTCTTTATAGGGAAATATTTATCATGCATTTAACTAATGAATATTTTTTTCCTAAATTAATCCTAAGCTTAAATCGATAAATTTAACGCAACATAACGTAAGAGGTATTACAAAATTTACCTGGTTATAAAGGACATTAATCAGAATACATATACATGATTTAAACATGATCCTAAGAAAACGTAAATTTTTGGGAACTTCCTTAAATCAAAAACCAACTGGTGCCTACGGCAGCCCCTGATATGTCACACGATAACTATGATCAATAATAATACTGTATGAAAGACACTATATTCAACATTACTAAAGAACCTGGGTTGTTAGAGCGACTTTAAATAAACACAATAACAAAAAAAACACATTACTAAAATAGTTTGTTCCTTTTAAATAGACTTTTTGCACTCCCTCTGACTTTTGACCTTCACCGAGTGCAAGTGTAAAAAGTATGTGCAAAAAACAACCATTATAGTAGTACTGGATTTATCGGTAGATAGAGGTGACAAATTTGTAGTCTTACGAGTTGCAAAATTAGGTTGATGAGACCCAAAATTTAGAAAAAGGTACCACAGGGTATAAAGGGTCACACGCGGTTTCCGAAGCCTTAAAACAGGTGAAAGCACAATTTCTTGCTGACTAGCCTCCCTTCTAGTGCCTCTGATACGCAATTTCTAGTGTCTACTGACGCTAAATTCCTAATTCCGGCGCTGCCTCATAGCCTATAATATATGTGCTAGCTGATCGTAAGTTTTTGTATACATATATGTGTGTTTTCTAATATTTATAATGTACTCGAAGAGTCATGACTATAAAAGTTTTTATATAAAAAGAACAATAGCCATATGGCATGCCTATTATTTTCAATTCTTCCGTAAGAAAAATGAAGAACAAAAGACTGCATAATCCTTTCTTTCCTATCTTTTCCCTTTAAAGAAAAACTAGAACAACATTCTCTAGCAAACTCATTGAATTAATTCAGTAGAAATTTACATCGTTTTTTTCATGAAAGCCTTGTCTGTTTTTTAATTATTATAAATTTTTCTAATTCAAAAAGTTATCAAGAGGATGTAAAATTTTACTTCCGATATTCTCATTATTACACGATTTCGTACTAAAAAAGATTTAAAAAACACAAATAGGCAAAAAATTACTTAAAAATTAAACTTCTAGTTTTTAAATAAGATAAAAATATTGGAAAGCTAGAACTTATAACATGAAGTTTGATTATGGATTGCTGAATTTTAACAGATAAACAACGCACAACAGCGCATGATCAATGCAATCTTTAAACGGATAAACAGTTTTTACCAGCTATTTGGCTGCTAGCGCTAATAACGTGAAAAACGTCTTGAGACTGAGAGGATCCCGACAGTAATAGTTTCTAATTAACGCTTATAATTAATTGGTAATCAACTCAAGCTGTCATCGTGTAAGTGATTAATAACAAAATTTCAGGCTCTCTTAATAAAGTTTATACGTAAGTCAACACAGTTATACTCCGGTCAGTGAGTTGGTTTTTGTGACCGATTAAGGTCCACGGAAATGACTTATGGTTTTCGGCGTATTTTTTCTGTTGAATCCGAAAATCAAGGTCGTTTTTTCAAAACATGAAGCAGCTTTTTATAGGCAATTAAAATGTTTGTAACGCTACCAATCATGCTACCATTATTCTCTAAAATTAACCGCTCGAAAGAATTTTTCAAAAATATTAATTAGAATAAGTTAAATTTAGACATTTTTGACATTTTTTTTATGTCTCGGATTCTAATTCAAATAGAAAACTCTAGGTCATCTCAGTTTCAAGCTAAAAGTCTTAACATTTAATTTAAGTATCATGCAATACAAAAATATTGTTTTACAGAAAGTAATATTGATTAAAAATTTACTATACATCTCTAAATAGATTTTTTCTGGAGATATGACCATTTGAAGTTAGATGCCAGTACTTGAATTATTTGTATTTACTGTAGCATACTAAGGATCTCGAAGGGGGCGTTAAAAAATTGTTGAAAAAAGCTACCATTTCGGGTTCAGTAGAAAAAAATACGCCAAAATCATAGGTCGTTTCTATGGATCCGCCACGAAAACCGGCTCAGCGGCCGGAGTATTACCTTCAAATTCGACTGCTAATAAACTTCCACTCGCACCATGAAATTAATATAATGGCTTACATCTATCAGCGAATAAGTCAGTTTCCACAAATAAGTCAGCTTTACGTTTGGGTAATATGAAGCGGAAAGCACATAGGTGTAGAAAACAATCCCGTCAATTTAATATAGCCCTCATTTGTTTACTTATAATATCTATTTTTTGTTCGTGGTTAGATATTAAAAATCCTGCAACTAAAACAAAAACAAAGGCAATATAAAGTATAAATTTACAATTTTGTTATAATTAAAAATTAAATATTCTGTCATGATTCAATTAAAATATGATTGTTAATAATATAAACTATATTTACCTATCCCACAGCACAGCTGTACCCATTACCATAATATTTTGATTGTGTATTTTAATATTACAATTAGTACTAAACATGAAATTCTATAACAAAACGACGACAGTATTTTAAAACATGAAATTCTAATATATCAACGAGGGCAAACTACATGAAGAGTTAGTTCAAAGATACAAACAGATTTTTGTTTACGACGAAACATTATACAATAATTATAGATTTTCCAAGTATATTGTAGTATGATTCATGATGAAAAACTTTGGTTGTTTATGTAGATAGATATGCTTTATGTTGTTTAACTTATAAAGCAGGCGCTGGATGGGGTTGAGTGTGCAAAATGTGAGTACCACATTTTGTCAATTGATTCTTGTTTAGAAAAGATTATAGATTAATATTGTGAATCTTGCCAGAAACCCGATTGGTCCAATTTTTGCATACCCCCTCACCCCAGAAACAGTTAAATGCAATTTTTTTTGAATCAAATAAATGTTACTCTAGGTTCATTTAACGTCAAAAAAGCTCTTTGTGATTTTTTCATAAAGTTCTCCGTTTTCGAGATGTTAACAGTTTAATGTTTGGAAAAACTCCAAAAAGGTCATTTTAAAAGCTGAAAAACGGGGCTTAAAATAATGTTTGAACATTCTTTAATAGTTCTGAAGAGTAATACAGGTTACATCATTCTAGAGGCTCATTTTTCAATTCTTAAACAGATGATTAATTCCCATTATTAACAATGAGTAAGACAGAGATACTAAATATTTCAGTCTTACACACTGTTATTAATAAGAATTATAACATCTTTTGCAGGATTAAAAGTTGAGGCTTTAGAATTAAAGAATCTGTAATTACTCTTTAGAACTTCATAAAGGATGATCATACATTATTTTAGAATTTTGATAAGGTCAAAAATCTAAGCCCCGTTTTTCAGCTTTTAAAATGGCCTTTTTGGAGTTTTTTCAACTATTAAACTGTTAACATCTCGGAAACCGAGAACTTTACAAAAAAATTACTAAGAGCCTTTTTGACGTTAAATGACCCAAATAACTTAAATTAAAACTGTTTCTATGGAGGGGGGAGGATTTGCAAAAATAGGACGAATTGGGTTTCTGGCAAGATTTACAATATTAATCTATAAGCTTTTCTAATCAAGATTCAATTGACAAAATGCGGTAGGTACTCATATATTGCACACTCATTCCCATCCAGCGCCTGTTCTATTATACACGAATTATTATTTATACTGTACAACTAATAAAATTTCGGCATTTAAGTAATTAACATAATATTATATCCCTAGTCGTATTTTATTCTGTATTATCTTTAGATCAAATTAATAAACAACAGAAAATTATTTTTATTAATTTTATTCACATATAGGGGACTAGCAGATACCCGCACGCTTTGCTGGGCAATTTCAAGTCTAAAAACAAAGACTGCCCTGTTATATCCCTCACTTTCCTTGTCCTCACTTATCCTCCCTTTTGTTCACAATTTTATGGATTTTAATTTTTTAGTGCGAAGACCGATTTTATCAAAAAATAAAGTTTAGCCCATGATACTCCCTGATAATGTAACTTTCTATAGGTGAAATAATTTTAAGCTTGCGTGAAATTATTGTAAATAGCTGTTAAGTCTATTATAAAGAACCAAATAAAAAGGTCTGCAATAAACATACTATCGGGATATTAAGTATACTATGAGTTAATCCAGCTAACAGCTAACAGAATCTATCTGTGTTCCAAATTTCATTCAAATCCGTTCAGTAGTCTTTCACAAACTTTTTACATTATATTTTTCATTGTTCTTTTAGAAAAATCAAAAATTCATATTTCTATTTGGTATGCTATAAGAAATTTTGGTGCCTCCAATTTATGATTTCTGTCTCGAAGGGGACTAAAAAATACTTCATTGATGATTTCGTTACTCTCTTTTAGCGTAAATTATCGTAGTAACAGCTTCTCAAATCATGTTCTCTTGAAAAAAACATTTATTTTTCCAATTCATTTACCACTTATAACGTTTATTTTTGTAAATTTTATCGAAATAAATGCTTCAAGCAAAAAATGTTGAGTGGTATAGGCGCACATCTTACGTAGATATTAAATATGACATTTTCACAGACACAGATTTTCAGATTCAATGAAAAACTCAGTCTATTCTATAGCTGGTAATATATAAAAACTTTAAATTAGAAAGTTATTATTGATTAAAAATGTAACATTTTTTGTTCGAAACATTTTCCCGCAAACCATACAGTTTAGGCAAAAACGGACTGAAAAGTTTTCCCAAAAATTTTCGTATGTCCTCTGCGGAATCTAGGCATTCTACGAAAAATTTTTTCAATAAAGTTGCTTTGTTTTTCTATAAAAAAAACTTTTTTGTCCAAATTGAATGAAGAAACGCGCAAAAAGTATGATATATAGTTTCTTATAGGGTCTTTTTTTTTATTAATTACTGTCTAAACTATTCGGGTCTCAAAAAAATGTTTGCGCTTTTATAGGGAAGAATTCTAATTTAAAGTGTTCATCTGCTGTTTGCCAGTTAGGAATTATAGATGAAGATATTAATTGAAACCGGAAAACTTAGATGGAATTCAATACCCGTATAAGATGTGTGCTTTTGAAATTAACATTTTTCGTTTGAAACATTTTCCTCGATTTATTTTTCGAGTCTCACGCATATGATCAAGTAAAATTCAGCCTGTATTTAATCAACCCTATATACAAAAATAATCCACATAATTCTGCATAAAAAGATTGAACACACTTTTTAGGCTTCAATTACCAAATTAAAAACTTAAAACATCCTTTATTCAATTTGAAAAAATATGCTCAACGATTTTGTCACAATGTTGCGTTTTGTAATAGTCGTTATATGATTAGATCCCCAAAAAAAACAAAAACTACCGGCATTGGCCTTTGCTTGAGACATATACTTCGGCTTACTCCATTTAACCGTATTAAGCTAAAAACTTATACTTTGTAATGTAGTATAAAAAAAATCAAACATTTTAGCAAACGAAATAAAATAATTAGCTGAATTATGCAACATGAACTACTAAAAATAAACTTAACTAAAATATGAACTATTAAAATTGTATAATTACACATATAATTATTAAATATAAATTAAACATGTAAATATATGAAATAATACCTATTAATATTGTGATTCCACTAATCATATTACTAAAGACGTCTACAAAAATAATAGGTACACCGCACGTCAAATAGATGCAACCAATCTTAAATAAAACAAGAAATACCAAAACATGACGGCATCAAATACTTCGTACATAGTGCCTGCCATATGCCAGTCAAAGTCTACAGAAAAACTGCTTTTTTGGTATGTTATTTGGCACCTCTTAGGGGAGAGTGAAATTACGTTTTGGAAACAAAAAAAAAATGTATGCTTCAAACTTTTTTCAGTTTTTCGCGAATAACTTAGGCAAGATAACTTTTTTTGCTTGCAAAACGCAGTTTCGCAATCCCCTAAGAGGTCCAAATAACATAACAAAAACAAGATTTTCTTTTTTTTCTTTTTTTTTTTCATAGCTGAAACGTTTATAATGAAATGACAGTTGTTAAATTAATGAACCTGTAATTTTCCAAAAATTGATCTACGTATGGGAAAACAGGATATTAGAAAAATCACAAACGACAGTCATCATCTATAAATATTAGAAAAACAAGCAGTGGTCAATGCATTAATTAGACGTTTAAAAAAGTGGGCTAGTTTTTAAATACGCTTTTTTTTATTAGCTTCATACGTATGTTATGAAGATTAACTCGAAATTTGGCATACTTATCAAAGACCGATGACAATATAATAATTTACAAAGTTTATTAGATTTGCTGATCAGGATTTTCCGGATTAACGATTTCGTCACCTGAAAATATATACATTTATTTGCGCTCCCACCATATTTATATAGAATTTTTTATAAATAAATAATAGTCTTAAAAACTCAAAAACACAAAATAAATAATAGTTTAACTAAAAACACGCTTTTATAATTATCTGAACTAGAAAGTTGAAAATAATTTCTTTAAAATTAAAAAATTTTTATCGTAAAAAAACTCGGGGTCGTTTTTAAGAAATTTGATAATGATTTTAATTTTACCATTATCTATCTATAAAATATTTACAATAATTGAAGTTTAGTACTCCACGTTTTTTTAAATGATTATTTTGACTTTAAAGAAATTATTTTCTATACCTTTTATTTCAGCTAGTTACAAAAGCGAGTTTTTTAGTTTTAGACAGTTCATTACAGTTGAACAGTATTTTCCAAATAACTATGGTTTCTTAAGATCCACCTATTTATTTAACACCTGCTGAAACCCAGTTTAAGCCTATTATTGTAGGTAGTTTTGTTCTAAGCTACTGGTTGACGCTTGACAAAATGATTTTCTAAATATAACTAATGTAACAGTCATTTAAATTCATTCATTCCAAATTTTTTACCATATAATGTATGAATTTTCTTTCACCAGTTACATGAGTTATTTTGTCTCTGTATTATGTAACAGTTACAAAATATATAGCATTTCCCATAAAATTTTATCTCTATTTTAGGTATTCAAAATGGTAAACTGAATTATGCCATTCCAATATTTGTGCAGTTTAATTTGCTCTATCTAATAGTAAATGATGTCTTTATCAACAAGTTGATGAAGAAGCTTTGATCAATGTTTTTGCATCGGTCGATACAAAAAACAATGTATATATTTTTATAAGATTATTAAACAGTTTTGGAAACAAGGCCAAACCAATTACAAGAAAGAAATAAAAATTTAATAATAATTTATTATTAAAGAGTTAAATCAATTGTGACATATTACATAAATAACTTTAAATATAATTATGTAACCATTCATATAAAAAAATAATAATAATAGTCGCTTCCCGCGGCGTCATATACATGAAATATATATGTACACGTATCTCCCACTAAGCACGCTAAGATAATGTTTTCCGTTTAAATGAAGTGTTAAATAGGAAATAATATCCACTTCTAAGAGTTTTTATACTGAAGTTCTTAAAAAAGAAAGCATATCAACAAAAATAATTAATATTTTTATGATTCTAAATTTTCAAAATTTCGTTGAATTTACAAAACTTCTACAATATTTAATGGTTTACATGCCCGGTAAGACGCATGGAACATCAATTCAATAATAACGAAGGCCTGAGACTCTACAAAGACAAATTGATACCAGACAACTAAGAGACCATAAATCCTTAAATAAGTAAAATTGCCATAATTCTTATCATCTAATTGTTATCTGCAATTGCTTTAGTTAAGGTAAATTTGGTCGAGTAGGTATCGTGTGAGTACCGTATACTCAAAGACTCCCAGAGGGAAAAGTTTAAAGCTAAAAAACGTATGTATATCAAATATGGTGAAAGTGATGGTAAAATCTGGTCATACTTGCCATAAAAATGCACTGTCATCCACTTTACAAATGCATACAATATTTCAGGTAAATAAAAATCCAGGAAGTGGGTAAAAATTTACCATACAAGATTTGATGACAATTAACAGAAAGGTAAAACTAATTAAAAGCTTGTAAAATATTGTAACATATTTGTTGTTCTTTTACATGAATCTATAAAGCTTTAAAAAAATATATTTTTTATCATATTTCAAGAATTAGAAATCACCTATCGTAAAATTCTGCATATATAGTTAAAAATTACAACAAGTGAATGTAAAATTTTTCAGGTTTTCCTAGTTTGAATGAATATTTTAAATTGTTATTGTTTTTTGTTTTAATCTTGCAACGATGATGTAATAATTTTAAATAAAAATAAATAAACATAGGTAATAACACGAGGTATAACAATCATTTCTAAAATTAGTTTTATTTAAGATTGATAGACCAGCAACTAGGATGCATAAACCAATAAATGTTTTCTAGGATAATTAATTGATTAAAACAGTATGTTACCTTCAAATTCAAAACACATTTCATAAAATCAGAATATTTCATCACGGTCATGACTGGAATTCATAAATTAAGATTTTTTAACACAGCCTTTGACAAAATTGTACAAACATTTGAAAAATTCTCTGAGGGATACAAAAAACAATGCAATATTTATCATAAATATCCTTTGGGAGCATGCATGTTACTTAATATAATTTATCTTTACAAAAATAGGAATTCGAAGTTTTTGTAGTTACCGAGCAGTTTTCAAGTCACAAAAAAAATTATTGTTGCATTTTCATAATTTAAATACAGTAGAATCTCAATAACTTAAACCTCGGTAACATAAAAACCTCTGTTACTTTAAAAAATACTATGTTCCCTTCCCATCAGAGCCCAAAACCTCTATAACTTAAAATACGCAACCTCTATAACTTAAATAAATAATCTCTGTATAGGCCCTCAGTAACTACATAGAAACATGTACATACCTCTATATTAACTAGGGTACATAGAAACATGTACATACCTCTATATTAACCTTTACCTAACATAGACACTTGATAACTTAAAACCTCTATAACTTAAAATAATTTGTGTTTCCCTTGGACTTTAACTTATCGAGATTCTACTGTATCTTCAAATTTAATATTGAATGGCCGGTAGATTTAAAATGTTAATTTGCTAAGCTCTTGCAAATGGAATGGAAACCAGCGTAACGACTTTAGGACCAACAACTTTAGGACAAAATCAGTACACAAATTTGTCTGAAAAACTTCCATAAAAGGTCTCTCAGCTGTGGATAAACTATTCTATGAAAAATGTTTGTCTTAAAATCCAATTTATAATGTTTTTTTGCAAAAGGGAATTATAAAGTTTTTGCAAAAGACAAAAAAGTATTTAAGTAAGTTTAAATAAGACACAATTTACAAAAGTTATATGAAAGTGATTGTCTCTCCTTTATTTTTTTATACTGATAATATGCGCATTTAAATTTTTATTTGCGAAATTCCCAAAATTCTTTATTAAAGTGGAAACATTAATTATTGTTAAATTATGCAATTTATTTTGCCATAATAATTACTTTATCATTAAAAACAATTTTTATAAATTTTTTAAGGTATAGGCATGTTTAACTACTCTTTTTTCATGAATTTTTATATTGTAAATAAATAATAATGAAATTCAATTCCTTTAATATAAAACTTCATTTTTTGTCACAAAATTAAAAATAGAAATTTTTTAAATTCCACACTACCTCTATGCATAAGCTGAAACACTTCACTTGAGGAATCTGAGAAAAACAGCAAAATTTTTACACTATTTTCAGTTTGTTAAGTTCTTTTATATCCCGAAAACTGAAAAGTTGCTCCTGATTATTAAAAATTTTGGCTTAGGAAGAGTGAAACTTTTAAAAATTATAGAAATCATTAATGTATACGAAAACTTCGCTCAAAATAATGTGGTTAAGAACTAAAATACTAGGAAAAGGTATATTTGGGTTGTTTTTGTGTTATCGCATCCCAAATTATTTTCTTTGTTCGTTTGTAGTTTCAAGCACTGCTACAAGCACTTCAGTTTGTAGCACTGCAAATTTTGGAATGATATGAAATTTGGTAAATACTGACATTTAATTGATACCAATATTTAAAATTCTTATTTGTAAAGTTCTCTTATATCCCAAAACCGAAGGTGTATGCTCGACAATTATTAAAAATTCTGGACAAGAAAGAGTGGGAACTTTTGAATATTACAGGAATCACTAAAGTTTATGAAAACCTGGTACAAAATAATGCGGTCAGTACCAAGGATTTTTTGAATCTTTTTTGAAATATTACTTGAATAGACCTAAGAATTTTTTGAATTTTTTCCAAATATTGGTCCCCAAAACTAAATAACATATATTTCTTTTCTCGTTGTTGTAATTAGTACAAACTTTGAAATATAATATTTAGTATCGGTTACGACGAAATTAAAAATATCTTTCAGTATACGGAGGTAATGAAAATGAAAAAAATGTAATTTTAAAAGCCGGTTTTTCTTCATTTACTTATTTTATAATAATGTCTTATTTGGTATACCTACAAAGTGTTAAATAAAATAACTTTCTTTAATACATTCATTTACATTTTAAATTAGCTAAGGCAGGTATGTTTTATTATTGCATTTGCGATTAACATGCATAGTTATTTATTTCAAAACATATACCTATTACTGTCAAAACAAATACTCGCATGTAGTCGCAGAAACGAAACACTAAAAAAACCTTGAACAGTAAGTCGTTCGAAAGTTCGAAAACCTTGAACAGTAAGTCGGATTTGAATGCGGTTTTCTGCATTCGATTCGTTTGAAGGAAATTTTGTGACCTAAATTGATTTATAAGAAATTGAAAATATGTAATTTGCATAAATAATATGCATTTTATAATTGCATTAAATACCGTAAATATACTATTCAGCGATACCCGGGTAACAAGGACCTATTAAATATCGAATTTCCCAAAAACTCCAGAATAAGACGAGACTATCGTTTACCCTGAGCCCAAGGTACCTCGAAGATCAATTCTATCGTAATATTCGTGCTCAGCGACCCCAAAAACTATCGTATAACAAGTTTGAAATCATTTTCATCACTATCAGCCGAATTGTGAATCTAGTATATTTACGGTTAATTTAAAATGCAACTATAAAATGCTTATTATTTATGCAAATTGCATATTTTTATTTCTTATAAATTAATTTAAGCCACAAAATTTCCTGACGCTCTAACCAATCGAATGCCGAATACGTTTTTCAAATCTCATAGCTTCTGCAACTATAGATATGGGTGATTATTTTATTTTATTAACCGACTTCAAACAAAAAAATAGGAGGTTATCAATTCGATCGTATTTTTTTTAAGTGTTACCTCAGAACTTTTGACTGGGTGAACCGATTTTGATGATTTTTTATCTATTTGAAAGCTCGTGCTTTCCGTGTGGTCCCATTTCATTATGGTCCAGTTCTGACAACGGTATCCATGAGAAACCCATAAAAGTCTTATATTATATTTGCATTAAGTATGCACGACAAGAGGGCGAATAACTTAATATTACGCCAACCGATTTCGATGATTCTTTTTTTGGTGACAAATTAGTCAATGTACTTCAGATTCACTAAACACCACAAAATAAAAAAACTTTTAACAAAAAGAAAACCTGAAATGTTAATTTGTTTTGGAAAAATTTATCTTTTGAAGTCGGTTTTCTTTTTGTTAATATTATAAATATTATATATTATTTCTTATTAAATATAATATATTCATGTGGTCAAAAAAATTACAACCGTCGCTTTCTTCTATTTATCACTTTCATGGCATAGGAAAAAATATTAATCTCGATTTTTGCTATTTTTGAATTTTGAAATTGATCAACACATAATTCCACGGATTCGAATGATAAAAGTTTTATACATATTTGTTATAAATTTAATGCCATAACAAAATTATCTCTCACACTGTTACAATAAATCCAAAATGATTCAAATTTATTGGAAAGACAGTCAAGGTTAAAGTGGAATTAATAACGAATTTTCCACCCAAATTTTTTGATTGAATATATCACAAAAATAGATCTAAGTATTTACAATTTTTATTTTAAATAGAAATGATTATTCATCAAAATAAATGTGAATGATATTAAAGAGACTTAATACGCATATGGTCAAATGATGCCAAAAAGACATCTTGCCAAACTAAATGTGACTTTAATAGATTGATTTGAATGCCCTCTAAAACAATTAAGTTAACAAAAATTAAACTTATTTGTTTATAATTATGCTGAAAATTTTTAAATCATTACATTTTATTATTACAACGATTTTCTTTTTGTGGTCGAGTTGGGTAATTATTCTGTTTTATACATAAAACACATTTATTTATTTATAATGATCCCAAAAAAAAATTGAGGCTTATGTTTTAAATTTTAAGAATGGATTCTTTTGGAACTTATAATTAAACGAAAATTAATATTTACCATAGTTTTTGAAATATTGATGCTTAAAGATTTAGATAAAATCACTTATAGAAGGAATAACACACAAATGCCTTTCATTTTATCACTATAAATGTATTTTATGGTAAAAAAAAGTTCCGGTTGTTATGATTTTCTTTATAGGAAAATATTTGTCATTACTTTAACTAATTAATCTTAGTTTTCAGATATAATCTTAAGAAAATTAGCCTTATAATAAAGCATATCTTTTAAAAACATTTTAATATAGGATTTATATGTTAAAATCGCAAACTTTAACAGCTCAAATCTAAAAATTTAACACCGCAAAGTTTATTAATAAATCTACCTGGTTATAAAGGACATTAATAAGAATGCATATACACAATTTAAAGATAATCTTAAGAAAACGTGATTTTTTGAGATCATTCAAATTTTGAATTGAAATTAATTATTATATCTTAAGAAAATTACTGAATTGGAGCAATAAAATATTTTTCAAGGTTCAATAAATAAAAAAAGTATTCAAATTTTGTAGATAGTAACTTGATTTCCAATTGATTGAATTTGATAGATTTTGAACCTAAAATTATCTACATTCCATTTCAGTCACTCACAAATAAAATTTAGAGTTTTCAAGCCAAAAAAAATTTGATTTAATTGTACAAAATCCCAAGAATTTAACCCAAGCATCGAGAGGAACACCAAATTTGAATATTTTTTATGCCCTCATTTCAACGCGGAAATTATAACATCACGTTTAAAATTCCTAATTAAACAAAGATGAAGATACCAATAGTGACGTCATATATGAGTATCGTCATAGAGATTACATATAAATCTTTGTTTTGCTAAAAGAAGGTAGGCAACCTTCGAATGCAATCAGTCTTATAATTTCTTCATTTTTTTAATCAATTTTAATTTCAATTTCAAATTTTGTCGTGGTATCAAGTCTAGTTTTACATTTTTAAGGGTAATATGGCCAATTCGGCATCAGGATTATCCATTATTGTTCATTTACCTACGTCATAAAAAATCGATATTATAAAAATCTGAATAAATAGCTGAATTTGAATTTATTTGTAAATTATCCCATTTTTAAGATTAAAACTCGAACTGTATATTTGGATAATTTTAACTAATAAGTTTGAATAAAATAATTTTAAAAAAATTGTTAGGCAGCCTTCATGATCAGTGCTCAAAGTTCAAAGAATTATTAATAAAATACTCATTAAAGAAATAACTCCAGAAAAGAATATATAATTTTTTTTAATAACATTTTGATTAAAAATTTACTTCGTGAAATAATGAATGAGTATTAATACTTAGAGATAGATCATAAAACTTATAGTACATAGTACCAAACCCAAGAACAAATTAAATCGTATGACGAAGGGATTATTATTTATGATTTAGAATTGGGAGTGTATATTAAATTACTGGAAATTAGATCAATATAACATTTATTACAAAAGTCAAATTAAATGCGTAGGAGCAATTTGTTTTTTAATAAATGAGTAATTGTTTTTAAACAATGTCAAATTTTTTATTAAAAATTTTGTTAGACTTTAATTAATCCAAAAGTCAAAAATCTATTTACTATTATTCGTTGTGTGAGCATTAATTTGATAGATTTAGGAATGCTACATTTTGCTTAGTTGATTATTGATGATTCAGTAGAATTTAGATAAAACAATCTTAATAATTTTTTGAGGAAGATAAAATTTATTTATTTAACATTCCAGGAAATTGTGAAGCCGACGAGCTTGCCAGAAATGGCACAATGCTGCCGGTCACAAACATCAATATATACCCGGGAGTTCCATTTGCGAACTGCAAGTTGCTCCTGAAAGAGGATATCCTGAAAAAGGCCAATCTTAGATGGACGGAAGAACGTACTTTTGGTACTACAAGACAGATATGGTCTGAGTACAATCGCAGACGTTCCGAAGTTCTTATATCACTTCCAAGGGCCTCTGTTCGCAAAGTTGTTGCGGCTATCACAGGACACTGGTTGGGCGGCAAGCATGCTGAACGCTTAAGCCTGGCAGTGTATCACGACTACTGCAGGAGCTGTCACAGTGGTGACGAGGAGGAGACAATGTCTCATCTTCTCTGTCACTGCTCAGCTTTTGTCATGAGGAGATGGACTAACTTGAGCCAGCCAGAAATATTTCTTCATTATCTTATAGAAAACGATCCTTAATAGCCCCGTATTCCGATTACATTGACGGACGAATTGACTGCTTTTATACTGTGAAACACTTCACTATTGCATTTGGGTTAACAAGAAAGGTGAAACGTTTTCTTTCGTATAATCAGTCAATAAAAATTGCCGCGCAACATTTACCAAACAGACTAGCACATCATTAATTATTATTTTGACAAGTCATTCAATTCGAAATATAGGAGAAAAAAAACGCAAAAATGGTAGTGTTTTAGAATTAGACCTATTTTATCATTAATTTACCCGAAATACGATTTGATTAATAAAACTGAAAATTTGAATTCAGTAGAATAATACATTTTAAAATCACATGAGTAAACTTGAATCATTTTTGGGGTTCTCTAGAGAGGGTTACTTCCTCTATCTTCCACTTCCCCTTGGCGATGCCTATGATGCCATGTATAAGCAAAAAACTCTCGATTAATGAGGAAAATTCGAGAACCGCTGTACTCTTGCTAATCCAGCTGCATGGTTAACTACTCTATTTCAAATTAAACTTAATAAATTTATTGTTGTTCCTTTATAAAATAATTGAAAGCTTAAAACTTTTAAAGCATGTGATTAAGTTAGAAGCTTACTGCCTCGAAGTATCTAGAACTTTGCACGGTTTAGATGACATAAATGACACAAATACAAAAAAAAAATATTTTTGAGCCATTAATATGAATAAGAATGTGATTTTTAAAGTTATTAAGCGTTCAACAAAAGAGTGTTATAGAAAAATTCATTGTAGCTTCTTTAAAACGAGATTAAGACCTCTTACGAAAATTATTACCTTCGAAGCAAATTAACGATATCAACTCCTACATTATCTAGGCACCTAGCCTAATTTTTTAATTAAAATAATAATAGATTTAAGATTGGTTTTTTGTTGCTAATATATATATTTAAACGAATTTAAAAGTGTAACAAATATAATTACTCGACAATTATATAATTTATGAAATAATTGAATAATTACTTATATTTTATTCATGTCAAAAGTCAGACAGAAATAGTAATTACTTGACAAAGTAAAATCCTACGTATCAAATCACACTAAAAAAATAAATAAAATATATTTCTTGAAGATGATCTCAAGATCGAAACTGTTCAATTATTTAACGATTACCATTTTCTGTGTGAAAGGAGGTATCTTTATTTTGGTGGAAGCGCAGATTAATCATATTATGAACTGGTCGATCAGTCACAAAAGTAAATGTAATTGACGCATCTACAAATAATTAGAGAGCATTAATTTAATTTAATATATTTGAAGAATCATAGTCTCTTAAATAGATGAATCAAAATTTCAATGTTGTTTTCATTTTCCTTTAGGGAGGTTTTTACCTAACACAATGTTTTTTACTGACGAAACCGCATGATGTAAGCAATTTGCATGATATTGCCCGTTAATGTATGATATTGAAACGATGTGTTTGATATATTTGTAAGTCATTAATGGTGTAAAATTGAAAAGGTTTCATCTTCTTTAGTTGTACCTACAATAAATTATAATTAAAATACGTACAATATTGATTTACTTCTTAGTATAATGGTAGGTATATTTCCTAGTTATTGTTCAATGGGTTCGAAAATCGAGAAAAAAAAAGTAATATCATGTTTCTAGGTCATGTTAACGTCTTCACAGTATATTATTAGATGATGTATTTATATGCCTGTAGATTATATTTCCGTTTCTGTATTGTTATACCTTGTAAATATTGTGTAGTACCTATATAAGAGTTCTAAAGTTCGAAAGTTTATTCCATTATCATTTGAGTTTAATCTTTCTATCTTTTTTACGTGTTCTAGAGGAGAATACCGGCTATAAGTGCAAATCGATCAAATAAATAGACTGATTTTATTGAATAAGAATGATATTTCAAACCGTAACCGTAAGACTTTTAAATACAGGATTTTAAAAGAGTTAACTGTATTAAATAATTGGTTTTACGAAAGGTCACTTGTTAAAAGATTACTAACTTATTTATACCGTTGACTTTTCGACAAAAAGTTTCTGCAACTTGTACACAAAATTCGCAATTGTTTAATCATTAAAATTTTAAACTTGAATTAGTTCAGGCATTAATGGGCCATATTGCCTTTTTTAAGAACTGTACTTACATTTCAAAATTCTTACTGACCATTGCTATTTGGTAGGTTGCCCTCGTTCCATGGGAGAAGTTGCACAAAAAAAAATTATTCAAGCTGGTTTTTAATCTCTGAAAATAGTACCTATGGTTCTATTTACAAGGACAAAGTAAGTAATTTTATGGCTCTTCGCATGCCATCTTAACTACATCCCCAGGCTGGAATTAGTTGAAAAAATATGTGGCTGGTCACGTCACGAGAGGCGGAAATAAGCCAGGAAGAGACGGGATAATATTAATGTTATTATAACTTAGATACAAAGAACGATTTAAAGAAAATCTTCGAACACAAAAACGAAAAAATAATTTCTTTCGTGACTTCTTTAGTGTATGGGTGGAAAAAAAACTTACCTAGAAGGTAATGCCTGTACAAACTGTAGTACTTCAAATCACAAACAAGGAACTATTATAAAAGACAGGATTAAAAACAATCCTATAAATAATAATTATAATAAAACGGTAGTAACTTTACAATGTAGATACTACACAGTACCACACATCCATGTGTGTAATTGATTAGCATGACAATATATTACACAGGACAAGCAACGTAACATATAAACTAGAGATAGAACGAAAATTCGATTCTAATCGGTATTTGGTCTATTCAGCCAGTTTTTTAATACTCAGTATTCAGCGCAATAGGGCGTAACATTCGACCAAATACCGAATACTACCCGGGTTTTATTAATGTCCAAGACTCGAGCCAAGGTTGAATGTCAAGCATATTAGTTAAATGGCTTATACTTGAAACCTAACTTGGATCCAGGCACGGCAAGGAATCATCGGCTAAGCATTATTAAATAGAATGGCCCAGGCATGGTAAAAAATTTCGACAGCGCTCGAGAAGATGGAAAAAAATATATATTGCAGCTATATAAAAGCTATTGCAGTTATTAAAATTATTTTTAGTTCAAATTTTATTTAACGAAAAAAAATTTTATCTGCGGCCTTGAGTTAAGAACTACTTTTCTCACTAGTTTTACGTGCGAAAAATAACTTATCGTTTATTTTCATATTTTAGAGGCGTAGTTAAAGTTTTGTACGATATGCGTTAGATTTAACGCATTATTAACGTACGCCTGCGACTGCAGAATGAGTGCGTAGCACGATAATTTCATATGCGTATTTTAATATTGCTCTTATGCCACTTGTATCGTAAATAACTATCATATATATTATTACTCTAGCAAATTTTTTGCTGCCCTAGCCTTATTTATCTTCCTTATTCCTTTATCAAATTCCATGATTCACCCCTCATTTTCAAGCTCATTATGTCTAGGTTTGACGAAAAATAAACTTGCATTATCTAAAAATATACCGCTTAGGAAAAAACACGTTAGACAAATAATTTGAACGAAAAAATATCATAAATTTAATAGGCAAACATGTTCGTTTTTACAAATGCTCTAGTAATACTCTAGACAAATAATACTCAAAACATTATTGGGCAAACATGTTAATTTTTACAGATGCTCTCCTAATACTCTAGACATAATTACTATTTTTTATACATGTTCTCCTAATATTAATTTAAGAACTTTTGATTTTTTTCACCACTACCGTCCACCGAAGAAAAACAACTTCAACCACTGCACACATATTGATAAGTACTCGGAATACTTATACGTGGTTGAATATTCGATATTCGGCAATCGCTATTCGTTGCGTCACTAAAACAAAGTATACGTACATTACCTACTAACGTACCTCCGTATATTTATTACACATCTAAAACACACTAATTGTTAGTTATTATAAATGAAGGTTGAATTAATAATATAATATTGTTGTAGTCATGCTTTTATCTAAATGAATGCATCGTAACGCGTCTATTTCTCTACTTTTTTTTTTTTTTTTTGATTTTTTAGATACATTTTTAATGGAACAATTTTATTATAAACATTAATAAAAATAATTATTAAATGTTGACGTAATATATGTCATAATAATAGCTTCTGTTTACCTCTTTCAATAAAGGGTGTCTCAAAAACCGCTAATTCACGTCATTATAAACTCAAATGAGGTAGAGACTAAGGCACGCAATTTATTCAATCATTAAATGAATTGAATTTCGTATGTGTATAGAGCACAGAATTTCAAATGTATTTCGTATACCGCCCACTTCGAGTTTTATTGAAATTGGAAATAAATTCCGCCAATATTTAACAAATTTCGTAAGGGATGCCTCTCCAAAAATCGAAAAAATAAATAAATTTTATATCAGGATTTGATAAAATTTTGTTTACAAGATAATTTCGACCCAGAAATTTTAATTAATTGCATTTATTTGATGTGTCGATGAATAATTTTATATAGATATCGCTTGAAATCCTGTAGGTTCATCGATACTTCGGGGCGCTTTTACATTTATTATCTAAAACGGGCCCTCACATCTACTGACGTAACTATTATTCATGTATATCATTACAAGTAATGACTGCTTATAATCTTTAATGGTGCACCATTACGAAAAACCTCTAAGGACGTTTTATAACTGTATTTATTATCTATTTAACTTTTATTCTGTATATAATTGCATTGTCTAAATGCGGTCATTATGAAAAACTCTGTATAGGGAGTCGTGAATTATTGAAAACAGAGGTATACAGAGTCATAGAGAAAACGTAATGGAGATCAGCCATTTTATCATTGAATGATGTTTTTCAACTCAATGATAAGTGCTTTGTTAAATTATTAATATATACTTGAAACTTCGTAAGTGTCTTTCTTTTGCCGAGTTTACCAAACTTTTCTCTACGACTTATTTCGAAAGTGCTGCATTCTCAAATGAACATGATAACGTCATATTTAAGCTATCGGTCTGAAAAATGTAGCAAATTTGTCGGGCACTATGAATACTTGATAACATTAATAACTATTAAACAGTAAAATATTTTGTCCGATGAAAAAACTGCACCGATAAGCTTCTCTATCACCTCGAACATACCGTACTTAAATATTTTTGTTTTTGAATGCCATGCATCGTTCAATTAGATATGCCGTTATCATACTTATTTGAAAACGCAGCACATTCGAAAAAAGTCGTAGAAAGAAGTTTGGTAGACTCGCCAAAAGAAAGCTACTCACAAAATTTTAAGTATGTAATAATCATTTAACATCTTTCTGCCCCGCGATCTAACATTTTAAATTGAAAAGGTGTTAATCAAGGATATATTCTATCACAAATGCTCTTTAACCTTTAAGCAAAGAGTGTTTTCAATGAACTTATAAAAACATGCAATGCATCTTCAAGTGGTCAAAATATAAATAACATTAGATATGCCGATGACACAATTCTCATGGCCATCTAATTAACATAAATTACAAAATATTATTTTCAAGGTAATGGAAAAGATTATTATGTATATGATATGAAAATTAATTTTAGATATTATAAATGATAAATAGATCCACATAAGTAGATAAATTGAATAAAAACTAAAGTGAAGTGAATGTTTTCAAAAATTTTGCTATGCATGTAGACGGTTTCCCTAGTCAGAAAAGTGATTCTCCAAAAATCATTTCATATCAACTCTGATAAATCTCATTCGTGTTTACTTTGAAAAATAACGATTTAACGATTAGTTTTTATGTGTGGATCTTGGCACCGTTTATGCTATCGATAAAAATGTAAAACTGATAAATGGCGTTAGAATTTTTACATATTTATGGATGAGACAGATTATTAAGCAAAAGTTAATGCATATCAAAGTCTCGACACTTTGTCGAAACCGTTCTTTTAAGCAAAAAAAACTAACTCATATGCATTTTATCAAGAACTTTCAGTTTTGTAATGATATAATGCTCAGATTTTAAAAAACAAATTTAGTTTTAGATCGTTGTATTCTGAAGTAAATTGATATGAATGGCGTCCAGGAAAGAGTCATGATATATTTTTTGGGCCAAGAACTAGTTTAGCAAGATTTCTTTTTACCCTCAAGTTTTTTTTTTTTGGGATAACTTATTCCTTATTTTGAATCCTGGAATTAAATGTTAATTTTTTACTGCTTCCTTATTAAAAAAAAACAATGATATATGTAGTACTTGATAGCTGTTATTGCTATTTTTACCTTAATTTAAGGGCTGAAATAAAAACAGTAAAGTAATTTTACTTATGTGTAGAGGGTAGTTATCTGCCGTCTAGGTCGGTCCACTGAAATTTTATCGTTTGCTATTATCTATCGAGCTTTTATTTGTTCATAATAATTTGAAAGTTACATACAGTTTTAAAAAACTTTTCAAAAAAGAAATAAAAAAGCCCGAAAAAAAATTTCGTAATGTATAATATATTTATATAACATAAAGCACACTATGCCTAAATTATCGTTTGTAATCTGTGAATTATTTTATTCATTTAAACTAAATATACTTATATTTAATTATATATATAATTCAATTTACGCCTAATGGCCTAATTTTTGTCTAAGGAATTCAAATTTCACGCGCGTTCGTTTTTACTTTCAAGAATTGGGTTAGTGAATAAAAAATAATCATCAATTTTTTTATTTTATTTCAATCCTTTATCATAAATAATATTATACTTCGCCAAGACAACTTTTTTAGGCGTAAATTATGATTATAAGTAAAATATTTGACCAACCTTGACAAACTTCCCATGCGATACTTAAATCTGGATTTAATTATAACGAAACAGCATTATTTATGCATATATGAACAGCGGAATGGTGAAAAATGTATTCATACACTATCAGTTAAAAGTTTGAGACATGGTAAAATGTAAATTGTTCATAAAAATTAATAACTATTTTAACCGAATCAATTTTCAACGTTTATCAATGCTTATCGGAAATTGTTTTTAATATCACAAAATTAATCAAGAATTTTTTATTATTAATTTGAAAGTACCTATTTATATATTATAGATTATAATAGGTCGCAGTCGATGAAATAAGAGGTCTTTTCTTCATTAATTAAAAAATGGTCCAGAAATCTCAGGAATATTGAATATATGAAGAAAATTAATTATATAATACATAATAGATAAACGCCGTTAGTGGTAAATCGAAAAGCAAGCATTTAAAGAAGTTCATTAAATAATTTTTCCACTATTAGATCACAATATCATACAAGTAAAAATTCAAAATTTAAAAAGCCTCTGGTAAATTTTTTGGGTGTGGAACCTTAAACTTGCACTTGAAAAATATATAAGAATACTCTCCACTAAATTAAATTATCTTTGTCCTTAGAGTCTTCTCCAAACTGAACCAATTTTGAAGATCATCGCCTACTTTGTAGTTGTTTCCTGTATGGAACTCTAAACTCGCACTTGAAACATAGCTAAGAACCCTCTCAATTAAATTACCTTTCAAACAAAATAAAAAAACTAAAAGCGGTTCGTCCGTTTAGGCGCTACAGTGCCACAGACAGACAGACACACACACACGCGCATAGCGGTCAAAATTTAGAAACTTTTTATTCTGGAAAAGAATATATTTCGCCAGCTTCTTTGAGTTTTCGTATTGCATATTTTTGCAAAATGTTTTAATGCCATATTTTTATACACTTGAAAAATCCTCTTAAATACCTAAATTTTCAATTAGCGAATATCTTATCATTACTTTGTATACAGAATAATGTAATCACTATTTAAAATAACTTTATCCGCAAAAATTTATTTGTTTAATTTTAACACGATTATGTGATAGACAAACAATTCTAAAATTTCTTTCAAAAGATAATAAAAATAGTTTAGGAAATAGTGTGTTGATTTTCCTTAATTGAAACGAGTGTAAATAATTTCACCGGCTTATTTGTAGTTTTATTTTCACAAATACAACACATTCTAATTTATTTATTTTAAATAATAAAGCAAAATTTAATTAATTTACTACGAAATTCAATTATTACAAATCTTTATTTGTTTATTACGGTTTTATTAAATTACCAACACTTTTAAAAAGCGGCTATACATGAAAAAAAAATTGCATTTTAAAATTCCTGAATATTTTTTTTAATAATTTGAAAAAAATTAAAATATTAATTTGATGAACAAGCTCATTTGTATCAAAAATAGAAGGAAATGAGCTATGAGTATTACATTTACATACGCAAATAACTTTGGCGGTAAAAAACTAAAGCCTTAATAGCGTTTTGTTATTATTCACATTATAAAACCTAATCACTTATTATCACTTATTATATTAAATCAGAAAACATTCTGGCAAAGATAACAATAATATACTTAAGTAGAGCTTGTAGTGCAGGCGCTAACATGAGTTTTGAGGGCACTAAAAGGTAGATTACTCGAGATACTTAACTCGCTGACTTCTTCTTGGATTGTTTCAAGCTCATTTGCTTGGACAAATTTCTCTAAAATCCGTATTATTTTTAAAAAATTTTCTGGAAATCGGATGTGCTAAAAACCGATCAAAAATCGATTATATGAGTCAAAAAACGTAAACATCTAAGTCTGGAGTAAAACTTCATTTATTCGAGAAGAAGGTCATTTCCTATGTTCTTCTTGACATCAAAAAGCAATTAAATAAATCAAAAACATAAAAAACTACCGGTTCAATAAAATTTTCCCCGGAATTAGATCTTTTCTTATATTTTTTGACCAGTAGAATCGATTTTGTATGTTTTTAGACTCTTGAGTTCCGTCAATTTTTCGCAATCCTTATTTTTATTTGGATTTTAACAGAAAGTATGAATGAGTCTGAAACCATCAAAAATCTATTTCCGTGGTCAAAAAACATAGAAAATGACCTATAGCGCTTGAAATATAACGTACACACAACAATAATTTTCACTCTTAAAAAATATACCTGTACTATTTTGATGATTCGCTTCAACAGCTATATTTTCTTTTTTCTCATCATTTGATGTAATTCGTTCACTTAAATTTTCATTACTTTTTTCGATATCAGTCATATTTACTTATTTTTTTGTAAATCACCAACAATCGCACTACAACACAACAAAAAAAAACTAACAATATAAATCACTCACAGAAATGCGTCACTTAATTTTTTAATTACAACTCAAAAAGAGCACTTAGAAAAAACTCGAAAAAATTTATTTATGTAAAAAAAAAAAATAATGAAAAACACTGTATGTACACTCTGTTTTGAAATAGGAAGCAAGCTTGTGATTCGCGCGACTGTCTAGTTTTAAATGTCTCGCCTATGGATGATATCAATTCTCTCTCATTCGAAATATCCTAACAGTATATGCAATATAGTCTACATATCTATTGTACATATTGCGTTTACTTACTAGCATACCGGTGATAACTATTCTTGTTCTTTTTTCATATTCTCGTATACTTTGTTAATGTTAAGAATTATTCTTTGAAAATAATATGTAACACGAATTGTGGCGAATTTCAACGAACCGTGTAATGAAAAAATATTATTTGATAAATAGCATTCTTTTAGCAAAAAATATTAATTATTTTGGAATCACATTCTGCATTATTGCATATCTCATATTTATGTCAATTGAAGTTTAATTAATTTTTGTAACATAAATTATTATGTGAAGCTTTTTTGAAATCCCGTTGAAATATAAAAGCAATGGAAAGTGAGAAATGTAACATGATCTTCGTAAACAATATTAGATTACTACTAAGTCTTGAATAGCAATGTTTATGTTATGCGATAACAATGGCTTATTTACAAATCCAGTTTTTTAAGTATACCTAGAATACTTTGTTCATGTATTTATTTGTTTGTTAAAATATTTGACCTCACAACAATTTAGAATTAATTTTATTTAATAACTGGTTAATTCACAATTACTTTAAAATATGAGAGGTTTTCTTAATTTAAGCGCCATTAATGTCAATACAAAACTGAAAATGCTTCCTAAACCGTATATGGGTTAGTTATTTAGGGGAAGGTGCTCTATAATAAACCTTCTAAGAAGGAAATGTAATTTTTTTGATGTTTTTAAGTGTTGAAATATTGGTATGCCAATTTCTTTTGATTTGCTCAAATTTGTAGAACTATTATATTTCTCAAAAGAGATCGTTTTACTTGTAAGAATAGGTGGTTAAAATGATCCCATGGCATCATTTTTACCAAACAGTTCACATAAAATATTAACTGTTCTTTTAAATTGCATCAACCATTAGTAAAAAAACAAAAATCACTGATAAAATCATCTAAATCAACACATTCAAGACCCACCACATGATGGGGGATTATTTTACGAATTACAATTTGACATAGAAAATAGGAATCATTTTAACGTGTATAAAGGAGATCATTTTACCCGTAACGACATATTTGAATATCGTCTGAGGTATCTTGATACTAAAATATGTAAAAATTCTAACGACATATATCAATTTTCATCTTTTGTTTATAAACGGCAAGAAGATCCCCTTTGCGTTACAAAAAAAGCCAATAATTAAATCGTTATTTTTCGAAGTAGATGTAATTGCGAATTATCAGAGTAAAGTCTATTAAATCCTTTTGAAAAACCTGACAGATTGTTCTAGTTACTTATTAGACATTCCCTGGTTATACCGAACATTCTTCAACTGAAATATAAAAATTCCCAAACGCGCGAATTTTACTTAATAAGAATAAAAAATTATTTAATTTCTTATTTATAATAAGAGCTTAAATGTCCGAGCGGTCTAAGGCGTTAGTTATTGACCGTTGGACTACTAAAAATATAAAAGAAGAAATAAATAAATTTATGAAAGAACATAAATCCAAATGGAAGTGTTGGTTAATGAATTGAATGTTTATCCACAAAACATAAATAATAAGTATTAATTTAATTGTTATAGTGGTAAAAGAACTATTATAAATCATATCTGAACTTAGGTATATGCTACTTTACTTATTATTTCTGACAACCATTATTATTAATAAATAATACGAATGTTATCAAAATTATACAGTTCTATAATTAATATAATGAAGAATATAACACCTACCCGTATTCATAAAAAAATGAATGAATAAATAATAAAGGGTTTCACATTAAGAATGATATAAATTTAAACTTAAACACTTCTGTATGAGATATCATAAAAAAAATTTTTTTTTTGAAAAAGTATTTTATTGATATTTATGTCATATAAAAAAAAAACACACAAAATTGGCCAATTTGAGTAAAAACTGCAAGATCATAACATAGAATAGAAAAGTTCGTTATAACTGCCGCACAGTTTGATGAACTGTAAACGAACTGGAACACTGGCGCCCTCTTTTCCACAAATTCTGGCGAAGTAGTTAATACTAATAGAATGATATATTCGGCAATGCGCCGGAATAGATTCTGGCAAACAAACTGAAATGGTGAAATTAACTGATGGACTGTATCCAGGAATCATCTTAGGACGGGAGGGGGGGGGTATTCAAACGTTTGTTCATCAGGTTAGGTGATGAACTCAATAAAAACAAGATACTATTTTTTCGAGTAAGAGAAGCGTTAATTCGTCGCTCTGGCTCTTGGCAGTTTTATCTGTTATCACATTTAAAACTGCCAGAACGCGAAGCATTTGGTAGGCATTTGTAAACGTCATTGTAAATACTAAGTGCTTCGAGTGACTATTTGATGTCCTGCCTGGCAATGCGTTTTCGCATAAGTTTAACTTCCTCGACCCAGATGTTACGGAAACCATCCTGCAAAATTGAAAAGTATGGTTCAAAAAGTTGAGCGCAAGACTCTTTTGATATAAATTTTTCAATTTGTTTGGAAAGCGCAAAATTTGAAAAAAAAAATTGCTATGTTTCAAAAATCGGCGTGTGGATTGTAAACCAGAAATTATTATTATTATTATCATATTAACTTTAACAGAGTCTTTATACTCATATTTTCGTTTTCAACGAATACCCATGGTCTCACGATCAAAAATTAATAAATGTCAACAAATGCCGAAACAGCTTGAACATCTAACTAATCCGTGGAAAAGCGTCTCATAAATGGCTCCATTTACAGGACTATTTTGTTAGTTCAAATTTATGTGGAAATCTCTCCATCACACGGGCCTGATAAAGTTTAATAAATTCATTTATTATTAACAGATGAATTACATTTGCTATTTGATTTATTCGTTCAGTCATACTATTCCGAATTATTTCACTTCATTTTGAACAACTAAACCACGAGTTGATCTAATAAAAAGATTGAAACGATACTGATATAATAATTGTGTTATATTTATTAAACACGACCTAGTCCACTTTCTTGCGAAGAAATTTATATTATTTAATTTAAGTTTCAAGTTATACTCTTAATAGAAAACCCTTTTTATATCAAATAAAAAGTTGTCTAGGCATATACCAGCTGTAGGTACTATACCAGCAAAAAAAATTATCTTTCTATTTTAAAACAAATTTGCAAATTTATATTACATCCTAAGGGCTTTATTATTCATAGGATAATAGAAAATAAGACTATTGAGGTACTATCGCGCTAAATTAAATATAATCGTATCTCGACCTGTTTGTCATGTGTTTTCAATACATACATGCAATACAAATTGCTTATACTGTTTGAGAAATGCCTTCAGAGGTACTTCATTAAATATAGCTGAATTATTACTGAATTAAAGCAGTTCAATCGTGTAATGGCTTTTCTTAGGAGTTCAATTAAATTCAAATAAAAGATTAAATAAAGTATTTTGTAATTAATAAAAAAAAGGAAATTATTATAATTTCTACAGTTTGTGGAATGAGATATTAACAATTCCCAATAGCCAGCGCAAAGAAAATAATTTTCTTGTCGGAATATGTTCAGGGCTATCTCCGGAAAGTAAACACAAATTGGCGGGACGGGGGAAGAGGGCGGGAGCATCAATCGTCATCTAGAAATTCGGAATTCTCTAGATATCCGATTAAGAACGTAGCCAACTCCGTCACTGCTTTTCTATGTAAGTTAGTAAAATTATTTGTAGCCTGTTCGTGTTTTTATTATATTTGTATGTTTGTGTATTTAGCACACAAATCATATTTTGTAATATTTTTCACCTATTTGTTTCTCTGGTAAGTTTAAGGTTACAAGATTCTTCATTTTACCTGCACTTACCTGTTTTCGGTTATTATTCATAATTATTGTGCATGCAGATCGGGTAAGATCGTGGCTATTATTAATGAGAAGGTTTAACGCGTTGATGGTCAAGTGACGAACACGTGCGTACGTCATATACTTAAGTTTTAAAATGTGAAATATGCATTTTTATCTGATTTGCACCAAAAAAGTATTATTTAAAAAAAAAGACTATTTTCGTTATGTATTTACACTTTTAAAAACCTATTCAAATTTACTTTGTAGAGTGTCATGGCGTTTAGAATGACATCACGACCTGGCATACAATCGTTTATGTGTAAGAAAGTTATAATCAGTTTGTGTATGCCAATATATCAAATAAGCTGCTTCGTTCAATTAAAATGTATACAACATTCATAGCGGATGCCATGGCTTGACGAAATCCTTTTTGATTGGTGTTTGCTGTCACGTGATTGAATGCCAAATTTTTCTAATTTTATTTTATAAAAGTAATAATAGTCCTTATTTTTTATTAAAAATAATTTTGTGTTTTGTTATCTTACATATCTTGATTAATCATTAGAAACTCTTATACATACGATTTATTTTTAGCGGACAAAAGCATATAATGTGCAAAGGAATATACTTATATTCTCTCCGCGGTGGCTAATGGCCTAGATGTTAAAAGCGACCAAAACAAAAATAAATTAAGAAAATAAAACTTATATTATCTGAGATGATAGGCCTTTGTTTATTTGATTAATGCTACCATTTTATCAAGTTTTTTCAAAGCAAAATTATTTTGTGAAGCGTTCCACTGACCAGCTTATCAAATCGATTATATTTTAGAAATGTAAGGACTTATAAGAGCAAATAAGATTAATGTTAATATAAGACCTGAGACATTCATTAACCAAAAGGTTTTGGTTATTCCACATTGTATCCCAGAATCTATTAGAGAATATTGAATCGAGGTTTGTTTTTATAAGTTATGTAGTTATACTATGAAGATACACGTCATTTCTATTCCGAATATACTATCATTTCAAAAGTGTCCACCCTTAAGAACTCTTGGTTGAAGATGAAATGTATGAAAATTATTATTTACAAAACATTACGAATAGGGGCAGCTGAAGCCGGAGAATGAAACCTAAACTTCTCCAAGTACCATTTCTGAACTTCCGCCCCGATTTCTAAATCAACGTGTTTTCACTCAAAACAATAATCATATCAGGTCAAGAGTTATTAAGGGTGGATAACTTCTATCTTCTGCAAAGTCTATCTTAAGAAACAATCGATCGATTTCATTTTTTAATCGTGGTTGAATGCAGATATAACAAGGTAAGGGGTGCAAATTTAAAATTCAAAGTTGTGGTAACTGGGGGTCGGGGGACGAAATCTAAAATTCTCTAAGTAACATTTTTGAATTTACCCTTCGATATCTAAATCGACGTGTTCACTCAAAACAATAATCACATCAGATCAAGAGTCATTAAGGGTGGATATTTTTGAAATGGTCACACTGTGGAGAGCACATCAGAAATATTTGTCTTTAGTAATTTCATTTTAATACTATTTTGGCATATATTATTCATTGCTTAGAAAGTGGGGAGAAAAATAGGTATTTGTGCAAGAGTAAGTGATTTTCAGCGAGTTGCCTAATTTCCGTTAAAAGAATTCTGTTCTTAAATGTATTTTTCGACACCTTCTCTCCAAAAGGTGGCATTCATAAAAAACAGTTAAGTACACCACAAAAATTCCTAATATATATTATTGAATAACTTTATATATTATTTAAAATCCTGCAATTCGAGATGGAATTAAATAAAATAAGCTTAATAAAATCACAGGACATAAGACAAAAAATAAAATGAAAAAAATAATATTGAAACAAAAATTTTCGTACGCACTTCACAGTTTTTTACTTACAATACTTAAGAAATATATATAATTAATTATAATACATGATTTTTTTTTTTAATGAGGATCCAAAATTAAAATGGAAATAACACTTACAATAAAAATTTTTTGTAAATAAAAATGAATGTAATTTATTTTATTTTATTTTAAAACTTAAACAATAAAAGTAATTTTTTTTTAAATTAATTTAGCAGCAGATTCTTTGCAACATTTGAAATTTTGTTGAGTTGATGATGAAATTACTGTTGCATTAATGTTTTGAGTCATTTAATTGATTGTTAATTATAATAGATGTATTTTTATTCGGCGGCTGGTTCTTCAGCTTTAGGTGCTTTTTCTTTTGGAGCTGGTTTTGACCAGCCGTCACACACTTTTCTTAAAAATGCTAAAAAAATTAAAAATTAAATTAATTCTGGTAATATAAAAATTTTTTTTAAAATTATTGATAAGCATAGAAGAGCTGATTATTGCTTGCTAGAAAATGTTAGAAATAAAAATTGAAATATGGTTTGTGAAGTATTTGGATAAATTTCATTATAGATTTTTCTCATAAACTGTTTGGAACGTCTAATAATAACAAAAGAATTGAACCAGAAAATATTAAAATTACCTATTATCACTATCACCATAGAAATATTAAAATTTATGGTGACAATGAAATCAAAACTTCGACTTATGGGTGTTTTAGCGGGTTCTCAAACGTATATGAGGTTTTATTTTGAAATATTCTATTTATTGGGACAAACAGTTTAGAAAAATGAAAAAAATTACGAAATTCGAGTTATTGAGGTTCGAATGTAATTATGAATACAAATTTAAGGTATTAAAGGACAGGTTTTCCAATAACGATGGGAATCAGAATAGGAATAGGAAAGGGAAGCAGAATATGAATTTTATGAAAAGTTTTTAAGGAAATTAAAATTATTGGTTTTCAATAAAGTAAAAATTAAAATAGATTTTTTTGCGTTATTTTCCATAGTAAAGCAGCGGCTGTAGCTAAGATAATTTTTTGTTTGTTTTGTTTTTTGTTTGTTTACTTACTACTACGCTTATCAATTACATAAGAAGTGTTGTATTTGTTGGTTTAGGAAACGATTTTCTTGAGGAAAGCTGTGAAAAAATAAATGTGTTTTTGTTATATGTGTTAATTGCTCATTTGACTTAAATAATGAGTTTTATTTTGTGTTCTCACACTTTTGCAATAATTTTAAAATATGTATTTGTGTATTTTTATTGATCGATTTTAACTACTAATCATTCAAAATTTCCAATAAGTGCTTTTACATTTCGTGCATTTAAATATACATAAAAATTAAAATAGAAACTACTACGTTTAATATTACACACATAAAATGTGTAAAAAAAAGACACACTTGTTTTAAAAGTGTAAAAGCTTTTTAGAGTAACATTTTTATCTCTTCCACAATTTATGTGTAGAATAAATAGGCAATACTTTATTTTGGGAGGTTCAAAATGGTTGCTTTGATAATTTTCACGTTATGTGTTGGCATTCGGTCAAAAGATAACTAACTACTACATCTATAAACAACTAATCTTTAAAAAATAGCATTCAAAAACTATGCAATAAATTATACTGCTTCTATTGGGAAAATCATTTTGTCATTCGACAATCAATGGCTTAAAATAGAACTACGATAATAAGCTTAAACTGGATTTCAGTAAGCGTTTAATAAATAGAAGTATGCATATGAAGAAACCAAAGTAATTTACAACAAAACCGTTCAAATGTCTTGGAGTTTTCTAGTCATTTCACAGCTATTTTTCTAAGATTTAAGCCAGATTATGACTGCCATATCGACTATTTGAAATTATTAGTGATTTTCCCAATAATTAGAAAAATAAGAGGCTGTTTGGCGATGACCTCATGAAAATTGCCAAGATAGTCTCAGACTGCTATACAAGTTGTCTCAAAATATCTCAAAGTGATAGAGAGAAAAATTTTTTTGAATCCCTTAGAGTTGTTTTGATCTCATGTTTGTCACTAATTAAATATCATTAATTTGAGAAGTGAGCGCAAAAGAAATAGTATAGTATATTACACATCTAGGGAGAAAAAGTAAAGAATGTCTCAGATCTCATGTTCATTGAATGTCAGTTATTCTTTACTTGTTCCCGTGATGTGTATAAAATTTTTCTGTTCGACGCAGGCAGAAAACGGGAACTTTGTTTAACCCAGTGGGACAAATTTTGACACTTTCCGTCCAGAGGCGAGAAGAAATATTTACACCTTTCCCCTTTCAATAGGTCTCAAATTATGAAATTATCGGAGTGATTTCGTGTTATTATAATCAAAATACTCCTTAGGATTTTGCCAATAGAATTTCTCTCTCTATAATTATTTTATTCATATACAGCCATTTTGAAACACACTATAAACTGACAGACATTTACAATTGTGTTCAAACATTCGTTTATTATTTTTTATTAACTTCATTAGCGACTCCAAAAAACTATAGGTGATACTGTAATGGCAGTTGAATAGGGTATTGACATCTATCTCTATGATATAAACAAACAAAAAGCCATAGAACATATAATCTATTTTATATCATTCGTAACTCTAGTGCGTAAGTCAATTAAGTAAGTAGAAATTTCTTTTTTACGATTAATTATACTTAGATAATGTACACACCTTCTATCTATTTCATATTTAAATCAGTAGAGATCAGCTCAGTTTTTTGAAGTCGCGGGCAGAAGTATTATTCAAAAATAATTGATCTATATCCAAGTGCAAAAGCATGCACGTAGTATAAGAAAAAAATTCCAAGCTACAATTAAACTGTAATACGTACGAGCATAGGGAATGAAGCCATCTTCATCTTCGGGGTCTAAGCAATCTTTGCAGATAGCGTCACATTCAGCTTCGGTAAGTTTTTCACCAAGGGAAAGAAGATTGTGGGTGAGTTCACCAGCCAACATAAGACCATTTTCAGCTTTGTCGTACAATTTCAAACATTCTAAGAAATCTTCGTAGCATCCTTGTTCTTTGTCTTTTTTGATTTGACTGTAGATTGGTAAGAATTCATCCAATTTCAATCTTTTTTCACCCTTCTTTGTGGTGCCACTAACTTTTTCAATTGTTGCAAGAGTTGGGTTGGTGTTTAAGGCACGGAGCATATCACCTACATTGATAGCATCGACGGTGCCGCTACCATCGAAGTCATAAACTTCGAAGACAGCTGTTGCTTCTAAAATTGTAAAACAGAAATAAGAATCAAGCCAAAGAATTCAAGCCAAATATTGATATAATTTGCAAAGATAAGGTATTAGCAGATTAGGGGTTACAAGGAGTGTGAAGCCGAACATCCTGTTCAAACCTATTTTATGAATGGGATATGTTTTCTTGGTAAGAATGAGCTATAGGAATTCAATTTTGTTTTGTTTAACCAAATTGTATAAGATAAAGGAGAAGGCTCCCATTAGTGGCAATATTAAAAAAGAGTATACGAGTTTCAACGCCCCTAGTGTACGAGCGCCAGGGCAATTTTGGATAAAGGCTTGATTTTTTTTTTTTGTATGAAGTTGGACTAAATGTAAATCAATTCTGAAAATTTTAGGGCGTGTTGCCCGATTATTTAAATAAATAAATGAATTCAAAAGTAGGCGTATTTAACATTGGTATTATGGGAAAACGGTAGATGGATGATATGCTTTCATAGATTTCTCTAAAACTAGCTGGTGGAAATTTAAAAAAAAATTAATAAATAAAAAAAAAAACTATTTTAATTAAATTTAAAACCTTAATAAATTATGGAAAGAAAAAAACCCGTTGCGCTCGACTAATTAAGGATGTATGAGTACAGTAGTGGGGACACAAACTTAAAAAAATATATTTTTTCAATTTTGATAATGAATTATGTTAGAACTTGGCAATATAAGACGAAAAGTAAGAATAAAATTTTTCTATATCTGGAATAAAAATATCGAAAATTGAAAATGTTTAATTATTTAGCTTTCGATATTTCGAAAACCAAGGCAGAAATTGTATTCAAAAAATTGAATTCATATTTTTCGTCTACATTCATAAAGTTATAACAAAATTCAAAATCAAAGTTGAAAATAAGGTACAAATAATTTCAACCTCAAGTCTAAACTCGCCTTAAATGGCGCTCGTACTACCTTAAATGTGAAAGTAAACACTAGTTACGTTTGTTAATCAAGCATAACCTTGTAGAAACCTTCACTAACAATGGATGAATGGGCGTAAAGTTCAAAAAACCAAATAACAATATGGGAGTTAAATATTTCATCCAAAATTGACCAAAAACTTTTTTTAAATATTTAAAAAAAAAAAAAATTAATTCCAATCAAAAGAAAAATTTTGAAATTAAAGAAAATTATATCAAAGAAAAAAAAAGACTTATATAAAAGAATAATTAAGGACAACCCAGATTTAAAATTTATTTTTAAACTGCATACATGATTTGTGATGAGGTCGTTTCTTAATAAGTTATTTCGTTTATAAGCATGTTAAGTTATTTCAGCACGTATCCGTATCGTATAACGAATGAATACATCACTGTGTTACGTACGTCTCCTTATAAGCACACGCAACGAATTCTATTTATAAAAACGATTCTATGATTATATGTTAAATGTTATATTATGAGGAAATAACTTTGTTAAATAACTTAATTTTAGAAATAAAAATATTAATAAACAAACGAAAAAATTGCAAAAAAAAATAATTTTTTTTTTGTTACTTACTTTCTACGTCAGCACGGGGAAGATCGGCCTGAAAAATAAGTAACATTAAAAATTAATCATAATTTTGAAAACCTGATAAGCGTTTTTTTTAAGTGAAAACAGAATTTTCTGAAGCTTGGCTAAAGTGATTTTTAATACAATACTCCAAAAAACTTGAAAAATCGGATTTACTAAATTATAAATTTAATGGAAAATTGATTATTTAATATTTTGCAGCTGGAAAATTTGCTATGCAAATTTATCAACAAAACTAAAAAAATCGATTTTAATGGTTTTTTTTTCTTTAGTTATTGATTCCATTAATGTCGTTCCAATCGGTATTATAGTTAAAGTTTTGTTTTATGATTAACGAGTTTTAATAAGAAATTTTTGAAAATTGAAAACATTTAAGGTACAATAGACACAGTCATTTTACAAAATTCTACAACTTTCGAAAAAGCCATTAGGATCAAGATTTTTTCTGTGACATTGGATCATGTTTTTTAAAAATGTTTGGCAAATTACAAAAAAATTAAAAATCAGAATTTATTAATTTTAAGTAATCTAATTTTTCCAAAGAGCAAATTTTTTGGAAATAAGTTTCCTATTTTTTTGTTTTTTTGTTTTTTTTTTCGAAAAATATATGTAAAATTATTCGATGAAGTGAGAATTTTCGATCAGAACCTTATTAGTTTATTTTTGAAAAATTTAAATTTATAAATTTTATATCCCATAAATTAAGCGTCATAACTGACGATTGTTAATACAATAATGTACTAAAAATCATTCAAAAATTTATAGTTCTTCGAATTTTTTAACAGCCTTAAAAGTTTCCTATTTTGTAGAATGAAATTCTTATTTTAAAAAATTCTTAATTTTTATCAAAAAAAAAAAAATATTTTTTTTAAATTTATAAAATATTTCAGAAATCTTTTTACTTTTGATAATTTCTTTAAAAAATTTTCATAAATCATTTTATATGAAATTCCAGAACTAAACTTATCGTTGACTCATTAAAAACACAACAATTTTTTTTTTTAATAAAAAAAAAACATGGTTAAAAAATTAAAATGTCGAGGAATAGGAATCAAAAGCCCAATAAAAAAAAACTCCAAATTGATCAATTTATCAAGAATGCAAACCATAATCAATACTCTTTAATAATTGTTGTAAATTAGAATTTCCATAAAAGACACGAAAATATCCAATAAATTTCACACAATAAATATTTTAATTTTCACGAATTAAAATAAATTCACTTGAATATAAAAGAAAATTTTTCACCAAGCAACATTGAATTATTTCATAACAATTAAAAAATATTAATGAGATTTACCATTTTTGTTTTTTTTTTAAGTGTGTAGACTGATTAACAATCAACTAACGACTAAGACGACTTAAACAAGAATGCGAATGCTAAAACTGTTTCATCGGCGTTTTATGTGCCAAGATGGCGCTCTATTGTTAAGAATAGCATAAAACTAATGAAAATGTATAAGCGGTACCTACTTAAAATTATAATACAATTCAGAAAAACTATAAAGAATACTATATTTAATAAAAAGGCACGCTTGTAATCAATACCTTGTTACACTTTAAAAACATTTGGCTGAAATTTTTATTTTTTGCTTAATTAGAGCACGAATGTTATTGTTCGCACTTCATCATTTATCTAGAATTTTACTGCTTAAATGGTCAAAACTGTTTAACGAAAAATATTCAACCGTAGAGATATGCATTTCAATTAATTATCTGTAAAAATATCAGATCAAAAAATGTCTACTACATGTCTATTTGTTTTACTGTTCGAGAATCACATTAAAACTACTGGACCAATTTTGATGAAACTTTATTTTTAAAAGCTTAAGCTTATGACTTAAAAATTGATAAATATTCAAGACTATAGTGTTTTCATTAACTCAATGATTTATTTAAAAGGTTTTATTTAAGATCATTTGGTGATGTCAAATTATCAAGACACAAGGTATTTTAGAATCATCGCCAAAACAAGTATGTTCATAATAGCCAGATAATTTTTTGCAATTTTTCTCGATACGATCATGAAAATATTTTTACTTAGCAACTAATTCTATTTGTTTTTCCAAATATACAATTTTATACGCTTAAACTTAACTTTTGCTCTTCATAAAGAGCATAAAAATTGAAATTTTAGTGAAGCGGATGGATAACGGCTACTACTACTTAAAACTGTATGTAGTATGTCTGTCTGTTTCTTTATACGCAAAAAATATTAGATCCGTTTTGATAAAAATTTGTATGTTTTATTAATTAAAAATTTTTTGTAGCTAACACAAATTTAATTACAGATACACGTAGAGACGGCACAGATCCTTGTTAGAGAGTCTTCAATAGGGTATTATCGTTAGTCAAAAATAAACCATGAAATTTGAAAAAAGTTAAAATTTATGTAAAAATATAATTAAATATTCTGATTTCGAGTCATAAAAGCTCATTTTTCTTTTAAAATATTAAAATTAAAAATCGTAATTTTTAAACTGTATATCACATGACCTAAAACGCGGGTAAGTCCTGCTGTGATGTCATAGTGGTATGAGTCATAGACTATCAGCTAGTTCAGTGTAGACAGCTGGTATAATATATACATAAATAATAAGTATTTATATTTCTTATAATCAGATGTCTATGAATATATCTATCAAACTTATTTGTGTTATTTCGTATAGTGACACCCATATTACGTCATCAAATTGGATGCCCGCGTTTTTGACAGTTTAAAAAAGGTTTAAAATTTAATTTAAGTTTTTGGCAAGATGCATGTGTATTTTTTCGAAATAAATTTTTGGTGACTTTATTAGCAAAATCAACATTTTGAAGTACTTTTTCAAAAATAGTGGAATACCTTATTATTAGAAGAGCAAAATAATAATGTATTGTGAGATAGCGATAAAACATTACTTAACTACTTTACTTAAGCTTAAGCACCAAGGAAATTTTAGATTTTGGGTTGAAATTATTTTTACCTCATTTTCAACAGAAATTAAAAAATTGTTTTCGTCTTATATTAGCAAGTTATAACATATTTTCACCACCAAAATTGAAAAAATATATTTTTTTAATTTGTGCCCAACAACCGTGCTCACACATTCTTAATTGGTCGGGCAAAACGAGTTTTTTTGTTTTCAATAATTTATTAAGGTCTTAACTTTAAATAGTATTTTATTTATTTTCAACGACTAGTTTTGGAGCAATATATGAAAGCATATCATCCATCTACCGTTTTACCATACAACAATATGCTTACTTTTGAAGTCATTTATTTAAATAATCGGACAATCCCCTTAAATTTCCATAATTGATTTAGACTAAGTCTACAACTTCATATAAAAAAATCAAGCTTTTTATTTAAAATTGCCTTGATGCTCGTATATCCTTAACAATGTCTTTACTTTAATGGTTGAATTTAATAGTGCACATAATTCCTTAACTATTGGACCTTGGACAAAAGTATATAAGACACTTAGACTTAAAATGGTTAAAAAAATACGCTCATAGGACACCCCGTATATTGGTAAAAGCATAGGTTATTAATTAAGTATGGATAGAAAATATGAGAAATTAAACAGTTCCAATGCCCTGTGTTTCTATTGCATTGCTGTAAATGACACATACTTAATTTTTAAAAAGAATTTTCTCGAAGGCAGGTCATATTTTCCCAGATTAATATTCGCTTCAGTTCACTTACTATGTTACACAATACGGAATATCCAATTATAGATACATCTCAATTTTTAGAATAAATAAATTTAAAACTATTACATAGATTAAACAATATTTAACAAGTATCTAGTTTTATAATCCGATGTTTATCTCGAGGGTTACCGAACTTTTGGACACGCCGTATAACTATTTGCACAGTTTTACACCCACAAAAAAGGACTCAATTATTAATTTTATTTTATTTATTTTTATAATTACTCATGTATGTTTACTCAAATTAGTAGATGAATCAAATTTGTTTATTTCGTATATTTGCGTAGATATTCGATAGAATTCGAATACTTATTTTTATATTACTTACATTCCATTACATATTTGTATTATTATTAAGATTACCTTGAACACATTCAAAATAAAAGTTGAAGCTGTTTTCAAATTGTTAGAATTATTGTATTGTTGTTAAAACGAGACTTATTAATTGTATTGTACATTATTTTTTAGTTAGCTGCCCAAAAATGTTCGGTAATTTACTACTGTAGTAATAGTTTCTTTAGTGTTCTTTCCAAATTTGTTTTCTTTAGAAAGAAAGACATTAATTAAGATATTCGAGAAGATGCACAAAGTTTAAAATCATAGTGGGCGAATTTTCATTTCAGTAAGAAAAGTACCCCGCAATATTAGATGAAATGTTCTTGGATCATTCTGATCAAAAGCTCCCCAGGCCACAAAAATTTTTAACAACTAAATTTCGAGCTACGGGCGATCAAAGTAGATTCTTGAGCCCTTTCAAGGCTGGTATATGTAGCTACGTACGCCTTACTCTTATTATAAAAGTAGCGACTAATATATTCGTTCCATAATCAAATTTTAACAACGTAAACAATCAAGCTCAACCAAAAACTATATAACCGTCCTTGATGTAAAAATGTCTGCGTAAGTCATTCAAGGTTTGTAACTACTATAACGATAATCAAGATATGTATACATCTGTTCTATCTCTAACGGTTGACAAGATGGATCATACGGACCCAACTGACCTATATTGCTGATTAACGAATTCCAACTCACTTTTTATGTCCTGAAAATTAAGCTTAATATCTCGTTTTTGATTTATCCTGATCATGAAAGAGTGGGCGGACGGACGTACAACCAGGAATGGTCTAATTAGGTGATTTATGAACACCTATACCAAAACTTTGTTCGTATCATCGATATTTCTAAGCGTTACAAACTTGGAACTAAAATAAGTATAATTTTCTGTATATTTGAAGCATTGAATCAAGAGATTCTCTCCTTGTCAGTTGATTTTTATGGAAGCCACAGGAAAATTTTGGTCTGAGTGTACTCAACGAAGTCGTATACATCGTTACTTGTTCTTTTTCGATTTACGCACATAGGGTGGGACAGAAGGACGCTTACTTCCGAACACCACATTCTCTTGATTTAAGATTTTTAAAAAAATATCGAATTCCATATTTTGGACAATTCTCAATATTTTATCTCTGACATTTTTCACCAAACCTCACCATTTTCGAGGAATATGCATTTGAAAAACAAAAATTCGAATTTTCACTTTCAATTCGTTTTAGACGACATTAAAGATTATTTTAAAAGTGTTTAAAAATGAAAACAATAAAAATGATTTGATGGTTCTGGTCAAAAATTTGATGTGAAAACTATTTTGTACACACTTTGAACTCATAACATTTTTTTCCTTTCCTCGCTTTTTTCGATATATCAGAGTTCGGAAAAAAAAATAATGAGTATAAAATCTTTCATTTGCAAAGTTCGCTTACTCAACAGTTTTACGCACTCCACAATCTTCGAAATTTTGGCTAAACATGACGAAATCCTGCTTTTATAATGCAAAATAAATGATACACATACAATTACTATTTTTTTAAATATATTTTAATTAATTTTTCCTTAGTATTTTAGTTAAATGTTAAATCCATATCTTTATTTAAGAATCCCAATAAGTTAATTTTTTCTAATTTCATTATTAATCATATTATTTTTTATAAATAATTTGGCAAAATGTAAATAAGAATATTTGGTTATGGAGTTTTTTAATTTTTAAATGAAAAAATATATCTTAAAATTTTGAAAAATGAATAAAAAATTTCCAATAATCAGGCCGTTCAAAGCAATAATTTAATTCCCTTTTATTTTCCAAAAAATTTTATATTTTATTTGCACCTGCATGTAAATTCGAGGAAGTTCTATTTTTATTTGTAAAAAAGTTTATAATTCGATTTCCTAACGACCATACTCGTTTCTTTTTCGATTTCTTCTCATTATTTGATTTTAAATCTATAAACTTTTTACTTTTAGGTTTCACAACATCAACATTTGTTTTTTCAACGATTTCCTGTGGTTTTCGAAATTCTACTCTATTTGTGACATCGTTATCAGTGTCAGAATCATCAATAATTTGTGGTATTTTCGTAACACAACATAAATCAATATCAAAAAATTCTCCACCATATGCTTCAAATGTTTGTAAATCTGTATCATACTCCTCAGAATCCGAATATTCTGGATAAGTAACTCGTAACTCATGCTCTTGACTTCTTTCCCAATAATCTTGTTCAAATTCAATATCATTCATTTCCGGTAATAATAATAATTCATTGCATGCCATATGTAATTTATTTTCATGATTTAATAAATCCGTCCGACAAAATTTTCGTGTAACAATCATATCATTTTCATCGATAATAAATTCTGATTCTGAACGTATTTTTGTATTTAAACCACAATAATCGTTACGATTATTATTATTATTATTTGTAAACGATTTACGATTCAGTTTTACATCCACATCACCTTGTCCATCTAGATATGTATCAACATTTTTTTTATTATTTTCATTTGCATTAATCTCTTCAATTAATTTTTTTATTTCAATTTCTAATTTTTCCGTACGCAGTGTATCATTATTTTCAAGTTGTGACATTTTTAAACCACTTATTTCACTACTATTATAATATTTTATAAATGATTTGTTTGAATCGTTGTTAATTGTTATTAATTTTGTTGTGGAATTTTCATGAATTTTTATATTTTGATTATTTAAATTATTATTTTGAACTTGTAAAATTGAAAATTTTTTTATTTCACTATTTGATTTGATTTTATGAATATTATTATTTAACAGATGAATATTGTTTTCATGTTCAATTGTTTTATTATCACAAATGTGATTTGATATTTCGGTTGAATTGACTTCAATTGGTTGTGAAATTGAAGAATATACTTTTGGTGTTAAATTTAATGAATTATTCGTTGATAGTATAGTAAAGTTTTTTACATAATTACCATTTTTATAAAATTTACCTTGAATAAAAAAATTAAATTACATTTTTTCCAAAAAAAAAATTAACGTTCCAAAACATCGGACAAGACTTTATTATATTATAAAATTGATTATTCTTATAATATTTTTATTGAAAGCAACCAATTGTAAAAATTATTTAAAAACAAGTAATGAGGAACAAGCTTAGGTATTTATTGGATTTAATATAATATTTAGAAGGATGTAGTTTGGTAAGGGTGAGGTTAAACAAAGATTACCAAGTTACAAAGGTTACTCAAAAAGACATTTTAAATAATATTTGATCAATTTTGGGTAAGGTTGATTTGATCACTTTTGACGATTTCATCTCCTCCAGCTAAAGGGGTAGGGGTCCCAGAAAGGAGTTATATCAAACCTAGGACCTTGTTGATATAAACCCTGATACGAAGTTTCACTGCTGTCCCCTCAGCCTCTCCCTAGAAAATCCCATTTTCTTGTATTTGGAAAGGTTTTCCCTAGGGAGTGGGCCTTCTTGAATTTTCCCGGGTATGTGGCTTATACCAATCCCAGGAACACCTTAAGGTCTAGCCTTGTGCCTAGTTTAATCTAAATCGTTAGAGCCGTTTTTGAGAAAACCCCAAAAATCCTGTTTTGGTCTAGAGGGAAGTACCCTTGAAAAAAGGCCTTGGGAAAAAATCGTCTGGAATTATGACCAAACTGAACCTATGTACCGAGTTTGAGAAAAATCGGTTGAAAATTGAAGGCTCCAGCTTGGTAACAGACATACCGACATATAGACGGACGCAACATTTTTTAAAAACCACTGGAATCAGGGACCCTCAAAACGTGTATTTCCGTTGAAACCCCGATATCGATTTTTTTCGATCACAATACTTATTTATAATATAATAAAGTAAAAAACTTTGAATTAGCTAATACTAACGATATTTTGGTGTACGAATTGCATTATTCACTATTTCATTTAGAATTGCTTTACAATACAGAAATGATGACAGTTCATTGTTGTTATTTGAAGTGGTTTCTACGTAAAATTCAAAATAATCATTAAAAAATATTTTATGAATTTTTATTATTAAAAAAATTTGATAATTCACGAACCTTTTTGGTTTATATTATGCATTTCATTAAATTTTTTTATTCCTATTTATATTCTTTTAAATTACAAACTTGGATGTTTGATAAAAATGTCCCATAAAAGTCATATCAACAATATTCAATTGTTGAGAATCAAAGGTTACTTAATTGAATTAAAATTTTTGAAAGATAATTTTTATATTAAAGTTTTGACTGTTATTGGCCCCTTAATGATATTTCAAAATTTTTATCTTATATATTATACCATGTATATATGAAATATACCAAGGTATACTAAGTTTAGTCCCAAGTTTGTAACGCTTAAAAATATTGATGCTATGAACAAAATTTTGTCGTCTATCGTCTGTCCGTCTCTCATCACGATTACTCAAAAAACGAAAAGAGACATCTAGCTGAAATTTTTATAGCGTGCTGAGAAAGTAAAAAATGAGGTCAAGTTCGTAAATGAGCAACATAGGTTAATTGGATCTTGGCTCCGCAGGGCCCCTCTTGTAAACCGTTAGAGATAGAACAAAAGTTTAAATGTAAGAAATGTTTCTTATAAAAAAATAAACAACTTTTGTTTGAAACATTTTTTGTAAACATCACTGTTTACCCGTGAGGGTGCAAATTATTCACAAATTGTATAGTATGCATTATATGGGTATATCAGTTATATGTGTGTGACATGTATGTATCTGTAATGTGACAGAGTAATCAACACTGTCTATACATGGCATTTCAACAATTAAATCAGTCAATTGTTTGTTTTCACTTGTTATTGCTAACAGTATTTCCTGTCCACGCGATATCTTCCTTATTCCTTTACCAAATTACATGATTACCCCTCATTTTCAAACTCATCCTGCTTGCTCCTGACGAAAAATAAACTCATGGTCTAAAAATGTACCGTTTAGGAGAAACAGGCTAAAGAAATAATATTAACATTTAATTTTGTTCATTATTCAGTTTGTATATCATATCTGTAATAAAATTTGTCTATAATTAAAAAGAAAGTAATGTACCTACTCCATACGGCCGGTACCGTACGGCGGAATTCCGCACGGTTCGAGCTAGTTTTAGATAAATACTGTCTGCCTCATAGTACCTACAGATTTCAAGTTCCAAAAAACCGGACTGACTGAAATTAGATGTAAATAAAATACCTAATACAAACAGATGACGTTTAGTTACTTTCATTTGAACCTCTCAAAATAATTGAAGAACTGAAATAATCAGCGACAAAGGTAAAACATAAGAGATAGCACACATTGAAAATCAGGATTGAGTGTCACCCCGATTGGGTGACGACCCAACCCTTCGACTCATCTACCTTCTTCTATTTCTTAGTGAACGTGCGTAGGTTTTGAAAGTTCTTATCTTCATCGAAAATAGCCCCGAAAAATAATGATATACTCAAAGAGTTTCCGATTTCAATTAGTGACAAATTCCAATCAGTTTATCTTAAAAAAATTTCGGTGCCAGCGTACGGCTTTCACTTAAGTTTACCGTACTTATTATAAAATGGATCGATAAAATGTAAAACTAGATTAAAAAAAAAAAGCTGCCAGAAATTTTAAAACAATCTTAACTAAAATTTAAAAAAATTACCGCTTGAAGTAAGTTTTAATAAAAAATATTTGACGCTGGAAGTAAATCAATTATTTGACATTCATGAAAAGTTACCTTTAAAATTGATTTATAAAATGTGTTTTTAAAAAATTCCGTGTACTAAATATAATTTTTAATTAATTATGGTTATTAAAAATTTATCAAACAATATGCAAAAAGAAGTTAAAACATAATTTTACTTATTTTAAATTTTAAGACATATTCAAGAAAATTATTTTGACATATTCTTGAATTTTCACAAAATTTTTTGATTAAAAATACGGGGGAAATACATAATGGATTCCACTACACAAGTAAAATCTTCCGACAATAGCGATATTGAAATAACGATTGAAATGATATCTAAAGATGAAACATTAAAAAGTTATTTAGAACCAAAAAAGAAGAAATCATTATTAAAAATGATTTTACGAGCACTGGAATCAAAATTTTCCAAAAACTCAAAATCTAAAATAACTGCAGAATTAAGTTCACAATCAGATAAGAATATAGAATCCGCTAAGCAATCAAGAACGCTGCAGGTATTTCATCATTTTCTTCAATCATTTTAAATCTGATACCCTAAGTGATTATCGTATTGCCAAGTTTTGATCTCGAATTCCCATAAAATTTATCAAAATAAAACGAAAATATTGAATACAATTTTTAAATCTCGCTTGCTTATCAAGTTAATCCTGGGGTACTAAACAGCTAAATAGTGCCACTTTAGTACGCTAAAACCATTGAACATTCGATGCGATTTTTAAGCCCGAACACCTCCGAGTAGATACTTTGGCCAGAGCTCATATGGGTTATAGAAGTATCAGTACCTACTAATGGATCATAGAGGTATCCTGTTGATGTTGCTCGATTCTCAATTATTGAATCTTCAAAGTCTTCCTTTGAGAGTAAATGTCCATTTAACTTCTACAAAATTTCATTGATTTAGAAAAGCCTGAATCAGAGTTGATTTAATTAAGAAAGCCTGAATCATGACAATATTTCTTATATTTCCTATCTGCGCCTAGTATCTTTCAGAGATCTGAAAGAAACTTCGAAGAAGATTTTTTTAATAGAATAATTATAAAATTTCATACATTTAACAGTTTTACACCAGTCAAGCTAATATTCAACTCTTAACAGCCGAAGCCATGGAGGATTCAAAAAGACTTCATACAATTAACATTTTATCTGTTCAAAATTTGAATTCAGATAGTACCATAGAAATAAAATTACCACCCAAAAATAAAACAGAAAATACCAAAAACACAGACCGAATTGATGTAAATTCTGACACTCAAGATATCATAAATTCTGATCCTCAAGATACCAAACCTGATAAAATACTATCGATAAACAACAGTTACGAACCAAATTCCCCACATCAAATTTCCAGTCGTACTTTTCCAGGAGAATTAAATATATCGAGTACCAATTTGAATTCTAACCGTCTAATGGATAATCGCTCGCACAAGAAACAGCTTATTCGACAATTAATTCTCGAAACATTGGATGCAATTTTAGAACGAAGTCATGAGTTTGAGAACGATGAACAAGAAAATTCCTCGTATTTGAATTCTGTAGATAATGTAGAAGGTTTATACCAATTCCCATTACAATCAGTTGAGAACCTTTATGAGTATCCATTCGAATTTATTGATTTTAATCAAACTCCAACCAAACAAAAATATCACACCAAATTTTCATCTAAATCAGATAATTATTCATTTCAAACTGGTGATAACTCAACGATCTTTTCAAATAGTGGTCGATCATTTAAAAAAGGAAAAAATCTTACAGAGCATTTAAAATTTCAATTAATTAACGATATTTATAATCGTTTAGTATCACTTGAAAAGAAATTCGATAATGAAAATCAAAATTGCCAACACACGCATTGCGAAAATTCTAATTCTTTAAAAAATGATATATCCGTTCAATGTTATGATAGCACATCTCTCGATGATGAAAAACACACTTTCTTATCGCAGTGTAATGACACAATTTTCGAAAGTGTTGGAAAAAAATCCACAAAAATTCCCATTCATCGTGATATCGGTTGTAATACTTCAAATGTTACTATTTTTAATGAAAGCAAATCAAAAACAAAACCTGAGGAAAATTTTAAGTTAGAAGATGTCATTCCTACAAATATTATTGAGAAACCGAAACCAGAAAGAAAAATAGTTTGGGATGGCAAAATAGTTCAAAGTGATTTTGATTTAAAACAAAAAGTTGATGAAATGGTCTCTCAAAAATTAAGTCAATTACAGGTAATCTAAGAAAACAGATGTTTAACTTCTGTACAGGCTGAAAATTTGGAAACCTCGGCTAGGTATTTGTGTTTTTAGAAAGTTTCCTGTCGTTTCCATTGTGGTGCTCAATTATTGATAACTAGGAGTTGCAACCCCGCCAACTGGCAGGCAATAATAATTAGTACTAGTTAGAACAGGAAGTGGACACGATTTCAATAGTTCCAATTTAACAGATGGTAATACTTGTACTTACCATTTTTAAAGCTAATAAAAATATTCAAATTCAAATCAGATAAACCCCGCCAGCTGGCGATAATAATTCGGACTAATTAAAACAGGAAGTGGGCCCGTTTTCAGTACTTCCAATTTAGATTACCATCAGGTTACTTACCATTTATCAATATTTATACACAGTCAAATGATAGGTACAATTTTTCATAAATAGGTACAATTTTCGCAAATATTTCGAGCAAGATTCATTGTTCGACAAGTACCTAAGTGTTTGTTTGGTACGACAATGCAGCTGAGACAATTTTCTCCTAATAAAATTCCATGGTATTACTATTTCGAAAAAATGATAATGTGGCAAATCATTTTTAACAATTATTGCACAAGAAAATGATTTCCTTTATATAGTAAAAATAATAATCTTGTTTCGTGATCCTAAGAGTGCCTTATCACTCAAATATTGGCTTCTATGGAAAAACACCTACAAAACGCATTTGTAGAACATATACTTACTATCCAAACTTGGATCAAATTAAAAATGGTAATACATTTTCAACATTAATACTAGACGATATATCTAGATTTTCAGCAAGTAACAATATATGCCATGCTTTGGGAGAATTTATGTTTTATTTTCTTACAATTAGATTAAGGCTACATCAACGAGAAATCCAGACCTTCTGTTGGACGGTATCTTACTAAAATACGGTTCAAAATCCACAGATGTATTCCATATGGCAAAAGAAAATTTCATTCATCGTAATCCATCGTTTGAAAAATTACCACATTTAATTCCTGAGAATAAATTAAAAAACTCCTTAAAACTGGTATCGTCTTCCGTAGACTCAATAAATTCTATACAACGATCTTCATCATCTGAAGAATTCCAAAAAAATCCCCAAAAGGAATTATCAATACCTAAACGAATATCAAACCTTGTTAGTAGTATGTCATTAAAAAATAAAACAAAAAAGGAAGGATCATTTTGTATGCCAAATTTTTGGAAAAGTAAATCTTCTAGTAATTATTCAAATCGTTCTACAACCAGCCCTACGTTAGATTCTAGTACTTATTCCATGAACAATAATAAATCACATATTTGGACACGTTTATTCTCCAATAATTCAATTAAAACCTCAAAAAATAATGCAAAAATTGCGCCACTCCCTGAAAAGTCTCCCGATAATGGTAAAGTTTCTTATAAAAATGATGTTTTCGATGTGGAATTAAAATATGTTTCAAATAACAGTCAAATAAAAAATAAAGATAGGAAAAAAAATAAAATATATGTGCCTCAAACGACAAATTTCTTTTTACAAAAATATACTAACTCCGAACTTTTGGAGTCTGAAAAAAATGATAATTTTGAGTATGATGAATTAATTCAATTCTATGAGAAAAGAAGAAATGGAAAGCAGTCTTTGTTTGAAAGAAGTTTAAATAAAACTGATACAAAAACAAAACATTTTCCGTCAGGTAAATAAAAATAGGTAATTATCTAAGTATAAGAAAAAAAAGGAGAAAAATCGGTCGACTAACTCATCGGTACTCGAGACCTTTAGGAACCCAAAAATAAACTGCCCATGTTCACAGATTTAAAAGTGCCACATTTAAAGTTTTTGGACAGTGACACACCCTTCGTAAATAGCACCCTTCTTTTGATCGGCCTTAAAATTTGTGAAATTTTAAAACTATTTTGTATAATCTACACCTTCCTTGTTTATCCCCCTTCTATAACACTCAAAATAGGAATTGTTTTATAGGGGTAAAAGTACATGTACAGTTTTTTTTAATGTAAAATTATCATGATGCTTTGAGTATGTCAGAAAACTTTGATTGAACAGATGGCCATAAATTGTATGTCGTTCACCCCTTTTACAGAAATCTTTAATTTATGCTTTACAACGATGTTCATAGAAAGAGCAATGAAATGTCAAAAAATAAATTTAATTTTTTTAAAATATTTTTATAAATTATAGTCCATGTGTTATTCTAATGTAGGAGCTATATTATTGTAAAGTTTCATTAAAAGCCATTGAATAGTTTTTGCTTGAAAGCGTAATAAACAAAAAAAAACTTACTTTCACATTTATAATATAGGGATAATGTTCTGTAAATATTTAGCCCCTGTTTGGTGAAAAATATAATTTAGGGCTAGTGAAATACAGAAAAATGTTTGAAACAAAAATGTTGGCCTTAAAGAGGCAACTTATAAGGGCATTGAAGTTCACTTTAATCTTACTCTTTCAAAAATTCGACATCTAATAAGGGTTAAACAGAGTGGAAATGTTTTAATTGTTAACTTGTGGGTATTTATAACTTCTGGAAAATCCATGAGATACCTATAAGGTCGAATGAAAACACAACCATTAAAACAATTTTGGAAACAAAGCCTGACGAATGTCTATTCATATTTTGAGAAAAATAAAATAAAAGCTTTTTCTATAAAGAATAATTTTGTAATCTAAGGTCTGTTTAAAATGTTTCTTTTTGAGTACAAAAACTTTTATTTGATACATTTTTCTGTAAGTCACTTACCCGACAGTTCTGAGATGACTAATGATTTATGATGCCTGTACCTACATACTGTTGTATTATTTGATACTATATTGACTTTTTCAGAAAAAAGCTTTCTAAAATTATATGATTTTTTATTAACTGCAAATAATCCAACCAATTACAAAATATTACGAAATTTATATGCAAAAATGCTTGATAACTGTCAATCAGATATGTGTGTCGAAGAACAAGTAATACTATTTAAAAGAAAAAATCAATGCAGTTCAAAAGTATCAGTTCAAAGTGATGATAGTATCGATGTTTCGATAACATTGTCAGAATTAAAGACACTTGTTGAAGACACAGACACTAAATTCTTGTAACAAATTTTGGTTTTTTTAATGCTTTTTCTGTAATTTGTTTCTATTTAATTCAATAATAAATTTTCAAAAAAAAAATAAGAAAAGGTACGTGTTATTATTTTACAAATAGATGATGTTATTAAAGTTCTGCAAAAAACCAACGAAGTTATCGAAATGAACTATACAAATGATTTTATGATCGCCTATATATGTAGGTCAAAGGATTTAAATATAAAAAAAATTTGTAGGTATGAAATATTTTTTTGTTTTGTACTCATTTTTCGAGAAAATCGGCTTTTAATGTAATACTTTTTTGATCGGAACGAAATGGAAAAGTGCACTTGTTAAAAATTTAAATAAAAATCCTTTTTAGAGACAAGGCTTTATTGTATTAAAAAATATAAAAAAATATTTCTTATGGGTCACTTATACATGACTATTTGTAAATGCAGGACGCGCTCAATTTAAAATATCAAGGACGATTTGAAGGGCCTTCCATTTTTACAAATAGTTATTATGTATGAGTAATCTATAAGAAAATTGTTTTTCTACTTTCTAGTACAATCTTGTTCCTAAAAAAATATTTTTTATTTATTTAAAACAAAGAAAAGTGTGTGTATCAAATATGGTAGAAGCGATGGGAAAATCAGGTCACACCTACCATAAATTTCATTGTCTGAGAAGAAGTGGGTGAAATATTGATTGAAAAATTGCAGGACACATACACCAACGTGTGAAAGTAAACATATTCATAAACAAGCGCAAAGCCGGACTCTTAGTAATTAGTAAATAGATTGCAACTATTAGCGTCTCCCCTTAAAGTTAAAAAATTAAATTCCGAGAAAAGTTTGTTGAAAAAAAAAACATATTGCCCTCTCCAAGAAATTTTCTGTATCCGCACTTGCAAAAAATGTTTAAAACATAAAGCACTTGTTTTTACCCTTAATTGTACCTCCCAATTGACTACGATATCGTTTTGTACTCAACAGTATAGTATTGAGTGAATATATTCAAGTATTAAGAACAATATTAAAAGACATTATTGTAAAAAGTACTTATACAGCGTGTCTGACTTTGAATGAAACCGCCCCTCATGTTTTGGATTAGAGAAAACGATTTACTATTTAAATAATTGTATTCTTAATATTTTTTACTCAAGGGGACATATCAGATGGCGTAAAAGATGAGCTGGAGCAATGATTTCATGGTCTCCAGTAATTCCAATTATATCGCAAAAATCAGGAAAGTATATTTTAAGCACTTTTTTATTTCAAAAACTTATGGCATGAACTGTTTTTTCATGTTTTCTTTTTCCGGTAGCAAACAATTTAAGATCAGTTTTCAATACTTACTTTTTTTTTTTTAAATAAAAATTTAACAACAAACATCCGCTACATAATTTTTGTACGAAACTTAATATTTTAGACAAATGAAAAATTGATTACGCCATGAATTTTACTTTCCTGATTTTTGGAATATGTTTTGAATCACAAGAGGTCATGAAATAATAGCTCCAAATCAACTGTTACCATCTAATACATGTTTGAGTCGTAAATATTGTGATAAACAATTATTTAAATCGTTCTCTCTACTTCAAAATACGAGTACAAAGTGGGCACACTGTATGTGCATGAAAGTTATACAATCAGAGCGAATATATATCAAGAGCTATAAATATACTTTTCTATATCTGAATATCCCATCCGCTGCTATGGTAACGTCGTCATCTGGGCGAGCGCGTCAAATTCAGCGTCACGGCGCAGATCAATGTGACGATGGCCGTTCTACCGCTCTCGCTGCTTGTGATATTATATACATTATATTTTATACATGTATGTAGTATATCTATATTTATCTCACTCAACGATATCTCTCTTTAATGTTAACATTCAAAGTCAAGTATATGTACTATATTATCTATTAATATAATAAATAACACTGAAAATGATGAATTTATGAAATAATTACACTTTTTTATAGACAATAATAATTATTTGCAGAGAAATTCGTGTTGATCAAAATAGAAAAATGAAAAATCCTGACCAAATTACTGCGTCCAATTAGAAGACCGTTTCTAATTTTACGCAGATAATGTCAGAGCCAACAAAAATATATTTGTACTTCTCGAACTTTTTATCCGACAATAATAATTGAATCTTTTTTTAACACGCTTGTATTAACTTCACTTGAAACTAACAATGTAATACCCTACTTCTAATCAACCGATTAACTTAAAAAGTACACGTATCAAGGTCCGATGACAATACAATAATTTAATAATTTTATCCTAGTATCCTGAACAGGATCACCATGATGATTACCTTGATAAAATATTATCTTGAAATTATTCGCAACGGTGTGGTGATGTATTCTGCTATTATGCTGCGATTAAACTTTGGAATGAATTACTTAAATTTTCGAATTTTGACCGCATTTCGAGTTTTGATGAAGGGGGTAGTCGATAAGGAGTGAAGGGGAGTGAATTTCCGTACACTTGACATAAAATTTATAATTAGTGACCATAAAACCCTTAAAAAGGATATGTTACTCGATTATAATAAATAATACATAATATTTTACCCCAGGGAGAGGTCGGAGGTAAATTTCCGTAAATTTAACACAAAAAGAGCGACCCCAAAAACTTCTGCGATTCAATGTTAGAGTGAATTACTTAAAATTTCTAATTTTGTCTGCATTTTTGGCCTTCGTATCCTAAAAAAATAAATACCTGATTTGTTTGTAATGACCCAAACAAGTGAAATTTCTAAAAATTAAAATACTCCCAACGCAAAACAAATTAAATCAATCAAAAAAAATTTTTTTTATAATGAAATAAAACGTAGCTTTTACTCTTCGTAGCTTTCGCATTTTCACCAGAACTTCACACAATTAGTAAAAGATCCAATGATCTTCAAACGGCTGAATAACAGATGACTTACACGCGTAGATTCCAGGAAGGTGCAATCGGGGCCGAAACACTCTCAAATAAAAGTTTTTCGTATTGGATTTTAGTTTTTACCTTAAAAACTACTCACAAAATTGCTAAATTAATCCAATTTGACTATTGTATAGGTCAAAATTACCCTAAATAACAATATTCAGCAAATTTTGAAATACATTTTTGATTTGTTAAGTATTGAAATATCCCATATGAAATATCCCAGTGTTTGCATTATATTTAATTAATTTAAAAAGTTGAAAAAACCAACCTATTTATGGTGCCATTTATCGAAATTTGTCGACGAAGTTTCTAAAAAATTTCGTTTTGATCTTGTATAGTTTTGGTAAAAGTGGACACCAAAGTTTGGCCTCAATTTGTGGCCAGGCGGGAAACCAAAGATGTTTACAAAAAAATATTTTAAACAAAAGTTGTTTATTTTTACAAAGAGCAACTTTTACATTTAAAGTTTCGTTCTATCTCTTGCGGTTTACAAGATGGGTCCTACGGATCCATGACCGAATTGACCTACATTCCTCATTTATGAACTCAAATTCATTTTTTATGTTTGAGCACTCTATAAAAATTTCAGCTCGATATCTCTTTTCGTTTTTGAGTTTTCGTACTGACAGACGGGCAAACGGAAAGGGGCTAATTAGGTGATTTTATGAACACCTATACCTTTATTTTCGTTTATATTTATAAGCGTTTCAAACTTGGGACTAAAATTAGTCTACCTTATATGATATATATTTCATATTTAAGTGGTATAAAAGTAAAAAATTGCAGATATTCATAAAAAGTTTTTCTTCTCAAAAAAAAATATCGGATCCTTTTTAAGATTGGAAGAGCAATTTCAGAGATATCGATTAAATCTAACATAAGAGATCATATCTCGAAACAATTTAATAATTTGATGCCTAAGAAATTTGTCGCTCAATTGCCAAATCAACCAAATTTTCGTGTTCGTGTACAACCTAAAAAAAAGTTCAGATCAATTAACGATAAGATAAAAATTTTTTGAAATATCTCCGAAATTGCTCTAAAATAATTTTTTTGGTTCAAAATTACCCTACAAACCAACTTTTATCATATTCTGATACGATTCAATGATTTTTTCTTAATCAGTCTATTTTTTTAGAACTTATTTTCTACTTTTTAGTTCAGCTACTTAGTAACAAAAGCTTGTTTATAATGGCATCAGATATACGCGTGTATTATTCCATAAGTTCGAGCATCTCAAAAAACCAAGCTTTTAAAACTTTTTCATGGGAGAGACTACTATTCAAGAACTGTTAGAATCAATAATTTTAAGTAAAACTCAATATACTCATGAAAACTCCACGATCCTTTCTCAAACAATTTTTGCATGCAGATATTAAGTGTCATTGATTGTATTTTATATACATATATGTATATGTAGGGAAGCTGTTTCCAGCTCTTGAAAGTAGCTCTGTGAATAAGAAAGATAGAGAGAGCTTGATACATATACTATACAACACCGGAATGGCAAGCTCTGAGTTGCGTGTCCGTTTTCATATCACCTGACGACAATAACAAAATATGGTTTTATTTAAATGGCATATAATAATTATAGAACACGATATTCAATCCCTTATTACTATAATTAATTAAAAAAATAAATGATTTTATAATGTGACGACTAATTTAAATTAATTTATTAATTGTTATAAAATAAATAGTTGTGATTATTAATTAAAAAAAATTTATTAAAATGTTTAAAACTTGTTGAATTTTTACACAATTTTTTATTTTTCTGTTGAAATAGTGAAGTAAATATTTTTAAAAATTGTTATTAAAAATGTTAGAAAAACATCAATCGTTAGATGGGATTAATGATCAAGCATTACCAATTCCTATACAAATATTTTTATGGAGACAAATAAGGTATCTCGTTTTTAAATTATTATTTACGGTAAAGGCCTATGTATCTTTTTTGCGCTTTTTAAGTATACAAATTAAAAAATATGTAGTGAAATTTTGAAGTTAAAATTGCAAACATTGGCTTAGTCACAGTCATTCCAATGAGACCAAGTAGCCTTACTGGATAGGATTTCAAAAACTTTAAGCCTTTTTATCTCAAAACTATATTTTTCAATCTTTGATATCGAATATTCGCTAACTTTCTCATCGATTTTAAAGTTTTTGTAACTAAAATAATGGCAATCAATTTTAAAATCGAACAAATAGGAAAAAAATTTCCAATTTGTCACCTTTTTGTCAAAAAATTAAACCATTCTAATCTTAAGGTATAGTACTATCGGTAATAGACTTTGCATTCATAATTTAATGAAACTTGGCATAGTTGTCCATTATTATATCATAATTAACCAGTTAAATTTTTAGGAATAAAATAAAAACTGTGATTTCCCATAAGGATCAATGTTAAAATATCTTTAAAATATCTTTTTTTCAGTTCTCTGAAGGCCCCTAAAAATTAAACTGGTTAATTATGATATAAGTTTCATTAAATTCTGAATGCAGTCTATTACCGATAGTACTACCTTAAGGATAGCGAAATTTAAGTTAAGATAAACATATATATATATATATATATATATATATATTTTTAATATTTTCAATTTTCTTTTCAATAACATATTGATTTCACAATGAAGAATAAATTATTTAAGATTTTAAAAAAACTTTTATTACAAATTCTGCAGATCCTACTGAATAAAATAGGCTACATCCTACGCTTGAAATTAATTCCTCCCATCAAAAAAAAAAAAGCTCTCAATAATAGACCTTCCTCATCAATAATTTTAATTTTCTTTTTAGTCCATTTATTCGTCCAAAATTAGGAAAACTTCATGAAGCATCATGTATGGTATGTTTTAAAAATTTTTATTAAAATCAAATCAAAAAAATATGTTTTTATTAATGTTTTTATGTTAATTTTTTTATGTTATATTATGCGTTTTTTGTAATTTTTTTTATATTATTTATGTGTTTTTTTCGCTCGCTATAAATTTTCATGTTATTTTTAAATATTAATTCGGCTAGTAAATTATTTGCTTAATTTTTTTAATGATAATTGAAAAATTATTAGATAATGAAAAAGTATCTCCACAGAAAATGTGTCAAATTTCTAAATAAATTACTAACCAAATTAAAAATTTTGTAATAAAAAAAAATCGAAAATATATTTAAAATAATAATTGAATCTAAAAAATTATATTTATTTTTTCGAGTGTATAAGCATTTATTATAGAATATTCGGATAAGAAATTATGCTTTTTGCTTGTAGAAAATCTATAGCACAAAAATACAGCATTACAGTATTATACGAGTAGAAGGGATAATATTTGAAATGTGTAGATTCATTAAAAGCTCATTAAAATGGTTAATTTTGAGGATGAACTAATTTAAAATTAATTCAATTAAAAATTTTCGGTCGACTATTCTCACACTAAAAATTTTAAAAGAAAAAAAAAGAAATAAAATTGCCTTAATTTTTACAGAAATTTAAACATAGTTTTCTATGATGTATAGAGCTCCTACGCATTATGATTTAAATTATCTTTTAATCCATTCAAAGTAAACGAAAAAAGTGAGAGAAATAAATTAAGTGGTCAAAGATTACTTACAATTATATCAAAAAAAAGTTATCTAGAACGAAAAAATTTTATTTTAATTCTTAATGTAATTTTTTTTTTTTTAATTTGTCGAATAAGCATAAATATTACAATGAGCTTTTAATTAATAATTGTATTTAGTACAGTAAAAGATGTTACAAAAATCGACTAATAAAAGAAAATGAAAGAAGCCGTTCGCATTTTGCTAAAACCTCATGGATTGCGTTTCTTAGGTGTCAAATATCATTAGTAACGCATGAGTTAGTGGCGCAAATGTTTCTATTTGTTTATAAACAATAAATTGTTAATTCAATGGAACGATTAATGTTATTAAAGTTCACTTACAAAATAGTAATTAGGCAACTTGTATGGCGTAAATGTTAAGTGTTTGTAAAATAATCTAAAACTATTATACATGTATAACGTATACATAAATCAAGTTGCCTATTTATAAATTTGGTAAGTCAACTTTATCTTTAACCATTCCATTGAATTAACAATTTATTTTTTAAATAAATAGAAACATTTGCGCCACTAACTCATGCGTTACTATGACATTTGACACTTAAGAAACACATTCCATGAGGTTTTAGCAAAATGCCAGCGGTTTCCCTCATTTTCCTTTATTTGTAACATCTTTAACTGTACTAATTTGAAAACTACAAAGAATGATAAAACCTTCTCTTCGGCTAACATGACTTTCAGTTCGATCCCACTTTTTCAAAACCCTTAAAATTAATAAAATTTCCTGGCAATATTATCCGAATATTCTATAAATTTATTTAATAATATAATGAAAAACATTGTATATATGTTTAATTGTTGTACTTATCTTTATCAATGTATTTTTTCGTATTTGTTATTCTGCAACTAAATATGCTACTGTGTCGCTCGCTATAAATGTGTGATGTCACAAAATACATGTCAACAGTTCTGTCAACATGCACCTGGTCATCATGTAAGTTAACTACCACATTATAATTCTAAACATTGAAATCCTATACTTTTGAGAAATTCATATTTCATCCATCAGTAGGGAAATGAAATTTTCCCAATGTTTCTTTCCTGCGCTTTTACATGCATTAGAATCCCCTACACAAATAGGAAAAGAGATAATGAGCATCTAATGGCTGATTAGATTTCAATCAAACACAGCTAATATTGCAATAAGCTTTGCCCTAAACTTGAACAATTGGTTTGTACGTTACATTAGTATCTGATATACACCAAAAAAATATTATTTAAAAAAAATAATAATAATAAAACCATTTGCATTATGTATTTTGCATTTTCAAAAACAATGTAGAGTGTCATGCCGTCTTGAATGACATCACGACTTGGCGTACAATAATTTTTGTATAGACAGTTATAATCAAGTACAAATGCTTCGTTCTATTAAAATGTAATGTTGTTTACATAGCGTTTTTAATGCCGTGACGTAATACTTTCAATACTTTCTGATTGGTGTTTGCTGTCACGTGACTGAATGCCTTATTTTACTAAAATTATTTTATAAAAATAATAATAATCCTTATTTTTTATGAAAAATAATTTTGTGTTTTGTTGTCTTCATATTATGACTATCTCATCATTAAAAACTTTTATCCAGCCCATTTATTCTTACTAAACAAAAGCATATTGAAATGGCCTTTTTTGTCGGGAATTAAAAAATTCGACATGCAGTTGCCAATTTAAAATTATTCCTGATTGGGGAAAACCCAGAGATATTCCGTATTTTTTTAGACAAGAAACACTAAAAATTTCGTGGTGAATAACCCGTTAGTAAGCTTCAATCATAAAATAATAAAAAAATTATCTTGTTAGACATATTTAAATACAGCTTTTGCTATATCAAAATAAATATTAACATGGGACAGAATACTCCTTGAATACTTTTTTACTCATAAGTAGACACCAGTTTACTAAATAACACTAAAATTTTCCAACAATGCTTTTAATGATAATATCAGATTCTGTAAAAATTGCTTAAAATAGTTAAATAATAGTAAAAAAGTCAATAGCTATATTTTAAAGAAGCACTTTAACGCTTTTATTAGTCTTTTTTATCGAGTGGTGCTGAACCACGCTCTTTCATAAGGGCTGCCACCGGTAAAATTTTGCTTTATACAATAATTTTACAATCGAAAAAAATTCACTCAAATTGTTTAAATTTTACATGCAAAATAAAAGGAATTAAAAGAAGCTTGCAAGGTAAGAAAATTGTTCATAAAGAATATGAAAGCTTTAAAATTAAAAGTATTTTTTTGGAATTTTAGTCGTTTGAGAAAGTATTAGTACAAAATATACAATTTGGTTTATCGCCAAGTTTATCTGAGGCGATAAAATCAATTCCACGATGGCGTTTGGTCCAAGCTGCCTTACCACATGTGATGCATTGTACAGCTACAACTTTACACAATCGGTAAGAAAAATTAAAGTTAAAAACTATCAAATTTGTGACTTCCAGTAGGGTAGTTTCCTGATGTCGAATTTGCCCATAAAATTTTAAAAGCTGACTTGATGGCAAAACAAAATTTGAAAGTTAAATTAAAATTAATTATAAAATGAAGAAGTTAGAACATTCAAAAATTGTTGTCCGTCTCTTTTTTTAAACACAAAATTTTTATATGTAATCTCTATGATGATACCGTGCAATGACGTCACTAGTCGATATTTTCCTCTTTGTTCAATTAGGAGTTTTAAACATTCATATTTTTCGTATTTCTAAAGATTTTCGTGAAGTGAGAATTTTTCATCTGAAATGATCAAAAAAATTAAGACATCCTCATTATTTATATTCTAATTATTTTGGCACGTGTTGTTATAGACTTATGTCCTCACATTGCCTCGATTCTTTCTATTTAATACAAACTAAGTCATCCACATTTATTTTAGTATGAAAGATGGAAATTTACAAAGCTTAGGAGCTGTAGAAACAAAATTATTGTACACGCTACATTGGATAATATTAGATGCTGCCGAAGAATGTGCGGATGCGGATTATGAAAAGGGCGAATTTCATTCATCGCCTTTCTATTATTTATTTTCGATTCCATCAATTACTGTAAGTTGACAGATTCTGAAAAGATCTAAACAAAAGCATCTAATTCAAAACTATTATCATTGCAGTTATTTGTATATTTATTTGCACCATTATGTCACCAGTTAAAAGAATCCGATTTTCAAAATTTTCGCTTAGAAAATGGTTTAAAAATGTGGCAAGCATTATGGGAATTTCGACACCCAGAAACATCGTGTTTTACTGCACAGTGTCGTCCAAAACCAAAACTTTTATCAAATAATAAATTGTCAAAAGGCCAAAATCAATTTTGCGATCTATTTCTGGGACGTAAGTACAATTTTAGGAAAAAATTTAAATTGACTGTTAAGGTAGTACGAGCGCCAAGCCAAGTTTAGACTTGTGGTTGAAATTATTTATACCTTATTTTCAACTTTGAAGATGAAAGTTATAACTTCATGAATATAGACGAAAAATAAGGATAAAATTTTTCGATATCTGCCTTGGTTTTCGTAATATCGAAATCTAATTAAACAAAATTTTCAATATTTTGAAAATTACTCCAGATATCGAAAATTTTACTCTTACTTTTCCTCTTATATTGTCAATTCACCATATTAATTCACAATCAAAATAGAAAATATGTATATTTTTCTAAATTTGTGCCCCCAATACCGTGCTCGTACATCCTTAATTAGTCGAGCACAACATGTTTTTTTGTTTTCAATAATTTATTAAGATTTTAACTTTAAATAATTTTTTTTTTATTTCTACCGATTAGTTTGGAGAAAAACATTTCATATATCTACCGTTTGCCCCTAAGACCAATGTTAGATATGCCTACTTTTGAAGTCATTTATTTATTTAAATCATCGGACAACCTCCCTAAAATTTTCAGTATTGATTTAGACTTAGTCCAACTTCATATTAAAAAAATCAAGTCTCTTATCTAAAATTTCCCCGGCGCTCGCTCGTACATCCTTAATAAAAAGTAAAGACATAATTTCATTTTTAGGAAAGCAATCTACGGATGATGGACTGTTAAATGCTAATGAAAGCCCACCCAGTCAAAAAGCAAGTACTTCCTTAACAGAACATTCATCTTCTTCTTCAAATACAGTCATTATAAGCACAACCAAAACCAATGATGACGATGTGAGTTTCAACCAAAAAGAAAAATCGTTTAACGTTTAAAATTTGCTACAATGGAACAATACATTTGATTTTTACAGGGAAACTGGGTATCATCTCCTAAAGATACAATTTTTCCTGAAACTATTCCTGAAGAAAGTTCTAGTGCTGAAGAAGAACATGTTGTCATTTTCCGACTTCCTTCTTTACATGAATCCGATTCGTTTTTACGTGACCCCTCAATCTATACTGTGAGTTTCATGAATTTAGGCATTATTCATTTTGTCTTTGCTAATTTGTTTTTATAATTTTTAGGCTGACACAAACCTATTTCAATTAGCACTTGCAAAAAATGTAACTACAGTTAGAGCAAATTTAAAAGTAGATCAATCCACAAATTTAGCTGATTTAAAACCTAGTAAAATTAAGCAAAAAATAGAAAAAATGGGATCATCAACAGATAAAGAATCATTTGACGGAGGTGGGAGTAAAGATAAGACTTCTGATAAAGATAAAGATGAAAAAGGTTCAGGTCATCAAACAGTTGACTTAAGTGCAGCAACTTTTTTGGATGTTGCGGTTCTCAGATGCCTCTTTATAACGCATTGGCAAGAAGAAGGTGTTTATTGGGCATTACACTTTCTGTACAATCGGTAAGGTGGCAATTCTCCTTATGTTTCAACTATTACTAATTAAATCGCTTTATATGATCCTAGTTTGCGGGAAATAAGTGAAGAATTCAGCACACAAGCTCAACCACGCCGTAGAAGTAACTCATTACCAATACCAAAAATTGAGGTATCAATTTACCAAAGCCCAGAATCAAAACGTAAAGAAGAAAAAGATTTTATGGAAGTGCCCGAATTGAAGGATGTATCCTTACTAGCAGGTTTGTCAAGTAATTAAAACTTAACATTCATTTTCCAAACCCAAAGTTTAATTGATCAAAATTTGTGTAGAATCGCCATACCATAATGTAAAAAGAACAGATGAAAACACATCTCCACATCAAAGGCGTGCAAGTGAAAAATCAAAGAAGAAAATGAAAATGGCTGATTTAAAAGCATTCGTAGAAACTAAGCTATTATCAAAATCTGAGAAAGCATTGGAAAAAATTGGTCAAGATGAACCAAAACAATTATTTGAACAAGCCGTAAGTATCTAACTTTTTTACCATAATTACTTCTAAGAAGATTACTTAGCAGTCCAAAGGTTCGATATGTTGGAAAAGTTTTGTAATCAATTAATTTAACAACCTTTTCTTCCTTTTCGGAAGAAAACTTCGGGACTTTTTTGAATTAATAACCCCAAAATTAACTAGAAAATAGCTTTATATTTTCAACGTATAGAAAATCTTATGTTTAGAATGACATTCTTTGGAGTATACTCTGGATATCTCTTTTGATCTGCCCTATTTCAAGGAAAATTGTATTTTTCTTAAAAAAATTTATGTTTCATTAAATTAATCATTAATTTATCTTCTTTATGATTTCAGGAATATCATCGCAGTTTAGACACGGGTGATGAACACTTATCACGTCCAAATTCAACATTGTCCAGAATGTTTGAGCCAATTAAAGATCCATTTGGTACAACAAGTAATTTGGTGAAAGGAAAAAGTATGCCTAGTTTAAGGTAAATAATTATATCAATACACTTCAATAAATACTTTTTTTTCTCTTTTAAGTTAATGTTTCGAAAAAACCTTATTTGTATTTCCTTTAAGTGGATGGTAGTTTTGATCAACTATTATGTTCAATGTTTTGTTGTATTTTAATTTAGATGCGAGTGATTCAAACTTAAAATTCTTTTAACGATATATAACGCTCGCTAGAGACCTACTTCGATTCAATTTCAAGAGACAATAAAAACTTTTGTTCCATTGTCTACTCACACTGGACCTTTTATTAACTTTACAAAAAAAAAAAAAACATGACAGATCCAATTTTTGATCTGAACGACCAGTTTCTGAGGTCTAGAGTCTAGACTGAAGAAAATGTTCTGAGATCACTCCTCGTAAATTATTTTTATTTAAAAAGACTTGATTTTTTATTTTTGGGGTGAAAATTGTTCTAGAAAATGATTTTTGTTCAAAACGGATAAACAATTTTTTACGCAATTTTTAACATATTTTCTTTGAAAAAAATTGAGAAAATTTCAAAACAATTTTTGAGATATTTTATTCTAGCTACGATCTATTCGACTGCATTATATATTTGACCTAAGGGGGTGAAAGTTGTTTACTAATTACTAAAAATAGTTTACTTTCTTCCTTTTTGTAGGGGAAAACAGCCCCGCGATTTCCACCTCCTCCCAAGATCTCCATTCCCATGAAGATATTTAGTATTGATGATAGAAAATAAAATATTAAATATCTTTCACATCTTTTGAAAGGTTCATAACATCACACCAATACGAGTTGAATCACTTGACATTCTATCATATTCCGTTCTTTTAAGTAAAAAAATTAGAATATTTTTATGGATTAGTTCGGATTTCTTCATAGACAAATTTGTTCAACTTCATTTTTATTTTTGAATACCACTAGCATTAGAATTTTAAATGATCAGATTCGAAGTACTTAACAACCCAATCTGATATAAATTCAATAGTAATTTATGGAAAACATTACTTTTAAGATATGTTATAATAGCGCTTACGGAAAAATATTTTCGTAAACACATAATCTAAACATATATGTCGTATAAATGTATCTTTCTTTATAAGCAAAATCTTTCTTATAAAAAATGTGCTTTTTCAATTCCTTTTATTATATTTTAACATTTAAGTTTAAAATTTTATATGGATGATCTTATTAGCATCACCAGAATGATCTTTTGCATAACGTCACCAGATTTCTCTGGTTGGCAGAAGTAAAGGTGATTTCGATTAAGTCGAAATTTGTTAAGATTGTATGGCTTTGATTGGGTTTTGTTGGGTTAACTTTCCTTTATTGTTGAAAAAAAAAAAAACAAAAAAAAAACAAGCTAGATACTTTTTAATATCAGTGATATGATAACATAAACTGGAAATTACCGTTAGCCTCTTATTTATGCTTGAAAAAATCGGTACACTTCACATTCCAACACTTTTACTACCTGCATACCTGAAAATGTTCTGTGCTAATCAGTATCATCCATTTATTGGCCTTTTCACCACAATATAATATGGTTTATAGAATAACTTTATCCATAAGCCTGAAACGCAACTTCTTTATTCACAATTTTGTCTTCAAAATTGCTTACTGGAACTAAACAAAATGAAAAGAGGCTCGAAAAGAGGCTTGACATCCTGCTTGCAAAATTAATTTCTTCCTTTGAAATTTTATTCAAACTCAATATTTAAAAAATTGTTTTCGATGGAAGCCAAATAGTATTTTTGAACTGAGCTGCTATAATGATCATCAAATTGCTGGGATTTACTGCAGCATTTCGCTTCGCTTTAATCGCTTTTCAAACTGGGTCATCGAGCTTCTTTAGACTGGGATGCAACTGAATTTTTGATCACATTAACAGATCGGAGAATGTGTGGTTTTAACTTTTATATCATGATAAGGAACCGATTTTCAAAACACTACTTTTCGTTTTCGTAATTCTTTTACCCCACTGGATTTTTTGTACAACATTTGATTTTTAATTTCATTTTATTATTTGCTTGCTAAAATTTCCAATAACTTTTTTAATATTGATTTTGGAAAAAAATTTCGAAGGAAAATCGATTGATGAATTGATAAAAGGAGAAATGGCTAGTGAAATGATAAAGTACTGCTCCTACTTTTGGAGCGGTAACTTGGATGCTTTTTTTAATATGGGAATTATTATCCGATCATTCGAACATTTGATTTATTGATTAAATATCAAATTTTAAAAACGTAAATGTTAAAATATATATGAAATTTATAAAAATTCTGAATTCTTTTATATCTGTGTTCTCTGATTCATGTTATTACTCTTTCTGCCTTTCTCAGCTGTTTGATAGATGAACTTACCGCTGGAGGGTAAGTCATGTAGGCGCCGTTGTATGTGAATGCTTTATTTATAAATGTACCCACAAAAAAATAAATTGAATGTTTTTACAGCAATATTAGTCAAAATACAGCAAAATTATCCATTCACACATATCCCGAAAAAAATTAAAAGAAATAAAATAGATCCGCAATATAATAAACACTTCAATGAATATAGAATCCAACCCATGCTTGTTACAATATTGGCCATTTCAGGAAAAAAATCAGTATCAGGAAAAAATCAATAATCAACTTCTTTTTAAAATTTTAGTTTATCTAAATTTGTCTGCAAACTTAGCTTAAGCATAATTTCATCGAATTGAAAAATAAACCAGAAACATTTTTATAAATGGTTTATTTAAAAATTTTTATTCCTAATTTTCATTTTCAATTTTAAAAAATGTTTGTTTTGCTATAAACCAACTAATGAAGAAAAAAAATTATTTTTACAATTTGAAAAACAATTATTTAGCAATCAGTACAAGAAACGAGTAATTGTCTTTCGTATTTTATGCCCTAGGCAATAAAAACTTTCAGATTTGGTAATGCATAAAATAAATTCATTGTTAGAGATTTCTCTCACTTACCTTGTGGTCCATTTCCATAAGAAACCAAAGATTTCATTGTAATTGGATTTTTTTCGAGTTCGGAGCTCTGCAACGTGTTTGTACTCGAAATGGCTGCATTCCTCTACCTTTCATTTAGAAGATGGGTTTCTCAATAGAAGAGGGGCTTAGAAGAGGGGCATCTCACAAATGTCAACACTGTACATACGCACCACACACCACGAACATAACACTGTAAAAAAATATCCCACAAATGTTTTTAAGATACCTTTTCGGTTCTTAAAGTAAGTCCCATTTAAACCATAAGTAAATCTCTCTTATTCCTCATACTTGATTAAATGAGGAAATGTTGTAACGTTTTCAGGAATGTAGTTACGTCCATAAAAAAAACCGCCGAATGTCTACTCAAATATTTCTACGTTAACTATAGACCGCTCTATCAAAGACGCAATGGAATCATTGCTTTTCATCTATATAACCATATCAATACCATATTATTTAATTTAAACCATTATAAAAAATTTTCTGGTTTACACGCGAAAAAATAAATGACAACAATATCAAAAGATGCATGAATAAATGTCCTTAGATAGAAAAAGTATATGTGATGAAAATATGATCAAAAATTCGGTTTTATTTAACATACGTTTTCAAAAATTAGATATATTGGCGAAATACACTGGGATAGACGTAGAACAAGCCGAGCAACAACTTCACAAAGCACAGGCGGGCAGAATCCTATCATAACCGTAACAGAGCATACGCCAACACCCTCACCAGATTACATGAAGCGTCAGGTATTTTACGTAGGAACAAAATTTCGATTGAAATTTTTACTTATCTCAATATATTATTTTTTTATAAAATAAACTTATACCAGTAGAATATCTATTTTGGCTTTTAACCTTTTTAGTAAAACACAAGCTTAAAAATTGCTTTAATAAAGCTTTTACTCACTTTATATCTAGAAACTAAGTAACAGTAATATTTCTTTAGTATCAAGTAATTCGGCATTGAGATGTGTAAAAATTCCTTTGAGAAGTGACGGAATTATAAATTTCAAAGAAATTGCTTCATAGATAAAAAAATCAATTAAATTTTCAATATATCCCCGATTTTACACAAATTATTATTTAGGCAGACCAAAAAACTTTCATGGAATTAATAAGTAATGAATTTGTTAAGATAATTTATAAAAAAAAAAGTTAAATTGTTAAATATAAACATACTTTGGTTTGACCAGTAAAGTTATTGAAATGAAAAGTCATAAATCTGTCACTGCTTATAAGGAGAAAGTACATTAACAAATTTATCCATAGGGGTCTATTGATAGTCAATTGGATGCACTTAGCATGTCAGCCGTAAAATTAAATACGGGGAATGAAAGAAAGGCTAGTTTGACACGATCACAAACTGACTCAAATATAACTTATCTTGGTGAAGAAATACCCGAAGCGCCTGGTTCGGTTGCTTATATTACCAAAGATGGTGATATTGACTATCAAGTTGTATTGAAGGTAATCTAAAAAAATTGATGAATACTTTGACTGAGTAGTTAAAAATAAATAATTTTTCCAAATTTAGGCAGTACATTCGGCAGCTATGCATGATAACGCTTGTTGTAGTTTGAGAGTCATTGAAGTAATTCTAAATTTAGTTGAAATCCTTATGGATATGGGAGTTTTAAAACAATGTTTGAGAGATGAGGCTGTAGCTCAAAATACGTCAAACCAAACATCAAGCAATCTTCCAACTAGTGGTAAAAATAATCAAAAATCCTCACAAACTTTATCACAATCTGGAAACAAAGATGATATTTCATTAGCGGGTGGTTCGATTTCTGGTGTTGGTTTAACAGGAAGTACTTGCAAAGGAGCTGGTGCATCAATGAGCGAAAAAGAGCCATCGATTAAAGACGAAAAGATTGATAAGACTATAACACCGTTCACACTGATTATGAGTGTTTTATTCAGAGTTTTGAGACATTTGGGATGTCCTCATGGATGCGCGGATGGTCAACGTGGACCTCCAGCTGAATTTCTACGAACACAATGTCAAAATATTTTATCAAAATTACATCGTGCAAGTCAAAAACAATTTTCTAAATTTCTAAAAAATATTGTTTTGTACTATCCAATATTAGAAATTTTGGATTTTTTCCATGCATATGTTGGATTTTGTGTGGATCCAAGTTCATTATTGTCGCCATTAAGTACGTCTCAAAAATTATCTAAATATATAATAATATTTCACTCGGGACACTATTTTTTTAGCCGACCAAAAAAGGAGTTGCAGTAAATCACCTGACATTAATTCACAAAGTGGATATGCTACAAATTTTGGAGCAGGTTTAGGAGGGCATGGAAGTCGAGGAGTTGAAGGCCAAGTGATTTCGTACGTTTTTAAATCAATGGTTACTAGATTTGTAAAATTCAGTAAAGAGTTAAAGATGCAGGATAATATGGTAAGTTCAAAATAAATCGATCATCATTTAACTATAGAAAATATCTGAAACCATAATTTCTTTCAGGCCTTGTATTGTGATATTCGTCAATTAATGACCTATGTAAAAGAAGCTCATGGAGGTGTTTTTAGAAGAGTAATTTTAAGTGCTCTTATTGATACAGCTAATAAATCTAATAAAAAACAAAACATTCAGACTACTCGAGTAATTCGGTATGAAAAGTTTTTAAATATTCAAATTATTCGAAGCTAATTGAAGGTAATTCATTTCAGACATATACGGCACAGTGATATTCAAGAATTTCAGGAATCAAATTCTGGAGACACATGCTATATGATGGACGAAAGAGGATTTCGAAAACAGTTATTTAAAAAACGGAGTACTTCATCAACTTGTGCAGTAAGTAAAAATAGTTTAATAAAACTTTCACTTACACGGTAACTCATTCTCTTCCACCTTATACTTCTTCTAACCATTTGCGAATTTGTGCAAATCTTCCCTAAACTCTGTCCAAAACCTTCCCAGTGCAAAACCTAAGAAATTGTTTTATCTTGCAGAGTTTATTAGATACGGAAATCAATGAAGAACCTTCAAAAAGTCAAAGCCCTATTGGAAATTTACGTAAAAAGCATCATATTTTAACACCCAGACAAAGTGAACGTGCATTGGGTATAATTGAACAGCCGTCAGGAAGTAAAAGTATAAGTCGCGGATCTACAAAAACCAGATTTAGCGGTATAGGTCAGATAATATATTTTTATTATTTATTTGCTGTAGACATTATTTGTTTTATAATGCAATAGAAAATCCCCAATTTTTAGACGTATTGTATAGAGTAAGTTACTTTTTTGAAAATCTAATAGTATCAGTACAGTTTGTTAGCAAACGTTGAAAATCATAGTTTATAGAATTTGAACAAATTTTTAAAATTATAAATAAAGTTTATTTGTTTTTTGTTTTTTTCTTTTTTAACAGCTGATGATTATAGTTTTCGAAAGATTTCAACTAATACAAATCGTGCAGTAAGAAAAGTTTTATATCTCGAGGATGATTTATTTTTTACTTTGAGAGAAGAAATTGGCTCCATTCTTTTGGGGTGGTAGTTTTGGAGCGCCCCGTGTAAATAATAATAATGTGCCGAGTAAATTAAAACATTTCGCATTATTTATTTACACTCAATTTTCAGACACACAAAAATTCAAATCAAAATAGAAAAACAAACTAGAATAGGATCTTAGCGTTAGTTCATATTCAAAAACAAAAGATAAAAAATTAATGATTTTAAAAATTTAGTTTTTTTAATTTGCTGTAAATAGCTTTTTAAATTTATATTTTTCTACAATTATTCAAAAAACTTTATCCCAAACATTATCCAAAGAATTGATTTTTAGTCAGTTGGTTTAGACGCGATACAGGCGCATCTGAATCAACAGATAGCATTGATAATGGAGAATCGCCAACAGAAAGCACAGGATTTATTCGACAGCCATCGTTATTTTATCCAGGTGGAAAATTACCACAAAAAAGTACCACCAACATGGGAGAAACCATACAAAAAGCTAAAAGACGTATGGAAGATAAACTTAATAAATTTGGTATAAAAAAGGGAAAGAAAAAAGATAAAAGTATGGATGAAGCACCGGGAAGTTGTAAGTTTTATTTTGTAGTAAGTTTAAACTAAAGACATTGGATAATATATGGCTCTTAATAGATTTCAGCCGCAGAAATTCTATGGATTTTGGCGATGCATCGAGAGAATCAGAATTTGTTGTGTTGAAAGAACGCAAATTAGTTCCAACACAAGCTTTACTGGATGGAATGCTACGATTTTCTTTCCTATTGGAGAGTTGTCAACCAGGAACTGTACCAGATCCACCTTTAATGGGAGCTATTTTAGATCTGGTAATTTATAAAATTGAATCTAATTTCTCAAAATGGGTTTAAACTTTTTATTTAAATTTAGCCTCATTCAGCAGTTGTAGCAAGAGCAGCATTTTATATGGAATGCGCCTATTTTGTACACTGTTGCAATCGAAATCAATGGCCAAATTGGATGAAGTTAACTTTACCAATGTTTCGTCAATCGGGTCCAGTATCAGGTTCTGGTCTAGGAGTACAACGTGGTCCACCACAAAATGCTCCTAGGCGAACGCATGCAATGCAACGTACTGCAGGTAAATTATTTTATCAATGGGCAGAAGTTATTGCTGCTAGATTGGAAGAATTACTAATCCAAGATAAACAACATGAAGCACATATTAACTCGCTTGTATCAGATGAACAAAATCAAAAGGAACTTCTTATTCAAGATGAAGAAGAAGATTTTTTGGATGAAGGTATGTCAATGTATCAAAATTTATGTAATGAAAATAGAAAATTCTAAAAAAAAATTATATTATTACAGCTAGTATCAATTTACATGGAACTGATTGTCCAATGGCACTTCGATTAATCGCATGTAATCTGTTATTGGAAATTACTGCTTTTCTACGAGAAACTTATCAAACACTACCAAAGTCTTCACGTCTATCCACTAGAGGTGAACGGCCACCTCCGTGGGAACGAATGTATAGTAGAGATGCAAATCGAAGATGGAGTATGGCATTATCTTCAATGGGCCATTCTCAAACTTCTGCACAAAGTTTACAGTCAATTGCTGGAGATCGTGATGCTGGACAACCTGAACGAAAAATAAGCTTTGTTTTGCATGAACCAGACAATGAATCTGAAGGCAGCAGCAATACCACGGTAACTATGCAGGTATATTTAATACGAGAAATGCAGGAAAAATATACCGTGAGCTCATTGAATTACACTGGCCAAAAATTTCCGTATATTTAAATTATTTTTAGGGTGAAGAATTGCAACAACAAGAAAAGGAAAAATCTCGTCGACCTCCGGCACCTACTCGTCCTTATCTTTTACGAAGAGGTACTGGTGGCCCCGGTACTACTGGTGGAGGATCGTTTAAACGTCGAAGTTTAAAATTACGCCGTGGTACCAAGGAAGGAAAGGATGTGGAATATGACTGTAAGTACTATGGCCTTGCTTTATGATTTTATGATTTGAAAGTTTTTTTTTATTTTGTGAATTAAAAAAATCAGTTGCTGTCAAGCGGGCAGATTCAATTCAATCTAAACGCAAAGTAAGCTCATTATCAGATAGAAGTGATACATCAGAACCCGGTCTTATTCTGCCTCCAGGGTGTGAAGGTTTACGTCATCTTACCGGTGGCGGAGAATCTGGCGGTGAAGAATCTCCGGGTGTTCTAAGTGATGAACAGCCACCAGAGAGTCCTAGTGATAGTAACGACACGGATGATACTTCTAAAAATTTACCATGGATAAAAGTACGTATTAATTTTAATACACTGAATGGTTTTCAATATTTTCTGAATATTTTTCAGGTCATAATTCAAATAGCAAATTCTTTTAATTATTCTTGTCCACATCAATTATATTGTCATCCAAATTGTTATCGAAGAAATATGCGAGCAAGTACTCGATTAATGAAAGCTGTCCGAAAAGTATATGGTGAAGAATTTGGTATAATAGATAATGATAATAACCCAATATTACAAATGGAGAACACTGAAAAGATTCGAGAAGAAAAGGAGAAAAAAGATAAAACAGCACGAAGTGGTCGTAAAGTTTCTGAACAAACCAGTCAACAGGCATCACCTATTAAACGGAAGGATAGTATGGGAAGGCGTGATAGGTAGTTATTCCTTACAAAATATAGAAACTTTTCAATTTAATTCAAAATTTATTTTTACAGAATTGATAGAAATATTGATAGTTCTCAAGCAGCAAGATTTATTTCAAATCGAGATTCTTCAAGAGACATTACCGATCAAGATGTCGAAAAAGGAAAAAATGATCCAAAAAAGAAGAAGGAAGAACTAAAAAAAGAAGAAAAACCAAAACAAGAACCACCAATTTTGAAATACATTAAAACACAAGTAAGTTATTTCACTCACGATTGTTTGATTATTTTGGCGTTCAATTTGTGACCAAATACCAATGTTTTCATTTAAAAAATAAGCACAGACGGAATCATCAACTTAAAATTTTTTTTCAGGTTCATGATGCTTTCCACACACCAATTGCACTTTTAGTCAAAGGCGCCGTAATATTAACAGAAGAAAATTTTGTAGAAGTAATGGGTGTTGCATGGCATCTTTTATTGGAATGGAATCAAGAAGTTGCTGCATCAGCTGCGTCTTTATTTATTTTGGGGGCAGTGAGGGCTCCACAACAAGTAACAGAAATAATGAATCTTGGGTTACAGCATCAAGAACCATCTGTTCGAATAAATTCAATTTTAAGGTTTAAATTTAAGACACATTTAAAAAAAAAAATAAATAAAATTTATTTATGCAATCTTTGAATAGGTTTCAAGTATTATGGAAGCTTCGTTATCAAGTTTGGCAGAGAATGGAAGAAGGTGCACAATTGACATTTAAAGTACCACCACCAGGAATTGAATTTACTTTACCATCGCCAAAAATTGGAATTGAATCATTACCTGTGGTAGATCCACCATGGATGCCACAGGTAAAAACTAAAGTTGAAGAAGTTACTATTAATCAAGAAAGACATGTAAGTTTAAAAATTAATTTGTTATTGCTACTTGTGTTAATAATTGATATTATTGAAATTTTCTAAATTTCCAGAGATCTTTAGTCACTGCTACAAAAACAAGAAAGAAACAACAGACTGAACTAATCAAAATGGCTTTACAAGCACAAGATGATAAAAAACGTGAAGAACGTGAAAATTTCTTGATTACTACAATTCCAATTACTGTACAGGCAGCTTATGAGCCAAGTTTATATCATGCTGCTGGAGATGACCATGAAGAAGGTAAAAAGGACGACAAAAATATTTCTTTTTTACGTCTTTGTATTTCTAATTTTTCCAAAAACAGCTGCTGCAGATAATGAAGAAGCTGCAGATGGTACGGGAAGTCGTACTGCTAGTCATCATCTACATTCAGCGCATTCGTTATTTCCATCAAGTTTATGTGCAGCTGTTGTGGAGATTATTAATTTATTAGACGACGCTGCGGTGTCGCCAGAAGGAAGTGCTGTTTATGAAGTAGCTTATAAGGTACAATACAATATTCTATTGCCTACTGTAAGCCATACTCGGATAATTTATGATAATTACGGATAATTACGAGGAAAGATGTAATGTGCCAATTCGGTTGGAAAGCTATTGTCTAAAGTTAGCCATACTCGAATAATTTCTCCAACGAGGAAAGGCGTATTGTGCTAATACGGTTGTAAAGCGTTTAGGACTTTTCTACGAGGAAAATTGCGGAACACTGTTTGTCGTCAATCTTCTTATGCCCACACGTCATTCCAAAATGTTAAAATATTACCAATTTTCAGGTAATATGGAGTTGTTTAGTTGAAGACAGTGCCTTGTGTTTACGATATGTTTTGGAACGCTTAACACGTGACAAACAAGATCAAATGTTTAAAATATTACGCCATTTAATACGATTTATCCCAAAATTACCTCAACAAGCTGCTTTTGCTCTATACAATTACATAATCGGGTATATTATGTTTTATACACGTACCCCACATGAAGATGGTCAAAAATTAATTGGGACTGCTTTGTCTGTACTTTGGATGGTAAGTTAAAAAAGGAATATTTTAATTCGTAGTTTTCAATTCGAAAATTCTAATTTTTTAGGTAGTGCATAGTGTTCATGGAATTATGTTTAAAGATTTAAAACAAATTTTAAGAAAAGAACAATGCGATGCTTCGATTTTATTAACAGCTAATGTCCCTTCGGCAAAAAAAATTATCGTTCATGGGCCACAAGGTAAAATTGCCGTCAACTAGAAAAAAATTGGAATTGAATGTAAACAACCATTAATTTTTAGAACCAGATGCTGGTGGAATTCCATCACAATTTCCTGTGCAAGAAGATACACAATTTTGTCAAATATTACGTGAATCACTAGATTTCTTTGGAATTGAAGAAAGTCGTCATAAGGAATTTTTCTTAGTAGACTACAAAACTCGTAAGAAATGAATGCTATTTTTAATATTTTTAAATAAATAAATGAGATTATTGTTTCAGATCAAATTCATAATCCACATTCATACGTTCGTGATTATTACTTTTTTAAAAGATCGCAATATCCACAATTGGAATTGATACACATGCGACCGGAAGATGCATTCAATGCATTGCAACAGCAAGAATTGGTTCATAAATTTGTGGAAATTGGAAAAACTCATTTAACTTGGGCAATCTTAAAAAATGTTGATATGGTAAATTAAAATCGAATTTGGTGTATATTAAATTGAAAACTTTCAATAAAATTATTATTTTAAGCAAAATTTTCTTTGTAGGTTGTTCAAAGAGTGGTATTTTTGCATGAAGAATTGATGAAATTACCTTCGTTTCCACGAAAAGCCCTTGAATCAGATTTAGACTTATATAAAGGTGGTGAAATTGGAAAAGTAAGAATCTTTTTTCTGTTAAAAATAATATTCGAAAATTAAAAAAATATTCTAATGTTTTAGGAATTATTAGGTTTAGATGTTTTACATAAATTTATGTGGGTGCGATTAATTGCACGTATGTTTGAAGCGATGGCTGGTAATTTTGCATATTCGAACGATATCCATTTATTTTTAAATGTTTTAAATGGTGCTGTTATCCTTCATAGTGAAGATTGTTGCATTTTACGATATGTTATGGCAACCTATATAAATGCTGCTCATCATTTTAAGAACATTTTTTCAACTAATGGGTAAGACCATAGGCGAATTAAGAAATTGAGGGCCCGTAGACAGGTTCAAAAATTACCATTTTAGTCTTTTCCTAAAAATCAATCGTCACCTCTATTCTTTTTCTCTGTAACATTAATCCGCGCGGGACTTACTTAATTAAATTAAAATCATTTAAAGCCTTACTAATATCAAAAATTCGAAAATGTGTTTATGTCTTTTTTCACATCAAAACGGAGACACTGATCGATGTGGATGTTCCACACAGATAGTTTTAGGTCTGGAGATAATATTTTTAACTCGAGAAGACATATAAGTTCCATGCCCTACACGTATTCAAAGCCACGAGCGAAATGTAATAAAATAAGTTGTTCAATTTTAGCTACTTATTAATAATGCCAACATTACTTCAAATGTATTCAAATCATCAAACAAATAAATTAGTTACCACAACAGTGGAATATGCGGTCAAACAATTTTATTTAATGAATCGAAAACCATTCATTTTACAAATGTTTGGCTCAGTATCGGCCATTTTGGATACAGATGAGAATAGTACGTTTGGTGATGCCCACAAGGTACTTGAACTAATTTCAATAAAAGAAACTTTTTTTGTTGATGTTTATAATTTATATAGGTGCAATCATCATGTTTATTTAACTTATTGTTGTCGCTTGAAACCCCATCACCAGATCCATTAAATATTGGTGAATTAGTTAAAGAAGATAAACCATTAAAAGCAATCGATTTTTGTTATCACGATGAAAACGAAATGGTTGGGGTTATGGATTGTATATCGTTATGTGTAATGGTTGTCAGTTATTCAGCTGAAAGTTTACGTGGATATCAGATGTTGGTATGTATGTCCAATGTGATCATAATTATGGGCTAGTGATAAACAGTGGATTATCCTTCAATGTTCAATGTGGAATTCTCTTCCACGTCTTTCATCCACTTCTTCTGTGGTCTCTAATTCTCTTTTTCTTTTCTTCTTTAGTCTATATCTAGTTCTATTCCCACCATTATTAATTTATTTTTAATTTTTTACTACAACTTTTTTCTTCCATATTTTATTTTTGTTTTGCCTCCTAATAATGGCTGTTTATTTTCACGCCCAAGTTTTGTTTATTCTTCTTTATTTAACCGGCTCCTCCAAAAACAGTTTTCACATATCCCTTCAAATCTTTTTCTCAAATTAGAACTACTACAGTCAGGACTATTTAATTGTATTTTCTGTTTCTTCTATTATTGCTTCAGCTAGTGTAGATTATAATATAAGCAATGAAATATTTTCGGCAAATATTATTAATTTTCCAGTTCAAATATACAGGGTGGAGCAGAGAAATGTGCGATTGAAAAGGTCGTCAAACAAAAGCCCATCAATTTTTCTAAATTATTTTATACCATCTGAAAATTTACCATCCTCTTCTATCTGCCCCACCTTGTATTCTGACAGATCGTAATTTAAACGCAACTAAAGAGTAAAGGGTAAGAACATATATATTAAGGACATAAAACTAGAGTGGAGATGATAGCAGAAAAAAAGGCGCCTATCTGGGCAATCGTTGCGTACTTTGTACTGCGCAACAGACTGTCATTTGTTTTCAATTTTTTGCCTTTTGTTTTCAATCAATTGAACAATTTTAATTGTTTTCAATCACTTAGACAGCCTGACGGGCAGTACAAAGTACATAACGACCGATGTCTAGACACCGCCTAGATAGGCGTCTTAAATTCAGCCACGGGCACTTATAGCTCGGCATGGGAGGTTTCATTTCTTTAAAATATATGTTCTTGACAAAGGGCCTACATTACTTTCGTGGGATACCGAACTATTCATTTCTTATTCTGTTGATTTACATCCCTTTTTTGCTACAATAAACGATCTGCTTTCATAAGATATTAAGCTTCGATAAGTTTATTCGAATAGCTTGTTAATCCCATGACTTTAAACTTAAGTAAATTTGTTTCAGATCATATTAGAAGCAATACTTCCTTGCTATATTAAACATATACAAGGACAAGTAAACGATAAAGAATCAAGAGAAAAAGAACTTGAAAAATTACAAATATTGGCTGTAGCCTTAAAAACACTTGTTAACAATTGTGAAGCATTAACAAAGTAAGTACTATTTATTAATTATAATAACAGAATATATGTGTTTAATATATTTAAAAAAATTAAGTCTAAAAAAGCACTTCTATTTATCTTGAGGTAATATTTAGAGTTTATTTAGACAAGAGATGAAACATACATACTACGTGGGACATAAACAAATAGGGCAGATATAGTAGAGCACTTCTGTTTCAGTGATCGTCGCCCATTTGAGAGAGGGTGGTTAGCAGTACATTCAGACGCTTTCATCATTCCCAACTTAATGTTAAGTACCAAATAATACGCTCTACCGCAAAAATTTAGAAGCTTCACATTATTAATATTGTATCTTAAGCACTTAAATTTAAGAGTAATTTTATTAATATAGTTTTTGAATTTTGTAATAAAAATTTGAATTATATATAAATTATTTAGTATTTAAAAAATTTATCTAGATCAAAAAAAATTCAATGGATTTTTTTTAGAAGCTACAATGGTCCATATCGTTCAAGTCCTGAACATAAAGGATCAAGTCAACGGAATTATAGTCGAGGTGGACCATATTCACCTGGATTTGATTTCGAAGAAGAAACACACTCCAAGTATTTAAGTGAACATGGTCGTGCTAAAAGTATGTACGATCATGATGCAGAAGATTCTGAAGTATTACGAGCTGAATATCGTCGGCCACGAGATGTTTTACTATCGTTGGTTGGTGATTTTATGCATCGGGCAAATAATCGTTTAGCATTAATTAAAAACCAAGAGGAAAAAGAATATGATGATGAACGTGAAAAAGAGAAAGAGCGTGGTAAAGAAAAAGATAGAGAACGTGATAAGGATAAAGATAGAGAGAAAGAACGCGAAAAAGAACGTGAGCGTGAACGGGAAAGGGAAAAAGAGAGGCCAGATTTTAAACCGATTCACTTCCTAGATATAAAAACGCATATTGTAAGTTTTGGCATAAAAATAATCGTAGAAAAGAAATTAAGTTCAGTGTTCAGATATATTTAGAGCATTTTAATTGCCTGGTTTTATTAATTTAATCTGAAATATAAAAAAAGCCGAGACTATATCTGACCATTTCACACAGTTTTAAAATTTTAGAGTTATTTGAATTTTTTCGAAAAACATTTTATTTTTGTGTTATATCTTAATGTTTTTATCCGACTTGAAGGACCAAAATACCAGACTGGTGAAAATGAATGATTGAATACTAAGGCAATCTCCCAATTTATAAGCGCCCAGGTTTTGGGTTTCAAATTGAATGAATGCACCAAAAAAGCAATAAGTCTATACATAACAAAAATACATCATTTTATGAATACTACTTATACCTAATTTTTTTTCTACGACTTTATTTCTAACCACCACAAACATTGGACTTTACTTATAATAACGCCACATACGAGTAATACTTGATGAGCCAATTATTATAATTAATTTTTTACAGAAATTAGCTGAAATAGCTCATAGTATTTTAAAAGTATCACCATATGATCCAGAATCAATGAGTTGTCGTGGTTTACAGCATTACATGAACTATGTTCTTCCAGCAGCTGAATGGACTAATGATCAAATGCGACCATCATTAGTAACCATTTTACGCCGGTTGGATAAGGTTTTCCAAAAAATTGCTAAAAAAGCTTCAGTTAGAGTAAGCTATAAAATCCTAATCTATTTATTCTAAATTCTTTAAAATCAATAATTTTTGTAGCGCAATACAGATTGGGAAGCTGCTGGCGGATTATTAAAAGGAGTTCACGAAGCAATGTTGAAGCATCCATCGATTATGCATTGGCAACAGATGAAAGCCTTAATAAATACATGTCAGGTAAAATTTTTAAGAAAAATTTATATTTATAATCTCTAATGGAATTATTTTCCAGTCGTTCATAATGTGTGACGTCAATTTAAATGACACTGTACCATCAGCAACAGCAGCATTAATGAATCAAGCTCCACCTTCATCGTTTTGCGCCATTGTTGTTCGATTAATAGTTCAACAAATGCTTGATACTGAGGTAAAGTTTAGTTTATATTAATAAGTCCCATTCAAACAGAATGTACTCAACTCCCATGTGCAAATTAAGCGAATCTCTGCCTGGGTAATATTCAATCACCCTGACCCAATAAAAAATCTGTCACAACAATACAATTAACGATAGAGATACGGCACGATCGCATGAAAAATATCGTGGGTATGGAAAGGCCAAATGTAGAAACGTTTTAACAAAAATCTCAATTCTAATCATCTTATCACACTAGATCTAAATATAAAATATCTGTTTCGTATAGGATCATTTCAGCTTAGAACAAATATGTGGTGGAAATTCTGTTTTTCCAAATCAAGATCGTACTGAAACATTTATATTAAATTTAATAATGCCATTGTGTTTACGTGTTGGAAGTGGGCGTGATGGTAAGTCCTAGTACTGCTAAGGATAAGTTTTGCATACAAGTTACAATAAATTCTTGGTTTCAGACATTCCAAAAATGCATCCTCCAGATATCAGTTTTGCCTTACAAATAATATTACATGCATTATGTCCACCAATTAGTGGGACAAAACAACCAATAGCAACACAAAGTATGAAAACCACTACGGATGTACGAACTGGCAGTTTAACTTTTACCACAAATCGTGATACAAAGATTTCAACCAGAATAAATAAATCTTTGTACACGGTAGCATTTTTAGCCTTGAAAATGATGGTGATATGTTTTGAGGAAGAATTACGTTTTGACTGGATGAAAGTAACATTTGCAATGAGAAGTTTAGGACGACGTAATGAAGCAGCAAATTCTTTATGGGATTTTATGGAATTTGTTGTTACATATCGTACACCATTATTTATTTTATGCCGTCCGTTTATTTGGCAAAAAGTTAGTGCCCCACCAATATCTGATCATGAGCGATATATGCAAAGTGTTATTAAAGGCAAATTAAACTGTACTGGTATGCCACATCCAAAATCAAAAGGATGCCTTTTAATGGAACTAGCAAGGGAAATGAAAGAATTAAAAGAGGAATTAGAAGATAGCAAATATGGTAAGGAAGATCTTCAAAATACTTTTTATGAAATACTAATGGACTGTGTTGTAATGTAGTAGATCCAGAGCCAAATAAAAAAGATAGCTCTGGTGGACATCAAATAAGTACTGTTACAATTGCTAATGAAACAATGAGTGTCGGAGGAACTCATCGTAATCAAAGACCGTCGTTAATCGAAATGTTAACTGGTGGTACAGAGCTCAGTGCACTTGTAGGAGTGCGCACATCTGTTGGTTCAGGGGGAACTACTTCCGGTAGTGGTAGTGCAACTTCAGCAACTTTAGCACCAAATACATTACCAAATACTTTAGGTCCTCAAATGACATCATCGTCTGGCACACGTACACCTAGTGATACCGCATCTTCGCAAAATTTAGGAAAAAGAGGTATGAAGAATCTTGTAACAATGATTTGGTAACTTAATCACGTCAAATTTTATTCCAGAATCGTTGAGCAGTGCTAGTTTTTCTTCAACTCCTATTCCTGGCCATACTGCTAATATAAGTGAAAGTTTACCAGACAATAGCAATGGAGGTGTTACACCCACTAACCCTCCAACAGGTATGCGCTGTAGGTACAATTTTATATTTAAAATTTTTTTATATAAAAAAATATTTTATCTATTATATATACCTATATACCCTTTGCATGAAATTTTTTTATCAAAAGGCTGTTTGTAATTGGCTTTGTATACAATATTAAAATAATTCCACAATGCAAATTTTTTAAAAATTTTCGCTATATTAAAATTTAATGTCTTTTATTCTCTTCTCACAATATCATTTTCCATTTTTGAAAAGATTGTTCATTACCACGACTTTTCTCAAATAAATTTTGTAGTTTTAATAATATTTTATACAGCCACTTCATATATAGTAGTGATATCCACACAATTTTAATAACATAGCTTTCATATAATTATTCTATTTACGGTGGTAATTAACAATTTAGAAATATTTCGAAAAAATTGAGTTCTGAACTAAATCAATTAAAAATAAAATTTAAAAATAATTTGCAGCTATTTCTTGAACTCACTGTAAGACACATAATACTATATTCTGGCCAAACCTAAACCAAGCAGATTCTAAAAATTTATACTAATGTACATTTGTTCACGTTTTTGAATTGTTAAGATTTTCCTCCTATCACTTATGGAAATATCTCAAATCCTACTTGATAGTGTGTTAAAAATTAGCAAACAAAAATTATTTTTATTCATATTTTGGGAATTTTCAACTATAACAAAAGAGTGGGTACAATATTAGAATATGGTCGAACGTAGAACATCGCTTCTCGAAGATATGACAGAGATCAAAATCAGAGAAATTTCTATTACAAAATTTTAGTATGGATTAGTTTTTGGTAATTTCTTAGGATTAACTGATGTAATTTCGGGTGTATTAAAATTTTTTTTTTACAAATTTAAGGAAAATATTTACAAGAATCAGTATTTTTTAAACCTATTTATAATCTTGTAGGTTATATTTGTATTAAGTTAGGTTAAATAACCTCAAAAACAAAAGATATAAAAAATAAAATTGTAATCTCTTAAAAACATAAAATAAATAAAATAAAAAAGAAAATAAATAAAAAATAGCTCAGAACTACAATTATTGATGAAATTTGCAAGGTTTAAATATAACAAACAAACATGTTTACATTTGTTATATCTAGTTATAATTACTTTAGAAAATTATTTTAATGAATTCTAGCAAATTTCATAAAATTATTACCATAATTTACAAATTTATAATTACTTATACGTTTAATTAATTAGTATTTCGTTTAAAAATTAATCATAAAGATTGTTTTAAGTTGATACAACATAATAATATTTCAAAAAATAGACGCCGGAGTACGTTTGGGAACACATTGTGGTTTTGGGAGCTTAAGTTTAAGCGTTTGCGACGCATTTGATCTTTTCTTTCATATATATCCATATAACTAAACTATCTTGAATATTTTTCCAATCATTTTGGTGAAATTTAGAACGGAACTTTCTGAAGTAACACCTATAATAGTCTATCATTTTATAAATTATTATGTTTATGCTTTGGATTTTTTGCATTAAACTTACAATGTCAAATGGCCATATTGGTCATAGAGATAGCTTAGTATTCAATGCTTAGTAAGTGCTGTCAGACATTTCAGAGAGATGGATGTTGGCAAATTAAATTTTTTATGTCCCTTATTTTTTGCTAGACGTCTATTTCTCAAAATTGTATCAACTAAAACAAAACAAAAACAGTCTGTTTAAGCCATTATATCTTATTACTCGAATTGAATTGCATTTAAATGTACTCACCACTATTTATTATTTGAATTAATGTTTAACATTTTTCTTTTTTGCCATTTTAATGTTCATTCCCTTGTTTTGCATGTCGAGTGGTTCATAATGTTTCAGATCGATCGCTGCAGTCCTCTGCAAGCGAAGATCATTTTGTGCCCAGTTCCCAAGTACCCAAGACATCCAAGCTACGTTTTGTGTCTTCTGTAGAATTTAAACATTCGTCAGGTAAATAATAATCCTAATGGAATTCAAAACAAAATCAATCAAAAAAAAAAAAAAGATATCTATCTAAAATGTGTAACCTCTGAAATTTTATTAATTTTAGTAATTATTTTATGTGTAGTTAATTATTATTATCTTAATTATTTACAGTACTTAGTCCATTTGTTCTTCATACTTTTTCATTTAATTAATGTTTTTTCACACATACAAATACTTGTTCATAAGTGAAAATTCTTTGGGATTAAGCATTTATATATACACACAGGCGTGTGAGCGGTATGAAAAATGGGCAGCAGTGGAAGAACCATTATTATTTAAGAACTTAAGTTTAAATATTTCCCTACTAAAAACATTTCAATCGATTTCTTAAAAAATCAGCTCAATTTGAAAAATAAATTCGATTTTCATAACTTTTGGGTCAAAATTTCTTTCCCATTAAAATTGAAACCAGAAAAACTTATTAATTGAGCTGCTACGATTCTTTTTAAGGAAAAAATTCTAAAGAAATTTCACTTAAATAGAATATTCTTAGAAAATAGTCACACACATACACTTTTTTCATCATAACTTGAAAATTTTTTCAGGAAAATATTGCTTTCCTTATAGTCCAGAGAAATATTTAAATAGATTTTTCATTGTATACTATTTAAATACACATTGTTTATCAAATAGAATATTAATGTTAACATCCAAATGGACCACTGAAATGGATAAAAACTAAATCAAAATATCAACAGAACTAAAAATTTACTATTGTAGGAGAAACGTCGACAACACCCTTAAGTCCAGGAAGTCCAGCAGACGAAAGTTCCGGTGAAGGCGGAAGTCGTGTTCCACAAAAATTACAAAGAGTTAAACCCCAAAGTCGTAAAACTTTTCGATTGCGCAAAAGTAGAAAAAATAAAATTGAGGTTTGTATACATTTTTCTAAAGAGGGGGTTTTGAAATAATTTATCATTTTGATGGAAACGCATGCGTATTAATCTAGGCGAAAATTACTCTTTTTGGCGTGACTAAAGAATGGCAATTTAAATGTGGGGAGCATAGACTTATTAAATAATTATAGACCGCTAATAGAATACTCCGTTTATGAACAACTTAGCGGTGTTGATCATGTAAATCTGAGCTTTGAGTTTAAAAACAAATTAATTTCAATTTTTTGTCATTAGCTGTTTGTCAAACCCAATTAATTAATTCACAAATCTCCTAATACTTTAAAAAAAAATATATTCATTTAGTTTAACAAACCATTTATTGGAAATATTCAGAGGCAATTCTTTTCAAAAATTTAAGGTATCACATATAAAAATCGAATCAGATTCCTTACCTTCAACACCAGTTGCAACGACCCCACCTCATCATGTACAACCATTACCACAAACGCCGGTTGTATCAGCAGCCCCTGCTTCATTACCCGTTTCCGAGTTATCTGTGTCAGCGGCAAATACTATCGCCTTAGGTCATTTATCTGATTCATCAATCAGATCTCGTCGATTATCATCTAGAGCTTCAAAAAATAATGAGACAACATCATGGGATTCAGAGAGTGTTGTATCGCAGACTTCAAGTACATCAGGATATCGTGAATCAATTAGTTTGCAATTAACAACAATGGGTAGCCCATGTAATATACCACCATTAGCATCACCCGATTTACATGACTTACCATCGACAAGTAGTGCGACTACTACAAATAATTATATGGTATTTGATGGTTCGTCTCCAGACTGTTCATTTAGCGGAAATGGAAACGAACGTACTGCCTTGTTAAGTAAAAATGAGCGTAATTTATCGCAACAAAGTCTATTAATGGTATTTGAAACAAGAGATGAAGACACATTAATTTGAATTTAAAATGCACTTAGTTTATTATATTTAGTACTAATAAAAAACGGCATTCATTAAATTTAAAATATTCAGATTCAAAATGCCAAATTTAGGGCAGAATCAAAACCCCGAGGCCACCAAAACTTAATGCCTCCACTATTGTAAAAAAAAAATAATAAAAGAAAATTACAACAACAGTAAAATTAAATTTTTGTTTTGTCTAACGAAATAAACCCAAAAAGCCTATTTTCCATTCTTTAATTTTGTACAGATTTTGTGAGTCTTTTCCAATAGGAATTGCCTATATATGCAGTGACGTAACGTCACATTGCCCTATGAGAGGTAAGAAATGGGAGGGTAGTTTGAAAGTTAAAAAATACCCTCACAATCCATGTGTTCTCTTGATAAAGCTCTACAGTAGACCTTTTCATCTATTTGCTTTTGTTTCGGACAGTTGTCAAAAAACTATTCAACTAAAGAAAATCTAATATATTTTACTTTTATCAGGCAAAGCTTTTTAACAAAGATAGAAGATATGTGTTATATCTTTACTTGATTGATATCTGTCCGAAACAAAAAAGAATCATTTTTTAAATGAAAAGTACTATTAGTAATTTGCCAAGCGAAAATAACACGCCGACTGATATTTATTATACCACCTGACAGTGCAAAATAGAACTACGCTAAACACTCTACACCTAAACAGGAATACCAATTCAGGAAGACGAAAAAAAAATTCTTTCTAAATAAAAACTATTATATTTTATTCACAAAAAATTGTACATTTAAAAAATAAACCAAATTTCGGATTTCCTTCAAGTATCACAGTTAAAATAAAACAAAACTATTATTAAAAAAATTATCTATTAAACTTAAAAAAAGGAAAATTTCTTAAACCATACAATAACGACATTGTGCAACTTCGAAAATGAGTAAGGCACAAAATTTGTGATTCGCAATTGATCAACCCTGTCGATCAACGATATATTTTATTGCGTTTAGATAGATTGCGTTCAAATGATATAGAGCTGATGAGCTTACGCCTACACAAACGATATTTACGCAGGCAAAAGCAAATCTATTCAACACCATTTTAACCTTAAATTACTAATCACTTTAAACGACAAAGAACACATTTCAGTAGTAATTCTTTGAAACGAAGTTATATAAAGGGTGGACCATTAAAATCTATAATGGCTAATAGCTCGTTTTGTAGTAAACCAATCAAAAAATAAAACAAAAGTTGCTGAGTTTGATGGAGGACATCATGTTTGGGCATCAGATTTGACTCTTCGGGTTTCTTTAATACCCAATTTAGATCCTAAACGGTAAGAGAAATAACACTCTAAATTATAAAGTTAATCCTCAAAAAAACTAACACTTTTCATCAAAAGTTTTTTTCGAAAATCGTCTGCTTTCGATGGAAATGCGGCATAAAAATATGTCATTATTGCATTTAATCGAAAGAAAACATGCTAAATACGGAAAAATGCTTTAGCCAAAAATTGTCAAGGGCAATAGAAGATTAAATGCAATAATGACATATTTTTATGTCTCATTTTCTCCGAAAGTTAAAGTTTTGCAAAAAAATGTTTTAAACAAAAATTATTAGTTTTTTATGAGGATTTCCTAACTTTCTAATTTAAAGTGTTATTCTATCTCATACCGCTTAGAATCTAAATTGGCAATTAAAGCAACCCGAAAGGTACAATCTGATGTCAGAACATGATGTTTCCTGTCAAATTCTATAATTTTTGTTTAAGTTATTTTTTGATTGGTGAAACACAAAAGGAGTTATTAACCCTTATAGATTAAAAATAACCCACCTGTATAAATCAGTACACAACAGTTATAAAGGGGTGTCATGACTCAATGGCCATAATTTCTGAGCGTATTTTTTGACAATTGTAAGTCGAAAGTGTCTTGTATACTTTTGCCCAAAACCCAATAGGTAAGGAGTTATGTGCACTATTAAATTTAACCAAGAAAGTAAAGACATTGTTGAAAAAAGTAATTGTAATTAAATTTTTGGTTCAAAATTTCTCACTGCTATCTCAAAACACACTATTGCTCATGTAATATTTGTAGCTGTAGCTTTCTGAAAAGTTTCTGGGTTGTATGGATATAGCAAAAGCCGAGATGAGCTAATTCAAAATATTATTGCTGCAGCTTCATCCATACGAGACGACCGAGATACTCTTCATCCTTAGTTATTGGATTTTGTAAAGTATATAAGGCACTTTTGACTTAAAATTGTCAAAAGAAAAATTGTTAAATTTACTTAACTTTAGCTAAAAAATATAAGAAATCAATTATAGTTTTACTTTAATGCGCAACTATTTTCATCGAAAAATTAATCCTCTTTCAAAAAGAGAACATACATAGAATCAAAATCTAAGTTGCTAGTTTTTAAAACTGCTACTAGTTATTTCAATTGGACTTTTTTACTGAGCGCCAAAGACAAAATACAAGTGGAACCAACAGCCCTTTTCACGTGCCTTTTTAATGGTAATTTTTAAAAGTTTTTTAACATTTTAAAATGCCCATATTAGCGGAATAAAATTATTGAGTTTATTTAAAGAACTGTTTCAGCAATCATAAATTTATACCCATCACGAATTTAGATGCAATAAATATAATGACAATATTTTAAAGAATTAATTAAAGCTAAGGATACACTATTTGGTGAACACCGAATAAAAACATTCGTCAGATAGCGAATATACGAATATTCGCCTAGTATAAAACATTTTGAATTAGTTATTACTTTTATCGAGGCGTAATTCAGCATTGTCGTTTATCAAAAGGCTAATAGAGTATTCGTGATATATATAAACCACAACTATTCTACATTATTCTCTATTTGACTAACGATGGTGAACTTTGATCAATATTCAGTAAACAGAGAATGTGTGGCGTGGTATTAAGTCTATATTATTTAATATATATAAAAGGTTTTCCATTGTGTCTGAAATTTAAACTTAAGTTTGTTATGAAAGTGGAAGGGGGTTTCATTATCCCTCTCACATAGAACAAAATATCTGCTGTCAACTTTAAACAATTTTTTAAATTATTAGATTCTATATTTAATTATTCCAAAGAGTTTTGATGATTAAAAATACATTTTTATGTATTTAAAAAAGTCACATTGTAACGTATAAAGTCTGGCAACACTGAAATGTTTATGTTGACATTTAACTACATCTTACGACCAGTTCATGATAACATAGGTCAAAAACATAATTATTTTATGAATAAATTATTTTTTATTTAAATTAATAAAAAATTACAATTATATTATTATTTAATAAAATCATTTTTTGACAATATAATGACATATCTTCAACACATGTGTAACGTTGCCAAACATAATTATTTAAAATTTATACCATTTTCTGATAATTTTTATCAATTGCCTCAAAAACTCAAAACAAAAATGTTTTGAAAATGAGTTCAGTTATTTATGAAACTTTAATAAATGCTAACATAGTTTTTTATTAAGTTGTCATTTCCGGATCTCGAGATATTAGCCATAAATTAGTGTGATTTCCGTCGTCTCCCTATAATGCAATGTAATAACCCGTTTTAAACTAGCAACTTTAACATCCATTTTATCGAAAACCAAGAACAGAAATAAAACGTCTCCGAATTTTGACTAGGCGTTTCTTATTATGTGAATAATTTTGATTGTCAATGTTTTGAAACTCTGTCACTAAATCGAATTTGGTCATAATAACTTTAAAAAACTTACTTGTATATACATGAGATATTTACAAAAACACTTTATTTGAAAGACTATTTCATATATTTTTCTGTGATATATTAGAATACCAGCCAAAGGGCAACCGCAGCTTCGCGTGTAGCGTGGTCATATGCTTATAATATTGAACAACGTATATCACTTACTGAACTTGTCTATGAAAATGGGAGCTCGGTACGAGCTACTTACCGTGTACTACGTGATTTTCATTGACTTACACTTGGAAAACAAATTTATATCAAGTTGTTTATTTAAAATTAAGCTCAAACAATGCCATCGAACCCAGTTTACATGGTCGAGTCACCGAAGAATGAGATTTTTGTGACATCATCACATAAGCGCTTCCCATCGAAGTCTCTGTTGCTGTTTGACTGGTTTTGAATATCACACAAACTAACATGAAATATTCTTTCAAATAAAATAAAAAATATATGTATCTGATTTCACAAAACTTATTTAATTTTAAAGTTCGGACACTCTTAATGGAAAACCCTTTGGTTATTTTTTTTTTTTTTTAATGGAATATATAATATGGAAATGAGAACAATTTAACAGTATATAAATGTATATATTATATATATATGTTTATAAAATAATAATTATATTTTCTAATATAACATGTTGATTAAAAATATTAAATAGAGACTTTATCTCAACATGTTTTAAAATAATCACTTAATTTATATCATTAATGAAGTTTGATTAAAATCATTAAGAGAAATATTGATCACAATTCAATCGGTAATTCACTGGAGCTACATGCTGATAATGAGGAATCACTGGAATCTGGAGAATCTTGTTTATCATCATTTGATAGTACATTTACAATGCTACATGATGGTTCTTCGGGTAATAAACTATGTTTCTCTGAAATTTTTGCATGTAATTCTTCCAATCGTTTTAGAATTAATTTATATTGAAATGTACCACGTTCATCGCGAAATGGATCCTAAAAATATTACATTTTATGATATGACACTATTTAACCCACTGATTGATATTTTTATCTTATACAAGATATAGACGAAAAAATTCTTTTGATGAAACCTTGAATTCAACTTACTATTATCGAAAAATTAAACACATTTGCCACTTTAATTTAATCTTAAGCACTTTTATTCATACAGAATAGCTCCAAATTGAAATTTCCCGTCAGTAGATTTTTTGATCAAATAAACATTTATATTTCAAGCGATACTACATATATTTCGGTCAAAATTACCGTATTTATTGACTTTTGTTGAAATTGGAGAGAAGAAAAGTTTCTAGATTTTTTGTAATTTTGTAATTTTTTGTATTTTTCTTCCTTTTTCTTTTTGAAAAATCACAAACAACTTTTTGAAAAATTTTATAATAATCGGTTCAAATTTGATGATAATCGGTTTTTAGAATGAACTAAATTTTAGAGATTTTTTGTGGTATTTCAAGGACTACTTTCTAGTCGTCAAATGAACTGGAATTAGTATTTTTATGGTCTACTTTACCAAAAAATTTGAATAAAACAACAAATGAGTGTCCAGTTACTCAAACTGTTACGTTAAATTTGACAATCAAGGTTAATATAAAGTAAAACATAACGGATAAAATACTCACCACCATTTTCTGTCCATCCAAATGCAAATTATTTTTAGCAGTTTCAACGTAATGATCATAAAATTGTAAAAATGATTTTTCCATGACTTTAATAAAGCATGTTGGTATGGATAATGACGTTTCATTTAATACCATACCGATCACAGCCACTCGCAATGTTTCATGTTGAATAATTTCATTGTAACGTTTTGCATCTCCTACACACAATTCCTGCAGTATAGATTTAATTATGATTATCAACAAAAAAAAATTTACGTACGAGGTGGGAAAAAAAGTATAGATAGAAACCTATTTTCAAACATATATTTTTTTAAGAGACCCCTTTCTGTATTCGTATAAATTGTACACTTTTTACGTAAGAGTAGTAAATTCCTCACTTTTTCCGTAAATATAATAAATAACACACTTTTAATGTAGGTATACGTAACAAAAAAAAATTTAAAAAAAACTCTTCACTTGGCCATAACGCCTTATCACTAGGCCCGATGAGAGGATGAGAGAAGGGGGACCGGTCTTTGTAAAGGACCCTTCCGTAAATCGGAGGTACTGAACTAATTTTTTGTTTTATTATTAAAATCAAGTGGTTTGACAAACTTTTCCTAAAAGCAAGTTTCTAATGCGTAGTTCAAAGTTGAAAGTCACAAACTTTTTTCGAATTTTGCGCGCAATTTGATGGATTTTGGACTTGAATTTTGATACACTTATAAAAAATTTTGCAGCCCAGAAAGGAAGAAAAACGCATCCGTAATGTGAACGAGTTAGAATGTGAATAAATTATTTAATGTTTACTGTTATAATTATTCTAAGGTTCGAATTAAACAGTTGAAGCCAAATGCTGGACGACTTTTTCCCCTCTATTTACAATTAACACCTGGATACATAAATTCATGTTCATTGTGACTAATGCCTATTTCAATGAATCAATAAAAAAACAAGGCGTAAAAATTTTTATAACAAAAGGATTGGGAGGAGGAATCCGAACTTATTCACCCCCCGAGCTCGGATTTTCTATCAGCAGCCCGCTGATAATTTTAACTTTTTATTTAAATATTCGGTGTTGTATTTTGAGAATAAAGAAAAAGTAAATCAAAATTTAAGTGCCCCATTTTTGCAACTGATATAATCTAAGAATTTTCGTTTTGTAGTTTTGTAGTAAGAATTGAATCTATATTGGTTTGGGTAGTAAAAATTGGTAGTATGACGAGCAACAATGTATTAGTGTGTGCAAGTCCATTACTTAATATATTAACAATTCAGATGAATGAATATTCTGGCATTTTTAATCAACGAAGTTTCCGTAAAATTTTTCCCGAAGAGTTTCAAAAAAAAAAAAAAAATGTATGAATAAATACTAACGTTATTAAAACCCGGTTCATTATGATATGGTTTTTCATTTAATAAACTCTGTATAGATATTAACAAACTTGATAATTGTTGGGCCGGACTCCATGCAGGTCCTTCGTATGTCCTAAAACATAAAATTTAGAAATCGTGTTTTATCTGCAGGAATAGGTGTATCTTCAACTTAAATCAAAATCTACATAAAAATATTTTTTATTTCAATATTAGAGTGAAAAAATATTTTTTTTAAATTTACTTAACTTCACGACTCAACTTTCAAAATTCCTTGATGAATTTCGATTTTCCAACATTACTTATCATACTTTTCTCTAATTATTAAAAATTAATATAGTTTAATGTCGTTAAAGTCTTTAGAAGGCAAAATTTTTGGCTAAATAAGATTGATTTTTTTTCATACTCTTATAACTCATAGAATTATGGACGGGTTTACGTTAAATGATCGTGCTTTTTGAGTACTAATTACCCTTAGTGACTAATTTTATATTGATATTTAACCAAATCGAAAACAAAATTATTATATTGTTTATGACCTTAATTTAATTCGAATTACGGTGCTTTAATCGATAAACCTAAAAAATAATATTTAAAAAAATACATGTCTTGGTTTATAGATTTGTTAGACTCATTAGGACCCAAGATAATAAAATTTATTTGACAATTAGATAAAAATTTTGTAAAAAATTTGCCTGAAATTGATTCGAGAATATCCCAAAAACTATATATCAAATCGTCAAATGAACCCGATTTTTGTATTTTTTGGGTTTAAAATTAACTTAAATACTGAATTTTATCGAAAACGGAGACCAAAAATTTTTCTTTTGGTAATTTAGATAAATACAATTATCTAAGGTAATTTCAACCCAAAAACGTTGGATCTTGTTGTGGTTTTATTTGGTAATATCTTAGGGATAAATTTTAGATGGAAATAAAACAAGTACCCTAGAGAGTATTTGTAATTGAGTTTCAAGTCTTCCCCTGCTACGTTTTCAGGTTAGCAACTACCTACTTCAATATATGTACATACAAAATAAATATTTTCTATTTTACTTTCGAAATATCTGTTTTTGGCCAATAAATCAAGAGATAAAATTTGTTAGAGATTAAAAAAATACAACTTGTGAATTACTCCATCTGACCCCAGAACTAAAACTAGGTAAAACCAATTAGAAAAATAATTCTCTGTAAGTACGCAAACTTTTACGGAAATATAGTTTCTATATTACGACTTTTTTTCAATAAAAAGTACAGAGTTTAAATTCATTTTGGTTAAACAATTTTGGGCAAAAGTATATTCAATATTTAAACCTAGTACAAAACAAGGAAAACAAACAATTGATTGAGTTAATTGTTGAAATACCATGTATAGACAGTGTTGAAGATGCAATCGTTTGTTTTTTGACGTCACGTAAGTTAATTAAAAAAGATATTCACTTTTAAATAGCCACACACACATAACTGATATTCCCATATTAATACATACTTGTGATGAAGTGAATTTATTTCCAGGATTCGCGAATGCGAATGTTAACTTTCAAATGACACGCTCACAAATTCTAATGTTAATAAATCCTAACAACTAATTAATCCTTATATATTATTTCTCCAGCATGTTTTTTTCTGTTCATTTCTTATCAAGCTTATCATTACGCTCACGACCTCATACGCTCATTTACGCACTCGGCCTCACTATTTACGTCCTGAGTACGCTATAAAAATTTCATCTTGATATCTCTTTTCGTTTTTGAGTTATCGTGTTGACAGACAGACGGACAGACAGACATACAACCGGAAATGAACTAATTAGGTGATTCTATGAACACTTATACCAAAATTTTGTTCGTAACATCAATATTTTTAAGCGTTACAAACTTGGGACTAAACTTAATATACTATGTATTTTTCATATAATTATACATGGTATAAAAATATTATAAAAGAGAGTATATATAGATATTTTGTGAATATCATACTAGTTTTTGATGAATTATGTATAAACTTACCCAAGTATACTAAGGCAAACTTTTCCAGTTTTATATAAATTCGGATTAAATCGTACCGTTCCACAATGCGTGGTCATAAAACGCACTTTTGGAGGTTGAATTGGATAATCAGCTGGGCATTTTAAAATAAAATAAAAGAAACCACCTTCATATGGAGTATCATAAGGACCAATAATTAATGCATGAACTGTCATAAAATCGGATTCATCGCTTGTCACAAAAATTCCCGGTGGTGGATCCGTAAATAAAGCTTTTAAATCACTGAAAAAATGAAGGTTTTGAAATGTTTTAGATTAAATAAAAATTTTTCCAGATTTATTGTATTTGTGTACCGTTTAACGCGAGTTGTAGCTGTCGGTGAAGGATGAAGTCCATCGTGAGTAGTCAAAAACTGTGCCAAACGAAGCGATTCGATTTGTTTTAAATCATTTAGTAGTTTCTGTTGACTATTATTCAATTCATTTGGTTGACCATTATTCAATTCATTTGGTTGACTATTCATTTTGAAAATTAATTAATTCAATATTCATTGATTTTTCATTTTTAAAATTAATAATATGCAGTTTCAATTTTTGTACATCTTTGAATTAATCTAGTAGGTTTTTGCGCTTACATTCTGTTGACGTATCATAAAAATTTTAAAATGACATTTTTAATTTTATTATTTATAAGTGCTACCAACTGAAATTTTGAGTCATAATCATAACAAGCGTTTTGGTTAATCCAACCATTTTAACTGATTCGGTCTCTTTTTAAAAACATATAAAAGACAAAGTTAAAGAATGGGATTTGGATAAATTAAAGCGCATGATTTCCATTTCGTATATACCGATTGTTTTTAAAGTCATTTTACATATTGAACTGTTTTTTACAACGTTTTTTGAGCTTTTGCGTAGGTCCAGGTATCTATAAGTTTTATAAATATTTGATAACTATATTTCTTGAAGAAATAAAGTCACTGTATGCGGCTGAAACAGAGAATTATTTCACTAGGGTTAAGCTTCATTCAAAAGTTAAGTGGTATAGAAGCTAATATTTGCTACGTCGCGTAAAATCCTCTGTGCCACAAAAATCGCTCAATTAGTATATTACTCTATGTTAATTCGTTTGTTTTTTTTGACACGGAGTTACATATGTATGGCGTGGCAAATGCTGGCTTTTGACTGTGGTTATTACATTATACCCATCGCCAGCGTTAAGTCCAAATGCCGCTGAGATAAATAAAGTATTCTATAGTTACTAGGATAAGTTTATTTTTAGTGGCGAAGAGTGTTTTATGGCGATATTGGCTATGGTTAGATTATACATATTTCAAAAAAATTGATAGACGTGTCCATGAAGCTTATAAGATAACCTTCTTCTATAACCTTCATGGACGTGTCCGAGTTCATTTGAAATACGCAAGTAATGAATTAAAGACTCATTTTTAGAAAAACTACGAGCGATACTCAGTTGTTTTTATGACAAAAATGAGTCATTATAAAAATATATCTCCAAAACCAAAATGAAATTTTGTTTTCGTAATAAAATTTGGCTGTAAAATGATTTTGTAGACATTCGGTAAATTGTAATCATTAAGCAGTTAAAAGGTGCGTTATTTCCAACCGCATTCCAATTCGCAGAAATTACTATGATTTTGATAAAAGTAATGGGTTGGTTTCCCACTACTATATTTTATCTATGGGGTTGGTATTCCCAACTACGTAGAAACTATAGCTGTGATTTTGATAATGATAATTACTACATTCTAAATTACTTATAATGAAGTCACATCTTAAAATAATATTTACAAAGAATTAATCCTAGTTCTAGAGGCGGATTAAGTAAATTTCCGTCCACATTAAGCGATACCAAAATTAACGAAAATTGGATTTATTTGAACGTATTGCCTTTCTATTTCATATTATAATTTGTAGCCATTTGCGTGAATTTTAAATTTAAGCTCTGCGCAGAAGATATCTTGAATACTGTAATTCAGAACGAATTCAAATTAGCATAATAGATATTTTATGAGAAATACCCGTTGACCAAAAATCATAAAAATATGAAATATTTAATATATATATATATATTTGTTTTTTATCAATTAGGGATAAAAAATTTATTTAAGGTAATTTTTACCCAACAATTACGAAAATTGGATTTATCTAAACGTATTTTCTGTCTGTTTCAATATAGTTCAAATTGTCATTAAAAAAAGTTCCCGTAAAAATAAAATTAATTTTGTATCGGGAATTTTAGCTGCAGCTCCCAACCGGGCTTGTACATTATGGTATCTAAATTAATTAACCCCTTCTAGAAGTTGGGAATCTTTATATTTATAAAAACATCAATTCTAAATTGAAAAAACTTTTATTAATAAATCTAATAACACAATATTAACAGATAACCATATTTTTCTGGTACACGCGTTAGTTTATTATAAGTTATCTTCCATCATTTAGACACGGCGTGACGACCCCTATAGTTAATTACTCTACCATGGACTTCATGCGTAAATCTTTGACAAATGATGATAGAATTAATCCAACTGAAATTAGAAACATAACAATCGTACAAATGTGCTAGGCGAACAGAAAATTAAGCCTGATTTTGATTTATGTTTGTCCGAAGAAATGAAAAAATACATTCGATAATAGAAAATGGTCGAGACTTATGTTTAAATGAAAATCATCAGTACTTTAATTTTGATAGTCAGATACCTAATAATCAGTTAATTTCTTTCTGGGCAAGCAGACCGGTGATTTTTAAGTACTAAAAAAATAATTGAAGTATTTTTGAGGTCCTGATAAAGCGGTACTGTCATAATTATGATAATTATGTTAAGAAAAAATTTAAGTTAATTTGAGTAAAAATATTTTTTTAAATTACCGATTAAAAAACTGGAATATATGCCAAATATCACATAGCAGGGAAGATTTAAATATGCAAGCATACAGCCTTGAACAATTGCAGAAAAAAAATGTACAAAACCATTGCCTGTACCTCTGGAAAAATTTAAAGCTAGAACCATTATAAATAATTAATACTGACTATTCGATGAGTGCAGAACTGAAGTAGCGCCAGAGGTGACAAATTTACCAACTTCATAAAAAATAATTCCCATTTATTAAGAAATATAGATTATTATTATATGAATAATAGAGCTTTTCTGTAAAAATATTTTACCGCTTAATAATTACAGTTAAACCAGGTTAAGAGAGAGTTGAAGGGACCGTGAATTTGTTTTCGCTTATAGACATTTCTCACTAATTTTATTTAGCTTATAGCTTATATTTAGAGAGGTCTAGTTATAAACATAGTAAAGCATAATATTTATTGTCATATACATATCAAATGTTGAATTGTCGCTTATAGAGGTACAGACAAGAGAGACTCTCAGTTATAGATGTCAGGGTAAGAAAAACGATTGTCACTTATACAGGTTTTTGTTTTTCACTTATAGAGGTTTTTGAAGGGTCATAGTCCGGGACCTGAGAAATATTCTCACTTGTAGGGTTTTCACGTTTACCCAGTTCTCTCTTACTCAAGTTTGACTGCAGTATTATTAAATATATAAATATTGGGGGAAAAATTCTTACAATCACCATTTCCATTTAAATAACAAAATGCAATTTAATATGAAACATAATATAAAAAATTACTAGTCACTAGTTATATACCTATTGAAATGACTATAGTATCAAGTTATAAATATTTCTAAGAGATGGCGCTTGCTTTGATTCTGCACTAATCAAAGAAATAGTCCAATAAAAATGTATTGAGTCTTTAAGATGGAAAATTACATACCGTAAACGGGTTGGATATGATTCCACGGCTATAACATTAAGAATGCTTTCTGCAATAGCGAAGAAAAATGACAAAACTGCTGACACGATAATTCGCGTATACATGTGAAGTGAGAATACTTGTGCAAAGGAGGTTACTGCACACATAAAAAAACTGATCCCTAAAAATTTATAAAAGCAGAAATTTTAAGAAACTTTTTTTAACCCTAGAGTGGGCGCGCTATGAGCATTTTGCCGCCCGCACTAAAAAACCTTTAATATTTTTTAAAATAACTAGCCGTTAGACTTGCGCTTCTTAGTAGCTGCCCCCACTCTCGTTAGCAACGTTTGTCGAGAATCTGGACGCCGTCAGTGCGCGGGGGACCGCTGGAGAAGAAGGTTTCTACCATCAGGTGTCGCCCACTCACGTATTAAAAAGTATTATGTAGCATAAGAGAAAAAAAGTCAATAAAAATATTAAGTTTTCTAAAGTCTTTTGTAAACCAAAGTTTATAGAACAAAGTTGAATAAATATGTTGATTAAATATTACTTACTGTTTATTTATTTAAATCCTAAAAGAAAAAATATTAAATTGCTATATTACTAGTCAAAATGGTCAAAGAAAATGAGGCGGCAAAATGCTCCCCACGCGCCTACTGACGTTACGCAAAAAGACGCGCCCACTCTAGGGTAGTTACTTTAATGACAATGACAAAAATAAGAAATTTTTCTTAATTGATTAAAGCCGCGGTCTTATAATAAAATATTGTGGCTCATTATAAACTTTGATTAGAATAGGTGATCACTGGATTTAAGTATTGGCAGGGAGCATGTAGTAGGTGGAGGGGGCAGCTAAATCGATCGGAGCGCTGTTATCTTATATTTGTAATAAATCATGCGTTTTATTTAAAATGACATACTTGTTTACTCAATTGTTTACATGTAAATGGTATAGTAAATATAAAATTGAAATTATTGAAAAATAACAATTAATTAAACTTTTTGCATTAGAAATTGTAAAAATAAGAGACGAAATTGTACATATATACAAACCATAAACTTATATATCTATCCATACAATTATATTGATAAAGTAGTTTATGGTTACCATGGAAACAGCCTGAAATAAAATTCATGCACATTGCCAATAAATGTACTTACTCAATAATTTTCTACGTCCAAATTTTTCAATTGTTTTGTAAAGTAGAATTAAACCTGCTGTTGCACTTAGTAAAAATCCTAGTGTTAGATAAAATGTTAAAAATTTTACTTCAAATAAACACTGATTATGATCGTCGTCGAATGTTTTAAAAACAAGTAAAATATCTTCAGAAGATAACATATAATTCGGTGATAGTATCGTATGTTCAAGATATTTAACAGATTCTAGTTTTTTTACCACAGATGACATTAATATGCAAATTGTAAATAAACTGAAAAATAAAAGAAAAATTAACGAAATAAACATTTCATTGTTATAGTTAATTGCTGCAAACTTTTACATTAGATATGGTAAACCATGATAAAATCAATAATGATGTCAAGTAGTCAATACGGCAATCATAAGCAGGTTTAAGTCTTAAATAAATATAATAGTTAAAAAAAAATAAAAAACACGCTTGTATAGAAAATCCAACTAAAAAAATTTGAATTAAGAATAGTGAAAATAAGAAAAAAAATGTATCTTATTGTAAAAAAAAAAGCGTGGGGTGCCTTTTAAGATATTATCAAAATGATATTCCTTCTATTTATATCAATAAAATATTAATAAAAAGCGTGTTTTCTGGTTTTTTAAAGTATTATTTATTTTTAATTTTTTAGTTGGACTTTCTATAACAGCCTGCTTTTTAATTTTTTTGGAGCTATTATTTAATGGCAAAGATACTACCGGATATCAGATACTAAAAATTGCGAATCGTGAAAATCCTGGTAAGGATAACGGGACTAACTGTTTAAAATATTGGATTGTCATCGACCCTTGATAAGCTTGCCAAATTTTGAGTTACTCCGACCTTTTGAAGGGGAAATTAAGTTTAAGTATATTATCGTAGTTTCCTAGTAGGTACTTGTACATATTTTTAATTTTTTGAATGATTACTTATTTCCCCCCCCCCCTTCCCAATAAAAATTGTTTTCTTCAAATTTAAATGGGTCAATAAAATCCAACCCTTTTCTGGTAAATAAAAATAATATATCTTACCAAGGAAATAATGTTATTTTTAAACACACAAGTAAATATGTAGCATGTTTATATTCTTTTCGAATTAAAATTAAAGTTAAAATTTTCACTCGTTTTAATATTCGAACTATTCCTTCATAACATGTAGCTGGCGAACGTTCTTCATTAAAAAACTGTGGTCGAATTAAATCCGTTATATCAATTTCCGGTGCTGCCTTAATACAAAGAAAATAAACATTTTTAAAGAACTAATTTTAAAATCAAAGGTATCTAAGTGAATAGGTATTAGGTAGGTATCTCGTTGTCACATATTTTTTTTTAGAAAATTGAACGCTCTAAAAAAGATATCTCTTACACTTTTTCAAAAAATCTAACCAATTGATATTGAAGGTCAAAGTTTGAAGGACTGGGGAAAAATTTTATTATTCTTCTTAATTTTATAACTCGCAAGATTAATAAAACTCATAAAAACAGCAATAAATATTTTTGTAGGAAATTAACTGATCTACAAAAATGGTCTTTCTCGAAGTTTTTAAGAATTATCTATAATTAAATATGATCATATTTTATTTTTTGAATTATTTATATAATTTCGAGTTTTACGTGTCAAGACTTGGAATCTTTACAGCGTTGGGAGACGCAAGGCTAAGCGACCTGTGCATGCTCAGTGTCCACAGGAAAATAGTAGGGAAGTATACTAAATTTATTGACAAGGGGATAAACAAATTTAAGCAGCAATCTAGACCAGTTGGTACAATCTAGACCAGTTGGCGTCCTCCTTCAGGTGTCCATGATTTCAACATAATTTACACAATTTTGTTGCACTTACACAGAATTTGGAAAAAGCAGCGTACTTTCATAATCCAATTCTATCTTTCAAAGGGTAAATTTTAAATTGAACGAGTGAAAATAAACAATTGACTGAGATAACTGTTGAAATACCATGTATAGACAGTGTTGATTACGTCATATAAGTAAAGAAAGATTGCCACTCTTAGATAACCACAGTCGTGTCAAACACGACTGTGGTGTCACACACACATAACTGATATTCCCATATAATAAATACGATATAATGTGCTAATACCTAATTTGCATTCTCACGAGTAAACATCTCATGCTTAAAAAAATGATCAAACAAAATTGTTTATAAGGAACATTTACATTTAAACTTTTGTTCTATCTCTGACCGCTTACAAGATGGTTCTTGGGACCCAAGACCTAATTTATGCTGCTCATTTACGAACTCTACCTCACTTTTTACGTCTTGAGTACGCTATAAAAATTTCAATTTATTATCTCTTTTCGTTTTTGAGTTATCGTGATCACAGACAGATGGACAACCAAAAAGTAAACTTGGGACTAAACTTATATAGTATACCTTATTATATTTCATGATGGTATAAAAACTTACCGGCCAATTATCAGCATGCTGTGAACAATTGATAGCATATATATGCTTTAAAGTTTCTTTTGCTTCAATAAAATGTCTCTTCATTAATAAATATCTGAAAATTATTTAACAATAATCTATAACCAAATAGGATTGGGTTCTATAAACTGTTTAGAAAAATCTCATATTTTAATAATATTTCTCGCAAGAAACTAAGTAGAGTAACAAACGGCATGCTAAATTATAGGGGATACCTGGGACTGTTAAAAGTTAATGCTGTAACACACGATGCCATAATGCAGAGAACACCAGACAGAGCCGAAAACATTCTCCATGATGCAATTCTTAAATCTGCTGAGTGTAGAGCTAAGCTTGGAATATATGCTAATGATATTGCTAAAGAGAAAAAATTATTTTAATTATTATAATTTATTTATAAAAAAATTAATTTGAAATAACTTACCAAATGCACTCATGAAACCAATTGTCCAAAATATATCCAATAACACACCAATTTTTCCGCGACATTTCATCGACATATTTTCCATTACATATATTCTTACAGCAATTTTCGCAGTCAAATAACTATGCAAATAACTATATATGTTAATTATAATTATATTGCTAATTTTTTTTTGGTATATTGTTAATGAAAATGTTTTGTAATATTTCGTATGGATTAAAAACGCTATGTATTCAATTATAATACCTGTATCCAGTAAAAAATATGCATATAGCCAACATTGTTGAGCCCGTTGAAAATGATGCAGAAAAACATCCACAAAATGCTAGGACCAGAAACAATGTGACTGGTGATTTTCGACCCAACCAATCAAAAATACAACAATTTAAGTAGCCACCAACTGCTGAACCTAAATATTTAACTCAGAAAATTTATTCATATTGAGCAGGAATTTTGTCCAAAAAGGTATGCTACAATTCCTTGAAATCCCTTGAAAATATACATTTCCGAAATATTTCAAATAGCATTATTTTTAGTAGGAGTCGGAGAGTTTGGAGAGATTCAGCTATTTGAAATTTATTAGATATTCCCCAACATTTATTTGGCAAGATTTAACAAATTTGGCAGGTTTTCAACCTCGTTTGTTTTGGGTAGTATTTAGTCCGATCAAATATCGTATTGCAGCACGAAATTCTTGCCAAACTTATTTATATAAACAAGAATAATAAATATACACTTCTCTAAGTACCTAACTGAAGGGATATTTTTCGAAGCTTCTAGAGTTTGTGGACACCCTCAGGAGCTGTTCAAACTTAGGCATCGCCAGAAGCTGACATTTTAAGTCAACGGCAAAGTCTTCTTGGCCCACATAAGAATCTGTTGCCTATGGTCAATGAAATAGTAGTTTGAACTAAGCTGGAGAGATTATCGTTTCACAATACGTTTTTGTGATTATTTCTAAATAGAGGTTAATAAAAATTAGGTGTGTTTGGACGAACAAAGTTCTCAGTAAATTAAAAAGTTTTCATTCGAGACACTTAGTTGAGTGTACTTATTTACTTTTCTTTATCCTTGTATCAAGCACACCCAGTATCACGCATGTATTACCTAAGGAAAACAAGGCGATCACTTTTAAAATTGATGACGACGAGTATCTTACGTTACACATTGAAAATGGTACAATTACGAAAACTGACATGTAAACAATCGCCAGAGCCACATTACAAATACAGCATAATGTTACTAAAAATTTATAATACATTCCCCATCCTGAAAAAAAAATCTCAATTTAAATTCTTTGTTTTATTATTGTAATACATTTATCGGCAAATGTCCTAGGAGAAAGAAATTCTATTGCTAAATATAGAAACGACTTTATGGAAAATGATATGCAATTGCAATATTCTAGATTCTAGAGGCATCCAATACATATGAATCTTTATCGGCTGCTGTAAATAAGCATTTTAGTCAAATTAGAGCTTTTTTTCGATCACATAAACGGATGAGTTATAGATTTTAAGTTAGCGGATGGGAGCTTCAGCGGGAAAAAGTGGATTCTTTTGGAATCAAATTTTAAATTGCAATTGTTTTAATGTTTTTTCGAAAGTATATTGAAGACTGGCCAATTTTGAGTAATTCGACTTCGAAAGCCTTAAACAATTGTTATCCTCCACCTTTTAACTACAAAACTGTCAGTCAGTCTGCCAATCAAATCGACTAAAAAGCTTATTTACCAGACGGTAGACATTAAAGATTCAGGCATTGAATAATGCGCTGCGTAAAATACTATATAAAGATGTTGGACATAATACTAGACTACTTTTAGGCACTCATTTAGACATAAAACTTTCAAATTTGTATCAAATTATCAGTAAAAACCTGTTTTAAGTAAAACGGCTTCGTAATTTAATTCCATAAATCCAGAGCAGGCACAACAATGGATATTTATTGCTACTATTAAAATACATATTCTAATTTCCATTCCATATTTGACATTGTATGTAAATAAAATGTCAAAATATATAAATGATTTACTCTTGAAATTTTTTCTTGGATACCATGTGTAAATAGACTTTGAAACCAAATGAATTCACGTGGATAACGGAGGTTAACTTGGCGAAAGGTCAAATAGTTCACTTTCTTTTTTACTTTCAATTTCTAGACATATCCGCTTTTTTTATTTCCATTGGAAAATTACTTTCCAAAAATTCTGAGTCATGCTGTACTTAATTTCCAACTTAAAAGCGACGAAAATGAAATTCCCATACGTAGAGGTCTGATTGTGAAATCGTTGCTTAACGGTTCTCTGCATTCATTATGAAACATAATATCAAATTTTATGGTACTAAGTTAACTTAAGGACGTTCTTCGGGAAAGTCAAAAAAATCACGTTTTCTTAGGATCATCTTTAAATCGTGTATATGCATTCTGATCAATGTCCTTTATAAGCAGGTAAATGTATAGATTTAAACTGTTAAAATTTGTATTTTTAACATTCAAATACTATATTGGAGTGTTTTTAATGGGATATTTTATTATGTCACAAGGGTATTTTTTTTAACAAATGACAAATATTTTCCTGCAAAGAAAATTATAACAAGCGGAATTCGTTTTTTTTTTTTTTTTTTTTTTTTTTTTTTATAATATACATAAAAATACAAGTGATGAAATGAATAGCATTTCATCACTTATATTAGCAGGTTATTTTTTCAAAAAGTGATTTCCTAAAAATCTTTAGGCATCGATATTTCGAAAACTATGGTATATATCGAACAATTCCTAATTTTCGCCTAATTTTTCCTAGTTGTTACAACCACAAATTCCCACTCACAACCTGAAAACTTGAAATCGAAGTCTCAAATAATTTCATCAATGTTTTGCTTAATAATTTGAGTCATAATCAATCCTAGGGCAAGATATTAATTTTTTTTTGACGATATTTTGTTTATGATGATGGATTATGCCTAGTTTTTATCTTTTTGGAAAAGTGCAGAATTTTTTTTGTTATCGTTAATTTTTCAGAGATTTTGAATTGCTATCTGACTAAGCTTCAGTTTTTATGGAAACCAATTTTACCAGAAAACGTAGAAAATGCTCATAGAGCGCTCATTGAAAGAAACCGATAATTCAAAAAATACTTAATAATCCAAAAATAAGATTTTCATAATTTTTGGAAACGCACATATTATGTGATATAAGGCGTGAAAGAAGTGCACTCACCAAAAGTCATTACAATTCATTGAGTGTAGGTGTCTATTTCAGGATCTTACCTACAAATGTGTATCAATATTGTAGGCATAAGTAAATTTAGGCAAATTATTATTTAGCCAAAAGTATAAATTACTAAATATTGTTTTTACAATTAATGCTTACCAAAATAATTCAATAAAATGCAATCGAAAATCCCAATTACTTGGAATATCCTTCATTTGCTAGTCATTTTTGCCTTCAAACCATAGTTGTATGTAAAGAAGTTTCGATCAAAGGGGTAGAAAATAGTATTTACCTTATAAAATTGAAGTTAACTTTAAATTGCCAAAGTGGCGCCCTTATAGAAATAGATCTCCTTTCTCCTGTTAGTTGACCTAACTCTACCGAGTAGAGGAAGTTACAGTTTACATTTTGAGTATTGCGTACATACTTTCTTCTCATTATTAAGTATTGTTGTTCTGTACAACGTTGCTGTAAAACATATGTGCTTGCAGGAAAACCAGAAGGCTATTTGTGGGGTAGATAAAAATTGAAAATTTTAGAAGAGATGCTAGAGCAGAATCCCGGATGACTAGAAATTTGAATTGCGAGCTTAAGCCAGGGGCGAAGCCTGCCAATAGATAAGAGAGGGGGGGGGGTTTATCTGGACATTTTGCTAAAATATCTAAAAAGAGCAAACAGAAGTTGTGCGATTTTCTTGAGCAAGTGGCTTCATTTGACAGATATAGAGATGGTATACATTTTGCTTAATTGATTATTGATGATTCTTTAGAATTGAGATAAAGTAATCCTAATAATTTTTGAGAAAGGTTACACTTATTTACAAATATTTCTTCATTATTTTATGCAAAACGACTCTAATGGCCGCATATTCCGATTACAGTGACTGCAAACCACTCTATTCATCTATTAATACTTTCGCACTAGCTTCTTGATCGCTGACTTATTTTTACAGTAACATTTGGGTTTATATGAAGTGTGAAGCATTTTCGTTTATATAATCAGTCAACAAAAAATAATAATTAATAAATATTTTGATAAGGCATTCAAGTCTAAATATAGGAGAGAAGAAAACGCGAAAATGATAGTGTTTTAAAATTATACCTATTTTATTATTATTAATTTACCGGAAATTCGATTTGATCAATTAAAATGAAAGTTTGAAATTAAATTTTGAATTCAGTAGAATATTACATTTTTAAATCAAATGAGTACACTTTGAATCATTTTTTTGAATTTTTAGAGAAAGGCATATTTATACTTGTTAATACTTGAATTCATAGAATCGAATACCCATAGTAAAAACATCAAAATTCCCAATTAAAAGTAAAAATATTTTGTTAATTAATTGTGTGAAAACCATCATATTAATTCTAGTCAAATGATAAATTTCCAAAATTAATTTTTGCTTACGAACGCATGTAAATATACGAAGTTGTGTATGTTCCCGTGGGCTTGACTGGATACCAGTGGCTAGTCTATCATATCGCTGGTTCATATGTATATATATTTATGTTAGAGTAAATGAGAATCTGGCCGTGTGCCAATCGCTTGATATTTCAAAAAATATAACAAATATAACTATTTTCTTGCGATGACAGAGACAATCTATACTTATTCACTTTTTATGAAAATTCAATAATAAATTGATTTTCATGATTTAATTTAAGTTATTATCAATTTCAACTACCTACATTACATTTTATTTGCCAGTTTTTGGCAGACCATGTTTTATTGAAATAAAATTTTATTATACTTTTTAAATTTTATTAGTTTATATTGAACAATAATTGAATTTTTAACAGTTTTCTAACTTTATGCTTGAACGATAAAAAAATTTCAAATTTTGTCCTGTGAACTTCTCCTTGTATTTTAATTTAAGAGAACTCTCGCATCTTTTAGTATCAAAATTCCATAGTCAATTTAAAGATTAGAACTCAAGACCTCATTAAGATTAAAGTGAAATCAATACTTTTTCGCACTTCGAAGAAAATTAAAATTTTAGGTAAATGTATTTAAGGAAAGCCAAAGTCCACACAAATGACTATATTTCAAGAAACCTTACAAGCATCTGTGACTGTCCAAGTTTTATATGTTCGAAAAAAATTGAATTAAACTTTTGTTTTGGTCGCTAATGTATCTTCGTTTTGCATAAAATGGGAAAACATAATCTTCTAAGTAGTGTAAAAATCATTCCTCCTTTTTCAAACATAACAGATCAGTATGAGTTTGATCTTCTCGGCCGATATCCTTTCTAGCAAGTCGAATGCATGTCTTGCGCCACTACGCTTCTTTTGGCTACCCTCTTTCTGCCTTCATGCTAACACCGATTTCTATTTCAGATTGGTTTCCATTTCTTAGCTCCATCACCTATAAGTTGTGGTAATTTGGATGGCGCTGCAGTAGCAAAAGTGAGTGTTTTAAAGAAGTGCTCAAAGTAATAAAGACTTGGGTAGAAAACTAGTTATTAGAGAAGGATAGAGATGTTCCTATCAATCACCCTTTTGCTACATAATCGCCATTCTGGTCAATTTTAGAACAGTTACTTGATGTTTTCAGGTGAACACTTTTTTACTTTAACCCCTAATTAAGGTGGTCCTCCTAACCTCTACTCCCTTACTCCAACGATTGCTGTGCTCTGCTTAGATCTTTCTATCCTGAATTATCGCTTACTCGCTTAGTAGATTAATTATGGTACCTTACCTGGCGGCAGACTTTTTATTAGAGTTTTTACAATTTTTGATTCAATGGATATCGAAAATTATTAAAAGTGGTTATTGAAGAGTTAAAGCAAGACCAGGGTCAAGTCATACTCTTATGTAAATCTTGCTCTTATATAGATCAGTCTTGTTCTTGATCAAATTACGCATCACGATCTTTGTCTTGTCATCGAATTTGGACATACTATCATAAATATGAAACTGAAAGATTAAGACCAAGGCAAAGACCGGTCTTACTCATCACAGAAAGTGCGATTAGATTGATTTTGGCAAAATATTTCCGATTTCCAAGAATCATTTTACAAAATTTCAAAGTAAGACCTATTTTAAAATATTTAATGTATTTAGATAATCAATAAAAATATTTTCTTCATGAAATGATAGAAAATTTTCCAATATTTTCACAATTTAATTACCTGAAATGAAAATATATATAAAATACATATATTATATTCATAATTTTATAAAATATAGTGTTTACCTTGTCATTTCATTGGGTTTTATTTATAACGTTTGAATTTATAAGTTCGAATAATTTTAATTCTCGTAATTCTCGTGTTTCGTTTTGAATGCTGTGTGTGACTGTTTAGTGCAGTGTGCCCGACCAATTTACAAAAAAGAGAGTACAATTTTATATATGTGCGTGTTTTATTCGAATAATTTTAAAATTTATGCCTATAAAAAAAAAATAGTTTAATAATTTACAAACAAATTAATTTGTAAAATACAAGTGCAATTAAAATTAATCAAAAATGATACGCGTTAATAAATATGAAAATTATATAAATAAAAATTTAAAAATATTTATCAGGAATTATGTAAATATGAATCAAAATTTAATTCATCATTTTATTTAAAAAGCATAAATGTGATTATTAAAAAATTTGGATATTCTGTCTATTTGAAAAATGGGTAAGAAAATAAAATTATTGTTAAAGAATATTTTTGAAATTATATTCTAAAAATATATTCTATATTATTTCAAACAGCTGTTTTGTTAAGTAAAATAATTATTTTTTTGAATGTGTATATATTTATATAAATACAAAATACGATTTTAAAGTCATTTAATCATTCATAAAAAACTTGGGTTAAATTTAAACGCACGTGAAAATTATCAACATGCTTTTATTGCTTGACCTGTAACTTCCTAAATCCTAATAAGCGTTGCGTGCAAATTCAATTACTTATTTTGTACACACTTTTAATTTTTATATCGATTTGAAATTTTAATATGTAATTCGACAACATCCTGCAAAATAGTAATTTACAATTTGGCGAAGGCGATATACTTAGTAAAAAATAATTGCTTTATTAAATTTGAAAAATTTTGTTTTAGAAAATTAAAAAAATACGTTTTTATTGAATAACGGACTAAAAAGTACAAAATAATTTTTAGATATAATGAAAAGTGCAATGTAAAAAATCCTTGTGATGCTCGATACCCCATAAATATTTTATCTTTAAAGGTACAGTCAGGGTTTACTCTAAGGGCCACCAACCCTCCTTTTATTATATTTTTATTTTTGCACTCATTACTTAACCGATACAATAATTACAAGTGGGTGAAAAGTGAGTCTTAAGATTTGTTTACAATGTCAGAAAGTTCTGAGTTGTATATGAATCATTCCGCACAAAGGTGCTTGCGTTTCTTAGTATTTACCATTTTTTAACCATGATATTGATTCAAATTTGGAAATCAACCCTTTTTTGATCAAATAGAAGAAACGAAAAAATTACACAGAAGCCGGAACTTGAACCCGGGTACTCTAGATATCCGGCCTAGGACTTATATTTATTGAAATTTGGAAATTACCCTCTTGATATGTATGTTTATTTGTATATATATGTTTATTACAGGCAACTTGTCCTACATATATGTAATAATATAGTTTAACTCATCGCGGTAGAATTGATAAAGGCAAATGATTTTCTTATTCTTCTTTCAATCTAATTACTAAATAACTACCTTTTCAAAATTTTTTAGCTTTCCTTTTGATAATAATTCAAAAGGTAAAATTTTTAAAGGCTAATTTTTTAGCTATTTACTTCAGAAGGACCCCTTTAGATAAAACGAAATATTATTTGAAAATTCTATACTTTTGAATTTCATGTTTGTATACATATTATAATAACTACTTACTATAACTCTTTCAAATTTCATTCGCTACGTGAAATAGTTTCTAAGAAAAACTATGTTTACTGATACTGCAGACAGACAACATAAGTGGACCCAATAGTGTTTCATTTTTTGACAATGCTACTAATAAGGTTCAACAGTTCAGAGATTTTTTTTTTAAATGTTGATTTACAAATTGTGAGCCCCCTAATTTTCTTAAAATATTTTATCAAAGTTGCTGAGGTGCTATAGAAAATAAACGCCATTAACTTAAAATTTTGGGAAAATGTTCTTAAAAATGTTACGAAGACACAATTAAATTTTTTAAAAGATTGCCTGAGAGTTATGCTTGTAATTCAGAAAATAAGTTCCGTAAATTAACAATAGTTCAATAAATTTATTAAATTTTTAGAATCGAAAATGAATAAAGAAAGTGATCAAAATGTGGCATCATCAAGTAGTAACAGCAATCGATCTCGATCAAAAGATGGTACACAGCGGTCACGTAACATTCGATTACCAACACCACCGCCGGATCCAACCGCGATAAATAATGATAATACCCAAAGCTCACAGCAGAATGTCAACGAGCCATCAACTCCTCAAATTGATTTTGACGATGCTATGAATAAAGAGAGCGAACTATTAGAATATATATTATCGATATCCTCACAAAAATCACCAACGACATCCGAAGGTGATGGAAAACAACCACCGTTATTACGAACAAATTCATTATTTTCTCAAGTCATCGCAGCTGATGAGGCATTCGATCATCTTGACAAACTTTACAAGCTAATGGAACAATTATTGAATTTACGTGAACAAAATTCCAAATTACAGAAACGTGTACGAGACTTGGAACATTTAAAAAAGTTACAAGATATGAATTTAAAAATAAATTTTAATCCAGACGATAAAATCATTTTACAAGATTTAGAAGCTGACCCTGGATATGCTGAAAGTTTATTAGATAACATATTAGCAGCCGGGCGGAATGCTAGCCAGAAACGTAACTCCAAATATAAGCCGGCAAGGCTGCGCCAATCAATTTTGGGACGACCTCAAGAGCGCAGTTGTAGTGTGGCAATGGATGATAGTTACTCCCCATATCATAATAATATGTTTACATATTCCGATGGTAACATTTATTCGACGAACAAATCACCGTCATGTGTATCGAAACCAGCAAAAGTATCTAAGTGGAAAAAGGTTAAAGCAGCATTTAAATGGGAAAAAGCTAGTTCAACTGTCGGAGGTGGTCATTTGCCCGTGGCCAAATCCCAAGATAGTGGCTTAGGCTTGCCAATAATAAATAATGAAGTTGCAAAATATTTACGTGTTCCATCTATAACGGCAGCTGGACATAGTGGTGGAAGTTCTGGTGGGGGTGTTAGTCCTGCTGATTCTGTGTTAAGTGGTCAAAGTTCGCCCGGAGGTATTCGTACATCTGGAAAAGATTTGTCTATATCTGTACCAGAAACACCGGCATCTTTATCGTCAGCGTCGTCGATGGAAGATATTCAAAATCATGAAGTCGGTAAGTCTTATTACATAAGTCAGTTATTAAGATGTATTTAAACAAATTTCAAAGTAGTCTTAATTAGTATGAAGTAAATGACATAGTGAAAATAAACTTGTAGTTTTTTGAGTCTTTACAAAAGGAAATTTGTACAATTATCATTATCATTGATTAAGCACAAGATGACTTAAATCCTAACATTTCCTATTCTATTCAATCGTTTATAATTTAGGTATTAAGGTATGAGCACGAAGGCAATTTTAGATTTAGGGTTGAAATTATTTGTACGTTATTTTCAACTTTGATGATGAATTTTGTTATAAAGAATTTATAAAGATTTTAATTTAAATAGTTTTTTTTTTTTTAATCGCCATTGACTACTTTTGGAGAAATCTATGAAAACATATCACCCATCTACCGTTTTACCAAAAAAACCAATATTAAATATGCCTACTTTCGAAGTAATTTATTTATTTAAATAATCGCGCAACCCCCCCTAAAATTTTCAAAATTTATTAAGACCTTAGTTCAACTTCATATTAAACAAAAAATCAAGCTTTTTATTTAAAATTGTTTAGGTGCTCGTACATCCTTAAGCATAAAAAAATTATTAGTAGATAAAATCTATTGTTTGTTATTTTGATCCTGTTACCTATTATTTAATCGCCATATTTATTCGAAAATTCCATTAATCTTTTTATATCATTCGATATCCAATGCACCTAGAGATCTTGCCTCTTGTTTGGATTTATTCCCTGTGAATGCCGATAAAACATTTGTTATATATGTATATATATATATTGACGTTTATTGTAAATTACAATTAACAATTGCAATTTATGTAAATTCAATATAAATAAATTTTAAGTGCAACGTCTTTAAAATGTGAATTCCTCAATATAGAATTTTATTTTTGCTGCAGTTTAACAACGTACAAGAAACTAATAAACGCGTAGAAGTTTATTTGTTATTCAATGTATTTTTGTAAACCTTAGTCATATTATTTTCGCACATTGTTGTAATAAAATTTATATTTTGTATTATTATTATTATAATACAGTGAAATTCGCTTATAATATTGTATCGATATAGAGGTCTTGTAGTTCTGGAGTAAAGCGCAGTTTGATAGTCGCGGAAACGAAAACCTAATTCAGTTCGAAAAATTTGAACATGTTAGACGCGTTTGAGTGCATTCAATTCGTTAGAGCTTCAGGAAACTTTGTGACAGAAATTGATTTACAAGAAACTATAAATATGTAATTTGCATAAATAATAAGCATATTGTAATTGCATTTTAAATTGACCGTAAATACTAAATTGACAATTCGGTTAATGAAAATGATTGCAAACTTCTTACGATGAGATCGCTGATCACGAATATTTCGATAGAATTGGTCTCTGAGATACCTGGTGTCCAGAGTTAACAGGGTATGTTCCTTTCGTACAAATAACTGTACTTTAGCTCATATACTTTATGAATTAACTGTAATATTAATTTAAAAAAGACATACTTCTGATTTAGTAGTCAATCCAATATGTGGATATATTACCCACAATTTAATTGATCAGGATATTTAATATGACATAAAATAAAATTTCCTTGTACTTACTTTAAATTATCTCTATTATGTTTAACATCTGATAACTCAAAATTCAATTTTTTTTGAATAAAAAAACATAAATTTTGGACAAAAAATATAAATTGACAGATTTTAAAATGTTTTTGCATATTCTCCAAATTCATGGCAAACTGAATCGATTAACAAAGTTTTAGTTTCCAAGGTAAAATACATGTCGAATTTTAGTGTCTGTAGCACTTTTTTTGGTTTTACCTCTCAACCAGCAAACAAATCATAACGTGCGATAAGGACCATAGTTCCAAAAATAGTGTTTATTTTAAACTTGTAGAGTAAAGTTTTCAGGATATCGCCCTAAGTCCTATTTAAAGATTTCCAGCAGAACTAATATCTAGAGAACTCATTTTTTCCCACATGATAATAAAGTATCTCTTTTGTACGCTATCTTTTAATCAAAAATTTGTTCCATTTAACCAGACTTATTTACGATTCCAAAATTATGATTAAAGGGCTTATCGTATAGAGTCGATAATACTGTAATACGGCGCGGCGTTTTGTAAATAATAATGTTTTTAATTTAAACATATACAAAATATGACTAAGAAATTATTTTAAATTGTAATAAATAAAATTGATCAAATTATTTAAACGATTTCAATAAAATCAAGGCCAAATATTCTCAAAAAAGAAAAATGTCATTTTACTAAATTCTTAAACATTTTGATGTTCTTAATTATAAGCTTTAATAATTTTCTGATCCTTCAAACTTGTCTTAAGGAATAAAAGGATCACATTTTTCCGGAATAACTGTCAATGGTATCCTTAACAAGACTTGTACTTAATTCGGTAAAATCTGATAAAATGGCTCTGTAATAGGAAATAAATGGATGTCTCAATTTTTCACATGCCATTGGGATAAAAAACGAATGAGTTTTCATTTCGAAAATTATGAAAAACTAGTAGATAACCCTTTTGTTGGGCAATTTCAGTTAAATTATGAAAAACTAGTAGATATCCCTTTTGTTGGGCAATTTCAGTTAACTGAAATTGCCCAACAAAAGGGATATCTACTAGTTTTTCATAATTTTCGAAATGAAAACTGTTAAAATTTTAACACTACCGTGTTATATCCCTTACTTGATTTCGTTTATCTTCCCTTTAGTTCACATTTTTTTGGATTTTAAAATTTTGGTGTGGAAGTTTAATTTTCTTGAAAATAAAATTCAGCCCATGATACTTGCTGATAATGTAACTTTTTGTAGGTGAAATAATTTTAAGCTGTCGTGGAATTATTATTGTAACTGTTAAGTATTATAAAGTACCAAAAAAAAAAAATTGTCAGCTATAATTGTTCCACGGGAAAATACTATCGGGATAAAAAGTATGCTATGTGTCAATCCTGGTTATAGACTATCCGTGTTCCAAATTTCATCCAAATTCGTTCAGTAGTTTTTATGTGAAAGAGTAACAAACATCCATACATCTTCACAAACTTTCGTATTTATAATATTAATTGCAAATTTCTAATTTATAAATTCTACTCTAAACAAAACTTAAATAACTTGTGTAATAAATATCATTCTATTACTTATTATTTTATTCGAAAAAAGAATTTTTTTCCGGCTTCGCTGTGATCACTTTTATCACTTAACAGTGATAAAATCAACATGCAACATTGCAATATGTTTTATCAAAATGAGTGTTCAGTTTGAGCTACTGACCGTATACCACATGGCTTTCATTGGCTCACATCATTTTTATCGTTTGGTAAGAAATTTTTCGTCAATCAATTCAGTAAATAATCAATCAACGGGCGAACGTCGTCGAAACGTGATGCTTATAATCGACTGCTTTCAAAAGTAAGCTCAGAAAATGAGATCTATGATATCGAACCTAATCTATGCGATCGAGTAATCGAAAAACTATTTTAGAAAAAAAATTATATCTCATGCTAAAGGGGAAAAGGCAAATCCAGTCGATTAGTTTCAGTAAATTTTCTATAAATCATGGCTGTACAAAAAGCACAAAACACATTTGTTTTTATTCGATTCAAATATGTATGCATAATTATTATTATATTTATACATTGTTTATAATAAAATTTTGTTTTTATGAAAATAGGCCAGTGTGTGGGATGTAACTACATTATCACAAAAAAAAAAAAAAAAAAAAAAAAACAATAATAATAACAACCAAAAAATATTTAATAATAAAATTTTACTATTATTTTATTAAGTATTTATAAATTTCTCGAGTTTGAGTTTAATTATAATCAATGCAACATCAGTCATTTTATTTGTAAACGATGACGTACTGAAATTCTAAATTTCAAACTGCATTTAACATAAAAAAGTCAATAATATTTAGTATTTGGAACAAAGTAATTATAAGAAGAATAAATTGAGACGGTAGAAACATAGTGATCCAAGTAACATTTTTATGATTATGAAAAAAAAAAAAATGTCTTAATAATTTTTATTGTGTAAAATGTATACAAGTAAATTTTAACCATCGTTGATTTAATGGATAAACAACACTCAGTTAAATTATTTTTATTTTAATAAATAATATTAGTTTTTACATATTTCCAAATCTAATCTGTATTAGGTAAGAGGTTGAGATTTCTCGGAAAAAATGATGATAAATGTTACTAAGATGAATGTGGTACGGAAAAATTATGAACAATTACGTTAATCATAACAAAAAGGGTACTTGGATCACCCTAGTTCTACCTACCATCGTCAAATATGATTTCAATGAAATAATGAATAGTAAATCGAAAAATGTTTCTTGAACATTCGTATACAGCGGTTCGGGGAAATTTTTAAATATGCAAATTAATGTTTGGATTAGAAACTTAGTCAAATTCTACTGATGAATAGCAAACGACATTTTCAAAACCACTTCCTTACCAGTTGTATCTCGGAAAGAAATGCATCGCAAAGAGTGGAAATTTTTATAAATATTTGTATCCTAAATTCCAGCAGTAATTCTCTAAAATTTGCATCCTGCAGATTATACTAAAGAGACAAAAAAAATTACACTTATGAGCTGTTTTATTATTTCTGCGCTCTGAAAGGTGATCAGGCAGTCTTCTTGAAGAGTTTTGTTTTGCTATTTTGCATACCAGTATCTTTTAACCGCTATTGATTAAAAATTAATATTTATCTTGGATACCAACATAAATTTGGGTGAACAAAAATCATGGAACTCGCGTCATCGTCGGTTTGTAATTGAACTACTCCTAAACGGTTCGACTGATTTGGATGAAATTTGTGTATGTGTTCAAAGTGGTTGCGAGGATGGTTTAAATACACGTTTAAATTCGGTCCACTACGAAGTATTTTTTAGGGTTCCGGACCAAAAAATTAAAACCCATAAATTAAATGGTGGAAACGCATATAAAAAATACTTTACATTACATCTTACTATTCAAATGTATTTATTTGCACTTGTGCACCATATTTATCTAAAATTGTGAACAGCTATTTGAATAGTATTGAGGCATTTTTTATTATTATTTAGGTATTTTGAATAGGTATTTACTAGAGCTATATGTGAGCACAGCGGGCTCCACTGCTGAATGCTCCAGCCAGACCAGTGGCAAGTTATGCCAGAGTTTAAAGTTTTCACTTCCGTCGACAGTACCCATGACCGACTTTTTTTTTTAGGGCTTACAGTTTTACAAGAATTTTTATATTATTATATAATTCCCGTTTTAGTTCACTTACTGTTATCGCATTGGGCTTGCATAATATTAACAAAAAATAAGCAACAATTCGAAGCTACCCAGACAATATCAAAGTTTTTTCTTTCATTATATCGGAAAAAAAGCGGAAAAAACAAATTGACCCCTCATTTTATACCCTTGAATAGTATCGGATCAAATCCCTATAAAAATATTAACAAAAAATCGATAAATCGAAACTGGCTGAAAATTTGCAACAAAGCATCTTTTATTAGCTCAGAAAAAAAGCTCCATAAATCTAAAATTTTGTACCTAGAGAGTATTTTTAGAAAGGGATTCATATTTTGTTTCCTTACTTAAAACAAGGAATTTAGCCACAATTGATTTCCCAGCAGCGTGTGATCTTATCAAATTGACAATGTGGATATATTTATCATTGAATAAATCAGATAATGAAAATAAAATTTATTATACAATCGCATAGTATATTTTTGGCTCCAATAATGATTAAAAATCGATTGTGAATTGATTTTTAAATGTTATATTGATAAAATGTATGTGTATTTAATTATAATTTTCTAACATATATTTCTCACACGTGCTATTGAAGTTTTAATGAGTTTATATTTGTGGTTTTTTTTATTTTATATTATTTTTATTTTTGAAAACTAGTAAGAATAAAAATTTGTTAGAATTAAAATGACCTTCTAAAAATAAATACAAAAAAAAAAAAACATTTGCAACGATTTCATGTTCTAATTACATATATTTTTATTACATTGAACTTTTTTTTAGATATTTCTTGACAGCATCAAAATAAAAGTAAAAGTATATTATGACTTGTATAGTCAAAACGATACACTAAATAAAGTTAATGCGTTTCGACTTTTTTTTATGAATTATGTATCAAGTTAGTCAAGGTCAGACCCGTGCGCACGAATTATCCAAGGGAGGGGTCCAAATTTTTGCTCGCCATCTTAGGTCATAAAGACAATGTAATATTTCATTTTATTGAGAAAGAGACAAGCAAAATTTGATTAATTATTGCGATGATTCAAAATTCGATCTATTCTCTTCAATTGAATCAACCTGTATATTCAACCGATGAATCTGTTATGACGCGAACTTTGGCTTCCGCTCTTCTATGCCGTTTTCTTCGCAGATATAACACATAATGTTTTTGAAAATTTTACTGAACTCTTCTCTAACGTTTCCTCTTCTTTTAATCAAAATACGTTTCGCAGAATCAACCAGCTCGACATCCTCGTGAAGATCCAGGTTTTCTGTTTGAAGTACACGGTTCAAATACAAAATCAAAGAATGTACCGAGCTCAAAATATGCATGGATATCTGATTTGTCAGTGGAAATACGTCTCATAAATGGTTGCATTTACAGGAATATATTGTTAGTTCTAAACTTATGTGAGCAAGTTCTCAAAGGGAGGGGTTTTGACCCCCAAAACCCCTGCCTTGCGCACGGGTCTGGTCAAGGCAATCGATTTGGCTTAGGAAAATATCATATTATTTAAGAACCAATTACTGTGGTGTATTTAATTTTGGGAAGTAATAATTTATAATTTTATTCATGTGTAGGTATATACAGTGAGCCTCAAAAGTCCTTAAATTAGATTTGTATTATTTGTATAATAGTCTAGTCTGTCTATTTTGAGCGCAATGTAAATTTTTTCGTAAACGAGATACAGCAAACCAATACATGTGAAAAATCGGAAATTTTAATTTTTTTTTTTTTTTTTAATTTTCCATAGAATTCAATGCAATATTTATTTCTAAACTGACAGTAGGGGGTCACATAAAAATGGGGGCCAAAGTTGGCCAAAACAGTTTATTTAATTTTTTTAAAAAGGCTTTGTATCAAAAAAAGTTTTGTGTAGGTAGCTATTTATTTTGAATCAATCTTGCCCGAATCTCCCGAATGTTTTTGAAAAAAAAAAATTTCAGATCGTTTTTGATCAACATAGGCCGCCATGTTCTATGTGATCTCCCTTCTGTGTTGGCCCGAAAAATGTTGACAGACTAGACTATAATGAGGATGGCATACGTACCTTTGGTTGACAACATTTAGTACTCTAAGCTTCGAAAGAGGACTCTCAAAAATTTTATTTCAAGAATCTTAAAATTCCGCACCGATATCGAGATATTACTGTGATGTCCAAGCAATTTTTAAACATACTGTACATGTATTCGTTAAAAATTGAAAATATCTGTTAGGACATTTATTGAAAACTTTTTATAGGTCGTATTTTTAAACTTAATAAAATAAATAAAGTCAAGTGCGAAGTGACATAAAAAAGTACCTAATTGTATTTACATTACGATAATTATCAAAGTTACGACATACAGGATAATTTTTATTAAGATCAAAAAGAAAATTTTCGTTGCAAAAGACTTGCGCAAAGCTTTATTTTTATATTTTCAGATATAGGTACGAGCATGTACCTACTAATATTTATCTGATAAAATGAAGCCTAGACAGTCGATACCGAATATCAAATGTTTACAAAGAGACAACTTTTTCACTTTTTAAAGGAAGTTTTTCAGGTTTGTTTCGATAGAATCGGGTGGGTAACATCAATTTAAATCTCTTTTGAGGATGAAGGTTGTTGTCTTACTTATTCCATCTCATGAAATACACACCGAGGATTTGCGAAAGCCTTTATTATTATACTTTCGCAAATCACCGGTAGGTATTTCATGCGGAGTACCTAATGTTTTCAAATACTTTGTACTATCAAAAAAATTTATAGTATGAAAAGATATTGTATTGTTGTTTTACTAAAAGGCAAGAAGAGTACTGTCTAGATCTGGTTACTTAATTAATTGTCAATTGTTCGTCCAGCTCTCTAGTTGGATGTATGCAGACGTGGGCATGTTTTAAACCAATTTTTGCTGCAAATTAAATTTTGTCAATTTTAAATTAAAACATTAATAATAAACTGAAAAACTGATTAACATTATTCGAAAAGTCTTTATAAAAACATTTTGAATATATTATTTATTATAAACGATGGCCTAAAAATAATATTAAGGAAATTTGCTTATATTATTTATGAAATAAATCAAAATTTTATTTATTTTTCTATGTCGCTCTAATTTCTTTTATGCTTCTTTTTTATTTATATTCTAGACATTATTAGTCTACAAATTTATATGGAAAAGTCAAATTATTTATGGTAATTAAATTATAATTTTAGATAAAAAGTATATAATTTGTTTGTATTTTAGTATAAATTTTAATAAAAAGATGAAAAACTTTAATTATACATTCTATATAAATAAACTTTTCAAAAATTATATTCGATGCTATTTTGAAATATTTTTTCCTAGGTAGGTATTTTTTGATTTATTAGTTTATTAGCTGCAATCTAATGGTCTAATTAGCAGCAGCCTGTTGAAAAATTTTCTTAAAAAATGAAAATTATTTGAAACTGATTTTTGAAACGTAAAGTCTTAATTTACTTGTATTGTCAAAATAGTTTTTTATTAAAGAATAATATGAGAGGGGAAGGGAAGGCAAGTTTGTTTTCCATTGCGTACCTACTCATTCTTTTTTCTTGTTTTGAAGTGCCAAAAATCTACTATATAATAACATTAACAAAATTTTCAAAATATTTGTTTAATTTTTCTTGATTGCAAATAATGATTTTTCTTGGAATTATTTTCTCTTAGTATAGACAATTTTTAAAGAAATATATATAAGAATAAAATTAACTCAAGTTTAAATACAATTCTTTGAAGATGTTTTATACCCAGACTGTTTTATATAAACTCATAAAATATATTATGTTTTATAAATATGCATAAACCTTAGAATATGCTCCTGTTAACGTTTTTACATAATTTTCCAAGTTGAGAAACTTGAGCAAAATACCCTTCACTTTGTAACTTTCATTAATCTTTTGAAGACAAAGAATTAAATAAAACACACAAATTATGTTTTACGCTGATTTTCGCTAACTAGTACGGGTATAATTGTCTTCGCTACATTATTTATAGTGTTATTTATTTTCTTTAGTACAAAATATTCTCATAAAGGAACTTTGATTAAGATAATATTCGATGTACCTAATATAACACTTCAATTTAAACATATTAAGAATTAAGTTATTTTTCGATTTTTAAAAATCAAACTCATTTATTCATCACTGTTTACTCACGAGGGCACACATTAGATGCAAATTTTATATTATGTATTAATATGGAATTATCAGTTATGTATGTGTGACATGTATAGGTATATGTGTAATGTGATAGAGTAATCAACACTGTCTATACAGGGTATTTCAACAATTAACTCAGTCAATTGTTTGTTTTCACTTGTTTGCTTGTTAAATTGTATTAGTATTTGTAAACAGTAAATAAATCTTTACTTAATTAGACAAGCAGTGAATTTTGCTATTATAATTATTTTTATTTTAGGATTATATTTGAGAACTTTGACCTAGACCCCCTGTTATTGCATTCTGTGAATAAAATTATCTTAAAGTGTTTGATATCAATAAGAAGTTGATAAATGCATAAATTCTTGGCTATTATAACCTTTTTATAATATATTAATAAGTTACTAATAATTTCAAATGCACATTTGTACATAATATTTACAAAATTAATAGAGGCTAGGCATACTGCCAATTTATAAAATATACTTTAAAATTTGTTATAAATATTAATAATATTATATATATGGTTTAATTTATTCTTTTATTTTTGTAAAAATATAATTTAATTTAAAAAAAAAATTTATTTTTGAAGCATATAATACTTTTAAAATTATTGCGCAATTTTTCATTTAATCAAATTTAAAAAATATAAAATAAGTATAGTAAAAAAACTTTCATTAATTTTAATATAGTTTAAGAGCGTTTTCAGCTAGGTAGTAACAGTATACATTGACTACTTCAATTTCCATTGACTACTGCAATTTGTTCATATATAATAATTTTGAGGAAGCGTTAACTTTTTAATGAACCAATTTAATCGTATTTTGAATGAAAATTCATTAAATTAATTTTATGTTGGAATTTTCCTTAGATAAATCACAAAAGGATATTTCAATAGAAAAGCCAAACCGTCAAAGGTTTTCAACATGCTCTGATGAAGAAAGTCTTCAAGATCAACGTAGAAGTAAATCTTTTGATGAGGATACAATTCTTGGAAAGGTATTTAAAGTACACCTTTATGTTTTGCTTACAAAAAAAATCTAAACAAAAAATTTATTTTGCGACCCTTAAATTAAACGTTTTTTAATGGGATGCGTAATTATTATAGCTTTAGGAGTAACGTAGTAATACTTGTTGATTTATTTTTATTTAATTATTTGTCGTGCCTCATTTTTATTATAAAATTTCTTTTCTTGACCCAAAAATGAAGCACGATCCAGAGTTTGCACAAAGCCAATCAAATAACCAACTTTAAAGTATTTTACGGTGTATGGGTTGACAAATTAATGCGAACATGGACATAGCTTAAGAGCGTATATATACTTTTGTCCAAAACCCAATGGTTAAGGAGTTGTGGGCACTTTTGAATTTAATAGATAAATTTAAGACATTGTTGAGTACAGTAGTTTAATATTTTATTAATTTAAAATTTTTCTTGGTAAACTTGTAGAGGGACTATTTTCGATCGTGTTAAGGATAGTTTCTTCGTCGAAAAGTTTTTGCTGTACGGGACATTCTGAATTACCTTTAGGAAAAATATTTTTTTATGCCAAATGACGATGGACATTTAAGAGCACTTGTTTATTAAGAATTCTTCGATCAGTATAATATTCCGTCATAATATTCGTAAATAAAGTGAATATCGGCATATTCTTGATTTGTAAACGTAGCTATTAATCTTAAAATTACAACTTATAAAATAAAAAACACAAACATATCCAACAAATGTTTTCGACTTAAAATTGCCCAAAGAATACGCTCTTAAGCTATGTCAATCGAGTCACGACACCCTGTATTTGAATCCCTCAAACGCAGATACTAAAGTGGATTGATAGCAATGCTTTTTAACAACTTTCTTTTTCAAGTGTGCTCTTATATTAAATTTGTTTCAAGAAGTTAGTGATAGTGGTCATCTTTAATCTAAAGAATAATTTATTAGTTCCCGTAAAACAGTGCAATTAGGATCAAAACAATTATGTTTAGATTTTCTCATTTGAAGTTAATGATACCCAGTATAAAGAATTCACTCAATAAGTATTGATTGCTTAAAAATTAAAGTATAGTAAGTAAATATTTTCTGGCATCAAGAAAATTTACTTGCACTTAAAGGACATATTTTCTTGGATCTACAGTACTTATTTTTATTGTGTATTTGTAAATTTTTAGGATGAAGATAATATATATTACACAAAACATTGGAATTATAAAATGCATAAGACACCTTGGGGTAAAGTTAAAGATATTATACAAACACGCAAAGACAGTTTGAAAAAATCGCGAGTACGAATTAATTCAAAGGCAATAGATGACAATAACATGAATTCAGAACATGGTGTTTCACCTAATCGCACACATCGACGTAGTGACAGTAATATTGATGTTTGTTCATTTTCAAGTGAAGAATTTCCTGATGTATTTGAATCACCACCCGCTGATCCAGTAACCATGAATTTCGATTCCATTCAAAGTAAGTTTCAGATATATGATCTAACAAAAAATAATGTAAAAAGTTATCTCTATCCTATACATCCACTAAATTTTCCATTAAGGCTGTACGAGCGCCTGGGCAATTTGGATAAAAGGCTTGATTTTATTTAATTATGAAATTGGACTAAGTCTAAATCAATTCTGAAAATTTTAGGGGGGGGGGTATAAATAACTTATAAAGTAGGCATATTTAACATTGGTCTTATGGAAAACCGATAGATGGATGATATGTGTTCATAGATTTCTCCAAAACTAGTCGGTGGAAATTAAAAAAACTGTTTAAATTAAAGTAAAAACCTTAATAAATTATATAAAACAAAAAATCCCGTGGTGCCCGACTAATTAAGGATGTATGAGCATTGTAGTGAGGACACAAGTAAAAAAAAATATTTTTTCAATTTTGATGGTGAACTACGTTATAACTTGACAATATAAGATGAAAAGTAAGAATAAAATTTTTCGATATCAGGAGTAATTTTCAAAATATTGAAAATTGAAAATTTTGTTTAGTTATTAAGCTTTCGATATTTCGAAAACCAAAGCATGTATCGAAAAATTTTATTCCTAATTTTCGTCTGCATTTAGTTAATATGAAGTTATAACAAAATTCATCATCAAAGTAGAAAATAAAGTACAAATAATTTCTACCACAAGTCTTTACCTTGGCGCTCATCCTACCTTAAATAACTTGCATTTATTTTTCAGATAAAATGTTTAAGTTATTGCTAATATTAAATTTTTAGGAAGAAGTTCGACAAATGTATCGAATGATAATCCAGTAAACATCGTTCAAAATTTGCAAACCAAACGACAAATGCCTTCATTGACAGTAACAATTTCAAATTCAGAGGTAGATAATTCAATTAAAACTTCTGAAATTTCCTCTACCAGTGACAAAAAGAATAATTTACCACCAGAAGTTGTGCAAAGATATCAAGATATTATACGCGCAGAAAAAATCCGACCATCATACAGGCATAATTCACGTTGGCATCGTGTGAAAAAAGCATTTTTGAATAAAAACCTTGATAATACGTTCAGAAATGTTGAATATAAATCGTTATCAACTCCTGCAAGTCCTACCAGAAATTCTTCCTTTTTCTCTGAAGGTAATTTGTATATCATATTGTGCTATGTATGTGTGTTTGAATGGATTTTATATAAAATAAATTTGACGGATTTGATGAAACTTTAAAAAAAATATTTTTTAACTACCGATTAGCCAGACATTCATTTAATTTAAATTCTTTTTAATTTACGTGTCAAAAATTTAATTTCAGATTCTGATGGTAATAGTGCGTTAAAAGAGTATCTCACTTATCACTCTTCTCGAAATAAATCACCTCAATCAATATCAAGCCAACGGCACCTACAAGAAGAAATTCAAAAAAATTATGAAGAATTACAAAATAAATTAAGTTTAGAATTTCAAGAGAAAATGTTAGAATGGGAACGTTTAAAAGCAGCCACAACCAGTAGTTGCTCATCCCAAAATCAAAATGTTTATGCAACTGCAACATCTACTGTAAATGATTTAGAAGATTCGCAAGCTACTACTGAATTAGATAGTACAAGAAAAGCAGAAGATTGTGACAGAATAAAACCTCGATCACCAAACACTTCCAAATTTAAAGAAAATTCTACATCACCAATCACAAGCAGTGATAATTTATCAGCTGAATTTAAGAAAAAATTACAAGAATGGCAAAGAATTAAAAAGGAACAGTCTACAGGACAATCTACGCCAACAAATCTGCAACATAGCGCGTCTACGAAGAAAAGAATTACCGATAATTTTCAATTTTTCAAGGCAGGTGCGACAGCCACACCACGGGTAGATGATTCTAAAACATTTCGTTATCCAGATACAAAGCAATTAAGTGAAGATTTCTTAAAAAAATTGGAAGAATGGAAACATATGAAAGCAACCAACACTGTACCATCATATTCTGGTTATCGAGAGGAAGATGATGACAATTTAAAACATTACGCTGATGCAAAACCTTCTAGCCCAGGATTCAAACGAAAAGAAACATCATTAGGATTAAAATCACCACGGCAAAGTGCAAAAAAATCAAAATTCCATGAACATAAGGAATTGCATATTTTGGAGAAAGAAATCCAAAAAATTGAGAGAGAAAAGCAGAGACTTGAAAGAGAAAGGGAAAAATATTTAGAGAGAGAAGAGAGGTAATTTCAAACTTTTTCCTATATTGATTAATTTTTTATGAAGTATAATAACTTTTTAGACTTGCAAAACTACGTCGGTCAATTGGTGGACATCAAGCGAAAAAAGAAGTTCTGGTTCAAACATCTACTGGTTTCTTCCGTTTCCAAGGGATTTCCCGTAAATTTACCCAACGTTTATATGAATGGGAGAAAGCAAGAGGAATTGGTCCTGAAGAATCAACATTAACTTTACTAAGCCCTAGTTACAAATCTATCCTTCCTCGGTCAAATACAAGAAAAGCTGAAGACATAAATCGTAAGTTAAAAATTTACAAAATAAAGTTAGAGTTTTAACTAGTTTCTATTTATAACACAGAGTCACAATCTCAAGGACGGCTGGTACGGTCAAAATCAATGGACAGTGTAGCAAATTTAACGTCAAATCAAATGACTACATCCATAACTCATCAACCGTCCAGTTTATCTTTGAATGACATGGAAGAATTGGAAGCGGAATGTTTAGCGGAAGCTCATGTTGATTCAATACCTGATCATTTACCAGATATCGATACTTTTGAAGAACCCGAAGCTGTAATTGTTGATGTAGAAGCTGTTGAAGAAGAAACTGCAGCTCCGTTAGAAGAAAATATTGCAATTCCAGTGTGTGTTACCCATACTCCAGTTTATCGTTATGAACAGCAACAAGATGATAGACTTTGGTAAGTTATTCGAGAATCGAGAAAAATTTATCAGGCTTTCTTCATTTTTTGTCAGTAATTTAGTGCATTCATGCAAAAACTAATATGTAAACTAATCTTACAAAAATTTTAGTGAGGGTGAAGAATGTCTTGCACCAAAAGTTCAAGGAGGTGATTCAACTAAAACTCAATCTAGTTACCATTTAATAGAAGAAAATATAACATTATTGAATAAATTGAAAGATAAGGAAGAAATTTGCAAACAGCTTGAATCGGACATTGAGGATATTGAAGGCGAAATGAATGATATAGAAAAAACTCACAATGAATTAGGTAAATATTTTAATTTTATTTTTATAAGTTTATGAATTGTGCTGTAGTATGGGATGAAATTGAATTTGGTTTTAGAAAAATTAGATTCGGATTCTGAAAGTGCGAAGAAAAAACAAAGTAAACTTCAGGAATTGGAACGTAAAAAAAGAAGACTTCGAAATGAAGGTGTAAATTTGCATGTATGTATTAAACTTTCATAATGATTTGAATTATTTAAAGAGAATTGAAAAAAATACGCTAGCACCGGAGTAGAACCCGGACCTCTTTGATTCATGAAAAGCGCTTTAGTCAATTCGGCCGTACGAGTTCTAGGCACTAAGTGTAATTTTTTTTAACTCATCGAATTATTATTTTTGTTTATATGCCAACATTAACTTATTAGCTGTGTTTATTTGTTTTGTTAACCCCCGAATCAAAAAAGGGTGTCATAAGTTAGATGTGTGTGTGTGTGTGTGTGTGTGTGTGTGTGTGTGTGTGTGTGTGTGTGTGTGTGTGTGTGTGTGTGTGTGTGTGTGTGTGTGTGTGTGTGTGTGTGTGTGTGTGTGTCTGTCTGTGGCGTCGTAGCGTCTAAACGGATGAACCGATTTTAATTTTTTTTTGTTTTGTTTGAAAGATAATTTAATGAAGAGTGTTCTTAGCTATGTTTCAAGTGCGAGTTTAGGGTTCCGTACCCGGAACACCTAAAAAATAGGCCATGATCCTCAAAATCAGTTCAGTTTGGGGAAGATTCTAAGGAAAAAGATAATTTAATGGAGAATGTAGAGTTCCGTAGCCGAAAAATTTGTCGGAAGTTTTTTTAAATTTAGTAAATTTCACTTGTTTACTAAACTCTTTTAATTTAAAATATCTTCAAGAAAATTAAATCTTTGTTTTAGAACTCTTTCACTGAACACAAGGCTCAGCAAACTTTAATAGCCCAACATCTGGTTGGTTCAATGCGACGTTTACAAGAAATTAATACATCAGTAGCATTGAATGTTCCAAAAAAAGAAATAAGTAGCTCTAATCAGCAGTTAATGGACGTTACTGAAATGGTTCAAGATTTATCTTCAGAATTATTACTCTTGGTAAGTATTTTCATAATATTCATTATTTGTTTTTCCTGATGACATATATTTAATTTTAGGCTGAAAAATTACAATCATTCCTAAATCAACGTAACAATGAAAACGTAAAAACTAAACATCATACAGGTAAAAAATTAACACGTGAAAAACAATGGCGATCTGTTGATTTATCCACAGAATCAACAACAATTACTCGTAAAACACGTGAAAATAGCGCAGATGCCTCAGAATTAGCAAATTTGTTAACGAATAAAATCCTGGAATTGAAACGAGGTCTGAGTTATATTTGTGCAGCTTCAGATCTAACCGCACCGCGGCCGAATAAAAAAACTGTTAAAAGAAAGAAATACAACTCAACATCCAACGAAACCTTAAGTACTAACAAAGATAAAATTCTGATTGAAAAAAGTGATTCGGTTCCAAATGTAACACTATCTCGAAAATGTGATTCCAAAAATGATGACATTAAAGTAAAAACTGAAGTAAAACGTAAAACACGTACTCGATCGAAAAATGATTTGAAATATAGTGAAAGTGATGACGATAATTTCGATGAAAATACTAAAAAATTGAATCGACTGCACAAATCACATAAAAAATCACCGGATGAAAGTACTTCAAGTAATAAGTCGTTGGGAAACTTAAATCATAATATAAACGAAACGGTTACTATTAAAAATGTATTGGTTGATACAAATCCACAATTTGTAAAATACGAAAATAATTTCCGATCAAATTCGCCAGTAGATGTCTTAGTTAAAACAACAAAAACTGTTTTTCTACCCGACGATTCAAATTTTGAAACCAAAGAATCGACTAATGAGCCAGATATTCAAACTTTACGTTACACAAATGAAAATGGACCAAGTACCTCGCATATATGTAAAAAAGACGTTCAAGAAGATACTAGTTTTCCAATGAAAAAGGACATGTCTCCAATTCATTCTCCAACTTCATTGCTTCAAAGACGACTGTTCAAATCTCGTACCTGTTCACTAGCATGTGATGAGAATTCACCTTCTACCTCAAACAAGCAGGATTTAGACAATAATGCTACCGAAAATATAACCGACCAGCCTAGAAATTTGCTACGGAAAACACTTAGTTCTGATGCAGTTGCTTCCAGTTTACCACCTTTACCACATTCTCCAACACCTTTAAGACGAGATCGAGGTTTAACAAAAGAAACTGCACCAAGTATACGTTTAATGATTGCGCGATACAATCAACGGCTCTATGAACAAGACGGAGGTAAATCACCCGGGGGTAGTAGTGGGTCAGGTTCTCCTGTTGCGTGGCGATCTCCAGTATTAGAACGAAGAGTGCGAGCACAAACGGAAAAATATCAAGAAGAAATCAAGCGTGTTTTACAACAAGGTAGTTGGAAAAAGAATGAAATTACGAAATCAGCAAGTGTGGGTTTTATTCAAACAACTGTAGTACCGCCTAAAAAACCTCAAACTTCAATGGAAGCTTTTGTGAAAATATCTGAAATACCAGATACTCCACCATCTCAAAGAAAATTGAGAGGAATTTTAAAATCTTCAAGTGCTGGGTCACTAAAAATAGATAACCAAGCCAAAGAAATAATTTCAAATAATTCTAGACTAACAGAACTCTCGAAAAATGATGATAAAAAGCCAGAAAAAAAGTTGGACGAAGATCCAATTCCAGTTGACAAACCAGAAAACATGGCTAAAGCGACAATGCATGTGAGATCACTGAGTGTAACAAATACTCCTCCAAAAATTGTTCGAAAATACGATATGCGTTCAGTTTCACCAAAAGTTCAAATATCTTCTTCCCCCGAATCAACACAAAATAGTCCTAATTCACTGCGTGCCTTAAAAATCCAACGCGCCAAAGAAGATTTTTTGGCTCGACAAATATCTAGCCCGGAATTCAGTTCACCTAAATCAGAATCTTGTCTTGACGAGGAGAGTAAAAAACAAAACAGGTGCCATTTTGATGTAAATTATGTTACAGTGCCTCATAGATTAAGTCAGGTAAGTTGTGGAAGTGAATCGAGTTGTGATAACTCAAAGCCAGATGGGTATTTAATAAAATCAGCCAGTGCTGGTATGATAAACATTGATGCAAATACATATCGTCAGCTAGCTGCATCAGAAATGCATTCACAAGGCTATGTTTCGTTGCCACGCTCAAATCGTAGCCATAAAGATATTTTGGGTGGTAAATTTGGTATATCCAGTATAACTTCGAAATTTCGTAAAGTTAAAATGAGACGACACAAGGATAAAGAAGGCAGTAAATTAAATACGATATCAATGTTATGCCGGCAAAGTTTATTTGTTGATATAAATGATAACTCCGGCGAATTACTAAATAATACAAATAATATACCGTCAACTAACCAAGATTATCCTCCAGTAGAAAGAGCGCGTAGTAAGAGTACTTCTAGTTCACCAGCATTTCAACGTCATTTATCTGATAGTAATAAAAGTTCGAGTACAAGTGGGGCGAAATCAAAAATTTTCAAATCAAAGCAATAAAAAGTGTTCCAAAAGAATTTTGATAGTTTTTAATAGAAAAATGCATTTTATTCAATAATAAAAAAATCATTTACTTCTAGAAATGTTGTATTGACCTAGTAGAAGGTTGAATTTTGACTTATTTTCTGATGCTTAAATTGGATTAACATGGATCTTTCGTTCCAACCATCCCGAAAGTATGAGTGAAAGATGAAATTAGATTATTATAAATTACAAAATGAAATAATTTTTTACAATGATGAGGATAATTATTTCTTTTGAAATTGGAACATTACTGACAAAGTGGTCCACTTGCTGTTTAATAGTACAAATTTTTATCGCCGGGATTTATCTGATTTGAATTTGAATATTTTTATTGGCCTTGAAAAATGATATATACAAATATTGGATACTGGTAGTCCAAATTGTAACTACTGAATTCGGGTCTTCTTCTGATTTTCTTCTGGCAAGTTGCAACTTCCAGTTATCAATATAAAACAGTTTTTTAGATCATTTAGATTATTAAAAAAACTTTTTGAACATTTTGATAATCAAACATTTGGCTCTTTTAGACCATCAGACAGTCGAAATGAAATGAACGACATTAGTTATCGAACTATTTTATACTACGCCATAGTATAAAATAGTTCGACGTTCAAATAGTTCGCATGTAGTTATACCATGAGAAAAATTATATTTTTGAACTATAAAGCTTTATTCTTTCACGTTTTTAAAACTTTCAACTATTAGATATAAAGCTTTATATCTTTTTTTATGTAGATAGTTAAAAAAAACACCATGTTCTTTGCTTGATATTATATGTTGCAAAACTTTACTAACTTAGATAGTAACTTAAAAAATAGTAGATGTAAGTTTTTATACGAACTTTTATTATATAAGAATATTTTTAGATAAATGTTGTGAAAATGTGTATAACTATAATTTTAAATATATAATTTTGAAAATAAAATGCTTTAATATTTAAAAAAATAAAATATCCATCTTACCTATTGAGATCCGTTTATTGACTGTTGCAAAATTCGCCAATAAAATATACAAATGGTTAAAGCTTACTTACGCTAATAAAATTATTTTTCAATTCTGGAACAAGAAATAACTTAATAATAATTCCAAATTGCAATTTTTTTCAAGTCTTTAGTTCGCTTGCCTACATGCAAGTACTGCTTCTTTGTAGAATGATTAAATGTAACGATTATTGAGTATAGTAAAATATCCCACTAATTTAAAAAATCTAAAGTAAAATTTACTACAAATACAATAAAAAACCGAGGCTCGGGCCTATTTCAATAGCTGAGTTTCAACAGTAGATTGAAAATGGCTAAACTATAGCCATTTTCCATCTACTGATGAAATTAAGCTATGGAATTTTTTTATTAACCTATAATTAATAAAAAAATACAATTACCTCTAAGCTCATAACTTCTTTTTAGTTTAACGAATTTAAGAAAAATTTATTGGGTTTGAAAGGTAGTACAAGCTTCCAGACGCCTATAAAATAACTTATCATCATAAGAGGATGAAAAACTTTTTTCGATAGGCAGAAGCTCCTGAAACTGTTTTAAGAGGAAACCTAATCTTTTATACATACGACCCTTGATCTTAGGAATGCCTGTCAAAAGATTAACATTTAAAGTATTCTAATGTTTCCATTATATTCTGAAAATAATCTTTCAGAAAAATTTGATATGATAATTACTCAACTTACAAAGTTTGCCATTTCCTGGAAGAAGGTGAGATTTGAATTATTGCATTTAATTTAATAGAGAACTTGCATGTTTTTTAATTTTCATTTATATATGAATTTGTGACCAAAAAAAAATTTATGCAAGTCCTGTATTGGGTATAATGCCATAGCGTAATAAAGCCCGAATATAAAAATTGTACTCTCTAATTTAGCTATATATATTTTTTAATGAGGGTATCACATCTACAAAATGCTTGACTTCTTTTTACTTTAATTCTTTGAATTAAACCGCATACAATAATTATTCTACGAATATTTCTAATAAATCCCCTTTAGAAACAAATGCACAAGCTATCTTAAATTACAGTTATGTATTATGGAAATGCCATATTTAGAACCTGTATAATTTTTTTATTATAAATATATACGTAATACCAATTAACTTGTCAATAACATAAATTTAGCGTCTGTTACGTTTCTAAATATGTTGTTGAAATCAGCTCATTATTAAAACAAAAAAACAAAAACTACTTAATTTATTCAAATTGTTCTATAAATTTTCACACCTTTTTTACGATAATTACAAATTTGATCATGATTTCGATAACCATGTTGTTTTATGTGCCTGGTTAACATACTGACCACCCTGAAATGCGATCAAAATATGATTATTAATATTTTCAAAAACATTTGTGTGAGCTCTACGAGACCTCTATATGAAAGGTAGAATGGAGGCGAGAATTGGCACCATTTAAACTAGGAATGTATTGCGGTTTAATCTATAAATGGAAGCTGCTTGATTTTTAGCATGTGTATGAGTAAAGCCATCAAATATTCCACCTCACAGCAAAAAATTCGGAAATTTTAACATAAATAGATCTCAACTAGAAAGCTAAAAAGCCGTGGGTATGTCCACGCGTATAACTTCCCAGCATCATAAATATCTATAAAAAATAAACAAAAATAAAAACTCGACAAACTCGAAACGACTCGACCGAAAGCTATGGAATTCTTTTCGGATCATACTGCCTTTAATACGCTTCGATTGACACCAACGAAATCGATTTCATTTGTTTGTTCGCGCAATATCGATCACGAAAAAAATGACCACGAACGCATACGTGCACATACACACACACACACACACACAAACTTCTTCTCCAAATTGGTGTTAATACCCCGTCCTGGCCATGAAACGTAAAGATATGTTGAAAATTTCGATTTCGAAAATCGGACCCATTAAAATAACTTCCTATACTGGGAAGTTAAAAGAAAACACATAGGTTTGTTTACCGGAAAAATTAAAACGTATCGAGCTTCGAATTCATAGCCTCTATATTTAGCCTGAATATGGGCGTAAAAATATTTTTCTTAGAGTGGGAATTGTAATATTACGTTTATTAGAGGGCTAAAACAAAAAAAAATATTTAGAATTAAATAAACAAAATTATCTTGTTAGATATACAGATGATTCATAAATAATATTACCCGGTTTCATCAAAAGAACTGACGAAATCAGATTTGTAATTTATTCGAGATCTTGAGGCATAACATTCAAGAAACTCTGGTTGGCCAACCTCATTATATTAGTAAGAATGATGATTTCAGGTTTAACTTAAGTTGATCAAGCATATCGGTTCATATTAAAGGCTTTACAAATCAATATTTTTTATGATTTGGTTATTTTTGGCTGATGGAGTTTGAGCATGTTGCTAGGACTTCACATGAAATTGGTCTCGTCTCATGTTATCAAGACATCAACAAGAATCACGTTCAGCCGAACATACCAAGCAAAGGTCGGTAGCTGAAGATAACTGTACTTAGTAGTAACAGTATTAAAATGATCCTGTTTTTAAAATCGTTTTTTCGAGTACATACGTAATAAAACTGAGTAGATAAGAAAAAATAAGATTCATTTTTGGATCACTACGATATTATTATGATTATCATTTCGACTCGTCTCGTGTATCTTTGATGGGAAATGATTACTGCTCTTATCCATATTCCATGTAACGAAAGTTTTATTAGCCCCACTTATTATAATTAATAAACCACCGGATCTCCGATCTTCGGATGGCAAATTTTTGGTTCGATAAATTGATTGAAAGGTAAAAATATTTTTGCGTACATGTGAATTTGATCTTAGACATGGCGAAAAATGTTGAAAACATTTTATATTTTTGAATTTCACGAGTATAATTTTTAAAATCCTGATTCATACGGTTTCTGAAATAATGACGAATTCTTAAGCACATAGCATCAATAAAAAAGATTTGCGTAGATTTTTTCTCTTCAGTTCAAATTGTATATGTATTTTATTATATCAAAACTAGCTGAAGAAACTTAGGGTGGCATTTCTTGCCATTACCCAAGGACGGCGTTTTGTGTAAATCCGGCCTTGCCTTCAGCTTTAAGCATATGAATTTTATACCTTCAACGATAGACAAACATGACTTTTTAAACCTCACATAGCAATACATAGGCCTATTTGAAAACACCCTATATGAAGAAGATTTAATGCAGATATGTGCGTGACTACATGCAATAGGATTGATATTTTTTGGTACCTCTAATGAATTAAACGTACGCTTTCCTTTTTTGTTTTACAAAATTGCTCCAAAAAACTATTTTATTTTAATTTTTTGTTTTTTGTTAACCCAAATTTATTAAAGCTACAACATTTATTAAAACACAAGCATTTAATATATAGTAACGTTTTTTAAAAACACAACGTTTTGTCGCGTGCTCTACTATATCGATGTGTCTAGACCATTATAATAATTTTAGGCACATTCTACCTAACTACAAAACTAAATTTACATTTTGTATTTTGTTTTTTTGAAAGCGTGTTTTGTTTTTAGTCATTCTAAAAAATAGGTAAAAACAATGATTTTGTGTATGTGTTGCAAGATTAAAACAAACATAGGTGGTTAATTAGAGTAGGTAATTGTGCAATTACACAATTATTTTGTGGTTGAATTATTTACAACTATTATTTGAAGATAATTTTTTAAGTAAATAAACAAAAGTGTTTACCTAACTGTAATGTGAGCCGTGTCTCGTGTAGTAATTACATTGAATTTTCTAATTTTTATTTTATATTTTGTTTAAGTTATTCTGCAACTGGCAACTACTTTCGTGTGTCTAGTTTACTATAATGTCAACCGTCTCTCGACATTTCTTACCAGAATTTGAAAAAAAGACCTTTCTAGAGGTATTTATTAGGAAAATAATACTGCGATGTTGTGAAATTTCAGTAAATCAAACCGACTCCAAAAATAACAATAATTTTAACTAAATTATATTATCGTTCTTTTTTTACTTTTTAGTGCATATTAATTTATTTTGGAAAAGTTTTTCTTTTGAAGTCGGTTTTCTTTTTGTTAAAAGTTTGTTTTATTTAAAACCTTATACAAGTACATTAAGAGTATCAAATGTTTATCGACTTTTGCAGATATTTCAAAAACGGTTAACGGCGAATTTGTCTGGCGAATCTATTCAATAATATTTATCATTTCCTAAATATTTTCTAATGAAATCACAAAAAAAAGAAGGATTTATTCTTCTAAACGCATAAAATCATTTGAAATATTATTCTAATTTTAATTACCATTAAAAAAATGTATAAAAATTTGAAGAAAAAAAATTGTCTAACGGCATATTATTTTATTTAAAAAAAAAATTACCTCTATCTTTATATCAAATTATAGGTAGATTGCTAATAATCGGTTTAGTGAGTAGTCAATCTTCTGATTGACATAACTACTAGTTAATAATATTAAATTGGCAATCTTTCTAATCAAAATGTATATAATATACAGAATGTAAAAAGGGCTGAATGATGTTTCATCTATAACAATTATTTGGTACAAAAATGGATAGATGTATAAATTGCTTGTCTTTATACCCTTGTCAGTAAATTACAATTTTCGATTCGCTGAATATAATAGTTCTATAACAAATCATTTTTTTTACACACACACATATATATTTTTGCGAAAAAAAGCTGTAATTATAATTTTTTATTGTTTAAGGATATTTTTTGTATATAAATTTCATGGGTCCGTTGTTGAAACTTTGGAAATATTTCTGCTAGGGATATCTCTTTCTTTTTATCAAAATATGATCTTTAATAATTTTTTTAACTTCTCGCTTTTGAAACTATGTTTCTTATCGCACGTTATGATTTGTTTGCTGGTTGGGATGTAAAACCACAAAAAGTGCAACAGACTCCAAAATCCGACATGTATGTTACCTAGGAAATTTCAACTTTTTAATCGATTCAGCTTGCCATGAATTTTGCAAAAACATTTTGCAATCGGTCAATTGTTACTGTTTTTTTTGTACAAAATTTATGTTTTTTCATTCAAAAAAATGAGTTTTTAGTTATAAGAAGTTAAACATAGTAGAGATAATTTAAAGTAGGTACAAGAAAATTTAATGTTATGTCATATTAAATATCCTGATCAATTAAATTGTGGGTAATGTACCCACATATTTAGTTGACTACTAAATCAGAAGTATGTCTTTTTTAAACTAATATTACAATTAATTCATAAAGTACAGAGCTAAAGTATCTATAATATTTAATTCTTTAAACAATAAAATAAGTATTAGACTCCATAAATTAATACTTTAAATTTTCCGAATTACCAATGCACACATATGCAAAAAGTATCTTGCAAGCAAACAGTAGAATTTCTCATGAATGAAAGCATCGATTTCAAATTTGCACGAATGATCCATGAGGGTGTCGAAATTTGCTGATTTTACTGAAAAGACTGACAAAGGCGTTGCAGGAAAAGAAAATCGAAAACTTTCGACACTTCCACCAAAAAATAAAAAAAGTTTTACCAGCTTAATTCGGGAATGCCTTTTTGAGAAATTCTTTTTTATAACACTTTTTATGTAATTCTATGGTTATTTTTTTAGGATAAATATGGACAACGGAAAAACATATATAGTATTTCATTGATAACTACAAAAAATAGTTTTATTAATTACATTTCTCGTCTTTTTGAAACAGAAGTTAAAAATATAATTTCCTAGGTATCCTACATATGTGAGATATGTTCATACTTTTTTTTAAATAAATAATTAGAAGGTTCTCATTTTTTAATATTTTTAATTGTAGGTAGGTATGATTCGTACGACTAGTTTATTATATCATATCTATTTTGTAAATGAGATTATAATTAAATTAATATTTCATATTTAAGAATTTTATGATGAAAAGAACAATCCATCCCTATTTAGAAATAAATTTTTGAAAGGTATATGTTAAATTGTTTGCATTGTGTACTTAGCGTCAATCATATTTTTGAACAAATTAAACTAAATCTATTACAGAATACATATTACATAGGCCCCGGTTGTACTTCTAGATACAGGATTACAAATTTGCTAGGAAAAGCTATATGAAATATACCAAGGTGTACTAAGTTTAGTCCCAAGTTTGTGACTTAAAAATATTGATGCTATGAACAAAATTTTGGCACAAGTGTTCATAAAATCACCTAATTAGTCCATTTCCGGTTGTCTGCCTGTCTGTCTGTCGTCTGTCGTCTATCCGTCTGTCATCACGATAACTCAAAAACGGTAAGAGATATCAAGCTGAAATTTAGCGTGCTTAGAACGTAAAAAGTGAAGTCAAGTTCGTAAATGAGCAACATATGTCAATTGGGTCTTGGGTCCAATAAACAACTTTTGTTTGAAACATTTTTTCGTTAACATCACTGTTTACTCGTGAAAGCGTCAATTTCGCGCAAATTGTATAGTATGTATTATATGGGAATATCAGTTATATATGTGTGACATCTATGCATGTGTAATGTGACAGAGTTATCAACACTGTCTTTACATGGTATTTCAAAAATTAACTCAGTCAATTGTTTGTTTTCACTTGTTTAAATATAGATTCTAGCTTGTTCTTAATCCGTGTTACAGATTTTCCAGCAAAAATCTATATTTTATACAGTTCATTGGAAATTTCCTTATCCTTGTTGATTAAATTTTTTTCTTAGCAGCTATGGTTTATCGCAAACATTTAAGCCAACAACCTAACTATTTCTTATACAAATACTTTATTAATATAAATACACCGGATATTCATAATTTATAATGTAATTTATTATTTTTACTATTTAGTTTTTAATATTATATTATTAATAAAAAGTTCATTCATCAAAAAACATTTAACACAAATTTTCAATAGCGCCCATAATAATATAAACGCTACACAAAATATAATAACAATATGAAAAGTAAAATATTATTAAAATGAAACGCATATAATTAGAAATATTTTTTTTTTATATAACAATAAATAATTGAAGTTTATTTGTTTGTGTGTTTAAAGTTTTTTTTTGTTGAAAACACACACAATGTAAGTAAGTATAACAATTGACTTTTAGTTATCGATATACACTGTGTTGATATACGAATTTAAGAAAGTTCTAACTAAATCAAAAGAATCTAACCAATACTTATTCTTGATCTGCTAGATTTTGAAACTTTACTTATTATCAGTATTGATCTCTCCTTTTATATTCCATCTTTATAACCTTTTTCGGAAACTCTTCCCCAATCTTCCCCAATTCAGTTTAGCGACTTGCTACATGCTCTGCGAGGGCTACTGTTGCATATAGTCTGTGTAATTGTCCCATACCACAATCTAATTTAAAGACTTGGCTCACCCCCGATGAAAATATAAATACTATGAATAATTACTAGGAGGATTTTTCAGTTTTTAGACAAAAAATCGATGTTTATTGGATTGTTTTTCTTAGAGTGCCCTTATTATTTATGACCAAGAAAAATTTACATAATATTTATTATTATTAATAAAAATTATACAGTAATTCAGTAACCTTGTCGTTTAAAGTACGGGGTAATTTTCGTCAAAACCGGTTCTGATTTTTTGCAAACTTATTTATTATGTTGGTCTAATTAATAATCCAAGTTTGTGAACACTAGCGCCGAACGCAACTTCAAAAAAATTTTGAAAATTTCCTTTTTTTCAGATTTTGGCGATTATTATCCTAAAGAACTAGTTTTTGAAAGTACCCTTTCAGAAAATGTTTCAAATAGACTAAATTTGCTAAAATATGATAATAAAATTGTCTCTGTAGAACCAATAGTTTCCGAGATAAAGCTGTTTAAAATTCATCATTTTCTCGAACTTTAATTTATTGAATTTTGAACAGCTTTATCTGGGACACTATTGGCTTAACAGAGACACTCCTAGTTTTATATTGTATCAAATTTTATCTAATTTGAAAAGATCCTGCAGATTTAAAAGTACTTTTAAAATTTAACTTAACATTATTTGAAAAGTTATAGCCCGAGCAAATTAATTCACAGGGTATATTGAGATAGAAACCACACACACTAAAAAGAAGAAGGTTTATAATAATCAAAACCAAGGTAGAATATATAGAGTTTTGTTTGGGAGTTTATAAAAATATTAAAACAAAATCTGCACGCAAGAAATGAAAATAATATTTTATTGTATAACACACAGCACAAAAAAATCATATAATATTATAAATATAACTCAAACAATAATATTATATGTATTATATGTATATAGGTAATAACGTATAATAATAATTGTTATAAAAAATTGTTTCATTATGAAATAATAATAATAATAAAAGATAAAAGGGGTTGTACTGCAACCAGATCTCTAGCACTTAAACCTTGAGGTCTTCTCATCTTGCAACCCAACTCTTGAAGGCAGTTCTTTTAGAAATAGAATAAGCTACAAGAGCTTTCAGTGCTCAGTAGATTCGGAATCTTAGAGTCTTAGAGTCTTTTGCTGGTAGAAATAAGGTTAGTTGAATTCAATCGCTTGTACCAGTTTTATTAGAAGTTAATAAAGCTACAGAACTTAATCAAGGTCAGCATTGTGGTAATCCAGAACCCTCCGAGCTGATTAGTACTTCTTCCATGAGAGGAAATTATGGTTTCAAATAGTTTCTAACTACTGTCAGGTGGTCATTAAACCCAAAGCTTCAAGAGCTTATCGTATGGTACTGCTTTCATAGCTGACGAGCTGTAGATTTGGAATCATACATTCTCTATGCTTCTTAGAGGCTTTTACTGGTAGAAATGACGTAAGAAGAATTCAATCGCTATAATGCATATTATGATATGGTCTGTCAGAGCATATTAGCAAGTACTTCTTCCATGAAAGATCTAAGGTTTCAGAAAAAGTGAAAGCATAGTTTCAAATATTTTCTAGCTGCCTCCTGGTAGTTATCTCCAAGTACTAATAATGATGGAGAGTTTCGTCCTTTCTTCATTCATTTCCTGACAAGTGACGGGCCGATTGTGACGGTTATTGAGTGAAAAATTATCAGTAAAAATTCTAAGATACTTTTCTCAGTTGCACCCTTGCGAATATCAACCGAGAATGATTAAGAAAGACTATATGTAAGTTGGTTGACTAATGGCTAGTGCAGGTTTAATTCTGGCACTCTCTGAAATCATAGGCTCTGGAGCGAAAAATATGGCTCGGTACGCAGGTCAGCGACCGAAGCACTGATGCTGAAGTTAAACACACACTTCTCCGGCTTTTTTTCTATTGTTTATTTTGAAATATAGATACATTATATAAATGAAACAAGTAAAAACAAACAATTGACTGAGTTAATTGTTGAAATACCATGCGTAAATAGTTTTGATTACTCTATCACATTGCACATACATATACAATTTATATAATAGATACTATACAATTTACGCCCTCACGGGTAAACAGTGATGTTTACAAAGAAATGTTTCAAACAAAAGTTGGTTATTTTTTGATAAGGAACATTTTTTACATTTAAACTTTTGTTCTATCTCTAACGGTTTACAAGATGGGTCCTACGGACCCGTAGGTCAAGACCCAATTGACCTATGTTGCTCATTTACGAACTCGTCCTGACTTTTTACGTCCTGAGAACGCTGTTAAAATTTCAGCTTGATATCTTTTTTCGTTTTTGAGTTATCGTGCCCACAGATAATTGAGTTATCCGGACGGACAACCGGAAATGGACTAATTAGGTGATTTTATGAACACCTATACCAAAATTTTGTTCATAGCATGAATATTTTGAAGCGTTACAAACTTGGGACTAAACTTAGTATACCTTGCATATTACACATATGCATGGTATAATACACTACTACTGTTTAATATGTATTGAAAATAATACAGGATAATTCATTTGCAACAATTATAGCAGTACTCGAACGGAAAATTTGTGAAGATATTTTTCGGTATATAAGAAAGCGTAAATGGAGCTTTTATAATGATTTGCAGTGGTGCAATCATCCCAGAAATGACTGGATTTTTTTCCATCAATTTCAAAACATGTTGTTATAATATTACACAATGTACTGGATGTAACTTGGACAGGTATTAATGTGTCTGTCTTTGGTGGTTCGAAATAATACAAAACTTTGATGTTGTATGTAGGTGTTATGAAATAAATATGAAGTAGTAAAACTAATTGTGGTTAATCCGTGTTTCTTTGCAAGACCCAATTGACCTATGTTGCTCATTTACGAACTCGACCTCACTTTTTACGGTCTTAGCACGCTATAAAAATTTCAGCTTGATATCTCTTTTCGTTTTTGAATAATCGTGATGACAGACGGACAGACGACAGACAACAGATAGGCGAAATGCAGACAGGCAACCGGAAATGGACTAATTAAGTGATTTCATGAACACCTCTACCAAAATTTAGTTCCTAGTATCAATATTTTTAAGCGTTACAAACTTGGGACTAAACTTAGTATACAATGAGTTTAAATTTATTTCGAATTTAAACACTTCTACATTTCTTTCATATCTTGATGTCTTGAACTTCTGATTTTTAACTATTTTGCATATTTTTAATTATTTTTGAAAACATTAGTCATTAATAATTGATAAATAATATTTAAAAAATAAAAGGTTCTAAGGCCAAATAATCACGATAGAAATATACATAAACAGCCCTGTATACTTTTTTTTTATAAGTGTGTTATATACCTCCACATGTCAGGTCATAAACCATGAATTTGTCAGAAGACCGGGAGGCTGTTGTCAATCAGTATATGTTATTGCCCCAATATTTACATTTAAACCATGACTTTTTCGTCTTATATTGCTTGCTTTCTTTGTGTCTCTTTCATTGGTATAACATTTTTTTTTTATTATTTGACAAAGGTGCATAATAAAAGAATATTTACCACAAAGAATGAAGAGAAGTACCTTAAAATTACACAACAAAACATGAATCTGACAATTTTTTTTTTTAAGTACAATGATAACTACCTATAGATAATCTTTATTATACCAAGGAGACAAACATTTTTTGCGTATGTTTAGCATAAATTATTATTAGCATAAAAAATATTATTTGTTTATAAAATATTGTTTTTAGAATTTTAATTTTTTGTTAGTTGCTCATTTTTGATTATTATCGTGTGAATCTTCTTAAACCGACTGAAAAATACAAATGCAATCGTTTTGTTTTAAAATCCTTGGTCATACAAGTAGTCGGATCTATATACATCCGAAGTTATTGTAGTGAATTTTTCCATTAAGATGATTATTTATTTTGTTTAAATATTTAAGAATTTGCCGACTAGAGTGTTATTAAGCGTCAACAAAAGAAAAACTTTAAACACTCCAAATTCAGGGTTATTTAAATTAGACAGGTTACTAGCAATGACTGCGAAATTTTGAACGTTTCATTTACAAATGTTTCGAAGGCATTAATATCGAAAAAAATTATCCTAAGGGTTTGCAGAGGCATTGATGAAGACGAAAGTTAAAGAGAGTTGCAGCAATGAAAGCAAACTTCAAATAATTTGTGAATTACGACACGTATTTTAAATTAGAACATGAGGGACATGCAAGTTTTACTCGCCAAAAGGTTCGTGAAATTTCTGTTGACGGAAATAAAGATTCAATGTTACTTAAACTAATGGCGAAACATAAACCAGGCAACCGAGGGTAGTAAGTCTAAAAATTTTTTTTGCAACGGTTGGCTACGTGATTGATGTTTTGTCATAATGTTAAGAACATTTTTCCAAAACATCAGCCAGACAATCGGGGACAGTAGGCCTGAGTGGAGAGTGAAATATGCAAAAAAATATTTTTTGCATATTTGGGTGATGTGGCGGGATTTGTTTGAGTGATCTTGAATCTTTATTTTTTCCCAACAGAAAATTGGGTAAAGTGAGTAAAACTTGATTTGCCTCTCTGAGGCTATATGCATTCAGAAAATCAATATAGGGACCCAAAATAGAGATTAGAAATCGTCGTGGTAAACGTTATCACTGCAGAGAGAAAATGAAAACAAAAGATTTACATATTAGTGTGCAGCTGGCGGAAGATTGGTGACCGAATAGAAAAGAATAAGAAGCGGTTATTTATAATACTAACATTGGTCTGATTTGAGAAAACTTGACCGAAATAAGTTATCTGATTTTGAGAAAAAGGTTGAGATTGATAACAAAATTCTTTAACTTTTATCCCCAGATTTCATTTCTATTTTTAAAAACTTTTCAAACAAGCACTATGTAGTCTAAATCTTTATTTTAATCCTCTGGCCAACAATCAAGTAACGGAGCTTCTGATATAATTAATAACTTTGAAGACAATTTTTGAAAATATTATACAGTGCACCAAACACCTGAACTGATTGCTACTAACTCCCCTTTTGAAGCCTACGGAATGGTTAACGGTTTAAATAACGTTCTGTTATATATTTTTTAAAATCTATAATTGAAATAAAAAATACATTTTATTAAATTAAATTAGTTTTTTTAGAACTGGACACTTATTATTAAAAGTAGATTAGAAAGGGTTATTTTTAGTTTTAAGGGTATTAAACTTTATTAAAGAGTAGTTTTAATTTAAAGTAAATAGCTTTTAGCACATTATACTATTTATTCAATTACTAATTATGATTTGATTTGTTTTAAATTCAATGATCCTGTGAAAAGAAGAAGAATGTTATAATTTTATACGTACCTGCTATGTAATTTTATTAAAAATGTATCATTGACATGCATATTCATTTATGGGTCCAAATATAAGTACAACATACACAGTAATTTGGTTTTAGGCTAAAAAATACCACCTTTAAGATAGTATAAACGCTATAGACAAGTCTACAAAAACATACAACTATATTCGTGCAATATTTGTGACAACAGTGTACAATATTAAGACAATTTATATATTCATATAATCAATGCACACACAACTACAAATTTATAAGATATTTTTCTTATTAACGAGAGTCGCAAACACCGTTAATTTTATAAAAAAAATTGGCCTATTTTTATACCTTCAGCTTGTTAAGGATGTACAAGCGATTTTGGATAAAGCCAGGGCAATTTTGGATAAAGGGATTGATTTTTTTTTTATGAAGTTGTGGTAAGTCTAAATCAATTCTGACAACTTAAGGAGGGGGGAGGGTTGCTAGATTATTTAAATAAATTAATGACTTGAAAAGTAGGCATATTTAACATTGGTGTTATGGGAAGACGGTAGATGGATGATATTTTTTCATAGATTTCTCCAAAACGAGTCGTTGGAAATTTATAAAAAAAAAACTATTTAAATAAAAGTTAAAACCTTTATAAATTATTGAAAACAAAAAACCCGTTGTGTCCGACTAGTCATATCTATAAAAACGTTTCGAACAAAAATTTAAAAGCAAATCAAGTTGATATCTGAAATGAAATAGAAGAATACTAAAAATTATAAATTTGTATTTTATGAGAAAGGGTAATCTATTTTTGGAATAAATTCGGCATTCACAGTAGATTATTATTCTATAATTAATGAGTTTATGATCTACCATCCTAGAAAGTGTTATAACACACGTTTTTTTTTGTACCTATTGGATTTAATATTTTGCTCAGGTTTGTTCTAACTAAATCTAAATTATCTGCTTTAAGTTAGGTATACCTAATATTTAATTGCTGTATTATATTGGTGTAATATTATAAAATTTATAATAATCTATTATACAACATTATTAAACTAATATTTTTATAACACTATTATCTAATAATTGCTAATTATTTCAATGTTTAACAAGAATTCTGTGTGTTCTGAAATGTTACCGACATTATAACAAATTTGTTCAGTTCAGGTTTTGTTGGTGTTTCTCAATTATATCCAAGCCTTTAGTTTTAAAAATAATAAAAAAGGTTGTATTGTTGTTAATGTTTTAAAAAATTATAACATTAAACATTTCCCTTTTCTTCAAAATATTACTGATTGCACACCAATTGAATTAGGAAAAACTTCTTTTCCGAACATTGAAATGTCATTGTGAGACAAAAGGCGCAACTGTGACTCAATAGTGATTCCGACAAGATTTGTTTTTATCGGTTTCTAGAACCTTGTTAATGTTCATGGTAGTCGCTGTAAACGAAACTGCCTTCTTTCATAAATGGAATTGCATTGATGTTGGCGGAGGGCTGCGCACAAATTTGTTTAAAATGTTTTTATTCTATACTAAGATGCAGGTTTGTTAAATAAAATAAACAGTTTGACCCATGCAAAATTTCACAGAGAGGTGGCTAAAACAGGCTTAAGAAATAACATATATATGAGAAATATCAACAATAATTTACTTTCTCTTTATTTATAGGCAATTATATTACAGATATGATATACAAATTACATACTGAACAAGATTAAATCTGAATATTATTTTTCTAGCCTGTTTTTCCTAAACATTTTTAGACAGTGAATCTATTTTTGTCATTAGTACGATAAGCTTTAAAAGGAAGGGTAAATCATAAAAATTGATAAAGGAATCAGAAACATCTCGCGATGTGATAGAAAAACGGACTAGAGAGATAACATAAGACTAACAAAATCGTGAAGAACCTGTTGTCGTATGTTTAGAAACTTCAGAGTAGAGCTTAAAGCACGAATCAAGCGTGAACTTTTAACGCAGTAATTTTTAGAATTATTTCTCTTATAACTATTTTTCTTCAAAAGACACAACCAGTTATTAATTGTTTATCGACCGCATAAAATATAGGTAGGAAACTGAAATCGAATTTTTTTCCAAGTTTATTATAAGCAATCACTTTTATTGGTATTGTAAACACTTACCATTGGCAGGTAAAGTAAGAAAACAATTGAAAACATACAATTTTGAATAAAAATTGTCTTTTATATATTTTTGTTTTTTTCTTAAAATGAACGGTTTTGGAGATAAGTATTCAACTCATTAACGAACTCCAGCATGTGCTATGATTTTTGCTAAAGTTTTAATCGATTTTCTTTTCAGATTGACTATTAGTCCTTCTTACCACATAAATTTTGTTCAACTAATTCAGTTTTAGTAAGATCTTTAAGAGAACTAACAAGAATGAATAGCTTATGGCTATATTATTAGTCCATTCTGTTCTTAGAAAGTTTAGTAGGCGGATTCTATTTGTTCAGTTAATCTAATTTAATTACTTGTACAAATTTGCCAAATCACACATTAAACATTAAATAATATTGTTTTAAATCCGATAATCACTAAGTAAAAACAAGCCGAGGTACCACAAAGACTACTCAACCAAATATAACTATGTCCGACTCTAAATACAGTGTGACTAAACTAAATATATAATCTACTTAAAGGTTATTATCGGTCGGTAAAATGACTAAACAAAAAGATTAAAAAAAAGACTAGGTACAACTGACCCTTACAAATTTTTGTAGATATACGTACCGACAAATTGTAAACATAAAATGTACCTTGTTAGTATTTGTCGCGTGTCAAAATAATAACTTGTAATTTATCCAATACAACATCTTATAGTTTTATGGTATAATTATTTTAATTTTGCCGCATTTAATTTTTGTGTGGTCTATATTTGTTTTTCTAAATATTAATAATGAAATTTTCCAAGTGCTTCAAATTATTTATTTCCGTTTCTATGAGGAGATCAAACTAAAAAATAACAAGCGTGTAACTATCTATATTTAAGGATATAACATTATGCATAGTATACGAAGAAGTCCATTCGTAAAGTTCTTAAGGAAGCAGCTCTTTTGGAAATGCACACACGTTGTTAAATAAATTATTTTAAAGCAAACAGTATGACCATTGAGTGATTATATTTAACAAAATATAAAAGACGACAGTTTATTACACTTTTTCTAAAAAGTTCTAATTAATATCTACTTTTTTTTGGCAGTAAAACATTTTTTGTTTTATCAGGGTGTATGGAAAACGTTTTTATATTAAAGTCTTTAGACAATATCTTTTGATTCGTTTTCTAGGGAGAGGGAGAAAGTGGAAATGTCAGCAAGTATTGCGTAACGTTTGTACGGTGGTCGTTATGGAACTTATTAGATCAGCGGCAATAACTTTTTCCAGTTTTTACGTACTTTGTTTTACAGCGTTTTCAGGACTCCCACGCTTGATTTCAAATTTCCGCCATACTGCCAGTTTGCAGTGTCTGTCCTAATTTTTCCATAAAAGTATTTGTTGTAATAAAAAAGTCTTGAGTTTATCCGATTAGGATCCACTTTTGTTTCCGGTATACTTCAGCCACACCCCCTTCAATAACCCGAAAAAAGATTTGTCTGCTACTATTTTTCCCGATTTATAAAAATGGATGCTTTGACTTACCGTTGCTTCTAGACGGTTAGGGTCCACGTTTTTTCCAGATTTCTAAACCACTCTATATCTCAAAATGGTTCTTCTGCCATATATATGTCCTATGGGAGAAAATGCTCTTCATCGACTGAGGAGCTTATTTACTACGCGGCAGAAAATTGGGGATCATGGATTTTTTTACGTTCCATATCCTAGAATACTATTTCAATGAAACGAATCATTTTTTCTAAGAACATTTTTCTGCATCTATGTGTTACGTGTTAAGTACGAAATCTATTATTACTATTTCGAATGAAATATAAAAAATATTTCCAATGTAATTTCTTGTGAAAAGGATAGCAAAGCGTACTAGAAGAGCCGAAAAAAGCAGATAAAAATAGCTTAGAAGACAAGCAAATGCTTCTTTTTTTTTCGTCAGAAAATCCTTCGGTTTACGATTGCAAAATGGTACAATTGTGACAATTTTAAGGCTAAAATTTGATATTTTTATTATATTTTTGTTGTGTCAAACACGTTTGTATTCACTTGATTTTATATTAAGATGATACTAAATTTTTCAAACTTCACGCTTGTGATGAAAGAAGCGATGATGTATGACGAAATATTTTTTAAATTACTTTATTGGAAGAAGTACTTCTTATTAACTTATTTGAGAAGAACTTTGAATGTATTTTGTGAAAATAAATTGTAATATTATTAAGCATTTCAATTTTAAATACAACTTAAAAATATAATTAAAATAAAAATTAAATTACAATTTCTTAATATCTTATAATAAGACCATATTACAGAATATTGCATAATAATAAGAAGGTTTTAACTGTTGACAGAAACCCCTGTGCGTTTGCACTATGGGGGTATTCATGTATTCATGTGCGGCATGTGTATTATAATAGTGATCCCCTGCTAACATAAACAATACTATCACCTAATAGGAAAATTAAGGTCGTCAGTCACATATAATACTATCATCCCTTATAAAAATGAATTCCTGTGGTTTTATTTTATTAAAATCGCAAAAAACTGTATTATTTTTCATCAAATAAAAATAAAAATTTCACATCAGGGGTGTGATTTTTTTGAATTATATAATATAATTTTTATAATGTTTTTTTTTTTTTTTTTGTGTGTGTGATATTTTAATGTATTATGATAATTATTAACTGCCCACACAAGATGCGTGCGAAATTTATGCGAATTATTTGACTTTTTGAAATGTGCCTTATGAATATTATTTTTCATAGTTTAATATAGACAAATTAACAGTAGCGAATTTATAATTTAAACTTCCTTTTTATTGTTTGTGAGAGAAAAATAATAATTGTTGCGATATTAATTTTTTTTAATAGAATTTATTGTGTTTTGAAATATTTTAATTAATCTTTTGTAATTGTGTTTATAGTTAATTAAATGATTAATTATATGGATGCAAATGTTAACACAAATGTGAAATTAAATTTTTTTAGAATTTGTGATTTCAATTTGATTTGTGAATAAATCGATTTAATATTATACAAATCAGTGACAACAAAATTAGTTATAAAGATCTTGAGATCGGTCTTCTCTGTAGTCAAGGCTAGTACTATATAAACCGCGATAGAATAGTACTATAGACACCCTTGCAAGATTTGATTGAACTCCTAGGTTTTTACTGACTAAGAATTTTTTCCCTTGTTTTAATATGATAAAGGAGAGTGGTTAAATTTTCGTTTATATCAAAACAGGTGTGTGGGAGATGGTGGTAAAATTATCTTTTTAACACAATAGTGAAAGCGATTGAAAGTTACGGAGCAAATTATTTTCATTTACTGTATTTTATGATAATAAACCTGACCGTATCAATATTTCCTTGGGGGGGGGGCATAGGGCTGCAACAAATACCTTCTACCGTACACGATTCTGAGCCATTTGTTTTTTTTCTCTCCAGGTCTTTCCTTCTTCTTCCATCTCCTTCTTGATTGACCTCTTCCAGGTTATGTTATGTCTTGGCTTGTCGGCGTATGATATTACATGGCCTTCTTAAGGAATAGCCTATGCTTTCAAACTTTCTTTTCTTTATTATTCCGTTGATACGGCTTTCGGTCGCTCTTCTCATCAGTTCCTCGTTTGTATGTTGAAGATGGTTCCGACACATCTGTTTGTGAATACCTGTAATTTATTGAAAGGTTTTTGTCACTTTTCAAATCTGGCACTCATACACAAGGAATGATTTTACATTAGTCTCGAATATTTCTTGTTTAATGTTTCTCGTTAACCCATATACAAGGAATGATTTAACATTAGTTTCGAATATTTGGAGTGATGTTTCTCCTTACTTGATTTGATTTCCACATTGATGCAAGCTTTGCAAACGTTCCTTTGGTATTCCTTATCCTGCAGGTGACAATTTCATCAGTTCCATCTGTCTTTGATACTATATTACTTTAGTATTGGAATTGATCTCCTTGCTGGATGTTTACATTGTTCACTGTTAACTGTTGGTAGCTTCTTTCATGTATCCTCATTTCTTTGCTTTTATCGAAAATTATCTTGAGGCCAATCTTTTACTCTTCATAGGCGAGAAATTTTCATCGCCTAATCTAAGCGTAGGCGATGAAAATTCTTCTTAACACGTAGGTTTCGTATGAGAAGCCTTAAAATGTTTTAGAATACTTTTATGTTCGCTAGTAAAGTGTACAATAAATGAGGGCCAACAGCCAATTTCTATAAAAAACCATAGTAGGTAAATTTGTCAATTATGAGAATTGTAAAGAATAAAAAGATCAAAAGCAGTCAGTTTTCAACATATTTTATGAAAACACGAAGAAATTTTGTGAGAATTTTGATTACCTTTTTTAAACTTAAACTATCTGTAATCGATTAGAAAAGACGACTTAAAAATACAAATAGTCATACAACTGCTATACCGAAACTATTCTTTTTCGATAGGTGTACTCAAATGCTTACCAATATTCAGCTAGCTTATTTTTTATTGTTAGAAGGAACGCTTTATAGTAGAAAACGTCTAAATATATTTTCTTAAGAAATACATTAAGAAGGCGATAATAACCATGGATATTCTTTGCAGAACGTTTTTTTTTTTGTTAAATTCATTCACCCTCACAAAAATTCCATTTGCTTTTAAATATTATTACGCTTTTAAATATACATCCATACAATCATATAAATAAATATCTACTCTTGATATCAAGATATTGATAAACTATAAACAATAAATACATTAAATATTTTATATCTACATATACCTACTACAAACCGTAAGCTCATAATGAAATGAAATTTACTTAATTCCTTTTGTCTTCGTTTTAGAAGACTGATAGGTTTTTGATAATGAAAAAAAATTGAATTTTTAAGTGTGGCTTAAGGGTTAAATTCTTTGACGATTCTTTTGTCTGCTTTATATGTTATTGACTACAAAATATGACAGGAAGTAAAAAAATGGCAGGAAGTTTGCAACCGTCGAAAGGGTTGAAAATGCCTGCCTGTCAGGTTTCAATCCCTGATTAAAAAAGAGGGGAGTTATAAGTTTCATCTGTGTGTCTGTCTGTGCATCGTAGCTCCGAAATGTATGAATCGATTTTGGTTTGCTGTTGTTTGTTTGAAAGGAAATTTGATCGAGAGTTTTCTTAACTAGAAGTTCATAGCTAAAAACTTTCACGACCAAATTACCTTAAAAAAACAATAAAAGAATCAAAATCAGTTCATCCGATAAGGAGCAACGATGCCAAAGACGAATCGATCGGACCTGATTTTGTGTCATCGAAGCTCCAAAACGGATGAACTGATTTTAATTTTTGTGCTGATGGTCTTCAAACGACTAAACAATTTTATTGAAATATAACTAGGAATACCTTCGATCATGTGAAATTACCTTTCAAACAAAAACGAAAAAATCAATATCAGTGGATTCATTTCGAACTACAATGCCACACCGAATCGACCAGATCTAAATTTGTGTAGGGCGGTTCTTTAATTTCAATAAATAAAAACCTGTGGCAATCGTAGACAAACATGAAAATTGAAAAACTCGACGACGAGTTTCACTCCAGTGAAAGTCGATGAAACTTAAATTCGACATTCCAGTCGAATTCCCATACGTGTCTTTATCAATCCTCGAAAACGCAGAAAAATGGAATCATAAAATTGCACTTTATTATGGGCTCACGATTCATATTACAACCGTAGGTATATTTTGACATTGCGCACGGGAAATATTTATATTATTATAATTTTGATGAATTTATTGTATTTAAGGGTCCGGTGTACCGTAGTACGTTATACCTTGCTTTTACCGGTGACTGTATAATGTTAAATGTATATTATATGTATTGTGACGAACGATGGTATGGATTATTACCTATATTGGCAAACAGTAGCATGCATATGCAGGTGCCTTCAATCTCATTTAATATTCAGCAACAAACATTGATCGTTGTTTAATCGAACCTTCCAAAGAATATATATTCTATCAGGTAGATGTACACATTCAGACAATATTCTAAAATAGGCTGGTAGCTTGCGGTATCTAATCAGTTGTTATATGAATTTTAAAACAAGTAGATAAAAGGTCAAAGCTTTTTTGAAATGTTGAAAATTAAAATCCCATTCTCACAAAAGTGGATGAATCTTTCATAAATGACATTTTCTCCATTATTAGTTTTTATTCACCGTTATAACACAAGTTTTCTTATTAACCTATAATTAACTATTTCCTACAAAATATCTGATTCTATATATGTTGATTTTGTAAATTGGTCCTCAAAATTTATGATTGTGCGACATTTGGTCATCGAATAGAGCCTATAGGCGTGGGTATAGTAATAAAAACACGAAATGCTAAAATGCCTCTGAACTAATTATTCACTGAAAAAGTAGATCGGAAAACGTAACTGAGGAAAAAATAGATCCAGGAGAGCATAGATTAAGAAAAAATAGACATAGGCAAAATTGGTCAGTAAATAATGCACCGAGGAAAAAATGATCCAGAATAAATATATCCGGAAAAGTCAGACTCTATATAGAATAATTAGAACCAGAAAAATATTGGTAGATTCAGATCACTACAATTCATCACAATGGACAATGTTAGCTATAAGAGTGAATTGCTCAACTCAGATAATTGTGGCGCCACGATTTGCGCCCTTGTACCAGTTTTTTTTTTTTTTTTTTTTTAAATCTATTTTTCTGGTTTTTTTTTTCAGTGCTATTTTTTCTTAGATCCATTTTTTTAAATAAAATTTTCTATTTGATAAAAAATTCGGTCCATTACATCCGCTTACCAAGATTAATAATACCGCCTTATGATATGATTCAAACTGTACAAAAGTATGACTTTCGGCCGTCAAAAATTTGGGTTTTTGAGATATGAAAGTTAAAATTTTAAAAACGTAAAACAGCACTTTCGGGAGTGTATATCTGAATTTTCATGAAACTAGAAGGAATTAAAAAATGAGGGCGAAATATTTTACCCTAACGTACCACATTGTGAGTGATGTTGTTTCAAAGGTCTTAAAAAGGAAATAAAGTTTCAGTGACTTCTTTCTTTATAGGCCCATAACGAAGGCATAGAGTAAAAGACAGAATCTTTGGATTGTTACTCATGGTCACACAAAAATTTTATTAGGGCTTGAAAGAATGTCCATATCGGTGATCCTCTTCGACCTAACTCTATACTTCAGAATTTCCATTTCCATTAGACAAAGTATCAAATTTTTATAGAAACTTTGTAATCTTTGCAAAAATTTAAAAACGAAAAATTGTATTATCTTAAATTATTTAAAAGCTGCCACACTATATTATATCAAAACTGTATTGTGGTTCATATTATCGGAAATATTATATTAATATTGAAATGAATAATGTCCTTCTGGTACCATTAATATTGTTTTATGTTTTTTTATTTCAATTGTTTTAAAATTAAGTTATTTGATATGTCTTTTTTTTTACTCTCAATTCAAAAAGTGGAGATTTATGTGTTTTAGTATCATTGTTTCTTTATATCAAAACCACCAAGGGAACTCATCGATACATTTTCTTTTTCATGTAGGTATAGGTAATATATTTTGCAGATTTTGTGTCGATTTCAGCTCTTCAGTAATAATTATTGGTATAGATATTTGAGTAAGATGATTATTTAAAAAGGTGCTCAAAGAAAGTTCAGGGTTTCGATTAATATTTTCGTAATAGAGTCAATTTACAGAAATACAAAAATAAGCAGAATGTTTGAATAAATTGGCGTATTTTGAGCGTCCAAATTTTAACCCACAATTCCTATTTATAATAGTTAGAAATGTAAAATTTTGGATAAAAGGATTGATTTTTTTTAAATATGAAGTTGAGCTAACTGTAAATAAATTCTAAAAATTTTAGAGGGGTTCTCCGATTATTTAAACCCTAAGCATATTTAACATCTTATGGGAAAACGATAGATGAATGATATGTTTTCATAGATTTCTTCCAAACTAGTCGATGAAAATTAAAAAAAAAAAAAAAAACTATTTAAAATATAGTAAAAACCTTAAATAGACTCGTTGTGCCCGACTAATTAAGGATATATGAGAACGGTAGTGGGGTTTTTTTCATCAAAGTTGATAAAACCTTGGCGCTCGTTTTATCTTAATAAGCCTAAAATTCTATCTAAATAGTAATTTTATCACAATTTGGAAAACTAAAATTCACTGGTAAAAATTTTTACTGATATTTCTATAATTTTATATAGTTATCCATGAATTATTTTGAAAGAGTTTTTTAAGCTTTACTTCATATCCTATTTGTTAAGATTGTGAACTACCGAAAATTTTCTGGGCTTTCATTCCATGTACTATTTACTTCTTATCCCGAAGATGACATTTTTTTCGAAATCAATGTGATTTTAATGGTCTACATAATATATATCTTGAGTGATTATTCTAAATAGCATAATTCTACATTTTTATTTTTAGAATTTTCATATAATATATTCCATTTTCAGAGCGAAACTGTATAGTTAATCAATCTTTTAATATATTTTGTTAAATAAAAGCTGGTTTTTAAAACGTTTTTAAGTTAATTATTCATTAATTCCTTGTATGGTCAAGAAATATCCCTTTTCATAATTCCTTTAAGGATGTATGAGCACGGTAGTGGGGACGATATAAGACAAAAAGTGACAATAAAATTTTACGATATTTGGCGTAATTTTCAAAATATCGAATATGAAAAATTTTGTATAATAATTCAACTTTCCTTTATTTCGAAAACCAAAGCACATATCGAAAAATTTTATTCCTATTTTTCGTCTACATTCATGCAGTTATAAGAAAATTCATCATCAAAGTTGAAAATTAGATAAAAATAATTTCAACCCTAAATCTATCCTGCTCTTACATCCCTTATATGAATGGAGACACTTGGTTTTTCCTATGCCATTGCTTATATGTTTACTTTCTATTAAAAAGTTTTTTTTTTTTTTTTAAATTTGTTTTCATTCATTTTAAGTGAAAATTATCTAAAACTTACAAAATATGTCGTTTTTTGAGATTCCTCTACCGATATGTATGTTGAAATTTTAACCACATATTGTTTGAGTAAAAGTCTACCTATAAACAAATTTTGAGCCTTTAAATCAAACATTGTTGTATGCTCATACATCCTTAATAATATAAACTAAGAATAGAAAATTGGTTATTTTACCCAAAAATATGCAGAGAGTTTTGATTTGATAACATGCTGTAAATTAAAAAACATATGTTTACTAAAGCGTAGAAGAAAGTCTTGTGCCAAAAGACATATTGCTTTCCCCCCTAGATACAAAAATCAGAAATTCTTGGTTCAATGAATTACTTCTACCCGTTTGGTTCATCTTAAATCATGATTGACTTTAGAGACCTTAAAGAACAAAAAAAGAACATTTTTGTAGTGATTTGAATGCTAGACAATGTAACAAGTGCAGCACATGTTATTATTAATAAAAAAAACCGTACTTCAATTATAAATTTACCCCAACAGCAATGCACCCTTATGTTAAAGGTGGAGCCATATGTATACTAATATAGTTAATATAGAAGTTTGATTGGTTAGATGGCACGCGTTATGTTCTATAACGTAAAACACGTTACCTGAACGTATATTATGAAAAAAAGACAGAATACACATGTGTCCATAAGAGTAACATGAGACTATTTCATTTTGTTACCACACCAAAAAATATATTTTTATAATATACAGGATTTGAAAGTGGGGGTTAAAAAAAGGACTTAAAAAAACCGGCTTTTTTTTTGGTAACGATGCATCATATGTTTATATAAACGATAACAAATCAGTTTGGACGTCAGATTGCAACTGCAACACAAACAGTGCACTGGTTGAGTGTTTTTTTAAATTGAACAAACAACAAAAATCTCGTAAAGTTTTTTTTTTGACAACAAGTGATTTTCTGTGTAAAGTGCAAAATGGATTCAATTGAAGCATATCGTCATTTATATGTCTTTGACACATATCCACCAGTCCAAAATCAATTTTCATCGTTTGTTACACCTGCCGATTTTTCTGGACATTCTATACAAATACCAAAAATTTCTGGATCATCAGATAGTGCTTATGATAGTATGTCAGAAGGTCGTTCTGATGAAATGCTTATGTATCATCATGATTCTCATTTAATCGAAAATCAAGAAATTCGTAAATACGAACATTTTGATAATCATACTCTTCAAACATTGGATATGGATGAAGATAAAAAATTTTTGGATCGAAAAATTAAAAAGGATTATTTTGATAATGAAATTCAATCGAATTATGAATATGATAATCGAAAAATTGAAAGTCCAATTAATAATTACGATAGTTTATCAGAAAAATCATTAAATATGAATATTGAATATTGTGCTCCAAAAATGGGAAAACTAGAAGATGGTAACGAGTCAATGATAAGCAATGGACAAGTATACGATAGTTTATCATCTGATGGATATCTAACACCAAGTCCCGCGGCAAGTTTACGTTCAGCAAGTCCGTCCTCATCATTAGTGTTTAATACGGAACCAGTGAAAACAAGTGCAACAACTACCTCAACAAGAACGTCAAGAAGAAGTGCACAAACTGGTCCATTAGTAGCAAAACGCCGTCGTTTAGCTGCAAATGCACGCGAACGAAGACGTATGCGTAATTTAAATGAAGCTTTTGATCGCTTACGCACATATTTACCATCATTAGGTAATGATCGACAACTTTCAAAATATGAAACTTTACAAATGGCACAAACATATATTTCGGCACTTTACGATTTATTAGATTAAAAAATAAAGTTTAGAATTGTTAAAAAAAATTGTTAAAATTGTTGCCAATTAAAAGTACGTACAAATTATTTTAATTTTGAACAGTCCAAAAACTGTACAAATTTTGTTAAATATTCATTAAAAAAAGTTGTTAAAGCCATATAATTAAATACATTTTTATATAATTTATTTTAAAAAAAATTTAGATAATTGTAAATAATTTTTTTTTGTATATTTTGTAAATAGTTACTCTATTTTTATTTAGATTTTATTATTCAAGAAAAATAAATGATTATTTTTCATAGATTGTGCCAAAAATTATAATTTTATGAAATTGTATTTATAATTAATTTTTTTTGTAATAGTTATTATTTAAATTTTACAATAAATTAATATTTAAAAATTATTTTTGAGTTTAATTTAAAATATTATTTGATTTATTATTTTCAGATTTAGATTGAATTTTTAAGAAGATTTTTTATACGTTTTCAGAATTTATATATACCTATTATACGTTATATCTGTTAGCTTAAAATCTTTCAATTAAATATATAATAGATTCAACTAAGATGGAACTTTGAAATTTTACACACAGGCTTGGTTCTGATAACCCAATAACAAAATTATCTGATCTATTTTATTACCATATAACATAATTACAAATTTTTTACGAAATTAAAATATGTGGAGTAATATTTTAAAGGTGGAAGCTTCGTGAAGAATAAATGGTGGAAGAGTCGGGAAAGTAAGGTAAGTATAAGACTACTGTATATTTTTTGGACTTATTTACAAAATGTCATAAATTTGGTTATAAATTTTGATTTTTGTCCCAATTTCCAAGATAATTTGATGGCGGACTGGTACATTCCGCCAATTAGCAACGAGTCACATACATAATTAGAGTAATTACGATTAGCTAATTCATACTGATGATGATTACTTAGTAGTCGAAATACGTATTTATAAAATACAAAAAACTAATCTAGGAAATTTGGTAGTCCTACGTAGTTCTTATACAATAAAACAACACCGAGAAAGGGTATTATTGAACTGGGTTTTTTAAGTTCTGCTCTCCGAAAATTTCAAAGTGTGCTCCAGTCTAAAATTAATGGATATTTCCTATTTTTTTTTCTCCGACAGTCAACAAAGTGGTTAATCCGTAGTTTGAGACTTTGAGTGTTGGAATAATACAGCATCATAGAGTAAATTTTTTCTTCCTTTTAGAATAATAAAAACAAAAAATATTTATCAGTTTTACGCTGAAGGTGCAATTTAATATTTTCCGGGTACAGAACATAAAAAGTCCTGAAGTATTATGTATTAATAACAAACGAAATTTTCCCAACAATTTTTAAAAAGTGTTAAATTATAGTTATAGGGAAATGGACTTGAGATATTTATTTGATTTTGTGAATTATTGAATAAAAATTTGCAAAAACTGCTACTAAAAAAATACAATCAAATAATATATTTTGAAGACAAACATTATTTTATTTCAAGATTGAAAAGTATTTTTTGTTTTGCTCGAATTATATGAAATTACTTCTTCCTAACTTATCTGTTATAGAATTTTAAACCAAAAACCACTGCTATAAAAAAAAGTAATAGAAAATAAAAATATAAGTGTGTCTTGTTTTGATTTTTAGAGTGAGATAAATATTTTCACACGATTTAATAGAAACTATATCAGGAAAAAACTAAGTTTCATATCAGTCAAAAATCAAAATAAAAGAAACAACGCTATATAACCGAAACCAAGAATATAGGTTGTATTTGAATATTATTATTGATAGATTTCTGATAACAAAATTATAATTTTTATCAGCTCTTATCCATTTTATTATAAGATATGTACCGTTAATAAGTATCAAGCTTTTCAAGCTTTTTGAAAACTAAATTTTTGGCCACAAGTTACAAGCCACCCAGTTAAAGCATATGATTAAAATTTCGAGGCTAACAATCCTGACTGAATATGATTTTGAAAATAAACAAGTGAAAACAAAGAATTGGCTGAGTTAATTGTTGAAATACCATGTATAGACAGAGTTGATTACTCTATCACATTACACATATACCTACCTATAAATGTCACACATACATAACTGATAATCCTATATTAATGCATACATTAAAATTTGCATCTAATGTGTGCCCTCGTGAGTAAACAGTGATGTTTACAAAAAAAAATGTTTCAAACAAAAGTGGTTTATCTTTTGATAAGGAACATTTTTTTATTCAAACTTTTGTTCTATTTTTAACGGGTTACAAGATGGGTCATACAGACAGAAGATCCAATTGACCTATGTTGCTCATTTACGAATTCGACCTCAATTTTTACGTCCTGAGTGCGCTGTAAAAATTTCAGCTTGATATCGACGGACGGACAACCGAAAATAGACTAATTAGATGATTCTATGACACCTATACCAAAATTTTTTTCGTTGCATTAATATTTTTAAGCGTTACAAACGTGGGACTAAACTTAATATACTATGTATATTTCATATACATGGTATAAAAATTTGTCGTGAAAAAAAAACCAACAAAGTCAACACAGACAATAATAGCTGATTATTGCCTGGGGTATTCTAGCACTTTTTTTTCATGGGATATAATTTCATGGAATTTTTGTCGCGGAGACTTTTGGTTTTTCCTTGATCAATTACTACAATGTCGACAGACTCTTATTTTTCTGCTAATTTATGACTTATTTAAAGAAAACAAGTTTTTAAAAAAAATGCGCTAGCTTGAGTTTGAAGTTCTGCGTATTCACAGGTGTATCTCCAAATCTAAGAACGATAATGAAACAGGGATAAAACCATATTTCCAAGAAACGTTGTGGGGAAAAATAAGTGCAAAAAATAAAATTTTATCGACATTGTAGCGTTATGATTTGGATACGCTAGTTTAATACACTTGATATGATATTATAAAACCGTAGAAAAATTGGAACAGTAAAAATTTCTTAAATTTTTACTTTTTATGGTAATTTTATATAATAAATGACCTTGATAAATTTTACATATCATAAAATAGATAATCATTAATTTATATATAGTTTAAAATTGACGTAATTAGTTCATATGATAAAACTAAGAGTTATGTAACAATTGTAAAAAAGATAAATCATTTCACACTTCATTAACATAATAAAAACAATAAATTATTGGAAAAAATTTTGTTCAAAAACACTACAAAAACATAAAAACCAAAAATTAAGAAGAAAACAATTGGATCCCTCTAGTGTTTTTAGTATCTATATATTTTTGTACAAAATATCAAATTTATATATCCTTTAGCAACTTAGGTTTCATTTGTGAGATGACCCTTCTCAAATAACTATTTAAAAAAAAATATTATTTATGAAAAAATTCTCACATCATTTGAGATCCAGGTATTTTTCAACATTTTAACTACTTTTTAACTCTCTTGTCTTACGTAAAATAGTATAATAACCTGCTATCTATCGAACAGCTAAATGAACCCTTAAATACTAGAATAAACTGTAATTGTATATTATCAGGATTTTTTTAATGCCGATTGTAAATTTTTTTTTTAAACAAAAATGTAGTATTCGACCTTATTTACGGATATATGAATTTTAAATGAGGACGATATCGAGGCTATTTTGATTTTTCAAGGGCATAAATGGTGGAGAGTGAATATGACTTTTCTGAAAATAGAAAACAATCACGAACACTTTTGAAAATAGTTTAGAATGAAGTCTGTTTTTCATTAATTTAAATGTTAACTAGCTGTATCCTGCCACACTTCGCTGTGGGACATTAGTTATTGTTTGCATGCATATAAAATTTAATAGACCCGCGATAAAATAGTTCACAACTTTTAAATGGCAGAACTGATTTTCACATCGTGTCCTTTTATTTGGTACCAGACTTGGGTATTTATTTGAAAATCATTCATCCCCACTTTGCACCCCTTCCCCATACCCCCTTTCGTCGGGATAACAGTTTTGTAATGTACACGTCATGCTTTTTTATTTGATACTCACCACTTGAGTATTTTGAAAATATTCGATTGTTCATGAATAGGAAGAACCTGAGTGGGTTGTCCATGAAAGGAAAGAAAACAATTTTGTAGATATTTTATTGAACCGTATTATTAGTAGTTCTGTATCAAATATTCATTCTTTGATATTTGATTTTGTTAGAAAATCTTTTATATTGTATTGTTTTTAGTAATCAGTTAGAAAATTATTGTTTCTATCTTTAATGGTCTGCCCTCGACTTTTTCTGCTGGTTCAATCATTATACAAAATGTTCGATTTACATTTAGGCATATAAATATGACGGGTATGACAGAATACATGCGTTAAGCAATGCATCTAAGTGATAGAGCGGTATTATATACATGTGTTAAAGCTTCGATATGCGTTGAGATAGTTGTAAGACGCCGCGCTTGGAGAGTGAGAGTTTCTTAGTTGAATAGATGAACTACAACAGATAAGCCACGATACAGGTCACTTTTGCAATTTCATATAACATCTATAATACCTCTTACCTAGATGCTTTGCTTAACGCATGTACTCTGTCATACTCGTGATATTTATATGCCTAGATGTAAATCAAACATTCTGTACATATACATAGCCTTATAATCATTGTTTCAAATTTTTCGTACAATGATAGAATGTAATTTCAGATTTTCGATTAAAGAAACATTCCTCTGGTAACATGACATTTGGGTAAAAGTAGATATGCATTTGTCTATAAAATTATTTACATGGGGTTCCCATAAACAAAATTTCATTCCCACTTCTACTCTCACTCGTCCATCCCCTGGAGGTAAATATAGATAAAAACCATCCTCGAAGCAGATTGTATATTATGTAAATTTGAGATCAATCGATGGAGCACTTTTTGAGTCTATAAGCAATATACAAACGAACATAACACTTAATTTTTAAATAAATTTAATTAAAAAATTTATTTAAATGGAAGGTATTAAAATTTAGAATTTTTGCTTAGAATTTTGTAATCTATCTAGAAGACGAATAGAAAAGTAACTAATTAAGTTAAAGTAGTTATAGTAACAAAACTGTAACACCAGTATTGTTATTTAAAAACATTCTCTTTTTTTGCGTTTCATTTTAATTTCGTAGTCGCTTTTAAAATAAAAAGGATGCATCGCTTAAAACTCTTGCAAGAGATTATAATAATGCAATCGAAGATTTTAGAAGTATCGCATGTTCAATCAAATTTGTAAAAAAGTGACAAGCATACAGCATACTTCACAAACAGAACACTTCACTTTTCAAGAAGTTTAATATGTGGTTTACCGGATACGATGACCAACCGGGGTCGATGCGATAATGTTCCAAATACAAAATTATAAGACAATTTATTCGATCTCATCACTGTATATAGCATTTAATTTTTGCAGACTTTTACAGGTGATTTAAATCAGCCAACACAAATAATAAATAGTAGTATTTTAGTTAATTTGTAGTTTATAAAATGGTGTGAAACAAACCCAGCACCTCTATACACAATTTTTTTTGAAAATGTTTCCTTTAAATTCTATACTAGTGACATGCATAAACAAAGATATTGCCAACAATTGAAATTTACAAAATTACAAAAACCCCAAGAAATTTTTCGGGTACGGAACCCTAAACTCGCACTTGAAACGTATCTAAGAACACTCTCCATTAAAATACCTTTTACCATAGCGCCTTCTCCAAACTGAACCAATTTTGAGAATCATCGACCATTTTTAGTTGTTTCGGGTACGGAACCCTAAACGCGGACTTGAAACATACCTAAGAATACTCCCTTTCAAACGAAAAAAAAAATCGGTTCAAATGTTTAGGGGCTACGATGCCACAGTCAGATAGACAGACACACATAGTGGTCAAACTTATAACACCTCTTTGTTTAGTTTTCAGATTTAAAATACCTTACTCAAGGAATAGTTTATTTGGTTTTTCTAATATTGAATTGCTGTGAAGACTTCAGAAGGAAAGTATAGTTGAATTTGAAAAATTTTGACTTTACATTCAATGGCACTTAATCGCCAATTTTTATTTCGATGAGCTGAGATTAACAAGGAAAAACTCGCCAACGCGAATGAAATACCCAAAGAAATCAAATAGTTCAGTTACCACCCCAGTTAATAAAAAGTTAGTTAAGGTTAAATTTAAATTGATGTAGAATTTTCCAATTTTTAATGTTTTTAATTTTGAAGATAAAATTTTCTCCAAATTATTCTATGGATGAAATCAAATGCATAGGTGTAATTCTAGTAAAATTGATTTTATACAGAAAATTCCAGAGTTTGTGTTCTTCCTTTCTTCTTAATCTTAATTTCGCCGAGCCAATTAATGATGATTAAAATTGTGGCCGATAGAGCCATAAGAAAACAATTTTTGTTACATAATATTTTTTTATATGGAGGTAAGAATTGATCTAAACTTGTGGTTTCGACACTGATGGTGCAGGTATTGTATCGAATGAAAACAGATAAAAATTATTATAATAGTGAACCTGTAATTATTGCTTTTATTATTCAAATTAAATATCCAGTTTTTAAATAAAAAATAGGTACAATTATTGTATTATACATATTAACGTTAACATGTCTGTTTGGCGTTAGCCTGGTGTTTTGATTTTTAAAATACAATATTGAATTACATTTTTCATGTTCAATAATGTACGAAAGAGGCGTGTTTTAAAGCTTTTCTTTTCAAAATAATACCAAAAAAGTACAGTAACTTAAGAAAATATCATATTATTGACATTTTTAACACGTTAAAATCCACGTTATACCATATATACACACGTTATACCATAAAAAAGTAACAAATATCCCGACTAGAAATTTTAAGACCGCTTGGGAACCAATTAAGTCTCACAATAGGGAACATGAATTGGATGTAACGTATAGAAATCTTGCTTTCTGATTAAGAAATTTCTACCCGGCTAGATATTTTTCTCAATCAGCGCTCAGCAAGAACGGAAAAAATGTATATTTCGTTTATACTTACTATTAGTATTCACAAGTTCACTTCAGTTCACTATTAGTATTGAATAAAATTTTGATGTTTTGGTTGGAGTGGTTATGGAACTTGGACCATCGACCCTCGGAACACGCGTCTGATGTGCCAGCCATTACACAGTAGAATCATATTAATAACATTTAATATTTAATGGTTATGATCATAGAAAAGTTTATAGACGCAGATTCGCTAGATTATAAAACGACAAGGAAATAACACAGCTAGGTAAAACTTTAGCTAAATTAGAAAATGGCAAAGAAATAGCAGAAAAATTGTACAAATATAGCATACTTTATATAACAGATTCGTAATTTTCCCAATCATATCCTAAATAGATCGTACATATAGGCAAAAGGGATACCAAACTGCTAATTTTTATGTTGGGTTTTCCTAATAATTTCTCGAAAATATCCCAGTTAGGTAAAATAAAATTTAGTTCATTTTAATTGGGTTAAACATATAATAGGTTCCCAAATAGATATTTAGTGGGAAAAATTAATAATACTTAACAATTTTTACAACTATTCCATGGAATGGTCTTAAAACATAATAAATGTACGAAAATTTCAGACTATAATGAGAATTTATGTATTTATAAGGGCTTCACATGAGAACATACTCATATTGGTCTGATGCCATTGACCCGATGAATTCTGTAAATTAAAAAAATAAAAATAAATACAAATGATTTTTAGGGCTTCCTATAAATCCTAAGAAATTATTCGAGATTTTTCTGAAATTCATACTAATCTCATATATCCTTAAAATAATTCATTAATTAATTAAATATAAATGTATTTGGTTTATTTTCCATGCATTTATAGAATATTTAAACAGTCAAATCTGTTAGCTGTCATTTTCCCCAAAAAAATTGGACTAATTATGCCATTTTATAAACATCTATACCGATTTTTATACCCTTTATATATGAAAAACATATCAAGGGATACTAAATTTAGTCATTAGTCCCTAGTTTGTTTAGAAATATTGGTATAGGTAATATTGGAATATTTTGGTATAGGTGATCATAAAATCACCTTATTAGTCCATTCTCGTTTGCTCGTCCGTCCCTATATTTGTTTGTCTATCAAATAATGCAAGTATTGGTATTCAACACTGTCTACTGTAGGGTTTTTCCACAGCTAGCTCAATTGTTTATTTTTATATACAGGATATAAATTTTTATAAATATTACTTTTCGAGACTTACAATATTCGATAACAAAACTAAACTCTATATAGATATTAGATTTTAGAGTTAGGTTCCTGTCCTTTGGTAAACAATAAATCTTAAAAAACTGATTACCATTAACCCTAAATTAGTAACAAACAAGTCATTAATCATTTATTATTAAAAGGTAAAAAACAAACAAAAAAGTTTGATGACTAAATTAACAAAACTACATTAAATCATTATATAATACATAAAAAACAGAAACAAACAAATGGGAAGGATTTTAATGTCCAAGTTCATACATTATTCATAAAAACTTAATTTTTTTTTTAAAACCAAACAAATAAACATTACTATATAATCTAAATTAACCGTTTATGTAATGTTTATGTTTCCTAAATGATATTTTAACAAGGTTTCATGTTTAATAAAAATTATGCAGTATTTAAATGGAAAAAAAAAATTATGTAATTGTTAAATAAATGTTTCATAAATATAGGTTGCATCGAATTTTTAAATTATCATGTATTTTTTAGCTATCCCTTTCGTTGGACAATTCCAATTCTGTAGGTGCTGTAGACCTTAAGAATAGCTTATAACTTTGAAGATATGATTTATCCATAAGTTATTCTTTTTATGGAGAAGGAATATGTTCATTTTGATTTTTTGATATCTACTACGATCTAGCTTATGTTCTTGGAACAGACAACGACGAATATGCATATAAGATTTGTGAATTTTTGAATGTAATTAATTATCAATTAAGCATTAGTTTATGGAGAATAATTTTAGCAATTTTCTCAAAAACATAGTAGTTATTTATTCTCTTCAAAATTTAGTTCCATTTGGTTTGGGGTGTTGGGACAGATATAGCGCATTGAATACCCATTTTTCTTAAATGACAAATACATTCTTGGAACTTTCTTCTCTTTGACGAGTCATTCAAACTTTCTTTCTACGGCTTTTTTCGAAAATGCTGCGTTTTCAAATGAGCATGATAACGTCATATTCAAGCTATCTGTTTGACATATATATGAACACTTGATAACATTAATAATTATTAATTAATACAATATTTTGCCCCGCAAAAATACTGCACCGATGAGCTTGTCTACTACCTCCAACATGCCGTACTTAAGTATTTTTGTTTAACAATACATACATAGCTCACTTTTTTTTAATTGTTTAATATTTATAAAGGGGTTATATCCAGTTGCGAGCGCAAAAAAAAACAGCTTTTTAAGAGTATTTTTTTAGGAAGACTATTTGTTTTCCATAAATATAAAAACGTATACATATAGGAAATTTGTTCAATTTTAAGATCCCGTTGTACGATTTTAAAAATATGATATGGTATTACTCCTGTAGGCGATCTCCTGTACGTCCTGCAAAAAAAGGTGAGCATCATATCTCTAGTTTGGATTATCTAACTTGAAAAAATCCAGAAAATTTCTTTTGCCAATAGATGATCGAAGGAATAGTCAAAATTATGATTTATGACAAAAAGGCGGCTTCCAAAAAAAAATTCAAAATTCATCACAAATTCAAAGTGGTCAAAAATATCGAAATAATTTTCAGAAATCTTATTCCTTCGATTACTACTTGAGGAAAATTTCTTAGAATATTCTGTAAAAATTTGAAATCGATCGGTCCAGCTGTTTCTGAAAAATCTTGGTCACAGACTTTGAAAATGCTGTTTCGAGAAAAACCCGTTTAAAGTTTCAAAAGACTTTTACACTAAGTTAAAGTTTTTATTTTTTTTGATACATCTTCGCGAATATTTCTCGGATCCACTTGAAATTTTCAGAGAATATCTATAATTTAAAAATAAATCGCTGAATGTGTTGCTAAGCGCAAATATTGAGAGCAGCTGAACCGATTTTGCTAATTCTTTTTTTATAATATTCCTTGAAGTACGGGGATGGTTCTTACCATAGACAATAAATTATAATATATAAATATTTATTATCTATGGTTCTTACGGAGAGAAATTTTAAAAATTGCCTGAAAAAGTCTACAATCAACACTTTTCTATATTCCCATAGAGAAGATTCGTCAATTTGAACTTTAATTTACCATACCATAAAGTTTAAGTGTTAGTAGAGGGGTTCCGGGAAAGCAAAACAATACAACAACTGCTTTCAAATAACTTTATTTGGAGCAAAAAAAGTACTTCGCGAAAATTTCATACCAACTGTTAACGTTTGTTATAGTATTTGCAGTTGTATGCTTATTAATAATAACTATTATAGCCCATATACTTTTTCCCGTTACAGATAAGAAATCTGAAAAGTATTTAAAAAAAATAAAGAATTGACTGTTAGGCGGTACGAAGTTCGCCGAGTCAGCTAGTACTTAAATATATGTACATTCTGGAAAAATAAAATAAAATCGATGCTGTGAAAATTCTAACAGGATATATCATCTCAATGTTATCAAATACTCATCGTGCTGATTAGCATTTCATGCAACTATGTTTGTACAAACGAGCTCATCGATGCTTTAAAATAGTTCACCGGAAATCAGTTTGCTGATTTTCGTTTCTTCACTACATTATATATTATTGTGTTGTCTTGTTTCTCTTATTTCTCGCAGCGTAATTACCCAAAACCTGCAACAATTCCTAGACTGCATCAAATTTCGTATTTTGAAAAAGAGAATAAAGAATTAATGAAAGTAGAATATATTGATATGGGTGGCCTCTGTAAATGAACGAGTGTTTAGGGGCGGAGGTTAAACTCTATTAAATTTTTTTCTTATTATATTTTAGAAGGTCGAACTTTATTTCAAATATTTTAATTATATTTTGTATTAAACAATGAAAAATGTTTGCAAAATTTTGTAAAAATATAAAAAAAAAGTAAATTAAAATTATTGATTACTGTTCAACCTCAAAACGCACTTCTTATTAAAAAGTTATTTAATGGTTTTCATAATTTAGAATTAAAGATTACTGGGTGGAGTCTTAAAAAAGAAGGATGTTTAAGGGTAAGTATTACCGTATATAACTCATTAAATGAAATTTTTTACAATTTATAAAATATTTATGGCACGAAAAACTTAGACTACCTCTGTGTGGAGGAATTATCTAAAACAAGTCGATCTGATTAAAGAAGGGGCACGATAATTTAGCTACACGGGAGATAAAATTAAGTTTTCACTAAAATTGAGATTATGTAGTATAGTCGGCTTAACTGCAGAATAACTTCATCATTTCGTACAGAAAATTGAAAGAGGCTCGTTTCGAAGAGCTTTTACAAAGTTTTCAAAAGATGTGCGTTAAGTCAATCCAAAACAACGTTCGAAGTGTTGCAAACTGAAAGAATATAGCCGAAGTTTTATTGATAGGCAAGAGAATCAGGTCTTTAATCTCTCAGCAGTTCTTTGTTCAAAAAGTAGATAAGTAAAATTGAAATTGGAGCACCAGCATAAAAGTATAAAACTAGATTTAATACCATGACAAAATTTGAAAGAGAGATTAAAATTGATTAAAAAACGAAGAATTTTAATCAAATTTTGCATTCAAAGTTTGCTCATATCATTTTAGCAAAACAAAGTTTTATATGTCTATGGCGATAACCACGTATTACGTCACTACTGGGTATCTTTCTCTTTGTTTAGTTATTAATTTTAAACGTTCATATTTTGCATACTAGTAAAGATTGTTAAAAACCAACTTCACTTTTCTGCACGTCCAGTTTTCACCTGAAGTGATTAAAAAAAAAATTTTGTCCAATTCCCTATTTCGGATAACTAATGCAGGTTTGTATATGGAGGTGACGTAATTAAAATTGATTTAAAGGTATATAATTAAAAGTATTAATAAAGAGATACATTTTGTTTTGTTTTAATTACATTTATAACGCCTCTTTATGGGCTGCCAATATTAAAATTGAATTTATATAGAAAACGATTAAGGGCCACACACAAAAAAAAAATATATATATATAAAATTTATTTTACAAAAATAGAAGTTGATCAGAAGCCCTCACTGATTAACTCCTTAATGTATACTTTCTCCTCCTATATATTTATAAATATTTGAAAATAAATCATTGAAGTTTCTGTCCTTATGTTAACAAACTGACTATTAGAGATCAGCGTAGAGCATAGAAAGAAATTTTTAGTAAAACTTATAAAATTTGTATAATTAGCTATACTCGAATGATCAGTAAGTATAGCTATTTTTTGACGGCTCATTTTATTTGGACAACTTATTCCTATGAGTATACAAACAATTTGTATACTGTAATATTTTATGTAGGAGGTGCCAGTAACGTAAAATTTTAGGAGAAATAGATATTTTCAATTCAGTGACATTCGATTCCACGGAAATGATAATCCCTATGCACAAAAAAAAACTCTTAAACTTTAGAAACCTACTTCAACCAAAGTTTATACAAAAGCTGCATTAAAAACACTTCCTAAGCTATAGTTATTAAAATTACAAACACAAAATGCAAAAAACTCGAAAAAATTCAGATTTTGTTTGATCATTACAATTTTCGAAGAGAACCTAGAATTCGCAGAATCAATTATACGAAATCAAAATTTTGATATGTAAAAACAACTTTTTTTGGGTAGAACTTTTCAGTCCGTTTTTACCTAAACTGTACGTTTTGCGGAAAAATGTTTGGAACATAAAATGTTACTTTTTTAATCAATAAATTCTTTCTAATTTGAATTGATAGTCTATTTATTACCAGATATGGTATAGACTGAGCTTGTCGTTGAGCCTGTCCTAGGTCTGGGTCAAATGTGTAGTCACAGAAACGATGCAATGAATATTTTAGAGAGAAAAATACAAAAAAATTAATTTAAAAATAAAAAATTTAATCAAATATTCGACATTTTTATTAAGGTAGTACGAGAGCCAAGGCGAATTTTGACTTTTGCTGAAATTGTTTTCAACTTTGATAATGAATTTTGTGTAAACGAAAATTAAGAATACAATTTTTCGGCATTTGCCTTGGTTTTCGAAATATCGCTAAATAATTAAACGAAATTTTCAATTTTCAATATTTTGAAAATTACTCCAGATTTCGATAAATTTTATTCTTACTTTTCGTCTTATATTCTCAAATTATAACATAATTCACCATCAAAATTGAAAATAGATATTTTTTAATTTGGTCTCCACTACCGTACTCGTACATCGTTAATTAGTCGGACACAACGGGTTTTATTTATTTTCAATAATTTATTAAAGTTGTAACTTTAATTTAAATGGTTTTTTTTTTCACCCACTAATTTTGCAGAAATCTATAAAAACATATCATCCATTTACCGTTATTTAAATAATTTGGCAACCCCTCCTAAAATTTTCAGAATTGATTAAGACTTAATCAAACTTCATATGAAAAAAATCAAGATTTGTATCAAAAATAGTCCTGGCACTCGTACATCCTTAAATTCCAGTAGCTTTAAAATTGAAGTGTACGAAGTAACAGCCCATGAAATCCGGAGGTAAACAATCAATTTTTGTGCAATTACCTAATAGTTTTTTGACTGACAGTAAGCATATTACTTATATATACTATTTTGATTATTATGTAAAAATAAGTGCCCATTGACTATTATGTTATTTCAAGAGTACTCCAACATTTCTTTTTCTTTTGTAATTTCACATTAATTGATTAATAATTTGGGTGGCCACAAAAACTTTCAACGAAATAAATTTAATTTGCACTTATCTTATTTCGAAATGAAAATTGGAATTTACTTCACACAAAAAAATTTACTTATACTACATAGATCATTAGATAGAAATTTTTTGTATGATAATTTTTTTTTACTTCAAAATCAAAACATAACGGTTTGATACACTAATTGTGTAAAAATCAGTCGGTTGATTTTTTATAATCACAAAGTATTTGATTTTAAATCACTAAATGATTATATAGTGGGAGTCGGTGGTGATCTTATTATAGTTAACTGTCCCTAAACAAGTTTAGGTGAGAAGCTGTATAAAATTAGGTGAGAATAGACTTCTTGTTATTATTTTTAGTTGAATTTATCTAATGAGACATGTCAGTGGTGTAGATACAAAAATACAACAAGTGAAATTTACAACACTTTAATAAACCCTTGGGAACACTCTCCATTAAATTACCTTTTTCCTTAGAGCCTTCTCCAAACTAAACCGATTTTGAGGTCATCGCCTATTTTTTAGTTGTTCCGGGTACGGAACAATAAATTCTCATTTGAAACATAGCTATGAACACTCCTCATTAAATTACCTTTCAAACGAAACAAAAAAATCCAAATCGGTTCCTCCGATTAGGTGCTACGATGTCACAGACGGACATATAGCGGTCAAACTTATAACATCATCTTTTTTGGTTCGGGGGATAAAAAAACAAAAAGAAATTCTTAGTATATGTTCAGCATTATAATTTGATTTTTCTGGAATTTATATCTATGACGGCTATAATATCTCGTTTTTTAGTTAACAAAAAAAAAAAAAAAATAGCTCAAACTAAAGTTGCAGAGTTTGGTGGAGACATCAGGTTCTGACATCAGATTGGACCTAGTTCTCCAGATTTAAAAGTCAATTTAGATCCTAAAAGGTAAGATACAGAATAACACTTTAAATTAGAAAGTTGATTCTCATAAAAACATTTGTTCGAAAATCGCTAGCTTTCGGAGGAAATGCAACTTAAAAAGATGTCATTATTGCTTTTACATAATCGAACGAACGCTAGCTTTTTTAGAATAAAGGTCATTCATCTGTATGGGTAAATCAAATAGAAGGTTAGGTCAAAGGAAAGAAATTAGAGTTAAATGTTAGAAAATCAACACCAAAACTGTCATTGGTTCACAATCATTGGTGCATTTTTGTTTAGAAACTGATTTTACAAAAATTTTCTGTACCACTGAAAATATCCCATGCATTCCTTTTAAATACCATCTGTTTTTCACTTTTTTGGCCATGTAGGCACGATTTTGGACCATTGAGCTATACTTCTACATTGACAAAGTTAATTGTTATTCTCAATTTTTAAATTTTATTTCTACGCCAATGATTTTTGAAAATTAAAATATTTTAAATAATCTTACACGAACGCCACACTACTTCGATATACAAACAAGGTTTGAAAGGGTTGTATGACTTTTTACCCTAGTTTTTGAAATTAGTTCATTTTGTTGGGTATGAAATATAGGATCTCGCTTAATTTTGACCGTTTTTTGGTTCGTATAGTTGCATTTTTTCCAATTTCTTTTGCATTTTCCTTCCCAAATTTTCAAGTGCTAAGGCCTTGATTTTCGTTTTATTGCCAATACAAGAGTAGAAATATTAACAAAACGAAATTTGATGACCCAATTTTTTTTAAATCATAAAAAAAATTTTGAAACGTATTCTAATCTAAAATCCTATTACTGGTGGATCTTGAAAAAATCTGTTGATAGGTTTAGGAAATTTGGTAATAAACATACTTTTAAAATAGTGATATATGTATGGCTTACATGAAAAAGCGTTTTTGGATTTTAAACATCGAATATCCAACAATGGGCTTTGTTTAGGGACCATCCATAAATTACGTCACACCAGTTTTACAATGCTTAACCCCTTCCCTTTTCACACATTTTTGAAGCCCTTCTTGGTGTGACGTCACATATTTTATAATTTAATAGAAATAATTCTCTAATAACAATCTATCTATCTATACATATAAAATGCTTTGTCCTGAATGACTGACTGACGGTTCAAAGCACAGTCAAAACCGCTGTTCGTAGAGACCTGAAACTTGGAGAGTGTGTTCTGTGTATGACATAGGCATCCGATAAGAAATAGGGCATGAATAAATGATTTTCCGAAATTCTTCCCCTAAGAGGATGAAATAGGGCATGAAAGTTTTTATAAAAATCCGTCGTTTTTTAGTCCACTACTTAACCGATTTCAAAAATTCGCTCACCTATAGAATACATTGTCAGCAAGTAACATGGACCGTAATTATTTAAAAAAAAGTAAGAGTTCCGACTCAAAAAATTAAACCCATTAATTAACGCGTTAGTATTTGTTTTTAAAGTTGAAATTGCCCAGCAACGCGGGTAGTTTTTAATAAAATCAATGTCAAGTCAAATAATGTAAATAAGGGAGTATAATAAAAACTTAGTTTTTATGGGTTAGTTTATTTTTGTTTTACATATAAATTTTGCCTTTATATTTTAAATGTTAACATATGACGTCACAAAGTTTTTGACACAATTTACCCCTTGTCACACAATGTCACATTTTGTTGATCCCCTCCCCTCTTAACGTGTGACGTATTTATTGAATGGTCCCTTATTATACACTGCATTTGTAAGTCTATATAGACGTCTAATAGAATGTGTCCAAGTGTACAAAAAAAACTAAAATTACACACTTGTGCCGATATTATATAGCGGTGATATAAAAAAAACAGTAAATAGAAGCTATCGTCAAATTATCATTAGAACTAGTTTAGAATTTATGTGTTACACCCATTTTTTTCACCCGTTATATATTTTTTGTTTTGTCTTTTGCGACAGTTTTAAGTATATAATAAACACTTACTACCCCTTTTTTGTGATTTTAGAATAATATACGTGATTAAATAGTAATTTAACTCAAATATATTAACTATATTATTACTTATAAGTTATACTATATACGATACTATAAAATTGCGGGTATGGTAACTATATTTTTCGAGAATATACGAAATGTTTCTTAATGTTCAATGTATGAAATTGTAATTTTGTGTACGTATTTCTGTAACGAAGATACACAAAAAATTATAAAACACTAACAAATGATCTCCACGAAAGCGTAACTTTGGGATGTAGTTAGAATAAAGTAAGCTTTGGATGGAAACTTGGTATCTTCTATTCTAACTTATTTTTTTGTAGATTAGTCTCTGGACCATACAATTTTAGACTAACACTAGCTGTGAACTACCCACTTCGCTGGGCAACTTCAGTTTTCTCTTACCACTTCTTTTGTTCACAATTTCGTTTAACCCCTAAAATTATCGGTGTTTCTCCACTGTATTATGCATGTAGTATACATAAAAAAATTCCTCTTGAATCACTATCTATTAGAAAAAACCACACCAAAATCCATCGCGTAGTTTTAAAGATCTAAGCATACATAGAGACATAAGAACAGACAGCGGGAACCGACTTTATTTTATACTATGATATTGTACCAATATAATATTTACCAATACAATATAGATTTATAAAATTAAAAATAAAAACACATTTTAATAACTTCATTAATTTTAAGTATATACACGGATTTTTCCACGAAAATTAAGTAAAGGAATGGTTAAAAAAGTATTAAATCAAATTAAATAAGTTATTATTAATGTTTATACAGAGTATTCCAAAAGTATGAGATGTCTTATATTTTAATTTACTTTGCGTTAAACATTTTCTAAAGACAAGATTTTTCAGAATCTAACATTTTGATCACGTTTGTTCAATTCGTTCGATGAACCATACCATATTTTTGTATTGCCTGGTCATTAAAACGAATACTGAAAAATTCTCGCTTAACTGAAATACTTTCCGTAATTTCCGTTGCAAAATTTGTAGCCGATATCAATGTACCTAAGTTAAAAATCCAATTTTAATTTCATCACAATATGTAACACGTAAAGGATAGGAATTCATACTATTTAGGAGACATTTTTTTACATTTTTAGGTTTTGCTACAGAAAGTAACTTTGTAAACAAAATTGTAGATACATATATGTAAATAAACAAATTAAGGACGCTTTGAGCCTAAATAGGATGTAATACACCTTTTAGTTTACAAAAAAAAACAATAAAAAAAGCATACTTTTTTACCAATATTTAGTCCAGCCCAGAAGTGAACTGTACAAGCAGAAACGATGTTTAATTGACCTATACGCTGTGGCCATTAAATGCTTGCTATCCTGTGTACAGAGGTGGTGACATATATTAGAGTATGTGTTGTAATGTTGGCAGATTTACTGCACAAATACAACTTCTATTTTGAGATCTATATTATTTTCCTTTCTAAGATTTTGCCTCCTCTATCATTCCAATAGAAATACCTTAATCATTATATAATGTCACATTGTTGTCTTGAGATCATATAGGAGGCTCGCTACTTTTAAACTACCTCGTCTTAGGTACACTTTATTTACTATAATCAGATTAGCACACTATTAATTTCCGGTGGTATAAATGAAATGTTTGGTTGATCTTTCAAAAGGTCATCTGATAAGAACTTTATAAAAACTATACATTATGAACGAGAATGGGAAATAATTTAATTACTTAATCATCTTTACATTATTAGAGCTAAGTTCCAAATACTATATTAAAATCGATATTCGATCATGTATAATATAAATAAAACAATAGGTTTGTAAAAAAAAATTAAATCAATAAAAGTTAAATATATACTTTGTACAGTGTGAACCAGCAAGTATTGTAAATTTATTGTCTCGTGTCAATGATGAAATTTTCAAATTCATATAGTCTTTTCCATATTCCAAAGTTATTGTCCACTACCTACGGTTTTTTCATAAGGCCTGAATTATTTTTTCCAATGAAACATAGAATTGATGTATATCTCATAAACTTTTAAAAGATACTATATATCTCGAAAATTAAGGTTTTCTCCAGTTATATTAATCATAAGAATTTTCGTATATCGATTAATTCTATTAAGAGAACAATTCCTACCATGAGATAATTATCTAAAACTCACATCTTGTAGCGACTGCTTGAATATAATTTTAGATGGTATAGTGTCCTGTTTCTGGGTATAGAATTTACAAATATTCGTTATCAATGAAAACAACGATTCTATGTTTTTTTAATTTGTTGTATTTCTACTCTTGAAATTTGTGGACATCTTCAATTAAAATTTTTTTTGAGTTCTTTCGATTTCTCAAGATGTAAAGCACAATTTACCTACTTATTCCATGCATTTGTTCAGCTTATCTAAACATGAATAATTGAATTGATTTTTGTCTAAAGTTTTTTTAAAGTGGACCATATGTTAAAAATCCATAATGCTCATCAATAAAATTTCTTGATTGTTTCATTTTGACTTAAATACGATTAATAAGGCCCAATTCCAATCAATCTTTTGATTTAATTCGTCTGACCATGACTTTAAAATTAAAAGTCGTTGAGTTGAACAATAGAGAACTTGCATTAATTTTTTTAGGCCACAAATTCATATATAAATGAATTCCATTTTTTTATTAATTATTGATAAAAAATTAAATTTTTGAATAAAAAAACTTTTTGAATAAATTAACATTTTTCAACTTGTTTCTATGGAAAATTACGTTATAATATATTGAAAGTTATTTTAGAAACAAACCATTTCTCATTCTCCATGTTATTTTATCACTTTTTCGTGCTGTGGCATTGCTAAAAACGATGTGTTGACATCACTGGCGATTGAATTTATATTTCAGAAAAACGATTTTCAATTGTAAAATTATATGAAAAAAAAATTAAACCAATTTTTTTTTTTTTAATTTTTCTTAATAATTTTTAGGAGACTCGACAAAAAATAAAATTAAAAAATATGGAAGTTCTCTATTCCACTATGTTATATTCCTGCACCACACAATATGAATAAACTGTTTATAAATATGATTTAAGGAATATTTTACCGATACATATCTTAACACTAAATGTGTATTTTTTCACAGGTATTGTGTGTAGTAAGCGGACTCTGATTCAATATATTTTATGCCTGTAATTTTTTTAAATACAAATACTACCTGATTTTTCCAATAACCAATATTTGTTTTTTAAAATCATAATTGGTTCTTTAGTTATATGTATACCTTTATACTTACACATATATTTTATTTTTTTTAAGGGTGTATTATATTATTTTGTGAACCTGTACTGTGTAATTATATTACCTACCCAAAAAAATAAAAAGAACAATGAATAAAATGTGTAGCTTCATATTATAAGCAGAAATCTCTATTTCACTTTACTCAGACAATACAAAACTACTTGGTTATGCTTAATTGTCTTAGTGTCTACAACACTATAGTCGTGAAATTTTTTGATTATTTCTTCTTGATTGTATCTGTTTAATATTTTTAATATAATACTCTCAATATTAAGTTTAGGTAACGTTAAAGAGTAAAATTTTTTCTTTTAGAAATGCAATAATTGTAATTTTTATAATGAAGCTTATAAAATGAATCGCTTAAGGATTTACGAGTGCCAGGGCAATTTTGAATAACAGGTTTGATTTTTTCATAGATTTCCCCAAAACTAGTCAGAGGAAATTAAAAAAAAAAAAAAAAACTATTTAAATTATAGTTAAAGCCTAAATAAATTATTGAAAACAAAAAAACCCGTTGTGCCCGACTAAGGATGTATGAGCACGGTAGTGGGACACAAAAAAATGTACAAGGCTGTTCCACGCATACACACACGGTAGTCATATACTATTAATAAAATATATAGCTATGATCCCCCGTAGCTCGAAAACTACTCGTTTAAAAATTTTCTAGTAGTGGGATCAGAACCATCCGAGGAACCTTTTGGGGGCGCTTGAAAAAAGTCTCATAGAAAGCCATTTTCCTATCTTATCTGGTCTATCCATTGATTAACTTTGAGTCATTATATCTCAATAATTAAACTGTCAATAGCTTTTTTTAAACTCAGAACAAATACAGCAATGTTTAGTTAGTTTATTAAAAATATCTAAAGGTTTTTTCTTTCTAGAATTTATAAACTTGTGAAAAACACAATCTCTCCTACGCTCTCCATGTTAATTATCCGAACTTTAATCAAATTTATCTTACAGACGGCCAAACGACTTTAAATTTTTATGGTAATTATAATATTATATCCTTAATAAGTACAAAAAAAGCAGAATTTAAACACTAAGGCCATAGCGAGACAACCAATTTAACTGCTAGTTTCGTTGTTGACTAACTTTATTATACCCATGTGTATATATAATATATATCAAGGTGTATTAAGTTTAGTACCAAGTACAACTTAATAATATTGGTGCTACGAGCCAAATTTTGGTATAGGTGTTACCTATCTGTCTGTCTGTCTGTCTGTAAACATGATAACTCAAAAACGAAAAGAGCTATCAAACTGAATTTTTTTTACCGTGCTCAGGACGTAAAAAGTGAGGTAAATGAGCAACATGAGTCAATTTAGTGTTGTAAACCGTTAAAGATAGAACAAAAGTTAAAATGTAAAAAATATTCTTTATTAAAAAATAAAAAACTTTTTTTTGAAACATTTTTTGGAAACTTTACTGTTTTACCGTGAGGGTGCAAATAAGGAAAAAACTTTGGTGTCCACTTGCTCCAAAACTATAAAAATAGGGAGTTGAAAATTTGTTGGTAGCTTCAACTAGTGGTTGTGTAATACATTCTCGAAAAACGAAAAAAAATTCAAGAAAATAATCTCGAAAATTTTCGAAAGGTCAACACATAATTGTATTGGTTTTTAAACTTTTCTAATTTTTTCAAAAATAATGCAAGAACTGACATTCAACACTTTAATTCTCTATAGGGTATTTAAACAATTAACTCAGGCAATTGTTTGTTTTCACTTGTTTTAATATTAGTATCGCGTATCGTTCTTAAATAGATAGTACAAACATTTTCAAAAAATAATACATATATAAGTATGTGGTTTTTATTTTTTAACTTAAAAGTAAATAAACGCCAACCATCTGTGAAGTAAGTTCGTCTCCCTCTTCTTCTTACTACAATTAAGACGCGTGCCACACAGGTGTATCGTAGACATATGTGTATTGTCAGCTTTACCTCCCACTTTATTTATTATTATAATATATTTTGTCATTACATTTGATCTGCATATGTACCTATTTAGCGATTTTATTATTCATTGATTTTCAAATTTTTCTAAATCAGTAAGTTTATTTACCTCATTTTTTTTATCAAACCCTTCAAATGTTAGAGACAACAAATTGAGAAGCAAGGAAGGAAAAAAGAAATTGCTGCATTAACTCAGCCTGTTAAAGAGAAGGTACAGAATGTACAGTTATTGTGAGATGGGAAATAAATTGGGTTTTTACCGTTGCTCTAGAAAGCTTCAAAATGATATGAATTGAAAGCTTCTGATAACTGGTTAGAGAAAAATGAAGCTATAAAATTCTAATCGAAACGATAACGAAAAGCCAAAACAAACATACACCAGCCCGACACAGTTTAATCACAGCTTTCCGTATAGCTTTCACAGCCCTTTCTCATTACTCATAGAATCAGAGTTACACACTTCAATGTTTTAAAAAAGAAAAGCAAATTCCTTTAATGAAGGTTTTATTGTTCTCCATACCACGCCTTGCAAATTGAATCAATTTTACATTAGTTAAAACTAATCACTGATACGCAGAAGATGATTTATCTCCTCATTTCCCATATTTCTTCTTCATTCTGTTGCCCCGCATCTTTATATATTTTAATGTGAACTTTTTTGATCGTTAATCCGTCGTAACTGGGCAGCAGAAGAATGAAATGACCTCCGTTTTTCATATAATTTTCGAATTTATACAAGTCATTCGACATATTAAATGAATGTTTATTTCAATTGAAGATTTTTTGAAGCTGTTCCCTTGCACTGTCATTTGCCCACAAGAGGTCATATAAAGAAGCTGATCATGAAATTGGCAAAAATAATGTTGAGAAAATTGGGTCCAAACTGAATAATCATACAGTCAATGTAAAATGTAAATAAAATCATAAAATTTAATGTTTATATAAATACTGGAAGTAAATGTTACTATTTAAGTTAATACATTGCAAAATCATGATACACAGTAAAAAAAAATTTACTGAATTGACGTAGACATGTGTGTTGATGTTATTATAACAAGTAAATATTTCTATACACACCACGGGAGCAAGCAAAGAATGTCCCAGATTTCATGTTTTTCAATGAACTTTTCAGAATTAGTTTGTGTAATTTCGATTATCTGGTCCAAGCGTTTTTACACTCTACGATTTCTCAGTTCACGAGTTGTATATTAATATCGAAACCATCGATACCTACTTACAACAAGCTAAAAACTTTCTTCAATATCATTTCAAAACAATCTTGGAATAATTTTCTTCGACAGAGGAATTACTATTTTGATTTAAAGGTATAATTTATAATATTTTTTTTTAAAGTGTAGATATTAAAATATAAAAAATTTTATTTTTATAAATTATTTTTATTGTTTAATAATAATTAATTTTTATATTTTATTTAATTCAAAATTAAAATTACTACCTCTATATACAAGGGAGCAAAGTTATAACGGATTGAATAGCATGATTTTATTAGTAAACTCTTAAGTTTTTAAATTATTATATCCATTTAATCAGATTTAATTTTCACGAGCGTTTCTAGGGTAAATCTCTTATATATGTCACCGGATATTGGTAAGGATCGATAGTTAATAATAAATCTAGCAAGATTATAAACTAACGATAGATTGTGAACAAAAAGTAAGATTTACAATATCTCGCTTTTATTTTCGTTAGTTTAAAAACTAACAAGATTTGCTAGGTAAATCATAATTAAGCATATGATAAAATGCAAAGAGCGGACTCGTTGGTTGAATAAGCCGTCATAGATAAGTAAATAATCAATTTTGTATAGGTATTAATATAATTTAATTTAAGACGAAAGTTGCTGATAATGAATGAAACGGAACCTGGACGTTTAAAGCGCGACGCGAAGTGATAAATAAACACAGTTAAACCTTGATTATCAACATTTGCCATTGAGCTACAAAATTAAAAGTGTAAAAATTTTAATTAAGCTAAGGTTCTAGGAAATGGACCATCTGATAAAAAATTTGACAAAACTGTTTCCTTCCTCCTTTCCTTCTAGCAACGGCACGAGGTTTATTGGTTGCAGAATTGAATTTGCCTTAACTTGTGTGTTTTTAACAATTTAACAAGTTTTCCAAATTTGTATTTTCTTCTTTTGAATATACAGGTCATTTAAATACAGAGGTTCCACTATTTGTATACATTAGTTGCAATCCAAACTCATTATAAATGTAGGCTAGGAAATATGAGTTTGAAATTTATATTGCTGTTATCGAAGATAAATAAAATTTAATTATTAATTCGTTTCTGAACGCAATTCGTGTATTGATAGAATTAGTCCATTAAAAATATTTATTTCATGCTTCAGAAAAAATGTTCTATTCAAAATTGGTTATTTATTTGGTAAGTTCAATTTTTTTAAATGTATAATTATAGAATTTATTTAAATGAATATAAATTGAACAAAAGAAAATACGACTTCAACATTCAATAAGGATAGCCTCTTAAGGAGCCCATATCAAAATTTGTGTGCGTTAAATAAATTAAAAATTTTTTCCTAAGCAATTAAACAGAAAAACTTTTTGGTAAATATTTAGTTTAGTTGTGTAAAATGGATATCTTATCCTATCGAGTATAAAACAAATATGTTATTTCATAAGACGTTTCCTTAATTTTGGGCTGAAATAGTGTGACAAAGGATAAAACCAAATTTCTCTATCAAAATTTTCATAGTATTTGCTTTTCTGGTATTCAAATGTGGTGTCTAATGATTGATCATAATTATTTTTTAAAACCTAACTGATATATTGTTGTAGTTAACAGTTATTGTGGCATTATCTGATGCGGAATTTAGTGAAAATGATATGCCAGGACAAATCTATCTGAAAACTCCGTGCATCTTGAGACAAAATCTTAATTTTCCACAACACTTTGAAGAAATTTCGAAAAATTATATAATATATCGTTTATTACAATTATTGGAATTATCAAGGCAAAAGGATCAACTAACTATACCATTTGCACCAATTGTAAGAGTACCATCAACATATATCCAACAAGAACCCGTGATCATCAGTCAACAACCTCCAACAATTATTTTGGAAGTAAATCGAAATCTAAACGATGAAGAAGTACATCAGATTTTTATAAAAATATCCAGCATTTTACAAGGTTCAAACATTAGAATTCAGGTTTTTTTTGAGGACCTACTCCGTATCCTCTTATAAGTTAAACAAGAAAAAAATTAGAGAGGGTATTTTCATGGTCGTGTCTAACAATTTTTTTCTTTACGGGAATTCTCAAAACCAGAGAGTTAAAATTGATGAATATTCCTTGAGGACTAAATTAAAATTTAGAAATAATATTGTATTTTACTCCACATGTGAAAAAATCTAAAAATATATTATTGACATAGCTTAGGCTGTCTCAAAAATAATGAAAAAATTATGAAAATCGAAGTATGGGTATAATAAATAAAATATTCTAAGGAAATTTTTCCAATAGTTTATTCGGTATCTCTAACCATCATCTCTGATGCTATAGGCAAAATATTAGGGGAATCGGCCCTATTGTTCAATATGTAGAAGGCTAAGTTTAAAGTTTTGATTTAGGTTAAGTATCTTAAAAATGTGACCGATCACCCTGTTTGACTGCACAAAATTTCCAGTCGATATTTCTATAAATAACGAAAATATGATAGTGTCTTCATCTTAAACACAACACACTGTATTATGCCGAAAGTAATGAATTATTAATTTCTAGGGTATGGTTATGCTACTAAAGCTGATGTCACACGCAATAAAGCCAATGTATTAAATAAACAAAAGGGTGAAATGCCAGCCAAACATTCATAATCAAAAACTTTTTAATTAAATTTTATAGAAATGTACCACAAAAATTTTATTGAATATGAATCAAAGTACCTATTTTAATAAAAATTTATTTTACGTATGATTTTGCATGAACTAGGAATAAACTATTAAACCTCAAATTTTGTACCGATTTGTTTAATTAAATCGAAAATACATATTTTAAAGGCTAACTTGTAAGTAACACTAGAAATTATCAATTAATATAAATAAAAATTTTTCTAAAGCTTCTATATCCGTAATATTTACACAAAATATTAATGAAGGGAACTTCCGAATATTTTATGAATTTAATAAAAATATAAAAACTAGAATATTATTCTTTTGTAGGTGAAAGGGGGAGAGGTATTCTAGGTAAGTATAAAAAGTAGATAAAGGATGACCAAAATGATTTTTGATTCGTTACGAATAAATGTTTGCACAAAATTACAAATGTACTAAAAATTAGAAAATAATTTTTTCTATGAGTCACTCATATATGACTATTCGTAAAAGCTTGAGGCGCACAATATGAAATATCAAAAATAATTCCGAGCACGTCATTGTATGTATATATGTAACTATGTTTGTTCGAGTGGAATCTTGCAACTTAAATTTATATTGAGCTACTCAAGCTTTTACAAATAGTCATGTATGAGTGACTCATAGAAAAAAAGAAATATTTTCTACTTTTTAGTATAATAGAAGCTTGTGAACTGAATGCTTAAAAACCGCATATCAAATATGGTGCAAGGGATGGAAAAATCAGGACGCCCATGCCTTACCATGCATTAGTATAAAAACCAAGCGTGCATGGAAAATTTCAGCTCAATTGGTTGACGATAACCACTTCAAAATTGAGTTGCAAGAGTCCACCCGGACAAGCAAGCACATTCTCTTACAGAAGCAAACTAGATTTCGTAACAATTTAAGAGAAAACAATCAGCGCCGGATCTAACTTTTTGGTGCCGTAGGTTTTCATGTTATAAATGTTTTTATTTGTAGTAATATAGTTACAATTTTATTTTTACTTAAGTGGTTGAAATAATTTCATTTGACTTTGACATTTTATTAGCGAAGTCCACCATTAGTTCCAAAGCATGCATTACAATTTTACAAATATAAATATTATCGAAGATAATAAATGAGAACTCTAGGATATTTCGAAATAAATTTCGATTTTTGCCCAATTTCCTACATAACATACTACTTTTTCATAATAATAAAATATTAAAGAGCCAGCGCTAGATAGAGTTAAGTGAACAAAAATTGAGGACCGTATTTTTTCAATTGATTCTTGTTCAGATAACCTTATCGATTAATATTCTTGATGCTACCAGAAACCCTAATGGGTCAACAAAAGGCTACTTGTGATTTTTTCCTAAAGTTAACCGTTTTTGAGTTATTAACAGTTTAATGTTTGGAAAAACTCCAGAAAGGTTATTTTCAAAGATGAAAACCACTGAAAATAAATTAAATTTTTGAGCTTTTCAAAATCTAAAAATGATTTGAACATCTTTTATAAGTTCTGTAGAGTAATTACAGATTGTTTGATTCTAAAGCCTCAATTTTCAATTCTTTAAAATTAAAAAGTTGTGTTCCTGTCTATTATGTATCTGTGTTTGAAGGGAATTACGATTCGGGTACTTTCTATGATTTATTTTGGTTAATAAAAAATCATCTGTATATTTATAATATACCTACAGTCATTTTACGAAAAATTAATGAGGCGTATAAAAATATTATCCTTTTAAAACGGAAGGTCACGTGTTTAATTCCGGACAAACGGATGTGCAGAAACCTTTGTATTGCCATACTACAAGAAATATTAAATATTTTTATTTAAAAAAAAATTATGGTACAAAATTATTTTACATGGTAAGAAGCCTATAAGGTACATTAAATAAGTATAAATATAATTGTAACTAAAAGAATATGGCCCATTTACAAAAAAAAAAGGTTTTTGTGAATATATAATATTTATATTCAGTCAAGGCTCAATTAAAAACAGGGAACTGCTAAGACCATTACTTGAGTGAGCCCACAATGAAGCGAAATATCCATTACTCTATTTGCCTATCTTTTTGAAGTTTGATAGAGGTCAGTTTGATAATAAAGAAATTTGAAATTTTAACTGTAGCGTTGAATTTATAAAAACCGATTTTTCGATATACGTGCTTTTCTACAGCTGTTTTTGTATACTGTATAAGTTAAAAAGTTATGAACAATACAATACGTGAAATAAGTGGCAGAATGTTTGCGAATGTCGGAAAGATTTGTCGAAAAATAGAGTTAAAGTGAACTAGCTTAAAGAAACCCCTAACAAAAAATTTTTTCTGATCAATTTGTTTATGCCATCGTAGATCTTAAGCGAATGAACCGATTTTGATTTTGATTTGTTTGATAGGTAATTTGATCAAGATTGTTCTTAGCTATGTTTCAAGAAAATCTTCCCAACCGTTTGAAGACCATCACCTCATTTCTAGTTGTTAAACTAGAGCTTGAAATATAGCTAGAAACACTCTCGATCAAGTTACCTTTCAAGCAAAAAAAAAAAATCAAAATCGGTTCATCCCTTTGGGAGCTATGGTGCTGCGGGCAAACATACGCATACGTATACTCACATTGATTTATACACTTATAATATCAATCTTTGTTACTCTGGGAAGACAAAAATATCATTTTTACGACATTTTCACACTTATTGCCGTTTTTACGACGTAGGTATTGTTATTAATATATAGGCATGACAGATAAAAAACAACTGTTGGATAACAGGAAACTCAAAAAAAATATCGAGAGGTTTCATGGGACATCCGATAGGAACTTTATTCCTTTCGTACCTTGGTATATTATAAATGTCGCGCTTACTTTTTTCATTTACAAGATATTTGTCTGAAAATTTAAGGTATTAACTTTATAAGTCAAATACTTGTTTGATTCTTTAAACAATTTCATTTTATGGCTGGTTCAGTTTTTACTGTATTATTAGTTTAAAAAGGCATACTTCTGCTTTAGTAATCAACCCAATATGTGAGTATATTACGTTTGGTTTGATTAGGATATTTATTATGACATAACATAAAAATTTCATTGTACTTACTTTAAATTATCTCTGTTTTCTTTAACTTCTGATAACTTTCACTCAATTTTTTTAAATGATAAAACATAAAATTCTGACCAAAAATACAAATTGACAGTTATAAAAAGATTTTTGCATTTTCTCAAAGTTCATTTAAACTTGAATCGATTGAAAAAGTTTTAGTTTCATAGGTAGTCTAGATGTCGGTTTTTGGTGTCTATTGTAGTTTTTTTGGTTTTAACTCCCAACCAACAAACAAATATCGTGCGATAAGAAACATAGTTCCAAAACAAAATTTCCATATTTGGGCTTAAGATAAATTTCTTTTAAAGTTTTTTTATTCTTTTAATCATGATTACCATATAGAAAGAAAATTTATTGATCATCTTAGGTACTTTTTAGTATCAATAATCTTTTCAAAAAAGGTACCCTGATTTCATGTTGGAGTATTGTGTTCCGGTAATTAAGTTTCCAAACTACATGCATCCAAATAACATATTTAATAATTATATTTTACAATATTTTCTATATGATACAAATTGATTGTTCGTTTATAAAAAAAAAAAAACAAAATAAATAATATTTGCATGTCTAAATTACATCTCCATTTGTATGGGAGGTCATTGTTTATCAATGGAAGAACATGGAACAAAACAATTACTTTTAATTTTTATTTTTTTACCAAACTTAAAACTAACAATTATATTTTGACAAGCTTAAAATATTGCAATCTTTTTTTTTTTTTTTTGTACTTAGTTTATAAATTAGAGTTTAACTGTAAAAATTGTAGGTATATCGTTATTATTATTGTTATATTATAATTATGTCTGACCAAAAATAATTGCCGACGCCAAAATAATTATAAAGACAAGAGATTTTTAATATCCTTATTCTGTACTTTAACAAATCGATTGGAAAATAATTAAAGGAATTGCTTTATGTTGGTAATTTAAGATACTTAGGTATAACAATCGCGGATCCAGAAACGGGAAATTGGGGCAAGAACTATCCAAATAAAAGAAAGAATCTTGTTTTATGTTTTAATGTTAAAACATAATATAGTCGAGAAGCTTATAATATAGTCGGATAGCTCGGATAGGACGTAGAGTGAAATATTTGAAAATTTTGTTGAGATTTCAATACTTTCAAAGGAATGCCCTTTAAGAAAATTACAGGTAATTGGGAAAAATTTCTATTAAAAATTCATTTCTTAGAAAAATTTTGACCCAGAAAATACGAAAACATCTATAAGTAGTACGTAAGTTTGATGATGAATTTTGTTCTAACTTCTCGAATGTAGACGAAAAATAAGAATACAATTTTTCGATATCTGCCTTGATTTTCGAAATATCGAAAGCTAAATAAAATATTCAATTTTCAATATTTTGAAAATTACTCCTGATATCGAAAAATTCGATTATTACTTTTCGTCTTATATTGTCATGTTATAACATAATTCACCATCAAAATTAAAAAAATATATTTTTCCCCTGCCATACATCCTTAATTAGTCGAACACAACGGTTTTTTTTTTTATTTTCAATAATTTATTAAGGTTTTAACTTTAATTTAAATAGTAGTTTTTTAATTTCCAGCGACTAGTTTTAGAGAAATCTATGAAAAAAGGTCATCCATCTACCATTTTTTCCATAAGATTCCATAAGACCAATGTTAAATATGTTAATATTCCTACTTTTAAAGTCATTTATTTATTTAAATATTCGGGCAACCCCGGCCTCCCTAAAATTTTCCGAATGGATTTAGATTTAGTCCAACTTCATATTAAAAATATTCAAGCCTTTAAGCCATAATTTCCCTGGCACTCGTACATTCTTAATACTAATTTTTCATTAAAATGGCTCGATAATAAAAAAAAAGAGCAAGAAATAAATAAATCTGAAGATATGTCAAACATAAATGGAACAAGAAACATTACAAATATTTATATTTTTAACGACCAATTTAAATTTATTAAAAGCATTTAATGAATGTAAATCACTTTTGTAATAGAGATGAAGATCTTCATTCATGTACATGAATCAATGAATGAATTCTTTTTTTTTTAAACACATTTCAATCATATTCTCTGAAAATAATTATTCTTTAATGAAATTGATTCAGATTCATTAAAAATTGTTTAAATTCTTAAAATATATTCAAATTCAGCAAAACAAATGTCAATATAAAATATTTTAATAAAAAATTTACTTCATGAAAATAATCCAAATTTTTGAATGAATTAACATTAAATTTTTTTTTATAAAATACTAATCAATAAATTTAATGGATTGATGAAGAGAATGTAATTTTAAATTATTTTGATAATTTTTATTGTTGTCTGGCAATAACAGATGTGTTTGTTATAATATTTTTTGGTACAGTAGTGTGTTTTCCAATCTGTTATATTTTTATAATAAAAGTATAATAAGTAGATGATACTGTAAATCACAACATCATTTATGGACCAAAGAGTTTTAGAATTCAATAATTATTAAATCACCTGTTTCATTTAATAATATTTGTAGTAAATCTGTAGTACAAAATCAAGCACATATTATTTAATATATACCTAAACAGACTTGATTTTATATTCACATAAATTTGAAGTTATACGGTTCAACGCAACGGTTCAAAAGAGTTTTTCTTTTTGTTTGTATGCTCAATTGAAAAGAATATTAGGTCTGTAATTTTTTGCTTGTTAGTTGCTAATTAATAGCAAAAAAATCATTTTGTTGCTCGAACCAATGGAGGAAAAACGCCTACAAATCTAACTTCACGTAGCTAGTCTAAAAAGCATCAATAAAGGTATGATACATTTATTTCGTAAATGCAAGTGAAATTGTTGCTTTTTGTTGCTTTAAAAAAAATTGTGGCAAAATTAATACTACCCACACTAACTTAATTTCGATTTTTCCGAGTATAATTTGGTTAAAAAATTAGTGCTGCTTACACTTTTATTGTAAGCACTTTTATTGTTTACTTACTGCAACAAAATAAAAACCGAAAGTCGGAGACCGATTAACTACGCAGCAGTTAGTTAGGCTACGCCTGCTTTACTGCCGATTTTTGACGGCAAAATTCTGCGAGTTATATCTCTCTCTGATATCTCGAAAACTATTATATTAACGGAAAAATATTTCTTGTAAAAGTTGAAGGATTTTTTTTTTCCTACAAAAAAGCAGCAGAGAATAATTTCGATTTTCCAAACGGTTTGTCGGGGAAAGCGGAAAAAAGACTCTATATATGTATATATATTGGCCACCTTCGGCTTCGGTCTGAATTTCGGCCAGCAAACGTCGGAATTGAACGAACTGTTACGAACGAATGCCTCAAGATAAGTTCGCACGCGCATGAACTGCTTTGCTCTAGATCATAATATTATGTTTTTAAACCGTCGGTTTCGGCTTCGGCCGAAGGTTGTGGCGATAGTGGCACTATATATATGTAATACAAATAACGCTTAATATCTTTCGATTCGTTTATTTTTCTCAAAAATGGTCTATATCTTTAGATTTTCTGGGAAAAATTGTCGGAGAAAAATTTCTGTAGCCTCCCAAATTGTTTAAAAAGAAAATTGATTTTTCTAAGAAAATTGATGTGTTCAACTGTTTCTTCCCAAAGTCCCCCCCCCCCCCCCAAAGTTACCATGAAAAATTCGTAAATGATAAGAATAATATACAGAATCTTTAATAAATTCTTTCTGTTGCACACATAATCGATGATGATTTTTTTATATGATAAGTACATCTTAAATTGTTTTTACCACATATATTAACAAGTAAATTAAATAGTTGACCAATAAATAAATATTATGATGTGGTAAGTGGTAACTGGCAAGTATGCTGCTGTATACACATTGGAATCAAATTACTTTCTAATTTAATATTCTTTAAATGCCATATTTTTTTATTCATTTTTCTATGGCTTCTATTCTTCTTAAGTTTTTTTTTCTTGCGAATTTATTTAGGTAATATTTAATTACATTATGAAATGAAACTAAAGATTCAAAAAATTGGTAGTTGTTTTTAACGAAATTTTGGTGAGTAGTTCAACGGTGTAAAAAGGGCAATGACTGTCTATAATAAACCTTAAGGTCAAAATATTTTATTTAAAAAATAGCAAAAAAAAATTTTTCCAAATAAATAATAAAAAATGATACTATTCTTATTATTATGCTAAAATTAAAATGTCTAGGATTTCTGGGTGAAAATTTTAGTCAAGTGACTTTGACATTCGTTTTTCACCATTTAAAAAGCCCTACAAAATTTGATAGATCAAATTGCTTCAATGTCTTGCTACTGATCGAAGGAAATTGGAAAGTTCATCATTTTTGACTGCCTAGTAAGAAAGAATTTTCACGCTAACTTTTGAATTCGATAGTGAACATAAAGGTTGCATCGATTTTAAGATTGAAAGTGGCCGAAGTCGTGATTTTATAATCTCAATAGGATTGCACTGAGGTTACGATTTCGTAATATCAATAGGATAAATTCGTGTTTTTGTCATGCCAATATTTTTTTTAGTATCAATAAGTATCAATAGGATTGTACAATTATCGTTTTCGATCATGATTTTGTAATATCAATATTAGCATGTTTTACAAGCGGCCAAGTGAGATTATAAGATCACAGATCTTTAAGTATAGCTAAGTTTGGATCAGCTACAATGCGATGATGTTCGGTGATAATAATAGCAAGAAAAATAAAGTATTGTCCAACTCATTTTCTCTGCCCCTATTGATGTTACCGACAATCTCAGTGGTGAAAAGGATACAGCATATCTGAATGCATGTGGTAGGGAAAGATGAAAAATTTTCACCTTTATATTTATTATTTAATTTAAGCAGTAAAAATTGAAGAAATCAAAAAAGTCACATAGGAACCCGCAATATTAAATAGGAAAATGTGGCCACAAAACTTTTTAACGAGGACTTTTCGACCTACGTTCAATCAAAGCTACACATATATTATATTTATATTAACTACCTATATGACTTGGAAAATGGCTTTCTATGAAACTTTTTCAAACCACCCCCAAAATGTTCTTCGGATCCATCTGAATAAAAACTCTCGCGGTAACAAAATTTTTTAACGAGTAGTTTCGAGTTACGGGTATCACAACTATAACGTATGTGTAGCTTTGACGCCCGTAGCTCGAAAACTACTAGTTAAAAGTTTTGTGGCCATGAGAGTATTTTATTAGAAAGATCTGAAAAACATTTTGATAGCAAGTTGAAAAAGTTTCACAGAATGTCGTTTTCCTATTCATAGACAAAAACTATATTATATTCGTAGCTTTGATCACTAGTAGCTCGAAAATTTCTAGTTAAAATTTTTTGTGGCTACCGAAGCTTTTGATCAGCATGTTTCAAAGTACATTTTAGATTGGGTTAGAAAAAGTTTCACAGAGAGCTATTTTCTTATCTAATATTGTGGGATCCTTTAACATGTGACCACTTCAAAACAATTTAATATCCAATAAAAAATATAATAATATAGCTTGTCAATGCGACCACCCATGCTTGTTAACCAAAAAATTATCAAATAAATAATCATTTTGCGGCATAAAATTGCAACTATTAGCTAAACTATATCCTCTAAACTGTAATAATTCTTCATTAAAAATGTAAAAAAAAAACTTCTATTTAGTAAACCTAAACATATGAATTCTATTTTTGATTAACAATATTAAAAAGTATAATTTAAAATTTTATTAATAAGCAAACTTTGACCACAAAAAAGGGGTTTTTAAGTGTGGACAAAGAATACAAATCTTTGTTTTTTTATATAACAATGTTTTGATCAAATTGTGGTTTGATTTTATTTTTGCTTCGTGAACAATATTAGGTATTATTATTGTTATTATTTTTTGAGAAAATGGATTATTAGTTTTTTATTAGATTGGTAATTCTTTTTTGTATACGCATTGAAACTAAAAGAATTACTCCAGAAAAAAGATTTTTAATTTAACATGCAATGTTGCGTGATTTGTTTAAACATAGTTATAATAAAGGACATTGTTTAGGTAGTGCAGTCATCACCTAGTTAACTTTGGTCTATTTTTATGATTAGTAAACTAGAGATTATTGTTGTGAATTTTACGAAAATGGCACTATAATTAACAAGCACCATCACATCCGGCCATTTCTAAGGATTCTATTTTTGCTGTTTTTCTGGTATGGAAGTATGATATGTATTTATTTCCCATAATTATATTAATTTTTGGTAATTATTTTGAATTGTTGAAAAATGAGTATAAGATATGTCTAAACAACAGTTTGGAAAGCAACATGTTTTCCAATAACTACTCTTGAGTTTGAAATCATATTGGGAAAAAAATAATCTTAATAACAAGTTCTCTACCAGCGACCGTTTTTCTCGAAAATTATCACATTGACACAAAAATTTAAGTTTGAGGTCCGTTTCTCGGTAGCGTTAAAATTAAAATGCTGGAAAAAGGTATTAACGAAGCAGTAGTCCCTTTTCTAATTGTCGCCGAATCCTCGATATATTTTGAGGCCTTTGTGAGAGATGGTAGTGTTTTTTGCGTATTAGATGCTCGTTTAATGGGATTTTATTCGAAAATATTTTTTTGAAAGTCCTATAAAAATTTGCTTTATTTAATTATTTTAAGGGAATCATCAATTCTTTGTCACAAAGAAAAACTTTTGAGAAAATAACGTGCGCTTTAGATCAGTTTGGGCGAATTAAACTAATTTTAATTTGCCAAAAGTATGTAATTTATCTTATCGAGGAAATCTATATATTATTAAATAGGAATAATTTACCAGCGGAATTGTTCGAAGTTCGGTCACTCGAAATTACAGGCAGGCAGGGCCGAAACTGCAAGAAGGCAACCAAGAAGAAGAAGCTCCACTAACAATGAATGTATGATGATTCAGATTTCATCATTGGCTTCCACCTATCAGGATGTGTGTACAGCCCTTTTGATATTCCTAACTGTCCCTTTCACTACTACGAAAGCTGTATGTACTTTCTCTAAATAAAAGTTGATTAAAAATTTTTTGCTTAACCTAATAGGATAAGATAGTCCCAGTAATTTAACGATACTGTCCATCGAAAATCAAAGAGCGTGGTGCATGATTTATTTCAAATAAATAATAATTGAATTTCTACCGTAAAATCTAGGAAAATTAGGTTTTAGTTATAAGTTCTTGCGTTTATATATAAGAAAACGTTTTGAAACCGCTTATAAATCATTGCGAGTATATTATGAGTTTCATGACTGTTTTTATTAGTATAAGATGTGAATAAAAATTGTTTCATTGGCAAAATACTGTAATTTCTATCTTGCATTTCCACATTATTATTATAACGAGTGAATTTTAGACAAAGCCCCCAAACCTGGTTTTGCTCCGGGACATTTTCAGCTCTACTTTCGACCCTGCACGGAGACCACGCATTATGTGAGCTTTCGATGATTTTTCCCAGTTTTATTTACAAAATAATTAAAAAATTTCTGAACTTATAAGCACTTTTATTACCACAAATAACATTTATTACAAAACATAAAACTAACGGTGTTTGTAAAAAAATATTCAACCCTGTAGAAAAATTTCACACTTCATAAACTATAATGTTAATGCGATTTTTTTAATAACACCAAAACAACAACAAAAAAACCTATATCTTTTAATGGTTTGCTTTATCCAAATACTGACATTTTAATGCCAAAAAATGAAATTTATATTATTGACAATCGTGGTGGTCTCCTTTTGATGTTTTGGTGTGGTAATTAAACCCTTAAACGTGGAGTGCTCTATTATGTACCCTCTAGGGAGGTATATAATAAAACTACAAATCTATTTTCTAAAATAGTTTGAAGAGACTTTTTGATTTATAAATATAATTTTTATATTTATAAAATATCATTAGATTGCATATTTTTAATCTTTTTTTATATAAAAGGTAGTTTTGTGTGTTAAACTATTTCGTCCCGTTATAGGTGTTCGTTCATACTTAAAAGGCATTAAATTATTTTGCAAAAATGACCATAACAAATTTTATTACTTCATTTAAACTTTCCAAATTTCTTAAGGGTATGCATATACTAGGTGTTCAAGTGTTCTATGAATCTATGAATAAAATTTTTGGCGTTGTTCTTTATAAATGTTTATTTCTCAAAAAGCTATTCGCTTAATTCTCCAAGAAAGTCAATTGACATATCATATAGGAGAAAGTGCTACACTGTGCTTTCATTTCAAAAGTATCCACCCTTAATAAGTCTTGACCTGATGTGATTATGATTTTCAGTGGTAACATGTCTGTTTAGATATGGACTTGATTCCCCACCTTGAGATACCTCATTTGAAAGGGCATTCAATTCTCTCTTCAACCATTATGAAAACATGTAAAATTTACAAAATTTAAAAAAAACTCCTGAGAAACTTAGGGTACGAGACCCTAAACTCACACTTGAAACGTATCTAAGGACACTCTACATTAAATTACCTTTTTCACAGTTTGATTGCATTAACACAATAAAAGTACAATAGAAGAGTGTGTAATGACAAAAAGTTGGAACTGAGTTGCAAGAGTTGCAGTACTCAGATACAAAACTATGGCTAAGAAATTTCAGAAAGTATTATTTCTTTGATAAGGGCTGTGGCAAAGTCACCTTCCGATGGACATGGATTCAAAAACTTAATTGTAAGCCTGCTGTGGATCAATTGTCTCATGATTACCAAATATCAATATAATTCGCAGAAACATTATTATACGAAACTACTTTGATGCGAAAAAACAATTTTGGGTAAAACTTTTCAGTCCGTTTTTGCCTAAACTACCCGTTTAGCGGAAAAGTCTTTCGAACAAAAAATTTACTACTTAATCAATAACAACTTTCTAATTTATAGTGTTCGTCTATTGATTATTAGTTATGAAGGAGATTGACCTTTTCATTGAGCTTGAAAAATTTAGTCCAGTTTAATCTTTGTGTAAGATGTGCGCCTACACACCCAACATTTTTCGCTTGAGCCATTTTTATTGATAAAAAAGACACAATGTACACAGCTGATGATCAGTAGAACACCAATGTGTCACAACTCAGAATTGAACAAGTGAAAACAAACAATTGACTGAGTTAATTGTTGAAATACCATGTATAGACAGTGTTGATGAAGCAATCGTTTGTTTTTTGACGTCACGTTAATAGAAAATGATATCCACTTTTAAATAGCCACACACACACTGATATTCCCATATTAATGTATACTATAAAATTTGCACCTAATGAGCGCCCTCGTGGGTAAACAGTAATGTTTACAAAAAAATGTTTCAAACAAAAGTTGTTTATTTTTTTATAAAGAACATTTTTTACATTTAAACTTTTGTTCTATCTCTAACGGTTTACAAGATGGGTCCTACGGACCCAAGACCCAATTGACCCATATTGCTCATTTACGAACTTGACCTCAGTTTTTAGGTCCTGAGTACGCTATAAAAATTTCATCTTGATATCTCTTTTCGTTTTTGAGTTATCGTGTCCACAGACGGACGGACGGACGGACGGACAACCGGAAATGAACTAATTAGGTGATTCTATGAACACCTATACCAAAATTTTTTTCGTAGCATGAATATTTTTAGGCGTTACAAACTTTGGACTAAACTTAATATACTATGTATATTTCATATATACATGGTATAAAAATGAATGTTAAACGTCACTTAGGTTAACATCTATTGAACATCCTGTAAAGTAGATTCTATAATATCTTCGTTAAAAAGTTATTTTTAATGATGTGTGATTTTACTAATATTATAATGCAATTTTTGTCTATTTTGCCTATGGCTTTTTAATACAATTCATTGATTTTTTTGTTACGTAAAAGTAATCAAGTAAAATCACTTAAAGCTATTCATTTGTGATAAATGTACCATTTTGAGCAAAAAGATAATTTTGTGATAAATTTAATTCACAAATAATTTAATTATCATTGGTCACACTTTTAATAAAAGAACGTTTAAAAACTTTTATGGATCAAAAAGAAATTTAATGAGTATATACACAAAAGCTTGTACAGGTTGAAGAAAAGTAAATAAGGATTAAATAAAAGGCCAAAACATATTGACGAGCGTATTTTTCAGAAAAATTAAAATAGTAGGCCTATCGAAATATCTATCAAGCATCCTCAAAAGAGCTCTTCATACCACCCTGAATTGCTTCTACACTAAGTAGTCGTGATCCCTATTTTTAGATCAGTTCTCAAATACTAATTTTCGTGTCTATTAGCTCTCTTCAAGTTACAATTTGAGCCCGACTAGGGAAAACTTTTATGTTCTTTTAGTATCTAAAAAGGCCAAGTTCATATGAGCGAAATTGAATTATATGGAGCCAAATTGGAGCGAAAGAGGTTATACGGAGGATAAAACATAAAATTTGGAAAAATTTTAGCAAAATAAAACTACATATTAGAAAAATGAACTTTTATATGAGAAACAAAATTATCCTAAGTTTAATTTAAATTTTTAAATGCTTTCGGCAGACTTAAAATAAACCTCTATTCACAATTTTCAATATAAATCAATAATATTAACCATTAGACACTTTTTGTCTAAAATTGCTCACAAAGTATAGGAATATGTTGCATTCGCAAAATCTTTTAATTTTTCCTATGAACACGATTTGCTTATATCCGGTTTTTTGCTCATGTACCAACATAGTCAATCGAATACCGAAATGAAATTCGGAAAATTTTCCAACTGTGAGAGAAAAGCAAATAGGCTAATAATTAGGTATTATAAAAAGGAACTAGGTCACTGGTTTTTATTGCAGGAATCGTTCAATGGGTTATTAAAGAAGAACAAACAGCGGAGTGCTATTAAATTAAATTAGAGGGTAGAAATTGAAGATAGGGGTGAAAAAGCACAAATTTTGAATTTTTCCAAATATCTCCTAAACTAAACAAAATTTCAAGAAATGTTACATAAAATTTTTTGTAGAGAATGAAATAATAATTCTCAAAAACCAACTGCTTTTGTATAGTAGTAAAACAATTAACGGCGTAAGTTTGTTTTATTTTGCGTTATCATTTACATTTTGTTTTTTGCAATTTCGTTTGTTTTGACAATAAAAAAAACTTAACGTTATGGGCAGTTACACATAAACCTTACTTACCTCTGCCTTTTTAATATTATATACATTACCGAAAAAATTATACACTGTAATAGCTTTATTACATAGTGTTTTCTGGTATATTAAATTCACATTACATAAAAACCACATAATGTTCACAAAAAGTTCACCACGTATTTTAACTTCCGTATAATTTAAAACAATATTTGATTTATAAACTCATTTTCGTGGTTAAAATTATTAACCCATTCCCTCTCATCTTTCATTATGTGCAAATTTTTTTTTTATGTGTGTAAATAAATTTTTCACCTAAAAAATCCAAAATATTACAAAATAACATTTTAATGATATGGTCTAAAAAAAATTTGGCTTTATGCTTCCGCCGGCTACTTTGTTTTTTCTAAGAAGGCGAGAAATAAATTAATACTATATGTGTGCATATATACAAAAGAAAAAAGTGTTATTAGATTTAATATTTAGACAGGATAGCACTCAAAAACGTACCAGTCTACAGAAGAAACGATTTTTTTTGTATGTGTAGGAATTTTAATATTATAAATCTATTTAGGATGTACGAACCCCAAGACATTTTAGAATAAAAGGCTTAATTTTCTTTATATGAAGTTGAACTATGCCTAATTCAATTCTGAAACTTTTAGAGGAGGATTACTTTTTGGGGGGAGTTTCCCGATTATTAACATAAATTAATGACTTCAAAAGTAGGTATATTTAACATTGATCTTACGGGAAAACGGTAGATGTATGGTATGTATGATATGTTTTCCATCTAATTAATTATGGAAAACAAAAAAACACCCCGCTGTGCGCAACTAATTAAGGATATATGAGCATGATAGTGGGAACACAAATTACACAAAACATATTTTTCAATTTTGATGGTGAATTATGTTATAACTTGACAATATAAGACGAAAGGTAAGAATAAAATTTTTCGATAACTGGAGTAATTTTCAAAATATTGCAGAAAATACAGATATCGAATAATTTCAATCACAAGTTTAAATTTGCCTTTGCGCTCGTACTACCTTAATATGCAACGGACCTTATGGTCTAAGTATGTCCCACTCTAGGACAGCCACTCTAACCTAACCTAACCTACCTTAATATAAAAACTTTTATGTTTTCTAATGTTTCTTCTATCCATTGCTTGCAAAATCGAATTTTCCGTAAATATTTATTAATAACAAGTTCTATATCTGCTCATTTTATTATTTTATCTAATATGATTTTTCACACAATTAGTACATTTTCGCTCGTGATTCTAAATTCGATTCTGCACGCAACAAGGTGAAACTACATAAAATGATATTGGATCAAGTTGCCATTTAATAAGGATCAATAATAAATAAAATACTTATAATTCTAAAATTTGTATGGGCGCTACATGGATATGAGTATGTAGCGCCCAAACGCGAATCAAACTTTATCTTATGAGCAGTTAAGAGGAGTTTTCTAAGTCTAAAAACATGTTTTCAGGTTGAAAGTTGTTAGCCCCAATAACTTTTTAAGAGGGAGTAAAACTATATAGTTTGGCCGGAAGATTCAATTTTTCAGTAAATTCTGATTTTTTTTTTAAGTGGAAATAATCCGAAATACAATATGCTGATTATATATCATGAAGAGGCGAATAAAAACATCTCCTTCTCTTTCCAAATCATAGTTTGACCTGAAAGACACATTGTTCCGTATTTTTAACAATGAATCCTCCAAGCCGAACTGTAGCTCAGATCGAATTACGGATTTAAGTCGTTTCATCATGACAAAAATATGCGGAAATGATATTTCGATGGCGTATTTATTCCATTTGTAATAAAACGGACATTTTGAAAGAAGAGCCTTTATATCCATTTCTGTCGAAACGAAGTTGAGTGAAATTTCGTTTTAGAATTTTAAAAAAGTGTAAGTAAAGTTTGACAGCTATACCCAGAAAAGCAATATCAAAAAGCATACCAACCGCCAACTTTTCCGTGAAATATGTGATTTTGCATACTCATAACCACTCATTCCTTTTTTAATTAATTTATCAGTGTCAAAATTTTCTGTGTTTTTTTATAATTTTATTTTTTATAAAATGAGTCGAGAAGATCATGATGCAAAAACAAAGGTACAAAATTTATCAACATTAAAATCAAATGACATAAAAGCTTTCTTGGCTTCATTTGACACCGTAATTTGTGATTGTGATGGAGTACTTTGGAGACTTGATAAGGCCATTCCCGGATCACCAGAAACTTTAAACAAATTTCGACAATTAGGCAAAAAAGTGTATTTTATAACAAACAATAATATTAAACTTAGGGAGTATTATGTTGAAAAAGCACGAAAATTAGGTTTCGTAGCTGAAGAAAATGAAATTCTATCAACCATTTCTTTAACAGCCGAATACTTAAAAACAATTGGATTTAATAAAACTGCATACATTATTGGATCTGAAGGACTTGCACATGAGCTCGAACGAGTTGGAATTAAACATGTTGGAATTGGACCAGAAGAATTACAAACCTCATATCCAAATATTCTTGACATTCAATTGGATAAAGATATCGGTGCTGTAATTGTTGGTTTTGATCCATATTTTTCTTTTATAAAATTGGTACGTGCAGCAAGCTATTTAACAGATCCAACTTGCTTGTTTATTGGCACAAATTCCGATGAACGATTTCCATCAGAATCCTCAAAGATTGTAATACCTGGAACGGGTTGTTTCGTACAGGCAATTCAAGCTTGTTCCGGTCGTAAACCAACTATAATTGATAAAAACCATGACTATGTACGAAAAGCAATTATGATAAACTATCAGATGAATCCACGAAAAACTCTTATGATTGGTGATAGATGTAATACGGATATTCTGTTAGGAACACAGTGTGGATTCCAAACATTATTAGTATTAAGTGGTGTAACAACGCTTGATGAAATGACGAAGATTGCTAAATCACAAAATTCAAAGGATAAGCAATTAGTGCCGGATTTTTATATTGCAAAATTAGGTGATTTGTTAGACTTAATCGATAATTAATTTAATTAGGAGCTAATTGAATTCCTAAAACATTTATAAAATAAAATAACAATAATTTTTAATATTGATTAAGATTTTTTATCGTTCTTTTTACAATGGAAGTTGAATCTTTTTCGGAATTGAGTAGTGTAGACAACTTATCCATTTATCCTATTAGCTATGATCGTTCTTATACCCAATCTACGGTGTTAAAATTTCGTCTTGCCATTCCTCATTCATTTCATGTTAATCCTCTATTTTTAACCTCCGAACTAAAAAATGGGATGTTATAAGTTGTCCGCTATGTGTGTGTCTGTCAGTCTGCAGCATCGTAGCACCTAAACGAATAAACCCATATCCGAAAAATTTGTCGGGGTTTTTTAAATTTCGTAAATTTCACTTTGATGTAAACCCCTTGCCCTCCCCCGAACTCGATTCTTTCAATCTCAAACCACTTTGAGGATAACTAATACAGACCAATAAATTTCGGAATATATAAATATTGACCTATCGCGAATTGAGCTTGTACGTGGATTTACCTTTCTGTATCGTATTTTTGTACCTTAGTGTATACCATCAGTCAAAGTACATTACATTGAGGCAAAAAATCAATCTTTTTTTAACCCCCGAACCAAAAAAGGGTGTTACTAGTTTGATCGCTATGTGTGTCTGTCTGTGTGTATGTTTTTGTTTCGTTTGAAAAGTAATTTAATAGGAAGTTTTGCTAGCTCTGTTTTAAATGCGATTTTAAGGTATTCGTATCCTGAACAGCTAAAACATAGGCGATGATCTTCAAAATCGGTTCAGTTTGGAGAAGGCTCTAAGAAAAAAGGTAATTTAATGGAAAGTGTTCTTAGATACGTTTCAAAGGGGATTTTAGGGTTCCGTACCTGCATTTTTATTTTAATTTTCTAAATTTCACTTGTATGGCTATATGGGTATCTGGATACTCCTATCAAGGAAGAAAGTTAAAAGAGGAAGATTTGGGTCTTTAATTTGGGCTTTGTCGTTAACCCTGTATTAAAAACAATTGCATTGTGGTAATTTGACCACAATCGCAAACAATGCCTATCATATATAGGGTGGACCATTTTAAACTACTTAAGTTAATAGCTCGTTTTGAAGTTAATTAAAATTAAATAAAAAAATTAAAAAATAACCAATTAAAAAATATCTTAAACAAAAGTTGCAGAGTTTGATGGGAGGCATCATGTTCTGACATCAGATTGAACATAGTTCTCCGGATTGCTTTAATAGCCAATGTAGATCCTAAAAGGTGAGATATGAAATAATACTTATTAGAAAGCTGAAATACGACTGAAAAATATGTCATTATTGCATTTATTTGAAAGAGATAGTAGCCATAATAGATTAAACTAGTCCACCCTGTATAAAGATTAAAAAAACTTTATACTGACACATTTAACAACACCACACTGTAAACGGTTGGAAACTAGCTAAGAACAATAATAACACGATCTAATACCCTTGATTTCTTTTTTTCAATTATTATTTTTTTTGTGTGTGCACACATCACATCAAAAGGGTAGTTTTAAAAACTATAAGATAATCGTTTATTAAGAATTAAATTTATATCAATGAAAGTACATATAATATGAAATGATATACTATATTGATGGAGTATACAAATGATGCATATAATAGTCTATAAATTCGTAATAAATCCGACCTACCGCAGTGAAAAACTCAAAATAATAATATAATATTTAATATTTTAATAATAATAATAACAATCAAAAAAAAAATTCTATATTATTGGATTCCCTGCAACGTGTGATTGATATTTAAAAATCAAAAATTATATAGAAAAATTGTTTCTATTATTTTATTAATCTTTACAATATTTTTTATTTTATTGAGATTAAAGATTCTTATAGATATTTATTAATTTCAACTTGAATATCGAAATCAAAAATTGTTTTACCTTGCAAGCAAATTTTAAGGTAGTACGAGTGTCAAGGCAAGTTTAGACTTGTGGTTGAAATTATTTGCACCTTATTTTCAACTTTGATGAAGAATTTTATTATAATTTCCCGAATGTAGACGAAAATTAGGAATAAAATTTTCGATCGATATCTGCCTTGGATTTCAAAATATTAAAGCTAAAAAAACAAAATTTTCAATTTTCGATATTTTGAAAATTCTGGAGTAATATCAAAAAATTTTCTTCTCACTTTTCGTCTTATATTGTTAAGTTATAGCACTGTTCACAATCAAAATTGAAAATATATTTTTTTTAAATTTGTGTCTCCACTACCCTGCTCTTACATCCTTAATATCCATTTTCAAAATGAAAATAAAATTTGGAATAGATTTTTAGCCAAATAAGAGTCTAAAGGAATTATCTTGAATCCCAATTTTTTATCCCTGATAAAAAATTGGGATTCATGAATCGTAAATTTTGGATTCGCAATATTATTTAAAGACGTTTTTTTCTGCTAGACGGTGACAATTTTTATAAAATGTTAGCAAAACAGTCTATTTTCATTTGAAGAAAGCATTTTCATTTTAAGAAAGAATATGTTTATTTCCTTTCAACCCGAAATTTACGATTCATGAATCCGACTTTTTGTAGAGAAAACCCGTAGAATACTCCATTTAAGTTTCCTTGTTCGGATTCCTGAAGAGGTTTTAGAATTCACTATTTTGAATTTTAAAGATGAAATCAATTATCCCTTTGTATGTTGAGTAAACGTGACAATGATTGTGGTAAAAATTATTGAGTACAATATTTCCAACAACTTTTGTTTAAAACTGTTTTCAATATTTAATTGAATATTTAAAAAGTTTTATAAAGTCTTGGAAAAGATATTGTAAAATTTTTTTTGTAAATATGTAATAGAATTTACTTCTGAAATTCAAACCGACGCGAGTCTGTTTATTCAGAGATAGAAGAAAATCTTATAGGAAATGTTCCTAGTATCCTACGAATTTCTCCGGGCTTCTAATTAACACAACTTTGCTCTTTTTTTGAACAATATCACTGAAATATTAGTTTTGAAGATTAGGGATAATTTTTCAATGTACTTAATAATATATAATAATAATAAAGTTTTGATCTGACATCAGAAAGTCTTATTCACACACTGTATTTTTATGGTTAATGTTCCCAACGCGTGATTGATATTAAAAATCAAATTGTAGAAAAATGGCATCTTTTATTTTATTAATCTTAATAAAATATTTTATATTTTTTAGGGTTTATGCAAGATTTTTTTAATTATTGAAATATCATTTCTATTAATTGGATCATTCAGAAAGAGTTTTTTTTTCGATAACTTTTGTGTTTTTTGTTCAATTGTTAACAGAAGCGTTAGACAGTTGGCTTACGTCGTCAGGTTTTTAATTCATAAACATTATTAATGATATAAAAAAAGTTTCTAACGGGTTTTGTTGAAATAACTTCTTTTATTTATTGAAATTTATATTCATTACATATTTTAATATCAATAAATGTAAACTTAAACGACCAGTAGGATTAAACATAGACAAAAGATTCAGTGCATTATATCATTTTTTTAACCTTTGCCTTTGGTAAAAAAAAGCGGGGAGTCGTACATTAAATGCCTTTGTGTACCCTTATTTTAATATACCTTATCGCAGTTTCAAAAACCCTGACGAAATGATTATTTCGCCCGGCAAATAGAAATGTTTGGGCCAGTTGCTGTGATTCTCAAGTAGGTCCCCTCCTGAACCCTTATTCTGTTTTTTTATTATATTTATTGTATTCTAGTTGCACCACGCGGTGTTACCCGCCATTAAAAGAGATTTTGAGACTTTTATCGTTACTGTGTAAATTCATCAAGCCTTCTTGAGAAAACTGCGCTAAAAATTTATTTCACGCAATTTTACAAAACCCTTTAATAACACGGTTCCTGTATGCTATCCCATAGAAACCCTGCATTTTTCTGCAGGGGTCATTTTCTGACCCCTTAACGACCATAACTACCAATAACTACCAATACTATGCAAAAAATCATGTCGATCCTCTTCTCTATGAAAAATTAAATCAAATCTACCCAGCGGGAATCATGCATTATACCGGATTTAAATGTATGTAGCCTATGTGCTATTCCAGACTATAATCTGTCTCTGCGCCAAATTTCATTCAGATCTCTTCAGGCGTTCTGGCGTGATTGAGTAACAAACATCCATTCATCCATTCAAATTTTTACGATTATAATATATATCAGATTCTAGTTTTAAAGAAGGATATTCACTTCAACCATAAATTTCGAAAATGACGTTTCGTAAGGACTAAAGACGTATATATTTCAATTTATTACGCATTTCTCTTAATTTTTAAATTTAGACCTGTTGAGCTGATATCTCGAGAGTCTAGGATCGAACTAGTCTAAATCAATGTTGTCGTTAAAATTTGAGAAAATGAAAATGTTTTTGAAATTTTTATAAAGACGTTGTAGCTTTAATAAAATACGAAAAAAGTTAAAAACACTTTTTATTTTCGATTTCCATAAAAGTCGTTTTAATTGATTTTTACCCAAAACCAACGAAATCATGACCTGTATTTCAAAATATTATGATCTTTACTCTTAGGATTTTTAAATTTAGGGTTGTATAGCTAATATCTCAAGAAATGTTTCGATTTTTCGCCAACACTTTAGAAAAATGTGAATATATTTTAAAAAAACTTTTCTCTCGATTTCGGAGAAAATCGTTTCCTTGGACAACTTTTATCCAAAATTGCCGATAATCGCGTATTTCTTTTATGTAAACCAGTATACATAAAGAGATTACACATTTAGCTCGATGAATTTTCAAATTAAGGATGATATCTCTCGGATAACAGTACATCGGATTCTTAGCCTACAGCGTTATTTTGAAACTGTCAGCAATAATTTTTTATCGAAATTATTCGATTTTTTATGTGATACCACTTTGTCTCCATATGCTGCCGTGTATTTAGATAAAGAAGTGTTTCTAAATATCCTAAAAAATACTATAATAAAATTTAGGTACGCTTCTAAACTTTTCGGAATAACATTTTTTTATTCTTTCAATTATCCGTAATAAACGGCAGAAATTGATGAACAATTTTTGAGAAAATTTTTGATTCCAAAACTATAAAGTCCAAAAATTTTCAAATGAACTATTGCGTTTCCAAAGTCGATAATTTTTTGTAGAGATACAGATGTTTTGGTAAAAATTTTGTATTTTTTCAATTTTCCTTTAATACGTTTGATGATTGATTTTTAGGTGATTTTCAAAATCACCTAAAAATAGATCCCGTTTCACTGGGATATTAGTAGAAATACGTTAAAAAAGCTATTTAAAATGACTATAAGAATTAAGATTTAATCATAAGATATCAAATTTTTATAATAATATATTTGATAGGAAATTAAAACAGATTTGTAAATAAAACATTTATATCTGATAAAAAATAGAACATTTTACTACTACGGTTATCATGATTCATAAACCAAATCAATGATAAACAAACAACTACAAAAAAACTATATAGGATCAAAAAACTACAATGTTAAAAAAAAAACTATAGTATCAAAAAACATTAGTAGGACCCAATATCTATACTTTATTATTTTCGTCCATATATAGATGTATGTACAGTGAGTGGTTACTATAATGCTACTTTATGTAGTAAATAAAAATATAATAAAATAGACTATAAGATCCGACAACGACCCATGTTGGCCATCTGTTATAAGAAGAATGACGCGAGCCTTAAACGCCACCCACAACAGCATATGTGAAAACTATAATTCTAGTACGTTTACATGTATATACTATCTCTAAGGATTAATTTTTAGTGCTTCCTCAAAACTAGCACCACTTTCATATCTTTCGAATGTTTATGCTTTCTAAAAACTAGCACCAAATTTTTACGAACGGCGACTATGACTGATTTTTTTTTTTATTTGTTCTCTATTGTATGGATTTTTGAATTTTCTAAATTAAAAGGATACAAGGAGGAAAGGATAAAGGATAAAGAATCCATTTCATTTGCCAATTAGATAAATTTCCCATAGAAATTGCTTAAAAATGAAAAATCGTTTTTCGTATGAGATTTTTTTCGGCATCTCTCTCACAAGCTATGCATCCAATAGAGAAGTTGAAATTTTTTTAATTTAATTGATTTTTTCTTTGGAAGTTTACTAAAAATTGTTTTAAAAAAAGTTTTTGAAATCGATTTTTCATGTAATTTTACAATTGAAAATGATTTTTCTAAACTATAAATTCAAACGTCAGTGACGTCAACACATCGCTTTAGTAATGCCAACGCACGGAGAAATGATAAATAGTTAGTCTCCCGACTTACTTCACTATATTATCATGTAATTTTCCATAGAAACAAGTCGAAATTGTAAATTTGGCGTGATTCCAATTGGCTCACAGCCTCAACGGGTGTAAATACGTCACAATCAATAACAAGCCTTTTTTTTTATTCAAAAATATACCTTTTTATTTTATTAATAATTAAGAATTATTCATTTAAAAAGAAATAACTTGCAAACAAAAATTAATGCAACATATCTATTATGAGCTGAACACGATTTGCGAATCGCTTGGGTCAAAACTGGGTCAATTACTGATTTTTTGAAAAGATATCACAGGTATGTTTTTAAGTGTATCATTGTTGGATAGATTCCAACATTTTTTGATACTACTTAGATTTTCATAATAATTCTCTAATATTTTCATTTTTTAATTATGCAAAATGAAAATTTCAAAAGTGGCAAATTTAAAATTTTGGTAAAAAGATGTACACAAGCTGGTGAGTCAATTTAATAACGACTCAGATATGTATTTATAAACGATTTACTTGACCCTACATGTAAACGAACTATATACCGTGAAAGATATAACGACAATTAGTAGCAAAACCTTTGTAAACTTTAATTAGAGTTAAGATCTCAACATAAACTTTGTTTGATTCAAGTGAGTATGCTGTGTATATTATAATATACATAGATAGTTTCAACTTTTTTTTTCTTCTGATCTTAAAAAAATTATAATACCCTACAAAAAAATTTGTTTTATAAGAACCGGATGAGACCTGTCTACTTAAACAATAAACAAAATAACATATTGCAAGATAATTTTTCTCTATATATTTATGAATATAATATAAAGTTTTATTCACTTTTTTTTTTATTAAATTATTGAAAAATTTAAACAGGTATCATTTGTACTAGAAAAACGCCTAGTAAAGTGTATTGCTAAGAATTTATCAGAAATATTTATTTAGTGCCCTACGCTAATACCATAAGTATTCTATAATAGTTATTTAAGATACAAGTGGGATAAGAGCATTATTAACGCACGCATACGTGCGTGCGAAATAAGCAAAAACATTATCAACATGTCAAGTACAATCATTTCACGTACAAAACATTATCTACTCCTCTCAAAAATGATAATAATTGAAAATTATTATACCATGTATATGAAATATACCAAGGTATACTTATTTTAGTCCCAAGTTTGTAACGCATAAAAATATTGATGCTATGAACAAAATTTTGGTATAGATGTTCATAAAATCACCTAATTAGTCCGTTTCCGGTTGTCTGTTTGTCTCTCTGTCGTCTGTCTGTCTGTCATCACGATTTCTCAAAAACGAAAAGAGATATCAAGCTGAAATTATAGCGTGCTTAGTACGTAAAAGTGAGGTCGAGTTCGTAAATGAGCTACATAGGTCAATTGGGTCTTGGGTCCGTTGAACCCATCTTGTAAACCGTCAGAGATAGACCAAAAGTTTAAGGTAAAAATGTTCCTTATAAAAAAATAAACAACTTTTGTTTGAAACAGTTTTTCGTAAACATCACTAAAGTTTTTTTTTTTCACTTTACCCGTGAAAGCGCAAATTATGCGCAAATCGTAGAGTTAGTATTCTATGGGAATATCAGTTATATATGTGACATGTATGTATGTGTAATGTGATTTCAACAATTAACTGAGTCAATTGTTTGATTTCACGTTATAATTTAAAATTTGCCATGATCTATTGGGAAAAATAGAACATTAAAAAAGTAACCAGAGTAACTTGTTATTAGTTAAGATTCTGGCAGTAATTTGGCTAATTTGATTGGTTGAAAATAATGTAACTCCTTTTTTAAGCTAATTTGATTGATTGAAAATGAGGAGTGTGGTAATGAAAATTCGTGCGTTAATAAACTATTTACCCACGCAAAATGAGTAGCATAAGTAGTTTTTATCTTATGAGTGTAGATATTTTACATATAGTAGAGTGCCAACCCATCAAATTGAGTATCTCAGTACCCAGTTGCCGTCAAAAATTTTGTGCCTTGTACAGGCTTATGAAATTTCTAAAGTAGATTAGGTTAGGTTATATTGGCCAACCACGAAGGACACACTTAAGCTATGGAGCCCAAAGTGATACCATATATGTATTTTACCACCTTTTCCGCTGATAATTTCATTTATCAGCTCCTCAATTTTTGTTGCTACGTCGAGAATCGAACCCGCTACCCTGGGAATACCGCGTACGGAGTTGGTTACGCCATAACCGCAAATACCAACATCATCATAATACGCAAATACCTTGTATTGTAGATACATGTATTTCAACAAAATCTTTGACAATTGCTGTCACGCTAGTGTATAACTACGAACCTGATTTTTTTGTTGTAAATAATTGCATGTAAAATTAAAGAATATATTCAATTAATCATTTTATATAAAAAATCTAATTTTAAGTACCTATCTAAACTCTGCATCACTACTATATGATTTAATTCAATTTGTATTATGATTGAAGTCTCAGTCAGTGGCGGATTTATTGAAAAGACCCGTTATCTGTGTCGCATCTAAAAAAAAAAACATAACAAGACGACGTTATACACACTAAAATGATCAATTTTTTATGTGTATCAGGGTACATAACTTGAAATATGACTAAATTTAACTAGGAGACAGCAAATGTATGACAAGATACGTTGAGAATTTTTTATCATTTATTTTCTAAATTTTTTTTCATAGAAAATACGTTCTATAAGTTTAAAGCATCTATTTGTGAGATAGTGGGTCGAAGTATTTTGAATTTGACATACAAAGGTTAGCACACTTTAAAAAATATTTTTACATACTTTCTTTTACAAATCTTTTAATACCATGTATTTATGAAATAGTATATTCAGTTTAGTCCCAAGTTTGTAACGCTTAAAAATATTGATACTACGAACAAAATTTTGATATAGGTGTTCATAATATAATCTAACTAGTCCATTTTCGATTGTCCGTTCGTCCGTCCGTCTGTGAACACGATAACTCAAAAACGAAAAAAGATATCAAGCTGAAATTTTACAGCGCACTCAGGACGTAAAAAGTAAGGTCGAGTTCGTAAAGGAGCAACATAAGGCAATTGGGTCTTTGGTCCGTAGAACCCATCTTGTAAACCGTTAGAGATAGAAAAAAAGTTTAAATGTAAAAAATGTTGCTTATCAAAAAATAAAAATTTTGTTTGAAACATTTTTTTGTAAAAATCACTGTTTACTCACGAGGGCACACATTAGATGCAAATTTTATATTATGTATTAATATGGAATTATCAGTTATGTATGTGTGACATGTATAGATATATATAGATGTAATGTGATGTAATCAACACTGTCTACACATGGTATTTCAACAATTGACTTATTAAATTGTTTTCACTTGTTTTTCTAAAGATTTTAAGATAATTTTTAAAAAATATGACACTGGTTTCAGTTGATAAATAAACCCTTTAATTAACGGTACACAAAATTATTCTGTTCATATACAGTATCTGTGTCATCAAATCAAATCAAATAAAGGGTATCTATTTTAAACAAGGACAATAATTTAATAAAAATGAAGGACAAATGTGAATTTAATAACATAAATAATATTAAAGTTAAGAAAAGAATTCAATTTATTATATTTTTGTGGTAGTAGTTTTACTTTTGATAATAAGTATGAAAAAATGATTATATACCAAACGGTTCATATTTTAGGCTATTCTTACATGAGATTTATGCTTATGTAATGATTAAGATCTATACGAAGGAGTTATGCTTTTGAAAAGCTGATTTTATTGAAGCACTTTAAATTGGGAAATCATTTATATATATAACTAGCTGTAAACTGCTTCACTTCATATGAAGTGAAGCTATCCTCCTTTTGTTCAAGATTTCGTAAATTTTATTATTTTAGTGCGGAACCTTATTTTTTTTATATTAGTCGCGGATAATGAAACTTTCTATACGTGAAATAGTTTTTTAATCAAATCGGTTTAGTACCTAGTACCAACAACTATATCTTGAAGGCTGTGGCCTAGTTCATATCCTTTATCGCTTTCACCTTTCTAAATGAACACCTATTTGGCGTTATTGCGTTAATTTCAGTTTCACATTTTGTTATGACTTCGTAATTCTCTGTATTTCTTCCATACTTTTTTTCTGGACTGTAAGCTTTTTTTCCGACGTCATCACACAAAAATTTGCATTCCCTATTTTCACAAATATTGAATGTTGTATTTATTTAAATCAAATCAAACGCCTAATTATAAGTTTCAAGCTTCTAGCCATAGGTAAAAATGATGTCATTTCTATACAAAATTACATCTCCTTTTACAAACCCTTACAGCCCTTTTTTCGCAATAAAACGGAGTCTATGCCCTTTCTTGACTAGCTCTGTACCAAATTTCAGACAAATTTAATTGCATTTCCTTAATTCAATTTAATTGCATTTCCTTAAACTTGTATCTCCTATTTAACCTCCGTGCAGCCTTTTTCGCATTAAAAAGGAGCATATGTGTTTCTTCTGGATCTAGACTACCTCTGTACCAAATTTCATTTAAATCGGTTTAGTAGTTTAGGCATGTTTGCGTAACACACATACAGTTATTTTCGCATTTGTAATATTAGTAAGGATTATTTGAAATGAAATTGCTACTTTTTCTTGGTTGCATAACTTTGGATTCAATATTCTCGCTATTGCATGATATACCTTTGAAAAATCAATTTTCTTGAGCAGCCGGTAGTATCAGATTTTCATTCTATCTCTTTATTAGGGCTATACATTTTCATCTAACATTGCATTTGCACTCAATATTTTTCGATTAACTTTAATAATGACACTGCTATGTGATTCATAAAAATATTTTTATTCTTTCAACTGAATTTAGGTGACTTTTGAATATACCACTTTGTACACTGTAAATCTGTATCATAAAGATTAAAAATAATTAAATTAAATTCGTCATGATTTATTTTAAAGTCATTAATAAATGTGTGTATTTCCGGTGAATATTTTTCATAAATATATATTATTTAATAAAAATAATAGAAAATTATGGTTCCTCTATATACTTTTCTACTTAAATCTAATTAAAATTACCTAAATGTATCTAGTATACTGTTATTAAATTAAAAATACTGTATTTATAACAGTTAAAAAAAAGGAAAAAAATTGCTATTACTATGTCCATGAATTTGAAGAGTCCATCATTGTTAAATTTCAGTAAATATTTCTTTATAATATTATTTCAGCTTTAATATAGAATGCTTTGGCATTTGGACAATTCAGTGATACAGAGTAGGAAAAAGATTGCTCTTTTTATCACAGCGTGAGGCCATACTAAAGCCAAATTTTCGTGTTTCTAGCCAAAGTTTGGTTATAAGGAAATTTGAAATTTTAATCGTGGCTCGTTTGTCGAATTTATTGCAATCAAATTTTTTGATTTTGGTGTTTATTAAAAAATTATTTGCCAGCCGTATACATTTAAAAGCCGAAAGACCGAAATGATTGAAAATGGAATGTAAATTCAGTTTCCATAAACCCGACTGTTAGAGGTTAATAAAGGTTATATAAACCCAAATTTTCCTTATAATGTAACTTATCTTTATCAATTCTTTAAAAAGGTAGGCAAAAGTAATCACGGAAATTTTACTTCATTATGGTCTCACAATCTATTTATTCGTACCATGCATGAGTTTTCTAGATGGCGTTTTGGCCGGCGTGTTTCATGGTAGCGATATACTACTTTATTAATATAATTGTATTGATTGACATATTAGTTATGTATTCTATATATGAATTACATTGTAATTTATTATTCTCTTCTAGCACATTTAAATAAGTAATTAAATAAAAAGATTATTTATGCAATTTCGTTTTTTATTTTAACAATTTCTAATGCAACAAGTTTTATTAATTGTTATTTTTCAATAATTTTAATTTGACATTTCATACCATTTATACATAAATAATTGAAAATTAATCATAACAACCACATTTTACACCAAAATTATCCACTGAAAGCGCTGGCGTTGATTTGATTGTCCCTACCATGACTACGCACTCAACAGATATACATTACTAGCTGGGAACTACCCGCTTTGCTGGGCAACATCCCCACTTGCACCCCTCCCTCCACATTTCCTTGCGTTGGATAACAGTTTTGTAATGTACACGTCATGCTCTTTTATTTGATACCCCACTTAGGTATATTTGTAAATATTCGATATTTCCTTCCCACTTTCTCGCTACACCTTTCTACCCTCCGAAGGTTAAAAAAATTTCTAAATGTAATTTAAAACATTCTGACCAAGTTTTGAACTATTAAAAGCCATAATTGAAAAATATGAATTTTTTATTCACGAACCCCCCCCCGCAACCCCCTTCGTGGGTGGAATTTCGTAAAATCCGTTCTTAGCTGACCTCTACTTGGCAAAAGGAATATTCCTGCCAAATTTCAAGTCTCTAAGTCTTATAGTTCCAGAGATATCGTGATGAGTGACTATCTATATCTATAGAAAGTCTCCTATATATTTATAGATTAGAATATGAATAAATGGTGGAGACGCAATGAAACTATTAAATATATCTATTTTTCAATATACAATTCAAATATATGCGCTTCCACCATATCAATTATTTCGTTTGTATGAGAAAAGACTCACTTTTTGCGTAAGACTTTTTAGACTCACTTTTAAACTATGCTGAAAATTTGATTTAAATTGGATTCTTGCAACTCAAATTAAAAGCATACATAAATTCAGATAGACTTTTCAGTTTTACAAAGATTAGATAAATAGAAAAAAAAATATGCCGTTGAATTCAAACAAAAGTATAATTATTAACAATAATAAAAAAATAAAAAATAAATAGCTAGATACCCTTAAGCCATTATAATTGTTTTATATTTAAACAGTTCACTCTTATACTGGAATATATTCATCGGCGAGCGCTTTAGAAAAAATGTATATACCCACCCATTCGATATATGTATTTGACAAAAAGTATGTTAAACGGGTGTATACAAATCGGAGAGTTGAATTCAGCTTTGTACTTCATTTTTTTTAAAATTTGCTGTATTACGTTGAATTTTTTAACTAATAAATACATATTGGGTTTCTACAAAAATATTATTGAGTGTCTTTTTTAAGTCGACATATGCTTGAAACTCGAAAAATAAATTTTATCGATAAAAATGCATCAAGCAAAAAAATGTTGGGTGTGTAGATGCACACCTTAGACAAACATTAAATTTGACCTAGGATTTCAAGCTCAATGAAAAGTACATTCTACTCTATAACTGGTAATCGATAAATGAATACTTTAAATTAGAAAGTTGTTATTGATTTGAAAAGTAACATTTTTGTTAGAAACTTTTTTCCGAAAAATGTACAGTTTAGATAAAAACAGACTGAAAAGTTTTACACAAAATTGTTTTTTCTTATTAAAATTGTTATTTCGTTAATCCAATAGAAGTGGTTTGTTTTTCTTTCAAATATAAAGTGTTCTTCTAATGTTTGTCAGTTATAAATCAGAGTGAAGTTTTAATTAAACCTGAAAACTTAGATCGAATTCGATGCCGGCTAAGATATGTAGCTTTTAAACTAACATTTTTCGTTTGAAGCATTTTCCTCGATTAAATTTAAGTATTTATCAAGTTTCATGCATGTACAAATTTTGGTAATATTATAACGCAAACGAGATATTTAAATTCTATCTATGACTAATGATAACACGCAACTGCGTTATATAGTTTTCTCGGAAATAAATCTTTCTTAGTTTCAATGACAACTTTTTAAATATAACCATTAGATAAGCTATTTAACTAAATTTTCTGTTCAATAATTACATCATAAATAATAGTTATAGCTTTCAAAATACTATGAACAGGATGAAATTATCAGTCTAAGCTGCATTTAGTGTTACAAATGTTAAAAATCATAGCTTGTACAAAGAGGGCAAAGAAGCAGAAGGATAATAAATTTGGAGAATTTCTTTATCACTGTTGTTAGAAAAATTCCAAGAATTAAATAATGAAAAAATTTTGTAGGAACTGCATTTAACTACAAATCTCAAAAATACAAATTTTGACTTCTACGGTTTGCTAATTTGATGATACTTTTCTCATCTTCAACAAGGAGTCATAAAATTAAAAATGAGTAACATATCTCTAGAAAGAACAGTCATGATTAGTACTGCATAGAGTTTATATCCAGAATCACAGATTATTTTGCATTCACTATTTGTTTTATTAAGGCCATTTAAACACTAAGATCCTTAACTTAAAGAATATTACAAGAAAATATCCTATAAATATGTAATTATTATATTAGATTGGGAAATAATAATAATAGTCCGACTCTGAAATATTGGCATAAAAAAATACTTTGTATCGTATATATATGACGTAATTTTTACTAAACAATTCAGTGGTATAATTTGAAATACAAATATTTATATTATATAATAGACAGGTATTATTATAATATGATCTATATATATATATATATATACGTAATATATATATATATACGTACATGATCCACATTGCAAATAATAGCGATAATAGCTTGTGCCTAGGGCGAGTTTTATTATCTCTGATAAATTATGTATCAGATTAACTGGAAGGAAGGGTGTATGTCAAAACCTCTTGGCATTCAATTTTTTTTGTTGAATTTACTAGAACAATTATTGTATTGTTTTTTAAAAATTTTTAATGTACCAGACGCCACATTACCTCCATACATATACTTTCTCCAAATCTTCAAAATAAATTTTTATATACCTGTATAGGTTCAGTTCTTTCTAATATAATTGTATGAAAGTAAGAGAATTGAAGAACAACTAATCAATTCCGTCGAGAAAAAATTTGGAGGCTTGTTGTGATGTAGAAAATGAGGTATTTTGTCAGTGTGACTTTATTTCATGTCGATTGGTAAAAATCCGTGGAAAGAAGAAGTTTAAGTTTTTCGATTTTTCCCATAGGTTTAAAGCAATTTCGCTTCGAATTCAAGAAAACCGCATCTTTCTTGCATGTCTAGAATTGTCTTATACTTTGTATACCTTAGTCAACTCCTCTCTTGGTTAAAGAGTATTATAGAAGATTATTCCAAAATCACCCAACTTGAAAAATTGGCTTTGTAATTTTTGTATACGTATTATGTTCTTTTGTTCGAATTGTCTTGTAACTGAATTTTAAAGCAGTAATATCCTCAACCAATTGAGCAATTGAGATGAAATTTTGCATACACGTTTAATTTGGATGACAATGCGTGGTTAACTAAGTGATCTAGGCTGCCTAAGACGGCGGGCTAGTTATTTTTTAGTTTTCACTCCCATGATATGGGTATCAAATGAAAGGGTTCTTGAGAAAAATATGAATAACATGTGTTTACAAATCGGATAATGCAATTTTATGGTAATATGTAACACACGTTTTTAGGTTTAAAATTAAAAATTTCAATTAAAGATATTTTATAAAGACAAGTCATACTCATACTCATACTCATATATGATTCTTTGTAAAAGCTTGAAGCGCTCCGAAACATTCTGAAAATTTTAAATTGAGAGACATCCGTTTTCACAAAAGTCATGTATAATGACTCGTAGAAATAATAATTTTTTACTTTTTAGTACGATAAAAGCTTGTCCATTATCAAGTATTTTTTATTTTAAGTTTCTTAAATATTACACCAACATCATAGCTTTTATATGGAAGTAAAAGTGATATGATTTTGCTAAAATATAACAATTTAGATAAAATTATGTGTTTTATTTGGTTTGTTAGGTTATTTATGGCTATTTAGTAGCTGTAGTAGTTTCACTAAACCACCAAAGGCAGTTTTTAAATCATTATATATCTAAACGTTTATTGGTTAAACGTTTAAATTTTCATTACGTTTGAATATAGTACAGTTTTAAAAATTTGCTGAACTTTATTGGTATAGATACATTATATTTATTTATATTTAGCAATATTTTTAAACTCTATTAATAAAGATATTTTTAATAAAAATAAAAAATAATTAAAAGTCATTTAGGTTCAAAATGAAATTAAACTGTTCGAAAAAGAGTACAGATTCATCATATTTCATATCTCATTTCAATTTGAATAATCTATAAAACTGATTAATGCTCAGTCAATTTAATATTAGATGTTGGAAATTCATTCGATATTAAATTTGAGAACTACAAAGCATATATCTCGAGAACCGTACTTCGGAACAAATTTCAGTCTTGTCAAATTAACCTAAAGCGAAGCTTTCATAAACATATTGGAGACAAAATGTTTGTACCGAATGTAAGATTTTCTAAAAAAGGTAATTTTGACCCAAAAATTATCGTAATAATTAAATTGGCTGTCTATTTCAAGATATAACATTATCGGTTTCTCAAATTTAAAGAATCCTTTGAAATTTTTCTGTCTTCTCTTTCCTTCCTCTTTTAAATTATAATTTGGAACAGATTTCAGCGAGTGACATGTTTCACATTGATCCCAACTCTAATTTTTATTGATTCTCATTCATTGCAAACAAAATTTTGAATAGGTGAAATGAAAATATTATGATTTGCCTCTGTAGACGTGGATTTTCTAGCTTTATTGTATAAGTTATACATAATTCTAAAAAACATATAATTGGGCTAACTCTTTTTATATATTTTTATGTGGTAGGTATTGATAATGGAAAAGTAAGTTTATAAAAAGAAGATATCTCGCCAGTGTCTAAATTGCATAAATATATAATATCCATTTATAAATTCTATAAAATAAAATAGATTACAAAATTTTTATCACAAGGAAATAAACCATTAACGACCTAATAACATTATTAAAAAATCTCGCGAAGAATGTAAAAATTAATACATAAACATTATTCAATTCTGACAGATATTTTTGGAACTCCAGTCAATTTAATACGATGAAACAATATTATATTGAATATTGATTGTGATTGTAGATCACAGCGTCACTAATGAGACCCAAATATTATAATTATATTGAATTATTATCATTGTCAAAAACACCACAAAAACATTCAATCGTCTAGAACTAACAGAATTGTTATTAACAAATACTACAACACCAGCATCCTATAATTATATCAATCCAAATCGAATTTTGAAATGCCGTTAAATAAATATTTATCTGGGCACCGTGTATAAAATATTTTTTTTCCCTTATTGGATCAAAAATAACTATAATCTTGATAATTTCTTCATCACACATCATCAAGTGCAAATATTTACTCTTCCAAAATCGATAAAAATAAAGAAGATTGGTTGATAATTTTATTTAACCACCGCTTATAAATATGGGGTATTGGTTTTTTGTTTGTATATAATTATATTAAATATGATTTTAGTCAAACCCTTCAGAAATAAAAAAACCAATAGATAATAATTATTTGTGGATGTTTAAAATAAATAAATAAAATATAGAGCAGAGCAAAAATTTTTTATACCTGAAGTGACGATTTCGGCGCCTTCGTTTATAGCTTCTTAATAATTTAATGTATTTATTGATACGCTAACCTAATTGCAATACCTTTTCGTTTTGAGATTAGAAATGTATTTAATAAGGATAAAAATTATTATTCAATGATTGACTAAATTTTTCGATATTTTAGAATTTGATTATCTAAAAGCAAACAAGTAATGAAGTGTAGTCTAGTCGCAAAAATTTACTAATAAAAAGTTTTGCTCCAAAAAAAGCTTATTCATCAAGGTTTTTATCCATTATTTAGAACTAACATCACTATAAACCAATAAATAAATAATAGTTTAAAAAACTATAAAACACACTTTTGTAACTAGCTGAACTAAAAGGTAGAAAATAATTTCTTTAAATTAAAAAAAAAAAATTATCGTTAAAAAGCGTGGGGTGCTAAATTTCTATTATTGTAAATATTTTATAGGCAGATATGAATAAAAGTAAAGTCATTATGAAATTTCTTAAAAATCACTCCACGCTTTTCTACGACAAAATGATTTTTTTGAATTTAAAGAAATTATTTTCTACCTTTTAGTTCAACTAATTACAAAAGCGTATTAGAGAATATATACGATGGGCCACTTTAATCTATTATAGGTAAAATATCTCGATTTGTAGCTAACCAATAAAAAATAACTTAAAAGTTGCAGAGTTTCATAGGGTACATTATGTTCTGACATCAGATTGGACCTAGTTCTCCGGGTTGTTTTAATAGCCAATTTAGATCCTAAATGATAAGAGATAGAGTGTAACTCTTTAAGTAAGTTCCAGCGTGGTGACTATTGTAAAACCTACTTTTCAACACAATTCAACCAATTTTTTATCTCAGAATTGAAAGAAATCGCGCTAGCTACAAATGCTTAAACCAAAAGTTGTCAAGGGCAACAGAGGATATTCACCTGTGTCCATGATTTTAACCTGATTTGTGGTTTCAAGGTTTTAAAATCTGTGCTTAAAACTTATTAACACAGACGAATGATCTTTATTGGCTTTAATATTTTTATAAACGCAAGAGAATTTTCTTTAGTTTAAATGCAATAATGACATATTTTTTAGTATCATTTTCTCCGAAACCTAACGATTTTAGAAAAAAGGTTTTAATAAAAAATGTTTATTTTTTTTTAAATGGTCAATTTTCTAATACCCTAGATCAGTGCTTCTTAAACTATGGGTCGCGACCCCATTTGGGGTCGCGTAGCAAAATTCTGGGGTCGCTAGAGGTAAAAATACAATTTAACAGAAAATGTTTTTTAACTTGTAAAATTATTGTTATAAAGATAAAATAACAATTATCGTAGATAAATATATCATAAAATCTTCTAGTTCGGAAAGATTGTTTGTACCTGCATTTCTATTAAGAGTATTATAATAACTTGAATAACATTTACTATGAATTATGAAATTTTATTGGAATTAATAAAAAATATAAATTTATTTTTGTCAATCTCTTAAAGCCGAAATAATCCCGAGAAATAATTATCAACAAAATTTCTAGGTATTATTGCTGAAGAAACAGCTTTAACACATATTAAATCCCAATATCGTTCAGCGATAAAAAATGTTGAAGAGGTCTTACGTCCAGCAGTTTCAAACATTCCGCCAAGATTTGATTTGCTATGCAATAAAAAACAGGCACATCCATCTCATTAAATTTTTAACTTATACTTTAGTTTAATACTTACCACGCAACTACTTGAATATATTCGAGAGAATTAAGACGGTCAGAATCCACTTTTATTTTTGAAACTATAATAAATACAATTTTATAATTTTTGTGCAATTTTTAATTTTAGATTTTTGTATGTTTCAAAACGAATTCTAAACTTATATATTTTCATATGTATAGGTATGTATATTGTTACCTAATAAATAAATCATCAAAAAATATTAATTTATTTTCCTTTTATATTTGTATGGGGTCGTCAAGAAACTCGCAATCATAAATGGGGTCGTGAATTACAAAAGTTTAAGAAGCCCTGCCCTAGATGTATAATTAATAGGAGAAATTTTGACAAATCCAATTTTAATTAGCAATTACCCAGAAAGTATTTTTTGTAGTAGATTCCTATAAGCAATTCTGAATATACTAATTCTGAATTTTGTGTTATTAACATATTCTCTTTTTTATTGGAATCGAAATGTGGAAAATTTAATTGCTAAGCCAGTCATATTACACGACAATTTCAAAACAGTATGTACCTATAATGTCCAAATTTGGCAACTTTTTACTGAGAAGGTTTGACTTATTTTGTATGACATAATGTCTGACGGAGGGTTGTAAAAACTTTTTATCTCACTTTAGTTTACTGTGCTCATTAAGCAAATGCTACAGAAATGTGTTTCGCATTATTTAATGTACGATAGAGCGGTTAAGCATAAGCAACCAATATAAAAGGTATATTTTATTTGCCTTTGCGCTCGATCTAATATATTTACATATCTACTATATATTTACGCCTCGTAATATTTACATAAAATATTGTAATCATGTTGCCAAAACATACCATTAACCAATTTTTAAATTATAGCTTTTATAGCTAATATAAACATATTATTCCGGTAAATAAAAAATCACTTAAAATTATTATCATTTAAAAAACTTTTGTCAAATCACAGTTCTTAAATATAAAAGTTAAAACAAAACTAATAACATAGACACGCATTATTCAAATCGTTTTTTATTTCATTTTTATCGATAACTTATTCCACTCAACGAAAAATGTAGAAATTTGATTAAATTTTATAAGGTTCTTTTTTGATAAAATATTTATCAAATGAAAATAATTTTAACCCTCAGCGAAGAAAGAAGTATGTTACGTGTCTATCTGTGGTATTGCAGCTAAACGGGTGAACCAATTTCTATTTTTTGTTTTTTTGTTTTTTTGTTTTTTTGTTTTTTTTTTTTTTGAAAGGTAGGTAATATGATTTAGAGTGTTCTTAGCTATGTTCAAGTGCGAGTTTAGAATTTCGTATCCGATAACAACTGAAAAGAAGGTGATGCCATCAAACGACTGAGCAGATTTTCTTGAAGTATAGCTAAGAACACTGTCCTTCAAATTACCTTTAAAACACATCAGAAAAATAGGTTCATCCGTTTAGGATCTACTTACCACAGACGAATCGGTCAGACCCAATTTTGTGTCGCAGGTTTCTTTAATTTTTTTTTATGTGCCAAAGCAATATAAACTATAATTGCTCGACAGTTTTGCCTCTGTTGTCACCAGGTATTATAAAAAAACAATGATTGCTCCGGTTTTACAATGATTAATCTTAAAAATCAGGGTGAAATTTTTTTCTCTCGTCTGGATATTTTTAGATATTTGCACCGGCAAGTCCATATTTATTACAATTGACAGACTGGCGCTTTCAAGCTTGATTTAGCCAACCCATATAATTTGACTGATTACATGATTTATAAAGTAACTAAAAAGGACAGTTAAAAAAAACAAAAAGAATTAATCAAAACATATTCGTGAATTTTAAAATATTCATATCAGCTAATGAGTATAATATTTATTACCCTAGGGTGCACTATAAAAGAATAAAAAAAAAAAAAAACTTAATTTCAGGGAGCGCATTATTAAAACAATTCAAAAATATACAAAATTACATAATTTTTAGTAAAAATATTTCAATATTTATCAAATTATTTATGAAATTAGTACAAGTTTATTGTTATTTTGCTGGCCACCCAAGTGATTTCTCTCGTTGTTCAAACAAAAAAAAAATTTAACAGATTTAACTAGTCTTAATTTAGATATTCACATATTAATAAAAAAAAATCATCAATTTTTTTTGAAATTAACCCTCATTTGTTCTGATTTATTAAAATCGTTAAAAACCCTTTTATCTAATTTACATTTTTCTTATAAGTTTTAACGTAAACTTTTAAACAGGAACCAGCGGTTTAGACATTCAAATATTTAACATTTTTCATTAAACGCTATAATTTTGAGGTAGTGGTCAGTGTGTATATTCATCTTGAATGTTGTGATTAAATTATACTTAAAATTCTTACTTATTTTCCAAAGGTCAATTATTTTATAAAATTTGTACATTTTTTTCATTTATCTTATTATATTATTAAAGATATTAAAGTCTATAAACAAAAGTTGTATGGAATTATTGTATTTTGAAATTCTTTAAAATTCTCAAACTCTTAGCTTGCTTCTCTTTGATTCTAATTACATCAAATTTTAAATCGATAATCATTCATAATTAAATGCACCTTCAAGTTTTTGAAGACCAAGCGATTGTCGACATTAATAATTGAAAGCATATATTGTTGGAAAAATCAATATGAAAAACTTCAAATTTCTACTTCAATTTTTCAGGAAAAACCAAAATCTTAGAGGGCCAAAGAATATAAAGAAATACTTCCCAGGGTGATTAATTAGCATAAATAAATAAATAAAATACACTATGTTATATTTCGACTCTAGGGAGGGTTAAGTTTTCAGTAGTTGGGGTTATACTAAAACTTATTTACTCTACTATTATTTTTTTATACATCAGATATAAGAAAGAATTTTTAAAAAGAAGTTCTTGTATAAATGTATTTTAGAAACCAGACCAATTATTTGCTTTTTACAAATATTTAATACATTTTATTATTTCTGAGACATTTCAAATTTTATGTTTATTAACATTATTTGAAAAATTATTATTTATTCCACTAAAAGCATTTTTCTATCTTGATTTCCAAATATATTTACAGCCAATATATATTACAATTCAACAACAACTATTCACACTGAACGGTTTTATCAACTGTCCACAATGACTGTACATAGAGAACTCTGCATACAGACAATTCATTCTGAGATCTCCATATCGACTAACGCGTAATTGTATAGTACCCATAACTGCAATTTTACCTGCTAGCTGAAATTTTGCTATTTTTGTTAGTAGCCACTTTAGATGCCAGACTTAATTTTATTCTTCTAGAAACGTCCTTTACAGCCACCCACGATTCTAGGCTCGTTACGTTATAATAAATCGTACAAATACCTTTCTAAACATTTGACTTTCATTAAACGGAGTTGCCTGTGGTAAATAATTCCATTATACTAATATACTTCTTACAGACAAATCCATAGTTCGAAAAATGAGTTGAAAATCAGATCTGGGCGCCAGTCACATCTATTAGTAGAATCCCTAAAAAACACGAATAACCTAGTCGTTTGTTTCGGAAGATGCAAAATTAACTATTGTTTTTTTGCTATGTTAACACCGTCTATACTATCGATAAAAGATGCAAAATTGAAACTAGACTGATAAATGACGTGACAGTATTTGTAAATATTTTAAGGCGAAACAGGCTATTAAGCAAAAGTCATTTTCAGTTCTTAACTCCCGAACTAAAAACAAAAGGTGTTATAAGTTTGACCGGTATGTGTGTGTATGTGTCTTGTGATTTTTTTGGTTTCTTTTGAAAGGTAATTAATGGAAAGTGTTCTTAGCTATGTTTTAAGTGCGAATTTTGGGTTCCGTACCCGGAATTGTAAATTTCGCTTGAGTATTAACAAATAGCACTCAGATTAAAGAAAGAAAGTTTTTAATCGAAGTAAGCTAGACAAGTTTTTTGGAAAGAGTCTAAAAATTAATGCGAGTGGCATCCAGATCAGTATTCACGCCCCATTTTTCGGGCTAAATATATACCACTCTAGTACTCGAGAAACTGTCTTTAACATATTTTAAAAAAATTTTCAAATTGAAAGAGAGAATAATTGCAAGATACCTCAACCTTTTAACATCGTAAAATTTTAATTTCAATTCTCAGGATTAATTCAATAATTTCCTATCAGAAAATTTAAAATTAAAAAAACAAAACGCAGGTACCCATAATAATATAATTTTTTTATTATGTGTGCATATACATTTTTACACTCGACAACACACAAATAATATAAAAAGTACTTATTAATTGTACAGCCACGTGACATTTACACGTGGTTGAGTGTAAACAAATAATTAACAACGATATACCATACCCCCTTCAATTCCATTATAAAAGTTGTTGTGGGTTCATTAATAAAATCCAGTAAATATATAATCAATCATAATCGTAATAAATACAAATAAATAATAAAAAGTCTTATAAAGGCATATACATCAATTTGTATGAGACATAATATTTATATCATTGAAAAGAAGTATTCAAGTGCCATATTGAAATTATTTTAAAACAAGTGAAAACAAACAATTGACTGAGTTAATTGTTGAAATACCATGTATAGGCAGTGTTGATAACTCTGTCACATTTCACATACATACATATCTGACATATTTAACTGATATTCTCATATAATGCGCAAGTGTTGATGCGCACTCGTTTGTTTTTTTGACGTCACGTAAATAACAAAAGATACTCACTTTGATATTTATACATACTATAAAATTTGTACCTAATAAATGCCCTCGTGGGTAAACAGTGATGTTAACAAAAAAATGTTTCAAACAAAAGTTGTTTATTTTTTGGTAAGGAACATTTTTTACATTTAAACTTTTATTCTATCTCTAACGGTTTACAAGATGGGTACTACGGACCCATGACCCAATTGACCCATGTTGCTCATTTACGAACTTGACCTCACTTTTTACGTCCTAAACACGCTGTAAAAATTTCAGCTTGATATCTCTTTTCGTTTTTGAGTAATCGTGACCACAGACGGACGGACGGACGGCCGGACGGACGGCCGGACGGACGGACGGACAACCGGAAATGGATTAATTAGGTGATTTTATGAACACCTATACCAATTTTTTTTTTGTAGCATCAATATTTTTAGGCGTTACAAACTTGGGACTAAACTTATAATACTATGTATATTTCATATATACATGGTATAAAAACTTATAATACTATGTATATTTCATATATACATGGTATAAAAATGATATGGTGTAAGCCGAATATACAGAACCTCTATATACAAACAAGTGAAATTTACAAAATTTAGCAAAATTTACAAAAAAAATTCGGGTACGGAACCCTAAACTCGCATCGGAAACGTATCTAAGAACACTCTCTATTAAATTACCCTTTTTCTTAGAGCCTTCTCCAAACTGAGCCGATTTTGAGGTTCGTCGCCGATTTTTAAGTTGTTCCGGGTACAGAAACCTATACTCACACATAGCTAAGAACACTACCCATTAAATTTCACCTTTCAGACGAAACAAAAAATAGCCAAATCGGTTCTGCTCGTTTAGGCGCTATGATGCCAAAGACAGACAGACCCACTAAGTGATCAAACTTTTAACACCCCTTTTTTGGTTCGGGGGCTAAAAATAGTATTGAGGGTGTTACTGATCATTCCTGATTTAATACAATGTTAGAAACCCGTGAAATGATATAATGGTTAAAATAAATGTTACCCGTCAGTACTCCCGTCCACCGTTCGATAATCTTCATTCCCGTATTGAGAGATTTGAAAAAAGTTTGAGAAAATAATCATGATCATATTCAAAAATTACACTGTCAATATATTGAATTATTTCTTTGCATATTATAAATGATGATTTTAGTAAACATACTTATTTGTTATATACCGGTAAGAATACTTTCAATAAAAATTATAATTTAAATATAAATAAATCGTAAAAAAATATTACTTGCAACATACTCATCTGATTTATTAAACTGATTATTAAAGTTAATTAATTATTATCACAATTATTATCACAAAAATTATTACACAATTAAATATTATGACATTGCGATTTATACCGTACAGAGCCGAATATCCATAAACTAACGAAAGTTCGTCGTAAGTCTCATGATGAGAGAAATCCTCACCAATTTTATAGGAGGTTGAAAAAAATATGAAAAAATGTAGTTATTTATGTTTTAAATCGAGCGTGAGCAAAATGTTACCTAAATGTTATCCATAATAGAGAACCACCTCTTACTCCAGGTAAATTTTTCATTAAAGTACTAAAAAATTCTAAAACGAGAAGTTTCCAAGACTAAGTTGTAGGTTTTTAAGTTTTAAAAATGATTTTCAGGACCCTTACTCTCTTAGGATCTATACATAAATTTTCGTCTATTTGTTAGAATTTTGATGTCTCTATGTTACAAAAATGAAATTATGGAAAGAAAATGATATAAATATGTAGCTCAAGTAAATTATTTTAACCGAAAAAAGCCTATTAAACCTTCAATTTCTCCTTTGTGTACGGATAGAGATAATTCATTGAAGTTGGAGGACACTATCTACTCTTTAGATATTTGTCGATAGCCAAACAAAGCGGGAAGAGAGTACTAGTATGAGTAACAAAATAAATAAAAAAAGTACTTAAAAACTTGTATATTTCTCTATGATATGCGTTTTTTAACTACGATCTTTTTTGATTAGGTTATTCAGCTTCAGAGAAGCCGATACTCTCAACTATAAAACGACTTCAAATGAGCTCTCATGATCCAGTTTTAACCGTTGTTTGAAATGATACAGCTGTTCAAAATATCAGAAAAATGTTTAATAAAAAGTCGTAATAAATATGCGTCACTTTTTTGCAGAGCAGTGTATATATAGATGTTGTATGGAGCAAAAATTTCTATAAATACAATTGAAACTATATTATTATAATTGATTCAATTGGTAAAATATATACTCAAAATTTCAAATACTTAAAATATACAATAAATATTGTTTACATTTATTTAAATCATACAAAGGGGGTTGCGTATAATAACAAATTCACCCCTTATTATACAGATAAATATTTTTTTTTACAATAGAGAAAATTCATAAGTTGATTAGCAAATATGCATAAGTATACATAGAAAAAAATTTATGACAATGGAACATAAATAAATACTCTTGGGCTTTTTTTTTATAGAAAAACTATACCTATCCTTTCTTAACAAGTAGTTGTACAGTATTTTCTCCAAATATTTTGCTTTTTGTGATTAATGTTTATTAATAATAATTAAAGAGAAAGAATCGAATCCGATACTGTTGGATTCATGACAATTTGGCCATACGAGCTCTAGACACTGAGTGTAATTCTTTCAACTCATCGATTTTTTTATTTTTTTTGTTTATTTGTCAACATTAAGGTAGCACGAACGCAAAGGCAAGTTTGGAAGTGTGGTTGAAATTATTTATATCTTATTTTCAACTTTGATGATGAATTCAAATTTTCAGAATTGAATTAGACTTAGTCCAAATTCATATAAAAAAAATCAAGCCTTTTATCCAAAATTACCCTGGCGCTCGTACATCCTTATCTTATTTATAATTTTTGTTTGTTTACTATACTCATATATACAATTTTTTTACCGTAATTCTCTCGATTATAACGTTTTTATTATGATACGCGTAAACTTAGAAATAAAATAATTAAATGTTGACTAATAAACAAAAATTAAAAATTTGATCAGTTGAAAGAATTACACTTTGTGTCTAGAGCTCGTATGACCGAATTGGCTAAGGTGATTGGGATGAATCCAAGAGGTCCGGAATTGACTCCTGATGCAAGTGAAATTTTTTTTAATTCTTTTTAATTAAGATTTATTTTACAAGATATTATTTATCTATATTAGACCAGTGCCGAAGCCTTCAAAAATGATAAAAAAAGTAAAAAAATTACAGTAGGATGAAACCCATTAGAAAAGCAGGGGAATATGATAAAAATGAGAGGAAACATAAATTACGGTCGATCCGAGTTCGGGAAGTGGGAGGGGGTGAGCTTTTAAGGGTAAAAAATGGTTTATCTTGATTTCCGGCAAAACTACAAGTCCTATGGAAAAAAGTTAAATGGCAAAGTTGTAGACAATAAAAAGATCTACAACTTTTGTATTTGCAATTTTTTCACATAACCTCAAAATTTAGGTGAAAAATTCAAAAAACCAAGTTTTTGGTTTTTTATTTATATCTTTTTCAAAAAAATTTTTTTTTCTACGAAATTTGCTGAAAACTTACCTTATTATGTCCCAAATACACTGTAATTTATTTGATTAAAAATATTTATTTTTTCGCTTCATTTTAACTTAATATCAAAAAAACACCCTAATTTTCAATCGAAAATTCTGACGTCAAAATATCAGCTTTTTTCAAAAAGTTTGGGGGCTTTTTGTTTGTTGAAATATCTACTTTCTGATGGTGTAAAAAAAAATATACATTACTATAGGAAATATTCTTAGAAAATGCAAAAATTGAAAAAACCTTTTTTTTAATTACTATGTACAATTTCATAAAAAAAATGTGATTGCTGCAATTTTTTTTAGTTAAAAAGTTTATTTATTTTACTCGACGTTCATGTCAAATTGGAGCAATTTTCAGAACCATGACAATTAGTGCATAAATTTGTGCATTTTAAACCATGTTTTCGGCAGCCACATTTTAAACTGTTACATCCAGTTTCACAGCTGCAGCAAATAGTTTTGAGCAATACTTCCGGAATTAAATCCTTTTCTGTAAATTTGGGCATAATGCCACGCTAATGTTGCTTCCAGCCCCAATCTGTTGCTGTCAATTCGTTACCCAACCAAGTTTGAAGCTGATAATATGCTCTGTAACAATGTTGTTCTGCTGCTCCTTCTGTGGGTGGAAGGTTTGCCAAAATGAAAGATGATTTAATTTTTGCCAATTGATATTTTTGAAACCTTAATTGATTCAGTGTTATTTTTTCTTTTTTACATTTATAAATAGATTTGATTAATTGTAATCCATTTTTTTTTTATATTTTCTTTACTTTCATCTTTTTATAAAAAACATTGGCCAAATTTGACAAATTTTTCGCGTCTAATATAGAATTAACGATACTTTTCTTTCCTTTTCCGGCAAATCCAGATGTTGTATCGCAACCAGAAAAACAATGCAGAAATGCAACAACATTTTTGAAGGATTCATGTTTGAAACTATTAGACGTGAAAAATAGATCCTTACCATTTCCAGAGCCTGAACAGATAGTATTTACCTTGCTATGTAGATTTTGCTATGTAGATTCCAACCGATTCTTTGAATAAAGTAAATTTCTCACAAATCACTTAGATTCTTTGAATAAAGTAAATTTTTCACAAATCACTTAGAATCATTGAATAAAGTAAATTTCTCACAAATTTGCCACTTTTTCGTTTATCAATAAAACATGAAATCTTACGATTTTTGAGTAATTAAAGTGTAAATTTTAATAAATGCCTCAAAATTGTACATAATGAATAAAAAAAAAAATTTCGAATTTGAGGTTTTTCAATTTTTTGCATTTTCTAAGAATATTTTCTATAGTAATGTATATTTTTTTATACACCATCAGAAAGTAGATATTTCAACGAACAAAAAGCCCCCAAACTTTTTGAAAAAAGCTGATATTTTGACGTCAGAATTTTCGATTGAAAATTAGGGTGTTTTTTTTTATATTAAGTTAAAATGAAGCGAAAAAATAAATATTTTTAATCAAATAAATTACAGTGTATTTGGGACATAATAAGGTAAGTTTTCAGCAAATTTCGTAGAAAAAAAAATTTTTTTGAAAAAGATATAAATAAAAAACCAAAAACTTGGTTTTTTGAATTTTTCACCTAAATTTTGAGGTTATGTGAAAAAATTGCAAATACAAAAGTTGTAGATCTTTTTATTGCCTACAACTTTGCCATTTAACTTTTTTCCATAGGACTTGTAGTTTTGCCGGAAATCAAGATAAACCATTTTTTACCCTTAAAAGCTCACCCCCTCCTACTTCCCGAACTCGGATCGACCGTAATTTATGTTTCCTTTTATTTTGATCATATTCCCCTCCTTTTCTAATGGGTTTCATCCTACTGTAATTTTTTTTGGTTTCAAAAATTATCTACTCTGGTCTATATATAGTGTACGCCATTAGTATCATAATAAAAACTTCAATTATAATCGAGAGACTTTGACGGTAATTAAAAATTGTATACAAACTAAAAATATTTATTAATAATGTGGAAATTACCAAAAATAAGTAAAATATATAATGACGGTTAAATACGAAAATGAACATTAAACATTAAACAAGAAAATAGACAAGTACCAAACAGTGTAAATAACATTTAAAGTGAATAAAAACCATTTACTATGCGATTTTGTACGCCCCATTTGATACTTGTCTATTTTCATTGTTGTTTGGTGTTCGATGAGAAGACATGAAAATTGAAATTTTATTGCATTTTCTTATAATCTAGGACCTAAATTCTTCTTTGATTATTATCTTTGTTAATCTTTAATGCTATGATAAGTGATTATTAATTCATTTTAATGGCATGGCGCCTTATGTTACAGAATTTACATTATTTATAATTTATAAGACGACTTTTTGTAAACACTGAAGCGACACACACTATAATAATTTGTATATATTTATTTTTATTTTTTGAGTTTTTGGCCTACTTTTTTTCTTCAAAATAATAATCGTAATCATGTCGTAAAATAAACATTATACATACAAAAAGAACAGAGGCGTACTTTGGAGAAAAAGCCATAATGAGCGTCTGTATGTACATCTCTAACAGATTCGTGACGTACTTAATGTAATATTTAATGACAATTATCTCAATTCAGATACTCGACTAATTCAAGGAATTAAAACATGTATTTATTTCAAATACGAAGTTCTTTATGGCCATTATGTTATTTATCTCTAATCCATTCTTCTAGGAAGAAAGAATCATTGTTTTCTTTACCTAATTACCCTACCTCAGTAAGCGGGAATCACATTCAATTCCAAATGTCTAGGTTTGACTGTAGCAAAACCATTCCTTTTTCTATTTAAATCCAAGAGTTTCTCTTAAGAGAATATTCTGAAATACGTCACTGTGCATGCATAGAGTAAAATGGTAACGACCAATCAAATAAAAAACAAGCGATTATTGTATAGTAATGATTATTTTTGTTTTGTGTATAAGCCCGTGATCTCACATATGTTGCATATATACCTTCTAACTAATATTTTAATAATATACAGTGCTACCTGTTCAAAGAAACACAGAGGGCGGAAAGTCACCGTCCGTCTACCACATGGTGATCTTTTTGTTTTGTTGTTATTATATTGAGTTCTTCTTGAGTAAAATACACTTTGCAATAATCATTATTTCGTTTCTTACTTAAGGAGCTGACATACATACTAAGGAAAAAAACCCTAACTGTCTGATGTTTGATAGGTTGCAAGTTAGTAATAAGATAAGACTTGTTGCTTATTCTTTTTCACTGTTCTGGAAATCCTCGCGTTGTCGAGATATTAAACCTTAAGCTTCTGGAAACGATAAAATTAAAAAATTTTTCTTATTTCCTAACATGATGTATCAAGCAGAGATGTCCCAGGTGCAATTAAGATGAAAGGAAATGGGTAAAGCTTTTGGATACAGTTTGATTTAGAACAAGAAAATTCTCTTGGCGAGTGCTTATTATTCAGACAGAAATAATTCATTCAGAGTTCAGACAGAAATAAAGAAATAATTTCCAATATTTTCTTCTATACGAGGACTTGCTTGCTATGATACGTAATTATTGTAAACTTATGGTGAATTTAGTTTTTAACATCATCTATTTGCTACAAAGTCAAAATAAAAGAATTGCACTAATGGCAGATATACGAGGATACGGATATCTGGAACATAACTAATATCGAATACTAAATGATCCTATAACGAAACTGTCAGTTTAAGATTTTAATTTTTAGCTCTAGCAGCCTTTTTTAACAATGATTTAATGTTAAAAACGAAGCTGAAATTTTTAATTTTAGTCTGATCTCGTGGTTAAAACTAGCGGGTTAAACAATAAGTAGGCAAGACCAAGGTCCAATATCTTGAAAACGCGGAGGTTTCCAGTGCAAGTTTATGAGGGGAAAATAATAGTTGTCTAATCGCCAATTATTGATAATCATGAGACGTTTTTTTACAAAAAAACGCATGTCAGCTCCTTGACAATTTATATTAAAGATAAGTAAAGGTACCTATACCACTTCCCTTCTCAAAATAATAAAATGGCTAACATGTGTCGCGTGCCATTCGGGTGTTAAATATTAATATTTGAGAAATTTGTATTATAAGGTTTTTATATTTTTAATAAATACAATTTTTTTGCAATATTATTGCACTAACATAAGATATTGATTGATAGTATGAAGCCCTACTTGCAAAAGCAGAGTTCAATTTAAACTTAAATGAAAAAGTTCGTGGATCATTGGCTTTGTCTTAAACTAGAATGAATGTAAAATTGAATTACCAAAATTGCTTTTCTTTGCAAATATTTTTCAAATTTTTTTTTAAGAAATTCCTTTTTCTTTATATACTACACTTAGCCTCCTCGTTGTTATTTTGTTGCATTTACCCAATTTTGATTTTAAATTTAAAACCAAATTTCGAAATGGAATTCGGAGAATGAATTTCGAAGATCGGATTCTCTTAACGATTGGACGAAAAATTTCAGAGATTCCAACTAAATATCGTATAAACGGATTCGCATATTGGAGCACTTTCTTCTGCCAAAACCTTGTCATTTAATCGCAATATCAATCAAATGTTCATGTCTATGAATTAAAATTGTAAGGAACAAAAACAATCCAAAAGAGATCTCTTTCGAAGATTACTTTAGTATTTTTCAAGGTTTTCATGCAGGATTTTGGGGGATGGATTTTTAATTTTTTCTAACCAAAATATATCATATATACCAACTAAATCTCATTGAATCGAACATCAGATCCATTTGATGATGGAACGTGAAGTTTCTAAGGTATAGCCTAAAATAGTACATTAACGAAGTTCAACGCTCGAAGAGCTAATTATGGCGCATGTTTTATAAATGAAGATGCAATTGTTATATCCGATCATAATATTTTATTGTTATTTCAATAATGAGTAATATTTGTGAGTAAACAGTAGGACCCATCTTATAAACCGTTAAAGGCAGAATACAAATTTAAATATAAAAAATGTTTCTAATAAAAAGACTCTTATAAAATTCTTGTTTGAAACAATTTTTCCTAAACATCACTGTTGAATCGTAAAGGTGCAAATTACCTTAGAAATATAAATCCCAAAGAAAAAGAATCTCACGAAAAAATTTTTGGCTTTGAATAACTATTATTTATCAATCGTAGTGTGTACTTTGACATAAATGGGTTTGACGATAAAATACAGAAAAGTTTAACGACACCAAAATCATCAAAATTTAATGAATAGAATGAAAGATATGGGTCAAATTGCAAAAAAGTTATTTTCCAAGATGATGGCAAAAAGATTTATTCCACGAATACGCAAAATTAGAGTTAAGGTGTCCAAACAACCCCCTATCGAATAAATGTATAAAAAATATAGTATCACAAGCTTTTGGGCCTAAATGCAGTGGATTATTTTTTATGTAATAATTATACGTAGCTCGGTAAACAAAATAATATAATTCATATAGAACACAAAGAGATCACGACAGACAACAGAACTAGTTTAACTCATTACCAGACTCGTAATAGATTTCCTACCGCATATGAACGACCTAGAACTTACCTAGACCTAGTGTAACAATACTGTTATTGTTCAGACGTGTTAACCTAGACAATAAAAATGTTGTTTAACTAGACGTTTAATACCTAAATACGATATCTTGTAACGTATATAAGTTTAATGATATTTTATTAAACGTTTTATATTACTTACGTAAAACAACTTATTTACATGCATCATTGATTTTTCATTGCAACATTTTTTTATGTAAAATATTTCAGACATTTTTTTTTAATTCGTGATTAATTTCTATTTTTTTTTTCTCATGGAATATACGTTTAGTTAACTATCACAAAATTTAGCGAATTACTTATTCATTGTTAGTCATTGCTAAGAAATAGATAAACGTTGAAATAAAACAAAAACAAGTTTTCGTTTTCTTGATTAATTAAAAATTAAGAGAAATGAATACATGAGGTATTTGTACATTCTTGAAAATAGTTTGTGGGTCATTTTCTTTGCTAATTGCTATTCGAGAACTGAATTGATATCACTTTAAAGATCGACATTCATAGAATTAACTCTTTTGAAAAACTCCTTTTTTAACTCTTTTGAAAGTTGTAAAAATTCCGGCAATTTTTTGCACGTACTTAAATATTATATACGAGCCACGATTAGAACTAGGTGTTTCTTTTTTATCAATCGACAAAAAAACATTTTAAAAGAATAATAAAAACTTCGCTTTATTATGCATCTAAAGTAAGAAAATACAGATATAATATAATATTCGATCTACAATTTTTTCAAGTTGCTTGTATTTAAAATATGATCGGACTTACCCTTTCTCATATGCACAATTCATTAAACGTAAACCTCTTTTACTAATACTATTAAACTTAGGGTTTTGAAAAACCCTTCCTTGTTCTTTAATAAAAATAACTTTTAACAAAAAGAAAACCGACTTCAAAAGAAAAACTTTTCCAAAACAAATTAATATGCACTAAAAACTAAACAAAATAACGATAATATAATGTATTTAAAATTATTGTTATTTTCGGAGTCGGTGTCAGCCAAGAAAACAACTCTGACAGAACAATTTGCTACATTTGCTTGGCTGACACCGACTCCAAAAATAACAATATTTTTATCCACATTATATTATCGTTCTTTTTTTACTTTCTAGTGCATATTAATTTGTACTGAAAATTTTTTTTTATTTTGTTATTTTTAGTGAATGTAAGTATACTAACTAATTTGTCACTGAAAAATGAATCGTCGAAATTGGTTGGCGTGATATTGGGTTATTTTCCTTCTTGTTTTGCATACTTAATGCAAATTTAAGACTTTTATGGTTTTCTCATAGATGCCGTTGTCTCAACTAGATCAAAATGAAATGGGACCACACGGGAAGCACCAGCTTTCAAATAGATAAAGAATCATCAAGATCGGTTCACCCAGTCGAAAGTTCTGAGGTAACACACATAAAAAAAATACATTCGAAATGATAACCTCCTCCTTTTTTTGGTTTGAAGTCGGGTAAAAGTAAGAAAAACTATAATTTCTTGATATTTTTATCAAAACATATTTTGAATAAGAAAGATATTCCAATTATTTTATATTATTTTAATGGTTAAAGAATGTGTGAAAGAACATCATCTTCTTCTCATCCGGCTTATAAAATAAAAATTAAACACAAAATCGAATAACTGAAACTGATTATATAAATACGTAAGTGTTATAATATTATTATGAGATCAACAACTGAATGACTCTACACAAAATTTAACAAATTACATTAATAATACAGAAATGTTATAATTTAATATGCCTGGGATCTTTCTATATACTATATATATACTATATTACTGAGCTGTATTATTTATTTATAAACAAAATATTGTTTAAATAAATATTACTGTCAAAATGGGATGAATTTCATTTCAATGCCAATTCATGTCCTCTGCAGTATTTCATTTAAAATTCAAGAATTCGTTTTGTTTTTTACCTCTATGTGTATACATTCTTTTTTTACTTTATTATATTATAAATAAAATAAAGTATTGCGATCGAAAAAAAAAAATCGATATCGGGGTTTCAACGGAAATACACGTATTGAGGGTCCCTGATCCCAAAAAAGTGGTTTTTTAAAAATGTTGCGTCCGTCGTTATGTCTGTTACCAAGCTGGAGCCTTCAATTTTCAACCGATTTTTCTCAAACTCGGTACATTAGTTCAGTTTGGTCATAATTCCAGACGATTTTTTTCCTAGGCTTTTTTTCAAAGGTACTTCCCTGTAGACCAAAACAGGATTTTTGGGTTTTTCTCAAAAACGACTCTTACGATTTCGATTTAACTTGGCACAAAGCTAGACCTTAAGGTGTTTCTAGGATTGGTATAAGCCACATTTTCGGGAAAATTCGAGAGGGCCCACACCCTAGGGCAAACCTTTCCAAATACAGGAAAATAGGATTTTCTAGGGAAAGGCTGAGGGGACAACAGTGAAACTTCGTATCAGGGTTTGTATCAACAAGGTTCTAGGTTTGATATAACTCCCCTCTGGGCCCCTTCCCCTGAAGCCGTGGAGCTGGAGGGGATGAAAACGTCAAAAGTGGTCAAATCAACCCTAACCAAAATTGATCAAATATTATTTAAAATGTCTTTTTAAGTAACTTTTTTAACGTGGTAATCTTTTCTTAACCTTACCCTTACCAAACTACATCACAAAAATTTTAATTATTCGTACTATATATAATTAATTTAAAAACACAAAAAAACACAGTTATTCCAGAGTTTTAAATTTTCATTTCTGAAGGCAGTCCCCAACTACCTATCCATTTTTTTTTACATCTGACATGTTCCATAAATTATTTCAATTTCACAAAACAATCTCTCCAAGCTTGGTACAGTACGGCAAAACAGGAAAATGTTTTGCCTGTGAAGCATTGTCTTCATTTTTTCAAAAAGGAGAACATATTGACGCATGCATATTGTATCGATAATGGCTAATTACAATATCATGTAGTATCTTCAGTTTATTTCTTTCTACCTATTATCGTTTACTTCCTTTCGTGTTATTTTTCAAAGGGCTATAAATCTTAAAGGTGAATAATTCGAAAGACACCATTTATGGATACTTACTGGCTTTTTATAACTGGCCGTGACAACACTGTCGAATAATATTGACAAATCAACGTCTCGGAGACACGCCTATGGGTACTTTTTGCCTTGAATTATAATAAATCAGAAATTGTTTACAAAGCAAATGTAAAAACCTCTCCAAAAACATTTTCATTTAAGACGCGCCACTATAAAAAATCAGAATGGTTTTGAAAACTATTGAACTCTGAAATCAGCTATATAGTTTCCATAAATCTAACTTGAACTTTCATGAAATGATTAGTGTATGGAGGCTGTATGATGAATCACACCAGATTTCTTTGGATGAATTCATTTAATCGTAAGTTGTGGAATATTATGTTGAAAAATTACATTTTTGTATATTAAAAACTGCACAAAACAGGTCTGTTTTTAACTTACCATAAATCTGTTATGCAGTATTTTGTTATTTTATAATTCATGTATTCGTGTCATCAATGCTAAATTCACCTCTAGAAATCTTACTGTGGCTTAATGGACCTATGTTCTGACATGTTTTTTATTGCTTCAAAAGGTGTTCGTTCTCGGGCCAAAACATCGTGTTAAATCAATTTTTGGATAACATCAATAACTACGAAAATATGAAGGATTTAAATGAACAAATAGAAAGAAAGGAAAATAACACTTTGTGACGTCGTAGATTGCAATTACCATAGAGACTACATATCAAAAGTTGTTTAGCAAGAATAAGATAGAAAAAATTATTTAATTGCTGATATATTTTATTTTTATCAATCGATTTTAATTTTGATTTCAGATCTTGTCATCTATCTCGCATATTTTCAAATTTTAATGAAAGATACATTGAAATTGACATCAAGGCCTATTATACTCAGCTAAATTTTTTCATCTTAAAAAATTCTCATAAGCAGGCGTCTGGAATTTGAATGAATCTTGTTTCTTTCAGCAAACAAACCAATCACAAATCATTTTTGTCAGCACTCAATAAAATATTTCTGCCATTATATTTCTGGCATTTGACTCTCTAGAAATTTCAATTTTGGAATAAACACGCCACCTTAGATGTCGCGTTATTGATTTTCATGCTAACAAATAGAAATTTGGTGGAAATGAAGGGGGAGAAATATTTAATATAGTAAAGGGAATCTGATGAAAAGTTTGTTGTGTTTTTCTCATGAGTGTAAAAAGTTTTCTAGAATAAAGTTACGTAGTTTTAAGTAGATATATGAAAGATAAAACCAACTCAGATCGTTTTGTCACAAAAATGTTATAGTGGAACATTTTTTTATTGTTGTTAAAAGCAGGTTATTATTATTTTTATAAGAATATTATCTCATTTACGTTTTTATTTATTTTTTTATTAATGATATTAAATGACCATGCACACAATCAAAACACTTGACTTATAATCACATCTCACATTTCCAATCATGTTTACTTTATTTTACAATAAATTGTATATTATGAATAAAAAAAAATATATGTATTTTTACTGTAGCAAAAAAGAGCTTGCATAATATAAAGCCATTCTGTATACATATTGAATTTTAAATATTTTGATATATTCTTATAAATAAAATAACAATCCTTCATTTAATCAAAAAGGGAAAGGAAGTACCTGAAATTAAAATTCCAAAATTATGACTTTATTACTAAATTTGTTGCAACTAAAATCAAAATTTGGACATAAAATTATGAATCAAAATTTACCTGAGAAATTTAATACACTTATTTTATGGAAAATGCAATAACTTCAATTTTTGTATGTATAGAGTTTTATTGAAATTAGAGTCAACAAATTTTCTCGATTTATTGTAATTTTCATTTAAAAAATCGATTATTTTTGTATTACTTACTTAATGTGTTTAGAATGCATTATAAATAAGTTGACCCCTTCAAAACATAATATACCCATTTTTATTGTGTTATTTAACGTAGATAATAACAATTACTTCTAAAATACTAAAAGCTAGAAAACAGCAACTTGCGAAACAGGAAGAATTTTATGAAGCATTATTGGGCTTATTATATGGTCCAGGTATCGCTGACTAATGATATTTAATATAGATAATAATATTGATAATAGACATAAAAGAAACTTTTAACGCGTTTTCCTAAACGGTTTCCACTATTCTGGAAAAACTATTTGACTTATCGATTTAAATATATGTACAACTTGTTGAAAATAGCTAAAACCAGACCCAAAATATTCAAAATTTGCCAAAAAAATATATGCTTTTATTTTGTTGCCATTTTTATATCAATTTTTGACCAAAAAAGCTTCTTTTTTTTTACAAAAACAAGAGGACTTTTGGTTTGTTATTTTGGCTAATTTAAACATTTAGGGCATAGAAGATGCCAACAAAATTTTTGATTTGTTTCTGAGTTGGTACGGAAAGCGATTCTGAATTATTATTTTCAATATTCCCAACTCTGGTACCAAATATAAAGCAATGATGTGTACATTAAAAAACTGTAAGTTACATGAAAATCAGTTCAGTCGTTTCAAAGTTGTGAACTATTTTATCAGGGGTTTATCAAATTTCATAAAATTTATTAGATATTTCTCATGTATTTATTCCTTACAGCCATTATGTCATGGCCCCCTTTAACATTAAAGTTATCCACAGGAAGCGCTGGCATAATTTTGATTGACCCTACCATGACTACGCATCCAACGTCTCTCATTGCTGATTTATTGGTTCTATCTATATTTTTAATAAATTCATCTTTTCGAAAGATATCCCATTTTATTATTGGTATTTTTAGTATAGACATTGTATAGCAAATCTGCTGAAGTTAGTTTTAATAAAATAATAAAAAGTATGGACATTTTATTAACGTGTGAAATTACAATTATTTCAATAAATTAAAAAAGTTAGTTATATTTGTGAGAAATAAATTTGAATGAATTTTAAAAAAAAACTAAAATGTTTTTCACTTTTATTAATTTTTTTGCATGTGTAACACTGGTATAGGTCATTGGGTGGGCGAGAATGTCAATTTTTTTTATAAGATGAGATCAAATCACATGATTTATTTATTTTTTATATATCCAATTACTAAACTCATAATGTATCAAGTGCATTTTAATATAGACCACCTATTAATAAAAACTCATGAGCAACAGGGCTCCATCACTAACGCCATATTTTCACCTCATTAAGGGCTTCTTTCTTATCATAATATGATTTTTAGTACGATGGGATATTTCTTGATGGACACAAAAGTCTTAAAAACTGCTACAATCCATGTGATTTCAACAAAGAAAGAGAGAAAGAGGCTGGGAAGTTAACAACCCCGAAGTTACCCCTTGAGAAAAATGAGAGATCACATAACCTGAAAGGTATGATATTTCCCTCACCTGAGGTGAAGGTTGTTCTAAAATGATCCTTTAACAATAATTGAATTTAGAAAAATATCTTAAAACAGTTGCTGTGCGATTGCGATATATCAAGAAATTTACAAAATTTGGAAAATGGAAAAGTACTAATGCACAATACACACCACGTTAAAATTTGAAGGTAATTTACCTCACCGCTTATGAGATATTTGCGATAAAAATTGATTTTATAGGTAATATAGCATGAGAGAAGTGTGGAAAAATATAAGTTATAATTATTTTACGTAATAGAAATATCATTATCTTTATGAAAAAATGATGTATGTCTACTCGGTAAGAAATGATTACTACAACGCTATGGTATAGCGACAGATAAATATAATATCAATGTTAACATAAGTAATTTTACAGTATTGAAGAGGGCTATCCACCAGAAGTATTGTGAGTATCGCCAACCAGTATGGACCTGACGCCCGTATTGCATTGACTCGTCCACCACAGCTATTGCAAATGTTACTATTTTCTCAATACAGTATACAATATGGCGTTCACACCAATACTGGCATTGTGATATACACAAAAAAATTTCTTACCGTGTACTATAGATAGTGGTTTCATTGGTTTAGTGGAGGGAATTTTATAATTATTTGGACAAGAGAACTGTAGGATAATATTGTGGTTGTAACAGCAGCAACTATAGTAGAGAATAGTGTGTGAAGCCTGCACTGATACAGTATCAGAAAAAATTTACCTCATTTCACTACAAACAATTTACTCTTTTCGTGCATATAATCCTTTTTTATAATATTGTAGCGGAACAACTGTCTTAATTAAAAAGTAAATTCTACACTTACGAATTTCTTGATTGACACAGTATGGTTACCAGTGAAAGTACGAATTTAAAAAAAAATTCCTATTCTGGGTGCTCTTTACTTATGTTTTCCGATAAGAGGGTCATTTTACTCTCCCTTCCATACTGCTAAATTACACCCAGCCAACTAGAAATTGCTGAACCTTAAGCCTGAAAATAACCCAAGGTTTGATATGATACGAAACTTTCTCACCGATTGATAAATTATTATTATTAAAAAATAATTTTTAATATCCTAAAATAACAAGTACATTACGATAGATTTTATGTGTAGGGTATTGATATAAAGTTTTAATGTAAATATTTACATTTGAACATACATGTTTGTTAAATAGAACACGTGTATCTTGTATATGACACGTGAGTTTACATTGGTTAACTATAATTTGATTGAATAATATATTACTATTTTGTACAACATATAGGCAATATTTTGGTACATCCTAATATTTCTGTGAAATGTTTATTCCACGTATAAGATCGGTTAATACATTCCAACCAAAACATGCTAGTTTCGAACATTTATTCCAAATTCAAATTATAGTTTACAAATATTTAACTTATTTTAATCAAGTGAAAACAAACAATTGATTGAATTAATTGTTTAAATACCATACATAGTCAGTGTTGATTTCTTTATCACATAACAAAAACATACATGTGACACATATATAACTGATATTTAAGTATGGTACATACTATAAAATTTCCGCCTAATTGGCGCTCTCACGGATAAACAGTGATGTTTACGAAAAAATGTTTCAAGCAAAAGTTGTTTATTTTTTTTTAAGGAACATTTTTTACATTTAAACTTTTGTTCTATTTAAAACGGTTTACAAGATGGATCCTACGGACCAAAGACCCAATTGATCTATGATGCTCATTTACGAACTCGACCTCACTTTTTACGTCTTGAGTACTCTGTCAAAATTTCAGCTCGATATCTTTTTTCGTTTTTGAGTTATCGTGTCCACAGACGGACGGACGGACAACCGGAAATGGATTAATTAGGTGATTCTATGAACACCTATAGCAAAATTTTGTGCGTGGCATCAATATTTATAAGTGTTACAAACTTGGGACTAAACTTAGTATACCTTGCAAAAACTATATCATTTATGCATGGTATAAAAATTTTTTTAAAAGTATTCTTTTCTCTTAATATTTTCCGTTTTTTTTTTTTTTTTATGGTAGTTAGAATGCAAAAGTTTAGAAAATTTAATACATTTGAATTTTAGACAAAATTATATTAAAAAAATTACCTGAAATCAATTCGTTAAACTAGAATTTTAGACGTGGGACGTATTGATTTGAATAAAATTTGGTTTCAAAAATTTTGGTATTAGAAGGGTCAAGATCTTTAATGAGAAAAATCGTCAGGTAAACAAGCGGTGAAGGGGTGCGCAGGTACACAAAGGGGTGAAAGTAAAAAAAAATTCTAAACAAAAAAATAATTTCGAAATAATAATTCTTTTAAAACTAAAAATGCAATATTAGATTTTTTTTAAATGTGTTATATTTCTCTAAATTCGCTTAGCTAACGCGTCTCCTGCGTTACAAATTTTTTTCTTGTTGGAAACTTTATTAATATATTCGCCTATTAAGTGAATTTTTGTGTCTTTTAGGTCTTCTTTACTTTCAAATCTTTGATCGGTCATCACTATAGTCTGAATTATCAACTGAAACATTTTACATTAAAAATATTTGTACGCCTATGACGGTACTATTCACATAGTATTATAACAATTTTGTTTGCTTGTAAACAAACATATTTTCATACATATTTGTATTTAGATAAACTAATTAGTTTCTATTGATTGAATAATATTTTGAATTTGTATTCTCCATGTTTACAATTTATTTTCAATTAATTGTTTTATTAATATTTAATGGATGCAAAATCAACGTAAATATTGATCCGGGAGCCATATTAAAATAAATATTCTATGAGTAAATCACATAAGTACTCATTTATGTGAATGTATTTGACCTAGATGAAGCTTTTAAAATTAGTTGCTTGGCCTTCAGAAACGCCGCCCTGAAAATGGAAGCTAAATGTTGGCAAATACATATTTTGGGATTAAGTAAGCTCAAAGTTTTTTGTTTTTTGAAACTATGTTCCTTCTCGCACGATATTTGTTTGCTGGTTGGGAATTAAAACTAAAAAAACTTCAATAGACACCAAAAACGGGCATCTAGGCTAAATAGGAAACTAAAACTTTTTCAATCGATTTAGGTTGACATGAATTTTGAGAAAATGCAAAAATTTTTGTCAATTTATATTTTTGTCAAAATTTTATGTTTTTTTTTTCATTTAAAAAAACTGAGTTGTGAAAGTTATCAGAAGTTAAAGAAAACAGAGATAAGTACAATGCAATTTTTATGTTATGTCATAATGAATATTCTAATCAAACCAAACGTAATATATCTACTCACATATTGGGTTGGCTATTTAATTAGAAGTATGTCTTTCTTAAACTAATACTAAAAGTAGCTATAAAATTAAATTCTTTAAAGAATCAAATAAGTATTTGACTTCTAAAATTAATACCTTAAATTTTCAGAAGAATATATTGTAAACCAAAAAAGTAAGTGTTTATAATGTACCAAGGTACGAAAGGAATATATTCCTACCGGATATCCCACTACACGTCTCGTTTTTATTAATCAAACGTCAAACGAAGATCTTGAATATGTGATAGAAGAATCATAGAATTCATGAGCACAATATTATGGGCAGAATTGCGCATATCCCGCTAGTAGCCTAATACAAGTTAATTTTATTATTTTTAAACAGTATTTTTGAATTAAAAATATAATTTGCTTTTCAAAAGAATGCCTGTGGTCAATAAATAATACATATCTACCGTTAATTACCAAAAAAAACATTGATGAGTTTTTACGGTTTGATACATTTAATGGTTTATGATATGATGACCATTTAGTAAGGTGTACATATAATGATATATCTAATACCTACTTCATTTTTATATACATTTACAGAAGTAAGTTACCCTGAAGGACATTTGTAATTATTGAAGATTGTAACGTTCAAAGTAGGAAATCTATATCTACGTTAAACATCCTAATAATATTCCAGCATGTTTGTTGTCATCTGGCGAAAAATAGACTTACGGTCTAAAAATGTACCGCTTAGGAAAATACAGGCTAGACAAATAATTTTAACGAAAAAAATATCGTTAATTTAAATAAGTTTAAATTATAAGTGTAACAGTTTTTATAGATGTTCTTCTAATACTGAAAACATTAAGAAGTAATAAGAACTGTAAAGATATTTCATGTTAAACTATTTTTAAAATATGTTCTCCTAATACTAATTTAAGAACTTTTGATTTGTTTTCACTACTTTCCTACGAATTTTATTGTTGTTTTTAGCCACGGGTACAGGCTAACCACGTATTACGGTAGCCACGAGCGAAATTCCGAGTTAGTAATATGTATGTATTTTCGTTGAATCTCAAATTTTTAAATAACTCATAAACTACGAGGTTCAAAATCTGTATGGACATAATTAAGTATCTCAAATGTTTATTAAATAAACAAGTCGTAAAGTAAAGCTTCTTAGTTGGATTTTTTTCTAAACGCTTTAGGTGTTAACACATTTCTCTGAAATTTACTCGCTTTCAATATCCACGTAAATAGCGATAAAAAAAGCGGCCCTAGATTGCTGAGCTTCATGTTTTCTCCTCAAAAACTAACCACATAAAAGATCATATAGGAGACTGTAAAGTTTACACGACACTACAAGGTATAAAATGTATGCCGTTAACTACATTGCTGGGATGGTATAGAAACAGATACCATAGTATCTATGTTACAGTATTGAACAGGATTATCCATCAGAAGTATTGTGATATCGCCAACCAGTATTGGCCTGACGCCCAAAGTGTATTGACTTGTCTACTGCCATGACTATTGCTATGTTACTATTCCCTCAATGACCAAAAAAGTATAGCGTTTACGCCGATACTAACATAGTGATATCCACAAAAAATTTCTTACGGTGTACCAAAAGGCTTGACCAAATAACATTTAATAATAATAACAAAAAATTCACATATAAGTTTTTAATTAAAATCGTCTAACTTAATTTGGAGGGAATGAAGAGATGTATGAAGCTTTTAGTCAAAGCTCAAAAAGTTAATTGTCCCAAAAAGTAGCTCTATCTGAAGAAGATGTAGCCTTCTAGCTCTATTTGAAGGAACTATACATAATTCTATATTGGGATTTACATCACTGAAATTACAGATAACATTTTATGAGTTAATTTTTTTGTTAAATTAGCATATAATTTCATTGATACTTATTTATACATAGTATTAAAATAAAATAACATGTATTAAAATTTGTTAGTATTTAATTTACAAATGATAATATACATGTGTATAATAATATAATAAACATATAATATATAATAAAAACAAACAAAAAAAAAACATGATTATAATCATATAAATTATATTAAATTACACGATACACTACTAAGATATTATAATTTTATTTTATTTTATTTTGTACTTTTTTATTTATTTTATATTCACATTTCAACATTTGCATATCATTAAATAAATGTCTTAATATTATTTAAAAAGATGCATTTCATTAACTACCTACTACTAAATTGCAATATATTATAGTATTTGTTTTTACCTGATTAATAAATGTAAAAATTTTTTTTAAATGAATTTATTTTTATTATTACCATCTGATATAGGCTCGCTTCCTTGTTTGTTTGTTTGACTGGCTATTCGGTACAAACTTTTTTTTTAACAAGTGAAAACAAACAATTTACTTAGTTAGTTACTTAGAGTTAATTGTTGAAATACCCTGTAAAGAAAAACTTGAATGTCAGTGCTTGCATTATTTTTTATAAATTATAAGAATTTAAAAAACCAACACAATTATGGCAATTTATTTGGTTTTCAAAAATTATCGAAAGTATTTTCTAGAATTAAAGAGAATTGAAAAAAATACACTCGAACCAGGACTCGAACCCGGACTTCTTGGATTCATATTAGCCCTACCAATTAGGCTATTCGAGTTCTAGACACGAATGCAATTTTTTCAACTCAATGAATTTTTTTATTTGTTTATCCTCTAATTTATTATTATTACTTATTGTTTTACTTTATTTTCTAGAATTTTTTTTCGAGAATGTTTTACAAGTTGGAGCTACCTGAAAAGTTTCAACTCTCTACCTTTTATAGTTTTAAAATGGAGATCAACCTTTTTCAAACAAAAGTTGTTTAATTTTTTATTAGAAAATTGATTTTGTTCTATCCCTAACGGTTTACATGATAGGTTCTACGAATCCAAGACTTAATTGACCTATATTACTCACTTATAAACTGAACCTCACTTTTTAAGTCCTAAGCACGCCATACAAAATTCAGCTTAGTTTTTGTGTCGACAAATAGACATACACACAGAAAAAAGAAAAAAGGCTCTTTAGGTTATTTTATGAACATCTATACCTAAATTTTGTTCGTATCATTAATACTTTTAAGAGTTAAAGCGAAGGACTATACAATTGATTCTATTTCCATAAGAGCTCAAAAATTTACCTGGATGACTAGACTCACCTGAAGGGTAAAAACACATTCTCTGCTAGTCTATGGTAGATATCAATTGTTAGCATTGTCTATGGTAGATATCAATATTTGCAAATAGCTCAAATATCTATATGACTCAAATTTTTGTATTTCCCAGTGGGTTTCTCCAGGTTCTACTGTAACAACATTTTTATTAATACATTCCGTGTTATTTTACATTTTATCGATACTAATAAAAAACAAATAATAATTAATTTGTAATAATATTATAATCTAAATAACGAAAAAAAAACTATATTGAATTGAAACATATGTTATTTTAATAAGCTAAAACCCGATTTTAAATTTTTGAACGTAATAATTAATAAAATTATCTGTCTGTATCTAATAGTCAAGCGCTGACTATCCTGAAATAGATATATTTAAATAAAAAAATATTATAGGAAGGTCCTCCCACTGGTCAAAAATAACTGATAAATATCTAAAATTTTAGTTCATATAGATATATTGAAATAATTACAAAATAATAAAAAAAGAAGTATTATTAACTTTATTTATTTGATAACAAAAATTGTTTAAATTTAAAATTTACTTTTGTAAAGCCAACACAAAACTTTTGACTTTCAAAAAAAAGAAAAACATATTTTACTCAACGGGTATTATTATAAAATGGCATGGCTGTCCTAAAATTAAAATATTTTTAATACCTGTTACGAAATTTAGTAAAATAATATATTTTTAAGCTTCTCTAGTATTACCTATATCTTAATTCATTCATAATTCTCGCATTTTTAATTATTACAAAACAGAAGAATATCTTCAACAAGTTCTTGATTTTTTTTAGAGAAATTATTGTTCCAAAATAGAGAGCACAAGCTGTTACGTGTTACGAAACACTTTTTTTTTATATAATGAAATGAAATGTCAAGAAATTTGTACTATACCACTTAATTACAATTTGATACATAATGATATCACAACCCTTATCTTAAATATTTACCCCTTTCAAATCTGGTAAAATAATTACTAACGTTTAATGTCGGTAAATCTTAAGATATGTTCATAATTACAGCTACTTAGTATCAAATTAATATCAAATATAATTATCCTTATTTCAAAATAACGTCTTAATTTCTGTAGCAGGATAATACAAAAAGAAAAAAATCAAAAATTAAATAAAATGAAACTAATTAACACGAAACAGGTAGATAACTTTTTAAAATTACACTTTACCTGTTAATAATTTAATTATTATAAAATGAACAGAATCATTAATAAAATTATTGGTACTATTTTAATAAAATGTTACATCTCATCAATTTTTGAAGAGAAAACTTAACGTTTGTTATTGAACTCCTCCTAAACGAGTGCACCGATTTTGATGAAATTTTGTGTGTGTATTCAAACGGATGTGATGGTGGTTTAGATTTATAATTTGGTCCACTAAAAAATGAGTTTTGAGGGTTCCGCGCCCAGTATACAACATTACATCTTACTATTTAAACGTATTTATTTGCGCTTCCACCATATTTATCTAGGATTGCAAACAGCTAGTTGAAAATAGTATTGAGCTCCTGGCTTTTTACTTTGTCGGTCCTGCCCTGTCTAATTGAAAAATAACAATCGTAATGAAATTGATAGGGAAAAGCAAATTTTTATTATACTTTATAGGAAATATTTCGGAAAATTTAATTAATACTCTCATTAAAAAAAACTTCAAATAATTCAGACCAGATTTCCCCAGAAAAGATGATTCCACATCGTCTATTAAATTCATTATAAAAAAAAAAACAGAAGTTATATTTTAACAATAAAAAATATTTTTCAAGCGGTCATATTCTTCTAAGCGCCGCTATACAAATCTGTCAGCTTCTGTTGCTACTTATTATTATTACATATACTTACAATACAATATTATACTGATTACGTATTACATTTAGCTGGCTCTCTTGAATAATATATATATTGGTGGTCGCGGTCCTTACGGCATCTTCTCGCGTGCGATCTGCTCTCTATAATCATTTTAATGTATTGTTGTGGTTCCTTTTTGTTATAAAAAAAAAAAACTAATTCTATTTTTTTATGTATTTTGCCATTTAATTTACAAAAATAACTACAATTTAAAGAAGAATATATGCAAATATTGTATGTTCCTTATATTCTTTCCAGAAAGTTTGTTGAAAACAAAATGAAATATAAAATAATTTTAAATGGAGCAAATAGAGATATCTTATTTGCTCCATGGAGCAAAAATTCATTAAATCACCACAAAGGAAAGCATATTATGGAGACCTAAAGTATATCTTAAACTTCACGGTTTAAAATGAATGCCTGATGAATTCCTCTGCAAAAATAATTAAGTGCTATCTGCTAGTATTTTAGCGCTTTCATGTAAAATAAATAAATTACTTTTTATGTCAATTAATTTATAACTTTCTTTTCCCAAAAATATGAATAAATATTACTTTAGAACAATTTTATTTGGAACACATTGAATTCATTCATTATTTTATAAAGTTCGGTCTACTATATTGAAAGTTTGAGCAGACGTCATCGAAACAATTACAGTACATTACAACAAGTACAGACCAAAAAGTCACTTTGCTGTGATTCTGACCTTTCTCGTATTACTTGGGCGAAAATATAAGATGTAAAAATTACATAAAATTGAAAAAAAGTTTCCTGTCTAGTGGTTTATTCATACTGCACAGATATAATTTAAATTTTATAAAACCAATTTTATAAACCCCGGATAGAGGTAACTATACTTGTAAATTTTCTTATTTTGCATTTCATGAAAAAAATTCATTCTTTATAAGAAGTTTTGCTTATTCTGAAAAGTATGTAGGCATACTTAAAACTTCTAAATAAAGCCAAAATAATAGCCAAAAAATTGAAATCACTATTTTTCTTTTTGGTAAACTAGCCTTCCTTTTTTTAAGTTGACAAAATGTTACTAAGAAGAGTTACTCGAAGTTAACAACTATGAATCTATACAAAATATCAAGAAGATCCGTGTGCCTATTTTAATTGTAGCATAATTTTTTATTTGAACAAACAAACGTAACAAAGTTGTAAAAACGTTATAATTACAAAAAAACGTAGTAAAGAAAATAATAATAAATCAATTGGCATGTGCTATTCGAGAGTGTATTCTTTTTTTGGACTAGGTTAGAAAATTAAAAAGAAAATTTATTTTCTCGGATAAACATTCACTAAGAATGGAATTGTCAAAGTTGAAAAGATCTTCTTGAAATTTTGTACAGAGTCATAATTGTTAATTTCGAACAACTTTTCTTAATTTAAACAACTTTATTAACATTTTGTCAACTTACAAAAAGGAAGGCTAGTTTACCAAAAAGAAAAATAGTGATCTCAATTTCTTGGCTACTCTGTACAATATTTAGAAGTTTTAAATATGCCTAAATATTTTTCAGAGTAAGCAAAACTTCTTATAAAGAATGACTTTTTTTCTTAAAATTCAAAATAAGAAAATTTACAAGTATAGTTACCTCTATCTGGGGACACACTGTATATTTAAAAAATATGGTGGAAAAGTTCATTGGCTCATCATAAGTGAATTTTTTTTTATGATTCTTATGACTAATCTTCTGGAGAATTGACAAAAGTAAGTCTGGAAAAACTTCAATTTTACTACGCAAGATCAATTAGATATATTGTTACCATCTTGCATATACATATTCCTTTGGTTTCTCTAAAAGTAAATTACTCTTAGAAAGTGAACTTCAAAACTTCAATCAAATTGTTTTCATTCTTGCTCATTTTTCATCATCATTTGTAGAACATCCTACAATTTGACTGTGTAACAAGCAAAACTTTATCTCATAATACAAACAAAGAGTAATATTACATCGAGAAAAGAAAATAGTGGGAGCCGATGATCCAGAAAAATTCAAGACACTTACTTATACGAAATAGTTGTATCACGTATCTCAAAAATATCGTGTTTTACATATTATCTAAATAATTTAAACAATAACCTAATTTGTTTTCATTATACTGCGCAAGATATATTATGTTTTTTTGTCAATAGTTGCGTGGGAATAACTTAAAGCAATTCATGCAAAAAAAATTCTTTTTTACTTGTGCCGAAATCAATAATATTCAAAAATAAGTAGCAGTTACCTTCAATGCATTTAAAACTAAAATGTTGACATTACTTTCCAGCAAAAAAAAAACAAAAAAAAAAAACAAAATAGCAAACACATGCAAATGTTTGTCGAAAATATACACTCATTAAAATATATTAGTGTCTAAATGATGTTCGATGCTCTCAAATGATTGAAAAGTATGAAAATACCTCTAATATTTAGAACTTTTTAGCGTGCTGTTAAATAATACACTAAATATTAACTAATTATATTCATATGATTCCAATCTAATAATACGCTTATTTAAACTGTTACAGTGTTTGTATAAGACCAGTATACAAAATTCTCTTTCTTGCTGAGTGGCTACATTTTTATATGCGGCGAAATTGGTATTGAGGAAGAATATAATGATGAGGCAAATATTGATGTTTGCGGGAATGGCAAGGCTCTTCGTAGATTGTTAGAAGAATGCCAGATTTTTCTACTAAACACTAGTTAAGCTAAGTCATTGGATAAGTCAGGCAATGTGTCTACACCTCTTAAATGTTTCGTCTAAAAATGCAGATAGCTACGATCATACTTTACAAATCCTGTCTGCAACGATCGGGGAGTTAGATCACGAATATCAACGATTAAGGTTAGGAAATGTATTTGCTACAATTGTGTCATCCAGTAAGATTTACCATAATGGCTACTTTTCCCATGTGAAACCCTAGTCAAAGATATTTTTAGACTAGGTTTCGCTAAATCTTCAATCGAAAATTACAATGCGATGGTTGTCTAATGTCGATCTTGCGAAGTTACACATAAAAATGTAAAACTAGATTTGATACCATGACAAAACTTGAGAGTGAAATTAAAATTGATTAAAAACGAAACGAGGTCACTAACCAATATCTTCCTCTTTGTTTAGTTACATATTTAGTTTCATATTTTATGCACTTCCAATGATTTTCAAAAACCAACTTCACTTTTCTGCCCGTGGAGTGAGGAATCTTAATCTAAAATCATGAAAAAAATTTAGTCAACATACCTATATTACCAAGAGTAATCCTAGGCCAGTCTACTCCAGAAATAAATGTCTTCCGACCAAATCTGTTTAGGTATTTGAAGCTTTAGACAAAAGAAATTCATAGAAGATATAATCCAATAAATATCCTTAACATCAAAGTCTGGTTTCTTAATTGTAAGACTTTCTTGGCATACACTTACAAAACCAATTTAAACGAAGTATGTTAGGAATAAGCTTTACGGTCTAGCATTTGCAAATCTCGGGACAAAGGTATTATCTCTACTAGGGGATTAAAATTCTGGATTAGTGCTATGAATTAGTAAATATCCATAAAAATTTAAATTGAATTTTAATGAATTTTTTAGCAAGGCCGTGAATATAAGAAGTAAACTATATATAATCGTTTTGTTAGTGTTTTTTTATTAATAGTTAAACAAAATTGAAAACTTTGAATATATTTACCGACAAACGATAATTTATACACACTTTTTAAGACATTATTACATCAATTTTAAATTGGATAATTGTTTGAACAGCTCTTTAATTTACTGATCATTTATTAATTTTAATTTCATTTAATTCAATATTTTACACGAGTCACTTTTACATGGTCTTGTTAAATGAGGAGAAGCCACGCCAAAGCTCTAACCATACATATCTGATACGGGAGGCAGTTCTAAATTTTAAGCATCTTTTTACTTGTCACAGACAATTTGCGTGTGCAGGCAATTGGTACTTGGTTATTTGTCCAATGAAAATCTGTGTATGATAACCGGTGCGGAAATTACATCATTCTCAAATTCTTTAAACTATTTTTATAAGCCAAATGATTGCGCTTTTGATAAAAACTAATATAATATAATCCATCATCACTCGCGTCAACCGTTCGGTATACTTTAGTCGCGTGATGAGAGATTCGCTCACGCGTTCTGCACATGCGTCATATATTTTGCGCGTTGAATATTCTGTAACTTTTTAAACCATGCCCTTATGTAGAAGCTATGATTTACAAAGATAGAATTTTGTAGAACTGGGCTTAAAACTAAAAACCACCGCTTTATAGCCTCCACCTCTCTTGATCTCACTTATCCCCCTTCCATAGCACTTGTTGAAGGTATTGTTTTACGCAGCTAAAAGATATGCACAGTTTTCAATTTTTAAATTGTAAAATAGTCATAATTCATTGAGTATATCAGAAAAGGTGGCCAGGAATCTTTGACATTTACTGTTTTAAGGATTTCTGCAAAAATTTAAAATAGTAAATGTCAGATTAAATTTAATTTTTTTGGTCTGGTATAATCTTTACGAAAATTTTGTTTGTACGAATCCTATTTTTATTGTTATAGCCTTTAGACTTTTAGCAAACAAGAAATTTATGCAGGACAAAATAATAAAATATCAGAAAGCAGTTTTGCTGACCTTAAGAATAAAATTTTGAGATTACCATTGAACGTTATAAAAAATTATATCTCATCCAAAAATCTATTTTAACAAAAAACCAATTTTGTTTATCATTAGTTTGTAAACTTTTCATTAATATTTTATTAACTGGTAGTTTTATTTTATAATAAAACTTTTTTTATGGGGAGAATTTGTTTTTATACATGTTTTACGATATGTTCCCTGTTTCATTTAAAAAGGAAACAATACATAATGTTTTTTTTTTTATGTATGGTGTGTACTGTAATTGGATATATTCACTTTAGTTTCTGATTGATGTGCAATGGAAGTGTGTGACCACTTGAGATAATATTAAATCGAAGGGAGATATTTGATTATTTGTAAATAAAACAGTTCCCACAAGTTTTTAATTCTTTCTCATCAATGACTGATATCAGAAGAGCTAGATAGATTAACAACTACTTAATGAGAAATAAGGCTGAAAAAACTTGGGAATGGAAACTTATTTAGTAGTTACCAGACCAAAAATATTTTATTTTGACATATATAAACAACGACAGTTATTTCGATAAGGCATAAAACAATTAGAGGGAATCTCAGAAATTTATATGAATGAGTGGAGTGCCGACCGATTGTAAAAGATAATTCTAACATAATTTCATAGAACGCGATCAACGCTACACAAGAACCATGTCACAAGTTAAAAACGATTTTGACTAGCTATAGACTTCTAAACACTTTTTTTCGAAAAAAATGCATTTAAAAAATTGACTTTAAAATATGCCACAGATTGCTGACCGGTTTTGAGTCTTAATCGATTGATTAATAATCATTTGAGGACTCTATTAATTTTCAAGTAGTAAACAACCTGCACGAATTACTGCACAGACTTTTTTACGAATGCGAGGAGTGTTGTAGTTCTCTTTTTTCGCAAACACAAATATGTAATAGGGGATAATCCTGATGTCGAATTAGCCATATTATCTATAAAAATGTAAAACTAGATTTAATACATGACAAAATTTGAAAGTGAAATTAAAATTGATTAAAAAACGAAGAAGTTATAAGCAATCAAAGATTGCATTCAAAAGTTTCCCATCCCCTTTTAGCAAAATTAGTGGGTATCTTCCTCTTTGTTTAATTAGGAATTTTAATCGTTCATATCTTGCATACTCGTAAAGATTTTTTAAAATCAACTTCACTTTTCTATTTGTGGAGTGAGAATTCTTCAGCTGAAGTGATAAAAAAAATTTAGTTCGATTCCCTATTGATCACTGATTGCGCAATTTTAACTTGCCACAGATAATTTACTTGTGCAGATAATTGATATTTTGCTATTTGTCGTATGAAAACCTATGCGGAAAGAGAGAAGTAAGCTTTCATGAGTAAAAATATATATTGGATTTATTTTGTATTTAACTTTTTGATTGCAATTATCTTTTTTCGGGTAATATCATGTCCCCAAACAAAGTTATCTATCTCTCTATTTCAATATGTGCACGCACATATGGCTGTGACCTAGTTTTCATATTAGGAAAACAGCATAACAAGATAAACAACTAAACAAAATCACTTGCTTATACCTAAATTATTTTCTTATTAATTAACAAATTTGTGTTAAAGATCTTAAAGTTCATTGCACATGTCTCATTACATTTACCAGTGTTTGACAACTTGCATATTGGTCTTTAATACTCGGAAAGTCTTAACATAGTGATCTTTAAAAAAAATAAATAAACAAGCTGTGATGGATATGACCTTAAGAGGCAACATCATTATTTTTTTTAATTTTATGCATTCGTAAATATAAAGAAAGTTTGGTCGCAAAAGGATGCGAATTTCACTTATAGAGGTATTCTACTTAACCAGCGTCTCAGATATCCAGGTATAAATAAATAGCTGTCTCCTTTACAGAGGGTTCCAATAATAGAGGTCAGAATACAGGTTATTTCAGTTATAGAGGTTCGATTATTAATTATAAATAACGTATTGTCAATATCATTGCTGATATAAAAATTATGAATACCGAGCCGTTACGCGAAATTTTGTACCTTTTCTTTAATCATCGGTCCACTTACCGGAACGTTTTTGTTATCAAGTTGCTTGAACCATGTTAGCAAACACTGTTCAAGCTCAGGATAGTCTGATAAACGTACACGTTTTGTTTTTCTTTGTCCTTCAGAACATTGTGATTTAATTTTATCTTTATTCTGAATTATTTTAGAAAGAGTAGATTTGGGCATATTAAATTAGACACAGAGTTCATCGCGTGTCTTCCCGCTTTCATAAACGGATATTAACTTCAGTTTTTCACGTACTGATAAAGATTTGAGCCTTCGTTTTGTATGATATAGAAGTGTGCTCCGTCCCACAAACAGAGGTAAATCAGTGCCAAAGTTTTGGAACCCAAGCTTGAGTTCCAATTATGGATGTTTCCACTTATCCAGGTCCCACTTAACCAGGTTCCACTGTAATAGTAAAAATTATAATTAGTATAAACCAAGTTGGAGAAAATAAAATTTATATTTTTATATTGCCTTTTATTTAGTGTAATTTTTTATTTAGTGTAATATTTACATATTTACGTCTAATTTTCTATAATATAAAACCTGAACTTTGTCGCTTAATAAAGTATCTTTCTATCAGAAAATTAAAAAAGTGAAGATTGAAGATTCATCAGTACAAATCAATGATATTTGACACCAATATAGGTAAATACGTTACATGTTGAAGCTTAGACAAATGATAGTTAAATGGTTGTCACACAACACACACTGTGATCGGATAATCCGATAAGAAAGAACTTGATGTTTAACGTTTAACGCATCATTCATGTTTATAATCAATGTATTATATGGTCTTTTAAACAGGATAAACAAACATCCCTTTTAGTAGGTAATACTGAAATTAAATTTATTAGTTAATCATACATTTATTGTTTTCAATTAATTTTTTGATATTATCAAATACGAAATACATTCAACAGTTTAGTAAAACAACCCTTTTTTTAAAGATTTTTTTTCGTTGTTTTTATTTGCTTTTGGATGTTTTATTGGTGTTTTTATGATATTTTTAATTATTTTTTGACTACTTTATGTTTAAATATTTTGAAAATATTTGGACTTTCGATACATAAATAATTATTGTATTTGGGAAAATCTTGTGCAATTTTTGTTTTATAATATTGAATTTCACATTCCATGAGAAGATTTTTTGCTGTTATTTAAAATTAAAAATTTTAAGGAGTGTCAGGACAACATAACTTAGGGGTAGTAAAAATAACTTAGGGGTAATAAAATTTGAGAATTTTTTTTGTGAATTATCGTGTAGTGTTAAATCAAAGTATAAAAGTTTGATTTTTTGAGGCTATAGTTTCTATACATTCTTGAAAAGGGAAACATTTTTTATGACACTATGACCATTTAAAAGAGAATTTCTTCAAAATAATGGTTTTCTCTAAAAGTTCATTCTAAATTATCTTAAAAGCTTAGGTAAAGAAAAATTTTAATCTTACTTTTCGTCTAATTCCATTAAGCTCTAACAGAATTCATGATCAAAATCGTAATCTCAAAGATTGTCATGAAATTATTTTTAGCGGAACTATACACCAAAATTTTATAAATATAGAATTGTTTACAATTATTCTGATAGAAACAAGATTCGTCTAAATCGATTAAAAGCCACAATGTATAGCTAAAAAATAAAACTCTGAACACACATTCGTCGATAGTGTATTCGTGGTTAATTTCCATTTTGGAACTATTGGAACTATGTCGCACGTTATGATTTATAAACTAATTGCACTTTATGATTAGTTTACTCGTTGGGAGGTAAAACCAAAAAATGTGCAACAAATTAAAACGATTCCAAAATCCGACATGTATCTAGGTTATCTAGAACTAAATCTCTTTTAATCGATTCAGCTTGCCATGATTTTTGAGAATATGCAAAAATATTTTACAATATGTCAATTTGTATTTTTTGTCCAAAATTTATGTTTTTTCATTCGAAAAATTGAGTTGAGAGTTATCCGAAGTTAAACATAATGGAGATAATTTAAAGTAAGAACAAGAAAATTTTATGTTATGTCATATTAAATATTCAGATCAATAAATTGTCTGTAATGTTCGCACATATTGGGTTGACTACTAAATCAGAATTATGTCTTTTTTAAACTAATATTACAATTAATTCATAAAGAATAGAGTTGAAGTAGCTATAATATTTAAAATGAAAAAAAAAAAAAAAAAAAAAAAAAAAAAAAAACATATCAAACCTAAAATTACCAAAGCACAGAAAAGCAAAAAGTATCGAGAGAGAAAAAAAAAACAATTAAAAGAAACCAATTACACTAAACTTGTAAGGTAGCGTAACACAAAAGTAATATTAATAATTAATTTCTAATACAGTTATTTGTATTATCAAAGAATTTTTATCCTATTGTACAATTCATTATTTTTTTTTTAAATTTTATTTTTTTTATAGCTAATCGACTACAAATCGTGTTGAATATTTTTTAAAATATAGACAAAAGAAAAAAGCACAAAATGATCTTAAAAAATTGATGATGTGCATAATCAATCATTCAAATCAGCAAAAAAATCAAAGCCAATCTAAGTAAAAAAGTAAGCGCTACATTTATAATGTACGAAAATACGATAGAAACCTGGGTCTCTAATTTTCCTCGCACTAGAAAGTTATTCGTCATTAAAATGACGAAAATATTATTGATAAAACAATTCATGTGTTTAAGATTAATTACATAAAATTATTAAAATTATTCAGCCTCCAGATAAATCTGAACCAAATGACGGAGACGATTTTGAAACTTATTAACAGGAAACGTCTCATAAATGTCACTTTAAGTTATAAAAATTACCGTAGTTGTTTGTTTGTACACTGCAGTTAATAAATTTAATTGGTTGTTGTATAACTTTTTAAAGCCTAAAGGAATACTATTAAATATATGTATTATACACATAATACATATACGTATATACCTTTAACGCCTTTCTTGATGGGTAATTGGACTTTTTTTTGTTTAATTATATTTTTTTAATGGCTAATAGTCTGTTATTTTACCCAAAAAATAGGCCTTGTCTTTCAAATCTCTCATGTCAATTGTAGGGTTTGCCTCAATGATAAATTTAGCCTACTTTAACAATTTCACGTCCACTTCGAAATATAATTCGAAAATTGAATTTTCTTGTAACAGATCAAATGTTGAAAAAAAGAGAGGTGTCGTGGAACACCCGGTAGGAACAATGTTTCTTTCGTACAAATAACTGCATTGGTAATTAATTATAAATATTAGTTTTGTAGTTCACTTCCTTGCAGGTTTAGTGTAATTAGATTCTTTTAATTGTTTTTTTTTTTCAACAATAATGTGCCTTTATGACTCAAAATCAGAATATATCTCTGCATGAATTTTAATTTTTATCAAATTTTAAAATTTATTTTGCTCTACCGAAAGTACCCTATTGTTATATTTTGAAATGTATTTAAGTGGCGTCTATATCATTGTGATTTCCTACTCACTTTTCAGTCTAAATGCCGGACTATGACGCACATCAAATGTTATTATTTGCTTCATTTGTAAATAATCAAGTTTATGAAAAACTGTTCCCAATATGTTGACTGCACTAAAATAAAAATCAAATATTTTATATTATTTTAAAATTCAATCTTGGTAATATCAAAATATGTTCAAATAATAGGTGGATATATAGTTTTGTAATAATATATAGGTCGCTAACTTTTTTGTTTGTTTATAATTTCTAGTTGAATACACTTCTATATTAAATTAGTTCCAACCATTTTAATTTGTTTGGACAACGATAGTCACTCTATCAAAAATAATATGACCTATAAAAAAAATTGGTCAAACTGTTGATGCGAAAAAAATAATTGGTATATTGTAGAGTGAATTCCATTTAAAAATAAAAGTTTTTAAAACATTTTATTACCAACAGATAAAGTATAAAACTTTTGAAAATATGGTTTTGTTTTCCTGCCTTTCTATATCAATTTTTCAAAAAACAAAAATTTCAAATGCAAAAAAATGATATCAGAACATGTTCGTCAGAAACAAAACCCACTTTCGACATACGGATAGAAATTAATATTTATTTCGCTAGACTGTTGTTACAGATTTTATCAACACTTTGTCAATGAATTCAGTGTTCGCTTCTCATTCGGCAACAGCTTCTCTTTCTGCCTTGATAACATAAGATGCCAAAATATATTTTGAAAAAATGCAGAAATTGATGGAATGCTGATAAATGAAAGCAAAACAAAGAAATTAACGACCTTATTTAGGAACAGAATAATATTGTTGAAGTCACTTTTTTGGCAGTTTTTATACTGACTGATTCTTATTCCCTTCTTATCCATCTCCCTTACGTCAGAATTTTTGTGTGTAATGGATTTAAACTAACTTTTTTTTTAATTTCACATTCTTTTACTAAAGTAATAGTAATGATTTTAGACACTCCTCTAGCAAGAAAAAACAAAAATTTCAGGGTTTTTGCAAATATCTTAAACTTTGAACACATATAACACATACCTATATCGAATGAAGACTTTATGCAGTAAGTCTTCAGCTTACGACTGTTATATCTTAAAAAATATTGAACAATAAATATGACTAATGTAATTTCATGATCACAGTATATCCTACTCTAACAAGGTAGAAAAAAAGAACGAGAGGTGTCGTTGTACAACCGGTAGGGCATATGTTCTTATCCTAGCGATTACTGAAAATTTAAAATATTCATTTTAGAAGTCAAATACTTGTTTTATTCTTTCAAGATATTAAATATTCTTTAAATTTAGCTTTAAAAAAGACATAATTCTGATTTAGTAGTCAACCAAATATGTGCGTGTACCTACATTTGGTTTGATCAGGATATTTATTTTGGCATAATATAAAATTTCCTTGTACTTACTTTAAATTATCTCTATTATCTTTAACTTCTGATAACTCACTTCCACTGATAACTGACTGGTAACTCACTTCCACATTTTTTTAAATGAAAAAACGATGATTTTGATAAAAAACCCAAATTGACAAATTATAAAAATATTTTTGCATATTCCCAAAATTATTGGCATGCTGAATCGCTTAAAAAACATTAAGTTTCCTAAGTTACCTAGGTGAGAATGGTCGGTTTTTGATGTCGTTTTTTGGTTGCACATTTTTTGGTTTTACCTCCCAACCAACACACAAACCAGAAGAATACTTCTGCATTAAATTTCAGGAGCTATTTTTTTATTTAAATAGGTTCAGTAACACGTACTGAATGTAAATGCACAAAATTCTTACAAAAATAGGCAGCCGGGAGAAGTGCCTCCATTTTAAGGAAAACCGTTTTAGGCTATCTGTCCATAACCGTGCACTTTAGACCAAAAATGGTAATAACTTTTATTGTATATAATTAAATTACCTACCTTTTTTTTAAACTAATTTTTGTTTTTGTATCAATAACTGTTTATGACTTATACGACTATGACGATTTACTTATTGACTATTTGACCGATATGTCTTCTAATATTTGTTTAAACAAGAAAATGATAATAACTTAACTTTTAAATCTACAAATTTCCTAAAACATTTATTTTAAACATTTTTTCCTAAAGTTAATATTTATGACGTTATAACGCGTTTAAAGTTGCATTACGGCCTATAATATATATAGCCTTTATATATAGATAATTAAATTTCCTATCTTATTAGTCAATTTTTTTTTAATCTGAATAAAAATTTCAAGGGGCGGTTGCTGTTTTAGCAGGTAAGAAGTCTATTTATTGCTAATTATGTTAACTAATGAAACTATTTATTGCTAATTATGTTACTAACGTTTACATTTTTCACATATTTATTGAATTTTTATCATTAAGCTATTTAAACTTCTTTTTTATTAATCTTGCACCCGGTGGCTGCAACATTAAACGCGTTATAACTTTATAAATATTAGTTTTAGGAAAAAAAGGTTTAATAAAGTAAATGTTTTAGGAAATTTGTAGATTTAAAAGTTTTTATCATTTTTTTGTTTAAACAAATAATAGAAGATATATCGATCAAATAGTCAATAAGTAAATCGTCATAGTCGTATAAGACATAAACAGTTTGTGATAAAAAAAAATTAGGTAACAAAAAAGGTAGGTAATTTAATTATCTACAATAACAATTATTACCACTTTTGGTCGAAAGTGCACGGTTATGAAGATAGAGCCTAAATCGGTTTTCTTAAAATGGAGGCACTCCCCCGCCTATTTATGTAAAGATTTTGTGCATTTACATTCAGTACGTGATACTGAACCTATTTAAATAACAAAATAACTCCTATAATTTAGTGCATTATGGACAAGAGTAACCATATATAATAAATATTTATATTATAATTTATTGTCTATGAGAGTAACTATATCTTCTATATAACCTGTATTAGAACGACAACGTGCAATAAAGAACATAGTTCCAAAAATTAGACGGAAATAAATTTTATTAATATTATCTCATACGTTAAATACTATATTATTAGCCGTTAAAACAATCAAATGACATATCTTAAGGGCATTATATTATATGGTATAGTAATACTATTAATACCTATTTCATAACAATAAATTTTAAAGTTGAAAAAGAATAAGAGAAAAAGTCAAGGATTCACCTGCTTTAGTTTATGCTACTTGATCCGCCTACAATGAACAAACATATTTATGTACGTTTATGTATATATGAATGTGTGTGTTAACTTTACCAGTACCAAGCTAAATGAATTTTATTCACAATATAAAACATAAAACGGTGATCTTTATCATAACATCATAAAAAAAAAAGAATAATACAAAAAACATAACTAAATATATTTCCGATTTTAAAAATAAATAAAAAATTTATAGGGTCCGTAGATTCAAAACGGCCATGCTTTTTTTCGGTAGTGAAAAATAAATTATAAAATTTGATAAAAATAAAAATTTATGTAAAAATATACTTAAATAAATCTGTATATCACGTGACCTAAAACACAAGCCGCCATGATGTGATGTCATATAAGCAAAAATAATATGCAATAGCTACTTATGGTTATGTTACCAATGACTTTATACATAGCTCTATTACGTTAGCGACGCAAAGTACGGAAATCGCTTTAAAAAAATGCTAAAATAAGGTACTTTTTAGATGCTAATTAGGTACCAAAGTCAAAAATTAGGTGCTCTGTGACTTACACCGCACTAGGCATTGTGTGATGCAAGCAACGCAATGAAAATAATAATGAAATAATGAATGGTAAAGAAACATAATTAGGTGCTTATTAAGTACTAAACGGTCAGGATCGAGAAATTGCCTCATTAATAAACGAAAGCCTCAAATTTTGCAAAACAACGGATCTAAAAATCAGGTCTCTCTAAAACTAGGACGAATAATTAAGTGCTTGCAAGTAATTAAAATGAAAACGATTATAAATAAACGGGATATGTATTATGAATTTATTGTTTTTACCAATATTACGTCACCAAAATGGTTGACATCGTTTTTGAAAAAATAAGAAAGGTTTAAAATGCAATTTTAATTTATAGGAACAAAGCGGGTTTATTTTGCCGAAATATATTTTTTGTGGCTTTTATTAAGAAAATCAACATTTTGAAGCCTCCACCATATTTCTTTAACCACCATAATTATTTTTTCACTATAATATTAATTATTATTGCATTGATACGAGCCTTAAATGTATACATACAATTTTTTGTTGAAATTATTCAGTAAAAAAAACATCCTTTATAAAAATGATTGGGAAAGTAAAATTTACATCCCATTTCAAAAGTAATATTCATCTTTGATAACTAATTTCAATCAATGCCTCGGTTGTTAAAAATTAACAAATATTACCACATTCAAATCGTTGAAAAATTTTTAGAGAGTAAATCTATTCAAAACTTTCAAAAAAAAAACCTTGTTAAATACAAACTTTCCTGTAAAACTCAGAGAAATTCAGAGTGAGTATAAAGTTGTATCAAGTTCAAAAACTTTTTGACAAAAACCATTTTTACTGACCAACTCGATGTCATAAAAATGAGATAATATCTGTTAGGATAGTTAACCTGAGCCATTCGCAATTATAAAAACAAGCTAATAACCAGTTACTATTCTAGTGCATACGAAACCCTTGATTCTGTACCAACGAGATCTATTATCTTTTTTTTATATTTGTATCGTAAATTCCGTACAAAAAGTTTCAGTTTAAAGTTGACATGTAATACACAATATATGTAATATTAATTCACTTTTATTAAGTAATAATTTATTATTATACTTATAAAAAATTGTAATTTATACGGATAAAGACCGTAAATTGTAGTCTAAATAATATTTTTACTATTGCAAAAGATTTGCTAAAAATGACATGTAAATTAATTCCCAAAATTATTTCATAATTTCAAGGTGTTTTTTTCACACAAAAATTGCATATTTAAAAATTCATTTAAAAGTTATATATTCCAAAAAACCATACTCACAAACGAACGATGTTTTAATATTTTAAGCCCTTTTTGCATTTTTTTTAATTTTAGAGCTATTATCATTTAATCGAATTAAACAAACCTAGAATCAATCAACTAGTAGAGATTACGTAAACATTTTCAACTTCTTTGTTTTATAAAGTTTCCCAATCCAGAGGAAAATGTACCGGCAATGATTAAACCTTTTTATGAAAATGGGTGCTCAATTTAAATCAAGTAGGTATTCATCGTTCGGTAAAAATTTAATTCAATTTCTGGTTTGTGAAATAATAGTAATGCCACTTTCGTAGTTGGTAAAGAGAGCCGACTATCTGGCTTCTTATTTTGTATGTATTTGTCTATAAAATGTATATCCTTGGCACTGCTTACAGTTGACTTTACGCTTTACGGAAATCATTGCCCAATTGATCCAAAAAAAAAAATCTATGCACGAGACTCTCTTTTTGGCTTAATTAATTGACCCCTTCACTTTAAAAAATTTATTTAAAAAAAAATTTAATTCAACTTAATTTAAATTAATTGAGCTCTTTCACTTTCAAAAGAAAAAGATATAGTACAATGCGAAGTAAACAAAGCAGGTTTCGATACGCTCGCAGATTCGGAGGATTTCCTTATAGCGCCGAAACCGTAATCGGCTTAGCCAACTAATCGACCTCTTTTCAACCGACTAATCAATTAGTAGGCCTATGTCATAGTCAGTACATCTCTAAAGTTGTAGAGATGTACGTTGCTCTTTATAAGAAGCACAGAATATGCCATCGACGATATAAATCCCGATCTATATGGTCGAGTTACTGAAGACTTGCATTTCTCGCTTCAACGCTGCGCAGTGGAGCAGCGATTACCATTTGCTTGGTATTATGTATCACACTAAAAGGCATGAAATGTTATTACACGCAGAAAACAATATTTCAAAAAACAATATTTATCGTTAATTTTTCTCTGAAAGTATAAGAGAGTAAATGAAAATTTATATCACTGGTTATAAAATTTATATTGAAAACGTTTTTGTGATAAAAAAAGATAGGTATACATGTGTACAAGATACCATTTAGCAAACAAAATAGTGGCATAAAATAAATCATCAATATTTTAATTTTCTATACATGATAATTAACAAATAGGTATATATTAGATTGCAATCATTAATCTTTGTTATAACAAAGCATGAATACACAGGTACACAGGTTGTAATATTTAAATTAGATGAATGTTTATTTAATTCACTAGGTACTCCTATACAGTTGTATCATCATTTTGTTACCGTTAATACACGAAATTGGTTAAATACGTTTATTCGGGCTTTGTCAATATGAAAGAACAACGCATCGATATCAATGCATTGATGTCGAGGATTACTCACAAAATCTAAAATAACTCAAATTTGTATACAAATTTTTATAGAAACTAGTTAGCACTCGTTTAAGACTTCTCATGAAGACTAGAACAAGTCCCCCACCAGTTTGCAAAGAAGCCCTCGTCGGAAGCCTAGTAATATGACTCGGTTTGCAACCACCTGGAAAATCGAAAAACTCAATTTTCATTATCATGAAGTTTTGGGTCACAGAATTTTCATTTCATTGTGGACTACACATTTCTAAAGTTTCTATTATTTGAAACTTTGGAAATGCATGCATTTTTATGACAAACTAGCTGTGAACTACTCGCTTCGCTGGGCAACTTCAATTTTAAATACAAAGATTATTGTGCTATAACCTTCACTTCGTAAGCCGCCACTTTTTCTTTCACAATTTGATTGATTTTATTATTGTGGTACGGAACCCTAACTCCCGAAAATGGACTAATTAGATGATTTTATGAAGACCTATACCAAAATTTTATTCGTATCATCAGTATCTTTAAGCGTTACAAACTTGGGACTAAAGTTAGTATACCTTGATATATTTCATATATACATGGTATAACAATCCTTGAAGCTGGTTGTATATCGTGTCCAAATTTGAGCTTTATCGGTGTACAACTTTTTAAGTTTTTGAAGCACAACCCTTTCAATCTCTATTTCAACCCCTTACAGCCCTTTTTTGCATTAACATAAAATGAATATAAAAAATGAATTGAACTAAAATTAGGTAGTAGCTAAATTTGTTTAGCCACTGAAAGACCATCAAGTTATTCATAGTTTATAAAGGAATGCAACAAGTAAATGTTCCTAACGCTTCCACCTAAATGATACTAAATTAAATCTGTCTGAAACATGATTTAATCGTTTTGATTCATTATGTTATTAATGAAATCTACACGTGTTGTCAGTTTGTGCAAGTACATAAGCCAAACACTACTCTTGTGTTAAGAAAAAGGTATTTTAGTTCGAAGGTTTTTAAAATTTGGTGGATTTCATTTATTTTGGATAATGTCTAGCTCAAACACAAATAGAAGAAATTTCTTGTGTTTGCTATTAAACACTCTTGAATGAATGAATTATCGCGTTTAATCTCAAACAAACAGTACTTAAATATAATATACCTTTACACCTTTTATTCCAGTTGTCATCGAATCATTTTATCTGATAATACAATGTATAAAGTATATTGTTATAAATATAATATTTAAAAAAATGAATTCATACCTGTGTACCACATTTACTTAGCGTTTTTACCTAAGGTACCTAAGTTTCAGATCTTTTTATTAAGAATCTAGGTATATGACTTACAATAACTTTTATGACAGATTCGCTTTTTTTTTTGTCGTTGTATAAAATTAGTGTTTATTGAAAATTAAAAATTATGAATAAAATTCATGGCTATAAATAATAAAAAATTAGTGTTATAATTTTTTTTAAGTCTAAAACTGTCATTATTTCAACGAAAAATATACAGGGCGCGACTCGATGGCCATAGTATAAGACCATATCCGTATTCTTTTGATAATTTTAAGTCTAAAAGGCTTTATATTTTTTTAATGCCTTTTTATGTATAACAAATAAAGTAAAGTTATTGTTACATAAAGTAGGTTAATGTTTTATTAATTAAAAATGTTTGTATTATTCTAACATAAATGTAATTAATTGATTTTTCATGTAATTAAAAATTGAAAATGGTTTTTATAAACTTTAAATTCAAATGCCAGTGACGTACACTATTAAATACCTATTGCTTTTACCATATTATAACGTAATTTTCCATAGAAACAAGCTGAAAAATATAAATTTTGCCTGATTCCGGTTGGCTCACATCCTCAACGGATTTGAATACGTCACCACCTTTTTTTTATATTCAAATATATAACTATCTTTTATTAGTAATTAATAAACAAAAGGAATTATTAACTTTTAAAAAATATACTTTAGATGTGTTATTCTTTCATTTATACATGAATTTGCGGCAAAAAAAAAATTCAATTATCAATATTGATAATTTTAATTCCAAGTTCCTTATAGGAACCAGCTCTGTGAGTTAAATTATTAATATTTATATCAATATAAAATTATCAAATGTATCAGTAGTTATACATATTTTGAAGTAAAATGCAATAATTATCGTAAATTTTTAAAATGAGTTTTTTTAGTATTCATTTTCAGATTAGTTATACTATTCTAGGATATGAAACGTAAAAAATCCACTAACATTAATCCATTTTCTCTTATAAGACATATATATGGCTGAGCCGGTCTCTCGAGATAGAAGGGAAGAGGGAAATACTTTTTTATCGAACCTCAATAACTTGAATTTTACTAGATCAATAACTACAATCAACTTCGAACTATAATATAAAATTATAGTTAATTTTTAAGGAAAGAATCTATTTTACATTGCTTTTCTCATATACTCATTAGTAAACTTTGAAACATTGTCGCACAAATGTTTGACACACCATTTTAAGAAATATCAATCAAGAAATTTGACTTATTCTACTTAATCTTTGCACATAAAAGTCATTAGACTTTTTACTGACATACTATTTTTTTAAGTTTGAGTTGTTTCAAACATTATTCATTATTTTTGAGGAAATAACAAAGAAATATTAAAACCAAACATCCTAGTTCGTAATCTCATATCAGATAAAGACAATAATCACATCCAACGAAAATAAATTTTTTTTAATAAGTTCATACTAAATCATTATGTCGAGATTTAAGAATTATTGCGTGCGTTGAATAATTTTAAACTTTCAATGATATTTTCAAAAATTTTTGGATACAAAATTCCGAAAATTTCTCCAGAATATTTACATATTTCTGAATAAACAATTAATTTACGTATAAAAAAATGTATAAAAGTGTTTTAAAATACCCTAAGGCAATGGCGGTTTTAATGCTTTTTTTGTAAAAATATTATATATTCTTACAACCCTTAACAAATGAGGGATGGATTTTATAAATTAGGGTTTCATTATTTCGACAGCAGACATTTAATTTCTAATATGAGAATTATATATCTTTTTATAAAGATTTTGGTAATTTCCATAGTATTTTTTTTAAATATTATTCGTAAAAAGGATTGCACCTCGCCGCGTTTTATGATGAGAAAAAAATCTTTCGTTTGTTAATGTTCACTTCCGCAGTGAAAAAAAAAAATTGATGACCCAAACAACCCCCAAAAAAAATTCTATAAATTATCTTAAACTATACGCTTGGTGAAAGTAATCATTTTTTTAGGTGACCTTTCTAAAAAGTTTTTTTTTTCTGTATAATTAAATTTTTTTCAAATACTAACAAGAAACATTTAAAATATGATGCTGAAGCCAACAAAATATGAAAACCAGAATTGTCTATTATCCCATTTCCTGTATTACAGATTTATTTTAAATTAAGTAAATTATTGTCATGGTTCTAATGAATATTTTTTATCCTTTCGTCTCCATCAAAGCTTTGAACTTATAAAGAGCATAAAAATGAGCTATTAAAAGCTATAAGATCAAAATAATATTAGCTCTAATAGATTTCAAGAATGTGGAGTCCTGGTCCCTTAATTAAGCGCATAAGTGATAGGTAGCGAAAAATTGATAACTCAGCTGAATATAATGACCCAAAATTAGTGATAAAAAATAATTCAATTCAAAAAATTTAGTCAAAAAAATTCCAATAAGAATTTTGTAATTTTAGACCAAGTATGCAATCCTACTAAATGTGGGTCATACTTTTCAAATTTGTGATCAAAATTAATCTAGCTCTAATAGGTTTCAAGAATGTATAATACTGGCCCCTTAAGTAAGTACATAAAAGATAGCTAGCGAAAAACTGACATCACAGATGAAAAAAATGACCCAAAATTATTGGGTTTAAAAAATAATTCCAATAAAATCGGATTAAATTTTCCTGTATTATCGAGAAAAAAATAATTTTTTAACTTTATGACGTCATCATAATCCAAAAAATTTAATTTTGCTCTGTCACATCCAAATTGTATCCAATTTTGATAGAACAAGTAAGTAATCCTTCTAAATTTAGGTCAAACTTTTCAAGAACGTTTCGAGAACGTAGAGTGCTGATCCCTGAATTAAACACATAAGTGATATCTAGCGAAAAACTGACCCCACAGCTGAAAAGAAAGACCGAAGATTAGTGAGTTTCAAAAAAAGTTCCAATAACATCGGATCAAATTTGCCTGTGTTATCAAAAAAATTCGAATTTTTTTACTTTATGAAGTCATTAGAATCCAAAAATTTAATTTTGCTCTTTCTGTAGAGGTTTTAGATTTCGAACTTTTTTATTTAATATCTTTATATTTTTGAATCGCTAATTTAATTAAAGTTATGTAAATAACTTTCTTTAATGATTTTATAATAGATCTATTTTTTATATTTCATACAACTGGATATACCAACATAATTTAGATATATCCATACAGCGAACGACCCATTTATACTACTGAAATTTTTACCTGAGTTATCATGGATTTTAATAAATTATGATTTATCGTAAAGCCTCGTTAATATTGGTATTATGTAAATGAGCTGTCATAACGCATTCAAAAAACTACGAGCATGATAATATAATTTAACTCAATTAGTATGCAATATATTATAAATTTATTATGTTAACTTGTGTTCTTTGCAGTATCTATTAAACTAATTACTAAATACTTTTCTCTGACTAGACCACCCAAAATAAACAAAATATTATAATTTTTTTTTTATTCCTGCATTTATTAATTACAAATCGTTACTGATCTACATGATATGTGCATCAAAATACGATTTAGAATAAAACAAAATTGTTTTTTTTATACATTAGTATTCTGTGAAGCAATTATTTGTAGAATCCGCAATAGTTTTACATAGATACCTGTTGTTACAATGGCGCGATTAGTTTTATATTTTTGAACGATGCTTACGATTTGCGACAAGCAAATTTAACGCTCATATTGATTAATTAGTTATTTGTTCGGAAAATAGTGCAGAAATAGAGAATGAGTAAAGAAAAAAAATCCTATTTGAAATTTTTCAATTTTTTTAGGTTTTGAAACAAAAAACCGTATTCAAAAGCTGAAAAAATAGAAATTTTTAATTGTTGTACTTTGTAATGATGCAAATCTGCAATGTTTCGGATCATAATCAGGTACCTTTGGCACTATCTGTAAGTACATAAAAAGACTGCTTTAAAGAAAAAAAGTTAAAATCCGAGGATTTGCCTGAACTGTACGAGCAGTTCAGTTGAAATTCAGAAAAATTTGTTTGTCTCTAAATTGAAGTTAATCGGGTTAAAATTTACCACATTTTTTTATGATCATAAGTTACATCTTTTTCCAGAATTTTAACTCAATTGCTTCATTTTGCAAAAAAGTTATCACAGAAAAGTGTTGAAAATATGGATAGGAATAGGATGCAGAAATTCATAAAAAACAATTCGCTTTTTTATTCGCTCAATAGAAGCAGAGATATTTAACTTTTAAAAGAATATATTGTACAAAATTTCATATTTTTCTAAAAGTTCTAAATTAAAAACTAGTAAAAACAGACAATTGACTGGAAAGTGTTGAATGTTAGTGTTTGCATTAAAAAAACACAATTTGTTTTAGTTTTGAAAAATTTACAAAATTATTTCCTAGAAGTTTTTTCCTTTTTCGATAATCTTTCACAAGAGCACTAGTTGAAGCTATCTGCAAATTTTAAACTGCCTATCTTCTATGGTTTTCAAAAAAATGGACATTAAAGTTTTGTCCTAATTTGCAATCTCACGGGTAAACGGTGATGTTTACGAAAAAAATATTTCAAACAAAAGTTGTTTATTTTTTTATAAAAAACATTTGTTCTATCATTAACAGTTTACAAAATGGCCCTAAGAGCTCAAGACCTGGTCCTTTAACGGAAAGTTTTGTCCTGAACACGCTTTCAACTGACATCTCTTTTCGTTTTTGAGTTATCGTGTCCATGAAAGAACAGACGAACAAACAGGCAACAAGAATAGCATTAATAAAGTGATTTTATGAGCACTTATAACAAAATTTTGTTCCCAACATCAATTATTTTAAGGATTTCAAACATGGGGGGGACTAAACTTAATATACCTTGATATATATTTCATATTTACAGTGTATAAAGAAGATACTTTAATTAGAATTGAATGAAAACAAAATATCTTTTGCATGTCCCGAAATTTCAAATCAATTGATAATGCTGTATGCCTCCATATACCGTATCCAAAAAGAATATCAAAAATAGTACACAAGATACCAAAAATAGAAAAAAGTTGTTGTTGAAAAAAAATCCATTATCGAAAAACACCAAAATTTGTTTTCATAATTAAACCAACTTCGAGCAAATCTAACCTTTATTGTTACCTTAAACGCAAATGAAAAACAAATAATTTTGACTTCATAATGGGCTGGCTATAAGTTGATTTTCTCTAAACGAAAAACTTGATATATACCTACTTTTAATCGACCGTTAATTTATACTGTTAATAAACTTTCGACTATGCTGTTGACTTTTCAACTGTGTAGTTTCATCTATGTTCAAATAATAACAAAAGAAAGAAACTCAAAAGAGAATAATAGTAATATTTAAATATTAATAAATGAAATGACATAAAACAGTCGTTATTAGTTGAACCGAAAACAATAACAATGATTATAAAGGTTCCGGTCATTGAACATAAACTAATATGCCTTGTAGAAGAGTCCTACATAATATAGATTATATAGGTATAGGTACTCCTGATCAACACAACTGGATAGAAGGAGAAGTGTGTGGTTTCTTTATTTTTTTTAAATAATTTTTTTTGGAGCCGCTTGCCAACTGGCACTTGTTCGTCCCTTACAGTCCCTTTTACAATTTTGCTCGTTCAATATACATATGTATTTCAAACACTTATATGGGGTAAATGTTCATACATGTTTTACCTTAAATATTATTACCACGTGGCTGAAAAAAACTCCCATCCAGATCGGACGTTCAATTAATTTTTAGTTTTGTTTTTGAGCCAGAATGCACATTTTTCCCTATAAAGAGCTTTCCCCCGTTAAAGCCTAAAAATTATCGCTTTCCCATAAGAACTAATATTGGCGTTAACTTATTTTCTGAATAACTTGCATATAAAAAAAATATAAATATTTAAAAAAATTTGATTGTGGCTTCTTAAGTGGCTCAGTAACCTTAATACATTTAGATACATCCAATTTTCATAGCAAATTTCCTTAATAACTTATTTCCATTTAAAAAAAAAAAATTTAGTAAAAATGATAATTTTTATATTTATTAGTGAATTTTAGTGACTATAATTTCTAGGATGAAAAAAAGCAAAAAGTCAATTCGTATCAAGAATACTAAACCAAAAACAATTCTATTTTTTAGAATTAAAAGGACTAGTCCGATTAAAACAGTTTTGACTATGAAGAAATTAAGTAAATAGAAACTGAATATATAGTTCTATGGATTTATTTGCGCTTCCACCATATTTTTTAACTTTGGCTACTTATTAGAAAAAGACAAAATTTAATTTTTAAAATTTTCGAAAACTTTTGGGAATATAATAGCAATATTTTTTTCACTCTCCTCTTTCAAGAATGTAATGCAACGCTGGAAATCGTATTAGAAATAGGCAATCCAAAATGATAGGAAAAAGTCAATATTCAGCAAATTAATATACATCTTTCCCTAATCAAGTTTGAACTTTAATATTCTATTGAACTTTAATATGATAACTTGTTAGTCGTAATTTTTAACGCCCGAACTAAAAAAAAAGGGATGTTATAAGTTTGATCGCTATGTGTGCGTCTATCTGTCTGTCTGCCTGTCTGTGGCATCATAACGCCTAAAAGGATGAACCGATTTTGATTTTGTTTATTTTGTTTGAAAGGTAATTTAATAAAGAATGTTCTTTGCAATGTTTCAAGTGCGAGTTTACAATTCCGTACCAGAAAAAACTAAAAAATTGACGAAAAAACGGTTGAATTTGAAAAAGGCTTTGAACAAAAAGATAATTTAGTGGAGAGTGTTCTTAGATATGCTTCAAGTGCGAGCTCAAAGGTCCCGTCTCCGAAAAATTGTCGGGGTCACTTGTCAATCTATTTGAGAAAGAGACAAACTCAGTTACACGACCATATTTCCTTCCAACTTTAAAAATAGTAGTATTGCATTTTTTTACCCGAAAATATGCAAATTAAACTTTTAAACAAATAGAACTATACTTTTTACGATTCCGTACCTGAAGCCTAACCAACAGAACTCTATTACTAAAATTCCGCTGCGTAACTGTTGAGCAGTGGATTGAGCCTTCAGGCTCCGTGTAACTGACACTACCGAGCGAGTCTTTCTCCCCTATTTTTTGCTTCCAATATAAATATAGCTTTATATTGCTTAATATAAAGCTTAATAAAATATTGGTTTATAATATTGCTTATAAAAAAAGAATTATTTGTAATTTTTGTGAATGTGGATATTTTTTCGTAGACACTTGGCTTCAGTATTTATAAATAATCGCATTATATACACACATATATGTGTACACATAAATAGATAAATACATATGTATAAGTATTATACATGTGTGTTAGGAGAAATAGCTGTCACGGAAGCGTGCACAGCGCGTGCGGAACTACTCACATATACAATGTATATATGTATATATAACCATCCAATCATAGACAATTTCCTTCAAAATAAACCTGATGTATATAAACATATTTCCAAATAACTATACACGAGCTATTGTACTTACTCATGCGATAATTTTTCATACCTATATATAACTAGATGAAATCCATTGAAATTTAAATAATACCGACATTCAAGTTATCAAAATACGTAGTCATCGATTAGAAAGTGCGCACACGTTTGTGTATGATTGAGCGTCACGAATGTATCACGTGATATGTTTTTAGTGTGGATTGGCATTATTCTGAGATTGGAAAGCAAATTTCTTGAAGACAAACAAACTCGACAAACATTATCTGGTCGAACGTTGCACAATCGTTATCTTCGGACGATGGCCCCCCTATAATATCCGACTGAAGCTCTCCACCGAGAAACCGAACACCCAACTATCCAAACCTTCATCCAAACCATGTCAAAATCATGTTTCCTCTCATCAAGCGAAAATTCTTTTCCGGAAGTCAATTTGACCCATGCACGTTACTTTTCAGGAAAAAATACCGCATGTTACACTATATCGATTGCAACTGATTCAGTGTAATCTTAATTGTTTATACTTTCTTTAATTTCACTTACTTATTTAAGGTGTAGTTGTAGGGATGGCTTATCCATCCAAAGTAGGAGTTAAGTTATGATTTCAATGGTTTTTATTAAATTTTCCATTTAAGAACTATGTAAAATGTTTATAAATCTCGATGTATTTTATCATAAACGATGTATTATAGGTAAATTCTAGGCTAGGAACTATAAATTTAAGATGTTTTGTAATTGCCCATACGGCTGGTCACTTTTCTTCAGAATAGCCTCTATTAATGCCCATACACCTTCGTATGTAAGAAGTTATCGTTACAGAGAACTTTAAAACTTATTGAAATGTTATGATAATATTACACTATTATATAAATGATACGTTATAAAATCCGTGTGACTGAAATAAATATTTTTGAAAGACTGATCATTAATATTCAAACTTGATGAAAAATAAACTTTTTTCATACAGTGTACATACGAACGAGGGCCTGCGTTTTGCACCTGTAAAATAGAAACATTACTTCAACCGCAAAAAAGTTCTGGTGATCAAACTGGAGCTAAAATTTCAAAAACTTCAAGGGCTAAATGTAACGTTAAATTTGATGAAAAATAAATTTTGGCATCCAGTGTACGAACGAGGGCCTGTATTTTGCACCTGGAAGATAGAAACATTAATGCAACCGCAAAAAAGTTATGTTTTTGCTAGAATTTCGACCAATTCTCAATTCTCAGCAATGTTTGCTATAATTTCAAACGATTGTTATTAACAATTTTTAATTACTTTTATTGATACAATGCCATATTACACCTTGCATCAAAAGAGAGAAAACCCAATGTGAGAAATCACGTAATCGATTTTCGTTTTCCCAATTAATGTCCCTTAGTCCTAGCATTTATGCAGCTACAATTTCAAACAAGAATTTTAGAAATTCAATAGTATCTGCAGTTTAAATCAGTATTTTTTAATAATATAAGACTACTATATTCAAGCCAAAAGAAAAAATTTAAACCAATTCTCGAAATTGAATGTTATCAGAGAAATTTTGACCGTTGACTATAAAACTGTTCTTCCGATTGGTGGCTGAAGTGAAGCGTCTTGCGAGTCTATTACAACGGCGACATATTACAGTTATTCAATCAATTTTTAACTAAATCGTCTTTACACAATATATATATATATATATATATATATATATATATATATATATATAAATTTCACAGTACCTAAAATCTCACCATCTGTTGTAACCAATAAAGAAGGATCGTCGTCATCCCAATTTTATCTGTTGGTGCTTTCATTCAATATTCAATTGGACTGACTATGTATGTGTAGTTTTTATATACTGAAAAAATTAAAAATGAGACAGCATAAAGAATGGATTTTTACAGAATTCAGTATAAAGTATAGATTATTTAATAATTCTGGCCTTCAATGTGCGCCGTCGCAAATTAAAATTAAATTGTTTAATTATAAACTAAGCCAATTATAAACTAAATCATATTAAAATAATCGATACATGTTTTTTTTTTAATTATTAGAATAATATCTAGCGCAGTGAAATACAACAACAAAACTGTCTGCCGATTTTAATTTATATTGCTAAATGAGTAAAAAAAATCCTAATTTTTTTAAAATTATTTTAAAGCTAGGAATGTTTGCAGCTTTATCGGAGAAGGCACTAGGAAACGCAGTAAAGACAAATGCTCTCACATATCAGTCGTATTCCATTCCTACCTAATTTCAATAAGAAAACCAGTATCCAGAAAAGCAATAGCCTCACTTATACAGGGTGTCTTTTTTAACTTGACATATGCGTGAAACAAAAAAAATAAGTTTAATTGCGGAAAATGCTTCAAACGAAAAATGTTAATTTCAAAGACATACATCTTACACGGGTATTGAATTCAATCTGAGCTTTTAGGTTCAATTAAAACCTCTCTCTAATTCATAACTGGCAAATATTAAACGAACACTTTAAATTAAAAAGTTCTTCTTTATAAAAGCGCAAACATTTTTTTTGTTTGAAACAATTTTTTGTAAACCGAATAGGTTAGACAGTAATTAATAGCAAAATACCCTATAAGACCCTACAAGAAACTACATATCATAGCTTTTTGCGCGTTTTCTCATTCAATTTGAACAAAAACGCTCTTTATATAAAAACAAACCACTTTTATTTAAATTTTTTTCAAAGAGTTTTTGGGGTAAAACTTTTCTGTCCGTTTTTGCCTAAACTATATGGTTTGCGGAAAAATGTTTCGAACAACAAATGTTACCTTTTTAATCAATAACAACTTTTTAATTTAATTTGTTCATCTATCGATTACCAGATATAAAATAGAGTCAGCTTTTCATTGAGCCTGAAAATCTGGATCAAGTTTAATGTCTGCGTAAGATGTTACATTTTTTGCTAGAAGCATTTTATCGATTGAAGTTATTTTTCGAATTTCAAGCAAATGTCAACTTAAAAAAGCACTCTGTATACTTCAATCTTCATATACTGCAATCATCTCATTTACTTTACCTTTCATTATAAATGTTGTGTCTTCATACCATATGTGATCTAATAATAATTAACACACCTGGATAATCTAACATCATTTCTAAAATCCAAAAATAAAAATAAAAAAACAAAATAAAACTATAAAAATTATTGTAGCTGCTGTTGTTATGCTTTCAACAGCAGGATTCATCTAAAGAGATCTGTTTATAATTCGAGTGGTGATAAATTCATTGTATGGTCTACATAAATTTTATTCATTTTGTCACTAATAGTGTAATACATTTTATTTTTTGAAAATTTGTAGACGTTTAATTAACTTTTACCGGTTTGTTTTCAATGCAGTTTTTTTTTACTTACCTTTTCTTTATCTACCATTTACTAAATCTTTTTGTCAAATTAAAGAGGAATTATTTAGTAACACAACATTAAAAGAAATCAAACCATTTATATAGATAAAAAGAGTGTAGCATTTTCAATTTTTTACTTCACAGCGTTTTCAATTTTTACCCATTCTATACTAGGAAAATTTTCTTTCCTACATACTTATGAAAATAGGTAATAGTTATCAAACAGTTTTCATTAAATCAGCATTTAAATAAAAATAAGAGAAGAACTTCATTAAAATTAGCCCAACAATTACCAGAGGGACAGTAATTTTCTCGTGCATTATTAAAGTTATTTTAAAATGATGGGGCATGGGCCCAGTGTATAAACAACGATGAAGGTAAATTGGCACAATTTAATTTTAAAAAGGCAAATTTAATCTTAAAAATGTGAAAATATACAATTGACCAAGTTAATTATTGAAATACCCTGTATAGACAGTGCTTAAATTATTTTTAATAAATTAGAAAAATTTCAAAAACAAGCACATTTGTGATGGACTTTCAACACCCATTTATTCTAATTGTAAAATTTTTCTAATTATTTTCTAGAGCGTTACAAACTTGAGACTAAATTATAAACCTTGATATACATATATAAAAATTGTTGTTTTTCGATTGTTTTTTGGTGAATCGTTTGGTGAATTGAAATTTAAGGAAAATTTTTCATCGATAAATATTCCCACCCTCCATGTTTTTTTTGTCAATTACATACACGGTAGACGAAAACAATGATCGAAAAAAACGAAAATGCTCGAACCACCATAATTGCTTCAAATTTTTATTATCAAACTTATCTTTATCAATCCTCAAAATGGCAAAAGAAAGAATCATGGAATTTTCGCTTCATTATGGACTAACGGTCTAACATGTTGAAAGTAAGAATATTGAATGTTTAAAACTGGCTTCTTTCATACATTTCAAAATAATACTTGGAAAGTTATTAGTATGGTCTAAAAGGGTAATTGTAACTGTTAAAAATTTTATTAGGCTAAAGACTAATTTTATAGACTTTCTTAATTCTCCCAAATAAATAGTTTTTTTTTTTTTAATTTTAGAGGTATATAAACTGAAATAAGTATTAATGAACAAAATGATATACAACTACCACGCCCCTTATACAAAAAGCAAACAAAATCGTTAACGAAAACCAAAACCATAGGTAATATTTTTATTTATTTAAAGTTAATTTATGTGACGTTAAATATTGTAATAAAATATAAATTATGATTTTACCAAAGTGGCTATTTAAACGGTTAAGTAAAAATTATTTCGAAAAACACGTTAAAAATATTGTTTCTATTGATACCACAGGGATATAGAGGAAAGTCTTCCAATTTCATTCAAGTTCGTCAAATATTTTTCAAAGCACTATCAGATTTAAGCAATGAAAAACACAAAGTCCAATACTTAAATTGTCTATTAGAAAAAATAACTAATATATAGTAAAAAATTCTAAGAAGAAAATTTCTTTTCAGTTTTTGGGTCCAATGTACTAATTTTAATTATCGATAATATATATATATATATAGCTTCGTTAATTATCGTTTACATATTTCAAGAATTTCAAATTAAGTCAAATTAAAATTTTTATAAGAATCAAAACTATAGGAAATAAAATTTACTACAATTTACGTGCTTTAATATTTGTATTGGTTTTCAATTTTAAACTTGTAAAATAAAAAATTTTAATTTTTATTGGAAAATTTCAAATTTTATTTTAAACGTAATCTCTGTTATTGTAACTTAAATTTAAAAAAAAAAAAAAACTAAACTTACAGAAAAATGGTCGCAATAGAATGAATTGTAAGTAAAATTATTTTCTACAACTCTGTATATTATAAAAATTTTAGTTTAACTAATATTAATTGAGAAATTCTCAAAATATAAATTAGAATTAACTAAATCACATCACGTTTCTATATCAGTCCGCCCATATAATGGTCTAAAAGATATTTTTGATGAGACATATATTTATGAAATTTTATTGATTTTTAAACAGTGCTATCATAGTTTTTCTATCGAAAAGTGTTCATGGCTATTTTAATTAAATTAATATTAATTAATTTTTTCCATGAACAGTTTTTTTCAGACAAGCCTATGGTATTATTTTCGTAATTAAATTATCTTTCTTCTGATATCAATTTCGATTGGTTAACAGATCGGTGTAGTTACCTATTTTAATTTACCTGTTTCTATGGTATAAACAGATCTACACCAATCAGTTAACCAATCGAAATTTATATCAGAAGAAAGATAATTAACTTACGAAAATAATTTGGTATAGGTTTGCCTGAAAAGAATCATTCATGGAAAAATATTGATTAAAATTAACTTTTCGATAGAAAAACTATGATAGGAGTGAATAGGAGTTTTATAAAAAAATACGTCTCATCCGGATATCAAATGGGTGAAGATCGACCTTTTACCGTCTCTTGTACTATAAAAAATTGATAGAATAATGCTTATTAAACTTATCTGCTATACATTATTTCTTTATTAATACAAACAATAATTTTAACGTGTAAATAATTGTTAAAATTATTTTTACCTCTCCGTGTAAATACATCTAGAATATAGATATAAATAATTTACACCTATTGACAATAAAATGTTAATACAGATATCACATTCATTAATATATATTTATAATTAATACTCCATTGTTATTATTTAATAATAATGAATATAAATAACTAATTATTACCAAATTAAATTTAAATGTACCTATGGATAGATCTTACCATAAAATGTGTAATTGGTCATTATTTTGGTTTACAGTGGGATGGGAAACAGATTGTACATGCCTTTCGTGTACTTAAAACTTATACGTGTTAATTATTCTTTATACATCAAGAAACAGACCTATTAAATTTCTATCGTGTGTTGAACTCTTGTACATAAAAGGCGAAAGTGTATTTACTGTATACACGAAATTACAGATTGCAAAGGTTGGTTTTACGCTTTATCTTTTTGTTTGAAACGGTTCGATTGACCCAGTAATATCTTGTATGTTCAATGGGTACATTGAAGTTTCCGGAAATAGATTGTAGTGTTATGAATCAAAAACAATTCGACAAAAAAGAAATATGTTGACTCAAGAAATCAAAATTTACTTCTTATAAAAACATCAACAGCCAAGTAAGCGCGTTTCCTTCAATCCAGTAATTTTTATTTATTGCAGTGTAACTGACAATACATGTACCTACATACTTCCTGTCAGAGATGGATTATCCATAAGGCAAAGTAGGCAAGCGTGAAATAAAAAAAAAAATGTTAATAATAATGCACAGCAAGCTTCGGAACTTGTAATAGCCAAAGAATATGAAAAGGGCACAAAGAGGATGCGGAAGAGAAAGCTCACAGCAGATGAATCGGCCGAAGATATTACTTCTTTATTATCTGATCGGAACACGTTCATAGATAGACAAACTTGTGATTGAACTTCAAAAGAGGCGATAATTATGAAGCAACTTTTACAGTAAATTTTCATTTCTAAGCAATTTGAACACTGACGAAGTAAAAAGACTATCATATTATCTGTCGAAGAGAACAATAGAGGAATTAAGTCGTCATAAGGAGCCCAAAATCAGAACCAACCCACCCTTTTTTACAAGGTCAAAATATTTCGCTACTGTAGTGAATGTAAATATCTTACTTACATCATATTTTTTAAAAACTAACTTTTTTTTAAATTTGTTAATTGAATTTTTTTAATGCCATTTAGGTTTTAGTAATTTTTTTGCTAAACTTAATTGCAAGTTGCCGTGTATGTGGGTGTGATCATTAGTACAGGCCACCCAAGTATAATTTTTTTTTTTTTTTGTACAATTAAGAAACTTATTTTTAAATTAACATATCAAAAATACATTATAAATAAAATATTAATTAAAATGAGTAGATTTAACAATTAATAATAACACACGATTTTTTCAATTTATAAATATTTCAGTTGTTTCCGCTCAATTTAACCATTAAAATTAAGAATTTGCGAACAAAAATATATGAATCGAGTGTCTATCTCGGGCGAGACTGAAAAATGTATCAACTTTGACTAGAATGAGAGAAAAGGCCCCACAAGACTAACATATCGACATATCGTAAAATTATTTTTACCTCTGTCGAAACAAATAAGGTTTTGTCGACCTTTGCTATGTTTATTGAATGAAATCTATGAAAGAACCACGGCATAACTGTGAAACTCTTTAATTTTTTTGGTGAGGATGATAGTTTGTATAAAAATTCACCTATAAATAAGTTACAATGCACCTATAAATGAGTTTCTGAGATATCGCAATGTTTGGATCGATTTTAGTCCGTATCTCAAAAACTGTACGACCAATCATCAAATGCACTCGATTTTTGTATTTTTGGGTAAAAATTACCTTATATACTGAGTTTTAACGAAATTGAAGATAAAAAAAAATTTATCGATTTTTTGTAATTTTTTTAAGGGGGCCCCTTTGAAAAAATCGGTAAAAACGCAAAAACATTTTTGTTTTGTAATTTCATGAAACTCGGTGAATGGGGTAATGTTGATCCAAAAAGTACAAAAATCAGGTTAATTTAATGATTGGACCTATAGAAAGTTACAATGTCAGCGAGTATCATATGGGCAAAACTTCATTTTCAAAAAAGTTAGAGTTCCCCATCATTAAAATCCATAAAATTGTGAACAAAAAGAGGATAAGTGTCGAGGGCTATAACGTGATAGTCTTGTTGCTCAGCAAAGCGCGAAGGTATCTGCTAGTATTATTATAAAATTTGTCCCTACTAGCCTTTATACTGTATTGTATTTAGGGCATGGATACAGGAATACTATAATTATAACATCCGTGATTTAGGGGCACATGTCAGTAATGTTTCTATAGATTTATACATCAACAAAATATGTACATTGTGACAATCGGTAAAATAACTTTTTTTTAAATATTTTTATGCATTGATTTGTCTTTTTCTGAAATAATACATATTTCTATCTGTATTTCAACGATAATGTATGATAATTCATCTGAAGAAAGCTCCTCCAATCAAGATGAATCGCGTGATGAGAATGATGTACCATTAAGTAAATTTCAATTTTCAAAGTTATTTGCAGCACAAGATAGTTATCACCTATCAAAAAAACGATTAGATGATTTATTTCCATATGGAACGGCATCCCAGGAAGGAAAAGGCCTATACGAAACACAATCATCCACAATATTTCTAAAAGAATCCGCTAATACAATATCAATTAGTGATGATGAAAAATGGTTAATTCAATCACTTCCCACCGATTGGGGTAAGCATTCTATTCAAAACTCTGGCATTAACATACGTTTTGAATTAGACTCTATAACCACAATTTTCAATCTCCCGGGTGGTAATGAAATTCGCTAATCCTCGCTAAATTGTATGAGGTTAGTGGAGACCAAGACCTTTAAATCTTGATCAACACACACTACTCCTTGAATATAATACCATAATTTGCGACTTTAATTCAGAATTATATTTAAAAAATATAATTAAAAACCGAACAACAGACTTAATAAATTAAGAATAAATTTAGGTGTTGATGATGATTGCATTGCAATCGAAATATCGATATTTAGCAAATATCGAATGTAAATTTGTTGTATGTTTTTAAATTACATTTCTTAAGTAAAATTTCTTAATATACAATTTTATTTCGAGTATTAGCCGTGGTATTTATTTGAATAATTTATATCTCAACTCCAAGTCAACAAAATTTATTATATATTTTTTAGTACCAAATACAAGTAAATCAACTGTTCTTGAAAGATTGAATGAAAGACATCGTATTAAACATGAGGAAGCAGTGAATATTATGAATCAAAAAATGATTAAAATCCATGAATACATTGAATTTGGTGTGAGATTACGTTCACAAGAAATTAAGGAAGAATTGGAAAATGAAAAACTGGACGTAGTTAAATTTTCAGAATTTGTTAAAAATGCTGATGTAGGTTTAAAAAATATCATGTTTATATGTTTTGGGTTAAAATCAATTTATACGCGGGATAATTAAATTCGGAAAAAAAAACAATTATTTTCTCGTTTTTTAGTTTGATTAATCCCTTTTTCTAAGGAATACTTTGGATTTTCTCAAAAAAAAAAAAAAAAAATTTCAAATAAAAATAAATATAATTTTTTCTTTTTAGACCCAATCACTTGATCGAACATTGTTTGATATTGAAATTGAAAATGGAAAGAGTGTAGCAAATGAAAATTCAAAGAAAATCGAAGAGTATTTTGAACAATTATCTAATTTGGAGAAAGATCGTATCACTAAAATAAAAGTTGTTTTACGTGAAACTTGTAGTTGTTTATATCAAATTGGATACCTTCCACCTTATGAAATTCAAAAATTTATGGAAAAAGAAATACTAGTGAGTATCCGCAAGAAGATCGAAATTTTCACAGTTGATAAAAATTTTCTTCTTTTCTCTAAATTCTGATTTTAGAATTAAAATTTAGATTTAATCTAAATTATTTTCTTTTTCATTTTAGAGAGTAAATCAAACAACATTAACAAATTTTCGATTATACGAAGATATTTGTTTTAAATTACAAGTACAAATCCAAACTGATCTTCAAAAATTAATTTTGGAAATTGGAAATATAAAAAGTGAATGGCGTCATAGAAAAAAAGAACTAACCCTACAAAATCTTGTGTAAGCGCATTTACATTTACACCAATCATTATCCCTTTCTTAAGAATAGAATACTAGCTCAATGGTCTCTCTGAATCCAGATGTATATATTTTCTCCTATCAATTATACCAAAGTTTATGTTAACATTTTTATACCATGCATATATGTAATATGCAAGGTATACTAAGTTTAGTCCCAAGTTTGTAACGCTTAAAAATATTGACACTACGAAAAAAATGATGGTATAGGTATTCATAGAATCACCTAATTAGTCCATTTCCGACACGATAACTCAAAAACGAAAAGAGATATCAAGATAAAATTTGTATAGCATACTCAGGACATAAAAAGTTAGGTCGAGTTCGTAAATGAGCAACATAGGCCAATTGGGTTTTGAGTCCGTAGGACCCATCTTGTAAACCGTTAGAGTTAGAACAAAAGTTTAAATTTTCGTAAACGTCATTGTTTACCCGTGAGGGCGCAAATTACGCGTAGATTTTATAGTAGATATTATATGCGAATATTATTTATATTAGTTATGTATGTGTTACATGCTTTATGTATGTGTAATGTGATAGAGTAATCAACACTGTCTATGCATGGTATTTCAACAATTAACTCATTCAATTGTTTTCACTTGTTTATTATGAAATTATTTAGGTCATCTGCAGAAGAATCAAAAAGCGAAGTAGAAAATACGAGTAAGAATGACCCAGAAAAATCATTACACAGTGTGCCTGATAATGATTCAGGAGATAAAATTATTTTTAAAATTCCAAGTTTGATTCGAAATGATTCTTCTTTTCAAAGTATACAAAATATGGGTGAAGAACTGCAAGCTGTTGTAGAAGACTTAGGTTGTTATTTTGTATATTATTTTTATCAAGGTTATCTAAAACTTTTACTAACTACGGACTTCATGTGTATTGAGATACTCAAATTTCTTCAAAATTCAATTATTAATTGGCTCCAAAACTCGCGTACTAGAAAATATTCTTTGTTTAGCCTATTTAGTCTGGATAGTGCAACCTCATTACCCTACACATGCTGATAGCTGAAGGATTTCCATCTCCAAAGCTTTCTTCAATAAATGGTATGACATCTGGTAACGTTTTCGAGAGTTTATTTTAAGATGACTGTATTTCCGACCTTTCTTTTCTTCTTAAACTTAGGTATACTCAAGACAATCTTCACTCCTATAGGGGTGAAGAACGTCTTAAATTTGTAAAGCATTTAAATTTCTGCTTGATCAGTTAATATTACATTCTATGGGTAACTAATACAAGTGTAAGTGTACAAAATTTTAAAAAACTCCGACAAATTTTTCAGGTACGGAATCCTAAACTTGTACTTAAAAGATATCTAAGAACACTCTCCATTAAATTACCGTTTTCTTTAAAGCCTTTTCCAATCTGAACCGATTTTGAAGATCACCGACAATTTTTTTTCGGGTACGGAATCCTAAACTCGCACTTGAAATAAACGCAAGCACTCACAGTTGCTAGACATACGCCATATACGCTAGAAATATCCAAAATACAGCCGTTTTGAAATTTACTTTTTCGTAACGTTGCCAGGGCTTATAACAAAACAATAAACACTTTCTTGCTGGATTTTCATCTTAATATATATATTTCTTGTGTGCGTGTGTATGTAATTGAACTCCTCCTAGACGGATGGACCGATTTTGATGAAATTTTTTGTGTGTGTTCGTGGAGATTCGAGAATGGCTTAGATTTACAATTTGGTCCAGTACAACTGTTTTTGAGGGCTCCGTACCAAAAAAATGAAATTTCATTAAATGGTGGGAGCGCATATAAATCATATCACATTATGTATACTATGTGTACTATGTATTTTTAATAGTATTCAGGTATTGTCAATAGGCATTTATTAGAGCCATATGCGAGCGCAGCGAGCTCTACTATCAAAGGTCAGGCCAAAGATCGAAGGTCAGGCCACTCCAATAAATAGGAGTTAAATTGGGGTTTAGCGGGATGGGTTTAGCGGACAGGCTAAACGTAGTATAGGTATTCATGAATTGGAGTTACGTTTTTACGGGATAACGTCCGTCGGGGCCGCTAGTACTCTATAATCTTTAACTTTAACTCGACACCAAGAATCATTCAGAAACTCTTTGACTCTTCGCAAAGCTGATAAAACTCAAATATTTTTCTTTCTTTTATAATAGATAATATCGCTCATGATTTGGTAAATTTATATGCAAATACATTACAAATGGTGTTTAATAAATTTTATGTTAATACCACAGAATATACAAATAAAATTAACTCGTTTGCCAACATTGTTGTAACCGAGGAGGAGGAATCACACTTATCATTATATTCTTGTACCAATGAACAGTATATTGACGGTATTATTAAGACGGCACAAGAACCTCTTGAAATTTCATTTGAAGAAGTTTTGGTAATTATAATATTCTAGTCTAGTACACGTTATAAGCCGGAAAATGTGGGGAAAATGGTGGAACACCTCTTATAGGGCAGTGTAACTATCCTCAGGGTCATTTTGAACCATGGTTCGTGATCAGCGACCCCAAACACTGAGAGGCTATATCTGAGGTGAAATTTTTAGTTAAAAATTTTTTATGCCTTTTTGAGTTAAAATTTTTTTATGGAAGGTTAATGAGATTGCAACCATTTTTAGGTTCTTTTGATTCGTGAAAATGATTCTAGATCATTTTAATCTGATTCTAGATGATTCTAGAAATTTTCTCATTTTTCACAGAAATGTAGATATTAGTGCCGATGAATGTTTCTGAAGATCAAAGAACAAGTTCCACCACTTTTCCACATTTTATAATATTTTCCGGGTTATTTGCTGTATGATTCCTATTTATGGTCGAAGGGACAAAGCAGAGTTTTGCTCGTGATCTGTAGTCTTTTCAATATAGTTGTCATTATATAAAGGGATTTGAGAAGGGTTCCTTTTTTCGGTAATGGTGGATAAAACCCCTGATGCAGGGGTTGAGAGTGCTATCAAATAGGGCAGCAGGCAATATTCTTCCTAATTGTTTTATTCTGTTACCAGTTTATTTGGAATACAGTAATTGATCAATTACATCAAAAATTACAAGAAACTTATGCATTTGTTAATGATTCTTGTGAATTGTGGGACACACATCGTAATAGAGTTGAAGCAAATCAAGATGCGGTTCGTCAGTATTTAGCCAGCGCTTATAAAGCACATGATACTACTGATCTTGTGAGTTGAAAAATTTAATTTATGTACGTATGTGTTCAAGGAAAAGTCAATTGTTATTAACGGTTGATTCTTTTTCAGGCAAAGTGAAATTTACAAAATTTTAAAAACCCCCGATAAATTTTTCGGCTACAGAACCCTAAATTCGTATTTTAAACATATCTAAGAACACTCTCCATTAAATTGCCTTTTCTTTAAAGCCTTTTCCAAACTGAGCCTTGGAAGATTTTAGTTCGTCAATTTTTTTTTCGGGTACGAAATCCTTAATTTGCAATTTTAAAAAACTTACTGAAAAGACCAGTAACAGTCGACTTTACCCATGAACTCTTACTGAACGATCAACATTTCTTGTAACATATGCAGTAGATTGAATTAATTTTCTTATCAACTGTTTCATTGTTAAATGGTAAAGCAACGAAAGATTCACATCAAATCGTCTAATTTTGACAATCTTATTTTAACCATATTGTACAAACGATGGCGGTTTCGAAATATTTAGTCAGTGTTACCGTTTCGTTAATGTGTATATTCAAAACTTTACTTTTAGGTCTATGAAAACAAACTTAACGCCAAAATGGATGAATTAAGAGATGCATCAACTGAAATTGAGCTAGAAAAAAACTACATTAAAGTCCAAGAGCTATTGAAGCATAAAGAAGCTGTGTAAGCAGTTCATGATTTGCCAGGGCAGAAGTTTGAAAATTTGCTGTCCGTTTTGACCCACCCTGTCTTAGGACCATTCCACGATCTATTCTATTTCAAAATTAAAATTTATCCTGGACTTAGTGTGAGACGTAAACTGTGTGTATTTTAATATATCGATATCACCCACAAAATAATTTAACCCAACTATTAACAACGATTAAAATACAAAGGCTAAACACTCAATTGTTCGTCGTCTAGTTTCAGTTTCTTAGGCAATTCGTCCTTTATCTTCTTACAATTCCAGTTTCCTACATGTTTTCTTTTCTTCGAATACTTAAAGTTTCTTAATTATTCCTTCCTATCTTCGGTCAAGTTTAACAACAATGAACACCGTAGATGGTGTGTTTAAACGCAAACACCCACAGCTCAAACTGTTTCCATATAATGTGCTTTGTGGTGGATATTTAGTTATCTAGAATTTAAAAATTTATATAGTAATTAAATATTCTAAAATTTTTTTACCAGATTAAGAGATAATTATCAAAAAGAAATAGATATTTCAAAAAAATATAAAGAACTAAGTTTAGTAGAAACAAAAGTAATTTTGTCTGAAATTGAAGAGTTCTTTGAAACGTAAGGTTTTGAAACTATCTTAAATTAGTGACATAAAAATTTAATTATAAATTACAATTATTTTATAGTCACAAAAGAAAAGCTGCTTATGGGCCAAATGAAAGAATCACATCCAAAATACCAGAACATATTGTAATACCAAAACAATTAAAAATATGCGATATTAAAATTGCATCCATAGCAAATTGGCGAAAAGGGTACATAATTTTATTCGAATAACAAAACTTTTTACAATTATTCTAATTTTTAACGTTCATAATATATGCCCAAAAAAATTGAATTGTGAGCTAACATCAAGAAGTAACTACCCTCAATTTACAAAGAATAAAAAAAGTAGTTTTTTTCTAAAAGTGGAAAAGTTTTAATAGTAGCCTTGTAGGAAAACAATCTTATTTTTTTAACTGAGCGAAATTTCACAATGGCTATACAGTCAGGTCATTTTGACAATCTTCTTAGAATCTCAGAAAGAACAACATGTTATTACTCCCAAAGTGCCTTATATTAGGTCAGGTAAAGCTAGGCCATTTAAATTAACATTGGTAAAATTTTATGCAGTTTTCATTTCTGCAAAACAGAAATTATGGAGAACAGAAAATTGGTGTTTATTCCTAATAACTTTTGTTTTTGACTAAAATAGTTTCTTTCTAAAATGATCCCGCGCGAGCGAGACTAAAATAACGAGACTATAATAATATATTCGTTAATAGTTTAAGCGAAACTATTGAAAACTTCAAGAATAAAGGCGTCGAGCAATCTAATCAACATGTAAAAGAATGGTTGGATGAAATTTCGAAAAATATTGAAGATCGATTGAACTTAAAATTATTGTATCATAATGAAAGGTTTGATCGCATTAAAAATGGTATATACAAAGATCGTTTGCTAGAATTACGAGTACATTTCGATAGATACCAAAGTCATATAAGTGTAAGATAATTTTTTTTTATTATTCATGAAGTATGAATTATCTATAACAAAATTGCAGTTATACCGATGACTAAATTTCGCAAAAGTCCTCAAATTTCGAAGCTAGATACCTAACAAATAATTCATAAGCGAAAACTGTTAGAATGTTTCAAAATATGAAAAATATGAAAAATAAATAAACGAAATTTGATTTTTTTCAGGCATTTCATACAATATTACAAAAACTTTCAATTACTATCAGTGAAATACAAAATCGTGATAAAGCCTTAATAACTGCTTACCACAAGGATGTCGTGAAGATGCTTCAACGCATTGCCAAAGTGAATACACGTGTTGAAATGACTCAAATTACATTAGAAATAGAAGAAATGAAAACAAAAGCTAAAGATATTATAAAACATTTTGAACATTCTTTTATTACGCGATTAAATCAATGCCAAGACCAAGCAAAACAGTCAAATATGAAATATTTAGAGAGTATCAAGTATGGGGTATACTTGTATTTTTCTACACCAAAGGCCAGATTTGCCAAATTTTGATTGGGAGCTTAATTTCTAGCATTAGTAGGGAAAAAGGAAGTACCTATATGTGTGTCCGCTGTCCGTATCAGCGTAGCCACGGACAGCTACACACACCATTTTTTTTAGTTTCTAATTTTTTTCAGTTTGAAAGGTAATTGAGCTAGTTTGTTCTTAGCTATGTTTCAAGAAAATCGGTTTAGTTTGGAGAGACTTGCAAGGAAAAAACCGCATTTGTCGGGAATTTATTAAATTTTGTAAGTTTTTTTGCTTGTATTAAAATAATTTTTTTTTAAAAGAATTTATGTGATTTTTAAAATATTACAATCGAAATTATCTCTGTTTATAGCACTGTTATTCCTACACTATCTATTTTTTTTGGAATTTCAATATGATGTGTGAACCATGGTACAACATCATAAAATATTATGGTTCACATCCTTATGTACCTATAATCATTTCCACCGATTGTAAAGATTGTAAAGTCATCCTTTGCGATCTGAAATTTCTTGTAAAGTAAATATTTACCACCAGTCTTGCCGATATTTGCTAATGCAAGAAGTTCAGAGCATGATCAAAAAAATTTGTCTGGCCTTGGGTGTAGTTTAATCATGTATTTGTTTAAAATTGCATTATATTAACATTTTTAAGAATGTTTTCTAATGGTGGTAATTACTCTACGGACGAAGCAAAAACGTACCTCAATTATTTAAATGAAACCGAATTCGAAATAAACGATGATGTGAAAATTTTAAAAGATAATGTAACAAGATTTATATCCAATGTTAAAAAAAAACTTAGACAATATTTACGACATCTATACAAATCGTAAGAATTATATTTTTTTATCAAAGTCAGAGCTGTTTAAAATTATGTGATATCAACTCATCAAAAATGTAAACACAATTTTGTTTTTTTTATCTTAATTTGAAAAATAACGAGTTTCATTGAAATAGAAATCTATCAGAAAATGTTTACATCTTGCCTGACACCGTACTGGCCTTGAAAAAAAAATACTATATAGTTTCAGTTAAAAAATAAGAGTTCTTAAATGCAGTGACCGAAGCAAGTGTCCAATTAAAACTTCGGAGTCAATATAAAATATTGAACAAATAGAGAAAAATGGAGGGAAGAGGCAATAATCTTCACGAAGGTTCCCTAGTGTTCTACACTCATTTCTCTATACTTCAAGAGACAATCGAGAACTGATATTTGGGAAACAGTGATATTACAGCGAGCTATTTACTGTGTCTATACGCTTCGGTTTTTCAAACAGATTTAAGCCATACTTTCAGTGGCAAAAATGAAACATGTGAAGGGTTGCACTTCTTTGTTGCACAAGGGTGGTAAGTTTGAAAGAAGTGGAGAGTTTTTACTCTCTCGGAGAGTCAAATTACTCTTAAAGTCATTTGCTCCATCAAAATAACTTGGCAAGGAAAAATAGGTCACTATAACATTGGTAACGGCACGCTACAGAATTAAGGGCAATGAAACCATCATTGAATTTGCATGTGAGGAACCCATACTCTCGTGTCAAAGACTGGAGCCAACCTCTGACTCGACCTAAATGTTTCACTTCTTTGAGAAACAACAGAAGTGAAACTGCCTCAAAGGCTCCAAACTTCACAAGAATAATGTTTTTGGGGAATTTTTGTTTAAAGCCGTATAAATGAACTTGAAGTGATCTGCTTAAGCTCGAGCAAATTTACTATTATAGGAAATACCTTTGGCGAATGAGTCAGCATATAATAATACAGCAACTATATAATATTTGCAGGGCTGAAAAATATTCATTTGAAGTTACATTTATTGACAAAGTTTTACATATTTTAAATAATTTACAAGATGAAATAAAGCATGCTGCATACGAAATAAAGACTCAAGCTAATAGAATTACTTCAACTATTGATAATATTATTGAGTCATTAAATCAATTATGTGACGATAATTTACCAACTGAAACAACCATTCAACATTTCATAAATCGCATACAAAAATTAATATCTGATATTGAAAAATTAACCAAATTCTTGCAACAACAAGATGCAATGTTAGATGGTAACTATTTCTCATTAAATAAATAGTTGATTACCGCTCAATTCACTTGAAGAGTTTGAAGTCTGTAGATATATTACGAGACAGAAAGTTTTTCTCTCCCGAGTGAAAAAAAAACATCAGCTATACTTACTATTACAAAAATTAATTAAATTACTTTTTTGTTTCATTTGAAGTACAATTGCCATTATTTCTAACAAAAAATGAAACCAGTCCATCCAGATCGTCTAAATCGGATAAAAGAAGTTCAAAAGTTAAATTGGTCAAGTGTCGAAGATGTACGCCAAAAACTGTGGTTAAAAATTGGTGTCGATATACATCAAAAGCGAAATTGTTTGCAAGCAAATTTATGGCAAGAAAAAAAGATACATTTTTGCCTACTGACTTTCGTAGTGTACTTTTTTCATGGATGCCATCACGTGATTCTAAGAAATTTATTGGACATATATGTTACTTAGTATTTGAAGCATTTACTACGTTACAAAGCTATGCATTTGTAAATGTTTAATTTTAGTTTACTTATTTTAAATTTACTTTAGTAGGAACTTTTGTAGGAGCCGAATTATAAGAATTTTATTTGATAAAAATTTAAAAAGTTTAGCCTAGGCGACACGTATACTTACCTATATAATAAGAATTGCTGTTAACAACAATTCTAACCATATCATTAATAAAAAAGCCAATATGATCAATCATCCCTAAATTTACCTTTAAAACTCAAGAATCTTTCCCAAAAGTTGTTTTTCAATTATTTTTAAAAAATGTATAGCGACTGAGAATACTCCTATGTTAATAGAATTTTAAGATTATTCAAACCAGAGTCTGAAAAATACAGGATGAGGCAAAGAAAAGATTTTTAAAACGCTGTAAAAAAATCTCATCAAATTTTCCAAAAGACATTTATACTACCCAAAACTGCTGAAAGAAGCATTAAGTACTGTTTTTAAGCAAATTGTGTTGTTTTTTTAAGTTAATTCCCTTAATTTAGGAAATTTATTTTAATTCTTTGATAGTATTAGCTCCAATATATAATAGGCGTAGACATTTTTGCAGGTGAGTATTGAAGTAATACATGCCACAACATTGCCACTGACTGGGATTTGAACCACTTCTTCGTAAATATGTGATCGAATGACTAAGCCACTCGCTTTCTGCTAATACCTGGTGCAATGTGTTTCTTAGATGTCAAATATCATTGATAAACTATGAGCTAGTTTTAAACAATAAAGTGTTAATTCAATGAAACGAACAATGTTATTAAATTATTTAATAGGCAACTTGTATGACGTAAATGTAAGTGTTTTCAAATAATCGAAAAAGTAATTATACAAGTTGCCTACTTATTAATTTTAAGTCAACTTTAACAATGATCATTTCATAAAATTAACAATTTATTGTTTATTAAAAATTAGAAACATTTGTGCAATTAAGCTCATGGTTTACTAATGGCATTTTATACTTAAGAAACACATTCCTCCAGGTTTTAGCAAAAAGCGAGCAATTTATTTCATTTTCCTTAATTTGTAACATCTTTGACTATACTATATAGTACTTACAACAAAACACAATACAATAGTAGTTGAGGTCTTCAAAATATAATTTGGAAAAATTGAAAAATGGATAGACTTTCTCTTTACAGAGCTTTTATCATCACACCCATCTCAATACTCAGGAAAGTTCTAAATTATCAGAGACTGTACATTAAATAAATCGGTCACAACACATTAATAAAATTACTTGTACTTATTTCACATTAATAAAATTACTTGTACTTGTAGAAATTTTATAAAGCTAAATTTAATTCAACAATTATGAGAAAAGATTTAATTCAATCAAATTACGAAGCATTTATGAGAGAAATTCTGTACAAATGTAAATATTATCATATTCAATGCGAAGAATTATGGTTGTCTATTGTCAGAGGTAAGAATTAAAAACACCACTTACATCTCACAAAAATTTAAACCTTCAATAAAATGTATTATTTAAAAAAAAAGAAAAAAAAAGAAAAAAAGAAGTGAAACAAATGAAAACAAACAATTGACTGAGTTAACTGTTGAAATGCCATGCATAGACAATGTTGATTACTCATATTACACATACATACATGTCACACGGGTAAACAGTGATATTTACGAAAAAATGTTTCAAACAAAAGTTCCCAAGTCCCAATTGACCTATGTTGCTCATTTACGAACTCGACCTCACTTTTTACGTCCTGAATACGCTGTAAAAATTTCAGCTTAATATCTTTTTTCGTTTTTGAGTTGTGTTCACAGACGGACAGACAACCGAAAATGGACTAATTAGGTGATTTTATGAACACCTATACCAAAATTTTGTTCGTATCGTCAATATTTTTAAGCGTTACAAACTTGGGACTAAACTTAGTATACCTTGGTATACTTCATATACATGGTATAAAAATTAAACCTTATATCGAAAGTAAAGTAAACACATTGTTGATGAGTAAAGCAGTTTAATGTTTTATTAATTTAAAAAGTTTTATATTGCTAACACAAATGTAATTAAAGTTTTGGTTAAAAATGTCTCCCGGCTGCCTCACAACATGTTATTGCTCTTCTAATAAATGAAGACGTAGCTCTCTGCAGAGTAGGGATCTGCATCAAAATATTATGTACATCTGTATCAAAATATTATGACCGCAGCTGCATCCATTCGAGATGTCCAGATAATTTTCAGAGAGCTACATCTTAAATTAGCAGAAAAACAATTATGTTTTGTGAAGCAATCAAATGAATAAGCTCTTAAACTATGGCCATCGCGTCATGGAACACTCTGCATAAAACAACGTTATAATTTAAAGTGTACTTCTATCTCTTACCAGAGACGAAAAAGAGTTAGTATTTACTTGACATTAATTATCTGACCTTCTTGGACATACTGTAAGTAGGTATATGTTCACCATATTGATTTTCCAATGATGATACTATTCTATGTTAACCAAACTGTTATCATAATTACAGATGTGGTTAATAAAATAGGTGATCTCAAGAATGGCTTTTTAAAGTATTCAAATTTAGTAATTGAAAAGTATGGTAGCAAATATTTAACCGACTTAAATAATATACAAAGCAAATTTAAGGAAGACAGTGGCAAGGACTTAATATACAGAGAAAAAAATTGGTATCATACACGTAATCAATTAAAAACTTTACACGGTTTTCCAGAAAATCACCAGCTATTACATAAACTAAATACGGATGTTATGGCATGTATAATGGATGTACATAGAAATCCATGGTACTTGAAAGAAACAAATGTGTGTGTTGATTTTTATCGCACCCATCACAATTTGGGTCCATCCAGAACCTATACCTTAGTTAATTTATTCAGAGATATACATCAGGGTGATTCAAGTTATAAGAACAGGGTTCCATAAAATGGTAGATAACGTTAAAATAAGAATAAGAAGAAAAGGGGTAATTTTAGAGTATAACCAAAACGCCTATTTAGAAAAATTGGAAAGTTGGCAGTATGAACTAAATACCCTTCATGATTTAAAGTTCATGATGATAGATTACGAAATAATAAAAAATCCAGAAATATAGGTGAACCATCACCCTGCTTCTATGTGGTTACAATAACGTTAGGCAAAGCCCCGTGCTTGGGACTCGAAAAGGACGCTATTCTGTCTCTGAGTATATTGAGAAACTGTCATTATTTTAACGTTATCGAACATTTGATAAAGTTCTGCTGTTATAATCACCATAACAAAAAAATTATCCGAGTAAAAATTCTACTTAGAGGAGAATCTTATTATTAACTGATCTTGATTTTTAGGGTCATTTATAATCCAACTCAAAACAGAAGAGATTTTTGGAATTTTCAGTTTTTCTTAAATTTCTTCTTAAAAAGTCTTAATTAGATGCCCCATTCTAGGCAGAAAGTTTTATATTTATAAAATGACATTACAATTCTTTTAAAATAGTAATATTTTGGTAAATCATTTTTATAAGCTATAAAAGCCAAAATACTATTATGATGTTATCTAGCCTGAAAGTTCCATTACCAAATAGGTTTGGGTGCCTCATCAAATATATGCGTTTAACTTATCAATATTTCTCTATTTTTCAGACTTTTATGTCTCAATTAGCATCTGATTTCACTTCGGAAATTGATGTTATACATAACAAATTATGTGAGTTATTGAAGAATCTTTTTAACGAGCCACACACATCGAATTTAATGGCTCAAATGTATAAACTTTTAGAAGACAAAAAGGAAGGAGAAATAGATAGAGGTATATACTCGAATTAGTTAGTGATCTTCAAAACTACTTGCTTTAGGCTAAGTTCATAGCGGAATGAACAATTATTCCACTAGGCTAGGTTGCAGCGACTGTCCTGGTGACTGAACAAAGGTCTCAAATAAGGAGCCCTAACTATTTCAACTATTTGGAGCTATTTAAGAACAGCAGGGAAGATTTGACGTTAAGCTCTGAGATAATGCAAAGAATGAGTGATCCAAGTGTGTCAGTCTTCTCATATTGCAAGAACTGGGTAACTGAGAAGATAATATTGTTTATTTCTCCTACTCACTATATATAAATGAAGCGGGCAGATAATGGCTACTCTAAATAAAAATTAAACAAATTTTAGCATAATAAAGAAAAAATATAAATCTATATTTACTTTCAAGCATATGGAAGACCACAATTAATTGTACCTGAAGAATATCGAATAAATGTTGGATTAGGTTCAAAACACCAGTTATTGTTATCACATGCAATTGTTGATTATGAAAAAATAAAAATTCAAAAACTTTTAAATGACTTAAAAAAAGAAGAAGAAAAATTTAAATTTGAAAGTAAATTAATGGACACTATAAGTATGCTGGATTCAAAATGTGGATTAATTGATGACGGTAGCGAATTAAATATCACTCGTGAGAAGGCAAGAATTTATAACGTAAGTTTTTGGACTTTTCATATAAAATTTTAATATATCGCCGGTTTCACCTGCCTGAACCCATTCTTAACTTACGAATATATTTAAATTTTTATTATTTTCAGTTGTTTTTAGATAAAATAAACCTCTTAAATTCAGAGATTGAAAATGAAAAAGCTCTGTTAAGGCAAGAAACCGATAGTTGGATAGAAAACTGGGTATTCGATATGGAACAAATTATTAAATTATACGAACTTCCATATACCTAAATAAATTGATTTATTTTTTATTATTAATTTTTTTTCGTATTTTTATTGCATAATTTTTGAATAAATTACACATATTATGCTTTTCCGTTTTGTTTAATTTTCTTTCACTCTTCTAATCTACAAAAAACGCCAACTCTTGCTATAAATTAAATCCATATTATTTTGGTTTTGGATAAACAAAACAAAGTCATTGTTAGTTGGGTCATTGTAATCTCTATATAACTGGATAGAGGATTTATATGGCTTAAAATAAAATTAAGAATCTTGAATTGAAGGATTCCCAGCGCCTCAAAATGTGTGGTGGGGAACTAAATAAAACCATTCAACGCATGCACGATATATATATATATTAGTTTTTTTAGTTCTAGTCACCCATTTGGTAGTACTAGTATACATCCCAAATTCAGAAATTCAGACCAATTTCAATACATGGGATCCTCTATCCAGTTATATAGAGGTCAGTGGTGCACGTTAAAAATCGGTTCAGGGCGTTTGCAACTGGGCTGCTGACTGACCATTTTAAACTCAATAAACATACGCAGAAAATCAGTCTCATGAGGAATGATCTCTCCACAATTTTAGTCATGAAGAGGAAGGAACTATACTTACAAACGACCTCATCACTTGGGATGGACTTATCTCCACTAAAGTGAAATAAATTAAGTATCGTCCAGAAATATCTTAAAGTTTATTTTATTAGCGCTGTATGAATATTCTGGAACATTACGTTATATATTGATTACAAACCCCCTCCGGTGTGTGCGGTTGAAGAAATACTTGAATGTATTACATAAAACGGCTCAACCTGTATATTGAAATTAACCACCAATCTACTAGTGTCATCTATTAACGATCAAATACACTAAAATCAAAAAATGACAACTTGTATTTTTAAGCCTCGTTTGTTAAATTATTGAATGAAGTTTATGATATCCAAAAAACATACAAAATCTATGCATTTAAAAAATTTATACGGTATCCAAAGTTATAATAAAACATTTTAATTGAACATAAAAACAGTCTTTTGAAAATCATTCAAAATCACCAGCAATGCAGACACAGACATCAACATAATCATTCATAAGTCATTCGGTAACTTTTGCAATATTTGATAAGTAAAAAAATTCATGAAAATAATTTGATTATAAAAATGGTGTCCCGATCTGGTTTACAAATTCTTGGCAGACGTTTTTTACATGGAAAAAATAGGTAATTCTATTATCTTCTATTGTTCTTGTCATAATTAGCAAACCTAACCTTCATTACCCTTTTTTAGAATTAAAACGTTAATATCAAGCAGAAAATACACAGATGATCGAAATTTAGGTGATACAGTTAATATTCCATCAAAAGAAAAAGTTACCGATTTACCACCTTTAACAGAACCTGTACCAGGACTTCCCAAACCTATATATGCAAATGTTTTGAAGGAAAGGAATGAAACTCAAGTTACGACATTACCTAATGGACTTCGTGTTGCATCAGAAAAAAGATTTGGACAATTTTGTACTGTAGGAGGTAATCCTTAAAAGCTATGTTTATTCAACGTACTTAGAATAAATTATCTTTGGTAATGTTTTTAATGATGAGCTGTGGATGATGCAATATCGCTGATTACACGTTAAACACTCAATTGTGTTCGAAATTCCTTGTCGTGAAATTAAATGATCTTAGTTATAAGTAAATTAAAGGAAAAAGGCCAATTTTAACTCTGAAATCACGGATCTAGTAATTATAGTAGGGATATAGTATAAAGTCCTATTTTAGACAAGGGGAGTGCATCACTCAGGGGGAAGTAATGTGCCTACTTTTGATTGGCTTCGGCGCTCATTTGCGGCAAATTCAAATAGAACGATAATATTTCGTGTGTTTTAAATTTTAAAATTTCTATATCCATGGTTTTAGATTGCCTCAAGCAATATGCCTGCTTTTGATTGACTGCGGCTGTTCACACTCTCAATTGCGTGTGTTGTAGATTGGTTCGAGCAAAAAATCTTTCTATTCAAAGTAAAATCTTTTAGTAATGTATTTTTTTTTTAAATACAATTATAAATTAATTACAAATATAATATTTTTAACTAATTACTCTTGGATGAAGGAATGAACCTTTAATATTCCTATGACCGACTAATTACTAAAGAATATATCGTAAATAATTCGTAAAATAATAAAAATAAAACTTCACTTATTTAAATTAAGATTAGGTTCACAGATACATAATTAAATACATAACTAAGTAATAATTTCCCCAAATAAATTTTTAGATTAATTTCATATTTAAAAAATTCTATAATACGTTGAAATTTAGTATTGAAAATTAATCGACGTATTTTCGAGACTTTCTTAAGCCTTCTTTTGAATTTCATTAGTTAACTTATAATAGTCGTAACACTAGGATTGAAGATTGAATATTCACTAAATTGAATAGAATATTGTTACGTTTAGGTTACTTATATCGTTGAAAAATTGTTTTAAAACAAGCATAAATACTTCACATATTTATTTTTCTTTACAATTTTTACTTTTGTTTTGAATATATGATTATTTATTTATGTTGTCCACACACGTCAACCATATGTCAAACATGTTTTCATGCTTACAAACGAATCAAAAACACGCGCCTAGTTAACAGCCAATAGAAAGTAGGCACAATGATACCCTGCCTTTTCCCCCTGAATGAGACTCACCCAACTCGGTTATACTCCATCCCTTTTAAAATATTCCTATACCCATGTCTGAAATCCAAAAACAATTATTAATTCGAATTTCTACTTTTCAGTTCTGATCGATTCGGGACCAAGATATGAAGTTTCATTTCCCAGTGGAATAAATCATTTTTTGGAAAAACTATCCTTTAATGTAAGGGTTTTTTTAATAAATTGTATAAAAATTCTTTATAATATTAATTTACTTTTTAGTCAACAGCTAATTATACAGAAAAAGATAAAATTTTAGCGGAATTAGAATTGCATGGTGGAATATGCGATGCACAAAGTTCTCGGGATACTTTTGTTTACGCAACTAGTACAAATGTAAATGGTTTAGAAACAGTCGTTCAAATATTAAGTGAAGCAGTATTAAGGCCTGCTATTACAGATCAGGAACTAGAGTCAGCCAGAGATGCTGTACAGTTTGAATTAGAATCGTTAAATATGCGCCCAGAACAAGAACCAATTTTAATGGATATGATACATGCAGTAAGGTTTATTTTTATAGTTTATTATTCAGTTTTAATTACCTGTTTGAGATTTGATTGATACGCTTACAAAGATGCGAAGAAATTCAAAATATTAGTTCTCTATTTTTGGAATATGTAGAGTAAAATAAAATTCCAAAAGAAAGCAATCGTAGTTAATTTGACGACGTACCATACACGATACTCGGCTAATCTTCAAATGAACCCAATTTTTGTATTTTTGGGTCAAAATTACTCTCTATATTGAGCAATATCAAATTCTGAAAGAAAAAGTTGTGTTCGTATTTATTTCGAGCAAAATGCACTTCGGTGCACAACGAACATTAGCAACGCTGTAACTTCTGCCATTTCTTTGACAAATTTGGTCAATTCTCCCGTTTGAGTTGGATCTCCATGGAAAATATAATCGATAAAATCACAAAAATTTGTGATATTCCTAAAAATTTAGATTAAAAGTAATTAATACTCAAATACACAAAACTTTTGACCAATTTACAACCAACCAACAATTTTTGGAGATTTCGCCAGAAATACTACAAGAAAATGTACAAAGTTTAAATTTCTTGTCCAAAAATACTACATCAAATGAACTTTTTCTATATGTAAAAACATGAATATTTTAAGGGAACATCGGGAATCATAAAATAATTTCAAAAGCTAATTCTTGGAGCTACCCCGATTTCTAGTGTGATTGCCTCAGTAGATATCGTATCGAGCAGTTTTGTTTCATTTTCTCCCCTGTAGCTTTTTTTCGATACTAATAATACTGATACTAGTAAATTTTATACAACTTATTTACAGGCTGCCTACCGTGATAACACGTTAGGACTTCCAAAAATTTGTCCCATACAAAATTTATATCGAATTAATAAATCAATAATATTCACTTATTTAAAACATCATTACGTTCCGAAACGCATGGTGATAGCTGGAGTTGGTGTTGAACATGAAAAATTGGTAGATCTTGTTGACAGACATTTTGTACAAGAACCAGCTATATGGGAATCAAATCCAGATTTACTATTTCCTGGAAAGTTTTCAGTGGATGAAAGTGTAGCCCAGTATACAGGTGGCTTAGTCCAAGTAAGTAATTAGTTTTACGTATAAATTGTTATGAAGTGTACAGATCGTTGGCTTGCAAATGAATCCAGGCCCGGATTTAGAAGTTTGGCGCCCCTTGAATATTTGCAAAAATTGTTGCCTCAAAAATCTTTAGTGGAATAAGTCATGTTTTTGTTGAAAGGGAAAGTTATGTTTTTCACAATACACTGTAGGAGAAAAAAAGATGATTTTCGATGTAGAATTTTATCGAATATTGGATATTAGGCCAATATCGAGGCTTGTATAAATCGATTATTTTCTCGATTCAGACATTTTCCACTTATAATGTTAGTACACGTACCAACAAAATAGGTCAGAAATTCAATTTGCCGCCCTTCAGTTCTTACCACCCTAGGCACGTGTGTACTATGCTTGCTTTATAACTCCGAGTCTATGCTTATCTTTTTTATATAAAATGTGCCTCAGAATTGAAGCACGAAGTTTTTATTCACGAATTGTAAATTTTTTCAAACTTTCGTTACTTTTTAAATGTTGCTTAACAGTGAAAATGTTTTTGTTGTTTTTACTGACAGTTAATTGACTGTAAGCTGTTACACTATTATTATTGTGACTTAATCGCACAAATGGTATAAAGTTCAAATTTGAGTCTTGGGACACCGGTTATAAAAGCGTATTTTTTCCGATGTATGAAGCAATTTTTAATACAGATGTCACCACTAAGCCATCCAAATGTGTTGTTAATACAAATTGACCATCAATTCTTACTCAATCATTTAAAAATCTTGTTAAAAATTCACGACTCGTAAAGTATCAAATGGCACATTTAGTTTCACTAGTTCTTGAGATCTTAAAGTTTTAGTAAGTTAAATCGACTGACATGTTACAGGAAGTATGTGAAATTCCGGAGTTTGCGGGTCACGCTTTACCAAAATTAGCACATATTGTTATTGGATTAGAGGGTTGTTCACACCAGGATGAAGATTTCATCCCGCTTTGTGTTTTAAATATGATGATGGGTGGTGGTGGATCTTTTAGCGCTGGTGGTCCAGGAAAAGGGATGTATACCAGATTGTATACAAGTGTATTAAATCGGTAAATTTCCTGTAAAAATTCCTTAAAAATTTTCTATTTATAAAATTTCAAATGTACACAGATATCATTGGATGTACAACGCAACGGCTTATAATCATGCTTACGCCGATACCGGATTATTCTGTATTCATGCGAGTGCCCCACCAAATCATGTACGTGAATTAACTGAAATCATTGTTCGTGAAATGGTTCATATGACATCAGGTCCAAACGATTTGGAATTAGCTGTAAGTAAAAATAAAGCGGCTGAATCTCTCTAGGATTAGAAAACAAGAATTTTACTATTAACACGATTAATTATTTTCTAGCGAGCTAAGAAACAATTACAATCAATGTTATTAATGAATCTCGAGGCGCGGCCTGTTGTTTTTGAAGATATTGGCAGGCAGGTGCTAGCAACAGGTCATCGAAAACCACCAGAATTTTTCATCGATGCTATCGGTAAATTAATTTGTATATGAAATTAAACGTAAAGAAAATTTAAGAATAATAGCATGGATAAATCATCTTTCCGGATTTTACCCCCTTCCATGCTTGTCCTACAAGCGATGGACAATGTCCTGGGAAAAACGTGCCGCCTTTACCGTCCTAGTAGGTCTAGGTGCTAGGGACCATTTGCGTTACCCCTCTTATGTTTTATTATTATTATTACCGTCCTAGTACAATATTGCTAGTTATGTGCTAAATGGCTTACCGCACGCCTATCATAATGCGAAAATCGCAGCTTCGGACAAACCACCGCGCCTATTATTTGATTTACTTTCACGATAAATGGTAACCAAATCATTCTGTGTTATTCATCACCACGCAATTCAGTGTCTTTGAAGCATTCATAGATAATCCCGGTTCTAGTCTTCAAGAATTAAAAAAATTAAGGCAAATCTTAAATCTTCTTTAAGGGTATCAAAGTAGATCTCATCAAAATAAAAATTATTAAATTTTTTAGAAAAAGTTACACAAGATGATATAGTTCGTGTTGCAAGAAAATTGTTAAGTTCACAACCATCAGTCGCAGCTCGTGGAGAAATTAATAAATTACCAAATTTGCAAGAAATACAAGCGGGATTATTAGATAGTGATGGACGTATGCCAAGAGGAAACAGGCGATTATCTCTATTTCGTTGACTCAGTTGAGTAGAATGGATTTAAGAGTCGCAATAATATCGTTTTATAAAATATGTACTGTTAATTTATTTAAGTAAAAAGGACCCTATCAAAAAATTCTGTTTAAATGTGAAAAAATTGTAACTATTGGTTATTAAATATTTTTTAAAAGTGAATTAATTTTGTTTTGGATCTTTTTTTTAAACAATCTATATTCTAATCCAATTAATTATTTACACTAGCTATAAATTTACAATTTCTAGAGATAGGGAGGTGGGGTGTTGAAACCAATAAACCTCGAATCTATAATAACGTGATCTAAGAAGAAAATAGGTATATGAATTTTATTTCTTATTCATGAACTTTCTTCTGGTTTCCATTAATTTCTCCCTTTTCTTTAATGAAAATAGAATTCATGGTGATGTAACGACCCGATGCTTTCAAAAATTTGCTTCAAATTTTCATCAATCTTACCTGGTACGTAAAAGTTCACACTCGTAACTCCGACAATTCTCATCCGATAAAAATCAAATATTTTTGGTGGTTTGCTTTGTGTTAAACACAAAAAGAACTATCGCGGCAGTTATTGCTACTTCGACGTCAGCCATAGCAGTGAGAGACTTGCGAAGTAAAGTGAGATTGTGGTGGTGAGTACTTTATTGGCCCTAATAATGAACATATTACATTCTAATATTATTATCTTTTGTTTTTTCGGCTGATTTCTAAATTACACGGTTATAAAGTTAGAATGAAGATATAACTTTTGTAATGTTTGGGGCTTATATAGATTTAAGTTATTAAAAACTATGTATTCTTTCTAAAAGACTTAACAAATGGTTCCCATTTCATGAGAATTGAGCGAAAGATAGCGAAGTTGTATAGGAGTTTTAATATTTAACGAAAATGTAAGGATTCCTTTTTTGCCAATTGGCTACGGAACCCTATAAAAGAACAATTTTTTTAAATGTAGGTAAATAAAATTATTTGAAGAGTTTAGAGGCATAGAAATTCGTCATTTTTGGTCAATTGTTTTTAATGTTTGAATGTACTTTAGAACGATTTTCAAAACTTATTATGTAACAATTATAAATACACCATTTTTTGAATAAGTTGTTAAGCTTTTGAATAATAAGTTGTTAAGATTGCTTTAATAATTTTAATTTACCCAATATGATTTAAATGATAATTTAAACCCGTCAAAACCTTATTAAGCTTAAAATTGCATATCAACATGTTATCCCTACTTCTGTAAATCAAAAATCAGTAGACTGTTTTGTCAATTAAAAAATTAAATTAAAAGTCACCTTAAAGTTTAGAAGTTCATAACCATTCATAACTTAAAGAAATTTTTGAATAAACTAACAAAACTATATTAAAAATGGCAGCATTCGGCAAAAAACTATTCGAACAATTAAAAAGCAAAGAGTTTCGACAATATTTAATGAGGTACAAAATTTTATATTACTTAATAATTGTTGGTAAATATTAATTAGGTTACATGTAATTTTAGCACACATTTCTGGGGTCCAGTTGCAAATTGGGGTATTCCAATAGCCGCTTTAGCAGACATTAAAAAGGATCCTAAAATGATTAGTGGTAAAATGACTACAGGTAATATTTTTAATTTTTTAATAAATAAATAATTGAACGTCGTAATTCTGAAGTCATTTAGAGGTTATGAGGTACAGCTTCGTTCAATATAACTGAACATTACAGAAAAGTTTTTTGAAAAAAAAAAGTACGAGTAAGCACAATAAAGAAAAAAATAATTTGAATTAAAAACAACTATCAATAATTTCCTTGACAGTGAATGTGAGCAATTACGTTTAAAAGAAAAGTTGAAACGCGACGCCAGTTATGTACTTTGTTAGAAATTCATTCACAATACATTTTGTAAATGAAAAGCTCTATTTCAAAAGATAATAGGGAATAGGACAATCGGATTAATTCTCTTTATCACTTCAGAATCAGATAAAGAATTCTCACTTCGCGCATGGAAAAGTGAAGTTGGTTTTAAAAAATCTTTACTAATAGGGCTTTTCATTTTAAATTCACGATTCACATTTGTTTCGTACTAAATGATTTATAACCAATGTGATAAAATGAATAACAAATATCTTCTATCTTAGTCTTACTTATTGCTGTCAGTACGAAAATTAAACGCTGAACTTGCGCTTATGACATGATGAAAAGGCCTATATATGCTATTGGATTTTAATGCTAAGAAAGACTCTATCTAGTGATAGAAAAAAGAACTATTGTCCGAACGCCAAATACAGCACAGCACTTTAAAATGTGTATCTTCTGTCCAATCCAATCCAAATCCAATATAAACGTTTAAAATTCCTTGTTAAACAATGAGGAAGATATTCACTAGAGACGTCATACGTGGGTATCTTCATAGAGATTGTATATAAAACTTTGTTTTGCTAAAAGGAGATGGGCAACCTTTGAATGGAATCTTTGGTTGCTTATAACTTTTTTTTCATTTTAATTTCACTTTCAAATTTGGTCATCATATCAAGTCAATTTTTATATTTTTATGGGTAATATTGCCAATTCCACATCGGTATTAGCCCCTATTGCTCACAAAGCACTTTCTTTTTGATAGAAGTAGTTATTTAATCGAAAAACGATATAACAGTGTTAACCTCGCTTATAATTTCCTAATAATATCAAAGTATATCTTGAACTTCTTTATTCAAATAGTAAAATTTTTTCTTGTATTTTCAGCTTTATGTATTTACTCAGCTATATTTATGCGTTTCGCATGGAAAGTTCAACCACAAAACATGCTATTATTTGCCTGCCACTTTACTAATGAAGGTGCTCAATTAACTCAACTGTCCAGATTTATAAATTACTATTACTTAACAGGAGAGAAACCACAAGAACAACAAATTTAACGAAAATTTTTTAGTAAATTTTAGTTCAATTATATCAATAATTATGTGCCCATCCCATTTTATTGTTCAAAAATGTATTGATGGTTTATTCAAAAATTGTATATTATTTTCCATTTTATGTAGGAAACTATAGATTTAAAAAGTTAAACGAACATTAAATTTATGTTATATTTTAAAAAATTTATTTTTAAATGCGATGTATATTTTTATATACCAATGTTTATGATCTGTTAATATTGTTATGTGTTGTTATCATTGGAAATAATATATTTATTTTTCGTAAATTATGGAGATTTCAAATTTTTCATAATCCTATCTTACAAAGTAAATTCAGACTTTAGACGATCCTATGACTGAAATTTTAAAATCTATTTTTTAAATGTTTCAACGGAACAAGCATTTTGATAAAGAAAAAATGTGCCTGGAAACGTGAGCATTATTATCGTCGTATGCATGCAAATAAATAATAATGAATTGGGCTATCGCAGAAGTACGTTAATTACGCATTATCATACGTATATGGTCTAATCCATATACGTATGATAATCCAAAGTCTAATCCTCGGCCATTGCGTATTTTATACTACGCATCCAGGCTGTCTTTTTTTTTAATCAATTGAAAACAATTTCAATTGTTTTCAATCACTTAGCCAGCCTGATGCGCAGTACAAAGTACGCAATGACCGATGACCAGACTCGGTATAGGAGGTTTCACGTCCTTATATGTATATGTTCTTGAGCCAAATCTAAGGAAACCAAAAAATTTTTCTATAGAAATATCAACTTTTTTCAAAACAACGGACTCATGTTTCTTAGAGGAAAATGTTTATTTCAATGTACCCTACCTTTCGATTAGTGATCGTTTTCCATATACAACCTGTACTATGCTGTGATTTGGAAAGGACGGGATTTTTGGTTATAAATAATGAAACAAACAAAAAAGATTATTAATAATTTTTTTATTTTTGTAAAAAACAATTGAAATTAATATCACTTTAATCCTCACCAAAATTAAATCTAAAACTATTATCAGAATGAAATGTTATTGTATTATTCTTTTTTATATTCAAATTATTCATATTAGTATTTAGAGTTTGTTCATCTGCATTTGTAGCTGTATCTGTATCTAATGTCTTTTCAAAATTAAACTTGAATTGGTTGCCCGATTGATTTGTAAGAAACACTGATTTTTTAACAAACATTGAATTTTTATTCGGTGGCATAGTTTTAAGTGAATTTTGTTGGTTAACTGAAATAAAATAAAATAATATACCATCTATTTTTATTTACAACTTAAGTATTCAGCTAATACTTGAATAGGGAATATTCATGTATAGTCTATGTCATTAAAAACGCTAGAATTAAAACATTCTAAGTGTTACTATTATAACATAACATATGATGAGTACGCTTAGAATGTTTTAACTGTTATGATTTTTATGGAATCAAGTATATTTTCTTTATATTTTAAATTCATTGTTTACACCGTTATAACAAAGTAAAAAATATAAATACTGCTTAAAAATGCTGTATTTAAGTGTAAAAAAATATTTAAAATACATTATAATTTTGAGATATTTAAACGCAGTTTTTTGGCGCTCTCTGTTGATGACGTATACGTACGTGATCTGTCATTTTTTGACAGTTCAATGTATAATTTACACTTTAAAAAAATGAATTTACAACACAGAATTTACACTCATTATTATTAAGTTTTCTAATAAAAAGCCGTAGAATAATATAATTTAATGAAATACCATATAAAATGTAAGTAATTAATATCATATAGTATGTCAACAAATTTGACAAGTCCGTACTATGATGTCGCGTTCGTATAAAAATTTGAATTTCCGTTTTAGAAATTTTTAAATACCCTCACTGAATTTGTACTTTTATTAATTTTAAGTAATTAAAAAGATATTAATTACTAAAATAATGGTTTAGTTGAAATGGCCAGTCATTAAAGTTACGTAAGAAAAGTATTTGAACCAAATTTAAATTTCATGAATATTCCCTATTGTTACTGGGACTGCTTTTCAATTTTTTTTTAGGTTTGTTACTTCTCATCACAAAGTTAAGAAGAAAAAGAAAATTGATATCTTCAAGAATAATGTTGGCGATTAACCATTTTAAAATTAGAAGAAAAAAAACAAAAACACTTGTACTGAATTGACCCCAAAGCGCGCGACGAGCAACAAGCGAAATATGATGGGTAAAAGATGAACCCTATGAAATCATAGATGTCCCAATCATCTATTATGATTCCATCCATTATACTGTCAGTTTAGAGAAATTTTTGCAAATTGGTCCCCACCTTTTTTATTCCCATGGACCTTTTAATCATAAATCCAGCCCTGATACTAAACTATTTTTCAGTTAAATTGGTTTTATTATCGACCTTTTGTTTAATTATGTTACCTTTATTGTATTTTTTCTCTTCGTCACTCATCTTTTTTCTGTAATCGCCAAATGTTGTACGCATTAATTGCCTTTTTTGAACAATTGATGAATTTTTACTGGTAAGAATTTTTAAATTTTTTGTTGCATCTTCCACTATTATAGAAACAAATGAATAATTAAGATTAAATAATTTAATTATTTTATTTAATCTTACATTGTTTTTGATTTAATTTATTTGAGGCTATGGCATTTTGTAATTGTTGTATACACCAATATAGCTCAACTTCAAATTGCCGTTGAGATTCTTCATCTAAAGCTGCTGGTGTTGATGTTGATGCGGTTCCTGCTACAGGTTTAGGTATATTTTTTAATTTTCCTTTATCTTGATGCAATCTTGGTTTTGGTGGCATATTTCTTCTACTTCTAGCTTCCCGTAAGTTTAAAAATAATCAAACAATATTAAGTTTTACAAAAACAAGGTTATAAATAATACCGCGTGTCACACATCTCCTGTCAAAGTAGATATTAACCATAGAAGCAAATAAATATAGACCGCTAATACCATGACGTAGATACAAGATATAAGTTAAATTTTTCGCCTTTTAATTGTTCAGCAGAAATTTGAGCAAATTGATGAAATAATAAACAACTTGTGTTTTTAACATTGTCAACGTAAATTTTAAAAGATTTTTCTCAATGGAAATAATCGTTAATCAAATTTAAGTTAACTTCTGATGACACAGGCTTAATACCATGGACGTAACAAGGAGAGGAGGACAGGTCAGTACTTACCAGTACATGTGTTTATGCCAAAATATTGTTTATTTATGCAATTTTTAAATTAATTTCTGATTTGTTTCCCTCTCCTCCCCTGGGGAAAAACCTAAGTAGATAGGCTTGGGCTTTTTATTACATTTAATTAATAGATTTTTTTTAAAATAGCTCGTGAATACTAAGAATCTTCTGTACAAAGACGTACATTATTATTAATTGATATTATATATACAATATACATTATTATCGTACAATATTATTAGATTTTAATATTTCCATTTCTTTAATTATTTGAGGTATATTTTCTTCTTTATCTTTCATGTCTTGATAATATTCTTGAAAATATGTTTCATAGAATTCATCCCAAAACTTCATTCTTGACAAATCTGGCTCATCTTTTTCGTGTACCAACACTTTTCCAATAAACAAGTGATTGAGTTTTCCAGGTTCTACTGGCAACCACTTTGTTTTCAGGAATGGATCAGGTTTAATTGAATTTGGATTTCCAGTTTTAGCAAAATTTGTCCACATTTTAATCAAACGATATTGTGTGATATCTTCTGGACTTCCAGTTCTGAATGATCGTGAGTATTGTGTTTTAAATAAATATGTTAATTCATCGCCATGACAAACACCTGGTATTTCAGTTAGGCCTATAGAATCATGAATAACGATAATATTAGTTTTTAATTAAACAATTAAGTAAAAGGGTCCTTTTTTTGGGCCACATGATACCAATTTTTAGGTTTTTAGACCAAAGCTTTATATTTTAAATTTTAGCCTAAATTTGTACATCAGCTAAAGTTTTATGTAATCATACATCCAAAATGGTTTCATTCCAGTTTCATTTGCGTTAATTGATACTGATATTCGACGTTATTGATGTATTTTGTAAAAAAAGATATTGTATGAGTATTTTGTGGTTTAATATTAAAAAAAGAACTATTTCTTAAACTTACCGAACATTTTTTTATATAAATTGTATGGTGATTCAAATCCAAATCGATAAAGATATATTGGATTTGATGACACATTTTGATGTAATTTTATAGTCCTTTTTATTCGAAGATTAAATTTTATGTCATTTTGATACTGAAAATGAATTACTTTGATTGAAATTAAAATAAATATTGTTTATTTTAATTAGTTTTGAAGAACCGCGAATTTCAACAACGGTGGAATTTGTTAAATTATGTTTTTCATCGTTCTCGATATTCGATCTAATAATATTTAGTTTGGGAAAATTCATTATATTATCTTTATATCTTTTAAATCAATTAAGTTATACAAATGTAATAATTATAAACTTAAAAACAATTATTCTGTATTAAATTAAATTCAATATGTTTTTGAAATTGTGTCAATAATACCATACCTTTAAATATTTGTCAAAATTTCTACGAGATGGAGTTTCTTTTCCATAATAAAACTCAACAATTTTTTTACCTAACTCGATACTCTTTGAGCTTCCTCGCGGTATGTTTAGTTCATATGGTACCAATACTTCTGGATTATTATTTAATAAAAGTTCAGTTTCTATTGCGCCATCTGGATACCTTTTGGATGCATATACCATGCCATCCACAGTATTTGAACCAATAATCATTGATACAGTATTTGCACGATTTTGCAGGTAATATAATGCAGGATCTTGATCAATGATTGTTGCATTGGTGCGTGTTGTCTCAATGATGGGACCACCGGTTCCTTCGTATTTAATCTCCTAAATTAACAAGCATTATGTTTGTTCTTATGTACACTGTAACCACTGTAAGGTATGACTTTGCAGTTTAAAACCGTGGCGAATTTACCAGAAAGGTGAAGTCTATTGCAAAAAATTTTTGGGGGCGATAAATTTGGTGAAACAATTTTTTTTTTGGTCTAACAGAGAACGATGAATATTTAAGATTTTCAAGATTAGTAGAAAAATAGTATATTACATATCTAGGTAGTTAAAGTATAGAATAACGTACCGGTGATCTATGACGTCATTAATTTTACTAGAATACTGTGGCAGTATACTGCCATAGTCCATAACGAAACGAATTTCTCATCAGTAAGAGTAGTGAACGTTTTTACCTAGGTTCTAAGAAATAATGAACTTGAAACTAAAGAATGCCTAATAACTTCTATCCTAACCCAACTTTATTACAGCCAGAACGAAAAAAGGACCCTAATTGAAAAGAAAAGATCTATTAGATAACTTACAATGCATTTTTTAAGTTGAATAAATGCTAAAACTATCTGTTCAGTTGTTAACGTTTTTAAATACTCAAACGCTTCTTTTTCACTGTTAGTTTCTAGACCAGCAAAGGATACCAGTTTTGGAAGAGCATACATAAACCTAATATTTGCATCGAATCCAACGAAACTTGCACCTACAATACACCAATAAATATGAATAACTAGGAAAATCAATAATTTATTTCGATTTCTTACCACTTTGTATAATGGCTTTGTGGAAAAGTCCTTTAGCTGCGGGAGATACTACTAGAAAATGAGCTAGTGTAGCGCCCGCACTTTGACCCCAAATCGTTACGTTATCCGTATCACCATTGAAACATTCAATATTATTTTGAACCCATTTTAAAGCCGTTATCATATCTTTGAGTCCTACATTACCTGGTACATCGAGCGAACTATCTTCAACAGTTAACCATCCTACACACATTAAATGTGAATTAATTAAACACCAAAATGTGTTCAGACTTTGATTGCTTGTTAAAAAGTTTCTTGCAAGAAAGAATATGAATAGAAAAAGCTAGTTTAATATTATTTGATTAACATCTAAATACATCTACCCGTATGGAGCTTGTTTAATGAGACTTTAGGTTTTTTATTATGATAGATTTTATTCTTTCATTTTCATTGATTTTTTTCCGAGATCAACGAAGTGATTTGATTTTATTAATTATCGTTTATTTGCTTTTAACAGTGGCGGTAAACAGAAAATCTAGAATGATACTATAAATACGATTGAGCGTGTATGATCATAAGATGTCTTACCAAATATGCCTAGTCTATAATTGAAAGTTACAAGTATGACATCTTCGCTCATTAAATAATCGGGTCCATATAAGTCGGCATTTCCAGATCCACTATAAAAGCCTCCACCATGAATCCAGAACATTACAGGTTTCTTTTTTGTGCTTGTATCAGGTAGCTGCAGCAATACGAACAAATAAATTTTAGTTTTTCTTTTTTTTTTTTTTTGACAAGGGAAGGTTTTATTTGTAAATTGGAAACATTTGTATATTTATATATAAATATAAATTTATATTTATTTATAAATATATAAAAAGGAAATGAAAAACTATTACGAGAGTACAATACAAATTTTCATCATACAAAGAAAAATACATCAAAATATTTCTTGCCGTTAACATAAAAACCTACCTTTGGTGTATAAACATTTAAGTATAAGCAATCTTCATCTCCAATTACCACATTTGTGTCAGTAAAAGAAGGGCTACGTTTTCCCTCTTGTGTAGCATCATGAATTCCATTCCATGGTTCTGATGGTTCTGTCTCCTATATGGGATATAAATCCAGATTAAATAAAAGCAATAAAGGCTCTCTAACTGCTAAAACCAACAAGTACCTTAAACCTTAATTTTCCAACAGGTGGTTTTGCATATGGTATTCCTTGAAAACTGTAGTATGGGGAACCGTTTTGTGTGACTGTTTTCTTACCCCGTAATTTACCTAGTGGAGTGTCAATTATAACTTCAGCACTCGCATTGCGATCCATTTTTAATAAAGTACAAATATAACTCAAAAACTTTTAAACCTATAAGAGTCGTTCCCCTTTTAAACAACTTATCGAAAGACAGTATAAATAAATATTAATTACAATATTAAATTAGTTTTAAATGGTAGCTCGTGGAGAAAACAGATCTGTAATAAGTAAAATTTAAAAACGTGGGAACCAATATTAATTCAGAGTGCGTATTCGAAAAAAATTTGCCAATCTTTTATTATTAAATACATATCAGAAGATATTTATTTCCACTCCTTTGAAAAATGCACCCGTTTGGAACATGATATCTTACAATTTAAGGCACATGTATTAAGTAGTATATTTTTCTGTCCATGTGACATTTCGGACCATTGAGGCTTCAAATATAAAAAAAAGATATACTTACCACTTCAAGATTGCGATAGAAAATTATCTATCTAAGTTTCGAGGTACTAAAAAATCTGGTACTGAATAGTAGCAGTTTAAAAAATAGCGCCCTCGTAATAAGAATCTTTCAATGCTGAACTTTTATTTAGTTCTTTAGTTTCAATTCATCTTAAAAGCACTTTTCTAAATCACCAAAATACATCGTTACTAACATACTTGCTCTATTTTGAACTTCTTAACTGTTCAAATTGCTTATAAAAACGAAATTTACTGTAAAAATTATTGTAAAATTATCGCCTCTTTTGAAGTTCAATCGCAAGTCCGTCTATAGTTACTAGATATACTGTCACTCTCAATTTATGTCCCGAAAAGATAACAAAGATGTAATATCTTCGGCAGATACAACTGATTTCTTTGACTATTGAGAGTTCCAAGGTTTACTGTTAATTTGTATACTCGAATATATTAAATATATATCAAGATATAATAATTTTAATCACAAGTTTGTAACGCTTCGAAATATTGATGATAGGTAAGAACAAAATATTGGTACAGATTTTCATAAAATCACCTAATTAGTCCAGTGAGTTTGAGTTCGTAAATGAGCAACATACGTCAATTTAGTCTTCAGTCCTCAGGACCCATGTTGTAAACCGTTAGAGATAGAGCAAAGTTTAAATGAAAAAAATTTTCATTATAAAAAAATAAACAACTTTTGTTTGAAACGATTTTTCGTAAATACCACTGTTTATACGTGAGGGTGCAAATTAGGACAATACTTTGGTGTACATTTTCTCCAAAACTATAAAAGATAGGGAGTTGAAAATTTGCAGGTAGCTTCAACTAGTGGTAATGTAAAAGATCCCCAAAAAACGAAAAAAATTCAAATAAATGTCTGTCGAACGGCCGCCATAATTGTGTTGGTTTTTTAAACTTTTCTAATTTATAAAAAAAATAATAATGCAAGCCCTAACATTCAACACTTTTTATATTTTAGGATAATTCAACAATTAACTAAGTTAATTGTTTGTTTTCATTTTACATTTCTGCAGAAATTAATTGAATTAGAGTGTCATATATTTGAATAACTGTACAAATGTCAATATCAACGAACCGTAATTTATTTTGCATAATTATACTATTACACATTTAATTTTATGTTTGTTTCAAAGCGTCTGTAGGCACTTGCCTTCTTTGTATTATGATAATACGCCTCCTATTTTGCATAAATGCAATTAAAAATTTTTGCCAATTCACGCCTATTATATTCTTTAAAAATAATTTATTGTCTGACATTATGTATAATAATGCCTGTATTAGGTATATCTAATAATTGCAGTATACTTTACTATGTCCGTAAAATCTTAAGCTAATCTTATCAAGCAAATAAAAATATATTTGTATTTTGGCATTATTTATACATAAAAAAAAAAACGATATCGAATATTTTCAAAATAAGTAAATAAATTTCATATGCAAAATCATTTACATTTATACCGCTTACAAATATACGCTCATATTTCGAGAACGAAAAATCATATGGCTATGAAACCCAAAATCAATTAGACGGAAAAAAATAGGTCTCTAACGATTATAATAGTTTTGATAAAAGAATCGTGAATCGTGCTAGGCGTCCGGAAAAAAATTTAGCTTTTTTCTTTTTACAATGGTCTTAAATTTTTGATTGCCATGACAACACATCAAGTCTAAAAGAATAATTTGTAGTGACGCATCTTTAAGTTAAGCTTTTTCCCTTAAAATAATCCCTGTTAAAGTACAAAAAGACCAAGGATAATAAACATGCCTGCAAATATGATGTATTTTTAAGAAAACAAGAGTGCCGCGTGAAACTCTATTGAATTTTTTTAAGTATTTCATTTTTGTTTTCTTGAAGGTTTCTTATATTTTATTTTTTGATAATCTATATTATTTTAATTGCGAGCTGGTTGGGTGTTGAATTTTTTAGCTCTTGCATTTAAAATGAGATGCTATTATAGAAAACGATGTTATCGTAAACTATAAATAAAAGTTCAAGTTAGAATTATAGATGCATATATTTCGACATGCGCGCATGTATTACGCAGTCGATTTCTGCAATTTCTGCTACTACTAAGTAATAATTATTCGGTACTAAAAAGCAAATAATAAAGATAAATGTATAATTCTTTATTCTAGTCAAAAATAAAAAATTTTTGTGGAGACTTTTCATCTGAAGTTATTGTTAGATTCAATAACATGGTTTGTAATCGAATAATAATTAATAATAAAATTAAATTTAACAAAAACAAGGTTATGTCTACCAAACAGCATGCTACAAGTCTGCTGCCAAACTGTTATTTAAATCACAGACCTATATATAAATAGACTACTAATATAAAAGCACAAAGATACTCTTTAGCTTGATTTGATCTATCCTAACTAACTCTAGCATGTAGAGCTCTCTAATTATATTTACGCACAGTCTAGCTAGAAAGCGTTGAATAAAAAAGTAGTTTCAATGTATCTTGCAGTCAATAAAAATGCAACACCTTATATACATCAAATATATTTGCTGGCACTAAGCATATTATTATTATGTGTGTTTTTATACCATGTATATGAAATATACGATGGTATACTAAGTTTAGTCCCAAGTTTGTAACGCTTAAAAATATTGATACTATGAACAAAATTTTGGTATAGGTGTTCATAAAATCACTTAATTAGTCCATTTCCGGTTATCTGTCGTCTGTCTATCTGTCGTCTGACGTATGTACGTCTGTCATCATGATTACTCAAAAACGAAAAGAGATATCAAGCTGAAATTTTTATAGCGTGCTGAAGACGTAAAAAGTGAGGTCAAGTTCGTAAATGAGCAACATAGGACAATTGGATCATGGGTCCGTATGACCCATCTTGTAAACCGCTAGAGTTAGAACAGAAGATTAAATGTAAAAAATGTTCCGTATAAAAAAAATTAACAACTTTTGATTGAAACATTTTTTCGTAAACATCACTGTTTACCCGTGAGAGCATATTATGCGCAAATTGTAGTATTATATGGCTATATCAGTTATATATGTGTGACATGTATGTGTGTATAATGTGACAGAGTAATCAACATTGTCTATACATGGTATTTCAACAATTAACTCAGTCAATTGTTTGTTTTCACTTGTTCACTATCAAATATATCAGATATATAAGGCAGTGATGTTTTATTCATCGTAAGAAGGTAGTGATACATTTTTATTGGCTGCAAGATACTGTTAGTAGATCTAGCAATATTAATCTAGCTCTTTTCAGAAAACTGAATAGAAAAACTAATCTACATGATTTGCCAGGAAAGTGTTCGTAAATGCTACCAGTATATTTGGAATGAGTTACAAAATAAATACTACTATGAATAAAAATTTAAAAAAAGAAGTTTAATCTTAGACATTTAGTTCACAATTTTTAATTATTTACATAATTTTTTCAGATCTTACATTATTATTAGATTTTAATATTTCCATTTCTTTAATTATTTTAGGTTTATTTTCTTCTTTATCTTTGATGTCTTGATAATTTTCTTGGAAATATTTTTCATAGAATTCATCCCAAAACTTCATTCTTGGCAAATCTGGCTCATCTCTTTTGTGTACCAACACTTTTCCAATAAACAAGTGATTGAGTTTTCCAGGTTCTACTGGCAACCATTTTGTTCTCAATAGTGGATCAGGTTCAACTGAATTTGGATTTCCAGTTTTAGCAAAATTTGTCCACATTTTAATCAAACGATATTGTGTGAAATCTTCTGGACTGCCATACTTGAAAGTTTGTGAGTATTTTGTTCTAAATAAATATGTTAATTCATCGCCATGACAAACACCAGGTAAATCAGTCATGCCTAGAATCATGATACATAAACTATACACAAATTTAATAGACGCATATATGTATTTTGAATTTAACAGGTGAATTAAATATAGAATTAAAAAAAAAAAATTAAAGCTTAGCGTGTTGTGTATCGCTTACAAAACAAATATGTGACTTGAAGACTATATAAACTTACTTACCAAAAAAAGTATTTCTTAAACTTACCAAAAAATTTTTTATATAAATTATATGGTGATTCAAATCCAAACCGATAAAGATATATTGGATTTGATGACACATTTTGATGTAATTTTATAATCCTTTTTATTCGTAGATTAAATTTTATGTCAGTTTGATACTGAAAATGAATTAAATTTGATTGAATGTTGCATTGAAAATTAGTTTAAACAAGTGAAAACAAACAATTGACTGAGTAAATTGTTGAAATAACATGCATAGACAGAGTTGATTACTCTATCACATTACACATACATACATGTCACACATACATAACTGATATTCCCATAATTATATGGGAATATACCATGTATTAACATACTATACAATTTACGCCTAATTTGCGTCCTCACGGCTAAACAGTGATGTTTACGAAATAATGTTTCAAACAAAAGTTGGTAATTTTTTTATAAGAAATATTTTTTACATTTAAACTTTTGTTCTATCTCTAACGGTTTAAAAATTTCAGCTTGATATCTTTTTTCGTTTTTGAGTTATCGTGTTGACAGACAGACGGACAGACAACCGAAAATGGACTAATTAAGTGATTTTATAAACACCTATACCAAAATTTTGTTCATAGCATCAATATTTTTAAGCGTTACAAACTTGGGACTAAACTTAGTATACCTTGCATATTACATATATGCATGGTATAAAAATAACTCTCAATAATGTCAAATTCATTAAAAAATCCATGATTTGTATTATACGAATCATTAGCAGAGTTTTTAAACAAACTATTTTTTTAGAATTTAGTGGGTTTTGACTTAATTGTGATATGCCAGGTATTAGAAATGAAGGATACTTTTAAAATGTTTTCTAATCGTCTGAAAGTAATTCCACTGGGATAAATAGGATCCGATAACGAAAACCACTGGTTTAATTATTTATATCTTACGTACATACCTTTGAATATTTGTCTAAATTTCTACGAGATGGAGTTTCTTTTCCATAGTAAAAATCAACAATTTTTTTACCCAACTCTATGCTTTTGGAACTTCCTCGAGGTATATTTAGTTCATATGGTACAAGTACCTCTGGATTCAAAATGTCAGTTTGTATTGCACCATCAGGATTTCTTTTGGATGCATATACCATGCCATCCAATGTATTTGAACCAATAATCATTGGTACAGTATTTGCACGATTTTGCAGGTAATATAATTCAGGATCTTGATCAATGATTGTTGATTCTGATGGTATCGTTTCAATGATAGGACCACTAACACCTTCGTATTTAGTATCCTAAATTAACAATTTTTAAATAATTGCAACTCATTATCAGAGTTGTAGGTTGATCTGACTTTAATATCTAAAACTTAACTTCTTCGAGTTTTTTAAGGATGTTACAAAATATCTTACGATCATCTTGCTATGCAGAAAATTTCATTACTTTAACATTGATAATAATAAAAAAAGTAAAACATAATTGATACCTCAGCACAATATGGTCCTAAAGAAAGCAATTTATACTACATTGCGCATGATCACTAACGGATTAGATTCAAAAATTTTCTAATTATGTAACTCTAAAGAATTATATCATATGTATTGTAACTTACACTATACTTTTGAATTTGAATAAATGCTAAAACTATCTGCTCAGTTGTTAACGTTTTTAAATACTCATACGCTTCTTTTTCACTGTTTGTTTCTAGACCAGCAAAGGATACCAGTTTTGGAACAGCATACATAAATCTAATATTTGGATCGAATCCAATGAAACTTGTGCCTACAATACACCAATAAATATGAATAACTAAGTAAATCAATAATTTATTTCGAAAACTTACCGCTTTGAATAATGGCTTTATGGAAGAGTCCTTTAGCTGCGGGAGATACTACTAGAAAATGAGCTGATATAGCGCCGGCACTTTGTCCCCAGATAGTTACGTTATCTGGGTCACCATTGAAGCATTCAATATTGTTTTGAACCCATTTTAAAGCCGTTATCATATCTTTCAGCCCCAAATTACCTGGTACACCGAGCGAGTTATCTTCGATAATTAACCACCCTACGTATAATAGAAGTACATGAATTAATCACTACAATTGTTTTGATTTAAATTTATATAGCAAATAGATATGGCCATACAGGAACCTTCTTTTTCGGGCTTATAACAAAGCATGTAGATTTATTGCGCGAAAAACATCTAATCGAAAAGATGGATATGATCAAACGTCATGAATACAGTCTAACCCACGCATCAACCCTATGGCCAAAGACGTTTTGCGATTTTATTAATTATTCCAACAGTTTCATTTTGAAAATGATTAATTTTAGTCTAGTGAATTTCACGCGACCTAATCTTTTTTTTACAATTATGTCCATAGATCTAAACGCTTTTTTTAAGCTTGTACAGTACATTCTTTCTTCAGCGAAGCGTGGAATAATGATTATTCAGTATCGTTTTCTCCTATCAAAAAGAGTGTTCCTTTATGGTTAGCTAATAAGACGCCTTACCAAACACGCCCAATCTGTAATTGATGGTAACAAGTATAACATCTTCACTCATTAAATAATCGGGTCCATATAAATCAGCATTTCCAGAGCCACGATAAAAGCCTCCGCTATGAATCCAAAACATGACAGGTTTCTTTTTTATGCTTGGATCAGGTAGCTGCAGAAATATGAAATTTTAATTTTTTATACATTTTTATTTTCACAAAGATAATTTGAAATTTTTTTTAATATTTTAATTATGAAAACGCAGGACAATAATTCAATAAATTCACTTATCCCAGTACTTTCAAGTTACTCTAAGATCCACTGAAATATTCTGGCCTAAGTAGCACTCAAATAAAGCAAGTGAAAACAAACAATTGATTGAGTCAATTGTTGAAAAACCCTGTATAGAAAGTTTTGAATGTCAGTATTAGATCTATTAAATCAATTATTTATGATTTTCGAAAGTATTTGATGCTTGGGAAAAAATTTTTTAAACAAAAGTTTATTTTTTTACGAGGAAAATTTGTTTACATTTAAACTTTTGTTCTCTTTCTAACGGTTTACAAGATTGGTCCTACGGACCCAAGACCCAGTTGACCTGTGTGGCTCATTTACGAACTCAAGCTTAATTTTTATGCCCGCTATATATAAATTTCAAAGCACGCTCTAAATTTCAGCTTGATATATCACTCTTTTCGTTTTTGAGTTATCGTGTTCACAGTCGGACAGACAAACGGAAATGGACTAATTAGGTGATTTTATGAACACCTATTCCAAAATTTTGTTCGTATCATCAATATTTTTAAGCGTTACAAATTTAGAATTAAAATTCGTATAGGTGTCTTTATAAATATTTCATATATACAGATTATAAAAATTTCATTGAAATAGATTCATCAGTTTGAGACATTGAGAAACACTGTGTCATAGAAATTCATACGCTTTAAACTAAAAATCCGTCTTATCTGCATTCATATTTAAAACTAACCTTTGGTGTATAGACATTTAAATATAAGCAATCCTCGCTCCCAATGACTACATGTTCGTCGGTAAACGAAGGACTTCGATTTCCCTCTTGTGTAGCATCATGTATTCCACTCCATGGTTCTACTGGTTCTGTATCCTATATGTGAGATAAATCCAAATTAAAAAATAAAAAAAACTATAGAAGGCTCATTATTCATTATATTTAAAAAATTACCTTAAACCTTAAGTTTCCAACAGGTGGTTTTGCGTATGGTATTCCTTGAAAACTGTAATATGGGAAATTTTTATATGTGACTGTTTTCCTACCCCGTAATTTACCTAGTGGAGTGTCAATTATAACTTCAGCTCTCACATCGAGACTCATTTTTATTAGAGTACAATTTTAACTCAACAATTGTATCCAAAACTTTCAAATCTTTAAAAATTATCTACAACTTTTAAATCGTATCGACTATCGATTACTAGTCGTCGTAAACTTGATTACCTGTCTATTCAAATTCTATTTCGAACCAAAGTTTATATTTACAAAAACAAATAGAAATCATAAATTAGATCGTGAACCTAAAGTTTTGCAGGTCTGTACTAAGAAAAATTCAAAAATATGTATGTCTCCTAACGTTGGCACATAAAAGCATTTTTTCTGATAGTTTTGGTGGAACTTACACTTGAAGTTTCAAGATTTCAAGTTTTCTACCGTGAAGAAGAACCGTTTTCATTGGCAAAGAAAAGATAGTCTCGTCATTATTTTTAACCCCCGAACTTAAAAAGGGGTGTTATAAGTTTGATCTCTATGTGTGTGTGTCTGTGGCATCGTAGCGCCTAAATAGATGAACCGATTTTGATTTTTTTTTTTCAGTTGAAAGGTAATTTAATGGAGAATGTTCTTAGCTTTGTTTCAAGTGTGAGTTTAGGTTTCCTTACCCAAAAAATTGGCGATGATCGTCAAAACCAGTTCAGTTTGGAAAAGGCTTTAAGGAAAAAGGTAATTTAATGGACAGTCTTTTTATATATGTATCAAGTGCGAGCATTGGGTTCCGTACCCGAAAAACTTGTCGTGAGCTTTTTAAACTTTTTAAATTTCACTTGTTTAAAACTCTTATTTATCAAACTATTGCCATTTTATAATTAAATTCGTAATGTGGATGAAAGAAAAGCAATTGGGCGAAGACTAGGAACTATTCCGTGAATACCTACATAAAATCAATATATGATTTCTGTTAACGTTAATCGATTTAATTAACCCCCGAACTAAAAAAGGGTTGTTATAAGTTTGACCGCTATGTGTGTCTGTCTGTGACATCGTAGCGCCTAAACGAATGAATCGATTTAGATTTTTTTTGATATTTGATTATTCTTTTTGTGGTTTTCGACATTTCGAAGCAAATGTTGTACATTATAAAATAAATTTTTATTTTTATAATATTAAATTTAAAACCTTTTTAAATATTATTTATAAATTAAAATACCAACCATAAAATAATACCGTTTTGCAGAAATTTCTCTTATTTATGATAATAATTGCTCATAAAACATTATTTTTATTAATTCAAAAAAATAGTAAACTTTAGTGGACAGACACTGGACTAGGGAAATGAATGTTTTAATAAAACTCCTTAAGACACCCCTGTTCTAATTTTATAACAATAGGTAAATAACTATTTTATTTTACAACCAAAAAAATGCAAATAAATAAGTTCATTGTATTCAACTAGGAATTGAATCCGTATTTTGTTTATATTTTGAAAATTTTTCAAACGTACATTGACTTATAAATTTTGATCAATTCAAATGAACTATTATTAGAAATCATTATTCAATGTCTGCACAGTCACTTCTATTATTAACTTCTCAGAGGAAAATTCTTGTAATAATACATATGTATTCGAAATTATAATCGAAATTTTCAAACGAAACAGATCTCTACCATTCATAACCAGGACCTCGAAAATGTATTAAAACCACTTTTAGATTAATGTCTAATGAAAGCGTGATACCGATCTCGGATTTGTACCAAACGTTGTGTAAAATATCAAAATGTATTGAATAGATTGACAAAAGCGGCGCATAGAAAATGGAGCGTTTGGTGGAGGAAAAAAAAATTTATATTTAAATAGTAAACTTAAGAATGATGAATATTATGAATCACAAAGGTGAAAAATTTGTGCATGATTTTAATTTTACGCCAAATATGCAGCCCCCAAAAATGGGGGGCTAAACGAAGAAATAATTTACGCTTTCACTATTGAGCGAAATTTTAAAAATAATAAATATATGCAAACTATAAAATAATCAGAATAGTGATTTATTTTCTCACAGTTAATGAAATTAAGCCACTATTCTAATTGTAGTTTGTATATCTTCATTATTTTTAAAATTTCGCTCAATAGTAAAGTTTTCCCTTGTTGTCACGATTCACTGTAAATACCACAGCTGCCTTGATATGTATCAACGGGCAAATAGTTTGAAACTGATTTAACACACCGAAACATGTTCACGATTGGAAAATAAAATTGGATTCTGTACAAATTTTGGAATTTTTAATAATAATTGAGTTTCATAAAATTATTAGGTCTCTACAGCATTAGATCGTAGAAAACCCGATGCTTGGACCAGTGATCAGCGTGTCTTGACGATATATAGAGTTTTCATTTTTTTCGAAGAATAATATCATGTAATAAAAGAGTCACTAAATTAGCTGCTAATGACATTTTTCTCAGAAGATAGTAATTCTAGAGAGATAAAATTTCCATATCGCTTAAAACGCCCATAATTGTAGGTCCCTCCAGTGTCTTATAACCAGTTTTGACTGTAGTTCGATGCAGGAAATTAATTCAAAGCATTCTAATACCAAAAAAATGCTAATTAATGACTTTTAATAATATAATTCAAGAGAGTAGAGTTCCCATTGTATTCATAAATATTGAACTATGCGTCAGCAACAATACACTTTGTTATACCAACCTTGTAAAGGAAACTAATATCACCTATAAATTCATAACATTACCATATAATAATATTTTGTTCAAATTCTAAACACAAAAGTCCTTGCAAGTTATTCGGTCCAAAGTACCATTATCAAATTACATTTCAAATCTAACTTAAAACTCCTGAAATCAGTACCTAATCCTTGCGAATTAGACGCTTATGAAAGCATCTACATTCAAAAGCTGGGTAATGAAACAATGAACTTGGATAAAGGACCTATTCCAAATTCGGATTTAATAAAAATTTCAAAATCGAGGTTGAATTCTAAAATTGTTAATACGTTGTAAAAATAAATAATTTTTTATTTTCATGATTTATTTATAGTTTGTAATTTAAGTTTGATTTGTAATTTATTATTTTAAACGTCAAAAAATACTCGATAGGCTTGCGCAAGTATCATGCCCATTGGCCCAGCACTAGTCAGCTGATTGGCTGGCGCCAATGATATACAATTTGGCAGATACTGTGAACAGTATAAATTGTAAGAACACGAAAGTATCAGTGTGCACTGTGCAGTCCGCCACCAAATTAGCAAAGAGTAACATTCATAATAAGAGTAATCACGACTAGCTAATTCTTACTGATGATGACTATTTGGTAGGCGAAATACGTATTTATAAAATACAAAAAACTGATCTAGGAAATTGAGGCAAAAATCGAAATTTATTTCGAAATATCCTAGAGTTCTCATTTATTATCTTCGATAATATTTATATAGGATTAATTGTTTCACTCTATCCCAATTAGATAACAATATACACTACTTCAAGTCTTATTAAAAGCTGTTCAGAGTTTATTAGACTTATTCACATTTTCTTTTAAAAGCTTTCAAAAAAGACCATCATAGAACTTGAAAATTAAATTAAAAGTTTTTTTAGGATTGTTGTTCTGTCTCTTCTTACAAAACGAACTTTTATATAAAGTCTCTATGCCGATTCATATAAATAACGTCATTTTTATATATCCCCCTTTGTCTAATTTGAAAATTTTTAATGTTCATGTTTTCCGTAACTATTTCTTAATTTTTTCAAAAACCTGTACGCCAAGCAAGTCTTCATTTTCACGCGAATATATAGTTATTCCTGAATGCAAAAAAAAAAAACAAGTGAAAACAAACAATTCACTGAGTTAATTGTTGAAATACCATGCATAGACAGTGTTGATTACTCTATCATATAACACATATACTTGATTCCAAAAAAACCGCCACAGTTAAAACATCTAAGCGTACTCATCATATGTTATGTTATAATAGTAACACTTAGAATGTTTTAAAACGAGCATTTTTTTTTTGACATAGAGAAACATACATGTCACACATACGTAATTGATATACGCATATAATACATACTATACAATTTTCACTCTCACGGGTAAACAGTGATGTTTACGAAAAAATATATCAAACAAAATTTGTTAATTTTTTTATAAGGAACATTTTTTATATTTAAATTTTTGTTCTATCTCTAACGGTTTACAAGATGGGTCCTACAGATGCAAGCCCCAATTGACTTATGTAGCTCATTTACAAACTTGACCTTACTTTATATGTCTTCAGCACGCTATAAAAATCTTAGCTTAAGGTAGTACCAGCATGAAATCACTTCTCGACAGATTTGGCCGAATTTTTTTTCTCGGGTTTATAATAGCTTTATTTATGAATTCCTAAAATTTCATAATTTTTGACCGTTTAGATCGCGAGATATTTAAAGACAAAGTTCGCGATTTTGAGGGTCATGTCCCATTTAAAGCATGTAAAATGTCCGGTCTCTCTCCTATTTTTTATGATATTATTATATATTGAAGAAAAAGTAGAAAAAAATGTTTATACAATACAATTCTAAAAAAAAAATTTAGAAATTAATTTTCACTTTCGAGATATTAATTTTGACGTAAATTGATCGAAATTGGGACGTTGGCATAATTATTTCCCATTTTAAACGGTCAAAATTTCTGAAACTTTGGGAATTAATAGTAAGCATTATTAAATTCTTAAATTTAATTTTTCGTTAAATTCTGTCGAAAAAAAAATTGTACCATTGCTTTAACAGAGAAACTGCAAATACCATGCTGGAACATCCTTAATATCTTTTTTCATTTTTGAATAATCGTGATGACAGACGGACAGACAGACAGACAACCGAGAATGGACTAATTAGGTGATTCTATGACACCTATACCAAAATTTTTTTCGAAGCATCAATATTTTTAAGCTTAACAAACTTGGGACTAAACTTAATATACTATGTATATTTCATATATACATGGTATAATATGTATATTTCATATATACATGGTATAAAAAAAGTGGCAGTTGTATTCTTTTTCTACTGTGATATAGGAAGGAGAGTAAGGCACGACTTTGATTTTAAAAATATTAAGCATTTATGTAGTATTTCGTTCGTATTTATTTCGTGCAATGCACTTGGGTGCAAAAGAGACGACACTATAATTTCTGCTATTTCGTTGACACATTTTGTGAATTCTCTCGTTTGAGTTGAGTATCCTTAGTGTCCATGGTATAGGGTATAAAAACAAAGTACATGTTCTTACCTTTCTTTAACACCATTTACGTCATAGATCTGCAACCAATGAGTTCAAAAAAAATGTAGTAAGGCCAGTTTTAATCAAAATTTAATAGTATTTTGTTCGTTACAATGTTTGCCATAAATTTTATAACTTTCAAGATATTTGGGAAAACGGGAAAACTTATATGTAATAACTACAACTGTTTTTCTTAACTTTTTATTGTACCTTCATAAATAAAAAATTTATGCAGAAGATTATCTGATATTATTAATTTGATCATAAAAGGTTAAATACATGGTGTTTCAACAAAAGCTTTCATTTTTTTACGAAAAACGATTACGACTAGGAGATTGATAATAAAAAGCAATATCTGAAAAAAAAGGTTACCGCTCTTTATGCAAGATATTCTGTAGCGAAATTTTTCATCAATTTACATATGATTGAATAATACATTTATTGTAGGATTCTTACACGGCTCGGAAAGTTGGAGTAAAATTTAAGGTTCCTTTGAATCCAATAACTTGGAAATTTTTTTAATATCTAAGTTTCCTTACAAGGTATTGTTTACTATTGTGGTTAAGAACTTGTGGAGACATACTGTATAGTTTGGTAACCATCTCGTTAACCATTTAAAATATATAAAGTAAGAAGAGGTTTATGGATGACCTTATGTATAAGACAAAGAAAGAGTCTTCAGACAATGTATTGTGAGTGATTCTTGCGTAATCATATTATTTGATCTGCAGTTGTATATGTGTATACATGAAGACAGCCGGTCAGTCTCATCACTTGAAGTTTTACACAAACGATACAGCGTGAAACACACACAGTACATTCCCTCTTTGATTTATACATAAGAACGTCCATAAAAACTCATCTTACTTCATATATTTTAATAGCTAACGAGATGGTTTAATAATAACGAAATGGAATTTATATATTATTTGTCTAGCCTGTTTTTCTGCCCCTCCACGAGATTTGCCTTATTCCTTTACATGAAGGTTATAGAACTTCCTTTATCAATTTTCATTATTTACCTCTCATTTTAAAGCTTATTGTGGCTAACGACGACAACTAGATTTGGTTTTCAAGATATAATTTTGTTCAGTATATAATTTTTATATCATATAGCGCTATCATGCACGCTTTTTGAAGCGTATATCTGCCGTAATATTCGCAGGAGGAAAAAATCTCTAGAAGATTTTGATACTATTTTTAAACAACTATTAAAAAATAATCCACCAGTGGCCTGAGTGAAAACAAATTTTCATTGAAATTGTAATTTTCATAGAAAAACTCCGTAGTTCTTTGAGATTAAAGAAAAATAGGACGCAATTTAAAATGAAAACTCTTATTGAAAGACCTGTTATGATCGAATTCTAAAGTTTTGTGGGAATTGTCTATTAAATGAAAAAAAAAAAAAACGTTTAGACTTAGTCACACGATGGTTCAACCGTTCGTTTTTTAACGTATGTTTTAGGAATTCATTGTGTTAATAAAATAGATTTTGCCATACAGACATCAATTTCAACATACGTTGGAAATCCGTTTACACTATGTAATTCTAACAAACGTTCGTTGAAAAAAACGTGCGTTTAAATCAATGGTCGTTTGACCTGAGCCTTATATGAATGAATGAATGAAAACAAAATTGAAACAAATCACAAAAAGAGAACATTTTGTTTATTTAAATATATATGAAAATGCACAAACACATGTCAATGTCAATGTCAATGTAAATAGATGTGACGTGTTCTAAAGCGATAGGGCAGTATTTATTACATTACATTTTACATACAATTACATATTTTTATTTTTTTGTTTTTGAATACTGCAGTCAATTACTTTTTTTTTTAATTACATGTTTTTTATGATATCAAAAAAGAATTATTTTGTTGTTACATTATTTTAATTATAATAATAATATTTTAAAAAATAATTATAATAATGATAAGAATAATTAATTAAAAGATCGATTTGATGATTTAAAAAAAAAATTTGAACGTGGTATGAAAGTGTCGTCATGCATTCAAATCATCACATAACCAAAACAGAGAACTGAAAAATATTACAGATGAAAAGGTTGGTTTTTTTTTATTAATAGTAGTTATGTAAATACAGTCAAAATCGGTAATAGCGACATCGCTTATAACGACCAATCGGTTATTCATAATAATTAAACTGTTTATAACGTCCAAAATATAGAATTTTTAACGTTATAAAGCAGTAAGGTCTTACCCACGAGACTACATGTTGTAAATGAGAATTATTCACTTTTTTTTTCATATTCAAGGAACAACTAAACGAATTTTTATCTACAATATACTCAACAGAAGTTTTAGCCGTAATTATTATGTTAATAGGGGTTCATTTGGTGTCTGGCTCTTGGCCTACAATAATTCTCCGAAGATAACCGAAAGTTTGGTCATCGAAACACAAGTTGAGTAAGGGATGGTTTGCGGCAGCTCAATCCGTCACACGACTTTACCTACATTAATTATGTTAACCATCCAGCCTTTATCCAGATCTGAAAATATTTATAAATATCACGTCATTTTGCGTCTTCATTTATGCAAATAGGGTTGAAATAATCTGCTTCCGCTTGTGCAAATGACACTAAATTTACATCTACCCAATAGGTATTAGTAAATGCCTTTTAAGCAGGCGTTTATTTGGTCATTTTTGCCCTGTTTGGATCATTTAAAATTCAAAAGACATAACTTATGCTGTATTTTGTCACAGTCTATTAAAGCTGGTTAGCTGGCGATTTGTTAAATGTAATAACGAACACTCGAATATAAGCTACAAAAGATTTAGAAAGGTCTACAGATGTATTGAATATTATCTGGTAGACCTTTGTTCTTTCTAAATTCTCTCTATATAAATTTTCTTGATCTGGTTTGGGTTTTTTTTTTTGTACTTTTCACGTAATCTGAAAGTATTTACTGCTTCATATTACATATCGTGCTCTCACTTGATACATAGCCCGTTGACTATTAGTCAAACATAAAATATATGTCATCCGTTGACCATTTGTCGTAACATAAACCCATAAACTATAAGCCATATAACTGAAAAGGAACTATGGATAGCTGACAACTCTCTTCTTTTAGTTTTCCTTTGTGGACATGATTCGTTTATATTTTTCACAGATTTATGTATTTGAAGAGTCTAGCCGAACCTTTTGCTTTTCCAGCTTGTTTTTTAACGACCGGGCTGTTATTTTTCCTCGGAGAAGGATGTTTTTTTTTTTTTATGAAACAGTTACAAAATTAGCATCTAGTGATACTTCTCTTAGAAGAAAATTATCCCAAAGAGATAAAGTATCCATAAAGCTTATCAGGACCAATGGCATTATTACCGGTTTTGACTGTAGTAAGTAGTAATAGATACAAACAAACATTAATATTTTTAAACACTGCTATATCAATTATATCATTAAATTTAAACTACTTGTTGTCTATTTTTTTTTTTTTTTTGTAGATCTGATCAATTACATAATTAAATTTTTTTTATTAAACACTTGAAACATTCAAATATTCATTGTTATATAATTTTTATGTGTTTATATTGGATTCACATTTATATTTATCACCACTTTATGTTTTATTTTTATTTTAAATTCACTTAAACACGGGGGGACGCTGCGCATATCGAAAATTAAAAACAAATATAATATCGTTTTGGAGTGTCTTGTCTTGTCATAAAGCATAAAACAATAATTGATTTAATATTTTTTTAAATCAATAATAATTAAATTCATTGGAATCATATTATTTTTGATTGATTTCATATTTTTTCATTTGATTGGTGCAAACTATTTTGTATTGTTTTATTTTTAGATTTGTTACGTTTATTTTATTTTATTATCAACTTTGTTTTTTTATTTTAAACACAAAATTGTTTTAAATTTAACCATCTTCTTTTGGAGGTGTGAACCAACCTGAAAATTTCAATTCAATTAGTATGTAAAATAAAGTCATTGTGGCAATAAAAATCAACTTTCAAACGACCTGGATTTTTGTGTTTTTAGAGTATTCGTTACCTTTTTTATTTAAAAAAAAAAATAGAGGACAAAAATATTTAGAATTTCTTGGTACCGTTCGTACACCAAATTTGCCAAAAATCAGATATGAGTAAAATCGAAAAATATTAATCCAGTTAGACAGTTTCCTATACAGAGCTGTTCAAGCTATACGACACGGAAGATTATGACTAACTGGAGCGATATTAACAAAAATTTTCTTTCAGGAATAGATGGAGGGTTATTGGCCGTACATTTTAAAATTATTTTCGTAAGATGCAGAGTGACCGGAAACGCAGAATGTATCAAAGTCTTTTTTTAAAAAATGGAACATTCTGTTAATATTTCATTTTCAGGTTCTACGATCAAAATAAAGATGTTTTTCATTAAGGTTTACTTCACTTAAACTTCACGGTTTAATTGAGTTTCTTGTCACAACTGTGAATAATTGAATTACGTATACAGGTTGTCCCAAAATTATGACTTAAGAATTACAAGTTTTAAACGATAATAACTTGTTTAACTTAAATACAACACAGGGTTTATGTCAACAGCAGATGTAAATTGTTATATCTGATAATATCTGATTATACCAGTTTTGTAAGAATAATTTATTTTCTAAATCATTTTAGTACTTACCATTCTTTTCATGTATTTGTACAAGAGATTTGAAGGATTGCTGTGCACGTGCAAGACTATATTGACCTTGAGAACATACTTTTGCTGTACCAAACTGAATGCGGGCTTTACCTTTAACCAACGTAGCACTTATTTGCATGATAACAGCTTCAACTGTATATGCACTAGACCATCCTTGTTTTGTTAATAGTTCCATGCAAATAGCGCCACCAACTAATACATAGCCACCTGTATCAAATTAATAAATTTAAAAAAATTAATTTTTAAATCTTCCATAACACAAGTTACCAAAAGATAACAATACAAAATAAAACCTTTAAATTTTTGCTTTTAATTTGATGGCTTCATGTGAAGTGCTCTTCCTAATAAATTTTGCCTGACTGAATTTGAATCTAACGTCAGAATTGCACTGTCGGCAAAATTTGAACTTTGTCGTAACAAATTACCTAGTTCTACATGGTTGCAGTGTTTTTCCAAAATAAAATTTCTTGGCTTTTCCAGATGAATAATTCAAACACTCCCTGTCCAAATTACTACTTTTAAATATCTTTGAAAGAAAGTTGGAACAGAAAACTAATTTATGTAATAATACACGTGCTAATTAAAATGAGGAGGTCATCTAAAAATTTGCCTACATTGAAAGTGTATTTAAATACTTCTAGGATTAGGATTCATCAAACAATGTTAAAAACAATTTTTTTTTTGTCTCAAAACTTATAAAAAACATGTTCCGATTATTTTTAACGACATTCGATTAATATTAAGCGAATCTTTCCACGTAAAAATTAAAAAATTTCTTAATAATTGGACTGTTTATCTTAGTTTCAAAAAACTATTTTAGATTGAAAAACTACGAAAATTCAATTTTTGGGAGTGTCGATGTGCTACATGATATTTTTCTTGAATAAGATTAAACATCCAAATTTTCGCTTATTCTTCCAATATGTGTTTAACAATGCAAAAATATAGCTACAAGTAGTGTGGGCAATTTTTTTAAATTAAGTAAAAAAAAATATTTTCTATCATAATTCTTAACATACCTGAGATAATAGGATAGACGACTCTTACAAATGGTGGTTCAAATGGATAAGTTTCTTTGAACAACATATTGAGCAGAATTGAATCTTTCCCTTCTTTCTCTTTTAAAAGTGCTAGATCATGACTGAGTGGACTGTCTGGATCGACGGCCATCAATCTAATATTCCATTCGTATATCGAATCATTTACTAATTCAATTGAATACATGTTATTTTTAAACGAATCTGAACGATATATATCACGTAATTCTTTCATCAGTCGATCTGTTGCTTGAACGGAGCCGGATACCGAACCCTATACATAAACAAAATCAAATATAAAATCTATCCATTTTGTTTTACCTAGATTAATAACTTTTCAGGATGGATTATGGCGAAAAATCTATGTTTAATAATAGAAAAACGATTTAAATCGTTGTGTTTGATGAAATATTGTCATCCAACAATTAAAAAAGGACAAGCTATTAAATGATGGTTTTACGAGATTTTCCACATTTTATACAACAAATATTTAGCAGTTTTATGACATTGTAGATTGACAAAACCCAAAGGATTGGTTGACAACCAATTCAGTTACAAGATACGCAGAGATGTTTATTAATTTAAAACAAGTCTCTTCATCCTTGAAAGTTATTACTCTGAGTAATTTAAAATGAGGCACTCTACCTATACATACAATATCATAAAGGCGATGAATTTTTAAGAACAAAAATTACATAAATAGATTATTATATTTCAATTGTTCAAAAATCACTTGCTTCCACTGTAGATTTGTTAAAAAAATGTACGGGTGTATTTTTATAATATCGGATCATTTGAAAAAAGAGAACTCCAAATATCTTAATTTTATTGCGATTGACAAAAATATGTTTATATACTTATTTTTTTGTTAACAGAAAAAAAAGAGATTTTTGACACTTTCGAAGAACTAGTGGAACTATCACAGTAAGGAATAGGAAACAATGACTCATCTCCTTAATCATTACCAAATTCTTACTATAAGAAGGCTGGCTTGTTTGGCTTCACCATTCTTTGATAACTTGTACTTATAATTTGTCGACGTCTCTTCTGCTATTCTTGAAAAGCTCCAAATGATTCAAGAAAATGAATTCTTTATGAGGTGATCCTTCCTCAATTACTACAATGCATTTAATGACTAAATTTGATCCACCCACATTGATTGCAACTTAGGCTAGCCTAACCTACATTCTCAAATATTATTTTGCATATAATTAATTATATTAGACACAGAGAAATTCGTGAAATAACGCCTTCGGTAAGTCGCGAAATATTCCCCTGAGCATACATATTCCATTCTTAAAGAAAACCTTGTATTTCATTCTTAAGCGCGTATCCAACTAAACTGGACCAAAAGTCTTTAAACAAAGCTGAAATTTTTCTGTTTCTTTTATTCGCAGGTGAGTATTTCCGAAAAAATCAAGAAGAGAACAAATATAAATAACTTTTTAGTTATTGCCTTTTTGTTTGTTATTCAACATTTATAAAATCTCGAGGATTCGAAAAACATAGGGATCTTATCATATACATATTTATAAATAAACTCTCCCCGTACTTCTTACGCAAAAACTTGGATTTACAAATAGTTTCGATAGTAAACAACTTAATCTCATCAACCCGCTTACTTAAAAAAATATATCGAATTATGATTTTATGATCAAATGTCCTTAAATTAATTATATTCAGAAATGAGTCAAAATAAATTGTAGAAACAATTAAAATTAAACTTTTTTTAAATTTCAATTAACATTTTAATTGGTTAATGATTAATTGTAATGCAAATTTTTGAATTAATGTCCAACTTTGAATATAATCAATTTAAACAACAAAAAAGTCGCTCAATATTATTTTAGTGGACAATAAGTTTGAATAAAATTTACTTTTAAATAATCTCTTCGTTGATTTTGTCGTAAACGTTCCAATGTAGCTAAATGTTCAACACCCATTTCATCTTGTTTGGTACGCGGAGCTACTTCTTCCATATCTAATTGTAAGTCTTCTTCAACATCCTCACCATCGCCATCGCTGTCTTCATCTTCGTCTTCTTCGTCATCGTCAGCACTAGCAGGATCAACATCACCAGTCCCACTATCTGTATCCATGTGCTCTACATCGGAACTTAATCTGTGTGTATACGTTTGCTGTTGGTGTGGATGTGACGATGTAATGGAAGAATGTGTTCCTGAGGTGGGCAGAGTCAGTCGGTCTATGTCAGGTGGTTCAGGCACTGAATGCAAGCGACATAATTCACGTAACAAGATCGCTACTTGTTGAATAACGTGATTATCTCGCCCTTCTGTATTACTTAAAACCTGCACTGCGTTGGTAATACTTGTTTCTTCACTTTCAGCGAACCATACTGGAGGTGTCGAAGGATACGTTTCCTGTAATAATATCAATTATATACATTCAATATTTTTTTTAATATTTGCTCTCCTTTAATATGAAATTGATAAACCTTCTAAAGTTCAGTACACTCAGCAATAAATTATCACAGGGTGCTTTACAATTAGGGTTTTTTCACATTAAGAGAGAATGTGGTATCTTTTTAAAGAGAAAAATATAGTTCTTTAAATAGTAGTATACAGTGGACCACCGGTAATCCGGCAAACGTTTTTCACGGTTGTGTCAGACTATCGAGTTTGTCGGATAATAAAGAGTACCTTGTTGTTCGACAAATCACAAATCCAATGATAAGGTTCTATATGTTATACTCTGAGGTACAAATCATACTTCAATACAAAAACAATAGTCGGATTACAGGGGGTGTCGGATTAACTAGAGTCCATTGTATTGGCTTAATTATACCATGCATATATGAAATATACATAGTATATTAAGTTTAGTCCCAAGTTTGTAAAGCTTAAAAATAATGATGCTAGGAAAAAAATTATGTCATAGGTGTTCATAAAATCACCTAATTAGTCTATTTCCGGTTGTCCGTCCGTCCGTCCGTCTGTGGACACGATAACTCAAAAACGAAAAAAGACATCGAGCTGAAATTTTTACAGCGTACTCAGGACATAAAAAGTGAGGTCAAGTTCGTAAATGAGCATCATAGGTCAATTGGGTCTTGGGTCCGTAGGACCCATCTTGTAAACCGTTAGAGATAGAACAAAAGTTTAAATGTAAAAAATGTTCCTTATCAAAAATTAAACAACTTTTGTTTGATCACTGTTTACCCGTGAGGGCGCCAATTAGGCGGAAATTTTATAATATGTACTATACTTGATTATCAGTTATGTATGTGTCACATGTTTGTATGTGTTATGTGATAAAGAAATCAACACTGACTATGCATGGTATTTCAACAATTAACTCAGTCAATTGTTTGTTTTCACTTGTTTTGAGTTGTATTCAATTTATTTTGAACCTTATAAACAGTGAGACCTTAGCCACAGCACTAACTAAATAACAGTGCTGTCAACTTAAGTATGAATTAATCACCAATGATTATTTATTATGTTAATAGGGGCTCATTTGATGACTGTTTTACTGAAGTCATCTATGTCCCAATGAAAATGAAAGTCCGATCTTCATAATATAACCTGATTACCAAAAGATCGAGTTATGGATTTTTTTTTATCGCGATTATATTAACTGACTTTTGTTTCTGTGTTTAATTTAAAAATTAATGTACTTTCGCTAGAGACTTGAGAGATCGCAGTGATTTTTCATAATATGTACACGTATGTTAGTCAAGTGACAATACAATATGTATTGACATAAAACAACTTGTTAGAAGCGATGAAGAACTGTATTGCTTCTTCCTTCTCGCTATCCCTATCCCTATATATTATAAATGTGAAAGTAAGATTGTTTATTTGTTTGTTTCGCTTTCCGCAAAAACTACCGAATGGATTTGAATGAAACTGTACAATAATATAGCACATACATCAGAATAACACATGAACCATAATTTATAGATATTTGTTTTTAATTAAAAAAAAAATTAAATTAAGTCTATTAGACGAGCATCATTTTGAGCATAAATAAGAAATTTCTGTAAAAAATGGTGAACGAGATACTATTCATGATACACTCAATGAATCAAGACATTATCATAACATTTTTTTTAAATTGAAATCTTTACATATATTTACATTCCCTGCCCTTATTTCGAGTGTTATGGGATAAGTGAGAACAAGAGAGGTGGAGGCTATAACGAGGTTTGCTTTTACTTTCAAGTCCAGCGAAGCGGCGGTAATCAAGCTAGTATTTTGATAAACATACGTTTTTAATTAAAAATTTTAAATAAAAAATAAACAATTTGCCCTAATTTGCGCTCTTACGGATAAAAAATTATGTTTGCGAAAAAATGTTTTAAACAAAAGTAGTTTATTTTTTTTATAAGTAACATTTTTTACATTTAAACTTTTCTATCTCTATTTCTAACGGTTTACAAGATGGGTTATACTGGCCCAAGGCAAAATTGTTGCTCATTTACGAACTGAAACTCACTTTTTAAGCCTTGAGCACGCTATAAAAATTTCAGCTTGATATCTCTTTTCGTTTTTGAGTTATCGGTTTGACAGGCAGGCGGATCAACGAACACCCAGAAATGGACTAATTAGTTAATTTTTCGAACACCCATATCAAAATTTTGTGTGTATCGTCAATATTTTTAAGCGTTACAAAAATTATAGTATTCCTTGACATATATTTCATATATACAGGTATAAAATTTTTTTAGTATAATTCCTACGTTAAAAGTATAAATTGGGCGTACTCGATAACTATTAGGTGAACTTATAGTAAGAATGCATAAAAGCTCTCCACTCTAAAATTAAATTAAAATTTTTTAATTAAATTATACATTACAATTAAAATAATGATTTTATACTTTTTAGTACGGTTTAAAATAGAGGTATATTACAATTATATTTTATTTAAATTTTTTTAATAAAAAAATCACCAGTAGCTCTTAGTGGCGTCTCTCAGAGGATAATTACTTGTAAGAGATAAAATGTATAGTCCCGTTCAGAAAAATCCCGCCAATCTACAAAAAAAATTCATCTCCAAATTCGATTTCGAGTGTTGGGTGTATTTTAGTCAAAACTATTCATATTAAATAAAACAACTGAAAACAAACAATTGACCGAGTTAATTGTTGAAATACCATGCATAGACAGTGTTGATTACTCTATCACATTACACATTCATACATGTCACACATACGTAACTGATATACCCATATAATACATACTATACCTACAATTTACGCCTAATTTGCCGCCCTCACGAGTAACCATTGATGTTTACGAAAAAATGTTTCGAACAAAAGTTGTTTATTTTTTTATAAGGAAGTTTTTTTACATTTAAACTTTTTTTCTATCTCTAACGGTTTACAAGATGGGTCTTATGGGCCCATAGGTCAAGACCCAATTGACCTATGTTGCTCATTTACGAACTTGACCTCACTTTTTACGTCCTGAGTACAGCGTAAAAATTTCAGCTTCATATCTTTTTTCGTTTTTGAGTTATCGTGTTGGCAGACAGACGGGCAGATAACCGACAAAGGGCCTAATTAGGTGATTTAATAAACACCTATACCAAAATTTTGTTCATAGCATTAATATTTTAAGCGTTACAAACTTGGGACTAAACTTAGTATATCTTGCATATTACATATATACATGGTATAAAAAGTGAACACAAACAATTAACTGAGTTAATTGTTGAAATATCTTATATAGAAAGTTGAATGTCAGTGCTTGTATTATTTTTAATAAATTAAAAAATTTTAAAAACCAACAGAAATATGGCTGTCATTTTGGTTTTCGAAAAATTTTCTATAATTTTTTATGGGGATGTTTCACAAGACCAGTAGTTAAAGCTACCTGCAAATTTTCAATTGACTATCTTAAATAGTTTTGGACAAAATGGGCACCAAATTTTTGTTCTAATTTGCGTCCTTACGGGTAAACAATTATGTATACGAAAAAAATGTTTCAATTAAAGGTTTTTTATTATTTTATAAGAAACCTTTTTTATATTTAGTGCTAGCTCTAACTGTTTACAAGATGATTATGATCTTGGATCCTATGGAGATGGACCCAAGACCCAATTACCAACTTCATCTCACTTTTAAGCCTTGAGCATGCCATAAAATTTCAGCTTGATATCTCTTTTTGTGATCACGAGCGAGCGAACAAACAAAAGAAAATGGACTACTTAGGTGATTTTATGAACACCTGTACCATAATTTTGTTTGTAACATCAATATTTCTAGCCGGGACTAAAATTATTACACCTTGATATACATTTCATATATACAAGGTATAATAATTATAATTCAAATAAAATACCCATTATTATTGTGGGTGGTATGGTTCTTTCTAAAAATCTTCATGTACCCAACCACTGTTGGAAAAATGGGCGTCTGGTCCATTCGAAAGTTGGTCGTTAATTTTTATGGAATAAATAAATGAGGAGGGGGGGCATCCTATACTTATTTCAATTTATTAATTTTATAACATTTCTTCTTAAGATCAACAATTTCAAACAGAAATGCTTTTATGAAGGATAAACACAAAGGAGATAACATCACATAAACTCAGCTGTTCAGTTTAAAAGAGGAGAAATTCGTTATGAAAATATTTCATCAATTAACTTTGAACTGAATATTGTTTAAAATTATTGAAATGTATAAATATTTTTCAATTATCAAAATATTCCATATTATTTACTTTAGTCAAAAAAAAAAATACAAAAGATTATTATCCTGTAAATGAATTTGGGATAGTACAGTTACCATTACCAGTGAAACCTAAGAACGTACTACAATACTAAATACAGCACTTTTGATACATAAGTAATAAAATATTTAAGACACCTGAAAGTTCTATTGTTATAATATAATGATGAGATACAACAAAAAAAAAACAGGTAGGCAGATGGATCCATTACAGCGCACTGTCCAATCATTATGAACACAAGAATACAAGAAGTTATTATCAAATCAGAATCTCAAATCAAATATTTGATAATTATAAAATTAAATGCAACAATATTAAAAAAAAATATTTCCTATCATGATTCAAGTTTCAATGTTTACTTTTTTGAATAAAAAACTAAATGAACTCAAGGTCATTATATATCGCTTAATAAATTTAATTTAAGCTAAAATTGGTGTAAAGCAATCAATACAGTAAAAATTAAAATAAAAAGTAATTATGAAGTCCAACAAAACAATAAAACTATAATTTAATCATCCATCATAATAAAACTGTTTTGATAAAAACTTGAAAACATAAACATACAAAACACAAAGATAATGAAATGTTACCAATAAAATTAAAATAAATTAAAATTAATTTTCATAAGCCACTTACTGTAATGTTAGCATGGATTTCATATTTTTTACCACTTTTTCCTATAAATCTACAACTGAGTTCATCTACACTAGCTGACATGATTTGAAACCTTTCATGATCTTTTGGGAATATTGCTTCTAGTGTCTTGATTTCTAACTTTAATGTATTTAAACACGCCATTAGAATAATATTTTTTAAATTAAATTATTAATAATACTATTCCAAATCAATCATTTAAACTAAGAAAAAACACATTCAAAACACAATAACTAATTATTAATATGAATGGCAGGCCAAAAACAGATACATTATCAGTCTCTGCATAAAATGGCCGACTGTCGACTGCCAAGCAAAATCTAAAGAAAAGAAACTGATCACAGTGTTACCAACATTATTGACGTTTCAATACAGTCATCACTTGCATTTATTTATTTTTATTTTGTATAATTTTTATTAATATTATTATTTTTAATTAATACATTTTTAATAATTTTATTTCATTAAGATGTAATGATTTTTATGTTTTAAATTTTGACTGAGTAATATTTAATTTTAACAATAGTTATCAAGCTGTAGAATCATGCGAAGAGCAGGCGTAATAAATTTATTAACTTTTATTAAAATACAATTTAATTTTTTATTTTTAATCAATCATGAAATATTTATTTTGTTTTATATATTTACATTTCCTATCAATTTTTAATATTTTTTATAAACATTTGATAAAGTGATAAGGTATAATTTCACTAAGCTTTATTTTGGTTAAAGCGCGTATGCATTTTCCATCAATTTTCCATTTTCCGACATCTGTGGCACTGGTACCTAGGATTTAGTTATTCGTGTACGTTGCCAACATAAATATTTTTGACATTTATATTTAAAATTATACAGGGTTGGTTCACAAAAAATTAGACGAACAAATTATGACAAAAAAGTTTTGCCATTCATACAACAGGCAATTCGCTGGCTGGAATTAAGAATACCTAATTCAAGAGCCGGAGTATTTTCAACGTGAACAAAAAAAATTTGTATAAAAATCCTCGATTTTAAATGTTCAACTCTAGCCAGCGCCGGTTTCTTATTAGTATACAGAGTGTTCCAGAACAACCACATGGAGGAACTAAACAACCGATGTACAAATTATTTCGATACTTTCAAATTTGACTGATTTTTAAACGTTTTATGTATATACCACAAGTTCAGTTAATTCATTCAAATGAATGATTTATGATGCTCTACATCGTAGACACTTATTTACAATCTATACATTACCTTTGTTAGAATAATGCGCAAAATTAAAAAAATGCTAATAAAATCAATAAAAAATTTATACAATATCAAAATAATTTTAACGAAATTTTTGACGAAAATATAGGAAAAAAATTTATAATATAATTATTTCAATTCAGACATTTCTAATATAATTATTTTTAAAGCATATTTATAAGAAACGACAAAATTTATTAATAGGTTCTTATAGCACTCGAAGAAATAAGGGGAAAAACAATACAATTTTTGGAAAGATTACTTTAGTTTTCGAGCTATCTTTTGTATATCTAATCTACAATAATAAAAAAATTTTAACTTTCGGTATCTCGTAAATTAAGCGATATTACGAAAAATTTTATATTTGATTTGATGTCCTACTCTTCGAACTAAAAGTAAAAAACTATATAGCATAATATTATCACTTAATTGAGTCTTTTATTCACACCAAATTTTCATGAAACAATCTGTATATCGACAAATGGGACAAAAAAAGTATGGATATACAAAAAAAAAAATAATGTTAACAACATTGATAATTTAACTTTTGAAAAATAATTTTATAATTGATTGTGAACGAACGAAGAGATTTGAAGGAAATTTATTCCGTTTGTTTGATCGGTAGTAACCTTTGTTTCAGCCAGTATGCTTTTGGTATCTGAAAGAGCTTCAATTCGTTAAAGATCTAAATCGATCCGGAGACAAGGAAAATGGAAATGTTCATGTCAATTCATTGCATGTCGATTGGCTTAAAAGTACGTTCACATATACCAATGCAATCGGCATGTTCAAAACATACTTCAATGCCAACCGAAAACTTCCTAAGATTATGAAAATTACCTTTTCATCTAAAAAAATCTCTTAAGTCTACGCAGTTCTTGTTTATCTTTTAATTGTTTATCTTAGCGATTGTCAGATCTTATAATTTAGAGGAATTCGTAAGCTAGGCAGAAATGGGTATTCCACCTAGTTCTTTATTACAAATGAGGTGAAAATTGGGTAAAATCATAAACTTCTAACTAACTTAATAAATAAAGTTTATTAGATATCAAACATAATAAATCTACACATACAATTATGTTAATGCTTTATCAGCTATTGCACATACGTTTATTTTTTAGATCTATTATAATAAAAAGTTTTAATTTCATACTATTTAAAATAAAAAAACACTTCAACAATAAAATCAATACAAATGCAAAACAATTAATATAAAAAAAATCTTAAATAGGTACTATTAATTATTCATTTCGAAGTTAAGGGAATGGTCCAAAACTTTTTAAATCTAAATCATCATCGGTTGTTCTAATAAAATACGGTTTATATAATCGATTTCTTTTAGGTTTTCTTGTTATTGTAATATTTGCTGTTGTAGATGGTGTTGATGTATTCAAATTGTAGGTTTGTGTTTGATTTTGGAATGATGCACGTAGATGTTGTGGTATTGAATTCTGATTGACATGTACTAAATTCGTATTTAATACTTCACAATCGATTTTGACTAATGTTATATGATTGTTTGGTGTTGAAAACGATTCTGAAATCAAAATATTTCTTATTTAATTTACTCTTGCAAAACTGTGACCCTACTTGTGAAAATGGTGCAGAATGATCGATCTCATTCTTCACGGGAAGGTGTACCCAACTGTTCTCCTCCCGGGTCTTAATGTTGTACGGAGGGGTCAAGGATCGGAGATCTTTGTGATGCGAAGATTTATGAACCTAGAATAAAGGAATCGATTCCTCTTAGTCAATATACGACGGTTATTCAAGCAGAAATCTTCGCCATGCTGAGAGGTGCCCAGATCGATAACATGAGAGGTAACAGTGGTGCACATATCAGCATCTTCTCAGTTGATCAGGCCTCCCTTGGGGGTCTATGAGGCGCCAAGAATCCAATCGAGGATAGTCTATGAATTTATCGAGAAAGTGAATATCCTGGCATTGAATTACACAATCAGGCTAATCTGTGTACCGGGTCATTCTGGCGTTAAAGGGAATGAAGCAGCGGACGGTCGTCTCAAACGCCTCTTTCATCTGAGCCATTCATTCCTATAGCAAAATGTTCCGTAATTTATCGAATCAAAGAATACTACGAAAAGCTTAATTTGATTACTGGAACTTGGCGCACAGTTGATAAAGGTAGCGGGACTCTTGGCAAGGCACTGTCAATTGAACGATCATCTTCATAACATGAAGATTTCTTATGATCCCACTTGTAGGGCCTGTATAGAGGACGCCGAAACCTTCATAAATGCTATTCATAATATTTGCACCTGCAGAAATCCAGATTGCCAGGTTCCAAATTTCTGGGTCCAAAAACTTGGATCCTTCAATCTTGGGAGATATTCTGGCGAAGAAGCTGTGGGATTTCGGCCTCGCTTGAACTAAATGCTAGGGATCATATGCGGCACCCTATTTACGTTTTATTATTAATTTTTGCAAAATATGATATCGTGCAAAATATGATAATCTAGATTCTTGTTCCCTCTTCGGATAAAATATCAGACGAATCAACTAATCGCCAAATCATGTAATTATGCTTGAGTATGTTTTTCTTACTTTTGAATCAAATTTATCTTGATTTTTTCAAGACTTCCTGGATTACATTTGATGTAAAATAAAACAAAAAAATACAACAAATATTTACCATTTTTATGTTTGCCTTGATTATTTGGTGCAGGCATCAGAAGTGACATCTTAGGCCTAGAAGTTTTATTGTGATTCATTGCTGGTATAAGCATATGATCTCCTCGTAACGATATCACATAAAAAGTATCATCTCGTAAATTAATACGATCAAAGAATCGCGTATAATCTAAATGTGGTCCAAACGAATAAATTTGCATATCTTCTGTACCAGCTGCGATTCTACGATTTCTTCGTGATAACGAATACAATTTATTTAATTTTGCTTTAATTTGATGTTCATTTGCATATCTCTTACTTCGTTTGAACTCATAGTCACGTAAATTTAAACGTGATTTTAAATTACGTCTTTGATAAATATGTGTAATATTGTAAAATGGATCACCAATGAATTTACGAAGTTCTGACGCTAAACGTATACTTTCTGTTTGATTTACAGATAATGGACAACTGGTATTTGTATATGTCGGTTTCTGTAACTTTAAATCATTTTTAGTAGGATTTTCTTCATTCGTTAGCCCCAATCCTAATCCATTAGGATTTGGAATGTCCGCTATATTCAATAAATGTCGTGTATGAAAATCGTTTAAATCAATATCTATGCTGGGATTCGGAGTTAAATCTTCATTTGAAATATCTCTGAATAGTAGATTCCTAAAAATAATAATACTTTATGTTTTAACCTTGGTTTTCAATTAGAAAAGATTTGATGATCCAAATATACGGCCACGATGGAAGGAACATTTACAATTTAAAAGTTAATAATCACGTAGGCCCAGAGGTATACAGGATGGGCCATTTTAATATATTATGGCTAATAGCATGGAGTACATCATGTTCTGACATCAGATTGGACTTAGTTGCATTGGACCTCTGGGTTGCAAGAATTGTCAATTTAGATCCTTAAGGTTAGAGATAGAATAACAGTTTAAATTAGAAAGTTGATCCTCATATAGAACTAACATTTTTTATTTAAAACATTTTTTCATTATTGCATTTTATCGAAAGAAAATACGCTAGCTACAGAAAAATGCTTCAGCCAAAAGTTCTTAAAGGCAATGGAGGACATTTGACCTAATATTCTAGGTCAAAGTAACTTGAAATTGATTCAAATGATCTTAAAATTTACCTGGACTTAAAAGTTATTAACACAGCCGAATTACCTTTATTATCCTTGATAAGTTTTGTCTAAAACATTTTTTCAAAGCTAGCGTATTTTTTTTGTTTTTTTTTTTTTGATTAATTAAATTCATGAATGACATATTTTTAAGTTCATTTCTTCCGAAAGCTAACGATTTTCGAAAAAATGTTTTAAATAAAAATGTTAGTTTTATATAAGGATCATCTTTCTAATTTAAAGTGTTATTCCAGCTCTTACCTTTTAGGATCTTAATTGATATTAAAGCAACCTGGAGAACTAGGTCCTGCAACTTTTGTTTGAGTTGTTTTTTGATTTGTTAACTACAAAACAAGCTATTAGACATAATAAATTTAAATGGCCCACCCTGTATAATAGCATACCAATCACAGAATGTTGTTTATGATACAATGTTTAAAGTTACTAGATCGCTATAGATTGTTTGTGGATATTTTTTAAATTAAAAATTTTTTAACTCACCTGAAAGAACCAATATTAATAGAAACCATTAATAACATTCCCAATAAGATGGCGGTGTTTTTACTAGAAATATTATTGAAACTCAATACTGTTGATTTACAATTCATTTGGAATCCAGCGACTATTTGTTTTAACGAATTGTTTTCCTAAAAAAGACAAATAATCAAATTAATTCAAAATAAATACAAGTCTTAAAAATTTGAATTTTCCGAATATAGAATGTCAAAGTTTTAAAACAGGCAATAAAACTCTCCTTCAGAAGCTTATATAATTTTCTGTAATAATCGCCTGAAGAAAAAATCCACAGGAAGATTTTCATTTTTAAATATACTCAAGTTTACTAACGTAACAAATAGAAAATTTACATGCCAGGAATTATTTCGACCCATATTCACATATTACAAGAAGCAAATATTTGCCCAGAGTGATGTTTATCTAAAAATCATAAAATTGAAAGATGGTTGCAGCACTTTACAAGTCAAAATTCAAGCAATAATAAATGAAAATGACAAATCAGTTATATAAGGAAAGCCACAATTTACACTGATGGGCAGGCTACTATTGCAATTTATACTAGATTCGAGCGAGTAAAGCCCGTCTGTGCCAAATGAACTAACAAAGATCATATAAAAAGATAATAAACTTTGCATGATTTCTAAACGAAAGTGGTGTGATTAGCAGTAACATAATACAATTAAATCTTACCATTCGTAACTTTTTATTTTCAGTTGACAATTGTTCACATCGTTTCTCCAAAGATACCACATAATCTTTTTTACGTTTCCGTGACATAGACGCCGATTCACGATTTTTAATCATACGTTGCATACGTTTAAACATTCTTGGATCAACTTCTGATCCATCAACATTCATTACAATTGGTGATTGATGATTTACAGGTGTCGTCGTAAATAATTGTACATCATTAGCTGATGTATTGTTCAATAACGGTTTGGTTGTTGGAGATGATTTTGGAAATAAAACACTACGCTTGACATTATTTTTCATTTGTGTTTTAGGTCTTGATGTATTTATTGGTATTTTTATTGATTGCGTATGTATTGTATTTGTACTAAACGTGGTATTGTCGAGGTCTGTAGTTGGTTCAAATGAGATCATTCGATATAATTCACCGTTACTGTTGATTAGTATTGGTTGATTTGTGTTAGTATTTCTTGGAGGTGATATTGGTGGCGTTTCTAAGTTAATTACATTATAGCTAAGGTTTGGATCATTTATTGAACAACTATCGCTGCCCGATAATGAGGGAGTTGGTGAATGACTATTTATACTATTTGTATCATTTTCATGAGTACTAGAAGTTTCTATTGAGTACGTTGCTGTTCCATTAGATTCCGTTGGAACTGTAGATTGTATATTATTATGACATGTTAAATTATTATAAGTTTCACTGGGGTTTTGGAATTGAGTCGCCTGAAACAAACATAACTGGATTAATATTGCAAGGCAGTTTTGCTGAACAAAAATTACATTAAATCTCTTTTATTCATAATCGTAAATCATACAAACAAGAAATATAAAAACTATCATAGTAAATTGTTTAAATAACCTGTATATATAATGAATGGCATTCAATAATTATTTTTTTGTAAATCTTATTGTCGTTGAATGCTGCATGTTTTGTTCTAAATCTCACCAAAAAAAAAATGCTGGAACACTTTGAAGGAATGAAGGTACAATAGATCAAACCGGCCGCAGTATACGAGCTCTTTAAACACAAACTTCTAAACTAATGCTTTCGGGATACCTCACGAATTACCTTACATCCGCCTATCAAATGGAGAATGCTAAGAAAAAAATGTATTCCTTAGCGAATTGTTTTTGTTGTCAAACTACACTTTTCACAGAGCGACCTTCGAACAATATCTCTTAGCTAAAAAGCCTAAAGAGGTTTCTGAAAGACTTTTCAAAATTCAGCTAAATTTATAGTGTCTTAGTTTTTTGTCAATTACAAATTATTCTTGTCGAAGTTATTAATTGTCCTCTTTCGGGGTTTCTTTTGAATCTATCGATTAAACACGCAATTACTAATTCAACTCAACTAACTGAACTTGGGAAACGCTCTGCACGATTGTGTAAGATAATAGTCCTAGAAAATCTGATATAAATGTATACAACCTGTATGACTTCTAAGATTATTATAACCTTGGAATTATATCACTCTAGGAACAGTAATCTACTAGTTCTCGCATAAGAAAATAACACAATCACCCACACAGATACACTTAGTAAATCTGCACATTATTAAGAAATAATTTTTTGTCGAAATATTCGATTGAGAAATCACAATTTATTACTATTCACAAAACACATACTTCACTCCAGATTTCGTTTGGAGTTGCATCTCGCAGGAGAATGTTGTCCGAATCAAACAATGGTATTTCAATCTCATTGGTAATTTTTTGAAATAGTTCTTCGTCGTACACATAATCCATATCCAAATTATCTAAAACATAAATATTTACATAAATGCCGGTGTAAAGCACATTGTCTGATATTACAACTATAAATGTCAACAATTTACCTTTTAAGAAATCATCACAATTAAAAACATCGTACGTTGTTTTTTCATTGCCAAAATCATCAATTTCAAAATCTGTTGGCATTTTTTATAACACGCTATTTAAAAGCAATAAACATTTATTTACAATCTTTTTATTGCACAGTTCAAATTCAATTTAACTTTATCTTCAAATTTAATTTAATTCATGGCGTATTTGGTTAATTCTTATCTATTTACCTTACACGTCAAATGCACAGAAAAAACACAAATCCATAGATTAATATAATAGTATAGAGTTATCACAAAAAAATTTTTAACTCAGCGCTGAAATAGATTGTGAGGTCCCATAGTAAGGTCGACAGTGTATACGTAAGGTAACTAGGCATTTATTTATTCTAATTATTTCAATCTTCAAGACAGTCTCAAAACATAAATATTTTTGTATTCGAACGTTAAGTAATTCGATGAAAAAGATTTTATATAATTATATATAATTTTAATAAAATTGTTTATTAATCATATCTAAAACTATTAAGCATTAATAATGAATACCAGAAATTATAACTAATATGGCATCCGTAACAGATTCGAAATAGGAAATTTCCACAAATACATCGAATAAGAGAATAAAGGGTAAGTTTATAAACGGATTCACTATTTCAAACACAAAAATAATTTCTCCGGTGTATCTTATCTAAAATATTAAAACTAATTAGTGTTAATATTCCACCATTATTAATCAAATATTATAAACTAGAGTGATACCCACCCGCTTCGTTGGGTTTAAAAGTAAATATTGATAAAGATTGCTCTCGCTTATCTCCTTCCTATAACACTCGAAATAATGGTAAGGATTGTTTTACACAGGTAAAATATATGTATGTTTTTCTATTTTTTTAAATGTATAATAGTCGTAATTATTCAATGAGTATATCAGAAAAGATGGCCGTGAAATATTTTATATTGACTATTTTTACAGAAATGAAAGCGTAACAAACAAACAAATAAACATGCTTACTTTCGTATTTATAATATATAGATAGATAGAAATAGAGATTACATAAGAAATTAATTGTGTTATGAGACTATTAAATTGATATGGGCTAAGCGAGATGACTTTTAATTCCTTTGAATTGTGGGATCATAACCATAATATAATGCGTTAATTTGCCATTTTTTTAAATTTTTACATTAATAAAAGGTGGGTCATGTTGATTTAATTTTAATTAATTATCATATTTATTTATGATATGATAAGGTATTGTTTTGAATAACAATTTGATAACAAGTTTTAATTTCAAAAATATTATAATTTCATTTGAATAAACTTGAGAAGATAACCAGATTTTAATTTATTGTTTATTTACTTTCCTAATAAACCTTTAAATAGAAGACAAAAGTCGTTGCTTTTTACAATTTTCGGTGATCTAAATGAAATTCAAGTCTAGCATTAACCATTTACTCCTGCGTAAGTATCACCTACACATTTGTAGTAACTATCATTTGCGCAGGCGTAGAAATATGAACTTTTTTAACAATTGTTTATTATAGATAAAAATTAAATTGATTAACAATCAAACACAATAATGACTAAACATTTATCTATATAAATGCATTCAACCGATAATGATAATTTGTTGACAACTTCTACTATCGGTTTATTTCCATCATTGTGTTCTTTCGAGTTTAAGGTGATCCGAATAGAGTTGAACGGATCCACTTCCGTCTGCGTCAATGGCATTGGTTTATTTGCCTTTTGAGCAGACTTAAGCGAACTGAGCAAATTTAAATGAATTTTATTTGGTTAATGGTTGTAGTATTAAGCGTGGTTCAGCGAAATTTATGAGCTCCAACTATTATATTTGATAAATTGCGTATTACTCAGTGTTCAGAAGTCAAATGAATCATTTTGTTATTTGTTATTTAACGATTAAATTTAAAATTATAATGGCGCCTGTTGAATAATATTACGATAACTGGTCATCTAGTGTTTGAATAATGTAACAAGTTTCGATAATGATATAACAAGTGCAAAAGATTGTTATTTAGATTTTTTAATATCAATTCATAATCGAGTTAAAAATTTAAATTTTACTAATATTTAATGAATATGAAAATTTAAATTCATATTATTTTATATAGGCTAAGTAATATTTTATACAATTTATTTTGAATGATACGAACAAATGATCGTTTTAACGATCATTATCTAACCCTCCTACGTTCCACCTGCTCCTACGTCAATGACGTAACGCCATGGTACCAGTGACAACAACCTTGCTAATTGACCATCATCTAGTTGTTTTATAATCTGTGATCATATATTCATATGTCAATTTTAGATGTAGTTTATAGTTTTGTATACTTGTATTTGTGCATACTTAAGTACCATAGATATAAACAGTACCATATAAACACTTGTAGTGAATCACCTGGAAATAAAAATATTTTTTTTTTTAATGTGTCTTCTAATATTAATATGATGTTGTGTTGTAATTAATAATGGCTAGAGCTAGTTTTGTAATGAACTATTTGTTTTTAATAATAGTTTTATAATATTTATATTCAAATAAAATGACAGCTTTAAGAAAAATACATATTTTTTTGATAGGTAAGTTTTTTAAAAATTACATTACTGAAGGTAACTTTTGAACGTGTACGCTTCACTGCTTTCTTTTTATTTATAATAACAATAAAAATTTTAATTATTGTGATCAGATTTAACAAATATGAATAACCATCATGTTATACAAAAATTTGTTTATATAAAACTTGGGGGCTTAAATAAATAAAATTAGTTTTGAAATGATTTTGACATTTTAGACATCTAACCTGTTAATATCGGTTTGTCAGGCATTGTAATTAGATACAGATTAGAACACCTGTTTTGTGTCCAGATCACATATCAGTAACCGCTAAAACACCTATTACTTTTATCTGTAATCTTAGTTCTTTAGCAATTTATAATAGTTTTTGATACCTCTGACCATTACAAAATTATATTAATAAAAGTGCTTCGTATTTCACGTATCAAAAGTTTTTGATATGTATAGGGTAATAATAATAAGGGTGGTATACCATAAGGGTATCGCAAATTAGGCTTCCGCAAATGGGTACTCAGACTTAGTCCTCACTTCTTGTGCCCACCTTGAGAACAATTCAAAAATCAAATTTATTTGACGAGTACATGAGTAGACTCAGCACAAATTTTTGTTAAGCTATTTGATCTTAAAAAACCAGGCACAAGTAAAATCGTTAAAACAAAATAACAAAAAATTTTTTTCGATTGTAAATTTTAAATATTTGTAAATTGAACATCTTTTAATAATATACGTTGACGTATGCAATTTTGTAATTTTGCACGCCTTTTGTAAATTAAAACATGCATTTGAAAATGTGAAATTTCGAAATTTATTTTAATTTAAAATTCAATCCCTTTTTTTACTTAAGGTAGTACGAGCGCCAAGCAAGTTTAGTCTTGGGGTTGAAATCATTATACCATAGTATACGAAATATACCAAGGTATACTAAGTTTAGTCCCAAGTTTGTAACGCTTAAAAATATTGATACTTTGAACCAAATTTTGGTATAGGTTTTCATAAAATCACCCAATTAGTCTATTTCCGGTTGTCTGTCTGTCTGTCATGACGATAACTCAAAAACCAATAGAGATATCAAATTTTTATAGCGTGCTTAGGACGTAAAAAGTGACGTCGAGTTCGTAAATAAGCAACATAGATCAATTGGATCTTGAGTCCGTAGGACCCATCTTGTAAACCGTTAGAGATAGAACAAAAGTTTAAATGTAAAAAATGTTCCTTATCAAATAAACAAACTTTTGTTTGAAACATTTTTTTGTAAACATCACTGTTTACCCGTGAGAGCGCAAATTGTATAGTATGTATTATACATATAGGAATATCAGTTATATATGTGTGTCATGTATGTATATGTAATGTGACAGAGTAATCGACACTTTGTATACATGGTATTTCAACAAATAACTCAGTCAATTGTTTGTTTTCAATTTTTATAACTTCATGAATGTAGACGAAAAATAAGAATATAATTTTTCGATATCTGCCTTGGTTTTCGAAATATCGAAAGCTAAATAATTAAACCAAATTTTCAATATCATGTATACTCCATAATACTCCACATATCGAAATTTTATTCTTTCTTTTTGTCTTATATTGTCAAAGTATAACATAATTCACCATTTAAATTGAAAAAAAAAAAATCTATCCCTATCAGCAAAAATCAGCTTTATACAACAATTTGCTGAATTTTCATAAATGCAATTTTTTAATCAGCTTTAAAGAATTTGTAGCGATCGAATCGGATGAAAATTAATCGTATTATCACGTTTTTGACAAATAAATGTAGTTTATTCTGATAAATGGCATTCTTTGAATTGTTTATTTATAATAACACCTACATAATTAATGAATGATAACACTATAATTAATTATAATTAATTAATTTTATTAAAGAGAATTCGCAATATCACTAACAACTAGATAGATAAAGAGTTAAGGTTGAGTCTTTCATTCGAAAAGTAAAAAATTATTTATGTCCCACTTAAGGTTGTAATAGGCCTTTGCACTGATGTCGCAAAACAACTTTTGAAATGTAGTCTCCATGACAGTTGCAAGTTATGACGTCACTGCGTGCTATTTTCCTCTCTTTCTATCTGTACATTTAAATCCTTCATATTTTCGTAGTTTATTATGTTATCTAAAAATTGTTTTCACGTTTTTTTGGCTCGATAACGAACGTCGATTGAAGTAAAAAAAAATTTTTAAAACTTATACCTATTATACCCCTAATTACAGGGTATACTAATTTAAGTCCTAACGTAACGTAGTCTTTTGTAACGCTTGGAAATATTAATGATATGAACAAAATTTTGGTATCGGTGTTTCCGGTTATCCGTCCTTCCATCCGTGATCACGATAACTCAAAAACGAAGAGAGATATCAATTTGAAGTTTTTATAGTATGATCAGGACGTAAAAAGTGAGTTTAAGTTCGTAAAAAGTGACTATCTTTTGTTTTGGGCAGTTTGTTAAAAAACTAATATGATAAAATGAAATATCTTGTATCTTTGTCCAACTTATTACTTTCTGTCCGAAACAATAATGAATAATGAATCGTAATTGAAACGAAAAGGTCTATTGGATATTGGGTCCGCAGGACCCATCTTATAAAGCGTTAGAGATAGAACAAAATCTTAAATGTAAAAAATATTTTCGAGTATTTACGAAATTTTCGAACACCGAATAAATGGGCGAAAGGTAGCCATACTTGTGTTAGGTTTTTAAACTCTTCTAATTTATTAAAAATAATACATGTACTGACATTCAACACTTTTTATACAGGGTTTTTTAACAATTAACTCAGTCGATGGTTCTTTTCACTGGTTTTTTCCCTAAATTTAAATCAAATAACTCAGGAAGCGCTAAAGTCACATCTTTAAATTTTTGCATACGCTTATCATTCTTCAGAGTAAAACTTTTTCTTCTTTAAATAAAATCAACTTGTAAGTACTAAAAAAATTTACAAAAAATTTGTTTCAAAAACTTAAAGTTATTATAATCCAATAAAGGGCTTTCATGTAATTAATCATGTACTGAATACCAAAAATTGAATAATCGCATAAATTTTCGATAATATTGCTTCACTCACCGCCTGTAGATTAAAAATTTAAAACTTCTACTTTTATAAATTAAATTTCGTAAATTACATTCATTAAAATTATAAAAAATTAATTCACAAACAAATTTTAAGAGTTAAAAAACGATTATTTATTGTTTTTAGTAATTAAACAATTACATTAATCCGATTACTTGTGCTAAAAAATAATAAATGCTAAAAAATCTAAATTTAAAAAAAAATGTAAATTGCAGTGTACTGTCAACCTTACGATCAACCTTAATCATTAAATTAAGTTTTTATGAGGATAAAAAAAAATTAAAAAAGATTTGCATATTGATCATACAAAATTTTTATTTCCAGGAAATAAGAAAGTATTTTTATTTAAATAAAATTTTTGACACCAAAATTTTTCTTGGAAATAGTATATTAGGAAATGTTTTGGGAAAAAAAAGTACTTTTGAGTAATTTTTTATATCCTAAATAGAATATCCCCCTATTTTTGTTTTTTTGTTGTTTGTTGTTTTTTTTTTTTTTTTTTTGAGTAGAACAAGTAAGCAATAACACAACAAAAAAGTTTCCAAATTAACATTGAGAAAAAGAGTGGCAACATTTCTGAAAATAATATAATAACATTAGTGAATTTTATATAACCTCACTGTTTAATAAAACTTTCTCGATTTTGTAGGACCGATTCTGTACTATTTTTCGATTTTAAAAATCAATTTTTTTAGTTTGAAAAATCGATTCTTTGGCTAATCGATCTCAGATTACCATGCCTATTTTACAGTCCCACAAAACATGAAAAAATAAAAATCCCATTAAAAAAAATGCATCTTACAATAAGAAGCACTTAATTACGGGAAAAAAAGACCTTATTGATGAAACTCCGTGGCTTACGAACTATTTTTAATGTGTATTCACGGATAGACAATTAATATTGCTAACTGTTAAAAATGTTGGATTAAAGTTATATAATAAATTATATATTGTTTTATATTACATATTTTGGGGGGCATAAAAAGTATATAATATGTTTAAATCTTCTTTATAAATAAAAATTACGTGTCACGTTGTTTGTCCGCTATGGACTCCTAAACTACTGAACCGATTTTAAATTTGATTTGCACACCGTGTGCAATTTGACCCAACTTGAAAGAAAGGAGGATAGCTTACATCTCAATTTATAGTCGCATTAATATTTTATAGCAAATTATTATATTTTAATTGCAAATTATTTGACGGTCACAATTATCTGTTAGCGATTAGATCTGTTAACGATTCTAACAGATGGCAATATCTGTTGACTGGATTAAGTACTCAATAGATGGCTCTATGTTAAAAATACAAACGTTTCATATAATGCACAATTTTATAAATCCATGTTTTTCTCATGGGCAACTATATGTTGCATGTTCACGTGTAGGAAAACCATCGAATCGAATATTGTGCGCCACTTAGTGCTAAATTAAATTGAAATTAAAAGTATTTATAATTCAAAATAATAAGTATTATTGTTAAAGAAAATTTCGATCAATCGTGTTCAAAGTCCTTCCTTTTCAAATCCCAATCCAGTGGATTCTTATACCAGCTTTAACGTTTCCGTCTTCGTTCGTAAATAATAATTTCATTGTATTAACGGATAATGGTTGTATAAAATCAGTCATGGAGGTCGCCATGTTTTTTTACAAATGGCATCTATGTAAAAACGCATGTTGGTCTTCATCACTGAAGTCCTCCTACCGTTCCCCTTGAATAGTTTACTACAATGTAATATAACAAGTACCTTAGCGACAGCAACGCGTGGTCGGGTCTGCTAGTAATATGTAAGAAATATCTATTTTACCTTTATAATTGTAGCTAGATGTAGGTACCCTTGAATCTAAATGAATCTGCGGAATTACCTTACCACCTTATATGTGTTGCGGTGGTTTATCTTCTTTGTTTTAACTTCTATATACTGATCAAATCACTTATCTCAACATATACTCCCATCAAATTAGGTGATATTTACTGAATTTTGGAGGCAACCATGCCACTACCTATGCCAAGTTTTAGCTTTTTACCTGTAGAGTAAAAATTATCATGTGTGCAGAAAAAAACACATTTTTTTCTTTTTGCAATTTACTCGAAAACTATGCATTTTAAGAAAAAAAGTTTTAATAAACTTACTTTTTGAGGGACAAGCTTTTATTGTACTAAAAGCGATGGGAAAATTAGGACGCCGCAACCTTATCAGGCATTGTCATCCAAACTAAATGTGCATGCATTCAGCTTAATCGGAAACCGGGAAGTGGATCAAATTTGACTTGCAAGATTTGATTACACACAAACAGACAATGGGAAAGGCGAAACTAAATAAAAGCTTGTAAAATAGGTCAATAGACCAGTGCAAAGTTATCGGGCGTAAAATTTACGAAAGATTTTCTAGATATACACTTTTTCTTATTTTTCATATTTTCTGAAAAATCAACATTAAAGTACAATTTTTCCTTTTTTTGGTGATTTGTTTAATTTCTCTTAAAAACTATGCATTTAAAAGAAAAAAATACTTCTAGTTAAAGTTGTTAAGCATAAAATTTCCTACCAATCGCGATCTGAATATTTTGATTGCTTCTAATCTTCGTATTTTTGAAAAAATCAATATTTAAATAAAATTCTGCGTTTTTCTGCAGTTTTCAAATCAATTGAAAAGTTTTTTCCTTAAATGCCTGTTTTTGAATAATCAATAAAAGAACGCAGAAAACTTCATTTAAATATCGATTTTTTTGACAAAAAAAAGTTACTATATACAAATCGATTCAGAATTTAACGCCTAATAACTTTAGGCTAATGTATTTTTTCTCTAAAACGTATAGTTTTCGAGTAAAATGCAAAAATTTCTGAAAAAACGTGGAAAATGATTGATTTTTTCGAAATTAACCTTTTCTTTTCTGCGCATGTGAAAATTTTTATTATACAGGTTAAAAGCTAAAACTTGGCATAGATGGACATCAGTAAATCATATGAAATTTCATGTAATTTGACGGGAGTAATAATAAATGAAGACAATACAATAAATAAATATACCGGGTGTGTATGAAATCATTTTACCTAGGCTTTTATTAATATCCAAAATAATAAAATCATTTAGGGGCTAGACCGATCGATTGTTAATAAAAATCAAATTTTGTCACAAATAACAATTCAATATCGAATGTGTTTTTTCAGGAAACGAGTCGTAAAAAGTATAAGTATTTTTTTTTAATACCTATGCTATTGATTATGTCTTAAAAACAGGGCAATAAGGAAATATAGCGTTCACGATTTTTATTGCAGGAATCGTTCAATAGGTTATTTAAGAAGGAAAAACAGTGGAGTGCTGTTAAATTAGAGAGTGAAAATTGAAGATAGGGGTGAAAAAGGACTATTTGTATTTTTTCCCAAATATCTCGTAAACTAAGCAAAATTTCAATGAATTTTATATAAAACTTTTTGTGAATAATTTTTTCCATCGTATTAGTATTTTTCAAAAATTAAAAATAAAATTGTTTCATGCCAAAACAGTTGAAACAAACAGGGGAAAAAAGACTTTCGAAGAATTTCGATTTTTTGTGTTTTTATAGAGCAGAGATAAGCAGTCATTGCTTCAAACAAAAGAAATTATATTAAATTTCCTTTTAATTGGTATGCTGTAAAAATTTTTTGGTTAAAAATTGACCGAGATATAGCTATTTTAATTATGGATTGTAAAAACTGGAAAAATTGATAATTTAACAGTATTATGTATTCAAATAATTCAATAAACTTGTAATAATTTTACAAGTTTATATAATATAATTATATATTATTTTATAAACTTGTGATTATGATTGTGGACCAAAATTTAAAAAAAAATTAAAAAATGAGAATTTTGTCATGAAAATCGGTATATGGTATCGGTAAAGTTCAGATTTCAGTTAAGTATCTTAAAAATTGTGGCCCAGCACCCTTATAACTGTATAAGGGTTAAAAACGTATAACTGTACAAAATTTCAAATCGATATTCCTACATATAACGAAAATATGATGGTGTCTTCATCTTAAATGCGACACACTGTATAAACGTCTAACAATTTATATGCGTAGATATATTTTTCTCCTTGAATTATGAATTTTAAGTAATATGATCGAGTCGTGTCACCCGAAGCAAGAAAAAAAATGTGTTTTCCCCAACGTGAGACGAATCAAGCCTAGAATTCTTTAAATTGTTGTCATGTTTTAATTTTCTTGTACTATACAGACATTTTAAACTGATTTATCCACAAACCTCAGTATTATTATATTTTGGCTATGTAGCAAAATTTTGTTACTTTTATTTTTCACGTGTAATAAAATTTTATTTTTATTATCAACGTTTCTTAGTGTTTTAAAGTTTAATTTTTATACACTCTTCGTATCTATCATACAGTACGTAGATACCAATGTTCAATGAACACGGGCTCCTTAAAATGTAAGGATGCGATAACAATTTCATATATCCTGTATATATGAAATATGTCAAGGTATATTGTCTTAAGTTCCAAGTTAGTAACGCTTAAAAATATTGATGCTTCGAACAAAATTTTGGTATAGGTGTTCATAAAATTTCTTTATTAGTCCATTGCCAGTTGTTTGTCTGTCCGTCTGTAAACACGATGGCTCAAAAAACGAAAAGAGATATAGAGCTGAACGTAAAAAGTGAGGTTGAGTTCGTAAATGAGCAACATAAGTCAATTTGATCTTGTCAATTATCCGTAGGCCCTCTCTCATTTTGTAAACCGTAAGAGATAAAAAACATTTTTGAAACACCCTTTCTCCTGTTGTGACATCACATATTTTTCAATTTTATTTTCTTGTAACAAAATCCTGCTTATTAAATCTCCCACCCCTATGAATCTGTAGAGGGGAGAGGGCCATTTTTCTCAGCGGAGCACATCTAAATCGACAGTAGCTATTAGAAATATTATGTCGGGTGTAGGTTCGATAAGGTTAAAAGTTTCGTTCGGTTGTGCCGATACTCATTCGAGATGCTGTATTAAAAAATTCATCTAGCTTTCTTAAACATTCGAAGCTATTCCAGGTTTAATCAAAGTATAATGCCTCCTCAATATCTTAGGTGAAGTTCTATGGTTTTTTTTACTCATCCAATTACCCGGAAAAGTTGTCATTTGTGTCACCAATTTTTTTGAAGTTGATACTAAGACCATAGTTTCTTGTTGAAAATCCTGTCGATCAACAGTGCGACCGAAATTAAAGTAATTCACTCGAAAATTGAATCGCAGAGGTTTTTATTGTCGTTTATTACAAATTTTAAGTCAAATTTGCAGAAATTTACTTCCTTCACCCCTTATCGACCACCCCCTGGGATAAAATAACATGCATTATTTATTATAATTGAGTTATATATCGTTTTCAAAGGTTTTAAGATCATGTACAATATCGCTGATTACAAATTTAATGTCGAGTGTACAGAAATTTGCCCCTTTCATCTCCCTTATCGGCCACCCCCTGCACCAAAATTTTAAATGCGACCAAAATTTGAAAGTTTAAGTAATTCACTCCAAAATTGAATCGCAGGGGTTTTTGGGGTAGCTGATTACAAATTTTATGTTAAATTTACGAAAATTTACCTCTTTCACCCTTTATTGACCACCCTTTGGGGTAAAATATCATAAATTATTAATTATAATCGAGTTATAAATCGTTTTGGAGGGTTTTAGGGTCGCGTTACTGTGAACGATTTTCATTTCTTATATTATCCCTATAGCAAACTTAATGATGAAAAAGCAATATCTAGAAACTTGTTTTTCTTCGAATTTTGGCCGTATTTTTTGCCTTCGGCCGCAATGTGCATGCTATATTTCTCCTCGGTGTTTATTTTTAATTCCATAGACAAGGTTCTTTAACGATTTCATCAGTGATAGCGGTGAATTCAAAACGGTCTTTACACGGTCCTTTCCTGCTGTAAACCTTGTCAGTCGGATAGATGGGAAATAAAAGTGTATGATATTTATATGGAAGTAAGATGAGGTCAGTTAAAATATTGTTAGGTATTAATTTGTAGCTAATTAAATTTGTTGAATAACCCAACTCTCATCTTCATTAAATATTTATAACACTTGTTTTTTTTTCAGTAATAATAATAAAAATTTAATAATTTATTTGTTTATTTTATAAAAGTAAGTGAATGAGTTAAGTTAGTTATTATAGTTAAGTAAGTTAATTAGTGAATCTTTGTGTAGTGATTCAGTGGGTGATGTGCAATAACTGATAAATAAATATTTATAAGTGAATTTTACTACTTAAATAAATGTTACACTTATTGTTTTAATGATATCAATAATTAGGAATCAAAAACAACGTATTTTTAATATCTTTATATCGATATCGATTCCGATTATTATTATGGTTACACTCACTTTATGTATGAATGATTTTTATTTACATTACTTATGCTACAATATTTTATTATTCAAATAGAACCGTTTTTACTATTTATTTATTACTGTTAAGAACTCTTATTTTATTAAATTTCTTTGTTAGAAAGTATATTGTTGTCATTTCGAAAATCGAAAAAAAATTGTATGATCTCTTTTTGTTTTGAGGTGGTACAAAGTTATTCATTGGGCAAAATCAAATTAGGAGGCTCCATCCAAAAAATCATTCGTTATAATAATATTATGAAAATGGAAAATCAAATCAACAGTATCAAAAAAATTTTATTTCCATTTTTACTAACTTGTAGAGAAAATCATATTGTAGACTAGAATTAATTAGAAATAGTAGAGATCCGTTAGATTTTTACCTCGGAATCCAGGGATAGTCAATGAATCTTTAAAAAAACTGTTAGACTGCCTTGTTAAAAGTAAATATTAAAAAAAAATTGTGCGAGCTTGTTCGGAAAGCTCAGAATCCAAGGATGGTCGATGAAAATTTATAAAAACTGTTCGATTATATTGTTTAAAGCTTACTTAAAGAAGTTAAAAACAAAAATTTGTGCAATCTTGCCGAGGGGGTGGGGGTCACCCCTTCTCGGGGGTGAAAAAATTTATGCTGAAAATGACAATGGGAACTAATTAAGGAATAAATTCTAAGCAAAAAGTATCATTCAAACATATTTCGAAAAGTCAACACTGTCCGAGCTATTGGCGATTGAAATTCGGAATATTTAACGCAAAGTAACTGAAAAATTTTTGAAAAAAGTATATCATATACTTTAAGGTTTTTTATAGTACTTTTTAAAGTACTATGAAATTTTGTTAAATTATTTTGAAGAAGCTCCCGAATCGGAGTCCCCAGGACCCTGTCACACAATGGCACTTTAACTCTCTCTCTTCCCCCCCCCCCGAAATTTACACATACATGTTGAAAATTTCCCTTTTGCAACCTGCTGAATGAATTTCAAGTCTCAACTTGATAACCCCCCTGAATGGCATTTCTACCTACGTGCTTGATTTTTTGACATCATTAAGTTTTTAACTCCCCTACCCCTTATCACACAATATCGCATTTCGTTGAATACTATTTAAGAAAAAATCATATATAGTGAAGTTACTACCATGCAACAAATAGCGCCCTTTTCGAAAAATGTGTTTGTCTGTTAATCTGTCAGCCTGTGGGTTAATTCTAGAAAATTTTATCGAGGGAGCCTATTTTTGTAAGAATTTTGTGCATTTGCATTCAGTATGTGATACTGAAACTATTTAAATAATAAAATAACTCCTGTAATTTAGTGCATTATGGGCAAGAGTACCTAACTTCTATATAACCTGTAGTAAAATATTAGTGTAGTTTAACAATGAATACAATATTTTTAATTTAATGAAAGATATTGGTCTAATCTGCAAAAGCCATATAAACCACAACATGTTTTACTATTAATTTATTATTAAATATTGAGAGCTATTGTTTTAAATATTTAAAAGTTTATTGCAAAAATGTGAAAATGAAAATGCATTGCTGCATATCTTACATATTTTAATTATCTTTGCTTTACTTTTGATGTAAAACTAAAGATGATATTGTAGGACAACCAAAACTCCGAAAACTGTATTCAAAAGGCGGACAAATAAAAATTATAACTACAAACAAGTGAAAGCAAACAATTGACTGAGTTAATTGTAGAAATACCATGTAAAGACAGTGTTGATCACGCAATCGTGTTTTTTTACGTCATATAAGTAAAGAAAGCGAGCCAAACATGCATAAATACACACTTAACTGATGTTCCCATATAATACAAACTATATTTTTGCACTTAATTTGCGCTCTCACGGGTAAACAGTGATGTTTACAAAAAAATATTTCAAACAAAAGTTGTTTATTTTTTACATTTAAACTTTTGTTCTATCTCTAACGGTATACAAGATGGGTCCTACTTGTAAACAAGATCCCAATTGACCTCAATACCCAATTAACCTATGTTGCTCATTTACGAACTTAACCTCAATGAAAATGGACTAATTAGGTGATTCTATGAACACCTATATCAAAATTTTTTTCGTAGCATTAATATTTTTAAGCGTTACAAACTTGGGGCTAAACTTAATATACCATGTATATATTTCATATATACATGGTATAATAATTCAAAAAATGCAGGTAGCAGGTTTAGCTGTTTTTATACCATGTATATGAAATATACTAAGTTTAGTTCCAAGTTTGTTACGCTTAAAAATATTGATACTATTTTGGTATAAGTGTTCATAAAACCAGCTAATTAGTTCCGGTTGTCTGTCTGTCCGTCTGTCTGGTTGTCTGAAAATGTGTACAGTACTTCGAGCTGGTACAAAGATAAAGCAAAAATTGTTCCCGCTACAATCGTATCATTTATGGAGAAATTAGCTGCTTGTTGAAAATGTAACTCTGTTATTTTGTTTTCTGTCCGAAAGACTGATTAAACAAGAAATTGATAGTTTCAATTGTTTAAATAAACAATTGAAAAAAATAATGAAATAAATCTAATGAAAGCAATACAATGTTAAAAGGTGGGTAAACGTTGTGAACATCTACGAAGGTCTTCTCTTACGTTTATTTCACTTTTATTTTAAAGAAACAAACTTCCATTTAAATCACCAAAATTAAATTATTTTTATCTCCTATACATATGAAATATATATGAAGGTATGTTAAAAATCACCTTATAAGTCCATTACCGATTATCCGTCCATCCGCCCGTCAACGCGATAAATCAAAAACGAAAAAAGATATCAAGCTGAAATATATAGCGTGCTCAGGACTTAAGTTAAGTCGAGTCCGTAAATGAGCAACATAGGCCAATTGGGTCTTAGGTCCATTAGATCTTGTAAACAGTTAGAGATAGAACAAAAGTTTAAATATAAAAAATATTTCTTATAAAAAAAGAAACAACTTTTGTTTGAGACATTTTTTCGTAAATATCATTGTTTTCTTGTGGGGGCGCTAATTAGAACAAAACTTTGGTGCCCAATAACTCCAAAACTATAAAAGATAGGAAGTTGAAAATTTACAGGTAGCTTTAACTAGCAGTATTGTGAACATTCTAGAAAATGCTTATGAAAATTTTCGCAAACCAAATAAATGCCATAATTGTGATGGTTTTTTAAATTCTTCAAAATCAAAATAATGCAAACACTGATTTTAAACCTTACTATACAGGGTATTTTAACAATTAACTCAGTCAATTGTTTTCAATTGTTTATATTTCTTTGTTATAAAATTCAGATAAATTACATAATTTACACAATTTAGTATATAATTTGATACTAAGAATAACAAAAACAATAATGATTACACTAAGCATAACATTTGCATTATTTACTTGGTAAAATTTTTTTATTTAAAATTAATTTCAACAATTGAAAACAAACAATTCACTGAGTTAATTGTTGAAATACCATGTGTAGACAGTGTTGATTACTCTGTCACATTACACATACATACATGTCACACATATATAACTGATATTCCTATTTAATACATACTGTAAACAGTGATGTCATAAATATTAATTTTAGAAAAAAATGTTTAAGGAAATTTGTAAATTTAAAAGTTAATTTATAAGAAGACATATCGGTCAAACAGTCAATAAGTAAATCGTCATAGTCGTATAAGTCATAAACGGTTAGTAATACAAAAAAAAAAAAAATTAGTTTACAAAAAAAGGTAGGTAATTTAATTATCTACAATAAAAGTTATTACCGTTTTTGGTCTAAAGTGCACGATTATGGAGATATAGCTTAAAACGGTTTTCCTTAAAATGGAGGCACTTCCCTCGCCTATTTTTGTAAGGATTTTGTGCATTTACACTCAGTACGTGATACTGAACGTATTTAAATAATAAAAAAATATCCTGTATTTTATTGCAGAAAAAAATTCTCTGTAGTCTGAAGTATTAATCGCATTTTTTGCACATATTTGCATTTTTGCATATTATTATCTACGTAATAACATTGTAATTGTGATTGAAAGATGGATAATTTAGTTCAAATTATAACAATTATAGTTATATATATATATATATATATATGTAGGTACTTCTATGCTGAAACAAGGTGATCTATCAGATACGCTGAATTGAATTTTAAACAAATTAATTTAAACCGCAGGAAATTATTATTTGATTGAGTAAATTTTATTAATTTATAGAGCAACATACTTTACCTTTATATATTCAATAAGATTTGTAATCGTTTAATAATTTACTCTGTTTTAATTTAATTTTTCTATAATCCAATTTTTTCTTCTCAGATAAAAATTTCGTGAGGTTTAAAATTTTAATTTTAAAGGAAAATTTCTCATTTAGCATTGTGAAAGAAAACTTTTAAAGTTTATTAAAAAATTTTGTAGGGGACTTTTGATAACTAAATCGAAATAGTTATCAGAAAATATATTTTCATCCGAATTCGCATTATCTCTTATAAAATAATAGGGTATTATCGTTAGTAAAAAATAAATTACGAAATTTGAAAAAAGTTAAAATTATGTAAAAATATACTTAAATATTCTGATTTCGAGTCATAAAAGCACATTTTTCTTTTATAATTTTAAAATTAAAAATCGTAATTTTTAAACTGTATATCACGTGACCTAAAACGCTGGCCCTAGTGTGATGTCATAGCGGTATGAATCATAGACCATCAGTTTAGACAGCTGGGTATAATATATACATAGATAAGTATTTATATTTATATTATAATCAAATGTCTATGAATATATCTGTCAAGCTTGTTTATGTTATTTCGTATAATGATACCGATATTACGTCATCAAATTGGATGCCCGCGTTTTTGACAGTTTAAAAAAGGTTTAAAATTTTATTTAAGTTTTTGGCAAGAAAGCGTGTGTATTTTTCGGAAATAAATTTTTGGTGGCTTTTTTTTAGCAAAATCAACATTTTGAAGTACTTTTTCAAAAATAGTAGAATACCCTATTGAAGTAGATATCTGATATTGAAGTAGAAGTTCCCTAATAATTACATGAATATTTTAGCCCAGGCGCATGATAAATTTTGTTAATTTTTTTTTTTGTGAGTGGATGAAAGTGTTATTCTAGGGAGTTATTTTGTGCGCTGATCACGATTTTTTTTAATAATTTTGCTCCCCGAGAAATTTGAATTGGACATGGAAATTTCGATTTTCTTGAGTCTAGCTTTGAACAGAGAGGTCAGATCAAAAAAGTTTTCAGACAAAAGTTTTAGGTAGAGTACATTCACATCAATTACTGCCAACGAAAAGACATTTAAAGGTAATGGGACACAGGTATTGCCCATTTTTACCGTTTTTTGAATAGGAGGTTGACTCTAAAAATATATGTATTCCGGGAAAGATATTAGTTTTTATGTTGTTCACCTCGATTTTTGCCACTTCCGGTTCCAAAATCAACGATTTCCGTAAAATCGTAACATTGAGTTTTTAGGTCGAAAAATGCAGTTATTGACAAAAATCAAAATAGGTCCTTTAGATTAAGGTCAATATAACCTAAAAATATCATCAATTGTAGTTTTGGTCAATACCTCGAAATCTGAGCTGTCTTGGAAAAATTCGCAGCGTATGAATGAAGGCCTTCGTGGGAACTCGGAGTTAATATTGTGCAACAATTTTAAACTGCATCAAATAGTCGTAGAATGTTGAAATTTTGTATATTTAAGTAGTAATTTTAAATGTATCTGCTATATTTGTAAAATAGAATGTAATTTATAAAAATGTTATGATATAATTATTTAAACTACATGAAATTAATTAGGCATGTTTTTGTATGTAAGACGATGGTAACATACTCATAGAGTTGTAAATGAGTGTAGGTTGGAGAATTCATATTGAACTATTAAATTAAAACTGAACTAAATTGAATGCACCAAAAAACTTTCAAAATATTTATACAGTTGATGAATCCAAAATATTTTAATAATCAACATTTTATTATTCAATCAATGAATGGCTGACTAGCTACTTGCTAGTCAAATAAATCATTTAAATAGCTACATAATATATCGTACAAGCCGATCTAAAAAGACGAATCGAAGCACTTACCTCTTCAAAAATCAAGTACTATTTTAAGTAATTAGCACATAAATTGCAGCATCTACCCCTACTATATAACACGACCGGGTATATATATATCATTGTGCCTAGAATGGAATAATATCTCAAAAACGTTTGGAGACTTTTTGGATTTTTTCAATATGCATCCACCAAGAAAATTGGCTAAACTATTAGTCTTAGATTTATATAAATAAAAACCAGTTTCTAGAGTAATTTTTACTCAAAGAATACAAAAATCAGGCCTTTTTGATGATTGAACTAGTAGTTTATGGGATATGGACTAAAATCCTATACGAAGGGGTGATATTTTGGAGCAATTTCAACAGATATCTCATAAAGACGTTAAATTATAAAATGAACATAGATTTTTGTGTTATTGGATTATTTTTGGGTAATTAAGACCCCAAAAAAGTAAAAACCAATTTCATTTTACGATTAACTGATTTTTTGAGATATCTCCAGAATCGACTCTAAAACAATTTTTCATACAGAATTTTAAGGGATATTTTAAAAAATACCCATTCAATCGTTGAATGAACCCGATTTTTGTATTTTTTTTTTGTCAAATTACTCTGTATAGCAAGTTTTATCAATATTCGAGAAAAAATTTTTTCCTGAATTTCTCAATTTTTGAACCCCCTTAAAAAATGCAAAAAAACGGAAAAATTTTGTCTACCCAATTTTGATAAAAATTATTATTTATCGTAATTTTGACTCAACAAATATAAAAAAAGGGTTCATTTTAACGATAGGACCAGTATTTTCTGAGATATCGACTAAAATCCTGTACGAGATGTGTTATCCCTGACCGATTTCTTCATTCGATATCTACCTACCTCGACCCATATAATCATCAAAAATAATCCAGCTTATTTAACGATTAGTTAAGATATGTGCAGACTCGGCGAAATAAAAAACTTTTCAGAATTTTAAGTGATATCTCAAAAAATATTCACTTAATCGTTATATGAACCCTATATCTATATTTTTTGAATCAAAGTTACCATACTAAAAATTCCAAATTTTGAAAAGTTGAACTTGAGAATTTGATTTCATCAAATTCCAAAAAACAACCTTTAAGGTGACTGTCTCGTTTCCATTTTCTACGGAAAGTTTATGAAAATATGCTCTAGATTAGAAGTTTTTGGCTTATCCCGATTTGTAAATGAATACATAAAAATCACAAGAAACAGATTCAAAAAAAAATACCGGATCACATACTACCTAGCCTAAGGAGGTCAAACTTATGATACTTGATATATTTTACGTGCTAAATTTCATAAACAAACTTTTGTAACAAGAAACTAACGTGTTACATAATGAGTATCGCAATTGTGAGACAGTAAAAGATCTTATTTGATTTTTTATTTGAATAATTTCATTTGTTATTATTTTATAATTAATTTTCATTTTCATTTTAATAAATTGTATGTTTTCTTTTTGCAGTATTGCTATGGTGTATTTTGGCGGCATTATGTCAGAAGACCACGTCTACATCGACAGAAAAATACGAAACACACAGCTATCAGCCATTAACAACCGATCGCGAAGTATATTTAAATGGTTCAGCATATATTCGTCTACAATCGACGATCTCATTACGTAGACATATCGGATTAAGTTTTCGTACATGTCATGGTGAAGAATTGTTCTCACAACATGACCGTAGTAATTCACAATCAAATATTGCATTATCCGTCCAAGACAATAGACTGAAATTCTCTGTAACAATTGGTAAACGACAATTTGTTTCAGTATTAGAATCGTACAAATCGTTAGTAGATAATAAATGGCATACGGTTGACCTAATATTTAGGTTTGGAAATTTAACCATGTATTTGGATGGAATTAATTCAGGAGAATCACAGGTAAATTTGTATATACTAAAAATACACAATAATTGCTGCAGGCATGTAACTTTGTTAACCTTGATCCTTTTGGATACTGCCGAAGCTCATTTTAAGGATAAAAAAGTGAATTTGAAAATGCCCTAACTTTCTCTAATAGTACAGGAAACGTTAAGGTCAACCTTCATCCATCTGATAACCAGTTCAAATTGATTGATACTGAACTAGAATATCACAACAAAAATGGTGCTCTAAGTATCTGGTGCCAAGGTTAATCACTTTACACCTCGTCTCTTGGAGTTTTACGAGAATATGTATGTATCAATCAATAAAATTTCATTAAAAATATGTCTCACCTGGTTATTAAATGGGCGAAGATCGATCTTATATATAAGACTCGAGTATTGTCTTGGAAATCAAAAAAGTTCGATGTTTGTCCCGACACGTGCCACACGCCTTTTATGAAAACTGTTATGTACGATTTTTCATTGTTAACTTATGCAACTTGGAGTAGTGTATTCATATAAATAAAAAATAAAAATTGAACAAACGTAATACATAAAAAAAAAAAGTGGTATTTCCCATTTAATTGAAGTGAACAATAAAACTTGATTTTAATGATAGTTTTATGATCATTAATTACAAACTAATGATTACTCTTCAATTAACATCCCTCATTTTTAAATCTTTATTTTGTCTGATTATACTTTAATAAAAATTTAATTTAAACTCATTCAGAGTATGTTTTGATTGACAACCAATAACGAAACACGTAATTTCCTATTCGACAAGGTCCGAATTTTAACTTTGAGTTTTATGTTTTTTTTTTTAGCTCCTGGCTAATGAAACATATAATAGTGAAATTTTAACGAATCCTGAATTAAACAAAGAGGGTGGTATCTTAATTGTTGGAAGTAATTTTAATGGTTGCATTCTAGAAGGTCCATCATTATTGTTTGGCACCAATATCGGTACTTCGTACGATGCTACTTTTGGCCCTTGTCCTTTATCAACAGAAGCTTGTAAGTAATTACAAATTTTATACTACAAATTGTTAGCATAGTAAATGTAATAATAATCTATAATTTATTGAATTTTGAAAGGTAATCGAAGTTCTATGAATCCAATAACAAGTATACGTCAAGATATGGTTGCCACAAAACAACCAAAAATGGCTAGCACCGACTATTGTTTTAACGACCCATGCATGCGACATGGATCATGCCAATCACATAGTAATCGATATGAGTGTAAGTGTAGTGCACGATACACCGGAAAAAATTGTGAGGTAGATTTGGGTCCACCTTGTGATCGACCATCAGCTAGTGGAACTGGGCCATGTTTAAATGGGGCACAATGTATTGAAGATGCTATGGGTGATTATTCATGTGTTTGTACAGCAGAATTTACAGGTAAACTTTCATACAATTCATTATATATACTCTAGGACAGGAGTGGCGAACTTTTATGTATCAACGTTCCATTTTTTATTGGGAAAATTACTTATATTAGTGTTGTAAGTTTTTACTTTTAGCAGAATGCATACTGAACTAGAATAGGGTCAATTATCAAACGGTTTCTAACCTAGTCTTTAATGTTATTCATGGATTTTGGAAAAAAATAGGCCGAAAAAAATTCCTGTAGAAGTGTCCCATTTTTGAACGCAAGGGCTAAAAACTTTAGAACTCAATCAACTTGTTAAAATAGCATGAACCAACTTCTTCAAACAGTTAAATGTGTCTGGTAAATGGACTTTTTTATTTTTATAGTGAACTTTATCTTCCGATCATCAAATATTATGTCGCGTGCTATTGATCCCGTGCACAAAATATTGTGTCGCGTGCTATTGATTCGCCATCTCTGTTCTAGGAAATAAATTCGTAAGTTTCAACATTGTATGGCGTCACCAAATTTTATAAGAGCCTAACATACCTAAAAGCCACTCCAAGCATACACGCTCGCGGTTGTTAGCACTTGACAAAGAACTGTTAAGAATTTACAGCTGTTAAAAAATAATCTTAAAATTTTGTCAACGTAGGCGATAACGCCCCCCTTGTGAGCTCTAGAGGCCTACATGGTATCGGTAAGGCTAATTTGTGTAAGATATATGTAAAAAGATAAGACTGATATAACACGCTTTGGTGGCGCTGAAAAACTAATTGATTCTCGAAGCTCTAAGCTCTAAGCGTTTCTTTTCAAATGTTGAAAACAGAATATGAGCTCGTCCGTTTATTAAATTCAAATAAAATTAATATCGTTGCATTTATTTTTAAGGGACGCATTGTGAAAGTATAATTGAAATAAATCCATTATGTGAATCACATCCATGTATAAACAATGGAACATGTACAGTGAGTCCAAACAAATCCGAATACCATTGTATCTGTATTGATGGATTCACCGGTGATCATTGTGAAATCAACGTTAATGAATGTCTATCGAATCCTTGTAAAAACAATGGACAATGTATAGATGGCATCAACAATTACACTTGTAACTGTGACAATACTGGTTACACAGGACCGACATGTGAATTGGATATTGATGAGTGTGATACGAATCCTTGTATAAATCAAGGATATTGTTTCAATTATTATGGAACTTATGTATGCCATTGTAGAAATGGTTTCTATGGTAAAAACTGTGAAAATGTAAGTATTACCATAAATTTAACAATAGTTTTTGAGAGTGAAAAAGCATTCCTGAACATCGCAGTTTCTGAAATTTTGAGTAGAACCCAATTTACACATAAAAATCGGGGAGTTATTTTCCTGCCCATTGAATTACTTTTCAAATGGTTTAAAATGTTGAAGCTATAAGTTTTTATTCTTTTCAATAGGTTCTAAATGAATGTGCCTTAAATCCATGTAAAAATAATGGCCGTTGTGAGAACGACGCTGAAAGCTACAAATGTTTATGTTTACCTGGTTACACGGGTTTAAATTGTGAGGCCAAGGTAGCATTTCCATGTACAAAAGGCATCACTGGTGATTGTCCACAATATGCTGAATGTTTGGAATTAGGAGGCATTCAACAATGTGTTTGTAAGACTGGATTCCCTAAACCTCCAGAAGGCTTGACTGCTAATTGCACGGAAAATCAATTGTGTAAAAATAATCCATGCATGAATCTTGGTACCTGTATATCTTTAGGAGAATCATATCAATGTGTTTGTAGGCCAGGATTTACAGGTTTGAATGTTTTTATGTGTTTTTGTTTAGATTTAGTATTTTAAGATTCAAGATTTTAACACTTGCACGTTTTACATAATTTACACAGATTAAAATACTAACACTAATAACGCTATACAAATTTCACATTTGCACGTGTCGAGTGCGTGTCTTTACATTCCATTTGATACTCTATGCAATGTAATCATTACACAATTTGGCCTTTTTCCTATTCCGAATCTTCAATAGCATGTGAAAATATTAATTTTTCAATCTTACTATACTTTCGTATTGCTAGAAAATAACAGTCCTGGTATATCCGCAATTTCTTGGTTTAAGAGCTGGGGATAGTGTGGTCGAAAATGGCAGTCATTTAAACGTTCAGTGAAATAAAAACCGCAAGGTCTTATTTAATATAATTTGCGACTATAGACTCGGAAAGTTTTATTTAATGAAATGATTTGATAGTTATTGTATAAATTCCATGTTACCCAATTTATGGCAGAGAAAGCTTCCGAAAATAGCGCTCGATAATCCGAAATTTAAATTATTTTACTTACTGGGTTAAACTTAACTTAATGGCGATTTTTACCCGACTACTAAGGAGCGGCTATATTTTCGTGTGTATTTTGTATGTATATTTGTTTTTAAATTTCTTTCTTACCTCGTATCTTCCAAACGTTTCGATGGATTTCGATAGTCGTTATATTCGTCTTAAAAAACCCAAGTGTTCTGTTAGAAAAAAAATTAAATGGCGGATTTTTGGCGCGAAATAGTAATACGGTAACAAATCAAACCTATCGAGTTGGGTATCAAAATAAAGGAAATTAAAAAAAATTATGTTTAAAAAGTTTTAATATAGTATAATAAATACGAGGGTATTTTTAATGCCGGGGCACTTAAACATCTAAAATAAAATAAAAAATAATCTAAAACCCCACTTCGTTAAATAAAATCTGAAAAGAAAGAAATAAATCCAGTAGTACATAGCGACTTTAACAGTGGGGACCCACTATTGCAAAGATTTGGTCTAGATTTTAATAGACCTCGAATGTTTTCGCTATATAATGGGTCCCGACTCGAGTCGCTGTATAAACTACTAGACTTATTTTTTTCTTTTACGATTTTACTTAACGCAGTCGGGGCTTTTATTTCCCTTCCCTTTAACTTTTTGTGAAATTTAACTCTCCCAAAATTGGTGCAATTGAATATTTTATTAAAGTTTATAATTTTTTTAATAACGCTTGCCTAAATCTACAAATGCCACACATCAGGATATCAATGCGAAAGTGAAATGATTTGTACAGGTATTGATTGCCAATATCAGTATCAGTATCAATATCAGGATCAGTATCCTGTTACTTGTAATGATCATCCATGTCAACATTATACTTCTTGCCAGGACTATGTGAGTGTTTTTTTTATCATTTTGTATGGTTGTCTTATCGTTAATTAGAATTTGAATGAAGTACTCGTTTGTTAGACCTAGATTTTCAAAATGAAAAAAAATCGAAAACAACATCATTTAATTTTCAATTTTTATTTTTGAGAACTTAAAATTAAAACTTAATTATGTTATTTGACGCTGTTTCAATTAGCTGTTGCTACAAACAGCGTTTTTTTAACTCTTTAAGAATAGCATGAATAAAAAATTCCAATTTTGGAAGCGTATTCTTGATGGATTTGACGTTTTACTTACTCTTCAATAATCTTGGCAGTCAGAGTAATAGATCGAAAAAGGAGGGTACTTTTCTATCGTAGCTACCTAGGCCAATATTTTTTTTTTTAAATGCGGACTCTTGTTCTGCAGCAATATGACTTGAGGTACAGAGAAAAAGAGAGACGTGGAGCTTTTAACTAAACCAGGGACTTCAGTTAAGTTACTCCGTTCGCTTATCATCAACTATTGGCATGAACATGATTTTAGTTGACTCTGAGTTTGTATAATATTATAGTTTTTACATCGAGAACTATTTGATTAATGTAGGTTGGTGGCTATCACTGTTCTTGTTTTGCTGGATGGACAGGTTTGAATTGTGACATTGAAATCAATGAATGTTTATCAAATCCATGTAAAAATGGTGCTATTTGTGTTGATCAATTCAATTCATTTGAATGCATTTGCATGGCAGGTTTCACCGGTATGATCAAACTACAGACATAATTATTAATCAATAATAAATTATTTTTAAACTTACCTAATTTCGATTAGTTTTTCTTTCTTTTTTTGCTATTTATTAGTAGTTTTTGTAAACTTAGCATCATATTTATTTTTAAAAAAACTAGTAACAATACAAAATAGAATATTGGTAATTGTTTAATGTATGTTTAACTCTATCATCTTTACTTATTTTTTACTTCTAAGGGCATTCTCTGGGAAACGAATGATTCATGTTCCTCTTTAAAAACCTAAATTGTTTTTTAAAATGTTTGTTTAAGATTTTAGGAAATTATAAAAAAAAAGCTCAAAATCAAGAAAATTATCAATTTCTTCACTCATATTTGAAAACTAGATACTTTTTTCCGATTGTTTAGGGTCTTAAAAATTCTTTTGGGGCTTCAAATTTTTGAGGAATGGAGTTCATTTCCCGGATAATGTCTATAAATATAATTATTTAGAATAATAGCTAACTAAGTAAATAAATAAGCAGCTAACAGCGTGGCTGACTGTGATTTTTTTAAGTCTTGTTTTCCAATACTTATTTATCAAGCAAAAAATGTTGTTAAATAAAACCGTTCGGCATAAAAGGTGCTTTATTGATAAATATTGATGTGATGTCATTTAATAATAGTTATTCGATAATGCGCAATATTTTATATAAAGGAATAATATCATTGTACATTATCAGATATTATCATCTAGCATCTGATTTAGATTAATCAAAGAAAGAACATGGTTTTGTTATAACAAGATGTTTTGTCTGAAAACATTTGATCAGTTTAAGGATCATCATTCACCAGCAATAGAAAAAACTTAATTAATGGATAATGATTCGAATTTTGAGTAACGAAACAAATTTTTATATAAAAAAAAAATTTGGCTTCCTTGCCGATCGATCAATTAAGAGAGTAATTAATTAATTAAAAATACACTAAATAACTTAACATGTTATAAGAATGGTTCATCACTGGCGAGTGATGGTCCTTAAGATAAAATGTTTGTTCATTTAATTGAGGAAATAAGGCATTTGAGGTCGGAATTTATTAGTACAGATCCGATTTTTACGGGACCCGACGCAAATTTATATTGACAAAATTAACGATTATTGTATGGTTTTGTACAAATATTTGATTAGAAAACCAACTGATGTTATATTTTTGACTATTCCAAATACTTTTTGTACCTTAATATTTATTACCTAACCTCCCCTTTTTAGAGCTATAAGCGTTTAAAGAAAAAAATTTCGTCAATATTCTCATCAAAATTAGTTAACTAACTTTTTTTTTTAAACCTTGTATTTTAAAGGACAAAAATTGTTTAGAATAGTTCAAAATATAACATCTAATTTTTTTTTCTATTTTCATGATTTTTCACACGGTTGATTCTTACAAACTTGTAAGCGCGCTCACGCGCAAAAATTTTAAGACCCCACTTTCTGACCTAACTGACTTTTCTACACCCGCTTACGAACAATTGGCGCCCGGTCCTGTAATTGTTCAAGGTAGATTGGTATTAATTAGAAATTTGAGTAAAAATGATATTAATGTAGAAGTATCCATTTCGTTTGTTGTTTTTGCTACGGTGTATTACACTGAGTGTAAGTAGAAACGATACTGCTATTAAAGTGCTATAAGATAATTCTTTTTTACTTGTACTTTGTATACTTAATTAAAGTAAAAAAAAGAACGTACTTTATGCCAATCATAGTTAAGTTAATGAACCACTTTTACTTATTGCAAATATAATTAATAAATAATAATTCGTTATATTTTAAAGGAAAACAATGCCAACAAGAAATAAATAAATGTTTTACAAATCCATGCAAAAATGGCGGTATTTGTAAAGAATCTAGCAGTGGTAATGGTTTTAACTGTACGTGTACAGAATTATGGGCTGGAGCCACATGTGAAATACCTATAATAAATATTTGTCAAACACACAATCCATGTACCAACAATGGTACTTGTATTGTTGATCCAAACAGTTTAATGCAATACACATGTAAATGTGTTGAAGGTAAGTCATTACATAATTAAAATCCACATTTTTGGGACAAATTTAACTTACCAATTGGGGTTTATTGAAATCAGAAATAAAACATATCACAGTTTGTTTCAATTGTTTTAAGAGAGTAAAAGTAAAAAATTTTACCCCCATATTTAACAACATTTAAAAATTGAGTTAGTAGTTTCTCAGATATTGCCGGAACTCGCTCCAAATCATAATTTTCAAAGTACAAAAGGACTGTAAGTAATATCTCATAAATTATTCCCGAAAATATACGCTGCGCAATATCTTCAACCGATTTTAGAAAATATCAGAGAAACTAATCTTCCAAACGTGTAGGTCCAAATATTTGGTTTAATCTAATTGTAATTATATAAATATTGTTTAGGTTTTACTGGTGTCAGATGCGAGACAAATATAAATGATTGTGAAAGTCCAGATGCATTGTGTCCAGAAAATCATATTTGTGTGGATGGTATCAATTCATTTGAATGCGTTTGTCCAGTTGGTTTTAAAGGTGATAATTGTTCAATAAAGGTGGATTCTTGTGAAGTACCTGGTACATGTAATAATGGTACATGCCAAAAAGTCGATGATAGCTACGAGTGTAATTGTACTAATACAGGATCTACGGGTATGTTTAAATTATTAACAGTCGTAAGAAAGAGGTTAGATTTGCTTTAATTTGAATCCATTGTAATTTTTATGGTAAAAAATGCCACGGGAACACTGATCTGTTTTATATAGGGTATGTCATATTTTATGTTGATATTTAAACATTGAATAACTTTGAAAAAAAAAACAACCGATTTCTGTTTATGTTATATTTTTATTCAATTCGGTCGTTTATTTGATCTTGTGTAGATTTTCCATTCCCAAATGCGGCAATTTTGCTTATTAACGTCGCCAGAGAGTGTAAAATGGGCCTCGCCGGTAATCAAAATTTGCTTAAAACAGCAGATTCAGTTTCAACCGTTTGAGACTGACAAATAGTGTTGTCAGACGGTTTCTGTAGGCCGCGATATTTTCACTTTGCACTTTGAGTTAACATAGGTGAAACACTATTTTCAATGTACAGCGGCACTATTTCAACGCGTTGTTTCGATGTGAAGCGATTCATGGTTTAAAATTGTGCTGAATTGACGTTTCAAAACATGTCTAATAAACTCAATCGATTGACAAAAGTTATTAAATGTTTGCATACCTATATCTTCACTCTGTATTCCTTATCATTCCAGGCAATTTTTGGGTATTTAAAAAAAAAATTCATTTTGTAAACAATTATAAACCAAAATAATTAATATCAAAGATGGAACTGAAAGAATCCTCTAATTAAATTAAAGTTTTATCGGGTTTAGGTTTATTAAATATTTTTAGTTTTTTGATAGCGCCCTTCAAAAAGTAATATAAGTTTATAAATAAACTTCTAATTTACAGGAAAACATTGTGAAGTAGATATCGATGAATGTAGTGTTTATCCATCAATTTGTAATCATGGAATATGTAAAAACCTTATTGGTGCTGGTTTTGAATGTTATTGTCGCCCTGGTTACACCGGCTATCAGTGCGAACAAGACTTTGATGAATGTTTATCACATCCATGCAAGAATGGTGCTACGTGTCTGAATCTAGTTAATAATTATGAGTGTGAATGTCCACCAGGATATACATGTAAGAATCATCAGAACCAGATAAATTAAAAATAAATATTTTCAAAGGTTAAAATTTAGATACAGCGCTTAGTACTGATATTAACAATGCAAAATTTTTAAAAATTGCTACGATTTTTTCCGCAAATTATCTAAATTGTGGACTTATCAACAATAAATAATCAATACTAAAGTGTAATTGAGACCATTCTCTCCATTAAAGCATTTTTCCATAGATTAAGAATTTTCTTAAAAATCTACTTCGATTTTCTGTCGGATCAACGAGTATTTTTAAGATTAATAATAAGCGGTATATCTAAATTTTCTGTAATAAATTATTTCAAGATTAAATGTCTAATTTTCTTGGATTATGATAATTTTAAACTATAGCCAAAGATTAATTTCTTGTTTATAGCTAAAGATTGTAACATAGAGATTGATGAATGTTTATCAAATCCATGTGCTAATGGATCAACATGCGTCGATGGAATTGCATCATTCACATGTGAATGTCCCGCTGGTTTATCTGGGCCATTGTGTGAGCTTGATATTAACGAATGTTTGGTAATCATTTATTATTTACATTTATTACATACCCTGTTAAAAAATTATCAGAAACAGTTTTTAAGACAAATTCAATGTTCGATAAACGTACTCCGCAGTTGGACTTAAAACGAGCAGGAAGGAGGATTTTTTGTTTAAAAGAGGGTAAAATATTATAAAAACAACAGTATTTAGTCATAGACACATACCAAGGTATACAACACGACTACTTTGAACTAAATAGTAGACAGATTGCGTTTATTCACGACATAGTAACTTAAAGGGGAGCACTAGAGCTACCAATTTACGACAATTTTTTCTGGTACTTTTTGACAGGCTTCAAGATTGCATTTAAAGTAAACTAAGAATAATTTGTTTGTTTCTTATTACAGTCCTCACCATGTTTAAATAATGGTAAATGTATTGATGGTATCAATAGTTACACATGCGATTGTGACAATACTGGTTTCAGAGGTACACATTGTGATGAAAACATTGATGATTGTTTAAGTAATCCATGTACAAATGGTGCTAGTTGTATTGATCAAATTTTAGACTACAAATGCGCATGTTATGCAGGATATACAGGTAAGTACTAGTGATGTCTACTGGATGTCGTGCAATATCTAAAATCAATCGATTATATCTCTATTTTTTTTAAAACAAAATTAATATGTAATAGGCTCATAAAATAAGTGTCTGGATGGTTAATATTAAATACCTTAAGATGCAGTATATCATAACGGATCCTATGGTCTAAGTACATCTCAACCAAGGACAGCCACTATAATAGCCTAAGGTGCAACAACATTGCCATGCTCATTGATGGCTAAATTACGATAAAATGCACAGTAAAATTTACTTAACTAGAGATATTTCGGGGAATAAATACTTTAGAAGAGCGAAGTAGTTTATAATAATGTAATATCGTGTTCACTAACTTTACACTGTAGTGTGTATCAAACCCAAATGATGGTCATTATTAATGTGCCTGTAAGAAAAAGGCTGGCCTTTCTAACGTACAACGAAATTGCTAGCATCTTTCATAGCCAAAATTTCTAACATTAGTCAATCTTTATCTATTTTCTTAGGACTGCCGATCTTCGCTAAATGTATTTCCGGCAATTTTTAAATTAAATTTGATATAAATATGAGCCTGGCAGAATTTGCAGCTTGTTACTTTCAGCTACTCTTTGAATGAGTTTTGCTCTTTCTAAATTTCACAGAGTAAAATCGTCTAAATGTGTTCCATCACAGACAGCCACTACACTCTAACCCAAACCTAATCCGTATTATCAAAATTATGAATTATTATTACCTAATTGATATTAATCAAATTAATGTTGTAAGGCCTGCCCCTATTTTACTCATATTCAACGATAGATACAGGTAAGGGGTAATTTTGATAAAATTGGAATTGAATACAGTATGAAATATTAAAATTTAATTGCTTTACGTAAACATTAATTGCAGTTTTGAGAATTTGCGTATAACTCTGCTAATTTATTCTTAAAATTGTATTATTTGATTTTAAGTAGATATTGAAATGTATCTTTTAGATATTATCAAATAATTTTAAATTAAAATACAATTTTAAATGTAGGTAAAAATTGTGAAATTGACATAGACGAATGTTTATCAAGTCCATGTAAGCATGGTGGAACTTGTCTACAGAAATCAAACATTACATTATATGATCGAACTTTCCAAGAGTCACTTAACTTTTCACTATCAAAAACGTTCGAAAATGAATTCAATTATAGTAATTCAGATGGGTAAGTTCGTGAAGAAATGTTTATTTTAATAACTTTAAATTATATTACAATTATTTGATTTTAGCTATGAATGTATTTGCGTGTTAGGAACAACCGGCAAAAATTGTGAAATTGATATTAACGAATGTGATAGTAATCCTTGTTATAATGGATTATGCACTGACCATGTTGGCTACTACACGTGTGGTTGTGAAGATGGTTTTGAAGGTCCTAGATGTGAAATTAATATCAATGAATGTGTCAAGTAAGTTTTTGTGTTTCTGCTTCTTCAAACAAATGTCATTTCTAGAGAGTCCTTCTAATTTGATTGTTTTTGGTTTTTGTAGATATACACCATGTGTGCATGGTACATGTTCTGATCGACGTGCAGATTACTATTGTGATTGTGTACCTGGTTATGGAGGTAAGAACTGCTCCGTAGAATTAACAGGTTGTATGCAAGAAGGTACCTGTTTAAATAATGGTACTTGCAAACCCTACTTAGAGAACGAGACAATTCATAAATTTAATTGTTCCTGTACAAATGGATTCCATGGACCTATTTGTGAAAATGTAAGTACAATTCAGAGTGTAACTTTGCACATAAATGTAGTAAAAAGTGTTAAATATATTAATTTTGTATTGTAGGTGACCACAATGTCTTTGGAAGGATCATCGTATGTGCTAGTGAATACTACACGAGATGAAGGCTATGACATACAATTCCGATTTAAAACGACATTAGCGAATGGTTTGTTAGCAATTGGTAAAGGTGTTACATTTTATATTTTGGAATTAGTCAGTGGTCGCTTGAATTTACATTCAAGTTTATTAAATAAATGGGAAGGTGTTTTTATTGGATCAACTTTAAATGATGGCAAGTGGCAAAAGGTATATATCAATTAACATTTATTATTTTGTTTTTATTGTTTTAGTCCCCGGGACAGTACCCTTCATGTTAAATGATTAATACATACTTGAAACTTCGTAGCTTCTTTACGATTCTTTTCAAAAGTGCTGCATTTTCAAATGAGCATGATAACGTCATATTTAAGCTATCGGTCTGAAAAAACGCAGCAGGGAATTTATCGGGCACTGTGATCACTTGATAATATTGAAAATTATTAAACAATTAAAAAAAAATGAAGTGTGTATGTATTCAAAAACAAAAATACTTAAGTAAGGTAAGCTATAGGTGGTAGACAACTCATTTTTTAATGACTGTTAATGTAATCGAGTGGTCATAGTGTCAGACAAATTACCTGCTGCGTTTTTTGAGACCGATATCTTAAATAACACGTTATCATGCTCATTTGAAAATGCAGCACTTTCGAAAAAAATCGTAATGAGAAAATTTGATAGACTCGCCAAAGAGAAATCATTCACGAAGTTTCAAGTAAGTATTAATCATTTAGCAAAAAGGATGCTGCCCCGCGTACTATTAGCAAAGAATTATTGATAATGACTTGTGTATCAAACTGTCAGTCAATAGGTTGCATTAAAACTGTTAAATAAATTTGAATGTTTGTAGGTATTTGTTGCAATAAACTCATCACATTTGGTACTGTCTGCAAATGAAGAACAAACAATTTATCCAATTAATTTGAATGAAGGTGCTAATGCATCCCATACAAGTTTTCCTACAACTTACCTTGGTGGTACGATACCCAACTTAAGACAATTAACACATGGAGATCCATTCTTTGTTGGATGTGCTGAAGACGTTGTTATTAATGGTGAATGGGTACTGCCAGAATTAAATCCATCAACGATTGGTGGACCAGTTGAATTGCAAAATATTAAAGTTGGTTGCCCTAGAGAACCACAATGTGAACCAAATCCTTGCCATTCTGGTGGCCATTGTACCGATCGATGGGTCTCATTCAACTGTTCATGTGAAAGACCATACATTGGGCATACTTGCCAATACAGTAAGTATTCATTAGTTAGAATCTCAGCTTTATAGCTTTTCTTCGCCTTGGAGAGTGCAGCTAACATAGTTAATTTCAGTATTCTGTTAAAGTCATCTATAAAATCCATTTGTTTTGATTTGTAGATTACACAGCTGCTACATTTGGTCATGAGAATATAACGAATTCCTTAGTGACTGTACAAGTAACTGAATCAGCAAGGCGGGCAGTACGATATGTTGCTCACATTTCTATGTTCATACGTACACGTCAAAATAAAGGTCAAATCTTTTGTTTGGGTTCAGCAATAACAGCTTCAAATTTAATGGATAAAACCTATATTGCGGCTGAATTAGAAGGTGGTGAATTACTTCTTCGTATACAATTCAATGGTACACCAGAATCATATGTGGTTTCTGCGGGGGTTAAAAAGTTGGATAATGGAGATAATCATTTGATAGAGGTAATTTAAGCATTTTAAATCGTTTATTTATACAATTATTTGAGTAGCAAATTATTTAAGGTAGTACCAGCATGAAATCACTTTTCGACAGATTTGGCTGAATTTTTTTTCTCGGGTTTATAATAGCTTTATTTATGAATTCCTAAAATTTCATAATTTTTGACCGTTTAGATCGCGAGATATTTAAAGACAAAGTTCGCGATTTTGAGGGTCATGTCCCATTTAAAGCATGTAAAATGTCCGGTCTCTCCAACTATTTTTTATGATATTATTATATATTGAAGAAAAAGTAAAAAAAAATGTTTATACAACACAATTCTAAAAAAAAAATTTAGAAATTAATTTTCACTTTCGAGATATTAATTTTGACGTAAATTGATCGAAATTGGGACGTTGGCATAATTATTTCCCATTTTAAACGGTCAAAATTTCTGAAACTTTGGGAATTAATAGTAAGCATTATTAAATTCTTAAATTTAATTTTTCGTTAAATTCTGTCGAAAAAAAAATTGTACCATTGCTTTAACATAGAAACTGCAAATACCATGCTGGAACATCCTTAAGTGAAACACAATAGCACTTTCAAAAGTAAATGTAATATTAACAAAATATTTTTAAATAATTTTTAGATTAGTCGAAATTTAACACTTGTTCAAGTTAAATTAAATGGAACAGAATACTTCCGTAAAACTATAAGTGCTACTGGTCCATTGGATGTACAAACATTGTATTTAGGTGGTTTACCACAAATATCAAGGCCTGTGAGACAAGCTGATATGGAAATTGGAAGTCAGACATCTGCAAGTCAGCCGAAATTAAACTTAGGTGTGGCTAATTTTAAAGGAATTATACAAGATGTACAAGTAAGTATTGATCTGACAACAAATCTGAATTATATAGATAACCCTGCTTAAGTAAGTAGTATCACTTTTGAGTCAAAGGTAGCCAAACGATAAGCTTTTAATAAAGATGATTGCCTTTAGGTCAGATGGTTGTATTACTTACGCAAATTCACCTTAAACATATAAGATTGAACTACTACATTAAGACGTTAAGGTTTTACGTGCATACATGAATGAGCAAATTACATTTTGTTTTTATTTTTAGATAAGTAATGGCACGAGAACAATGATTGTTGAATTTTTCCCGTTGAAAGCAGATGATTTAGAAGTTCCCAATTCATTTGGTGATGTATTTTATGAAAATGGAACAATTTTAGAAGGTGTAGTATCTGACGATATGTGTAGAATTAATCCATGTCAAAATAATGGAACTTGCTACAATACATGGAATGATTTTAAGTAAGATTTTCAATTTATTCATTTTCGTTAATAAATTAGCTTTATTTATCTCATAAATCGTAACCGGATTCAGAGAAAATTAGGTTGGATTAGGTTAGGTTGAAGAGAAAAGCGGTGAGTTTTCGACAGTCTTTTCTAATAGCCCTAGCTACTCTAACGCTTTTTTTTTTATACAATGGGGGAGGAGGGGGATTCAGGTGAAAAAAAATCCTGAATACTTTTTCAACTCTCCATGTAAAACGGCAAGGAGTGATAAAAATTTTTAAGCCATGAATTCTAAAACTAGAAACAAATACTTTTTAAATGATCAATTGCGAAATTGTGTTAATATGATTGTCTATATATATATTTTTTTTTAATCGATTATAAATAAAATTTTGATTCGTTTCTTTTAGCTGTAATTGTACAATTGGTTATAAAGGAAAGATTTGTAATGAAATGGAATTTTGTCAATTACAAGATTGTCCAAGTGGATCAATTTGTAGAAACTTAGATAATGGATACGAATGTATAGCAAATGTTACGTTTGATGGTAAAAAACCACCATTAGAATATAAATTTGTTAATTTAAATAACACACCAGATGTCGTTTTTGAACAAATGGAAATTAATTATCGAAGCAACAAGAGTGGTACCATACTTTTAATCATGAATGGGGTTGATTATTTCATATTATCAATAAACAAAGATTCGGTATTGGTTCAATGGAGTATTAAAAATCAAAATGAGCAGCATGTTTTCAGTAAAGGAAATTCCGATGGTGATTGGACCACAATTAAATTCCAATTCAAAGATAATATCATTAAAGGTGGTTTTAGTAAAGATTTTATGGAGGATTCACCTAAATTCACTGTTGAACACTTTGACAATGAATCGTTTTATAAAATGATCATGAATTCTAATATAATCATTGGTGGGGGACTCGGTAATTATGATAAAGAGAATTTAATTGATTTATCTGGATTCAAATTTAATAACACTAGTTACAACGCTCAATCTTCTATATATGCAACCACGGAAAATATATTGATTAGTAATAGTGTTGATATACCAACATCTGCTGCTGTTACTGAAACTCCTCCATTACAGATGTCTGAATTTGGTGAAAATTATAAGGTAAATACATCAAAGTTAAATTAATAAAGTCATAAAGTGGCATCATAATTACCTTCTTAGCTTTTATAGTTTTTTTTTAAAGAGGTACAGGATATTTAATTTCGATTTTTCCCTAATTTTCTAGATCAATTTTTGTATTATATAAAAAATACGTATTTCGACTACCATGTAATCATCATCAGTATGAATTAGCTAATCGTAATTACTCTTCTCTAATAGTGTATGTTACTCGTTGCTAATTTGGTAACGGTCTGCACACTTATGTTTTGTTGTGTGCATAATTATACTTTTCCAGGCATATCTAACAAAATGTGACGTCGGTCAATCAAATTCGGTCGATTGATTAGTGTTTGACCAATGAGCGTGATTCTTATATGCCAATGATATTCAAGTTGACACTCGGAAAAATCAAAGTTCAATTCGAAATATCTTAAGAATTCTCATTTATTATCTTTGATAATTTATAGGTACATTATAGGAATAAAAAAAAATACTTTTAACCTGAGCAACAAACTTAAGTGTTCGAAAAAAAAAATTAAACTTTTGGAGAATGTTTTTCAGAATTATAGCTCGCTGTGAGCTTTAATTTTTCGCAGGACCTTTCAGGTTAACTGAAAATTTGTTTTTCTACATATTATTTGCCTCTACAATAAAATCGACCGTCTTGGCGTCTTCTACCTACCATTCCGGCTCGGTAATTGCTTTTCGGGCTTGATATTTTTTCTTTAGTATAATTTCTTTATGTTTCACATTTTCCTACCGTTTCTATATGTCATCCAATATCGTTTTTGGTTCCATAAATCCTTGAAATTATTTTTGGAAAAAGTATAGAAAGAAAATTTGTTGGGTACGTGTCGTCACAACAAATTCTTATATTTTCAATTTTTCGGAAATGTCTGTCACACACTAAGCTTTTGATAGAGACATATTTATAAAATTTTGGTAAAATTTGTAATACTCCTTACGGTTTTAATAAATTTTGATGTTTTGATTCGCTCCGTGCATGAGTTTTATTTTAGGGAGACCATAGTAGCAACACATATTAATATAATTATATGGATGGACATATAAGTCTATGGATTGTATATATGGTTTACGTTGAAAATTTAATATTATTTTCTAACAAATTAAACTAAGTTATTATGTAAATTTCCATTTAAAAAATCTTATTTATGATTTCCGTCTCTTATTTTCACAATTTGTAATGCAACAAGTATAATTAATTGTTATTTTTTAATAATTTCAAGTTGACATTTACTTGACCATTTACCGGTAAACAGTTGAAAATTAGTCATAGCAGCCCCTTTTAACGCCAAAATTATCCACTGGCAGCGCTGCCGTCTGTTTGATTGTCCCTATCATGACTATGCACCCAACGAATAACGAGTTTATTACTATCAGCATTTAAATTAAAAATATTAATATTAACTTTTAATTGTTTTAGGGTTGTGTTGGTGAAATTCGAATTGGTGAATATCTTCTAGCATACTTCACAGTATCTGAACTAAATGCAAGCAACATCAATGAACTAAATCACTTTGAATTGAAAAAGCCAATCGACGACATTGGATGTTTATTATGTTTCGATAGTGATTGTCAAAATGGTGGTGTCTGTATGAATGCTCTGAACGAATACATATGTAAATGTCCACCAGGTTTTGAATCAGATGACTGTTCCATTGATATTGATGAATGTGTTGATAATAGATGTCAAAATAATTCCACTTGCATAGATGGTATTGCTAATTATACATGTGATTGCAAAATAGGCTATGAAGGATGGTTGTGCGATCAAGATATCAATGAATGTCTAAGTAATCCATGTCAGAATGGTGGTACTTGTTTAGATCAATTAGGTTACTATCAATGTGTTTGTGAACAGGCGTATACTGGCACAAATTGTGAAGTACCTCCGTTGATTACATGTAGTAATAATCCATGTAAAAACCATTCCAAGTGCATCGATGAAAAGAGTAAGTACAATTTGACACAACATAAACATAGTCAGAATAAAACAGTGCCCACAAAGTTGCAAAATCGGAAATTATTTGGGAATATAATTGACCGATAATTATTGTGAAAATTAAAAAATATCAAAAAAAAATCATGGAACGTAACTAACAATAAAATAGATTATTATGTTCAGCCTAGTTTTAGTTATGTTTACATTAGAGAAAGATTATTATCCAAATCTAGCCAAAGTTGCTATAATTTTTTCGAATTTACCAATACCTGATTTTTGGGATTTTATCGGTACGCTTAAAAAGATATCGAGAAAATCAAAATTCTAGTTGGATATTATAGAGTATAGAAGCTCCGAAAAAAATCTAGTTCACTAGTCACGATTAAGTGAATTGTTTCCGATATTCTGCGCAAAACATCTTCAAAGTATAAATCTTCATGTAAGATTTCGGGCGATACCATGGAAAATAATCGACCTGTAGCTATATAAATTGAATTTTTGTGTCAAAGTTACCCTTAACAGTTTGGGTGTCAAAGTTACCCTTAACAACCATCTCGTTAGCCATTTATAAGTAAGAAGAGTATAATATATGAAGTAAGACGTTTTTATGCATAAAAATAAGAAAATAACACAGCAGTGTTTTATAGTAATCACATAGCAAGGCAGGTTTGGTGTTTCTATTGATGGACATACCAAACTTACCTTGTTATGTGATTTTTATTCAACACTGGTGTGTTGCTTTCTTTGTTTTATGCATAAGAACGTCTTAATTCATATATTATACTCTTCTTACTTATAAATGGCTAACGAATAGGTTGCAAAACTGTATACAAAATTTCTTCAAATTTTTTTTGTTCCCAATTTCGATAATTCACTATCTAAGATAATTTTAACCCAAAAAAAAAAAAAACGAAAATAGGGGTCATTTGATGAATAAATAATTGTTTACAAAAATTTTTATTTTTTGTTAAATTGCATATAACTGTTATTTTTAAAATTTTAAAAACCCTATTAAATCACCTTAATATGAGTAAAATCGTCTAAATCAGTGTATGAAAATATGTGAAAATTTCTTTAAAGTATTCCCTACTTTAAAGAAATTCTCACATATTTTACACTGGAAAATTGGAAATTATCAAGGAATTTTAAGAGTTGATTACAACAGTCAAATAATTACAACTAATTATTATTATTTAATTTCAGATAAAAAAACCGGTAATAATTTCACATGTGAATGTGCAACTGGTTTTGTTGGTGATTTTTGTGATATACCATATTGTGAAGAAACAAAGTGTGAAAATCGTGGTAACTGTACAATTGTTGAGAACAAACCACCAGTATGTGTCTGTGTACGTGGTTTTACTGGTAAATATTGTGAAACAAACATTGATGATTGTATTTTAGCAACTGGTGAAAGTCCATGTCAACATAATGGTATTTGTATTGATGGTATTGACGAATACACATGTAATTGTAATGGCACAGGTATGTACTATCCATTGAAGTGAAATTATAAGCTGAAGAATTGTATATTAATTAATGAGAATTGAAAAAATATACTCCCACCAGGAGTCAAACCCAGACCTCTTAGATTCATGCCAAGCGCCTCAGCCACCAGTTCGGCCATACGAGCTTTAGGAACAGAATGTAATTTTTTGAACTCATCGAATTTTTGTTTATTACTTAAAGTGACTCGACAAGTTATTTGTCTTTATATAGTTTACGCTATTTTTATCATAATAAAAACGTTAATTATGATCGAGAGACTTCGATATTAAATAAATTTGTATTCAAGAGATTAAAAAGCAAACATAAATAATAGATTTAATAAGGATTGAACACAAAATTTTACCAAAATTCTAAACAAATTTTTATCTCTGCTAAAAATTATTGAATTTGTAATCGCAATAGCTCGTTTGAAAACTTGTACTTTCTAGTTTTGAAATCTGTTGCTCAAAATATTTTATCACCCATTGCCGCTTTGTGCGGAGAGTTGAAAGGGTGAGAAATGTTATCCCTAAATTTTATATGAAGTTTAGAAGCATATTAAAATTAAAAAAATTATTTTACAACAAGAGTATTCTGGTCTAAAGCCTCAATTGTAGGCATTTTTCAAATTAAGATTATAAGATGTAATAATATAAAATGTAAAAAATAAAAATTCTTCGAATAACAGGCCGTTAAAGTGGGGGCTTAAAAAAACACGGGACCCTGGTTTGAAAAATTCTGAATTAGTAAAGATGTCGTTATCGTCTAAACTTCGGAAAGAAAAAAATTTCACAAATTTCCAACGAAATGAAAAAAAAAATCATTTTAACCCCTTTTTTTTGACCTTTTCGAAATTTTTTAAAATACTTAAATTTGAAAATCTTAAAATCCGAGGTTCAGACAATAGAAAGATTTATAAGTAAGATTCCCACTAAATTTCAAAGAAATCGTCCGAGTAGAATTTAAGATTGTCAACCACCTACAAAAATGTAGTCTGTAAGAAAACGCGTTTTAAGTTTGAGAGAAAATTCCTGCAGAGTAACTCGGATGATTATATTACTCACTTTGGATTAATCGGCGATCTCAGATTCATACTTTGAAGCTTCTTCTACTCCACATGCTGTATCTCCGCTGAAAATCCGCTGTATGTCCGAAAATAATTCGAATTTAGAATAATTCGTTTAAGGACATACTCTTAAGGATCTAACCTTTAAAAGTTACTTCACATTTCTAGGACAGAATACTGCCCTATTAAAACACTCGAAAGCTTTCCGTACGAGCTTCTTGGACAAAGATATTCGCTTTCCGAGCATGGTATTTATTTCAATAACAAATAGATAGTATATTAGTTTTAGATTGTAAAAGTCCTCTATGTTCTTGTGTACTTCCATATTATAAACCAATTATCTAATATCACTTATTTTAAATGTATTGTGTGCAGGTTACAAAGGTTTACTATGTGAACATGACATAGATGAATGTAAACAATTTGCATCTAGTTACCTATGTGGTGAGAACGGTGAATGTATCAATTTTAATGGTGGCTACAAATGTAAATGTCCTTCAGGATTATGTGGTCGTAAATGTGCATTTACAGATCCATGTTACAATAGTTTTACTATATCACAAAATAATAAGAATAATATCAATCATGACATGGATATAGATATTCATACAACCGTGGATGAAGATGAATATAAATTTTATCATTTATGTGGACAACATGGTAAATGTGTAGAGACCTGTGATCTAGAACCAAGTTATAGATGTGATTGTTTTGATGGCTATCAAGGTGATAATTGTACAAGTATTGAGGTAAATATCATATCATATTTTTATTGAATTATTTAACAGAGGTTACTTTTTAATATTATGGTGACTCGAATGAACTAGGAGGTTCGAAACTGTACCCATACTCCTATTAAATATACCCGCAGATGGAGTTGAAAAAATTTGTTATTATCTTCAAATACATATATATAGAGTGAAATGTGAAAACAAATTATGCACAACGTGTTACGAGAGCGTTATTTTATACATTAAAATTTTTATTAACGATAAAAAAAAATAATAATAATGCTCTAGCTAGTTTTTTTTTAAAAGCGGAGGTCTTGTATTATTAAATGGTACAATCAATTTTTAATATTATGATTCAAATTTTCTTTTTAAAACGGATGCTTTATTTTTCTTTTTTAATTAGCCTAGATAATTATTTTATCAAAACCACAAACAAACATTACGATTTTTTCAATTTTACCTACACATGATTTTTGGAAAATTCAAAATTTATATTGTCTCTGCTTTTGGCATATATAGGATAAAGAAGATCCAAAAAATCTAAAAATCCAGTTCCTTTAACGGCTAAATGAGTATTTCTAGAGATATAGACGAAAATCTCTCCAAAATATAGGACTTCATAGAAGATTTCAGGCGATATTATAGAAAATATTCGATTAATTGTCAAATGAACACGATTTTTGTATTTTTTGGAACAGAATTACCATATAATTCGTTTTATAATAAAAATATTTAATTTGCATCACTTGTATAACAGTGTGAAACGTTTGTGTGTTCTGTATACACAAGCATACAAATAGAATAAAACACGAAGAGCTTACACATAGTTTGTATCATTCACATATAACACCAGTGACGAAGTTGGTTACGTCTTAGTCCGGATGTCTTGAGGACCCGGGTTCGAGTCCCGGCTTGTGTGTAATTTTTTCTTTTCTTTCTATGTCAAATGAAAATGCCTAATGTGCGTTTTCCATTGAAGTGTACAGTCTCATTCTCATATGTTAAGTGTTATAATGTGTTGAAATAGAACAAGCTATTAAAAGTATCATGTATGAGGGACTTTGACTCATATAAGGAATACAAAAATTTGTATAATTTTGATCCAAAAGATATTAAAATCGTGTTTATTCAATAATTGAATGCATAGTTTCTAAGAGTGAGCTTCGGTCCTAGTTACTTTAGAAAATCCAAAACCGAGACTAAAATATATTATTTAACCATTTAACACACAGTTTTCACGTCAAACTTTTGTGTGGCTTTAATTTGTTTCTGGAAAAACGGTAATTATCTGGGAAAGTGCTTTTTGTGTTTGCTTTGTCAATATAAGTAATTTAATCAATATTAAAAAGTATTATTTGTGATGTAAAGTGAGATTGATACCAAATAATGTAAAAAAGTAACCTCTATTTGTAACCTAATGAGATACACTTAATAAATAATATATTTGTTTCATGATTTAGGGTAAATTAGAGCATTCAGCAAGCTCTGTTGATATAGCATTAATTGTAATACCAATAATAGTAGTATTATTAATAATGGCAGCCGGTGGCTTAGCAATATTAATAGCAATGGCTCGCAGTAAACGTGCAACTCGTGGTACATACAGTCCGAGTGCACAAGAGTTTTGTAATCCACGTGTAGAAATGGATCATGTTCTAAAACCACCACCAGAAGAACGCTTAATTTAATAATTTAGTATTTTTAAAAAAATTGCCTTAAATAATAAAATAATATAAGAACAACATAATAAAAGAACAACATTTACATCTAGAGATAAGTAGATCAAAAAAATGTATTTTGTAAATTTTGGACCAATAATAATTTAATAAAACATTTAAATGAACAATTAGAATAAGAAATATAGGAATCAAAATGAAATGAAGTTGACCCAAGCCAATTGTTTATTGCATTTATATATTTTATACTATTTAGTTGACCAGGCAACATTTTATATTTTATCTTTAACTTTATTTTGTTTTAAAAATATATCAAATACAACGTTTTTATAATTTTTTGTTTTTAAATTTTATGCTGTAGAATTGTCTTTTATCTTAACACATAGTGGTCGTTCTTAAAGACATTTCTACTGATGGGAAACTTTTTAAAAAAAGATAGTTTTAAAAAATATTATAAGAACTTTCCACTGTAGCGCTAGAAAATTTGCAAAAGTGTACTTAAAATTCAATTTTTAAATTTATATGGCCGTTCGAACTAACTACAAATTAGACTAATAAATGTACTTAAAAAATTGCTCACTAGTTCTTAGTTTTTTATTACAAACTTAACATGCATTTAAAAAAAGTGATTTAAGGGCAAACTTTGAAACAAAGTCTATATAAGGAAGGCTTCGCCTAACATGGCTTTTCTAGCGACGTGTGTATATTTCCCTTGTACCTCAATTTGCAATTGAATTTCAAAACAGCAAAGTTAAAATGAGTTTTGTTTATAAAAAGAAGAGATTTTCATACTTGTCAAGGTTTGCATACTTCCTAAAAATGAGACCTAATGGAGCTAGGGGTTAATAGTGAAAAATAAAGGATGAGAAACAAGGGAGTCCGTTTTGAGAGCCTATATCAAATGTGCTGTTTAATTAAGAGAGATTTGTAGAGTTTAACGGTAAGATAGGCTACCACTAATTAAAGTAAGAAATTTTGAGGCTTGTAGTAAGGAAGAGTTACAACAGACATTTCACCGATATAATGTGCATTAAGTTTTGTGACACTTTTAAGCTAGAAAGAAAACCAAACTTTTGAATTTGTAATATTTCGGTAAATAATTGTCAGTCATTAAATCTCACAAATCTTTCTTAAGGTAGTACCAGCATGAAATCACTTTTCGACAGATTTGGCCGAATTTTTTTTCTCGGGTTTATAATAGCTTTATTTATGAATTCCTAAAATTTCATAATTTTTGACCGTTTAGATCGCGAGATATTTAAAGACAAAGTTCGCGATTTTGAGGGTCATGTCCCATTTAAAGCATGTAAAATGTCCGGTCTCTCCAACTATTTTTTATGATATTATTATATATTGAAGAAAAAGTAGAAAAAAATGTTTATACAATACAATTCTAAAAAAAAAATTTAGAAATTAATTTTCACTTTCGAGATATTAATTTTGACGTAAATTGATCGAAATTGGGACGTTGGCATAATTATTGAAGGCACAGGTTATCAGATCTTATGAAATACCCAACAAAAACGAAAAAAGAAACGTTGATTTTATAAAAACGTTGGCTATTGTAGTTAAAAAACAACGTACATATTGATGAAGTATTTAGTTAGGCGTTTAACTTTATTTAATTTAGTATTTAATTTTAACCCAAAGAAATAATTATTAAAATTAATAAATTAATTAGGACGTAAGTTTAAACAAAATATTATTTATAAGTTAAATACAGATGTTTATATAGTTACTTGAACAATAATTATGGAATTCCATAACTATTTAATTAAAAAAATAATTGTATGTTTAATTGAAATCGTGATTAGTACGTTTGTTAAATTTAAATTATTTTTAAATTGAACTGGTTAACCTACTGCAACCATCATTACTTGATAATTATATTATCGCTTCACTACAATAATGAGATGTTGCGATATTTTTTCTGACCAATGGTTCCCAGGTTTTGTACCCAATTATACAATACATTCCTGTACATTTAACAAATAACATTATTAGAATCTCGATCCATACGAACGCTAGTTAAACTTAACCAAACACAATTGAATAGTTAAGCTATGATGAAAAGTACCTCTCAATCGACCATTTCGTACACAGCGAAATGGATGGTTTCAGAGAGCAAGATTGCTATTTCATTTGTCTTTACGATAACATGGCTCACTACCAACTAGTAATTACCCTCCAGACTTTTAGTGTTTATCTAAGGATTCAAATCCTAATTTTAAATATTTAAACAATGAAAATTATTGAAATAATTAATTTTTGTATTCCAATTTAACAATTTTGTAAAATGTTTCACTATTGTAATTAATCAGTGATACAGTGTGTATGTATGTAAGTATGCATGTATGTATGTGTAAGTATGTATGTAATAATTTTAATCAATGAATCCGACCATAATCAATATTATAAATAAGTAATTAATCAATTAATTCATTATTTATTTAGTTTTTTGATAGACGAGAAGTTTTAGTAGTATATAATAAAATGAATAATATTTGTGATACAAGATTATTGATATTGATGCAATGTGTGAAATTTTATCTTGGGGCGTCGAAATATACCAAGAAATACGTAACAAAAAAGCAACACTTCTCAACTTTTGAGAGTACAAATGGCTCACCGACTTTAGGTTAAAATGATATTTAAAATTTAAAAGGACATTTAAAAGTACCAGCACCCAATTGAAAATAAAAAGTTTTTACTATGTTAATTTTTCGTATTTTTTGAGATATTTCGAAAATTTAAGATAAAAAAAAAAACAAAGTATTCTAATTATTATTATAAATCAATGGCTACATATTACGTCCGTCCATTTTTACAATATTTAATTAAATTGATTATTTATAAATAAATAAATACTATGATTTTAACGAAAGTATATTAACGGCTTATTTCATCATAAATTTATAGTTTCTTTAAATATTTAAGTCATATTAATTTACATTAAAATGACTTCAAATTTAAAAACATTTTAAATTTATTATGAAATGGACTATTCTATATCATAAAATAATGCCAGTTTTAATTTGTCAATTTTACCGTTTTGACATAAAAGGTGAAATAATCTTACTTTGGTTTAACGATACAAGAAATGATTTTGTAAACAATATCTTAGAAAACCTATCAAGAAAAATATGTTCATACTGATTTAAAAATCCATTTTACGTTGATTCAGTGATTTTAATAGACTGAATTAATCTTTTTCATGCATATCTCATTCGTAGCAGCCTATTGTTGTATCTAGATTGGAAAAAAGATTGAAGATGCAGAGGAATTTATTGCATGTGATGTTAATTCAATAATTTAATGAATAAAAAATTAATAAAAAAAAAAAAAAATACATCAATATTCTTTTGTTAAATTCATTGATTTGTTTATTTATAAGTTTAGTTGAACTCTTGAGCCTTAAGTGCATTTAAATATTAAACAAACAAACATACTCAATATAAAATGATTTTAAATTTATAATATTTGGTACTTAAAATAATGAAATTATAGGTATTTATATTAATTATGTACTTAATTAATTATTGTTATTATTATTATACATTTTTATTTGACATTTTACAAATATTCATTTTGTTAAACAAACAATAAACAGAATAAAATACATTCAGATCAATTTTAATTTATAAATAATTCGTATTATTATATTATTTTATTTTAAGATTATTCCCTATAAAATAAATTTTCTTTATGAATTTCCTCGAAAATTTGTATGTAAACACTCATTAAGAGACAGGTAGATAAGTTAAATATTAATGGCTAATATTTTAATATGTTATTCTTTAACAATTAATATAACATCACCAATAACAAACATACACCAGAATTTCTTACATAAACGAATAAAAATTTTTTGCTAAAGATGAAAAATGATTACAAGAAAATTATATGCACCCTGTATATATTAAAATAAACTGACCCAGATATAATTTTCTCGAAATATCAGCCAATTGTGTAGGTGTCGATAATTCTTCGATTAATTAAATTTTTTTCAATATATTTTTTAAAGCTATCAAAATTTGATAATATCAGAATTTAATTTAAAAAAGAAAAAGTATATATTGTAGGCTACAAATTCTTAGCTTTCGCTCGTTTCTATATTTTATCTTTTTGTAGTTATCAAAATTAACAACAAAAACCATTTTTTAAGATTAATGGAAACAGTTATTAACTGTTATCGAAAGTCGCCACTTTAAACAATCGTTAAGACATATTTATAATTTACTCATCCACATTCGCTTGAGGTAAATTAGTTTGTTTTAATACAGCAAAATATGAGTATGAACCTCGAAGTACCTAAAAAAATTTAATTATTGAATTAATTGCATGTGTTCGGAATTACAAAATTCTTAGTAAGCTAGATGTTCTGGAAAAAATTTAGGAATGTTTTAAATTGTCACTCATTAAATTTTATTATTATCGTACGTATAGATTTATTTTCCTACCGTAACATAAGTTTGTATTGTCAATGGTGCAAATATTCCAATATTCAATCGTAACGGACGCTGTGTACGATTCATCATAATTAATAGTGATCGTTTAAAACTGGTTGGTGATGAAAACCAATTACATTCGTATAATGCTTGTAGCACACTCGAACTCTGCAAAAGTAACAAGTGAAATTTACAAAATTTTAAAAATCCCCGACAAATTTTTCGGGTACAGAACCCTAAACATAACTAAGAGCACTCTCCATTAAATTACCTTTCATACGAAACAAAAAAATAAAAATCGGTTCATCCGTTTAGGCGCTGCGGCTCCACAGAGAGGCATACAGACAGACACACACAGATAGTGGTTAAACTTATAACACCTCTTTTTTTTTTTAGTTCGGGGGTTAATAAATACAGTGCGTTTTAGAAAAAAAAATTAGTTTTGGTAATAATAATGATATTAATAAAACATAAGAGGGTTACCTCAAATGGGTACCTAGCACCTAGACTAAGGGGTCCTCTGTGCCCTTCTTGAGAACTACCTGCCACTCAAAAGCGAGACGTCTTCGGATAAGAGATGCTTTTGTAACCAGATGAAGCTATAGGATTCTGCCGAGGGTAGACGCTACGTAGAAAGTCCACAACTTCATCGTCGGGATCTCTCTCAGGATTGTTGAATTCAAGGTTTCGGACCCCATGTTATGAAGGTGGTAGTTCAATTGACAATGTCTCCTGTCAAGATTCCCACCACCTTTCTCAATTGGTCTCTACTAAGTTTCAGACGAGCACAGTCGAATGTTCTGGCTCTGGTTATACGCACATACTCTGCTCAAAGTCCCATTTATCAAGATGGGCTTGTCATAACCATTCCTTGATTCGGTAAATTACGGAACATCTTGCTATGGGAATGACAGGCTCAGGTAAAAAGAGCGTTTGAAACGTCGCCTCCCGTGTCAACGAATTCGCTGTTTCATTTCTTTTAATACTGGAGAGGCCCGCTACCCAGATCAGTCTGACGAATAGGTTTGGTAAATATAATTTAAGCACTAACAATAAAAAGTCATGTAAACAGTATTAATTGACTTACCTGTTCCGTAATTCCATTACCAAACCAACAATATACAAATAATTGAAATAACACAGCCAATAAATATGAGACCTCATTCACAAATGGCATACTACCGACTTTATTCTACAAAATTTTAATGGAATCATGGCGTGAAGTGTTAATTTACAATTGACAACTTACAATGGATAAGGATAGTAAACTTGTACATAAAATGAACATGGATGCAAAAAATTGTCCGAACAATAAAAACCGTATAATATTATCCACAGATTTTGTCATTCTAAAATCAGTAAATCTATAAAATTTAATATAACGTAGCAATTATTCAAATTAAGATGAGCATTTCTGTGGGCTGTATTATGCATTTTGTTAAAATATATCCCCTTAAGGACCCACAATAAAAATATTTAGCTAGATTATAAAATTATTAATTAGCTAGACCGGTTTCGATTGCTTTGGCAATCCTCTTCAGTAGCATTAAACCTCTTAAAATTAAAAAGTCTTAAAATTAAAAAATATTTACAAATCCGAAAAAAGAACCGCATCAATCTGAAACAAATAATAATAAAATATTACCCTTAAAATTAAAATAAAATTATTTACCCGATTATAATAATAATAAATCTTTATGTTACACCCTCTAAAATAATGTAACTGCCTGCTTTCACCTAAAACACAATAAAATATTAAGTTTTAATCCTAAGATAGGATTATCGTTATGAAAATATCAGAAAACTAAGGGATTAAGCCTGAAAATAAAATGTAAGATAAGAAACGTTGTAAATATAAAATAAAAAACACAGAAATAAAAATAAAGAGAAAATTAGATTACCAACAAAATAAACATTTTAATCCTCGGTATACCTAAAACAGAATAAATAATTAGAATTTAGAAAAACCTGCAACAAACCAAAATAAAATTAAATGAAAATAAGCAAATTAAAAACAAAAATTAAAAAATAAAAATAGAATTAATTAAAGAACAATAGAAAAAGTATTACCAAATGAAGTAAAATGGTGTACCTAAAACAGAAGAAAGTATTAATTAGCGTACCTAAAACAGAAGAAATTATTAATTAGCGTACCTAAAACAGAAGAAATTATTAATTAGTGTACCTAAAACAGAAGAAATTATTAATTAGCGTACCTAAAACAGAAGAAATTATTAATTAGTGTACCTAAAACAGTTAACTAGAGTACATGTGACGATTAAGTTTATTGCTTAATTATACTTGTGGTGTACACTTTTTACCTGTTTTATTTGAATGGTGATCGAAAAACAACACAATTTGGGCAGGGTTTCTTTGAGTTACCTGTTTCATTTGTGTTGTCTCGAGAATTGATATTTTATGCTATTTTTCATCTTTTTTATTTATCTTTCCTATTATTATTTTTTGATTTAATTTTTATTTTTTATTTTTGCTTATCATTTTTACTTAATTTGATTTTTTGTTTGTTTCAGTTTGTCATTTGGTAAAATTTTTTATTTTTTCAACTTATTTTCTTGTATTTTTATAATTTTGCTCACTTTCATTTTTTTATTTATTTTATATTTTATTCTGTTTTAGGTACACTAACTAATAATTTCTTCTGTTTTAGGTACACTAATTAATAATTTCTTCTGTTTTAGGTACGCTAATTAATAATATCTTCTGTTTTAGGTACACTAATTAATAATTTCTTCTGTTTTAGGTACGCTAATTAATAATTTCTTCTGTTTTAGGTACGCTAATTAATACTTTCTTCTGTTTTAGGTACACCATTTTACTTCATTTGGTAATACTTTTTCTATTGTTCTTTAATTAATTCTATTTTTATTTTTTAATTTTTGTTTTTAATTTGCTTATTTTCATTTAATTTTATTTTGGTTTGTTGCAGGTTTTTCTAAATTCTAATTATTTATTCTGTTTTAGGTATACCGAGGATTAAAATGTTTATTTTGTTGGTAATCTAATTTTCTCTTTATTTTTATTTCTGTGTTTTTTATTTTATATTTACAACGTTTCTTATCTTACATTTTATTTTCAGGCTTAATCCCTTAGTTTTCTGATATTTTCATAACGATAATCCTATCTTAGGATTAAAACTTAATATTTTATTGTGTTTTAGGTGAAAGCAGGCAGTTACATTATTTTAGAGGGTGTAACATAAAGATTTATTATTATTATAATCGGGTAAATAATTTTATTTTAATTTTAAGGGTAATATTTTATTATTATTTGTTTCAGATTGATGCGGTTCTTTTTTCGGATTTGTAAATATTTTTTAATTTTAAGACTTTTTAATTTTAAGAGGTTTAATGCTACTGAAGAGGATTGCCAAAGCAATCGAAACCGGTCTAGCTAATTAATAATTTTATAATCTAGCTAAATATTTTTATTGTGGGTCCTTAAGGGGATATATTTTAACAAAATGCATAACGTAGCAAGTTAAGTTCAAACAGTGAATTTCAAGAATAATTTTAGTAGCAAAACTTCGTGAAGTCGTGTCGCTTTAAATAAATCATAATTGGACGCATTTTTACGATTACTTACTCGATAACTGTTTGATGATGTATTATACATTTCTTCAAACCCTCTGTCATTTTCTGTTCAACTTCAGGTGAATCGTATAAGTGATCAGACCTACAATGGAAATCGGGAGGGGTACAAACTGCCTAAAACAAAAAGTCCACGCCCGTAATGTTCAAAAACTTCTGGATAGTAGCAGAACCCAAAACGTTCAATAACTTTGTGTGTGTTTAAAGATATACTACGTGTTATCCAACTTTGGTTTTGGACTTACACGGACTGACCTTTTTTGGATGGTATAGAAAAGACTGTCTTGGATATTAGAGGCGTGAACATTTTATTCCCTAACCAGCATATAATTTTTGATACCTAACATTTAAACGATCTCGTAAACTGATAACTGCCATCTTTAATATTTTTATTTTATTTGTAGTATGTATAATCAAACTGGTGTACAGAGTGTCTAAAGTTGTGATATCCGTTGCAAAAATAAACACGCAATAAACCTGATAGAAGAATGCAATTGGATAATATGGCATTGTTCGTGCTTCAAAAGGAAACCAAGTATCATATGGTAACGTTCGTAATTGTAATGTAGTATTTGTTGATGGATTCACATATTCAAAAGCAGGTGTCCGCCAAGCAATTATAGAAGCGTTTATTGGTAATGCAGTTCCTACAAGTTAAAATTCATATTTTTACCTTTTTAAAAATATTTTAACGATGCTGATCTTTTCGAGACATTCGGAAGCTTTAAATGTAGAAAAAACAGAGGAATTGCTCCGTAATATATATGTCGCATCCAACTAGCTAAATTAGCCGCTCAGTTAACAGTCTAGTCTTTTGACTAAACGGCACCATTCAATTAGCGGCCTGAATGATATTCAACCAAAGCGTTTAAAATATTTAATGAACTGGCTCGCTGATGATTAGGCTATTCATGGAATAGAGTGACTATTCGACAAAAATTGAATAATAAAATATCTGATATAAAAAATTGTGTATTTGCGTAATTTAAAATATAACATATTGTTATTTGGTAATACTGAGATCATATAGTGTAACTCAGTGTACATATATAATTAAACAATTATTTGCTAACGCAAGTTAAACTACTATGGCATTTGGATTCGGAAAGAACTTTGTTTTTAAAACAAACACATAATATTATTGGGATAATGATTCTACAATCTACAATTACATTTTTAGAATTCCTGGCCACCGAAAGGTGACTGACTTTCCACAGCCTCTCTCAAAGAAATTGGACTTTCTGAAATTTCGTCATAATATAGTTTGTATCTAAGTACTTCAACTCTTGCCGCGAAAAACAGTTTTTAATAGGACCATACTTAGTTCCAATTCTTTGTCACTACACTCTTCCGTTGTACTTTTTATTTTGCGTAAACGCAATCAAACTGTAAGAAAAACTAACAATAATGTTATTTTCTCACGCCATATTGACAGTGTGCTTCAGCCCCAGGTGGTACAAAGTGTGACTTAATTTAAATGACTTGACTAAGCAAGTTTTTAAACGTTACACAAAGGCAAATCATTTGCTTAGCTGTTTGATCGAATGGCTACAATATAGTTTTGGTCTCTAGTTGAACGTCCCTTGCTTAATTGAACGGCTAATAAAATTAGTTGGCTGCGACATAACAAATAATGGCTCCTATTTACATTTCGTAGTTATAATAAATGTTTGAAAGTGAACTTTTGGAGTATTAATATTTGGTAATATTTGATAAATTATAATATCATTTGATAACATATAATATCATTCCATTTAGTGAAAGCGATAAATTCTTAATCTTCAGTGTTTTGAAACTGGTCTAATTTTAATGCTTTTTCGTAGTTACTAGTAGTGAATTGCATTAATCGGTTGAATGTCGCTCTTTATTTCTATACTGAAATGTTAGAAGACAAATAAAATTTGTTAGGCTGTGCTTGTAATACCTAAAATAAAATCAACCCAAGTAACAAAACGACTTTTTTTTATGGCTGCCATTGTAATCGTGTCCGTTTCAAATGTTTTAGTAGTTTCATATTTAAATATTTCACTATCTTCAATTAAGTGAACTGTTTCATTAATTTCTTTACTTTTTGAATACCAGATCCATATTTTGAAGGCGCCCATAACATGAGATAAAGTAAATCCCATTAATTTTGTAAATACACGTATATCGTCTAAATGTCGGGCCATTCCTAGAATATTTTACGTCATAATATAAGATGTGACATCAATCCGAATCAATAAGTATAAAGTTATCACTCAGAAGCTATGTAATCTAAACGAATTCCTTCTTAAATAAAATAAACTTTTTGAGAAATTCTAAAAATTACATATTAGCATTGACGTTAAGTATACGCCGGATCTAAAATATGATAAATTTTAGTAAAATAAAAGTTAAAAACTAAAGTCCCACTACGTAAAAAGTGAAAACAATCATGAAATAGAAGATAAAATCAAAGTCGTGATTTCATTTGATAGTTTTTGGATTGTGGGTCACAACTGTTTGTAATCCAAGACTATTCAAATGAAATCAGCACTTTTATGTTTTCATCATTGACGCAGTCAAGTGTTATTTTTGACATCAATCCTGACAGTATGAGCCGGCTGCTAATTGTTTGCTACAATAAAAATAAATTGGTGAATCTTACCTATTATTTCGGCTACAGTGTAACTAAAGAAAACGGTTACAACAGTGATAATTGTATAAAACTGAAAACATTTTTTTACTACAAATTTGTTAGTATTAGGATGTTTAATTCCTCCTAAGGTTAGAAGCTTATAATTTAATGATAAATATGGTTTTTTTATTTTCTCACTTGTAGGATTCATGTTTAAGAATTCGTGCAAACGAGTCATGTATCAAATGTAGGTATCATACTTTTTATACGTATTCGAAAATTCGAGCACACATACACAAGTATGTGCTGATTAGGGCTCTGTACACAAACATTTATTTACACAGCTTAATGATTGAAACTCGTGATCCACACTCTACTAAAGTATCCTCGCCGAGTATACTCGTCAAAAATAGCTGAGGTGAAGCACCTTTCGCATCACACTCTCACTCTAAATTGGCAATAACTCAGTGTCACGATTGACACTGAAATAGTAACATTAACATTAACTTACGTTACTTTCCATACTATCGTTAAGCAAACTATTGTAGCCCTGGTGAAAAAATATTTGAGGAAAGAATAAGTCTTTGCAAGTCCTAGAAAATCTGAAAAAGTCTTAGGAACTCTGAATATCTCAACGTTTTTGGACTGTCTAATCCAGACTTAATAAGTTTGGATAACTCTGAATTAATCAGTCCAAAAACATTGAGAAATGTTATTTTAAACAGTTATTCGGAGTACCTAATACTTTTTCAGAGTTCCTAAGACTTTTTTTAGAATTTCTCAGACTTTATTTTTTTCCACCATGGAGTATGTGAGAAACCATAAAAAATTGTTGGCCTGTTCTACTCTCCGTGCATTACTTCCCTTTGACTCAGGTAAAGAAACTGTTTTTTTTATCACAGTCGGCCGAAACGGGATGAGTACTAGACTCAAGAAACCATATGCAAATTGCTACATTTTCGATGTTCACCCGATTTTGGGCTATATTGCGAGAATAGATTAGGAGGCTGAAATTAGTATGTCTATACGATGCCTCTTTAATTTTTTCGAGTACTAACGTAAGCACCAACTCAGAAATGTTCGATAATCGCATAGATCGATGAATGATTATATTTGTAGAAATTTACACAATAAAAGAGATATCGAAATTTATAGAATAGAAGTATCAGACCACTTGCCATAAATTAATCAAATGGCCAAGCTATAATGAAATACAAAGCCTCAAAGATGTACAGATCAAGGTTTGTGATAGATTGTCAAGAAGCTCTATCCGGAAAATTCGACGGCATGAGTTGAATAAACCCAGTAACTCAAGTTTTACCAAGTGTACCTATCATTTTTGTTGTAGAATATCTAAAACAGTTTACTTAATCAAAATTTTATATTTAAAATCCTTTATTTCCAAAGAATAAGGACATCTAGTATAAAACTTCGTGACGTTACTCGCAGGAAAAAAATGTAGGTATTGTTTGGTTGAGCTACACACCAAATCATTGCACTTATTTAAAATGAATAAATAATTGAAATAAGAATTTTATAACATTTTCAATGAAATATAGTTGCACGTTATTTAATTTAATAAATGATGGATAAAATGTTTCTTATTTGCTAAATAATTCAAAAGAAAATAAATAAAATAGTACGATCAAAGATTAATTCCTTTTTATAAGTATTTGAATCGTTTATATTCATTGTCTTAAATTATTTATCAACAACCGTCTATCGTCTCTACTATGTGTTTATACAAGGCTTTCAAAAAGTATTGAGTCTCCTTCTAATGTAGAAAACTAAAGTAGGAGATAAAGAAAAATATGAAATCAGAAAGTTTTCCTTATAAAAATTTTGTTTAAGGAAAAACTTTCTAATTTAAAGTTTTTCTTTATCTCTTATCAGTTTTAAATATGATTTGATTTTTATGCCGGTTTTCCACTAAATGGACAAACAAAAACAAAACAGAAACTTTTGAAGTCTTGCAATGTTATGGCCATTACAGTTTCAGTTTTGTTTTTCAACAAAAACTCAACTGCCCGCTTAGTGGAAAACTGGCATTGGATTACCAAATTCAAAGCTAAAATTTTTTTGGACCATTTTTGCTTAAAGTTCTTAGTTGTTAAGATCAGAGAAGGTACCGAAACTTTTTGGAAACTCTGTATAATATGTATCATATGGGAATAAATTTTGAGTAAAGCTTAATATCGATATTTTACTCCAAAAGACTTTTAGTTAAGTATCTAAAAGTACCGGCGATCGGAGCAGTTCGCGGTCGGATACATGCGACGTATTTATACAAAGCTCTTAAAAAATATAGAATTAGATACAAATTTTGATATTCGAAAATAAATATCGAATATCGAGATTAAAAATATCGTATATGATATATATTGGTGCCTATTTCTATGAAAATACCATCACCTCCCACTCGCAGGGAAGTGGGGGTAGGAGGCAATGGAGTGAATTGTCAAAACCGGAATAGCCGTTGTTTGTAAAAACATTCACAAAAATTTAAGAAAAACAAGTGAAAACAAACAATTGACTGAGTTAATTGTTGAAATACCATGTATAGACAGTGTTGATGCGCAATCGTTTGTTTTTTTGACGTCACGTAAATAACAAAAGATATTCACTTTTAAATAGACACACACACAACTGATATTCCTATATTAATACATACTATAAAATTTGCACTTAATTAACGCCCTCGTGGGTAAACAGTGATGTTTACAAAAAAATGTTTCAAACAAAAGTTTTTTATTTTTTTATAAGGAACATTTTTTACATTTAAACTTTTGTTCTATCTGTAACGGTTTACAAGACCCAAGACCCAATTGACCTATGATGCTCATTTACGAACTTGACCTCACGTTTTACGTCCTGAGTACGCTGTAAAAATTTCAGCTCGATATATTTTTTCGTTTTTGAGTTATCGTGTCCACAGACGGACGGACGGACGGACGGACGGACGGACGGACGGACAACCGGAAATGGATTAATTAGGCGATTCTATGAACACATATGCCAAAATTTTTTTCGTAGCATCAATATTTTTAAGCGTTACAAACTTGGGACGAAACTTAATATACTATGTATATTTCATATATACATGGTATAAAAACGAAGACGTTCATCTCAGATCTATCTATCTACGTTACGATCGAATTGGGAAAGGTATATAAATCCTGGTTTTTGATTGATCAAATCATTTTTTTCGGAGATTAATACATAAACGATTCCATCAAAATGATGAATTATCCATCTTTATGTGACTAAAGATAGCAGCTTAGGCCGCTCTGGTATTTAGAACCTATTCTCAAAAAATCATAGGAAAGCTAGTTGAACATAAAATATATTATTCCACTTATATCCTTTTTTTTTCGATAATTCAATCATAATAAGGTTCTAAAATTCAAATAGAGGAATAAAAAAACACTTACTTAACGTCTATAAAAAATATATTTTTATAAATTTAATTTCAATATAAAACTCAGCTAATTAATTAGCACATACTCATTTTAAGTACTTATAAAATATATACTGGCAGTTATATTAGCGCATAACATCTTAAGGTAGTTTGGTTATTATAGTCAAGTTCGTCACGTGCACTATTTGTGACAAGAGTCATGTTACGTTACATAATACTTAGACGTAGTGTAAGTATACAAAAACTTACACACACAAAACTGCTTATTTATAAATTGTTTATTGTTTGTCTTTCCAAAAAATCGATAAAAAAAATATTTTCACTTCTAAATTTTCCTAATTAATCATTTTATTAAGTATTCGTTTTTTGAGGCATTTTTAAAATCGATTTTTCAGATTTTAGTTTCAAATTCTTAAAAAAAAGACGGTTTACGTCCAAACTAACTTAAGTACATATACAGTATATACTGGCAAAATTGCTGCAAGTTTATATCCGATTTTCATCAAAATTTCAAACAATAACTTAATATAATACTTCATGGGATAAAAATTTCACTAGGCTCAATGCTAATAATTATTAACCTTAGACCCTTTGAGTACTAATAATGTTAAAAATAATAAATCAATAAAACAGTAATGAAAAACCGTAAACTTAATTCCAAGAAATCGACCGAAAATAATTTTCAAACAAATCGGATAAATAATAAAGTTTGCTACATGTCTTTTCGCAAAACCACAATTTTTGTTCAGTTATTTTATACCATTCATTTTCTTCCGGAGCAATATCCAGAGCCATAAAATATGTTTCATAAGACCTACACAAATTTATATTTTGTTAAAATTATTTATAATTTGAATAAAATTATATACAACTTACCTTTAGCCCTGGGAAGCAATAATTATAAATTGCATAATTAATCAATCCATTGAAATTAATGATTTATTAACTATTATCTTCAGGTGGGAATGGATATTGATGTCGATTTGTAATTGATATATTTAATAAACGATGTCGCCTTTTTAAATGTACTTTATAATTTGTGCCACGTACAAAATGCATATTACATTCTAAACATGCATACGGTCGTTCACCAGTATGTTGACGTAAATGTAACTGAAATATGATCATTTATATTAGTACTATAAGGATTGAACTGTTGGTGCTATTTTAGAAAAACTATGCAATTAATCCATATATATTTGGTATCATCTATATCAATTGGAACATTAAGAACATGTCCATTATAAATTTAAATAATTTAAAACAAATATTATAAACGTATTTTTTCATATTCGGTTTTTAAACGTACTTTAACCCCACGTGTTTGTTGCCGTGTATCTATAAAACCCAACGATTTTTAAAACCAAAATATATTTAAAACGAAATACGCACGTTAGTTGCACTAAGTAGCTGCGGTCCTTGACCTCTTTGAGCATTTGATTTTAATCAATTTAATTTAGCTACGGCTACGGTGGAGTTTGTACGTTTGTGAAGAACTCGCGGGTAAGTTATACACGACCACAATGGATACAGCTATAGGATTCTGGATCTCCCAAGGTTGATGGATCCAAGGTTTCGAATCCGAACATTCTAAATCTGACGCCATACAAATTTCTACAGGTGCAAATAACATGTATGGAGGTTTCGCCATCCTCCATATAGACTCTACAAGTGGGATTATTAGAGATCCCCATGTTATGAATGTGATAGTTCAATCGACAGTGTCCTGTCAAGAGTCCCATCACCCTTTTCAACTGTGCTCTTGTAAGTTTCAGACGAGTACAGTCGAATGGCCGAGCTGTGGTTATACATAGCAATCAAAATGGGCTTGTCGTAACCATTCTTTGATTCGGTAAATTACGGAGGCTCAGGTGAAAGGGACGTTTGCAATAATAGGATAAGAATTGATATTTCGGAATCGGGAGTAGTTAATAAACGACAATTTTGCTTTCTCCGCTAGGATCGACTAGGAAGCATAAGAGTATGTCCATGTACTAAATAGTCAAATCAAAAACACTAAAATTTTTCGGATATAATGTTAAAGTTAGTAAACGCTAACAACCTTTATTAATAAAGATATAACCTTGTAGGAAACATTTATCAATAATAATGAATGGATATATTTAATTTTACAAAAGTGATTACTATATTAGTGAAATGATAGACCTTATCATTTCAATTACGATTCATTATTGTTTCGAACAGGCAGTAATAAGTTGGACAAAGATACAAGATATTTGTTATTCATTTTATCACATTAGTTTTTTGACAAACTGTCCGAAACAAAAGATAATCACTTTTTAAAATGAAAAGGTCTATTGACTTCACTTCTAAAATTTAAAACGATGGCCACTCCGCATATAATTCTAGAGGATAATGTTGGATAAAGAAATAACTGAAGAATTTCTGTGGCCTCCCCCCATATCTATCATTAAAATTATCTTGGACTTCGATTTAACCCAAACCGCGGTATACTGGATATGTCTAAACTTTAATATCACTACTTAAGGTAGTACCTACACGAAAGTGATATTCCAAGAATTTCTCAAAACTCAGAATATAAAATATTTAATTCATAATACACTTGCTGTTAAAATTACAAGATGATTTACCATGCCATACATGAGATATTAGCAATTAAAAGTGACGCAATTTGTACGTGTACATGGGAGAAGTGTATAAAAATACACAAATTTACAAATATTATATTTATTTACCAATGAATGACGTCCACCATCTCTATGAAAAACTAATATAATGTAGAATACTATATTTAGAAAATATATAAATAAAAATAAAAATTATTTACCATATAGTTTCGATAAAAAACTTAAATAAATAACTCGTTTTAGCGATGATTTTTGTGGAAAAGATATGAAGACTAATGTTAAAGGCATATGTCATAGTGTGTGTGTTTATATGTATACTAGAATCAGTAGTGAGGAACTACAGTCTTTTGAAAATAATATATGGTATATGTATAATAGTCATAGCACAGCTAATGCACTGAATGATAGTATTAGTCCAAAACTTTTTGACTGGACGGTCGCGGAGGAACTACCTTAAGAAAGTAAGATTTTTAAAATTTTCATGTCCTGTATAATTTATGCTTTCAAAAAAATTTACCCTTAGACTGTATTTGGTTTTGAATTTTTTCGAACAAAATTTACATTCATGATTTAATTCATCGGAATGTGATATAACATGTCGATTCAAATCCCATTTTGAAGCATGTTTCATTCCACACATTGTACATTGGTAAGGTTTTATACCAGCATGTCCATGTAATTTATGTTTACGTAATCCACTTGTACACTTAAACCTAAAATTAAATTGTGTTTTAATTATATCAATCAATTAATATTATCAAACCTAATGTTAACAGATGGCGGATTTATCAATACATACACTTTAGGGCATAGATCACATATGTATGGTCTCTCTCCACTATGTGTGTGAATATGACGACGCAAATCCGCAGGACTGGTGTAATATTTACCACATTTTTCGCACATAACCTTTTTACGTTCTAGAAATCAAAAATATTATCTTACTAAAGTGAAAAATATAACCTGTTCCGAAATAAAAGCTTAACTTATGCGACTTTAGGCGATATCTCAAGAATTAACGGCAATTGTTAAGAAAATTGCAAAAAAGAGAAAATTGTTTGTCTTCAATTAGGATAAAATAATTTTCCGGAGTAATTTTGGCCCAAAAATATCTTTGGCGATTGGCCGAATAGTTTCTGAGATATCTACAAAAATCTTATGCTAATATCCCGGGGAATATCTCAGACACTTGTCGTTCCAGACCATATTTTCATATCTGCGAATTTTTCAAAGTAATTATGACCCAAAAAATAATTACATATATAAAAATTATCTTTTATACCAAGTTTCATTAAATTATTTATATATTTACCTCCAACGTCTTTACTCTCTTTATTTTGAAGTCGATTTTCTTGTGAAACTACTGCTATATTATTTTCAATTGTTTCATGAACTTTTTTTTCTTTTTTTGAAAATTTCTTATCTCCTATTCCTATAAATTATAAAACTTATCATGCTGTTTTTCTCTTATTTCTCAAAAATTAAAATTACCTTTAGTTTTTTTATTATTATTAATAATATTTAAAGGTTCCGCTTCCGTCCTATCTAGAAAATAATAAACTTCAGAATTATTAAATTTTATAAAAGATGAATGGATTAGTTATTCAAAATTTAAACAAAAAATGAAAAAACTAAAATATATTTGTGTCCTGCGTAGAAAATTATTGCATTTTTATTATGGAAACGCTGGAAAACAATAAAAATAGGCAAGTAAATGAAATTCTCATTAAACGTGACAAAGAACCACCAAAGAACACTGTCTATGCATGGAATTTCAACAATTAACTCAGTCAATTGTTTGTTTTCACTTGTTTTTATGTTGAAATTGGAGACAATTACCTGTTATTTTTGATGTTCTACGTTTTGCAAGAGGTTTATAATCAGCTTCGAAATCATCTAGATCAGGGCTTCTTAAACTATGGGTCGCGACCCCAATTGGGGTCGCGTAGCAAAATTCTGGGGTCGCGAGAGGTAAAAATACAATTAAACAGAAAATGTTTTTTAACTTGTAAAATTATTGTTATAAAGATAAAATAACAATTATCGTAGATAAATATAACATAAAATCTTCTAGTTCGGAAAGATTGTTTGTACCTGCATTTCTATTAAGAGTATTATTATAACTTGAATAACATTTACTATGAATTATGAAATATTATTGGAATTAATAAAAAATATAAATTTATTTTTGTCAATCTCTAAAAGCCGAAATAATCCCGAGAAATAATTATCAACAAAATTTCTAGGTATTATTGCTAAAGAAACAGCTTTAACCCATATTAAATCCCAATATCGTACAGCGATAAAAAATGTTGAAGAGGTCTTACGCCCAGCAATAAAAAACAGGCACATCCATCTCATTAAATTTTTAACTTATACTTTTATTTAATACTTACCATGCAACTACTTGAATATATTTGAGAGAATTAAGACGGTCAGAATCCATTTTTATTTTTGAAACTATAATAAATACTATTTTATAATTTTTTGTGCAATTTTTAATTTTAGATGTTTCAAAACGAATTCTAAACTTATATATTTTCATATGTATATGTATATTGTTACCCAATAAATAAATCATCAAAACATATTAATTTATTTTTCTTTTATATTTGTATGGGGTCGTCAAGAAACTCGCAATCATAAATGGGGTCGTGAATTACAAAAGTTTAAGAAGCCCTGATCTAGATAAATAAATAAATAAATATTTATTATATATGATAAAAAGCTTAAGAACAATGGTGTTTTTGATCAATATTTTTTTTATATTTCATTGAAACTTCGACGACCGAATTTAAGAAACATGAAAAGTAAAATAAATTACCTTCTATTTTAGTTGAAATACGTTTTGAAAGAGGTTCGTCTTCATCTTCAAAATCATCTAGACAAGAAAATTTAATAAGATAAGTAATAGATTCTAGCAGTGGAATTAACTTAGTTTTCAAAACGATCAAATTCACAATATAAGTAAAAACCAACCAACTGAAATTGTTTTCGGGTTGTTTTTTTGTAGTAATATTCGATAAAAAGTTAATACTCAAAACGGCTTCTGTTGATACAAACTGAACTGCTTATAACAAACAAATTTTACGCTTCAGCTATTGTACTACATCCAGAAGTACAACATACCCAAAAATAAGCAATCTCTTGAAATCATTTTGTATTTGAATCGAGTACTCTTTTTGGCGGAACAATAGTATATTAAGTTTAGTCCCAAGTTTGTAACGCTTCACTAGAATCACCTAATTAGTCCATTTCCGGTTGTCTGTCCGCCTGTCCGTCTGTCTGCCAACACGATAACACAAAAACGAAGAGATATCAAGCTGAAATTTTTATAGCGTACTCAGGGGGTAAAAAGTGAGGTTGAGTTCGTAAATGAGCAACATAGGTCAATTGAGTCTTGACCTATAGGTGAGTAGGACCAATCTTGTAAACCGTTAGAGATAGAACAAAAGTTTAAATGTAAAAAATGTTCCTTATAAAAAAATAAAGAACTTTTGTTTGTAACATTTTTTGTAATCACTGTTTACCCACGAGGGCGTTAATTAGGTGCAAATTTTATTGTATGTATTAATATAGGAATATCAGTTATGTGTGTGTGGTTATTTAAAAGTGGATATCTTTTGTTATTTACGTGACGTCAAAAAACAAACGATTGCGTAGTCAACACTGTCTATACATGGTATTTCAACAATTAACTCAGTCAATTGTTTGTTTTCACTTGTTTTATCTAGATTGCAATTCTTATTCTTTTTTTTTTAATTTTTTGTACTTCAAGTAAACAAGACTAGAGAGTTTAAATTTCATAAAAAGGATCGAATCAAATTTTAGAACTCAGAGTAATATAAATTCAAATGCAAAATAAATCAGCCCAAAGTGGCCAAAGTCTGACTAACCATTTTGTGTGATTAAATCGAATTATAGGTACTTATATTTCAATTTAAGGTGATCTTCTGGAGATTCACAAATTCAATACTATTAGCATTATTAAATTAAGATTACAGAACTAAATTGATTGTTTCATAAATTATTTAGCAACTCTTAATAATGTTAAAGCTTTATTATAGTTTTTCATATTATTTTTTCGTGATTTAAAATTCACATTGTGAAAATATCGGAATTGTTTTATTGTCAAACAATTTATAATTTTTACCTATGATGGGATTTGTATCAAGCATAAAATCATAAGAGGTAGAATCATCTTCAGATTTAATATCATCTTGTTTAATTATTTGCTCATGTTTAATTTCAATCTGTTTTTGTAAAGTATTTTGTGCCCTTCGTATACATTGATGAAATTCATATGTGTCCAAAACCTTTTTAAAACAATGACTACAAATATCTTTAGGTAACGTATCATTTTCACTAATATTTATTGTAAAATACTGATCAATTTTCTCAGCTAAACTTAAATTTATAAATTCTTCACTATTTATTTTAATTAATGTATTTTTTGGATAAATTTCTGCACATAATCTACAAAATTCTGCTAAATTTTCGGATGTCATATTTCTATTCAATTATTTTTGTTTCAAATAAATAATGTCCAAAGAAGAATTAGGTTATAAACAAACACTTAATAACAATCTAATAAAGATTTAGAATATGGAGGTATCCCTCCACATATGGAGGGTAGAGGTATTAAGGAGGACCAATGGTGCGCTCCTTCTGTGTGTTGTTTAACAAGACAAGAGGATCGTGTATTCAAAAAATAATAATGGATCTAAAATAATAATACTTTTACGGTATTTACTAATAAATCTCACCAAAACATCTAAAAAAGTAAAAAATAATTGAAAAAAATTTGACTGATATGGTAATCGGAAAAATGGACCGAAAATTTTATAGGCCCGGAGTATAGACCTTTTTCATGAAAAACAGAAATGCTTTTTGGTAATTTTATATGAAAATATAGGTTGAGTAGAGCCTGTAACTCGAAAATTACGCATTTTTAACAATAAAAACACTATCAAAAAAATTGTTAAAAAGTTACAATATTTGAAATAATTAAAAACGATTTTTTTTTGGCTCCACCGCACAAGTGATCTGTGATGTCAATCCGACAAGCAATGACAATAAATCGGTATCAACAGTCGTATTAATATATCATTATTATCAACTTTAAATGACGTTAAACAGACCTTCGTGTGTTTCCGTATCGTTTTCGCCAATTTAAATTTTAATGATTTTCATTGTCTGTTTTCTTGGTCATATGGCTCCAAAAAATCGACATCAAGACTTTTACTTTCATTTTAAAAAAAAGAATTTTAAAAAGGTCTATTGTTGTAATTACGAGTTGGTTGGTTTCAGTTTGTCGGCTTTAGAGGATTTGGTTGGGTTTTGAAGTTTTTAGCCGCTTGCGTTCAAAAATTGGACACTCTATTATAGAAATTTTTTGGAAGAAGCACAATATAATTGACAATAAGTGTCTGCTTTACAATGTTAGTTAATATTGTATCACCGTGGCGCTGTATCTTAACTTTAAAATACAATAGCTTCTAGGCTTGCAAAACGTACATCTCTATATATATTATAAATGCGAAAGTAAGCATGTTTGTTTGTTTGTTACGGTTTCGCGATAAAACTAGCGAATGGTTTTAAATGAAACTGTACAGCAATATAGCTGATTTATCAGAATAACACATGAGATATAATTTATAAAGATATATTAATAGAAAATTAAAAAAATTTAAAATTTAATTTAATTTGACATTACCATAAATTACAGATTTCTGTAAAAGTAGTCATTTGACATTACCATAAAATATTTCACGGCCATCTTATCTGCTTTACTCAATGAATAATTACTATTATACAGTTAAAAAAATAGAAATCTATAGATATATTTTACCTGTGTAAAACAATCCTTACCATTATTTCGAGTGTTATAGAAAGGGGATAACCGAGAGCAATCTTTATCAATCTTTACTTTTAAATCCAGCGAAGCGGCAGGGTATTACTCTAGTAATCATATAAACATTAAACAAACATTATCGTTTAAATCACTTTATTATTAATTAAATTACATAAATTAATTAAATTAGTTATCATCAAATGGATAACGATGTTTATTAATAATTGAAATATTTTGTAAACCATGTCGTCCTCTTAAATGTTTTATAAAATTTGAATCATTTGTAAAACTGTGATTACATTCCAAACATGAATATGGACGTTCTCCTGTATGTTGACGTAAATGTATCTAGAAAGAATAAGTTTTTATATTAAAAATCGTCTTAATTATGGTTTTAACCTTTAATGCTATTTTAAAAAAGCAAATATGCAACAAATCATAGCCTTTAACTTAAGCTAAGCAATCGAGTTGAAAAAAAATATTATATAAATTATGGACCAACACTGTATAAACACGATGTAAAATCCTTTTATCTATGCACCGGTTCTGCTATTTAAGGATAATTTCAAAAATTGTTTACCTGAAGATAACTTTTTCTTCTGAATTGTTTCTTACAATAACTACATTTGAATGGTAATTTACCAGTATGTATCGACGAATGTATTGTTAATTGCCCACGTCGAGTAAATTTCTTTCCACACACTTCACATTCATGAAATTTACCTGAATGCGTTAATTGATGTTGTTTTAAAGCGGCAGTAGATTTATATCTGAAATAGAAAAATTTCTGTGTATTCGTGACTCTAAGAAACTATGTACCACTAATTCGATTTACATCTAGGCATATAAATATCACGAATATGACAGAATATATGCGTTAAGCAATGCATCTAAGAGAGAGATATTATATACATGTGTTGACCCCCACTTTCTGCAGGCACACAACAGAAGAACTGTGTAGCTTAAAAGACATCGAAGCCACGATACAAGTCACATTTCATATAACATCTAAAATACCTCTTACCTAGATGCATTGCTTAACGCATATACTCTGTCATACTCGTGATACTTATATGCTTAGATGTAAATCAAACTAGTGGTATAGTTGGCATTTTAATAGCGGTTGAAGAAGGTACAAATATTTGTCTCCATGGTATAAACAAACAAAAGATACTAGAACATTTAATCTATTTTATATCATTCACAACTCGTAAGTTCGTAAGTTAATTAGCAGAAATTCCCTTTTTACGTCATTTAATTATGTTTTTAAGATAATGTTTACACCCTTCTCCGCATTTCATATTTAAATCAGTAGAGGTCAGCTCAGTATTTTGGAGTCGCAAATAATATTTAATTATTTTTATAGCTGAGAAAAAGTAACATATATGCATATGCATCGGATAATATTCATTCGAAACGCTAATAAGTCTCATTTAGTTAATATATGAATAAAAACTGTCTAATGGCGACAATTGGTGGCTAATGGATCGTTGATACAATAGGAGAAAAAGCGCAGGAGCATATTCAGTAGTGTTAAGTAGTCCAAAATAAAGAAAAAGTAGCAAATCGACTTAAAACGTCTCAATTTAAGTTAGGCTGTTTTCAAGGTCATAGTATCCAAAAAGACAAGATCATAGGTAATGATGAGTTGTAGTAGACTCACTGCTTTCAGCGAGTTAAAGAAGGTCATAGACTTTCTTGAAGAAGGTTGGCACCGGAATAATCACAGGAAAATATGCATTCAGACTGAAATTCCAAAAATGGGAAATTAGTTTCCCCCCCCTCCCAAACCAAATATGAATAAAAATTTTTATTAATTTATAATTCTCCTAAGAAACTATATTTTTCTTTTTATTATTTATATGTTTGATGATAAAGTTTCCGAAATATTTCAATCTCCTCTCGCCCCAAATTTAACTCTAGATTCCTGACTGGAAGGAAGGAACAACTGAACACTAACTGACAAGTGTGCCACTGCCAAGCGAAAATACGCGCTCTATCATAGTGCGCCCAATTTTGTATGTTATCTAGGGGAAACCAATGCAATGGAGATAAAAATAATCATAGAAATAAATAAAATGCGTTATGAGTTTTGTGATTAGTAGGAAACTACAATTGAACCAAGAGTGTGTAAAAAGGATTGGGAAGTGTGCTTTTAAAATCCACTTGTGTTTCAGAATTTAGAAAATCAAATATTACTTCTGTTGGCCTAGTAATCTACAATATTTACACTATTATTATAAATTTGTTAATTTCTTCTTAAAGTCGTCCGGCCGTCACGTGACTGGTCAACGAGCAGCTCTCGTCATCAATGCTCTAAAAATATCGTAAACTAGCCAATTTGTATGACGTAAAAGCGTCAAAAACCAAAGTTTTTTATGTTTTCTTTTTGGAAAGCGCCGTAAGGTAAAGTTTTTTTTGCATAAACAGAATCTGTGATAAATTTTCTTCATGATGAAAACTTTTTTGCAGCTCAATCACCGATTAATTTTTGTATAATTGACGTTGTTATTATTAACTGTGTTTATTGTGATCAAGGGACTTTGGAACTATCATCTACCACAAAAAATGAACATTCACAATACTTGCTCAAACAGCCGGACTACCTTAATGTAGATAAATTTATTAATTTCTTCTTAATGTAGATGGGTAACTCACCGTTTAGAACATACTTCACAAGTATAAGGGGAACCCTGTGTATGTGATACTAAATGTGAGTTCAAAAGAGGTTGACTTTTAAATATTTTCCCACATTGATCACAAATATAATCTTTTACACCTAAAAGAAAATTTATAAAATAAATAATGGCACTCATCTATTCTAAAAAATATAATTTAAAAATAATTATTGAATATAACATAAAACTGTAGTTTTAGGGTTGTAATATTCAGTGTGTTCAAAAAGAACTGCGAATTTCTTACGAAACTCTAAGACAAAAAGTTCTTTGATTAACATTTTTCAAGATCGTAACGAAGTTTAATATTAACAGAGAAAATTACGCTTAGAGTAGTAAAATAAAACGTCACACCTTGAACATATGTTTTTAACTGTTTCTTTTTTCTGAATTATGCATTCCATGAAAAGTATGTTTTCTTCATGAAATGCACCCGTTTAATGTATCTCATATATAGCGGTGTGCCCTTGATCTTTTTGGGAACCAATATTTTCCAATTTTGTAAAGCGATGAAATCATACCATCTATCGGTGAGATTTCATTGATTTTTTACTTTTTTAGCTATTTTAGTGAGTTTGTAAATATTAGAGAATATTCTATTCGCATCCATAAATAATTTTTGGTTACTTACTTGCAGTCTTTTCATGCACAAGTATATGGCATTTATAATGTACGATAGCATGAAATTTTCTACCACATACTTCACATTTATACTTATATTGATCTGGTGTAATATGGGTTTTCATGTGGCAATCTAAGGAATATTGATTTTTAAATCTAGAAAAATAATAAATAGTTTTAAAAAAATTAGGAGAATGACTAGACTTCCGTAAATAACTCATCTCTGATCAGTTTAAAAAAATTGAAAAACTTATGCCAAACACCATGACAAATAATTGCCCTATGCCAGGGATGGCGAACCGATGACATACGTCCCATTCATGACACGCGACATAATATTCTGGGCACGCCACCGAACACAAAGTTCACTATAAAATATTATTATATAAAGAACGAACGCGAGTGAGTAGTTAGAGTAGTTACGTCGTAGAATACGATTGCCAATGACGCATAGCATAATAGTCAATTTCGTTGACACAACTGTATTTTAAAATTTCTTTTTGTGTTATATTTACGATTTTTAACTATTAGTTCAGCAAAAAAACAATTAATGGAGGATAGTAAGCGTATCAGAGAATTTCAACCTTGGTATACTGAGAAACATGGAATGATTAGTAAAAGCGACAAAGAAGTATGTGTTTTATATTCTGGAACACTGATTTGTATAATGTAGTTTTGAAACAAATCACAAATCCGTTAGTCAAAAAAGCGAACCAAAGCAAAAGGAATTAATTGCACGTCTATGATTACCTTTTCAAGAGGGAGAATTTTTGAAGGAATCCTGGTTAGAATACGCGTGTACACTGTTTTCGGCAATAAAGATAAGATATTGAAGATTGATGTTTTCGATAATAAAGATTAGATAATTCAGCACATCAAGGATATTTCGTCAAAATTATCTGACGGCACGTCTATAGCCTCATTTAACATTTATTTAGAAAAAATGGAACGTTGATACATCGCCTCCCCTGCTCTATACCAATGGAGAAAGGCGTGGCGTATCTAGCAAGAAAGAATGCCCATTCACGGAAAGCTAAGCGAATCTTTCAACTGCTTAGAATTTTAATTTAGAAATGGGATGATTCGAAAATGTTTTAATGCTGCATTTCCAAGAATATAAAAACAATTAGAGATTGGATGTTTATGGAAGTCCAGTTAAGCCAATGGGGATAATATTGATTAGTGAAGGCTCGCAGTATTTTGGATCCTTGTTTGAGAATCTTCAATTTTTATAAATAAATTAGAGCATAGTCAATCGAGTCTAAAGCAATTTCAAGCATGTATGAGTTATAAGACGCTTTTATTACAAAGAAATTAAAAAAAATTAGGTACATATTGATATCTTCAAAAGTTTTCCCATGATGTATATACATACAATTAGATATTTTATATTTAGATCACGCAAGTAACAGTTCGAATACTTTTCGAGCCAACACTGACAATTATTAAATATTGAATTTACATTTTATCACAGTGAGTACATTTGAATTCTAATTCATCTCTGCATTCTGGATTTTTACGTTTGTGTCTTGACAAGTATTCTTTTAAGCGAAATAATTTTCCACAATTTTGGCATGAAAAGCTTTTATCATCTACAACATAAAAAGTGATCAGACACTATAGTATTATGATATAAAAATACAGAGTGGTGCAAAATGAACATTGCGTTTTAATTCTGTATAACTATAGTTTAATTTACTTTTCAATTCTAATTCAGTATTTTGTAGAAACAATTCATCAATTGCCAATCAATCAAATCAATCATAAGCATCGAATTTTATTTTAATAATATTGACACTATTTCTCAGAGCCAATAAAACTTATTTAACACGAAAAATATATTATCAGAAATATCAGGTAATGTATTATATTGATCATGTGGGTAGATTGACAAATTTTCAATATTGAAATATTGGTGAGTTGGTCAAAATATGGAGGAGAAATTGGCAATCTTATTTCAATACTATATAGCTACACAAGCTTTTGGGCGGTCTAAAATATTTGGGTTTTCGAAGCAGGAGTGACGCGAGTTGTTTGCGTCCTAGATCGGATATATAGAGGACCCGGATAAATTCCCATTGCCAAATTGAAAAATTTTATTGACAATGTTGTTATTGCCTAATTGACTCCGTTCATGTGATAACTTTCATTTTGCACCATCTTCACATAAAATCGTTGTGTCATATAACATAGTGTTTTTTACCAATTGGCCATGGTTTAAGCGGGCGGCAACCGGTAGGTTACTCTGAAACAAGCTTTTACATACAAGTGAAAACTTTTCAATAAAAATTGCTGGTATTAATGGTAGAGCAAAACCTTAAATTACAAAAATGTTTCTCATAGATATAGATACCAACATATTTTGTTCAAAACATTTGCCGAAAACGAATCCGATTTGACACAAAGCCAAAATGATGGGTGTAGTTCTTGCCGCCTGTAGCTTTGAAAGATGATGTTCTTCCAGTTGGTTGTCTCGTTTTGTAGCTAACCAATCTAAAAATAACTTAGACGAAAGTTGATCCTCATAAAATTTTTTTCGAAAAAGGCCCAATCAGATGTCAGAACATGATGTCCCCCTCATGAAGTTATTTTTTAATTGGTTAACTACACAAGTGCTTGTTTCAGTGTATACTACGATCCTCTTGAATTACTCTTTAAAAAATAGATACCTGAATGAGTTGATTGATGCGACATACAATGTTCTTTCCGTTTAAATAATCTTCCACAAATTTTACATGAAAAAACTTTTGATGATTTATTTTTAAAACAATGGACATACAATAAATGTTCTTTAAACTTTGATAAATTTTCAAGTAATGCATTGCATTCAAGACAAACGTATTCCGTTTTAGAGTTATGTACATTTTTAAAATGATTTTGTAAAAGTTCATCTGTCCGAAACATTTCACCACATTTATAACATTTAAATTGAATTCTTAGCAAATTACGTTGATTCTTTCTAGCAACGGGAATACTCTCCGCTGACGTATTTTCAACTTTTACTACGTTTGCAGTAGTCTTCGTCAATGTGTTTGAAAGTTCTGAAATCGATTCCTGCGTTTCATTTGCATAATCGTAGTAATCACAGTCATCTCCTAAAAAATGGAAACATATTTCTATGTGCTAAGTTTATGTATATATGTGCTAGGAGTGATACTTAATCGGAAATAGTTTATTCATAAAATAAGCTCAAATTTGATATTTTTGAGCATGATCGCATTGATATAGGTTCAAAGATATTATGGAGTGTAGAGATAAAGGTGCATAATCTCTACATGGCTGTTTGGCTCAAAAAAAATTCCACAAAATACTAATAATAAACACAAAAGGATGTTTTGTGAATTTCTCTATCCTACTCTAATAACTTGTTTAGATCTCTATCTTACTCTTGTTCCTTTGAGCACTTTTTATACCATGCATATATGTAACTAGCTGGGAACTACCCGCTTTGCTGGGCAACATCCCCACTTGCACCCCTCCCTCCACATTTCCTTGCGTTGGATAACAGTTTTGTAATGTACACGTCATGCTCTTTTATTTGATACCCCACTTAGGTATATTTGTAAATATTCGATATTTCCTTCCCACTTTCTCGCTACACCTTTCTACCCTCCGAAGGTTAAAAAAATTTCTAAATGTAATTTAAAACATTCTGACCAAGTTTTGAACTATTAAAAGCCATAATTGAAAAATATGAATTTTTTATTCATAAATACCCCCGCAACCCCCCTTGTGGGTGGAATTTCGTAAAATCCGTTCTTAGCTGACCTCTACTTGGCAAAAGGAATATTTCTGCCAAATTTCAAGTCTCTAGGTCTTATAGTTCCAGAGATATCGTGATGAGTGACTATCTATATCTATAGAAAGTCTCCTATATATTTATAGATATGCAAGGTATACTAAAATAAAAAATTTGGTATAGGTGTTCATAAAATCACCTAATTAGTCCATTTCCGGTTGTCCGTCCGTCCGTCTGTGGGCACGATAAATCAAAAACGAAAACTCAGGACGTAAAAAGTGAGATCGAGTTCGTAAATGAGCAACATAGGTCAATTGAGTCTTGACCGTAGGACCCATCTTGTAAACCGTTAGAGGTAGAACAAAAGTTTAAATGTAACAAATGTTTCTTATAAAAAAATTAATAACTTTTGTATGAAACATTTTTTCGTCAACATCACTGTTTACCCGTGAGGGCGCAAATTAGACGTAAATTGTATAGTATGTATTATATAAATTGTATATGTATGTTCAATGTGATAGAGTAATCAACACTATTTATGCATGGTATTTCAACAATTTACTCAGTCAGTTGTTTGTTTTCACTTGTTTAAAACTTACACTTTTAACAGATTTTATGAAAATTAAGTGTTAAATTCTAACGGTAAATGTTTTAGAATTTAATTTCTGACTAAGTAAAACCCCTTTGGTAGAAAGAAGAATTTTTTATACCCTCTGATTCTGTTTTAACGGCAATCAATTCGACTTTACTATCAACAAATTGATCCTCCGAGTTTAACGTCGTAGCGTCATTATTTTGCTGCTGGCGCTGTGATTCGTGTTCTAATTTAATATCTAAATTATTAATTGCAGACAATGAAAATATTTCACGTATCTTTTGTTGTGCATCTTTGACTTTAATTAGAAATTGATTAAGTTTTGTTAAAATTTCGTAACATAGATCGCAACTATATTTTTGATACTCATCTGTATTTTTTATTTCTAAATACTTAAATACGAATTCAACCAGTCGATCATTTTTCAAGTTATTTGAATTTTTATTAGATGAGAATGAAAATTTTTCAGCGCAAAAACAACAATACGTTTCAACTAACATTTTCTTTTTCTATCGCCACTAATAAACAAGATAAAAATGTTTACAAAAGTCAATTGTCAAAATATTTGACATTCGTTTAGCAGAATGTACTCTATCGGCAACCATGTGGAACTACTGCTTATCGATTTACTTTAGACCTTTTCATTTCAATTACGATTCATTATTGTTTCGGGTAGACAGTAATCAGTTGGGAAAAGATAGAAAATATTTGTTATTCAGTTTATCACATAATTTTTTTGACATACTGCCCTAAACAAGAAAGAATCATTTTTTTCAAATAAAGAGGTCTATTATTTCGGATAGTTGTAAAAATTTTTTGCCAACTGAGCTGCTCAACAAAGATAGAAAAAAATGAAATTTCCTCATTTTAATAGTTTTTTGACATACTTCCCGAAGCAAAGAGCAATAGACCTTTTTCATGAAAAACAGAAATGCTTTTTGATAATTTTTTATGAAAATATAGGTCGAGTAGAGCCTGTACCTCAAAAATTACGCATTTTTAACAATAAAAAAACTATCAAAAAAATTGTTAAAAAGTTACGATATTTGAAATATTATAAAACGATTTTTTTTGCCTCCACCGCACAAATGGTCTGTGATGTCAATCCGACAAGCAATGACAATAAATCAGTGTCAACAGTCCTATTAATATATCATTATTATCAATTTTAAATGACGTCAAACTGACCTTCGTGTAACTTCGTGTGTTTCCGTATCATTTTCGCCATTTTGAATTTTAATTAGTTTCATTATCTGTTTTCTCGGTCATATGGCTACAAAAAAATCGGGGGAAAAAATTTGCCCATTTATCAAGACTTTTACTTTCATTAAAAAAAAAGGAAAAAAAATGTGAAAAAGGTCTATTGTCCACTGACATAAGGTAATTGCCTGATGTCGTATCTGCCATTTTACTAATAATAAAAATGTAAAACTAGACTTGATACCATGACAAACTTTGAAAGTAAAATTAAAATTGTTTAAAAAACGAAGAAGTTATAGTAAAGCATTCAAAGGTTGTTGCCCATCTCCTTTTAGCAAAACAAAGTTTTGTATGTATTTTATATGTATCCCAATGGTGATATCGTACAATGACGTCAATAACCTATATCTTCCTCTTTGCTTAATTAGGAATTTTAAACATCTCATATTTTGTTTACTTCTAAAAACTTCTAACACCTACTTCACTTTTTTCACCGTGAAGTGAAAATTCTTTACCTGAAGTGATAAAAAAATTTATTCAACATGACTTCTTCGTGCATAGATTGTCCTATGGGAAAAATTCCATTCAGACCGGATAAAATTTGATTGAGTTATCAATAAAAATCGATTTTCTATCTAAATTATATCCAAAAACCTACCCTTAATAGGTTTCAAAAAATCAAAATCGGACAAGAACATTTGGTTTTTTTACATTGTTTTCACGTGTAGAAGACAGTCCTGGAGTTCGGTGCATTCCTCACGACTCACCCTGTATTTATTTCAACATACAGGGTATAGCAAATATTTTTTAGTAATTAGAAATATTCTGGTGATAAGATAAAAAATGGTGATCAATGTGAAGCCTCCTCTGTTCAACACACTAGATACTCCTGCCACGGACTCGGACCTTATCCGCCCCCTTTACTACATGGTTCCAAAAAAAAGTTTACAAGACTTAATTATAAAACAAATAATTTTATTTAACACAAAATATAATACTATAAAATTTATTCTATATAATTTTTATTTTTAAAGAATTGTTCGGCCCACGATAATTCTGTTAGATGAACTTCAGCATTCGGACATGTAACAATCAGTTGATGCTTGTTCTGTTGTCGAATATTTGTTTTAAATACAGAAATATTATGTTCATTCGAGCATAATTGTATATCTTCTAAATTATTTTTTAATTTACTCGCTTTCACGTATAAATCACAATTTTCTTGTACATGCTTTGAAACAGAAAATTTTATTGGTTTTTTATTACTTTGATGAATTTCAACATATGAATCAGCAACTATCTGTGATATATTAATGTTTGTATCGTTACTGCTCTTGATTTCAGTTTTTAAAGCACCATCGAATCCAGCTGAAAAAAAAAAAAAAAAAAAAAAAAAAAATATATATATATATATATATATATATATATATATATATATATATATATATATATATATATATATATATATATATATATATATATATATATATAAATTTAACTTTGGGCTTATTCAGAATAACAATGCGCATTCGATTTTGTGCGGATGTCCAAAAAAAAAGCGTCCGCATGCTCTGTTAATTTAGCATCCGTTATATTGTTTCTGTAGTTAGTAAGAGATAATGTATTCTGAACAAGCCCTTTGTCTATACCATTTGTAAGTTAAGCAGCGCTTGCAGTGGTCAATTACATAAATTTTAGTATATACTTTCATTGTTAGTTCATGATCATTTATATAATACTTACAAGTCTGGTCGAATAACTTGAAAACCTATCAATGGTAAGTTTTATTTAGAATCACATAAACTAATAACATTAAAAAAAAATTATCACTAGGTGAATTAATAATTGTTATTATATGAGAAAAATTCTAACTGCAAACCTTAGAAAATGAAGAAAGAAATTTTGCTTACATATAAATAATCCTAGTAAATCATTTCCAACTATTTTACAATTTCCATGTACGTTATTCATTTCAATTTTACCATCTTGTGTTTGAATTAAGGAATTTTTCGAATAACATGAATCAGTATGAATTTCACCATCTTCTGATCGAATATCTAATGCATTTGATATGATTTTCTTGATTTTAATATCCTTTTAATAAAAATAATAATGTAGAAGAAATGATTTAATCTTTAGTACAAGTACAACCATCTAACCAGTGGCGTACAATGAATTAATGCGACGTTATTGAAAATATTTGGGTTAAATCTTTTCCGAACACTTCAGTCTTTCTTATTAAAATGTTTATTTTAGCTAAGATTCACCCCGGAACATGAAGCGGTGACAATAAACGATACTCAAAACATGAAATCAACAAGTCTGTGAGTCTGTCATAATAATATATTAGACGCTTAATGTTTTCCCAGTCAAGAGTGTGTATTATAGAGCTATACCAATCATTTTATGCAATATTTATTACATTTTTGTAATATGTATTGCATAAAATGATTAAGAATGCATTAATATGTATTTACTTATGTAATAATATTACATATATAATATTATATAGTCCCCGGATAGAGGTAACTATAATTGTAAATTTCCTTATTTTGCATTTTAAGAAAGAAGTTTTGCTTATTCTGAAAAGTATGTAGGTATATTTAAAACTTCTTAATAATGCACAGGGTAGCCAAAAATTTGGAATCACTATTTTTTGTTTTGGTAAACAACTCTTCTTTTTTATAAGTTGGCGAAATGTTACTAAGAAAAGTTACTCGCAATTAAAAATTATGACTCTATACAAAATATCAATTTTTATTTGAACAAAAGCTCTAATTATAAAAAACGTAAGAAAGAAAATAATAATAAATCAATTAACATGTACTATCCGAGAGTGTTTTTTTTTTGTGGACTAGTTTAGAAAATTAAAAAGAAAATTTATTTTCTCGGATAAACATTCAATAAGGATGGAATTGTCAAAGTTGGAAAGATCTTCTCGATATTTTGTATAGAGTCATAATTGTTAATTTCGAGTAGTTTTTTTTAGTAACATTTTGTCAACTTTTAAAAACGAAGGGTAGTTTACCCAAAAAAAAAAAAATTAAATAAAAATAATGATACCAAATTTTTGGCTACCCTATACATTATTTAGAAGTTTTAAATATTCCTACATTCTTTTCCTAATAAGCAAAACTTCTTATAAAGAATGACTTTTTTTCTTAAAATGCAAAATAAGAAAATTTACAAGTATAGTTATCTCTATCAGGGGACACACTGTATATAGAATGTTCTATAATTGGTAGTAGAAAAGTACACTACTGAATTAAGCTTAACATGGCGCGTGAAAAAGCTTTTTATAAAATTTCGATCTGATGCGTACTTTCCGAGCTGACTAAACAAATCAATTAATAAAAAATCAATAAATTTATTCAATTACAGAGCACTTACATACAGGCATTACATTCTGAAGCATTTGAAATTGTGAAGCCAAATTCGAATTCAGCTTCAAAAGTCAAACAAATGTTCTAGTGCATTAATGTAAAAATTTTTCTATTCTTTCTATTTTTCAGTGTTATGGAAATTTTTATAATTCTGGAAGTCCAGAGACCAGCTTTAACTATAAAGAAGCCGCATCCTTTAATAGAGGCGTTGCAGGTATTTGTGTTACACTTCCTGTTTTCATTAGTACAAATTTTTATCGCTAGCTGGTGGAGTTTATCTTATTCGAATTTGAATATTTTGATTGGCCTTTAAAAATACTGAGTACGAGTATTGCCATCTGGTAGTCTAAATTGGAACTACAAAAATCGGATCTGCTTCTTGTTTTAATTAGTACGAATTATTATCGCCAGTTTGAGGGTTGCAACTCCCGCAGTTATCAAAAACAAATCAATAAACTATTTATTTGAGGGAAGTAATGTTGTTCAAAATTAGCAACTTAATCGCCAATTTTTCTAGTGTGATAAGTCATTTTGATTCTTAATTATAATTCACAAACATTATGAATTTAAATTTTTCTATTTTATCACCACTATTTGATATAAAATATTATTATTTTCAATTACCCCAGTGCACTCGGTTTGTAATCTAATATTATCAGCTTGTAATAATCCACTGCCAGTTATGGAACCGCCGCCACTTTCGACAATAACATTTCCACTTTTAATATTATCCAAAATAATTTTCCCATTATCACTTTTTATTTCAATGTTATCGTTAGATAAATTTTTTAACTTACAGTATGAATTATTCCGAAATGTTCCAAATATATCTATAACAAGGACATTAAAATAATATTTATTGTATTTTGGAACCTAAACGCTTCTGGAATTGTTAATTTTGGGGAGGAGAGAGCTCGATTATGATTCCCGTTGAACCATTTTAGTATCGGTTTACAATCGTACCCCAAAAGTAACTAAATTCAAGGTTATTGCTTTTGGGGTAATTATACGTATAAACATAACAATGGATTGAGTGTTTGGTCTTTAATTTTTGGAGAATTTTTTATATTTCGCTCTTTGGACTTTTCGCTTCCCTTGATTTTTGAATAAATGCAACTGTGCCCATCCGTGCTATTAGTGTATTTCTTGAGTAATCAATAATTATGAAATTTTCTCTTTTAAGCTGTGATAAATATCAGGCATAAATTAAGTGAGCTATCAGAAAAATGGATTTCATAATTTCTTATGATTTTTTAACAAAAGCTTTGAGATTAAATGGCGGATTATTGATTTATTTACACCATCAGCAAAACAGCGTAATTTACATTTCAGGATTTGGCTACCTTTTCTAAGGACGTACAAACAGGGCCAGATATATTTGAATTTTGGTGCGCAATGAAGAAACGCAATCATTTTTTTTACCCACAGATATCATAGATCTGATATAAATTATTAAAAGTTCCAAAATAGCGAAAGAAATAGAAAAAAAGCAAAAAATAATCAAAAATAAAATAAAAACCTGATTGAATTGGCGCTTCAATAAAGCACTGTAATTCTTCATAATTTTGAAAATCATCATCATTTGTAATTTCTCCAACAATAGTCACTCGATTGTCTGAAATATGGCAACTAACCGAAGCATTCGAATTACTATTATTTATGAGTTTAATTTTTAATTCATTATTATTGAAATTATTATGGCAATCTACTGGTTGTATATTTATTGAAAAGGGGCTGTTTATATAAATTTTTGGAAATTGTTCAACAGTATAATTGTAATCAATAATTTTTTGTGAAAATTTCCGTAATGAAGTTTGTAAACGTATTAGTATTGGTATTTTAGAAAATAACATATTCTCGCTTTGTGGCAAGAAATATTTTTTGCGAAAAAATAATTTTTTTTTGCTATCCGTGTTCGTCTACTGTCAGAAGGATCCGGGGTGAAATGTTAATACACCAAATTCCAGTAATTTTAGTACCACTTGTAGTAAACTTCATTACAATACAAAATGGCTTCTTCAGGTTAGTTTTCATAATTATTTGTCATTTATGATTTTTTTAAATTTGTTGATATTTTATTAATTATATAAATATGTAACAAGTGTATTTAATGAAAATCGAAATTGATTAATTTTGATCACAGTTTGTCAATTTGTTTGAATAATTTTTGAATTTGTGTTTTGCAAAAAAAAAAATATTGTGAAAGCATTGAAACCTCGTGGCAATAATCAACTAAAAAATATGATTATAAAATAATAATGAAATTGATATGTTAATTTGATTTTAGGTAAGAAAAATAAAAAGGCGAAAAAGCAAGTGTCTATGACATTAGAGCAGTTTTTAAAAGATGTACCACAAACACCAATTCGAAAATCAACAACCGATTGGGCCGATATTGTTGAAGATGAATCAGGTATGTAATGATTTTTTGATTTCGATTGCCAATGTCAAATTTTTTTTTAAAGTTCTAACATATGTCAAAATTACGTAATCATATAAATAATATTATATTTAGATTGTCCTCGATCTAATTAAAACATCTGGGAAAAGTATAACAGTGGCGTTTAGAAATGTGACGTATAATAGAATTTTTTTATGAAATTAATTTTGGGTTTTCAATTGATCTCAAGTTTTATTGATATGTACTAAATGTAGTCACATGATTCTACTTCTCAATTTTTTGAGTGGAACTTAAGCACTTTAATGTTATATCTCGATTTAAGAATTTTTAATTATGAAAAGAAAATTTTCTTTTAAAGAATAACTTTGTTGTGAAAAAATCTAAGCTAACTTATATACAGTAGAATCTCGATAAGTTAAAGTCCAAGGGAAACAAAAAATATTTTAAGTTATAGAGGTTTTTAGTTATCAAGGGTCTATGTTATTGAATGCATCAGAAGGATGGGATGTTCTAAATTAGGGAATTCGGCATTTTTTTGTCTTTTACATTGAAGATTTCCTCCTGATTCTTGTTTCTTCAAGATTTCAGCTTCTTTTTTAATGATGAGAGACAATGTACTCTCATGTATTCCAAATTGAGCCGCAACTTCTTTCCTTTTCAATCCATTTTTCACTGCTTCTATAGCTTTTAATTTATCAGCGTAGGTGAGGGTTGTTAGTTTTCTTTTTGTACTCATTTTAAGACAGTTTTATCACACAGTAAGTAAAGCGATGTTTCCAGAACAACAATCAAAAAACTTATGATGCAAGAAAGTCGTTGTCACAAAGCTAACCACCGCAAAGCTTTGAAGAATTTAGATAAAGCAAACAATAGGTAATGTTATTGTTTACGTTAACAAGTAAAAACGTGCAAGCAATAAATATCGAAACCATTTGTTTTGACACTCTTTCAAAATGACTCATTCACACAATTTTATGTTATAGAGGTTGTGGAAACATTTCTTTTAGTTACTGAGGGCCTAACAGAAATTATTTATTTAAGTTATAGAGGTTGCGTATTTTAAGCTATAGAGGTTTTGGGCTCTGATGGGAAGGGAACGTAGTATTTTTTGAAGTAACTAAGGTTTTTATGTTACCGAGGTTTAACTTATCGAGATTCTACTGTATTTTATAGGTTTTTATTTTATTTATAGGTTTTATAACATAAAAAAAGCGCCAAAACTTTTCGAAATTATTTATCTGAAAAATCAATTTTCAACTATATGTGTTCAAAGTATACATAACCCATATAATCTGAAATTTAATATAAATATGCCAAATGAGATTAAAGTTTCAAGCAAATATATTTTTTAAATAAGTAATTCCAATCTTGGGGTCAGATGAAATACACATAGTATTTTGAATGTAGACAAAATATAAGAAATAGCATATCTAAGATATTCCATTATATTAACTCCTCTTTTGATTGTTTATAATGAGCGTAAACCAAAAAGGGAAGGGGCACCTTTATTAACTATTTAGGCTTCACTTACACAAACGCCGATTGAAATGCACGTTTTAAGGAGATCAGAGTTGCCAAGTCAGTGGATTTATCACTAAAACTAGCGGTTTAACTCTTCATTTTTTTAGTGGGCAGATTATTAAATATTTTTTTATGAAACTAAACATTTTTACATTTATTGGTTGTGCACTTCATAAGTTAAAGTCTTTCATACATGTTACTTTTAATAACTTTTGTTATATTAACACATTATACCACTTAACGTATGAGAGTGAGGCTGTACACTTCAATAGAAAACGCACATTACGTATTTACATTTGAACAAATAGAAAGAAACGAAAAAATTACACAGAAGCCGGGACTCGAACTCGAGTCTTCCAGATATGTGCTCTAAGACGTAATTGATTACGTTTCTATTTTATTTGTTTCTTTCTATTTGTTCAAAAGATTATTTAATATTTTAATCATTTATGCTAATTATTGAAAGTTTTGTGATAAAAATAAAAATTTTGGTAACACTACTGTCTAGTGGTTTTCTATCGTCTGTTTAGTCGACTTGAGAAATGAAAGTTGGAAACGCTGACGGAGATTTCGAGTTTAGAACTCAGCTGGCGCCAAAATGGCAAATTTAGAAATGCCATACTACATGATCTTTTAAAATAAACAATAGGTATATATTACATAAGTAACATAATTTTTGCCGCTCTGTGAAAAACTTTGGTTTGTTTTTCGTATGCCGGCAAAATTTATTTTTAAAATGACTGTTCACTTATTGTGAACATAACGTGTACATAACGTAGGTCACCAACTAAAAGGCTGCACAGGATTTTTTAACTGTTTCTTATGGATTTTACCCACTGAATCTAGATGGGTAACATATTAAAAAAATTTTATTATATTTTTTTGCAAAACTAATTTGAAAAATCGAAAAATCCAGGAATTTAGGAGGATTATATCCCAAAAAATTAACAATACCTGATTAGTTAATGATAACCCATGAGGGAAACAGAAAATATCAAACGAAAAACGTGCTTAGTGAAGCATCAAAAATATAAAGAAAATGTTTCAAAGACTAGCAATTCAAGGGGTTAATATCATCTCTATACCCTTTCAATTAATGGAATTTTCGAATTTTGCCTTTTTAAATTAGTTTAGCAAAAAAGTCTGACGTGCTAAAAGGAAATGAATACATATAAGTTGCCAGAAATATCCCATGCAGCTGAAAAATTTAAATTTATTTTTTATAGACTTGTGTAATAATTTCAATAAAATAATTTTTTTAGTCTAGAATTTTTAATATTTTTATTTTCAGATGCTTTTGAACCTCGGCCAAAACAAAATATTGTATTGCCAACGGCTCCGAGAGCAGCAAGGGTACCAGTTTCAAATGAAGCAAATATTCCACAAGATCCACCATATGTGGCATATATTTCAAACTTGACATATGATGTGGATGAAAAGGATTTAGAAGATTTTTTTAGAAATTTAAAGGTATTATTCTTGTTTCAAATATTATTTATAAAGCCTGCTGCACATAGCAGAAGTTTTGACAGCGCTAGCAAAAAAACATGCACGAAGCACACAATTAAAAATTCTGTCATTTTCTTAAGCAGATGGCATTCGTGCAAGCTGGGTGATTGGTCAGATAAAATGAGAATTTTTTTAATGTGTGAAAGATTTGTATTTTTTAAATGGGTTATAAAGTCTAGAGATTTCAATTTTCAGAATATTATACATATAATTTAATTTTTATATCTTGCTTAAATAATAATAATTTATATTTTTCGAATAGATTACAAATATAAGATTGCCACGTGAAGATAGAGAACCAGGAAAATTAAGAGGTTTTGGATATGTTGAGTTTGCTGATAGAAATAACCTCATTCAGGCAATGACACTTAGTGATACGGTAAGTAAATTATTTAATTTAATTTTATATACAAAATTCTAATTTCTAAGAACGTTACGACAATAGCCCGTATAAATACCTAAAATGTTTTTTTTTTTCTGTAGCTTAAAAATATTTTTTATTGCTCCGCCCTAAAATTAGCAAAATAGTTAACTCCGACACTAATCTATCTGTCTATCAGAGACGATTTTATTTGAATCTATGCGAAATAAAACTAAAAATTAACCTTAAGGCTAGGATATCTAATCAAAATTTTTTTTACAAAATTATACAAGGCTTTTTCGATTTGAAATTGTCCAAAGGATACGTTCTTAAGCTATGTCTATCGAGTCACAAGACACCCTGTAGATGCCGCAATTTTACTGTCTGGAAGAAACAAAGCGTACATTATTTGACTCCCAGTGTTGAGGTTTAATATTTAATTGTGGGATGTTTTTTCCAGTCATTAAAAGGTCGACGTATGCGCATTGAAGTGTCAACAAATGATGAAAAAAAACGTATGGGTGGTGGTATGGGAGGAAATCGTAATATGGATATGCAACGCGATCGTCCGGAACGAGAAACTTCAGGTGATTGGCGATCAGGACCAAGGCAAGAATCGTCATTTCAAGAGTCTGCTCCTATCGAGCGACGTAGTGGTTTTAATAATCGTGACACATATGAACCACCATCAAGTAATAAACCAGGTGCATGGCGTGATGCAGCAAACGATAGACCACCAGCGTTTCGTGATAATCGTGACAATCGAGATGACAGACGTGGTGGTGGTGGAGGTAGGGATAGAGATTATGGCGGTGGTCGACGAAATTACAATGATCGTGAACGTGATGAAGGTTTTACAAGACGAAACTTTTCGCGTGATGATGATAATCGTTCAGAAAGTTCAGAACCAAGAACACGGCCAAAATTAATATTGGCACCTAGAAAAGAACCAATTGCAGCAGAACCAGTACCTCCACCTGCAGCACCAGCTGCGCCATCCATATTTGGTGCAGCTAAGCCAGTGGATACTAGTGCTAGAGAACGGCAGATTGAAGAAAGATTGGCTAAAGAACGTGAACTGAAAGCAGCTGAGATTAAAAAAGAAGCGGAATTGGCGTAAGTTCCAAAGAAAATTCGTTTTTTTAGTATCGTCTTTTTTTGTATTAAATTTTATGAAAATTTTCAGGAAAGCAAAAGAAGAAGCAGAAAAAGAAATTAGTCGTCCACCTGTAGTAGAAAATTCTTGGAGAACTGCACGCGAAGTAAGTAATTTCTCAATCAAAAGAAATATTCATTATTTAATTAGAAAGAAAAAGAAATTACTTTTAAGTTCTTGTTTTGGCCTTTCAAAGATACGGCAAGGATGGCCTTCAACAGGAGCCCTTTTTAGAAGAAAAACAAGAAACTTGACGTTTCGTTTTTAATTCGGATAGTGTTTGTCAAATTACATTACTTTTTTAAAATTATTTTAGGAATTATCGAAAATTTGTGTTATTATTGTTTACACTTTTTAGATTTCGATACTCAATTTTCGAAATTGGCGAAAAATAAGCATAGTTCCGTAAAAAAATAAGAGCCTACAAAAAATTCAATTAAATAACCATCGATTTCAATAATGGGTGAAGGAATTATAATATTAAAATACTAAATTTTACCTAATAATTATTTTTTAACGTGCTATGAGTGTGTCTGTCTGTCTGTGGCATCGTAACTTCTAAACGACTGAATCCATTTTTGTTTTGTTTTTAAAGGTAATTTAATGAAGAGTGTTCTTAGCTATTTTTCAAGTCCCGTACCCGAAACATTCGTCGTAAACATCGAAATCGAGTTATTAGTGAATTTTTGTTTGTAGATTTTCGCGTTTTTTTTAGCGGAACTAAATAGACCTTTTTCATGAAAAACAGAAATGCTTTTTTTTATGAAAATATAGGTCGAGTAGAGCCTGTAACTCGAAAATAACGCATTATTAACAATAAAAACACAATAAAAAAAATTTTTTTAAATTCACAATATTTGAAATAATTTAAAACGATTTTTTTTTTTTTTTTTGCTTTACCGCACACGTAATCTATGATGTCAATCCGACAAGCAATGACAATAAAACAGTGTCAACAGTAATATATCATTATTATCAACCTTAAATGACGTCACAACGACATTCGTCTAACTTCGTGTGTTTCCGGATCGTGTTTGTCAATTTGAATTTTAATGATTTTCATTATCTGTTTTCTCGGTCATATGGCTCCAAAATAATCGGGGAAAAAAATTTGCCCATTTATCAAGAAATTTAATTTTAATTAAAAAATAAATAATAAATAAAAGTGAAAAAGGTCTATTTTAGAATGATTTAAAAGACCGGTTTTAGTTTAGGCACTCCCCCTCCCTCTTGAAAATAATTATGTAAAATAAAATTGATTATGATGTTTTAAAGGAAACAAATAATCAAGATACAAAAAAAGATTCATCACCAGTACGAAGGCGCGAATCACCAAGACGAGATAATTCACGACGACGTGATTCACCTAAGCGAGCTAGTGGTGTAAGTGACTCACCACAACGCGGTAGTAGACGTGATTCACCTTCATCACGTAGACGAGGCGATTCTCCATCATCAAGAAGAAGAGATTCACCGTTACGTAGGCGTGAAGGATCACCACGACGTCGAGACGGTTCACCGATACGTAGAAGAGATTCTCCACAACGACGACGGGACGGCCCACCAACAGCACGTAGAAACGGTAAGTTTTTGTATACGTATATATCTAATACATTTGTAATATACTTGGAAAAAATTTGATGAGATTAAACCGAAACTGATCTAAATTTTAATGATAAGTTGAAGTTGCCACTAGAATTGCCATTGAAATATATAACAAAAATGTTTACGAGTTTAGAAATTAAGATTTAAAAATTTGTTTACGCTTAAAGAAAAATTATTGGAAACAAGCTCAATTTAGTCTTTGTGTTTTTGTTTTTTGATTTTTCTCGTTTTTCATAAAAAGGTGGATATAGTGAGAAGTCACCATATAATTCAAAGGATTCTTGAAATTTCTTTGATGATTACTATAGAAATTATCGTTGCTTTTGAAACGTTTCGGAAAAAATAGGCTTTAGATAATTCATTCCACCTACTTTTGCCCTACAGTCTAAAGCAGTGAGTAAAGTTTAAAAAAATTTTTATCTTTTTTCATCAGACAATGATGTAAGAACGTAAGTTAATATATCACCTAACTCGAATAAAACTTCCAAGGAATGCTGGGTACTACGAATGGTTCGAAGTTTTAATAAATTTAGTAAAAAAAAGTTCATTTACAGAGTAAAACTCCAATCCATATATATAAAAAAAAAGTGTTTCTCATGTTAAAAATGATTGAAAGTTTTGAAACTGCTCCGTTTAGAAAAAAATTTGGATTTTTTTTTATCAGTCTTACGCATTTTTTGATAAAAAAATATCCCATATCTTTTTTTAATTGCCCTAATTTCGACAGATTGTACACATTAGATATTCGTATAGCGAAATGATCCAATTTTTATCAATTTAAGATGGGAAAACTGGGTTTTTTTTACCAAAATGCAAGAAATTAAAATAATTTTTACGAAATTGGAACAATTCATTTGTAATTGGGCTAGGCAGTACATTACTAACATTCTAAAGTCACCTTACAGGCAGTTACTTATTGTCTATGAAAATAAAATTCCTCGTGCGATAATTAGACTCTTCTTGTACGCCGCACGAGCGAACCGAAGATTACCGAGAGTGCTCGATATTGAAGAAATCGTCGTCGATTAATCATTTATGTGCGGATACGAAAAAAGTACCCAAAATTTTGTTTTTTATTGCTGATATTATAATTTGTCCGATCAATTATGTTTTTTTTTTTTTTCGTTTAATTAAACTTTGAAAATATTTTTTAATTACTTTATTAAAAATTAATAATAATTAAGAATTATTTATTTAATATAGTGTGTGTGGATTAATAGCTGTGAAAATGACCATTAACATTGACTATTTTAACAAGAATAAAACTTTAAAGCAAATTAGATATAAAATCGGGTGTATCGCCTACACCATTTCTTAATTTAAAACAAGAATGCAAATCGAAAAATAAAGCATTTATGCGAAATTTTAGTGGAATAAGTTATACAACACATATTTCACTGTCCCCTTTTTCCTGACACAGCTCCGGTACAAATCTGAGTTAATATATTTTAGTAAACAATTAAAATCAAGTGGCTAATGTTTGGTGTTTCAAATATTTATATTATTGACAGTTAAATTGTCAAAAAAAAATATACATACATTTTTATTATTTTCAAAAAAAAAAAATTGTTTATATTAAATAAAGTAGGGAAAGTGCTGAAACTGTTTGCAAGAATATGGTTCAAGAATAAAATAAAAAGTTTACAAGAAATAAAAATATGTCGAAAAACATATTACAAGTATTTGATACATATCAAAAGGCGCGTATATCATTTGTAGAACAAGTTGCACATCTAGCTTCATACTCATACAACATTCCAGTATTAGAGAATGCCGGTGTTGTATGTTTATTGCAACAATTATTAACTGATATCTCACCTTCGGTACAACAATATGCAGCTATAGCTGTTGGACGTTTAGCAAATCATTCTGAGCAAATGGCTCAAAATATAATACAAAAATTAGACATAACATTATTGTTAGCTGATTTGGGTAAGTGTTCAGACTATGTGACTCCATCGAGAATTGTTAAACCTACATAACGAAACATAATGTTCGTAATAACCTTTTAAAAGAACCCAAAGTTTACTAATGGATGATTTGTGCAAAAAAAAAGACTGCATTTAATCGATGATATTTATTGTATTTTTTAACTGAAATTCGGTTATAATTGCCGCTCGCATTTTTTAACGCATACGCTTAAATATTATTCTTTATTGATTAGCTCAGGAGACCCCACAAATCTTGTGGTACCTCCGACACTATTGCAATTTTTCTTTTATTGTTTATTATTATTCTTTATTCATTTATATTTATTGAAATAGGAATTCCGAAGAAAATAATTTTCAGCAATTGATTTCAGCGAAGTTTTTCTTTTTCTGCAAACACGGCTTATTGGCCTTGTGCTTTTTAATGAAACTGAATCTATCATTTTTAGCGAGCTGAAATATTTAAGGTAAATTATTCTAGAAAGTCGGAAAATATAATTCAGATATACTTCTCATGAAATTTGCCGCATTATGAAAATTTATTCCCTTTCATTCATATATGTACCACTAATTGAGACAAAAAATAATTTAGAATCTTCTTAGTGGAAAAATTTTTTGGATAAATGAAATATTGCTCAGAAAATTCTCGAACTTCGTAAATGAGCACACGAATAAAAGTTTAAAAAATTTACGCATCAATTTAAATTCTATAACTCGATATAAATCCATTCTCGATGGAGTAATCCATAATCTAGATCATAAAGTACATCTAAATGATAATCCACAATTCTAGACAAAAAATCTAAATATTATAAAAAAGCCGTGATGTACACATTGCGTTCAATAGCAAAACATAACGAAGACTTAGCCCAAACTATTGTAAACTACGGTGGATTAGAGGCAATGATACTATGTATGGAAGATTTTGATTATAATGTTAAAATATCAGCCGTCTGGGCAATTGGGTACGTTGCACGGCATTCAAAACTTTTAGCACAAGCAACAATTGATGCGGGTGCAGTACCATTATTAATATTATGTTTACAAGAACCAGAAATACAATTAAAACAAGTGACAGCAAGTACTTTAACGGATATTGCAAAACATGGCCAAGAGTTAGCACAAACAATTGTTGATTGTTCTGGGTCTTTGGTTTTATTATCGAGATCATTAGATAATCAAGATGTTAAATTAAAATGTCAAGTTTTAAATGCATTGGATGCGATTGCTACACATAACACAGACTTAGCTGAGGCATGTGTCGAAGCTGAAATATTTCCAATTGTTTTGTTACATATATGTCCAAATGAGTATGGAGGCGGTTGTCCTAGTATACATAAAGCTGCCTGTAATTTAGTTCGTGATATTGTTAAACATTCATTTGAGTTGGCACAATTAATTGTAAATCAAGGTGGAATTGCTGCGTTGTTACAAACACTCGATGATAATTCAAAATTGTCAGCATATGCAGCAATTGGTTATATAGCTGGACATTCTGAGCAACTGGCATTAGTTGTGGCAAAATCAGGGGCTGTAACTACTTTATCCCAATGTTTACAATCGACTACAGATCAATATTTATTAGCGACATGTGCTTGGACATTAGGGCAGATAGGTATTTATTTTTTGTTTGATATTTTAAAATGGTACTGAACAGTCAAATTAACATCCCTCTTTACCCCCTTAAAAATGGTAACAGCATTTGTACATTCACGATCGACCTATTGCGCGATCGCGCCTTAAAGCCGTTTTAATCGATAATGGGAAAAAATTTTGTAGGATAACTAAAATATAAAGGAATTTCAAAAAAAAAAAAAAAAAAAATATTGAGCTTACCATAAAGGCATTTTGAATTTGCCAAATTACCCATAAAAATGTAAAAATAGACTTGATATCATAACAAAATTTGAAAATTTAATTAAAATTGATTAAAAAACGAAGAAGTTATAAGCATTCAAAGATTTTTATCCGGCTCTTTCTTGCAAAACAGAGTTTTATATGTAATCTCTATGGAGATACTCAACAGTGACGTCAATTTTAAAGTATTTTCCTTGTTGTTTAATTAGGAGTTTAAAACGTTCATGTTTTTGCGTACTTAAAATTTTAAAAATCCAACTTCACTTTTCTGTCCGTGCAGTGAGAATTCTTCACCTGTATGATGAAAAATAATTTAGTAATCAACTCAATTTGACCTTGATTTTAGGGTAATCCATGTTACCTCGAACTAGTTACTGATGGGAGAAACAACTTTAGATCAAAACATATAACCTAAACATCTTTTTAGTTTTTTACACAGGTGATTTTTAAAAAGTTTTCACGTTTATATTCCAAAACTGAATGTAAAATCATAAAACACGAATCTTCTCATTTTTAGGGAGAATGAAACCACAGCATTTAGTTTTTTTATGCGGGGACGTCTTCATATACATGGTGTCTTTTTTAACTTGACATTTTCAAAAAATTAAAAAATAATTAAATAAATCCTCGATCAATTCCAAATGCATGTTTATTTTTAGTTGGATAGGTAGGTTTCAGGCTAAATGATGACCAACTTCATTTTTTCAAATGGATCCCTATATTTTTGTAGGTGGTTCGTATTTTATAGAGGAAAAAGGATAAATTTTATTTCAAAAAAATTTTGTTTAATGCATATTAAAAATGACAGAAATTTTTTTTGATTTCTTATGCGACAGCTGTTCACGAAATTATTAAGAATTTAGTTAAATTTCTTGAATACATTTTTTGTAAATGTAAAGTTAAAAAAGCCATCCTGTATATTTAAGAAACTAACAAAGTTTGTTGGGAATATTTTATTGCCTCTAATTGTTAATACCTTCAACTTTATAGTGAAACTTTTCTATTTTCGCATTGAATTTCCACTGAAATTATTTGATTCTCGAAAGGATTTTTGGAACATAATATATATGTATGTATGTGCTCTGTCAAGTATTCAGGGCTCTAAAATATATTCCCCATTACGTGCAACATTTTTTGTTTAAGTTTTTATGCATTTTATTCACTTGCAAGTTTTTTCTCATTGTCGATTAAAATAGTCCACCAATTTTAAAGTGCAGATTATGGTGTTGTAATTTAAATATCATTTCCAAATAGAATAATCTTCAAAATGTTTTTGAAACAAGCATCATCAAATTATTTAATAAAATTGAATAATATTTGGGGTTTTAAGGAAAACATTCATCAGAGCATTCACGTTATTTAGCTGAAGCAAATGTATATCCAAAACTATTAAAATTATACACAGATCCAAAATCTGGTGAAGATTTAAAACTAAAATGTAAAATCGCCCTAAAACAGTCATTACAAAAATGTTTAGTTCTGTCCGCATTGGAACCATTATTACATGATACACCAACAGAAATATTAAAATATGTTCTTGGACAATTCTCAAAAATATTACCAAATGATCCACGTGCTCGTCGATTATTTGTTACAACGGGAAGCTTGAAAAAAGTACAAGAAATACCAGCCGATCCTGGTTCAACTTTAATGGAATATATATTATGTGTAAATAGTTGTTTCCCCGAGGAAATTGTTCGATTTTATTCACCCGGTTACCCGGATACATTATTACAAAAAGTTGAACAGTATACACCAACCGTATGTGTTATGGATGTTGGACGTATTAAAGATAGTGTTATGGACAATGATGATGATCAAGACATACAAAATAAAGTAGCTTCAAATTCTGTCACAGATGAATATATTAATTAAAAAAATATTTTAATGTAAACAAATTTTTATATAAAATTTTTTAATAAAAACAATTTGTTTGTACATTTGTCTTGGATACATTGTCTTTGATAAAATATACCTCTAGATGTATTTTTAGAGTAACAAATATTTTCTCCCTGAAAAATCACTTAAGCAAAATATCCTTTTTCACAGTGCACGCAAATTTTTGATTGCACGAAGGAGCTAAAAATTGGTTTAATGTTGAAATGGAGGCTAAAAATAAATTACGAATCTCATTAAGCATTTAGACAGCGAAACAAATTTATTCCTAAGTTTTCTTCACCTATTGCTATAGGCATTGTCAGGTATCTAAGAATAGAGGAAGATTCTACCAATTCATTGGAATATTCAATTCTAGAATTACTACCAATGCTATTTAAATTGAAATCTATTCATTTCTCTGTTAGCAATAAGTGAATAAAATGGCTAACTATGAAACTAAAGTACCTTTTTTAAAAAATATGTAATAGGCAATACATAATTGACATAATTTTGTTGAAAGTCGAATAATTCGAAAATCAGTTATTTTTCGTTTGGCCAGTGGTAAGTCTTATTTTTAATTACTTAACTTTGAGCAGAATTCTTTGCCCTTCGAAGGCCTGTGTTTTTTATATTTGTCACATATTAAAGGCTTACTTTTTCGTTATAAGAGCATATTTGTAAAAGTTTCAAAGAGTCGATCTAAGCCATATCGTTATGCTTGAGATTAATGAAACTTGATAATAATTTAACAATAAAATTTATGTTTATTAATTCAATTTTTGTTGTTGTTGCAGATGATCGACGATCAGATCGAGGAGGCCGATCAGACCCGCCAATACGTGGTAGTGATCGTGAACGCGGAGAACGTGATCCACGACCGCCTCAACGTAATACACATAATAATACATCAAACAAAAGTCGTTATGACGACAAACCACATAAAGAGCGTAATAATGTTGAAACAAAAGAACGTAATGTTGAAGATCGTATGCCCAAATTAAAAGAACAAGAGGCTCCGGTAAATATATTTTAATTTCATGATTTCTAAGTAGTACTAAAGTTGGGGTTAATACCAATTAAAAAACACAATGCCTGCCTGCATTATACATTAGTGTAGTTACAATAATAAAGTTTAGTGTGGAGTGTTGAATAATCATTTCTATATTTTGCGTAATATATATTTTATAAAATATAAAAACGCCAAAAGTTATTTAAGAAACTGGTTAGGGAGCGTTCAATTATTACGTAACGTTTTTTTGGCAATTTCTTTTGCCCCCTCCCCTGTCCATAACTTGTTACATAACATTATTAACGTGTTTAATGTAAAAAAATAAATATTTTATTTTATCATTGTGCAATAAAGTAATGCACAAAGAATACTTTCGATACAGAAAAGTTTTTTTTATTATTATAAATATTAAGATACAGAACAACAAAAATAAATATTTAGTTTTATCGAAAAAAAAAATGCAAACCAAAAATAACTTAATAAGAAATAATTAGTTATAAAGTTACGTAACAATATATTTTGGACCCACCCCAGTAAACATAACAGAGTAACGTTTGATTGAAACCCACCCCCGGGTTAATATGTTACGTAATACGTAATACTTGAACGTTCCCTTACTATGCGTAAGAGATTAGCATATTAATTTCAGATATGGGATTTTAACGCTAAGAAAGACTAACTAGCGATAGAAAAAAGAATTTTATGTGCTAGCTCGCATAGATATATAATATTTAACGGAAATTTTGTTTAACATTTTGTATATTGCATACCATACACAATAAAAGAGATTACTATAACAATTTTTGACTACAAAAATGAATGATTTTATTTTAATTTGGGTTAAGTAAGTGTGTGTATCATGGTGTGTGTAATTTTTTATAAAATTTATTGTCTTAAATTTGTGTGAAAATTATATAATTTATATTAAAAAGTAGGAAAACTATCGGAATTATAAAGACTAGGGTAGCAAATATGAAGTAGATATATTTTGTCTTATCAGTCAATGAAAAAATCAGCTGAGTCTAACAGGTATGGCTTAAAATCCCATAACTAGAATCTCTCTCTCTTAGTTGAAGCTTCCCGCTAACTCTCTCTGGTATCAAATAATTTTCTCAGCAATAAAAAAATGTTTCCAACAAAAGTTTTTAGTTTTATTTTTATGAGCATCTTCTTAAGTGATATATATATTTCAAATATTAGAAGAATTTTTCTGTATTTTAGTTACAATACAAAATTTTTCTCATTATCGATTAAAGTACTCCTTATACACGAATTAAGTATTTAGCCACGACGCTCACTAATAATAGATTCAAAATTTTAATTTTTTTTGTTTTTCAAAATAAAAAATAATTACAATTTCAAAAATTTTCTTTACAGAACTTTGCTGCATCCAACAAATTTGCATTCCTAGAGACAGAGGATACTTCTGATTAACAAAGATTTATTAAGCAATTTAATAATAAAAAAAAATAATAATGAAATAAATTAAAAATATACAAAAAAGAAAAACAATTAATAAAAAAATACATGAGAAATATTATTAATTAATAATCTTGATTTGATGATTATGGTTTTCGTTAGAAATATTATATTTTACTTGTTTTTATATTATTAATTTACCTACCCTATATACATCTTGTGTTAAGATAAATATGTGAATATAATTCTGATGATTATTTAATGAAAACCCTCCTTTATAAAGAAAAGCATAAATCATCTTATATTTTTTTGCTTGTTTGTGTTTAATAGGTCAAGGACTAGGGGTATAGTATTCACCAGACATTTATATCAGAACGACTAGAAATTTGAGACTTTTTAACAATTTTTTCCACTTATAAAATTTCGTAGCCGAGGACTTTTCTTTCAATAGGCCTGGAAAATTTGAGATGCAAGCTAAAAATTGATGAATATCATATAACTCAAATATAAACTAATTGAATTAAAAGATGCATAAATAATTTTTTGTTTACTCAACGAAGTAGTTTTAAAATTGTTTTTGAAGGTATCGGACAACGGACATCTCATTCATTCGAGGGTCGAGAAAAATGATTTTTTGCATTTTCTATTTATCTTTTTATTTGAATTTCATTCTCAATAAATATTCATTACTTTTCCAAGCACTTTGGAGAAGAAATTTCCGCCTATGAAAAATTTCGTAAACGAACAATTTTTTTGACATCAGTTTCTCAAATTTCCAGCCATGCAGATATAACTGTTAAATACCAGGCCTAGCCCTAAACCTATTTGTGTTTATTTTTCTTTTCTAATTTAATTTTTAACGAGCCCATGCCAAGTTTACTTTTCTGTAATTGTAGAAAACCCTCTAAATTTTAGATAGTTATTCACGTTTAAAAATATTTTCTTTTCCCCCATTATCCAAAACTACTGAAGATATCGAGAAAAAAATCACTATTCACTGATCATTCAAAACTAAATTTTATGATAATTTGGTCACTTTAATTTTTTTGTATCAGTCTAGTGGTTGTTTTATACTGTATTTAATGTGCAATATGATCACAGTGCTCAAATGAAATGCTTTTCTACTTCATAATACTTTCAGACTTGGAATTGTTTAGCAAAGTGAGCGAGTATACATTAGCCGTTATTAAATTTACTACGTGTCTGTGCATTCAACGTGCAAGAACTAATGAAGATATAAAGGTGCAATCTTATTTAATTTCTTTATAGTTAAATGATCGTCTTAAGCATCATTTAATGCCAATATGAACAAAAGAAATCAATCAAATATAAAAATAAACAATTGTTTCTGCTGTTAGGATAAGCTAGCCTAACAATGGGAATGAACTTAATCGCTTTTGTGAGGTAGGGATAAGGGGAATATTGTTGAAAAGACTATACTTGCATTCTATTTACATTACGAAAAACTGGCATTCATTATGAAAAATTGCACAAAACTTACTTCGAGAGATTTAGTTTTGAGTATGTAAAGAATTTTCCATCCGCAACTTCACGGGACAGTGTTGAGCAACGTATGAAAAATATTGAAATTGTTTATCAAATGCTCAAGTCGTGCTACTTACCGTTACTACGTGATTTTCATGGTCGGCATTTCGTACTTTTGCGATCAATTGATCGTTGCTTGATTTGTTCGGTTATTGTTAATGAAAGACCCTTTACTTTTTTACCTAAAATTTAGAACGGATTCTATGAAGGAAGAAAGCTTTCCATGCGCTCAAGTTTTTATTCAGCCCTTTTTATTTTTAATTATTGGTTAATTGATTAATTTTGTTGTTATTTAATAATATAAGCCTAGTCTAAATAAAATAGAAATATTCCAATCGATAAAAATCAATATGAAACGGACGACTTCTGCTTCTAATTTGAAAAGTAATCTTTTAAAAAAAAAATTTATTTAAAAAATAAGATATCACAAACTTATAAAAATAATTTTTTTATCTAATTGTAAGTATGGATCATGTGGGAATATTTCTCACTACAAAAACGGGCTAAGCGTGGATGGTGAAAGTTTCGTAAAAATTAAGTGTATTTTGATCTGAAAAGGATCGAAAATTAAATTAATAAAAGAAATTGTTTTGAATTTAATTTATTTAATTATTTATAATCTTTAAAAGCCTAATTTATATCTCAACTTTGATTGCTTCAATTATGGTTTTAACGATAAAATTTTTGTATAATTTCATTTCCAGCTATACAGATTGAGTCCTTATTCGTAAGGTATGGGGCACATTAAGGATGTTCCTAAAAAAATGAGTGTATGTAAATATTTGAGACTTATGATTCAAAGTTTGAGGATGGATTCTGTTTGAACTTAGAAAATTAGACGAAAATTTAAAGTAAAATTTTTTTATATATACCATAGTTTTACCGCTCTACCAAAGTAAAAAAAAATCGATTACTTGGAAAAATTGCACTCTGTGTCTAGAGCTCGAATGGCCCAATTGGTAAGGCGCTTAGCATGAATCCAAGAAGTCCGGGTTCAAGTCCTAGTTCGAGTGTATTTTTTTCAATTCTCTTTAACTTTAAATGTATTTTATGGAAAAACGAGTGCCGCTAATTTTCTTTTCAGGAAAATATTTGCCATACTTTTAACTAATGTTTTTTTTTCCAAGTTAATCTTAAGAAAATTTGCCTTGTTGCATAATAAAACATACCTTTAAAAACACTTATATACGGCTTAACGAATCTGGATGAAATTTGGCACAGAGATAAATTATAGTCTGGAATAGCACATAGACTACTTTTTATCCCGGTAAAATGTATGGTTCCCGTGGGGTAAATTTGTTTTAATTTTTTTGCATAGGTAGTGGTAGTTTAGAGATCAGGCATAGGTTAATTTTTTTCCTGGAAAAAATGCACGGTTCCTATAGGATAGCATACAAGAACCGTGTTTTTTAAAGGGTTTCGTAAAATTTCGTGAAATCGATTTTTAACGCATTTTTCTCAAAAAGGCTTGATTAATTTATACAGTAACAATAAAAACTCTCGAAATCTTTCTTAATCATGGGTAACATAGTGGGGCGCAGCTTGTAATAAAGAATAATACTATAGGCTTAAAAATTTTTTTAGTTATTGGCTTTCAACGTTTTGTATGTAGTAACGTTCTTTTTTCAATAAATAGAGATTGTTGGATTTATAAAAAAAATTTCAATAATCGTCAATAATCTGATTTTTTGAAGTTTGGTATACTACAACCTTCTTCTCACAGGGACATTGATGTAGGATGGATTTTTCGTATAAAAAAGTAATTGTCTTTTGTCCTCTTAGAAACTTGATCGATGAGCATACAGTGTTAATAGAAAGAGGGATAATCTTGTAATACTGTATTAGCCACTATTCTTTCTTACATCGATGCAAAAAGAACATACGAAAGGGGTCGATCAGAAGAAAAGAAGCAATATATATAAAGTTCAATGAATTGTTTTGTTTCACTTACGCTCATACAATATATATTATACAGGCTGTTTGATTATACATTTGAGCTCCTACATCAATGAGTATATCTTTCTTATACACATTTTATGTACATATGAACTCTCTCATACGCATGGATATATGATAATACACAAACATATAATAGTATATCTTTCTTATGCACATTTTATGTACATATGAACTCTCATACTTATGGATGTAAGAATCTAAATATATACAAAGAGCTTGTATACGATATTCACTTCACTCATACGTCTCACTTACTGCCATGCGAAATATCTTTACTCCACTCCATGTTATTCAATGATTACCAAACCACTTGCACCGATTAATTATGCATGACATAAATGATCTATGCATATCTCTTTTCTGACCGAACCTTGATTTTTTATAAATCGTCTAACAAGGCAAATCTGGTAACTAAGATGAGGGTGGAATTCGCTATAATACCTATAACTTTCATTGGCAATAGATGTGAGTGTACATACACAGCGCGTACGTGTATGAAAATTTATTGAATTGCTGCCAACCATTATTTTAAATTTTAATCATTATAGCAACAATTTTCTTCTTATTTTGTTCATCGATTTATAACAAACTAATTTAGTTTTTAAACAAAATATAGTTTCGAATAATTACTAAGCTAAAGATTTGATCGATTGGAATAAAGCTATAAATACAAAGCTGAAAAACAAAAAAATGTTCAAATAAATTTATGTTTGAAATAACAAAAATGAATTTAGAAACGGTTTAAAAAAAGAAAAATACTTCTTTTTCTCTAGTCCTCCATATTGTTTCTTTTTGACAAAGTATAAATGGTAATTTTTTAAATAAGGTCCTACATACACAATTACTCCTTAGACTAGCTTCTATTACTCCCAATAACTTACATCCACATAATATTGGATGCTTCGGTTTTGTGTATAAATCAAAAGGTATTGAGCAATTTAGACCCAGTGTGTGGATGAAGTAGCATCTTAAAATGTGCTTAATAATTTTTTTTTATGGGAAAATTTTACACCTAAATATCTCAATTTACTGAGTACATTGGAAAAAATATTTTTGGTAAATATTTGGTTGATAACGGAAAAAATTTAATAGATTTTTTTTTAGTTTTATTATTTATTTTCTCTCAAGTGTATTTTAATTAAGAAAAATAGTAATAAATTTTTTATGTAAATTTTGTCTCCAAATTATAATGTAGTCTGAAAAATCATCCTCATTTGCTTTTTTTCTGTTAAAAAAATGGATTAAAAAAGTGTTTCTACAGAATATTCCAAGAAAATATTAAAATAAAAGTTTTTCAAGGAAGGTCTAGAGAGTTTGATTTCTCTACTTATTAACTAGCTTCTACTGCTCGGTCTCCAATAAACCATTATATGTCATATTAACTCCCATAATCAAAGTATAGTCATATAAGCTCCCACAATCAGCGCGTGGGAGCTTTTGATGTGGGCTTTCAAATTAATGAAATCCATTTTAATAAAATTAATGACATATTGAAGAAAATCCTCCAATTAACAAACGATCTTTACGGAGCTTTAACTTGCCATCTTGCTTTAAGAGTGCATCTTCCAATCATTCGATCTAATTTGAAAATAAACTTGTAATTTATGCGAATTACATACTGAGAAAATTAAAAGCTGTCAATTCAACCAGTGATTTCGTTGGCGAATACCGTAAGTTTTTAGTTTTAAGAAAAAAAGCAATTGAAGATATCGAAATATGATGACTACTTTCGAATATATTTGGTGTATTATTATGTTGAGGGATGAACGAGCGTATTGGAATCAAATGAATGATGGATAAAATGATTGCTGTTGCGCATGTTAAATGTAATATTTCCTAAATTAAATTAAAAATTGTACTAATAAGTTTTTTTAATTGAACGTGAAATAAAAATAACTCCAAATTGATAAAATGTTGTAAAATAAATGCTGTGTAAAATTAAAAATATTCAAAAAAAATAGTATTCAGAATTCCAATTAAATGGTGAATTTGTAAAATATATTTTATGGTGGCCATAGCAAAATAATTTTTTTTTCTAAATAACTTCAAATGTAATATAATTATGTTCTAAGAATCAAAAGAATGTAATAAGACAATTTAATAAAGTATAATTTGCTACCATTAATTTTTGGTTTTGGTGTATAACCTGACTCATACCCCTCGTAAGTTTTCTTGATGATATTAACCAACTTGATGATCTTTGCATTATGTCACATAATATCAATGACATTAAAGGCAAACTAAACGACCTAGTCGAAGAAGGTAACAAGGTGGGACTGAAAATCAACGAAGGAAAAACCGAAGAGTTGAGAATAAACAACGCCAACAACAAAGATCTTATCATTAACAACCAACCCATAGAGCATGTACGACAGTTCCAATACCTCGGAAGTATTGTTTCTGAAAACGGCGGCACTGATGAAGATGTAGAACAAAGAATCAGAAAAGCCAAGGCAGCGTTTGCGCAACTTCGACCCATCTGGAGATCACACCAACTCAGAAGACACACTAAATTGAAAATATTCGAGACTAATGTTAAAAGTGTTCTTTTGTATGGATGTCAAACCTGGAAAGTCTCGCAAAGCATCACCAGAAAACTGCAAGTCTTTATAAACAGTTGTCTCAGACACATCCTCAACATTTATTGGCCCAACACGATTTCCAATGAAAACCTGCTGGACACCTGTCACCAAACTCCAGTAGCACACATCATCAAGCAACGCAAGTATAGTTGGATTGATCACACACTCAGGCGAAACAACAGCATTGCCAAAGAAGTACTTGAGTGGAACCCCCAAGGAAAAAGAAGGGTGGGCCGGCCTCGTCATACCTGGCGAAGAACCCTGGAGCAAGAAATTACTGAAGAAGACAAATCCTGGGGAGAAGTCAAGTCCATGGCACAGAATCGAGTTCGTTGGCGAGCATTTGTTGAGGCCCTGCGCCCCCCTCGGGGTCATAGGACATAAATATATAATTTTTGGTTAGTGTATCAATGATCAACCAATACTCGAAACATATGATTGATTAACCATATTTGCAATAAAAAGGACACAATCTTTTTAAAAAAAATATCGTAAATAAAAAAATATGTGTTTAATGCAACAGTAATAGGTAAGTGCAGAAAATAACGGTATGTATTTTTGGAATATAAATTTATTTTTAAAATTATCGTTAAAATGAATTTTGAAACCGATTGTAAAACTTGCGTGTCGACTGTTTTCATGAGTCAAAATCAAAGTCCTCCAAACTAACCCAACCAGTAGCCTTGTTTCTATCTTAATTGGATTATAAGGTTAGGATTGGGTTATGAGGCTAGGATCGGGCTATGAGGTTAGCGTCAGCTTGAACATAATCTGTTAAAGGGGATTTATTCAAAACTGATAAGAGCTTTAGTGGTTTCGATGACCAAAGAGTAATATCGAAAACAAGTACATTCGTGTACAGTTGATAAAAAATTTCATCGCTAATGTTACGATTGCCTCTGTCCAGATTTGATCGGGAGACTCCCGAAATCATGTAATCTCTCCCTACTCCCGATATCAGCATAAATTCTATAGACTTCGTTAAAAAAAGATATTTTTTGATTATTTGTTTTACATTCAGGTAAATTTGACAGTTCTGAGCAGCTTTTTATTTTAAATTTCTTGAAGCATATTTATTTAATTATGAAAAAACTCGGTACACAAAACAAACAAAAAATATTGGACATTATTATAATTCGGTGATTTAATTAGATTAATTTCTATCTCCCCACTTCCAGGAAATTTCAGGTGGCAACCATAGGTAATTTTATGGTACACACTCACGTTCAAATAAATAATATATAGATTGGCTGTGTAATAAGCTATTTATTGCATATGACACTCTCAAAAACGAATTGAAGATCGAATTACGTTGTCTTAAGTCTTGGTGAGGGCCAAACCTAGTAAAAATCAATGAACTTTTGAAATGGGAATGGATTAAACTAGTTCTTGTGAACGTACCCAATAAATTATATGTTGCATTTAATTTTTGACAACTGACATATTTGTATAAATATTCAGTGGCTTAGTAGTCATGTCAGTGGAAACGTATTGCCGTTTTTGCGCTACAAAATTTTCATTATCATCAATAAAAAATTCAAATAAATTAAAAAATGATCAACTAGTTATATTCGTATTTAAATATTTAGAAATAAAAATTACTGATAACGATGAGTTTCCAAAAAATGCTTGTAAATTATGTTGTAAAATTTTAACAAAATTTAATCAATTTTTAAACAAAGTTAAAGATGCACAACAAAAGTTACGTGACATATTTTCTTTGCCTGCAATTAATAATTTAGATATTAAATTAGAACACGATTCACAGGATCATCAACAGAATAATGACCTTAATAAGACGCTGAATTCAGATGAACAAATTGTCGATAGCAAAGTCGAATCGGATAATGTTAAAACTGAATTAGAGGGTATGATCAGTCCTAGTTATTTTTAGTTGAGGAATTTTATCTAGTCAAAAACGAAGTGGAAAACCGTAAAATATTCATGCACAGAGGCCTATATTCACTTACATTTCTATAGTTGTTTACGAATTTGATGTACACATTTATACATGCATTTTTATATAAATTTTCACAGTTTTACTTTTTGCCTATGTCGTTATGTTACATAAAGATTTCCCGTTAAAATTTTCCGTCCTGGAAACAATCACCATAGTAAAAACTACTAAATTTTTTAATTTTGATGTCTCTTAAATTTTATACCGCCGAGTTCTATAAGAAACGATTGTTAGATTTTGTCGGTCTGGGAACCGACAAAATCGAAACTTTATAAGAGCTTACACCATAAAATTTCAAATCTTCTTCAAATTCTAGGTCAATTTTTTTTGGTTAGAAACACGTACTTCGGCTAAAATGCAATCTTCATCAGTATGCATTGGCTAATCGTAGTTATTCTCTGAAGTCATATTTGATTCGTCGCTAATTTGATGTCTACAGTTTAGCTAGACTTCGTTCCTAGGAATTTAAGCGGATATAAAATTAGTGTGATCTGCATTTTCTTCTTGAGTGTAGAAATATATTGTTTTAAACACTTTCAGATTATTTGTTTTTACAAAAAATTTAAATTGATGACAAAAGCTACTTATCACTATAATTCGAAATGTATTTTTGAATTTAAATGTCATCATAATTATCTTTATTAATTAAGAAATTAAAATTGAATTAAGAGTTACTTTAAACAAAATTATTTTGTTTAATTTCGATCAAATATTTTCTGATTAGAAAAAATTCCTGAGAGTTTCGCAAAATGAATATTATAGTAAAGTTATAAAAACTTCAAAACATACTTAACGTTCATTTTTCGCCACCCTATACCAATAAAACAAATATTTTAAACGTTAACGTGTAAATTATTTAAACGTTAACTTGTAAATAGACACATTATAAAAAATGTTTTGCATGCATGTTTTAGATGATGACTACGATAATTTTGATCATTTTTTAAACGATTATGCAAATGAAACACAAGAATCTGATTCAGAATTTAAAAACACATTTGATAAAAGTTCTCCAAATGTAACAAAGCTAGAGAACTCAGCCGAGGAGAGTCCTGCCATTCCTACAAATAGTCCAAATAAATTGAAAAAGATTCAGTTTAAATGCTATAAATGCGAGGGAATGTTTCGCACCGATGAATGTTTACAAGATCATTTTGAAAATGTACATAAATCAAAAACAGAATACGTTTGTCTTGAATGTAACGCATTATTTGAAAATTTATCAGAATTTGAATCGCATTTCTACGAGCATTATTTTACAAACAAATCATCAAAAGTCTATACCTGCGAAATTTGTGGAAAACAATTTAGCCGAAAAGTTTTTTATATTGCACATCAGGATGCTCATTCAGGTATTTTTACTCTATCTACACTAAACTTATTATACAGAAGTCCAGTTTGATTATATAAGCGTTGATCCAAGAAAAAAAAGGACTTAAATTCGATATTAAATTACAAAATAACTAACCTTAGGAAACCCAAATTTTAAAAGAATATACATATTTTATAAGATAGTTTTAATTTCAAAGGCATCAAATTATTTAACAAAAAAATAAATCTGATTCAAAATGAGTGTCGTAACTATGATTCTATTTTTTTAAGTGAAGTATAAAAATTAGATATATTGACTTTATTGCTTAGAAAATTTGATTTTAATTATTTAATTATAATTTGCAACGAAAAGAAATTGGGTTGTTGAATAAAACATAATAATCAATTTTTGTATTTTTTTATCATAAATAATATTGAACTTCTGCCTTTTTACGAAAATTTTTTTAAAAGCTACGTATAATTAAACATACGTTAATTAAAATAAATAAAAAACAAAAAAGAATTCAAAGATTATAAACGTTATTTAGGCACAGTGTGCTATGTTCGTGAAGTAGCAAATGTTAAAACACAAAAGCCTATTTTATAAACATATATATATACACAATTAAAATTATTACGTCACACAATATTTTACGAAAATTTTTTCTTCTGGCGTTTTCCATCGTCTTTTTTCATACAAACTGCTTATTAATTATTGCCGATACTGGGCTTATAACCTCCCAATTACAAGCAACCAGCATAGTTCCTCTGCCTGCTCAAACATTTAACTGATAGATTATTTTATTTTACACTGCTGTTGGGTCATATCGTGATCAAATAAAAGTTAATAATCGGCCCCGTAGCAACCTGGGACTAGGGGTTAAGGGCTTTGCCCTTGCACACATTTTTTAATATAATTGCACTTTGCAATATTTTAGTGTATTCAATCGTGAAAAAAACCGTGCGTAAGTGTAAAGAATCAAGTCGCTTTTGCTCAAATGCCAGAAACGCTAAATTATTCAATCTATCAGTCGATATGCTAATACGTTGAGGCCACATGAGTCATGCCAAGACCGAAAAGGATGATTCGCACACTACTGTGCCGGATGGGAAAGTTTCGATTACTGCAAAAAGTTTGTACTTTTCCATTTCTTCTTACATTTCTTTTTTGCCACCCCCTCTTCACAAAACATAATTGCTACGGCACTGTTAATAATGTTTTATGTATAATTTGTAGGTGTAAAACGATTTCAATGCAAGGAATGTGGACATCAATTTCGGTTAAAACAATATTTACTACGACATAAACGTAGACATTTAGAATGCAGTGATGAACTGGAAGTCAAATGTACTCAGTGTGATAAAATGTAATTTTATAAAAGTGTCATTATTAGTGTTTGCTTGAAAAGTATTCGAGTTATTCCTTCGAATAGCTCGAATACAACGATTACTTGAAATCAAAATCAATCAATCAATAAAAGAGTAATACGATAGAGCGCTAGAACTTTTCAAGCCTTCACTAATCGATATTATTCGAAAATATTTAAATATATCTTAATTTTGTTCTAGATGTAAAAACCAATATTTGCTAGAATGTCATATGAAATCTCATATTCCGCCAGATGAAAAATATAAATATAAATGCGAAATTTGTGATCGAAAATTTGTTGCTATCGAGAAATATAAATGTCATCAACTTGCTCATGAAAGTAATGTTCAAAAATTATTTTTTTAAGGATAAAAAAAAATTGGCATAATCACAAATTATTACAATAGAAGTCCAAAATTCAAACAAATAAATATTAATGATCAGAAGCGGATTAAAAAATTTTCCGTTCAAAATTTGTCTGTCCCAAATTATTAGGTTTATTTTTCTACCATGCAATTGAGATCCCAAAGAAATTTTAACTATACAATTCGCACGATTTTTAATTTAAGCATAATTCGGAACCGATTTTTTGTCAGAAAATATTGGTTTATCGAATGTTGTAAATGTCTGCCCGTATTGTGTAACGTTTGGGCGATCGTTTTGGTAGTTATTTTTTTTCAGTTTATTCTTATTTTATACTGTTGATTTGAAATTACCGTCATACTGCCAGTCTGCGGTGTCTGCCATTATTTATCCAGAAAAATTTATGTTGTAATAACAAAATCGTATTTGAGTTTATCCGGTTAAAATCTACTTTTTTCCGCTTTACTTCTACATCATTCCCTTCGGAAACCATCATAAAATTTTGTCTGGTACTATTTTACCCGGTTTATAAAAAATGGATGCTTTGCCTTGCCGTTGCTTCCAGATCCCCTCCATCTCGAAAATGACCGTTCTGTCATATACATGTCCTATGAGAGAAAATGCGCCACATTGACCTAGGAACTTATTAACCAAGCCTTAGAAAGTTAGGGTTAGAGTATATCCTAGAATATACTCTTTTGGGAAAAAATCAAAAGAAGCAGGCTTTTTTATCGTATTGTCGATCTATTTCGAGATATGACCTTGTTAGAATTTATTAGGTGGCAACGAGATACATTTCGTTTAACAATTTTCTAGAAATGGTTCATAAATCACGTGATTTTCTTAATATATTTTTTTTCGCACAGATAATTTGCAGTTTAAGTTGCGATGTATGGATATTTAATTTCAAACATTGGTTAACTTTATTATTTTAAGAGCGCTATATTTTTACAATGCCATATTGTGGTGTGACTTGCATTCATATATTATACGGTTTCTAGGGAATTAGCACGTACAATCTTCCTGACATGATAATAAAAAAAAAAATTACGTTCCATCCGAGAGGGGAATCTTAGTAAAGACTACGGTATGTTACATCGAGGGAGTTAGGGGTTCCAAAGGGTCTGAAATTGAGCCACGTAGTTTATGGACGCTCCCTTAGTAAACTCAAGTTCTTGTTAAATAGGCAAAATGGTTCATTCCAGTGTTACCATTTTGAATGTGCCTACAGTGGCATATTGATTAATCCGTTTCTGTTTATTATTAATATAAAATAATTGATTTTATTAATTTTCTCAGATGAAAAAGACTATATTTGTGACCAATGTGGAAAAGTATTTAAAAGTAGGAGTAATTTGAATTCTCATTTAATATCACATACGCAGGATACACCATATACCTGTGATGAATGTTCTAAACGGTGAGTCATCAAATTAATACGATTCTATAAATAAAAGATTGTTCTAGAATAATTAGTCCTTTTGTTTACGAATTTATGATCGATCGTTGTACACTTGTATAGGCAATGATCTAGCCCTCAAAAAAGGTTGTAGACACCAGAAAATCGATCAAGTGCGAGTCGGAGTATAAACTCGCTCATGATCGATATAATGCATTCCTACAAATGAGAATTACAAAATATATGACGCCCTGGTCAAGATTTTTAATACATCTGTAAAATGTATTTACTGTATATACTCTTTGCTCAAGAAAATTACAAAAGTAAACGCATGTTTGTTTGCAACTCATAGTGTCACAATTAGACTCTAAACTACTGAACTGATTTTGATGAAATTTTTTACAACTTCAAATATATCGAATTAAATCAAACGCTAGTATACTTAATATTTATTAATATACTTCATGTTTAGTTGCGTACATAAATTACAAATTCAAGTTTACGTTTCTTTTTCGCGAAAACATAGATCATTTAATTAATATCCAGGTTCACATCTTTGTGTATATTTAGAATAGCTAGCTCGGATAATCTTTCGTTGAGACACACAACAAAGATTTTACTCTGCGAAGAGTATAAAACGATATCTTTACAGTAGCTACGCTACGACTGGGAGAGTTTCCAGTATTTGTAAAGAAAAGTTCTATGTTAGGGTACAAAACTTGGTTGCACGCTTCCATGAGATGAGCTTTTTCCGATTCTGGAATGTCGGAATTTTTTTCACATTCCCTTTTCTATTTTGCCACCCATAGTCGGTATTCATTTGCAACAGTTAATTTCTCTACCGTTAATTAATATTTCTGACACTAATATTTAAGTTAGGGAGAAATACCCCCAAATGAAATAGGTCGAGTACCTTCAAAGACAATCTTTGTTTCAAATCATTAATAACCGAATTTAAAAAAGGTATGTAAATTGATTTCTGAAATTACTCTAATATCCAACTGTTTTGCTTGCTCTGTCGTCTATGAAAATAATTGTTTCAATACTTTTTTTTTTATTTTATTAACGCATTGGATATAATATCATCAGCCTACCGACCTCAATAGACCGTGGATCCGCGCTTGCACTTGTACTGTACGATCTTTAGGAGGTTTTACAATTTTATTTTAGGATATGTTATCTTAAAGGTTCATTCAGGCTCTTACACGAATGTATTATCCTCTAGTCGGTGCTGTAATTTTAATATATATATATATATATGTTTGTTTGTAGATTTAAAAGTAATACTGCATTGAAAGCGCATCAATTAACGCATTCAGGTAAATTTCATGAATGTGAAGTGTGTGGTAAGAAATTTATCCGACGTGGGCAATTAACAATACATTCGTCAATACATTCTGGTAAATTACCATATGAATGTAGTTATTGTAAGAAACAATTCAGAAGAAAATACTATCTTAAGGTAAAAAATTTTTGAAGATAGCTTTGATTAGTTTTTTCTTGAGCTGGGAAGCACTTCGTGCCTTTGAGACCACGGGATTTCGATCGAGTGTTATCCATTCATAACAGGCAACCCTGATAGTCTAAACTTCTATTTCTGTATCTTAAAAACGTTGCGTTTGCGGATATATGTTACTATGAACTTTTCTTAATAAAATTGACACAGGAATATGATCTTAAATTTTTTTAAGTTAATCGTGTGGACCGCAAAAGTCGCATCAGACCCTACTCACGGCTTGTTTGTAATTTTATGGATTTTATACAAGGAAATAAATTTCTCCATTTTTTAAATAGAAAAAAATAATTTTTTCAGGTACATTTACGTCAACATACAGGAGAACGTCCATATTCTTGTACAGAGTGCAATCATTTCTTTACATGCGACTCAAATTTCATAAAACATTTAAAAGGGCGACATGGTTTACAAAATGTTTCAATTGCAAATAAAAGACGTTATCCATTTGATGATTAGTTTGTTTAATTTAATTGATATATTTATTATTTATAAGTATTTAATATAGATTTTAATTAAAAATAAAGTACTCAATAAATTTAATAATATTTGTTTTATATGAAAAATAATATTACTGATAGTATTTTTTATCGGGATTCTATGGAATTCTTGTTGCAAAAAATTCCTCGAACCATTGCCTATCCAAGACAATAAGGAGGGATATTTTGCGTATTGATCTGTTATTGATTTTTTCTATTTAAAGAGATTTAAGTTTTTAATATGGCTTAGTATCGACGTAATAGTAAGTTATTTCGTTTTCTTCAGAAATGAAGAAACTAATCGAATATTCCAAAAAAGAAGATAAAACAGAAAATAATGCTACTCCAAGATAATTTTCGAGATGTCCGAATCAAATCCTAAGTCAAAAATGAAAAAAATCCGTAAAATAATGCCACTATACCTATAATCGTGGGATAATATGCCGAAGTTTATAACTCCAGACAAAAACTTGAATTTATATTCAAATTCTAAATGAAATATTTTTGTAAAAATCATTCGGCAAAATAATACTCTTATGATTGAGCGTATTACAATCGAAGTCGACGACGACAGCAGATGTAATAAATAATGCAGATTAATGTGAATTCAGACGAAACATGAAAAAATTAAATTAAGGCGTTTAAGTGAGACGAAACACGTTCCATTTTAAACAATATAATTTTTTTGTCCAAATTCCCATTAACCTACATTATTTAATGTTTATATTGGACGTAAACAAAATGCCAAAAGCATATATAATGTTATTTTAGTTATACCAATATAAATAAAAAATTAAGCTACCAAAAAAGGGCCAACTCGTGCTAACTCAATATTATTTTTCCATCCGTCCAACGAATGAAGTAATTTTTATTTAATTTTTTTTGTTTGAAAGGTGAATTGATTGAGAGTGTTCTTAATTATGTATCAAAAAAATCGGATTCGTTTGGAGAGCTACAAAGAAATAACTGAGCGTTAATGTAAACATTACAAATGGCGACAAACGTACACTTCGACCCACCTCTTCAGATGAATCGTTGTGAGCTTGAAGTGAGCAAAAATAATGACGCTATTAAAGTATATAATAACAACTGTCGTCGTCTTGTAGACCCATGTAGACCGGCTGTAGAAATATTTTGAGTGTTATGCACGCTAAGTAGAACGCATCCAACTAACCATGGAGGTTATAAAGAAGGAGAACGATCGCTATAGAAAATATTGTCCCCAAAATATGGACAAAATAAGTGAGGCGGGATCGCTAAGTTGTCTCATTAAAAGTGGGCTGTTGTGTGCTAATTTCAAATGATCTATCAACGTTTAATATACGTGTATATAAAATCATTCAAAGGAAAAAAAAGCAAATAATGAAATTATTATTAATTACTATTATTATTTACTAATGAATAAATTATAAATTATCTATTAGTATTCTACTTTATAAATCTATACTACTATATAAATTTGAATGGTACTAACTTCATCTACTTGTACTCATAAACAGCTAACTTCGCAGATACTACTTACCGACGACAGCGCGACTGGTGGCTGAAAAATAAACTATAAATTCTACAAATTTTCACGGACAGACGCGCTAATGCTTTAGCGCGTACCGTTCGTTCTCCTTCTTTATAACCTCCATGCAACTAACGATATTTTTAAATTGTTTATAGCATACCTAGTACCATCTACTTATGACTTGTGAACATAAACAAGAAATAATTTTAAATCAACCAATCAAATTAAAAATAATACTGACATTTGATGAGAGAAGCCGTTATTAGAGTTGTTATTTATTATTAAAAGTTTGTATAGTTTTTAGAAGTGAATGAGTGAAAAATTTTAACTATAAAAATTGTTTTTTTTTTTAACAAAATGTGTAATATTCGTTAGATAAACTGATATTTGAATTTTGTTGTATAAGTGCATGTGATTTATTTTTAAAATGTCAGCCAAAAATGAGAAACAAACGTTAGATAAAAATAAAACCTTTGAATTATATCCATTATCGTTTGGAAATGGTAATTGGGATCCAAAGTAAGTATTAATAAAAATTGTAGTATTTATTATTTAAATGTAAATAATTATATTTTTTTCGAGTAACAAACCCCCAAACAGTTTGGGTTTATATTCGAACAGGGTTAATAAAGAGCTCCCATTGTTTATCCTAAAATTGTATGTGGGGCCCATGGAGGTTAGAGAGGTCCTTGAAAAATTTCACTTTATATTATTTAATTATACAGCTTTATGCATGTATGTATTTTCTGGAAAATAAAATTTATATTTTAAATACCTATCCAAAATAATATATCATAATGATTTTATTAAGAGCTGGTTCTTAAGAAATTCTTAAAATTAAAAATTTCTATCGGAAGTTTATAATTGTATTATAAATCTAATTTGTTTATAAATCTAATTTGACACCATAGATTAATTATTTGTTTAGGACAACAGAGCGAAACAAATCAAGAGGCTATCCGTTAGAAGAACCACTTCCTAGATATTAATGAATTAGTAAAAATTTTTACTTAAAAATTTACTTTTATAATTTTGTTTTGGGCATACCCTTCATTCACCCACAATAGCAAAAATTTTTAGACAGAAAAAAAAATTTTTAATTATACAACTTCTGCGATTTTTAACTCGCAAACGTTAAATTTTTACCCTTTAATATACACGCTATTCCTTAAACTAATATAAAATTTTTATAAATTGCAGCTATGATTTGAAATTGGTTCAATATACGTTAGAGCCACCAGATTCTCCCCAACCAGTCTCCGAATTTCTCAAACGAAGATCAGAACAGAATAATTCAAACAACTCAACGCCGAAAAGTATTTTTAATGATTCATTTTGTGTCGATAATAGTTTAGAAGATGACAATGATTATTCATCTTCGCCTGAAGACAATTCGAACGCACACAACAAAACCGATGTTAAAATTTTCCCACCTTCGTCACAACAAATATTTCAAACACCTCTACAAAAACCTAAGACCAACGAAAACCAAACAGATGGCCAGGAACCAGTTCGAAATTCATTATTTAGTGCCATTAAGTATAAAGCCTTACATTATAAAACACCTACAAAAGATGCCGAGAACCCTGTTAAAAATTCGATTATGTCCTCATTACAAAAAAACGATAATATTTTATTAACTCAACAAAGAATATTAAACTCGGATCGGTTTAATTCGTATTCAACACCAAAAGATTCGAAACCATTATCATCAGGTTCACAGCAATTCAGAAAAGGATTAAATTTTAATACGAAAATAAAAGATAATGCAGAAAATCATTTAGATTCTATCAAAGAAATTGAATATTCGCCGCCAAAAACAAATATGAAGATTTTAACTGATATAAGTAATGAGAAAATTGATGACGTCATTAAAAAGGCGAGCATTTTTAAACAGTCAGAATATGATCGGAAAAATTCACCAGAAAATGAAAATTTTGATTCAATTTATTTTAAATTAAATCAAAAACAACAAACTTCATCAAGCACTGAAGAAAATTTACAAAAACTTCAACAAAGAACCAATATAAATCAGGAATCTTTAAACTTTGAACAAAATTCAAGGCAAATTGATGCCAGATTAAATGATATATCTAAAAAAATTTCAGACTCTGATCAAAATAATTCTAACGATTCAAAAAGGTGTAGAAATGATTTATCTGATAGAAATTTGAATGAATTATCAACAAAAAAAGCTTCCCCACAAAACGACGCAGTGCCAAAATGTATTAAAAGCGATAATTATAATAACGAACAAAAAATTTATCAGAATAATCAATTCGATAAAAAACATGAATTTCCGAATTCCCAACAATATGTACGACAGTTTGAGCACGGCTTAAATAAAGCACCATCAAAAAATATCGCCCCACAAAATGAAGCAGTGTCGAAAGCTATTATTAAAAAAGATAATTATTTTAACGAATTAAAAATTGGTCAAAATAATAACTTTGGTAAAATTAATGAATTATCAAATTCTCAACAAAATTCACGGCAAATTGAAGCAAGTATGGATGAAATACAACCAAAAAAATCTTCTTCACAAAATGAAACATTGCCAAAATCCAGTATTAAAAGCTATGGTTATAATAGTAATTATTTTAATGAGCCAAAAAGTTCTCAAAATAATCAAATCGATAAAATACATGAATTTTCAAATTCGCAACAAAATTCACGACAAATTCAAGCTAGTATGAATGAAGTACCGCAAACAAGAAATTATCCACAAAATGATTTGATACCAAGAAGTATTGTTGCTGAAGCTAAAAGTTGTCAGAATTATCCACAACAAGAAGAATCGAATCGTAATAAAAATTATATTTCCGGTGATGAGTTTAAAAAACCAGATATCAAACCAATTCAAAACTCCAAAAACATATTGCCAGGAAACGCTTACCCTCAAATAAATGAAAAACAAAGACCTGTTCCGCACTCAGTTCCAACTCCTAGTAATAAAAAACCAGAACAATTCAACAATAATCCAAAACCGAGTATACAATTCCCGTTACTCACAAGTACAGTAAAGCCTACATTAGTTGGTCGAACATTACAGATACAGAATGTTGAATATTTAATTAAATCGAAATTGGGTGAAGGTGGCAGTTGCGAAGTATACGAAGGTACAAATGTTGAAAATTCAAGAAATTTTGCAATTAAATGTGTGAATTTAGCCGTTGATCCAATTACTGCTAAAGGTTATATGTCTGAAATTCAATTGTTAGCTAAACTCCAAAGTAGTGATTATGTTATTAAAATGTTTGCTTAGTAAGTATATATTTTTAATTCTTAAATTTCTTAATTTTAGGTCTCTAGCAAGGGTTTTTAGCTCCGTGAATAAAACTGATGAACCGCTTACTTATACAGGACCTCATCTTATATATTATTTCTCTAGTTTGTTTTTTTCCTGGCCAGGTGATATCTTCCTTATTCCTTAGCTAAATTCCATGATTAACCCCTTGATCGCAAGCTTAATGTACTGGGTACTGAGGAAAATAGGCTTACGGTCTAAAAATATACCACTTATGAAAAAACAGGCTTAAAAAAATATTAAGTTTAATTTTGTTAATTATGTCATTTGTATATCATATCTATATTAGGACGTGAAATCTTCTATGCCGAGCTATAAGCGCCCATGGCTGTATTTATGGCGCTTCTCTGGGAGGGGTCTAGCCATCGGTCGTTGCGTGTTTTGTACTGCGCATTAGGCTGTCAAAGTGATAGAAAGCAATTCAATACTTTTTTCATTCCTAAATCAATGTGTTTACGATAATTTTGGAAAGGCTTAACATTTCAAAAAAACGCGCTAACAATAGAATAGTTTATCGCCCGTGGATACATAGTTTCAGAAAGTTAGTCACAAAGAAATTTTTCGTAAGAATCGCGCGAATTCTTTTTAAATTATTTCGTTCAAATATTTTATCATTTGCTTGGAAAACCTTTTCGTATATTTAAAATATTTTTTTTCTTACTAACTGTCTCATTAGAGTAGCCCCTCTTACCTCTAAATATTTGGCTAAATTTAAAATTCTATCACTGATTTGTTCATTATTAAATTTTTTTAGTGAACAAATTCAGGATAAACTATATGTAATTATGGAAAAAGGTGAAATGGATTTGGGACAATTAATTGAGAATTCTAAGAATTTACACATCGCAATGGTTGTATACTATTGGATAGAAATGTTGACCGCTGTTAAATGTATACACGATAATGGTATGTTAAGGAAATTTTTTTTTTATTAGAGTGTACATATTTTTGTCCCTCAGTTTTATACTCTCAGTTGAATCAATGAACAATTAAAATGAAGCAAAACTTTTCGAATGAACAGTTTCAATTTTGTTGATTCGTTTTATAATTGTTTGATTTTTTATGATACTTAATATTGCAATTTTTTTTTGCAGGTGTTATACATTCAGATTTAAAACCGGCAAATTTTTTAATGGTAAAAGGCCGATTAAAACTAATAGATTTCGGTATTGCATCTGTGGTTCATGACGATTGCACTTCAATTATCAAAAATACACAAGCTGGTACATTAAATTATATTAGTCCAGAAGCTTTAATTGATACACGTGATTTTTCAAGTGCTAATTCTGATATGAATATTAACGTAAGTATAAATTATTGAAGTACTTATTTTGACAGTATTTGTTCCCACATTTTGTACATTGTATATAGTGGATTTTGTTATAAATGCTCTTCAACAGGTTCGAAACTTTAGAACATTTTCAAATTTTGCGTGAATTCTTCAAAAAATACTAGTTCTTTAGATTTTGGAAATAAATCGTATAAAAGAATCATTTCAGACTCTATACTCAGAATCTGAAATTATGTAAAAGATCGCGATTTAGAATATATTTTATTTCCTCGATATATAGTGTTACGGAGTTTAATGTGTGTTGAAATTACCGGCCGTGGCATTTTACTCTATACTGACTCTCAGGCCCGTGAATACGAGAGGTGTTTTGAGGGACAAAACCCCTCCCGTACTCATTTATGAGACGTATTTCCACTGAATAGTCAGATATCCATACATATTTTAAACTCGGTTCATCATTTCAATTTGTCTTTATTTCGACTACATCAAACAAAAAATCTGAATTTCGGCGAGGCTATCGAATTGACTGATGCTGTCAAACAGATTTTAATTGAAAGTAGAGGAAACACTGGAGAAGAGTTAACAAAAAGCGATATCTGCGATGAATACGACAATTCCTGAAGATCGGTCTTATCCTCCTTGTCATATTTCGTTATGCTAAGCATTATCTCGCCCCTATTTTCGAAATATATTTTTTGAATGACTCCTAAGAAACTTGTATTTTATTTTTTTTAGATCAGCTACAAATCTGATGTTTGGTCACTTGGATGTATATTATATAAATTTTTATATGGTAAAACACCATTTCAACATATTACACATAAAATGACGAAATTTACTGTATTAACAGATAAAAATCACGTTATTGATTATCCAAATACAATACGAATACCACCAAAATTATTAACGACATTAAAAAAATGTTTAATATTTGAAATGCGAAAACGACCTAGTGTTGATGAACTTTTAAAAGTTAATTATGTATGTTTTAATAACTGTGATTAAATTTATTTACAAAGCAAATTAATTTTAAATTTTAAAATATATCGGAACGTATAATACCGATTTTCCACTAAACGAACAGTTGCGTTTCTGTTGGAAAACAAAAACAAAACTAAAACTGTAATGGACATTTATACATTGCCAGTCTTCAAACTGTTTTTAAAAAGTTGCAGTTTTGTTTTTTTTCGACACGAGTTTCAGTTTTGTTTTTGTTTATCCGTTTAGTGAAAAACCGGCATTGAGTTGAAATTTGAATGAAAGAAACATGTGAATTCTATGATAAGTGTGTGTTATTTTTCTGATTGATTGTAAGAGATTTGTTAATTTTACTCACAGACTTAAGAGTATCCCAAAGTTAACGCAAGAATTAATTTTGATAGAAAACATAGGTTTTTAATTAAAGATCGTAATATTTGTAGCATATGGTCAGACTTGTACAATTCCAAGGCTTTGCTGGCACAAAACATGGTTTTTTTTATTAGTAAAACGCTTAATTCCTCCTTTCTCCAAGATTTGAGCGATAGCAAGCTTATTTATTCAACACAAGCCTCAAATTTCAAATGTGTTAAAAGGCATCATTCATGGTGTACCCAAGAAAGTGTTTTGTCGTACAAAAAAGAGTTCTTGCATTTGTAAATTTGCATTTGTGTGTGTATATCGAGTTTAGTCATAAATAGCATGTTTTATGTACTTGAGAATGATTTGTAAACTATTTTAATTTAAAAATATTTATCTTTTCCCTTTTTAACGTTCGTTTTTCGTGTATCTTCCTTCCATTTTTAAAACCCCTAAACTGTCTTTGCTTTTTCCTTGTCAACACTCTAGTGTACAAATGGTGTAAATTTTAAATCTTGCGTTAATTTTGGGCATCCTGTATGTGTTATAAAATACATATGTCTGTGATAGTGAAAAATTTTATAAATTTTTGACCGGCAGCCCGCTGAAAAAAAATTATTTCTATATTCTTGAACTGTGGGCTATACGGAACCTTAACTTTTTTTTTTTGCTGATCAATACAGATAACACAAAATTAGTTTGCACAAATCAATTAACGCAAATTGAATGAGCGTGCTAATTAGGTTAAACGTGTTCAAAAAGTTTTAAAAAAATGTTTTCACCTGGTGCTCGCCTTAAAAAGCATCTGCTGACAAATAATTAATATATAGAGGCTGAAATTGAAATTAGGGTTAATTAAATGGAAAAATTTTTTTGTACATAAAATAAATAAGTTTTTCGTTTTTAAGCAGGAATCAATGTATTTATTTATTTTTGATATAATTTTTAATATATGCTAAAAAATAAAATTATATGAAGCTAAAAATCTACTTGTTGGCGTTAAAATTATTTAATTAAAAACCATTTATATAAATTTATAATTTTACTCATAAATGCACAATTACGTAGAATATTTTTTGTATATATTAATTTTTATTTTATGTAAAAGCGAAACAATATTTTTTTAACCATTCATTTTTCGTCAATAACTTTTAGCTACTAACTCATAGCTTTTCTTTAAGAATTAAGGCAAAATTTAATGAAATAGTTATAAACATATTTTAAATATAAATATATAGCATATAATTTTTTGTTTTTTTATAAGCTAAATACATAGATTTAAATTTTTATAATATTAATTTTGAAATAGTGTACGAGTAAATTCAATATAATCGAGTGCTCCAGCTATCGGACGTTCGGTTTTCGGTTCGATATACGGTTTCATACGAGCTACACAATAATCGGCCATTTCCTTTGTAAGATTCTGAAAAAGAAAGAAAACATAATTTTTTAAAAATTTCTGATTTTTTTAAATGAGAGGATTGATAAAACTTTACTTTTTATTTAAAAAAAAATGTTCATATGTGGATAATAATAATAAATTAAGTCCCATAATTCAATGAATAAATCGGAAAAAGTGTCGAAAATTCTTTTTTGTGGGGAAACAGAACCGATTTTTATGAAACTTTTTGTAGCGTTTTTATAGGACCCCAAGAAACATTCAGCCAACCAAACCAGTCATAAAGGGTCATAGGGTCCCAGATGGAGACGTATGAAGGCCAAATTTTTTTTGGTCACTGAATACGAATACGATGTCAGATTGCACGAATTATTTCACGTATTCCAAAAATTATACCACTTTTGACCCGAAATGTCACTTTTTTTCATAAAAACGGAAAACTAAGAAAAAAACTATCTCCCAAACTGTTACCTAGGAGTTATTTTTGGTCGCTGATGACAAATCTGATGTCAGATTAACGGAGTCTATCTTTGTCAAAAAATGGCAAGATTTTTGGAAGACGTGACAAAATCCGTGTAATCTGACAATGGATTCGTAATCAGCGAACAAAAATACCCTTCAGAGCACAGTTTGGACGATAAATAATTAGTTTGGCGTTTTTTTGGACCAAAATTTATGCATCCCATCTTATTGGTTGTACTACCACGCCAAAATTATATGAAAAATATCATCGATAATAAATTCGATACTTTTTTGATAAGGCAGTTTGGACGTTTTCACAATCCCAAAATTTTTGATAAGATATTTAGCCCCACATGATCCTAATTAACGAAGTGCTATAATACTATAATAATTTTTTGTATACAGTATTACGAAATTCATTAATAAATAAAAATTTCGTATACTTACAGCATATAATTCTTCCTTTGTAACATACGGACGATCGCCAGCTGTAATCGCTCTAAATGCATTTTCAATTTCCTCAGAACTTTGTACATTTTCAGTTTCTTTACTAATCATAAATGCCATGTATTCTTGTAATGATACATATCCATCACGATTTGGATCCACCACATCTAATATGGCTTCAAATTCTGGATCAGGTTGACCTTCTTCCACCATTGGTAGATCATAACCCAACGCACGTAAACATGATTTGAATTCTTGTTGATTCAATTTACCCGACTTGTCTTTGTCGAAATGTTTGAACATCATTGAGAATTCTTTCAAAGCATCTTCACTTACACCTGGAGACAAAAAAAATTTGGTTAATTTTCTTGTTGAAAAATAAATTTGATCAAGATATTTACCTGATTGATTTCTGGCTTGTATTTGTTGTTCCAAATTATGTTGCATACGCATACCCAATTGATCTAATTGATCCCATTGTTGGGCTAAGCCAACAGTTGAATGTTCTGTGTAACGATTATCTAAAATTAAATGTTCCTCCAATATTGCACCCAAATCTTCAATCTTTTTCAAATCAGAACGACGTGCACGCACCTCAGCAGCTTTACGTTTCGTGGCTTCTAATTGTTGTTCCAAAGAACCGGAACCTTCCATCATAGATGTACTACACAATACAAAAATATAATATTAATTTTTGAAATTAAAAAATAAAATAAAATCACGAACAATCTCCATTTTGATTGGAAAACAAAACAAAAACATTATCAAGGAAATTTGTTATACATAATATGATTAGGTTTTTGGGATTTTTTAAAGTCCATTCGCATAAGAGTTCCTTTGCAATTACTTAATAAAAATCATTTTCTTATTAGGTACTATTTATTTATATATGAATTACTCGATGTCAAAAATAAACGCTGGTATAAAATAATTATGTAGCGATGCCTTTTACATGCAAATGAACTTTTAATAATCACGTTGTCACTCCAAAACTGTGAATCTTTAGTAAAACAAATCACACACTTAGTTAGTAAATTATAAATCTTCATGCTGAAAACAATATTCAGTAAACAAGTAAAAATATAATCACCCATCCCAGCCAAGAATACGGTATCTGAAATTTTAATTAAAGAATAACCAAAAATTATATTTTGAGAAAATTGATTTATCAAAAAATTAATTACGTTGTTTATATTTATTACGCCCCCTCTAAATAAAAAAACCTCTATCCAGAAAACTGGCCTTAAAGTAGTTCGGCCGTCACATGACTAGTCAAGTTAGCAACTAATTTATGTTATGAATAAAAACAATATTTGTATCACGTAAATGTTTTTTAGTGCTTTAAAAATATCGTAAAAGATAAAATTTATATGTCAATTTGACTAGTTTTTGACGTTTAACCGTATAAAAACCAAAGTTTTTTATGTATTTTTTTTGGAAAGCGCAGTAAGGTGTTGTTTTTTTTTTCATAAACAGAATCTGTGATAAATTTTCTTTATGGTGGAAACTTTTTTGAAACTCAATCACCGATTAATTTTTGTACAATTAACATTATAAAAAGAGTTAAAAATCACAATTTTTAAATGAAATAATTCACAATTTTGCCCTGCAAGAGGCCTCAAAACTATGTTTATTGTGATCAAGAGACTTTAGACTATCATTTATCACAAAAAAAAAAAAAAAATGAACATTCACCGTAGTTGGCCAAACAACCGAACTACTTTAATAGTAAGAAAAAAATCCAATAAATACTATCTGTCAACTACCCTTCATTCAGATTTGATCCGTGTGATTTCCTTGAACATGAAATTTTTATTCTATACTAGCTGCGTCCCGCAGTGTTATTCGCGATTTAAAGAGATTGCTAGAATTTTAATCGTACTGTGAAAATCAATCAAGCCTTATTGAGAAAAATGCGCTAAAAATCTATTTCACGAACTTTTAAAAATCTTCTAAAAATACTGTCATTTTTTTATCCTTAAACTACCACTATACCTATGCAAAAAAAATCATGTCGATCCTTTTCTCTATGAAAAATTAAAACAAATCTATCCCACGGGAAAATTTTACCAATTAAAAATTAGCCTATTGTGCTATTCCAGACTATAATCTGTCTCTGTACCAAATTTCATCCAGATCCGTTCAGTCGTTCCGGCGGATACTTAAAACAACTTGCATTTTAGACTCTATTTCCTGTTTACAGATACCTACAGGAACTTTTACTTTTGCCAGCCTGTTAAAAAGTGATAAAAAATAACAAAAATTTACAAACTTACCGAGTTTCAGTGAGCCATTGATGGAATGCATTTGAATATTTCGCAAACTCTTTACGTAATTTATCATTTTCTTCTTGACGTTGTGCCTCTTTAGCCAATTCCATATCACGTTCTCCAATGATCTTTTGTAAATTCCTCCATGTATCTTCCAATGCTTCCATTGTGAACCATGTATACGGATTTGGACCAACATTAAATGATTTGATTTGATGATCCAATGATGCTAATGCATCAAAATCAGCTTGTGCGGATGATAAAGATGCTTGGAATTGTGCGTGTGCTTCACGCAAAGCACGAATTTCTTCAATTGAATTACAACGTACGGGATCAGTTAAATCTTCTTCAGCATTCTCGAACCATGAATTAAATGCTGATGCTTTTTTCGCGAATGTTAAATAGAGTTCTTCAATTTGACGGAATTGTTCTTGCATACGTAATAAACGTTGTTTGCGTGCATTTGAATCAGCTAATAATTTTTGCCATCTAGCAATAACATCAGCGTGACGCTTAAGAATAGCTGGTGTTTGATCATGATTGGCAGCTATTAATTGATCTTTTAATGTGGTTATATTTTGAATACCTTCATGTTCAAAGGCATGTAGACCTGTAAAAAAATTTTATTTAAAAAAAATTGGAATGATCATTATGTTTTGAACTATCTTCAAAAATTAAGGGACTTGGATCAAAAATCATTTCATGAGAACAAAATTTGAAAAAATATACAAAAGAAATATACACTTTTTAACTTCCGAACCAAAAAAAGGGGGTGTCATAAGTTTGGCCGCTATGCGTGTGTCTATCTGCGGCATCGTAGCGTATAAATGGATGAATTAATTTTGATATTTTTTGTTTCGTTTGAAAGGTAATTTAATGGAGAGTTTTCTTAGCTATGTTTCTTAAGTGCGAGTTTAGGGTTCCGTACCCGGAACAAACAAAAGAAAAAGGCGATGATCCTCTAAATCTGTTTTCAGTTTGGAGAACACTCTAAAGAAAAAGGTGTTAAAAAACACTTTAAGGAAAAGGTTAATGGAGGATGTTCTAAGATATATTTCAAATGCGACTTTAGGGTTCCATACCCGAAAAATTTGTCAGGAATTTTATAAATTTTGTAAATTTCAATTGTGTGACACTAACCGGCGTCGAATGTTTCTTGTTTAGTCAATAGAGTTTGAACAGTAGATAAATCACGTCCAAATTCTTCAGAACGAACATGAGTTTCTTTATCAGCAATCCATGATTCAACAACATCTGCTTTCCACATGAATTGTAGATATGCTGAATTATCCATTAACCGTGATTTACGACGTGCAGCCAATGAACTTAAATTATCCAATTTATTCTGAAAATTAAAATTAAGTTATTTTAGGACATTTCTTGATAAATTTCCACTTCATAAACTTGATAGGAAATTGATTAATTTTTTTTTAAATGTTGCAGTTCTTTGCAAATCTCAGGGCTCCTAAACTTTTTCCATCAGAACCATTTTCATGGAGCGATTTTCTTTAATAAATGTAATCGTAAAATATGTTCACTTTTAAGTTTTTGATGAAGGAAATATTAAGAGTTTACGCGAGTTGAAAGGCAGTTTGAAATTTTATCATAATTTGCAGAATTTTTCTAAGTGATTAGATTATCTTTTCAATACCTGTAATTGTATTTATATCTTTTCATACCTGCAATTGTTGACAACGCTGTGAAATACTATCAGAGTGATGATTCTTTTCATTAATTAATTTCAATCCAGCATCACAAATATCTGTACAACGATCACGATGAACTGCAAAATCAGTTTCAAATGCATCATGTTTTTTCAATAGGCCTTGTACAGCTGCCATTGTATCACCATAATCCTCAACAGATAATAATTGTTGTTTTTCACTGATCCATGCCTCTTCCTCTTCAACTTTAGCAAGAAATTGTTGATATGTTAAAGATTCATCTAATTTTTGTCCACGTGTAGCTGCCAATTGTTTCAATTCAGCCCACGCTAAATTCAAGGCTTTCAAACGTTGTTCTATTTCTGGTACACCTAAATTGGATACATCCATTAATTTTTCACCAGCTTCTTGTACCGCTTGAATAGCTGGTTCATGTGAACCTAATTCAGCTTCTAAACGTTTGTGTTTCTTTTTCAAATTTTGTACGCCAGTTAAATCACGTCCATAATCGTCAGATCCAACCAATAATTTCTTTTCCCTGTGTTTGAAAAAAAAATTTAATATATCCTTGAAAAGAACAAGCTTATGATCATGTAGATAAATTATTTAAGAAAATATCTTACTTAATCCACGATTCTTCATCAGCAATATCACGGAAGAATTGATGTAAAGTGTTCGCTTCATTTAATCTTGCTTGACGGTGAGCTGCCAAATTACGAATACGCTCATAGCGTTCATTAATCGATTGTCGTTTCTCTTGAATACTTGCTGTATCGAATTGGCCACTTTCAATCAAGGAATCGGCTTGAGTGTTCATATCTATAATAAAATAAATATAAAAATTGATATACAGTAGAACTTGGTTAAGTGGGACCTGGATAAGTGAGAAACCTCCATAACTGGAATTCATGCTGAGGTTCCAACACTTTGGCACTGAATTATCTCTGTTAGTAGGACCTCTATATCTGGAATTCGTGCTTTAGATTTTATCGTCATATTTACCTCTATAAATGAGACAGCGAGTTAATTTTACATGCATTAACATCTGTAAGTGAGAACTGAGATAACATCGTTTTGTTTGTTTACTTATTCTTAGTCAACCAGCAAATTCCGCACTAAACTAATTTTGAGCCTCAATGATCTTAAGTTTTAGTTTTGCTTTAGTATCATACGGTTGTTTATTTGAAAAATGCCAAAACTGAAGGTCAAGGGAAACAAAATCGTGTACGTTTATCAGAATATCCAGAATTTGAACACTGTTTGTTAACATGGGTCAAGCAACTTCATAATAAAAACGTTCCGGTAAGTGGATCGATGATTAAAAAGGCACAAATTTTCCCGCGAAGGCTCGGTATTCATAATTTTTGTAGCAGCAATGATTGGTTGGAAGGGTTTAAAAAAAGAAACGGTATAATTTTCAAAGCAATTTGTGGAGAAAGCAACGCTATTAAACCTCTGTTAATGAGACAGATATTTATTTATACATGGAAATCTGAGACACTGAGTAAGTGGAATACCTGTATAAGTGAGACAAATTTGCAAGCCCTTTAATGTCTCACTTAACCAGATTATACTGTAATTCGCCAATCCCTCTCTAATCATGAATTTTATTTAAAATGGATCGACACTACAGATCGGTATTCCTCATTTCTCATCTTTAGTGAGAAAAATTTCTATATAAGGTATTTTTCGATTAAATAATTTTAAAACTGAAGCTGAAATACAAACCTTTAATACGATCTTCATGTGCCTGAATATCAGCCTCAACCAATTGATGTTTCTTCATGAGATTTTGTACAGATGCTAAATCTTTACCAGCATCTTCGCTTGTTAATAAACTTTCAACTTCACCCAACCAAAAGTCTAAATCTTTAACAGCAGCAATATATGTGCGTTGTTTATTTGCCTCCTTTAATTTTAATGATTTTTCAGTTGTTTTTTGTGTCAAGAATTCCCATTGATCAGCAATTGAAGCTAATCGAGCTTGTACAGCATCTTCAGAGCCAGCACATTGATGTTTATCAATTAAATTACCGCCCATAGCTAGCACAGATTGTATACGATCAGCATTTGCAGCCAATTCAGCTTCAAACGCTTGATGTTTTTGATGTTTCGATTGAATATTTGCTGGATCCTAAAAAGCAAATAACATAAATCCGCGTATATTTTTGCATTAGGAATAAAATTTTGGATGTAACAAGATGTTAAAATTTACCTTGTAGCTTTCTTCAGTAGCTAGCTGTAGTTTTTCTGCAATCCAATTTTCCATTTCATCAGCATCTCGAGAAAATTGTTGCAAAGTTTGTGATTCACCCAATTTTGAACGTTTTTCAATGAGTGCATCCTTTAAGTGACGCCATCTGTCTAATACTTGTTTACGTTTATCATCAATTGGTTTCGCTGCGTAATGATCAGCAGCAATTAATTGATCCGCTAATGTTTGTAAAGCAGCAATTTTTTCTTCCTAAATTTGTAAAATATAAATTACTTTTATTTCCAGTATATCATATGTTTTTAATTTCGGAAATAATTAATTTTTGGAGATATAACGATTATTAGATATATGTTAAGATGTTTTCGAAAAGTGACTTACATTACACAATTTTTGTTCGTTGTAGAGTATTGGTTATTGGACTCAATTAATGTTTTTAAATCGCATTTGGATGTAAACATTGAATTAATGAAAATATAAACTTACATGAGCATTAATAGCTTTATCAAAATCTTCATGTTTCTTAATTAAAGCTTCAACATTATCACCCTTTGAATCAACTTCCTCAGATGCCAAAAATGCTTCACGTGATGACATCCAATTTTCAGCTTGTTCGCAATCGCGATAGAATAATTGTAATTCGAGATTTTGATCCAATTGCATACGGCGTGCTATCCATGCTCTAAAAATTTTACATACACATTTTAAATAACACAAAATTCTACTTAAAAATATTTTTTACATACTTTTCAAGTTCTTGACGTGCTTCAGCCATTGATTCCAATTTTTCTTGTATTTCAACGCTAGCATAATGTCCAGATTGTAATAATTGGCTACCAAACAATTCAAATGCTTGGAATGTACCAGAGCGTGCGTCAATTTCTGTTCGATGTTCCTAGAGAAAAAATTGTTTATTTAAATAATTCCAAAAAGTTTTGACATTAAAAGAACAAACAAACTGGCTTTTCTGTTAGTAAATAAATGAATAACACAAATATACAGCTCTTCAAAATATTTCTTAGGAATTCAAATCGGGACTTTCGTTAATAAAAAGCAAAAACACCTATAAATAAACTTTGCAAAAATACACATGTCGGGTTAATAAAGCTTAAGGTTACCCTGACACGAAAACTGAATGGAGGACTTAATAGTACCATTACTGAACTAAATGTTATGTCAGGACAGCCTTAATTAAAAGCACGGATATTACAAAACTAAATTTCAGTTATATAAATTTTGAGTTAACTTTAAATAAAGATAGAATTTGTACCAACTCTATTAAAATTGGCTAAGCTTTCATCAAACTGATTGTAATCACGATAAATTTTTACCAAAAAGCAATTTAGAATTTTTACAATAAGCATTTTCGTATTTCGTTGATTATTTACAAGCCGGTCAATCGGCGTTGATAAAAGAAGGTGTTTTGGATCATTCCTTCATTCGTAGGAATATAGGGGCATGCATTTTTGGCTTGAATACATTTTATCTTTGAATGCAGTAAAATTTTACAATAATTTATTAAGGCCCACACTCTATCAAAAATTACTTAATAAAAAAAAGCCAATTTTACAATTAATAGAGCAAAATAAATCGATGTTGATGCCTCACACGCTTTAAATACCTGCGGAATTATTCCATAATGTGCATCAATTTCTGATCTTTGATTCTAAAATTTTAAAAATTATTGGAAAAAAAGTCAATAAAATTATTAAAAAAACTGCGGTCAAAATTGTTAACTTGAAAAATCGAATGTAATTTCTGTGGAATTCGTTCGGATATGTTTTTACTAAAATTGAATATTTTTATAACTAAAAAAAAAAAATTTTTACCCCACTTTTTAAGAAAGAATAGTGTTTACTAAATTTCTAAATGATTTTAAATTAAGTTTTGATTTGTTTCCCTTCGAAGAGAAAAATATTGTTGTTTGTATTTTAGATTTTATAATCATAATACTAAAAAGAGGGGTATTGGCAATAGGTCCCTAGCAATTAGACCAAAGTGCCCTCCTTGAGAACTGACTGTCACCCTGTTATCAGGGCTACAAGCGAATAAACATTCGAGTGACACTCACTAGACAGACAGACCTAAATAAACAAAAATAATAAACAACTTACTTGATGTCGTTCTAGTAAAGCTTCTGCACCTGTCACATCATTAGCTAGTTCTTCGCTACTAACTAATGTCATCATTGAATTAATCCATGCCATTAAATCACGATAATCGCTTAAGAATCGCTGTAAATCATAGGAATCTAACAAACGCTCTTTGCGTGCATTCGCTTTTGCTGTTAATTGTGTCCATTCCTCATTAATTTCTTTCTGTTTAGCATAAGTTTGTTCAGCACTCTCTGGATGTGTTTGCATTAAACGATTAGCTGTATCATCCAGTTGACGTATTTTATCACCCAGTGCAGCTAGATCACGCTCTAAACCTTCATGTTTACGTTGTAACGCTTGGACACTACGTAAATCTTTACCCAAATCATCATTATTTAATGCATCATCTTTCTCCTGAATCCAATCTTTGGTTTCGTCAACATCGCGATGGAAACGTTGTACTTCATGTGCAGAACCTAATTGTGTTGCTCGTTCAGCACTTAATTGTTGTAAAGATGTCCATTTTTGATTCAAATCTTCAATTTGTGTTTGAATTTTTACAGCAGCTTCAGTTTGACCTAATGATACAAGTTGCATGGCAATTTCATTCATTTCAGCTAAACGAACTTCATTGGCTTTTAGATCAGCTTGGAAATCATCAAATTTCTTTTGCATTACTTCAACTTGTTCTAAGTCTTCACCAACATCTTGTACTTGAGCATGGTTTTCCTGGTGAAAAACATTCATATTTAACAAGTTTTATATTTGTGAAACAATTTTATTATATTTACTTTGTCTTTAATCCATGTTGCTAATTCAGCAGCTTCACGTACAAGAACATAAGCTTTAACAGTTTCATTCAAACGATTTTGACGATCACGCGCTAATGCCAATAATCGTTCATAGGCAGCTTGAATTTGAACTTGTCGAGCGGCAATACTACTTCCATCAGCTAAACTTTGTTGGGATGCTGATAAACCAGCTTCCAATTTTTTAACATATGCGGCAGGTACAAATCCTTGGCGATCATTTACTTCCACTTTCCACCAATCCTGAACAAAATGTGAGAATATGAATGAAAATTAACAAATTATCTCGGATAATTAAGGAATTTGCAGTTTCAATGCTAAAGCTATGGTAAAATGTTTTTTCGACAGAATTTAACGAGAAATTAAATTTAAGAACTTAATAGGGCTTACTATTAAATCGAAACGTTTCAGAAATTTTGACCGTTTAAAACACGAGATAATAGGGGATCGGACTAAATTTTTTTTATCACTTCAGGTGAAGAATTTTCATTTCACAAATGGAAAGTGAAGTTGTAATTTTAATTGAATAAAGAGGAAGATACGGCATAGAGGTTACATATAAAACTGTGTTTTGTTAAAAGAAGAACCTTTGAATGCAATCTTTGATTGCTTATAATTTCTTCCTGATTTAATCAATTTTAATTTCACTTTCAAATTTTATTATGGTTTCAAGTCTAGTTTTGCATTTTTATGAGTGTTATGGCAAATTCGACATCAGGATTATTCCCTATTATATCTGCGTTTCCAATTTTGGCTAATTTACGTCAAAATTAATATCTCGAAAACAAAACGACGTGGTGCTATTTTTTTTTTTAATTTTATTTATAAACATTAGTTTCAACTCTTCTATTTTTTTTTTTTTAATTCTGTCGCGAGAATTTTTTAAATATCGTATAAAATATCTGAGAGGACAGAAAGTTTTATACATGCTGATTATCTTGCGATCTAAACAACCCAAAATTCGACATCTTCGGATATCACAGCTAACATTATTCTGAGTCTATGATGGCCAAATCTTCCTACAAGTGCATTCATTCTGAAAATATCTTAATCATTATGCCTGATTCTTTTCAGGATAAAAGCTTATTTAATTTAGCTACTTTCTCAAAAAATATAAAAAAGGTTTCGGAAAATAAGAAATTTTGATAAAAAATATAAATATTTCAAAGCGAAAATTTATATTTTTTAACACAATATAATATCAGAAATTCGAGTTCAAAAAAAACATACCTTGTTGTTTGAGTTTAATAATGTGAGAACATCTCCTTTCTTCATTGATACTTCACGAGGTGATTTTTCTGTGTAATCATATAAAGCAACCACACATTCTTTGCCAGTAACATCAACTACTGGAGTTTCTTGTTGCTGTTAAAAAAAATTAAATTAAAAAAATTCATTTCTTTTCGTTAGACTCATACTGAGACTAAAAAAAATTTTTACTTACTCGACAAGCTTGTGCCTGTTCTTTCAACGATTGAATGGTATTACCAAAGGCTTCTAAATCACTCATAAGTGCCTCATGTTTCTTTAATAACGCTTCCGATGAATCTTCATCTTTACCATAATCGGTGTTACTAACAATTGGTTCTTTTTCTTTCATCCATGATTCAGCCTCGTTTGCGTCAGCGAAATATTGATGTGCTTGAAGTGAATCCTCTAAATCTTGTTTACGTTGTAATGCTTTCTCTTTTAGTTGATTCCAATGTGCAAGTAAATTCGATGTACGATTTTTAATTTCATCAGATGCAAAATGTTCATCATCAACCATTTGATTACCGGCTTGTACAACAGCTTGAGTACGTGCTTCATGGTTATTAATTTCAGCTAATACTGCACTGTGTTTTTTCATTAAATTTTGTACACCAATTAAGTCACGACCTGAAATCAAAATATTTTAATTAACATTTTTTGCAGTAATATGCTTAAGAAATATTGCGAATTACAAAATCTTCTTAGGTTGGAGAAATAAGAAACTGAATGATAAAAATACGACTGCAAAAGTTTAAGAAAGGATGAATTTGGAAAGGTTAATCAATTCACGTATACCTAGAATCGAATTTATAAAGTTTATAGCAATTTAATCGTCCCATGTGGATAGAAAACATGTATTATTTCCAAAAAGGGTGAAAGTCTATTGTCCATTGAAAATACTTTCCCTCCTTCAGATTGGAGAAATTAGGCTAAAATTAGAATTCACGAGATTCATTCAATTATACATCAGAGCAAAAAATTTTAAATGATTAGGATATGCAAAATAAATGAATTCTCTTAAATAAGAAAGGATTCTATTAATAATTCTTTCGATCATGCTCAAAGACATCAACTGAGTGTCCCCCAGCTGTATAGTAAATACGTGCAAAAAATTATGAGAAATAAAGCGAATGTACGGCCAGTAGTTGTCTCTTTCCAAAATTTCTACAGACCTATAGAAAAGAAACAGGTATTGACCATAGAAAAGCTTTGTCTCTTTCTACAGCCCATTCTCTGTGTCTTTGATCATGCCAATGCTAAATTTCAACTTTTAGGTTGCAAACCTCTAGTACCCAAATGGTTTTTAACCTAAATCTCATCCCTGTACGTTGGATCTAAGCGTGATAGTGATAATATAAGTTATGATTTTGTTTAACATTGTATACCTCTATTAGTACTTGCAGCAACAGGTTCCTTTTCACGGATCCATGCCTCTTCGTCTTCAATATCACGGAATAATTGTTGAACTTGTAAGGAGTCAAGTAAACGTTGTTTACGTACAGCCATTGGTTTTTGTAAGGCTGCATATCGATCTTCTAATGTCTTTTGTTTAGCTTCAATTGATTCAGCATCAAAGTGTCCTCGTTCAACAAATTGGCGTGCATTTCCTTTAATGCCTTCCATACGATCTGCATGGGAGCCAACATCAGCTTCTAATAGTGCATGTTTCTTTTGGAGATTTTGCACAGATGTTAAATCCTATAAGTTGAGCGTAGCAATGAAGTAAAGTGTCTAAGGTTCTAGAAAAAATAATACTTACTTTTCCATAATCTTCGGACATAAGTTGACCTTCAACTTCTGATAACCACAATTCAACATCTTCAACCGTACGATTAAATTGTTGCTGTTGACTTGCTTCCTGTAATTTACTACCTTTTTTATCCGAAGCTTGTTCCAAAGTGTCCCATAAAGTTGTAATTTCATCCATGCGAGTTTTAATTCGATCTGCAGCATAATGATTTGCTTCAATTAGCTCATGTCCAGTGGAAGTAATATCATCAATACGTGTTTTGTTTGCATTCAATTCTTGTTCGAAATTTTGATGTTTTTGAACTTTGCCATTTAAATTTGTTGGATCTAAGTAATTATCATCAGTGGCGAATTTCAATTTTTCGTTAATCCATCCTTTTGTTTCGTCACAATCACGTTCGAATTGTTGTAAGCGATAGGAATCTTCTAAAGTAGCACGACGTAAGGATGAACGTTCTTTTAACGCAGAACGGCGTTCCAATAGCTAAAAGAAAAAACGGTTGCTTTAATATAATAAATTAGTTGAAATTGAGGAATGAAATGTATCGGAATTTGTAACTTGAAAAATTCCCGACAATTCAAAAAATAATTGTCAGTAAATTCAAAAAAAATGTTTAAACTAAGAGTTTGCATTTAGTATTACGAAGGATATTTCGTCTATTTAATAATCGAAAACTAGCTTACAAATGGTGGAGAACATTGTTTTCTTCGACATTCATGATTTTGACCATCTTGAATTCATTCCGGAAAGACAAATGAAGAAATGACCAATAAAAATTGATGTTTTACTGTATTAAAAATTTTTCATAGGAAACACAATTTGAAGATTTTACATGACAATAACTCCACATCTTTACAAAGGGCACGAATTTAAAACCAAAGTTCGACAAATAACGTCGATTAACCACCAAATTAACTATCGAAATCTCCATCTAACTTCGTACTTCTTGCGAAACTTGATTTTATGTGATTTGACGTCACATATGAAGTACAAATTTAACCTCCTTTGAAGGCGATCAGACTAGTTTTTGAGAGTAGAATAATGAATTATACAACAAAATCTTGGTAAAGATGAAGCTTACCATAGCACGACGTTGAGCGACATCATCGGCTGCATAATGTTGTCCTTCAATTAGCTTCGTAGCAAATTCATCCAAAATGTTAATTTTCTCTTCTTGTGCAGCCAAACTTTTTTCGAAATCTTCATGTTTTTTAATTAATGCTTCCACGGAATCTAATGAGTCACCTAAATCTTCATTAGCCAAGAATGCTTCTTGTTTTGCCATCCATGTATCAGCTTGTTCCGTATCACGATAAAATAATTGCAAGTCCATACATTGTTCATATAAAATTTTACGTTCTTCCCATACTTTTAACAATGATGCTTTCTCCTCGTGTAAACTATTTAATTTCTCCTCAACTTGATCAGCAGCTGAATGTCCACGATCAACTAATTGTTTACCAGCTTTTGCTGTTGCTACAAAACTGTCTTCGCGTGCATCAATTTCTCCACGATGTTCTTGGTGACGTTCTAACAGTGCTTCAGCGCCAGCTACATCTTTCGCGAGTTCGTCGGCGGATATTATGTTTTTCATGTCGTTTATCCATGATACTAAATCACGATAATCAGCAAGAAAACGATGTAAGAAGTAAGATTCATCCAATTTTTGTTTGCGTTCCTGGTAATAAATAAAATATAAATATTAACGATTTATAATATATTAATCTAATTCAGTGAATCCCTTCGAAAATTTAGAGTAAGAACAATTCAATATGTGTTGTTTAATTCGGGATAAAACTTCGTCTAAGTTATTTTAAAGCTACTAATTTTCTTTGAGTGAATCTCAAAAAGAAAATGTTGCAATGTTTTTCAGAACTCAGAGGGTTTATCTACACTTATTTGCGATGATTAAAATTCTCTAAAGTTGACTTTCTTAAATTGACAGTTTTGAAAGTAACAGAAATAATTTTCTTTCAACCAGCTATTTTATTTTTTTATCTCAGTTATGGATTCAGTGACTTTAAAATACGTCATTATTTTAATAGACTATTTCGATAAGTGGACATTTATGGACATCTTTGGTTAAAATACAAAAATCAAGTTAATTTAATTTTTTTTTAAATTTAGTATCTACCTTAGCTTTGAGAGTTAACTTTTCCCAGTATGCAGCGATTTCATTTCGTTTATCTTGGATTTGATCACTGTGATCGCCATGAATACCACATAAACGATCCGCTTCTGCTCCTAATGTTGAAACTTTATCTTCCAAAGCTGCCAAATCACGTTCAACACCTTCATGTTTACGTTGTAAAGTTTGGACGCTAGCTAAATCACGTCCATAATCATCAGACGATAAAACAACGTCTTTCTCTGAAATCCATGCAACAGTTTCATCTGCGTCGCGATTAAAGCGTTGTATTTCATGGGCACCAAATAATTTCTCTTGACGCATAGTTGCCATTTGTTTCAAACGTAACCATGCCTCATTCAAATCATTTTTACGTTGAATAATAGTATCACGTTCGGGATGACCTTCTAATAAAAGTTTATCGGCAAGTTCGTTAACTTCGCTTACACGATACTCTTGTGAAGCCATATCTTTTTGGAATTCGTCAAATTTACGTTGTAGTACTTCTACATGTTCTAAATCATGTCCAAACTCTTCGGTGGTCACAAAAGTACCTTTATCATTAATCCAAAACATGACTTCATCACATTTACGAATAAATTGGACCAATACAAGAGCTTGTTGTAATTTCATTCCTTTTTCAGCTAATTTCGATAAGAGCAATTCCCATAAACGATGTAATTCTTCAAGACGACGTCGAATTGTATCGGAAGCAAAATGTGAGTTATTAATCATTTCTTGGCCAGTGTTATCTAGAACAACAATTGCATTACTATGGGCAGCAACTTCCGCTTCAAAAGCTTGATGTTTTTGTATTTTAGCTTGTAAATTGGTTGGATCTTTGTAACTTTCATCGGATGCAGCTTGTAATTTTTCATGGATCCATCCTTCTAACTCATCCGCATCACGTTTGAAGTATTGAAAACGACGTGAATCTTCAAGTTTCTCACGTTTTGCACGAGCATCTGCTTTAAAATGCCCGTAACGTGTTAATACTTGAACACGACGTTCTTGAATGTCTTCAGCTGTTTCAAGGATACGAATTTCTTTTGGAGTGATTTGCTCCATGATGATAAATTTTCGTAATTACAAATTATTCGAATGTTTAAAAAATAAATATCTGAAATTAAAAAATTGTATTACTATTTTTCTACTTTTCAATGAAACTTTCATATAAAAAAATGAACAAATTAATAAATTAGAATTCATTCATAGTCGTCTCAAAATGAAAGTTACTTTCCCATAAATAAATAAAAATCTTGTTTAGAATTTTTATTTTTATAATTTTTCTTTTCTTTTTATTTTTATTATTTTTATAAGATAGAACAAGCACCAAGATAATTTTAGATTTAGGGTTGAAATTATTTGTACCTTATTTTCTATTTTGTTATAACTTCATGATTATAGACGAAAATTAATAATAAAATTTTTCGATATCTGCCCTGGTTTTCGAAATATCGAAAGCTAAATAATTAAACAAAATTTTCCATTTTCGATATTTTGAAAATTACTCCAAATATCGAAAAATGTTACTCTTACTTTTCGTCTTAAATTGTTTAGTTATAACATAACTCAACATCAAAATTGAAAAAATATTTTTTTTTAAATTTATTGTTCCCACTACACTGCTCATACATCCTTAATTAGTCGGGCACAACGGATTTTTTTTGTTTTCAATAATTTATTAAGGTTTTAACTATTTATTTAAATAGTTTTTTTTTTAATTTCCACCGACTAGTTCTAGGGAAATCTATGAAAACATATCATTCATGTACCGTTTTTCCATAAGGCCAATTTTAAATATGACTACCTTTAATATGAAGTAATTTATTTATTAAAATAATCGGGCAACCCCCCCCTCCCTAAAAAATTTCAAAATTGATTTAAACTTAGTCCAACTTCATATAAAAAAAAAAACAAGCTTTTTATTTAAAATTGCTTTGGAGCTCGTACATCCTTAATAAATCAAAAAAGGTCATATTGCTCCTATCAAAAAAAATTTTTAGATCTTCGCTTGACCACATTTGATACTATTTAAAAAATATTTCGATTTAAAAAATATAATAAAGAAACGCCCTTTATTATTAAAATACTAAAAATATTTTTATACCGAAAAAAACAAATTCAAGAACACTTCCACAATTCACCTCCGCTTAACTATTAAGTAATAACAGAGTGATGATCTCAGTTTATTTTTATGTCGATGAGGTCACTTATAACATTTTTAATTAAACAATTAAGTAATTTTTGTAAATAATTTTTATAACATGGGTGTACAAATAACACAAATATCAATGAATTCAACTATTCAAGTGCAAAATAATTTCTATTTTTAAAATAACTGTGTTTTTTAAATGGATAGGATTTTATTATACTTAATGGAAACAGTAGAGTGGAGACGTTCGTGTTAGTATTATACTTATGTAGTTGACTCCAAAAGTCGGTCAAATAAATCAATGGTATCGTCTGTAGTTAAAATATTCGCTGGAGTTAATTCAATGTATGTTGAATACACTGCAGACTAGCTGCATTGCTGGTATTTAACATGTATATTCTGTATAATACTATATATTTATCTTGAATATCCTCTGTTCAATATACTCACATTTCAAAAAAAAAAAAAAATATTGTCCAAAAACGATCTTAAAAGTAAAAAACAAGTTTTATAAATTAATATGTATACATAAGGCGAAAGGTGACTCAGTTACTCACTGAATGAAAAAAAATAAAGAAAATTATCAGAATTCGTTTTAATCTAAAAGGTCTCCCATTTGATGTCGATATCAAAGTTTTTTTTATATGAGATTTTTTTCCATTTAAGAAACGACGTAAAATGTTAATATATTTCGATGTACTTAATTGAAAAGATTATGTACTGTAGGAAAAGTTTAGGCTAGACACTAAAGATTCTAAGAGGTATTTTTATTTTTACTTTGTAAACTTACGATATAAATAATATAGTCAAACGATATTAAATTTAATAAACCCCCATTTTTGGTGGGTAGAAGGGAGCTTTTAATCAGGTTTTTACTGATTACAAAAAAAACTATGCATTAGATATACCCATATAATACTACAATTTTCGCATAATATGCGCTCTCAAGGGTAAACAGTGATGTTTACGAAAAAATGTTTCAAACAAAAGTTGTTTATTTTTTTATAAGGAACATTTAAACTTTTGTTCTATCTCTAACGGTTTACAAGATGAAGACCCAATTGACCTATGTTGCTCATTTACGAACTTGACCTCACTTTTAACGTCCTCAGCACGCTATATTATTTCAGCTTGATATCTCCTTTCGTTTTTGAGTAATCGTGATGACAGACGGACAGACGACAGACAAACAGACAAGCGTTAAAAACTTGGGACTAAACTTAGTATACCTTCGTATATTTCGTATACATGGTATAAAAATTTCTAGCTGAACTATTTATGCTTCGTTTTTTCTTTTTACAACTTCAAAATTGACCGAGATATGCCAATTTAGATGGAATATTTTTGCTCATTCAATCAAATGAAAAAGTATCCATCTTGTAAACCGTTAGAGACGGAACAAAAGTTTAAATGTAAAAGTTATTCTTTATAAAAAAATTAACAATTTTTATTTGAATCATTCTTTCGTAAACATCACTGTTTACCCGTGAGAGCACAACTTAGGAAAAATCTTTGGTGTCCATTTTCTCCAAAACTATAAAAAAAAGGTGTTTTCAGGTTAACTTCAACTAGTGGTTATGTGAAACATTCAAGAAAAACAAAAAAGTTTTCCAGAAAATACTTCCGGTAATTTTTTTATAAGGAATAACTTTTACTTTTAAACTTTTGTTCTATCTCTAACGATTTACAAGATGGATACTTTTTCATTTGATTGATGAAGGAGCAAAAAAATTCCATTTTAAAATTGCACGGTTATGGAGATATAGCACAAAACGATTTTCCTTAAAATGGAGGCACTTCTACCGCCTATTTTTGTAAGGATTTTGTGCATTTACATTCAGTACGTGATACTGAACCTATTTAAATAAATAAAAAAATAACTCCTGTAATTTAGCGCAGAAAAAAATTCTCTATAATCTGAAGTGAAATAGATAATTTTGAACTTGAACTGCAATGACAATTTTATTTACCTTTTCAGACAACGATTACGAGACATATTTATTACCCCTACATCGATTTTCAAGTATGAAAATATTGTCTCTTTATCAACACCGTTTCAACGGGTTTTCTATTTCACATATTTTAGAGTGTGTGAATAGATACCAGGGTTAGACAAATAATCACATTAAATAGTTTTCTCTAATTGTTTTTTTATTGATAAAATTAAATAAAAATTTCTCTAATTATTTGCAAACATGATAATATAGATTAGTATTTACTTAAATAGATTTTAAAAAAAATATTATTACATATGAAATATACCGGATGTATCATAGGACAGTAGACGGGGTAAGGTCGACTTTCATCCATCTGATAACCAGAGGAGACATTTTATTTCGAGTATAGTGCTATTTATTTCAATAAATATGTCTCAATTCCAAAGTCAACAAAGATGGAACATTTTTTTTATGAAATTTTCTTTTTCATTTATAAACACACCAATTTTAATCAACATTAACGGTTTTTTTTTTGCAGGCAAGCCTATACCCTTATTTTTACAATTAAATTACCTTTCTTCTAGTACCAATTTCGATCGGTTAACATATCGGTGTAGATCTGTTCATATCGTATGAACAGGTAAGTCAATATGAGTAACTACACCGATTTGTTAGCCAATCGGAATTGATATCAGAAGAAAGATAATTTAAATAACGGTATAAGCTTACTTGAAAAAAGCCGTTATAAAAAAATTTAATTAAAAATAGCCATGAACACTTTTCTGTAGACGAGCTATCATAGGCGTGTTTATAAATCAATAAAATTTCCATCCTAAACGCTACCTTTCAGAGCTATAAACGTTAAAAATACTATGTCGAATTTCTATCATTTCCATTAGATTTTTGAAAAATTATTTTAGTACAAAAGTTGTAGAGTTTTTTATAAGAAATACTCTTTTACATTTTCTGAAGAAAAACTTTGAAAACTATACTTTTTCATCAATTTTCTCAAAATATCTAAGACATAAGAAAATGAAAATTTAAATAGTACTCAGAGATATTATCGAGATGATTATATTTTCTCTCGTTACGATAATTTTTTATGAAGTACTTTTTGGCTCTCCGTTTGAGACCGCTAAACAATAAATCATTAGCTAGAAGGAATCGCAAATTCATGACTTTCTGTATTTCAAAATTTCGAAATAAAATATCTGAAAACAAAATTATTGTACGGCAATGTACATCGAATATTTTGCATATTCGAATTTTACATTCTTTGAATTATAAATATTTAAATAAACGTAAATATACATTTATAAATCGTAAAAACTTGAGCTTTTATCAAAAAATTAAATACCTGTCTGAATTTTATATTAACGAATTAAATTTCAACTAATTTGGTGGTGCCCTAATTTGTAACGAATAAACTGGTAAATGTTCCTAAAATCAATCCAATTAGCTGATAGCATATTTTGGTGTTAATCAACTGAATTCTTATTTTAGAAACATACAGTCCGGTAGAGAGTTTTGATCTACCCATCAAAGTCTGTGAGAAACTAGAAAAATAAACTGAATTTCTCACAGTTTACATTTTTATTTTGGCTTTTTACAAAAGCAATTTTATGTAAAAGAAAATTTTAAACAGTAAAAGTCAAATGTATAGATCCATTTCATTTTATATATTAATAGTGTTGTTAAAAATTTAGATTAAATTGGCCAACCATTACGATTATAAATATAGAGTGTACCTCTAAATTATTTCCTGGATTTAAAAGATAAAAAAAATTATTACCAATTTAAATCAGTGAATTGATAATTGCTCAATGAGTAACTAGCTAAGTTTTTATGTATTGATAATTTATCAAATTAAAAACATTTCTTATCAGTTTTTTTACATACTCAAAATAATTAATCATCAAACAAATTTTTTATTTAACCCCAAAATTTATCGGATTGTCAATATTGTTGCCGGCTATTTATTACAAAAAATGTTAATTTTTAAGAAAAAATTGTCCCATTATCTTTTCTCAAAGAACTTTACCACCTCTTTTAACATTAAAATATAGATTAGGGAGTCAAATTTAAGCCCCTAGTTTTAATTCTAGAAAAAATTTAAGATAAGTAAGTTATACTAATATTTGAAGTACCAAAAATAGAAATGAATCAATAAGTTAAGCCAATCCATCGATCGCCACTCACGGGTGTGGCTAATTAAATAATTAACAAATGAATAAATCAATTAAATCAAATTCAAATAAATGAAAATCAGTTACCTTTAAAACAAAAAGTGATTGAAAAAATGTTTTAGAAAAATATTTCCTTTGAAAACTCGATCAATCAATTTTTACCGTACAAACACTCAAAAAATATTATTCGTCAGCACTTGTCTCAAATGACATTTTCCTATCAATCACTCCTACCAACATTTAACTATGAGGAAATTCGTTAACTAAAGTTTTATTTTAAAAAATCAACTTTGGTGCACGGATGTATGAAAAATATAATAACTTAATTATGAATTGGTTATCGATTAGAAATATTCTAATGCCATTAAAGATTTTAACTATTTGAATTTAAACATAATTTTTTTAATCAAGTTTTTTATTTAATAGTGTATTTCAGATAAGTAGGGCGTGCTTTGTTGAAGGACACTGGCTAACAATAAATAAACGGTGCTTAATAAGCACCAGTCGGGACCGAAATAAAAAATTCGTCTCTACAAAAGTTGTATTTTAAACTAAATAATGATCTTATCCTTTACCTTGAAAATTTTTCAACTGAGAACCCTTTTTACGTATATTCTATTTTGTCTAATTTCTTTAGTTAAAATTGTTCAAGCTACACGAAATATATAATAATACAAGTAGAAGAATATTAGTGTGTTTTGTATCAGTAAAGTTGTAAGCTTGGATTTAAGTTATAACACCTTATCTTCGGGGGAATTTAAGTGTTTTAAAAACTGAATTTTTATTAAACTTCATTACTTATCAAAATGTGACTTTTGAAAAAAAAGTCATAGAATGTCACATATAAGCATACTCCTTTTAAAATAATACATTGATTTGTAGTATTTTTAAATTGTATTATAATTTATAAAGTATTTAATAGTATTTTTGTAAACATTTATAGAATAAGGTTCGAAAAACTTTATATTCAATATTAATACCAAAGCGATTTATTAACAGCAAAAAACTTTCTTTTTTAGATTTAAAAATGATTGTTACAGTAAATATATGTATATTTTTATTATTAATAGCCAATGTACATACATGGACTATTGGTGGTATTTTATCGAGTATTGGAAAAACTTTTGTTGATAATACGGCATGTAAATTACATGAATGTTGTAATTCCGAATATATTCCTCAAAATATGAACAGTACGTATAAAAATATAACTTGTATTTATTGAATATAATATTTTGGAAGGAATATAATATTAGGGTGTAAAGAAAATGTTGAATTTATGATTATATAAATAAGGAAATACTTTCAAATTCAGACAACAAAAAAATCAAATAGCACAAGTAGCGAAAAAAAAACATATATGTGAAAATTCCGAATAAAAGACAGTCTATATTTAGTTTGCTTCGATTTCTTAAGCCTATTAATATTCATTTAGAATCGTGTTGTACTATTATAAAAATCCTTTCAAAAGTCGTTAAAAGTTTTTATTTTATTTATTAGCTTCTGCAATTAACCGCATCAACTGAGCTCATATTTAGAAAGTTCTGTAATCAAGTTAAAAACAACTTGATATGCTTGTTTTTGCGATTGTAAGGTTAACAGGCATTTGATTAATATCTTTGTAAAATATTCTTCCTTGTATTAAAATTATCTTATCGTAAAAATAAACAAACATACATGCGTTCTATTATTCTTCAAAATTTTTGATAAAATATCGGAAAAAATACTTGGAAAAAAAAACAAACATTGACTGAGTTAATTTATGAAATATCCTGTGTAGACAGTGTTGAATGTCAGCGTTTGCATTATGATTTAAAAAACCAACACAATTTGGTTTTCGAGAATTTCGAAAGTAATATCTAGAATTTTTTTCTTTTTTTCGATAATCTTGGTCACTTCGACCACTAGTTTCAACTCCATATCTTTTATAGTTTTGAAGAAAATGGACACCGAAATTTTGCCCTAATTTGCGCCTGCACGGGTAAACCATGATGTTTAGGAATAACTGTTTCAAACAAAATTTGTTTAATTTTTAATAAGAAACATTTTTTATACCTGAACTTTTGTTCTATCTCTAACAGTTTACAAAAAGAGAGTTTCTATCTCTAACAATTTACAAGTTCCAATTGACATATGTTGCTCATTTACGAACTCAAACTCACTTTTTACGTCCTAAATTTCAACTTGATATATCGTATACTTAGTAAAAGGGAAAAAGATTCCAAAAATCTATCTGTGCTTTTTGTTGCATCTCAAATCTACTCAACTTTCGAAAAAATGTATGAATAAAAGTTGTTAGTTTTTTAAACAAAACCACCTCTTATCATTATTACCAAAAATTAAATAAGCACGTGTTCATAAAAGTACAGACAGACTCTTGCATTCGATTTTATTCAGTTTACGAACAAATATTTCCAAAAAAAGTTCTTTATTTTATAAAGAACAACATTCTAACTCAATGTAGCATCTTAAACACAACCTATTTTTCATAAAATGGCACTATTAATAAATTTTGTTTCAGAGCTTAGAGATAACTTGAAGGTTTCGCTTTACGGTCAACATATAGTCCAAGAAATTTTATTTAATGCTCTGCATGATCATATTACGAATGATGATCCACAAAAAGCGTTAGCAATTAGTTTTCATGGTGCACCAGGTATTGGGAAAAATTATGTAACGAAATTTATTGTTGAAAGTTTTTATAAACTTGGTTTTAAAAGTAAATATGTACATTTTTATTATGGACCCAGTAGATTCCCCGAAAAGGAAAGGGTTAAAATTTATCAGGTAAATATAAAGAGAAGATAAATTATCATAAAATTTTATTGAACGAGTAATTCAAATTGAACTTCAGGATTTGTTTTTATAAAATAGTAAAGGAAATTGTAAAAATTTTTGTTGTAATCAGAGTATTATCGACCCTTGGCTACTAGATTTCAATCAACTATCATTATCTATATATTGTTATTATTATATATTCAGTTTTAGATTGTTATTGGCTTAATATCATACGTGCCTGTATACAAAAATTCAGTCCGAGGGCTCGAGAAAATTCACTAACAATACAATAGGGAAGATTCATATATTTTTTTTTTATATTTTTAATTCATTGTTTATAACATAGTAAAAAATATAAATACTGTTCAAATATGCTGTTCATATGCTTAATTTAGTGTAAAAAAATATTTAAAATAGAGAACAATTTTGAGATGTTTAAACTCAGTCCTTTTGGCGCTCTGTGTCCATGACGTATTAATATGTGAGCTGTAATGACTGATGTAGTAATTATATATATATCTATGGTAATACCATACAAAATATAAGTAATTAATGCCATACAGTCTGTCAACATACTATGACGTCATACCCGTTTTAGAAATTTTAATTTATCTCACTGGATTTGTACTTTTATTACTTTAAGTAATTAAAAAGATATTAATTACTAAAATAATGGTTTAGTTGAAATGCCCAGCCAATAAAGTTACGGGAAAAAAACATTTGAACCAAATTTAAATTTCATGAATATTCCCTATTGGCACAAAAAGGTACTAAAAATTATGGATAATACGGATTGAAAGATACTTGAACTAGCAGAATTTACTCACAATGTATTTTATGTATTGTTTGTGATTATTCGTAAGCTCAGGCATTGTCACCGAAATTAAAAAAGATATCTCGAAAGGATGTTAAATGAAATAGGTACGAGGAAGGTATAGGGTAATAATCTAGTATATAAGTAGGAAAATTAAATCTATGCTTTGGCTAAAATGGAACCAAGAAATAGTAGGTATTATTTTATCAATTATTCGGTCACAATTTTCACCTTACGTGCATTGAATTGATGGGGTATCGTTAAAATTCGCAAAATTTATCTTACATTTTATACCTCTAGAGTGTTTTTTCGTGGGTACGCTATATCTTCCTCATTTCTTTATCAAATTCCATGATTTACTCCTAAATGTATTGTTTAATTTCCATGTGTCTAAATACCAAATGTAAAGAATTTAAAATTCAGATTAAAAATTTGAATATTTATTTTAAATTAAAAAATTTCCGTAGAATTAATAAATGTTTTGTTAATAATTTCTAGATGGAATTATACAGAGAAATAATAACGGCATTAAAAAATTGTCCGAATCAAATATTTATATTTGATGAAATCGATAAAATGCCGCGTGGTGTATTGGATGCGTTAAAAGTTTTTTTGGATACACATAAATTTATTGAGCAAGCTGATGTACGACGTGCAATATTTATATTTATTTTAAATACGGGAGGCAGTGACATTGTACGAATTTATGAAGATAAGAAAAATGCTGGTTTTCATCGAGAGCAATTAAAATTATATCATTTTGAACGTGATTTATTTATTGAATCTTTTAACAAAGCTGGTAAGTCAAACAAAAGAAACGGAATGATTCAATAGTTCGCTATTATTCTTAAAACATACTGTAGAAAAGTACTAAGATCCAAAAATTTTTATTTATTCGATCGCCATGTGAAGGTATCGAAGAGTATTTATAAAAGTTGATTTTCAATCCTTAAGGTCAACTCCAAAGACAAAATTACGACGCCATCATAAGATTCCTTGCTGAAAATTACTTATAATTATGCTGACTTTTAAAAATAATTTATATCATCAGGAATAACAATATGAATTTTATATCATAATAAATTTACCCTTTACGAAAGTGTAGGCAAATCACTGCAATCGAACCTGTTTTACTATAAACTCAAAACAAGACTAATCAGTTTAAAAATTAATAGTTCATGTCCAACTAAAAATATCTAATTTTTAAGCAATTGTCTCTGTTAGTTATTTTTTCTACTTGTTCCTATAAGGTGTAATTAAAAAAAAACTAATGCCAATGACTTTAATAAACCATAAGATTATTGCACACCTGGTCCCCGAGTGATGCTCTATTATCGAATATCGAATATTTTTTCTACAGATTTTTAGCAATAAAAGTGGTTTAATGTAATGATTTATTTTTCAATAAATCAACTCTTAATGTCCTCTTTTTCGAAGCAAAAATTTCATTTTGTTAAATGATATCATTTTTATACCATGTATATATGAAATATACATAGTATATTAAGTTTCGTCCCAAGTTTGTAACGCTTAAAAATATTGATGCTACGAAAAAAATTTTGGTATAGGTGTTCATAGAATCACCTAATTAGTCCATTTCCGGTTGTCCGTCCGTCCGTCTGTGGACACGATAACTCAAAAACGAAAAAAGATATCGAGCTGAAATTTTTACAGCGTACTCAAGACGTAAAAAGTAAGGTCAAGTTCGTAAATGAGCATCATAGGTCAATTGGGTCTTGGGTCCGTAGGACCCATCTTGTAAACCATTAGAGATGGAACAAAAGTTAAAAAATGTAAAAAATGTTCCTTATAAAAAAATAAAAAACTTTTGTTTGAAACATTTTTTTGTAAACATCACTGTTTACCCACGAGGGCGTTAAATAGGTGCAAATTTTATAGTATGTATTAATATAGGAATATCAGTTGTGTGTGTGTTGTGTATTTAAAAGTGAATATCTTTTGTTATTTACGTGACGTCAAAAAAAACAAAAGGATTGTGCATCAACACTGTCTATACGATTGCGCATCAACACTGTCTATACATGGTATTTCAACAATTAACTCAGTCAATTGTTTGTTTTCACTTGTTCAATTGGAATTTTAAACCAATATCATATATAAATTATAGAACATGTGTTTTTATACCATGTATATATGAAATATACATAGTATTATAAGTTTAGTCCCAAGTTTGTAACGCCTAAAAATATTGATGCAACAAAAAAAAATTGGTATAGGTGTTCATAAAATCACCTAATTAATCCATTTCCGGTTGTCCGTCCGTCCGGCCGTCCGTCCGTCTGTGGTCACGATTACTCAAAAACGAAAAGAGATATCAAGCTTTACAGCGTGCTTAGGACGTAAAAAGTGAGGTCAAGTTCGTAAATGAGCAACATGGGTCAATTGGGTCATGGGTCCGTAGTACCCATCTTGTAAACCGTTAGAGATAGAATAAAAGTTTAAATGTAAAAAATGTTCCTTACAAAAAAATAAACAACTTTTGTTTGAAACATTTTTTTGTAAACATCACTGTTTACCCACGAGGGCGTTAATTAGATACAAATTTTATAGTATGTATTAATATAGGAATATCAAAGTGAATATCTTTTGTTATTTACATGACGTCAAAAAAAACAAACGATTGCGCATCAACACTTGCGCATTATATGAGAATATCAGTTAAATATGTCAGATATGTATGTATGTGAAATGTGACAGAGTTATCAACACTGCCTATACATGGTATTTCAACAATTAACTCAGTCAATTGTTTGTTTTCACTTGTTATTTTTATACAATGTGTATATATGTAATATGAAAGATATACTAAGTTTAGTCCCAAGTTTGTAATGCTTAAAAATATTAATGCTATGAACAAAATTTTGGTAGTGGTGTTTATAAAATCACCTAATTAGTCCATTTTCGGTTGTCTGTCCGTCTGTCTGCCAACAGGATAACTCAAAAACGAAAATATATAAAAAGCTGAAATTTTTACAGCGTACTCAGGACGTAAACAGTGAGATCAAGTTCGTAAATGAGCAACATAGATCAATTGGGTCTTGACTTCCGTTACTTTTGATATATATTTGTCCGTTACTTTTGATACATATTCATATTATACCTAATAAAATTACAATTGGTAAGATTTTATGTCAGTTATAATTCAACTGTATAAGTCAAAGTGTATATATTATGAATAAAAAATTTTACTAACGAAAAATCCGAGTAACGAGGTAAATTCGTGAGTAACGTTTCAGTACTCGGTACTACATGGCATACTCATTACTCAGTATTCAGTAGATACTGTTTGTTACTCTAGTTATACTGTTTGTTAGCTCTACTATTTTGGTCAGTTGGTCCCGTCTGTATGTTTATTGTATTTATGTATCTCTCTGTAACAAAAAAACGCACAGATTTACATATATACTCTACTAGCTTGATATATACTTGACTAGCACCGGGTTATAGCCTCAACCTCTCTTGCTCTTACTTATCCCCCATCCATAACACTCAAAATAAAGTTAGGGATTGCTTTACACAGGTAATATATATTCTGGTTATTATTTTAGGTGGATTTTTATTTGCCGATATCGTGGAATCACATTTAATCGATCATTATATACCATTTTTACCATTAGATCGAAAACATGTAGAATTATGTATCAAAGACGAATTTCAATTACGTGGTGTATATCGTCCAACAAGTGATCAAATCAAAGAAATTATGGAATATGTTGATTTTGATGGACAATTTGCATCGGCTGGATGTAAACGTATTAGTGCTAAAGTGGGTTCTGTAATTCGACGATTTTCTAGACCGTCTGCGGGTGAATTGTGATTGAAATTAAAATTAGGAATTGAAAAAACTAATTGTGCCTCATATTTTTAAAGAGTTGGTGGAACGTAGCGAACACAAAATTGTTTATATGAAATTCCTACCCTTTTACATTCCGCATTATGAAATAAAATTATTTTTAATTCTGGTATCTACGAAAACCTTAAATTTATATATGACTCTTCTATTTTATTATATTCCTTTGTCAAAAAAGTACTGGGAATTTTTAAATAAAACAAAATTTTCGTTAAATCACTAACATTTAATTTCCGCCCTTAAGATAGAGTCCATTTCACGGAATATAGTTAGTCCAGTTTTCCAGTCATCGAATTAATTCTTATAGTTCAGCACTTTCAACGAATAGTATTTTATGGAATTTATCCCTCTCAAAAGTAATTTCAAGAAGAAAACGAAGTCCGGTGAAAACAATAGTTTGTTTTTAGTAAGTTTTCATGTACTAAATTGTTGAATTGTAGTTCTATAATAGGCTTTTGTCTGAAATTTGAAAAATTGGTTTATACGTTACATTAGCATCTGATTTACACCAAAATAGTGTTATTTAAAAAAAAAACACTATTTGCGTTATCTATTTTGCATTTTCAAAAACTTCGAAAACAAAGTAGAATGTCATGGCGCCTTGAATGACATCACGATTTGGCATACAAGCATGTTTGCGTATGCAATTTTAAGCAGTTGTAATCAAATAACTTGCTTCGTTCTATTAAAACGTAATGTTGTTTATTTACATAGCGTTCGTCATAGCATGATGTAATACTTCCAAGACTTTCTGATTGGTGTTTGCCGTCACGTGCCTGAATGCTTAATTTTACTAAAATTATTTTATAGAAATAATAATAATCCTTATTTTTTATGAAAAATAATTTTGTGTTTTGCTATCTACATATCATGATTAATCATTAGAAACTTTTATCCAACCCGTTTATTCTTAGTGGACAAAAGCCTATTCTTGCTATTTTTGATCGAAGCGTTTTGTTACGCAAACACTTTAAAATGTTCAAAAGTTATTATTTTATTTTTAATATAACTCTTCCAAAATTAGTCGCCTTTTTATAGACTTTTTGGTATATTTTTTTACGGCTTTCTTTGAACTCTCTCTATATTTTTGATAACTAATTCACCAGAAGGTTTCTTAAAATAAAATTTCAAATTAATTATCTCTTTCATTTCCAAAAACGTAATGCACTTCTGAAGGGTGCTAATTTTTTTAGTTTATTATTATTCAAATTCTCACTGCTTATTTGACAGAACATAAATGCGTAATATTTATTTGGTTCCTTTACACAATACCGAGTCTTTGATGAATGTTTTAAATCTAAGCATGAATTTTAATTTATTTTTTAAATTCAATCGAATTTTGCAGTTATGAATACAAAATCGAATTCGTCCAAAAGCCTGGTTCTTTTTACTATTGCTGATTGTTATCTCAAAAAAAAATTTTTTTTCTTTCAATATTTGAAGGGGTTTTATCCAGTTGCGAACGCAATAAAGCACGTTTTTTATGAGTTTTTTTTAATAAAAAACGCATAACTATGGAACATTTCTTTAATTTTAAGATCTCGATTTCAAAAATTTGATACAATTCTGCTCCTCCAGGTGGTGAGCACCATCTCTGGTTTGGATTATCCATTAAAAAAAAAAAACAGAAAAAAAAATCAAAATTATTCAAAAAATTTCCAATTTTAAACGTTGTCTAAAATATTCAAATAATTTTCAGAAATTTTATTCCTTCGATTAGTATCTGTAGAAAATATCTAAGAAGATTGTGTAAAAATTCGAAATCGATCGGTCGAGCCGTTTCGGAGAAATCGTGCTCATCGGCTTAGAAAAAGCTGTTTCGACATTTGTGAATATTTATCGGATCAACTTGAAATTTTCAGAGAATATACTGAAATATATGTACATTCCAAAAATGCAAAAAATCGCTAATTTGAAAATTCTAACTGGATATAACCCTTTAAAGATAACAGCGTTCCGTAACATTTTTCCGTTTTAATACCTCGATTATAAGGTGGAGAGGCTTTTTATTATTTATTTATTTATACATGTAAAAAAAAGCTCTCTAAAATTTGACTTACAATTAAAAATTCGAATGTATTTGAGAAATATCTTCGTAAACAAGTCTCTAGTCACTTTAAATACGTCGTTTTAATAAAGTCTGTGTAAAGGCGTACCACTGTTATGTGTAAAGTTAAAATATGCAGCTTTAAAAACTTTTCAAAGACAGTATTTGAATTGTAATATAAAATAAAGTAGACCCGCAGTAATCCGCCGGCCCTTGTAATTCGACATCACTATAACGGTAATTACAATGCAGATTTATTATAAATACATGAATTCTTCGTGGCTGAAATTAGAAAATGATTGAAATCTTATCACTTTGATATGTAATTTTTCGAATTACAAAGTTTTCTTTTTCAAAAAGTTCCTTACTACAGAGGGTTGGTGCAGTACTCTATAGTCCGTCAAATTAGATAATTCGACACCACTTTACAAAACGTTTTGTTTCGGATTACCGGGGGTCCACTGCAATGGTTTTATTTTGCGAAAGGTCTAACAGCCTTAATTTTTTAATAAATTGTATATTTTGCCTTAAATTTTTTTAATAAATTATATATTTTGCCTTAAATTTTTTTAATAAATTGTGTATTAATTGCCTAATCCTACATTTTGAAATTATTCATTATTTTGTCAAATAATTTTTTTAATATCTCAGAATTTAAATTTTACTTGACCAATAAAAATTACTTAGCGTGGCGTAGTTAACAAACTATTAGGACAGAAAAAAAAAGTGTTCAACGAATATTTTTCGAACTACAGCATATTAAATTTGAAGAAATTTTTTATCTCGTTGAGTTTCGAGTAATTACTGAAATTTGTGTCAAAAGTCCAGCTTAAAAGCTAGGAATTGATGTGAATAAAAATGAAACTTTATTATTTCTTCAACATTTGAGGTGCAGTAGCTCGCAAATTTTTGCCGAAAAAAAAGTCTTGAATACTAAAGTAGCAAAAATCTAAAGTAAAATCTAAAATCTGTATAAATCTAAATAATCATTTAGATTAGAATCTCAAAATATACAACATACTAAAAAATCGAAATCATGTAACCTTTTGCAAGGTAATAATACACCACTATAAGACTAAATGTCATTAATTTATTCTGCTGGATTGAATAAATTCTTATTTTTAATGTGCTATTTCTTCAATTTCGGACTATTTCGTATTAGTAAATAAACAGAGATAAAAGTAATGAGTTTATTTTCTAACTGAAATTGAAGAAATCGCATATAGAATATGAACGATTTGTCGAACGGATATATCTTATTAATTAGGTACTTATTAATTAATATAATTTATATTGTTTTAATTTAATTTTGGTTGAGTAAATATTATTATGTCTGATTAGTTAGATCTAGGGTCAAGCGTTGTTATTTAATAAATATTGCAGAACGATTGGAAATTACTGCTGGAAAATTTGCTTTGTTGAGTGATTGCCAAAATGATTTTTGCATTAAACAGTGTGTCGCATTAAAGATGAAGACACTCTCATATTTTCGTTCTTTTTAAGTATGTTGATTTGAAATTTTGCAAAGTCATACAGAGTGACGAGTCACATTTTTTAAGATACTTAGCCGAAATCAGAATTTTAATCTCAGCCTACTATAAATTGACAAATAGGGACAATTCTTAATATTTTATCTAGCGTCAGAGATGGTAGCAAAAAACTATTAGAAAAAGTTGCTAGACAAGCTTTCTGTTACAATCTTTCTGTGTCAATTTTCAGTAGGCTTAATGTTCAGATTTCGATCAAATATCTTAAATAATTTGACCCATCAGTCTGTACGACTGTGTGAAATTGAGGGTGTCTTCGTCTTAAATGCAGTACACTGAAGAATTATTATGTATTGCAAACATGCTTGTTCAATTATATAATTATTTGAATGTCGTTCTTAATGAATTATTCGTCAATTTTAAGCTTTTCGCGCAATTAAAATTTCCCAGCACCTTAAAAGAAATTTTACTGGTAATGAAAATTACACCGTTATAAGAATTTGAAAACAGTATGTCAAATTTCCAATAGTTCTAAAATTTGTCCTAAATCTACACATGCGGTCCTAAATCTATCTGGTCGAAATTTTTTTAACAAATTTTATACAATGTTTTTGCTATTGTACAATATACTTGTTTTATAATTATTGTAAGCTTATTAAAAAAACCAGTTTTATTATACAAAAATATTATTAATTTTCCCTTCAAATCATTCCATCCATGCTGTTTCACTTTATTTTTCTTCTAGGTTAAGAAAAATCATTTTAAATCGTTCAATCATTTCCTAATGATTTTCAATAATTTTAAATCGTTTTAAAAGTTAATATTTAGTTTTTCACTGAACTATGCGAAACGATTAAAGAAGAATTCTTTTCTATACATTTCAAAAACAGACAAACGATTTATAACCATTCTAAATTATTAAAATTTTAGTGGAGTTTTTCTTTCTGCGTCATCATTTTCATAACTTTCGTCGACTTCAGAAACTCCAAAAAATTGCCAGTATGTCGCCATTTTCTGAAAATATTTTAGGTAATTTTTTCTTTTAAACTTAAAAATTTATTTTATTAAATTTCTCCTTAAAGCCAACTCAAAGGTTTTTTTTTCTTATTATTTTGGGTTTTCTTCATTATTTACGGTTATTATTATTTCTGTAATAGTATGTAAAATGTAATTTCATCAAGAGCCAAATGGCTTCTATGTCTACCACAGAACGTGGTTTGACCATATTCTAGTTCGACCCATATATATTTTTAATTTTGTATATTAGAATTCTGAAATTTTTTATGGGGCTGGCCTTTCTATAGAATATTGTGTTGTATCACTAGATATTTCAGCTGTATCGCTATCTTTGACCCATTTTCATTCAGGAAATATGATTGATAGGGAATTATTATAAAAACTTAAAGAGTATCAAAAAGTTTTTGAAATTATCCAACAATCAAGAGTTTATTTTTATGTTTATAGGATTTTAATTATATAATTCCATCTACAAAATATAGATCTTCATGCATGGTTTCGTGTGATACGTAGGGTGATTTCTTGGATCGATAGTTTTAGAAAATATTTATCTAATAGTCAAATTAACTGGATTTACGTGATCTTCGAATCCTAAAGTTTGTACGTTTTTATACAAGGTTTATTTTATGTATTGGTATTTTTTTCATTTATTTTGGGTTAACTCTAGTTAAATGAATCATTGATCAGAAAGAAATGTATTTTACATAACGGTTATTTTTTTGGAGCATACACCTTTCACTGAAATAAAAATGGATTATTTTTGGTTGAATTAATTCACGAATCTATAAATAATTAAAAACAAATGAGTGATTAAAAAAAAAGTTTGATAAAAAGTTAAGCTAATTAAAACAATTCATAAAATAATTTATATATTTTTGTTTTATTTCAAATAAATTTTTTAGGAAATAAATGGAACATTTAAATATAAATCCCGCAATTATTTTAATATCATGTGCAAGTGAGCCATCTGTATGTGCGCGGATGAACTGCATCGAAGAGACGCGTTGTCTGGACTTGCTAGCTTGGCGACAGCTTGTCTGGTGTGATCACACGCCATGTTGTCAAATTGACCATATAAAACATAAATCTTTTGTTCAAAATTTTCAATTTTACATGATTTTCAACATTTTTTCGACATAAATCATAAATTTTAAGTTTGTACTTTGATATAATGTATAAAAAAATGAAAATCTTGATCGAAAACAGTTGAAAATCATGTAATGAAAATAAGTGGTAAATTTAGCAACTATGTATCTAAACTTGTTTCAAAAACGGATGTCGGTGCCTCATAATCATTGTACTAAGTATCGACATATGTTTCATATGTTTATATGTGTTCACACAATAGAGTTTATATTTTAAGCGCCACTAAACGTACGTCGTTACAAAATCAGTTAAAGGAGCGGCTGCTCCCACTCAAAGCCTTTTTGACGCCAAGAAATGAGAATTCACAGTTTAGTCAACAAGATAGTGGGGGCTTTTCTAATGAATTGTGAGTGAGTTTGTGACGAATGAGTTATTATAGTTTTGCTATAGTGTTTTTATTATTTTTTCATTAAACTTTTTGAGTTTTTTTAAAACAAATAATGTATTGTAAATTATTATTTTGAAAATAATCGTTTTGTTGTGTTATCAAGAATATATTTTATCAAAAAAGTTCATCACCATGGCTCATGGTTTAAATACAGTTGTGATTAAGCGTAATAATAATCAACATCCAAAAACGGAAGGAGGGAGTACGAAAGGTATTGGATCACGTCGAATATTTGCACCTCAATTTAAGTTACAAGTTTTGGATTCATATCGTAATGATGCTGATTGTAAAGGGAATCAACGGGCTACAGCAAGAAAATATGGTATACATCGTCGTCAAATACAAAAATGGTTACAAGTTGAGACAAATTTACGAAATAGTGTCCTAAAAATTAAAAATTCATCGGGCTCGACTAATGCTACAAGTCCACCCACATCATCAACGACATCAAATGGGATTATATCATCAACATCAGTAGCAAGTCAACAAGTTTTAAAAGTGAATCCTGATGTAAATAATATGAAATGTGTGTCCGATGTGGCCTTGAGCGTTCACAGACTGCAGGACGACACAAGTCCAATTGTATATTCACAACAACATATGAATAACAGTAGCGAGCATACACGACATATACCGCATATGCACGAACAACGTGTACCATATATAAACATTCCACAAGCACGGAGTCCAATTGTCTATTCGCAACAACCAACAAGTGTGAATACTACAACAACATTAGTGGTGTCCACCGCACCCGTGCCCGTTTGTATCAGCCCTGAGGTGCATCGTGTACCGAGTTCAACTGGATCCCCGCCATGCCTCTCTCTGGCAGCTACAACACCATACAATCATCATGTCTTAATAGACGAATCACAAACACGATGTTTACCTGATACAAATACGACAGCGTTAGATTTTTCAACGCATGCGTTAAGTCACTATCGTCAAGAATATTTGGATGAAGAATCATATATGTATGAACCCCCCCGCTATCATCCAATTGACCTAAGTGTGAAAAAATGTTGTTCATGTCCGTCACCTACATCCCAATATTTGTATCCACCATATCCAGCTCCACCAAGTCTACCCACTCCCACATACTATACGCAAGTATCGCCTGGAGCTGAACTACATCATTTACGTACGGACTCCGAATATGAAATATGGGATTTATCAATGAAGAATAAACCAAGTCTAAAGCGTAAAATTGATGAGGTAGTAACGAGTTCGAATGATGATAAAAATACAGTTCCACCTCCAGCGAAAAAACCTGTTAAATTATTTAAACCCTATTTGGACGATGATGATTATTGTTCGTCAAGTAGTAGTTCGGAGGGACGTTCGTCGATTTCATCAACAATCATGAAAAATGAAATACCATATGAGGCAATGTTGAAAAAAGAAGGTGAGATTATTTACGATTATCGTTACGTTAATAACAACGTTGAGTATTACCATAGCTACGAATATTTACCCAGAACCAGTGATATCGAATATTTTAATAACAATAACTTAAATATCAAGAGTAATCATAATTATAATGATAACATTATTGTACAAACTTCATCTCCACCACCACCCCCCTCCGCTGTACCAGAACATGTGAACACCACAAATAACGTTGGTAGCACAATTAAACAGCGTCAAAGTTATAGTCTGAATTTTAAGTTAAGTGCCATTGAATGTTATTACAACGATGACACATGTCGTGGTAATCAACGGGCTGTTGCCAGTAAATATAAAATACATCGTCGACAAGTACAAAAATGGTTGAAACAGGAACAAGAATTACGTGATCGTTTTCAATCAGCTAATGAAATTCAAGTTAGCTAAACGTTTTTTATTTTAAGATCACCATTTTGTTTTGTTTTTTAAGATGGCGTCTTTTTAATTGTCATACTCTATGGTTTTTTTAATAACATGCCATCTATGTATGCTATGTGCAACTTTAAAAAAAATAACATATGTACATATTTTTTTAATTCTTAGAAACATTTTTTTAATAAAAACGAAAGACAATCCGGTTTGTAATACTAATTTAAAATAATGTTTTATACAGGGTGTTTAATTTTAAATGAGAATAAAATTTACCAATAGAAGAAAATTTACCAACGTTATTTGAAGGGTAAAAAATATTAGGGATATCAAATATTTCAAGGAGAATAGTAGATTCCAACTTATCAAGAATTTTGAAAGATTCAATAAAAAAATTATTAATTTGTTAGTTTATTCATTCAAGAAATTAAAATCGAAAGATACATTTTTACCAAAGAAAAAATTTGATTTGAAAAATTTAGGTTTACACTAAAAAAACTTGTGCCACTTTTCATCTTGTGAAAAAATTGATATCATTCAAAACTTTCCTCCTTCAAATTGAGCAATTTTTGGAAGAAGCTATAAAAATAATTTACTCTACAAAATAAATGCATTCGTTTAAAATGCAACACCCTATATAGGTATACATATAATGTTTAATGAAAAATTTGCCTTCATACACTGCAATATATTTTGTAAGTGTAATATTTTAATTATAGTTTAATAAACAAGTATTTAGGGCAGGATCCTAAAGGATAAATTTTTTGTAAATAAAATTTAATTGTAAATAATATTAATAAAAATATAAAATTATTTTTTAAATTTGTACGTACAATTTTTTAGTAAATATATTTTATAGTATACATAATGTATATTTGTTAAGTTCGAAATAATTATAAAATTTCTATAAATAAAACAGACGCAAGTGTTCTCGAAATAATTATAACAAATCAAAAAAATATCGTTTGTCATCATCTAAATGGGAAAGTCTATTTTAGACTTTGACAAATAGTAATTATAATAGTGTGTAATACTTAAAAATATTATTAAGTTAAATAAATTCGTGTTTTTATGTTTGAAACAAGTTGTAATACTTTTAATTTTCAAATATATCACATAAGGTCATTATTCCATAGGTCAAATTAAAAAAAAATTTATATTTGGAAATTAATTGTATGAAAAAAGGGGATATTTTAAGATTTTAAAAAAGACAATCAAAATATTTAATATAATTAAAAATATTGCTGGTAATTTATTCCCTTTTTTGTTTTGAAAGCTTCAAAATTTGTGATGCAAAATATGTTTGTTTTTTTTGATATTGCTCATAAAAACAATTGTAAAATAAATGTGCCTTCAATATTGCGATATATAATAATATTTAATTAATTAAAATTAATTAAAACTCAATCAATATGTGCCAAAAAAATATTAAAAAATTTAAAAAACTAAAGGCAGTTTTAGTCTTAGTGTTTTTTTTATTTTTATTTTAATCGTTAGAAAAATTTATATATATATTTAAAACAAAAAGAAAATATTTATATATTACAGGGAAATTTTTTTCTATTATATATTCTTTCAGGTGATAAAATAAAAATGTATATTTAACGTTTGAAAACGGAAATTTTTTGAAAATTAAAAAATATATATATTGTAAAAAAAATTTGTTTTATTTTTATATCCAAAGTTTTTATTTCAGAGCTTTTTGCATTTTTTATTAAAATTTTTAATTTAAGACTGAAAAAATTTATTATATAAAATATGGTGGAAGAGATTGTCATCCAAACTAAATGTGCATGCAAAATTTCAGCTCAATCGTTTGAAATTATACTTCAAAATTGAGTTCAAAGAATCCACCGTAACATACATACATACATTGCAAGTTAAATAAAAGCTTTTGAAAATGACGGTTGGTAAATATTTTCGTACAAATTTGATAAATTAAATGACATACTACAGTCAATATCCTCTCGAAATTTCAAACTTCTATTGAGGCATTGCCTTTTGCCCCTTAGATTATTTCCCCCTCTGAAAGGTCACTGATTTTAAACGATATAAAAAATTACTTCCAAGTATAATTTATCCACCAACATCTCTAATTTATGCCCAAAAACGATAAGTTCCTCTAATAAACTTTTCTATAGAAAAATGTTTTTGCAGAAATTTTAAATTAACGGAACCCTTCCTTATATTTTAGATCTTGTTTGTTGGCCCAATTTTTAAAACTAAGCTAAGGATTTTAAAATTAACCAATTAGATATGGTTGGCCTTACGGAGGTTCCAAGGGCAAGGGGAAATAGTGTGTGGTGATATTATGCGCAATAAAATAGAAAAAGCGTCTGCAATTGAATTAATGAAAAAAAATAAATAATTAATTAATGTGAAATATTTATAATCCAACAATTACTAATTATAAACGAACAATCAATAATTTCTTAAAATACATTGATTAAGGAAGTAAAAAGTGTAAATCAATAGTATGGGGGCTAACTTAATGACAAATAATTGTTTAATAAATATAATAAATAAACAACGATCGAAAATAATTTTAATAATCAACAATTAAGAACCAACGACGAACAATGGATTAAAAAAGATTTATAATTAATAAACCCGAAAAAAAATTTTGTGGGGTTCAAATTACGTTAGCTAGTTTAGTGTTGATAAAAATAATTTTCCATTGGAGCCAGGCTATGGTGTATGATACACTATAAAAAAACTTTGTGGCTTTTAATAGATATATTTTTCAATTTAGGAATTTGTAAGCGCTCAAAATGACGTTCGTTGTCAAAAATAAATTATTGCAGGTGTCTTTCTACAAATTTCTAATTACTTATTATAAAAAAAGTTGGATAGACGCCACTGTTGGGTTTTTGTTGCTATGTTAGTATTAATTATTCCAGAGGTTCGGCGCTAATATTTGCTAAAACTGCTTTTTATGATTAAATTTTATATTGAAAATAAAAATAATTAAATAACTAATAATTCAAGAAAAGTCTTTAATAATTTTCTTCCTTTTCCTTCTTCTTGACGTTGGATGTTAGAGAGCAGCCATATTTAATTAATAATTTTGCAAGCTTATATCTCGAAAAATATTCACCCTAGGTGAAAAATCATTTACGATCCCTTATTCAATATTTTAATACTTGCTGAAAACTACTCCAGAGTTTGATTACTTGAACGTAACAATTCAAATTCATATATACGTACTTATGCAACGGAATCCTAAATTTATGTGCAGATTTGTATAGGTCGCTCAAACCAAAGTGGCGCCGAACAAGAGAGAGTGTGGATATAAGTGCACATGCATATACATCTGCACTCTCTCTTGGTCGATGCCACTTTGATTTGAACGACCTATACAGTTTCTCCAAATTCTGTTAGAGAGTAGAAAATCACATTTTTTCAAGACGTTTAAGGCTTTGCAGACCCTCACATATCCCTTACAAACTGAGTTAGTGGGGGTAGAATACTGATATGCGTCAATGATGATCCTTTTGGTGAAGGGTGTCAACTTTTCATCCAACTTTCTCCTTTTTTTATTGAACAAAACATTTATTTTTGTTTGAAGATGTTTCATATTTTTGACAAAAAACCCATTTCAATAAAATTAAATTATGAAAATCAGTGATATTTCATCTATTTAGAGTAAAGTAACTGGGCTCTTTGTACTTATTTCATCGTTCACGCGATGATGAGTTGGTTTAAACACACGATTCACAATGGCATTTAACCTCGGTACTAATAAAGCTTATATATATTATATTTGGACGTTAAATTTTCAGTTGACGTCATATTCTTAATGTTCTATATAGAAAAATAAATTTTTCCACACTGAATAATAGATTTATAATAAATAATTATTACATGATATTCACAATGCTTGTTTGACTCGCAGCTGTGTTCCTATCTATTTTAAATTAGTTTGATACGTTAATTACTGTTATACAATTTAATTGTATATACAGCGTGATGGAAAAAAGTTCGGCAACCCTCAAATTACTTTTAAACAGTTCAAGATAAAAGGATGAAAATTGTATGAGTTCAAGGGAATTGGGATTTTGAACAAAAAAATATTTTTATTTATTTTTTGACAAAAATGGAAAGATCATATATAAGAAAAATTCGCAAAATTCGCAACGAATTTTTTCAAAATCCGTAGAATGCGACTTTAATAACCCTTTCAAATTAGCCTTCAATTGATACTCCGTTCCATTTAAAAATACAAAATTCACATAAGTGGACTGCGTAATATTATCGTTAAACGATCCGTATTATAATCCCCTCTTGAACTCATCTCTTTATCTGGAACCGTTTGAAAAATTTTAAGGGTTGCTGAACTTTTTCCCATCTCTGTAGATATAGTGTAAATGCATATTGGGTGACACCATTAAAATATTACATATAAAATCATATCAGAAGTACCTAGCTTATAAGATAGTTGTACCGAGTGTGCCCAAATTGAATTTAGTTAAACCCGAGAACTTAGATCGAATTCGATGTCGGTATAAGATGTGTGCCTTTGAAACTAACAAAATTTATTTACCGAGTTTCAAGCATATGTCAACATAAAAAAGACATCTATATATATATTTAGACTTCTATATATTTAGTACAGTGTGGTGCGGTAGTAAGAGATTGTATTCTCGGCCAAACTTGAACTGCTATTTTATAACTTGAACCGTCCTGCATATGTTTCACCAGTCAGATTTAAAGCGGAAAAATCTATATGTACAAATATAGTATTTGTTTGCTTTTATGAGGAAGTGAAAAATCAGAAAACCAAAATTGATTATGTTTCTTACATTCACTGTACAGTCTGTGTATAGAAGTCGAGTGGCGTTCACATATGATTTGAATTTTTTTTTGTCGTTTTAAACAAGGTTAAATTTATTTTGTGAGTCATATATGAATGTTATCACACCACCATATATTATAAGCGGGGAGCCCGTGACAGTAAAGTTGCATTTACATGGATTTCGAAATTTTGCATATGAATGAATGCTATTTAACGATAAGTACAATATGTACTAGGTGTGCCAGAGTTTATCCTGGCAGAAATATTTTTTATATTTTCAATAATTAGAAGTATTTTACACTTTCATTGAAATTGATTTGTAAGAGACCATTTTATTGTAAATTTTTTCTATTTTCAGGAAAATTTGTTGTGACAGCTTTTATCGTGGCAGAAAGGTCTGTCACATCGATTTTTATTATATAAAGCCAATTAAACTTTACCCTTATCGAGGAATTACTTTTAAATTTGTTCGTTTTGTGCTCTACATTCGAAATATCTCGGTGTGACAGCTCAAAATTTGATCAAAATATCTGTCACACCAGTAGAAAATAAAAAAATATTTCTGTCAAGATTAATCCTGGCTCACCTAGTTCATATTGTACCTATCCTATTTTCTACGTATATTTTACCGCCACGGGCTCTAGGGCTATTATTATTATTATTAGTCCATTACATAAAGTAATGTTCTTTTGTTTAAAAAAAAATAAAACATAAACAAAAACTAACTTTGAAATCAAAACTAGTTTGTTTGGTGTACACCTGTGTGTTTCATTTTTATATCTGATATCATAATATATTCGTATATTACATCATCGCATTCAGTTTATTTGTATCATTATTCTTGAGTTGGAGAGGAAAATTTACTATTCGTTTTTTTTTACCGATATTTTTTACTTTTAACATGGTTGTTTTGCTTTTATTATTTAAAAAACCAGCAGCTTTTAAATATGATAAACAGGGTGTTCTGTAATTGACTGTAGAACTTTCGCTTCCTGAATAAGATGAGAAAGAAAAAGAAGAAAATGTTCTTTATCAAATTTGGATCTGAGGCCTAATTTACGAGATAATTGGCCTAATTTTATATTAATCAATTAATAAAAAATACATTCCTCAAAATAAAATTCATCCAATAAAACACTACTTAAACAGAGGATGTGTTTTATCATAATGGAAGGAGTGTCTAAATGCAAAATTACTACAAAATAACAAAAAAAAAAAAAAACTGCAAAACAAAATCTTATACATCGTAGAAACTGACAATTCCAACACAATATACAATGATAAACGGACTGTGGTCCATTTTGATAAAACACATGCTTAACAAAACTTAATTTACAAAGAAAAGGATTGTAATAAAACTTGGTATTGCATTTAGGTCATTTCTTCCATTATGATAAAACACATCCTCTGTTTAAGTAGTGTTTTATTGGATGAATTTTATTTTGAGGAATGTATTTTTTATTAATTGATTAATATAAGAGTAGGTTAATTATCTCCTTTATTAGGCCTCAGATTCAAAATTGGTAAAGAACATTTTCTTCTTTTTTGTCTCAGCTTATTCAAGAGAAAGTTCTGCAGTCAATTATAGAGCACTCTGTATAGTAGAAAAAAAAGGTTATTAGATATACTAGTTTACCCACTCAAATGATTTGAATAAATAAACGGTGTATATCTAATAGCCCCGGTAGTTAAAATTCGTCATTGAGCATGAATAATTTTTGTAGGATCCCGTTTAAAACGTACCCCTGAACGTAAAAGTGCAGGTTGTCGGGGGGAAACCCGGTAGGGTATTGTTTAAACTAATTTTTTTTTTAAACAAATAAATAATATTGGCCCAAGCGCTTCGGAAAAAAATTTATCATATAATTGGGGTCAAAATTAAGAACAAATTTTCTGAGACATTTCGTCTAAGCTCTCCAATTTTCAAATAAAAAATTGTAACATTTGAAAAAACGTGATTTTTACAATTTTCATCCCTCAAAAAGTCTACGAAAATATCAGATTTTTAACATATATTAAAATTTTTATTTGTAGTACAAAGCTTACTCAACAACATACTGCAAAAATTTTTGCCCTAATTGCATTTTAAGCAGTTGATTATCATTGTTAAGAGAGTGCGCGAAAATAAACCCAAAATAACGATTTTTTGTTCTATACATGTTAGAAAGGTGGAATTTTCATCAATTGACTCAAAATAAAGTCAAATTAACATAAAAGTTCGAAAAATTGCATTTTCCACAACGCAACCCCCCCGGAAAATCGCAAAATACGTTTTTTCATTTATTAATTTGGCTTCATTTTGGAGTCGATTGGTGAAAATCCTATCTTTCTAGCATGTATAGTACAGAAAATCGTTATTTTGGGTGGTTTTTCAGGTGCTCTCTTTACAATTAACAATCAAGCACTTAAAAAGCAGTTAGGCCAAAAATTTTTGCGGTATGTTGTTGAGTAAGCTTTACACTACAAATAAGAAATACATATTAAAAATCTGATTTTTCTTACAATTTTTGAGGGATGAAAATCGTAATAATCGCTTTTTTTTCAAATTTTATGCATTTTTTATTCGAAAACTGCAGGATTTAAAGAATAATCTAAGAACACTTTTTGTTAATTTTGACCCCAATTATATGATTAAATTTATTCCGAAGCGATTCGGTCAACATTATACATAAGTCTAAACAATATCCTATCGAGTTACCTACCGACAACCAGCACTTTTATGTTCAGGAAGAATTTTTAAACGGGATCCTGAAAAATCACTAAATTAAATATTACATTTAAAGTATTATTTTTAAGTTATACCTATCATTTTACCGTCATTATATGTGAATCGCATAGCGTACATATTGTTGTAGTAATTACACTTAGAATGGTTTAAGTTTTACGTTTATTTTGACTTAGGCCCCTTCGTTTATTTTGACTACCCCTTATTTATTTGCAATTCATGACTTTTGAGACACGTTGTATATATTTTATAATATTGTAACTTAAAAATTTATATTAGACCTATGGCCTTATATTAAAATAAACAAAGATTAAGATTTTATTTTCTAATTGCATCACATTTTAAATATAATAATTTTAATTAAAATAAATGTATAATAATTATTTTGTTCTTAAACAAAATTTCAGATCCTAAATCGAATTCATTCATAAAACGAAATTTTATTTAAAGACAAGAAAATATTTGAAATTACTAATAAAAATATGTCTAGCTTCAGCCGTTAGACGGGTAAGAATGAATGTAATCGAATTGAATTAAAACGGAACTATTATTAGCGTGATATAATCGTTTTGAAATTATAAACAAGCCGTGTACTATTTGACTCACGTTCAGAATTCAATTTCTGAGAGGCAGAGAAGCTAACACCTCTTTGTGAATATATTATTTCTCTAGCCTTTTTCTGTGGGTCCGCCAGATCTTTCTTATTCTTTTATCAAATTCCATGATTTATCTTTCATTTTAAAGCTTATCGTGTTGGTCTAAAATAAACCACGGTCTAAAAATATACCACATCAATTTGGTTATTAAAATATAATTTTGTTATTAGGAGCTAATTTGTTTATCATAACTGTAATGAAATTGCCTATACACGATAAAAAGAAAGAAATTACTGTTGATATTTTTTATCACTTAAATATTATTTCTCTAGCCTATTTTTAGCCACGGGTATTGCATTGCGGAATTCCGGGTAGAAAAGTTTTTTCATATTTTATCACAACAATTTTTATGCGATTAAACTCGGAAAAGGCGAGGCCGATTTTTTATAAGGCATCTTGTAAGGCAGTAAAAAGCTGGCTTGGAGTAAACCAATTAGCTGTCTATGTTTATTAGCAAGTTTTGTTTATTTTTAGTTGTTAATTTTTCCCAAAAATATAGACTTTTCAATATATATTATGTGTGAAGCTACTTAATTTTTTATTTTAATTTTTCTTAAATTTCTCTAAGAAGGTGGTAGGTTTATTTTCAATGGTGTAAATGTACGACGTAATAAATTTGGGAAAATAGTATTGTGATTAGTACTCAGAGCAATTCTTCCCAATTATCAACATTATTTTGATGAAAATGGAATATTTTTTTGGAATTAGAATAGGAAAAATTTTTGTAAATAAAATTTCATGAAAACTTTTATCATATGTAGAATCTATTTCATCTTAAAAAAAATAGAAACTTTTCTTTAGGTTTGTATAAGTTATTTTCTGATTGCTAATCGTATAAAATATCATAGCTTGTTTTTGCATCTCGAATACAAAACGATCGTCTACCCTTAATTATATATTTAGAGAACGATATCTGGTTTTCAACTATTTAAAATTAAAGACGTTCGCTCAATATCCTGTTTTTGCTATATGCGTCCAAAGGGAAATAGTATGTAAATTTTAACCGAATAGAAAATTATAATTTTTTTTTTTTAAAGTTTAAGTTCAAATAACTATCAAGTGGTAAAAGTTTCAAGTATTGGTACCGTTCATGAGTTTTATTTCAGACTATGTTTCCATGGGTTACCATAAATTACTTTATTAATATACTTGTATGGATGGACATATATGTTTCTGGTTTTATACCATGTATATATGAAATATATCAAGGTATATTAAGTTTAGTCCTAAGTTTGTAACGCTTAAAAATATTGATGCTACGAATAAAATTTTTCTATGATTGTTTATAAAATCACTTCATTAGTCCATTTCCGGTTGTCTGTCTGTCTGTCTGTCGTCTGTCCGTCTGTCGTCACGATAACTCAAAACGAAATGATATATCAAGCTGAAATTTTTATAGCGTGCTCAGGACATAAAAAGTGAGGCTAAATTTGTAAATGAGCAACATTAGTTTTGTACTACACCGATACTTCTAAACTGGAGTATAAACGGTACAGGTAAAAAAAACCCTTTTTTATCGATGTTGAAATGGGCAAGGTAAGGATACTCGGGAGGGTGACTACAGCAAATTTGTGGGATTCAAATTTTACCTAGCCAAATAAGTGTGTGTCTAAATTTTTGTATGCCTTTAAGTACATATTCAGATTCTAGTACGTACATACGTGACGGTTATCACATCATATGTAACACTAGAAATGAGTGAAATAATATGATAAAAGTTCAGTTGAAAATTTATTAGCATTTAGTAACATTCCGTATCAATGATGCTGAAATACAGAGTTGTTCAATAAGATGTAGCCACGTTAATCGCATTTTGACAAAAAAGATGTTACCACTTAAAAATGAGAGAGACAATTATAAGTACCTACACAGATTTTAATTGTACCATACTTACTTCCAACTTTTTGTCACTACACACTTCCATTGCACTTTCTTTTGGCGTAAACGCAATCAAACTGTATACTAACACCAACAATATTGTTCTCTGCTGACGTAATATTGACAGTATGTGGTTTCAGCTCCAGGTAACAGAAAGTGGAACTAAATTTAAATGACTAGGCTAGGTAAGTAGTTAAACGATATCGATCCAAGTCAATTGCCTAGCTGTTTGATTTAATTTGACTCAAATACGAAGAGATATCAAGCTGAAATCTTTAGATCGTGTTCAAGACGTAAAATGTGATTTTGAGTTCGCAAATGAAAAACCTAGGACAATTGGTCCAAGGATTCGTAGATCCTATCTTGTAAAGCGTAAAACATAAAAAAAAATTTGAAACTTTTTTTGGTGAATATCTTTGTTTACCCGTGAAGACGCAAATTAGGACAGAACATAAGTTTCCATTTTATCCAAAACTATTAACAAGAGAGAATGTTGAAAATTTGTAGGCAATTTCAAATAGTACATTGATTCTTATTGTATAAAAAAAGCATATACCAAACTTATCGAATAATATTAAGGGGTCCGTCAAATAATTTTCAAAATATCTAAATGGAGCCAGAAGGTTGCCATTTTATTCTATATAAATGTTTATGTAAAGTTGTCTAATGTACAAAAAAATATAAGGTCTGGTATTCGACAACCTTTATACAGGGTATTTCAACAATTAACTCAATCTTTCTAAAACATGACTACTATAAAATACTAAAACTACACGCTATATGTCCATAACTATATGCACAGAACTGCACGTGAATGTAATACATAATGCCTATAATGTTTGAGAAGAATCTAATTTGTAAAGAGCTCACAAAAATTTAATTCATTATAAATTAATTCAGAAAGTAGAATGTCAGCAATTCCACATCCTTTAAAACTTCTGGCTTGATAGATTTAAAAAAAAATTTTTATCATAGTTTTAATTCCCATTCAAACAAACACGTTTACCTAACATTGGTATAATTTTATTACTGCGGTGATTAAATTTGATAGACCGTCGATGTACTAGCAAAATTGATCCAGGTCATAAAAGGTTGAGACTTGCTAAATTTCTAAACGTGCTTAAGACACTTAGTAGAATCTTAAACACTTTATCTCATTTTTTCTGACTTAGTTAATTTTGCCAGCACACTTACGAGATGAATCATTATTTTATTAATAAATGCAGAATTCTACATAAAAATGTTTTCTTTACATATTCATTATCAAAATATTTCTATCATTATCATCATCATCGTGCTGAATTTTTTCTCGCATTTTGGCTATTTCTTCATGTAATTTAATTAGTTTATAATGATCTTCTTTCAATTCAACTGTTCTTTTATCATACAAGTCCTTCAACAAAATAATTCAATTAATTAAGTCTTCATCAGAGCTTGATTTAGTCTTATAGGCACGTGCGACGAATTACATATAACGACACAATTTGAGAGGCGACAGAATTGACACAATCAAAATTTCACAAGCGATGCAATTTTAAAAGGTGAACAATCTGAGCTGGATTTTATCATTTTTGTGGTCGAAATACCCAATTTTGAACAATTTTTTAAGAGAGTACTCTTGAACATAACAAAATTGAAAATTTGAGCTCTTTTGGAGTTGGAATTGATACGGAAAAATATTATTGTCCACATTTTCGATAACGGTGAAAGCAATCAAGGTCCTAAAACAGAATTTTTGCCTATCTCAAATTTAAGATACCTACAAATAAAAATTTTAGCGCCTAGGTTAAAATGTCAACATTTTAGGGGGAAGAGAAGGTTATCGAATGAGACTTTACACCTGAACGTTAAAATTTTGCTTTTTAAATCATCTCTATGATAAATTTTAATTTTTCTATTTTCTATAAATAATTTATCTAGAAAAATTGGTTGAAACGTATCAGCTGTAACTGAGCCGTACTGTGGTCTGGGACTAAACTGCTTCCAGAGAAGGTAAATAACTCGATACCAGTGTTTGCGTTTGGGTAACTGAATAAAATGAAGTGCGACCGAAGGTATTTCGTATGAGTACAAAAGAAACACTTGAGTGTATGAGTTTAAGTGAAAAGGTGTACCTTCTATAAGGATTGAATTTTTTTATGTTTCTCTGCGCTGACAGCGTAAATGTGTATGTAGGTACCTACACGGGTATTTCTGAAATAAATAGAATTATCCAATATTTAAAAATCACCTACAGCTTTGCCAAATAAAAAATCATCTGCTGATCTGGATCGATTTAATCGATAACATACGCATGCCATATCTGAATTACATTTTTTACCAGACACTTCCTTTTCATCAGTATCTTCTGCTGATGGATATCTTTTTAAATATCTAGCTTCTAACCTACTAGGTTCTGCTTTAATGTTAATAGCTACGGCGTCTTCATCTTCGTCCTTCTCAACTTGAGACTGAAATTCCATTTTATATAGGGATGAACTTAATTTCCTTTTTATTAAGATATTGCAATTGTTTGGCTCCCCTGACGACTTTTCGTATTCAAATGCAGATTATAAATTTGAGTAAAAATTGTGTTCTATAAAGCATAATCATCATTACCTCATTATATAAGCTAATAAAAATAATTATTAACGAAGTGGTAATTACCATATATGGATTAATCCATATTTTGATACCCCATATTTTTAGGTGTAAGAATATGTTTGCCAGATGAACGAATAAAGTTTTTTAACGAATAATATAATTTCTTGACAATTCAATTAGAATTCTACATTGTATAATACATATTTGTAAAATAATTTAGGAGTTTCGTTCAATTCCATTTGTATGGAATTTTTTTACGATGACATTTATAAAAGTGAGTGTTTGCACGCTAATATGAATAATTCCTGAAATTAATTGCACGTGAAAACGAACCTTTTGTTAAATGTGTCATTAGCCCGCTCTTAAGAATGGTTTTTCGTGAACTTATTCAAAGAAAAAAAAAAACGGACGGGTTTTTACATTTTGTTTAAGACCCCTTATATTAGCCAAAAACCGTTTATATATATATACTACTAACTTATTATTTGAGAACTTGGACAAAATAAATAACTAATGTTAATTTTCAAAAGTTGCAACGTTTCATTGATTATTTTCAATTTTTTCAGGCAATCTACAAATTATACAATATCAAGAGTTAAACTAAGAACAATACATGAAAAATCTCAACAATTGTATTGTTCTTAATTTAAATCTTGTAATTGTATAATATGTGGATTGATTAAACAAATTGGAAATGTGTATTTAAATGTAAAATAGAAAAGTATATTTTCATTTTTCTATCGCACTTCAAAAAAATAAGAAGATATTTTATAGTTGATACTATCGATATGTAATAGTCATTGCCTATCTTTACAATTGTGTAAAATTAATCGTAGAAAAACAAAAATAAGGTAAAATACTCGATAAATATTATTATATTATTTTTATTTTATATTATTAGCAGTAAAAAATAAAATATTAAATAGTAATTTTTCAGAGATTTAAATTCAAGAGTTTCTGATTGCACAATATATTTTAAATGAAAATTGCATTATCACAAAAAATATTATAAGAATTATTATGAATTATCCAATATATTTAGTAGAAACGAAGTTGTGACATTTTTCTTACTACGATAGGAAAAATTGTAAAAGAAAATATATACTTTTTTAGATATTTTTAATAATATGTGATAAAATTACGTTCGGATAAGTTTGTGTATCCCGATATCGTTAAGAGTTTGAATACAGAAAGCAAGAAATTATGACTAGATTATATAAGAAAATATTTACAAAATTAATATTGCTAGTTTCTTTAGCCATATCATACAGGAACATAAATCGAGTCAAAAATCGTATTTATCTGTAATCCTGTTCGGTTTTGATCAGATCCAGATGTTTGCCAGTGGTAACAATGAGCATTCCCGACTATTCACATTGTGAGTCTCACAGCATCATTCTCAACGAACTATGACAGTACATTGATAAGACTTGTCAAAAAATGTGAATAAAACATATCTTGAAGTAATATCGTGAATAATCGATATTGCCCTCGATAAGCACTTGGCAAAAACTGATTACACTATTATAAAAAACATAAACCTTATTTGAGATACACGATAAGTTGTTTTTCAATGATATTTTATTACAGAAATTGTGCTTTATTTCCTTTTAAATGAATATTAAAAACTTCAAGATGAAAAATTATTTCTTAATAAAATAATGTCTTAAGTTTCGGGACTTAAGACTGTTCTATACACATTTTTGATTGACGCGAAACTTTATAATTTTTTCAAGACGCCTCTTAAATATTCATTGATGGAAAAAAAAATTTATAAAGAAATTGGTATTCCAGAAAAGAATGGTTAAAGTTACAATTGAATTTTAAGCATTGCGATTATTCCCTTTACTTTATCGATTTGAAATTTGGATATAGGTATTTATATACTACCTGCCCTGGTTACTTTATTTTTCGAAAATAATTTTCCCAATTTTCATTGTTCACACCCAGGTACTTTTTCTTATTCCACTATACCAGTATGTGAACAATAAAAATTGGGGAAATTAACAGGATTTTCGAAAAATAAAAGTAATCAGAGCAGGTACAATATGAGTATCTATAACATATCCAAATTTCAAATCTGTAGAGTAAAGGGTGGTATAACCGCAGTCTTTCTTGAAATTCAATTGTAACTTTAACCAATCTTATCTGGAAAATAGCATTTCTTTATAAAATTGTTTTTCCACCAATGAATATTTAAGAAAATTCTTTAAAAAAATAATAAAGTTCCACTTCAATCAAAGAGTGATTTCACGCCAATCAAAAATGTGTATAGAACTGTCTTAATTTTAATTGAGGGAGACATTTAAAAAAATTGATTATAAAATTGGCTTAGATCTGTAACTTACAAATAATATATAAAAAAATATTTTACAAAATAACAACTAACCAATAATACATAAATGTAAAAAATTATCCGGATAGCTTAGATGCTCAGACATCCATTGTAGAGGTGTATCTAACGGTGGGCTTACGCCATGTGTTCGTACTGTTACTAGAAAAAGAGTAATTAAATCAATTAACTTTAATTCGACAATATTTTTATTAGGTATATAGTGGGCGAGGTTTCGACTGTTGTCGATTTTATACTTAACAATAGGGTATTATCGTTAGTCAAAAATAAATTATGAAATTTGAAAAAAGTTAAAATTTATGTAAAAATATACTTAAATATTCTGATTTCGAGTCATAAAAGCACATTTTTCTTTTAAAATATTGAAATTAAAAATAGTAATTTTTAAACTGTATATCACGGGACCTAAAACGCGGGTAAGCCCTGCTGTGATTTCATAGCGGTATGAGTAATAGACCATCAGTTAGTTTAGTGTAAACAGCTGGGTATAATATATACATAGATAATAAGTATTTATATTTGTTATAATCAGATGTCTATGATAGTCAAACTTATTTGTGTTATTTCGTATAGTGATACCGATATTACATCATCAAATTGAATGCCCGCGTTTTTGACAGTTTAAAAAAGGTTTAAAATTTAATTTAAGTTTTTGGCAAGAAAGCGAGTGTATTTCCGAAATAAATTTTTGGTGGCTTTTTATTAGCAAAATCAACATTTTGAAGTACTTTTTCAAAAATAGTGGAATACCCTATAATTCAGTCAAATTTAACATGAAAAGTGAACGCTATATCAAATCAGATTTTTTTTTTTAAATATATATTGTTTGTAATGTAAAGGCAATGTTAAATCAAAGTTATCAACATTGACAGTCGACCGAATCATTCTCAAAAATAAAATTTTTTTAAAACTTTATTTCGGTGAGAGTCAATTGAGAGAAAGGGAGGTGTCCATGGAAATATTAGGTCTTCTGAAACTTGAATGGTGTGAATACAATTTTTTTAAATTGCTAAATTACTTTAACAAAGAAATACATGTGTAAACAAATCGATAAAAAAATCGAAAAATCTGCATCAATTTAGAGACTGAGTTTATTTTAATCAAACTTTGCCCTCTTTGATGGACCTGGTTGGTTCAAGACGTCGTCTTTTGATATTTTCTGTGGGGGGGGGGGGGTTTCAATCGGGTACCGCAAATACTTCGTTTACTCCAGCATTGCTTGGCTTATCATCTGTGGATAAATAATCGTGTAGCTTGAAAAATTGATTAGATTTTAGAAAAGCTGTAACTTCGAAACTATCGGTCCTATAAAAACTGTTCTGGTATCAAATTGTTGCAAACTCAAACCATTTGAGCAATAATGTAAAACCAGTCCTTCCAGTCAAAATCGACGAAAACTGAAATAAGGTTGAATTTTTTTGTGAGAATGAACCGGTTGTCTGCCGTGATTGACAGACCGAAGAAATACCTGATTTGATAAAGCGTTCAATGTTTAACTTGACTGAATTTTAGAAAAACCCACTTATTGTAATAGATTATAAAAGTTTCTGATTATTAATAATTCATTCTTTTGAGTTAAAATAAATAAAATAAAATATAATGAAAATATTTACTGTCTTCTTTATCCGGGTACATTTCTTTTAATAAATCACCCAAAGTTTTCCGTTGTCCTTGATCATTGACTGGTTTCACAAGTTTCTGCCGATAACTATCATCTTTATATAATCTAAATGGAATGTGTTTAAAATGATCTTGTTCGCCAGAGGCTTCCATTAGTTTACGATTTACAGCCCAAAATTGATCAAATTTATCTGTGTTAAGTACAAATATCTAAATTAATTTATTACAATCAGCAAAAAAAAAATATTTATTAGAAACACAGAAAATGGGATGTAAATTATAATCGAACCTTATTGTTTTAAAGGAACGTTTAAATATTAAATGTCTTGGAATTTTACAATTGAATCGCGATTGCCAGATTGAAAAATAAAAAATATTAATGAATTTTGATAAGCTTTGGTGTAAAATACTAAGTATTTATGAATCAGTGAAAAAATTTAATCTCTCTTCAAAATATGGGATTTTCCAAAGAACGTAATTTCCAAAATTAAGGGAAAAAATTAAATTCCGCATACACAGCGGCTTTTCTTCGTCAGTCTCTTTTCATATTTAGCTTAGTTTGTTTTTTAAATAATTTTAAACGGTTTAAGGAATTCGACTATATTTTATACCTTATGACAATATGCCTTGAGAGAATTTAAATTTATAAGATATTCAGAACTTTTTCCAAAGCTTTAATCTATAATCTATTCAATTAAAAAAATATATCGAAAAAACAAACCATTATGTAAGCCCATCCACAATTGATTATGATCCTTTTTTTGCATTCCACTAACAATTTGTCCTCGATGTTTCAGTACATCTGCCTCTTTTATACAACACATAAAATGTGCCTCAACAACTTCCCTAAAATCAAGTTGACAGAATAAATCTTAATTCGAAACCTTTTAAGAACCTTTTCTTTTGAATAATTTCCTTTTTTCTAGTGAAAAAAACTTATTTTTCAAATTATTATAATTTTAAATATGAGTTTGGATAAATTTGACAAAACAAAACTAGAGCCTAATGATTTTACTTTTACTTTGTTATAAACATGGTGTTAATTGCGAGGGCTTTAAGCCCAAAATAAAAGCCCAAATAGGGAATATTCATGTATTTTTTTATATTTTTAATTCATTGTTTACACCGTTATAACTAAGTAAAAAATATAAATACTGCTTAAAAATGCTGTATTTAAGTGTAGAAAAATATTTAAAATACAATATAATTTTGAGATATTTAAACGCAGTTATTCTCATTATTATTAAGTTTTCTAATAAAAAGCCGTAGAATAGTATAATTTAATGAAATACCATATAAAATGTAAGTAATATCATACAGTATGTCAAAAAATTTGACAAGCCCGTACTTTGATGTCACGTCCGCATAAAAATTTGATTTCCGTTTTAGAAATTTTTAATTGTCCTCACTGAATTTGTACATTTATTAATTAATTTTAAGTAATTAAAAACATATTAATTACTAAAATAATGGTTTAGTTAAAATGTCCAGTCATTAAAGTTACGGAAGAAAAATATTTGAACCAAATTTAATTTTCATGAATATTCCCTATTAAGTAAGTCGAAAGTTGCTGTAAGCCACATTAGGTTGCTTTTTTGATTTTTGGTACTGGAATTTAAATACATGCATACGAAATATTACAAAAAAAATTTTTTCCCCTCTGGGTTATCGTCACAATGATCACAAAAATAATCCGCTACAAATTTGTAAACGAATCAGTGGATTCTGTTTTACAAAAAGCATTTTTCACAAAAATTTTGATGATGGAAATGGTTCAAGATTCAAAGGATAAAAACTTTGAAAATTTAAATCTTCGTACTTGTTAGGGCATCGCATTAAAACATTATCTGGAAATTTATCAAAATGTACAATTATTTGCCAAGGTAATTGAACATCAGACGCCATATGTAAATCAAACAAGACACCAATTGGATAATGCCATTTTAATGGTAAACCATTGTATTCTAGCCACATTTCGAGATCATTTTTCTCTGGATCAATAAATCGTATGAAATGTTTTCGAACCTACAAAAAAAAAATTGCAATAGTAGTGATGTAGTAACGAAATTTTATACCTAACAATAAATCTCGAGAAAATGGACGTTTGGGTTTGATTGTATAGTAGAGCTATTCGCACACAATCGTGTGTCCAGATTGTCTCAAATTGAATTAGATTGTTCAAATTTTCTAATCTGGGTCTGTGGTAATTATCCTAATACGACTAATACTATACTTTACGGCTAAAATCTCTAACCAGAACAGAATTACCACTTTTAAATTTAGGTACCAACTTCTAAAACTTTTCAAAATAAGACAATATTTAGCTAGAAAGACTCACTATAAACTCTCGGGATATTGTTAGGTAAAGTATAAAGTTATTTCGGATTATTAATTTAAACAAATACTCGTACCTTATCAGTAACTAATGGAAAATAACTTAATCTAGGTACCATTAAATAAAATGGATCGGGTTGTTGAAGTTCGAACACTTCATCGGAAAATAATTGAAAACATACAGGAATTTTTCCTTCCCATATTTCTCGTAATATTTCACGATCATTTGCCATATTTATTATAGACTAAACGACATTTAATGATACAGTGTAATTAATTTTTTTATTATTCTTTGTTTGGCAATTAAAGATTCGTTTTTAATTTGGTTTTAATCAAATGTAATCAATAATAACTTTATTTACAGCGGTTATGTCTTAAAAATATCAATTTCATGTGCGAATCTTTTATGTCAAAATGAAATGTCAAACTTATTATCAAAAACTGTGGACATCTAGCAACTTTTAATTGTACTATTAATTTTATAAACTGTTAACACTAAAAAATGTCTTCAATTCAAATATTATTAATTATTTTTTTGTACAGAACATGTCATAATAATAGGGTAGGGCAAATAAAAGGCGAGAAGGGTTTGTAGTTATGGCTGGCGTTTTTAGAAACTCGAATATTTACTTTTAGGCAAACCTCGATATTTACCTTTGGGCAAACCTAATGGCTCTCTCCTAACTAACATCTGCCATTGATAAAATCATTTAATTAGCAAATATACGAAGGAAAACACCTCAGATTTTAAAATAAATTCTCCCGTCCGAATTTTCAACGGGATAATTATGAAAAAAACAGTAGTTTTTAATTAGTATGTATGGGACTAAATTTATTATACTCATTTCAAATATACATGGTATAAAAAGATTATTTGAAAAACCATTGTTTTAATTTTTTTCTGTATACGTTAATTATGCTAAAATGATTATTTTATAATGCTATTGTCAATTCTTTGAGATGCATAGGCATTAGGGCGCATACCACACACCATAAATATACCTACCTACCATACATGATACATGTATATGAAAGGCGTCACTTAATTCTTTCGTTGCTGGGGGCATATTTTGAAATTCAATTATTAAATATATATTGTATTGGATGTCCCATCTTTTATTTTTTCAAATTTTTTTCTCACAGACATTATGCTAGTCAAAAACCCATATTAACTTTATATTTGGTATTCGTTTGTCCGCCTGTCCGTGAACACGATAGCTCGAAAACAAAAAAAAGATATTCAGTAAAAGTGAGTTTGATATATCGAAAATGCTCCGAGATATCCCCTTCCGTACACGTTTTTTGAAGAAATCTCAAAAACTACACGTACATTCCTCAAATGAACCAGTTTTTTTTATATTTTTTGCGTCAAAATTACTCTAGAGCTGCCATTCCCAAGGTGATCTACATCAATTCCTTGGGATCGATTTCAAGGCGAATCGGGTTTACAGTATAGTGAAATTAAGAAGAGGATTTGTGAGAATAGAAAGGTGTCTACAGTAGCGAAAATAAGGGATTTATGAGAAAAAATTATTCGACAAGCATACACGCACCTCGTAATAAGAGGCACCGCGGACCCAGCGCAGAAAAATTTTTGGGTTAGAAGACCCAAAAATAGTACTAATTACTTAAAAAGTTGAATTCATTACTTTTTGAAAAATTCATTTTTAGTATATGGAAAAAGTACTTTTTTAAGAATTTTTTTCAAGAAAAGATAAAAATTTTTCATATGTTAGCCTTTTATTTCTCAATTTTTGGCCCACATTAGAATACATACTAGTATACTTTTCATTCCTTTCCGAGGAAAATGAGAAAGTGGTAAATATGTGGCACTTATATTATTTATCAACATACTACGATCTAACAGGCAACTAGATCGACTATTCTTCATTGTTGCAGTCCTTTAAAAACATGTAGGTATAGTAGCTAAATTATAATAAATGATGGCACATCCTGTATCAAAGAAATAATTTCAAAAACGTAAAATGCAATAAAACGGAAAGAGAGAGGTCACATTTCTGTTGAATAAGCAGGTATTCCCAAAAACCACGTAGGTCTTTGTATGGGGTCTGTTATAATAAATTTATAGTTGGCCATCAAATTATTTGCGGTCGTTATTCAACACGCTATGACATAATGATGGCCTTTTATTCTGTTGGACGATATTCTTATGTATATATATTTTTTTAAGAATTTATATTAAAAAAATATATTTCAAAAAGACGACACAGAAGTGTCAAACTTTCAGGATTTTTATTCACAGCTAAATAGTTGTATTGTGACTTGTGAAGATTGCTGCCCTCAATTTATTTTTTAAAACAAAACAAAAAAAAAACGGGTTTTTAGTGATTTTTGGATACATAATTTATTGATTTGACTCAATTTTGATTAATTATTAAGGGTATGTTTTGAATTATTTTTTTTTAAATTTCTTTTGTTTAGGTCCACAATCACATAGAACATAGCTCTTGGGGAACTTTATTAATTGTGCGATGAACAATTTAGTTAATGAGTCATTACTAATGATGGTTATTTTCGATAATGGAAAGAAGTAAAAATATTTTAACCGAATTATTTGTAGTGTTAATTTCACAAATATAAATAAATCAAAATTGCAAAGAAACTACGTAATATTATAATGAATAAAGTATTAAATGCACAAAAAGGGCAATTATATAATAAAATTGAGCGTACGATAATAATAGCGACTAGTTTAAAAATCGGGATTTCCCTATTTTAATCTATGATCAAGGAGTATGGAAATACTTCTTTTAATCACAATTTTCCTGGTATAAAACCATATTATTTTTTCATATAATATAAAAGTTGTAAAATGATAATTATTTACTAAAATTAAATTTTGAATTTCAATTAATATAACAACAAAGTTATGGCTATCATTTATAATTTATCGATTCGTTATAAATGGGACAATTACCGTCTCGATCAAGGACGTATCGAGACCAATCAACTAAGGTACACTTGGCAATCTAAATTCTGACCATTCTGGGCGTTAATAAAATTTAAATAATTTTTTCTAATTTAAGACTAAAAATTAATTTTACATTTAATTTTTGTTTTTAATAAATATAATAAATACAAGTGATAATAAACAATTGACTGAGTTAATTGTTGAAATACTTTATTTAGATAGTGTTGAATATCAGTGCTTGGATTATTTTAAGTTAAAAAAATAAGTAAAAAGATTTACGTAGGATATGAAATGGAAGCCATTTTGAAAAATAATTTCCCGAAAATTGACATCTTTGATCACTTTAATATTATCGGATAGATTTAGTATGAAAATAGAATGAACAGACCCACTTTTGGAATTTATCTGCAAATTTTCAACTCCCTCTTCTTTGGTTTTTGGAGGAAATAAAAACCAAAGTTTTGTCCTAATTTGCGGGAAAATGTTTCAAACAAAAGTTGTTTATTTTTTATAAGGGACATTTTTAACATTTAAACTTTTGTTCTATCTCGTACGGTTCACAAGATGGCCTACTGATATCAGATCCAATTGACGTGTGTTATTCATTTGCGAACTCAAACTCACTTTTTACGTCATGAGCACTCTATAAGAACTTCAGTTCGATAATTCTTTTCATTTTTGAGTTATTATTCTCACGAGCAGACAGGTTGACAAACGGAAATGGGCTAATTAGGTGATTTTATGAACACCTTGGGACTAAACTAAATATACTCTGATGTATTTCATTTATGGGATAAACAAATTTTTGATAACCAAGCTTTTATTATTTTTGTATTGGTTAGGCAACTGTATATACTTTGGTGCTATTCATAAGGTATTCATTATAGAAGATAACATTCATTTACGGGTGAAGGCATACCATATTCAAAATGTTCTTAAAACAAACAAATAAAAATGATTAAAATAATCTAAAATTTATTTCTAGGATTAAACCAGTGTTTCTAAACTGATAAATTTCTTTTCAAAATTATCTTTTTTTAATTTAATATTGATTGTAATTGATTAGTTTAACAATATAAAAACCAGGAAGTAAAAAAATATGTCATGTAATTAAAAATTTTTTGAAGTGTTGGCGGTCTAGTTGAAAATATTTGGCTCAATATAAATGACAAAGAGTTTCAAGTGAATTGAAAACTTTGAAAACCTAAATACGAAGACTTCTGCGATTCTGAAAATGTTATGAGAATTTTAATCTTGGCTAGGATATTGATAAAAATATTTCGAAAAATTATGAAAATCTTAAAAATCTTCTTAAAAAATTTTTTTCTGCTTTATAAATTCTTCAATAGAATTCTGAGAAAATATTTATATATCAGAATTCTGACCCGGTATCTAAAATATGCCATTTTGTTCACACATACGATGTCAAGAATAAAGTTGTACAATTTTAGATCCCTGATTTGAAACGTAGAAGTTATTAATTTCATTTTTTATAATTTCTTAATTATTTAAAAATTTAAACAATAGACAAGTTTGTCGATAAATTCTGTGTTAGGTATTTCGAAATATTTATTTAGTTTTATGTATTTTCCTTTGTTAATTCTAAAGGGTCTGAATTTTTATACCTAGGGATAATATGCGACAATATGATTTTATTCTATTAGATCGATTTACAGTCAAATTACATAAAATACAATTTCGCAATGTAACCAGGAAGTAGGAAGTTTTAATTTAGAAAAAAAAGTGCCATAATTCTGACCGAGTGACAGGGTTAATAGCCACTGTAAATATCTTGACTGACTTTGATAACAAAGTACACAAATTAAACGCAGTTTTATCAGTAAAAAGATTAATTTTTATTTTATTTTTTTTTTTGTGTGGAATTATTTATAAACATATTTTTAAAATTTTATTTAATCAATTCAGTAGTTTTTTTTTTCTTTTTGGATTAAAATGAAAATTGATAACCTTTTTTTTTTTTGATTTTTTTTACAACTTATATATAATTATTGCAATTAAAACTTAAATGAATGTTTTGATTGCTTAATTACTTTTTATTGGTCTAAATAATGTCCGGATTAGTTCGTGGCAAGGATAATTTTTTTCAATCAAAATATGTTAAATAATATTGAATTTTATTTATTACCTTGTTATAAAAAATTAGTTTCGATTGTAGCCCATTGATATTGTAAGCAAATCATTTTTCACTCAGCCCTAATTATCGCATCAGTTTGATTGACTGCGATATACAAATATTTAAATCTGATAATAAGGTAATAAATTATGATGCGTGTAGCATCTACCAGAATTTCATAGCGAAATTCGATAATACGTCACGAATCTTCTATAAATATATAGGAGACTTTCTATAGATATAGATAGTCACTCATCACGATATCTCTGGAACTATAAGACCTAGAGACTTGAAATTTGGCAGGAATATTCCTTTTGCCAAGTAGAGGTCAGCTAAGAACGGATTTTACGAAATTCCACCCACAAGGGGGGTTGCGGGGGTGTTCATGAATAAAAAATTCATATTTTTCAATTATGGCTTTTAATAGTTCAAAACTTGGTCAGAATGTTTTAAATTACATTTAGAAATTTTTTTAACCTTCGGAGGGTAGAAAGGTGTAGCGAGAAAGTGGGAAGGAAATATCGAATATTTACAAATATACCTAAGTGGGGTATCAAATAAAAGAGCATGACGTTTACATTACAAAACTGTTATCCAACGCAAGGAAATGTGGAGGGAGGGGTGCAAGTGGGGATGTTGCCCAGCAAAGCGGGTAGTTCCCAGCTAGTAGATTATAAATTTGAGCCATAATGATAATGAAGGTAATGGAAAGAAACATATATGGTAATATATGTTTCTTTCTTTATGTTTGGTGGTATAATAAAAATAATTTTTATTCTTTCGTAAAAATTATTTATTTGCGACACAGTTGTTTCGAGACCACAGTCATGGTAAAATTATGAAATATCCAATTGCCACAAAAAAATAACACTAGTCAACACAAATTTTGTCCCAGAGTTTTTGACTGGATTTTGACATGCTAAATACGAAGTTGAGCGCAAACTTGCTTCAACACGTTACGTTTTCGAGAGATTCGCCTTTAATATGGAGAAAACTTGTTTTCCCTCTAAATTGAATATCATGTAAATAATTTTTTTTCACAAAAAAATTTACGCCAAATTTACAAATTTTACCAAAATATTTTTCCAGGAAATAGAATAAATAGATAATATACAAATCTATAAGTAGAATTAATTAATTGTACCTAAATATTTATATTAGTAGTAATACAATGCATATTTTAATTTTTAATTATAATAAAAATCATATGATTTCTCGAAAAGCAATAAAGATATTGGAAAAATTCAAAAAGTATTTTAAAGGGAGAGGGAAGAAAAATGAAGGTTTCCAATTTCAATATGAGAAAAACATTATCTAGTAATATTACAAAATTTTAAATATATTAACCGAAAAACGGATTTTTCCCATTTTTAGATAAAATATTTCAAATCCATTATGCATTAGACAAATTCTGAATTCGAATTCAGCACCCTAAAAACTATAAGGAATGTTCTATCGAATCAAATTATAAAAAAATTAAATCAAATTTTACGAAACAATAATAATTTTAAGAAAAATTGAAAATTGTTTTTTATTTTACGTTTAAAATGGATTTTCATCAAGTATCGATCCAATCAATACCAAATATATAGTTTAAAGAAGATATTCTTAAAAAATATAGTTTTTAAGAAATTAACAAAACAGGCAATCATCAGGCAATATTAAAATTTAAACTAAAAATTACAAAATATTGAATTGTTATTAAAAAACCTAAAAATAAAATTTATATTAAAAAACTTTTAAAATTGACAGGCATATTCGTCTTGATTTGAGAACAATAACAAAAATTTCTCTCCATTGTCACATCGATATCTTAGCGAGGAATTTTTTTTTAAATTGTACTAAATGCACTGAATGTACTAAAAATCTCTTATGATACACGTTAACACGTTATACACGTAATATTGCAATTATAAAACATTGTTCACTTTTCCAAGTTTTTATCGCAATCAATAAGTTGGCTGCTTAAGATTAAACAAATATTTTATGTAACTCCTGATATTATGCACCAAATGCATTAATAATCCCAAGTATCAAGCGCGGGTTTAGGGGGGCGTGGAAGTCATGATCCCCCAAAACTCAATTTTTGCCAATACTTTTTTAGGACTGGAACTAGCAGTATAAATGTGATGTGAACAAGTTTTCAAGAAAAGGGCCCTTATACGAAAAAAGAGTCGCAGGTAGATTCACGAAGACTATAAATAAGGAAAAGCAAATTTTCGTTCAAAAGAGTCCAATACTGTCTTTTTTTCCAAGGTCCTAATAAGTTTCGCCCGAATATTTAATTTTTTTAGACTGCGGTATCATTTTTCGCCTTCACAAATCCCTCAAATTTGATTTTTTTAATTTTAAAATTATATTCTAAACTTAACAACTATAAATTTTACCTGTCCACCATCCTGCTCCTCTCTGGTCAATTGGCTGGCGACGCCCTTTCATGATAATAAAAAGAAGAATTTTAAGCTCCGTTCCGAAATAATTGCGAAATTTGAATGATCTTGGTTTGGTTTTTTTCGTTTGGGAACAATTTGGAAATAAACCTCTATCCATGCTTACAGACCAACGGTTAAGTGGAATGTTTGAGTATTTTTCCCCAACAAGCGGCTAGATGTCTTAGTATATAAAATTTCCACGAAATTTATTGCCTTTTTATGAAACTTTATTCAAGGAATGTCAACAGGGTTTATAGGCGTTTAATACTAAATACCAGAACTATTTGGCTTCTGACGGTACTTATTCGTATCACCGAATTTAATCATCATTTAACCCCTTTCCCCCAATTGTGTACGCAATTTTCTTTAACAATAAGTATGAAATGTTTTATGCATACTAGCTTCGGTTGCCTGGAAAAATAGGAAATCAGTACGTATGAGTATCGTCGAGAGCTAAAGGGTTAAAGGCTGTACTGTATATTCTCAAAAATACATGCAAAATTATGATATCCAGTCCAGTTCCTTTGTTGTAATAATTTTCATTTTGGCTTAAACAATGTTGCAATATTTAGATTGGGTTTTTTTTGTTTGATTATGTAAATTTTATAAGTATATTATTATCAATTTTAAAGCAAATTATAGACAACTCGTGGCTATAAAAATAGATTTCATCATTTTTGCAAATAAAACTTGTTACTAATAGACTTTACTTAAATCACGTGACAAAATTTCACACAAAAGATCAAAAACTTTTTAATCATTAGCATTTTTTTTATCCTTTTTCTTACGTGATCTAGGAATTAGTCGAGAGACAGTATATTAGCTTTTTCATATTAACTAATTTTCGGAATAATTAGTCAAAAAAGACTGGATTAATTTTTCCGCCAATTTAGCATTGCGAGTGAAATATTGTATCTTTTCCGTAGCGTTTTTATTGAGTATCAAGCAGACCCGGATTTACACAAAGTGTCACCCTTGGACAATGGCAAAAAATGTTGCCCGAAGTCTCTACAGCTAGTTCTGAAATAATAAAATACATTTACAATTTGAACTGAAGAAAAAAACAAGTGAAAACAAACAATTAAATGAGTTAATTGTTGAAATACCATTCATAGACAGTGTTGATTACTCTATCACATTACACGTATACCTATGCATGTCACACATACATAACTGATATTCCCAATAATTATTTGCGCCGCCACGGGTAAACAGTGATGTTTAAGAAAAAATGTTTCAAACAAAAGTTGGTTATTTTTTTATGAGGAATATTTTTTACATTTAAATTTTTGTTCTGTCTCTAACGGCTTACAAGATGGGTCCTACGTACCCAAGACCCAATTGACCTATGTTGCTAATTTACGAACTCGACCTCACTTTTTATGTCCTGAGTACGCTGTAAAAATTTCAACTTGATATCTTTTTCGTTTTTGGATTATCGTGTTGGCAGACAGACGGATAGACAACCGAAAATGGACTAATTAGGTCATTTTATAAAGGCCTATACCAAAATTTTGTTCATAGCATCAATATTTTTAAGCGTTACAAACTTGGGACTAAACTGAGTATACTTTGCATATTAAATATAAGCATGGTATAATTACACGCAAATCTGTTTTATCGGTGCTATATGCTTAACAATTCGTCATTATTTGTGAAATTCAAAAGTATAAAATTTTTTCAACATCTTTAACAATTGTCGTCATGTCTAAGATCAAATTCACATATATTTTGACCTTTCGATCAATATGCCGCCCCAAAATTTGGCGCCTAGGCAGCAAGATTAATTTACTTTTTATATCCTGAAATATATATCAAGGTATTTATACTTATTTTAGTCCCAAGTTTGTAAAGGTTAGAAATATTGATGATACGAACAAAATTTTGTTCTTAAAATCACCTTATCACTCCATTTCCGTCTATCAGCAAGATAATTCAAAATTTTTTCAACATCTTCAACATTTTTCGTCATGTCTAAAATCAAATTCGCGTATACGGAAAAATATATTTACTTTTTGATCAATTTACCGCCCCCAAAATACCTAAAATTTTAATTCACCTCTGATAACTTTTTGGGTAGCTTGAACATTGCACGGTCAGATTTTATTTATATGAAAGATGGCATACCTCTTCAAGCCACCATTTGCAGACGTTAATTGGCCGACCTATTGGTATGTATTATTAGGTAATACAAGAAGTCCAGCTCACGATCAAAATTTGGTACTTTGCTTGAGACTCTTGAAAAAATAAAAATAGCTTAATAACATTCTTTAAAATATAAAATGAATAAAATAATTTTTCTTATTATTTTAAACCTCCAAAAACAGGGGTGTTATAAGTGGCTATATTATCCAATATTTTGAATATACTACTTTGTGAACAACCCACCGTAAAAGTTTAAGCCTCACTTTGACCCGAATAGACTTCCTCTCCTTAAGGCAGTATAATACCGTCTAACGTTTAAAAAAACTTAGAACGCGCGTTAGAATGTAAATATCCATTTAATATTCATGTTTTTGTAAACGTACAATAACTGCCAGTCATTTGAAAGGATTCTTATAGTATTTTAGACTTTCACTTTTCCTCTCAGGGTAATTTTATGATATTCAAAATGACTGGGCAATTTAAAAATTATATCAAACACTTAACTGAGATGTGATTTATATTATGATGGCCAGTCAAACGCTAGAGATACGAGAACTTTTCTTGTATATACATGAATTGGGGCGATTATACTCATTTTGCATGTTATGAGTCAAATCAAAACATAGTATAAAACAAAATCGCTTCCATCTGTCTGTTCTTAATCCCTATTTATGCTTAGATCTTCAAAAATACAAAACGGATTTTGATGCGGTTTTTTAGTAGATAGAGTGATTCAAGAGGAAGGTTTTTAATGTTAAATATATAAATAAATATAGTAGAGTAAGCGGTTGAAATAGGGGTTGAAAGGTATACAACCAGCTTCAAGGATTATTTTTATCTATTTTTAACCTTTGGAGGATGGAATTTGGATTAGGTTGTATCAAGAGACTAAAATATCAGTATTGCCATAATCAAATACAAATTCATTTTTTAAAAATAAAATTTTTCGAGCCTTCGCTTAATTTTTGAGATATTGATAATTGGTTTTAAATTTCGACTTTCTTTGAATAGAAATCGAAGCTACGATCAAAGAATGATAGATCCACAACAGTTAATCTTACGACATTTAACCTACATAAAAATTGACCCATATAGGGGTCCTTTTCTGAGTGTGTTTAGTGATGAAATTCGACCTTGAGTGCATGTGAGTCCTTTTCATAAAGGGTCATTCACGTGATAAAAATACAGAATCAGCCGAACGTGTAACTAGACACGTGTTTTAGTCATATTGACGTAACGGACATTTGACACAACAATAATATCAATTAAAATAAAATGAAGACTCATTTATTTCAAGAAAATTTCAATGTAAAACTTGTTATTGATTGAACACAAGCAAAGAGCAAAATATTAAAAAAAAACTCGTGAACAGAAGAGCTCTATGACTAAAGTCATATCTCCCCCCGTTTAATGATACTCACTGTTATCCTTTTTATTGAAATGGGATTTTTCCGATCTTTGTATTTTGTCGAAAACCTGAAATGTCTTCATCTTGAAATGCAAACTATTTAAGGACGTACGTTCACGGAGTTCACAATATAAAATTTAAAATGATTTAAGAAAAACAATTAAATTTGTACTTTAGCGACTTTTTTAAAAATGCTTCTAGAAGAAAAACCAAATTAAAGCATTTTTTACGTAGATTACGAATTTGTTGTCGGAGCTGCCTAAAATTAGCGAGAAGCAAATATGTGTTAGACTCCTTCAAAATAACACAAATTGTTTCTGGGTGTCATAAAACGGATTTATAATACAGTCAAAACCTTCCCCGTTGACCTTCGATACAATGCTTAAGTCTATATTATACGGGGAAATATGACTATCAATTTTATTAAAATAAAATATTATCAAAAAATTATAAAATTACTGATAATTATAGAGTAAGAGCCAGCGCCTGCCAGACACACATTAAAGTATAAAAGCTGAAATTTTTTTTGCGTATTCTCACTGGTGTAGGGACCAATCTTTGGGGGCTACAAACCTTGACTAACGGTTCCTTCGGTAGGTAGCAGGTAATCAGGGGCGCAGTACCCGAGCTCGCTCACGTTAAAGTATAAAAGCTGAAATTCACACAGAGTGTTCAAATGACCATTTTAAGTCAATATTGAAAAAGACATATCAATCCATCCAACTAACATTAGAAGACATATCGGTCAAATATTCAATAAGTAAATCGTCATAGTTGTATAAGCCATAAACGGTTAGTGATACAAAAAAAATTAGTTTACAAAAAAGTAGGTAATTTAATTATCTACAATAAAAGTTATTACCATTTTTGGTCTAAAGCGCACGGTTATGGAGATATAGCCTAAAACGGTTTTTCTTAAAATGGAGGCACTTCCCCCGCTTATTTTTGTAAGGATTTTGTGCTTATACATTCAGTACGTGATACTGAACATATTTAAATAATAAAATAACTCTTGCAGTGAAATAAGTTCATAATCATGGAAGAATTGTGTATTTTTGCATTTGACCTTCTACCACGTCTGGGGGAGTGTTAACCCCTTCGGATTGATCTGTCTTTTTCAATATTGACTTAAAATGGTCATTTGAACACTCTGTGTGAATTTCAGCTTTTATACTTTAACGTGAGAGAGCTCGGGTACTGCGCCCCTGATTACCTGCTACCTACCGAAGGAACCGTTAGTCAAGGTTTGTAGCCCCCAAAGATTGGTCCCTACACCAGTGAGAATACGCAAAAAAAAATTCAGCTTTTATACTTTAATGTGTGTCTGGCAGGCGCTGGCTCTTAGTCCATTAAATATAAGTTCAAATATGGGGGTCAAAATGAAAAACTAGTTTATGCAAATGTTTTGAATATTCATTCTATAATATTATTATTTTAATTATATCAATAATATTTTAATAAAATAATTCTTGTAGACCAAACTCAGTCCAAACTCTCTTCATATTGCAGAGAAGGGAATATTTTTGTGAAATAAATAAAATAATTTGATTATTGAACAACGGTCAAACGTAGTGAATCATTTTATGATACAAAAAGACAATCGAATATATTGGAAAAGGAGAGTAATCTGATGCACTAGCCACTATCTGAGATTGAATAATCTACTTATAATATACATGAGGACATTATGGTTTTTCTGTTACGCGTTTTTGGATCCTTATTACTCTATATTATCCAAATGTACGAAAATCTGGTTCATTTTGCGAAATGACAAGCATTTGAGTTATTGGTTGAAGAAACCGCTCCGGAATATCACCCCTGTAAACGATTTTAGTTGATATCTCAAAAACTATACATCAAATAGGCGTATTTTTTATTTTCTGGGTCAGTAAATTCAATTTAGAAAATATCAATTTTATCCAAATCAGAAACAAAAAATATTCCCCCGATTTTTGAATTTTTGGGTCCTAATTCCCCTATTTAATCCAAAGACACGATAATCTAATTAATTATTCATCCAGGATACCATCCCTGGAGACATTGCCAACCATCAAATGGGCCCCATTGAAAATGATTTTTTTATTTGAAAATAAGCTCTATAGGTATATATGGCAATTTTCACCCAAAAAATACAAAAATTGAGTCTATTAACGATAAGGTGAGTAGTTTTTGAGATATCGCCTAAATTCTTCAAAGCAGTTTTTATTTCGAAGGCATTTTTCATAAATTTCGAAAAATACTCATATCTAATCGTCTAACGAACTAGATGTATTTATTTTTCGAGTCCTAACCTATCCTCATATAATCCAAATACATGAATTATAACATTGGATGTAACAAGAATGGAAATTGTGATTCACCTGAGAATAGATGAGGTGAATTAGAAATTGAATATTTTCGAAATTGGGAAAAAAGGCTACATAATTTTCATGCCAAACCCTGTATATATGTATACATCAAAGTATACTAATTTTAGTCCCAAGTTTGAAACGCTTAGAAATATTGATGATACGAACAAAATTTTGGTAGAGGTGTTCATAAAATCACCTAATTAGTCCATTTTCAATTATTCTCCTGTCCGCCCGGCATCACGATAATTCAAAAACGAAAGGAGATATCGAGCTTCAATTTTTATAGCGTGCTCAAGACATAAAAAGTGAGTTTGAGTTCGTAAATGAGCAAAATAGGTCAATTGGGTCTTGGGTCCATACAAACTATCTTGTAAATCGTTAGAGGTAAAACAAAAGTTTAAATTAAAAAATGTTCCTTAAACCGCGAGGACGCAAACTGGGACAAAATTTTGGTGTCAAATTTCTCCGAAACTTGCTTCGAGTTGAAAAATTGCAGGTAACTTCAACTGGTGATCTTGTGAAAAATTCATGTAAAAAGGAAAAAAAATCTAGAAAATTTTCGTAAACAAAAACAAATGCAGCCGAAAGGCACCCATAATTGTGTTGGTTTTTAAAACTATTCAATAATGCAAGTACTGACATTCAACACTTTCTATAAAGGGTATTTCAACAATTAACTTAGTCAATTGTTTGTTTTCTTTTGTTTAAAAATAATTTAAACGATTATTGTATACGACATCCTAAAAATTAAATATAAAATATTTATATAAGAAATTAATCTTAAATGTTATATTTAAGAAGATTAATATTAATTGTGTCAAAGTACATTCTCTGATTCAACTTAGGGGGGCTTCTCTTTTTAACTAACATACACTCCAACTAATTATAATTTTCCTTATCATGTTCAGTATGCATGTTTTCACTAAACTAGTGTCATATCTGCTGGAAATGTTATTACCAATTTTATGCAATGCTTGGGATTTCTTTTAACTGCGGAAAATTATTATCTGCTTAAAGATAAATCATTCTTTATGTATTCCGCTATTTTTCATTCAAAGAGGATTATTTTCCTATAATTCGGTTCAATAAGAAAAGGTTTTTACGTTTTACAAATAATTGTAAAAAGAACTTATGCAATATATCATTCATTCGCGAAATATATTGTAATAGCCATTAGAAAACAATATCACAAAAAAGATAAAAAGATGCATAGAGAGAAAACCGGATATAACGACGAAATTAAAACATTCGAACCAAATCTCTATAAAACCGGTAAACGAAAGTATTGGCTATAGCAATATATCGGGTATAACAACTTGGAACTATTCATTGAAATTGTAAGTAGGCATATCGGCTATAACGACCAACGCAGAATTTTATAACATATACATAATATTTAGATCAACAAAACAGCTTTATCAATACTATTTTGAATCAATAAATTACATTTCGAACCTTGTTTACTGTATTTTAGTCAAAGAATATATCGGTAAAAATATAGTCTCTGATTTTAGTCCTTATTAGCTTGTATAACGGTTATGGCGATCAGAAGTGTAAAATTGAAAAAATTCGGGATAATTTTTGTGTGTTCTCAAATTAAAACTTATACATATTGAAATAGTTAGTTCCTTCTTTAATTTTAGGTATTTATTATTTTTTATTGACTTGAGAGTTGCAACATGCCAACTAGCGAGAATAATTCGTACTTATTAATGAAGTGGGCCCGTTTTCAGTAGTTCCAGTTTAGACTACCAGATGGGAATGATTGTACTTACCATTTTTAAAGGTCAATCAAAATATTTAAATTCAAATCAGATAAATCCCGCCAACAGACGATAATAATTCGTACTAATTAAAAAAAGAAGTGGATCCGTTTTCAATAGTTCCAATTTAAAATACCTTTCAAAACTTACATTTATCAATAAGACATGAAACCATTTTAAAATATGTTGGTCTGTCCAAGGATTTCAAGATGCAAAAGTATCATTAAAAAAAAAAACAAAAAAACACTTTTTTTTTGAGTTGGTAAGCATGATAATGTAATATGATTTTTCTCTTCAAGAGAAAAAATGGAGGGCTCCGAGGAATCACCCGACACTCTCAATTTTGCCACCCCTTATTTTTACCGGTCTCGAATTAATTTCAACGTACCTTCTAAACTTGGCATTTCATAATTCTTTTGGATCTCAGCTATTCAAAAAAGTTTTGCAGATATCCCTGAAAGTGTGCTAAGCACGAAATAACGTAAAATTTCTTAAAAAAGAAAGTTTTGCATTTTTTACAGGAATTACAATTTCGTAATTTTATGTAATGTGATTCATGTATCAAAATCTGCCTTTCGTGAATCAAAAACAAATTTAATAAAAAGCTTGATTTACTCCAAAAAGTATAAAGCAAAATTCGTATTATTTTTGAAGTTATAAATAAAATAAGTTTATAAGTCAAAAATACCAATTTAAGTCTGTTATTTAACGTGTGCAGAGACTATATCAGTAAAAAATATTCTCTGACGTGTGAATGACAATGACTTCTATAAAACTAAAAGCTGAAAAATAGCAACGTCAATAACCGAAAGAAACTGATGAGAAATTATTTTGCTCATTAAATGGTCCAAGAATCGATGCTTAGAAGACGATATTACCAACCAAATATTATTTAGTTTTGTTTCTGTTTTAGACCACTGAAAGCGATGCTAGAATGGGTATAGGAACCAATTCGCACCTTATTTTAGAGCTATCGCTCTCAACGTGTTTTAAACATGTTTTTTTAATCGAACAACAAAAATTTTATTATTCTATTTAATACTTGCGTAATATTATGCAATTTTTGTTTGCCACAAATAATAAAGTCTCTCCAAAAAAAAAAAATTCAGAAAAACGTCGTTTTTTGCCTAAAAAACTGAAACGTTTAAGTTGTTAATCAAGAAGCATGCAGAAGGGAAACAAATTTTAACCTTTGCTATTCAATAAAAACATACGTTTACTTGAAAAGCAATTGCAATTTGACATAATTTTTATAGTAATTGCAATTTGAAAGAAAAAATTTAATTTCTTAAAGTGTGCCACTTGCAATGTTCATATCAATTGGGTTTTTTATATTTTATACTTTATATTATCTATTAGTTTTTTTGTTACAGAGTGTTTCTAGAATGAGTTTTAAAAGAAATCACATTTTGTTTAGAATTAGTTAAAAATGTTTACAGGTTTGTCACCGATAAGACCGAAGGTTCTCTCAAACGAATCTGATAATGTATACGTTCGCAATGACAGCGTTTTTCAATTTTGCATTGTGCTAAAAGAATAATATTTTAAAAATCGCAACTATAACAATATAATTTTGATTCTACTTATTAGAATATTCTGGTTATCAGAATATATTTACGGATCACTCTGTACATGTAATTAATAGAAAAAAAAATAAAATCGAGCAAGCATCTTAACATTTATTTATAACAATGCAAACCCATGTTCAGTATTGTGTTTTTTTTCTGTAAAAAATACCTCCCATGAAGAAATTTTCAACACATGAAGATGTTTTTAATAATTCAAGACAAAATAAATGAAATACCCAACGCACACCAGTAAATAAATTAACTGGAATTATCCACTTTATTTGTAGGGTCAAACTCTGTTTTGAAATTATCGTATGACCTATAGTGACCATATTTACTCAATATCTGGATATTACTAGTCAATATAAAAACTTATCTCTCAAAAACAGATACTTTTAACAGTATAGAGATAGTTCAAATAAGTTATCAAAATTGTTATATATTTTGTTAAGTCAGAAAAGGATAACATTATTATGGGCTATAATCGCATTGTCGTGTATGTTCTATGCCTTCTGGTCAACTAAAAGCATTAGGTTAGGTCAGGTTTAAGGATAATGTCACTTAAACAACATTTTTTACACTTGGAAACATCTGGATTGTCGTAATACCTTCTTTTTCCGCCAGGTTTGGCACTTTCAGTTATTAGACCAGCTTCTTCTTTGGTTGCTAGGATTTTGGTAGGCGTTTGAATTATTGTCATTCACGCTCGTATCATTAACCGGCCCACCCAACAATGAATATAAATGTTGCATTCCTTTTACTGCTGAGTTTCTTTCTCTTAGAGGTGTAAAGGTACTCAATACACGGATTTTTCACTTTTTATGGTAAAAATATTTCGAAAACATTATGTATTAGAAAAATTCTGAAGCTAAATTCGAATTCAGCGCCCCAAAAACTATAAGAATTGTTTTATCGCATCAATGTGACAAAAAAATCAAATTTGTGATATTTTTTCTTAAATTTTTTGGAGACCAGACAATTGTAGTTGCATTGGTAATTTTGAACTTGCCCCCTAGGTTCTCGATTACTTCCAATATCTTTGCATATTCTTATTTATTTGCTTCTAAAAGTTCCAGTCCGGCATGTGATATATTATTCTCAAGATTCTAAGGACAGGCCAGCTTTTATTATAAGATGGAGGCCATTTTTATTAATTTATTTTTTCAAGATTTATTCTACCAGAATAGGGTTTTGTAAGTACATAGTGGTCGCACAATCGCTGATCTGATTTTTAAGACTGCATTTAATTTTTCAAATTTTGGTATTATTTTAATTGTTTTGGATTAAGGTATAACCAAATTTTAGAGCGAGCGTGATTGTATCGTTTTTTAGACGAACGGGTTTCAACAAGTCAAGTTGAATAAAGATACATATAGCTGAGACAATTTTTTTTCATAAAGATAATCGTCTTAAAAATGTAATTTATGAAGTATTATATGAGACAAATATACTTAAACTATTTTAATTTATATGATAAAGACGATTCCATATTGAGGACGTACGTCGCATTACAATTCTATAATTTCCTTTAAGAGCAAGTGTTCTATTAAAACTTTTATCATTATTAAATATTGCATTTAATAAGCTTTTTGGACGAAAGTCTGTCTTCTACTGCTCTCGCAAATTTTTTTTTGCAAACAATTTTTATTGTTGTTTTTCTATTTTGATTGTGAAAAGTGAATTCTATTGTGTTAAAATGGTTTCAATTCATCAATCGAATGATTTAATCCATGGATTTAATCCTTTCCAGTATTCGTATGCACCGCATTTATGGACTGCGAATTACCATCCGTACTATTGGAACAAGTACGCTTATTATGGAACATCCGATCAATTTGAGGATACTAAACTAATGGCGCAAACATCCGCTTCGTTTGATACTCAGGTACTTACCTTCAATTTAATTATCCCCTCTCATTCGAAATGTGGTGACTTATGAGTGCAGTAATTCTAGAAGAATATAGACAAGCGGAAGATTTTTTATATCATCAATCATCTGGGGTCAATATATTTATATTAATGGTTGATTTAATGCACTTTGTATTGTGACGTAATAGGTTTAACATAAATTTTAATTAAGAAAAAATAGAAAAAAAATATATATTGGGTGGCTAGAAATAAATGAAGAATCTTTTGGACATCTAGAAAAATATCATATTTGTAATATTATTAAGTTAAATTTGTAAAATTTAACTATTTCTACGAAAAATATCACTTATCTTTATATACAGGGTGGCGCAAAATGAATGTTATTTATGAATCTTTTTTATTAATTTGATCCATATTGATTATATTAATTTTTAAAAGTGGAAAAATATTTTGGTTTAATCATCACTTTGGACGCTACGAGCCCTCTGGTGGTCTCTTTCAATTTATTTCCTCGAATATTATATATCGGTGTTGCATATGTTAGCCCATTGATACACAACAAAGTAGAATCATTTTCTGCCTTGAACAAGACGGTTTTCCCAAAACTTATAAATTTACAAAAATTTTCCATCTATTGGTTTATTGTTAGCTATGAATTTTCTTGACAAAATACTAAAAACAATTTTTTTTAATCAAACCATAGAAATACTAAAATCGTAGAATTTAAAAAAGTTAATTTTTTCGGTAGCTCAGTTATCTTTATATTCCTGTACAAATTTTTTGAAACTTTTCTTTTCTATTGCAAGCTCGTAAGATTATTCCAAATTCAAAAATCATCTCAAATTTTCAAAAAATAAGTAAAAAATCACTTGAATTTTATCTTTTTACGATGATAAAAAAACAACTTAAAAATTATCAAAAATAAAAAATCACAAAAAATTTTGAGAAAATGTTGTGGTGTTACATAAGAGGAAAATTTTTTGCTGCTTTATCCTTTTTCAAAAAATTGTACACTAATTTCGAGACATTCTGTACCTCACAAGATTTTATGAACACGAACTAAAAATGTGATTTTTGTAGACTTTTAGTGAACTTCTGCTATCAAAAATACGTCAATTGAAATTTAAAAAAACAGATGATAAAGTGGGAAATAAGTTTATACCATAAGGATGCTGTCTTTCAAAATAATGTACATCCGGTTGCAAATATATAATAAGCTTTTCGAAGATATCATTTTCAAGGCGGACATATCCAGTCTCTTTTTTCCCCAATAAACAGACCTGCAATTCTCTGTGTTAACCATAAAAGAAAGCAATCCGTCCCTCGGAGTCTGAATACCTGAAACTACCTCAAAGATTCTTCATAGGTACTAAAGAAATCAAAATCAAATCCCGAATCTTTTATAAGAGGAATCGAGTTTAATTTTTTCTCCTTAATTTTACAGTCGGATAGCGACGGATCTGTGTCATCAAGACGATCAAGTTATGAGTCAATCACTACCATTGATATTGGGTTAATTCAAAAGAAGAGTGTTAACGATGTAAAATGTTGTTGGAAAAATTGTGGCTTGTGGTTTCCAACCCTTGATAAATTAGCCAATCATATAACGAAAAGTCATGCGGCAAGTGGACCTGGAGGATTATTCTTTTGCGGTTGGGAGGGGTGTGTACGAAACATGCGAGGTTTTAATGCTAGGTAAGTTTTAGGAAGACGTAGACCCTAATCCATTTTAACATACATCCTTAAGAATACACTTAACCCCTGCTACAGCAACTTCTTGAATTGTTCACAGGTACAAGATGTTGGTGCATGTACGGACCCATACGAATGAGAAACCACATCAGTGTACTGTATGTGAAAAATCATTTTCTCGAGCGGAAAACTTGAAAATTCATTTTCGTTCGCATAGTGGAGAAAAGCCGTATGTTTGTCCTGTGCCTGGTTGTAACAAGGCGTATTCGAATTCAAGTGATCGTTTTAAGCATACGCGCACACATCAAGTAGATAAGCCGTATATGTGTAAGGTACCTGGATGTTTAAAACGCTACACTGATCCATCAAGTTTACGGAAACATGTGAAAACTTATCGTCATTTCGTGACCGTTGCTGTTGATCCCAATATGGCTATTGTACAAACTAAAGAGGAAGTTGGAAGCGTCATGATGTTTGAAAAGGAAATGGATGATGAGATTCCAACACCAATGACGGCAATTCCTGTAATGACTGAAACTGAATACAATGATGATTTCCCACCGAAAAACGATGAAAACATAAAGAAAGAATTTAAAACGAAAAATAACGCTCAATGTAACTGCCGCCATACTTGCAATTTAGCTAAAAACAATTCAAGCGAAAAGCATTTTATTAGTACATTGTTAAGTTTGAATGATGCTTCTGAAGTAAAATCATGGGACCGATTTTGGGTGCCAACCATTACCCAAAAAGATAATGGCCATCAAGTATTTTATACAAATCCAATTATGGATTTAGATATGCCATTAGACTTAAGTATAAGTAGAGATTAAGGTTTCTTTAGATTTTTAAGCTTTTTATTGTTTTTCTTTTGTTATTCAAACAAACTTTGTAAAGTTTGGGAGATAAATAATTTCATATTTTATTAATCCAATTATGGATTTAGATATGCCATTTACATACAAAGTGGTCAAAGTGTCACGAGTTATTTGATTGTTTACATCGAACTAATTCTAGAGCAGTTTAAAATATTTTTGGATGGTTAAATACTGATTTTTAAGTTCAGACATCTACACCTAAATTTTCAGGCCGCTATAGAATTAACTCGAAATTTAAGTATATTTAAACACCACGTGGATGTATTATACATATTTGTCAAACTAAAAATAGTTTTACTGATTTTTGTGTCGACTTTGATATACGAGCATGCTCTCTGTGAGTGGTATATGACTTTTGCATCACTTTGTATAAAATAGAGATTAAGTTGTAGATTTTTAAGCTTTTTGTTGTTTTGTTATTCAAATAAAACTTTGTGTAGTTTGAAAGATAATAATTAATTTCATGTTTGTTTGTGATATGCTGTTGTTTCTAGACGGTCGGGGGAAAGGGGGCAATGAAATTATGTTTTATCTATGTATTTTTGAATTAATTAGATAAATAATAATAATCAATTTTATAATTAAATTTTATTAATTTTATTATCATTTATGACCATGAGGCAGAGTTACCAATCTTTTTTTTTAAATAAAACTAATTCTAGAATATGATTTTAATAATCTGGATTGAAAATCAAACTAAAATCTTCCGGACCAAAAATAAAAGATTGGAAATATGGCTAATAAGTGATTAGCGTTGTAGAGGTCAGTATGTTATCAAAAAATAAACCCGGAAACTGATTTTAAGATCAACTAAGCCATATGTTTCTAGTTTTGTGAGATCATTTTTAATACTTTGAACAAAAGTTTCAGAATTTAAATAAGTAATTACCTTGACAGATTATTTCCTAGGCTGTGAAGTGTTACATGAGTGAAAATCACATGCTTATGTTGTGAAATTTGCCTTTAGCATAGACCCGGGTCACCACGGGTTTTTTTAATGATAAATATATACATAATTGAAACATCGTGAGTGGCTTACTTTTGACGAGTCTACCAAACTTTTCTCTACGATTATTTTCGAAAAGGCTGCGTTTGCAAATGGGCATGATGACATAATATTTAAGTGATGTATTCATCAATTTAAAAAAAAAACCGTGGTTATACCAAGGTTTATATTAAAGACAAATTTCACAACCTACGGTTTAATATTTAAATTGTTTCTTTGTACCATTACCAATAAAAATTATAATTAATAAATAATCATGTAGTTAAATCAGTCAAAAATTCGAAATAAAACTGTTGACTAATTTTTTAAATTATGACTTCTAGTAATTTCAGACACTATTTTTTTTATACATATTAAATAATGGCACACTCGAATTAAACAAAATTGTTTTGAATTTTGTTTGGTTCTAGACACTCCTCCAACATTTCAAGGTAAAAAAAAAATAAGTCTGATAATTTGTTAACAATATACTTTGTATAGAAAAAAAAGACAAAATTGTTTTGGCATCTATTTAATTCTAGACACTGATAATAATTCAATGTATAAATATGATAACTCTATCAAAAAAACTCCTCCCCCCCGTCTTATTAATAATACTTAAATATTAATCAATAATTATGAAAAAAAATTGATTTGATTTTTATATAATTCTAAACACTCTTCCGTACTTCAATTATTTAAAATTTCTATAAACTAGCCTATCTGTTTCTTTAAATATTTATAAATTTTATATATAAAAAAAAATGAAAAATTGAAATTGTTTTGACTATTCAATAAAAATTATAAACAGGATCTTTTTTACTTTTATTTAATTCTAGACAGTATTTTGTTAATGAAGTGATCACCTAGACCTCGCCTCAATAAAATTTTATTCTATAATTACGAAAACAAACAATAGTTTAGAACCATCTCAAAGTATTCACTCTGGCAATCACAAAATTTTTTTGAGTTTTACTAATTTAGGAACCGGTAGAATCTTTTACAAGATTCGTCAAAATCGGTAACGTATGTACATAGGTCAGTGGAAGGAATATAATTAAGTTTTCAAAAGCAATGTCTGAAGTTTTCGAAGGAAAAACAAGGAGTTTTTCGACAAATTCGGGTTGTCAAATTCAAAAATAAACAACTTAGTTAAACTTAAAAAAGAAAGCTACATTATTAAGAAGTATTACAAGAGAAAAAATTTGAAAAGTGTATTACATTGGCTACACGCAGATATCTATGAACCACGGAAGTAATGGAATCGCGACTTCTGCATATACAAGTTTTTCACAGCTTTCCAAAACAAATAAAAATTCATTTAATTGAAAATTTAACTTTGAATTTTATGAATTTTGATTTTGAAATATTCATGGAAGTAAAAAATGACAATAGAGGAAAGAAATCTATGGTAAAATGAAAATCATTTGAAATAAATCGAATTAATGGGGTTCCCGGGTCAAGTTACTAAGAGTCAACTGTATTATATTTTACCCCCCAATATGCCCCACAATATTGAAAATTTAAAAAAACTTATTCATTTGTATACATGAACTATTAGCTTCTATGTTATCATTAGAAATAAAAAATATTTATATGACGCCATATTTAACAAAATGTCCCACTTTTAATCGTCTTTTTGTTTATCGACTGTAGAAATTTCCTATAAGAAGATATTTATAGAACAGTAATATGTACCTTTTCTGGATAGATTGGCCATTGGCCTGGATGTTTGATAGTCAGAATCGTGAAAAAGAATCACTCAAAGGGGGGTTCAAACCTTTGTTCATCATGTTAGGCCATAAAGTCAATTAAAAGAAGCAAATCTTTTTTTCGAATAAGTTAACATTTTATTATGTCAAAAAGTTTTTATCTGTACCTCGCAGAATTAACTTATTGCCACAATTTTTCAATAAGCCAATTCTGTGAGCTACAGACAAAACTTTTCCAAAACTCTGTAAACATCGACAACCTTAGCATATTAGATAATCTATATTTTTGTAACGCACGGTGTAATAATAAACGTAGAAAAAAAACTGACTAAATTCGGTGCATTGAAAAAAATTCCTATTTTTTTTCTTTTTTATTTAAAATATTAATAAAAAAATAATAATAAATGACAAAATATAACTTATAAAACGTAACTTACACTAGGAAGATTGTTGTAAAATATTTAACATTTCTTTTTTAATTTCATTCAATGTATGTTGATCTTTATGTATTGTTTCAATTAAATGATTAATACCAATATGCTCTAAACTTAAAAATTGTTTAATATCTTCTTGTACCAAGGGGCTGATTGTATAACGTTCTTGTGCTCCAGTACCAGTTATTGGTTCATCACCACAACGTAATATACGTATATGTGCAAGTAATTCGGTTAAGCGACCCTGTTTTTTTTTTTTTTTTTAAATATTAGTACTTATTATATAACACAAAATTATATAGGTTATTCGATCCGTGATGGGTAGTTACTCACGCTTGGTTAACATAGATACAAAAACAATCATTGAACATGAAGTATTATTTAGCCTCATATATTATGTAAAGTTCCGCATTAACCCGGCGTCATTGTGACGACCAAACAGAACATAGCCGTTGTGGCCGCGGGTATATCTTATCCATGGTTCTTAAGGACAGTAAAATTGCAACACAATCTATATATCAGATTTATTTGGTAGTTGAAAAATACACATTATTTAATGTGTGTCCGCAAGTATACACTATTGTCCATGGAATCAATCTTATGTCAATATAAGTTTTCTATATTAGGGAAATTATGAAAATTAAATATATATTTATTACAAAATGGGCATATAATCATCAAAACTTGAAAATACTAAACTGTTTATATAAATGTTACGTGGCCTGTGTGGCTGGGTATAACTTACTCGCACGGTGTTCATACACGAGAGACGTGCTCTCCAACTCCGATGGTGCCGAAGCGACACTAAATAGAATAGTTAATACGTTTAATACTTTCGTAAAATTGTGAAAAAGAATATTCTTCAATAAACAATAAAAACGTTATATACATAATGATACGCGGTTCTTGTTGGTATAATAGGAGGGGGGGGGGCGGAGCGGCAAAAATGTGAGGTGACAAATCCTTAAAATATGATATACAGTAAACCTTGATAATCGGGACTCAATAAAACCAAGGTTGTGTAGGCTCACAACTTACGCAGACATTAAACGTGGCCTAGCATTTCAAACTCACTCTACTTCATAACTGGTAATCGATAGATGAACACCATATGAACACTTTAAATTAGAAAGTTGTTATTGATTCAAAAAGTAAAATTTTTTTATCGAAACATTTTTCCAGCAAACCGTACAGTTTAGGCAAAAACGGACTGAAAAGTTTTACCCAAAATTGTTTTTTCGTTTCAAAATTGTTATTTCGTATAATTGTTTCTGCGAAATCTAGGCACTCTTCAAAAAAATAAATAGTGGTTCGTTTTTCTACAAAAACCATTTTAGTTTAATTGAATGAACAAACGCACAAAAATCTAGATTTTTGCTATCAATTTCTGCCTAAACTATTCGGTTTACAAAAAAATGTTTCAAACAAAAAATGTTTGCGTATTTATAAAGAACAATTTTCTTAAAGCGTTCATTTAATTTTTGTCAGTTATGAATCAGTGTGAGGGTTTAATTGAACCTGAAAACTTAGATCGAATTCGATGCCGGTATAAGACGTATCCCTTTGAAACTAATATTTTTCGATTGAAGCATTTTGAAGCATATGCCAACATAAAAAAGACAGCCTGTAAATGGTATGAGTGTAAGGGGCGACATATATTATTTTTCACACGAGCGGCTAAATAGGTAGATAGGGCACTGCGTGCAATTTCTGCTGTAGCCGCAGCGAGTAGCTAATACGCTTAAAGATTTCGACGGTCGTAGCTACTGTGAGCGACAAATAACACAAGTATTAAACAAAAAATTTATTATAGTTTTAAAAACTGTCGGATAAAGTATTATTCTACCATTCCTTTTTATCTGTTAAAATTTTCCGAACTATTAATGGTGCCAAAGTTTATACTACCTTAAATGATCGAATAACCTTAAATTCAAATTAAAAAATACTTACACGAAATTGTGTAGGAACTGATATTTGTGCTTGCATATTTTCTAACTGAATACGTAAATGTTCTTCTTCTGGTTGTAAAGCCATTCCAACTTTTCTATACATTTCTTGTTTTACTAAAATCTGTAAAAAAAATACAATATTATGGATTTTAGGTTTGCAAATATTAAAAAATAATTTTTGGACTAATTTCGGAAAACTAGAATTACTAAGTTTAAAAATGTTCTTTCTGCTGGATTATCTATCTTATGTAAGGTGACAAAATATGATGACTAAAAATATTTATTTAAACCATTTTGTTTGAAAAATTAAAAAAAAAATGTTTTTATGGCAAGTTTTTAGACCGTCTCATTACTTTTGTGGCGTCCGATATAATACCTGCTTTAAAGAAGAAATCGTCAATAAAAATTTATACTAACTTTTAAAACACGGTGTTGTAAATCTGAAAATTTACGTTTATATTCAGTAATTTGTGCAATAGATGCTGCTTGTTTTTGTTTTAATTGGGCAATATCATCTGTAACTTGATTTAAATATGCACGATGCAAGGCTGTTTCATTCTCTTGTGTTTGTAAACGCCATTTTAAATTATTAAAACCGATTATTGGTACTGGTATATATTTTGTTGAATTTGGATTATCCTCTTGTGCTTGTTTCCATATTCTTGGATCAATTCCTTTAAAACAGAAAAAAAGTTTACCAAAAATCTACTTTTTCTATCAATTTTCTTCCATTATTGAACAATCCGATCAAATTCAATAAATTTTAAGAAAAAATTTATGATTTTAAAGTAGTTCTATAATCGAAGAAAACTTGAGTTCTTAGAATTAATTTATACTTTACCGTTTGGTGGGCTTTTTAAATATTCTTGAATTTGTTCTGCATCAGGCTTAACATTTGCAAATAATTTAATTACTCCGATATTTGTTAGCATTTGTTTTTGCATATTTTGATTTAAGAAATTTGCAAATTCATTTGCTGGTATTTTTCGTATGGTGCCTAAATTATTTTTTTCTTCAACATAAAGACACACTTGTGTAGTATTTTCATTTAATGCTTTAATTTCATCCACAGTAATTTTTAACTCAGGTTTGTTGCCTAATACTTGCTGTGTTATTTGTTGCTGAATTTGTGATAATTGTGCTCTAAATTAATTTCAAATAAATATACTTAAGTATTTCTTAAAGTTTGAAAGTTTCTAAGTGCAGGAAAACGTGAGCAAAACTATTAATAGGAATCTTCGAGTTAAATCTTATATATCATTTCTCTATTCAGTTTTTTCCTATCCACGCAATATCTTTCTTATTCCTATATCAAATTCCATGATATCATTTTAAAGCTTATCGTGTTAGCTAATGACGAAAAATCGACTCACGGCCTGATAATTAACGGCCTCTTAGGAAAAAACAGATTAGAGAAATAATAATATGTAATTTGTATATTATATCTGTAATAAAATTGCTTATAAATAAAAAGAAAGCAAACTAATTTTGATATTTTTTATCACTTATTCCCTCCTATTTTAGGCACGAGTATCGCGCTATGGAATTTCTGGTCGAGCTAGTTTTTTTTATTATTGAACCATTTTCTACAGAAACATTTATCACCACGTTAACAGCATTCAAACATTCAAGTTCTGAAAAAGGTGATGGTACGGTTCCCGAACGAAATACAATTTATAATGCAAATAATTGATCTAGAAAAAATGTTCAAATTGTTGGACTAATATTCAAGAGAATTCTTACTTAGAAAGTTGTATAAAAATTCGGCTACCCCGGTGGAAAAAATATTTGAAGAAAGAATTAGTTTTAATAAGTTTTAGAAACTTTGAAAAAGTCTTAGGAAATCTGAATAACTCCAAATTTTTCAACATTTTTGGACTGTCTAATTCAAACTTAATAAGTTTGAATATCTCTGAATTAGACAGCCCAAAAACGTTGAGAAATTCAGAGCTCCTGAGACTTATTAAGACTTATTCTTTCTTCAAACAATTTTTCCACCAGGGTACTATGACTACAAATTCGACTATTTCGTCTTACGTACTATTTTGGAAGAATAATTTCAATATTGAAAAATTATTATTTTGTTTTAATGGTTTGAAAGGACAATGAACACCCATTTAAAGTTTATTTTTTCTATTTCACGCTTTTATGCAAATAGAATAATCTCTTATCCTAACTTACTTTACATCATTTTCTTTTTTGTTAAAAACCATAACTACTTCACCATCTTTGTTATCTTTACCCGGCATCGCACTGTAGGCAATAGCTTGAAAGCGACAAAATGGATTCTCTGGTGTAAATTCGACGGGAGGTTGATTTGTACTATAATAGCCTTTGCCAACACCCCATGAAGCTTGTAGTAAATTCCATTTAGCAATTATGGTATCACGTTCATCTCCAAATATTCGAACATTTAAAACAGCATTTATAAGTGTTTGGTTGGGATCAGGTGAGGGTTGTTGTTGTTGCTGTTGTTGAGGTTGCCCTAAAAATTATACGTATGTAAGATTAAAAAAAAGCAAAATATCGAAATTGGTTTTGTTCAAAATCGTGGCCAATTTTATTTAAGCGTATAAGATTAAAAAAATTTTTAGATTTTCTGATGGTCCAACCCACAGAAAGAGATTTGATTGTCTATGGTTATGGCCATGATTCTGCATAATTGCTAAATTAGTACCTAAAGTACTTCCAAAAGTAGTTCCTGCTCCAAATCCACCGCCTAAAGTACTTGTGCCACCTCCTAGTGTACTTCCAAAACTAAATGAAGTGCCTGGTTTTTGACCAAACGATGTACCTAAACCTCCTCCAAATGTTGATCCTGTGTTCGTGGTGGTCCCTAAGCCCCCAAATAAAGATCCAGATTGTGTGGCTGGAGTGGTAGTTCCAAATCCACTGAATAATCCTGTATTTTTATTAAAACGTTAAGAGGCTTTTTTAAATTATAATATATATAAAACAAAAACCTGTTGATTGTTGTTGAGTTCCTTGGGTTGATAAACCACCAAATCCTCCAAACCCTGTAGATGCTGTTGTAGTAGCTGTACCACCAAAATTGAAACCACTCGTAGCTGTAGTAGCTGGAGTTCCCCCAAAACTAAACCCAGTACCGGGTGTTGATGTAGCTGTGGTGCCAAATCCTCCAAAACCAGTTGATGTACTTGTAGGAGCTCCTAACGAACCAAATCCGGATGTGGCTGTAGATGCAGGTGCTCCAAAATTAGAACCAAAACCAAAATTCGGAGCAGCTGACGTAGTAGCTGTTGTTGCCCCAAATCCAAAAGATGGAGTTTGTTGTTGTGTAGATTGACCAAATGAAAATCCAGTACTACCAGTGGCCCCAAAGGCCGCTATATATACATAGAGAGGTTAGTAAAAAAAATCCAATTTTTATAAATACTAAGGCATACGTTTATTTTGTTGAGTATTTGCTCCAAAATTTAAACCTGGTTGAGTTTGTGATGATCCAAAATTAAATGCCATGTTACTTAAACTTTATAAAGAAATTTTAAACATGCACCGCGTTTTTGACAGCTTGTAAGAAACTTTTAAAAATTGGTTTAAAATAAATACTATTAAACAAAACACTAGATAGCAGCACATAATGAAGTATCAAAGATCCAAACTATATTGTCTTAAACTCGAACCAAAAGTCATCATCAAACGTTATGCAACTTTTAATGCATATTTAACATTACATTCACATACTTTTCCTAATTACCTTTACATTTTAAGAATTATAACCAATTTGCGAACACGAGATGCCATAATTTTCTAATGTATTTCATGCCATAGTCACAAATATTTTTCGCAGAGACTATTAATTCTTAAGGCTACAAAGGTTGAAACTTGAAAGACGCCAACCATACTGGCCAGTATAGTGTATCAATCGAATTATTAATGACCAAATTGCGCTTGGAAAAGAAAAATCACTTCTTTGGAGAGTAGAAAAAAAGTCTTGCATACCTAAATAATGATTAAAACAACTAAGGAAAAATTTTTTCTTTTTGAAATCTTTAATTTTTTCTATTAGAACGATCGAAAAGCTAAGAATTTTTTTAAGGTATTTTATCTTATTGCTTAGTTTCTCGTTTACTATCGCTAGCTCACTTTTAAAAATATTTTTATACTCTGTATGCATGAAATACAAATCAAGGTATATTAATTTTAGACCCAAGTTTGTCGCTCAGAAATATTGATGATCTATCTGTCTGTCAGCTCAATAGTAAATGAGCAACATAGGGTAAAGCGTTCGTAAATGCGCCCGATCTTGTAAACCGTAAGAGATAGCAAACAAAAGTTTAAATGTAAAAAACTTTCCTATGAAAAAATATTTTAAAATTTGTTTGAAGAATTTTTCGTAAACATCAGAAAATGGAAGAATAAATTAAAGTTATAGGTTTGAAATCAAATAATTTGTTCTGTTTCGTTGGTTTTCAAATATTCTTTATTAATTTTTTCGGCGTACAAGATTGTAAAATTCTGCATCATCCGATTCATCTTCAAAAAGATCATCATGTTCTTCACTGATTGGTTCATCAATATGATGATTACTATCAACATCGTCATCTTCTACAGGAGCATGAACTTCTAGATCTGGAGATGATGATGCTACATTATTTTTATCATTATTACTGGCACTAAATAATACTTTTTTAAGATCTTGCATCGGTAAATCTAATGTTAATGTTAACACTGTCGCAATTCCAATAACAATTAATAACTCTGCTACGTTAATCTGTAAAAATATAAAAATTTAGGGGGATACCTGGGATTTAACAGCTGTACATCCAATCCTATCCGATTGGGTTATAGTTCAGATATAAATCCTGAGAGGCGCAATAGACACGCTACTTATGACGAAACTGTAAAGTATTTGCACAAGGTTGCTATGTCGATCAATTCTCGTCTAAATTCCATCCCGGTCATTTAGACCTCGACATTCCATGCTTCAGAAATTTCGTCCTCGGAAATTCATCCTCCGGTCATTTCCTTCTAGCAAATTTACCCTTCAATTGTTTTTTTCTTGAGTAAACAAACCATCCTCCCAAAAAATTCACCCACATCCATTGATGTAAAACGTTAATGGCAAACTAGAATGCCTGAGTATTTCATCACCGGTAGAACGCCTATGCAGGGGGCAAAGAATTTACAGGCCTACCTCGATCCCAAAAGAGTATAAAACCCTGGTATTTTAATCACCCGTTTAACGCAAAGGGAGTTAGCTCGATCCTATTATAGGCACGGTCAACACGTAGAATGCATTTTTTGCACAAATATTACAGAACGAAGAATTTTGCATATTTAATATACAACAGGAAGTAAAATGACTGGAGGCGATTTGGCAAAGGTAAATTTGTCGGTCGTAGGTCGAAATGACTACGGTTTAAGAGTAAATCCGATCCTGAGTAAAATTTCACTCAGGATTATCTGTTATCTCTCTTGGTAGTTCTTAAAGGATAACAAGTGAAATTTACAAAATTTAAAAAACCCCCGAGAAATTTTTCGTGTACGGAACCCTAAACTCGCTCTTGAAACGTATTTAAGAACACTCTCCATTAAATTACCTTTTTCCCTTAGAGCCTTCTCGAAACTGAACCGATTTTGAAGATCATCGTCTATTTTTTAGTTGTTCCGGATACGAAACACTAAACTCGCACTTGAAACATAGCTAAGAACACTCCTCATTTGGCTATGATGCCAAAGACAGACCCACATAACGGTCAAACTTATAACACCCCTTTTTGGTTCGAGGGTTTAAAAAAAGGATTTTTAATTTTGAGTAGTGGAATACTTACGCCTGAAAATAGATCAAATTCTGATGAATTTCTTGTCACACCAACATTATAAAAAAATACAATAAATTGTACAAGATAAATCGGATACGATATTCGACTAAATAACACCATATATCGGTGACTTAAAATTTGATTCACTAGACTGGATGATTCAACAAAACAATAAAATATCACCCACGATAATGCTAACGATAATGCTACTGGTGTTAAGGCTGCATATTGTGCCGCTTCAGGTACATTATACACGTAATTGCGTTTTGCCATATGTGCAGGTGTTACTAAAATCCAACCAGCAAAATATGTAGTTGTTAACCAACCAGCAATCGATAAAACCTGCAAATATTTATTGAAAATCAACTTATTTTTTCGAAATTGATTAGAGAATTTTTATACCTTAGGCAATTCGAATTTTCGTTTTGAGACATCTTTTAATAATATACCAAGACATACTCCAGCTATGTATGACGTGGCTCTATTCAATGTTTGACCGTAAGATTTATTCGCAGATCGATAGAGTTGGGTAATCCTAAAATTAAAATGTGTTTATATAACTTTTATCTTTGTGAAATTTTTCTCAGCGGGGAATTTCACTATCAGCTAGCCTGGAAAATTTTTAATTGCTCGGCAAGCTTAAAATTTGTGAATTTTAATTGAATTCGATATAAAGATAATTTAATAAAAAATGCAAAATGGATTATGTCGGACATTCGAAAGAGATCAACGATATGTTCGTTGTCCAACATCTTAAAAATTTTTCTAGATGTTGAACGACGGATACCTTGGTTTGTTGAATGTTGGATGAAATGATTTTTGCAGTTCTTATTTAATAAAGAAAGGTCACAAAACAAAAGGGAAAGGGGTTATAAAGACGTGTGATTTCGAGTAGTGCAAAATTAAGCCTTAGATCCGTGAAAAAGTAAAAACTAATTTTCAATTTGGAAAATATTATTTTCCATTCAACACAATTTAAATTAAATTGTGCTTTCTTATTACACCAGTCTCTAGGCCGAAAAATGTGTGGGAACTAATCCCTCCTAATGGTGTGCTCAAAATTAAGACAAATAAATTTTAAATCGTTATATTTCGAAGTAAACGTGATTGAAAATTAGTGAACTTGACTGACTAGCCATGTTTTTTTGGAGGAATACTAACTATTGAAGTGATTGGCGCGCAGATACATTTTTCGGACTACAGATTTGCCTATACAGCGTGTTCATTTTAAAAGTATCCACCCTTAATAACTCTTGACCCAATGTAATTATTCTTTTGAGTGAAAACACGTCAATTTAGATATCGATAGGTAAATTAAAAAATGGTACCTAGAGAATTTTATGTTAATCCCTTCACCCCGACCTTGTGCCATTTTAAAGGGCATACTTCATTTTTTTAGTACGGTTGAATAGAGAAAGTCCTTTCAAATGATGTATAACAAGGTAGGAGGTGCCATTTGAAATTTCAAAGTTGGGGTGGCAAGGGTTGAAGGAATGAAACCTAAAATTCTCTAGGTACCATTTTTAAACTTTCCCCCCCAATATCTAAATCGACGTGTTTTCATTAAAAAAAAATCACATCAGGTCAAGAGTTATTAAGGATGGGTACTTTTGAAATGAGCACACTGTATGTATTTTAAAACTATTTGTTCATTAGCATATTTGGTACATTCTGTATTCATGAATGAAAAATCTCACTTACGATATCCCATGAAAAACATAAAGTGATAAATGATGATGCGTTGTAAAATAAAAACGCACTCCAAATGATAAAATATGTAAATTAATTACAAGTAACAATGCAAACATTGGTTTTTTATACCAAAACCAGACTAAAATTGGTGAAAGTAATGATAGTTGCATATCTAATGCTAATTGATGTGTATGCGTACTGCACTAAAACAAACAAAAAACAATTTTCAGGTAATGCACTCGTTATAGTCAAATCCCAGTTTTTGGATGTTATGGGCGTACTCAACTTTTGACTCAAGGAAGGCAAAAACACATTGTATTAAAGAAATACTCACAATTTCCTCAAATGGGAAAAAATTTTGAATGTATAATAAATTTTTCCAAAAATTTTCTTTACATATATTGGCATTCTTAATGACAATTTCGTTCCATAACGGCCCTTCGCCGATTAATTCAAATATATATGCATAAAATAATATTACTGCAGCTAAGGCTGGCGTTAATCTGTCAAAAAAAATTATCTCATTAAGAAAAATCGGTTAATATAAAATAATTTAGCGCTTCAAATTGAAATCGAAGCGTTTTTGGAGGCCTAGTAAGATTAACTTCTTGTTCTCTTAATCTTATTTGAATAATATTTTATCATACACATGCCCAGCTTTTGAACCTAAGGTGGCAAAACAGGAATTTTTGATTTAGAGGAGTATATCAGAAATTTTTGGCTTAATAATTGAATAAAATAAATAGTATTTGGGCATAAACACGTATACTTAGCAAACTAAACCAATGGTAATTCCAGGTCAAGAGAAATGAGCCTGAGAGCTTCTCCAAACTCTTGCAAAGTACCATGAAGAGCATGATAATAATAATAAAAATAATAATAAAACATAAGAGGGGTACCGCAAGTGGATTCCTAGCACCTAGACCAAGAATCCTCTGTGCCCTCCTGGAGCGAATAACTTGTCATGACGCCTTCGGGTAAGAGACGCAATAGAAATCGGATGAAGTTATAGGATTCTGTGAGGTCAGGTGCCACGCAGTAAGCCCACAGGATCTCTCCCAGGGTTGATGGATCCAAGATTTTGAATCCGAACATTCTGAATCTGCAGCCCTGTAGATTTCTCCTAGACAATATCTTACCGCATGTATCGTGCAAGTAAACGATCCTTCCATTTTACAGTATCCTTTTTCTCCATATCCTGACTCATATTATACGCTGACAGGACACCACTAATCAATAAAAATGAATCAGTATACATTAACGATCCTCGAAATAGAGTACTCCATTCAGCATTTGCTAACTAAAAAAATAATTTCTATAATAAGTACATATTTTGAATTAAATTTCCTCAAAATCAATTTACTTCAGTTAAATCAGTTCGATTGGAAAATGGTAAACTTCCTAGTGGTATTAATTTATGTGCAACGTATAACATTAAAGTGCATATACTTCGAATACCATGAATGCATGTAATTTCACCTGGTGCATGTTTGTCTTCTAGTAAAACAGTTGTTGTTCGACGCATCGAAAAACTGTGTAATATTTGTTCAGAGAGACTTGGATTTTCTTTATTTACTATTGTGTCACGTAAAGTAGCTACGATTACTATAAATCCTATAGTAAGAAGGGCCACACTGAAAAAGAAAATTTTATTTTTAATTTTACAAAGATAAACTTTTGGTAATATTTTCGCTGCTACCAAAGTTTTTCTAGAATTAAACCTTTATCTAAATTTAGTTTTAACTATGAGATGATAACGCTTCTATCTCGATTTGGTTACAGTAGTAGGTTCTGTGGAAGCCTTTAGAAGCCACAAGGAGACATAAAGAGACGCATTTCTGATCGAAATTACCACTCTTAAAAACAACATAGTTATAAATACATATTTGACCTTCTTAAGAGAAACTTTGAATAAAGTTAATCGTAAGGAAATTTTCTGATTTGCATGTTGTCAATTTATGTATTTTTGCTTTAGTTAATGTATAGGTTCAAAATTTTACTCGGTCTGGTCCAAGCTTCCGTATCGTTTTGACCCGTTTTTCTAGCCCGGCTAATGAAAATGATTTTTCTTTTAATGGCCGGCTAATGAAACAAATAACAGTACGGGAAAAAAATTTCCTGTCCTAGAACAGAATAGTATATTACACATCTAGGGAGCAAAAGTAAAGAATCTCTCAGATGTTTGTCACCCGCGACTTCGTTTCATTCTTTACTTACTCCCGTGGTATGTATACTATTTTTCTGCGCAACGGAGGCTGAAAGCGGCAAATTCGTGTAGCACAGCGGGGCGAAAGTTTACGCCCGAAGTGGAGAAATAGTATAATACACATCTAAAGAGCAAAAGTAAAGAATGCTTCAGATCTTATGTTTATTTTCGCCGAGGCGAAGCCGTGGGTGGCAAACATGAGATCTGAGACATTCTTTACTTGCTCTAGTGGTGTGTATACTATTTTTTTACTCAACGGGGACGGAAAGAGACCATTTCGTTTATCAAAGCGGTACGAAAGTTGACATTTTCCGCCCGGAGGAGAAAATAAGTAATTTTCCCGTACCGTTTCACCACATTTAATTTTTTAAAGAAGACACACTTCTGGACTCTTATGGTCGGCTGCCACTTCAGCCAGTGATTTCTATAGTCGCCCGGGAATGTATTGCTTTTTCTACTAAATAGGTACACAACCTAATATTGTAATACCCTTGTGTTATCGGTAAAGTATGACCATAATTTTTAAAACTTACATAGTGACCAATGTAGGAATACTATAATCGAAAATAGTTTTAGTTTTTTCTTTTATAAAACAATTTTCTTCCGAAGAATAAACGTGAAATCGTAAACCAGTAATTTCAGAATGATTATATGGCCGTAACGATTCACTCATTATTTGCTTGGCATCCTTAGCCGAACATGAATCAGGTATACATAAGCCCCAATTTATTGTAGAAAATCGTGGTATAAAGTGACCTGGCTGAAACAAATATGCTTAATTTTGGATTCATAAACTAAATTTTTTGTGGCGTTCGAGTATTACGAGAATGGGTTCAGGAGGGAAAATGTGCTCAATTTTCTCACTTTTTTTGAATAACTGTAATACTCAAACGTTTTTCTTTTTCTTTTTTTTTAATTTTTGAATACATACATCGTTATAAGTACTTTTAATTAATGTACGACCTTGTGCCATATTTAATGGAATGTCCATATCGGATGAAGTTGATTCAATATCGAGATGAATTAAACAATATTTTCCTTGGATGTTTAGTAGATTTTTTTGATTATTACCCAATTTGATTTTCGTACTTATACCCGTACATTGATCGTAATCTCCAAATTGATTTAAATTACCATGTAATATTCCAGAAGGAACTTTTCCAGTTGAATCTAACACTGAAAATATTTAATTTATAAAAAAAATGTTCATAAAATATCTTCCACAAAAAAAGTTGTTAAAATTAAAAAACGCGAAAAAATTTCTCAAAAACTTGAGTTTGAGTTCAAATGAGACCAGTTTTCTTGGTCAATTAATAAAATGGGAAATACGTATTACAACCCATATAAAATCCACAACCCATACAACATATTTTGATAGGCGTATAATAAATTTTAGATAATTTTTGTTACGATATTCTAATGACGTTATGGGTAAAATGATCCCTTTTATTAACTTTTCCAGTTGAATCTAACACTGAAAATATTTAATTTATAAAAAAAATGTTCATAAAATATCTTCCACAAAAAAAGTTGTTAAAATTAAAAAACGCGAAAAAATTTCTCAAAAACTTGAGTTTGAGTTCAAATGAGACCAGTTTTCTTGGTCAATTAATAAAATGGGAAATACGTATTACAACCCATATAAAATCCACAACCCATACAACATATTTTGATAGGCGTATAATAAATTTTAGATAATTTTTGTTACGATATTCTAATGACGTTATGGGTAAAATGATCCCTTTTATTAACGTTAAAATGATCCCTATTCTGTGTGTAATATTGTAATCGGTAAAATGATATTGTAAAATGATCAGTGATTTTTGTTTTCATACTAATCGTTGATGCAATGTAAAAGAACAATTAATATTTTATGTGAGCTTTTTGGTAAAAATGCAATGGGATCATTTTATCCACCTATTCTTACAAGGTCAGTAAAACGACACCTTTTGAGAAATAGTAAATAGTTCTAAAAATTTGAACAAATCCAAAAAAATTGAGATAACAATATTGCAACACTTGAATAAAGAAACAAAAAATATTTCAACGTTGTACATATCTCGAATAGTTTGGTTATCTTAAGGTAATCATTATATAGGAAACCTTCCCCTAAAATAATTTATTCAAAAAGGGAAAGAAATAAAATTGGTTTATAAAGCATAACGCGTTTTATCTACAATAAGTGAAGTTTACTTACTTTTCATGGACCATAATTTTGCAGCTTTTAATTGCCGTATCAATACTTGACCTTGAATTTTACAATCTGTATTTGAAATTCGTGTATAATTTGGTGCAAATGAAGGGAATGAATAATATAATCTATCAAAATGGCGTTGTGTAATTGGAGTATATGTAGACTTTTTGGATTTTTTCGATTTTTTGTCTTTTTGGTCACTTTTATTAGTAACCTTTTTTTCTGATTTAGTTTTCGCGTCATCTGATTTCTTCGGCTTTTCATCAACTTTTGGCTTACTAGGTTTCTTATCTGCTACAGGTGGTTTAACTTTTTCTTGTTTTTTAATTTCTGGTTTGGTTACCTTTTCTTCTGGTTTGGGTTTGCTAGGTTTTTTAGCGTCTTCTTTCGGTGCAGCCTTCTCTACTTTCTCTTTTGCCTTATCCGTTATTGTTCCCTCTTTTGTCTTTGTTTCAACTTTCTTTTCTTTTACCTTTTCCTCTTTTGGCTCTGCTTTTTCCTCTTTTACTTTAACAGGTTTTTCATCTTTCTCTGATTTAGTCCCCACCTTCGTTTCCATAGGTTTAGATTTTGGTGGCGATTCAACTTCTCCCTTTTTTCTAGTCTGTGGTTTTTCTGGAACTTTTTCTGAAAGTTTTTTAGGCGATGTTGTATCTTTTTTATCATCTTTTATAACTTTTTCTTTTGGTTTGGATTTTATTTCCTCGGATTCTTCAATTTCTTTGGATTCTTCATCTGAAATGGGTTTTTCTTTTCCATGTTTTTCAACTTTTGTAGGAACTTTAACTTTTTCAATGGGCTTTTGAGGTACTTCTTCCGAATCGCCTTCTTCCGAAATTGGTTCTTCAGATTCTTCATCGAACTTAATTGGAGCGATTGGTGTAAGTTTTGAAAATTCCTTTATTTTGTCTAAGCATAATTAAGATTAAAATTTTTAAAATTTTAGTTTATAAGTTCAAATCTTTTTCATATTTATGGTGGAAAAGGCAAATTTATCTTTTTAGTGGTTTAGTGGTTTTTTAAAAATTTACCTTTTTAGTGGTTTAGAGAAAAGCGTATTGATGAATTCAATCTGTCTGCGTCTGTGCTCCAATGAAATTTTTTTAGGGTGGTTTAGGGTAAGAAAATTCACCTATTTTTATTGTTATTAAGTATTGTAATTAATTTATCCGATAATAAAATTTCGGGCCAAAAATAATACAAAATAAACACTTGGCCATAGACTTTTCTATTTCGTTCAAGATGACAAAAATTGTTTATGATATATTCTGTGTAACAGACAGAATACGCTAGTAAAATCTTACAAAAAAATCAACTAAAATCGCAAAACGCGAAGTAAAGCTGCTTTTTTTGTAATATGTTATTTGAACTCCTTAGGGGAGTGTGTAACTACGTTTTGCAAGCAAAAACGAATTGTGCTACTTGTGTAATAGGTAAAAAGTCCGAAAATTAGGAACACAATTTTCTTTTGCTTGCAAAACGTAGTTTCACACTCCCCTAAGGGATACAAAAGAATATACTAAGATAGAAGCTTTATACCGCGCTTTGCGATTTTAATGTAGACTTTGGCTTTGAAATGAAGATATATAATTGAAAGATATAATTGTTTAAATATCCTACACATATTGAAATCTAAAGCTTTACGAAAAAAGTTTTTTTCGAAAGTGTTTTTCCTTTATCTTTTTTGTGGTTTAAAAGATAGATTTTTAATGGCCAAACTAATGGACCGATTTTTTTTTTTTGATGAATTGAAATGCAATTGTATTACCTACCTACATATTGTTAACATTTCATTCAGCTCGATTTTTATTCGTTTTTGAGCTGTCGAGCTCCCAGGCATACAGGTGGTCTAATAAACGAAAGTGACCTCCAAATAGTTTTTACTATAAAATTATAAAAGTATTTTGTATCTCCTAAATCTCCTAAAAGCCATTACTCACTCACGAAGAAAATTTCATAAATTGACCATGAGCGATAGAAACGTTTCTGTGTTGGTATAAAATCGTGGGTATACAATTTTTCAATAATAAATATTCTTACCTTGACTCTTATCAATTCCTGATTTTGTTTCAACACACTGATTATTCACGAATTTACCACTTTCACATGATTTTTTATCAAAAATTCGTTGTTTCATCGATGACGACACATCACTTTTATAAATAGATGAGGAAGGACCTCCACCAACACGATGAATAAATGGTAACGATGTACTGGATGAGGTGGTTATATCATCTTCGGAATGTCTTTGACTACTTCGTGATATTTTAAAACAATCAATATGATTAATACAAATAATTATAACAATTAAACTAATTAAAATATTTTTCATTTTTTTTGTGCTTTTTTTTTTTTTTTATTTTAAAAATTTTCCTTTCTAAATTAACATGCCGTTCTTAACGCCATTCACAAAGCATTCCTCTACACACTACGTGCGTGCGTACTTGGTTGTCTCACATCTGTGAAAAATTTTTATATCTGTAAACTAATTTTGATTTCGTTGTGAACTGTTTCGTTTGAAATTAACTGCCTGTGATGGGTTATTTTTAAATTTTCATAACAGATACATTAAAATGAAATGTTGAGATGCGGATTTATGTTTTAATACAAATATAAATATCAAAGAATATTATCAAGCGTCTTGACCGTACACACTTTTTTCTTAATTAATGCGTCTAAAAGTTTATTAATCATTTATTTGAATAATTTTTATTTATTTTTATTATGCAAACGAATGTTTATTTTGTGCTCTTTTCAAGAATTACTAGTTGATGCTTATTATTATCTATTGTTGAGTATAGGGGAGCGTGAGGTAATTGGCACCAGCTAAGCAATATTGTTAATAAAACTCATAATTTCTATTTGGTATGAACGTAAGTTGTATTTATCTGGTTATCAGAAAATCATAGAAAAATCTTGAACCTAAGTAACATTTGGCGAAAATTAAAATAAATTTGGATTGTGTCTTTTGCTCCAATTACCCGCACGTTTGGGAAATAGGAACCAATAAATGTCCCATTAGAAGAATGGGAGACATTAAAAGTTTAATCAGTCTAGAGTAATCTCATCTTTGATTTCAGTCAGTCTAAAATAAATCTAATCTTTTATATCAAAGAATTAAATAACAAAAGGAACATTTGATGACAAAATAGATTCGTTTGTCCAACAATTATGGGAGGAAGTGTAGATAGCTCTCGGTGGTACATCTTTTTCAAGCTGAGGCGAGTGGCGTTGGCGAGGTAAAATAAAAATATGTGGGATAAACATTTCTGGATCACTCATGGCACATATTACCGTCATATTTTTTCCTATTTCCCGCTGGCTCACATTACCCCTGCGATAGGGGTAATTCACACAACTGAATGAGTGCCACTAAGTCATTGTGCGCTTTAGGCTAGCTCTATCAAACATAAACAAAGACACTCGAACTTCATTTACATAATTACGGGCATTAGGAAGTCCATTTTTGACTCGCCTAGTTGCTAGTTTAATATTAAGCTAGCACACATACCTACTCATATTTTAAAGATTTTTTGTACTAGAAGATGTACTAAATGAGCACTTTTGCTTGAATTTAATAATACACTGTTCGATTTTGTGTATGCTAAAATTATTGTGCTGGCTACTAGACCTTGCAAAATTTAAGTGTTGGCGTCAAGAAAAATGTTTACGGTAAGGACAAGTTAGAATTTCAACATATTTTATCTTTTCTTCAATATGACTCAAAAATGTAAATAGTATTTTTTCGGTGAATGAAATTTATTTTCCGTCTTCTTTTAATTTCTGCGACCGTTTTCTATTTTTTCTTTCTTTATTTATTAGTCTAATTTAACGCACTTTAGGCTCTTAGAGATACGTTAAGTATGTAGCAGAGAATTATACTAGTTTTTATTATTTTTTGTTTTGTTTAAGTAGGTAAGTTTTTTGAAAGATTCAACAATATTAAAAGTTTATGAACTTGAAACGAATTTAAAATAAAATAAATTAGTATAATGAAATTTTTTTCTATTTTATATTTAATGTAGAACAAATTAACCATTTTATTTATAATGGGCCACACTCCTAGTCAATGTATGATAATATTATAAAGTTGAAAAGTTGAAACACTTTTTGGATACAGATCAATATGGCCTTTTGCCAAAATAATATCACAACAAAAAGATTTTTTTTCGTTTTATTATACATTAAATAACATTTCAATTTTCAATTAAATATAGATAATATATACAACTACTATGGACAAATAATAGGGACAATACTGTGAATTTTTAAGTGAGGCACATATTTGACTAAGGCTGTTTTAAAACTTGATCTAAAAAATTAATCGATGTGCTAATAATAGATTCACCGCAGGCTCAATGTAGGTATATGCGATCCTTACAATCGCGCCTCACTTTCCCACTAGGTTTTATGGGCATGTGCTCCGAGCCCTGTGATCTATGAATTCCTCAAATTAAAGGAGATAATGAATATACAAGTGAAAACAAACAATTGACTGAGTTAATTGTTGAAATACCATGCATAGTCAGTGTTGATTTCTTTATCACATTACACATACAAACATGTGACACATACATAACTGATAATCAAGTACAGTACATATTATAAAATTTCCGCGTAATTGTTGTTTAATTTGCAGTACAAAAGTTGTTTAATTTTTGATAAGGAACATTTTTTACATTTAACTTTTGTTCTATCTCTAACGGTTTACAAGATGGGTCCTACGGACCCAGGATCCAATTGGCCTATGATGCTCATTTACGAACTTGACCTCACTTTTTACGTCCTGAGTACGCTGTAAAAATTTCAGCTCGATATCTTTTTTCGTTTTTGAGTTATCGTGTCCACAGACGGACGGACGGACGGTCGGACGGACGGACGGACGGACAACCGGAAATGGACTAATTAGATGATTTAGTGAACACCTACGACAAAATTTTTTTCCTAGCATCATTATTTTTAAGCGTTACAAACTTGGGACTAAACTTAATATACTATGTATATTTCATATATACATGGTATAAAAAGAGCACTTATTAACTCATTAGTCATACTTACCAAAAAGAAAAAAAAAATCATCAAGAGTTGAAAATTGCCTCTGTTATTAAAAAACAGCCCCCCACGAGTTGAAGATCCTATCTTTAGGGACCTTGTAAGAGAAAAATGTCCCTTCTCTAATCCCAGTTGCTTAAAGACACGCTTTAAAGAACGCCGCGAAAGAAAGGTGAAAATAAGAAAGAAAATTTACTTATATATGTTCAAAACTTTTACAAAGAATATAGTGTAAGACTGATGGGCTATTAAATACCGGGGATCGAGTATATAGACTAGTTTAGCTTCAAATTGTAACATAGATGATCAATTTTTCGGTTCATTGGATATTTCTGTCTCAAACCTCTAAATCGAGGGTGAGCAAGCTAATCTCTATGATTAATTCAGTTTATTGCTAAGGCTTACGTACAGCGTTCAGTACCAGCAGGCCCGTGGCCAGAAGTACGCCAGGGCAAGCTTAGTCTATGCTGGCAAATCTAGAGCATGCTCTAGCCAATAGTCAGCGCTTGCTAAGGATTTTGAAATTTCAAGTTTTTAATAATAACGAAACTTAGTATTATAACATTATTTACTAGAGCAATCTTTTTAATGCAGTTTATGGAGAGGAAGCCATAATTTATATGTCTTCGATATAATTTTTCAACATCGAGCTACATTCGCCGAAACGTATTATTTACTGGCGACAACCGGCGAGTATTTGGCTGTAGAGTAGTGACTTGTGAGTAAACTTTCTGGCTATTGATGAGAATTAACCACCCACCGAGACTTTTTATGTGCCATCAACAAATACCCAATTTGATATTTCTTGGACATGCAAAAAAAACCAACAAAAGCTTTAAATTGATCTACTATTGAGAAAATTTAATCAGAAGAAGAACCGGAATAGATAACAGCTTTACTAGTTATGTATTTACAACAATCATTAAAATATGGGCAAAAATTAAGTTTGATGCCCTGGTTATTCAGCCTAGCTACGGCCCTGTATAGTAGTAAGCAAATTAACAAAGAAATCGATTCTTCTAAGAATTAAGGATGATTTTTACTTACACCTGAGCTTGGCCAAATATTAGGAAACTAAACTTTGGCCAAAATCTGACTTATGTGTCAGATTTTGACGAGTATCAAACATTCATAAAAATTGGGTCAGTTTTACAACTGACAGCGATTTACAAGCTGGGTATAAACTGTTTCAATCCCCAACAATTCATACCCAGGCTTAAACCAATTATTATATCCTATAAGGATAAGGGCTTGCGGACTTTTCCTGGTTGTTTGGCAATGTATAAAAGATGGGATAAAGTTGAAATAATTGACTATATATTTATTTTTGTTATTATTTTTTATCATTATTACAATGGATTTCGTACATTTTTTAACCTAACTGTTAGAAATACTTATTCGAATACCGAATTAGATACTCCCACAAAACCAAATACATTACTTTATCAATAAGTAACTAATACTTCTGAATACAAACACATAACGATCTCCGGTCGAACATATCCATACGCTTTGATTACATGATATCCTTCATCCATTGGAATCGTATTCAAATCATTTAAGGATAACTTTAGATGACGTAAATAATAGATTCCCTAAAAATCAATTTTAAAATCAATTAAGTTACCATGTTATTTTAGCACCTGCAAATATGAATTGTTGCCGAAATTATTATTAAGTAAACTGACGGTAATTCTAAATGGTAATAATTCGGCCGAGCTATGCTGATAAAAATTTTCGGAAAATTTGCATTCGTGGATGTTTAGGTTACAAAAATATAAGATTATGTATTATTTATCAAAAACAAGTGAAAATAAACAATTGACTGAGTTAACTGAAATAGCAAATATAGACACTGTTTAATATTTATTGTAATTTAATATCTATCTGTTTAATATAGATGAGTCCTACGGACCCAAGACTTAATTGACCTATAATGCTCATTTACTCGACCTTACTTATTACGACCTGAGCACGCTATAATATTTCAGTTTAATATGTTTTTCTTTTTATGAGTTATCGTGTCCATAAACGGATAGACGGACAGACAGAAGACAGACAACCGAAAATGAACTAATCAGGTGATTTTAGGAACATAACAGGCTGATAAGTCCCCGGTCTGACACATAGATGGCGTCGCTAGTATTAAATGCATATTATTTTTATATAGTACCAACCTTCAAATGATTCGTGTCAAAATTTGACGTCTGTAAGTCAATTAGTTTGTGAGATAGAGCGTCTTTTGTGAAGCAACTTTTGTTATTGTGAAAAAAATGGAAAAAATGGAATTTCGTGTTTTGATAAAATACTGTTTTCTGAAGGGAAAAAATACAGAGTCCGGAAACTCATTATCAAGCCAAGTTTTTGCTTCCACTGTATTTTTTCCCTTCAGAAAACAGTATTTTATCAAAACACGAAATTCCATTTTTTCCATTTTTTTCACAATAACAAAAGTTGCTTCACAAAAGACGCTCTATCTCACAAACTAATTGACTTACAGACGTCAAATTTTGACACGAATCATTTGAAGGTTGGTACTATATAAAAATAATATGCATTTAATACTAGCGACGCCATCTATGTGTCAGACCGGGGACTTATCAGCCAACCTATTATATGCCAAAATTATGTTTGTAGCATCCATATTTTTTAACCGTTTCAAACCTAGGACTAAACTTAATATCCTCTGATATATTTCATATATAAGATATATAAACAATTATTTAGATTATCCAAATGTAAATTTGGCTGCCCTAAATCTTGGCCATTTTAGAATTCTGCCAGGTTTTTCATGGCCTTCAACTCGCAAAAATTACAACAAAAAAAACTTGTTTTTCGGACACTCTTTAATTGTTATCTTACACTATTTAGTGGACAGGATTCAATTGGAACCGAAAAATGTTGAGCAAATTTATACCAAATGCTTGTTTCTTCCTGTAAATGTGAACATACTTTTCCAGCAACATCCATATAAAATTCAGAGCATCCAAGATCATTCATGCCTAAACATTTATGGGCATGAAATACAAGCTGTAAAAAAATTCTAAATTTGAAAAAGATTTTCTTTTATACAAATCAATCGGAATAGAACGCCACTCTTTTTGTATTTTAATGGTAATTGGCGATATGTTCATAACGACGTATAACATTAATGTGATATTTAAAAACAGAAATAGCAAGGGTCCAGAAATTGACAGACTAACTTTCTTATTATACTTTAAATACATTGTAACATCAACAATAAAAGAAGCGCTGGGCACTCAAGGCTATGTATCCCAATCATAATATCCCATTTAATTTTTCGTCGCTTCCACCATTACAAATATTGTTTACAAATAAATTTCGATTTTTGCCCCAATTTACTAGATCAGTTTTTTGTATTTTATAAATACGTATTTCGACTACCAAGTAGTCATCATCAGTAAGAATTAGCTAGTCGTACGACTGATTACTCTTATTATGAATGTTACTCTTTGCTAATTTGGTGGCGGACTGCATGAGCAAATTAGCAAAGAGTAACATTCATAATAAGAGTAATCACGACTAGGTAATTCATACTGATGATGACTACTTGGTAGTCGAAATACGTATTTATAAAATACAAAAAACTGATTTAGGAAATTGAGGCAAAAATCGAAATTTATTTCGACATATCCTAGAGTTCTCATTCTTTTAGAAAATTACGTTAGTAGGTATATCGATTATATAAATAGATACATTAGATATCTATATTACATAGATTTTAGTATAGGAATAATAGTCATGTAATATTTTCGAGGAAATTAACCTTTCTTAAGAACTGCATTTCGTTTCCAAGCGTAGAAAATGCATTAGATGTTTTACGGTAATTTTCAATGTTCAAAAGATAAATAATAAATTCCTGACTTACCGTAAAATTTGAAGGAATAATTTCGCGCACATCCATATCAAAATTAATTTCATTATATTCGTCATAATATTTAGTATGGAAATTTGTAAAATTAATAAAATTTCTTGAATGGAATTTCTCCTTACATTTATCTAGTTTCAGAACAATTAATTTCTATAATTAAAAGAAAAATAAAATTAAAATAATTAATCCAATTGTAAATTTAAATGTAATAATTATTTTTACTGGTGGTTTAAGGGTAGTTGGCGGTAACAATTTTTCGGTGGTTGTATGTGTAAATATCGATTGTCCAAAGGTTGAGAAAATATTTGATATTAGCCAAGAAATAATTATTCTATAAAATTTCATTTTTAAATTGTGTAGCGAATATTTACGGTCGTAAAATTCCTAAAAATTACTATTAATTACAAACTAATAATTACTATTGAATATTTTATTATAATAAAGCGAACACGATTATTAATTATGCATTTCAATGTTTATAAATTGAAAATATCAACATTTTTAATAAATAAAAGCAAAAATTAAATGTTTAAACTACAAATTAATATTTGACGACAGAGGTTTTGCACATAAAAATCACTTTTAAACCTTTTTCATTCCTTAAAAATAAACGTTAAATTTGAGGCACTTTTCAGAATATTTACAGAATATCAAAATAGAGAAACTAACGTTTGCTCAGATTTTTATAGCATATTTAACTTCTGATCATCTTTTCCTTTAAGTCGAATATGAACATAGAAATCGAAATCTTTATTCTTACTATAAATTGTAAAAAATAAATTTTACTTCAAGACTTTAATTCTCAGTTAGTAGGTATTGATCATAAATAAAGAAAAATTGTAGAAAATAAATATTAGTAGCCTTCAAAATGTACAAGAATAAAGAATCATAAATATTTCGCTAGCCAGGTCTCAATTACTTTTGTAACTTTCGTCACTTGTTTATTTATATTTATTTTATCTTAAGGTAGTACTATCGGTAATAGACTTTGCATTCAGAATTTAATGAAACTTGGCATAGTTGTCCATTATTATATCATAATTAACCAGTTTAATTTTTAGGGGCCTTCTCTGAAAATCTGAACGTCCAATTTTGTGAAATAAAATAAAATCTGTAATTTCCCATAAGGATCAATGTTAAAATATCTTTTTTCATTTCTCTGAAGGCCCCTAAAAATTTAACTGGTTAATTATGATATAATAATGGACAACTATGCCAAGTTTCATTAAATTCTGAATGCAAAGTCTATTACCGATAGTAGGTACTACCTTAACTGTATTTTACAGTTTACAGAAATGTTTATTGCATTTCCAATACAAATTTTACTTATTATTTTTAATAATTTACCGAATCAGAAAGCTATTGAATTGATCGGCAAAAGCCATGCGCACCACGACTTTTGAAGATAGAATTACAATGAAAATAATACGTATCTATAGAAACCTAAAGTGTATTCATGCTTTTTTGATAGTTCGTTCTCGAATATTTAGGCGAAATGTTCAAAAAAATTCAAAAATAAAATGGAGGGAGAAAACGATTTAGATATTTTAGCTCGATTAAGCGTACCAATTGTTTGGCATACACTAGAAGAGTATAATGTTCGTATTGAAGATTTAGAAGACTCACGATTTGAGGAAGCCATGAAATTTATTAAGGTTAAGAGTTATTTTATAATATTTCCTACTTTCTTAATCATGTATACATTTTTAAAAATTATCCGTCTTAATTTAAAAGAGACTTTTACTATATTTAATTAAAGTCTAAAAATCTGAAAAATTGAAAGTTTACTCCTTCAACGAGCTTTACTTTGATAAATTTTAGGTACATTTTGTACCACATGATATTCTATCCAGATGTGGTGGATTAGCTGATGATCCAGACCAAATTCAAACATTTTTAGAACGAATGTTATTTAATATGCAAGATTATACAAGTCTCATTGCTGTCGATAATGGTTTGTTATAATAGATAAGTAGTTATTTTATAAACATTTTTCAATTTAAATATAAACCAGAAAATAAAACATTTTATTGTTACAATAATAATAAATATTCAAGTAGTTCGGAACCAAGGTAGAAATCGATTTATTCCAAAAGAAAACATGAAACTTGTGTAGTGTCCCATTCGATTCAACTAACAATATTAACTTATTCCTTATAGCCGGAGAGCCAGAGCCGGGGTTTGAATTTTCACTTTTTTTAAGTACATATTTTGATTTAGCGATCACGGTAACCCCCAAGGTAGCATTCTTTGTGATATATAACCTGATATATGTGATATATTCACTTTGTATTTTTTTGCATTATCGGCAAACATGGGTATTTTGTCTAAAATCAGAATTTTCCGACCACTATTGTTAGTTTCAAACTTTTTAAGTCCAGGCTAGTATTCTGCGACTTCAAAAACCTCCACAATAATAACATTTTCTCGATGTGACTGTTTTAATTTAGCAGCTGAAAATTTAATTTTCCGGCCGCCATTTGGAATTTTCACATTTTTTATGGCCAGATTCGAATTCCGCGATCCCATAAGCCCCCAGGTTGGTATTTTCATTGTCATTTATTTTTTTTAAAACGTTTCGGGACTTTTGGGAAATATAAGTCGGATTCCCGAAAAAGGGAGTAAGGACGAGTCACCAACTAATTTTAGGAGCTTTTCTTAGGTGCAATTACGAACAAAATGATCCATGTTAGATCAAAATCGGTTAATTATCGAAAAACTTAGATCATCTGCCAGGCTATTTAAGCCCCCACCAAATCATGCCAGGCGATGATATTTCGTATGATTGAATATTAGACTTTAAAATGGTGTAGGTTTCAAAGTGCCTCAAGAACATTTTTTACATAGGAAAAATTGCAAATTAAAAATTTCATAGCTCACTAACACCCTCCAACCTCCCAGCCAGGTTGTCGATTTCACCATCCCCACATTCGCAAGTTATCAACTTTAATATTTTCAATGTGCCTCAAATATTTACTCAAGAAAGCCACTCAGCTCTTAGAGTATTACATTTATGTGGCAGCAAAGCTGTATTTTACTCAATCGTCATTGGAAGATAGAAGTATGGTGATTTACGTGGCATAAAGAGAATCATCTATATCCTAATAGCTAGTATACAGAATCGACCATTTTAATCTATTATGACTAATAGCTCGTTTTTAAGTGAACTAATAAAAAAACTAGCCGTGAGGTGATTCTGGTACTACCCTTTAGGACCACACGAATAACTTCCCAGTGTAATAAAGAGTTATAATAAACAAATAAAAAATTTCAACACATTTATATGTTTATAGGTAACTTTTCGATAACGTAACGCTATGCCCTCTGATGACCTGTCTCATTGAATGGCTTCCCACCTTAATTATAAATGCATATACATTTATCCTTTTCCACATTTAAATGTAACAAATAAATAGTAATATTAAAAAAAAATCCAAACCAGTTCTTTGAGACGACAACATATGCATTTATAATAATAAATAAATACATTTTATATTATTTTCTATTAAATAGATATATTTTTTACATCTCATAGTCGAGTCAATATAGAGCTAAATAACTAAATTAAACAATAAACGGATGGATGGGATCAAACGAATTGAATTTTCATGTTTTTTTTTATACCATGCATATGAAATATATCAATTTATATTAAGTTTAGTGCTTAAGACGAAAAAAGTAAGGTTGAGTTCGTAAATAGCAACATAGGTCAATTGGGTCTGTAGGACCCATCTTGTAAACCGTAATCTATAATAGAGACACATAATGACATTATATATGATTTAATTATTAATAATTCAATTAGGTTTCAACTGTTAATCTCTATTTCTATATACAGTAGAATCTCGATAAGTTAAAGTCCAAGGGAAACACAAAATATTTTAAGTTATAGAGGTTTTAAGTTATCAAGTGTCTATGTTAGGTAAAGGTTAATATAGAGGTATGTACATGTTTCTATGTACCCTAGTTAATATAGAGGTATGTACATGTTTCTATGTAGTTACTGAGGGCCTATACAGAGATTATTTATTTAAGTTATAGAGGTTGCGTCTTTTAAGTCATAGAGGTTTTGGGCTCTGATGGGAAGGGAACATAGTATTTTTTGAAGTAACAGAGGTTTTTATGTTACCGAGGTTTAAGTTATCGAGATTCTACTGTATTATAAATGCGAAATTAAGCATGTTTATTTGTTTGTTTGTTTGTTACGCTTTCACGCTAAAACTAGCGACTGCTTTTTAATGAAACTGTACAGCAATATAGCTGATATATCAGAATAACACATGAGATATAATTTATAAAGATATATTAATAAAAAAATTTAAAAATTAATTTAATTTGACATTATCATAAATTACAGATTTCTGTAAAAATGGTCAATATAAAATATTTCGGGGCTTTTTTTTGTTGATATACTCAATGAATAATTACGACTATTATACATTTAAAAAAATAGAAAACCATACATATATTTTACCTGCGTAAAACACGCCTTACCATTATTTCGAGTGTTATAGAAAGGGGGTAAGCGAGAGCAATCTTTATCAATCTTTACTTTTAAACCCAGCGAAGCGGGTGAGTATCACTCTAGTTGTTTAATATAAAGTTCGTATTCTTTATTTACCAGACTAAAATTATTATTATTTATTTTTCATTAGTAGGGATAGGAATTGTATATTTCATATGTTGACTAATTTGTAATTAATATAATAATTAACTTTTAATATACGAAAGGTGAGTTTTTTTTTTTAATTTCAATAAATAACATTTAGTTTTTAATTTTTATAGTATCAGAAAAAATAATTGGAGTCTTAATTAATCGTGTGATGCGTTTTAGTGAGCATTCAAAAACACAAAGTCGAGTACGATTTTTGGAAGGTGATAGTGTACGAAAAATTATCAAAATTTGGAGTTTAATTATAGCACGTTCAAATGTCTTTCAATATTTCGATACGGATTGTGTTCTACGAAATTATATTTTATGTGTCAAGCCAAGATTCCGTAGGAAAGGTAAATCATTATTTTTCTACTATAATAATTTGATATTTTTAACAGTCGTTTCACTTGATTTAACTATCGGGGGTAGGGATAAGTTTTTGTTTGGGAGAGTAGGATCTCTTAAAATCGTGTACGAAAACCTATTCTGAAGACATCTCGAAAATTATTTACATAATATTCAAAATAATTTAATTTTTAGTGTTTTCGGATCCTAATTACCTTAAATAATCCATTCTGAGTGAATCTCAAAAATCAAAAGAAAATCGTATTGTAGAATAGAATAAATTAGGAAAAAGTATTTCAAATTTTTCTCCGTCCTGATGTTTTCTATAACAATTCAATCAATTTTTTGGGTAATTTTGGCATTCAAATCTTGTAGACTAACGAACAGTCATCCATTCAAACCATTTAATTTTTGAAATTTATACTCACAATCCTTACAAATATTAAAATATATAAAAAAAACTTTATTTTTTAGGTATTGGTCGCCAATTAATGCTAACTTCTTTTGAATTAGCTGCAAGCTTAGAAATGGGTGCTGTTATGGGAATATATACAACAGGTGCATTGCAACAAATGGGCAAAAGTTTAGGAATGGAAGTTAGTATTTATTTATATAACGCTAACCTTTTAAACAACGTGTATTTTAAATAATTTTATATGGGACACACATCTGGTACAAAAACTGAGATTCGCAAATTTGTTCATATAGGGGCCTAAGGTGCTCAAAATTAATACATTCTAACAAAAAAAATTATTTCATATTGTTAAGTCATAATACCCATACATTCAGGCGCGGATTCTGACCTTAAAAAAGATTGTATAGCCACAGCTATAAAGGAGATGTTTACAAAATATATGACGTCCTGACCAAAATTTTGTACAGTGTATATTTCCACATGGATTATGGATAAAGGATAAAGCCGTGTGGCCAACACCAGTAGATACATGTAAAATGTTAGTTTGATGAAATTTTCACAACTTCAAAGGATATCAAATTTAATTAAACGCTAGCAAACATGTTACATGAAATAATTTCAACGATTTGCATTGAGTCCAAAAAACCCGAATTCGATTTCTGATATATGTGTATTTTTTCAATTCTCTTTAATTAAGTTAGCCTAAGCTGTAAAAATTTGTTTTAGATTCTTGCTGAAATATTCTATATTGATTATATAATTGACGGTGAAATGGTGTTTGATGACCCAGGTGCTGGTAATTATACAATTGCTTTAATGGCACGACGAGTTGAACCCACGGAGACGGTGGATGTTGAAGCAGACGAAGCTGAAATACCAAAAACTTGAAAATGCCACACCATATAAAAACAACACTATATTTTTTTTTTTATATAAATGTTAAAAATTAAAAATATGCAAAATATTCTCAAAATTTTTCCGAAATAAAAATTTTGGATTATTTTCCTTTAAAGAAAGCGATAAGTCCCTTAAGAAAATTTCCACGAATAAGTAGTTCTGCAGTTCTGTAATAAAAAGTTAATAATATTATTGTTAATTGTAAAAATTAAATCGTCTTAATATCCTGTATATATGAAATATATATCAAGGTACACTATTAATTTTAGTCCCAAGTTTGTAACGATAAAAATATACATCTGATTATAGCCCATTTCTGTTTGCCCGTCCGGCTGTCCGTCAACAAAACAATTCAAAAACGAAAATATATATCAAGCTGAAATTTATGTAGTGCTCATGACGTAAAAAGTGAGTTTCAGTTCGAAAATGAGCAAAATAGGATAATTCGTGTAAAGCGTTGGCGATAAAACAAAAGTTTAAATATGTGAAAAATGTTCCTTATAAAATAAATTTTTTTGTTTGAAACCAAAACAGATAGCGGCCGAAAGGCCACCATTATTAGTTTTTTAAACTTTTAGCTAATTTATTTAAAATAATGCAAGCACTAACATACAATACTTTCTGTACTTGATTTTAATAAAAATTTGGGTACTATAAATAAATTAGTACTTAATTTTATATAAACCAAACCAAATAACCAAATAAATATTTTTTAGAATAATCGAACCACTTTCCAAAAAGATTTCAAATCAGAAAGAAAAATTAATTAAAACTTGTAAAATTATAAATATACTCGAGCACAACAGGAACTCGAATGAATTTGGAATTTCTTCAAATTATAAAATTTAGTTTTCAAAATATTTATCTTTTTATACCATGCATATATGAAATATACATAGTATATTAAGTTTAGTCCAAAGTTTGTAACGCTTAAAAATAATGACGCTAGGAAAAAAATTTTGTGATAGGTGTTCATAGAATCACCTAATTAGTCCATTTCCGGTTGTCCGTCCGTCCGTCCGTCCGCCCGTCCGTCTGTGGTCACGATAACTCAAAAACGAAAAAAGATATCGAGCTGAAATTTTTACAGCGTACTCAGGACGTAAAAAGTGAGGTCAAGTTCGTAAACGAGCATCATAGGTCAATTGGGTCTTGGGTCCGTAGGACCCATCTTATAAACCGTTAGAGATAGAACAAAAGTTTAAATGTAAAAAATGTTCCTTATCAAAAATTAAACAACTTTTGTTTGAAACATTTTTTCATAAACATCACTGTTTACCCGTGAGGGCGCCAATTAGGCGGAAATTTTATAATATGTGTACAAACTATACACTAAATGTTGGTCGGTAATGCAGAAACCTATAAAGTCATTTACATATGTACATACTATACTTTATTAGTATGTATGTGTCACATGTTTGTATGTGTTATATGATAAAGAAATCAACACTGACTATGCATGGTATTTCAACAATTAACTCAGTCAATTGTTTGTTTTCACTTGTTTATTATGCAAAAAAGGTTGAAAATCGTTTCAAATTAAAATTTTGAATACTTTGTATGAAATTTACTTTGAAAAACATTTTCACGAATGTTTGTTGTTTAATACAAATTATTTTAGAGAGTATTATTAAAATTTGCATTTAATTAAATAATTAATTTTGTAAGATTAAGAATTCTTTATTTTTATGAACTACTTACATCCAAAAAATTATAATTCCCGCCAATCCTGCTATGTTTTGTTGTCATATTTGAATTTGACATTTAAATTTGGAAACAATTATTATTTGTAAACATTATTTTATTAATCAAGAAAAATGGCTTTTCCTTTATTTCCATCATTAATGCCAAAAGCAATTGATTCATTATGGTTTAATGTAGACAGTCCAGTCGATGAAGACAGTGAATTACAAGAATTAGAAGTTGCTCATAAAGCTTTTGTAAGTATTAAATTTTATTTGTAGGTTAACTTAAATTTTGAAATCGAAAATATATTCAAATTCTTCTTTGATATTTGATGTTTCATCTGATAGTTTCTATGAATGATATAAAACTTCGAATGTTTAAAACAATGCTCTCGACAAATACCTATATTAGGCTATAGACAAGAGTTCGGCTATCTTTTGAAACGTTTTTTTTCTATTACAGCGAGATTCCATTTCACAGAAAAATATTGATTTGGTACCAATTGGAAAACCAGCATCTGAGGTAATTATTAGAAGTACGATTTTATCAATGAATCTTATTTCAAATAAATTTTGTTTATATCTAGAACTTAGAGGAAGAGGACGAAGACGATGAAGATGACGATAACGATGATGATGAAGAAAGTGACAGTCGCGATGAAGAAGATGAAGATGAAATTGACATGGAAATATCTTACGAACAAACAGGACCAGTAGATGTTAGTATAATACGTGTTATTTCAAATATTTCAGCCTTACAACATTAAACTTTTTTTTGTATAATTTTCATAATAAATTTTCCTGCATTGAAAAATATATAATCAAGCCTTAATTTTTTTTTAAATAAGGCTAGTAATAAAACCGGATCCCATTTTTGAATTTTAGTTTTTATCCGGATTTAAAAAAAAAAAAGGAAAATATCGTTTGACTTAGCAATTTTAAGTTAAGGGCTGCGTCTCTAGCAGAACTGAGCGCTCTGTATCACTTAGTTAGTACCGACATTCCAAATTTCGTTATAATATAATTTTTTCTTTAAGATAAGTGTCGATACTAACTGAGCGGTACCGAGCGTTCAGAGAATGGTTGAGTTTATTTAAACTGAGCGCTCGAAGGTGCTCAGTAAGAATCGGTAATTAATGTACTATAAAGTAAAAGTACATGATCGATAATTGGGGTTTCGGTGCGCTCAGTTCAGCTGGACACAACCAGTGAAAGAATATCTGATTCTGATTCCTTTAATAATAAAGCTACTCAAAATTAAAAAATCTTAATATTATGTACCACAAATACCTAATTTATTGCTTTTTTTGTTTTACAGAATACATCGTAATATATTTTTACAACTATCGTTTAGAAAATTATTATTTATTTTATAAGTATGATTTAAGAATAAATTTATAAATATTTAAAATTTTATTTCTTCAAAATTAAACCTTACATCTACATCAAAAAATTTATGGCCGTTTATTGCAGACTTCAGTTCCTCAAGGGTATTCTACTATTTTTTTATACACAAATAAGTTTGACAGATATATTCATAGACATCTGATTATAATAAATATAAATACATATTATCTATGTATATATTATACCCAGCTGTCTACACTGAACTGATATCACAGCAGGGCTTACCCGCGTTTTAGGTCACGTGATATACAGTTTAAAAATTACGATTTTTAATTTTAATATTTTAAAAGAAATATGTGTTTTTATGATGCGAAATCAGAATATTTAAGTATATTTTTACATAAATTTTAACTTTTTTAACGATAATACCCTAAAAGCGCAAGTGGTAATTTGCAGAGAATTCTCTAAACGGAACGGTCAAGTTGTAAACACTCTGCGCTTATCCACTAGTTGTGCCTATACCATAAAGTTATCTATTTCATTTATAAAGTTATTCTTGATGGATTTTAACACAACAATAGTCATTAGATTATACAAAATTTGAGTATACCAGGAAGCCCTCAACATATTAAACATCCTTTGTGACATATGCCACATACAGTATCCGACTGCATAAAATATGCAATGAAAAGATAAAAACCATATAAAAACAAGTACCTATCTTCGAATAGTCAATCCTTAATAGAATTGAAAACTTATATGTTTTTTACAGTTAGAGACAAGAGATTGAAAACTTTCGATTGAATTGAACATTCGAGGCGCTTTACCATAAGTTTCTATATTTTCAGTAGATATTTCTTGCAGTCGAATTTTTTAATGTATTATTCAAATTATAAATATTGTTGGCATGGTAATATCCAAACATCAAATTATTAGATGTGTAAAAAATATTTATTTTATCAATTTCCATCATTTTTTTGTTCGTATAAAAATTTTAAATCGTTTGCACAAATATGAATTAAAATTAATCAAAGTTAACATCCACATCAATAGATGTCACACAAAACTGAAAAAAAAAACGTATTTTGAAATAAAAAATTGTATATTTTCGAATTGGTCAACATCATGAATGGTGTAAAATGACAAAATTTTATTTTTTCCCAAAAAGTATGTAGTGAAAAATCGTAAAAAATAAAAATAAACTTCATATCCAAGTTTCGAACCATTGTGTGATAATTTGAAGATCTTTCATAAAATATTATGGATGTTGTTATCGATATGTGTTGCCTGCTCAGTCAGTACAAGTGAAAGGTTCTAATGAAAATTTACTTTGTGAAATAAATATTTTTATTGTTATTGAAACTGTCAAATGACGTGTTGTTAAAACTCTTATATCGTTTTATTCAATTTTCCTTTTAGTGTTTTTTTTTTTGTATTACTCAAGAAAATTATTTATATATTTTAAAGGTTAGTTTCAATTTTTTAATTACCTATAATTTTTTTAAAGTGATTACGAAGTTATATAAAATATGTTTCGCTTATTTAAGAGAAGGTATATAATTATCTTACATAATATTAATATTAAGTACAAAGAGTAATTAGGTATGATTATTAAAATTTTGTACAGAACTTGTTGAATTTCAAAAATTTCTTGCTATATCCGTACGAATTTTTTTGCAAGTTTCTATGATTTTTTTAAAAGTTGTTTATTTTGATCTGATTGTTGCGTCATGATATCACTTTCTAAAGAAAGAAATAATACAATTTTTTATGTTATAAAACAAGAACATTTTTTATTAATTTTACTGTTAACTATTAATTATTCCTTACTTAATGTTAATTATAAATAAATATGGGGAATTTTATAATGCATCATATTCTATAAAAATGTCGTTGTAATGTTTAAGAAAATTTTAAATCCGTGTTATTCATATAGTAAAAATTAATTATTTTAATAAGTATGGTACTAAAAGTGAAATCCAATTAAAAGCGATTCTAATAATCCACATAATTCTCAATTTACATATTGATTGTATTAATCTTGTTATGATAATGATAATTAAAAAAAAATTTCTTTATTTAATTTTAATAATTAATATTAATAGGAGAGAATAACTCAAAACGCGCGATAAAATAATCGCTATCAGTCGATAAATAACACGTGTGTGTATAAACGATAACGCTGAGTTCTTAAAGAGCTTGGAAGATGCATAATAATTTTTTTTTCAGATCTCGTTTAGATTTTAGGAAAAGGTTTGTCGTTCAGGGGACCGATGTAAAACGGGTTTGGTTCGTTTGGGAAAAAAATTCCGAAATAAAATATTTTGACAGGAATTTCCATAGCGGTCGATGAACAATACGACGCTTACAAATAAATATATTTAGCGAGTATTCCAAATTTATGCTAGCTCTGATAAATAGCTATTTACAAATTTATAATACATGAATAATAATAAATACTATTCAAATACCTGTTCACAATTCTAGATAAATATGGTGGAAGCGCAAATAAATACATAAGTACATAGTAAGGTAATATAATGCATTATTTATATGCGTTTCCACCATTTATTGCCTTTATAGTACAGTAAAAGATGTTACAAATAAAGGAATATGAAAGAAACCGCTAGCATTTTGCCAAAACCATGAAATGTGTTTTCTAGGTGTCAAATATCATTAGCAAGGCATGACTTAGTGGTGCAAATGTTTCTATTTAAAGTTGACTTAAAAAAAATTAAATACTAAATAGGCAACTCGAATTACGTATACGTTATACATGTATAATAGTTTTCGATTATTTGACAAACACTTTTACGTCATACAAGTTGTCTATTTACTAATTTTTTAAGTGAACTTTTACATTGATTGTTTCATTGAATTAAAAATTTATTGTTTATTAACAAATAGAAACATTTTTACCACTAACTCATACCTTACTAATGATATTTGACACTTCCTTAATTTTTTCTTTTATAAAAACCTTCTCCTGACAATAATTAACGCAACAAAAAAAAAAAATTAGCGAAAAGAATTAGGAGAAATAGGGGTTCATATATATATATATATATATATATATATATATATATATATATATATATATATATATATATATATAGACTCTGTTATATATATATATATAGACTCTGTTAAGAGCACGTATAAGAGAGACGAAGAAAACTATATACATATTTTCTTCAAATTTTGAAACAAAACATTTTTTGTGTTTTTCTCGAATTTTCGAAGAAAGTAGACAGAGAGTCCTTAAGAATATTTTCAATTGTCAAAAAAGGAACATTTTTCTTCCAACTGATTCAGTCATATTATACATGAAACGGGGATCAACTTTGCATCAAATCAGGTATTTTTGATACGTTGTTTGCAATGTAAAGGCAATGTTAAATCCACGTTTTCGACCTCGGCAAACGACCGGATTATTTCAGTTTTTGCCAGTTTTGACACGAAAAGAATTTTTAAAGCAGGTTAAATTTGCAACAATTTGAGATAAGACCGGGTTTTATAGGACCGATAGTTTCGGAGATACAGCTTTTCAAAATTTGTCTATTTTGTCAAGTTACACGATTTTACGCAAAATTTCATCTTGTAAACCGTTAAAGATAGAACAAAAGTTTAAATGTAAAAATTGTTTTTTATAAAAAAATAAACAACTTAAGTTTTTAACATTTTTTCGTAAACATCACTGGTTTTTGAAATTTTTCGAAAAATTATTTTCTAGAATTTGTTTTCCAGAATGTTCCACAAGACCACTAGTTACTAGATACTAGGTACTAGAAGCTACCTTCAAATTTTCAACTTCCTATCTTTTATAGTTTTGGAGATGTTTACAAAAAAATGTTTCAAACAAAAGTTGTTAATTTTTTTTATAAGGAACGTTTTTAACATTTAAATTTTTGTTCTATCTCTAACGGTTTACAAGATGAAATTTTTCGAATAATCGTATAACTTGAAAAAATAGACAAACTTGGAAAAGATGTATCTCAAAACATATCACAAAAAATCTTATTTGATGCAATGTCCAATTTTTAATTTAATTGAGTTAAACTTTTTGTTGTTGATGAAAACAAAAGTTTATTTGAATCATACGAAAACGCAAGGTAAAAGACGGCATCGAATTTGACCCATCTCTCGGTCTATGTGGTTAGTTTCTTTTTTTGGACCTTTTATCTATTGTTTATGACCATAGACTGTATTTATTTATGCTTAATGACTATAACAATATAATTATTATATCACATTGTTTGATAGCAGTTTTTTTATTGGCAACATAGAAATAAATTGATCTAAATAAGTTTAAATTAATAAGTGTTTTTTTATTTTAAATATATACACAATGGTAAATCGTTTTTCATATCAATTAATATTTTTATTCAATTAAGGGACTCGTTCATTCAAATTAACACATTTTAAAATACGTTTATTTCACTTTTATTTTAAACAAAACGTATTTATTTCTTAAGTGTTACTATACAATAAAAGAAATAAAAAACCCGACTGCGTTAAATAAAATTTGAAAGGAAAAAAACAAGTTCGGTACTTTACATAGCGACTTTAAAAGTCGGGGCCCATTAATGAGAAAATTTGAGTCCCCGACTGTTAAAGACGCTATGTAAAGTACTGAATTTGTTTCTTTCCTTTCAAATTTTATTTAACGCAGTCGAGTTATTTTTATTATTTATTTTATTTTAAACTTTTTAGTTTCCCAGCACTAAAAAAACTCACCTATTATAATATACTAAAACTTTTAAATCAATTTATTATTCCTAAATAAATTTAAACATATAACTTATATATATTTTTGTAATCCCCTTTTAATTTCCTTTATTTTGATACCCTACTTGATAGATTTTGTTAATTTTTTTTTTATTAACGGATTACTATTTCGATCCAAAAATCCGTCATTTTGTTTTGTATTTTCAAACACCCATCTAAGAACCCGTGGGTTTTCTGTGACAAATATAATGATACCTTAGATGTTGAAATCTATTGAGACGTTTGGAAGATGCGAGGTAATAAAGTAATTTACAAACATTGGCAGTCGAGTAAAATAACTTGTTAAAACATCATTTATATTCAAAATTGAACCAATATCGGATAGGATCTGGCGACATCCGGAATATTAATCAATAAGCTTTTCTGGACAAGAATCAATGGACAAAATGCGGTCCTCATATTTTGCACACTAAACTACCAGTCTATGATATTGTTGCTTCTTTCTATGTGTTTATAAGTAAAATAAACGTCGAAATTTTTATGACTCTACATTCTTGTTAAAAATTTTGCGATGTGATTAGAAGGCAAGAAAAACAAATTTGTCATTTTGTTTGGGATCTGAAGAAAAATATAACTACATACGTCTACTCAAGGAAGCGTTCAAAACAATTTTTGGATTACTACTATTGAATGAAGCGATAGATGTTTAATTCTTTAGTGTTTAAGTGTTTCGGAGTAATTATAATAATTAGATTTAACAGGAAGTTATTCTCATGCCTAAAAATCAGCATATCCTCAAAGCTAAATCGACAGCTTTGATATTTTAAATTTACTCAACTAATTTGTATACCATGTATATATGTAATGTACAAGGTATACTAAGTTTAGTCCCAAGTTTGTAACGGTTAAAAATATTGATGCTACGAACAAAATTTTGGTATAGGTGTTCATAAGATCACCCAATTAGTCCATTTTCGATTGTCCGCCCGTCTGTCAACACGATAACTCAAAAACAAAAAATGATATCAAGCTGAAATTTTTACAGCGTGCTCAGGACGTAAAAAGTGAGGTCTTGGGTCTGCATATTGTAAACCGTGATAAGAGATAGAACAAAAGTTTAAATGTAAAAATGTTCCTTATAAAAAAATTAACAACTTTTGTTTGAAACATTTTTTCGTAAACTTCACTGTTTACCCCTGAGAGCGCAAATTATATAGTATGTATTAAATGAGTATATTAGTTATATATGTGTGACTAGTATGTATGTGTATTGTGATAGTGTAATCAGCACAGTCTATACATTGTATTTCAACAATTAACTCAGTCAATTGTTTGTTTTCACTTGTTAAATTTACTTTATCAACGCATAAATTTTAGAAATAATTTGATGGACAAACTCATTAAACCAATTCTCTTGAAAATTAAGGTCGTTAATTTATAATTCTTTTTTAATACCCTTTTCAATAATGATTGATTCAATTATCTTATTCATATTATGAAACTACTTCAATATTTTATGAAAATAGATTGCTTATCTTGTAATTAATTAATTTATTTTGGAAGTTTGTATTGATAAAATACAGAGAGTCCAAAAACAATCGTCTAAATATTGTATGATAGTTCTTGCATTAGTGGTAGTTATTGCCAGACCTGGGAAACCAGGAATTATCAGGAGATTATATTCAACCTGGAAATATCAAAATTAGCACTAATTTAACAAGTAGACCGTGCGACAGAAAAGGTGCTTTGTTAAATGATTAATTTCTAGAATATCGACAAAAATCAACTACGATTGAAAAGTTATAGATTTTTCAAGAAAAATATCTTAATCCACGCTCGAATTACAACAAATACTTTTGTTTTCTGGACACCCATTAGTATTTTTGAATGATAAATATTATTTTAATTAAGATGACGTATTACAAATGCAATTTATTTATTAATTAAAAAGCAATATGGATCTTACATTATTCTCAATGTTTTATTTATAGCGTGCATGCATTTAAAATTAAATTGAAAAAATTCAACCAACTCATAAATTTATCGTATTCCAATTTTTCTAGAATCTGTAAGGAATTTTCTTGTTTACAAATCTTCTCCAGAGAAAATTTCTGATTTCTTTCCTACCTAATTTATTATCTATGGATATATTATCCCAGCTGTCTACATTGAACTAATTGATGGTCTATGGTTCATACCGATATGGCATCACATTTGGGCTTGTCCGCGTTTTAGGTCACGTGATATACAGTTTAAAAATTACGATTTTTAATTTTAATATTATAAAAGAAAAATGTGCTTTTATGACTCGAAATCAGAATATTTAAGTATATTTTTACATAAATTTTAACTTTTTTCATATTTCATAATTTATTTTTTAATATACCGAAAGTACTCTATTGTTGAAATGTTACATGCCAGTTCCTGCATTATCTCTATATATATAAAACAAAGTCGTGTTAGTTACACTACTTATAACTAAAGAACGGCTGAACCGATTTAGCTGAAAATTGGCAGGGAGGTAGTTTAGAGCCAGGAGAAGGGCATAGGATATCCCGTTCGACAGCAGTCCCGTGGGACTTGATAGCTGGGTTGGGTTTCGGTGGTGGTGCCATCTATAGTAAACATATTGAACTAACATTTATTTCGATGGTGGCGCCATCTATGGTAAATTTATTGAACTAACATTAATTTCGATTGAATTCGATTTTTTTGAAATTTTGTAAACAGTTTTGTAAAATTTTCTTTATCCGATATCAGTACGTGTACCCCATCAAACTCTATAACTTTTGTTAAAGTTACTTTTGATTGGCTAACTACAAAACGTGATTTTTTATTTTGTATAGATTAAAAAGACCCACCCTGTATGTTACATTTTAAAACCAAGTTTTATCAATAAAAAGTACTACGAAATTTTAAAAAATGTTAAGACAAAACATTTTAACTGACTAAAAACTCCAATAGGTATGTAATTTGAAATTTTAAAGTTTATTACTTTATTACCTTTACTGTAATTCATACCATTAATGTTTACTCAAACCTTCAAGAAATTAAATTTTAACACAAATGATTAAATTTATCAACACAATTATATTATGCTTCATAAACAAAGATTTAGCAAATTTGAAATTTACAATATTCAAGGCCTCACATTATTCTTATTATAGATGAAAATTGGTTAAACCTATCAGATTGAATTTATATTGTGGGGTGCATATCAAACAGTTAAAAAAAGTTAACAATAAATGCATTATTTTTCGTTTTTTATGCTTTTTTGTTAAATTGTATCTAATTAAATTAAATAAAACCAATAAAAGAAATATAATACTAATAATTCATTAGATTGGGATTAGAAACTTTGAAAATCGCATTGGAAATCAATTATTTTGTCATTGAATTGTGTAGAATGAAACGATGGGTGCAAAGAATGCTTTTTTTGAGGGCAGGTAGGGGCTCCCGTCTATCGTGGGGCCCTGGGGAAGGGCCTAGATATGTAGCTACTCACGATCAAGATACTAAACTAAATATTAACTTGTGTACTAGAATATATCAGAATGCGATGTTTACATTTCACCGATTCCCGTTATAAACCCGCAAATTAGAGGCATGGATTCAAATTTTTTATTAATTATAACTTATATTAAGGTAGTACGAACGCCAGGCAAGTTTAGACTTGTAGTTGAAATTATTTGTACCTTATTTTCAACTTTGATTATGAATTTTGTTATAACTTCATAAAGGTAGACGAAAAATAAGAATAAAATTTTTAATATTTAAACAAAATTTTCATTTTTTGATATTTTGAAAATTACTCCAGGTATCGAAAAATTGCATTCTTACTTTTCGTCTTATATTGTCAAATTATAACAGAATTCACCATCCAAATTGAAAAATATATTTTTTTTTATTCGTGTCTCCACTACCGTGCTATACATCCTTAATTATTCGGGCACAACGGGTTTATTTTGTTTTAAATTAATATATTAGGGTTTTAATTTGAATAGTTAAAATTTTTAAAATTTCTACAGACTAGTTTTGGAGAAATCTATAAAAACATACCATCCATCTATCGTTTTCCCATAAGAGCAATGTTAAATATGCCAATTCTACTAAGAATATGCCTACTTTTGGAGTCATTTATTTAAATAATAAGGCAACCCCCCCCCCAAATTTTCAAGATTGATTTAGACTTAGTCCAACTACATACACATAAAACTCATCACTTTTATGCAACGTTGCCCTGGCTTTACGAGCGCCTTAATACATTTTATTCGCTTATGTTTTTGTTTATTTCTCTTATGTTTTTGAGTTATTAATTTTTAAATATAGGTAATAATTAAAAAACTTACTTCTTACATTTTGGAGGGGCAATTACCACGATTTCTCCCCTCTGAATCCGCGCATGAAAGAGTATTATGATCGCGATAACACCTTTTTCAATATATGCATTAAATTTCTGTGAACAAACTTAAAATATTTATTAAATTAATAACAAATGATTATTATAAAGGTATTTTAAAATTGAAACAGTTTGACTTTAAAATATGTGTTATTTGTTTTACTAGTTACTTAAATATTTGATTATTTTAATATTTTAGCTGAGTTGGAATTTAGTGGTGTTAGCTTTAAATTTATATCAATTAGATAGCTTATTTTTATTTGTAAAATAATACAATAATTTATTAATTTTATTGATTAGTATAAAAAAAAATTTTATTCATATAAAATCATTTTTGTAAAATATTTTTCCATTAAATGGTGCTACGATCGCGTATTGTGAAAATATATATCCTATAAATAATTTATAATTAATATTTTTGTTGTCTATAGTGCTTTTATTGTCTTGTGATAATTAATTTAATGTGAGTATATTATTGGATAAATTAATTACATATTAAGAAAATTTTACAAAATTCAACAAACATTCAAAAAAAGTCATATATTATTATACCATGTATATGAAATATACGTAGTTTATTAAGTTTAGTCCCATTTGTAACGCTTAAAAATATTGATGCTACGAAAGTTTAAATGCAAAAAATTTTCCTTATAAAAAAATAAAAAACTTTTGTTTGAAGTATTTTTTGTAAACATCACTGTTTGCCCACGAAGGCGCGAATTAGGTTGCGAATTTTATAGTGGGTATTAATATGGGAATATCAGTTATGTGTGTGTTGTTATTTAAGAGTGGATATCTTTCTTTATTTACGTGACTTCAAAAAACAAACGATTGCGTCATCAACACTGTCTATACATGATATTTCAACAATTAACTCAGACAATTTTTTTTCACTTGTTTTTCTTTAAAACTGTAAAGAGTTTAGTGAAGAAAAAAATCATTTTAGAAATAAATTTTGGTTGATGAAACCAAATCTTTATCTAATATGTTTGATGCTTTATCTAGACTTTTTCGTTCAAGAGCTCTTCAGGTGTCTTATTACTAATTTAATTGATAAAAAATTGTTTTGCAAATCTTAGTATTACAGATGAACTCAAGAGTGCATTCATCTGCAATACTTTTGCAAGTTAGCACAGTTGTGTGAAAAATGTATTAATAATTATTGAATAATTAATTTTTTTGTATTAATTAAAGATTTTTTATTTATAAAATGTTGTGTTTGTCGGCGATAATAAATAAATTATCTTATAATTATTGAGAATTATTCATTTTTATTTAAATTGTGTTTTGTCATCAAGTTTTTTCAATTTCATGGTACTGGTTAACTAGGTTCTGTCTCCTTGTAGTACAATTTCTTATCTGAAAAAACTGTAGTTGTAGTCTATTTTACTTAGGTTGATATACAGAATGTTCGATTTACTTCTAGGCATATAAATATCACGAGTATGAAGTACATACGTTAAGCAATGCATCTAAGTAAGAGGTATTATAGGTGTTATATGAAATTGCAAAAGTGACTTGTATCGTGGCTTATATGTTGTATTTCATCTATTCAACTAAGAAATTCCCACTCTCCAAGCGTCTTACAACTATCTCAATGCATATCGAAACTTTAACACATGTATATAATACCTCTCACTTAGATACATTGCTTAACGCATGTAAACTGTCATACGCGTGATATTTATATGCCTAGATGTAAATCGAACAGTCTGTATATGTACTTTCGTTAATTTTCAATAAAGAGAAATAAACAGATTATTTATGCCAATCCAAAATCTGAAAGTACTTGATTAATCGCATTTAGGTTAGTTACTTAACTTAAATTTAAAACCAATTCGAAAAAGGGGCGAGAATGTGATATACTTAGCTAAAAATAATACTTATCTGGCTATAAAATATGTGAAAATTCTGGTTTTGCATCTTTTATCGATAGTCAACGTCAAGATCCAAATTGTGAAAGAAAAATAGTAATCTTTAAATCGTTATTTTTTGAAGGAATTGTGACAGAGTGAGGGCATAAATATTTTTTTGGGAAAATTATAATCATTTATGTGAATAGAGTCCAGATCGGATTTCCCATCCATTTTCGGGATAAGGACTGATCTAAAATGCTGCTAACGACTCCAAAACGGTTTTTTATTCAACTAAATATAAATTTCTCATATATTATGTAATCTTCATTCTCTACATTGAATGGATGGATATTGCAAGTCTGTATCATTGTATGCAAAGTAGATGGAGAGGACAACAGAATCGATCCTATTTCTCTTATAAATCATACGTATTATTTAAAATATGGCTATTTTTTAATTGTTTATACGTAATTAGTATAGTAAAAAAATTATTGAATAATAACAATTAATTAAACTTGTTGCATTATAAATTGTGAAAATAAAATACGAAATTGCATAAATAATATTTTTTAAATGTAAATAAGCATGATTACTTATTTAAATTCTTTAGAACATAATAAAATATTTAAAATCAATGTAAATCATACAAATATATTAATAAAATAGTCTGTCATTACCATGGAAACTCCTGAAATAAAACTCATGCATGGTGCGAATAAAAAACAAACCTGAAAATTTCATTAATTACATAAAGATTTTTGGTTTTAAAAAGTTTTTCCTGAGAAAAATTTTACTAGCCGCTAGACTGAAAAATAAAGTTTACAAACTTTTTCGTTAAATTTTCCTTTATTGGTTGTATAATTTTTTTGGGATCTAAATTGTTTTGAAATGAGTTTTGAAATAAAAATTTACCCAAATAATAAAGAAGTAAATATTGGAATTTAGTATTTTAAAATGTTGACCTCATCATTGGAGTATTAAATTTGAATGAATAAGAATCAGGAAAAGAATAAAATGTTGGAATTTTTACGTTTTTTTTATTTTGAAACGTCAATATTTGTACACGATATAAATGATCTTCAGAATTAAATTAAAATTTACTGATCATAATTATAATAATAATTCTAAAAATGACCGTCAAAAATAATAAAAAATACTTTCAAATTTTATTGAAAACCAAATAATTAGCGTCGTCCTTATTATTATTATTATTACATTATATGATAATATTTTACTTTTTAAAATATATCTTAAGGTAGTACGAGCGCCAAGGCAAGTTGTGGTTGAAATTATTTGTACCTTATATTCAACTTCGATGATGAATTGTGTTATAACTTCATGAATGTAGGCGAAAAATATGAATAAAATTTTTCGATATTGGCCTTGGTTTTCGAAATATCGAAAGCTAAATAATTTTAAAAAATTTTCGATATTTTGAAAAGTACTCCAGATATCGAAAAATTTTCTTCTTATAAAATACCATCAAAATTGAAAAAGTATTTTTTTTTTTAAATTTGTGTCCTCACTACAGTACTCATACATCCTTAATTAGAAAGGGCACAAAGAGTTTTTATTTTTTTATTTTCAATAATTTATTAATGTTTTAACTTTAAATAGTTTTTTTTTTAATTTCCTCCGACTAGTTTTGGGTCATCTTAATCAGACACAACGAGTTTTTTTTCTAATAATTTATTAAGGTTTTACCTTAAATTTAAATAGTTTTTTTATAATTTCAACTGAATATTTTTTGAGAAATCTATTTAAACAAATCATCCATCCATCATTTTCCCATAAAACCAATGTTAAATATGCCTACTTTTGAAGTCATTTTTATTTAAATAATCGGGCAATTCCCACTTAGTCCAACTTCATATAAAAAAAAAAACAAATCTTTTACCCAAAATTGCGCGTGACGCTCGTACATCCTTAAAAGTTAAATTATTTAATAATGAAGTCAAATACTTCATAATCAATCTATGGAATAAAATTACACAGCCACTAGGAACCAAGTTTTTTGAAAACTATTGTTTGTAATTAGGGTGTGTCAGAACAAAAACAAGGACTTTTCTTCTTGATTTGTTCCTGTTGTTATTTGTTTGAATGTTATTTTACATTCTTAAACGCATACACATTTTCGTTTTTATTTTCACTACACTAGTTTATTCGATATTTTTTTTAAAAACATATCAACTTATTTTGACATTCTAATTAAGAATTTCATTATTTCATATTATGGTCCGCTCAAAATAATAAAAGTAAATTTGATCAAAGGCAAAAAAACCTTTAAAAAAAAGGAAGCTTTGGGCATCTTATTTAAAACTCTACTAACGCGCAGTCTCTTAAGTGCTAAAATTGCGTTAATTAACGCTATGTATACAAAAAAAAAAAAAAAGATATATTTTTTGAAAATATCTCGGAGACCATCAACTTTATGAAAAATAGTTTCAAACAAAAATTGTCGGAAATTTTTTTCCCTAAAAAAATTGTAGAATCAAAAGTTTTGATATCTTCAGCCATTTTTCCAAAAATTGGGAAAAACGTCCAAATATGCATATTTATATGCTAATTAACAATATTTTAAAATTGATTTTATAAAAAAATTTTCAAATGAAAGTTGTTGGAAAATTTTTTTCCTAAAAAAAATGTAGAGTGAACAATTTCGATATTTTTAGCTGTTTTCAAAACAATCGATTTTATATACCTAGTGTTTAGTTTACATCTAGGCATACGCATACCGCGAGTATGACAGAGTACATGCGTTAAGCAATGTATCTAAGTAAGAAATGTTATAAGACATACATTAACAATTTCATATAACATCTATAATAATACCTCTTACTTAGATGCATTGCTTACCGCATGTTGTCTGTCACACTCGTAATATTTGTATGCCTAGATGTAAACTGAACGATTAGTATATTTCTCGTTAACTATCCAATCATTGTCCTCGATATATGTGTAAAAATTCCTGAATTTTGTTACTGGGGGCTTTTTTAGGTCCCTGATTGCGAATATGACGGTAAAAAACATTCGGAGTTCACCTGGACGTTGGTGCGCGCTGGAATCGACGTCGCTTATAAGAATTATTTTTCATAGAGTTGATGGTTTCCGAGATATTGACCAAAAATCGGATTTTATGTATACAAAGCGTTAATTAACGCAACCCTAGCACTTCTGAGTTTGTGCGATAGAAGGGTCTTAAACTAGATGCCAAAAACTTCCTTTTCTTAGATTTTTTTTTTTTTCTTTGAATAAACTCATAAAATCGCTTATTTTCAGTTACTTTGAACGGCCTGGCCTAGCCATCTAGTAATGAAAATAGAAACGAAAATATGTATGCATCATAAGAATATGTCATTTTCCAATATTTTTAACGCAATTCACAGTTTTTTATCGAAAGACCTCTGATTTATTTTGTAAAACAATAATTTATTAGAACATAACTAAATTTTTATTTTGTGTCTTACCTTCATTATTTAACATGATTACGTTATATTTTTTAAATTTATTTAATTAACAGTAAAGTAATAATACATTTCCCTTGATAATCGGCATACTTTTGTAAATACCTATTATTATATTGTTATGTACCCAGAACTTTCACTATTTTTTTATTATTATTTTATTTTTTGTATAATTTATAGAGTAAATTTATTAGAATATAAAACATAAATAACTTTCAAATTATATTTTAAAGAAGTACATAATCTAAATAAGTAAGATCACATGATCTTATTATAGTTACGACAGTGAAAAATAAATAAACCAAATATTTATCTAAAATAGTACCAAAATGGAATTAAAATCGTATATAAACAAGTGAAAACAAACAATTAACTGAGTTAATTGTTGAAATACCATGTATAGACTGTGTTGGTTACTCACATCACATTACACATATACCTATACATGTCACACATATAACTGATATTCCCATATAATACATACTATACAATTTGCGCTCTCACGGGTAAATAGTGATGTTTACGAAAAAGTGTTTCCGACAAAAGTTGTTTCTTTTTTTATAAGGAACAGTTTTTATATTTAAACTTTTTTCTATCTCTAACGGTTTACAAGATGGGTCCTACGGACCCAACACCTAATTGATCTATGTTGCTCATTCACGAACTTGACCTCACTTCGTGTGTAATCGTGATGACAGACGCACAGACAGACGATAGACAGACAAGTCAGTCGGAAATTTAGTAATTAGGTGATTTTATGAACTCCTATGCCAAAATTTTGTTCATAGTCTCAATATTTTTAAGCGTTACAAACTTGGGGCTAAACTTAGTATACCTTAGTATATTTCATATATATGGTGTAATAAATTGGCAGTTGGTGTAGTACTGAAGTCGTGTGAGTGCGACCCCTGTAGTACACACGATTAACTTCCCAGAGGTTGAAAAATGCCAATTACTTAAAAAAAGATCTTGTTAACATTTATAGATCATGTTTCGAACATGCAGCTTATGCTATTATCTCCGTAGATAAATGATGAGTTTCTTCCACTTTTCAGATTCTGCTTATCCATTTTTTTCCAGTTCTTTTATTACCATTAAAAAACGGCTCAACCAATTCTGCTGAAAACTCTTTTAGTTCTTAAATACGCGATTACGCGTCGAATAAGCCCACGTGTTAATTTCATAATTGGTTCGCGAGATAATCGAGGCGAAATAATCCGAACGAACATACGTACAGACGCACACACAAACATCACATTGAAAAGGTTTAATCGAGTATTAAGGCCTTGAAATAGCGGAAATATGTAAAACTGGAGTTTTTCAAAATCGCCGTATTACATTACCTGCCTGGAAGTAATAATTAGAAAAAAGGTGATCGTTCAAGTAAATTTTCCCGGGTAACACCATTGATTTGATTAGTTATTATTAATTTAATTTATTGGAGTAAGATACTGTAAGTAAAGATAGATAAAACATTTTCCTTGACCAAAGCCTCCTTTCCTCTAGGAACAGGGGATCGATTTTATGTTCAATTGATAGAACACGTGAAATTACCAATTAGGTGAACTCAATTTTTCAAAATAAGAACTTTTACAATTTTTATGGGTGGTTTCTCTCTCTCCTAAGAGTGGCTATCCTCTTTTTACTTACATGGCGTAAAAAAAACGATTGCGTAAAAAAACACGATCCATAACACATGATATTTCAACAATTAACTCTGTCGATTGTTTGTTTTCACTTGTTTATTTTGTTTTTTATTTTTATAAAGCATAATTTATAACTTTTTATCATTATTTGATTTCTCATGACCGACGTTCTTATTTTGTGTTTTGAAAACTGCATTATTTTCAAGATACTCGCGAGCAAAATAATAAAAGTTGACTAAACGTTTCAACAGAAAATAATTAAATTAACAATTTATTATATTTAATTAAGAATAATATCTATTAAAATATTTCGAATTTTTCTATATTAATTAAGTTTGGATTATTTAAAAAAAAAACTAACAGTAATGAAAAACGTGATGAAAATTCAATTTTAATTACCAATTAAAATTTATTTTAATATAATTTTTAAAAGCATTTTGTTTAAATTAAATAAAAAAAACTTTATTTTTATTTATAACCTATAATTATTATTATATTTAGTTTAAATTTTTAACTTTCATGTAATTTTCATTTTGAATATAAGAGGAACTCAAAAATATATTTAAATAGTAACACAATATGATTTCGTTAAATGAATCAACGAAATGGTTACAAATTGAGAAATTCAAAAATAAGTAAGAAATTAAGGAAATCTGAGAAGTATCAAATTATGCAATAGTTAGACATACCGCTGAATTCTTTTCCCAAAATTAGTTGGTTTAAAAAAAATTCCAATAAGATCGGATCAAATTTGTCTGAGTTATCAAAAAAATCGAATTTTTTAACTTTATGACGTCATCAGAATCCAAAAAGTTTAATTTTGCTCTATCACATCCAAATTTTCGCCAATTTTGATAAACCAAGTATGTAATCCAACTAAATTTGGGTCAAACTTTTCAAATTTGTGATCAAAATCAACCTACTTCTAATAGGTTTTAAGAATGTAGAGCCTTGTCCCGGAATTAAGCACATAAGTGATAGCTAGCGAAAAACTGACATCACAGCTGAAAAGAATGACCCAAAATTAGTGGGTTTAAAAAAAAGTCCAATAAGATCGGATCAAATTAACCTGTGTTATCAAAAAAAAAATCGAATTTTTTAACTTTATGACGTTATCAGAATCCAAAAAATTTAATTTTTCTCTATCACATCCAAATTTTATCCAATTTTGATAAATCAAGTATGTAATCCAATTAAATTTGAGCCATACTTATCAAATTTATAATCAAAATTAACCTAGCTATAAAAGGTTTCAAGCGATGCTATATAAGTCGGTAAGATTGAGTCAATGAAATGTTCACAAAGTTGAAATTCCTAGTTACAAAGCCCTGTTACACCATGCCCCTCGCTTTCCTACTAAAATATTCGTATTGATGTATCCTTCCCCTATGGGCGTACTGAGAGACTAGTCAGGATAAGCTGTCTTCCCTAGACATGATAGACTTCCTTCATAGATTTAGTTCTTGGGCTAATAAAAACAGGATACATCCATACCAGACCTATTATGATTAAACACAAGAAATTCAAATTAAATTCGGTATTAATTATTTTATTACATTAGAAACCAAGTATAGATTTTAGAAAAGAATCTAATTCAAGATTAATTAAATTGAAAATATATTATGTAAGTCATGTGATTATGGCAAATTAAATTTTATTATTACTGATACCACTACTCATAGCAAATATAAAGCCAATAAATTGCAAAATTTTAGCTTAGTGGTAACTGATCCATATTTTAGCACGCATGTAGTTAAAAAAAAAAAAAAAAAAAAAAAGTAATTGTTTTTCAAAATGTGTATTAAACATTTACAACGACAACAAGAGGTAAATAATGGCATTAAAAATTTGTTATATCTCAATTAAAAATGTGTTAAAAATAATAGGGTATTCTACGATTTTTGAAAAAGTACTTCAAAATATTGATTTTGCTAATAAAAAACTACCAAAAATTTATTTCGTACAAATGCACACGCTTTCTTGCCAAAAACTTAAATTAAATTTTAAACAGTCAAAACGCGGGAATCCAATTTGATGACGTAATATCGGTATCATTATACGAAATAACACAAATAAGTTTGACAAATATATTCATAGACATTTGATTATAATAAATATAAATACTTATTATCTATGGATATATTATACCCAGCTGTCTACACTGAACTAATTGATAGTCTATGGCCCATACCGATATGACATCACAGCAAGGCTGGTCCGTGTTTTAGGTCACGTGATATAAAGTTTAAAAATTACGATTTTTAATTATAATATTTTAAAAGAAAAATGTGCTTTTATGACTCGAAATCAGAATATTTGAATATATTTTTACATAAATTTTAACTTTTTTCAAATTTCATAATTTATTTTTGACTAACGATAATACCCTATTGATTTTCAATTATTTCCAAGTAATGATAAAATTACTAAATATTTTTTCTAATCAATAATAATTTGAGAAATAGTATACCTATCCACAGAAAAAAAATTTGTAAATAGAAGAAATTTTTTTGAAAAAAAAATAGCATTGCTTTTGTTATTTAAGCCTGATACTTACCTTTCAACAGATGTTAATTAGCAGTTATTGCTAAATAGTTTTTTTTTTTATTGATAAGATTATACATATTTGAATATTGGATTAATCAAATGTTCAGATAATCAAATTTGTCGTATCTATTTTTATGAAAAAAAGTACAGCGAACCACAAAAATATTTGAATAAATTTATTATCAGCATCTAAAATTGAAATAGCTTTCTATCATTAGTACAAAGCATTTTCTACAAAATTTTTTTTTCTGTTTTTGAAACCTACATGCTATGAAACGTGTTTTTAACTATTTGAAACCACTTGAAAATTTTCAAATCGCTATCTGTTAAAGTTTTGGAGAAAATGTAAACTAAAGTTTTTCCTTATGCCAATTGATTTATGATCCGGAACACGCTTAATAATTTCACTTGATATTTCTTCGTTTTTTAACCGACTTCAACCAAAAAAGAGGAGGTTTTGTCCGATTCTTACAACGGCATAAATACGAAAACCATAAAAATTTTAAATTTGCATTAAGTATGCGACAAGAGGACGAATAACTCAATACCACGTTTACCTATTTCAATGATTCTTTTTTAGTGACAAATTAGTTAGTGTAATTATTTCATATACAGAGTGTTGTTTTTTTAAGTTGGCAACCGATAATAGATAGACACTTTAGAAAGTTGTTGTTGATTAAAAAGCTAACTTTTTTTTTCGAAACATTTTTCCACAAACCGTACAGTTTAGTCAAAAACGAACTGAAAAGTTTTACCAAAACCCTATCGAAATTATTATTTCTAATTTTTTCTGTGAAATCTAGACACTCTTCGAGAAAAATTTTCCAAGAAAAGTTTTTTTTTTCTAAAAAAATCATTTTTTTCAAATTAAATGAAGAAATCCACAAAAAGCTAAATTTTTGTTATCCAATACTGTCTAAAGTAGTCGGTTTATAAAAAAATGTTTCAAACGAAAAATGTTAATGTTTTTATAAAGAACATCTTTCTTATTTAAAGTATTCATCTACTGTTGCCAGTTATAAATCAGAATGACGTTTTACTTGAACCTAAATACTTATATCGAATTCAATACCTGTATTGAATACCTATATCCTGTGTTGTGCCTTTGAAACTAACATTTTTCGTTCGAAGTACTTTCCTCGATAAAACTTACTTTTCGAGTTTCAAGTAAATGTCAAGTTAAAAAAAAACACTTTTAAACTACAATAATATTTATTTTTGGAAAATTAATTTTGTGACGGCATGTAAAGGATATTTACATAAAAAAACCACATCCGTTTTTGTTTTTTTTTTTTTATTGACATTCTCTTGTGGTTGGGTTTATTTATTTGTGTAATTTTTATTAGACGAAATATTTTATCATAATTATCTTTCTATAACATTATCAAATCCATACAATGGCGGTGTCGATTTGATAAAAATGATTAAATTCAATGTTACTAGGGCAAAAATTTTTTTTAATTTTCGCGGTGAATAAAAACAGATTAGTCAATTGTTAAATTTAGTTTCAGGTAGTTGTTTAACAAATTTCATAGAAATAGTGAAACTTTATACAAAAAATTCAAAAAATTATTTCATTGTTTGATAAGTTTTATTGTTGTTCGAAAGATAACATAAGAGTGTTCAAAGGTATTTACAGATTAAGAGAACATTAAGGTCAGAAATTGAAGTTTCTACACTACCAAAAAAGCTAAAACTGCCTAATTCAGTAGGGCCTCGTCGCCTCGATAATCCGAGCACTCAAATTTTCACCGTGTTTGGATTAATGAAGTGTTCGGATTATAGTATGTATAAATTTTAAAAGGTTTAAAGAAAACAATACAGGATGGGTCATTTTAATCTATAATGGCTAATAGCTCGTTTTGTAGTTAAACAATCCAAAAATAACTTGAGCAAAAGTTGCGGAGCTTGATGGGGGACACCTAATTCTTCGGGCTTCTTTAGATTCTAAACGGTAAGAGATAGAATAACACTTTAAGTTCAAAAATTTAACCTCATAAAAAACTAACAATTTTTGTCCAAAACATTTTTTCGAAAAACGTTAGCTTTTGGAGGAAATGCGACTTAAAAATATGTTATTATTGCATTTAATCGAAAAAAATACGCTTAAAGTTTTTTGATAAATGTAGGTCGAAGTCATGGACACAGGCGAATGTCCTCCATTGCCCTTGACATTTTTTGACTAAAGCATTTTCCGTAGTTAGCGTGTTTTTGTTCGATTAAATGCAATAATGACATATTTTTAAGTCACATTTCCTCCGAAAACTAACGATTTTCGAAAAATGGTTTAAATGAAACATGTTAGTTTTTTATGAGGATCAACTTTCTAATTTAAATTGTTATTCTATCTCTTACCGTTTAAAATCTAAAATGGTTATTAAAGAAACCCGAAGAACTAAATCCAATCTGATTTCTAAACATGATGTCCACCATCAAACTCTGCAACTTTTGTTCAAATTATTTTTTGATTGGTTAACTACAAAACGACCTATTAGCCTAAAATTGAAATATCTCCTTGACTTTGTTATACATTTGATCGGCAGTCAAGTCTTTCTCCCTAATATTAATGAATTATTTTTAGAATGGCGCCCTACTGTACAGCAAACTTTTCATTTTTAATAATCTGCATATCGTCCTCAATATTCATCAATTTTAAGTTTGTTGCGTGGAAAAATTTTCTAGATCTCTTGAAAAAGAAATCACCGGCTATGCAAATTTTCTACTAGGTCTAGCTCTAAATTATTTATGTCGTACGCATATTTTGAAATTCAAACATTTCATAAACAAGGTCCATACAACCGTTCCCTTCCCGGATGAAATTAAGATAATAAAATTTGGTGGAACATTTATATTTTATTATTTTGGAAATTGGCTTTAAATAATAATTTTCCTTGATTTTTTTTTAAAGAAATCCAAAGATAACTACGTAGACTAAAATGTCTTCAAAGGCAGATATCTAAGAGTATTTAGTTCGATTTTTTTATTTTCCTCACTCACCAAATATTATTAAAAATACATATTTTTTAAATTTCTAGATGGACCACAGTCATCATCATATGATGTCAGAAAGTACAACAGCAGCGCCACCAATGATGGTTCACGACCATATGGATCATGATTCACATGCCCATGCCCATGTTGGCCTCCATGAACATCCTGGAAGTGGTGGAGATGGTGATGGATGTTCTGGACATAATATGATGATGTGGGTAAGTCGAAGTTTATTCGGAAAAGCTCGAAACAAAAAGTGTTAAGTGGGCAGGGATTACGAAACTATTTTTGATGTTTTACTTTAAATTTTCTTTAGTTTCATACTGGGTATTGTGAAACTGTATTATTTGAAAGTTGGAAAATTACATCACAAGGTGGACTTATTGGATCAATGATTGGTATATTTTTTATGGCAGCCTTATATGAAGGTCTTAAATATTACAGGTAATCTTGCTTTTGCTTGTATCTTATTGTAAATAAAAAATTTTTTGACCCTACAATTATCGGTAAAAAGAAGAAAGGAAAAAATTCTCAAGTTTCGAAATTTTTATATTTTAGTTTAAAGTTAAAAAATGTTTAAAAAAAAGGTCCAAAAAAGTTTTTATAACATATACATATTTATTTTTACTCACAAAATTATCTATTCGTTTCATTCAAACATTTTGTTTTACTTATATTACCGACTAAGATTTCTGATAACTTCGTATAATTTACTCACAACTTTTAAAAGATATATCCTCAAATCGTCATGAATTGTAGCTGGCAGATTTATTTAATTTCAATTTTCAATGGAAGATTTTAATAATTAAAAAACTTTTAACTATGTTAATAATTAATTTTTGTTGTATTTTCTTTTACAATAATGCAATAATTAATTGATGTAACCCCAAGTTTGTAACACATACGTCCGTCCATCCGTCTACACAATTACTCAAAAACGAAAACAGACATCGAGTTGAAATTTTTGTAGGGCTTTCAGGTCGTAAAAAGTGAGTTTGAGTTTGTAGTATAAGTTTCCATTTTCTCCAAAACTATACAAGTTTGAAAAATTTTTTATAAATTTCGAAAGACCGACCAGAAAGTCACCTTTTTTTAAACTTTTCTAATTTATAAAATAATACAGGGTCTGGTATTCGACCCTGTCTAAGCAGGGTATTTCAACAATTAACTCAGTCACTTGTTTTTACATCAGTTTAAAAATATTACTATGGTTACAAAAAAGACGTACAAAATCAGTCAGTCAGTCAGAGATCTGCTTAAATAGAATTTAAGTATATAAAAATAATACATCGTATTTTATATTCTGGGCACAAAATAAATGTCTAATTGAATGTACATTAAACAACTACTGAATACTAAATTAAGCCTTTTTTTTGTAAGAATCATTGACATAGTTGCCTCTTTTACAAATTTTTTATATTTTAATAAATATCTTGGTTTTGTCAACCAAATAGTTGAATTAGATAACGCATCTAAAAATAAAAACCTAACAAAAATAAATACATCATAATGAGAGCGGCTCACGTTGGAGTTGTGCTTGATTAATATTATGTAGTCCAACGGATTGGAGTATATGTAACGTGGCGGGCGCGGCGTATTAGCCGCTACCAAGCTCATAGCGCATTCTCTTTTTGTCTCGTAGGACCGACCATGTTTCAAATATCAAAGTTAGATTTTGACTCCATGCAAATTTTTATAGAGCTATACACTGGCGCCCCATTCGAAACTCTCTCAGTATCTTTTACACATATTTTTAACAATTTTTCATTCTTTTCAATTCCTCAAATTCCTTGCTTTAATGAATGCAATAAATTTTTATCGGATTTTTGTTACAGAGAATATTTATTTTGGAAAACATACAATGCCTTACAATATCGTTCAGTAACATTCCCATCTGATAAGAAAGCTGTTGCAGATGACACAGTTATTGCTCAGTAAGTGTTTATTCTTATTTAAATTTTAAGAAATAATGATTCAAAAACTATTTTTTTTATAATCAAAATATCATAAATGAGTCAAGTTCAAAATATCAATAAAATAAAGCGATATTTTTTATATAAACATCAATTTTCCGAATATAGAAGAGTTAGATAATATTATACGATTAATAATACTATGTTTATGTACACATTGGGTGAATTTTTTATTGTGTATTATGTTTGAATTCGATGAAATTTATTCGATATCTAATTTAGTATTGGAGATCTAGAAATCTGGAATTGAATGTTTGATAATTATTTAAAAATTTATTTGGTGCAGAATAGAGGTAGCGACATAAATAATATAACCTTTTGTCGCTTTATGTAGGTTAGGTTAGGTTATATTGACTGTCCACGAAAGACACACTTAGGCTGTAGATCCCATTGTAATACCATATATGTGTTTTACCACCTTTTCCGCCGATAATTTCATTTAGCAGTTCCTCAATTATTTGTAGAGGCTGAGTGTACCTTCTTCGTGCATATACTATGCACCACACCAGCCCGTCACAACTATTAATTAAATTAATTTTTGTTGTGGCGACGGGAATCGAACCCGCTACTCTAGGCATACCGCGAAGGCGAGACATTTCCCGATAAGAGATGCTATTTTTAACAGAAAAAAGCTATAGCCGATATATTCTGCCGAGACCTGACGCCACGCAGAAAGCACACAGCTTCTCCGCCGCGATTTATTTTCCCAAGATTTATGGATCCAAAGTTGCAGCGCTTCCATGTAGGCCAAGTTGGATCATCAGAGATCCCCGTATTATTAAGCTGGAAGTTCACTACCCTTCTCAACTGTCCTCTAGTGATTTTTAGGCGAGCACAGTCGAATTTAACCTCTAGTAATGTCTGTCCTCTAGTAATTTTGTGTTTACCAATAGAAATAATGTGATCAATGATATTTTCGAAATCGAAAAGATGGCGTAATTCATAAAACTTCCCAATTTACGATCTCTAAATCCATATAAAATAAATTGAAAGTGTAAAATCATTTGGGCAGACACTCGATAAACCAGAGAGTTGGGCAACAGAAGCATCTGGTTTTGGACAAAAAAGCAAATAGTTGTCAATTTTAAGCTTGTCCACACAAAGAAAATTTTCTGGGCCTCACAAAAGAGGACGTTTCACTAACTAAGACATAAGAATTTCTAAAGGTGCATATATGAAAGACAACTTATGCTAATGATAGCATTATCAGCATAATGCCGATTTTCCACTAAACAGACAAACAAGAACAAAGCTCAAACTATAACTTAACTTTTCGCAAACTTTTTGAAGACTGGCATGTTTTGCGAAAGTTGGATAATAATAATAATAATAATCAAATATCGGTTTTTCAGCTGTCGCAAACCACTCCCGTCTTCAAAAAATTTTGCCAAAAGTTAAGTTATTATTTAAGCTTGAGTTTTGTTTTTGTTTATCCGTTTAATGGGAAAGCGGCATTACATTACATGTTTATAATGATCCATAAAATATAATATTTTGCCAAAAATATTACAAACTAAGACGCAATTTTTGAAATCATAAAAAATATTTTTGTCTTTACTTTTACAGACCATCAATGATCAGTTGGATCCATGCATTTCAAACGGTATTACATGTGGTACAAATAGTGTTATCGTATTTCCTAATGTTAATCTTCATGACTTACAATATATGGTTATGTGCAGCCGTTGTAATAGGGGCAGCTGTTGGTTACTTCCTGTTTGGATGGAAAAAATCAGTCATTGTTGATGTTACAGAACATTGTCATTAACACTTAGCGCAACAATAATATTATCCAACAGAAAAACGAACTGAATTTTTATTATATAGACAAAAAGATATATAACTTATATGATTAATAAAATATTATTTTATCGATAAACTTTACAAGAAATGACGCATGCACAAACACTTATACATGGTTATGATATCGGATAAGAAAAACCTCCATTCCAGTGGACAATATATTGATGACGAAGAAATAATGGGTGGTTTTGTTTGTTTTGTTTTTTGAGCTGAGTATTAAAAGTAATTTGTTGTCTTCATGCAAATCAAAAAGACACTTTGATTTTTTTTATACTTATTTTTGTTGTAAACTACTTTGTGTATTTGTAATTTTTTCTTTTGTATTATACGTTATTTTGTTCTTCTCTTTGTGATGGTTACTTTTTGAAGGAGCTAAGAAAGAAACTGTTCTAGTATCAAATCTATGTATACTATACCGATTCTGGGCTAGTTCCAGAATTATGTTGTACAGTGTTGAAATATTATTTAAAATAGGGAACATTTATTTGAAAAATTTCATTTAAAAAATATATGTAATTTATTTTTTAACTTTTGTGTTACGTTTTTTTTTTTTTTTTCTGTTGTTTTTTATTTTTGCTGACTTTGGATATTTTTTTTACTGTAAGTACAAATTTTTTATTTTCATAGAGGTTAATGAACAATTATTGTGAATAAACCAATTTGATTAATAATTCCCGAAGGAGTTTGGAGAGATTTATGCACTAAGACGAATTAATGCTGACAAGAGTTATGAGTTATGATCAGTCGCAAGATGAGATTTAATTTGGTGAGATTACGTGAGGTGCAGTGTCGAATTAATTCATGTCGGGAACCCTATGCAATGTGAAAATTAGACGGCGCCTTTTTTTTATCCTTCGTAAATCAATCTGGACTCTTCTTTTTTTAGTTTTCGTTAATCAGCTTTTTGAACCCTTCTCATAAAAATTTGTCTTACCTCCCTATTTTTTTTTTCGTAAATCAACACCGCGCTCTTCTCGTACAAATATATCTTTTACTCTTTTGACTTTTCCACGTGGGCCGCATAGGCAGTTGCCTACTCTGCCTAATGGTTAATCCGTTCCTAGCCACTAATATTTTTGTTTAAAGATTCGAAAACATTTCAGTAATCATACATATTGTCGATTTAACGTCACATCTTTTGATCTCCGTCCTGTCGTGAATTTAAATCCTGCTTTAGGTTAATGATGGGCAGTTAAGTGATAAAATTTATCTCATGTTAAATGCAAAGATAAGGTTTAGGCTTAACCGGACCAGACAAATGTTATGCGATTTCTAAACAGAATGGGTTTAGGTACTATTCGAGTTCAATTACCTCATCGAAATGGAAATTTCATGTTTCTAAAATTTATTTAAATAATTACAGTATTAAAATAGAAAGGTTTCTAAAATTGGAAACGGTTTTCAAATTATGGGGCATTTATTGACGCTGAATACATTACTTATATTCGAAACGGATTCATAAAATCTTGAATAAATCGTCAGTTCACGTTTATATAACAAGTGTCATTAAAAGCGTGACAAAAACTAAATTGAGATAGGAAAAAATACTTACTATTTTATTATATGTACATATTATGTTTTGAATTTTGTCATGTTCTTATCGGCTTATCACTAAAACTATTCAAAGTATGTTGGTCTATACAAACCTCGCCTGTGTATCACAAAAGTGATTATTACATACTGTCTTATCTTAACTAATATTATAAAGTTTAAAAGTTTGTTTCTTTGTTTGGTTGGTTGGTTGAATGTGGTAATCTCAGGAACTACTGGTTCAAATTGAATAATTCTTTTAGTGTTGGGTAGCTCATTTATCGAGGAAGGCTGTAGGCTATATGACATGACGCGATAGCAGTTATCCAGCCGCTTCTCTGGACGATTTCTTAAACTGAATAGATTTTAATAAAACTTTAAAATTATATGCTTCATACATCAGAATAACACATAGGCTATAATTTATAAAAATAGCAGTTACCCGCCCGATTCGTTGGACGTTTTTGATTTTAAAAGCAAAATAGATATGTGTTTATTAAATAAAAATGTATCATTCTTTAAAATGTGGTGAAAAGCTGATATAATTGTTGTGCCAAATCAGCGCATCAACATTAAATGAAAATTATATCGGTTAGTAGTATGCGCTTAGTTTGGGTTACATAGACATCGAACAAAAATTGCACGCGTCTGTACTATTTCAGAATGATTAATTAAATACCTTTTTACATACGTTGAAAATAGATATGAGACCTTTATATCGACTTGTTAGTCTGTCTCATGAAATGTATCCGAGATATACATTTCATGAGACAACCCTATTAACAAGCCCGACGATTAATTATTTTTAGGTACTTTATTTCTATATTCCGAAAATTTAAAGCAGTTCGATATTGTCGGATACGACGATTGCTTCATCATGATGACAAACAGCTCAAAACTAATTCTTGAAAGCTGAGTGCATATTTATGACTGTTATATGAACTTTGTCTTCTGAATATATATATATATATATATATATATATATATTTTTTTTTTTTTTTTTTTTTTTTTTTAAATCTAAAGCATTGAAACATAAACATAACATATATGATTCATTAAACTTATTAATAATTAGGTATTTACCTCGGCCTCAGTCAGATGGCGTCAAATTGTGACCGTGACCCCGCGAGTCACGAATGATTAATTTGATTTATTTCAAACGACTCATTTAAGTTAACGAAGAGAGCCTCAGTAATAACACTTACTCAATGCAGTAACTAATTTCTTGAGTATCCACTATCTCGAAACGTCTTCGTACTCATATTTCATCTAATCCAGATGTAGATGCATATTTTCAGGCTATTCATAATGTAAACAGCCATTGCAATTTGAATACCAAGACAGAAATAATTTTTAACCTGTAAATGGCCTAAAATATAATCCATATTGGTTTCTACTGCCGTAAAATAACTTCAATCGAATTAATAATTTTTTTATTTAAATTGAAGCTTTATAAAAATTTTAGTTTGAAATGAAAAAGACAAAACCGTAATGGACAGCATGATGGCTTGTATTTAGGAACAAATATATGATATATAATGTTGTTTGTGCCTTTTTAATATATTCTCATGCAGTATATGTCTATTATTATTTAGTAAAATCTAATTTTTAAGAAGTCAAATCGATAAAGTAATTTACACTGTGTCCGTTAAGATGTTGACAGAAAAGGTGCTATTTTAAGATTACTTTTAAAATATACTGAAATTTCTGTAAAAGAAGTTTATAAATTCATTTAATTTCAAAGGTAGAAACGTATAGTTGCAACACTCATTTTGTGACAGGTCAGTATATATTCTTAATATCACGTATTTATTTTGGCAAACAAATAACAAGAAAAATGCATTGAATCAAAGCATGCTCGCATTTTTAAATATCAATCCACATAGGCAAAACACCTTACATAAATGGTAAATGGTACAAAATTGTAGAAAAAATTATCACATCGTTAAAGTTGAATAATTGAAAAACCTATCATTATTTTTCGTTGGCTTATAGTAAATTCTATTTGGTATTTTAAAAATTATCAGATCAATTGACAGTATTTTTATACCATGCATATATGAAATATACATAGTATATTAAGTTTAGTCCCAAGTTTGTAACGCTTAAAAATAATGATGCTAGGAAAAAAATTTTGTCATAGCTGTTCATAAAATCACCTAATTAGTCCATTTCCGGTTGTCCGTCCGTCCGTCCGTCCGTCTGTGGACACGATAACTCAAAAACGTAAAAAGTAAGGTCAAGTTCGTAAATGAGCATCATAGGTCAATTGGGTCTTGGGTCCGTAGGACCCATCTTGTAAACCGTTAAAGATAGAACAAAAGTTTAAATGTAAAAAATGTTCTTTATAAAAAAATAAAAAACTTTTGTTTGAAACATTTTTTTGTAAACATCACTGTTTACCCACGAGGGCGTTAATTAGGTGCAAATTTTATAGTATGTATTAATATAGGAATATCAGTTGTGTGTGTGTCTATTTAAAAGTGAATATCTTTTGTTATTTACGTGACGTCAAAAAAACAAACGATTGCGCATCAACACTGTCTATACATTTTTGTATCTGTTATGTGATACAGAAATCAACACTGACTATGCATGGTATTTCAACAATTAACTCAGTCAATTGTTTCTTTTCACTTGTTTTACTTTGGTTTTGTGACGGGCCGTTTTAAATGGCCAAAAGAAAACGTACTCAATTTCAAAATAAAACTAAATTTTTGTACTTTTTTGATTAGGTATATCTATGCAAACAAATTAGCGAGCTGAATTAGAAAATTAATAACTACTCCTTACTTATTGATTTTCAAATTGTAACTTATCGGCCTTTTATTTTCTATTAATATTTTGGGCGTTTATTAGAGGTGATAAAAAAATTAGATCGGGAAAGAGATAAATTATAAATTGTTATTAGGTTTAGGTATCGATTTTTTAAATAAAAAATAATAAAAAGAAATATAAAAAAATAATTTTATTCAAATAACATTACAATTTTGAAGTGAATATAATTTTATTATACAAATTGTTTTATAAAAACGAAAAATACCACTGGTGTTTAGCTGAGCTCATATTTTAGGTTAACAAAATTTTGAAGAAAGGGCAAAAATATGCCACTGCAACCAGAGCCGGATTTACACAAAGCGACGCCCTTGGGCAATGTCAAAATAAGAGACAAATTACCCACAAATCTTTTTAATCGATGCTGTATGCTTAAATTATGCTGATTTAAAAATTATACGTTTGTCTAAGAATATGTTTGTGAAATTCAAATTATAAAATTTTTCAACATTTTTCGTCATGCCTAAGATCAAATTAACATGTACGAAATATTTTGAAGTTTTGATCAATTTGCCACCCTTAAAATTTTTCGCCTTGAGCCATGGCCCATGTGGCCCAATATGTAAATCCAGGCCTGGTCACAGCTTTAAAATCTACTAAATACCAGCAGTTTATATCATGAGCTTTGTTACTGTTAAAGTTATTTGGTGTTATGTTGGATAATTTTACGTTAAGAGAGCCATTTTTTGTAAGAAACTTGAAAATCAAAAGTACTTAATAGTATTTTTTTAATCCACAAACCAAAAAAAGGAGGGTAATATAAGTTACACTCCTAAATATATTTGGAAATAAAAGAAAATAGGTCAGACCAGAAAAATTTTTAAAAAAGAAGTGTTTGAGGTATTTATTACAAATTATAACATGATCGTCAAATGTATCTCTTAACGTAGAACATACAGTTGTAAATCGTTTGTGGGACATCTTTAAAAAATACACACGTATAAATAATATACGATTAAATTTCGTGTCACATAGATAGATTACAAAAATTATTTTATGTTATAATAATTATTAAGTGTACATATTGTATATTTTTAATCATAAAAACACAAAAACATTGTTTTTGAATAAAAAAACGACAATATTTTAAACAAGTTGCTTATTTTGAACCTAATTTTTATTTATATTGCAAAAAAAAATTAATGTGAAATTCTCTTTATAGAAATTAGAAATAAATAAATAAAAATAATTGAGTATTTAAGTTGATAATGTGGTTGATTGTTGATGGCGGATTTAGGTTCGATGCCGCCCTATATGGCGCTCCGTTTTTTCTCTATGCGGAAATGATTATTGAAATTAAACACTCAATTTTCAAATATTTAGTATTTTCTAAAGAATATTTGCAATAGTTCAGACGCCTTTTAAATATTAGTCCTTTGGGAGTGATAACCCGCAAAAATTTCACATTTTATTAGACAGATAACAGTTTTCCAAATCAGCTTAAATAGAGAATTATTAATATGAACTTTTCTTCTCATTTCTGTGAAAGGAGTTTCGTATTAAATTTTTTCGTAATATAAGTAATTACATCCTGTATATAAAATCCACTTATGTACAAAAAACGTGTGTAAGGTTTCATTTACATAATAAAACCATATTGACGCTTTGTTGAAGATCGAAAAACTATTAAAAGTAATTTTCAAATTTTATCAATTTTCGTTAATTTGATAATTTCTACAAATTTAACTTTATTATCTTTATATACAAAAAGTAGGCCCCATTTTTTATACATTATGTAAATAACACACAGCGGAAATTACATTCATTTCCGTTTAATTATTAAATATTATTGTGCGTATGTTTTTTTCGTAGTACTAGTATTAAAATTTACAAACATTTATGTGTTGTTTGTGAAATGGAAAACTTTTAAAATTTGTGTAATTAAACAAAGGTATTTCTTAAATATGTTATGAAAAATAAAGTAAAACCATAAATAGTTATGAGAACTCATTATTAAGTTTTTAAATAAACGTTTAGATATAATTCCATGTTCACGCCTTTTAATTAACATAAATAATTAAAGAAAAAAATTTAAAATTTCGTTAGAGGAAAATCTTTCAATTTAGTTTTAGTTCGCTCTTCTTATTAAAAATATCAATCTTTTATGGCTTCAAAAATAGTTCCGGAAGATTTAAAATATACCTTTTCTGCGACTGACATTTCCGTGTTCGATTTTCTCACGTCTTGTTCTGTCTTAAGTTTTCTGGATGATGGGGCATAGGAACTATTAATTTCTATTACATATATTTAGAATGTTTCTAGAATACAGTGGAACCTCGTTAAATCGCAATCAATTAGTAAAAAAAATGCCGTTCCATTCCGCTGAACTCCTAAATACGCCGTATAACGAATTATTTAGACTTTGTAACTCGAACAAAATATTATTTATCTTTGTCAGGTATTAAGAGTGCATATTTATATTCTATAATTCGAATTTCAAAAGCAGACTCTGTAATTCGTAGTTTGTAAAATACAATGACGGCGTACGTGTCAAGTCGAAAACTTTAAATTTTTTGCATTTGTTTGAGATTCGTGTGCATCGAGGTTCCACTGTATTTAAATTCAGCATACTTCTAAACAGCAATAATTACAAAATTCTTTTTAAAATTTGTATACATACTTGGTAGGTATTTAATTACTTGAATAGTTAGTTGATTTTTAATACCCAAACAATAAATTTCAAAAGAAAAGCCCTCATCACCCCAACAGAATGGCTGTATTTTGAAACTAACGAGTTTAATCTCAAAACTATGGACTAATTTCTTTGGTATTATTTCCTCAAAATAATGAAACAATAATAAAATACAAAATATTTATTAAATAAGTTATTTTAAATAATCTTAAAAACTAAATAAATTTATACTATTTTTTAAATAACAAAAAAAAATCTACGATAAAATTAAAACATTTTTTTCTTGACTGCCGTAAACCGAATCATGTAATCTTCATAACCATCAGTTTCCATAAATTGTTTCGTGTCAAATAAATTTCCTTCTAATGACAATGTTGAAATTTCTGAATTTTTTAAAATCTCCGTGTGTATTTCTGCAATTGGTAAACAATTTTCTTCTAATCGTAATGTTTTTAATCGGGGTGCTGAGGCAATCGACTTTGATATCGTTGATATTTGGTTCTGATTCACATTTAATTCAATCACATACAATAATTTTACTTCGTCTGGAATAGTTGTTATTTTATTTTGTGATAAATCTAACAAATCCAAATGTTTTAATCCACCAAATACTAATGGAAATTCTTGAAAATTATTATTAGATAAACTAACTTGTTTCAAGTTTCGTAAATTCGATAAGGATTTTGGTAATTTAAATAAAACGTTTGAATTACCATTAAGAGTTTCCAATTTTTGCACATCACCAATAGTTTCGGGCAAAGTTTTTAATTTATTATTACTGAAATTAAAATGCTTTAATTGATTAAAATTTTTGATTTCATCGGGTAAAATAATAAATTTATTATTGGAAATATCTAAACTACGTAAATTTCCATGTAACTGTTTTAACTGTGGTGGAAATTCAGTTAATTTTTCATTAGATAATGTTAATACACCAGTTTTTTTTGAGGTTTCAAAATGTTGTTTTAATCCTGAATTTCCCATTGTTTAAATTATCCGCCGTTGTAATTTTAATACACACACTGCACTCTATTGTAAACACTTTGAAGTTAATTTCAGATCGATGTTATAAGAAAATTGACATTACAGCTGATTGACGATGAAATATCACAAGAGCAGCACCACGCCCATATGAAAATAAATAAAAACTATTCAAATTTCTTTTATTCTAGATTAATAAAATTATTTTCAATTTTTCTCACTATATTATGTTTATTTCGTAATTATTTTTGACAGTTAGTACAGTAAAACTAGTAACAAAATCACCACTTAAAAAGGGTTCATCACAAGCCCTACACAGGTTGTATATGAAATATTCATTTGCAGAGTGCAGCACTAGTAATTCGATTGACATGTGTGTACCCTTTTTTGATAGCTGTTGAAAATGTCTGGATAAAATATTATTGACATTTCATGTTACAAGTCATTAAAATAATTTTGTATAAAAATTTCACATAATGTAGTTCAATTTAACTGAATTAAATAAACCCATCGTTATGAGGCAGTTAATTTAAGAGTTTTTGTTTTTTAAAATGATTTCAACGCCCAAATCTGAAAAGTATCATGCTCAAGGTAATTCCTACTATTATTAAATACAAAAAAAATCAAAACGAAACATTTAATATTCTGTATGAATATCTTTATAAAGATTTACATTTTTCGTTATGCTTAAAATGTAGCTAATTTTAGAAGTTGTAACTATTTTTAAACAGATGTTTTTATCGAGAAGAATATCTTATAGGGAGAGATTCTTGTTTTTTTTTGTGTTTCTTTTAAAGCGTCGTATAAGGAGTTATTTAGACGTTTGTTTTTTATATTTATTTAATTAGTTATGTGAACTGTTAATTGTGTATGAGTAATGAGTAATCATCCACACTGAATAAATACTCTCTTATTCAAATTTTGTGACCTTATAAGATGATTCATTTTACTTAGAATAATCAACAAAATTATTATTAAATCAAATTTTCAAAAATATTTTTGTTTATTTTGTTTGTTTATAAAATTTGTTGTGATTGACGAAAAGTTTTTAAGTTTTGTTTTATTAAATCAGCGCACGTAAGTTGAATTACATTTATTTATAATTGTTGACTTAAGTTGATTTAAGCATTTCGATTTTAAAAGAAATTTAAATATTTTAATTTATTTAAAAATATTACCTTGGCATTTTTGTCAATGTTTTTTTATTTTTCAAATGATTAAAAAAAAAAATATTTTTAAATAAATTGTAAAAAAAAATATTGTTGGAAAATTGGCGGGTTTCCACTAATGAAATTTTAATTAATACCAGTTTTCTAACAAATAGTTTAGTATTAATTATTATAAGTTGTTAGTGGTATTCTTATAAGATCATTTTTCCAAAAATAGACTCCAGATTGAAATTGAGAAATAAGTAAAACAGCCGAAGTCACTTTATTGCAGCAGCTTTACCTTTGGCATACTTAGTTTGACTATGTGAAAAATTTCTGATTTTGAATTTTTTCTTTCAAAAGGTCCTTCTAAATATCTATCCTTGCCATTTTAATATTTTTGCTTATTTCATAGTTCTAAATCTAGCAAAGAACATTTCCATATCTATTGTTGGAAAATTATCGAATCAATTTTTAAAACAATTATGTTAAAAAATTATTACAACAGATGGTTTTAAGATTTGGCAAGTGTCCATTTCAAATAAAACAATTGGATTCACTTCCAGAATACTGACAATCGGTACGATATTCAAAACTAAAATTTCTATTTGTATGTTAAAAGAAGTATACGTATAATAATTTTGTTTCACCCGGTATATTATGTCTCGCCATCCGATGAACAGCGGAACCGTTTATTAGAAATGTTTTGTGAACTGGCGATTGATCTATCACAGCCTATTTTTTCGGTTTATAATTGAAGGAAAATTTCGAAATTTTGAACGTATATAGGCAGCTGATCCAAATAGAGACACATAGCACTAATTCCTACTTAACTTTAATTTGCTTGTTTCTAAACTTTTATACCATGTATATGAAATATATCAAGGTATACTAAGTTTAGGTCTTAAGTTTGTAACACTTAAAAATATTGATGCTATGAACAAAATTTTGGTATATTCATAAAATCACCTAATTAGTCCATTTCCGGTTGTCTGTTTGTCTGTCTGTCGCGTGTCGTCGGTCTGCCTGCCCGTCTGTCATCACGATTACTCAAAAACGAAAAGAGATATCAAGCTAAAATTTTTATAGCGTGCAGAGGACGTAAAAAGTAAGGTCGAGTTCGAAAATTAGCAACGTAGCAACATAGGTCAATTGGGTCTTGGGTCCGTAGGGCACATATTGTAAACCGTTAGAGATAGAACAAAAGTTTAAATGTAAAAAATGTTCCTTATAAAAACTTTTGTTTGAAACATTTTTTCGTAAACATCACTGTTTACCCGTGAGAGCGCAAATTGTATAGTATGTATTATGTATTATATGGGTATATCAGTTATATTTGTGTGACATGTATGTATGTGTAATGTGACAGAGTAATCAACACTGTCTATACATGGTATTTCAACAATTAACTCAGTCAATTGTTTGTTTTCACTTTTTCTTTTTATTATTGCGGTTTAAAAGAAAAACTTTTTTCGAAACAAACTCGAATCAATTTTAAGATTTATAATGTCCAGGTCGAATAATGTTAGATATTGCAGACCTACAAAAAAATTTGAGCCAAATAAATAAATATTTTAATAGTTGAAAATTGATAGTTTTATCATCTTATCACCTCAAACGAATATTTAATAATAATGAATCACATATATAATAACTTCCTTAACAATCATAAAAATGGGATAGTATTTTCTATTATTTTGATATCAAAATAAATTATAATTAATTGCAATACAAATATTACAATACAGAGTGTTCCAAAACATGGGCACACTCCTCAAAATAGAAAAAATAAAGCCAACAAATCTAAACGGCCATTTATCGAAAGTACTCAGATTATGGCACATTGTGGTACAGCCACAGCTTATAAAACTGACCGATAAAATGCAAAACTTTCCTACTCTAAAACAATTCGTTTTTGGAGACATTTATTTTCAACACCTGTTGATTGTATCTTGCCTTGTGCTATAAATATTGTGCTTGACATATCCTCACAGAAAAAATTCACTTGCCAAGCAATTTTTTAATTCGGTTTATTGTACAAATTGTGTTGTAAATCATTACTAAAAGAACATCAATGAATGGGAGAGAAAAAGGGATATTATTTCCTTCAGTTTTGCAAGCAGATGATAGAAAACAAAACTACTAGGCAGCAGTGCAAATAAGACAAAACTTTCAATAATTAGCATAAACGATATTAAATTATTAAATTATTATCCCACTAGAAAACTTTGTTAGTAGGAAAACTACTAGTTAGTAGTAAAATTACTGAGTTGGCATTACTGCATTGCTTACAAACATTCTCTCATTGGCTTATTTTACAGACCCAACCCAAACATGCCCCACAAGAAGTGCATGTGTGTATGTGTATAGTTTTATAATATGTTTCTCCGCTAGAAATGTTTTTGCACACAATCTGTATAGATTTATTTGGAACATATTGTAGTAGATAATTAAGCGCCAAATAAATAAAGACGTCATCCCTATATTTGAAAATGATATGTATTATCTTTGCAATATATACACAAACAAGTCATGTTGAATATGACATTTGGGAGCCAGATCAAAAACTTGCTGAATTAGAAAATTATTGTATTCTCTATTTAATAGTAAATTATAGCAAAATTTATTTGGATTTATTTCTTCAATTTTGCTTTTGATAAATATATTTGATATACCATACTCAACGAATTTTTAGCTCGCTTTTATTAGCTTGGTATCTATGTACCAAGCTAATAAAAGAACCACAATTAACGGAATCTTTAAATGTGATTTTCAACCACTTCAAAACATCGGATGGAATTGAAACTTTACACACTTATAAAGGACCGATGAAAATACATGCATATAACTAAAAACAACGCTTTTGTAACTAGCTGGGCTAAAAAGTAGAAAAATTTTCTATAAGGTCAAAAAAAAAAGTCATTAAAAAAAATCACTTTATAGTAAAAAGCGTGGGGTGCTTTTTAAGATATTTTATAATGACATTACATTTATCGATATTTGTCTATAAAATATTTACAATAATTGAAATCTAGCACCCCACGCTTTTTTTAGGGTAAAATTATTTTTTTCTTAATCACGATTTCGATTTTCGAGATGAAAACAATAAATTTTCGAAATAAAAACAAAATTTTATAATACATATTTTAATTGATAGATTACAGAGTACATATCAACCTAACTTTTTCAAAAAATTATTTTTACTATTATTTTGATAAAATTATAAATTCTTGTAAATATATCAATTATTTATTTAGTATTGATTGGATTTAGAATGTTAAGTTAATTCTTCCGATTTGTTTTACTTTTGAAATCGTTCCATTTTTGTATATGGGGAAGAATTTTTTGATTTGTAATACAGCAGATAATTCATCTGAGTCTGATGGTAATATAATATTAATAAGATAGTTGAGAGCACGATTTTTAGAATCAGTTTTTAGTTAGTGCGTGACTATTTCTTGTTCTCAAATCAATGTAATTGTGCTAATAATAATTGTTTTTTATTTTAATTTTAATGTGAATAATTTTTTAGTTAATATCTTGATAGAATTTACAAGGGTTTCATACACTTTTTCAAAAATATATGTATGTATCGCGTGTGTTTCTCGTTTTAGGCGTACGTTTATTTGCGAAATAATGATGTGGACCCGTTTTTCTAATATTTACCAATTTCATTACGATTTTACATAAATTTTGGAATTTATAGGATAGTATTAGAAAAGTGAAAATATTTATAATAAGCAAAGTTGCAGAGAAAATATTTTACTATAATTTATCGTCTTATCATGTTTTCTGTAAGTCTAATTATACACACAGAAAAACAGATATCTTGACGCAGGTAACCGATGAAATCCCACACTTTCAACTTATTGATTGTAGTGCAAATTTTATAAGAATTTGTTGAAACTTTCAATCACCTCTTTTTCTCTTTTGGAGATATTCGTGTTGGGAGTAATTGTGAGTCGATTACAATGAAAACTTGAGATTAAGCTTATTGCACCATCTAGATCAAAAGTTTTGTGCCTTGATAGAGGGATGATTTTTAAGCAAAAAGGTGACATTGAAGCATATTTTAAAAAGTCGATAATTTCCGAGCTATTGGCGATTGTAAATTTCGCACCAAAAATTTTCGATACTCAAATAAATGGCGGCCTTTCGGCCGCCACAATTGTTTTGGTTTTTTAAACTCTTATAATTTATGAAAAACTAGCGGACAGGTCAGTCGTTGTCCTGTGGAAACGTAACTCCAATTCATTAATACCTATACTATGCTTAGCCTGCTCGCTAAACTCATCTCGCCTAATCTATCCCGCTAAACCCATCCCACTAAACCCATTCCGCTAAACAAAAATTTTACTCCTATCTATTGAACAGTCCACGGTCTGATCTTCAGACTTGGTCTGATCTTCAGATAGGCCTGGCTGAAGTCTTCGGCAGTGGAGCTCGCTGTGTTTGCATATAGCTTTAATAAATACCTATTCACAATACTTGAATGATAATAAATAATATCTGAATATTATTAAAAATACATAGTACATAGTAAGTTGTGATAATAATAATGAAATATATTATTTATATGCGCTCCCACCATTTAATGAAATTTAATTTTTTTGGTGTGAAACCTTTAAAAAGTGTTGTGGTGGACCAAATTGAATCTAAACAATCATCGGATCCACTTGCACATGCACAAAAAATATCATCAAAATCGGTCCATCCGCTTAGGAGGAGTACAATGACAATCAATAAGAAATAAGAATTACCAAGTCGTCACAATAGCACTGTAAAATTTATCAAAATATTTTATTAGCTGGTTGAGTAAACTATTTTTGCTTGCTTATGTATTATTAACTACGGAATCCTAACTATTTTATGATAAATATTAATCTGATTCTGGTGGTGACAATATTACTTTTAAATTGAAATAAAATTATTGTATTTCCCTTTAGGTGGTTAAGCGGTTTTTATTTATAGCGTGCAAATGTTTATTACCTTACGGCCAAGAAAGTAGTAGCTCAATTATAAACTGAGCTAATTTGGATTAATATTTTAATTGTAGAATATTAGTTTTTTAATTGCAATTTTAGATTTGATGTTATGATTAGTTTTGTCTAAATATTAATTTCTTTCGTGAGATAACATTATACCATCTGGCATCTAGTTAGATATTTTGTCAAAAATTACAATGTTAGTTTATTTAAAGACTAGGTATAGATGATTAGTTCTCAAAAAATCTCCAAAATGCGGGATTTCCTATAAGAATTCTGGTGGTACCATAACAAGGCTTTTACAATTGTCCAATGAACCAGTTTTTTGTATTTTTCGGGTCAAAATTAATCAATTTACGAAGTTTTATCAAATTCTGAAACAAAAAGTTATTTGTGGTTTTCTTTTGGACAAGCAAAAATAAATACCTGATCCAGGCTATTAGCAACAGATATTCAAATGCCGTCAGCTTAGATTATTTTTAATACATTTATTGTAATAATAAAATAATTTTTTTGAATTATTGTATAACCACAATAAATCCGTTCTGCGGTTCTTCCTTACTTAGTTGATCGGATTGATATTAGAACAGGTGTGTATTTAAATAATTTTTTTAAGTTATTGGCCATTACTCATTCACTTCGGTCTCCGCCACTCATACAATAAAATATTGACATTCTCACCCCTGCCTTTTGACCATAGAATTAATAACATAGAATCGTAATGTGGCCTCTAAACGGTTGATCGTTATAGAGAGAGACCTAAAAAAAGTACGCGTTTAGCTGTCTTCGTCTGTCTTATATTACCTCTATGAAATACACACACATGCACGTGGTCTCTTCTTAAGCGGTCAATAATTCACTTATTGCGTTTCCTATGCTTTTAAGCCTCTATATCGCTCCGTGCGTGATACACTACTATTCGTTTCCATGGTAACGATACACTACTTTAATTATAGAATTGTATGGATGCATATATAATTGTATGGATTGCATTTAAGACTTACATTGAAAATTTAATATCATTGTCTCACAAATTTAAATAAATAATTATGATAATTTACATTTGAAATATAATATTTGTGCAATTTGATTTCTTATTTTCACAATTTTTAATGCATTAAGTTTAATTAATTCGTGTTTTACAATAATTTTAATTTGACATTTCTATAACATTAACATGTAAAGAACTGCAAATTAGTAATAACAGCCCCCTTTAAAGCCAAAAATTTTCACTGGAAGCGCTGGTATCGATTTTATTGTCCCTACCATGACTACGCACACAACGAATATATCTGATTTGATTTTCTATCTCTTTGATTTTTGACTCGTATTAGTAAACATTTGGTAAAGTCGCCATAGACAGAAACAAATATGTAATTTTGTAATTCTGCAATGTAGTTTATAATATGAAATAAAGAATCTTTTACTACTACCCGTATTAGTCTACCCGTAAATACAGAAATAATGGTCGCAAAATTACGTGTGATAGCTCGTTGAATTCGGAATGATGTCTAGAAAAATGTGCCAGAAGCGTATTTCAGCACATAAAAAATTGCAAAAAGTTATAAACAAAGATGAAAAAAAAAGTTATTTAGTTTTTCACCAATATTTCATAAAATATTAATATTTAAGAAAGATTCTTAAAGAGGTGGAAATTTCCAATAAAAAAACTCCGTCGCCTAAAAGTCTATCTACATTATTTCTAATCTAATTTAACACTGAAAATAGGTCTTTTTACGTCATTTTAGATGGTTGTTATATTTTCAAAAACATCCCCATCTCCGTGTGCTCATATTAATTCAGAGGGGATATACGCCCCTAAATTTTTTTTAAAAATCTCGGAATTTATGATATTTGGACGTAATTTAGTCCATCATCGCTTTCTATCTGGTAGAGCTCCAAAATCGCGCCGTACTAATGGCAGATACCAAATTCTTGGTGAATTTTGAAGATTCTTATATTCGATAAACATTTTATTTTAAATATTAAAAGACAGTCTTGTCTAATGTCCAACCAGCACGCGTCTGACAGTCATTATTATAGTATGTAAATCGTTTTTCAGTATGCGTTGTGATAACAGAATTTAAAATAATAAATTATTGTAGTAAACAGTAACATTTTAATACCCTGTATACATGAAACATATATCAAGGTATACTAAATTTAGACCCAAGCTTGTAACTCTCAAAAATTTTGATGCTACGAGCAAATTTTTGGTATAGTTGTTCAGAAAATTAATTAATCCATCTCCGGCTGTCTGTTCGTGGACACGATAACTCCAAAACGAAAATAAATATAAATTTGAAATTTTTATAGTGTACTCAGAACAAAAATAGTAAGTTAAAGTGTTACTCGTAAATGAGCAGCATAGGTCAATTGGGTTTTGTGACCGTAGGACCCATCTTATAAGAGATAGAACAAAAGTTTAAATGTAAAAAATGTTCTTTATAAAAAAATTAACAATTTTTGTTTGAATCATTTTTTTTTTTGTAAACATCACTGTTTATCGGTGAAAACGCAAATTAGAACAAAACTTTGGTGTCCATTTTCTCCAAAACTATAAAATATAGGGTGTTAAAAATTTTCAGGTAGCTTCAATTAGTGATCTTGTAAAACATTCTCGAAAAACGAAAAAAAGTTCTAGAAAATACTTTCGTAAATTTTCGAAAACCAAATAAATGGCAGGCGAAAGGTGGCTATAAAAGGTGTTGGTTTTCTAAACTCTTCTAATTTAAAAAAAATAATGCAAGCACTGATATTCAATATTTTTTATACAGGGTATTTCAACAATTAACTCAGTTAATTGTTTGTTTTCACTTGTTAAATATGCATGCTGTTAGAATATACATTTTTAATGTTGACGGAACAGATAATAAGTTTCATTTAAAATATTTTAATTAATTTAAATAATATTTATTAGAATATTTCAAATTCTTTATTATTTCTGTTTTAATTTTTGGGATAATATTGTGTTTATTAAATATTTTTAAATTAAGTTTGGTAAGCGTTTTTTTTAAATGTTAGTTATTATTTATTTATTTAGATTTCTTATTGATTCCAACTAAAGAACTAGAAATACGTTTGGCCGACAGAAAGGCTTATGAATTGTTGCGAGCACTCACAGTGAGTCGACTACTTGGGAGTGTACAGGAGCCATTTTTAATTTAATTCTTACGTTTTTTGCCTAAACTTAGCGAGAAAATTTTCCAATTTTTCTTTCAACATTTTAATGAGAGGGTATTTTTTTACCTGCCCTGGTACTGTTGAAATTTTTCTTATTAATTTTTTTGAGCGTAAATTTGTGCAATTCTATGATAAATACATAAACCTAAATTATTTTGCAAAATTTTCAGTATTATTGTTCTTATTCCATTGTACCTGGGTGTGAAAATTGGGAAAATTAACAGAATTATCGAAAAATAAAAGTACCCAGGGTAGGTAGAATATGAATACCTATAATATATCCAAATTTCAAATCGATCAAGTAAAGCCTATAATCGCAGTGCTGGAAATTCAATTGTAATTTTAACACTTCTATCTGAAAATCGATTTTCTTTATAAATTTTTTTTCCCACCAATGAATATTTAAGAGGAGTCTTAAAAAAGCTATAAGGTTTCATGCTAATCAAAAATTTTATAACAATCTTAATACTAAGATTGAAAGAAGTTTATAAACTACCTAAGAAAAACCTAAGAAATTTATTTTCATACGGTACTGTATTCTAATTAAAAAGTTATTGGTGTAACTGGTGGATATTGTCATGGAGTTATTACGAAGATAATAACTCGATTAAATGTAAAAAAAAAAAAACCTTGCTATTGTTCAATTCAACTATTTATACATATTATTTTTTTCACATATTATTACAAAAGTTGTGGTTTTGTAAAAAAACAAATTTTTTATTTTATTTAGGAGACTGTGAAAGTACTGGTTCCTCACCACAAACGGGGCATGGTTTTAGTGGACATAAGGCGTCATTTAGATCCACCAAATTGGCTCGCCGTGCACGATCATTTAAAGAGGACATCCTGGAGAAGTTCTCACAAATGCGTAGCCCGGGTGGAACCCCGGGCATTCGTTCACAAAGTCCCAAATCAAAACCTGCTGTTACAATTAACAGTAAATCGGAGAAGGTCGAAGCAAATTCTGAAAAAAATACTACAAAAGAACTGGATTTACAACTTCGACAGGTAAATATATTAAGTTAAAAACGTTTTTTAAGTGGATTTTGAACTGTAATTCTTTTTATTACTTTTATTTTTGTTTAATTTTAATCATGTATACGATATTTATTTACATCATGGTCTCTCAATTATAATTGATGATTTTTAATATGATACATACAGCGAGCGTAATCTAAATAATGAATCCAAGAAGTTCGGGTTCGAGTCCTGGTTTGAGTGTATTTTTTTCAATTCTCTTTAAGTAATTCTTTTTTATTTGTAGGTACAAGTGGCGTTAAAACATTTTCGTGATGTTATTTCAAAAAATAAATTAGAAATTTTGCCCGGAAATGGTACAATTGTCCTGGAAACAGTAACAGCAATACATACCGCTTTAAAACATTGTTTGCTAACTAATGATGCCGAAAATCAAAATAACTGTCTTACATCCGCTACTCATCAAGTGTATATAAGTTTGGCGCGATTATTGGAACTTTGTGATGATGTCCTATTGCATGGTATTAAAACAACTGCATTGGAAAGTCAAAATGTTACGGAAGTTGTTACATTTTTTGAAAATTCAATACAGGTATGTAGTATAATTTTGATAAGGAAGTTAATATATGCTATGAGGGGAATTGTCTATACTAATATTAGCACAGATCTAGAGAGCGGCATACGAGGCAATTGTCCCCTTCTTAAAAGTAATGAAGTCGACAGTAATTAACAAATAAAACTTGTAGCCTCTAGCCATTATGCATTATTATTAGCTAGGCATAAGTATCTAATTTTTTATCTCCGATTTGGATAAAATCTATTTTCTATGGTAATCTGGATCAAAAATATACAAAAATAGGGTCACTTTGACGATTGAACAAGTAATTTTTTATATATGAACTAAAATCACATCCGAGGCTTATTTTCCCTGAGCATTTTTTTCAATTTTTTTTTACGTACTTGTCGTTGAATCGAAAAAACAACCAAATTTTCTTCCTTATACATTATTTTGAGTAATTGTGACCTATAAAATATTAAAATCCAGATTATTTGACGGATATCTCGAAAAATATCCGTTCCGAAACAAATTTTCGTACAATATTTTCAATCGATTTCTCAAAAACTACTAACGCATTCATTATTTTCTCAATTTTTGCTTTGTTTGCAAGTGTTGCTTTCTTAAGAAAATCGAAAAAAATTTTTGTCCCCGATTCGTATTAAAAGAAAGTTTATAAGTTCCGTTAAAAAAATTTTCTGAATCCAGTGTTGAATTTATTGTACGACAAGAAAATTATAAACTTGATTCTGGCTATAGAGGGTAGACATAAGGAGAACCAAATTGGAAAATTGTCCTGCGGTAAGCAAACGGAAGTAGCTTGTGTAGCAACAGGAAGTTTGATTCGAACTTTTCTAACAACTTGTTAAGATATTTATCCTACTCTTATTACTTTCTGTTTGATGAGAACTTCTCTATCCTTTTATAACAACTTGGTTAGATCTTTATCTTTTATTACTTTGAGCACTTATTTTAAAACTTAAACTTTTACTACAGCTTATCAATTATATCACTTGCTATTTACAGCTATTAACTTGCTTATCTCTACCCTCTATAATACTGACGTACCTAGAAAAGTTCCTTTATGAATGATTGATTAATCTTTATTGTTAAAAAATATTATATTTTTACATAGAATTTGGTGGAGTTATCACAAAATAAAATGGCAACAACAAATCGTGATACACATCATAAACCAACATATTCACAACGTAAATATAGTACTGCACAAAATTCATTAGATATACCTGGACAACGAAATTCATTACCCGATATACCGTTAACACCACGTGAACGACAAATATTAGAGCAAACATGTGGACCAGTCAATTTAGTACGTAATAGCCATAGTTCTGAATCCATTTTACGTGATACTAGTCCACCTCCACCGAAACCACCATTACCTGATGGGTATGTATTTTGAAATATTTAGAAAAATTTTAAACGAATGAAGAAAATATAAGGGGTGTATTTTTCACATTATATATATTATTACGCGCTTCATTAATATTATGAGAACTGAAGTTTTGTGCTCCTTTTTAGAAAAATCTACGCCGTTAATCTATATGTAGATAATTTTTTTTAAAACCGAGTAAATATAGTTTGGTTCGTTATCGAATATTTTGCAATGGAATTTTCATATACTGCCAATATATGCCAACCATTCCATGTGTCTTTTTGATACTTGCATTTTCATATATAAAAATTCTCACAATTTTTCTCAATTGTTTTAGGAAGATGAAAAGCTAAAAACAAATAAAAATCGATTTCTTTAAATCAATAATCGAAAATATTACAAATACCCCTTAAAATTTTTTCTACATCTTTAGTATTCCAAATACAACCGTGTCCTTGAATTTAATTAAAATATTTAACCACATAATCTACGTATGGAAATTAGTTAGAAAATTTACAACTACTTGTTTATTCTCCGTCTCCGTTACCCTTTATATATCGAAATATCATGCTTTTTAAAAATTTTTAAGACGCTCATGTCTATAGTCTCTCTAAATCGAGCTAGTAGATTGAAAGTTTGTATGTGAATTGAATTATAGTTAAGAAAATTGCTTTTGCCAGTGACAAATTTGCAGCCCTCTTTCCCGCCTTATTATGTAGATATTTCTTATTTTCAAAAACATGAAAAGATAAAATACAATTTCAAAGTATGTAATGAGGGAAAAGTATGACCTTCGAGATGGAGCTCTGCTACTTATGAGTTTTCTTTTAAAATATGTATAATATGTGGTTGAAAAAATTAATTTGTGGACACTTTTCCAGTAGAACTAAAATTTTTAAGGTAAATTAAACAAAAGTCATTATTATTTCTAGAATATGCTTATCAGAACCAGATTCAAATAGTGCAACACCACCGCCAATACCACCAAAAAAACGTGGTTTACGTGGTGCCAACAATAATCATTTAGATGATTGTAGTAGTTTCGATAATTCATTATTAGGATGTAGTTTTGATCGTACATCATTACGTTCACGTTCACCTGAAGATTCTAGTTCACTATTATCAGCTAGTGCTGGTAGTTTAGATTCAGTATTAATGCAATCACGGGACGAAGAGGAAATGAAAGCGTTGATGGATCCAAAACATGACGACAGTAGTTTGAATAATATGTTACAAAGTGATATATCCGATTTAATTAATGAAGGTATGTTTTTTATGTTTTATTTATTACTATCTGCCCGCGAGGTGTCCCTCTATTAAAAGAGAGTGGTGCTACCTGCGATTAAAAGAGATTGCGAGAGTTTTTATCGTTACTGTGTAAATTAATCAAGCCTTCTTGAGAAAAATGTGCTAAAAATCTATTTCAAAAACTTTTACAAAAGCCATTAAAAAACACGATATGTTATCCCATAGCCTAAACTACAATTACCTATGCAAAAAAGCATGATCTATGAAAAATTAAGACAAATTTATTATACTATAATCTATCTATTCCAGGCTATAATCTATCTCTGTGCCAATTTTCATCCAGTTTCGTTTAACCGTTCCGCCGTGATTGAGTAACAAACATCCATTAATCCAAACTTTCACGATTACAATATACATCAGATTTTCAATTATAAAAGAAACGGATATGCTATAGGTTTAGAGTACCTATAGCTTAGTTATCGAGCCTTACCAGTTGGAGGCAATTAGGATGAAAAAATCTAAACAACATAAATATCCATTTGAGTATTTTTTCACATAAGAATTTTGAATTTTTTGGATTAAAATTACTTTAGATACCGAATTTTATCAAATAAAAAGTTGTTTGTGATTTTTTTGATTTTATCAGTAGGGAAAATTTGTTTACCACAGATTTAGATTAAAGCATTTTATAGAGTAACTTAAACTAAAAAATAGTGCCCCTTGGCCGATCGGACTAATAGTTTCTTGTTTCTAAGATATCGTCTAAAATTGTAAACGAAGAAATTTCCTCAGTCGGTATCACAGAAAATTTTTAATAAATCGTGAATGCAACTAGGTCTAGGTGCCTGTGGATTTAAGGTAATTAGGAGCCGAAAAACATAAAAATAATCTCATTTGACTATTTATTAGACTATTTATGACTATTTATATGTGTCTAGAATATTTTTCCAGAATTGCCCTGAAATAAAAACCTTTCAAACAGGGTTGTAGTCGATATCTCTGCTCATCCAATCATCAAATGAACCCTATTTTTGTATTTGTTGGGCCAAAATTACTCTATATACCGAGGTTTATCAAATTCTGAAACAAAAAAATGTTTGTAATTTTTTCGTTTTATTCAAAATGGCGACCTCTTAAGAAAATTGCAGAAAACCGGGAAAAGGAAAAATTCAGTGCATAAGGTAATTTTGACCCAAAAAATATAAAAATTGGGTCCATTTCATGATTAGATATTTGGATGTATAGTTTCACAGATATAATTTAAAACCAAATACGCTAACAATTTTCCGGATCCATTTTAGATCATTTCTTTAAAAAGGAAAAGTAATGTATAATAGTATTAAGTCTAGAAATTCTAAAAACTTAGGCAAAGATATTTTTATTTTTCGCAATATTTTAAGTTTTTATTCAAATCAATCTGAAGTATTTAGCTAAAAATTCTACCGTCTACTGACATTATATTCCAATGTGGCTTCAATTTTTATTACTTTCTAAAAAATCTAAAAAAAAGTATGATAAATTAATGCGGTCAACCTTTTTAAGTAAACGTAAAGCGACGAACTCAAGGGGTAGGTCAAAGTTTTTGATGCTCTATGGAGCTCAAAACCATTAATTTAGATTCAAAGACTTCAATTACAGAGGTATGTTTAAGGCTTGCATATCAATTATTGCATACAAACCGGTATGTGATACTTATGGCCTAATTAGGAAAATTTTAATAGAACAGTTTGTTTGTTTATTGCTAAAATTGCTTTATAAATATTTAAATCACTTGAGAAACTTTATTCTGAATATATTCGTTATTTTCGACAGAAAACTAGTATAACGCAATATTTGATTATTTTGTTTTAGGTACAGATTCTGTAGATTGTGTGAAATGGAATGATACGTCAATAACAAGGCCATTTCCATTGGATACGAATCATATTAATGATTTAAGTGGAATCGGTATTGATTACAATCGTTTATCAAACACTGAATCTGGTTTTGGTTCAATGCGTAGTTCGGTACAAAGTTTTTCGACAACAGCATCGAAACGTAGCTCTCAACAAAGTTCAAATAGTTCAAAATGGAATATGTATAAACAAACAAGTTCAAGTTCGAGTACACATCAAAAATCAGAAATGCATACATCAGAAAGTATTATACAAAACATGAATATGAAAGCAGGTAAAATTATACTGAAATTTATTCTAAAATAATTCTAAATTAAATATTCTAAATTAATTTATGTAATTATTATGTACTAGCTTGACCCATGAGGAAAATCAAGCTAGGGAAACAATTATATAAGATAATTTTTACTTTGACTATATCGTTTTTTTTTACATTAAAATTCGATCATTTTTGGAAATTTGCTTAAGGAAAGCATCCTCCCAACCCCCTCCTCTAACACTTAAACAAATTTTACTAATATTATCTAATATTATGTGTAGTATTTGAGAGTCATATAAAAAAGATTGGAAATTTGCTAGCCTAGCTTAGAAAATTTTTAATTCCACACGGTTTTTACAATAACCTGTCAAATTTTGTGCCGTTCTGAAATAACTGTCAAATGATATTCCTGTTCCTCGTCTCGATTATAGTAGTTTCGATGTTCTCATATTTTATCAAAGTCGAGAATGTTAGATTTTTTGTGTAAATATGCTTTTCCATCCAATAGGGTATTATACTATGTTTGAAAACGTACGTAAAACAAATACGCTTTCTCTTCATAATATTAAATTTTAAAATTCTGGCAAACACGCTGTCAACCATTTTGATAACGTAATATTAGTAAAAACAGCAGTCGTGTATGTAATGATTATATGTATAAATAAAGTTGATGGTAACATAACCTAAGATTACTATGAAAGCCATCGACAAATTAGTAATTAATGCATGTTATTTTTGCCTAACTGATGTCACATCATGGCGGCTCGTGTTTTAGGTCACGTTATATACAGTTTAAAATTATGACTTTTAATTTTTATATAAGAAAACAATAATGTGCTTTTATGACTCAAAATCAAAATATTTAAGTATATTTCTACATAAATTTTAATTTACTATCCATAATTTATTTTTCACTACCAAAAGTATCCTATTCATGATAAGGGTAAAAGATGAAGAAAAAAAATGGTTTCCTCCTTTTCGAAAACAAACGAATAAGATTATTCTGTAATTGTTTGATTACAGAGCATCAACAACAAAAAAGTATTGAAGAGATACGTGAAGGTGGTGTGATAAAACGTGAAACAAGTGTGCATAGTTTTTCAAAAACATTGACATCTACTACAACCGTAACAAATATTAGTGAATTATGTAATACATTAAATAATTCGTTAAATACACCAGATGACATCAACAACATATCATCAACACCAACTGTTGAACCACCTGAATTACCTGTTAAAACCCGTACTAAATTAATATCAAGGGATCGTCGACCATCACAGTATGATAATGTTACATCATCTGACACACATGGTAAATGTTTAAATATGATTCATACTCTTTTACACATATTATTCAAAAGCAGAAAATATAAATTTAATTTCATAGCGATTTTCATCGGAGTACATCGAATTCTTTTTTATAAGCTAGTATTATTGATACGTGTAAATTTTGTACTAATCTGTAGTTTATTTTATAATCATTATGGGATTTTAATGTTTAAAAGATCTAGCGATAGAAAAAGAACTTTATGTGTTTGTTCGCATAGATATATAATATTTAACGGAAATGTTGTTTACAATGTTGTATATCCAGGTTGCATTTATAGTAAATTTAGATTCTAGAAGGTAAGAGATAGAGCGTTAACTTTAAATTAAAAAAATTATAAAAGACTAGGGGAGCAAATACGGTACAGCACATTAAAATGTCAAATAAAGTAGATATCTTTTGTCTTTTCATTCAATGAAAAAATCAGCTGAATCTAACAGGTATGGTTTGCATTTTTTTTACACGTGGCTCTGATATCCTAGCGTTAAAATCTCATAACAAATGGAACATAAACCTCGCTGATCTAATTGTAACGAAATCTTGTATCCATTTTTAATCATTGGAATTGTATGTTTTTCTATTTCTTATGTTTTAATATATACGATTTATGGCTGTTTCAATAATATTCGTCCAAACAAATGGCAAGTTGATCTCCGATGAATGATTAACCAAGGAACTTAATCTATTTTGTCTGCTTTTGCGTTTGATTTAAAGAGCTGACAATTTGTATGTGAATTGAAAATAATGTTAAGAAAGTGTCTTTTGAATTGAGTGTTAGTTAGTATAACTCTTCAGCCTCCCTTCCCACCTAAATACATTTTCGTTTCTTGTCACAGGTGAACATTTGGTAACGTGTGCCATGCATCAATCACAAAGTACAATAAGTTCCATTAGTGGTACGGCAACACTTGATGGTACTGGCACTAACAGTACAGCAAGTCCAGAAAATCATCCGCCGCCATTACCACCAAAGAAAAAACACAGTATGTATTGTTTTATCAAACGGTTTTTTAATTTTATCTTTTGGGGGAAATGATAATTTTTTAAATAATGTAGTTTTAAATTTTTCATACACATATTATATTGGGAGTATAAATTGTAGATAATTCTAACTATTTTTGTGTTTGTTTCCTCAGTGTTTCAATCAGTGGCTTACTCTGGTAAGTGAGCCCACTTTTAGATGAATTTTTTTTAAATAGCTTTTTTATAGAATAGTTTTAATTTTTTTAAATTGTTTTTTCAAAAGTCATTTTACCATTCTTAATTTTTGTATTTAATCTTTATTTTGAATTGTTCAAAAGTCTTTATTTAAATACGGTAAATACAGGATTACCGTGCAACTAAATTTTTTTATTAAAAAAAAAATGTTTAAATGAGGCCAATTTAAATAATAAAATTACCTTTCGTCAAGCTAAACTAAGCCACTTCTTGAGATTCATTATTATCCATTTTCTAGAAGCCATAATAACTAAGGCTGATTTGTGTTACCATTAATTTGATAAATAAACGTTCTCTTAAAATATTACAATAATAGAGCGAGCACAGGTTGCAGTTGAGTGTGCAAAATATGAGGGATAATTTGTCGATTAATTTTTGTTCAGAAAAGCTTACAGATTAAATGAAATCACATTGATTCAATTCTTGTATATCCCCCCTCGACCTCCACAGACACCTTTATATCCATTTTAGTTTTAACCAATTATAAGCTATCCTAGGTTTTTTTAGGACATTTAACGTCAAAAAAGCTCTTTGTGATTTTTTCGTAAAGATCCCCAATTTCGAAATATTAACAGTCTAATGTTTGGAAAAACTTCAAAAAGGACATTTTAAAAGCTGAAAAACGGGACTCAAAACTGGATTTTTGAGTTTATCAAAATCCTTAAAAAAATATTTAAACATCCTTTATAGTACAAGATCCGAATTAGGGTCGACCTTCACCCATCTGTTTACCGAATGAAAGTTATTTTTTATGAAATGTAAAATATTAACAAATATTCCTGTAACGGGTTGCCTTAAAAAATATGGTCCAGACCATTTTTAATATAAATATCAAAACTTGTAAAGCTTGTAAACATTATTTTTGACCAATATTTTGTGGCTAATCATATGCCACCGTAATTGTAACAAAATTATCTTTATTTAGATATGCGAGTCAATGAATTAACAGATGCACGTAATTACTATTTTCAACTTGTATAAATGCGATAATAGTAAACGAAAAAAGGCAAACAACATAGCTGCTGCATATTCTTTATGGCTTTTACTTTCGAGTAGATCAAAATTCGTAAGATATGCAAGTCAGTGAAAAATTTCTAAAAATTTTACTCTTGATATTTTCACTAAAAGTAGTCTGGACCACATTTTTATAGGCAACCCATTGCAGGGATATTTGTTAACATTTTATATTTCATAAAAGATAATTTTCATCCGGTAAACAGATGGGTGAAGGTCGATCCTAATTGGGATCTTAGACTATTAATAAAGTTCTGGAGAGTAATTACAGGTTACTTCATTTTTTAATTCTTAAATATCTGGAATATTAATCTATAAGCTTTTCTGAACAAGAATCTATTGATAAAATGCGGTGCTCATATTTTTGCACGCTCAACTCCATCCACCGCCTGCACTATAAGTTATTCTTTTTAAAATTAAATAAAGGTATGCAATTTTTTTGAGAGGACTATCCTAATTTTTTTTTTTTTAGTGATATATTTTTCAAAGTTTAAAATAAAAAACGTATATTAAGGAGTCTATGAGAATTAATAGTAAATTTTTAAATGGTAAAATAATTTTTGGTATAAATTCGCTTTTATTTTTTTCAAAAGCAATTTTTTTATTTTCAAAATTTAGCATTTTTTTTTGAAAATAGTGTTTTAGCTATAGTAAAACCCATCCAAGCATGCATTTTTTTCAGATATAAACATCCGTGTGAAACAAGTAGCTAATTTGTCAAATTTTTTAAAGCCATTTTAGGAAGTCCTTTATTCCAACTTACATACAATAACTACGCATTTCTCGTGATAATTTCGGATTAAACAAAATGGATAAAAGAAGAATAATACATATGAAAAGATTTAATAAGAATTCTATGTTCATTTCATTTCGAGTTTTATGTTATATAAATCAAACGTGATTTTTTTTTTTTTAATTAATGATAATTTTTCGTTGTATTTTTTGGTTTTTTGAGTTTTCAAATTAAATTAATATTTAGCTTCATATCTGCTTATTTTACAGCTTTCATTTATTAGGCTTTTTTCATACAAATATATTATTAACAATTAAAGCCTTAAGCAATTTCTAACTGATTATTTTTCACAGAAATTTTGTTAAAATAAAAAAAGCTTCTCAATATTATTTTTCATAGAAAAATGAGTTACCAAAATTGTATAACAGGAAATTTTAATATCTGTATTAATTGAAATAAGTGAAAACATAATTACAAGATAATTTGTTCGATATTTTGATATGTTATTTACTCAAAATCTCTAAACATCCAATTCAACATTTGACAACTTATCCAGATAGTGAAGAATTTCTGGCTGTTCAGCTAGACGTACTTTATTTGAAAATATAACATTTATTCCGCTATTTTAATCAGGTAATCAGGCTTTAGGTATAACTCGAACACGGATGTAGTAACTATATTTTAAAATATTCCTATATCCATAGACTCAAACAGCATGCCATTTATTGTCAGATTGAGCGACCTCGGCCTATGTAATATTCAATCGTCCTGGATAAGCTTTCTATCAGAGTTATGCAATAAATAGGAGAGATAGATCATTATCTGTTAACGAGGGCAGATAACGCTGCTGAAATACAATCCTTAAAACTCGAACAGCCGTAACTATTCTATTTCCGTTGCTAACAAGCTAACTTCGTTTTGAATAAAATATTGTTTTAAACTCTCAGGGTAAACTCTATTCATCAGTAAATAAATACAAACTATTAAATTTAATGCCGCTTTTAAATAAGGGAAAAAAAAATTTAGTTTTTGTTTTTAATTCAAAAATTAATTTCATTGTAATTTGTAAATACAGTAATGGCATACATGGAAATGTTTGGTAATTGTTCGCATACTGTAAATAGTAATGGTGAATTATTGCGGCATTCGGTGCATACATACAATGTAATGCAATCGGAATGGCAAAGTCAAGACGATACATCAACTTCATCGGGTGCTGTCACTCAACGTGAAAATATTGATTTTGGCGATGCTACAATAATTACAACCACCGCAACATCAACACTAGGACAACCAAATATAACTACAACAATGTCTACGGCACAATCATGTTCGTTTAATTTAATGTATAATAATGAATCAACTACTAACCCATCATCTTCATCGATCTCACCCACTGTAGTTATACAACGATTGTCTACATCACAAACAAACAATAATCAACGGTTAGTATTCTAATTATTTTCAGAGTAATAGTGCATTTAAGGGGGTATTCTGGTCTAGAAGCCTCAATTGTAGGATCTTTTCAAACTAAGATTATAAGAAAATCAAAAACATTTATGTAGCCATTCTTTCATATGATTTTAATTGACATTTTAAAAATACAAAATGAAAATAGTAAAAACAAAAATAAAAAATTCTTCGAATTACAGGCCGTTGAAATGGAGGCTACAAAAAACACGGCACCCTGGTTGATACAGTTCCAGCCCTTGTAAATGATCTGAATCAAAAAATCTCACTTAGTAAAGATGTAGTTATCGTCTGAACCTCCTGTTTATCTCCTTTTTTTTATCTTTTCGAATTTTATTAAAAAAAATACTTAAAATTGAAATTTATTTAAAATCCGAGGTTCAGACGATAGAGAGATTTATAAGGAAAATTTTTACCAAACAAAGAAATCGGTTGAGTTGAGCTTGAGATGTGTTGACCACCTCCAAAAATGTAGTTTCAAGAAAGACCGTGTTTTTAGTTTGAGAGACAATTCCGGCAGCGTAACTCGAATAATAATATTACTCACTTTAGATTAATCGGCGATCCCAGATCCATACATCTTGCAAAGTTATTTCTGCTAACCGAGATGTTTTGCCTTCTTTTGAAGCAGCAGATGCTCGTAGTACAGAGCAATCTTTAAAGTTTAACCTTTAAAAATATGCAAAAAAAATCGATTTCTTCAAATTTCTAGAACAGAATACTGCTTTAAAAGATCTAATACACATCTTATTTATCTTCTGGTTTACACTTGAGTAGGTACTTTGTACAATATGATTTTTTTTAAAGAATGAATGTGAATTGGATCTGGAGGTTCCTATTCATATATAAGGATGTAAGCAAGTGTCCGCTTAAGCTAATACTAATTTAATTAATTTTCAGACGTCCAGTTACGTGTTCACCAGCTATTAATACACCCGATTCAATACCGTTAACACCTCCAGCGTTACCACCGAAAAAACGTAGCGGCGGTAATAATTCTCGGGTGACATCACCACCTGTTTCACCAACTCCCTTAACGGATAACAATTCCTTGACGTCATCGAATAATACATCTCCATTTTCCCATACAAACGATCCAGTCTCAATAAATTGTATAAACTTAGAAGAAAAAATGAATGTAAATGTTGAAAATAATTTAGATAAATCTGATATAGCGGATTGTACAAAATTTGAAGAAGCCGAAACAATTGATTTATTAGATTTAATTGATGTGACTGAATATTTAATATTTAAGAAGCCTGACGAAGAAGGTCCTGATATACGAGGTGGACATCCAGACGCATTAATTGTGTATGCAACAAAAAGCAATAAACATGGTAAGTGTGCTAAATGCATTTGTGCTTGAATATAAAATCACGCTTTCATCAAATAATTTTTTCAATATTAATAATTCATATTTTTTTCTTACGCTGCAGATGAAAAACAAAGTGGTGAGTAAAAAATTGCTTCATGCTAAATATTAAAATATACATAAAAATTTCATGAAAATAGCTTTATATGAATAATCTTTAATCATGCCTTTTCAATTTTTTTTATTCATTAAAAAATTCCTGTAACTGAATTTATGTGCCAAAATTTTAATGAAATATGTCTCATACTGTAGGATTCCTTGTTTTTTAAATTTTGTTCAATAATGTCCGGGGTCATATACAGGGTGGGCCATTTTAATCTATTGTGGCTAATAGCTTGTTCTGTAGTTAACTAATAAAAAAATAACTTAAACAAAAGTTGAAGAGTTTGATGGGGGGACATCATGTTCTGACATAAGATTGGACCTAGTTCTCCGGATTGCTTTAATAGTGTCAATTCATATCCTAAAAGATAAGAGATAGAATAACACTTTAAATTAGAAAGTTGATTCTAAAAAAAACTAACATTTTTTTGGATCGTTAGCTTTCGGAGAAAATGCGACTTAAAATTATGTCATTATTGCATTTAACCAAAAAGAAAATACGCTAGCTTTAGAAAAATGTTTTAGACAAAAGTTATCAACAAAATAAAGGTCATTTATCTGTGTTATTAAATTTAAAAATTTTTACTAAAGCATTTTTCTGTAGCTAGAGTGTTTTTTTCGATTAAATGCAATATTGCCATATATTTCCGAAAGCTATCGATTTGCGAAATGTTAGCTTTTTATGAGGATGAACTTAAGAATGTGAAGAATGCACCGAACTTCAACAGAGTCTTCTACATATGGAAATAATGTAAAGAAACACAAAAGTTGTTATCCGATTTTAATTCCTAGAGTTCCGTGCATTGACTATTAAAGCAACCCGAAGAACTAGGTCCAATCTGATGTCAGAACATGATGTTCCCCATCAAACTCTTTAATTATTTTTTAGGTTATTTTTTTATTTGTCTAACTATAAATCGAGCTATTAGCCATAATAGATTAAAATGGTCCATCCTGTATATAATGGCGTAATATGTAAATATATAAAAAAATGTAGATGATGAAATAAAATGCATTTAATTTTTAAGATTAAAGCGTGAATTTCATACAGAACACAGAAGTTTCATACAGAAAAAATAAATCACATCCTAACAATAGTAGTAGCTGAGATGGTAAAAGCGTCTGGGACGGATACCTACAAGTTTCGAGTTCGATTCCTGGCTTCTGTCTGATTTTTTTAATTTCTTCTATTTGTCTAAATGAATTTTATAATTAAAAGTTACAACCCTCAATTATTTTTTTATAAATACGGTTGGCAATAGAAGCTTGCAAAAACTTATTTTTACCCAATTATATCAAATACCAGCCAAATTATAACTTGTCATAAAATAGAAATTGCATTTATGTAATAAAATTTTGAAACTAAAATCAATATTTTTGTTCGATTACAGAATTTAAATACCAAGATGCATTTTTAACAACGTATCGAACGTTTTTAACACCATTGGAATTAGTATATAAGTTACAACAGCGACATCAACGGTTTAGTTGCCATTCGGATATACAAAAACAGCGTGCAGCAAGAGAATCTTTTTCATTACTTGTTAGTGTGGTTAGTGATCTAACGTAAGTAGAACAATTTTTATAGTTTCCAATTCGATTTTAAATTTTATATAAATTAATATCCATTAAAAGCGGATACTCCCAAAACCCTTTTTTCCAGTTTATTTGTTTAGGCGATTTAAAATAGAAATCTATTGAGATATCTTTTAATAAAGATGAGTTATTAATTAATATAGGATCTAAATAATTTTAGTGGAATAAAACATTACAAAGGCTAAATTTTCCACATCGTTTTTAATTTATTTTGTCACATCTCACGATTCATGAATTTTTGGTCTTGAATCAGAGATCAATTAGATCAATGTTAAGTCCGAATCTAAAAAGGCAGCTGTCTTGGCCTGCTCTGCTTGGTAGGTTCATGAGCGTAACTCATGTTAGTATACACCTTACACGTAAGCTATTAGTTATATAAGTTACACGTAAGTTAAAAAAAAATTTGATGATGGACATCATGTTCAGTCATTAGATTGGACCTAGTTTTGATATCAGATTGGACCTAACTCTTCGGGTTTCTAATCCTCTAAAAAAAACTAACAATTTTTGTCGAAAAATGTTAGGTTTCGGAGAAAATGCGACTTAAAAATATGTCAATAGTGCATTTAATAGAAAGAAAATACAAGTTCATCGATAATTGTAGGTCAAAGTCATCAAGGTTTTTGAACCTATTACTCATAACTTCACCAATATAAACAAATTTAAAAACGACTATTTTCGCTCATTTTTTTCAAGTTTTTTCGCCACCTACGCATGCAAATCAGACTTACCCGACGTCAATCGATAGGATTTGTGTGTTCTAGTTGTTTTGAGATAGAAATGTGGTATTAGGTAAAAGATATGGTATATGATTTGAGCAAATTTTAGGATATAATAAATTAGAAAAGGTTCAATTTTCATAATCATTTTATGTAACTTTATATAATTTATTTTTCTACATAACATATTTTATTAAATTCAATTTTTTTATTGTAAAACGAAGTGTAAGGAGTGGCCAGTTAGCTTCTAACAGCATAAAAAAATATTGGCCGCATCGTAAATATTACCTTTTTCAAATAATTGTGCATTTCTACCTAACTTATGCGATTTTAAAGCTGAAATGTTAGCGACACGAATAAAAAAATGTTAATCATACCTGTTAGACGCCTTATTTTTTCATTGAATGAAAAGGAAAAAGATACCTAATTCATTACACATTTCAATGTACTGTGCCGTATTTGCTCCCCTAGTATTTTACTTAAACGACATAGTGACCCAAATTAAAATAAAAACAATTATTTTAATGTTTTGTATATTTTTTAACAAAATAAACAACATTTCCGTTAAATATTATATATTTATTCGAGCTAACACCTATATTTATTTTTTCTATCTCTAGATAGAGTCTTTCTTAGCATTAAAATCCCACAACTTAATATTTATTGTTTTATATGCAACGTGGTATTTTAAATAGAAATTACACTTGGTGGTAATATCCTGAATAAATTTTACATGTAGCTCCGTTTTTATTAAAATCAACGTTCTATGATAATGAAAACTTTGAAAATTTCAAACAAAATTTCTTAGAAATGTCAGTAAAGAATACGATGTATTGATTACCTGAAATACAATTTAAAAAAAAAAAAAAATTTCAGATAATATATCAAACATGTTTATATTCAAATTAAATACCTTTGTATACGCTGCCATGGACATTGGAAAAAATGGTCCAACTTTAATTTGTAAAGGTTTTTGTGATCTAAATATAACAAACATAAGTATGGAGCGTAATTTCTTATTATGTTTTGCTGGAAATAAATACCAATCAGTTTCCCAAACTTGGTCTGCTACTTTTAAACTCTATAGTTAAAATTTTAACAAAAAAAATTTATTATTAATCATTTATTTAAAATGCAGTTATTAGATTTGGTTGTGTATACTACGCCAAATATTAGACTTTATAGTACAATAAAATTATTTAAAAAATCATAGACATTGGGACATTATGGTTTTTTTAAAATTATGAATACTAATTTGAAATTTCGTGAGTGGCTTCCTTTTGACTAGTCTATAAACTTTCTTTTGCGATTTGTTTCGAAAAGGCTGCGTTTTCAAATGAGCATGATGTCGTCATATTTGAGTTATCGTTTTGAAAAAACGCAGCAGGGAAATGTGCATCTTTGAAAGGCTCAGTTTTTTATTTGATTATTATATTTCACGATTTGATCTATAACATGTTATATAAATTCATAAATCTGTGAAAATCAAACCAACAAACGCAGAAATTGAAAATCTATTCCTATTAATACTAGAGTTTACTTTACCTCAAAATGTAATTTTGCTCCATAATAATATAAAATATATAATTCCAAAACTTTTGACATTAAAAATACAGAAATCCATGCAAAATCAATTGTTACAAAGTCTATCTGAAATTTTTTACGTGAACAATTAAATAATTTCAGTATTGTATAAATATTTTATGAAAAATATTTACCAATAATAATTGGAAACCCGTGAGGCAAAATAATATTTGATAAAATAAAAACACCAGCAACATTAAGGGGCTGATCACCTCATTCAACTCGTTGACGTATCTAAATAAATTTAGTTTAAAGTGTTTTGTATGTAATTTCAAAGTACAAATAGTAAAACTTACCTGGAAACATCTTGATGTAATTGAATACATTTGTAAAGTTTTGCGTACATTTTTGATTCATTATAATTTCTTTCCAAAAGTGCTTCTCGAAATTTATATTGTATGAGTTGGAGTTGAATAATAGCATGAATTATCAAATTTAATACTAATGCTTCAAACAATCCTGCAATTACTGTAGATGGTACACCAACAACTACAAATTTAATATGTTACTTCATACTCCATCAAGAGTAACTTAAAGAAGTAAAGGCAATTCAGAGAATAGAACTCCAGGTTTTGCTTAATCTCCTGGGAAAATTTTGTAGAAGATATTCAGATTCAGTGATAGTATAATGAAAAAATTATATTTACTGTAGGAAATGAAGCATTTGATCGAGGAATCGACTCCTCGCCAATAGATTTTTATCGGAGCCGGTGAAAAATGTTTACCTGAGTGCAATTAACAAAGTCATATTCATGTGAATTTGTGCTTTTTCGATTTACCCAGTACCCCCAAAAGGTAGGACCGAAATACTCTTCTTCCGGACACCACATTCTCTTTATTTAACATTTAAAAAAAAAAACTATAGTATTTTATATTGTGGACAATTCTCAGCATTTTGATTTCTATCACTTTTTACCTAGCCTCACCATTTTCGAGATATAAACATTTGAAAAAAATGCGGATTTCGCCAAAAACTCGTCATTGACGAAAATAAAGTTTATTTTGTGATTACGGACAAAAATTTAATTTAAAAACCATAATAGATATAATGCTTGGGATGATTCTAAGTTTTTTTTTTGGCTCGTGAAAATTTTTACTAAACCTCACCGTTTTCTATATATAAGCGTTTAAAAAAAATAAATAAAAAATTATTGCCGAAAATTTTTTATTGACGTAAAATAAAGATTATTTTGTAATTCTGGTCAAAAATTTGATTTGAAAACCATATGACTTTTTATTTTGAACAATTCTAAACACTTTTTGCTTTTTGACATTTTCTATCTTATCACCTTATAATCTATACACCTGAATATCTAGTTTTGTGGTTAACCAATCGAAAACTAACTTAAACAAGCGTTGACGAGTTTAATGGGGGACATTATGTTTTGATATCAGATTGGACCTAGTTCTTCGGGTTTCTTTAATGGCCAATTTAAATCCTAAAAAACATGATGACCCCTATCAAGATTTGCAACTTTTGTTCAAGTTATTTTTTTATAGGTTAACTACAAAACGAAATATTTAGGTGTATAGATTAAAATGGCTCATCCTGTATATGTACATACCCAATTGGAAAATCATGCATTCTAAATAGTGTTCTTGAATATTAATAGGTAACCACATTTTCATTGGTAAATTCGCTTCACCAGTTAGAAATATTTTTATGAAATTTGGTAAAATTGCTGATGTGAATGCCGAACAATACAGAGACCATTGATAGCGATTCGCACGATTTGAATCAGCAACACCATTTTTTATAATTTCCAATTCATTTGGATCCAATTGATTTTCATATGTTGTCTTTTTATAAATTTCATTGAATAAATGTTGGCAGTTTTTATGTCGAATAATTCGAAATTTGGTTATACTGACCTTTAAAAGTTATAAGTAATTAAAATGATAAGTAATTATAAGTTTCGATATTTGGTCGAAACGTCAATAGCCCATTTAAATTACTTCCTTTTGGGGAGTCTACCAAACTTTCCTCTACGATTTTTTTTCTCGAAAAGGCTACTTTTTCAAATGAGCATGATGATGTCATTTTTGAGTTATCGTTTTCAAAAAACGCAGTAGTAAATTTGTCGGACACTATGACCACTTGATAACATAAGTACAGTACATAATAATTATCCAAAAACAAAAATACTTAAGTACAGCATGTTCGAGGTGATATCATCGGTGCAGTATGTTTGTCGGAAAAAATATTTTATTGTTTAATAATTATTAATGGTATCAAGTGATCATTGTGTCCTGCTGCGTTTTTTCAGGACGATAACTCAAATATGACGTCATCATGCTCATTCGAAAACGCAGCCTTTTCGAAAAAAAATCGTAGAGGTTAGTTTGATGGACTCGTCAAAAGCAAGCCACTCACGAAGTTTCAAGTAAGTATTTATTATTAAAAAAACCCGTGATGTCCCACGGTTTATTATACCCGTATAGAAACCCGAGAAATATAAAGAATTTTGTTACAGATTACTTTGAATAAAATCCGTTTGCAAGGAGGTACCTTTCCTTCAAAATACCTCCTATATTCTAGGGTACAGAAGCTTTGATACTAATTACGAAGGATTCTAATGTGATTTTCATCTATATAATTAATATTATTATTAATTCTTACCAGAAAAAAGAATGAAACAATTCCATTGTATGTCATATTGTCTAAACTGTCTAAATGTATAAAGAAATCGATAAATACAAAAAATAATAATGCTGAATACAGGAAAATAGATATTGGAAAGATCGTATATTTTTGAATTGTACACGTTTTTAATTCGGCTTTTTCGTTATCATCATCTTTTATATTTGCATCTGGAAAAGACATACCCATATAATACATTCCATTTGCACAGTAATATAGCAATGGATTCTTTAAAATTCTCATTGTTTTTGTTCAATTACAGCTTAATTTAATCTGAAATTGAAAAAAAGAATGTTGGCGAAACTAAAAATATGAGCTTGAAACGTAGACGTTTTATAGTGATAAATAATTAATTCTTAAAGTCTTCACCATTAAAAATAATAGTTGGATAATAACATATTGAATTTATATTACTTCCATTTTATCATAGATAAAAATTGGAATACAAGTTGTAAAACAGAACAAAAGTTATTTTCACAGTCACTTTATTATGCATGTTACATGGTAAAAATTTACAAAATGGTTCAGAAATTATGGCAGCATGTAAACGTTAAAATAGCAAATTTTGTCACGTTAGAAAATTATGATTATGAATTAAAAATTATTCCTAAAAAAAAAACTAAAAAAATGTATAGCCGCTTCTCAGAACTTTTGGGATATGATGATTTAATTGTTGAAATACCTTGTTAGAAAGTGTCGAATGTCAGTGTTTGGATTATTTTAGAAAAGTTTTACAAACCAACACAATTATTGTTTTAATTATTTATTAATATTTGTTTCGGTTTTCTAGAATTTTCCAGAACCTTTCTTAAGACCACTAGTTAAAGCTACCTGCAAATTTTCAACTCCCTAGCTTTTATAATTTTTAAGCAATGGCCACCAAAGTTTTGTGATAATTTGCGCCGTCACGGGAAAACTATGATATTTACGAAAAAATGTTTCAAACAAAAATTGTAGGGGCATTTTTTTACATTTAAACTTCTGTTCTATCTCTAATGGTTTACAAGATGAGATTTACGGACTTAAGACCCAATTGATCTATGTTGCTCATTTATGAAACTCGAAAACTCACTTTTTAAGTCCTGAGTTCGCTATAAAAATTTCTGCTTGATATCTCTTTTCGCTTTTGAGTTATTGTGTTTACGGACAGGCGGAAAAACAAAAATAGACCAATTAGTTGATTTCATGAACACATATACCAAAATTTTGTGTGTAGCATCAATATTACTAAACGTTACAAACTTGGGACTAAAATTGGTTTAATTTTGTAATATTAATTATTGTAAGTGTTTTTGCACATAATTTGCTATTCAATAGAAATCAATGACGAAAATTTCGAGCTTTTTTCTAACTGTTTGTGAACATTTCTTAATATATGGAAGTAGTTTTAAATATTAAATATTTTTAGTGAACAATGATCATTAAAAATGATTGATATAATAAATTAGATAATAAAATGTATAAACAAAAGTTTAATGTGTTTGGGGTAGGTAATATATTATTATTTTTATTTAATTATGGTCTAAAATATATTAAAATTATATATTTTAATTTAAACCTCTTTTATTTAAACTTTTGTTTATATAATTGTAAATAATAATTTTAATTAATTAATTAATTTTCCTATTTTTTTTTTCTTTTTAAATAAAAGCAATTTTTTTTTAAATTTTACATGGTAAACACGAAGTACTTTACTAAAATTTGATTTCTACTAATCTTAAAACGTCCTAAACCGCTCTTTTTCAAATATTTTGTAAACATACTTACGATAATTTTTATAAATTTTTTAACTTCTCTTTAAAAATTAAAGTTCAAAACTAGATAAAAGCCCAGTTACAGTAATAAAACTACAATAAACAAAAAATGTTAAACATTAACACATTAAGATATTAAAATTTAACACAAACGTAACTAAAATGTTACTTGCGGAACTTGGGCAGGAGCGCCTCCCTACGATGAGTAAGTTTGGGGCATCATCCATTTTGATAAATAATTTGAACAACAATACGATTAGGGCAAACATGAAATTCACGTAGCTTTGTCAATAATTGACTAAAAATTAGACTATTTATCAAGATATTAATCAAAAACCATTTTACGATCGGGGAGAGAGGCTCCAGTTCGGATTATATTACTTAGTTTTTTCCAGCGATATCTTAAACTATTAAAGAACGTTTCTATCAGATTTTCAAGATGTTTTAGTCTCAACAAACTCCTCCTGTAAGAGAAATTTTGCTCAACTTATATTGATTACGTTTTAATTACGATATCTTAGTTTTTCACAGAACATTTGTGGCAATTTTCAAGGTTTCACAAATTATTTTGTATTTAAAAAATAATGCCGGTATTTCACTAAACGGACAAACAAAAACAAAACAGAATTCGTGTCGGAATAAACTAAACTTCAACTTTTTACAAACTTTTTGAAGACTGGCAATGTAATGGCCATTACAGTTTCAGTTTTGTTTTTCAAGTTTCTCTAGGCTATATTCGCATTACAACGATAACTTTCAAAGTGCGCATTCTTGTTTATAAAAGATGGCAAAGAACATTGAATTTACTTAAGTTGAATATCGCTGTATGCCTGTGGCTTTACGAATTAAATATTTGTTGCATTTTAGAAGACTTAATAATACTCATTGAAATATCGTTTTTTTCGCCTCTTAAGCCAAGTTACGTAATCCTTGAACGTTCCCTTACACTTATATAATAAAATCGTATATAACAGCAATATTCTTTTTGTTACAGGGTATCGGACTTAGATGATAAATTATTACAAACACTAATGGAATTTGTGTATCAATTAGTATGTAATGGGGATTTGGTAATGGCAAAAGCGTTACGTGTAAAAATTTTAGAAAAACATTCAGCACGTCAATTGTTACAAATACCAACTGTTTTAAATCAATATTTAACATCAATAACAACACGTACAACATTATCACAGCTCTTAGATTTTAAATCAGAACAAATTGCTGAACAAATGACATTGTTAGATGCTGATCTATTCTTACGCATTGAAATACCGGAAGTTTTAATATGGGCCCAAGAACAAAAAGAAGAACGTAGTCCAAATTTAACTTGTTTTACGGAACATTTTAATAAAATGTCTTATTGGTAAGTATTGTAATAGAATAAATTCAATATCTATATTCGAAAAAATTCCTAATCAGTTGCCATCTTACAATTTATTAATAGAAATAGTTGTTCATATATATTATTTTATTTTCAGGGCACGTACTCGAATACTAGAACAGAATGAAGCAAAAGAACGGGAACGTTATGTAGTAAAATTTATAAAAATCATGAAATATTTACGGAAAATGAATAATTTCAATTCATATTTAGCATTGTTAAGTGCATTAGATTCAGCTCCAATACGTCGTCTAGAATGGCAGAAACATATTACAGAAGGTTTAAAAGAATATTGTGCATTAATTGACAGTTCATCCAGTTTTCGCGCTTATCGACAAGCTCTCTCTGAAACTAATCCACCATGTATACCATACATGTAAGTAATGAAATCTTTCTGTTCAAATCCCTTTACTTCTGGTTATTAATTTAATTTTTTTCGTTTACAGCGGTTTAATTTTACAAGATTTAACATTTGTTCACATTGGTAATAGCGATTTATTACCAGATGGTAATATTAATTTTTCTAAACGTTGGCAACAATTTAATATTGTTGATAATATGAAACGATTTAAAAAAGGGTGAGTTTATTATTTATATAGACGTTTGTATTAATCTGTCAGAATTTTCGTTCAACCATCAATATTTGTTTTTCCGTTTCCGTTAGTAGTTTTTTTCGATAAAACCGCTAGTATTTTAATTTTTGTTTTATGTACTCGATTGACTCAATGTAGATAATCATAAAGTGGTAATTTTAGCTTAGATTACTGCATAATTGTTATCATTGTCATTACTTCAATTTTTTAAGACGATCAAATAGTATCCTTTAATAGAGAATTTGTGGTTTTTTACCTTTTTTTTTAACTAAAGTTTAAAATTTACTAAAAATTACTAAGAAAAATTAAAAAAAAAACTTTTTAAAATTGATTTTTCATGTATATTTTACAATTGAAAATGGCTTTTCTAATCTATAAATTCAAACGACAGTGACGTCAACACATCGCTTTCATGACGCACTTAGAAATGATAAAATAATATGAATAATGATAAATGGTTTGTCTCTCAAAAGCCGTTTCCGTATAACACAATTTAAATCCTCTACAACACTAAATCAACATTAATTATATTGATTTAAATTATATTGTGTTAATTGAATGTATTTTTTACTTTATTATATTATAAATATAATAAAGTATTGTGATCGAAAAAAAAGTCGATATCGGGGTTTCGACGGAAATACACGTTTTGAGGGTCCCTGATTCCAAAAAAGTGGTTTTTAAAAAATATTGCGTCCCTCGGTATGTCAGTATATCGGTATGTCTGTTACCAAGCTGGAGCCTTAAATTTTCAACCGATTTATCTCAAACTCGGCACATAGATTCAGTTTGGTCATAATTCCAGACGATTTTTCATTTTTTCCCTAGGCCTTTTTTTAAGGGTACTTCCCTCTAGACCAAAACAGGATTTTTGGGGTTTTCTCAAAAACGGCTCTAACGATTTCGATTAAACCGGGCACAAGGCTAGACCTTAAGGAAAATTCGAGAAGGCCCACATCATTGGGAAAAACTTCTTTTTTTTTTCTCAAAAACGGCTCAAACGATTTCGATTAAACTAGGCACAAGGCTAGAGCTTAAGGTGTTCTTAGGATTGGTATAAGCCACATATCCGGGAAAATTCGAGAAGACTCACACTCTTGAGAAAAACTATTATTCAATAAAAATATTACAGGAATAATATATCAATTTTATTATATAATAAAGTCTTGTCCGATGTTTATTTAAATTCCCAAAGATCGTAAAAAAAGCAGAGATGTGTTGAAGAGGATATAAATTCTGTGAATTAAGCGTGATTTCGATTGGATCACAACCTCAACGGGTGTAAATACGCCGTTAAGTCGTTTTTTTTTATTCAAAAACATAACTATATTTTATAAATAATTAATAAAAAAAATATAATTATTAATTTTAAAACAATTACTTTATTATTTAAATATACTTTAGATGAATTATTCTATCATTTATATAATATGAACTTGTGACAAAAAAAAATTCTAAAACTTCTTTATTAAGGCCAAATATCTAAAAATACAATCATCACTTCTGAGCAAAATATTACTTGTGTGTTAGTTACATAATGTGGTTAATAACAATTCAAATATTGATACTTCAGTATCTAGACATTTTTTCAATAAAAATATTTTAAATATATTTTCATATCTAAATTAAAATTTATTTGTTTCAGAGCATATCCGTTTAAAAAACAAGAACGAATAATTATGTTTTTTAATAATTTCGATGATTTTATGTGTGAAGATCGAATGTGGCAAATATCTGAATCAATAAAACCACGTGGCGGTCGAAAACCACCTACAACATAAATAGGAAAAAAAGTTAAATAAATAAACAAACAAATTTTTATTTCGTTCAAAGATGATAATTTGAACTAAAGAAACTAAAAACTTTGTTCAAAGATATATGTATAGAGCAGTTTTATAATTAATATTTTATAATTAATGACAATATTTCTAATTTTTAGCACAATTTTTAACTAAAATATTTTATTTTATTTTTTATAAAACTGTTCTATTTAGATAATAATTTTTTAATTTTACTTACACAAAGATTGTAAGTATTTTAAATGTTTTTTATTTTCAATTATTTTAATTATTGGTTTGGATATTTTTGTTCCAAATAATTTTCTTAGCATACAAGTTACTTATTAAGCGTAATTTATCGAAAATTGTGTGTAATTAAAAAATTTTGCAAAGTTTTCTGTGAGAAATTATGGAAAAGGCAATGAATTAAATCTGTTTAAAATGGTAAACGAAATACCATTGCTGGAAAGGCGGGGTAGTTTTTTTTTTTTTGTTAAATAGTATGTTAGCCTTCAAATCTTGAACATATAAAAAGAGAAGAGGCGTAATATAAATACACGAAAATTAACCCTATAAAAGTTATATAACCCAAAGAAACCGTATCAATTTTGATCTAATAATTTTTTAGCAAATGGTAAAAGACATAAATTCAAGGATAGAAGTTATAGAAAATAATAAAGTATACACTAATATTATATTGATTGTAAGTCTCTTTTAAAAGGGTAATCGTCTGCGATTTTTGTAAAATGTCTAAAGCTTGGATAAACAAAATTTCAGTAGTGAATAGAAGATAAATTTCTGAAAGGAGATGTCAAAGAATAACAACTAGTGGTGAATATAAACAATTTTCTTGCTTATGAGCAGTTGATATAAATTGCTTTTAATACAATAATTAAAATTTATTAACATGTATGGCGTAGACAGTTCGTCTTAAATGATTCGTAAAAAAATTTGTCATATAGCGACAGCATTGTAAGAAATTTGACTATCTATCATGTCTGTCAAATAATTAATTTTCGATAAATTTGTTTTCCTTTTTATACTGTAGCCAGTGACAAAAGTCCTCAAAAACATATTAAAAGTAGGCTCACAAGATACCTGGAGGCAGAACGATGTCACTTTCTAACAATTTTTGAAATTTTAAAAGTTTTTGGTTAATGTTTAATTTTAGCATTATAAATATTTAGGTTGTTATCTCGCTATGGGCTTAGGGTCAGAAAATTCTACTAATTCTACTTCTTTTTTTTACACTTATTAAGCATATTATAATCTAAATATAATAAAAATTTGAAATCGATTAACCGTTTTTAACTCGAGATAAAGTTAATTAAAGTTCGGATATTTAACATGGAAAGTATATAAGAGGTTGTGTTTTTAACAAGCTTTTTAATTCTAGAAAAAAACTAACTGAACATTGATGTATTTGTTCTGGATTAAAAAAAGAAACCAAAATTATTTACCGTTTCATTATTGAGATATAATAACTCAAAGTTAATAAATTTTATTGTTGAACAGAAAATACTATAGATAGAATATTGATAGTTGAAGCGAGATATTTATATTAGACTTAATACACAATATTCATTACGAGAATACGTCTCGTTGTACCTTGGAGTAAAAAATAACACATTATTTGACTACAAGGCATGTATATTACCGTACATATAGTCCAAAACATTTTTACAATATTGTACGAAGACATCATCTTCAAGTAATTTTATATCTCCCTAACCTAGAGTTTTCGAATCTATGTGCATATGAACTTGTAATTTTATTAGAAGCCTTAAGAAACACCAGTTCTTATTTTGGGTAAAAATTGTGATTAGTATCTTGGTGGGATAATTATAATATGAAAATTTAAAGTTAACTTGAAAAACATGATAGATATGGTAAAATTTTCGCGAGATTTCCTTAAATTACTTTTAAAATATTCTTATGCGTTCAATTTTTAATATAACTATGAAAAGAAAAAAGTGTATCGAAAAAATTTGAGAATATTTCCGTTCCATAATTGATTTTTGATAACTAAAACTAGTGATATTTACTTTTTGTTTGAAATTAAGGGAATTGTTAGTGTAAGTAAATGATAAATGCTATATGGACTTGAAAATACTTTTTTCTCAATTCTAGACTAGATAAAAAACATTTTTTCAAACATAGAACTAAAATATTGCACGACGGTGTGCGCGCAATAGTTGTGTATATAGACTTAAATATAAATTTGTATATAAAAATAAAAACGTTACTCAATTTTCGTACAAACGTTGGTAACTATAACTTAAAACTGTATTTATTTTAACATATTCAAGTTTTACAAAGGATAAAAGACGAGATAAGACCGTTTCCTCGAAACTTATTAATGAATATTCCGGATTCAAATAATTTATCTAATGAGTGTAATTATGAATATTGCGCCCATAGCTCAGCTTCTATTATTATTTTTAGATATATTTTTAATGTGTAGTGTTCATTCACGATTTTAATCTTTGCTGTTGAGTTAACTGACTTTCGATAACCGTAAATGAAGTAAGATTTTGATGAAATCAAATTGCAGTATTTAACACAACATTTTTCATTAAGATTGATTAATTTAACGATTCTAAATTACTTTTGAAACAAGGAAAGTTGTAAACACTGAAACAGAAGTTAAAACGAAAAACAAACATTGACTCGATAGTATGGAATAAATTTTAAACAATGATTCTTCAATGACTGCAAAACAAAATATCAAGTTTAAAAATAGTACGGCAAACGCGTTTTTATAGTCTACAGTACAGAGGGGGGTATGACTTCGTGACTAACACACTCACGAAACTTCGTGAGTGGTTTCATTTCAGTGTAATCTACAACATTTTTATTTACGAAAATTTTGGAAAATGGGGCGTTAGCATAATAAAACATATAGTCGTTAAACTAACGTAGGTCTGAGAAAACGGCTCATGAAATATCATCTTGGAAAATGATCACTAGCCCTCTATATTTTGCGTACCAAATGGTTCCTTCTATAAATTAAATGGCGTCTGCTCTTTTACATATTCCGCTGCCTCGTTGTAACTGTAATGTTCTGACTAGCATTTATTCTTGATGAAATGTAAAAAAACGGTCTCATTAGTCCATAAACGTACCAAAGAATTACTTCTTTTTTTGGTATGGAAGTAGAACGACTAATCAGCAGGCTGTGGTTTGGATCGAAAATTGACCTTTCAGTTTATTCGATTCAGCTGTGGCGACGAAATGCGTGACATAACATTTAATCATAAGTTTCTCGAATCTAAGTTTCTCGAACTAAATTTCGACTTCCAAAGATTGTTATTCTAACGTAGATATTTTTCTAGCGTTACTTTATGCATGATTAAGCGCAAATCAGCTATCTGTTATGTTAATGACTGTCGCCGAAGACAGTGTTATCGCTAGCTCTATTAAACGAAGGGTAAACGTTGGGTGACTCCAACGGCTTATACATATATAAAATTACCAAGTTTAAAAAAATAATAAGTTATAAAAATCCCGCTAAATGTCACCAAAGTGAGGCAGTAATCTTAAAGCAAAATTGGTGCCATCTTTTTCCAACATAAAAGTGTTGAATAAAACTATGCCGCATATTTAACGGATTTAGGTGACGCGCTATGACCTTTATTTTATAATTTCGGGGCTAAAAGAGATTTTCGAAGAATTTGAAATACACCTGTTTCGTAAATCAATTATATCTATTCTTATTTTAATTCAAATTTTACTAGCAAAACCGGAAATATGAAAAAAAAAAACATTTGTTTGTAAAAATTTATTTTAAATAATAAATGCTGCCACTTTTATTCGCTCTCAAAAAGCTGAAACAGTTGCTTAAAATATTAATGAACTTGAAGGCAGAAAAAAGCCTTTCTCGGCAGGTTTGTTAGCAGCATTGAAGAATAAATATTTTATTGTAAAAAGTTACTAATGTTTACGTCTGTGATATTCGTAGAAATATATACATCAAATATTTTTAAATGTAATTTTAATCGTGTCCTGTGTATGTGTAATTTTTAATGATTTTTTTAAATACAATTATTGTGTGCCATTAGGTATAAAATTAATTTTGATTTTTTTTAAATGAAAAGTATTAGGCATATTATTTTTTAGAAATGCTTAAAAAATATTTAATAACATATCAAAATATTTATAACAAAAAAAAAAATCATATTTTTTACGAAAAACTTATTTACAAATATTTTTAATATCTTTTTACTAATACAACTAGTTTTTCTTCGTGTGCTTTTTTGGTCAAAATGGAAATTATTTGGAACAAAATAAATAATGCGATTATGTATGCCAAAAATGAATGTGAAAGAAAAGTCTGAAAATTTGTATGGTCCTAATATGGTTTTGTATAATAAGAACACTTTTATTTTTTACATTTTGTTGGTTTTCAAAATTTTAAATATAAATTCTTAAAGCAAACTATTTCAAGAAAATGAAGTGGATTTTGCTTGTCACATATGAATTAAATTAATGCCATTATTACAATATTTTGTGCCATTTATAAAAATATGTATTTAGAATACTTTTTGAAATTCTTTGAAAATTGACAAATTGTGAATTTATTTTTATATATAATTTTTATATTGATAGCATTCCGATCTTATTTTTTTTTGCAAAAAATGTTTGTTCAAGCGTAAGACGGCTCGTTAAAATATATGAAAATTGTCATAAATTAAAATATATGACAATGACATAATATATGACAATCCAAATTTCTTTTTGAAGTACTACACAAATTTTTAACTTATCAGAGTTTTTCAAAACTAAAAATAATAGACGGTTTCAAATGTGTAGTTAGCTTAGTAGGGTGGAATTGTTCATTTTAAATTCAATAATGTAAAGCTCGACTTAATAATGTTAAGGGACCCGACACTTAATTAAAAAAGAAAGAATACAAATTTAAAGATAAACACTTTACTACAAATTAACAAATTTTTGTATTTTATTAAAATGCCAAAAAAATAAGTCCCTATTCTGTCATTTTTATATTTTATCCGCTTTTCAATTAAAATTTAATTGCTATCAATATAAAAAAATATATACTTGCCGAAGAAACATTGATTAGAAAATGTTCTAGTCATGTTCGATCATAAAACGGCAAATTTTAAAAGATTTTTAAATTTGTTTCCAAATCATGATCTAATGACTAAAACTATTAATTTGAAGAAATAGAATATTGAAACGAATGCCTTATGAAATAGATAGGAAAATATTTTGCATAGTAGAAATTCTCCACAATGATAAGTTTTGTATTTGAAAAGTACAAATTTCTTAAACAAAATAAAGCGCTGCAATAATTCTAAAATATTAAAAATAACATCTTCATGTAGATTGATATCAGCTGTTTATTACAATGTGGATCGTAGGTATTTTTACAATTATAAGGCTAGTGTCGTGATGTCGATTTCAATGTATCGTTCGTTAAAATTGGAAAATGTGCGAGAATAAATGACAAGATCTGAAATAAATGAAAGATATAAGCAATTAAATAATTTTATCTATCTCTTTCTTGCAAAACAACCTTCAAGATTGATATTTAGTCTCTATATATCTTATCTTGATACTTGGTCTCTATGGTAGTCGCAATTTATGACGTCACCACGTGCTATTTTCCTCTCTTCATATTGTTGTAGTTTTTGATGTTATTAAAAATTGATTCTATAGGATGTTTTGGCTCGCTAACGAACGTCTTTTGAAGTAATAAACAAATTTTAGGGCACAGGCCTATTATTGCTGATAAGGTCAGTATAATGGACCTTATAATGCGTTTGACGACGGCCTATGCCTGAAGCATTATCAATCATTATTTTTATTTTAGCTGTTGCAACGTTCATGAGGAAGGTGTACCTGTCTAATCTAGAAATACTGTGCGTAATTTGATAACTCAAAACCTAGCTTATACGAATAACATCAGTATAATGAGAAGGAACATTAAAGATTTGGGGCATAATAAAGAGTTCTGGGAGAAGTAATATAGTTGGTATTATATTGATTGATAGCTAATTTTACGAGACTCGAACGTAATAACGGAGTATATTCGTTAATTCAAAAAAATACTTTAGTCATTCAATTAAAGTTGGCAAATTATCTGTGGCTCACGGTGCGATTTTAGCTTAAATAAAATATAAAATTTGTTTGGCAGTTGATAGTGTGGTTTTTACCGATCGAGTTAATTGTAATTCAGTGTGTTGAATAAAAAAACTCCATCAAAATATTTTCTTATCTCTTTCGTGACGTCAAAATGTATGAAATTATTTTAGAAAAGCATATTTTGAATGAAGTATTGAAATTAATAAAAATTTTTATTTAAAAGAAAAATACAAACATGCCAATTAAAATAAAATTTATTGTCATGATATTTTTAAGTAAAATACTAAAAATATAAAAAGATTACTAAAAATAAAATAAAAACCCCATTTGACATAAAGTAAAAGTTGTATATTTTACGTACAATGAAACATAGCGCAACGAATATTGTGTAAAACTCTTGTGTTGTCTTGTTTTTTTTATTAGTATTGTGAAATTTTTATGTGTGATAAGATTTTTAATAGATTTACTCTACTTTGTTTTTATAATATTCGTTTCCCATATAATACGCCCTCCTGTCTTATACATAATTTTAAATATTTATTGATTTTTTTGTTTAAAAAAAAATATTGAAATTTTTGGTGATAAGGGAATTTTTTAGATGTTTTAAGGTTTTAAAATTATCATTTTATTCTATATATCCTAATATTTTCATATATGGATGTATTGTAGGGCTGCCAGTAGAGCCAATCTTTTTTATTCCGTTGGATCAATGAAATTGTTCCGAATCAAATCTTATTATATAATTATTGACTTTTAGTAACTTTAAATTACGTAGAATATGGAAATCTAATACATATTATAATCGTGAAAGTTTGGATGGATGGATGGATGTTTATTACTCTTTCTCGCAAAAACTACCGGACGGATTTGGTTGAAATTTGGCACGTAGATAGATTATAATCTGGAATAGGCTAGTTTTTATCCCGGTAAAATGTATGGTTCTCGTGAGACAGATTTGTTTTAATTTTTCATAGGACTCAGAAAATGGCATAGGCTAATTTTTATCCCGAAAAAATGCACGGTTTTTATGGGGTAGCATACTGTAACCGCGTTTTTAAAGGGTTTCGTAAAATTCGTGAAATATATTTTTAATGCTTTTTTCTTAAGAAGGTTTGATTAATTTACACAGAACGATAAAAACTCTCAAAATCTCTTTTAATCGCGGATAGAACCACTCTCTTTTAACTCCGCGGGGCACAGCTAGTAATTAAATATTTCGTTTTTGTTGATTGTTATAAATTAGAAACGATCATTCTGCCTCAAATAAAAAATGTATTCCTTGGGCGTTACAATTTTTTAACACAAACACAAATTCTAATTGACATCTGAATTTTTATTTTTATATCCAATTATACGGAGAAATCTTGAATACAAGCTGCATACAGAAGATAACCAAATAATTAGTGTTTTGTATCCTATAATTCCATCTGGCAGCTCTACTGTATTGTGTAACTACTTTGTGATGACGTTATTATAGCGATAGCGAGTATGATTACAACGTAGGTACATAAGGCAGATACAGATAGGGTTCCAACCAAAATTAGTTTATGGTTATTAATCAATGTTTTTTTTGCTCAATGAAAAATTTTATCAAATTAGCAATAGCTGCTGTTTTGGTAAAATACTTTTAATAGACAGCTATGTTGCAAAGAGTGTAATTTCCCTCATTTCTTTACAAAATGAGAAAATTAACTAGAAAACTATATTTGATAAAATATTCTATTTTCAAGGACACCCTGCAAATTTTGACAAGCAATTTATTCATATCTTAAAATTTTGACATAATTGAAAACTTCCCTTAATCCGTAATTCATATATATGGAGTGTATCATTAATATTGTAAAAAGTTGTAATGAGAGATTCTTTGCACAAGCATAAGTGTTGGGTGTATAGGCTTACATTTTTCGCAGACATTAAACTTGAACTATGTTTTCAGACTCAATGGAAAATCATTCTACTCCATAACTGGTAATAGATGAAAATTTTAAATAAAAAAGTTGTTATTAATTAAAAAGGTAGGGCTGAAATTCTGGGGAATTTCTGGGGAATTTCGATACTTTTCGAAACAAATTTTGCAATAAATCCAATAAAAGTGATTTGTTTTTCTATAAAGATCACTTTTGTTCAAATTGAATGAAAAAACTCGCAAAAAGCTAAATTTTTGCTATCAATTACTGTCTAAACTATTCGGTTTACAAAAAAAATTTTGCATTTTTATTAAAAACAACTTTCTACTTTAAAGTGTTCGTCTAATGTTTGCCAGTTATGAAGCAGAGGGAAGTTTTCATTGAACCTAATAACTTAGATCGAATTCAATACCCGTATAAGAGTGTGCCTTTGAAACTAAAATTTTTCGTTTGAAGCATTTCCCTCGATTAAACTTGCAAAATAAGTTTTTAAAGTACATGCCAAGTTAAAAAAACACTATATTAATGAGAGCTTCTTTCTCATTTTTGTCCAAGGAATTTCTCGTTAAATTGATAATATTAGTAATATATCTTGTATATATGGTTAATAACCAAAAAGTTAAATATTTTTATATTCTTCTGTGATAAAAAATAGCATGATTGAGTAAATTGTAATGCTAACGAATTCTCAAAATTAATTCATTGAGAAAATAAGTATTACTGTTCTTAATGCCCAAGGAAAATTGATAAATATTTAATACATATAGCTATTCATAATCTCGAATAGATGACAATTCATTGATGAAATATCATATTTTTGTTAAAAAATTTTGCGTTCAAGGTCAATTTTAATTACGCTATAGAACGTATTTTAACATAGAACTTTTGAAAATGGAATTTATCTGAGAAAGTGTTAATATTGTTCTGATGGTTCTTATACTTTTCTTTTAATTAATAAACACTTAGTGTCGTGTTACAAATTTTTTATTTAGCGCCTGTAAATCGCAGTCTAGAAAGATGCCACTAAATGAAAATGACTTTTTATTATTGAAAATTTAAGAAGCATTTTGTTTTCATCAAATATAAACAAAAGTATGATATTTTTATAAAAATAATTTTGTTGATAATTAAAAAATATCGCTCAAAATCAACGAAAAACTTGTTTCACCCAAATCTTTTTTGTGTCCTTAATATATATAAGACGTTTTGGTTTTGTGTATATCTATCATGATTAGCTTTTCCCCCTCTCCGTTCCTTATTCTTGTGTCTTTTTTGTAATATACACAAATTTTAATTATCCTTATTAATTAGTGAAATTTTTAATTATTAAATGTATAAAAAAATTCAAACAGTAATTTTAAAAAATAAATTTTTTAGAATAATTTACTCTGAACCAAATAAAAACTCTACATATAATATAATAATATATATTAATTAATTAGATACAAAAATATTAATTGTTATTAATTATAATTAATAAAAAAAATTGTACAGTTTTTTACTTTAAAACAAAATTTTAATATATTAAAAAATTGAAGAGTTTGTAAAAATTATTTTTAAATGATTAAAGTATAAATACTTAGTACCTTTAACAAGACATGTCCAAACTGGTCAAGATATGAAACGATTTGAGTGTAAAAGATAGCATTTACAGCATGTATTCGCTTATTTTGATTTATTAATGACTTAATTATTTAGAAATCGTTTGGAAATTAATTAATTATCGCTTGGTATGTATTAGAGTAGCGCTAAAACCGTGTAATCGCTCAAAACAAATGCAGAAAGTTTTAACTTAATCAAAGTAAGATTTTTAATCGAAAATTGTAATTTTTTATTGATTCGTATAGTTTAAAGTATTAGGTTAAGTATGGAATATAATGTCGGCTAAAGTTCCAAGGCTTTTCTGACATATACGAATTTTGTACAGCTGTCAATTTTCTCTCGTGGTGGCTGCGGGCTTATTGACATAAGTCTCAGACCTCAGTAGAAAATTTATATTCCTATCATATTTAACACAAAAATGGCGAGCTGTAGCAGTCAATCGTTCATTATGTTTTTAAATCTTCCTTAACACTGAAAACGTGTTGTTTATTCGCTTAGCCAGTGATTTTTAAAAACTATAAACTGTCAGCTAGTATTTGCAAACATTAGGTCAAGAATCGTTGCGTACTTTGTACGCATCAGGTTGCCTAAGTGATTGAAAATAAAAGACAAAAAAAAAGCCTCATGCGCAGTAGAAGGTACGCAACGACTGAGGACTAGACCTCGCCCAGATAGGTGCCTTTTTTCTGCTACTCTCTCCATTCCAGTTTTACGTCCTTGCGTTCTTGCAGTAGGTGTCGTAAGAATAAATCAACCTTACTTTTTTTTGAAATTATTTGCAACAAGTTAAAAATTTGTGTATACAAGGGCGCTTTTGAGATCGGCCGTCGCGCTTTTTATATACAGGGCTCAGCAAATTTCATCCTGTTTTAATAAATATATTTTATTAGAATTAAAAAAAATGTGCAATTAAAAAAAATTACTATTTTCTGAGAAAGTAATTTTCTACTTAATTTGATTTAAATAGTTTGTGACAAACTTTTCAATTATTTAATTTAAAAAAAAGTCAAAATATTTATATTGACAAAATAATAGGTGTGTTTATTATAAATAATTGATATTACTATTTTTTAAATATTTTGTTTAAACAAAAAAAAAAAAACTTTTTAAAACTATGATTTAAAATTTTAATTTTAAAATATGCTAGTCATATCCAAAATATTTTTTTTTTGTACAATAATATTATTTTTAGACAAATAATTTTTTAATAATTTTAACTGTAGACAGAACTGATTTTTAAATGTTTTGTAAAATATTTAGGTAGGTTTAATTTTTAATTATTTTTCAAAAAATAAATATAAAAATACCGCCAATTTGTAAACATTTACAAATATTTGTGTAAATGATTGCTCTTCTACACTGGAAAACTGCACGAGTTGTTCATTTTTTATCGAGTGTAATATGTACTATCTAAGAGCACCCTATTTTAGGTCGATAAATAGCTGATTGTCTACTCTACCTTTACTAGGAGATGATGCTGATTTTCTACTCTACTTCTTCAAAAATCGGGCATTATATCAACACTAATGTTTTAAGAAGTCACTACCCCTTAGAGTTTTGTGTAGTTTTGCCAGGAGTCATTTATCTGCAAAAATATATACATTTTAAATTTGTATTTTTAACAATTTTTATTATGTTTATGTATTCAAATTGTCGATATTGATATTGTTTAATAATTTTTAGTATACAAATTTAAAAAAAAAACTGTGTATATTATTATTAAAAGAACAGAAATTAATATAAATATATTTTTAAAATAAAAAAGCACATCAGCTGATATGAATTCATACACAGGCATGGAATCAAATCATTTTATAAAAATCACAAATACTTTTTTTAAAGAAATTATGTGTATATATTATATGAGTTTAAGAATTATTTAATTACAATAAAATAAAATTTTGATAAAGAAACGTAAATCATAATATTAGGGTAAAGACAATATTACTTCCAAGCCGAAATCTATAATGTGAATCTAATTCGAACTTAAAAATATTATATTAAAGGTTTGAATAATTGCAATAAAATCGTGTTATGCTTTTAAAATGATCGAAGTAGATGTGCTGTAAGAGTTCTATTGCATTTGCAAAGTTATAGTCCCAGAGCTAGTGAACAAAAGGGAATACATTCTTGAGGCACTACAAAAAATTTTGTAATTGTCCTTGAAGGGCTCTTAAATAAGATAATCGAAATCTGGCTGAAGGGTAGGGGCATCCTACCAACCCTTGAATTTTGTTTACTGGAAATTTCTTTATTAAAAAAATGTTCTTGAGGCATTTTGAAATTTTTATGTCCTTTTTCCGTGTCAAATCTAATCAATTTTTAGTACAAATTGATCAGATTTGAAACGAATTTGCACGTACATTTGGTAAAGGATGTCGTTAGGTTTTTTCTGATTGAAGAAAAAGGTACATTTTAAAAAATGATAGAAGTATCCAAGAGGATGAAATATCGAAAATAATGACTCTGCGTTTAGCATTTCATAAAGTGATTATAGTTGAATATTGTAATTGTTTCTGATATGGCCACTTGTACTAACGGTATTATTAGAGGATTATGTTTTTGTTTTTGAAAATTGCATTTTTTAATAGTGCCAAATTCAAGGGAGGGAGAAGAGCGGTTGCCAGCAATGGGGGCCAAAATGCAAAATGTAAAAAATAATTTCTTAATTTCTTAGGTATGTTCTCACGGTCCAATAGAGGTTTTAGGAATTACTTCAAAATACAGCTTAAAAAGATCTTTTAAATAATACAAACAAATTAAAAATATTTCTTATGTTTACTTTCATTTTTGTAATTGGATCTTTTATCTCGATAGAAACGAAGCTAGTTGTGAGCTAGAACTAGAATAAAATATTGTGTGGCCAATGGTGAAGCTATTTAAGAAGAGATATTTTATCAAATTTTGAATAAAAACCTTGCAATTTTTCTTTTGTTGCCAAAGCCCACTGCAGCGAAATTACTATGTAATTTAAAATGTACGATTAACTAAGCAACAACTATTGCATTTCATGCTTGTACGAATGCAAAGATCGATTCGTCAAATATTTCATGTAATATACACACAAATTTCTAAAATGCAAAATTTATAATTTTTTTTTACAAAAACTTTTTAATAAAGATAAATAAAAAAAAATTATTGTGTATTATAAACAAAGCTAATATTATTAAAAAAAAAAAAACAAACATATTGTGTGATGTGTGCATCTCTGCTCTGTAAATAAATTTAAACTAATTAAATTAATCAACAATATCAAAAATTATTTAAAAACAAAAAATAATACGCCATTGAGATTGAGAGCCATAAAATCGTAGATAGATAATTATAAATATAACATAAAATTTATCATGGTTTTATTATTATTAAATATTAGTTCAATCACAGTTTAGATACTGTAATCAGTTGTAACAAAGACTATTGACTGTCAATTCATGTCCAGTTTAATGGAAAATAAAACCTTAGCAATTTTTAATGAAAATGTTATTCTTTTTTATTTGTAAATCTTTAAACAAAAATCTCTCAGAATTAATGTCTTTTTAATTTGATTTTGTTTTTAGTTTAAAAAGATAACATGAAATTTTCCAATGCCTTGAAAATAAATGATTATTAGAAGGTAGAGGAAAGAAAATAAAAAAGTTGGTCTTAAATCAATAAATTTTTTCGAAACTTTTTTACAGAAACTTTTATAAGCTTTTTTTATAAGCAATAATTTTCTAGTTTAAAACGAGTTAAGTTCTAAATGACCTTAAATATAAAATAGTCGCGGAAACGAAATACTAAAAACAGTCAATGTTCGAAAAGTTTGTCAGTAAGATGAATTTGAATGAGGTTTTCTGTATTCGATTCGTTAGAGCGACAGGAAATTTTGTGACCCAAATTGATTTATATGAAATTAAAAATATGCAATTTGCATAAATAGTATGAACTTTATAATTGCATTTTAAAATTAACCGTAAATATACTAAATTCACAATTCGGTTATTAGTGATGAAAATGATACCAAACTTGTTGCCCGGGAGTTTTTTGGAGTAGTTGAACATTAATATCGCGTCACAATCGATCTCCGAGGCACCTGGTGCTCATAGTGAATGGTGTCCCCTGTTCACTCTGGGCACCAGTTACCTCGGAGATCAATTGTGTCGCGATATTCGTGTTCAGAGACCCCAAAAACCGCCGAGTTACAAGTTTGGAATCATTTTCATCACTATTAACCGAATTGTGAATTTAATATATTTACGTTCAATTTAAAATGCAATTATAAAATGCATATTATTTATGAAATTGTATATTTTTAATTTCTTCTAAATCAATTTAGGTCATAAAATTTCCTGACGCTGTAACGAATCGAATGCAGAAAAGCGCATTCAAATCCGACTTACAGCTTAAATTTTCGAACTTCAGTGCTTCGTTTCCGCGACAAATAGTCAAGTTTGAAATTACATTGTTGATAGGCTGATATTTTGAAACAATGACATTTTTTTCAATAAAAGTTATTTTTCGAATAATTGGCAATTTTCAAAGTGAAGTATTCGATGTACTTAATCGTTACTGTACCATACTGTTCATATTGTCATCACTAATCACTAGCGGCGCTGGTATCAATGGGAAGGGGCTGATAGATCTTGGCAATTGAAATGTAAATAGGGAAAAAACAGAAGATAGATAGGGAAACAAATTAAGTTTAATTTTTTTGTTAAAAAAGTGTGAAAGATCAAAAATCATTACTGAAAAAAAAATGGTACAGAGATTTAATTAAAATAAGTAAAATCGAATGCTGGACTTACTTTGACACCGTAGAACGATTTTGTTTGCACTTCACATCTTGTTTACTTCCATAAGTTAGAAATTAGCTTCTTTTCTTATTAAGTTAAAGTATACAATTTGTGAAATTTGTTAATTTCGAGCCTCAAAAAAAAAGAAAAAAAAAGAAACAGTAATTTTTAGACATAACTGATTTCATTTCTAAACTGTGGTTCAGTACAATAGAAGGCCTAATTAATAAATAAGTAATAACCCTCATCTGTGTGAATTTTTGAAAAAAAATAAATTAATAAAAATTAGAAAAAAAATTGTAATTAATTTTTTTAAATATTTTTTTTGTTTACAAAAATATTTTTTGATTTTATTATCTATATAAATATCGTTATTAGTGAAAATTATTAATTAATTATATTAGTCTAATTAACATTAAAAAAAAACAAATGCTAATAAATGTATTATATTAAAAATAATCAAAATATACCAGTGTCAATATTTATTAATAGTTAATTAAAAGAAACAATTCTAATTACTGATTTATCCTTTGTTTCTTCTCCTTTTTTACCCTTTATGATGGTGTTCCCTGAGTAAAGTGCTAAATAATCATGCACTAATTACTATGAAAAGTGGTTTAGTCAGAATTGGTTCATTTTATGCTTTGCTACAAGATGAACAAAATAATTTATGACTGTGATCTCTGACAATAAACAAATTTTTCGTAATCGCCGATTTAATATTTGGCAAATCTTTTAAATGGTAAGAAATAGAAGACAGAAAAGAAGAGCTTAAAATTTGGGTGACAAAAATTCGTTTTATTTAAGTTTGGAAACTGTTTCATTTTCCAGAGAATATTTTTTATATACAGTTTGTTGCCGTTTTAAATATTTTTTGGAACTTGGTTTTAAGAAAGAAGAGTTTTATCCAAAGAAGACTATGCGATTTGTATTCCTAATTCTACCAGTAAGTAAAAAAATTATTAACTTTTTTGTTTAACCCATTGCTTTTGGAGTTAAAAACCAAGTAATAAAATTAAGAGGCTTAATTTAAATGTGTCTGATATCGTTCTAAGTTGATATTAAGCACTTTTTAACTTAATTAAAAAGTTAATGTAATGTAATCATCCTGAAAATCGAAATAATGAACTTGATATTTATTTGTAGTCTTGGTAACGTGCGTTGGATCAAATATCCCGATTTCGTACTAGATCACCACTCTCGAAAAATATCTCGTTAACAAGAATTCCAACAAATTCAGGCTTGAAATTAAAATTAATAACCAAATTATCTTGACCAATTTGGTTAAAAATTAAATTCATAAAATAATATAAGGTACTGTTTTTAAAATAACAAAAAATATACCCCGCTCTCTTATACTTAATTGTCGCTTTTGGTTCTCATAATAATTATCTAAAAAACGATTTTATCTGGGCATAATATTTTGATTTCAATTAATCGGAGAAATGCTAGATACGAACCGAGGTACTCTGTAACCGGAGGCGACTGGGCTAGCCACTACTCCACCTTTGACAAATTGTATTTATCAATAATGTAATATAGATACCTTTTACTCACCTTTTTTCAATAAACATTTTTCTTAAACTTAGTATTTATTTTTCATTTACTGACCTTTTTTTATTAAACTTACCCATTGCAAAAAATTTCGAAGTTGAGATAAATGATGTATTTTGAATAGCTATTTCTCGAAAAAGCTATTGAAAAGACTATTGGGTCTATAGGGACGATTCTAGTTATATACTGTAGCAAATTTAATCTACTTTAAAAACTTTCTAAAAGGTTTGATCAAAAACCTGGTCCTTTAGGGTTATAGTCGCCAAAATTGGAAATTTTCGTGGATTTTTCGATTTTTGACAAGGTGCGATCACAAACTTGGATTGTTCATTGGAATAACATCATAAACAAGTACATAAAGTATAAAGTTACTGTAATATTTATATATTTTTAATTTATTATAAATTGACATTTTAATAAATTTAGACGTGTAAAGACTATTTGCGGAATTTGTAATTATCCCAGAAGAGTATTAAGTTTACTAATCGAAACAAAAAAAAAAATAATTTTTTTCAAATATAAATCTACATAATGATATCAATAAACTCGCCCTTATCCAACAATTGCTAATAATAAACGAACAATCAACAATTCCTTAAAATATATTGATTTTAAAAGTAAAAAGTGGAAATCAATAATATGAGGGACTAACATAATGACAAATAATTGTTAATTAATAATAAATAAACAAAGATCGAACAAATAATTTTAATAATCAAACAATGAAGAACAAACGACGAACAATGGATTAAAAAAGATTTATAATTAATTAATCTGAAAAAAAAGCCCCTTGAGGGGGCCTCTCTAAGTCAGCCACAGCAATGAGCAGTGTTGCCAACTTTAAATTCTCAAGCCCACTAAACAGACGATAGACAACCAGTAGACAGCATTTTTATCAGAATATTTTTCGAGCCGTTATAAACTTAAAGCCGTTATAAAATCAATAATTAGTATGAATTACAATAAAATATGAAATTTTACCCACTAAACAATTATTTTTTCCACTAAAGGAAGAGTAAAACTACTAGTTTCAGTGGTTGAACCACTGAGTTGGCAACACTGGCAATGAGATACTTCCGAAGCAATACGAGAGTGTGGTAGTGAATGCTTCACTTCGGCTATCCTCAGCGAGTAAACTCGCCGAGAACACTCGGTGAGTGTCTGGATAAGGGGCTAGATTTGTTAGCGAACAAGTATATCACAGTTGGTATCGACAGCCCAAAGCCGATATTGTTCCTATCGCGAGACGCTCGTTAAGTCTATTTGGTCAAGTCACATATACCCGGGTTAGAGTTTCTACTTTCTATATTAATGCACGCTTTATGATTCTTTGGAGTCAATAGGAAAATTCTGTAAAAAATGTGGTTTAAATAAAATATCAAAAATAAAAAAATAAAAGTAAAGAAAAAATGAAATAGAAATTCAATTGTTTTTTTATTATAATATTACATTTTTATTTGAATTTTTTCTTTAAAAAATGGGCTTTGAAGCGATGATAATTATAATATTTTTATATTATATAACACTAATGCAAAGACCGTCCATATGACTATAATTATAATATATTTTTGTATATATATAATATATATATATAATATATATATAATTATATTATCTTATTATATTATATATATTTTATGTATATAAATCTTTTTTTTTGGATCATTTAATAGGTTTTTTCATATAAATTTTCTTTTAACAGAATCCAAATTTTGGTAATATTTTTATTACAAATTATAAATTTTTAATTTGATCTCACATATTCTCAACACATGCATGCAATGTTTGTTTTTTGGTTTTTTTTATTTTTATTTTTAAGTGAACACTCTAGGCTTGAATTCAGAAACGGATTTCATTTGTATAGAAATAATTTATATATATATATATATGTTTTTAAATAGAGTAAGAATTATGAATATATAAACAATTAAATTTTTTTAAATATATTTTATTTAAACAGAATATAATTATTGATTGATGTGTAGTTTTTTTTTTTTTTTTTTTTGGAAAAGGAGAGTTATTTTAGATATATTTATGTATATGAAAATGACAAAAATTCTGTCCAACAAAATCTATTTATTAATAAAGCCCTGTTTGTTTAGCTAGGGAAGGGGAGGGGCGTTTATATACAATTATTAACATAAATACTGCCTGATTTTTCCATACTTTCCTCGATATCTTCAGTAGTTTTTGTTGAAAGCGTAAACATAAACATGAAACTATGATTTAAGCTACCATAACAATATAAGCCAGCACAAAGACTACAAATAGAATACATTAACAGATTTGTATAATCGGTGATTAAATTTTTCCCAATTTCTTCGCAGTAATAATAAACCTAGTAAAGATTGTTTTAGATCGAACGAAGTAACATATCTACATCTTCTGATCATTTTAAGAAATTGTTTCTTGTTTAAGAATATCTAGTTATGCGAAATATATTGTGATTTGGTATTTGGTAAAGAAATAAAAATTATTGTGTATTATGAAATAGAGCCACAGCATACTAAAAAATATCTCTTGCACATCAAATAAAGCGCTAACTCCGAGTTAGAAAACTATATAGTTACTATAATTTTAAATTTCTTCACTATTTGCTGCATTTTATTTTTTTACTTTTTCAAATTTTTTACGACATAATTTAATTATGTAAATACGAACAATTTTTAAAGTTTTTGAATTCGACAATCTGAGATGTCGAAAAAAAAACTAAAGAATTCGATAACTATAAGATGATAAGAGTGTAAAAAGAATATGAATATATTGGACATTAAAAGGAAAAAAGATTCTAAATTATTTTAATTTTCTCTTGTAATTTTATAGTCGCGAGGTATGTTGTTTAATTTGGCGCATGAGTTGTAAAATTCATAAAAATTGAAAAAAATCAGACTATTGATCTTATAACATTAAAATAATTTACAAAACATTTAATTTGTTATAATGAGAGGGGGGGAGTACGACTTGATAAATATACCATTTTGAGCAAACGAGCTAGTTTGATTTAGTGCAAGATTGAATAATGCATTTTTTTAAAGTAAATATTCTGTTTAATTTTGCAAGTTTTCTAGATGTATGGAAAAGTGCTATATAATTATCCATCGTTGTTTTAAGTGAAACATTAAATCCATCTATATTTATCGATAGATGACTTCCAATTAATCGTTCAACAAAAACTTAAGGCGATGTATCAGCTATTTTGTGTCTCGTAGCAAAATATTAATTTTACTGCTTATGATCTATGGTAAGACAAATTTCATCGTAAAATTTCTTTTTTTGTGTTAATTTTTGCCGCCTGGTTGTTTTACTCTTGGCTTCTGTTGACTTTTAATAATATTATAACAGATTATGATAGGCGTATAAATACGTTAAAATGATCCCAATTTTGTGAGTAAAATTATAAAAGGTAATATAATCGTCCATCATGTGGTGGATCTTGAATGTGTTGATTTAGATGATTTTACCAGTGATTATTGTTTTCATACTAATCGTTGATGCAATTAATATTTTATGTGAACTGTTTGATAAAAAAATGCAATGTGAACATTTTACCCATCTATTCTTATGAGGTCAGTAAAACGATTCTTTTTGAGAAATATTGAATAGTTCTAAAAATTAGAACAAAACAAAAATTGGCATGCCAATATTGCAACACTTTCGACGTTATACATATCACGAATTGTTTGGGGCTATAAATTACATTTTTTCTTAGGGGAATTATTATAGGACACCTTTCCCTAATCTTAAATTTGTTTAAAATTTCCTGTCGAAGAAAAAAAAATGGTTAACATTTATGCTGTGATATTATTCGTCAATAATCTAAAATTTCCACAACCCTAATCAACTTTTGAAACAATCTGTGTTAAGCTTGTAATAATTTTTGAATTTGTATACCTATTTACTAATAAATGCGAGTATTCGTTGATTATAAATATAAATCGAATAATTTTTAAAAATTTGGTCCAGTTAAAAAACATATATTATTTCCTAACTCTCCTTTTTCCAAAAATCATCAAAAAAGACATTCGTTTTATTAATTCTTTTTAAATTTTTAATTGTAATATATTTATTAAGTGTGTTTTTTATGGATAAGTTTATAGATGAAAAATTGATTTGCTATATAAATAAGGTTTTTTGTGGTATATGAAAAAATCTTAAATTATTTAATATCGAAATATTTCGAAACATCGAAATCTGTTTCAAATTCTATCCTTGGTAAGTATATAAATTCAAAGTTTTTTTTTATGGTATCAATATTTTTTTAAATTTGAATTCATAATATAATGTAATTTTTTTAGACTAAAGCTCCCCGAACGGACATTATAATTAGATTAGTTTTTTTTTTATTTAATATTAATTTTTGGGTTTTAAGTATGTACAAGAACAATAATAAAACATGTACAATCGCTCGCACAATATTCGCAAATCGCAACTCTTTTTCGCATAATTTTTTTTTTTTTTTTTTAAATTTTTTAAAATATTTTATAATATTTTTTTTCTTGTGTTTTTTATGTAATTTTTTTTTAATTAATTTTTTTTTAGATATACATTCTTTGTTCATTATTTAAAGCTATAATATAATACAATACAATTTTTATAAAGTGAATTAATTATAACCCGCATTTTTGTTCACTTGGCAGAATTTTCATCATATTTAAAAATTCACTTAAATAATTCTAGAATTGAAAACGACAAAGGCATTTTTTTTTAGTTATTTATATATATTTTTTGTTTGTTTTTTATTTAACAGAAATTAAATTTGATTATAAGGGCCAATTTAAAAAAATTTTATTTATCTGTTTTGCTACATTGAGAACATTTTTAATTAAAATTAATTTAAAGAATAAATGTCTGATTTGATGTAATTTAATTTTGATAATTTAAAGAAAAAAAAAATTTATATTATACTTTTTGATGCTTTGTTGATAGACTGATGGCAGTTTTCGCTTTTACTTGAGAAATTTTATCGATGCTGGCTCATTAGTCTAGTTACCAAGTTCAAATTGGTGAAATGTAGAAATAATGGTCGTAAAAATAAGTGCGATAGCTCGTTTGATACTAATGGTGTCTAGAAAAATGTGCCACAAGCGTGTTTCAGCACACGAATCATTGAAAAAGTTTCATTTTTCGACAATATTATATAAAAAATTAATATTTAAGAAATTAAAAAAAAAATTCTTAAAGGAGGAAATTTCCGATAAAAAATTCCCACTCCCGGAAGTCTATCTCGATTATTTATAATTTTAATTTAACGCTGAAAATAGGTCTTTTTGCATCATTTTAAGATTAATGTTATATCGTCAAAAACGAGTATCTCGCACTAAATAACTTTTCAGATCAATTTTCTGCAATTTTTGTTTTCATTATAAACTAAAAAAAAAATGTTTAATTAATTAACATAAAATTCGTGGAGCCTTTCTTATTTATATACTTAACAAGATCACGTCAAAAACGTTAAAAAAATTTTAATACTTTGTTTATAATAATTTTTTAAAGTTATCAAAAAATACATAAAAAATCATGCATATTGATTATATTAAAAAAATTATTATAAACAAAGTATTAAAATTTTTTAAACTATTTTGACGTGATCTTGTTAAGTATATATATATATATAAGAAGAGGTCCACGAGGCCAAAAAATTTTACGCTAATTATTTAAACATTTTTTTTAGTTTACAATGAAAACGAAAATTTTCTGATTAAACAATTGTCTAACTTGTTGAAAAATTTCAAATGAACTTTTACTATTTTAATATTTTTAAGACATTTTCGAAAATTATAAACGTAGGACAAAGACATTCAGAGTATTTAAGCAAAATTTCAAACGGTATAAAGTATTTTTGAACAATTTGTTCAAAGGCTCTTAATCTAAAAGGCATTTATTCCAAAAATTAATTTAAACTAATGTAAAATAATAATAATAATAATAATAAAGGTATTTTGGTAAAAATAATGTTAAATATTACTACAGTCACATTCCAAAAAAATCCTTATACAACAGGTTTTTTGTTACTCGGTAAATTTTTTAAAATTATTATCAAATAATAATAATTTTTTATTTGTATTAATAATAATATCGTTTCTTGTTTAAACATTAATCATAATCAAGTTTTAATTATTTTTATTAAATATTCATAAGAAAAAACTTAACAATAATAATAAACTTGCAAATTCTATATAAATGTCTATTTTTTTTTTTTTTTAACAATACAATTATCATTTTTATACAATTTTTTTTATATGCTAGATTATTGGTCAATTGAATTAATTATAATAAATATTTAAATGGACATTGGAATGTAATTGTATTTTTGTTTTAAATAGGATACATATTTGTTTTAAAATATGTTATAGCATATTATTCATTAATAGTCTATTATCGACGTAAGTTGCGGATAAAATACCATGAGTAGGGTATTCTACTATATTTGAAAAAGTACTGCAAAATGTTGATTTTGCTAATAAAAAGTTACCAAAAATTTATTTCGGAAAAATACACACGCTTTCTTGCCACGTGACGTAATATCGGTATCATTATACGAAATAACACAGATAAGTTTGACAGATATATTCATAGACAACTAATTATAATAAATATAAATATTTATTGTCTATAGATATATTAACCCAGCTGTCTACATTGAACTAACTGATAGTCTATGTTTCATACCGATATGACATTACATCAGGGCTTGCCCGTGTTTCACGTGATATACAGTTTAAAAACTACGATTTTTAATTTTAACATTATAAAAGAAAAATGTGCTTTTATGACTCGAAATTAGAATATTTAAGGATATTTTTACATTTTTACGTTTTCAAATTTCATACGTTACCGAAAGTACCCTATTGTTAACCACGAGTTGCCAGGTCATTTCGAAAAGTGACACCTACCTAGTACTCGGACCTGTTTTATTTGATTTAAATTAAACAAAAATTTTGGTTTCTGTTTTTAGATATTCTTATAGTAGGTAATGAGGACTCAAAATCACGAAAATCTAATTTGTTTACTTAATAGATCAAGAAATTGTCTGTAGTCGATTCGAAAAATTGCTCTTCGTTCAGTATTTTGGTCGAAATTTCTGAAACTATATGCATTTGATGATTAGTCGAATATTTTTCAAACTATCGACTGAAATCCTATATGAAGTCCTATATTTCGAAGATTTTGTATTTCGGCGGTATCTCGACAACAATTATCTAATCGTTAAATAAACTGAATTTTTATGATTTCTGGGGCTTCATTACTGTTTTGGATCTCTTTTAAGCTACCGATAGATTTTTCAAAAATCAGGTATAAGTAAAATGAAAATCGAAAGAAAACATAAAGTAATTTAAAAAATCTCGATATCTACAAAAGTATTTGCGTGATTTGCTCACAAAAATGTGAAAAACGATTCAATTTGATTGATTTAGATCCTAGACAACACATTTATTAAGTCTGTTTTGAAGGAACGTCTATAGTGATTCGAGAGGACAATATCTGGTAATTTACCAGTAAGTTATTTGGTTAATTAACCAAAAAATAAATTTCTGAATGATAATTAACCAAACATTTTTTTAACTGAGAGTTATTATTTTTAAGTGAGCCTTATTAATAACTTGCAAGTGATTATTGAAATTATTTATTCAATTCATTTTTTTAATAATGAAACTAGATTAAGGAATACAAAATTTCATTTAATATTTATATATCCCGCGTTATGCTTAATAGCTCCGATAATACGTTGTAGATATGCTAGATGGCATTAAAAACTTATTTGGTTAATTATCCCATAATTTACCAGAAGTTTATTGGTAAGTTAAGTGAAATATATCTTTTACTGGTAAAATCACATCCCTAGGCGTCTACTATAAGGAAGGACTACACATTGCATGGGTATTTTTGAACCAAGGGATTCCATCGTTACGCTTTTAACTTTCTACTTAAATAGATAAAAAATTTAAACACAAAAAATGTTTTTTTTTTTTTTTTGGCAGTGGATTGGGTACCTGAAGATTGCTAACAACCACTTTAATGCGCCAAACCGAATTTCGAAACGCTTTGACCCTCTCTGTCTTACGTAAATGTCTGAGAAATTTGGTATCCACAAAATATATGCGTACGATTACTAAATTGAAAATAAAAATAAAAATTGGTAAAAATATAAGGGAATTTAAAAACATAAATTCACTGGAAATATTTCGTTTGAAAACCTACATTTTCATTTTTTATGCGCCTTCAACTACATGTTGAAGTTAGTTACAATTTTTAACACCATAAAGTTACTCGACAAACGAAATGCCACCGTAGAAAAGGATACTAACTGGAGGACTAACTGGATTATATTTGTTTACATTATTTATAAATTATTAAATTTGTTATTACCTAAAAATTAATTATCAGTTTAACATAAAGATAATCGAAATATTTCTGTTCGTACCTTTTACTTTTACCATTGGAAATTCGTTTCTTAGTTCAGTTTATTAAATAGATAGTGGACTATTACTGAATTATTTGCTAAAACATATTAAATTATTATATATTTTTTTGATTTTTGAATTTTAATAAATACAGTTTATATTTCTGCGCTTGAGAAATTATGTGTGAATTTTTTTATTTTTTACAAATTGTTTTTCCACAAATACATTTTGTTAGCACCTCTCACCCTACGTTTTTTTTTATTAAATTAAAAAAATTATCTACTTAATGCCATTAATAATATTGGTCTGTGAAAAAAACAAAACTTAGAACTTTCTGTGTAATTAACTATTCATCCACTTCGTCGACAGAGAGCAGTGTTATCAGTTATAAATAGACGATAGAAAACCACTTAAAAAATTATAGCAGTGTTACCATAGTATTTTTCGATTTTTATCACAAAACTTTTAATAATTAGCATAAATGATATTAAAATATTAAATTATTTGCCAACTAAAAAATTTGTTTTCCTACTAAAGGAAGGGTAAAACTACTAGTTTTATTAATCACACTACTGAGTTGGTAACACTGATAAAGAGACGAATAGTATCAACCTGCACAGTGTAAATGTGGTGATTAGCCAATTGTCAGATACTTTCGCATGCGTAGTTAAACATATTTGACATATGCTAAGCTGATTATTTAGTTATTCGATTTTAACGCTAAGATGTCAGCGCCACGAGTAAAAAAATGTAACCATACTTAAACAACTCATTGAATGACAAGGCATAAACACCTACTCTAATATACATTTCAATGTGCTGTACTCTTTTTTATGTGTATGGTATGTGCGCATGGATTACAAGATTGTAAACAAACATTTCCGTTAAATATTATGTACCTATTAGCGTTACAAACTATAGTTCTGTTTTCTATCGCTAGATAGAGCCCTTCTTAGGTTCCCTAAATAGGGTAAAGTATCGACCAATGTAATTAATGGCAGTCGAAGGGGATGAGTGCTTACCTTCATGTATTTGCTCTCATTATATTTAAATTTATATCTTTATTAATTCATAAAAATGTTTATATGATAATACGAGTTGAGGTATCACCTAGAATTTTCAATCGGTGTACCGAAGGCAAACAATTAATGAATCCTTTTTCACTTAAAGGAGTTACATTAAATAGTTTTTAATGTTTTTTTTTGTTTTTTTTTTATATTACAAAAATTTTTTGTGATTAAATTAAAAAACATACATACTGATCTCTGATCTAATCTTATATTTGTGTTACATATTGCATTTACTTCTTTATAAAAACACAAAACGCTGAACTAATTTTTAATTGGCTTTGTTTTCTTGATTATTTTTTTGCAAACTTTTTTAATATTATATGTAACTTATAACATTCATGTAATGCTTTTTTTTTGGTGTGAACTACAATGTTGTTTTGAATTTACACTAACAAAAGGTCTCTAATTTTTATTTACATTCGTTTATGGCGTTAAAATTGTCTATGATAATTTGGGATTTGAACCATAATCAAAACAAAACGAACACGAATAAAGGTCATATTCATTGGGTTTATGTGGAAGTTATTGTAATTATTCCATTAAAATAATCAAATAAATAATTGTTCGGGTTGATTATTGAACATTACTTTCCCTTGTGTTATTCGAAACATTTCATGCTTTTTAATATATACCAGTATAAAATGACAGCAATTGATAGTCAAATGAAATCTTTGTGAACTAACTAATAAACTGATATACTTTTCGAAACAGAAGCTTTGTTGTTCAGGTCGAAATTTATTAGTTAACTTTTATTTAAAAATTCCTTTACATCAAGTAGAAAAAGCCCGTGTGCATGGAGGAGATTGTGGGGGTTAAAACTCCTCCCATTGAGATTATTTCCACATAAATTGGAAGTAGCAATATAGTCCTGTGAATACATCTATTTATGAGACGTATTTCCACTCACTATTCAGATATCCATGTATATTTTGGGTCGATACATTCTTTGACTTTGTCTTTGACTCGAGATAATCGAACTGGCTGATGCTGCGAAACAGATTTTGATTGAAGGAAGAGTTTACAAAAATTTTCAAACCTTGAGCGATATATGCGATGAATACGACATAGAATTACGGAAGCCAAGGTTCGCATCATAACAGACTCAATGCTCGAATGTACAGACTGATTTTGTTGAAGATTATAGATCGATTTTTGAATCATTGCAATATTTAATCAAAATTTCCATGTTTCTTTCTCAACAAAATGGAAAATTTTGTTGAAAGTTTTGTTTTTTGATATCTGGGTCGACCAAGTTCATCTTTGTCAAAAACGCATTGTCGAACGGGATGACAAAAATTCACTCGATGCACTCCCTATTTGCAAGAAAAATACGATTCTTCATGTCTGCCAAATGCTTCGCGTACTGGCAACTTTGTCAGTTACAAAAGCGATGTATGAACGCTCCTATTCCCCCGAATTCCACATTTTGGATAATAAAATGTTCTCTTACTCGAGAAAAGTTTTTCTTCTTTTTATTGACTTTGTGACCAAACATGATGAGCAAAAGTTTGAACCTCTACCTTGGATACTTCCTGCGAAGGGACCTGCCTAGATATAAAAAATTAAAAACAATATTCTGTGAAAAAGTATTGTAGATTGTAGGACAACCATGCTTTTGTTGAAAAGAAATAAAAAACGTGAAAAAATTCCATGTTATTAAAATACAAAAAGTATGGTATTTTAGGCATAGTTTGACTCTTTGACTTGATTTTCTAGGACACAAACTAAAAATTGAAGGGACTCAAAATCCAAATTGTATACCTACTGTTTAAGATTTTGTATTAATTTTTAATTAATGTCGTTTCAGTAGAATAACTAAGATAACTTCATCATAATTATTTCAGAAATACCGAATGCAATATATATATATGTTCACATAAAATTAGTTCAGAATAAAAACATTAATTTTTTTCTGACAACATATTTTTTGTATACATGAAATTACTTCCAATATAAGATATACATGTTCGAAAACAAAAAAATATATGGCCCAAAATTTTTATTTTTGATGAATATACAATATAAAGTGTGTTTTAAATATGGTACAATAAATTAAAATAGGTTATGTTTTTTTTTTAGCATAGTATATTTTTAAGTTATAGGAGGCTATTGGTGATTTTTTTTGTATAAAGCTATTTAATTAATTTAAGAACAGATTCAAACATTTTTTTTCTTTTAAATTAATAATTAAATACATAATTATAACAATTCACCGATTTTTTTTTTTCATAATTAATAAGGTCCGTGTTTTTTGTGTTTTTTGTTTTTGTTTTTGTTTTTTTTTTTCTTTATTAAAGCACTTTAGGGAAGAATTATAATATTTTTTTTTTGTTTTTAATTATTTTTTTTATGTTTTTAAACACTTTACTTCTTTAATTTAAAATTTTTACTACTACATATATAGAAAAAAGTTTTAAGATAGCACAATTGAAAAAATTAATATAAAATAAATTAATTTTAATAATCTAATAATTTTTATTGATGAATATAAATTTTTTTAATCAATCTAAAGGTGTTTGATTAGTAATGAAATTTTTACAAGTCAAAAATCATTTTCCATTTTTACAAGTTGTAATTCCGTAATTCTTTTAATAATGTAAAACCCCTTTTATTGAGACTACAAAAATCAACAAGTGTTAAATTTGCGGTTACAAAAACAAAAATTGCATTATTTTTATTTTTATCACTGAAAATAATCAGTTCATGTTTTTTTAATGTTGTATTAATGATTGCTGAAATAAGTTACTGATGCCACATCTTACTGATTTATTTAATTGTTTCTATTAGGTATTACCATTGTATATGATTGCAGTTCTTAATACGTTACACGACATTATGTAATAAGTATCGTAAATTTTATACATAACGTAGTCAGTATCAATACTTACATAGAAAATTAATTATTATTATATTATAATATGTATTAATAATAATATTTGGAAAAATTTCATAAAATAAACGCATTTACTGGGTTAAGCTGGTTCTTCAAACACCTTTGAATATCCAATATATTTACTTTTAGATTATAGATTGATATGAAAAAAAAAATTATATTCTAAAACATAGACTTATTCCAAGTTACAATAATACACTAGATAGATACATGTTAATATTTGCCTAGCATAATATTATTACATTCAAAAAATCTATGGATTTATCATAAGACAGACATGGCGTAAACAATAATATCTACTACGAATAAGTCTCCTCATTTCGATGTAGATTGTCAGATGCCACTAACGAGAATCAATGCAGCATTCAAGCTTAATTCTTCTGAAGATTTCGGGAATTTAATGTAGCTGTATTATACGAATATTACCTGGATCACCGAGTTTTTTTTTTTGGTAAATCGTGTTTTTTCGAGATTAGAGTTTCGGAGATAAAACGACGTTTTCTAAAAATGAAACCTAGCTCGATCGATTTTGCACCCCCGAAACCTTTTGCATACTAAATTTCATGAACATCGTTGGAGCCGTTTCAGATATAAACGATGTTTTCTAAAAATGAAATCCAGCTAGATCGATTTTTCGCCCCCGCAACCCTTTGCATACTGAATTTCATGAAAATCGTTGTAGCCGTTTTCGAGAATCAAGTTTATTAAAAATTTTCGAGAATCAAGTTTATCAAAAACGATGTTTATTAAAAATGAAACATAGCTAAATCGATTTTTCATCCCCAAAACCCCCTGCATAATTACACGTTTAAATATATAAGAAAATATAATATTCACGTATGGTCAAATCGAGGCTCGTAGACATGACAAATTTTGGATAGAGAGCTATTCGTAAGGGGAGGATATTTTTCGAAATACAGTTTTTAAACCTTTATAGCCATCTATAAAAAAGATATTCATGGACTCAATGTATAGCCCTTGAGTCAATACAGGTTTTTTTTAAGAGCTTTTCATCTGTTACTACATATACAAGTACTAAAAGCTAATAATAGCTTTTACAAAACTCTTCCAATATATGGTGTCAAAAATAAATGAGCTTTGTTTTTCTGTCAGTTTCCTGTCATACACCATGCCTGTTTATAACATAGGATTTACCATCATACAAACTAAATCAAAAGAATGTCTATTAAAAAAAAACAAGGTGCAATGTTTTGAACTAATTAATAATTATTTTTAAAAAGAATAAGAAATATATTATCTAAACTGTATTTTGAAAATGTTGTACAATTTTTTGTTTTTAAATTCTTATTTACAATATTAACTGTCGAACGGTAATGTATTTTATTTTTGGTTTTAACGTAAGATTTTTTTTTTTTTTTTGTTAAAATGTTTATGGATTTTAATTCGTTTAACAAACACGCGATTTTTTTTTTCTTTGTTTTTCAAGTTAATACATATATTCATTTATATTAATAATGATGAAAGTTGAGAGAGATAGAGAATTGGATGAAAAAATTAAGTATAAGATATACACACGTTCTCATTTTGGATTTAAATGTGAATTTCTTTTTTTTTTACAATATTGGCAATGGCAGTATATATAATTAAAAGTTTATTTGATTGTGTTAAATATTTTTTTCATATGTTGGCATTATCTCAGCACTTCAGTTTAAACAATTGTCGCTACTAAAATGAATAAAAACGTTTTTTTTTTTTTTTTTTTTTTTTTTTTTTTTATTTAGTAGTTTTTGTTAATTTTTAAATTTAACTACAAACACGTACAGTTCATATTTTGTGGGTTCATAAAATTTTCTCACCTTTGCCTAATTTATTTAGCAATATTTAACTTGAAAGAAAATAAGTAGCCAATAATGGAATGATTTAAATAGAAATTAGTGGCCATTAATTAATTAAGATATTTATAAACATTTTTTTTAAATATTAATCGTTATTTATAACTTCTCTGTAATTCGATATAAAATTTTTTTTTATTTCCTAAGAGTAGCAGAGAAGCTATAAAAAAAATTCAAAATTATTTTATTTAAATTGTTTTATTATCGTTAAATATTCATTATTTGTTGGAACTGTAACAAAATAATGTAACTAAGATAAATTTTTTTTTTTGGATATTTTAATTAATTATTTATTTTTTTAAATATTATTAACACAGAGACAAACTGTTCCACGTTTGTTAGCACCAATCGTCATCATCCGAATCGCTATGTCTTGATCGAGTTGTGGGCTTTGGTTTGTAACCATTTGGTACTGGACTCGGTAGCATTCGTCCACCTCGTCCCATTGCTACAGCTTGTTCAAAACTAAGTGGTGCACCACCGTGTGACACAATATCGCGATGTATCTCACGTGGTGTTTGTGTTGTATCCCTAAGTATTTCTCTGGATGCATGATGCGGTAATGATATACTGTCGCCACCACGTACATGATCCCGACCAAATGTTAAATTATGTTGGTGGCCATGTGGCGTATTGTGGGTGGTGTGTACTTGCATCTAAAAATAAATAAATATGGACGTTTTTTTATAATTTTAAACTTTTATTTGTGAAGTTCCGAAAATGTTTTATCTATGATTAGCCTCAGATTTTGTAAACGCAATCTTTTTAGATAATAGAAATCCTTAATTTGAATAAATCAAAGTTATAGAAAATATGGATACAAAATCTGAAACTATTCGACAGTTTTGGAACTAAAGCCAAACTTTATATTCGTTATAAAATAAAATTAACATCCCAATCATGCGTATATACATCCATACATATATAAATGGGAGTTAAAAAACAAATTTTTGAACAATGGGCTGTCTAATTTGGAAGGATTTAAGACAGGAAGTCTCAAATTAATATATTTACAGATATTAAAGGCGTGCAATCATCTGTATTCTAATATAGTAATCGAAACCATATTAACATTTATTTACTAGAAAAGTACCAGAACAAATTATTATTTTTTTATAATTTGTATTAATTGAAAAAATGTTGGTATTGGTTTGTTTCCAAAAGTGTATTCCAAGAGTCGTAGCACAGGGTCCCAACTAAAATAAATTTCATTGAATAAGCATAGACAGACGAAAAAATTTAGCATATTATCTCTAAATTTTTTGAAGGAAGATGAATCGAGATGTGGTTTGCATTCGATTCTACAGGGTATTTTATTTATAAACTTGGTGAACATTCAGATTATCGGGAGAATATTTCCCTCGTTTGTGCATTAAAAAATTCATTTTTTGTACTTATAACATAGTAAATAATGATTAGAAAATGTTTTTTTTTTCAATTAAAAAAATATCTTTACGTTTTATACGCCAAATGAGTAACCATTTTCAGTCCATTTGGTACATTATTGACAGGATAATATTTTTTTTTCAATTGCCTAAAAAAGTGCAACATAAAAAATGATGCACAAACGAACGGAATTATCTCCCGATAATCTGCAACGTTCACAAAGTTTATAAATACCTTCTAGAACCTAATGTAAAAAATCGCATCTCGATCCATCTTACTTTAGAAATTTTCGCGGTTTTGACGTTATTTGTTCATTCTTATATTTTTGTATCAAAAACATGTAACATGCATCTAGGTCTGTAAAATTCTTACTCAAAAACCCTAAAATATAAACTATATTTTGCATTGACAAGAGCATACATCCTAACGTATTTTATGAATACTCTTCGACACAAAATGTGCACGCGTTTTACCATTCTAAGTGATACAGCTATAACATATCATATAGTAATATCACTTAGAATGGTAAAACATGTACGCATTTTGTGACGCAGAGTATACTTTGCATCCTCCCTTAGCTACGACACCGGCCGGAAGTGTTCACTTTTTATATGACCATTTAGTAGCATGATTTAATCAAACCATGATATTACATTCCTACTGAGAACAAAATTAAATTTTTTCGTATATAATTCGCAACTCTAAGAAATATATTTCAATCAGTAGTGGTAGGTCAGTATTTTGAAGTCGTAATTGTAGTTTTAAAATATGAAATTTTTTCGAATATAATTAAAATATGCCAATCCTTGTGGAAATAAATCCGTTCTGGAACTCAGAATATTCAGTTTGGAATTCAGAAAAAGAATATGTGATAAATGCTTAATAATTTCCTGGCAAAATTTTTTTTCCCCTAAGAGAAGTATTCAATATGATAAAAGTGAAATGTTTTAAATTATAATGATTAATTCTGAAATACTCAGAAAAAGTTTTACTTTTACTTTATTTTGCCAACTAATTTTTCATAAAATCTCTGATTAATTCTGAAAAGTCTTCTAGGAGAACTCTATATATTTCTTCTGAAAGAGTCTCAATCTATTACCATTTTCTGTCATTAAATGATTGATTAACAATTTATTTGATACTTTCAGTCTTTTTCTGACTTTTTCAGAGATAGTATTACTCCTCATATCCTTTTTCTGAATTTTAAACTGAATATTCATATTGATTTCCAGAACAGATTTTTGTTTTTCAAGGGAAGGAAATTTTAATTGTGTTTCTAAATCATCCCGCTAAATTGTCAATTTAAAAGTGGTCATTGTTAACTCTGATCGCTATGGTAATTAATTTTACTTTCTCATTTTATGGAGGAAAAACTACTGCTTCCACATTAATTGAACGCCAAATTGAACAACATTGATCTAAACTTGGACACTAAAACTAATGAATAATTTGGTAAAAATAATATCAAATTTTCTAGAATATTACGTGATAGTGTGAATTCTTGATTTAGTGTCCATATTTAGGTTTTTTTTACCATTTTGTAAATATTTCTTGTTTCTAACACTTAAAACTTGCATGGATTTTAATTTGGATAACATTTAATTTGTTGGTGCATCTGAACAAGGACGGTCCCACAGAAATTGTTTTGCTATCAAATATATATGAGAAAGTAAACTAAACAAAATCATTATATTTAGGATACGACGAATTTAAGGCAAACACACGCAAAATTCCTTCAAACAAACCTCCCCGTTTGTTTGACCAATCGAACATAAATTTTGCTTGTAGACCTGAACAAATAGAATAGTTTTGTGGTTTTTGTATGTTTGTTTGTTATAAAGAACTGTTTGTTGAGACTATTTTGTATGAATGGGTTCAGTTACTAGTGGTATGAAAATACTTACATGTGTGGGTGAGGCATTTAACTTAGGAAAATTAATTGGTTGTGGTCGTAGCTGAAGAGTTGAAGGCTTACAAGGAGTTGGAGGGAGTCTTCTGCCTTGACCACGTCTACCTACAAGTACAGGATGGCTATGCTGTACAGCACCACCACGAGATGGTATTTCACCTGGTGTCATTGGTACAGCACCAAGCACACCACAACCTAATGGTCCACCAGAATGTGGACTTGATGAGTTCATACCAGCTACAGCCGAACATAATGCTCCTGGAAAGAATTTAAAATTTTTGAATACAGGTTTAAGGTTTATTATAATTTGTTTGTAAGTTAAGTGGGTTGTTGAATAAAAAATAATCATCAATTTTTGTATTTTATTTCAATTCTTTATCATAAATAATATTGAACTTCGCTAAAAAAGTTTTTTTTTAAGTCATGTATAATTAAAATGAATACAATTTAAAAAAAAGAATTCACAGATTACAAACGTTATTTGGACACAATGTGCTATGTTCGGGCCGTAGTAATCTTAAAACACAAAAGCCTATATGTATGTATACAGTGAAACCTGGTTAAGTGAGACATCAAGGAACCTGCAAAGTCTTGCTTATTCCACTTATCCAGTGTCTCAGATATCCAGGTATAAATAAGTATCTGCCTTATTTACAGATGGTTCCATTAATAGAGGTAAGAATACAGGTTATTTCAGTTATAGAGGTGCGATTATTAAATAAAATAACGTCAATCCATTGGCTACATTTGTTAACATAAATAGGGTTACTTTCTCCACAAATTAATTTGAAAACTATACCGTTTCTATTTTTAAACAATTCTAACCAACCATTGCTGCTACAACAATTATGAATACAGAGCCTTCGCGCGAAATCTTGTGCCTTTTTTTTAACTATCGGTCCACTTACAGGAACGTTTTTGTTACGAAGTTGCATGAGCCATGAAGAATATCAATCAGAATATTGTGATTGAATTTATCTTTATTCTGAAATATTCTACAAAGAGTAGATTTTGACACATTCAACTTTGACACAGACTTCATCGCGTGCCTTCTCAATTTGAAAAACCGATTTTAACTTCAGCTTTTCACGTGCTGATAACGATTTAGGCTTTCGTTTCGAATAAGAATTAAGTAAACAAACAAAACGATGATCTTAGTTCTCAGTTACAGCGGTTAATGCATATAAAATTCACTCGCTGCCTCAGTTATAGAGGTAACTTTGACGATAAAATTGAAAGTGTTGAGCCCTCAGCATGAGTTCCAGTTATGGAGGTTTCCCACTTTATTAAGATTCCCACTTTATCAAGATTCACTGTATGTACATATCTTCATAATTAAAATTATTGCGTTACAACGATGTTTTACGAAAATTTTATTCTTCGAGTGTTTTCGCTTCTTCTTTTGTAAAAAAAAAAATTTCTTCAACAACTCAACTTTATCAATACGCACTTACAATTGGTCATTTAATAAATTAATTGTTATAGTTGTACAAGCCTATGTGTTTACTCTTTAGACAATAGAAGTCAAAATATTTGATTTAATATGAAAAAGATTACAAATTTTGTCGGGAATCGAACCACGGACCTTTTACTTGCCGAATGAATGTTGTAAATATTATATTACTACATGTATTTTGTTTTTAAACCTATTGTGCACTCACAATTAGTCAAATACTGATAAATATTTGAACAATAGGTTTACAAACAAAATGCATTTAATCAAAATATTTACAATGGCGAAATTGCCAAAATAATTTACTATGTTGCCAAAGTAATTGAGTAGTATGAAAAAATTCTACACATCCACAGAATTTATTTTGGCTCAGTGGTCTGAACATTCACTCGAATAGTGAAAGGTTCGTGGTTCGATTCCCGGTAATATGTGTAGTTTTTTTCATACTAACTTACCAATAGCTGTATGTTGGGAAGGCAACGTGGGACTAGGAGAACGGGACCTTTGACAAAGACTTGTGGTACCATAACCGGGTTGACGTCTTGACCTAAGTGGCGCTTGTGAATGACGACCTGTAGGTGATGGAGACCTTGCTGGACTTGTAGACGCTGACCAGGAGCCTGGGTCAAAACACCCTTAAAACATTTATTTCGTAAATCAGATTACCATTTTTACTACTTACATACATTGATGAAATTATTAAAAAAAACAAAAGGAACAAAAAATATTAAAAAGCCGTTACTACAAGATCGAAATGTTTTCGAGGGCTTCTAGAGGTATTTCGATTGGTGTTTTGAGTTGAAAATGAATTGATGCGTTTTTTTGAAAATGATGAATTGTGAAAATCATAGATTTCCGAAAATTATTCAGTAAAAGAGTGAAATTTTATATAAAATAAAAATAAAATAAAAACAATAAAATCAATCAATCAAAAATTAAACACTCTTAATTTTGAATAATTTCTCTTTGCTATAACAATTTGTTTTTCGCAATCAAATGGTTGGTGTCTGATTAGGAAATGGTGGTATGGAAGTGGTCCGAATTAGGAAATGGTCGTATGTAATATTTGTAATTAACATATCTCTCCTTAACCATTCGAATTTTCTCTTCGATTTTTATTTTTCCGGAATTGGAAATAGAGAAGTTGCATTATTTTTTTTTTGCTACAAATTCATAAATAAATGAAAGAATAATTAATCTAAGTTATTTATTTTAAAATTAATAATTCCATTTTTTTATTAATTATTAATAAAAAATAGATATTTTTTTGAATAAAATAAAAAAAAAAAAACAATTTGTGATTGGTTGTGACGTCTGGGCATCTGTTGAAGCTAGGGGTCAATTATGCTAAATTCACATTTTTCGTTAGTAAAGATATATATTGACGCCACGGGCGTTTGAATTTACAGTTTAGAAAAACCAAGTTCAATTGTAAAATTACATAATAAATCAAAAAAATTATTTTTTCTTAGTTATTTTTAATAAACTTTGGAAAAAAAAAAAAAAATTAAAAAACATACAACTTCTCTATTAGACACTATATAGACACCTTGAAGCGCTGCTGCTATCCACATTCGAATTTAGTTGCAACATGATAAGAAAATTGTATTCTGAAGTTATCCTTATAAAATTACGTCGTATACAATAATAACGAATTTGATTTAAAAAATAGTATTTAGATTTTACTTACCACGAATTCGTCTTCGCTGTGAATATTGACGATGATGTTCGTGTTTAACTATTTCTACAACGTTTGATACAGTATCTGAAAATCCTATATCGTGGTGCAAATGATGTGGATGGCGTCGTCTAGGTGATGGACTTCGTTGTAATGATGGTGAATGGCCTCTTCTAAATGAAGAAAATCACGTTTTATTGTTGGAAAATAAAAATGAACCATACCTTTTGTATGCGAAAGTTTTTCAAAAATCTTGATATTCAAAAATCAATTTACTCATGAACTATGAAACTTACTCATTAGTCTGTGAAGATAATAGAATTATCTTGGTATGTTTTATTTGGAATTGTAACGAGGATTTCCTAACGTTACGATACGTTTCATAAAAAATAATATGCGGAATGAGTAAAATTTGCTGGAATTTAGGCCCGTGCGCATGAGAGGGGTTTTGGGGATGAATGCACCCATTTATGAGACGCATTTTCACTGACGAATCAGATGTCCATGCATATTTTGAGACGGTACATTTTTTGACTTTGTTTTTGAGTCAAATACTTCAAACAGAAAACCTAGATCTTGGCGAGATTATCGAACCGACTGATGCTTCGAAGCATATTTTGTTTGACAGAAGAGGAAACGCTGGAGAGGAGTTCAGGAAAATTCAGGAAACGATCGATATCTGCGATGAATACGACAAAGAATTGCGGAAGCCAAGGTTCGCGTCATAACAGACTCAACGCTCAAATATAGAGACTGATTCAGTTGGAGATTATAGATAGATTTTTGAATCATCGCAATATTTTACCAAATTTTGCTTGTATCTTTCTCAACAAAATGAACAATTTTGATAAAAACTCTTGATCGACTTTTTGAACTAGAATATTCAATTTTGAGTTATGAAAACGCATTGCCAGACGGGGTGCCAAAAATTCATTCAAAGCACTCGATCTTTGCAATAAACATGCGTTTCTGAATGTCTACCAAATGCTTCGCGTTCTTGCAGTTTTACCTGTGACAACAGCGACGAATGAACGCTTCTTTTCAACCTTGCGTCGTCTCAAAATATACCTTAGATCGACAATGTCTGAAGATCGGCTAAGCCGCTCTTGAGCCCTAACTCAATATACATCGCGGTGTAAGCTCTATGTACACAGAGTTTTGGAAAAGTTCTTTCTCTGCTTCGCAGAATTAGCTCAATGAAAAATAGTGACTGAATATCACATTTTGACCTAATTAATTGTTCTCTTATACTCGAAAAAATAATTTCTTGTTTTTGAATTTATAATCTAATATTGCGAACAAAAACCCCTCCTTTGAATAAGCACGGGTCTGCCTGGATTGTATAAAAGGAAATTATATTTCTGAATACAGCAGATGTTGCAATAAAAGCTAAACAAGTAAATTACTTTAATTTGTCCTATTTCTTTATCTAGAACTTCGTAACACAAACAATAGAGCCACAGAATGTAAGATCTTATTCATTGTTACATTCACGTAGATTTAATATATGCTTATGATTTACCCTGTATAATTATACCATGTATATGAAATATACATAATATGTTAAATTTAGTCCCAAGTTTGTAACGCTTAAAAATATTGCTGCTACGAAAAAAATTTTGGTTTAGGTGTTCATAGAATCGCCTAATTAGTCCATTTCCGTATGTCTTGGCGTCTGTCGTCTGTCGTCTGATCGTCGGTCATCACGATTACTCAAAAACGAAAATAGATATCAAGCTGAAATTTTTATAGTGTCCTTAAGACACGTAAAAGGTAAGGTCGAGTTCGTAAATAAACAATATAGGTCAATTGTGTCTTGGGTCCGTAGGACCCATCTTGTAAACCGTTAGAGATAGAACAAATGTTAAATGTAAAAAATGTTCCTTATAAAAAAATAAACAACTTTTGTTTGAAACATTTTCTTGTAAACATCACTGTGTACCCACGAGGGCGCTTATTAGTTGAAAATTTTGTAGTATATATTAATTGTGTCATAAAAACTGTTTATAAATGGTATTTCAACAATTAAGTCAGTCAATTGTTTGTTTTCACTTGTTTTGAATAGAAAATTAAGTTTTTTAAGATTGTCTATTTACCTTAAACTTGGAGACCTTCTATGTGAATTAGAATATCCAACCGGATGTAAATGTTGCTGATCTAAACTATCTATTGACGGATGTCGAGAAACAGCCATTACATCTTGCAATTCCATAACCTAATTATTTAAAAATATATTCAATTAATAAAAATAATAAATAAAATAATGAATCACTTTTTAAAAATGTTATTATTTCTTGTAACAATATATTCAAAAATGCATAAAAATTTGATTGATTATAAAAATTGTTATATCTATTTCATTCTAAATAATTTGTTAATTTAAGAAAGAAAATATAATTTGTGTAGGTATAAAAATACTGTGAAAGAATTTTCTTGAATATATCTAATTAAAATAGGTGCTTTTTAAAAATTAGAAAACAAAAAAATTGTTAAAAAATTAGTGGAAATATGCAGAACTATTTGCAGTTTTTGTTCCCATATAAACAGTTGAGAGAAAACAAAAAATTTTTGAACACAAATAAAAATTTTACCAAGAATAAATATAATGGTGGCATGCAAAAACTTTGATTGTAAATTGAATTAAATATAAATTTTTTAAACTATATTTATATAAATTAAATCATGCAAGTAATTATTATTTAACATGCAATTAAAATATGTACTAATTTCATTTTAAATTTGCAATTTTGATCGAATTTTCTTAAAAGGTATTAAATTAAATTAAATTTTAATTTTTTTTATATATTATTTTTTTTTACAGATTTTTTATATGGGTTATATATCTTGAATGGCTTTCATGTATATTTTGAAGTTTATAAATTTTTGTCCATAAAAATACCAGGTAGGTACTTCCAAATTCTTAAATTTTTAATTAGCAAATACAATTATAGTAGGTAATAGATTATAAAAATAAGCATATATTGTTAAAAATATATTTAATATGTATTTAAATAAATATTTTTCTTAGCAGACACTAAGTTCCATCGATTAAGAATATGATGACACCCGTAGTTGTTCCGGAATTAGATAAGTTTAATTTCTGTGTAAATGGGGTACAATATCTTAGTTATGAAAGTAACCTATTTTGTGTAACGATGGAGAATAATCACAGGAAATTATGCAATAGGGGTGAATGAACTTAAAAAAATTAGATAATCATTAACAATCTTACTGTAAAAGACGCTCTGATTTATCTTGGAATAAGGTTTCCTGGACAGACTGAAATAAGCAGTTGGGATAGATTTTGGAAAAGTAGAAATGTTAGTAAATGTTTCAAAACAAAATTTAATGATTATTTAATTGGTTTTTAACATGCTTTGATTAGCTTCATACGTATGTTAGTATGTTAGTATGTAACGGAAACTTTGAACATGATTTTGATCCTCTTCAAAACGTCGGATTAACTTGAAATTTGGTATACTTATCAAGGAATGATATTAATTTAATAATTTAATAAGCTTATTTGATTATCCTGATCAGGATTTTCAGGAATAATGATTTTCATATATGCAAATATATACATTTATTTGCGCTCCCACCATATTTATACTGAATTTTTGATAAATAAATAATAGGTAAAAAAAAACTAAAAAACGCGTTTTTGTAACTAGCTGCGCTAAAAGGTAGAAAATAATTTCTTTAAATTCAAAAATATCGTTTTACCGTAAAAAAACTTTTAGTGCTTTTTAAGATATTTTTTACCATAAAATGATTTTGTTGAATTTAAATAAATTATTTTCTACCTTTTAGTGCAGCTAGCAACAAAAAAGTGTTATTTTAGTTTTGATACCATGTATATGAAATATACATAGTATATTAAGTTTAGTCCCAAGTTTGTAACGCTTAAAAATATTGATGCTACGAAAAAAATTTTTGTTTAGGTGTTCATAGAATCGCCTAATTAGTCCATTTACGTATATCTGTATGTCTCTCGTCTGTCCGTCTGTCATCACGATTACTCGAAAACGAAAAGATATATCAAGCTGAAATTTTTATAGTGTGCTTAAGACGTAAAAAGTAAGGTCGAGTTCGTAAATAAGCAACATAGGTCAATTGGGTCTTGAGTCCGTAGGACCCATCTCTTCAACCGTTAGAGATAGACAAATGTTCCTTATAAAAAAATAAACAACTTTTGTTTGAAACATTTTCTTGTAAACATCACTGTTTACCCACGAGGGCGCTAATTAGGTGCAAATTTTGTAGTATGTATTAATATGGGAATATCAGTTATGTGTGTGTGGCTAATTAAGAGTGAAAATTTTTCTTTATTTATGTGATGTCAAAAAACAAACGATTGCGTCATCAAAACTGTCTTTACATGGTATTTCAACAATTAACTCAGTCAATTGTTTGTTTTCTCTTGTTTTAAACTATTATTTATTTGATTCTTTGATTAGTGAGTAAAAAAACATGAATAGAAAATGGAATGGAAAAACAACCCCAAATATACTTATAAAGTTACAATATTTAAAAATAATAAAAAAATTATTGAGATTCTTTGACACGTACTATTTCTTATTATAGTCTTCCTATTCAAAATGAACTCTAAATATAGGAAATCGAAAATTTTAGTTAACCTTATATATTTTATGGACAAAAATCAATCGAATTAAATTATTCCCTTAAACATAAATAAGTAGGTTGTGTAACGTCCGGATAGAAAACATGCATTATCCAAAATTGCCCATAAAGCAATAAATTTGCTTTGTGCCCACGTTATAATACCCCAGTTTCTGCTTTATTCAATCATTTTTTATTTTTTCTTGCGGATTAAATTGATTACAAAATTTAGATTTCTATAAATAAATATCTAGAATATTATTAAATATCTTTCGAAAGGGCTATACAAAAATCTTAAAAGACAACACTTTCGATGAATTCGAATATCGCCTTGGTAAATCAATAGTTTAGAGAATAGAGATCGTGGTGAAATGGCTCAATAGGTTGGTAAGGTTATATTGGCTGTCCACGGAAGATACACTTAGGCTATAGAGCCCATTTTGATACCATATATGTGTTTTACCACCTTTCCGCTGATAATTTCATTTATCAGCTTCTCAACTTCAGAGGCTGAGTGCATCTCCTTCATGCATATACCATGCACTACACCAGCCCATCACAACTATTAATTAAATTAATTTTGTTGCGACAGCGGGAATCGAACCCGTTACCCTAAGCATATCGCGGACGGAATTGATTACGCCTTAACCAACTACGAGTTAATTGGGCGACACTCAATAGGTAATAATACATGTCTTTGTGAGCTCTGTATTGAAGAAAATTTTTTCCAGGATAAAAATTATCAGGATAATTTTGTCGAAAAGATTCCACACAATGAAGTGCGGGAAACATTCATCCGCTAATACCAATAATATACAGAAACTAGATCTCGTGAACTTCGATTATAACTCTTGATCAGCGATTAACCTGCAACTCCCATTAGCTATTCTATATTTTGCCCGCTCGCTAAATAAATCCCATGTTATTAAAGACTACCGCGCTATAGCCATTTCTTTTATCTATATTCATCTATAAACTTCTGAGGAGTTTAAACACAATTATCGTGACAAGATATTGCAACTTTCTATTTGCAATGTTCACAAATTATCGACATACTCTAAATATTAGAAACCATCGAAAGTGTTTTCTTATAAGGTTTGTGCAATGCCCTGTTTATGTGCTACTATTGAATTATTTTGAGGTAAGTACAGCTTGTATCTCGTTTAGTTTATTAACTATAAATTCTAAGTTATAGAAAATCTACAAAATATTAATAAAATAATGATCTAAATTAATTTGTCTAAACTCTGGAATATCTATTATAAAACTTACATTGATATATGAATTCTATTTCATATAGAATAAACGTTCTAAACATTATCTACGCTTATCAAAAACTTTTTATGTATTTTGTCTTTATAAGAAAGTTTTCTAGAATTCGTAAAAAAAAATTCGCACTAGTTTTTAAAATTTATAATTTTTTTATATGTGTATTAAAATGCCTAAAACAATATGACATTAATGAAATTGACAGTTTAAACAGGATTTTGAAGGGATATGACTTTATAAAATATGAGGAGAACTTTGAAACGCGATTTTGGTGATAATATGAATATCATTGTTTTAAGGTGATTGTAAACCTACAGTATTCTAAAAAAGTTTTGGTTTTTTGCAAGGTACATACATATAAACCAAATACACTCTTTATAGTCAAGTAATGAGTTACTTTTATTTTTACAATACCACACAACCTCAAAAATATATAACATATTGTATGCAAGTGATGCTTATAAAGATAATATAGATATCGCTCTTCAATCATTTATACTCTAACTATAGTCGTTTCAGTTCATCAAATGATGGATCTTCGATGAACTCATAATTAATTTAAAATTTTGTTTTTATATCATCGGCAACCTTATCTTTTTATGTTATTATTATAAACTACAAGATTGTCTAAATATTTCAGATAGTTTTTATCACACTCTCTAGATTTTTTGATATAGAAATATCCAATTGAATAGGATAACATACATGATTCATCATTTTCAGCCAACTTTGAACGATAAAATAATAATAAAAAGCCCTTTCCTTACTTCCTACAAGGGATTGTACATATATACTTTCTATTAGTGATGCTGCAAGACGATAGTATCAGGCTTATTGTTTTGTATCGATTTGTAAAAGATTACTATCTTCTTGTCTCGTACCGTTTCTACAGTTGGAGATTTTTTGAGATAATATAATTTAAATTATTAATGGTATTGAAATGTTTTGCAATTAGTTAACTATTTTTACAAATAAAAAATGTATACAAAAGCAGAATACTTATTTTCGTTTCGTTTCTCGCAGATTTATTCCTATGTCGTCGGGTCTCTTTCGCGTTATCACTTAGCATAGCGGTTAAAGATTTAATAGAGGATTCGTCCTCATATTTTGCATTGCCAACTCCTTTCAGCTCCTATTCTATCTATTACTTAGATATTTGAAAAAAAAAAACTATTTTGATTCTTTAAATTTTGGTTAAAAATAATTTTGTTTGATATTACTACACCTAAATAAAATGGAAAATGATTATTTATCTATTAATCTGATTATTTTTTAATAATTTTATGTTTAAATATCTACTACTGATTTTTTATACATGAATAAAAGGTATTTAGACTAGAGGCTATATCCTAAACGATTAAATTAGGGTACATCGATTATACCAACGAAGAGGTATGCATCACCTTTTTCTTCCTGTAACAAAGAAATATTTAGTATTAATTATTTAAACTTAAAAAATAAGGTAATTTTGTTTATTACAGCTATTACATAGTCTCTAAGAAATTATTTAATTGATCTAAATAACTAAGACAAGATTTATTTAAATTTTAGATTTTCTTTTTCTTTGAAAATCTTTTTAAATTTTCCCAGCTCTTTTATTCTTGGAAATATTCTTAAAAAGATAAGGCTTTTTGTTTCGAAAAATTATTTTTTAAACTAGCATAAACAGTTTTAATAAGAGTAATTTTAATATTTCGTTTTTTTTTTTTCTCTCTATAATAGGGAATATTCATGTATTTTTTATATTTTTAATTCATTGTTTACACCATTATAACATAAAATACACCATTATAACAAAAAACATAAAAACTGTTTAAAAGTGCTGTAATTAAGTGTAAACAAAGATTTAAAATAGAGAATTATTTTGATATATTTAAACGCAGTCCTTTTGGCCCTCTCTGTTCATGACGTAATAAAAAGTGACCTGTTATTTGGTGACAGTTCAATGTACTGTTTACTACAGGTGTAATACCCACGTATGTAGCAATTATAGTATATATCCACGGTAATACCACAAAAAATGTAAGTAATTAATACCATACACTATGCCAACAAATCTGACAAGCCACATACTATGACGTCAAGTTCGTTTTAAAATTTAAATTTCCGTTTTAGAAATTTGAATTTCTCTCACTGAATTTGTAATTAATTAATTTTAAGTAATTAATTACTAAAATAATGGTTTAATTCAAATGTCTAGTCAATAAAGTTACGGAAAAAAATAATTGAACTAAATTTAAACTTTATAAATATTCCCTATTGGAATATTTTGTCTGGGAAAAGGGAATAAAATTTAATTAAATTTAACAAAATAGATATATTTACCTCATGGATCTATTTCTTGTATTTCTGCGTGCAAGTGTTAACAATGAACTTTCTTCGTTGATGCCCCCATTATTAGCGATAACATTAACAGATGGTGGCTCTGCTTCGCCAGTAGCACTTTGTCCAGCCATTAAGGGTGCACCCTCAAGACTAAGTGAACCAGTTCTACTGCCCCCAGTGCCCCATTGACCCGCCATGTCCAGTAGACAGTTAAAAAACGACGCTTTCTGTGTGTCAGTCAGGTAAATTTGTGTAAAAACTAATTCTACTACCCCCTCCACTTATTAATAATAACAATAATAATAATAATAAATTTTTTTGTGTTTTTCTTATATAATTAATAATTTTTGTGAGAGTAATTTTTGTCATATTATTAATAATATAATAAAAATTAATAATATTTTTTCGTAATTTTATTTTAGTAAATATATTAATTAAATAAAATAAATTCAATTGTTACTTACTACAATAAAAATAATTAAAAAAATAAAATAAAATAAAATAAAATGGCGAATCATCCATAAACAAACAATCTGTATCATCTATACCATTTTGTTAATCGCACATGCAAATTAATTTACTTTGAATTTTTATAATTTATGCAATTCCATTGAAAAATTCAAAATAAATTAAAACCTCAAACAGTACTTAAAGCATTTAAAAATTATTTATTTAAATTCATGCAACAAAGAACAAAATTAAGAATTACTGGAATTACTGGAAGTGATAATAATAAATTTAAAAATTAATTAAAAATTCGATTGAATTGTTTGAATCCAACTTATTAATTATTACTTGGAATATAATAGCATGCATGTTAGAAAAACTAGCTAAAATTAATTTATAATAATTTAATTTGAAAAAACATATGGCACACGCTTGTAATTTAAAAAATTGGTCAATCTTTTGTAATTAAAATAAAATAACTAATAAAAATTATTATGTTTAAAATATCTTATCAATTTCAACGAAAGAAAGAAATAAAAATTTTCGATTTATAGGTATCCGCGACAAATAAGTACCTAATACCTACTGTTTTGAGCTAAAAATAATTTAATTCCATCCGATTATAACAAGAGGCTATTTAATTAAAAGATCGTTTTATACTAGGTACAAAACGTAACACAAGACAATAGTAATACAAGGGGAAACAACTATAATAACTAACTATTAAGCTCGACTGATCTTAGACTCAAAATAAAATTGAAAAGTCTCATGATTGAATCATGATAGCAATATCACTCATGAAAGTAAAATATAAGCTTTAAAGCAGGGCTGTTGTTTTTACTGTACTACGCTAACGCAAATTTCCTAAGCAATCAACGGATAACTGAAAAATTTTCTTATCGCTGAAAATTATAATATAAAACCAAAATGGAATATTTTTATGAGCTATAAGGTAAAAAAGAAACAACAACAAAATAAAAAAACTACTTTAATAAAGAACTAAACAATCTCTACTGTTCATATGATTATTTTTAAGAAATCTATAAAAAAAAATTATAAATAATAAACGATTTATTTCGTATTTAAATCTATCGCGGATCAACTAAAAAAAATCCAGTAACTCAACGAAACTCTGATGTCAGTTTATTTCCTTTTTCTTCGCAGTTTGTTTCATAGGATCATTTTCAAAAAGTTTATGAAAATACCACGAATAAATCAATATGATCTATTATACGAACATAATATATCGATTAGATTTTATCTCATTGAGAAGGCGTTACATAACCAGTAAAATACACTTGGCGCAAAAATTAAATTTTTTGGAAACTTCATCCCACTTTAAATAATTGTTACTTCGTGATGACAAATAGAAGGTATTTTTCTTTTAAAACTTGAGACGTATCGATATTATTATTTACTTCTTATACTTAATCGTGGATTTCGAAAAATACAGTTTGCAGTTTCTGGTCGATTCGAGACGTTGGTGAATTGCTAGAAAAACTTCGCTTCAGCGGAGACAAATTTACAAAAAGAGTGTGTATAGATATGTACGCGCGTGATGGGTTATACTTCTTTGGCATAGTTAAAAAATCGCTATAGGCAACTGTAATTTTATAATTATTAATTATTAAATTTAAAAAATAAGATAAACACTCACTAAGTATAGGAAATTGTAATTTTATAATTATTAATTATTAAATTTACTGTTTTCATTCGAGGTGTCATACAAATTTAGAAATTACGCAACTTAGGTATATTCCGTGTTTTAAAAACATTTATTTTCTAGCAAGTTTTTTTTACCATATTATAAAAACTCGGCCGAGGTGACGTGGGTAACTCAACCAAGGCGAGGATAATCAACATACATGCTCGATCTGGGCCGGGGAAAGTGATTCCAAAACCCGCCTCGCCTTGTTCCTCGGAAAATACTACAGTCATTGTAAATTTATGTTTTTACAATTTCCCGTTAGTATGATTTAGCGTGGTAAACTGTATACTAATTGAAAATGACCGTTATTCTGTTTCCTACGAGAAAAAAGGAGATAAATACTACAAGATGCCCGTATATAGGTTGAAAATTATCTGCTTTAACATAAAAAAATTTGTTCAAACTTGTTGAAAAAAACTATTTGTTAAAAATATATGCACATTCTAAAAAAAAAAAAAACATAAGACAAAAAACAACGAATCATGGCTATTGTTAAAAATTCTAGACATATGCTGTATTAGAAACAGGACAATAAAAAAATACGTAGAAAACTTGTGAAAATTGTTATAAAATTATTTTGAAAAATAAAAAATTGAAGTTGTGTTTTTTTGAATATGGTGTGTATATTAGGTGACTATATAGAGAAATTAAAATAAATTAAAAATGGGATTAAATTTGAATACTACCGCGTGATTGGCTGTAGGGCTATTTCCAAAACCCTGTGAACAAATCATATAAAATATGTTAACAGGGAAATGTTAACACTAGCGTTCAAGCTAGTTTAGTGTTATTTTTTCATTTTCAACAAAAACTATTACACAAAATTTTCTTGTGTATAACCTAATTTTTCATAGTTTTTAATTCTTAGCTTTTATTACCTATATTTTCTAAGTAGAAAAAATTAATAACTCTTCTACGATTTGTTAAGTCATAATTTAATTTTTTTTCTATATAAGAATACTTTTTTCGTAGTAGTTTTATCGCAGTTTTTTCAAAAAAAGTACTATTTTTGGTGGAAAATAATAATTCTTTGTACTTAAGTATTTTGAGTACTTAAAATTCAGTCATGTAGTTAATAATTTTATACAGGAATGATTTAAAAAATAATTTCTTATATAATTTATGAACAATTTTATTAAAATGCTCTTCCTAAAATAATAATACCGGGTTCTGGAGAAATTAAATTACTAGTGCAAAATATTCATTTTCAGTGCACAGTAAGTTAAATTGAACAAGTTTTATAATAAGTAAAATATTGATAATTTTTCAATAAGTGCTCTTATAGCCGAGAACGCCTTATTTCTAAATACAATGAAATTTTGGAAAAAATTGATATTTTCGGGAGTATTACCAAATCGGGTGCTTAGAAAAATTGAAATTTTGGCACATAGTACGATCTAAGGATCAATCATGATTTAAAGCTTATGGTATTAAATTACGAAAAGCAGCGGAGGAGACTTGAATGTGCCATAATCCTAATTAAAAAAAAAAAAAATCTCTTACGCCTCTGAATTCATTGAAAATAAAAGAATACTTAACATTATTGTATTTGCAATGAAGTTAGTGGCGTGAGAATTTTTTTCGAAACTTTGTTATGGAAATTTATGACCATGACACACATGGAAATTTATGACCATGGCTACAAATCATGAAGGAATCTTAGTTCGTACTGTCTGCCAATTTTCTAATTTTTCTAAACAGTCGTTTTGGTAAAACTTACGAAAATGTGATTTTTCCGAAAATATCAACAGCCTGCTAAAAAAGGAGGCATTTCCGGCTATAAAAGTATTGAGAAATAACCTATCATTATTTAAACGTCTACCATTTGCTGAAGTCTTGCTGTTATAACTTGGACCATCCTGTATTAAAAACGTAATAGTATACTCAATTTCTATGTCAGTACGGATTTATTTTAACATTTTTGACATCTAGATTTGACAAAAAACACAATGGAGTAGGGTTCGAACCCACTATGTCTGGCATTCCGTACCAGCGTTCTTCTGAACAGAGCATTCCGTACCAGCGTTCTTCTGAACAGAGCGTGTACGGTAACTGTGAACAATTTTTCTGTATTAGCATGATGTAAATAAACTAACGTATGCCTATTCAATGCTTGTAAATTGTTCCTACAAATTTATACCTTTTTTAACATTTTTTTTTGTCAGTGCTGGTATGAACAAAAGTACACTGGAATGGGGCAAAGAAACTGTAACATATTTTTTGGAAGTGTGAAAAATGTTGAATGAAGAATCTTTACTAGTTCTATTCTCTGTAATCTACGATATATATAGATGCTGAAAATTTTCACACGCTGGAAAGCCTATTTGGAAAAAGAAGTAGAAAGTGGAGTTTTTCTTTCCATTTCTATGCGTTTTATCAAACGATTCTTCACACATTATGCTAAGTGAAATAAATTTTGAAGTCGTTAAGAATGGGCGTAAATGGGTAACGCCATAATATCTTGAAACATACCAGTTTCCGCGTCTACTTCCAAAAGGACAAGTTATAATAATTTTTCGTTGTTGCAAGAATTATTAAGGTGGTAAACTTCTATGGAGCCTGGATATTTTAGCTGAGACCATTTCGAACCGCAAGTAGTTCGGTTTTTGTAAAAACCATCTATTGTCGGAATAAATTAAATATCAATAAAATAATACTTTCGATTGTGAAAAATAAATCATGAATATTTGATAAAAATTAAAATTTATGTAAAATCATATTTAATTATTCTGATTTTGAGTCATAAAAGCACATTATTGTTTTATTGAATTAAAATTAAAAGACGTAATTTTTAATTTGCACATTACGTGATCTACAACTCGAGCGGCCATAATGTGACATCATATATTTGCAAAAATAATATGCATTAATTAGTAATAATTACTAATTTGTTGATGGCTTTCATAGTAATTGTAAGTTATGTTACCGTCAACTTTATTTATACATATAAAAATTATATATACGACTGTCGTTTTTGACAATATCACGTCACCAAAATGGCTGAGCGCGTTTTTGCGGGAATAAAAAAGGTTTAAAATTTAATTTAATTTTATGGCATGAAAGCGTGTTTATTTTGCCGAAATATATTTTTTTGTGGCTTTTTATTAGGAAAATGAACATTTTGAAGTACTTTTTCAAACATAGTAGAATACCCCATTCGGCTTAGAATGTATGCGACGTTTTTCAAGTGAGACTTGTTTTCCCGTGGTAAATGAGAACCAGATCTACTACAGATAACTAAAATTTTGTAAGACGAAGATACTGATAACGAAAACTATCCCAGAATAAGATCACACTTGAATAGAATTGTTCATAAATTAATAAAAATATTCATTATTTTTACCAAAACAATCAAAACCTGTATATTTTATTATTGAACTAAATATTTGTTTTAAAAATATTAATCTACTTTGTATTCCTATAGCAACATTGAAGGAAATATTATCAAAATCTACATTTAGGGGTACATTGATTCACTAGCTACAAAAACATAAAATAAAATACATTTAAACATTTATCATATTTTAATGTTTTATCCAAATAATTTCTTTTCAAAATAAAATAGACCAAAATAATTCCTACGTCATCATGTTTGTCTGTTGCCAGATTCCTTCTCCCATACATTATTATAAATATAAGGTTTATATTTATGTTATAACATGTGAGACAAAGAATTTGGCAACAAAAAAGGACAAACATATACATGATAACGTATGAACTAGTTTAGTCTATAGACTGAAACATACTGGCACAAAATATCATCAGTTTGGTACAATTATGGCGATCGTTAATGGATCGAATTACATAATTATCGAAAGGAAAATAATGAATACAATGCTGATTGTCGGGCCGTAATCTTAGGATGATTAAAATAATTTAAAAAGGCTTGATTGTATTTACTGTAGGCTAATTTTTGTATAACCAATCTTTTTTGACCAGTCACGAAAATCATCGTGCCATACTTTTCCGATAGTTCCAAATAGATGCAATTTCCGGAGGTTTTTTTTTCAAGTAATTTTTAAAACGGCACGAATTGTTAAAATTTTGTGCAGTTCTACACAGTCATTAATAGAACAGAAAATTTTAAAGTGATATTAAATTATCTATACATATAAAATGCTTTGTCATGAATGACTGACTGACTGACGAATCAACGCACAGCCGAGACCACTGATTGGCCTGAAACTTGTAATGTGGGTTCTTTGTATGACGTAGGTATTCGATAAGAAATAATTTTCCGAAATTCTATCCCTAACGGGATTAAATAGAAGATTAAAGTTTGTATGAAAATCCGTCATTTTTGAATCCACTACTTAATCGATTTAAAAAATTATTTCACCTATTGGATGCTCAATCGTTAGCATGTGAACTGTATGTGTAAATAGTGAACAAATGGGATATTAAGTGAGGGTAAAGAAAGAGAAGACTATAACGCGGTAGTATTTGTTTTTAAAGTTGCAATTGCCCAGCGACGCGGGTGGGTAACTGTTTGTTTTTTTTTTTTTTTTAAAGTACTTTTTGCATCATATTTTATAGTTTTCACAGATAGAAAACTAGAAAAGTGCTTAAATGATAGAACTGCCCAAATTGGAAGTATAGAACTGTACACGTTCAAAAATATCTGGCAATAGCACCATATAGTAGTATTTTCCCGATGGTATGGTCGAAAAATTATGACTTGATGATTTTCGTGAAAGACTTTTCAAAAATGCGTACTCAAAAAAATAATTAGCCTGTCAAAAATAAAATGACGCTTGTATTAAGTTTTTATAATCGTCATACGATTAAACATCGATGTCAAGCCGCTATGCACTGTTACAATCATTTACCTTTCAAAAATCTCTGAAATTTAACTAATTAAGGTCCGCCATACTTTATGACAAATGATTTGAAATTTTGTGTCAATATATCTCTGTCTAAGAGTAATGGTACTTTTCTTTTAAATGTAATACATGGAATTCAGTTCTTTTACAAGCCTTTCAGCTTAAGACATTAAAGAGATGTCTTTCTTTTTGAAGGAAATAATGCAATTGATCATGCTTTGTTAGTTGAAATTAAAATTAGTAGGTAGAAATCCTATTAGTAGGTAGAAATCCTAATATCACGGAGACAGTGATACATTTCATAGACCATAATTATTATATCAGAAGTGTAATATCAATTATCATTAATCGAATCATAAAATTACCGAAATTTTGATAATTTAAAAAGAAAAGGTTCAAAAAAATATTTTTCTTAGTATAGCTGTGCATTTTGACCCCGATTTAAAATAATATGACCAGAAAAAAAAATCCGGAATTAAAAATCCCAAACACATCTGATATTGATTTTTGATAACTTTGTATGATTGTAATTACGAGTTTGTGGTCTGAAGTTTTTAGCCATTGCGTTCAAAAATGGGACACTATTACAAAAAAATGGAGATATTATCGTAGGTAAACGATATACATTTTAGTCTATCTCGTCGGAACTTCAATATTTATGCTTGATACTATTTTTCTACAACAGCGTATGAAATATATCACTGACTCTTGGAGTAATCATCATACAAAAATAAAAATTGAAAACGATTGACTTTATGTTTGAAATATTTGGCTTGGAAATTCTTTCAGAAACTAATTCTTCGTATATGATTTTGTTCGATATCTGAGAAACTATCAATCCAATTACTAAATGAATTCGATTTAGCCCAAAAAAGTATAACAATCGTGTTCATTTAAAGATTAGGTACGTTATTGCGGAATGTTTCTGGAGACATTTAGAAAAATACTCATTTAATCGTCAAATGTCGTCAATCGTCAAATTTAACCGTCGTAATTTTAACTATTATCGATCTAATTGAAACTACGAATGGTCTTTAATTTGAAAACGTGAATTTTTTCTATTTAACGTGAAAGTTATTCCACGGAAATGTTTTTATTCGAGACAAAAATTTTCCCAATATTTTGCAATTTTGTTAAGTGTTACTTTGAAAAATCGAGCCAAATTTTTTTGAGATTTTCCTCTCTAGCTAGTAATGTGTATTTTGAGTAGGGCCTGCCCAAAGTTATTTGTTAATGTTTGTCTTAATTCTTAGAAGGGACCATTGTCCCGATTGTCTCTTTCAGGATTCATCTTACTTAATTTTTTTTTTTTAGAATTAACACAAAGCTTTTCTTGCGTAGGAAACTTGAAGAAAGTTATTTATTTATTTTTTTTAAAACCAAAATCGTTTTCAATTTTTTAATTTTTTTTTTGTATTTAGAAGAAAATGTAATTTCTTTAAAATGCTTTCTTTTTTTTTTTATCAAAATGCAATATTTGTTAGTATCCTCATAACGAAAGTTAAGAATGAATTTTTGTGAAGCATTGTAAAGAGATTATTCATGTTTGGATGATATAAACCATCTAAATTGTTTTCGAGCTGGTTCGAGGGGTTTCGAAATAGAATTTTCCTGACTATCATCATTCCTACAATGGATTGTTTTAATAACATTCAGTTGATATTTTTGCACGATAATTGTTAATTGTGGTGACTGAAAATAGAAAATTTTTAATTTTGATGTTAACAAAAAATTAAAAATGTATTTTGAAATTTTATAAACTAAATTCCATGTTACGAATATTTTTTTGCTGTAAAAAAAATTGTTACTGAGTAATAAAAAAATCGATAGAATCATTTGAATTTTTTTTTGGGAATACATATGTATACAAAATCTTTGAAATATTTAAATAAAATTCAAATGTTTCCTTAAAATGGTTTTTAATTAAAATAAATCACAGAAATATAAAAATAAATATGGCTTATGCATACCGGAAGACCAGCAGGTTCAATTTGACCGAAGCGTGTCGATCGCCAACTTTCCAAAATCAACAAACCAGCATAAATTTTGCCAACTGTCAATTTACCATTATTTAATTCCGTTGATTGTGGAATTAATAAATCACTCATATTTTTTGCTTGCAATGGCCAAATTGCTTTGATTGTACCACGTAATTCATCATCCGCTACGTCCATTTCATCAGCTATTTTATAAAAAGTTAAAGAATAAATGTTTCGAGACTTAGATGAATCTTATTTATCTCTTACCCGGCCTCATTTTTATACTTAAATTTTCGCGAATTAATGCAAATAATGTTGTTGTAAAATTCACTTTACCATCTTGGTCAACTGGCATATTCATACGAATTAATTTCTTGTACGCAAGTCGATTCGGACATTTATTACCAAAGCCCAATGGTGGATCCATATTTTTCAGCATGTCATACATTTCTGTATAATGGATTTTTCCCCTGTGAAATATTAATAATAAAATAAGACGTAAATAAAAGCTCATTAGAGGGTATATTTTGTTTTCACAATGGTTATTAACTTTATAAAGTGATGGCTTAAGGGTCCAGTAAGTTTATACATTATAACCTGCGTCAAATCCGGTAGTTCTGATTTTTCGCAGACTTGCTTATGATGTTGACCCAATGAATAATCCGAGTTTGTGACTTGGAGCTCTAAATTTGGTAAAATCGAAAAAACCGTGAAAATTTCGACTTTTTCAGATTTTGGCGATTACCTTAAAGGACTAGTTTTTGAAGTACCTTTTCGGGACGTTAAATAGACTAAATTTACTACAATGTGAGACTAGAATTGACTTTGTTGACCTAAATTGCAAAAAAATTTCGAAGTTCGAAAATAAAAAAAATAAAATTTGAAAGACTTTTTCTCGGAAACTAGTGGGTCTACAGGTAAAATTCTAGTCTCATATTGTAGCAAATTTAGTCTAATTGAAAAACGTACTGAAAAGGTAGTGTCAAAAACTATAAGTCCTTTAGGGTTATAATCACCAAAATCTGAAAAAAACCGAAACTTTCACGGTTTTTTCCATTTCTGACAATGTTGCGTTTGGCGTTCGATTTCACAAACTTGGATAATTCATTAGACCAATATCATAAACAAGTTTGAAAAAAATATCAGAGCTACCGGATTTGACGCAAACTAGCCCGTACTTTTAGGCAACAAGTTTACGGGATAATAAATATTTAAACCTTAATAAACGTATGCAAACAGGTGCGTTTTTAATTTGCAAATAATTTAATTTAATTTTCAAATCAAAAAAATTTACGGGAGAAACACCCTTCGTGCCTTTGATTAACAAGTTTTATTTCTCACCCTGCTAATTATATGTTTCAAAAAGATTGATCCTGGAGATAATGATTGTTAAAGTTATTTTAAAAGGATAAACCTACGTCATGCATTTTGTTGATGCTAAATTGCACCTCAAAATATTTTTGAAATCTAATTGAATCTAGTTTGAAAGTAAAATATTGAAAAATATTGCTTACGTTGCATTTGGATCATATTCAGCCCATATCCGCACGAATTCATCTAAATGATGAGCGCCCAATATTGAGGAATCTCGTGTTAAATAATCAAAATTATCCATGATAACAGCAACGAATAAATTTAACATCTAGAAAAAAAAGACAAAAATTATAATTTGGAAAATATTACAAAAAATTTTCGATTTTTAAACTTACCAAAAACGAACAGAAAAATATAAAAGATACAAAATAAGCATAGGCTAAATTTGAACCACATTTTTCTCCTTCTAGTTTATGGGCACGCGCATCACAGTCTCGTCCTTTTACACACGATAACATTATACTCGGCCAATTTTCTCCAGTCGCACACCTAAACCCAAAAGAAATAAGGACCCACCCAAAAATATATATTAGTATTTTTCTTAAGGATGTAATTTATTTTATTAGACTTTTAGAAATTTTATTAAATACCATTTTTTTAAATAAAAAAATCAATTCTTTCACAAAAAATTCGAATTTGATGTATAGTTATCATTTATTAATACTTAAGATATACTTTGTACAAAAGCTTACAGAGTTACAAGTGTCTTCATAAAAGCCCAAAATACTCAAAACTTAATGTAATATGACTATGATTTAACTTGGTGGAATACCTTTTTGATTGCGGTTCAAAATTTTCTCTAACTAAAAATCATCAAAATATCAAAAAATAGTATTTAATAAAATTTTTATATAAAAAATAAGCGTATTTTAATTTGTTGTTTGGAAAATTATTTACAAAAGTACTACAAAGTTACAACACTTAAAGCCTGGTTCACATGTAATACATTCCTGTTGGAATATGTGACAATTAATGATAGGTGTGTTTTTTGTATTTTTTTGGAGAGTGGTAACAGAAGAAAATAATCTTTGACGAAACTCTTAAAAAATTACATGAAAATACAATTATCACAAGAACAAATTCTAAATGGCGCACCCGTATGAAAAACTTTTAGGACTCAGTATTTTCTTTGATTTTTAATAGTGATACTTTAAAGATTCGAAAATAATGATAATTTTTAACAACTATTTACGACTAGCTCGACCAAAATATTTGGTGGCTCATTTAAAAATCAAAATTTAGAGAAAAAAAGAACAGAATTCGAAACGTTTTCCTATAAGAGCGCCATCTCATTCTTGAAATTTCGAATTTTTATTTAGCTTCTTTCAAGATTTCAAAAGAATAGTTAACTCGGTGATAATTGAGTGTAATTTTAAAATGAAATTCTTTGTGCTTTTAAAAACTTTAATTCTTTATAAAACTGGTGTATTTTTATATTTTCAAAAAATTTGAATAAGTTGCACACTTGCTTTAGTGCCAATTTAATTTTGTTTTTACATGAATTTATGTTTAAGTTTTAAATTTACGATTAAAGTAAATATTGAAATAATATGCTATAAATAATTCGTTGAAGACATGTATACCTAAATGTTATTAGACAAAAAAGAGGTTGCAGCGACTGGAGTCTACATGAAACATTAATTTATCTATACTAGAGTTATTTTACCGAGGCCCACTTTTTGAAATTTAAAGTGTGTTTTCTAGCCTAATAGTACAATTTAATTCATTCGAATCTATATTTTTGCTAAATTAAGTTATTTTAAATTAGACTGAAATTAAAATTAAATTAAACTGTGTGCATAAAAATTTACTTTGTTTCTTAAATGTTGGCCTCGGTAAAATAATTCAAGTATAGTAAGTTTAAATTCATTAAAGTGTTCTTAAAAAAACTAATTTTTTCTCGCTCCGGTTGATAAATAACCGGAGAAGAAAATTTGTTGAAGCTTTCTTTTTTTTTAGAGCTTATTCTATTAAATAAATAGTTTTTAGAGAAAAATATTGTATAAAACACGTTAAAACAAACAATTGATTGAGTTAATTGTTGAAATATCCTGAATAGAATGTGTTGAATATTAATGCTTGTATAATTTTTTTATAAATTAGAAGATTTTTAAAAACCAAGACAATAATGGCGGTTTTTCGGTCGCTATTTATTTGGTTTTCATAAATTTTCGAAAGTATTGTCTAGATTTTTTTCCTATTTCGAGAATATTTCACAAGAGTATAAGTTGAAGCTACCTGCAAATTTTCAACTCCCTATCTTTTATAGTTTTGGAGAAAATGAACTCCAAAATTTTGTCGTAATTTGCGTCCTCAAGGATAAACAGTGACGTTTACCAAAAAATGTTTCAAATACAAGTTTTTTTTTAAGGAACATTTTTTACATTTAAACTTTTGTTCTATCTCTAACGGTTTATAAGATGGGTTATACTACGGAACCAAGACATAATTGACCTATGTTGATCGTTTACATCACTTTTTACGTCCTGAGCACGCTATAATAATTTCAGCTTGATTTCTCACTTTGTTTTTGAGTTATCGTATTAACAGACGGATAGACTGAAATGGATTCCTTAGGTGATTTTATAAACACCTATACCAAAATTTTGTTCGTAACATCAATATTTTTAAGCGTTACAAACTTGGGACTAAACTTAGTATACTTTGATATATATTACATATATACAGAGTATAAAAACATATATTTTATTAACTTTTTTCATAAAGGCAATATTTAAAGAAAAAAATTTGATGAATTTGGTTGACAGACTAATTTGAAAATTTAATTGGAATGATAGAAAAATCTTAGTTCGTATTGTTTCATGTAAAAACAAAACTTTTCTTATTCTTAACATTTTTGTAAGTAAAGATAAAAGGGAAAGCATAGTATAATTTGTAATTTTAATTCATGAATGTGAATGAAATGATACAATACCTGAAGAGTAACATGAGACCCTGAACGAAGGAACGGAAGTTGTTGTGCCTGTTAATGGACGTATCGGGTGCGAGGTCAATGTTGCCAAAAACCTAAACATCAGGGTCAACAAAAAATACATCACAACACTACTGTGTACGGATACACTGGCGGATACCATATAATATAAATATATAATAATTTTAAAAATTGTTAGAACAAAAATGAAAAATTTATGTATTTTTGATATAATCTCAACAAATTCCTGTATGGTTAAAAAATATAAAAGCCTAGCAAATGTATCAAATTTTATCTTAATACATGGGGTTATTTACGAGTTTTTTTTATGTCTACTATCTACAAATAGGCGCAGGGAAGTGAATTTGCAATATATGAGGATCGAATTTTGTTAACGAATATGTTTTTTTGTATTCAAACTAACTTAAAACTAAATAAATTCGATTTTTGCCCCAATTTCTTAGATTTCCTAGACCTTCAGTTGAACTGAAGAAAGCTGATTGGCTGGCGTCACTGACACTACAATTTGACAGATGCTTTGAACAGTATAAATTGTAGGTACACGAAAATATCATTGTGCAGTCCGCCACCAAATTAGCAACGAGTAACATACATAATAAGAGTAATTACGATTAGCTAATTCATACTGATGATGACTACTTGGTAGTCGAAATACGTATTTATAAAATACAAAAAAATGATCTAGGAAATTGGGGCAAAAATCGAAATTTATTTCGAAATATCCTAAAGTTCTCAATTATTATTATCTTCGGTAATATTTATAACTTTTTATAATTTACTAGGGAAAATTTTCCAGGTTAACTTTTTTTGGCTTGTTTTATTGGTATGCGTCACACATCTGGAAGGGGTTTAATTCTGTCTGTCAAATTAAAATTACACTCTTTTATTATAACAAAATCATATTAAAATTACAGTCACACTGAAGTAATTTGTAAACGTTTTTTTAATTGATACGATAATATCTGACGTGGTGTAAGCAGCGACAAAACTACCCGACAATTATTACTTTTATTTCGAAAATCGTTAGCTTTCGGAGGAAATTCGACTTAAAAATACGTCATTATTGCATTAAAATGAAATAAAATCCGCTAGCTTTAAAAAAATTTTTTAGAAATAAGTTATCAAAGCAATGAAGGTCATTCACTCAGGTGAGTGTCCTCCATTTCAGTTGACAATTTTTTGCTAAAGCATTTTTCTGTCGCCAGCGTGTTTTCTTTCGATTAAATGCAATAATTTCATATTTTTTCAAAAGCTTCCAATTTTCGAAACAATTTTTGTTTTTTTATGAGGATCAGCTTTCTATCTCTTTCCATTTAGGATCTAAATTTACTATTAAAGAAACATGGAGAATTAGGTCCAATCTGCCGTCAGAACATGCCCCCTATAAAACTCAAATTTTGTTCAAATTTTGTTCAATTTATTTTTTGATTGGTTAACTACAAAACGAACTATTATCCATAATTAAAATAGTCTACCCTGGAAATTAATTAACCAAGTTAAACCAGTACCACTATATTAATCGCCACTTCTGAATCAGTGTCTTCTTAATTTTATTACAGTTGGATAATTTTTTTTGAGTAAAAAGTTCGCAGAAATTGTCAAATTTCAGCTGACCTGCTAGAAGCTATTTTAAGCAGGTATTAGAAACATTCACGATAACACCTAAGTAGAGAAAATAGTTAAATTACCGATGCCAGATAAGGATTACCTACATATACAAATAATAAATAATATTGACTTTGCCATATTATACTTTCAAGTCAAAATAGGATAAAAGTGGCATCTTTCGTTCCTCATATTTTGCAAACACAACCCTTTCGCAGCACTTGCGATAAAATTTATAGGTATGTAGCCTGAGAAAATTTTTTTTTTTTGAAAAATAGTTATAATCTGAAAATTTGCAAACTTAATTAAGTTGATTAAAGAAGGTAATGAATGGCAGGAATAGAATTCCCGAACTATGCGAATCTTTCCACTTTTTACTATCTTTGCCTGGCATATTGTTGTTTAATAAACCTCAAGTTTTGAATTCAATTAAATAATATACTAGCTGAAATAATCCTGGATATATCTAATTTCACTCCGTTAGTTTCCGATAAATGTTATTCCCTAATCAACTACAACATATTTGAAAATCTAAACTAATGTTTAAAATAGATATCTATATTTATATAATTAACTAAACAATAATAAAAACTTTAAGAATTAGTATATTATAAAATTAATGGATAAAAAACTGATTTCTACTTATATTCTAAAATTTTAGTATATGTTTAAAATATTCTATAGTTTATAGTTAAAATAGAAACAAATTTTGTTTTTACAAAGTTCAATTATATTTGTTTGGTATAAAGGAAAATTCGTGCACAAATTCTAACAACTCTTCAATTCTTAAAATATTTCATTAGACCCCGTTCTTGAATAATTAGTAAACGTACCATGTTCGAAATAATTTTCCTTAAAGTCTTTATCGAGTATTACAGTTTTAAAGTTAGTGAATTGCGCCTTTTTATTATTCTCTAAAAGAGTTATCGATACGAATATCAACGATACCAATTTTATCAAAATTGAATCAAATGGCAAAGTTATAAAGTTCTGAAGATTTTTGAAATTTTGAAACACGAACGGTCATGATAAAGGTGAAATTAAAAAAGGTTTCTTATTTTTCAGTTGGCAACGGAAACCAAAAGCTTTTGAACATAAGTTCAGACATACTTTGTTCACATCAGGTTCAGAAATATTTTGTTCACATCAGCCATTGTCTAAGGCTGATGGTCATTCCGACACCAGGGAAACTAAAAAAATGATGGGCGATGATTAAATGAAAATATTATACATGATACCCGTGACTCGATGGACATAAGCTTAAAAGCGTATTCTTTGGACAATTTTAAGTTGAAAGTTTCTTAAGTTGAAAATGACTTTTGTGCACTATTATGTCCCCAAAGATATTAGTCAAGAGGTAGGTCTGGTAATATCAGCGGTGATTTCCTGTTCGAATAATTCCTAATAAACAAGTATTCCGAACTGAGCATAGTCATTTGGCAAAAAAAGGTAATTTTCGTAAAGCTAATACATAAACAAAGGTCCGTACAGCAAAAACTTTCCGACGAAAAAGCTATTCTTAACATGGTCGAAAATAGTCCGTTTAGTAGAGTATGAAGAAAAATTTTTAAATAATAAGACATTATAAATAGCTACAGAAAGGCATCAGAAATGGCTATAAATATAAAAAACAAAATTTCTTATTCGCTAAATTTGTATGTCCCCAAAGAACTTTATGATTACCGTATTTGTTTCAACGCGCGAAGGAATGTTTTTAAAATAACCTATTGCCTCAGTTGTGTGCAGTGGTAAATAAATATGATCGGGGAAATTTCCTTAATCAAATCAAATATAATTGCACCAAATTCTTTATTTTATAGAAACAAAAGAAGTTTTTTTGAAAGAAAAACATTTAATAAAAATTGTGATTGCTGTTTAATTATAAAGTTAAGTGCTAAAAAGTTTTCCGCCAATGTTATTGTAAATAAATGTTCTATTTACAAAAAAAAAAAGGAAAAAAAAATCCTTTCTAGACATCTACTACCCAAAATTATGATACAGAATGGATCAGTTTAACAGAGAAATAAATAATATGACTAACTCAAACTGCCTTACGTTGACCTAGTGGCACTTACACGAGTTTCTTATTGGATATTTGTTAGTTCGTGAGTCTAAATTTACGTCAGATGTGTGTTTTCTCAGTCGATATATTTTGTACTAGTTTTCTTATTTTAGGATGGGAAGGATAAGAAATAGAAGATCATTAAGGTAGGAATGAGATCACCGTCATCGCGTGTGTTTGTAATATAATTCCTCCTAAAAAGAAGAACCGATTTTGATAACTTTTTTGAGTGTGTTCAAGTGGATGTGTGGATAGTTTAGATTCACAATTCGGTCCACTACAAAATGTTTTAGAGGTTTCCGCAAAAAAAAAAAAAAAAAATGAAATAAATGGTGGAAACGCATATAAATTATATATTTCATTACATTTAACTATTCAAATTTATTTATTTGCGCTTCCACCATATTTATGTAGAAATCTAAAACCTATTGAAGTATTATTTATTATTATTCATGTATTGTGAATAGGTATTTATCATGTATTGTGAAGGCTCCAGCCAGGCCAAAGGCCAGTTATTTCAAAATAATAAGTTTTCACTTACGTCGACAGTCCCCATGACTGACTATCATTTCTTATTTGACGGGATACGTTTATTATTTCTGTTTATTTTGTTGTATTTATTTTCTGGGCTAACAGGCTGAATATTTCGGTAACTTGTAAATCTCGTTTTGTATACAAAAGTCTTGACGAACAACATATTATTATCAAAGAAAAATATAGACATTTATAGACATGAATTCCTTTGAGTGGTTCTTCCTCACATATAGTTTAAGTTTCTGATGTACAAAGTAGGTTGAACTAAAAATCCTTGAACTAAATTTGTTTAAGAACAATCTTTTCGTTTCCTAATTAGTCAGTAAAGAGTCAATTAATCAGCTCTTTGTCTAGTTTTAGTTAGGTAAAACAAAACGCGTGTAATTTTAGATTCAATTAAAACTTATATAGAATTATATATATCTAGAATTTCTCTATTAAAAGGTCACATTCTCTACAAGACAGACGACTTACTAACAAAAATACTTAATATCTAAAAAAAAAAAAATATATTATACGGTGGACACTCAGGGATTTAATAATCATTCTCTATATTATAAATGTAATTATAAAACAAGCACGATTATTTTATAATGTACAAAATGTATATATCCTACCAAATCATTACAATCTAAATCTTTTTATTATTGATATTTTATTAAATTAATATTGACTAAGATAATTCGTGCAAATCGAAATATTTTCATTCATTAACATAAATTATAAATATAAATAAAGAAAAAATGTTAATGAAGAATTTTAAATTATTATATTTAGACAGTAGACATGTAAAAATAATTTTTTATCTGGATAAAACAGATTTTATTTTTAATTAAAAAAAAAATTAAATAAATAGTAATTATTTGAAAAAAAAAATAAAATAAAATTTACGACATATTTTTAACTAATTAAATTTAACTAATTTTTAACTAAGTTTGACTAAATTGTTATTTCTAAGCATTTTTATATATAGAAAGTTAATTGTGGTAAAATGCAAAGGTTTTTAGTAATATACAAACACAAGTTTATCATTTGGTATACATAAGAAAATGTTTTCAAAGTTTGGTAGTAAATTTTTGAAGTTGTAACTCATCAGATGGTATGGAAAGGCTAAATAAATTTAAAGAAATACTTGGGTGAAACCATTAAAATAAAATTGGTTATTAAGAAGTTTTTTGTGCCAGTATTTGTGACAAATAGAAAAATATTCAATGGATTGAATTGCGTTCCCACCAAAAGTATGTTTCGTGGCTTAAAAAAAGGTATTTAAATCGATCTTTTTGCCTTCGAGTTGTGACGTTAGTTACACGGACACATAAAAACTTAGATTAATCAATTTGCAAGATAATTTTTTATGCCGAGCATCAACTATGTCTTAGCTACGTCAGAGAATATTAAAGTTTCCGAAAAGGTATAGAAAAATTAATAATAATCTATTTTTATTACTAAGTTTACATATGATAGTTTATCTTCTTCTAAAAGTACTGTAAAAATAACAGAAGCTACGATATTTTTTGTTTTTTTCTCTTTTTTTTTTTAAATAAAATTCTATTATCTGTTCGATATTGATAAATAATCCACTTATCTAAGTTTTTTGAGTATATCTTGTTTCCTTTGCCTTCAATCGTATTTACATTTATTATAAAAGAAAAATTTTCTGCAAATTATGTCCGAAACCTTTTTTATACGTTGATCCGTTTTTGAAATTAAGCAGAATAATGAAAAGATATTTTGGGAGTAATTGTGTTTGCTACAGCAATTTTTTGAAGCCAGTACCATCCCCAACAAGAAAGGTTCCACCAAGCCGAAAACGTGACATAAGCAAAAAAGAAACTTATAGTGGTCTAAAAGACAGTTTAAGGTCAATCTTCACCCATCTGATAATCAGATGAGACATATTTTTTATGAAATATTGTTGAATTATAAAAACTCCTATCAAAGTTTTTCTATTGAAAAGGGTTCATGGCTATTTTTAATTAAATTAATTTTAATCAATTTATTTCATAAATGGGTTTTTTCTGACAAGCCTAAGCCATTATTATCGTAATTAATTTATCTTTCTTCTGATACCAATTTCGATAGGTTAACAGATCGGTGTAGTTACTTATATTGATTTACCTGTTCATATGCTATTAACAGATCTACACTGATCTATTAACCAATCGAAATTGGTATCAGAAGAAAGATAATTTAATAACGAAAACAATGGTATAGGCTTGGCTGCAAAAAAATCATGTTCATGGAAAAAATTAAAATTAATTTAATTTAAAATAGCCATGAGCCTTTGGATTGAAAAATTATGGTTGGCGTGTTTACAAATCATTAAATTTCATTAAAAATTTGCCTCATCTGGTTATCAGATGGGTGAAGTTCGACCTTATACCATCTCTTGTACTATAATTTATTATGTATACCAAAAAATAATGGATGAAACTAAAAAAATTAGTAAACACATTAGACATAAAAATTTTTAGTACAGCACAAAAATGGATAATTACACAATTAATAATTAGGGAATACATATTTAATTTAGCGGGATGTTATTTACGATAATTAAATGTGCCCATATACTGAATGAAACATGTCATATTTTGAGACCAGATAATCTGACCTTAAAATATAACATTCTGTTTATAGATCAGTAATGGTATACAAGACTTGTACGATTTATACGATATTTTGTTTCATTTTTAGCATTATTTGTTTACCGAAAGAGTAGTAATAAGGCTCCAAAGAATGTTTGAAAGTTGTTATGCCGATTCATAGCTGTATCTGGATCAAAACTCATGTTGCCGAATACCTTAAAACAGTAACTAAAAGTTCTAACTATCCAAAATAAAATTTAAATCAAAGTATAATTTATAATTTTTTGGTTTTATTAAATTTTGTTGTTTTCGAAAATTTACGTAAGTTATTTTTTAAATAAAAAGATTTTAATTAATATTTTCGAAAACAAAAAATTTTTTTGAGAATTGAAACTTTTCAACTATCTTTTGTAATAATAAAAAAAAAAAAAATAAATTTCAATTGCAATAACCCCATAATGTATAAATGGACTTTAATATAGAATAGAGATCTTCAAAAATATTAAAAATTAAAAAAGAGAAATTAAATTTTTAAAAAACAATGTAACTGAATACATACCTGCATACCAATAATGGCATAAATAAAAAATAGCATTGCTATGAGCAAACAGACATACGGCAGAGCTTTAAAACTTTGCACAAATGTCCATAAAAGTATCCTAATTGTATATCCTTGACGTAATAACTTGATAAGACGTGCTGCTCGAAACAGTCTTAAGAATCCAACATTTATGAAATTTTCCTGTAAAAAGAGACACCAAATTATTTTACGATCAGTATAGAGTTTAATCGAATTTATATGAGAGAGATGATGAAATTTTTTATATTTATGAGCGTATGGGTTTTTGAATAAGAAAATCATAAGCTAATAAATATGCCAAAAAGGGGGTTTAGACTAATTAATTCATGGAAAGTTGGAAACTGTTTGAGTGTTTTTACTTGTTGAAAAAGTTTATTGTTGTTTGCACTAATTATCATTTGATTTATAAACGATTAAAAATTTCCTAGAAGTGTAACTTTTGAGAGCTATTAGTAAAAAAGTTGAAAAAACTCCGTAGATTTTTAGGCTTTGGGCGTAGATTCTTAGAACACAAAATGGATAAATAATAAACAGCATTACTAAAAATTTAAACTGTGTGTCTAGATTCAATGTTGTGTTATCACTTTTAATTATATGTGTGTATGTGTTTACAGTGGTTTATAATGTGTATTAGTGCATTTCCAGTTTTCCGTAAATTATTTAGCCAATAAACCCCTTGCCTAAGGTAATACAAGCCTAAAGAAAAATGAGCCGCAGACAGGTACATTTAACTACTTAAAATACTGAATAGAACTATATATAATCGAGGAAATAAAATCGAAAAAACAGTCTAACAAAGGAATCGACACCTCGTCATTAGATTTTATGGGAGCCGGTGAAAATATTTGCCTGAGTGTACTCAACAAAATCATATCTATGCGAACTTGTGATTTTTCGATTTACGTCCATAGGGTGGGACAAACTTTCTCTTTATTTACTTTTAAAAAAATTGTTGTTTATATATTATGGACTATTCCCAGCATTTTTTTATTCTTTTCGTTTTTTACCCAGCCTCATCGTTTTCGAGATGTAAGCATTTGAAAAAAAAAGCGGATTTTCATTTTTTTTCTTCAAATGCTTATATCTCGAAAACTTCGAGGTTGGGTAAAAGATGTCAAGAATAAAAAAATACTGGGAAATGCCCATAATGTAGAATACAATAGTTTTTTTAAATGTAAAATAAATAGAATGTGATGTCCGGAAGAAGGATATTTCTGTCCCACTGATTTCTGGGCGTAAATCGAAAAAGCACAAGATTGTATGAATATGACTCTGTTTAGTACATTCAGACAAACATTTTCCATCGGTTCCCATAAAAATCTACTGGCGAGGAATCGATTCCTCTGTCAAATGCTTCATTTCCTACAGTAGTATATTCGTAACTTACATACTATATAAAGTAAAATTAGCCATATTTAAAAAACACCAATGAAAGACCTAAACCTTTCTGGTTGGTTAAGAATTAAAAATTATCAAATTTTTATTTTGGAAGCGCAGGAACGTAATAAATTTTTAAATTGCTAAGGTAGAAATTGTTGTTTTACTTTTTCCATTGCTTTCACATTTATACAGGATGATTTTTTAAAAGTTTCCACTCTTATATTTCGGAAACAGTATAGAAAAAAAAAACAACAGAAAAACGTCGTCTCATTATTAGGTGGTTTGAAAATATGGTGTCTTGATACGAAGACGCCTTTGTGGCCAAATAAGAATTCTAACTTATATTTTTTTAATGAACGTAGTTTTTGTAATAGATTCTGATTCGTTTCCGAAAATAAACAATCTTTGTTTGAAAATTTTTTTTCCTAGATCACAAATTTTATCTCTCACTTCAGGTATTTTCAAGTTAAAAAATTTCCATTAAGAAAATGTTAGTTTTCAAAATATTAATTTTTTGTATAGGAGATGTAAAAAAAAATTTTTGCATATCAAAATTTTTTTTATTTTTATTTTTTTTTTGCGACAAATTTGTCATAAAAATATGTCGTTCCTTTTTGAACTTTGTTTGGCCATGAAGACATTACCTACGAATATAAAAACCCTCTAAGCCTGGTTCAATACCTGCTTTCGTGTTTTATGATTTTTTATTCGATTTCGAAATACAAAGGTGGAAACTTTTAAAAAATCATCGTGTATAATTCATCTAGCGTTTATAACTATAGATATTTATTTAAAAAACATAAGGCAGACACGCAGCTACACAGATACTTGTTACTTGATACTTGATACTTATTACACACCTCATCATCACCTGGCTTGACCTCAAAAATGTAGGGCTAAAAAACAATTGATAGATTGAATCACTAAGCACATACTTTGAGGATTTAAATGGGCTCGTCGTTTTCCGACAACTGAAAAAAATTTGACTTTTGAAAATTATCAAAATGTACGAAAAGTAAGGCTTTTAGTTGAGAATGTGAAGATTTTACAGCCACCTATAATTGGTTGAGTTAATGGGTGCCGGAAACTGAGTACAAGTCAGCTCACTTGTACCTGATATAGCCCAAATTTTGCACAATTATCCGATATATTATGCACTGCCTGAAAGTAATCCACAAATTGAGCTCACCTTTTGCCCAATACACCAAAATATTATATTTGTTATCAAAATAATGTTAATGTTAAAAACAGTGGTACTAAAAATAAAAATAAATTACAAAAAAAAAAAAAAAAAACACGACTGAAAAACTAACTAAAAAGTAAAAAGAAAGTTTTATTAGTTAATCTGTATATAAAATCAAACGAAAGGTCATTCATTTACTCGCTGACTGAACAGGAGGGATTCTTCTGTGGAACACTTTTTAATCTCATTTATCTGTTTAGCCAGCGAGTAACCTTTTGCTTTATACACACAGATTATATTGAAATTTATTTTTATGAAAAAAAATTTTAGCCAAAGCCACTCGGAATAATGTAGAGATTCTAACGATATCCCATATATCTAAATCTTAGTTTTAGTCATTTGGAAGATGTTGGAACAAAGGAATTCACATACATATATGAATCCCAAATAATGAATTCTTTTTTTAGTTTGGTTAGTCGTGTAATGAATTTAAGTAAAATAATACATAGAAAAAAATTGTGTGTGTTATAGTGTGATGTTTCCGTCAGGTTATTGTCAGTTTCAAACAATAGATGCTTCGTCTGTGTTATACGTACTATGTAGTTTAATTTATATATGATAACCCGAAATAAATCCGACGACGTACGATGTAGTTCGTTGCTTCGCTGTAGCCATGTAGTCATTCTGTATCGGTGGGTAACAACTACACATCTATTTGTACGAGGTTCATATGACTTAAATAGTGCGCTATTTCCGTCAGGTTATTGCCAGTTTCAAACAATCGATTCTTTGTACAAAAAAAGTACAAAAAAGTAACGGGATCATTTGATCACTAGATTTTACTCTTCATATTTGTTCGTATCGAGCACCTTATATGAAAATCGATTCTAAAGGAGAAAAGTCTAAATAAGTCACACAATTTGATATTTAAAATATCTCGAGAATTGTTGGAAAAACTTTGGAAGAATTCGTACATTTTGAGGTATAAATTCTATAAACCAAATATTAGATCATCAAAATGTTGGACTGCTTTATTCTGTAAATCATTTTCGGTAGAAGAACTATGATATAATTTCAAAATACGTACCCCAAATTCTATAACCATAGCATCCACAATACTTCCAATAACGGTAATAAAATCAAATGTATTCCAGGGATCTTTGAAAAAATTCTGTAAAAACACAATTTGAGATTAGAAATCAAATATTTAATAAAATTATAATAAATAAAAACTGTAGGAAAAAAAAAAATTCCATCAAAGATTTTTCTTTAAATCTACACAAAGAAATAAACGCGTCTTTTCAGAAAAAAAAATAGAAAATATCTAAAAAATTTGGTCAGAAAACTGTATATCGTTTATTGTGAGGAATTTTAAATTCTATGATTTTTTTTTGTCCTTAGGATTTTATAAAAAGGATGAATGAAATAAAGGATTTTATTTAAGACAGTTCTATACACATTTTGATTGGCGTGAAATCATTCTTTGATTGACATGAAACTTTATAATTTCCTTTAAGAATTCTCTTAAATATTCATTGGTGGAAACAAAATTTTATAAAGAAAAGCGGTTTTCCAGATGAGAATGGTTAAAATTATAATTTAATTTCAAGCACTGCGATTATATCTTTTACTCTATCGATTTGAAATTTGGATATGCTATAGGTATTCATATTCTACCTGCCCTGGCTACTTTTATTTTTCGAAAATCATGTTAGTTTTCCCAATATTTATTGTTCACACCCAGTTATCTTTTCTTATTCCAGTTTACCTGTGTTTGAACAATGAAAATTTGAAAAATTAAAATAATTAAGTAATCAAGGCAGGTAGAATATGATTACCGATAACATATCCAAATTTCAAATCGATAGAGTAAAGGATATAATCGCTGTGCTTTAAATTCAATTGTAACTTTAATCATTTTTATCTGGAAAATCGCTTTTCTTTATAAATTCTTTTTCCGCTAATGAATATTTAAGAGGAATCTTAAGAAATTATAAAGTTTAACGCCAATCAAAGAATGATTTTTAGCCAATCAAAAAGGTATGTAGAACAGTCTTAAGTTAAGGTCATAAATTTTGTTATTTGTATGTTAATAAATCTTTTTAATATCGTTAGTAATTATAAGTAAAAATATCAACGACGTGCAGTATCTAAGAAGCGTTTAGGTGAAAGAATTATTGTTAGTAAGTATATATTTAATTTTTAAACACAGAAAAAATTAGTTATTCAAATTAAAGGTAGAGGGTTATTCCAAAAAAATAAAAATAAATAACTATAGGCAACTACTTATTTCCAAAAAAAAAAAAAAAAAAATGAAAAAAATAATAATAAAATTAATAAATAAACAACTTGCAAATTATTTTATATTTTTGAAAGTTATTAAAGTTTTTCAAAGTAAAAAAAAATAAACACACTACTTAATATTTAATATAAAACACAAATAAAATATTTTCGAAAGTTTTATCTGGATATTTTCTGATACAAAACCTGCAACATATGTTTGGAAAACAAAATATTTTTGATTGCATTTTAATCAATCCATTTGGAATTGTTTCATAATAAAAACAAAATTTGTTTGTGCTTTGAAATTATAAATAAAAATTAAAGTCTATTAAAAAAAGTCAGAAAAAAAAACTAATCCAAAAAACATACTCAAATCTAATTTTCAAAATTAAAACATTCCATATACAGAATAATTGTTTTTAATTATTTTTAAATAAATTTTCGTTTTAAAAAAATAACCTAAGTTATATATAATTGATATATGGTTGTTGATTTTTGATCGCATTACCTTAAATCCAAAAGCGATGAGCTTCAATACCGTTTCCAATAGAAAAAGAAATGTAAAAACAATGTTCATGGCTGCTAAGATGTCCGCTAAGAGTGGAGGCGCATCATGGTACTACAATAATTTTATTTAATTCACAACCAATGCACATACCCCGAAAATAATTGTTAACATTTTTTATTTAACAGAAAAAAAAATACCCACCTTAGTGAAAAACATTTTTATAAAAAATACAATATTTTTAAACAAAAAAAATAAATGATTTTTGTTCTTTTTTTTAAATTTTAATAAACCATTTATTTTTTATTTTATTTTTTTATGAAAATTTAATTTAAAATTATAGTTAATTAAAAAAAATATATTTTTATAATTTGATCGCACTTTTAATATTAACTATAGTTTTATTTAAAATTTTCTTTTTTAAAATTTTTTGTATTTTGTGTACCTATACTGAATTGAAAGAGTATTTTTTGTCCATTGAGTGAGCTTCTCACAATTTTAAATCCAAAATGAAAGATATTTGTAAAAACTTGTTTTGTGTAATTTTGTGCATGCCTAACAATAATATTTGAAACATTTCGAAATAAAATCAATACGTTAGATATAATTTATTGTGCAAAATTTGTAACAGTGCCAAACAATTATTTGTATCACGGATATATAACAAGCAAAGTTCACATTCATATTATTTTTAATTACAGCATTACTTTGGTGTGCAACGAGCAAGCAAAATTTACAATATGCAAAAGGTTTCATGCGTTTTTTGTGCAAAGCATAGTTATACAAAGATTCTAAAAATGCAAAAAAAAGTCTCAAAAATGCAACAATTTTTAGGCATACACATGCAATTTCAACAAGCCATGCATTCGTTCCACGTTTAAATATATAAACAAAAGTAAATTAAGGGGATTTAAGGATATTAATGCTATTATTATAATTATTAATTTTTTTTTTTTTGAATTAGGGATTTGAAGATTTTCAGGAGTTTTGTTATTTATTGGAATTGAAAATAAATAATTTAAAAACAATTTAAAAAACGTTGACGTAATTATAAATCCTTTTTTTTTTTTAGTTTGTCGAGAAATAAATAAAATTTTGTTTATGTAAAATCGAATTTTAAGTTTGTGATATCAAATTCAATTTAATGAATATTTTTTTAAATATTTAATCTGGCTTTTATATTTTGTAAAGCTAATGTGGCATAATTGAAGCGATGAAACAGTTTGTTGATATTAACAACATTAGAGGCTTGAAAAATTTTTTACAGTTGAAACTTCATCACAAGAATGAAAATTCTTTTAAAGGTTAAATTGAAATGTGAATATCAAATTAAAAGAAGCTTTTCACTGAAGTATTTTCATTTAAAAATATATTTTTTTGAAATGCTACTTCATCTTCTCCAATTTTGGATATTATATTAGATGTATATTTGGAAATAACCGAAAGCTTCGCTATTCAAAGAGTGGTTCAAGTTCAAACAGAATCTACAAATAGGGAATATTCATGAAATTTAAATTTGGTTCAAATATTTTTCTCCCGTAAGAAAATTTTTTTTGGCTGGACATTCAACTCTACCATTATTTTAGTACTTAATATCTTTTTAATTACTTAAAATTAATTAATAAAAGTACAAATTCACTGAGGAAAATTAAAAATTTCTAAAACGGAAATTCAAATTTTTATACGGACGTGACATCATTGTACTGGCTTGTCGAATTTGTTGACATACTGTATGGTATTAATTACTTACATTTTATATGGTATTACATTGATTTATATTCTTCTCCGGCTTTGTAAATTCTGTGTGGTAAATTCATTTTTTTAAAGTGAAAATTATACATTGAATTGTCACCAATTGACAGATCACGTACTTCAACAGAGAGCACCAAAAGACTGCGTTTAAATATTTCAAAATTATACTGTATTTTAAATATTTTTTACACTTAATTACAGCATTTTTAAACAGTATTCATATTTTTTACTTTGTTATAACGGTGTAAACAATGAATTAAAAATATATAAAAAAAAACATGAATATTCCCTATGGTTTGCTATTTTCGGGATTATAAGTTATGTCCTTTTGGGTCAAAGTAGATCTCATCCATGAGTGATGATTCGAATATATTTCATTTATTATTCGCCAATCTTTTTTATAATTTTAATATAGTTTCGAGTAAAGGTATCAAAAATATTATTAAAAAAAACTATATATAGACAAAAAAAATATTCATTAAATTTTTGTATGAAAAAAAAAAAAAATTGTTATGCTATCTCTTGAAAATTTCTTTCGAGTACAAAATTTAATGTTTTTAAAATGTACCATAATATAAAATAATAACTTAAAATTAAATAAAAAAAAGAATAGTAAAATGATTTTTGTTAATTTTCAGTTTAGTCGCTTTTATTCAAATAACTAAGCTCATACAACAATACGCCATCAAAAATGTATTTAAGAAGTATAATTTATTAAACTTTTATCTAGATATGAGATTTTTTTAAATTGAAAAGCAATCATCGTGAGTAGCTAAATCTCACAATAAATACTTGAATAACCAAGGAAAAAAGGAATATCCAGTGAATATTTGTAACAAATTATTTCATTTCAAACTTTAATGAGTTAATTAAAGTTATACCACTAGTTTAATTTACATCTAGGCATAAATATCACGAGTATGACAGACTACATGCGTTAAGCAATGCATCTAAGTGAGAGGTATTATATACATGTGTTGAAGCTTCAATATGCGTTGAGATAGTTGTAAGACGCTTGGAGACTGGGAGTTTCTTAGTTGAATAGAGGAACTACAAGAGATAACCCACGATACAAGTCACTTTTGCAATTTCATATAACATCTATAATACCTCTTACTTGGATGCATTTCTTAACCCATGTACTCTGTCGTACTTGTAATATTTATATGCCTAGATGTAAATCGAACATTCTGTATACTTTTTTGAGTTAATTCCTCATTCCATTTTTTGAAGTGTTATACTAAGTATATTGTACAGGATGTCCCAAAAGTAGGAAAACCCTTGAAGATCTCACAGAATCAGTGGGAAAAAAGAATTGCCAGGATTGCCCATCTTCTCTTAAAAGTTTCCTGTGACATAAGATCATTTACCTTGGAATGCCCTTTAAGGTCATGGTCAAAGTCATATTTTGACGGAAAATATTTGGAATAAACTATAAGGGTTCCCATTTGAAAAGTCGATTTATGAATCTGAAATAAAAAGTGGGAGTTAAAATTTGAAAAATCGATTTTTTGTTCGCTGTAGCTTTGAGGTTATGTTCAAGGTCAAATCCAAGGTCACAACTGGATTACACAAAAAATATGTCAAATATGGTAAATTCATTTTTCTCATTTTTCTCCCGCTGACTCTGCGAGATCTTCAGGAGTTTCCACACTTTTAAGAAACTATGTATTATCTTCGTACAAACTATTTATAAACTAGTTATACACTAGGTAGGTACGTTATGATTTCAATTCTGGCCAAAATTAAAAGTTTGGTTTAAATAAATACCATGAAGTATTGTTGTAGCTATAAATTATTTGAATAAAAATTATCAAAGTTAAATACAGAAATAGTGAACTACTTCTAGAAATCCTTTTTATCTTTAAAAAATCTAAATTTTAAAACGCTGGCGAAAAATAACAGTACGTTAGAAATTATTAAGATTTAGTATTTAAGTAACGGGGCAAATATAAGTCCAGAAACGGGGGTTTGGAGCCTATATAAATCATTGTACAAAGAAGAAGGTATATTAATGTTAGATGGCAATGAAAATATTCGATACAGCGATTTCTTTAATTACTTCCATATTTAAGGCCAGACACTTTTTTTGTAGCAGAAATTTTTTTTGTACTGGTAAAATATGGTGGAAGCAATGGAGAGTACTTACTTTTTAACCTTTGAACCAAAAAAGGGGTGTAAAAAGTTTGAACGCTATGTGTGTGTATCCGTCTGTCTGTATATGGCATCGTAGCGCCTAAATGGGTGAAGCGTTTTTTATTTTTTTGGCTTCGTTTGAAAGGTAATGTAATGGAGAGTGTTGATACCTATTCAGTGCGAGTTTAGGGTTCCGTACCCGGAAACACGGAACAATAGGCCATGATCCTCAAAATCGGTTCGGTTTGGAGAAGTCTCTAAGCAAAAAAAGTAATTTAATGGAAAGTGGTCTTAGATATGTTTCAAGTGCGAGTTTAGGATTCAATACCCCAAAAATTTGTCGAGGGTTTTTTAAAATTTGTAAATTTCACTTGTCAATACATTGTGTTGACTATTTAAAGAAGCATGTTATTTAGCGATCAAATATATCGATACAAATTGGAAACTTGGAGTATGTCATAATAATGTATAATCTCTTAAGCCGTTTCGATACTAAAACGAAAATGTTACCAAAAAACTAAAACTTTGTGTGTCAATTAATGATAATTTAAAACACCTTCCGTATGAATTTCAATTAATTCTTTGTACGGTTTACGATAAATTAATTATTAAAAACATCCCTTTTTACATGGTGGTATATGAAGAAGTCGTAATAAATGTTGGTTTTTTAGTCAATAAGTGCTTTTAAAAATGTTACCATTTACATCAAAACTTTTATCAATATTCCTCAAGTTTTAAGCTTTATAATTATACCAAAATTTAGAGCTATGGATGAAAATGAAAGACTTTTTTTTGATAAAAAGACTGACTTTGATAGTTAATTTCTCATAAAGCGTACAGAGAATTGATATAAATTTTTCACAAAAGACATTATAATAGAATGATTAATTGATAAATAAAATAAAATTTTTGGTATCATTTTCATTTTTATGGTATCGAAATACCTTAATACCCTTTTTTAAAACTTCGAGAAACGAAGTGTTGAAATGCGGGAAAGAAATTGATAGTTCGGGAATGCATTTTACAAGGGTCCATTTTGTTTATACTTTTTATTAGTCCTGATTATAGAATTTTTCTGCTTGCAGATACAATAAGTCAATTATTAAAACTGCAAATTGTAAAATACCGTACCTTGCCAAAAGTAAAGGCAAATAATTTTATTAACCTTTATTGATAAAATTCATTAAAACTGTATATAACTTTGATTTGGATTGAAGTTTTTTTTCGTTTTGTTGTAAATAATGAAAGTTTAAAAGTAAATGAAATGATAAAATGAGATTTGTTTGTGATTGATCTTACCTTAACTCCGAACGCAATGATCTTCATGATGCATTCGACGGTGAACATGCCGGTGAAACCCATGTTGAGGTAATGCAGTGAGTGCTTGTACGTTTGACTTTGCTTGTGGTACTGTTAAATACATTATAAACTCACATTCTCATCCTTTCGTACCAAACACAAATTATTATGGACATTTTTTTATAAAAAAAGGGCAAAAAACTGTATAAAGTTCATAAAAGCTCAAACTTATCTAAATTTTTTATGTTAAAACACTATGTTTTGAGTTACAAATACGAAAGAGTAAATTCTTATTTGTTATTGAGTTCTTTGCCAATCTCAAAGTTTAAAATGGTAACAGAGAGAAGAAATAGTGTATCTAGACAAAACCTTACGTCTTACGTGCCGTCTGCGCACGTTTAATCTATTCGGGAATCTAATAAGGGTGTGTTTTTGAGACTCATTATTATTTTGGGTTTTAGAACAAAATATTAATTTAAGACAGTATTAACCTCCAGGAAGTCGCGCTATTGTCGAATCAACCGCCCTAGATGTATTTTCTATTAAAAATTATTTCTCACGCGTTTTTTTACTCCTTCCTGTAGTAAAAAATCCATATTCCATCTCTCAAAGAGCTTTTTGTATCGTGTATTACGCTTTTTTTGGTGAAAAAGTGTAATCGTCGAATTACACGACGCGTATCCGATATGGAATAAAAAAGTGATTTAAGATCTTCTTAAAGTAGTTTTTTTATTGCCAAGCCAAGAAGACATTTAATATTTTCTGAAACATTGGCATTGTAATCATACAGCGTTCATAAAATATAGAGGTATGCAATGTTTGAAATTTAATATCCGTATACCGCAACTTAAACTGAAAATAAAACTAATTATTTTCATTTTCATTAGCTTGACGCAGCGTAGCTTTAATACTAATTCCCTTCCCCTCCTGAACGGACTGCGTGGTTTATGGATATTTACTTAGAAGTTTTTAACTTTAAAAATGGTAGTCGCTTCTACCAGACTTTTACCTAATATTTAACTTCCCAATATATGTGTATGCAGTCAAAGTTGACAGAGAAATATTTGAGTTAGAAGAAAAATAATTGGTAAAAAAACAATTATAAACGAAAACACGTATATAAAAAATTTTTTATGAAAAATTGTCCATTATAATTTTTTATCATATATTTCATAATTTGATATTTAATTATATTTCATAATATACTAATAAATCATTGCAAATTAAGCTAATAACTTTCTCTCTCATCTTAACTTCATTTATTAAAATAAAAATATAATTGTAGCTTATTAGTTCAAAATTATTAATTTGTCAAATGTTAATAACAATAATTAGATTAATGGAATGGTAACGGTTATACTTTTACAGTGATTTATAGCGGTTCATATTTTATGTTAATTATTTCTAGTGAAAATGTTTTGGCTACTATTTGCTCTGGATAAATCATATATCGGTACTGTTCTCGTTTTTATTTAAACCAAATTTTTTGTCATTTTCCACTGGCTAAGCGAGTTACAATAATGAAAGAGTAGCCATGTTATTTGTGAAGTGTTATTTTACGTTATATAACAAAGTAATTTTTTTTTTTACCTGAAACCTCATCCCTTGAAACTAGGTCAAATTACAAAATGTCTTGAATAAAAACCCCTTTTTATCAAAATTATTACACCCCTTCTTATTTCGACTTCAGCCAATTTGTAGGCATGACTTTAAATGTAAAAAAGCAATGCTAAATATAAGCATCGTTGCTCTGAATATTTTATTAAATTGGTCTACTAATGATAATAATGAAATTAATATAAAAATCCGAGAGCCAGCAACAATTGGCCATGGTGTTGTTATCATCAAACTTCGTGGGAATCAGCTGGCTCAATAGCGGCAGAAATTAAAAAATAAATGAAATTTAATGGAGTTACTTCGATTCAAAATTGATCCATAGTTTAAGTATGCCATATAGTATAAAAAAATAAGGGTCAAGTGACTATAACGGGGTGGATTTATGTCAGTCGTTTACGTTAATTTTCAAAAAAATTTTAGTTTACTGATTTCACTCATGTTGAAAATTTGGCTGTAAAATAGCTTTAAAATGAACCAAGTTGAAATAATGCCAGTAAAACCGTTACCAGATTAGTAGAAGTTTATTGAAAAATTAAAATTGGATTATTTCATAAACAGAAATTACTAGAAATTACGGATCAAAATAGTGAATTTATGAATAGATTAAGCAATTTTGAAATGTAACTAAATACTTAGAAAATGTTTTAATTTTATGTAATAATCCAATTTATTATTTAAAATTATATTAATTCAGATAAAATGTATTCTTTTATTGAAAAAATCTATAACCCCTCACGGCTTGAATTATAATAAAAAAAAGGTCAGAGAGGCGTGCGGAGGTTATGTACGTTACGGTATGTACCCACATATACAAAAATTGAGTATGTTACTTTCATAGCATCAAATGCCAGTGCAAAAAATTATTATCAAAAGTGGCTGTATTTCTCACAGATTTGACTTAAGGTAGTAGTATCGGTAATAGACTTTGCATTCAGAATTTAATGAGATTAGGTATAGTTGTCCATTATTATATCATAATTAACCAGTTAAATTTTTAGGGACCTTTCTGAGAACTAAAAATCTGAACGTCTAGTTTTGTGAAATAAAATAAAATCTGTGATTTCCCATAAGGATCAATGTTAAAATATCTTTTTTTCAGTTCTCTGAAGGCCCTTAAAAATTTAACTGGTTAATTATGATATAATAATGGACCTATATGGCAAGTTTCTTTAAATTTTGAAAGTCTATTACCGATAGTACTACCTTAAAGATGCTTTTATGAAAATTTTGAAACTGCGTATCTTGCGGGATTTACAGACTGTGAAATATGTGACAAAACTTTTTTTTTTTTTATAATGTATAGTCGGGAAATGGTTTTCTAGTTTATTTCACTGAACCGTATAACATAACTTTTAGCTCTGCTAAATTATGGCTATTATGTTTCTTAACACAAAAGAATACATTTTATCAAACAAAATAAGTAAGGAATATAAGTCCTTAAAAATCCATTAAAAAAGATTTTTTTATGGATTTATACTATTACCAACTTAAAATATTATTTATGATTTTATCTGAAGGATTTTAATTTTTTTAAAAGGAAATTTAAAAAGAAAATATATATTATTAATAAAAGAAAAATTAAATAAAAAATATAAATTGGGACAAATTATAATTCATTGAAATTTTCTTATACTTTTAAGTTTTCATTAAAAAAAAAAAAGAAAAATCATGCTAAAAATTATCTTCGCGTCCAAAATAAAAACAAATTAATGCAAATTAAATAAAAACGCTGCAAAATTAAATCGTATAAAAATCGATTATTAAAAATAAATAAATAGGAGACAAGCAGGAAAAAATTAAACTTCATATTTTCATCAACTCTTTAAATGCGACATAAAAATTCAAATATTTCATATTAAGTGCAACAGAGATTTTACGAAATCTTTTTATAAAAAAATAAATAAATAAATAAATAAAATTTTTTTGGATGCCATTTCATTCAATTTGATAGAAAATTGATAAAAAGTAAAAATGTTTTGTTAAAGAAAATATTACATGCGTTGAACATTCCATGTCAGTTTGTTTTTAGGAATAGGCGAATTTCTTATAGTTCATTATTACAAACAGATATTATAAGAAAATTTTTCTTGTTTGCCAATATCTTGGAAATAGAAACAATTTTATTTTGGAACAAACAAGAAAATAGTGAAAAAGTATCTTTGAAATAATAATATACTTCTAAGAATATCTAAAAATATTTCATTTTTACGAATATTTTATTATTAAAGTTGCTAAAGTGAGTTCTACAAAATTTTCAGAACGAATGTGGTGAATGTTTTTTTCTTTTTAAACATTTGGAGAAGTTTTCGAAATCTACGAAGCCCTAAATTTTGCAAACCTTTTATTTTAGATCGTTAGTACGGAAGCCTGAATGGGTCACAATCAATTTATGAGAAAGTGTCGCTACACTGGCTTATTTTTTAAATGTGTACTACCCACAAGTATAAAATCAACTTTTAAAAAGCCATTAGTACACTTTCAAAAAGTTCATTTGTGACTTGTGGTATTATGGAAACGAACCTTCTTGAAGATGTCGGTATTTTGTTATTTTGCAGGTTTCTAATTATAACGTCATAATAAACATTTAATAATACTTTTAAATGTTAGAAATTAGAAATGTGCAGATGCAATAGAAAAAAATCAGCAATTAAAGCATTATATTTTTTAAATAATACTAAAGAAAATTTTGAACTAACTACATAAGACAAATTATAAACATTATCATATTATTATTAAATAATATAATAATCATCACCGACTGGCATATTCAAAAAGGTTCGTTTCCATAATACCACAAGTCACAAGTGCACTTGTTGAAAGTGAACTAGTGGCTTTTTAAAAGTTGGTTTTATACTTGTGGGTAGTATTTATATTAAAAAAAGCTAGTGTAGTGCCACTTTTTCATAAATTGATTGTGAACCATTCAGGCTTCCGTACGTTGGTGATATATAGTATTCGAATTTCTAATTTTGATATTAGATATCTCAAAAAGTTGATTTTGTTTAATTGAAAATAGTACAGTTGTTTCGAGAAACCAAATAACCAATACGATGCAAATTTTGCAAATATTATTTATTTCTTAAACTTTGACATTGCGAATAGTACTACAATAAGAAAATTCTTTCTGACTTCGTGTGTGAAAATTAGTTATAAATGATAAAGAGTGCTAATTTTGGATCGAAATTTGTTGTATTTTATTTTTTTACAAGAAACAAAATTTCTAAAATATCAAAATACCACTTGTTAAGATTATCAATGGTCATTCGAACAAAATATGTTTTCCTTTTTGTGGTTTCCAATGGATACAATAGAAAAAGATACGTATTACAATTAGGAACATACTTTTCGTTTATTTAAAAAATCTCTCTAAATGTTTCAAAAGAATATTATTCACCAATTTTTAAAAGTTTAATACCAACATTTTTCTAAATTTTCTATTCTAAGTGTAAAAATTAGATAAGTAAATTAACATTTATGTATTTCAAAGATTTTCTTTCACAACTCATGCAGATTTTTTATTACAAAAATGATAATTCAGAGGAGTATTGTTTCAAAAAATAACAAGGTTTCAAAAACAAAAATCATAAAAGCAACCATCCATTTTTCAAACACGTAAAGAAAAAATAATAATAAACGTTTGACAAATAAGTTTTCTTTCAAAAGCTATCATATGAAGTATAGTTTAGTAATTTTTTATTTTCAAACATAGAAAAAAAGGTGAAAATATATTAAAGAAGATAAGAGAGACAGTATTAAAAGAAAAAAGAAAGTGCATTTTATAATAAATCTATTTAAAAATAAAATAAAAAAGTTCAAATCGATGCAATTGCAAAAAAGTTCAATTTATATTTGAAGAAAAGCTTTTATTCAATAAAAAGCTGAAGAAAATAAAAATAAAAATATTTAATATTATTTGAAAATAATATTTTTTTACATAACACTTAAACATTTATGTCGAAATTTGCATTAATTGTGTCGTGAATAAGTGTGTTCTACAATTGGTTAATATTTTTTTAAGAATAATTATTTTGGTTAATTTTTTGATTCTTTATGTTAATTATTCTTAAAAAGTTTTGAGCAATTTTTGTGTATTTAATTTTGATTAGAAGAAAATAAAAATAGATAAAAAATGTTTGTAAAATCATAAATAAAATTAAATAAATTAAAACATTTAAATGCAATTTTAAAAAATGAGAAGCAACACATTCAACATTTAAGGAATTTAGTTGCATTTTGTATTTTGTGTATTAATGTTTTATTTTTTGTTTTTAATTAATTAGTTAACGTAATTAGTATTTTTATTAAAACTTAATTAATACACTATTGTAATGTTTTAAATACTATTTACGACTAATTTTTTTATATGACTTTATTATAATTTTGAATAGTTTTTTAAAACAATATTTTTATTTATAATTATAACATTAACTGATTTCCAATTATCGTTAAAAATGATCGTACCCTAATCGTACCACTTCTAGATTTCACACTATTCAATCTTTTTCGGTACTGGTAATACTTTAATATGCATATATCATTTACAAATTTGACTGATAATTTTTAACAAATGTCTTTTACAATTCGGATAATATTGAAAGAGAAAGTGTCATTGTCTAAATTAATATTAAAAAAGTTATTTACCAATTATGGATCTGAGCCCTAATTTGGATGCTACAGGTATGACAAAAATTAGGGCTCAGATCCAAAATTGGTAAATAACTTTTTCCTTCGTCTTTTTGAGCTTATTCTGTAGGCCAACGATCTGCAGTCAATAGGAGAACACTGTATATATTGTTTAGCTTAAATTTTCGAGACTCAACTCTCCCCTGTAAATTGTCATAAATAATCGAGAATTTCGGTATTAAAATATTTGCGATAATCATAAAAGATGTTTAAAAATTAAAACTATCTCGTTAGAAAGTTTACACTGTTTAGAATTAGCAAACGAAAAGATGGCATATGTATGTAATAATTAAAATATGAAACGTACAAAGATTTACTATTAAGGGGAAGTGCTACATAATGATCCCACAGGGTAAAATGATCCCTCGTTGTTTTAAGTGAACCATTATTAATGGCATGGGCGAGTTATTTTAAGTCAAAGTCACCATTGTTATAACTTTATTAGGTGCTATAAACTTTATAGTATGTCCCTTTATCCAAGACCGCATTGCTCATACAGGAAGAAGCGAGACGAGTATACGACTCGTCTACCTACCTCAGTTTCTCTTATAGTAATGAGGTAGGAAAAAAATGTTATCTCTCTGTCTTCTCGTATTTTTGGTTTTCACTGGTTAGGTTGTCACTGCCTTACTCGTATTTTAGATACAGAAGTATGAGTGTCTTCTCTAAGCCATGTTTGCCCATGCACGCATTAAAGGCCTCTAGTATATTTATCCATAGATGGCTTCCGCGTGATCAAATTAATCGCTCAACAAAAACTGATGGCGATGTATCAGCAATTTTGTGTTTAGTAGCAAAAATAATAATTTTACTTCTTATATGATCTATGGTAAGACAAATAACAACGTAAAATTGTTATACTCTTGGCTTCTGTTGACTTTTCATAATTTTATAGAACATTTTGATTGGCGTATAATAAATTTGAACAAATCAAAAGAAATTGGCATGCTAATATTGCAACACTTGAATAAAGAAACCAAAAATATTTTGACGTTATCCCGATTAGTTTGGTTATAAATTACATTTTTACTTGGTGGGATCATTATAGAACACTGCCCCCCTGCAACGATTCAATATATAATGCATTCTTGAACTAATTTAGTTACTTTCGCTATTATTAGGTGATGATGATAATATCGTTGAAAAATTTGGAAAAAAACTACATTTGCGTTTCTTGTTGCCCAAAAATCGTTTAGTTAAACTTTCTTGTTTTCATAAAAGTGTAAAAATGTCAATCAGCTAATGTTATAATTTTTAAATTGAAACTTGTGATTTAAAATAATTGAGCATAATTATTTCGAAATAAATTAAACAACTTTGAAAATAAGATTAAATTTTGATTGTTTTAAATATTGAAAATCACAAGCTTGGTAAAATTTTGTTTCAATTAATGCGAACGTGTTTTTAAGTCAATGAATATTTGAAAAAAAAAAATTCCAATTTAATATAACAAATTTTTGTATTTGGGTCAAATATTCGTTGAATCAAATTGTTCGAGCAAACGTATTTTTTGTCTTATTAATATCGAATAATTCGATGATTATAAAAAAAAATGAAAAGAGAACATACCTTCATCATAAGAAGAAGTGTATTGAATACAATTAACATCATTATAAAGTATTCAAAAGGTGTTGATACCACTATCCTCCAAATTTTATATTTGAAACTGTTGCGTTTATTAGGCATATACCTTTCTAAAGGTCGTGCTTGTATCGTAAAATCAATACAAGATTTCTATAAAATAAGATAAAATGTTTTTTATTTTTTAAGATAGCAAACAAGTAAAATTTGAAAAATTAAAAAAATCTCCGACTACTCCAGTAAGCGAGGATTAAACCTCTAAATTCTTTACTATAGCTCCGTTTGACTTGAAAATTTGACGGTAAGTAGAAAAGACCTCAAAAAAAAAGGTGTCGAGTTGTGGCTTCTCCAAAGGCATTGTAATTACCCTTTCTAAGGGATGGAAATATATAGTGTGTCCCCGGATAGAGGTAACTATACTTGTAAATTTCCTTATTTTGCATTTTAAGAAAAAAAGTCATTTTTTATAAGAAGTTTTGCTTATTCTGAAAAGTATGTAGGTATATTTAAAACTTCTTAATAATGCACAGGGTAGCCAAAAATTTGGAATCACTATTTTTATTTTTGGTAAACTACCCTTCTTTTTTATAAGTTGGCGAAATGTTACTAAGAAAAGTTACTTGCAATTAACAATTATGACTCTTTACAAATTATTATAAATACCTGATTTTTATCGATTTCACCATCTTGAAGTTCAGCTTCACCCTGCTCTTGGAATGTAATAATAATCAAGGCCACGAAGATGTTTACAAAGAAGAATGGGAACACTACAAAGTAAACAATATAGAATATGGACATTTCTATCCTAAAATTTTGGATGGGACCTCTGTTTTCATACGTTGCAGCCATTGAATTTTGCAGTACTCTAAAAAATTCATGAACGAAATTAAATTAAATAATTTGTTTCTCTCAGTCTTTTATAAAGGGTGTTTCAAAATTGCACGGCATTGTTTTAGATGTGCTCAAAATGAACAAAAAAAAGTTTATGTAAAGCTCAAATAATTTTTGCGTAACAATACAATATTCAAAGTATTTCGCACGACGAATCTATCCTACTTTGATAATTTATGGCAACTCTAAAAGTTCTTTATAAAACACTAGCTGACCCTGTGACCTTCCCGCAATTTTGAAACGCTCTGTATAATAGAAATACATACTGAGGCCATCCTTCTCCTGTTTGTACAGCAAATAAAGTGAGCATAGCCGCCATCACATTATCATAGTGAAAGCATCTCTTATCCCATATCCGAGCCTCCGCTCTTGGTAACAGGCTATCTGTGTCAAAAACAAAGTATTGTCCCCTAGAAAATATAAAAATTAAAATAATTAATTGTCTTCAAAAAGTTTCCAATCAAATGGAATTGAGATAAAGCTTTTTATAGTTTCGGAAATTAGTAATTTTTGTGTTGAGAAGATAGTTTTGGAGTTGAGCTGTTTTGATAGTGAACAAAATAAATGCCTATATGATTATGCTGATTAGATTCACTTCATTGCAAGAAATACGAATTCCCAGATCAAACTAAGTATATCTAAAAGTCTAAATGTACACAAAGAAGGTAAGCCTTTGAGAAAGTAAACAAGATATTTTGGTAAAAAATGAAATGATCGTAATAATCACTAGGCAGCAGTTAGTAGGTAATAGTTAACGCAATGCGCTTATATAAGTTAAATTAGGAAAGAAATATCCGAAATGCAGCTATCTTTAAATAAACTCTAGAAAATTTTGCCAACTCTCGCATTACATGAGTTTCTTGTATCTTTATAAGCTAGAATGAATTCATTGATAGTGAAAAAGGATATTTATACCGAAATTTGAAAATCGAAAAACTGGAAAAGGAGGTTACGTGCAACGGCGCCAAAAGAAACTATTGAGAGCATCAGAAGCCACCGTCACGTAGTTTTGGGGCAAGCTCAGATAAATTTTCAATTCACTACATCAATTTGAGGAAGCTTTGATTTTTTGACTTAAAATAGTAGAAAACAAGGCCATGTTAAAATTTTTTGGGGTGAAATGACCCATCAGGAATCATGTTGATGCTCCTATATGTAAAAATAAGCTTAAGCACCATGGTGTCAGTTTGCGTGGTACAGGTGAGAATATGAACGTCACACCCCTTGGTGCCCCCCCCTGCACCAACAAATATGTACGGCGTTGCTGGATGCTACTAACTCATAAGTATTCGAAGGGTATTGCATAAATTCCATATAGAAATAAACCACGTACGGCTTCGGAAATTGACGGGAGATGAAAAAATTTGTTTAATTTCCGTTCCGAAGTTAACCGGATTTGTTTCTGTACGGCATTTATATAATTCGCTTCGATGCAGAGTTAGTATCCAACAACGGGTGTGACATTCATATTCTCACCTGTACTCACCCTGTACCATGCAAAACTGACGCCATGGTGCTTAAAAATTATCTTTAAATATAGGAGCATCTTTTTCAACATGATTCTTCGTGAGCCATTTCACCCCCTGAAAAATTTTAACATGGGCTTGTAGTTCTATTATATGAGAGTGGCTGGGAGGTTGATATTCCTAAAAGGCGCTTTCTTGGTACTAACTTAACTTACATACAGATTCCCAACACTCCAGTTCAATTTGGAGAGGCTTTGTAGTAGTGTAAAGCCTTAAAAACTGAAAAAATTCTTGATATATCAACATAATAAAGGGGGAGCGGGATTAGGAAGTTGACCACTAAAATACATTTCCATGAACTTTAAAAAGATATTTAGAAAAACAAACTTGAAAAATATATTCGAAAGGAGATACTTACTGACATTCAAGTTTAGTTTGTTTACTTAAATCAGTACAAAAGAAGAATTTGCCGTTAAACAATTGCACAGCAATGACGGCAAAAATAAATTGAAAAAGTATATACACTATAAGAATGTTTATCACATTTTTTAAAGAGTTCACAACACAGTCAAACACTGCTTTTAATTTGGGTACACGTTTTATTGTTTTTAATGGTCTAAGCACTCTTAACACTCGTAATGATTTTATCGTTGATAAATTTTGTCCAGCTTTACTGTACCCTGGACCCCTATAAAAATATTAAAAACAAACAAATTTAGTACAAAATTTATTTTTTTCATCCTGTTAGTTTTGCTTCCAAATCTCATTTTTGTAAGAAGTACTAGTAAAAAGTATTGTAATCAAGTTAGGGGAAAAAATTCACGGTAATATTACTGACGTAAATGGTCAAATATCACGACAATCTGATTCAATCTTATCGAGAGGTTGGTGGGAGCCAAAAAATACCATCTATATATATAGTGAACCTTTTTAATCTATTGTGGCTAAAGCAAGCTGTTGTTTAGTACCTAACCAATAAAAAATAACATAAACCAAAGTCACAGAGTTTGATGGAGGATATCATGTTCTGACATCAGATTGGGTCTAGTTATTTGCGTTTTTAATAGTCAATTTAGCGCCTTAAAGGTAAAACATAGAATAATAATTTAAATTAGAAATTGATCCTCATAGAAAAACTTACATATATTATTCAAAACATTTTTTTCGAAAATCGTTAAAAAGATGTCCTTATTGCATTTAATCGAAAGAACACACGCTAGCTACTGAAAAATAATCTAGCCAAAAGTTGTCAAAAGACGACATTCTAAATCTAGTGTATTTTCTTTCGATTAAATGCAATAATTACACATTTTTAAAATCCATTGTCTCCGAAAGTTAACGATCTTTGAAACAAATTTGAATAAAAAATACTAGTATTTTTATAAGGATCAACTTTCTAATTTAAACAGTTATTCTATCTTTTTCTTTTAGGATTTAAGTTGTTTATTAAAGCAACCTGGAGAACTAGGTCCAATCTGATGTCCCCCATCAAATTCTACAATTTTTTGTTTTGTTTACTAGTCATTTTTGATTGGTTAACTACAAAACGAGCTATTAGGTTTTATATATTCCACGAAAAATTAATGGTAGAGGTTTTTTATGATTTTGGAGGTTTACCGTGCGTTTTTTCCGAAACTACAAAATATAGAACATTGTTAATGCTTCGAGTTGTTGACATATGGCACCGGATTTCATTACAATCGAAACTTTTTTTTACTGATAAATGGAAAAGTACTGTTTTGCCAAAAAAAATTTTCTTCTTTGGTTTTTGGAAACTATTATACAAAATGAGAATTGGAGGTTTTTGTGGTACCTACTATTCTTAGGTTCTATAATTTACTTACATTATATCGAATCCAATCGATACAGCTGCACATATAACGACAACTGCATCCATTATATTCCAAAATTCACGTAAATATGAACCGGGATGTAAAATAATACCCAGATCTAATATTTTTAATATCATTTCTACTGTGAAGACACCTGTGAACGCATAATCGAAGTAGTTGAGGATTACATTACGTTTTGAATTTTCTTCAACTGGATCCTCAGCGGCGAGGGCAATTGAACTCAAACTGATTACTACCATTATAAAAAAATCAAAATATTTTAAATTCACAATCCAATGTGCTGTTCTTCGAATACTAAAAAAACAAAAAAAAAAAAAAAAACAAAATTAATAAAAATCCATTAATTGAAAAGGTAAGTCGGTGTGTATGAGCTATGATAACGTGGAATCACTACAATTCTTGAATATCTCATTTTTTTATTTAATGAATAGATATATCCCTAAATATTATAAATATGAAAATAAGGATGTTTGTTTTTTTGTTACGTTGTCATGTAAAAACTAAGACTAACACATGAGCTATAATTTATAAAAATTTATTACAAAAGAAATAATTATAATTATAAATTAAATTTCAAACATCAAAAATAATTATTCTGTATATTCGGGGGTAATTAATAGCGGGGATAACTGATAGATGGATAGTTGATCGGTTATCGACCGGCGAAGGCGTAAGATCAAATTAAATTGAGAAAAACATCATAATTGAAGGAAATTATTAAGAATAAAAATCGCCATTGAAAAATAGGGGTTGATCGTAGAAGGTTGAAAAAGGGTTGTATGTATTTTCTAATGCTGTATTATTAGAGTTGGATGTGTTAAAAATTAGGGTTGGACTATCCTTAACATTAAGGGGGATGAAAAATAGAGCGGGGGTCTTTACTTTTAAGCCCAGAAAAGGGGGAGGGTATCAAGTTAATGAAAAATAGATTTGTTAAAAAAATAAAGTGTTGAGTCTATATAGATTAGCTAGTACTACCAAACCGCTACAAAAATTAATTTTTGGGGTAGTGTATATGTATAACAAAATAAAAACGTTTTTGATTATAACTTATAAACGGAAACGTTAAAGTTAACGAAAATTCGGAACTTCAAAACTATAACTTTAAAAAAGTGTTAAAGTCAACATGTTGGTCATTGGAATGTATTGTGTAAATGGCAGAACGTTGATATCAGTATGAAAATTGAGAGTTAATTAGAAAATTGAAACTTTCGTGCTGCTAAATAAATGAATGTAATGTAAGATATAAAATGTGAATACACAACTTACGGATTTGTGGATGACAATATGAACATGCTTGTATATGGCAACATTGGTTTAGGTCCCGTAATTTCTTCTTCCTCCTCTTTTTTCTCATCCTTTTTCCTACGTTTTCGTACTGGGGATGGTGGACATACTTCAACACGAGGTGGCGAACCTTCCATTTGTAATGCTTCCATTTCTTTCTCTAATTCTTGTAATTGTTTCTCTTTATCCTCTTCAACTTGTTCCTCTTCGGCGGCAGTTAATTCTTGTGCATTCGCCAAATTATCGACAGCGATAGCCAAGAATACATTTAACAACGTGTAGTTGCCAAATAACATAAGAACAATAAAATATAATGAATAAATCATTCCACCGTCCTTATGTCCACCCTGTGATTCAATTCCTTGATACATTACTTCATTCCAATCTTCACCAGTTAATATCTAAATTTCACAAATTTTAATTAATTTTCGATCTTTTTCTACACCGTTCGTAAAATTATACAAAGTGTTCTTTCAGAAACAATTTACTATATTGCTTTATAAAGATTACATCATTTTTTAGGAGCAGATCTTTGACTAGCCTTGAATGGTCAGATTTTTTTTCTAATATATGAAATCAAATTTTCAGAATTGAAATGGAGTTTTCGAATTTCTAAAAAAGATTCAGGCAGAAACGTTTGTCAATTATTGTCGGCCTTTTTATCGATGGCTAGTTAGATTTGGTAATTTTTATATAATAGCAGGATGGGTTTATTCGTAGCTCCAACAAGGTGTGTCAATTACATAAGTAGATAGTCTAGGGCAGGCTTGGATCTAATTAGAATGAATAAAAAAGATTTTATTATTCTTAAAGGCCTCCAAAAATTGGTCGACTTTTTCGCTAATGTGTGAGAAACCAAGTTTGGTGAAAGTTAGTGATAGTGCTGGTTGCATATAATATGCACTAGAAGAGCTATTTTTGTTTATATTATAATATAAACAAAATCGACTCTGTAGCTATAGCTACAGAGTCGATACACTTACACTGCCAGACAAAATATAACTGTGGTGACTGACTTATAGCATAAACCTGACAGACTGAGTAGGAGAGATGGGTTCGCAGATTTATACGGACCGATCAGTCAATGTATGGGTAACTCTTATAGTCGAGATTGAGGTTTTCATTAAATGATAGATTAAATTTTTATAAAACTTGTCAAACTAAATCTGTATGAAAAAATAATTTAAAAAAAGGAGGTCAATTTGCACCATCAAAGAGAAGGTCTCGAAGAAATACTAAATAAAAAAATGAGCATAAATATGAAATGTTATTTCTAGTTTACAAAAAAGTTTTTTTTTTGGATAAAATACCATTTTTTTGAACAAATAAATCTAATATTTGGATGGAACTTTCAGGAAACTATGCTAAAATAAGGTGTTTAAAATTTTGGAATATATTAATTTATATAAAACATAAAATAAGCTTTTTTTTAGTCTTTAAGTTCTTTTTTTTAGTCTTGCAGTTCCTTAAGGCAGAGGAACGACCGATTTACGCGATTTTAATAATATTTTGGGAACAGAGTTATCATTTACGAATGAACACTTTGTATAGATCTTTTTACTAAATAAATAAAATTACTTACTTGAAAAACAGTAAGCAATGCAATTGGAAATGTATCGAAATTCGTCGGTGGCGTACCTTCGGGTGTATTAAATTGCCCACCAAATAATTGCATACCAAGTAATGCAAATATTAGAATAAACAAGAAGAGTAGAAAAAGTAATGAGATAATTGAGCGCATTGAATTCAATAATGAAATTACAAGATTTCTAAGTGACGACCAATATTTAGTCACTTTAAATATTCGTAAAAGTCTTAATGCTCTCAGCACAGATAGACCAAATGAGCCACCTTTTACAGCGGACCATATTACTTCAAATATTGAACCAGATATTACAACACAATCGAATCGATTAAATGACGATTCAAAATAAATGCGTGGTCCAAGTGCATACAATTTTATGAACATTTCCATCATAAACAAACCAAGGAACGCAAATTCGGCATAAACTGTAAGAAAAATAGATACTTTTTTAGATCATATTATTTAATAATAAAAAGCAACGCTATCATTTAGAGTAGAAAGATTTTAGCATTTTAATCGGAGTTGAATGGAAATTGCTAAATTTTTGTGAACCAAAATGTATTTTTAATTATCAGTTTTTAAAGTCAAATGGAAATTTGGAAGCTTGACGGGTTAATTCTTGCATAGAAAGTGAAAATATTTGGATATAAAATATTTATTTTTTTACGTCAAATTATTTATTTTTTTATTAAAGATATTACCGAATTTAACTCGACGAATTGTTCATTTTTGTAAGTATATTTCAACTAACGGAAAATCGCCTTCGAAATATACATTTCAAAATGAACCATTTCCTTCAGATTCGATTCGGTAGTAAGCCGAAAATGTTCCATTTTATCCGCAAATCGGGAAATGTTTCCTTATCTCATTTATGCTAAAAAGGGCTATTTGGTCTTGTGATGACGTCCATCCTTTGATCCACAGGCTAGCCATGCCTTTAATAGGGGCGAATTGGCACGGGTCTGCGGATCTTTTGAAACGTGCGTTCACTCTTTGAGGGCCTATACCTCATGTAATGTATGTTTTTATTACGCATTTTTACCAAAATTGAGATAAGTAAACATTTACCCACAAATCTCTGGTTAAAATTTTCTGACGTGACTTTACCCGTTTGTTTTTCTCTTTAGTGGAAAAGTTGTCGAGATTTCGAAAAATTTCTTAATAAAACAGTTTATCCACTTGTTCAAAGAATAAGAATTGCATATTTAAATCGGGAGCCCAAGTTATCGAATAATCATTAAAATTTGCTTGTTAATCGTAGAATGATTTTTGACAGCATTAAGATATTTTTATTTTTATTATTTCGAATCAACTTCATGGTCGAATCAAACAAAATTTTTTGTGGTGGTAGCGAGAATTTTGCCTGTGTTAATTTTATTAGGTATACTTACATAAAAAATCTGATAAATACTTTGGTTGATCATAATGTTCTACCGCAACACAGACTGTGTTAAAAAATACCAGAACAATGACAAACCAATAAAACCATTGTGTTTTCACTGTATGCCGAATCCAAAAACGAAATCGTTTTTCAGCTCGCCAAAAGTCTGCACAGGCACCTTTACTTTTTACACGAGACTTTAAGTATGACGCTCTTGAAAAGCCTGTAAAGATAATATAAAAATTAAAACACTAATATTTTATGAATTTTCACGATGCATATTTCAAAATACTATTTTGAATATAAATTTTATAATTTTTTTTCTATTGGGACGTGTTTGTTGATGTATTCATTATACAGGATGATCAAATTAGGCTTCTACATTTTTAATTTAAAATAAAAACAAAACGGTATGATATATCAATACGATAACTGTTTAATTTTAGACACTGGATGATGTAATTTTTGTTTAAAAGTGATTTCATTTTAAGGAGCGCTTTCTAGAACAAAGCTAATTTTTCATCAAGGCTAATTTTTTGTTGTTGCGAAAATATAGTCCATTTGTATTTCCATACCACAAAACTGCAGTAAAGTGTTAGATTTTGTGGATGTAAACATGATTCATTAACAGCATTCTTAACACCAAAGTGGAAATTTTTGCTTATTGGCGAAACAATTTAATTAGAAATACATTTCATTGAGTTTTTCACGAAAAAATGTATCTTTTTAGTCACAAAATGGATACAATCATGTAAGAACATCCATTAAAATTAAGGTATTTTGAAAAAAAAAGAAAATTTGAAATTTTATTTATCAATTAATCATCCTTATATACGTCTTTTGTGAAAAATTCATATCAATTCTCTGTACGGTTTAAGAAAAATTAACTATCAAGGTGTTTTTTCCAAAAAAGGTTTTCTTTTTTATTCACAGATCTTAATTTTGGTATGATTTATAAAGCTTAAAACATAAGAAATATTGATAAAATTTTTCTTTTGTAAATCGTAACACTTTTAAGAGCACTTATTGACTAAAAAATCAACATTTATTACGACTTCTTTAAATACCGCCATGTAAAAAAGGCTATTTTTAATAATTATCGTAAACCGTACAGAGAATCGACTTTAAATTTATACAGAAGGCGTATTAAATACTTATTAATTGATTCACAAAATTTCAGTTTTAGGTAAAGCTTTCGTTTTGGTATCGAAACGCCTTAATAGTTTCGTGCGTGTTTTCTAATATGGAAGAGTACTTTGATCGTATATTTGAAAATAAAAATTGCCTTGTAGTAGTCTAAGAGGCGGTTAATTACATGAAATCAGTTTTTAATAAAAATGCAATGTATAGTTTAATGTATAAAATTAAAAAGAAATCATATTGATATCTTACACCGTTTTGTTTTTATTCAAATTAAAAAATGTATAGCTCATTCTGATCACTCTTTTTCTAAATAAACTACTTTTTGATTGTTTTACCTAAGAAATATATGTTTTTGTTAGTTTGTTAAAGCATCGAGCTTAAGCAATTAGATATTAAGGATTATTTCAATTGGATAATTCCAAATTGAAATGATTATTATTATTAATTTTTTGGTTCTATTTATTAAAAAGCATATGCGTTGAGCCTACAATTTATGTAAATAATGTCAAATACATTTTTAAGATTTTTGGTTTTTTGAGTTTTAAGCGAAAGCTAATTTTATTTAACTTTGTTTGTACTGGCAAAATTGTTTTTGTAATAAAAGTTTTAATAAAGCATTCAAAGATAATATTCTTGTTACATATTTGAATATTGTTAATGAATAAAGTGTGAAAATTGTTTTGTATTTTATGGAACAGTATTAGAAGTTTATTACAGTTAATGCAAGAAAACTAGAAATTGGAGAAACCTTAAAAAATTGGCACAACCTTGGATTTACAATAAATATTCTGTTTGGTACAAAAGTTACCAAACTTGATCCAGCCCTCAAATAGAAGATTTGTGGATTGCTCGGTAATCAATAAGTTCTATAAGGTCTGTACCAAAAATGTTAAGGTTTATCACATTAATTTAATTATTTTTATGTGCAAGAAAATTGTGTTGTGTTTAAAATTTTGTTTTATGTGTTTGTATTATATAAACTTATGAAAAATGAAATTGATGAAGTAATAAAAATAATATACAAATATCAAATATGTAACAAAAATTTATGAAGTATTTATTTCATAATGAAAAATAGGATACTCAAAAGCGAATATTAATTATATCAAGCAAATTTACAAAATTTGTTAATATTTAAAATTACTAATCTTAAAAATTAAATTAAGTATATTTATTAAAAATAATATAGTTATAATTATTAATATATTTGATTACACTACTTATTCAATCAAAATAAATATTATACGCAGGAATAAAATCCATGGAACTGAGACTTTTCGTATTTTTATCCCGGCGACAACGAGGGTTATTTGTTTGACCGGTATATATGTATGTATCATCTGTTCTCCCATAATCTCTAAACTACTTATCATTATTTGATAATCGGAGTATCATTTAAAGTTACTTGATCGTCCGTCAACTGCGTCTTTATCACCAGCTATAGGCTCTGCGACGTTACATTAAATCTAGAGAAATAAAGTCATGTACTCAAAACTTATTTTAATTCAATGATACCGTGCTATGTATCAAATGAAAGGGCGTAATTAGCACTTTTCAAATATATAAATAATATATATATTATAATTGATCAAGAAATTATCAACCCAAAATAATTTTAAGAAAAAAGTTCAAAAAAATAAAACCCCGACGACTTCAAAATCACGCTTTAAAAAGTATAAAAGTATAAAGAAAAGGAAATATTTTCATTTGAAATTGTTATGATCTCTAAATGACTTATTCTTATGTTAACAGACATAAATTTGGTTTCAGTAGTCGTTGAATAAATGTATGTATACCAAGAAACCACAGTAATTTATAGAAATACTGTTAGAATGTATATTAAATTTACTGTATAGTAAAATAGCTTACTCTTTAAATGCTCTAATCATTCCATAGACCACAGTTTTCTTTTAAAGTCAACTGCTGTTTCTAGAGCCTGCTAATTATTAACTCTTAATTAATCAAATTAGGTAATTTTATAATTAAGTGAAAGTGATTTCCATATTGCTGGTTTTGGGGCGAAAATAATAATCAAGTTCAGTTTAGGTTGTCGATTAAATAAATTTTTTAACGGTTACAACTTGTATACAGTATGAATCTTGAAGTGTGGAAAGTTTGTGATGGAGTAAGACTTTGTGTTCATTTGTCTGTTATAATATCTCCAAATCTGTCCAATAAAATCATTAATATATTGGGTGTAAATTAGTCCTAATGGGGTTAATGTGGAAAATATAATATATCTTACTCAAAAACAGTTCCATCAGAAATGTTCCAAATTTCACTAGTTTATTTTGATTGAAATAATATATGGAATATAAAATATGGGTTAAAAAAAAGTATTATAGTTGATTTGAATACCTATTTTGATGTTCGTTAATCATACCTTTTAACTTTTTCTTAGGCACTGTAAGAAACATTTATAAAATGAATAAATAAATTCAAATAAAAAAATGATAAATAAAGAAAGATAAATAAAAAAATAAGGAAATTGTATATCCCCTTAAAGGAATACGTAAGCAAAAACTTAAATATTGAATATTGTGAAAATTGTGTGTATTTTTTTTTAAAAATTTATTTGGATAATAATGGGTGTTTTAGAAGGTTGTGTTTTGTGTCAGATGATTAAAAACATGTGTGTAAGTACAATATTTGTACTCGTAAGATCGCATCATTCTCATATTTCGAAGTTTCGAAAACATTTTAGTCACTTTAGAAATCTGTCTTGTGTGTACCTATATGAAATCTGATTTTATTGTATTATTTGATCTAGAAAAGAAGAATTCAAATAATTTAAAATGTAGAGCTTTTGTAATCCTTATATTCGCATCCAACTTCTTATACGTTGATGCGCACCCGAGGTTCCCTGGCTCTCCCCTCCAGTTTTAATTACTCTTTAAGTTAGGATGTGAACAAAATTATTATAAATCGATTTACATAATTGGGTATTCATAATTAAAAAATAAATAAGCTCTATTCACGTTAAACAGCAGCGTTGACGATCGTTTCATCTTACTTAAGGTAGTACGATCACCAACGCTTCAAGTTCATTTTTCTGTTGCAAAATAATTTGGGTTTTCGAAACAATGCTATAGCAATATCTTCGTGAAGAATTATCCGGGTATCCAAGTGAATTTGAATTTTTAGGTGCTCGAGTGAATTTGTAACTGTATTTTTAACCTCCGAACCAAAAATAAGAGTTTTTAACGTTTGACCTCTATGTGGTATCGTAGCTCGTAAATGGATGAACTGATTTTGATTTTTTTGTTTGAAAGGTAATTTAATCGAGAATGTTCTTAGCTATGTTTAAAAAAACCGCGACAAAAGCAATTTGTAAATTTCACTTGTTAATGATATACTCTAAATATGTTTTCCATGGCTGCAACTGGGCAAGGTTGTGTCTTTGTCACGTTGATGAAAACTACATATACTCTATCTCATTTCCCAATCTATAAAACACGCAACTCAACTCTGAGTATGAGTGCAATTTTTTGAGGTTTAGTATAAAAATATAAGAAAGGAAATATTTTTGTTATAATTAATCCTCACTTAATCCGAATGAGAATGAAAACATACGAGCACAATTATGTGTATGTGAGAAAATTTAGTATTATCTGTTTGCGAAAGAAAAGAACTTTAACATGTTTTGTGCAAAATCTGGTATCGATAACATACCGAGTGCGGCACGAAAAATTTGCCTAAATCATGATCAGGAAATAAAATTGTCTTAACAAAAAATTAAATACAAAATATACAAACCATCATCTCCTAAACCATCTTCCTCTTGTTCCTCTTCTTCTGTGTCAGTACTTTTACTTTTCCCTAAGTTTTTCAATTTCTTTCGTTTCGCGGCTGCCCTTCGTCTTGCTTCAATAATATGCATTTTTTCCTCCTCTGTTGTACGCTCTTCGGCTAATATCACTTCCTCTGTAAAATGTTTATACAAAATATATTAATATTTCGAATCATTATTATTTAGGCCTTTACACAGTAAAAAAAAATGACTGGATTGAAGTAAATTCTTTTTCTTGGCTGTTAATGTTATTATATCAAGTAAATATTTCTTGAGTCAACGATCGCAACACTTAATTCAAGAAAATATATACTAATTAGTATGATAAGAACATATTTTCTTTCAACTAGCACTTGTTTTTACTGAGCATTTTGCATCGGGTTTCTCTTGCTTTTTCTACATGCAGAAGGATTGTTTTTGGGGGATTTTATTTTACGTGTTTGCGAAAATAATTTTAAATGTTATTTGACGAAGTTATCATAAATCTTCATCGTACTTATTTTAACAAAGTTATGTTCGCATTTTAATTGGGATTCAGAGAAAACAAATTCCCTCTAAAACAGACCCTGGAAGAAGTATTTAGATTTTTGTAATTTATATTTCTTATTTCTAATAGATTGATATTAATTTTTTAGGAAATCTAAATAAGAAAGCAATAATGTTTAACATACCAGCTTTACAAATCCACTCTACATAACCATTAAGTTCTCTTTCTAGCTGCTGTTGGCGACGCAATTTCAAAAATGTTTGTCGATTCTCTACTTTTTCTCGTTCTTTAGCAAACTCACTACGTAAAGGAATTGTGGAAAAAAAGAATTTGGATATTAGCATTACAGTTAACTACTTTTCGTAATAAACAAGCAAAATATATCTCAAAAATTACGTAGACATCTGGCTGTTACTAATAATTACTGTTTTACAATTCGATTGTCACCTGCTTGGGTAATCCATTTTAAATATGCATTAAATGCCTCTGTGAACATAAGTTTAGATCGTGTTTTTTGGAAATTGGCCCTACGTTCCACACGGCCTCGTTCATTTGAAAATTCTCTAAGTACATTAAAATGTAGTAAATAAAAGTTATGAAATAAAATATGAATCGAACTTTTTGTTAACGACAATGGTGGGTATATTAATTTGTTACACTGTTTTGTCACTCATGATTTTGAAGGAAGTAAGTTAGTACTTTCTCTTGAACTGCACTAAGATTCAAAGGGTTCTGAAATTAATCTTAAATGGTGGATAAAACAAGTGTAGGAAAAAAGTGGTTCAAGGCCAACCAACCGAGCCAATTGAAGACGATGTGTGTATAATAGAATAAGTACATAGGACTTTCTGTACCCCCTGTCTTAAAGGAAAATACACAAAAAAAAAGGATTAAAAATTTATTGTCCTCCTCGATCTTACGAAAAAATTCATGCATACAATAAAACAGGCTACACATAACACTTTAGCACCCAAGTCTTTGTTCCTTTAGAAATGTTTTTGTCACACGACTCTTGATCTTATGTGCACATTTACCGTCTTCAACTATAAGAGCTCCAAGGTATATATATATATTGGTTCACTTTTTCCACCATGGTGTTAGGAACTCTTAATTTGCATACTTGTGGCTATCTAGAAATAGTTTCAAAAGCTTTCGAAAACTCGAACTTCTTAGAAATATTTCCAAAAATAAATATAAAATTAAGAAGAAAATTTTTTTGTTCTGTTCTTCAAATTTTGTCCTTTAATATCTTTTAAATGGTTAGATTAGTAGAAAAAGTGTCAGACACATTTGTAGAGCGTTCAACTTAAAAAAAAAACCTAGAAAATATGTGTTGAGATTTGCTATACGTTCAACAAATGGCAATATATTAATTTTTTCATAATCGGTTGAGCTAAAAATGAAAATTTTGATGAGAAGGAGCTTCCTATTAATATAAATATCTCATATTTGGAAATAATTTTCTAGTTGTATGGCAACCTTTTCTTCGGCATCGAAATTAAAAGAAAATAATCGATTGTTTTGTCCAACCCAAGTGTAGATGCAGATGCACTTTCATGAATGTAATCCTGGCTCCAATTTTAAAAATATAAACTGGATCAAGGGCAAAACCGTGTTAATTTTTGGATAATAACTGTTGTTTTGTGAAGTTCACTAGTGAGTTAGGCCCACATCAGGTGCAGCCCATATAAAATACCCACCATTGTCTTTTAAAAAATACAAACCAACTTATAGATGAGTTTAGTATTAAATATTAGAAAAAAACAACGAATTAGTATCAACTTACCCACTGAGGACACCAAGAACCAGATTAAGCATAAAAAATGATCCCAAAACAATTAATGGTACGAAGTATATCCAATTAAATGTACTTCCAAGAGCGTCGTTTGTCTAAAAAATTTATTATGTTAATTTTATTTTAAAAATATTCAAAATACATAAATAACAACGAACCACCTAGATTTTGATTTTTTTTTCACAAACAAGAAGCATTTTAATTTACAAAGTTGCCATGCATTTAAAAAAAATAAAAATTTTAAATTTCTGTATTTATATTTTTAATAATAGCGATAGAATGGGTCAAGTTTCGTAATTATTAAAAAAAGGAATTGATGGTAAAAAAGCTTGCTACGGGGACGTAATGAAATATAAAAAGAACTTGAGAAAGAACGCTGTGACATTTCATTTCACAGCGATCATTTCAAAAATTACGTAATTCGATCTATTAATAATGGTATACTTTCTCTAAGTAAAAATTACCTTTTTTAAAATTTCAACAAAAATTCTCATTCAATTTAAAAATATAAATATAATTTTTTTTTAATGTAAATTAGGGGTTCAGGAATAAAATATAAAAAAAAGCATCAAAATTTGTACAATACGTACAAAATGCAAAAATAAATTAACAGTCAACAAGGCTTTTATTAAATTTTTGATAAAATGAATTACACAAAACGGAAAACCATATTTACATTATTTATTTCAATCTCTAAAAGGGATAAAAGATTTGAAACATAATAATTCTTTAGTAAAATAGACAAAGAATCAACATTGAAGAATTCAAAAAAAATTCACATCACTCTTAAAAACGTTTTCGAAAGAATAAGCAATAAAATTAACTCAAATTGACAGATTTGTAAAACTCAAACGGCCTGGAATAAGTGAATTAGTCCTTGAACTACCTAAGTTAAAAATACGGAATAGGAATAACGGAATGGCTTTAACGCATATTTGATAATGAATAATTCGAAAATTAATAGCATTTTCATAAATATAACATTATTAGTTGCAAAGTAGCGACAAATTTTTATAATATAGTAGTTCGAGACAATAACTACGAATAGCAGGTAATTTATACTGATTATGACTATGTTGTGGTGGAAATACCTATTTAAAATACAAAAATTGCTTCAAGCATTGAATTTTTTTTTCAAAAATCTAAAGTTCTCATGTATAGAAGTGATCTAAATATATTTCGACAAAAATTTTCAAAACTCACAGAACACTTACCACCGAAAGCTTATTAGTATCCATAGAATTTTGTAAAACGAGTTTTAAAATTGTAAACAATTCATGATAATAAAAAATTAAGGCAGACGTTTCATAATTACCGGATTCTTGCTAGTAGTTTGAACCTGGTCGACTTTGAAGCGCTCTAGAATGCCCATAAAGTCCTCAAATCCTCAAATCCAAATTATAAGTAAAATAAAGAAGTTATTTAACAAAAAAGAAAATTTGTTTGGAAATTTTTTCATATTTTTGTTAGTAACTTTGTTATTTTTCATTCTATTGAAAAAAGTTACATAGACAAATTTTCTACAAATTATGTCTTTACAAAATTTTTGTGGGATGCATTGTTCAGGAGATACAGCGAAAAAGGCATTTTCACCCCTTGTTCTAATATGGCGGCCGCGGGACATGGGTTGCAACACCACAAACTTGGAGCTAAGCTCCTACTGACCCCCCCGCACATCCAAACAATAAAATTGCGTCCTCAACAAAACGCAAGGTTAGGCCAAAATAATGTAACATTTCAATGAACTAAATTGTGATATAAAAAAATTATAGTTTTATTTATCATGTGTTTTTAAATACAACTTTGTGAATTTATATAGTTACACCTACGGTTAAAATAAAGCCAATTGATATTTGTAAAAGTTTTTTTGTGACGGTCTTAGAATCTAAATTAATAAGCCGCCCAGGTACCTTTTAGAGATTCAAAAAAATATATAAAAATTTGTTTATTATAAAACCTTGTTTACTGATTCACACATAAACCATTAAAATTTTGAGAAGTGCCAATTATTCATTTTAAAAATTCTAAACTATTTAAATATTTTAAAATAATCTAATTTTGTAAATAATCAAATCTAATTTGCAAAATATTAGTTGATTGATATCAATTTATTTTGGTTGTTGTGAAGTAAATATTTCAGCTAAAAATAATAATTTTTTACTAATCGATAAATAATAATAAGCACAGTAACTAAACCAAAAGAGGTTGTAAACAAACTTAACTGTAAGGTCATATATGCAAACTTTTATAAATGACGTGCTGATTACGATGCTACCGAGAAAAAATTTCCCCGAAGAGTGAATCCTTCACAAAACCTCTCCCTAATCCTAAAAAACTATATTGCTTAATACCAAAGCGTTTAGTAAAAAATTGTTCAAATAAAAGTTCTTGAAGGATGTTCCAGCATGGTATTTGCAGTTTCTATGTTAAAGCAATGGTACAATTTTTTTTTCGACAGAATTTAACGAAAAATTAAATTTAAGAATTTAATAATGCTTACTATTAATTCCCAAAGTTTCAGAAATTTTGACCGTTTAAAATGGGAAATAATTATGCCAACGTCCCAATTTCGATCAATTTACGTCAAAATTAATATCTCCAAAGTGAAAATTAATTTCTAAATTTTTTTTTTAGAATTGTATTGTATAAACATTTTTTTCTACTTTTTCTTCAATATATAATAATATCATAAAAAATAGTTGGAGAGACCGGACATTTTACATGCTTTAAATGGGACATGACCCTCAAAATCGCGAACTTTGTCTTTAAATATCTCGCGATCTAAACGGTCAAAAATTATGAAATTTTAGGAATTCATAAATAAAGCTATTATAAACCCGAGAAAAAAAATTCGGCCAAATCTGTCGAAAAGTGATTTCATGCTGGTACTACCTTAAAATAACAATTTACATCCTAAATCACAGTTCTGTCGGGAAATTCAGAAAAATCGTTACAAGTTAGCGGAAATTTTCTCATTAGTTTTTTTTTCTTTAAGTTTTTGCAAAAAGCGGCGATATAAATATTACCAAAGTTTATTATTAGCCCCCTAACCAAAAAAAGGGGTGTTAAAAGTGGCATCGTAGCGCCTGAACAGATGAACCGATTTTGATTTTTTGTTTTGTTTGAAAGGTAGTTTAATGGGGAGTGTTCTTAGATACAATTTAAGTGTAAGTTTAGGGTTCCGAAATTTTGTAAATTTCACTTATTTAGTTAAAAATTTCTATACTTTCCGGGAAAATTGTGATGAATTATTTCTATTCTAGGGGTAATTTTTTCATTAACGCTTTGATCTTGAAGTATATAGTATTTATATATAACTTTTATAAAATGCTAACATCTAAAAATATTTTCGATGGTACCATCGTTATCAAGTTCCCATAAAAGTGTATACTTTGACCTAAGTTAAGTTACTTTACACGAAATTTTCAAGGTTTAGTTATTGTACTATATACAGAATTTGATTTTTTACTCGAATTGACTTTAATATAAAAAACTCACAAACTCGAAGGTTTACATAAATCTCTAATTTTAGGAATATTTGGTATTCAGGTAATGAAAATATGAGTCGGTTTGAGTTTAGCGATATTTGATATTGAAATAAACAATATTATTAATTATTGATAGTCTTTAATATGAGGCTTTGTCTAGCTACTATAAGCCTTTAATCTTGCGGGAAGTATTCCGAATACCTATATTTGAAGACTAACGAAAGAGTTTAGACTAATTTTGTTCGTCAAAATTAATTTTACATACTTTTATTTTTATCGGGCTGTACATTTTTTTGGACGAAATGATTTTCATATTTGTAATTCAGTTACTTTTACAATAGACTAACTAAAACAAATCAGATTTTTTCATTAAGCAACTGTAATTTTGCGACCGTTGTAACTGAAAACACGTATGACAGCTACATCGAGGTATACGACTTTTATCATTTATTAAACAAGGCCCAAGGACAATAACTAAAATATTAGCTAATGATGTTTAATTCTAGCTAGTTTCAACTTAAAAGAAATTATTCGCAAACATGTTTAAATAACTCGAATTAAAAAATCAATTCTGTATATAAATTATCAGCTTTTCTACAAATGCAGTTTTCAAATCAATTAAACTACACTATACTTTTCTTTCAAAGAAATCAAAATAATATCAGATAATCTAACTATTAAAATTTTCGGTTAAAATTTGAATGGAATACAATCAAATCTATCATTCCAATTTAAAACTCATCCCAATATGAACAATACAAATTATCCATAATGAAATGAAGATGGATTCCGTATTGCATTCCAATTTCAAACAAACCAAAAAACGCATTAATTAAAGAAAAATAAAATCATAAAATTGAATTTAGTGAAATATTATAACTTCTACAAATTATTCGAAGAAAATATATCTATCTATTATATAATTCGATCAAAATTCGAATGAATGCAAATCGCAATTGAAATATAATTTTTTTTCTTATCTTTGGGAATGTGTTTTAGCAGGGCTGATATGTAAAGCAGGTCTATCAAATCTGATTCAATCCTAGAATTAGATATATTTTGTTTTTCAATAGAGATTGTTTTCATCGGCAGAGAAGCTAGATTACTCTTTTTGCTAACTATAAAGCAGAACATGTTTGTTTTACTTACATAAGACGTTTTTCAATTTTGATATTTCCAAGAGTGGAGTATCTCCATTATTAATTTGCTCTTGCGGAATATCTGATTTCCTCGTCATACTTTTTGTCAAATCTCAAAGACTTCGTTAAATTCGACATATAATCAAAAGCAATATAACGAGTCATAATGGAGATGGGTGTCAATAGACTATTAAATTGTTAGAGTGATGGAGTGGAAATAAAATTCAGAAATATAGTGACTTTGTGCCGTTGTAGAAAGACCGCAACTGACTAATTTCAGAAAGGGCTGTTCAAGTGAATAAACTTACGCAGTGCCCTTTTGTTTAGTATATTTTGATATAGAATTAGTTCAGATTCTTGATTAAGTATTATGAAATGGTCTTCAGTATACAAATCCATGCAATATCATTATATCATATCTTTTATGAATTGAGATCTTACATATACAAATACTCCGAATAGTCTGATTTCATTTTCTGCTAGAAGTAGTTAATATAACCTATTATAATACTCTTTTTAAATGTCACCTATTTAAGCCAGGCATCGTCCAGACTTTTGCGAAGTAGCTCAAAGTCGGAAGAGGAACGACAATGTGGAAATGATACTTGCCTGTTCTTGCCTCACCTTATCTGACGTTGCTAAAAATTAGTTTGTTAACAATCTTTGATTTGTAAAATTTCCAAATTATTTAAGGAACAAGCAAAAACTTCGAAACTATACTTCAATTGCTATCGCAAGGAATATCCACAATTTTGATCGTTATGAATCTATGGATGTTTTGTAATTACAATGAATAAAATTGTAAATTAAAAAATAAACTGAAGCAGAAAATAAAATTTTCTAATGAAAAATTATGTTTTATATTTTTGAAAATATAAAAATATTGGCCATCCTCTATTGGTAGAGACACACTTAAGTTTTAGTTATACACAGATCAAATACCCAATAGAGTATGGCAGTCCACCCTTCCATTGTAATGCACTGGAAGACGGTTAACATTGCAAATCCGATGTTATCAAATGATGTTATTCCAAAATTTGGCCCATCCCAATTTTCCAAACATGTTGATACCGAAAAGTTGCACGAATATGAGCCAGGTGGTGACTCTGTGGTGTTTTCCCCCCAGCACGGTGTTGTTTGATCACCTTCTTTTACGATTTCCCCTAGAAAATACAAAAATTGTGTGAGTGTTGATATTAAAATTAAAAAAGAGATACCACAATCATTTTGTCTTTTCATCTCTCAGAAAAATATAAACAAGCTGTAGGAACATAGTTTTCAATGAATAGAATCTAATACAAAAAAAAATTGCCACCTAAATAGTTTCCGAAATGTCAAAAAAGTGCGAAATACTATAAGAAATTCCTTCCAATTTAATATGGTAGATAAAGTAACATTATAGCAATAAATGCAAATTTCTGCATTTTTTTAGTAACTATATTTTGCATATTTTTGGAAATATTTGTAATCAGTTCTGAGTAGAACGCAGAAAATGTACAAAAATGTTTATATTCCAACAACTTTGATGGTAATTACTTTTTTTATTGATCCTACAACTACTATAAGGAAAATTTCAGATTGTAACAGTCCACAGTATGTTTTTTTGTGGTTTCGATATTTCAGCATAAAACATTTTTTATCTGTGTAAATTCTGGAAAATGAAAACTTTTTTAAAGTATCGATCGTTCGACATACCTACTAAAAATTTCCATTTTCACATTACACCGATCGATAAATACCCTGTTCCAATTCTAAGATTGCAACACTAATAAAAATTTACGAAACTTTTCTGAGATATACGTTTCATTTTTCTGAATTTTCTAGAATCGTCAAGACAAAAGTATTTAAGAAATTTTACTCTGCTTATGATAATCACTGAAATATAAGGATTATACTCCAAAAAAAAAAACAATAGTCTTATATCAAACCACCCCAAGTTAAGTAAATTGTATTGGAAACTTGTATGATATTTTTTTAACGATCATCTTTTTCTTGACATTTTTCCAATCAAAGTTGCTATCCTAGTATAGCGCTTACTTTGTGAAACCGTTTTACCAAAACAATATTTGAGCACTGAAGCAACCAACAAGGGGTAATTCAAATCATCAAGCAACCAACAAGGGGTGATATTTGATGAATAAATTCCAGCCAGGAAGCCTTTTTAAAGGTTTTATTTATATGTTTAGAGTGATAAAAGAGTAATTTGAAAAGCTTGGATAGAATATTTCTACAGCGTTTATAAAATCACACAATATTCTGCTTTATCTTATTTTGTACATGGAAATTGTTCATTAAAAACAAGCAATTTAATTTTAATTATCATCGTTTAATTCTAAGTGTCTGTTGCAAAGTTCGAGTCTAAAATAAAAAGTAAAAATGAACTTATATACATTATTTTATATTTATATTTTCGAGTGCACTTACAAAAATAGTTTTTTATGTTTTAAGATGTTATATACCACACATTATATACTTTTGTTTACCTAGGTATATGTTGTAAGCATATTTAATATCAGGTAAAGATTCATTTTACTAGACATATTAGAGCATTGTAAAAAAAATGTAAATGTAGTTGCAAGTGTCCGACCGAAACTGGAATTTCTACCTAAACCGAAACGGAAGCCGAATCTTTGATATCTTGAAACTTTTTAGACATGTTAAAAATTGATTGTTTACTGAAATTTGGCTTATTTTTTAACAGACAGTTAAATCAAATAAAAATTGTTTATATACTGTGCTTTCTCATAATTAAAATCAACAAACCACTTTCTGAAGATCACACGATAGCAGGCAGTTTCAATGTTAAGATTAATAAAACCAAATCCAAGAACGCAACAAATCAAGTCACAACAAAATTACAACGGACTGGCCGGTAAACACAGCGGACACGAACTCACTAAAGGTTAGCCGAACGACATGCGATAATTAACGAACGTAGCGTTTCGGTGTGGCCGAAAGCTCGGCAGATTTTCTTCCGAAACTGAAACTGATTTTTGGGCCGAAACCGAACCTTCGGTCGGACACTGGAAGTTACCGATTTTATCTATCCATTTTACAAATTCTATACTTAAAGGTTTTTTGGTTTAATTTATTAAATTTCAATTTTACTGCTGCGCAAATTCTTTCACGTCTTATAATAGTACATAAAGCGTGAGGAATACAGTGTTAAATTTAGAAAAGGCTTTAAAAAAAATTATACTTCAGCTTTTCCAAATTATCCTTTTACCATCATAAACTAGGTGTATGGAAAATTTGTGTTTTGTAGTAAATTATATTTTATCCGTATATTTTGAGGGAATTAGAGCTTTACAGATTGAAACGTTGCTGGTCAGTATTTTTCTAACTATATTTGTATACCTTTTTCGACTAACTTTCATAAAAAATGTCTTTAAAACAGTCATTTTTGTCTACAGGCGTCTTTTGGTATAGGTTATCATAAAATCACCTTATTAATCCATTTTCGCCTCCAAAAGGAAAAGAGATATGAAGCTGAACTTTTTATAGCGCGCTTAGTACGAAAAAAGTGAGTTTGAGTTCTTAATTTAGCAACATGGATCAACGCCTTGGGTCCGTAGGAACTCTCTTGTAAACCGTTTGACAAAAGTTTAAATGTAAAAAAATATTTCTTATAAAAAAATAAACAACTTTTTTGAAACATTTTTTCGTAAACAACACTCTTTACCCGTGCAAATTAGGTTATAGCATTATACATGTATTGTTTTGTATCAAGTACACATTTATTATACATATACTAGCGGCCCCGACGGACGTTGTCCCGTAAAAACGTAACTCCAATTCATGAATACCTATACTACGTTTAGCCTGTCCGCTAAACCCATCCCGCTAAACCCCAATTTAACTCCTATTTATTGGAGTGGCCTGACCTTTGATAGTAGAGCTCGCTGCGCTCGCATATGGCTCTAATAAATGCCTATTGACAATACCTGAATACTATTAAAAATACATAGTACACATAGTATACATAATGTGATATGATTTATATGCGCTCCCACCATTTAATGAAATTTCATTTTTTTGGTACGGAGCCCTCAAAAACAGTTGTACTGGACCAAATTGTAAATCTAAACCATTCTCGAATCTCCACGAACACACACAAAAAATTTCATCAAAATCGGTCCAGCCGTCTAGGAGGAGTTCAATTACATACACACACACACAAGAAATATATATATTAAGATGTAGATATGTGTTTGATTATTTATATATCTACTGAGTAAGTGAGAAAAAAGATACCTTCTCTTATTACTTTGTATGAAAGAGTTACTATTTTTCTTTACTTACATGGCGTAAAAAGAAAACGATTGCGTAATCAAAACTGTAAATACATGGTATTTCAACAATTAACACCATCAATTGTTTGCTTTCACTTGTTAATTTATAAGTTTTATGCAAATAACAAACAGTGTCAAAATTATTCATAAGGTAATAAGTTAATCGGATTTGATCAACTTTTAAAAACTTTTATAATAAATATTTCATTGATTTAAACGAGAAACAGGACAAAGTTCAATATTTTTATTAATTTTGAATTCGGAAATGGGAAGTATGTAGATATATTGAACGAAATGATAAATATTCGAACTCTGAATTATTTCGGACTGTTAACTAGAATATCATATACAGAGTGCTTTTTTAACTTGATATTTGCAAAAAATTTATCTATGAAAGAAATTTGAAAAATTCTCAATGATTTCGTGTTTTAATAAAAAAAAAACTTCATTCATGCATTCTACGAATTTTCTTAAAAAACTACAGTTCTCGCAAAATAAATCAATGAAAATATATATTATTTTTTTCTGAGATGACAGATTTCATGAAAATATCCATTAAAAAAATTTGATCGAATCTTTCAATTGATCAAACTTTTGATTAAAATAATTTTTTTGTATCTGAATTTTTTTTAGCAAATGCCAAGTTAAACAAGTGAAAACAAACAATTGACTGAGTTAATTGTTGAAATACCATGTATAGACAGTGTTGATGAAGCAATCGTTTGTTTTTTGACGTTACGTTAATAAAAAAAGATATCCACTTTTAAATAGCTACACACACACTGATATTCCCATATTAATGCATACTATAAAATTTGCACCTAATAAGCGCCCTCGTGGGTAAACAGTGAAGTTTACAAAAAATTTTTCAAACAAAAGTTGTTTATTTTTTTATAAAGAACATTTTTTACATTTAAACTTTTGTTCTATCTCTAACGGTTTACAAGATGGGTCCTACGGACCCAAGACCCAATTGACCCATATTGCTCATTTACGAACTTGACCTCAGTTTTTAGGCCCTGAGTACGCTATAAAAATTTCATCTTGATATCTCTTTTTGTTTTTGATTATCGTGTCCACAGACGGACGGACGGACGGACAACCGGAAATGGACTAATTAGGTGATTCTATGAACACCTATACTAAAATTTTTTTCGTAGCATGAATATTTTTAGGCGTTCCAAACTTTGGACTAAACTTAATATACTATGTATATTTCATATATACATGGTATAAAAACACTGTACAGTAATCATAGAACAAATTGTTCACCTGTGTTTACCACATGCTTTAATTTGTTTTTGAGAAAATACATTTAATTAGAGTTTCAAAAAAAAAAAACAACTTACTTATATCTTCTAAGCTATAACAAGTTTTATGTAAGGCGCCTGAGTAAAACTCAAGACCAATAATAGCGAATATAACGATAGCAAACAGCACCAACAATCCGATTTGCAATAATGGTGCCATTGCCTTGATAATGGACTTCAACACAACCTGCAAACCTGTTGTAGAAAAGAAAAAAATTTATATTATTTGCATTAATGATTTAAAAAATAAAATAGATCGGTATTTGTCTCGAATAAAATTGATCGGATTTCTCATGTAGTAACTCATATCAATTATTGAGATTCCTTCAAACAGCAATTCTAATATACCTCGATAATTTTGAATCGCGTGTAATTTGAAAAAAAAGCTACTGGAACTTTTTCTGAAATCTGTTCGGTCTTTAAATCAAAACAAAACGGAATATTTACGTTAAATGCCGTAGGTATGTTTTATAGTCGCTTTACTTTGAAATCTTGAAAAAGGTCTGGAATATTTATTTCGTATGGTATATTATTTGTTTGGTAGTCTATCTCGCCCTATAATCTCTATGGCACCTTTAAATTTTGTTCCAAATATCCATGCTTTATCGTTAATATAAATAGCGATCAGATTCAATTTGTGAATCAAAAAAAGAATCGTTTTTTTTGGAATTTTACTAAGTGACTTTTTTATGTAGGCTACAATTATTGTTCAAAGGAATCCCAAACGAATGATATCATTTGTGTTAGGCTCAGAGTCGATCAATTTTTCAGGTTAAACACCGGTCTATAAATAATATTAATTAATTTTTTATTAAGAAAATTATCAAAAAATTTGTAATTCCAACAATTTTTTTTACATTTTTCACTGTTAATCGTTGTTATTGAGGTTTTAGCCAATATTTGAAACAACAAAAACTATCGTTTAATTATTTTCAATTTTCTGATACTTTTTCTTAAATTAAAAAAAAACTTAAATTAATATTTTTGAAACTTGAAATGGATTTGTTATCATTTTAAAACTAATACTAATTTTTATTTTCTAAAAAATATCTAAAACTAATAATTCTAAAATATATTGAAACAAGTGTTTCGCTAGTTGTCAAAATTAACTATGTTGTCTTACAAAAATATTTCCTCCTTAAATTAACTATGTTGTTTCACAAAAATCTTGCGGAACCTTGTGAAAAGACGCAAAAATATCGAATGGAAATACAAATCCGAAAAATGGGATACATCTGTGTCGACTTTATCTCAATCAATTAGTTTCGAAAATTAAACACTAAAACACAGTCAAAGTTCGAAAAATTTGAACAGAAAGACGAATTTGAATGCGATTTTCTACATCCGATTTGTTATAGCGTCAGGAAAATTTGTGATCTAAATTGATTTATACGAAATTAAAAAAATGCTATTTGCAAAAAAAAAATTTATTCATTTTAAATTGTCCGTAGTTATACTAAATTCACGATTCGGTTAATAATGATGAAAATGATTCCAAACTTGCTACTCAGGGGTTTTTGGGGCCGCTGAACACGAATATTAGGTACCATGGGAACCTGAACCTGAACACGAATATCAGATATCATGGGTATCTCGGGCACCAAGTACTTCGGAGACCAATTCTGTTGCGATATTCGTGTTCAGCGATCCCAAAAACTCCGGAGTAACAAGTTTGGAATCATTTTCATCACTATTAACCGAATTGTGAATTTAGTATATTTACGTTCAATTTAAAATGAAATTATAAAATGCATACTATTTATGGAAATAGCATATTTAATTTAATTTCTTATAAATCAATTTGAGTCACAAAATGTACTGACTGCTCTAACGAATCGAAAGCAGAAAACCGCATCCAAATATTACTGTTCAAATTTTCGAACTTCAGTGTTTCGTTTCTGCGACTAAATTTTTATGATAGAAAATCGTATAAAAAATGAAAATGTGAGGAATTATCCAGCTACAACTTTTATCGAAATTTCTTGTTTAACGCATTGTTATCAAGCTCAGTGGTTTGGTACAAAAAAGCCCCGTTTAACGTGTAATAAGAAATTATAGGGGTCTTACACCCTTAGCTTCGTTAAACTAATATTTAAACAAAAATAGTAGTCGATTTTTGTTAAAAAATTTCTTTGAAAGAGAAAGATTTTTGTAAGACTTAAAACTAATCTAAAAAATAAATTTTACTTTTCTTCTACATAGAAAAGCTACTTACTAGGAATACCAGAGACTAGCTTGAGGGGTCTGAGCACTCTGATCGCTCTGAGTGTGCGTAGGTCCATCTCATTTTCACTATTGTCATTTGAACTATGAGTAGGGAACTGCGTGATGAACCTGCAAACACACTAGCCGTCTACACATTCTAGCTCAACTACATCAGCCCCAAAAATAAAGATTTTATATTTTAAAATCAACAAAAAAATTAAACACACCACAAACACTCGCACACGCTAATTATGTAAAAATTTAAAACAAAAAAATTAATTTGAAAAAAAAAAAACTTAATTGTGAAATACACAAACCTAATTATTGTCTCTAAATATTTGTTAATACTTTATAATATTGTGTGGACTAATTTTTTAATAATTAATTATTATTTATATTCATGAAAAAATAAATTTTAGGAAATACTATTATTGTTAAGTAATGTATGTAGGTAATGTTTAGTAATGCATACAGGCTGAGTTTTTAAAAGTTTCCAGCTTATTTATTCAAAAACGGAATGGAATATTAAAAAAGGAAAGGATAAAATACGAATCTTCTTATTTTCGGGGGAATGAAAAAGAAAAGTTCTATTTCCCGAGTATACTTAAATAGAACTACATTCCTTTTTTATTGTTAGTTCCTTGTTTAAGTTTTTAGAACATTTGTAGATTACAAAGTTTCCGCAAGGAAATAACAAATTTTTGTACAAATTCTTATATTTTATAGAAAAGCAAGTAACTTTTGTCTACAAAATTTTTTACCAGTTTTTATCATTAAAAAAGTGTAAAATCAAGTACCGAGAAATGAAGTGTACGAAAAAAAAATTTTAGGTTTCAAGTTTGCGGCCAAGAACCAGATTCTACTACAAACAGTATGTAATTTCATTTAATAATAAAGAAGTTGGCCTCTGTTTGACCCGGAAGATGCTCTCCGAAAATAAAACTTGTCACAATATTTTCATTCCCCCGATAATAAGAAGATCCGTACTTTACCGTTTTTTTAAACCAAGTATAAATGAAATATAGTACAAGAGAGGTCGATCTTCACTCGCCTGATAACCAGATGAGACATATTTTTCTTTTATAAATTTTATTGATTGTTAAACACTTGTGTCATAGTTCTTCTCTTGAAAAGTATTCATGACTATTTTAATTGAATTAATTTTAATCAATTTTTTCCACGAACGGTTTTTTAAGACAAGCCAATACCATTATTTTCGTAATTATATTATCTTTCTTCTGATACCAATTTCGATTGAATATGAGATTGGTGTAGTTACCTATATTGACGTAGCCGTTCATCTGGTATGAACAGATCTACACCAAATCGTTAACCCCAATCGAAATTGGTATCAGAAGAAAGAAAATTTTTGAAAATAATGGTATAGACTTACCTGAAAAAACCCATTCATGAGAAAAATAGATCAAAATTAAATTAGCCATGAACACTTTTCTAGAAAAAAAAGGATTATTTAAAAATCAATAAAATTTCAAACAAAATATGTCTTATCTAGTAATCAGATAGGAGAAAATCGACCTTATATCGTCTCTTAGACCAATATATTTGATATTTCAATCCGTTTTTGAAAAATTAGTAAGAAACTTTTTTTAAATCATTTGTATGTAATGTCTGTGTATGTATGCGATGTTTAATAATGCAATAAAATTACAAGGGCAAACTTTTTAACAAGCCAAACTTTTTAAATTAATTTCTAGACGTTTTGAAATCGTCATTCGCCCACAACTCATACCCACTTCCCAACTTAGAAATAATACCCACTTTAAAAAGTCAATAATTGATAGATCTGAAAGAAGAGGCCGGCATAAACATGAAGCAACGCATATCCAACAAGGCTTAAAGCATCGAACAAGGCGTAATAAATATAGTAAATATTATAATTAACACTTGATACCGAATTAGATGAGTATCAAATGGGTATTTCACATTGCAAAATAAATGCGAACCAAGGTGTTAAGCTGCAATTATACAGGTTGGTCCAAGCTATAACAGCAGGGGTTTATCAAATAATAGGAAACGTAAAGATAATTTTTCATACTTATAACCGGGAAAGCGCCTTTTAGATGGAGAGTTTTGAAATTAGTGATGAGCGAGACCAAGATCAAAATCGAGACCATAGTTATCTTCGTCTTGGTCTGTATCTTGAAGATTGTATCTTGGTATTGGTCTAGCAAAAATATGTCTTGGTCTTGAAGAGTTGTGCCTTGGTCTTGGTTTTGCAAAAATAATCTCAGTTTTGGACTTTGTAAATTGTCAATTATCTACAAATATATTATTATATATACTTATAAAATGATGAGAACAGATAATCAAGGTGTGTTATACCGAAAGTTAATATATTAGTTATTGTTTTTTCTTTATTTCTCTGGTTTTACTTAAAATACGAAAGAAAAATTTACTCAAGTATGATAAGAAAGAACAGTGAACTTGTTACGGGCTTTGGTCTTGCGCAAAATAGTTAGGTCTTGATCTTGTAGAGTTAGGTCTAGGTCTTGATCTAAATTCATACAGATAGTGTCTTGATATTGCTCTTGGTCTAGAAAAATTTGTAACACCAAGACAAAGACTGCAAGAGCGAGTCTAATTTTGTTCATCGTTAGTTGAAATTTTAGAAAAAAGGATATTTTAGTAAATATTATTAAACAATTGCTTAGAAATTTTGTAATATGACACACAATGTCCAAGGCATATGAAATATTATTATTATTTTATTGGCAATAAAATCCTTACCGCCGGTTTTCCTAATTTATTATCATAATCCTAAACTCCTCATAAAGGATCTAGAAAAAAACGCTTTTCCGGCTATAACAGAATTGAGAAATTATCATTACGGTAACGTAATTTGATGAAGTTCTGTTGTTATAACTTGAAACGCCCTGTACATATGGAAAACATCACATAATGAACACAAAATAACGAATAAGCATAAGTATTAAATAGATATTTCACATTGCAAAGTATGGATGCGATCCATTCATTTTGCGATATTCTATACCTTAAGGAAACTTAGCTTTTATTCGTTGTTCTATGTTCGTTGTCAGATGTTTGCATATATTTGGCCCCAAAAGCAGCTGATAAAGTGTTTACGCGACTGAAGTTAGTCTGGGTGCATTTCAGCATATAATATCAATGATAAATACATTTTTTTTAATTAAAAATTATAGTTAAATTTTGTTTTTCACCAAGCGGCGAAAAATTTGAATTGCGCCACAATCTCACAAGCTTAAAATTGACGAATCCGTTTTATTTGTAGAAAATAATGCCCAACAAAAAAATGGGGTAAATGGTATCTGACACACCATTTTTTGTGTGTTTTTACCACCAGTTACTCTTTCTATTAGAATAACCAAAATCGTCATTTTTAAACTTGTTTGAGCGCGACTAAACTCGGTAATGCAAAAGTGATTTTCTTTTCTTTTAGCCTGTCAATGTGTCCCAGAATCTTTTTCGGATGCACACCTGGTCATAAAGTTACAGGTCAATATTATTTTTATCCGATATGTATTCGTTGATTAAACGTAATTAGGAAATAGACGATTTCAAAGTATCGGACTGAGAAATCAGCGAGTTAACTTTGTCGGGCGATTATTTCACTTTATTTTGAATATTATCATAAAGCAATCTATGAAAAATTAGCAAATGTGCCTCACTTTGAGTGTAATAATTCGCGTATTTTGAAGTAGAGATTATGATATAAATAATTTTGTCTCCTGTGATTCAAATTACATCACAAAAATCAGGAAAATATATTATTAGAAATTATTTGATCTTGAAAACTGACGACACAAGCTGTTAGTTCATATCTTAAATGTGAAATTTCATGTAAAAATTTAATAGCAGATGTTTCTAAAATTATTATAGAATTGAGCATGAAACGAAGAAATACTGTTTTAAGTATTGAAAACTGATCTTAAATTGTTAAAGCTAAGATGTCATAATGTAGACTTATTTAGGATGTATTTATTCATGACAATACATGCTGAAGGGCACCGGAACTGTAATATTTGGCAGAAATTTCAGAACGGCTGGAAATTTAAGAGGCTGTGGCCAACTTTGAGTAACAACTTTGCCTCCTCTCCGGTTGGAAAGTGTCAACTTTCATCCCACTGCGAAGTTGCCGCATTTTTGCCCCCGTCGAGTAAAAAAATAGTATACACATCACGGGAGTAAGTAAAGAATGCCCCAAATCTTATGTTTGTCAATGAATATAAGATCTAAGACATTCATTACTTTTGTTCCCTAGATGTGTAATATCCTATTTCGCCCTCGAAAACTTTCACTGCCGGAGGCTTCTTTTTTAGAACATTTTGAAAGTTTTACGGTAAATTTAAAATTGACTAATAGTCTTTGCGGAAGATAACGATATTCAAAATGCAAGAGATATTCAAAATCGATAATTAAACCGATATTCAAAAAAAGAAAGCAAATCAATAAGAAATACAAAAACTATCTTAACCGACACTCACCGAAGCAGGTTGTCCATCGTCCGACACTTTGAAAATTGCAATGTCACACAATGAAAATCTCGTTCTTTTGAGTCTCGGGCAAAATAATTTATTTATTTTTTAATCAATAATTATCTTCTTCTTTGCACGACGTTCTTAAACAATTTTCAGCAATTTTAACCTGGCCATGCAATTTGAAATTTTCTAGGTCTCCGGTAAGTTATAAAATCTGTTATTATTAAAATTTTCGAGGAGGGAAAAATTGTTAAACACGACCTAGATAATAGCCTCTCAAATTTCCAAAGCAAAAAATATTTAACTTGAAAATTACAAAGTTTTGAAACCTTACCAATCATTCAATGCAGTTAGGAGTCTGTAAAAGATATGCAAACCATTTTCAAACCATTCCAAACCCCTTATGTAAACCATTTGCGCAAACAAAGTTTGTGCAAACAATGTCATGGTTGAGGCACAGATTGAATTATTTGCACAAGCACACTATATAGTTTGAACAAATGGGTCGATGAAACGTCTGTGCAATAACTTAATCAATTCCAATCACCATGAAATTGTTTGCACTAACAGTTTTGCCATTTTAATCACTTTGTAACTAATAGCACATACGGTTTGCGCAAACGTATGAAGATTTATATTTGAAAGTTAAATATACCTTTTTAGTGTTGATTTAAAAAAAAAAAAAACGAAAACCCTGATTTATAGTTGGCCCTTGCAAACTATTATTTTAAATATGGATATATTATCTTTTTTTGTTGAAGCCCAAATAATTAATTTGATTACTAAAAAATTGTGTGCGTGGACGTGGTCAGTTGATTCCTTAAATCATATCCATATTTATAATCGAGTAATTATTAAATATTATTTACTATCTTTGCGTGTACTTTGGTTCTTTTTTAACCAAAATTATTTTTTAAGATTCAAGGACTGTTTATTTAACCGGATTTTTCTCTTTTTCTCTTAATTATCTGTAGTACTTTTCATTTGTAAAGTCTACGAATAACCAATCCTGGTAGAAATCATTCATATATATTTCTTTAGTAAAATATTTATGATTCAGATTGTTTATACTTGATAGCGAAATATTTCAACTAAATTCACAGTCGCAGTAGTCATAGTGTCGTAAATAAGATTGAAAACGACAATGGTTCTAGACTTGACACTTTCGTTCTTATCAAAACTTCTTATCTTTTTAAGGAGAAAGCGCAGTGAAGCAGTTTATTTTGAATTTATATAAATAAATTCAAATAAATCTAGTACTGGAAACTTTATTTTTCGACTGTTTGTAGACCAATGTATAAAAAACAAGCTTTATTCACGCTCGTGAGATAAGAACTACTTTTCTCCGTCAGTATTCGTGGAAAAAATAGTTCATTACCGCACTTGTATCGTAATGAATCCATTACCACATTAAAAATTACTGATAAAATGTAAACTAACAACAAGTAATGGTAGTAAATTTTGTAAGGCTTTACTTTTTTCAATAACTCAAGGCAAATTTTAAATTTTTTTACAATATACGTATGATAACCCATTATTAGCGTAATTCTGTGAATTCGCAACTCGGGCCTCACATTCGTAGTGCAAATTTCGGAGGCATACGTCAATAATGCTGTTAGTCCAGGTCTAAACCATTTTTCTGGATCAAAATAACTATCCAGAACTGCCTTAAATACTGTAATACTCATTTTATACTTAATTAAAAACAACAAGATAAGTATATTAAAAGATAAACATGCTCTTTCTATGCAAATGTGTTTGGATCAACTCCCGGCGTTTGTAAATATTATTAAAAGTTAATATGCTTAAATATTATTATAAATATTAGCTTCATAGAAAAATCAGAGGATAAATTAATGTTAATTTATTTTCTCCACCTTTTACTCCCAAACTCTAAGCATCGCTTTGATGAGTATTTTCAAGACATTTTGATGTTATTACCTAATGATTGGTGCAAATTATCAGCAAATTCACGAGAAATCGTGAACGAAAAATTGTTTACGGAAGGGCTGACTTACAAACTTAAAGAAATGTTAAAAATTTAAATTTAATTTCATTTTGGTTAATAATAATTTAATTAAAAATATTTAATAATTACTCGAGTTAAGTGTATCCTGGAATATTCTCAAAAAAACAAAAAAATAACTTATAATTACACACTAATTTATAATAAATTTAATCTATTTATTTAATTCAACTAATAAGAATCGGTAATATAGATCTAGGTTAAATATTATCTGTTTTAATCACTACAAAATCTAATAAATTAAATCTACATTCTCAAAAAAAGTATTCCAAAAAAATTGGTTATATTAAAAAAACAGTACTCGGCACTAGTTATTATCTTTACTGGTATCTGGCTAAAAAGGTTAGTAATAATTAATCTGGCTCAAAACTAGCTGTTTTTTTTTTTTAAATAAAATTTAAAAATTGAAGGCATTATTAAAAACAATATAAACTTCGTATATATATATATTAAAAAGTGATATTTAAAAAACTAATAGTCCAGCTAATTGACACAAAGTAGTTTGAAAACTTAATGCATGGAATTATTTTTATTCGAAGTCCTTTTTTTAGGGAAAATGCCTTAATCAATGGTTCATGAAAACCAAAACATTTCAAAAATAATTTTTAATATTTTTCAAGAATAAAATATGTGCCCAAAATATGTTTTTATGAATTTGAAAGTTCAATATGACTCCGCTATTATTCGAAGAAATAACATCTACTCAAGACCCAAAAAGTAATTATTACAAATTGGTGAACGAATGTTTGTAAAGTCTATCATCTAGTAATTAATAGGGTATTATCGTTAGTCAAAAATAAATTATGAAATTTGAAAAAAGTTAAAATTTATGTAAAAATTTACTTAAATATTCTGATTTCGAGTCATAAAAGCACATTTTCCTTTTTTAATATTAAAATTAGAAATCGTAATTTTTAAACTGTATATCACGTGACCTAAAACGCGGGCAAGCCCTGATGTGATGTCATTTCGGTATGATCCATTGACCATCACTTAGTTTAGTGTATATAGCTGGGTATAATATATCCATAGATAATAAGTATTTATACTTATTATAATTAGTTGTCTATGAATATATCTGTCAAACTTATTTGTGTTATTTCGTATAATGATACCGATATTACGTCACCAAATTGGATGCCCGCGTTTTTGACAGTTTAAAAAAGGTTTAAAATTTAATTTAAGTTTTTGACAAGAAAGCGTGTGTATTTTTCCGAAATAAATTTTTGGTGGCTTTTTATTAGTAAAATCAACATTTTGAAGTACTTTTTCAAATATAGTAGAATACCCTATTGGCTGTCATCTAATTATTTATTAATTAGCTGTATTTCTCCCAGGAAAAAAGTCCATTACAATCCCATAATCATATAAAATCAAGGTCCATTCCTTAAAAAACTGAACAGAGTAAAATTATCCATTTGCATTAGTTTTCCAAACAAATGCGCGCCTACGCACTGAACTTTAAATGAAAATATAAACAAAATTCTATATATTGATAGTGTATATTGTTAAAATATTTATATAAATCGTTTTGTTTTTTGCGTTTGATTATTTTAAATGGACGCATATGATTCTTACTTGGAATACGAGATACCAGTTTGAGTGGACGCAATACGCGGAATGATCGCAACATCCGTAGATCTACAACATCATTCGATTCCGCAAATATAGTCATTGACCTAATATAATAAATAGTTTTGTATTCTTACTTGGATTATGTTATTTGATTGATTGATTGTCTTTTAAAATGCATTACCCTAATGTTTGTATGGTTTAGCTTAAAAATAAATTCTACTAAGATAAGTTTATTTTATGAGTAGATGAGTATTTTTCCCACTATCAGAATTATGTATTGATATTTCTAAAGACATGAACCTCCTGAAATCAACTATTTACGATTAATCTGCTGATTTATTCTTTTTAAATAGTTTCCAATCATAAAGGTAATTCTCAAAGATTGCATGATTTGGTTCGTTCGTCGAAAAATCAAATGATGATTTTTAATCATTTTCAGGATTGAAAAATAATAATGTTAAATAAAATTGCAAAATAAAATAATAATTTTGAAACACTACATGTGATAATTTTCGTAGCACATTGTCTTTCGTATATGACCAAACAATGTTTAGAAATCCTCAGTTGGTTGTTAACTATAATTTTTTTTCTCACGAAATATTCCTAAATCACCCTGAAAGTTTCGAGTTGAGCCTAAATATACTCTACTAATTGTGAATTTTTAAACTCTTCAAATTGTTTCTAAATATAATTTTTTCCTTCGAGAAAACTCAGTTTTATAGTTGGTATACTATATTTTATTTTACTTACAAGTGAAAATATAATTTTTCCTGAATTGACCATGAATAGAAACTTGAGATTGAATTGAAAATAGAGCTCAAATTGAAAATATATTAGTAAACAGAATCGACGATTCCATTTTATTGTATTAACTCAAGATTTCTCATCTGAAAGTACCTACTTCAATTTTCAGATGTAAGATTTGAACGAGACTGACAAATGCAACTCAAGTTAAATAAATGCTCGTAAAAATTATGAGTTAGTTAAAAGCTATTAATTTACCTCTTTTTTTAAATATTACAGCAGCAGAGAAAAAAACCGTTTAACTCGAATATCAAATTTTCTAATTTATTAATGATGAATCGATTTCAAATAGTCGTAGAAAAAAATTGGCATCCTTAAAGGATAAACTTTCAAATTTTGATAAATAAATTATTTGATTGTATATGAATTGATCAGAAGGTTCATGCCTTTAGAAAATGCTATGTCCAAAATTTTAAAGAAAATTATAGCCCCTCTTAAATTTTAAAATTTTTCGTAAATGTTAATTTTAAATAATTTCATTTTAATATTTCTTCTGAATTCAATTTTAACAGTAAACTAACGCAATATGTAACCAATATTTTAATATGAGTTAAGAATCTGATGAGTAAAATCAAATTGTACAAAACGCACAAATCTTTTAAAATAGAAATAAATGAAGTGTGAAATTCGAAAATATTAATTTTGAATAAAATACATTAAATTTTTTTTAAGTTCTCATCAACATTGAATTTTCGATCGTCTGATCGATGGACAGTCTTGCTTAACCCGCCAGCACTCGCATTATGAGCATTTTGCTCACGCTTGGTTTAAAACAAACATTACTTTTGTTTTTCAAATGATATAATGGTTGAAACTTTTTCTGTCTTCATATAATTTTATACAATTTTCGAATTATAAATTTTTTATATTTTTTTGATCTATCTACAGTTTTTACAAATTTTATTATTTTCAATTCCTTCAGAATTTGTAATAATTTCTTTAAACGCGATAGTAAAGGTGTAAGCAAAAAAATATTCGAAAATTTTAATGCCTGTACGTGTATTTTCGTTAGTTTAATACAAGTCGTAGTTGGAAAATTTAGAAAAACTTGTGATAGAAATATGGTGAAATTAGTTAAAATGAATTTAATTATTTAGATTATTTCTCATTCAATAATGACGTGTTTAAATTATTTTTAATCAGCTACTGCATTAAAAAGTAAATTTATATGAAATTATGTAGAGATAATGATTTACAAAGTTAAAGAATATTCAAAGCGCGAAATATTTAACGCATGTTTAGAACGCGTGAGAAAATCTCTCAGCACGCGACTAAAGATTACCGAACGGTAGACGCAAGTGCTGACAGCCATAATAAATTAATAATTTCGTATTCCGTGAATAAATAAGGTTGTTTTGTTCGATCTATTTCAGATGAGAACTTTCTTACGGATATTTTATAAATCCATAAGTTCCTTCACCATGATTACAAACACATACTATCGAATCAAATTTTAATAATTGATTTTATTCATCAGATATATTAAATATCGAAAAGAAAATAAAAAAAATGGAGTATAAATTTTCCCTTCAAATATAGTAATTTCTACGAATAAACCGTTTCAAAAGAATTTTTATTTGTAGAAATATGATATATCATACCAACCTGCTTTATTTTCATGTGTAATTGTGTAATTATTGCTAAGAATAATGAATAAAAACTGTAAGAGAAAATTTCAAAGATCTTTATTGCATTTCTAATAGTAGGCTCGGAGGTTAAATGTTCGGAAACTTTTCTATCATATTTAGATAAAATTATTGATTTCTAATCGTAAAACTCCTCCACCTTTTGCAACATACTTTCATACATAATATAAACCAAAAAGACTCAACCGTTTTGCATGAAAAAATTCCAAGTATAGAGCAGGCGCTAGATAGAGTTGGGTGTGAAAAATAAAGGATTGCATTTTGTCAACTGATTCTTGTTTAGAAAAGCTTATAGATTAATGTTCCGGAAATTGCTAGAAACACTATTGGTCCAATCATTGGTATATCCAGGGATATACACTATTGTGTACATCCCTCTATCCCTCCTCCTTCATAGAAACTGATAAAATTTTAATTTTTTGAACCAAATAAAGCTACCCCAGGCTTTTTGAGAAATTTTACGTCGAAAAAGTCCCTTGTCATTTTTAACAATTAAAAATTGAGGCTTTAGAATCAACCAATCTGTAATTACTCTTCAGAACTTTATAAAAGATGTTCATAGATGGTTTTCAGATTTTGAAAAGCTCCAAAATTTTGTTAACTCAAAAAGGGTGAACTTATCACAGGAAAATATCACAAAGAGCCTTTTTGACGTAAAATTACCAAAAAAAAAAACGGATAGCTTAGTTTAGTTTTGCACACTCAACTCTATCTAGTGCCTGTTAAAGTAGTTGAAGAATTCTTTCTTTTATCGAACTGATATTCAACGAGAATATGCAGAAAAATTAAAACCAGCTTTGGAACACTAACCACAACGGCTTATGATTCAAATCTTTAAATTTTCGTATAAGGATGCGACATTTACAATTTACACCCGCAGGCTGCAATCGATGGCATATCAAGTTCTGCATGTAAACTGAAATTTCTCTTCGGTTCCTATTATGTTGTATATGTTTTTTGAGTAACGACAATTATGAAACAGATATTATAGTTTCTAGATTTTCCAATTTCGCTTACAGTTACAGTTTCATCTCCAAAATATGGTACTGTTTTCATTTCAAGGTATTCAAATAGCCTTAGACCGTTAGACTGTGAGCTTATAGTGAAACAAAATTTCCATTTTGAAGATTCATTTTGTGTGTTATTTTGATGATTCATAAAGGTAAGTTTGGTATTAAAGAAAAATGAGGTTTTTTTCTTTGGCTTGAGTATTGAATTATTGAAGTATTGATATCGAGGTTTGAAATTTCCGCGTCACAATCCGTGAAAAATGGTAGGAAATTACAATTGAAAAAGGAATCATAAATCCTTTTTCGTTTTAATCCTTCACAATAATTCACGAGGTTTGCATTTTACACTTTTTCAGCCATGTTTCATTCACATATTCAATTGCCAAAAGTTTAAAAAAAAAATAAAAAGAACAACCGTAAAAAAACTTTACACTTGATCTTACTTACGTTTATCAATTTTCAAAAAGATAAAATTATGGAAATTTTGATTCGTTATGGGATCACGGTCTAAGCCGCTCTTTACCAGATACTGACATAGATATAACCATATAAATTATTAACATACACTTTATAAAGCGTTCTTTCTATTACATTCTTGTAAATATACAAGGTGAACCATTTTAATCTACTATGGCTAATAGCTCGTTTTATAGTTGACCAGTTTGATGGGGAACATCATGTCCATCAGATTGGACTTAGTTTTTCGAGTTTCTTAAATAGCCAATTAAGATCTTAAACGATAAGAGATAGAATAACACTTTAAATTAGAAAGTTGTTCTTTATAAAAAAAACTAACATCTTTCATCCAAACCATTTTTTCGAAAACCGCCAGCTTTCGAAGGAAATTAGACTTAAAAATATGTAATATTGCATTTACTCGAAAGAAAACATGCTAACTACGCAAAAATGCTTAAGCCAAAAATTGAGGACATTTGCTGTGCCCATGATTTTGACCTACAATTGTCGATAGCCTTTCAGTGTATTTTCAATCTCTTAAATGCAATAATGACATATTTTTAAGTCGCATTTCCTTCGAAAGCTAACGTATTTAGGAAAAATGTTTTAAACCAAATTGTTCATTTTTTCAAGATCAACTTTCTAATTTAAAGTGTTATTCTATCTCTTACCGTTTAGGATCTAAATTGGATATTAAAGCACCCCAAAGAACTAGGTCCAGATGTCAGAACATGATGTCCCCCATCAAACTTTATAATTTATTAGTTATTTTTTGATTGGTTAACTACTAAACGAGCTATTAGCCATAAGAGATTTAAATGGACCACCCTATATACGGCATATTAATTATATATACTTATATAGGTTTTGGGCCAGGTTTTTATTTCATAGTCATTTTAGAAAGGTTCAAATTTTGAGAAGCTGCTGTCGAAGTTATGACTTCATGAGTTATGAAAATTTTGAATTACTTGGCAACCTTAAAACTAATGAATATTCCAGACTTTTTAGCGTGCAGTTATTGTTATTATTAACAAGAGATTCAGATCGTTTCCTATGTTTTTGATCTGTAGAATCGATTTTAGAGAGTTTTATAAAAAATAAAAAATCGATTCTGTGGCTGAAAAAACATAGAAAATAATATGAATCTCTAGTTAATTCCTTAATGAAAATTTTCAAAGAAGAAAATGGTGTGAAACATCACTTTGACAAAATCCTCTCAAATTTTCAGACATTCTGAAATGATAAATGGTAACAACTGGCCCTAAGCCTAAAAGGAAACTTCTAGATAGACATATAAAACTAATTAGAAATGCAATAATAATGGAGATCCTGTATACATGATTTGTAATTAATAGTAAAATTATAAATAAAATCATAGAGAAAATGATATACCAGGAAGTTAATTAAATTGTATACAAAATACATTCAAAAGATTCTCTCAATCTTTCCATAAAAATACCAACATTAAAAAAAGAAAAAAAAAAATTTCATCGATAAATCTAAAATGAAATATAATATTTTGAAATCGATTTACTTACCCTGTAACTACTACAAAGAAATCCATTATGTTCCAAATATTTCTAAGATACGATCCTCTATGTAAAACAAAGCCTAATGCTAAAATCTTTAACGACGCTTCCACGCAGAATATTCCTAAAAAGTAAGCTTCGGTTTTTTCCTGTAATCAAATATTAAGGACGTTTAAATTTTTTTTTTATAATTATATCGATAAAAATTTTACATCATAATGCAAATATGACGAACAGTTCAAAGAATGTTTTAAATTATTAACAATTTTATGAAAAAAAGAAAGGTATGAAAAATATGTCTCACAGAAATAAAGTATACTTACTAATTTTTGTGCTAGAATGGTCTTGTCTTGGTGTGGCAAATGCTCCTCAAGTGCTAGCACCACACAGTTGGCTATGATTGTCAGCAGCACCGCATACTCGAACGGAGTAAGAAAGTGTTAAGGAAGTAATTTTCTTGATTCAAAATTTATTAAACATTATCAAAATTTATCAATTGAAATAAATATCACACATACTTATTTCAGTTATTAGCATTACTATAATATTTTTTAGGTTGTTGTTTCGCTGTGGGCATATCGACAGAAAATTCCAATTAAGTGTATACTTATTAAGAATATAATAATACATTTACAATAAAAATTTGAAGTCGATTGACTGTCTCTAACTCGAAAAAAAATTATATTAAAATTCGGACAATTAACATGGAAAGTGTGGTTTGTTGCTTGTGGATTTTTAACAAATTTTTTAATTTTAGAAATCACAACAAGATTAAAGATATTTTCAAAAAACGAACTGAACATTTTTGTATTTGTTTTGAGTTTAAAAAAAAAACCAAAATTATGGACCCCTACATTCTTGAGATATAATCATTCAAAGTTATTTAAATTTTCTGATTAACATAAACAATTATATTTAGAGAATAAGTAGTTATTAATATTTATCATACAGAATACATACAGTACATTACAGTATAGTTAAAAGCATGTTAAGGCTAATACTATATTTGAATATGTATGTGTGCTAAGGATGTGTATTATGTTGAAGTGGTATACAACATTTTTACAATATTGTACGGAGACAGCACCCCTAGGCTCATTAATATGTAAAAAGGAATCATGAGCCATTTCGATATGGTACCTCATTTACGATAAATCTTTTTTTCAATATAAAGAAGAAAGAAAGCGAGTCAGGAAAAAGCCGAAAAAAGTCAAAATAAAATACATAGATCTATGCACACCTGAAAGACTAAAAAAATTGTATTGTCAACAAAGTGAAAGAAAATCCATGTGAAGCTTAACCGAAACAAGTATAGCAAAAATGTCACAAAATTGATTGTTTTTGTAGATACGATTTATTTCGATGCTTATTTATTTACTTACGAAATTTTTGAGCGTTTGGAGCATGACGAAATTCGGAACATGACCCAATTGAAAAGAGAATATTTTTCAGAAATTCAAGATTAAAATTATTAAAATAACTTAAAGACAAATAATAAAAAATAATAACTGAATGGTAAGGACAACAAAGCTCAAACGAATTTGTCAACGATTCCACTTTTACTTTGGTCTTCTCGACGCTTTCAAGATTTAATTTAGGGTACATTAAGTTTAATTAAAATTTTTTAACCGTAAGAATTATTGATCATAAAACGTGCTAGAATTGAGTGTCAGTAAAATCACCTTATTAGTTCATTTCAGTTTGTTCGTCTTACAAGTTTATCTGTCCATGAACACAACAGCAGTCGAACCAAAAAAATTTACTAGATTGAAGTAAACGCGATTACTTGGCCGTTGATATTCTTATAACAAGGAAAAATTTTCTTGAACCAAAAATATATTTACTTGCTGCCACGTTAAGGACATTCTTGTAAATAGCACATTTCTCTAAAGCAGTAAACTAAATTTCAATAGTGATGCTCATAAACGAGCAAAAGCGGTAGACATGCAAAAGCAATTTGTTTTCAAAAACAAACAACTTTTTTCTATAAAGATTTATGTAAAAACAATTTCATTTTCAACTGAAAACCCTGTAATTGCATTATTTGACTATTTTAATTATCCATCTTAAAATAACCATCTTTTCCATCTTTTTATATTGAGTATTAAAACGATTAGTTCTGTTAGTAAGAATTCTTAGATTAATTAAAAGATACTCAATAATTAATGTGATTTAAGTTTGTAATTCGATTTATTTAGAATTCTATTATTTCTTCGTCGATGTTTTAATTAATTTTTTATTTTAATTGCGTTGAGTTTTGTGCACGCGACTCAGCAACGTGATGATGACTCAGGAAATTGATTAAAATATTTTCTTGGAAATTCACCACAGGAATTTATTCACATTCATAATAATGATTTAAAAAAATTATTTACTGTTGTTGACGTGGATTCGGTCGATATGCCTGGTCCTAATTCCAAAGCGAATAATCTCTATGTAAAAAATGGATTGTGATAGATATTGCCTTCGGAGAGTAGATTAATAGCTTTCTGATTCCTTAAATAATTGCTTTCATTAATAAACGGTACAATTTATTTTTTTTAAAACTTTACATATGATAAATATGTATGCTATTTGCGTATTGTGGACACTTAAACATGAAAATTTTAATTTATTTCTTTCACGGTGAAAAGCTAAATCAAAAAGCTAAAAAATTAAAATCACGCATAGGCTAAAAACAAGCTTAAAAAATTGCAGAAAAACGTCAATACAATAATTTCATAAAAATGGGCTATTAAACACAGTAACGGTTGCATGCTTTTACATACAGAGTGGGCCATTTTAATCTATACATCAAAATATAAATATAAATCATTGAAACGGAACAACGGAAATGCTTTCAAGGGAAATGGAGGATTCGCATGTGTCCATGACTTTGACCAACAATTATCATAAATTTTAAGCTTATTTTCTTTCGATTAAATGCAAAAACAACATATTTTAAAGTCGCATTTCCTTCGAAAGCTAACGTTATTCGAAAAAATGTTTTAAACAATAATTATTAGTTTTTTATGAGGATCAACTTTCTAATTTAAAGTGTTATTGTATCTCTTACAGTTTAAAATCTAAATTGGCTATTTAAGAAACCTGAAGAACTTGGTCCAATATGATGTCAGAACATAATGTTTCCTATCAAACTATGTAACTTATTTTTTGATTTGTTTACTACAAAACGAGATGTTAAGTTGTATAGATGAAAATGGCGAATCCCTTTATTCATAAACTATGGCCTCCGATTGCAGATATTTTTAATCTTACTATTTTTAATATAAGTGTATGTTAAAGCGTTGGTTATCAGGCACAACCGCCAGTTTTTAGAAAGTTGCGGTCTATATGAGATAGCTGCTATATAAAGACTAGGTATATGAACTTCATTTACAAGAAGACAAACAACCAAGATAATGATTATGTTGGCCATTTTAAACCATTGCTTATTGAATATTTTCTATGCCATATTTCACTTTAAAAAATAACGTTAAATGTTGAGAAGGTAAAGTTTGAAAAAACGCACAGTACCATTGAAACTAGAAAGATATTCAAGAGTGGAAAGAAATAATTCCTACTTATCCGGAGTCAATTAAAAAAGCAGTTGAAGCTATTAATGGACTTGTTTTTCAATGTTTCAATCACATTCCTCCTATGATGCTGTTTTCTTGAGTAGGTTCAACATTCTCCCCTAATAATATATGTAATTTATATGAATAATATTAATTAAATTAATTAAATAAGGTTTGTTTCTATTTGAAACATAACAGTTAAAAAAAAGGCAGAACACAATTTGAAAATTTCTGTAATAAAATAATATGATGTTTGTAACATATTTGTTTATTCACTAATTGGATATAACTTTCGACTTATACCTACATGCATATATACATATATTATTATTTAACTACCTGTAGTAACTAGATTGTTTAACTTTTGATGCTTTCAGGGTTCCGTGCCAATTTGTTAGAAAAACAGAATCCATTTCATATCAAACATATGTGCTGTCAGTTTGCCACAGCATATTTTTTCAAAATTTACTGATAGGTAAAAGTTTAAATTCAGTACTTATAGAAACTTGATGAGTCTATCGCGGGTTGACGATAAAATTGAGGATAGGTTAATATTGGGTAATTCACTCTCATTATATCAGTTCTTCTCCAAAAAGCCAACTAAATCGAATGAATCGCGCTTTGGTTTAGCGGTTTTTGCCCATGCCTCGATCGAGGTAAATAAATTAATGTTTGCTAGTCCTTACTCACATCTTAAGTGAGTCTATGGGATCGTAATCAAATTATGTAATAAATTTAGGTGGGGGGGGGGGGTCAAATAATATTGTTACTACTTGTTATGGTACGGAAGTGAGACTTTTCATAAATTTAAAAAAATTGAAATTAAGTTTCGAGCACTTGACTGGACTGTCACCAACCTTTTAATATTCTGAAAATAATATATCATTCAATTTTATTTCATCGAATATAACTATAATAAATCATAATAACTTTTAAGAAAAAAAAGTACTTACAAATAGGGGTGAAGCGGGTCAATATTTTATTACGATCTGTTACATAGGGGAGGGAGGGTAGATAGTTTTAAAAGTCGTTCTAATTGCGTTACATAACTTAAGTACTATAGCTCTAATGAACTGCGCGCTGCGTGATTCTTTTAAGAGGAATGGATATTGCCACTGTATGATTAAACATAGTATGTTTTTAAACTAAAGAAAATATACCAAAATCAAGCATCTCCCACTTATTACCAAAGCTACTGGATTTTCAGTAAAAAAATTGAATATTATGCTTTGACAGAATATAAGGCTTCCCGATCATAAACACAAATGAACTTGTGTTTTTCAAGAATTTCTGTGAATAATTAAATTAGATTTCTTGTAAACTAACTAACTAACTAAACATATTCCTTATTCATCAGACTATTTTCATAAAACAACAATTTTTTTAGGAATGAAAATATTACAGTTCGGCACATTTTACGTACACAGTTTTCGAAGTAAAACATGTTTAACAATTTTCCTTTGATAATTTTTTAATCATAAAATAAAAATTATGAACAATGCAGAAGAAACTGATATTCGTTGTGTGCTTAGTCATGGTAGGGACAATAAAATCGATGCCAGCGCTTCCAGTGAAAAATTTTGGCGATAAAGGAGGCTGTTATGATTAATTTGCAATTCTTTACATGTTAATATTATAGAATATGTCAAATTAAAATTATTGAAAAACACTAATTAATTAAACTTTATGCACTAAAAATTGTGAAAATAAGAAATCAAATTGCAAAAATATTATTTTTCAAATGTAAATTATCATAATTATTTATTTAAATTTGTGAGACAATAATAATTTTTCAATGTAAGTCATAAATGCAATCCATACAATTATATATGCATCCATACAATTCTATAATAAAAGTAGGGTATCGTTACCATGGAAACGCCTCCAATAAAACTCACACACGGTGCGAATAGAATTGTGAATGGTTTATTCGGCACGACATCTGTCTAACTTTTTATTATAGATTCTTTATCAATATCAAAATGCCTTATTAATATATTACAGTCGAGTTCATAGAAAATGGTTCAGCTACTATTCACATGCTCAATTACACCAACGGTTAATGTTCTTTTTACCCGACTGTCAAAGTATGTACCTTGTATGTATGTGTACCTATGTATATTTGTTTGTAAATTTCTTGATTTCGAAACGACTCAATGAATTTCAACATTTAAGATAACATTATCTTTGTCACAAAAAAAGTGTTCTTAGATAGGTGTTTGAAAAAACAGAACAAAATGGCGAATCCAAAAGAGCAAAATCGTAATACGCTAATAAAAAAAATCAACAAAACCAATCGAGTATGATATTTGAATAAAGAAATTTAAAGGGGTTTACCAAAATATATATAAGTTATATGTTTAAATTTAATTAGGAATAATAAATTGGCTTTAAAGTTTTAATATACTATATTAATAAGAGGGTTTTTTTTAGTGTAGGGACACTTAAAAGTCTAAAATAAAATAAATAAATAAAAAAATAAAAAATCCGACGGCGTTAAATAAAATCTGAAAAGAAAGAAACAAGTCCAGTAGTTACATTGCGACTTTAACAGTTGGGTCCCATTAAAACCTAAACTGGCTGAAATCTTCCCAATAATGGGCCACGACTGTTAAAATCACTATATAAACTACTAGACATATTTCTTTCTTTTCAGATTTTATTTACCGCCGTGGGATTTATTATTTTTGTAATTTCTTATATTAATATGTGTATTTTTTAGTTCCTTGCATGCTAAAAATTTTTTGCACAATTTTTTTGTAACAATATCTCGAGAATCTTTATTGTATCTATTTTAAGCCGCAAATCTCTCGGGAACTGAAAAAATATATTCAGGGGTTGAAAATTGATACTAGATGAGATAAATAAAAAGCCAAAAATAGCTTTATTGACTTTTAAGCACACCTGGAGATGCTTGGTTGAGTAAGCGAAGTAATATACTCGATATGGTAACTATGGAATCCATATCACTAGGTTGTTACATATTCCATTTTCCACAATGTTCCTCCATGGGCTTAGGGTTTTTTTTTTTCAATTGCACATCAACAAAATATTTTAACGATTAATTGTTTGCTGACATAGAAGATGCAGACAAACGAACGCACTCTTAAAGTTGTATGAGTTCGAGCGAAGTTTGCATTGTAGTTGCACAAGTTAGGGAGACTTAATGCAATAACAATTGTTTGATTATGAAGACACTCCCATTCAACGCTTAAGCGATTCTTTTTGAATTGAAGTTGAATGCCTGTCGAGTTAATTTTCTTGATCATAACTGTACATCTGTAGTTGAATGTTAAATTTAAATGATTGCAAGGATATAATTTACCTGACGTTATTTTGTGAATATTAATAAATAATGAATTAATATTGATTTGCTCTATGTATGATATAGTAAATATGATATTATTTATTATGTTCGATAGACTTTCATATACTCTAAATTTTTTAGTTTCTTTTTATTAGAAATGAAAATAATTTTCTATATCTTTCTATGTCTAGATTCTTCTATACCTATTTGTAAGGATTTTGTGCATTACATTCAGTACGTGATACTAAATTTAAATAAAAAAAATTTGGAAAACTTGTAACTTCCCGCTAAGTATTGACTCATAACGTGTAAAAAATTTTATCTATTCTGATGTTATATCCACTCGCATTTCATTGTAATTAGATGTGATCTTAGACTAAAATCTGATTAAAGAATATAGACGTTTGATAAAACACTTATTTTTAAATTTTCAAATCGCGATAACTTTAGAATGAATAAACCGATTTTCACGCGGTTGGTGACATTCGACGCAGTTTTTGAAGCTTCATGAAGAATCTTTAAGTTTCAATTGATAGAACAAAAAATTTTGAGGTTATTCCGAAAAAACGCTTTTTTGGGTTTTCTTTCGTCAACGATAACTCACGAACGAATCAACCGATTTTGACCGGATTGGTGGTTTTTTGATGTTGAGAGCTGATTAGTTTTTGGAATTGATCGATACAGCCGTTTAAAAGTTATTAAAAAAAACCACTTAAAAAAAATTTTTGCAGTTTTTTTGAGATTTCTCGAAATCTATCGGTTCGAATCGGCTTCAAAATCTAAGTTTGGTCAAGCCCTTTCGAATGGCACCAACCGCGATAAAATCGGACAAGCCGTTCAAAAGTTATGAGAGGTTTACATACATCCACACACACACACACACACACACACTCATACATACATACAGCCATACAGACACCCTCGCGGAAGTAGTCAGGGAAGCTTCCTGACATCTTAAAACTTCGAGATCTGATGAAAACTCGATTTTGGCAAAACGGGGTGAAAACAATAACTTCCCTATTTTCTTAGCGGGAAGTTAAAAATAACTCCTGTAATTTAGTGCATGAACAAGAGTAACGAGATTTTCTAGTAACTGTATTAATTAAAGAATAAACAAAGCTTGTTATTTTTCTCACTTTTTACCGCCAATGATAAAGTTCATTTCAAATATCCACGAAAATATCCAGTAAAAATATATTCCATTCTAATATCTATTACAATAATAAGATGTGTATCAACTTTTTGTAGGTGTGCGTAGAAAAATCGGACTCTACTGTTTAATGAGTTTAGTGTTAAGAATATCTTAGTTCGGAATTAAAGTTACTTCGGTAGACTTAGATTACAAGTGACACTTGTGCATGTATTTAATTGTCAGGACAAGCAGAACAAATATAGCAGCGTACAAATGATCCGGAAGATCTAACGATTTTTTCGAGATGATAATCATCTAGACAATATTTCGCAACTGATGCCGTCTCCACAAGACGCACAAGTCTTTTGTAAGTGATATGATCTCTTTCACGAAACTCGGAAACTTTTTAATCGCATGCATAAGCTCCATTTTGGCGAATATTCTTTTTTTTGTTCGTGATCCATTCAAATCGTGAGTTTGAATGGATGGATAGATGTTTGTTACTATTTCACGCAAAAACTACCGAACGAATTTGGATGAAATTTGGCACACGAATCGATTATAATTGTAATTTTGGATGGATCGATGTTAGTTACTATTTCACGCAAAAACTTTTGCCGGTAAAATGTATGGTTGCCGTGGGGTAGATTTGTTTAAATTTTTCAAAGAACAATGGATCGACATGATTTTTTTGCATAGGTAGTGGTAGAAAATAACATAGGCTAATCGTGTTTTTTTAAAGAGTTTTGTGTATTTTTAGCGAATTTTGGCAAGAAGGCTTCATAATGAACACAGTAACGATAAAAACTCTCAAAATCTCTTCTAATAGCGGTGTAAACACCGCGGGGTGCAGCCAGTTGAATAATAAATGTGAAAACCATTTTGTCCGACTCTTAATAAAATTGGATATCCGTGTATAAATCCGTATACAAATATTTGCTTGATGCTAATCATCCCGAAAAAATCCTTCGGTTTCCCGGACTAAAAGTACTTCACACAACTTTATAGTGAATTCATTTACGAACCATATAGATAAATTTTAATTAGCAATTATAATGTTATAAAATGCCAATTACATAGTAGCAAAAACTTATGATTTACAATTTTACTCTTTACAATAATATGTAATTAGTGAAACGTAAATATGTCTACCTAGTTGAAGGTAAATTGTATGTATATGAACAATGTCAATTACATTCCACCATTAAATGACAAACGAATACATTTATTAGCTTTCTGATAGATAGACTTGAATTTTCATCCTGATAGAGTATAATTTTCATCATTTTCCGATGCCCAAAATGCAATAGTGACTTAAAAAGCTGTTCTTACGAACGTTCGAAAATTCTTTCACGTTATCGTTCTGATTTTTTTGCTGTTTGGGAGATAAAACCAAAAAAGCACCAAAAAAAAAATTATAGCGACACCAAAAATCGTCCATTTTCATCTAGGTTACCTAGGAAAATAAAACTTTTTAAATCCATTCATAAATACAAAAATATTTTTATAATTTGCCAATTAGATAAATAATTTAAAGTAAGTACAAGAAAATTTTTATGTTGTGTCATAATAAATATCCTGATCAAACCAAACGTAATGTACGTGCATATTGGCTTGACAACGAATTCAGAAGTATGTCTTTTAAACTAAAATTACAATTAATTAATACATTAAAAACTAAAAGTAGCTATAAAATTAAATTATTTAAAGAATCAAACAAGTATTTGACTTCTAAAATTAAATTTCAGACAAATATCTCGTAAATAAAAAAAAGTAACCGCTACATTTATAATGTACCATGGTATGAAAGGAATATAGTTCCTACCGAGTGTCCCGTTCTTTTTTTGATGTTTCAGTCATTGTATATTGTATCCGAGCAAAGGATGATTTTGAGGGGAGCAAAGAAAAAATTTGGAATTTCCAAATGAATATAATTAAAATGGGAGAAAATTTCTTACACCATTGAGAAAACATTGAAATATGTAAAGAGTAATCACTTGGTATTAAAATCGACCAATAAAATTGCAAAAAAAAAAAGGATTAAAAAGAAGCCATTTTAACAAAAAAACGGTTTTGTAATGTTTTACATTTTAAAAATCTTTATTTATCGTATCGGGACCTACGTGATTTGATTCCTGAAAATTCAATGGTACCTTCCAAATAATAAAAAATCTTGAAAGTTATTAAAGCCAATACTTAACTGAATCAGAGTGCTCTTGGCCTGACCAAAGAGTTTATCCACCACGGCCTGTATTATATTAATATCAAAATTGTAACATATGCCTATAATAAATATCATATAGAGATATAGATAGATAGATGTATGTGTGGTATGTGCATTTAGATATAATAATATGAAATTATATTACACTGTCAGACATAGAATTTTAAACACGATAGTTTTTTAATATTGTAACTAGTGCGGTATCGCGTGTGACTGAGACGGTTGTTTCTAGAAGAATAAAATTAAGATATTTCCAGTACCTTTTCGACAGATTTGACCTATGTTTTTTCACAGATTCAGAATAGTTCGAGATACAGAGGATTTATTTATTTGTGTGTCCCAGTGGTTTTGAAAATTCTTTCGGTTTTTTCCTGTAAAATAGGCCCTGATAAACTTATGTTTTCATCATGACACTGCCTAAACAAGGTGAGTAGACATTCCTCTACGTCAGGAAAGTCAGCTTGCCGTCGTCGTTTGTAAGACAAACTGCTAGTTGGTTCGAATCTAGACCATATTTTGGCTTTTTCTTACTTATTGTAGGCAGAGTGCTTGCTGGTATTCTGTATAGATTGACCACGTATTTTTTCTTCATGCCACTTTTTACGGAATGGATAACTTCGAATTTTGCACAAAGAGTTCAAGTTGTTAGCTTTCGTTTGATACCCATGTTGTTGCCAGCTATTTGCCAAATAAGCACTGATCAACAATTTTAATTGACACAAAAAAATGACACTTGAAACAACAAGTTTTATGAATGTTTTCATTCATTGTACGTGTACAAAGCATAAATAAGAGTGTAAAACAAGTAAGCGTCAAGTCAGACGAGTCTTCGTCATGAAATTCGAGTTATAGGGTATTAATATATACTATCAATACCTCGTAGGGAATAATATTTTATTCGAGCCAAATTAAGTTCTTAAACTAAATTTATCGTATTCTATCATAGCTTTAGCACAGGAACTGCAAATACCATGCTGGAAATACCTTAAGTCTGAAATCTAAAGTGGCTAAGCGAATGACAAAAATAGAACATGGTGTACAAGAAAAGGACTTTCAGTTATGGGTAGGTACTATAAAATAATAAGTCATCCCGATTTGTAGAGTTTAATATGATAAAGTTTATTTGAAGAGTTCCCTACGCTCAGTTGATGTAGATAATTGATAAAGCAATAGTTGTTAAATTATTGTTAAATATATTAGTGGTGAATATATTTGGAAAAGCAAGGTTGTAAATTGATTTTGTGTGGCATAATTAATGTACCTTTGTATTTAACAAAGTATAGCAAAGTTTTCAAAGAATTGTATTTTCTTATTTTCTATCATTTTTGATTTCAAAAATAATAATCATAATTCTCTCTAAGCAAATATCTCTACGTAAATGATAGGTACAGATGCAAGAAATAATAGTAGGCTTTACAATTTTTATGATTTGATTGAGTAAAATTACAAAAAAACTATTTCTAAACTCTCCCACTTTCTGTTATTTTCAGTGTATTTGAAGCTTTCGATATATTCAATTTAAACAATTTAATATGCTTTAGTTTCATGTTTCAGATGCTTGCAAGTTTAATGTTTGCAGTTCAACAGAATGGCTATAAATAATGTATTATAATTAAGAAAATATCTAACCTGGTATTGCAAATGATTTTGTAAACTTTTTCCCCTCTGTCTTTTTCTTTCACAAATTAAATTGAAACCTCAAGTAATTACATAATGTAACTCAAAAATTACATAAAACTGCAGGTTGTATAATCGTTGTAAAATATTAAACCATTTTTTAATATTCTTATGCAATTTTTTTGCGAAAATTATTTCCCCGAGCCAAAAATACACCACTTACTAGTTAATTTTGAAACTTGGAACTCTATGGAACTGTTTAATGCCATTCTCAAATGACTCAATAGCTGTTTTACAGGGTATTTTTGGTTTTAGTCAATGGTTTGCAATTTTTTTTTTTTGAATATATTTGAAGTAAAGAATCTAAATAAACTAAAACACTTCTCTAGTTAAAAAACAGTATCGCAATGGAATAGATTCTATAACACCATAGAACAATGAGGAAAGGTATGTAAAATGCTTTGGAACGAGCGCGAGTAGCAAATAGTATTAATGATATTTAGGCACTAATTACTTAAATAATCGAGAATGAAAAAACACCACCAAATGAAAACCCACACACATGAGCTCACTCAGAAACCCAACTTAAAGTTATGTTAGTACATTTTGCTGAGTATGAAACGTAAATATATATTAAAAATTTTGGTTTGGATTTTTGGATGCTATGGAAACTAAATTTTTTTTCGAATGCCAATTATTCATAAAGATTAGAATGAACATAAATCACAAAAAAATTTTTTATGTGAGGGCTATAAAAAAGTATATGGGTCATTCTTATTCAATTTGTGTTTTTCAATTAGACGCCGGTTTCAATGGTTTCGTATTTATTTTTAAATAAATTTTATTGTGATTCATAATAAAATTCTGTAAATGGTATTTCCGTTGGAAAATCCATTATCAATAACTTAAATTGCAAAGAGTATCTAAAATAGTAAAAAATTTAGAATATGTTTTAACATATTTAGTTTTTCTGGATAAAACCTACAAAAAACGGTTCAGATGGTTTATAAAAAGTTGTTGGAAGATAATATTATTGCTTACATGAATTTATAAAAAGTTTTATTCTATTTGCTTTAGTTTATGCAAGTAACAGATATAACCGTTGACGAATATTGGAAACAAAATTTTAATTGAATCGGTCATTTAAAAAACGACGTTGGTCATTTTAATCTAACCATAATTATTTTTTCAAATTATTTTGGTCGAAAATGGCATGTTTTTCCTCAATGACTAATAGTTAGGATTATGTAATAGTTATTTACGATAATAATGGTATAACAGCATTATGAACGTACGCTAGCGAAATCTGCATAATGAGTGTGTAGTATGGAACCCTAAACTCGCACTTGAAACATACCTGAGAACACTCTCCATAAAATTACCTTTTAAACGAAACAAAACCGGCCGGTCCATCAGTTTAGGCGCTAAAATAGATAAAATTATATGAAAATAGGAATAGTTTCAACCGCATATGCGATTTGAAAAATAAAAGTTATTAACTTCCCAATATAGCAAGTAATTGTAATAGGTCCGATTTTCGAAATCGAAATTTAAAGCATATCTTTACGTTTCATGGCTAGGACAAGGCTTTAACACCAATTTGGAGAAGTACGCGCGTGTGTGTGTGTGTGTGTGTGTGTGTGTACGTATTTACTTTCGTGGTTTTTTTCGTCATCGATATCGCGCGACCAAAAAGTGATATCGATTTGGTTTTGTCAATCGAAGCGTATTAATAGATATATGATCCGAAAGGAATTTCATAACATTCAGTCGAGTCGGTGGAGTTTTGTTAAATAATTGTTCCTGATTGATATCGCGCTAATAAAACATGAAATAGATTTCTTTGGGGGTGTCGATCGAAGCGTGTTAACGGCACAATATGATCCGAAAAGAATTTCATAATATGTGTTCGTTTCAGTTAATCCTTCAAAATTTTTAAAATGCATTGTATCATAAAAACACATTGTACATGTATATTTATAGCGTCGTACAGTCAAAAGTAAAGTCATATTAACACAATAAAATTTATGACTTGTACGACTGGGTCGCTGTGCACATATAATATAGTATGTGTAAATATAAAGCATAAAAGCACAAGAAAGCGCATAAGCAGTCAGTACAACATACATATACATGACATTAACAGCGCTAAATTGGTTATAATTATTATTACACATAAAAGTTTGTATATAAAGATTTCATTTGGTCATTTGGTGTATAATGTATACTTATAATGTTGTTATACAGTTTTGTTACTGGTTGACAGTATGCACTCAATCAACAAAAATTGAACATTGGGTACTATAATAAATTAAATTTGAACAAGTGAAATTTATAAAATTTAAAACACCGGCGACAAATGCGATTTATTCCTTGTAAACCGATTTTTGGAAACTTTGCTATAAAATGTTCTCAATCAATAAACACTTTAAACTTATATCACTCCTTCTTAAATCAATATCAAATTGATGGCCAAAAACATCAGAGGAGATGAAAAGGATACTTAGAGTGCTATCATTTTTTGGGACAAATTTTTGTAAATATTTTAATTGAAATTGAAATATTTGAGTTGCCTTTGTTCTTTTGAATTATTTACCATTTCACTTTTCGAAATGAATTGAGCCAGGTTTATTTGACCATTCATTCCCATAGTAATTATTTATATGTCATGCCTTTTCCAAACTGAATCAATTTTGAAGATTATCGCCAATTTTTTATTTTTTTCGGGTACGAAAACCTAATCTCGCACTTGAAAGCATAGCTAAGAATACTCTCCGTTAAATTACCTTTCAAATGAAACCAAAAAAATTAAAATCGGTTCATCCGTTCAGGCGCTACGATGCCACAGCCAGACAAACATACAGACACACACACATAGCGGTCAAACTTATAACACCCCTTTTTTTAGTTCGGGGGTTAAAAAGAGAAATATTCGTATTTTCAATTACTGGTATATATATATATATATAGCATTATTTTTAATCCACGAACCAAAAAAAGGAGTGTTATAAGTTTGACCGCTATATGTATCTGTCAGTCGGATGAAGTGATATTGATTTACCGATAAACGGATGAACCGATTTTGATTTTTTTTTGTTTCGTTTGAAAGATGATTTAATAGAGAGTGTTCTTAGTGTCAGTTAAAGGTTCCGTACCCGAAAATTTTTGTAAATTTCACTTGTTATGACAAGTTGCGTGTTTTGGGTACAACATATATTTCGAAAACACTAAAAGCAGTGAACATATTCCAAACAAGTGAAAACAAACAATTGACTGAGTTAATTGTTGAAATACCATGCACAGACAATGTCGATTACTCTATCACATTACAAATACATACATGTCACACATACGTAACTGATATCCCCATATAATACATACTATACAATTTACGCCTAATTTGCACCCTCACGGGAAAACAGTGATTTTTACGAAAAAATGTTTGAAACAAAAGTTGTTTATTTTTTGATAAGGAAGATTTTTTACATTTGAACTTTTGTTGTATCTCTAACAGTTTATAAGATGAGACATTTTTTCGTTTTTGAGTTATCTTGTTGGCAGACAGACGGACAGACAACCGAAAATGGACTAATTAGGTGATTTTATAAACACCTATAAATTTTGTTCATAGCATTAAAATTTTTAAGCGTTACAAACTTGGGACTAAAATTAGTATACCTTGCATATTACATATATGCATGGTATAAACACCAATACAGATTAATATGTTTATAATAAAAAATTGATTTTTAATTTTTATGACTCTTGCATTTTTGGAGTCCAATCTCTTTGGAATCCTCGTTTGACTATAAAGTAATCTAAATATAAAAATCTATAAGAAAATATACACTTTTTGATGATTTACAACGCATTTGTAAAACACTAAATATATGTTGTGTTGATATTCATTTGCTTGTAAATTAATTTACTACTGTTCTCATCGAAATGCTACTTATTTTCTGAGTTGATTCATTTGGTTTTTTTTTTAATAAATGGAGTGTACTGCATATACATAATATATAAAGCTAGACTTTACTATAGAATATTAATTATATTAAAATGTTACAACTAGTTACGACCTAGTTAATTGTATATATATATATATCATATAGCACAGCAGTGCGTATCGTAGATTAATTTAAAAAAAATGGAAAATCGAAAATTGAAAGTGTATAATGTATGCTGTATATGTGAAATGTGTATGCTTTTGCTGTGACTATATATACAGGACATAAAATAGCCCTTTTTCACACCCTTATATCTCAGAAACTACTTGAGCTATAATGTTGAAACTTTCAACTTAAGTAGATATTTACCCTGGGACGCCGTAAATCAAAGCTCACGTTCACGGCTCTCATCGTTTCCGAGCAATAACGCGTCAAAAAACGGCCACGCCCCGAAATTTTGTTACTGACTCATATAAATTCACAGCAAAACTGAGAAATGGTATCAAGATGCGGTTTTCATTAAAATAAATTAGAAAAAAATCATACCCCAGAAAAACTTCCAAATATCAAAATTTTTAACGGGAAATGGGAAATTTCGCTAATTAAAGGTGCATTTTTTCCGTATTTAAAATACATGGTAAAATATGAACCAATCAGAAGGCTAGTTTTTTTTCCTATACAATTTGTATGGTAAAACTTAAATACGCTTAAAAATTTGTTATTTATATAATTTTAATTAAATATTGATTAAATTTGAATAAATATTAAATAAATATTCAAAAATTAATTGTGTATTTCAATATTTCCAACTTAAAATATTATAAAAATTAAATAAAATATATCTTATTACTAAGACCCTATGAAATTCAAAGTACCATGTAGAAAACATATTAAAATTATTTTGTTACATTAATTAGGAAAATTTTAATTTGCTTTTATAGCGAAAACTGTAAGAGATAGAACAAAAGTTTAAATGCAAAAAATGTTCCTTGCATAAAATTAAACAATTCTGTATGAAAAATTTTGTTGTAAAGGTAATTGTTTTCCCGTGAAAAGCAAATAAAGTAAAAAATTAAATTGCAATTTTCGGAAAAACGGTAAGAGATAGAACAAAAGTTTAAATGTAAAAAATGTTCCTTACATAAAAATAAACAACTTTTGTTTGAAACATTTTTTCGAAAAAACAATCATTTTCCCTCGAGAAAGTAAATAACCAGTCCTGTTTTTTTCGTTAATGCAAAATCCAACTATTTTTGTCCTTAAATTTAAAAAAAGTATAAATATAATTTTACAAGAAGTTTTAAACCATTTTGCTTAAATGGCTTGTAGTGTTTACTACTAATTGTTGCAATGACAACGAATTTTATTTTCTTAAAAACAATGGTATTGTTATGTTCAACAATAAATAATCTTGCAACCCAATTTTGAAGCTGACACCCTCAATCGATTACGTTGAAATTTTGTAAGCACGCTGACTTTGAATGACATTGAATTTTTATGGTTGACTTGATCGAATTTTCTCGTGGCTTCCGCCATATTTTGTTAAATGGGGGGGGGGGAATCTTATTACTCAATTTTAAAGCAGATATCTTCAACCGATTGAGTTGAAATTTTGTATACACGTTTAGATTTGATAACAAAACATGGTAAGATTAGTGGCGTTATTATTTTTCCATCACTTCCACTATAATTGATTTATCTATAAATGATTCAGCTATACCGATTCTAAGGGACTTCTAAATTATAGAAAAATGCGATTTTGGACATTCGACAGAGACTTGCTTGAATTGAGGGTCAACCCATGCGCAGTACTATTACATGTAATCCTCGTGTGCGCACTAGCAATTTTTAAGGCCTACATGTGCGCAGTAACAAAATATAAATTTAGCGTATGCGCAGTTGCAAGATTCAGGATAAATGCATGCGCACAACTATAATTATTGATTAATCTGTGGGCACTTCCCGGATATAATACCCAAATATGCGCACTAACAAAATATAAAGTCCCTGTATGCGCAGTTGTAATATTCAGGATCAACCCATGCGCAGTACTATTACATGAAATCCACATGTGCGCACTAGCAATATATAAGGCCTACATATGCGCAGTAGCAAAATATTAACTAAGCTAATGCGCAGTTCTAAGATTCAGGTAAAATGCATGCGCAGAACTATCATTTGTGATTAATTTATGCGCATTTTCAATATTTAAAGACCAAATATGCCCATTTACAAAATATAGGGTTCCCGTTTGCGCAGTTGTAATATTTAGAATCAACCCATACGCAGTACTATTTCATGTAATCCACATGCGTGTACTAGCCATATTTAAGGCCTACATGTGCGCAGTAACAAAATATAAATTCAGCGTATGCGCAGTTGCAAGATTCAGGATAAATGCATGCGCACAACTATAATTATTGATTAATCTGTGCGTACTTCCCGGATATAATACCCAAATATGCGCACTAACAAAATATAAAGTCCCTGTATGCGCAGTTGTAATATACAGGATCAACCCATGCGCAGTACTATTACATCTAATCCACATGTGCGCACTAGCAATATATAAGACCTACATATGCGCAGTAGCAAAATATTAAAGAAGCTAATGCGCAGTTCTAAGATTCAGGTAAAATGCATGCGCAGAACTATCATTTGTGATTATTTTATGCGCATTTTCAATATTTAAGGACCAAATATGCCCATTTACAAAATATAGGGTTCCCGTTTGCGCAGTTGTAATATTTAGAATCAACCCATGCGCAGTACTATTTCATGTAATCCACATGCGTGTACTAGCCATATTTAAGGCCTACATGCGCGCAGTAACAAAATATAAATTCAGCGTATGCGTAGTTGTAAGATTTAGGATAAATGCATGGGCCGAACTATAATTTGTGATTAATCTGTATGTACTTCCAATATATAAGACCCAAATATGCACACTTACAAAATTTAAGGTCAATGTGTGCGCAGTTGTTATATTCCAGATTATCCCATGAGCAGAACAATTATATGGGATCAAATTGTGCGCAATACCAATATATAAGACCCAAATATGCGCACTTACAAAATATAAGGCCCCTGTATGAGCCGTTGTAATAATCAGGATCAATTCATGTGCAGAACTATCATATGAAATCAAGCTGTGCGTATTACCCATAAATAAGGCCTAAATATTTGCAGTTACATAATATCTGTCTGTCCGTTTGCACATCTGTCTGCCAACATGATAACTCAAAAACGAAAAGAGATATTAAGATGAAATTTTTATAGCGTACTCAGGACGTAAAAAATGAGGTCAAGTTCGTAAATGATCATTATACGTCAATTGATTCCTGGGTCTGTGGAACCCATCTTGTAAACCGTTAGAGATATAACAAAAATTTTAATGTAAAAAATATTCCTTATAAAGAAATAACCAACTTTTGCATAAAACATTTTTTCGAAAACATGACTGTTTACCCATGAGGACGCAAATTAGGCGTAAATTATATAGAATGTATTATATAATAATCAATATCAGTTATATGAAAATGAAATTTTCATTATAATATTTATAAATAACACAATTTTGATGACATCTTGTTCGGCATATTTCTTGACGTACGAGGCTCAGTATTCAACAGTAATTCAATGTATGCATAATGGTGAGTTAAAATTGTTACAAACACTTTCAACTTAAATACTATTGCCTGGCAAAAAGAAGTGATATCCCACCAAAAACATAAATGTGTAAAAAGGCGTAGATGTCACAGAATTCCAATAAACTCAATTACGTCAGCCCAAAAAAGTTGTGAAATCCCGTAGAGAAAAAATTCTTCGAAAAAAAATTATAAAAATGGCATAAATTTATTGCGTAACTTTTCCGTAAAGAAACATTAAAGTATTACATTAGCAACTTTTCGGTGACTTCATACCTACACGCACCTGTATAGGAGAACAAAAGATAATCGTTAACCCCCTACTATCTCCCTCCTCCCCTCTAATGTTATGACGTAATAATTTTTTCACAACTTTTATGAAACATCAAAATTTAAATTTAAACAATCAAAGTATTCTTTAGATTAAAGTCAAGCACCTACTTAACAAAGGCCTAATTTTTTTTACTAAAGTAAGAAAATTATTGGTTTAAATTTCTTGTCAAGTTTCTCCTTAGTACGTATTTATTTAATATTTTACTTCGCAAGTTTTTTATTTTTAGATTCGTTTTTATATTCCGAAAACTTGCGAAGTAAAATATTAAATAAATACGTACTAAGGAGAAACTTGACAAGAAATTTAAACCAATAATTTTCTTACTTTAGTAAAAAAAATTAGGCCTTTGTTAAGTAGGTGCTTGACTTTAATCTAAAGAATACTTTGATTGTTTAAATTTAAATTTTGATGTTTCATAAAAGTTGTGAAAAAATTATTACGTCATAACATTAGAGGGGAGGAGGGAGATAGTAGGGGGTTAACGATTATCTTTTGTTCTCCTATACAGGTGCGTGTAGGTATGAAGTCACCGAAAAGTTGCTAATGTAATACTTTAATGTTTCTTTACGGAAAAGTTACGCAATAAATTTATGCCATTTTTATAATTTTTTTTCGAAGAATTTTTTCTCTACGGGATTTCACAACTTTTTTGGGCTGACGTAATTGAGTTTATTGGAATTCTGTGACATCTACGCCTTTTTACACATTTATGTTTTTGGTGGGATATATATATATACAGAAGAGCTATAGTATAAGAAGTTTTGTATTCGTAGATCTCTGGTCAAAAGTTTAGTTTTCACCCCGAAAAACGAAATCAAATCTTTAAATTTATGGATGATTACAACAAGTTCGCCGAGTATATAAATCCAATACAGCTGTCCATGTTGAACGTCTATCAAAGAACGTATACTATACTAAACCGCAAAGCAAAAATGCAACTTTATACTTTTTCCTTCGTCTTTATGAGCTTATTCTGTAGGCCGACGATCTGCAGTCAATAACAGAACACCCTGTATATCACTAATTCACCCAGTAGTGACATATCGCGGAGAAACATGGACGCTGACCGAGGATGACAAGGGAAGATTGAGAAGATTCGAAACGAAGGTAATCATGAAGACATACGTCGGAATGAAATAAAATAACGAACGATTCAGCACGGAGATACAACAGATTTTGGAAAATCAAGACCTTGTCCGTTTCGGATATTGAACGACGATTTACGACTCCCGAATGTCTAAAAAAGTACTTACCAAGTTTACAAAACAAGGAGAAGAGGGAGGCCCAGAATGGGCAATGTCACGGATGATCTCCGAATTATGAAGATCAAAGGATGGTGCTCTAAATCGAAAAACATACTGCTATGGAGGTAAATTATTGAGATGGCCAAGGCCCACCCAGGCCTGTAGTGCCATTTGGTCAGGTCCGCTATCCAAGTAGGAAATGTCGTGATTGACGATGGAATCAAAATTGAGCTAACATTGGACACTACAGGCTTGGTTTGCCAACTTAAGCTTTGGTTAAAGTTAATGGATTAAGTTTTAATTATTTTCAAAACATTGACCAAGGATAATCAAAATGCTTCCAACACTCAATTAAGTATATCAAGAATGATTTGGAGCACCTCAATCTTTTAAAAATAGACATGTTTGTATGAGTGACCCAGGGGAAAAATTATTTTCCACATTTTAGTACAATAAAAACTTGTCTCTTAAAATTTTTTTTAAAATTAATATCAAGTAAGGTGGAAATGATAGAAAGGAACATTGTTTCCCACCGCTTTGTATTCTTTTTCTGTCATACTCATAAAATTGTATTATCATCGGAATTATGCCTTACGGTTTAATCCATTAGTTAAAGATGTACGAGCGCCAAGGTAATTTTAAATAAAAAGCTTGATTTTTTTTATATGTAGTTGCACTAAGCCTACAAAAGTAGGCATTTTTAACATTTGTCTTATGAGAAAGCGATAGCTGGATGATATGTTATCATAACTTTCTCCAAAGCTTGTCGGTGGAAAAAAACCTATTTAAATTAAAGCCACAACCTTGGTAAATTTTTGAAAACAGAAAAAACTCGATGTGTGAAATATTTTCAATTTTGATGGTGAATTATGTTACAACTTGACAATATAAGACGAAAAATATGAATACAATTATGATATCTGGAGTACTTTTTAAAATATCGAAAATGGAAAATTTTGTTTAATCATTTAGCTTTCAATATTTCGAAAACCAAGGCAGATATCGAAAATTTTTTTTCTTATTTTTTGTCTACATTCATTCAGTTACAACAAAGTTAAAAATAAGATACAAATAATTTCAACCCTAAATCTAAAATTGCCTTGGTGCTCTTACTACCTTAAGTAACTTGATTTTCAAATACAATATTTGTAAGAATATAGTAAAATACTTACTACTGGTATGATCCCTAAAGGTCACGTCTACCACGGCTTGTATACCTTATACATTTGTGCCGTTCATATGAGCAACGAACTATACCAATATATAGGGGATGATTTATTATGATAATTGAAGCACAAAAACTTTAGTTTTCAAAAGAATAATAATAATTTTTCATTTATTGTAGTTTGCCAAAGAATAATTTTTGTAATGCATATTATTGAGAAATATTTCGAGAGAACGAGTGGTAAATTTGAACACAGATTGTTGTAAAATTTTTCCATATTCTATTTGTCTATTTTGTTAAAGAACAACTTCTTTTTTCTTAAGGCTGTTGTCTCCGTACAATATTGTTAAAATGTTTTGAACTATATTCACGGTAATAGAATACATTCTTTGTATTCAAATATGTGTTAATTTTAACTCTAATGTACAACGTGACGTATTCTCGTAATAAATATTGTTTATCAAGCCTGTGTTAGAATATATATCTCTCTTCAACTACCAATACACTAACTATCGTTGTTTCTGTTTAACAATAAAATTGATTCACTTTGAGTTATTATATCTCAATAATGAAACGGTCAATAATTTTGGTTTTATTTAACTCAGAACAAATACATCATTGTTCAGTTAGTCTTTTGAAAATATCTGAAGGTTAGTTTTTTTTCCTAGAATAAAAAAACCTTGGTAAAAACACAACTTCTCCTACGCTCTCCATGTTAGTTTTCTGAACTTTATCTAAATTTACCTCGAGCTAGAGACGGTCAATCGACTTAAAATTTTTAAGTTAATTATATTATAATATTTTTATTAAGTATACAATAAATTTAAAATTGCCCATTTAAAGACGAAGAAAAAGAAATAAAACAACTTATTTGTTAATTGAGTAGAGTAAATTGTTTAAATACTCTAAACATACTAAGCTGAGTATCTATTTATAATTTACCTACACACTGAAAATACATGAAAGGTTTTACTAATAAGAAGGATAGTATCAACTCAATGAAATATAACTATGATGGAGACGATTTGAAAAGTATACAAAAATAGAATAAAAATATGGTGGGATTTCTGTTTGGAAAACTATTTAACTGATGAATAAATGTTTTCATAGTTTTTTTATATAAAATTAATTAATTATTTATGCGCATTTTTCTTCACACGATGCCTTCTTTAATAATTGATCACGAAATAGCTAAATTAATTCATTATGTTTGTAAACTTTTAAAAATTATTACTTTAATTTAAAAACAACAAAGAAACGAATAATCTTTAGCGCTTAAAATACTTTTGATTTAAAAAATAATATTTACTGTACCTGTAAAATTTTATCTAAATAAAAAATATTAATATTATTTAGTATGAAAAGGATATGGCCACTCGATGATAAAGCGCGTATATCTGCGGATGGGGTTTTCGTCGGAGAGCAGGAACAGCGAAGTGGGCCCCTGCCCCCCCGCTGTCGCGGTGCCACCACTGCTCGGGACTCCCATTCTATCAGCTGCTGCGGCGCCTGCCCCCGCCTGCGCCTGCGCCGCTGCCTCTTGCGCTGCTGCGTACCTATAAAAATAAAAATTATTATTAATAATTTGAATATTTGTCATTTGTCTTATTATATATTATTTTAGTATTATTTGGTTTGATCAATATTTTTGGGTCTTATAACATAATTGCAATAAATTGTCGTTATGGCAAACTTAAAACATTTTTATGGAAAAATTCAGGAAAATGATAAGGCTATAATCTTAAAATTGATAATACGATAAAAAATTTTGTTGTTGACATTTTTTAAAATATGTTTCTGTTGTCTGAAACTTGGGAAATTGAATAGTATTCTTAGATAGAAAATAATTAATAGAGTATACGGTTTTTCAGCTTTAAGAATTTCTGGATGATACCCATTTTTCTGAGGTTGTATTTTTTTTTGTGATAAATATTAGGTAAGGTCTTCATATACATTTCTGAACTGATATTTATATCAATAATACTGCTTATGTCATTTTTGAAAGGGGCTGCAAAGCAATCGTATGTACATCAGTTCGAAAATTATAACCCAGACATCTCATTATAACGAACGTCATCTTTAGACTGTAGTATTAATTGCCAAAATTATAATATCTGTGAATCATAAATGTAATTCAGAAATCTTATTATTCGATTTAAAAACTTTAATCTTCGAAGTTTTGGAAAATCAAAACAAAAGGCGACCGAAAAGCCACAATTATGGCTTTGGTTTTTAAAATTTTTCTAATTTAAAACAATGAGTCCTGTCTATATACGGTATTTCAACAATTAACTCAGTTAACTGTTTGTTTTCACTTGATTTTTCATTAATAACGATATATATCGTCTATAGTAAAAGTAAGAACCATGCGTGGTGTTGTAATTGACATTTAAAAAATTCATTAAGAAAATGAAATCGAAAAAAAGTGATTTAAATTTATAAATAAATCTAACTACTATTTTATTTGATAGCCTTGTAGGTGGATGTTTATTAAATGTGTAGACATCATTATTAATAAGTTTCTGTGTGTGGTGTATTCGTATATGACAGAAATACCAGCACTGTTCAGAATGAATCAATCAACTTAATATGGCCAGATAAATACAAGGTGAAAATGATTCTTAAAGGTGAAATAATCCCCGATAGTTTTCGGTGACCCCTTAGCACTATATATTCTTTACTGCAATAAGCTTTTTTCTATTACCAAATGGTAAACGCAAATCCATACATCGTGGAACGAGATGACCTCATGCATTGGGTCACGGCGATTCAAGAACGAGGCTTGATGGCGTAGTATATACTAAGGTAAATGTTCCGTAGTATGGGATGTTTAGACTTAACGTGCTTTGAGACTGATTAACAAAAAAAAACAATTGCAAATATTTCGACTATGCAAATTAGTTTGTCTTACAAATTTATTATTGAATATTATTTTTTTTACGCCTTAGTCTAGGAAATCCGTTTTTGGATCAAAATGTAGTTTTTATGGTTAGTTTTTTGTTTTCGTCGCAAAATAATAGAGCATCTGGATAATTATTAATCTCGTAGATACACGTTGAAACTTTGAAAACGCAAAGAAAAGTGGGACTGAAACAAATATCCAAATGTAAGTCTTAAAATTCACTATTGTTGCCATAAGTCGTACCATTTATTTCAAGGCAAAAATTTGTTGTTATTAAAATCACAAATAATAATAAATTAATTGTATTGAACCTTGATAGACGCAAGTATTTACTTTTGGAACTGGAAAAAAGGTAGATATCAAAGAATTTCGAAATATCCCTTAGTCATATAATAAATAGTCTATCATCCTTAATGACCTTATTTCTTATAAGCAAGTTCCGGTTGATTTTTAATTATGTTGAAAATGTTGGCTGTTTAAAAAACTAAAAGTTTTTTTTTCTTGTATAAATTTTTGTTTTGTTAAAAAGCAATACTTTATGCTACCAATCACTGAGTAACATATTTATGTATATTACGTATATGATGTTAGAACAATGTTTAATATATATCATGGTCCAAGAGCCAGTTCTGTAAAAGTAACGAGAACTTTTTGTGCTATAAAAGTAACGAGAAATTGAGTACCCGTATGTATTCGTTACTAAAATAATCAGTGACCGTTGCAATATGGTTACGTTACTGGTTAATATCCTCTTCAAACTGTTTTTTCCACCGAAGTTTGTAAAATTTTTTTTAGAAATCAATTTTTAAACTCGTGCGGAAATACAAATTTCCTATAATCCGAAATTCACGCAAAAAAAATTTATCTTTTAATGTTTTTTCAAGAAAATCGTGATGAAAAAACACCTTTTTGGTGATGGAATCCCCCAGTTTGACGTATTTTTATGGGTTTATTATGTACTAGCTCTCCCTTTAAACTCTGTTCCCTGAAAAATGTCTGTTCCAAATTTCTATGAGGTCAGCAGAATCGTTTTTTTTTAAATGACTGCTATACTATGACTAGAAACCGCAAATGCTGTCTGATCAGCTGGGCATGTATTTGCAGCTGTTAGAATTGTGATTCGCAAAAATTAACTAGCTCTTGTTCTATTAGTGAAATACTAAGTAACGAACTCTTGTGCTTTTCTATGTGAGTGCTTTTATATATTTTATTTTTATTTAATTCAATATATGGTAACAGAAAAAATTACTATTACCTACTAATGGTTAAATACTATGGGAGATATGATGACGAGGGTAAAAATGCTTTTAATGCATTTTTTTTTTCTCTGTAATGAAAAAAATAAAACGGAAGATATAATTTAGCTTATTGTCTCAAAAAGCTATTTATATATCAAATGTTTGCTGTTGGTAGGTATATAAATCCTGACTAATATTATAATTGAAAATGTCTGTCTGTCTGCTGGGTTTTTAATGACGTACCGCCTAACCGATTTAGAAATTTGGTAAGAGGATAATTTAAACTCTGGAAATGAACAAACGTTACTTTTTTGCCCGTTTGACCGTGAAAAGTGTGAACAATATTTTTGTTGAAAGATTTTAACTATAGTAATAGTTAACTTCTTACTATCGTTACTTACATTAAAAAATTTTTTTTTATCGAATTACCTACTTGAAATTAATACAATTGAAGGGTCTACCAGTATGTTTCCAATAATTCATCTTTACGTGACAAACTGAAACTTTTTTGATGAGGGGAAAGGGGAAAGACTCTGTGTTGTTTTGGTAGAATCAGAGGGTAGAGAAGAAAGTTTGTTTAACGCATTCCTTTGTATAATCATTTTTAAAGAAAGTTCTAATAAACCAACGAAGCGGATGAGTAACGGCTTGTTGATTATAAAAATATACAAACATTGTACATTTCTATCATAAAAAATTGAAAAATGAATAATAATTATATTTATAAATAGTTGGATCATCAATAAAATCAGAGTTGGATTAAACTTTCTGCAAAAATTTCTTACCGTGTAGAATTCCAATTTTCGATAAATATTTGAGAGACTATCTTGTAATTTGAGAGACGTATTTCAATTAGCTTCAATGTGCATATACACAAAAAAACGCTTCGCCACCTAGCGCTATGCACAAGTATCAATATTAGTTCGAAAATAAGAAATTTATTTTGTTATAATTGATATTTTTATAAACATTAAATATAAATTATTTTTTTAAACATCACATTCATTTTAATTAATATAATGAGGTTAATTCATAAATATAAGGTAATTAAATGCATTTACAAAAATTTTGCATTCTATAAAATTTTTTTTGTATCTGCATTATTGATAAATAGTAAGTAACCTAGTGGTCTAAATTGAAACTACTGAAAAGCCGCCCACTTCCGGATTTAATTAGTACTAATTTTTATCCCCAGTTGGTGGGATTTATCTGATTTGAGTTTGAATATTTTGATTAGCCTTTAAAAATGGTGGGTACAAGTATTGCTATCTGGTAGTCGAAATCGGAACTACTGAAATCTGGTCCACTTCTTGTTTTAACTAGTACGAACTATTATCGTCAGTTGGCGAATTGAAACTCGGAGTTTTCAATATTTTAAAAATATTTTAATTAAGAAAAAATATCGGGAGTTTGTTTATTGATTTGAAAATAAATGCCACCTGGCAACCTTTTTTTTACGACCGCTTATTAATTTCATGGTTTCACGTTCAAGGTTTTTGAAATGAATCAAATAAGTGACTGAAAGGTTTTGTCTCGAATGTTATTTTGATTGATGATCTGTTAAACTGTTTGAAAGGCTATGGTGAATTAAATGAGGTCACAGGTGATAACACGTTCAAGGAGGATCGAAAACAGTTCTTATTCTTGGATTTTTTTTTCGATATTTACGGCTTAACTAATTATGAATTTGTTGAAGTATCAACAAAAAATATAATATAACCGAATTAATGCGTTAAAAAATCCTTTGAGAACAATTATAATTGTGGAACAGAAACACGATATCTACCATCGATCAAACATCTTATTTCCATTGATTTGGTATCGTATAATCCAAAATCATCACTCTATTCTTTATGAACAAATCGAGGAAAAGTTAAAAAAGTAGAAAACTGCACCGAAAAATGACAGAAAAAGAAGTGTTCTGAAAAGTTCGTTAAATTTTTTTAGAAAGGGAAGTTAATGAATTTGATGTTTTATTCGAGATTCGAATAGTCATGGCAAAAATTTCGAAAAATTTACGCACGATCGAAATGAATAGCTGAAATTTATACGATGATGAGTAAACATATCGATGATCAAACGAAAATTGTCTATTTAACTTTTTTTTTTGTTTATTAAAACTTTTTTTGGAAACATGACTGCAGCTAATTTAGTAATTTAGAAATTGTGAACGACGATATGCGTAGCTTGTGTACGCATAATTCTTGTTGATTAACAAACAGAAGAAGAATAATTAATATTCATGGGCGTGAAATCAAGGTTTCAGTATTTTTATTAGCACCTGATATTTACAATCAATTTACAAGGTGGAATATTTGAATAGATTCATTTAATACCTATTCGCTGTTGTTAATTTCTAGCTGTTTTGAAATGGCTGTTAAATACTAAAGCGTTAGATTTTTTACTACAGTGTTTGTTACTCCGCAATCGATTGGGATCTAGCCTGTCCAGAAAAAATGTTTATTTGAAGCCGTCGTTTCATTCTACGCATTGAATAAATACACGGTTAAATTACAAAATAATTAATTTGCAAAGCGATTTTCGAAGTTTCTTGACCCAAATTTATGAAGTATCAATATGATGTTTCTTTTATTTTGTTTATATATAATTTAATTAGGTTCAATATTGAACATTAAAAGAAATTTAATTTGCCAGGAATCAAAATACGTAAAATGATAGCTTGGGCTTGTCCATATGTGCCTAGGGTTTCCAAAAGAATAGAAACGGCCCTGCCTAAAAAGGAGGAAAACTCAATAAGCATGAAATAAAAGATAAAATTTAATACAAATACACTCTTAGATCATCATTTATGCATTTCTTTTGATAATTGAAAATTACTTTTTTTTATTAGTCCCTTCAAATGTATTACCTTGTACCTATCTATCTAGAGATAATCAAATAAATTCAATACCTGTTTTACTACACCTATGAACCATAAATTTTATTTTTTAAATTAATTATACAAACAATAAGTCATTTAGTTGTGGAATATTAACCTGAATAACTTTTTGAAATAATTCCATTGCTATTCACAAGTACCTATTTATAAATAATATTGGATAAATAAGCCTTGGCACTATATTTCTTTGGAGGTATACCTCATTCAAGATATTTTTTATTTGTATTCAGCCTTTGCCATATCAAAATTCGACCACAATAGATGATGATAATAATTATTAAAGCTGAATTATTAGAACTTCTTAATCCTGTTACTTATGTGTAAACGGTTTTTTTCAGGTAAGTCTATATCATTATTTTCGTAATAAAATTATCTTTCAGATCTACAATGATCTGTTAACCAATCGAAATTGGTATAAGAAGAATGATATTTTAATTACGAAAATAATGGTATAGGCTTGCCTGAAATAACCGTTCATAGAAAAAGTTGATTAAGATTATTTTAATTAAAAAGAGCCATGAACACTTTTCGATAGAAAAACTATGATGGGCATGTTTAAAAATCAATAATATTTCATATAAAATATGTTTCATTTGATGAGATATCAGATGGGATATCAGATTGACCTTATACCGTCTCTTGTACTATCAAGCCGAAAATATTGATCTATATATATATAAATATTTATTTTACACTATTATTGAAACAACTTAAATTCAAAATAAACAAGTGAAAACAAAGAATTGACTGAGTTAATTGTTGAAACACCATGTATAGACAGTGTTGATTACTCTATCACATTACACATATACCTATACATGTCACATATATACATAACTAATATTCCCATATAATACATACTATACAATTTCCGCCTAATTTACGCCCAAACCGTGATGTTTATGAAAAAATGTTTTAAACAAAAGTGGTTTGTTTTAATATAAGGAAAATTTTTAACATTTAAACTTTTGTTCTATCTCTAACAGTTTACAAGATGGGTCCTACGGACCCAAGACCCAATTGACCTATGCTGCTCATTTACGAACTTAACCTCACTTTTTACGTTCTCAGCACGCTACAAAAATTTCAGCTTGATATTTCTTTTCGTTTTTGAGTAATCGTGATGACAGACGGATAGACAGACGCCAGGCAGACAGACAACCGGAAATGGAATAATTAGGTGATTTTATGAACACCTTTACCAAAATTTTGTTCATAGCATCAATATTTTTAATCGTTACAAACTTGGGACTAAACTTTGTATACCTTTGTATATTTCATACACATGGTATAAAAACAAAATATGAAACAAGTAAATATAATTGACGTAATATGTTTATAATTTACATTTACTTTTTATCTACAAATAACAAGTTTTTTTTTATTGAAAAAATTGTATTTAGTATGAAATTGAAACTTACAGTGGTTCTAATTCAATTGCTTCTTGTGCAGCTACATTTTCTTGTGACATTGTTTTTAAATAATATATAAATTTAATTATTCTATAATAAATATTATAATACAATATTTTGTAAAAAACTTTTTGAAAACTAATTCTCAATAAATTCATTCACATTTTAGATGTTTTTTTAAAAATACGGTTCTATATTTTAACAAAAACAATTTGAAACTAACATGTTTTTTTTTTTGCAAACTTTATTTGATTGTTTAGAGCACTCAAAACACAGAATATGGAAATAAAGCTTACTTATTTAATAAAAAAAAAAAAATGTAAAATGTTTTTTATTATACGGAAAACGAATTTTTTTTTTAAATTGTAAAAGGTCAAATTTACGTTGCTAATTTTGTGTGTGTGTGTATGTAGTTTTAAAAGTTTTAGATGCTTACACGAATCCGTAGACCAAAATAAAACACCAATTTTAATTAAAATTAATTACTGGTTCTTATTCTTTAGTGTCTGTTGGTATGACAAACAGGGGTTCCACATTTCGTATTTGGTGTACCTTTTATTGCCCAAGGTTTCCGTATTTTGACCCTCTGTTTCCGAATTTTGTGGAAGGAGACGGAATTTCATACTCATAGCATCATTTGTTTATAACAATAAAAAAAAACTTTTAACAAAAAGGAAACCGACTTCAAAAGAAAAACTTTTCCAAATCAAAAAGTAAAAAAGTGACGATAATATAATATAGTTAAAATTATTGTTATTTTTGGGGTCGGTGTCAGCCAAAGAAACAACTCTGGCAGAACAGTTTGCTACATTAGCTTGGCTGACACCGACTCCAAAAATAACAATAATTTTAACTACATTATATTATCGTTATTTTTTTACTATTTAGTGCATATTCATTTGATTTGGAAAAGTTTTTCTTTTGAAGTCGGTTTCCTTTTTGTTAAAAGTTTTTTTTTATTTTGTGATTTTTAATGAATGTGAAGTACACTAACTAATTTGTCACTCAAATAAGAATCATCAAAATCGGTTGGCGTGATATTGAGTTATTCGTTCTCTTGCCGTGCATAATTAATGCAAATTGAAGACTTTTATGATTTTCTCATGGATGCCATCAGATCAGAACTGGACCAAAATGAAATGGGACCACACGGGAAGCACCAGCTTTCAAATAGATAAAGAATCATAAGAATCGGTTCACCCACTCGAATTTCATATTTCTGACTTTGTCGGTAATATTTCGTGTTAAAATTTTTACAGATAATTAAACCAGATTTCAAATTAAAACAAAATATTTATTAGGTCAAAGGTGCTGTTAAATAAGGATAGGAATATTGCCGTAATCAATTTTTCACAATTTTGAAAATGTTTATCTGAGTAAATGAACTTTATTTTCGTCAGTTGTTGCTCCTATCCACTTAGAAAATGCGAAAATAGAGACAAAATTTTTATTTTTCCTCGCCCAACATTGCCACCGCTTGCTTGTTTGTACATATTTTAAGTTTATTAATAACTTTTAAACAAATTTTTGTGAATTATGCAATTTTTAAGTAAAAATAAGAAAAATCAATTTTTGTTTTACCAGATTTACCGTTTTAAAGAATGCACGCCAGTAGTTATTGTTACGAAATAATATGAGAATATAATATGAGACTTTATTTGGAAATAACAAAAAGTTATGAAAAACGAATGAAAAAGTGGTCTCAGTTCATTGTTAACTATGGTTATTCGTCATCACGTGTATAAGTCATACATGCTTACCAGTGCTTCGAAAAAAAATTATCTATGTGTAGGTTAGAGTTATCTATATATAGGTAATAATTTACTGTCTGACTAAAAAGAATTCAATTACATAAATATCTAATTAATGGTGATTAATTTAATGGAAAACAAATGGTTAAAAAAATTAAAACAATCTGTTGTTTGTCAATGTTTGATATGCAAGTAGTTTCAAAATTATTCAACGAAATAAGAATTGATTTACCAGAAATAGTAGTCACAAATTTTTTGGGCAGCAAAAGTTTTTATTTTGACCTAGGTGAGTCGAAGAAATGAAAACTTTGATTTTTAATTTAAAGAAATATATAATAGTTATAAATATTCAGTATTCTTTATTATTATATCTATATCTTATCTTATATATTTAAACGAGCAATTCTTGTATATATATATTTACGATCTTGGAAATGGCTCCAACGATTTTCATGAAAATGAGTATGTAGGGGTTTTTTGGGGCGAAAAATTGATCTAGATAGGTTTCATTTTTAAAAAATGTCGTTTTATCCGTCTTTTCATGAAAAACTGAAACCGGCAATGCAAATTATAACTCTTCCTGACATCTATTGGTGTATATCGTAGTTAATGATTCAAATTGGTGTTTGTGTGGAGACATTTAAAACGGTCTTCTATTAGTGATAAAATTTGCGTCTTTTTAAGAATACCGAGCAAAGCTCGGTCATCCAGATATTATATTTTTAAAATAACAATTTGTGGTCATATTTTCCCTGTAAAAAGAATTGTTTTTTTCAAGTTGCCCTAGTATATCGATTTCGGATGATTTAAAAGAAAAAACCAAAACCAATCTTAAAGTACTCGTTATTTTACAGGTAATGGGTGGCAAAAAATTAAAAAAATTTCAACGAAAAAAATTACGGCCCTTTACATTTTTTCGAAAATTTGACTTAAAAATGCTATAAAAAAAAAAAAAATTAAATAAAGCTAAAATTTTGACCAGTCAATACTTGAAGAAACTCATGACGAACAAAATAAGATCAACTAGAACAAAATCGATAAACTTGGCAATCAGCTATCGGGGCAACAATTTTGTGAAACGTAAAGCTGAGAAAAATATTCAAATCAAATACATATCAAAAATATGTATGTACGAATAACTCAAAAACATGTTATTATTTTTTTAAATTTTAGGGTTTAACGGTATGTTTAAAAAAAAATTAATTTCAAAAAAATGTCAAGTTGAAAAGTTTCTTTAAAAAGAAAAAAGAATTAGTTGTATCAAAAACGTTTAATGTTTTCATGGGAAAAATAATTTTTTACCATATTTTGCTATTGGAGAAATATCAAATTAGAAAATATGGTGCTGTTGTTACATTTAGTAATAATTTTTGTTTCTAAAAATTATAACAATAAAATTTAATCAAAAATAGGTACTTTTAAAGTGCAAACTTTTATATTCCTTGTAATAAAAAATAAAAAAACGAATTTTCCACTGATAAGCGCTTCGATCACAAGGACCGCATTAAAAATAACACATTTTCAATTTGACGTTTCAAGTTTTCACGTGGTCTGATGATAAATTATAGATAGCTTGGTTTATTACAAGTTTGCGAAAAATTATCTAAAATAATGGTCTTTTTCTGTGCTCCCATGTGGGTTGATTGCCTAACGTAATCCATATTGTCGAGATTCATAACCAGGATATACTTGATTGAAAATGTTTTGCGAGGTCATTTTGCATCAATCCCTACAAATTAGATGTTTTAGTGCTTGCCATTTTCCAGAAAATCTTTTAATAAAAGCCTGACGTTTAAATATTCATTAATTTAAAAAAATTGATTACTATGTTTCCTAGAATATTGACTCAATGGTTTATTATATTCGACTTCATCAGTTAAAAATAGTATCTTTTCAATTTTCAATTTTTACAAAGAAAAACGAATGAGTCATTCGACTATAATATCATCAATGTTGAAAAACTACATTGAATAAAATCTTAATGACATTGTGGTCCATTTTCATTTTAATAACAAGAATATCTACATTGAATGGAATGGATCTTTACCTCATTCTTTAAAATTATTATTATTTTCTTTGAAGAGATCATCAGAATCGCATGATGGAAAATCGGATAAGTGTGAAACACACTTAAATTTAAAGGGCTAGGTAGGTTAGAGTATGTATGATATATACTTATACTTGATTGATAATGGAAATAATTCTAATACAAATCCGAAAAAAATGGCAGTATATAGTCAGTGTGGTACTGAAGTCGTGTGAGTGCTATCCCGGTAGTCTACACGACTAACTTCCCAGATGGCGAAAAAACATTAAAAAAATCGTCTTGTTGGCCTTCATAGATTATTCTTCGAACATGTACTGCAGCTTATGCTGGAACGATCATTATCTCCATAGATAAATGATGTGTTTTATCCACTTTTCAGATTCAGTTTTTTTTTCTAGTTTTTTTATTACCATTAAAAAACGGCTCAACTAACTCTTTCAGTTCTTAAATACGCGATTACGCGTCGAATAAGTCCAGTCACGTGTTAATGTCATATGCACACATACGTACACAAGCACACACAGGCATCACATTGAAATCGTTTGATTCGGATATTGCAGCCTTGAAACCAAGGAAATATGTTAAAGTGGAGATTTTCACAATCGGCCCCATTACATCAACTTCATCTGGGAAGTAAGTTAATAAAAATAAAACATTAAATTCGTTAGGATTAATATACTACCTGGATCTATCTATAAAATAAAAGATAGATTTTGCCCCAAAATTTTAAGGCGAAAAATGATTTAAAAAAAAATATAATTAGTCCTACATATACTGCCGAAAATGTATCCAAAATACAGGGTATCATATAGGCTTTTGGGTGATAACATAGAAAATACTTGACCGAACGTCAAATAAACCCGATTTTTTTTTCTTTTGGTTCATTTAAAGTTACTATATGTTCCAAGTTTTAATCAAATAACGAAACAAAATGCTATTGATAATTTTGTTAGACTTTTTCGGAGGGAAAACAAAAAAATTTATTTATTTTTTTTAAGTTACCGATTTTAGTCACAAAAAACTGAGTGCAAATTAAAAGAATCACAAAAATTTTATTCTCCATTTTGATAAAATGAAATGAATGTTTCTTTTATAGCTCAACAACTTTAAATTAAAATAAAACAAAGATATAAGACAATTGTCCTATAAAAGAAAAATATTTTCTGCTTTACAAGATTTCTCTAATTTGAGTTTTTGCGGAGATATGATTATTTGAAGTTAGTCCTAGATGTCGGTATTTGCGTGTGTAACCTGTTAATCACCTTTATTGTAGCAGACTACCGTAAAGTATTCTTTTCTAGTTTCAAACAAATTGTAACTTTTATATGGAAAATTAAATTGAGAATCACTCTGTTAAAACCTTATAAATTTATTCAATAGAGACTGTGGCATAAAGTAACATAAGCTAGTCATTACATGTGTTTTTTGGTATTTTGGTTGTAAATAATGAATTTTTCAAATGAGAAAGCGCCTTCTTTCATTTTTTAACGGATTTAACCTTTTTGAAAACTCATAAGCTTTGTCAAGTACAGCATCCTAATCCAAAGAATATCACCTATATATTATTATTCACATAACTATTCATATTGTTGTGTGTACTTAAATATAATTGTATAATACACTATATAATGGCAGGGTTGGCCAATGTATAGCTAGCTGGCAATGGATGTTTAAGCACCGGGTATTATACAACTTGAAGGATGAGAATTGCTTTAGATTGTTGTCATATACCGGGTATTTCATATAACACGTGACAACGTAATTGGTGAGCATTCAAGTACTATTTAAACCAGTTAAGGTAGTACGAGTGCCAGGCAAGTTTAGACTTGTCGTTGAAATTATTTGTACCTTATTTTCAACTTCGATGATTAATTTTGTTATAGCTTCATGAATGTAGACGAAAAATAAAAATAAAATTATTCGATATCTGCCTTACTTTTCGAAATATTGAAAGCTAAATATTGAAACATAATTTTCAAGTTTCGATATTTTGAAAATTACTCCAGTTATCGAATAATTTTATTTTTCTTATAATGTCAAGCTATAACATACATAATTCATCATCAAAATTGAAAAAAAACAAATATTTTTTTAAATTTGTGTCTCTACTATCGTGCTTATACATCCTTAATTAGTTGGGCACAACGGATTTTTTTTTGTTTTAAATTATTTATTAAGGTTTTAACTTTAATTTGAATAGTTTTTTTTTTTAAATTTCTACGGAATAGTTTTGGAGAAATTTATGAAAACATATCATCCATCTACCATTTTGTTATAAGACCAATATGCCTACCTACTTTTGAAGTCATTTATTTATTTATATAATTGGGTAACCTCTCCCCCCCCCTTAAATTTCCAGGATTGATTTAGACTTAATTCAACTATAAAACTAGTTCGATTTATATCTAGGCATATAAATATCACGAGAATGACAGAATACATACGTTAAGCGATGCATCTAAGTGTGGGATATTATATACATTTGTTGACCCCCACTCTCAGCAGGCACAACAGAATAACTGTTGTACAGCTTAAAAGACATCGAAGTCACGATACACTTTTTGAAATTTCATTTAACATCTATAATACCTCTTACTTAGATGCATTGCTTAACGCATGTACTCTATCATGCTCGTGATAGTTATATGCCTGGATGTAAATCTAACTAGTGGTATATAAAAAAAAATCAAGTTTTTTATCCAACGATTCCCAGGCGCTCGTACATCCTTAACAAACAATGTAATCAATTCTTCGAAGTCAATTAATTGTCTGATTAACTTGAAAATTTGTCCATGTATCCAATTAGCGTCAAGACTAAACTTCCTGCCAGTTTTTGGAATCGTAGCTTATAAACAGAGTGATCGATTGCTATGCGGTCTCGAATTTTAATGATTTGTAACACTCAAAGATGATAATAATAACACCCTCGGAGGCTTTGAAAAATATTACAAACTTATCTTGAGAATAGGATTATCCCTATTCATATTCCTAAATATTACAAATGTGAATGTAAAGATGTTTGTTTGTGAAAGTTAGTAATAAAATAGCTCATACATTAGAATAACACATGGGCTATAATTTATAAAGATATATTTTTAAATTAAATTTAGTCCATGACATTTTACTGCGACATTTATGGGAATCATTTTGAACCATAAATTAAAGATTTCTGTAAAATTTCGAACTAGATACAATTCATGGCCACCTATTCGGATACACTCAATGAATCAAGAAAGATAACTTTAAAAAAATATTTAATTCTGTACATATATTAGACCAATGCAAAATAATCCCTACCTTTATTTCGAGTGTTATCGATAAGGGGTAAGCGAGAGCAAGAGAGGTGGAGGCTATAACGCAGTGATCTTTTAAGTCCAGCGAAGCCGGCGTTTATTAAATCAGTACTAAATACTACTGAAGTTATAAAAACGGTTTTTTTAACCTAATTATTTTCATAGCTATAATCTAGCGTCATGATTTGTATGGAAATCCCTGTATACAGCAACTATACATAAGAGGAAGATGATATTGATGATGGTTTATAAACTCTAACAATGACTTCAAGTGAATATGGAATTTGTGGCGCCTATTGTCGACGTCTAGTGACGTATAGTGAACGACGCGACTTTAGGCGCCACTCAATATAATATATATAATATGTACCTATATATTTATATTGTATAATGTCCTATATATGTAATAAACACACGCCCATATTCTATTTTTTTTGTAGCGTTATAATATTAGCGTAGGTTTTTCTTTTTGGATGTTGCGTTGAATGGAAAAAAATTTCATTCTAAATACATACTTTTGATTTTCACAGTATACAAATAAAAAAACTATTTTGAATTTATAAAGTAATGCATCATGTATGAAGTAAAGGACGGCTATGTTTAAACTCTTTTAAAAACAAATATACATCCCCAGGTTTAAGGATGTACGAGCGCCAGGGAATTTTGAATAAAAGGCTTGATTTTTTATTTATAAGAAGTTGTATTTAGTCTAAATTGATTCTAAAGGGGAGTTGCTCGATTATTTAAATAAATAAATGACTTCAAAACTAGGCATATTTAACATTGGATTTATGGTAAAACGGTTGCTGGATGATGTTTTCATAGATTTCACCAAAATTAGTCGGTAGAAGTTAATACCTTATTAATTATTGAAAACAAAAAAAACGTTGTGCCCGACTAATTATACTAATTAAGGATGTATATGAGCAAGGTATTAGGAACACAAATTTAAAAAAATATATTTTTCTAATTTTGATGGTGAAGTATGTTATTACTTGACAATATAAGACGAAAATTATCTATAAAATTTTTCGATATCTGGAGTAATTTTCAAGATATCAAAAATTAAAATTTGGTTCAAATATTTAGCTTTCGGTATTTCGAAAACCAAGGCAAATATCGAAAAATTTTAATCTTATTTTTCGTCTACATTCATGAAGCTATAACAAAATTAATTATAAAAGTGAAAATAAGGTACTAATAATTTCAATAAGTCTAAACTTACCTTGGCGCTGGTGTTAATAATTGTGCGGCGTCAAGCAAATGGACAAGGCTTTCCTTACACAGTTTTAAATTTTCAAAATACCAGTGCCTTGAAAATATATCCTTTATGATTTTTTAATATCCGTATAATTAAAATAGAGCCATTGCCTTTTTTGTTTAAAATTGATACCGCTTTTGCCTAAATAAAAGGGCGAAATCGTTCACCCATTCAAGCAAGTTTTAATGTTCTTCGACCGACGTAAACTCAATACATATGCATAACAGGAAACTCTGTGGATTTTATAGAGAAGAGCTTAGAGGAAAATGAATTCCAACTCACTTCGACTCAAAATGGACAAATCTAAAGCCAGATAAAATCAAGTTATACTAAGAGATCATAATTTTTATTAGGACTTGTACCTGAAATATTTTTGAAAAGGAGGTACAATAAATCATTAAAGTTGTATTATAGACGGTCCCATAATTTATTTTAATCTTATTTAATTTAATTTAATTTTTTTACAAAAATGGGTAAGAAAGTTTTTATTGATATGACAGAAATGTAAACTTTCCAACGGATTATCAGTATCTTAAAACATTATACAACTGCACAATTATGTTGGAGCGTGAAAAAAATTTTGTGGCAACATACTTTTGAACTTCATTGTATGATATTTATGTGCACTATAAAAATTTTTTGTCGTTAAAGAAATGCAATCATGTCTGGTTTTCTCATCATGTCAACTGAATTGTGTTTGATTATATTAACTTGGATAAGTATGTACGTGTGTCGCCTAAAATATCTAACCATGAATGAATAGATTACTTTAAAATATTTCTGGCTCATTCTGTATACATCTCGCAGTTGAAAACTCGTTTTAGTCCTAAAAATTATATAATTGCTTTTTTATATTTTTTGTATACTTTTCATGGAGGTTAGATCCACCTTTACTGCTAACAGAAGGGTTTTTGGTCGAATAAATTTTGTTTTTATAATTTTTTCCCACAAATAATTTGACGTGATATCCTGAAAACGCAGCGTTCTTCATTGGTTAAATATAATTACTAATTATCCTACTAATAATTAGCCTAAATTAACAAATTGAATCACAAGCAAATCGGACAATATTAAAATACAATAAATTCATAATACATGAACTTTTTTTTAGTAATTATGTATTAGAGATTATATTGTATTGTTGATAATTATAATTTGTAGTTGCTGAAGAAGTCTCAAGTCTCAATGAGACGAAACGTACGACTGGAGTAACTGTAATTATTTCTAGGTCAACTTCTGTGATTCAATTTGTTAATATATTTTCGTTATGGACGTGGTACAAAATTTTAAATTATCCTTAATGTTGATTTTAACTAAATTGAAAACAAACTTTAATAAAAAATACTACATGTTTGAATTTTTTCCAGTAATTAGGGCTCAAAAAGCTACAAAAACTTAGTTCATTTACCTATCTGACAAATATTAAGTAAAAATTTGCATCAATGAGGGATCGCTTCGTATGGGACTTATGCCGATATATCATCGATAAACGAATTCAATTCAATTAATTTTAGTACTTTGTGGGTCAAAATAACCATATGTACGGGATTTTATTTGGGGCACGTTTTTTTGCAATTTTTTAAAAGGGCTATCTATTCTTTAAGCATATCGAAAACGTCTGTGTATTCGTATTTTATAAAACTTGGTCTTAAAGAGTAACTTCGATGCAAAAATTACAATAATTAGATAAATTTGGTGGAAGATTTTCTATGGCACCACTCGAATTCCTACAAAAGGTATATATTTTGAAATAATTAACAGTCGTACCTCGAGAACTGCTCTCTAGTTGTCAAATAAAGTGGATTATTGTGTGTTTTTGTGACCCTTTAAATGCGAAAACATAGACAACAAAAAATTTAAATTTCTAAGTATACCTACTACTTAGAGTTCCATAATCAATTTCCGTCAATCTCTCCAATTACTTTAACTGATAATTCCTAATTATTCCGAGATGCAGCTACTCTGTGTAAGTACCAAAAAATAAATTGAAAACGGAAAAACATGATTTCTGGCATCCCCGGTTATGGGAGCTTGAATTGATAATAATTTATCACATTATTATTACAATTAGTTTGGCCACAGATAAAAAGCCAAGGTATTTGTGTATATTAACACATGATCCATGATAGTGGCCATTAAAAACATAACTACCCAATGAGATGGTAGACTTTTGATAAAAATAATATTTTCATTTACCTATTTGAATGACATATTCGTGTTGTATTTTTTTTTTTTACAAACTGGTGTACATTATGAATTCCATTGAGAGAAATATTTACACGGTAATTTTTATAATATAATTTATATTTTATATGTAATTACTACTCTAGTGAAAACCTCTATAGTCGTATTATAGGTATACTATATATGGGAAAGTGTTGTACCGCAGACTTTTTATTGTTATTTGTTTTAATATAACAATGGAAATGTAATCTTCATTATCACCATTTCTTTCTACATGTATTTTATAAGCTTACAAGCTTTTATTGTACTGAATTTCCAATTCATCCATTTAAAATATCAAGAATGATTGGAAACGCCTCAAGTTTTTACAAACAGTCATGTATGAGTGACCCATAAAAATAATTATTTTATTCTTTTTAGTACAAAAAATAGCAGGTTATGCAATAAAAATACATTGCCATCGTATTCCTATCAGCAAATCTTTCATTTGGCAACCATATCATAAGAGTGCAAAAAAAACTTGTCCGTTATCTTGGACAATCCGCTATATTGGATTAAGAATGATATCACTTAGCTAACCATACATTGTAATCTAAACTAAACGTGTATGCAAAATTTCAACCCAATTGGTTGAGAATAACTGCTTCAAAATTCAGTTGCAAGGTTTTACCCAAACAAACATATATGCAAACATTGAAAGCTATCTAAAAGCTGGTAATTAAACATCTATCGAAAAAAAACATAATTATAATTTTCTCTTCAACAGATTCAACAGATTATTTTAACAGTTCACTCTTGGGAACAGACTTAGAGATCATTGAAACATTTAAAATCTTTCAAATTTCTGTCTTACTGTCCAGTAACATATTTAACTGCTCCACCTATTGCAAGCAGCATTTCGATTTTGCTCTGGCACTACGTTAAAATATGCATGCCCTATAAAAGTGGATTACTGTAACATTAAGAGCGTTCCCTAAAAGTCAGAATCATCTTTAATTCGTATATATGCATGCGAATTAATGCCGTTTATAAACAGGTAAATTTTTTAATACACCTGACTAGTATTACTGACTGTAATACTACCTGTTAATTTATAAATTTGAGCTGTTCAACGTTTTTAACACTTAAATCTTATATTACTTTTAAAGGTATGCTATATTCTGTAACAAGGCTAATTTTCTTAAAAATAATTGGGAAACTAATAATAATTACTTAAAAGCATGACAAATATTTTCCTATAAAGAAAATTATAACAAGCGGTATGAAGTGGTGATGAAATGAATGACATTTGTGTGTTGTCTCTTCAGTAGCATTAGTACTATATAGTTTTGGTCAATGATTGCCAAGGTACAATGTTTTAAAACGAGCATTTTTTGTGACATTGAGTATACATACATGACGAAGTCTCTTTTCATGTAAGCCTACGTTATTATTTGCCACCAAGGTACAACACGTTACCTTACTATATACTTGTATCATACGGTATGATATGAAAACCATCATCGCTAGCTGCTGTACAAACACATTTTGAATATATTTATATAACTTTGTCGTTTTTAATTTAACTTCCATAAATCGACTTCTATGATTAGTGTCCATGTAAGAGGTCGGATGTCCCACGTAGAAAACCACCGTTTAGTTTTCACCGATTTTTCACTTGCTTTGTTTACCTAAGATCTAAAAGCTATTATTTTCATTTATATATTTTTGCTTCAGAAAACTTTCTGAAAGAAAGAAGTTTCTGAGAAAGTTGAGAGAATGATTCGAAAATTAGTTCTCGTTATAATTTTGTCGTCATTTTTTGACATGAAAATATATAGTTGCTTTTGCAAAATTTGTTGCATAATTTTTCAGATTCTGATTTTTTCATCTTCTTTATGTGCAATTTATTTTTTCATGTTTTAAATGTACATATTATAAGCCGTTATATAGAGGTCGTGTGAAGTTCGCATCAGATTTTTTCAAATGGTATTTATTATCTAAGTATACATACAATATTTTACAAGTGACATTAAAACATCAACTATTTTAAATTTTTATACTGAAAATTGGAATAATAGTCATGGTGGAATTATTTAAATTTTGAGACCAAACGTATGCGTTGCGTATGATATTTCAAAATTATTATCTTACTTTCAACAAATATTAAGAACTGGGATGGATTTAAAATTCGGTGGTCATGGGGCCAAAATTTGGTGGAGGGCCCTAAAATTTTTTCGTATATAGTGGAGTATACTCAAGCAAAGTAATATAATTACGTACAGCATATGAAAAAGTTTATTCTATTATATTTGCAGAGTCACAATCGGTTATTAATTCTAATTAAATAAACATTTTTCGCGTTTTCTAATTAGCAAGAGGGTTGGCAATATCATCAAAATTAATATTGTGAAGTATGTCGCTTTCCAAACTGAGAAGCATGAGATTCGACAAGCGTTCTTGAGACACCGACGTTCGCAATTTGTTCTTTAGTTTTGAAAATTATCTTTCCCCACTGCAATTGGTTTCCATCATGGATAAATAAGTACCACTTCTGCATTACAAAAAGAAGATTGTACATTATTTTACAAAATTATCCGGTAGAGAAAAATTTCATTCGATTTACTCTTTTTCTTTTCAAACAGTTTTGCAAAGGTGGTGAGACGAATCAAATCATTAACTAAATTCAAGTCTAAATCATCAAGATAATCATGTACAAAATTTTTGGCCTGTCCTTTAGTTCCAACTGAAAAGGTACCATTATGGTCAACTCAGCCAAGAAACCGAATCGTTTATCAAGAACTTCGTACACTGAAATTCGTTCATTTAATCTCCAATAATTTTTATATTTTGTCCGAATTGGTAGAGGCCCTCAATCGGTGGGGGCTATGGGGCTATGGTCCGATGGGCCCCTTTCTAAATTCGGTCCTGATGATGAATATTTTATAGTTTAAATAAAAGAGGTGATACTTTCATTCGAAGGAGACACAGGTAATAAGATCGAAGAGAAAAGAGAATGACTTTAGCCTCATTAGAAATTAATTTTTATCGGTATGTTCGAAACTATGATAAACATGTCAACGTAATTTTCATTGAAATATACACCTTTTGGAACATATTGGTTAGATTTTGGAAAGTGTCATCATATTAGTGACGAGTAACATATCTCTTTAGGGTAGAATAATAATTACGACTAGACAGGTCACATTGATAATGACCATATTATAGTCTAAATATCTATTTAAAATACAAAAATTGATTCACGGATTGGGACGAATTTGAAATTTTACGTTTATTAACAATATTGGAATTATCATTTTCAATATTTACGAAACTTATTGTACCTAATTCTATATATTACAGTGTAAACCATACAGAACTATAATATCGTATAGCTTTACAAAAAGTTGAGTTATTTATTATTAATAAAGTAAATATTTATTTATATTTGATGTTAAATTTTATAAAAAACGGTCGAGTGTACAAAAATTATACATAATAAATGCATTTATACATATATATATTTTTTAAAACACGCATATGACATTTATTAATTTACTAAATATCAGTGGTGTAAAATGTGAATTAAACAAGGAAGTAACATGGCGTTACTTCATTCATTTGGATATTTGTCTGTCATTTGGTAAATATAAATTTACCAATAACATTGGTAATGAAGAAAAATGTTTTAAACGTGGCTCGTGTACCGAATTTGTGACGAAATCAATCATAAAACAGGAAGTTATTGACAAAAAGGTCTGGATATTTCCAATTGTCTAAAGAGTTGAAATATGGAATACAATTTTTTGTTATTTTGAAAGAATTTTTCAAAACTTTCGACACTCCAAACAATATTCCACTTGTTTCAGTTTGTTAGAAAAATGACCGGCTCAGTGGTCGAGCGTTTGGCTACTGACTGGGAGGTTGCGGGTTCGAACCCAGGCAGCAGTGTAGTCGGTTGGATAAGATCGAAGTAACCGATTCCACCCACATCATAAAATGTAATTGTATATTTACGAATGTAGTAAAATAAATAAAGAAAAACAAATAATGATGTGGGTGGCCTCTCTTATAGGCATATGTCAGAAAACGGAGGTTAAACCCCATTATTATTATAGAAAAATTTCTTTCAACATTAACTAGACAAAACAAAGGTCTGGATATTTCCAATTACTCAATGGTTTGAAAAATGGAATACAATTTTTGTTTTTTTTTTTAATTTTCGGCAATTCCAAACAATGTTCCATTTGTTTCAATTTGTTAGAAAAATGACTTTCTTTTAATATAAACCAAACAAAACATCATCAAAATACGAAAATTGATATCTGAAAATTCGGCATTTGAGCTTAGCCATGTCGACAATTACAGTTGTATTCATTACCAAATATGTTTTTATCAACCGTCAAATTACAAAATATGTTCTTAGGAATTTCATTTCATTCTGGGCTCACGGTCTAAAAGAAATGAGAATAAATTCCGGAAACTATTCTCCGTTTTATCTATCGTTCTGCGATTTTTGATTAAACAAATTGTTCGTCTTTTTATTGCGGTGTTGTACTTATTTCACATATGAAGAATGCACGTTTCGTTTGAATATCTTCAAGTTTATCACATTATAATGAAACAAAATTAGTTAATTTCGTTTAAACGCCGGACGTTTTAGGCTAGTTCTGGAAAATATGGCATATTTGGTACATAATTTGCATGATTGTAGATATGTCTATTACTTTTTTACTCATTGTTACAAGTGAGTGGTTTTTTATAAATTTTATAGAAGGAAAGATCTATAAAGATAACACTTTAGGTTAAAAAGTTGATCCTCATAAGAAATTAACAATTTTCGTTTACACCTCATTTTAAAAGTTCCTCCATAATTGTAGGTCAATAACACAGGCAAATGTCCTATATTGCCCTTGGCAACTATTGGCGAATGTATTTTGCCGTATTTAGTGTTTTTTTCGATTAAATGCAATAATGACATATTTTTAAGTCGCACTTCCTTCGAAAGTTGACGAGTTTCGAAAAAATGGTATGGATGCAAAATGTTGGTTTTTTTTTAATGAGGATCAACTTTCTAATTTAAAGTTTTGTTATCCATCCTAACCTGCATATAAAAATTTCGTGTCACGGGATCGTGATGTATCTTCGGAATAAACTCAATAAGAGTGGGGAGCAATTGAATGAAAGTTTGTTTGATTTTAAAAATTCTTTCACCTATAGAATGCTACATTGTAAGAAAGTAACAAAGGCTTTATTTTATTTCTATTAGACTTCCGAGCAAAAAAATTGAAACCCATGAAATTGTGAACAAAAAGGGGAGACAAGTAAAGGCAAGGGAAGTGAAGGCTATGGTGTGATATTCTTTGTTTTAAAAGCAGAAATTTTCTAGTGAACACGACATTCATTGAGCGTTAAGCGGTACGAAGTTAGTCGGGTCAGCTAGTAAAATTATAAAATTATAAAATATAGAATCAAACCTTGTAAAAACAAGGGATTTATCGCTTAGCGGTCTGTACTTAGCTACCTCGACTACATAGTTTGTTGAACTTTAGAAATAAAAAAAAGGTTATAATACTATATTCTAAGCTTCTTTTTCCTTTCCCTTTACTATACGATGCTCATCGAAACTCTTAGCCGTAATTTATAAACTATTTAAATAGAGTCTCGCTGTTTTTCATGGTTATCAGACCAACATTAAAAACAATACGATTGATTTTTCGGGTTCGACTGTGTTCCAATAAACAGACAAATGCGTTTCATATACCCTAAATCCAACATAAATATAAAGTTCCATAGATATTGGACATCGAACAAATCACCTCAGTATCATATCGTATGTTGAACCCTGTTTGTGTACGATATAAAAAGACACTTCAAAAACACTAGCATATAACTTTTTATCATTCTTTAAAGCATAATCAATTTTGTATAAAGGGCTACGTAGAAGAATAAAATACACCCAAGAGTAAAACATATTACTGCTATCACCAAACAACAAACACACTAATAGTGAATATATTTTGTATACATATACCTAGACAAGGTGTTTTATAATTCATTGCTGCATTCCTGACTTCCTAAATAAGCTTATAAAGACGAACAAAAAAGTTCTTTATCAAATTTCGATCTGAGGCCTAATTTCTGAGATATTAACCAAATTAATAAATTTATCCAATGAAAGAGTACCTAGAAATATAACGATTTCTTTATCGTTGCATTTAATTATAACATTATAACATCTGCATATTGAATGAAAATGAATGAAATTATGTATCTCACTTTTTTAAATTTTTATTAAATCCAACCCAGTAACCTGTGTATTATTAGGGGAATGTGATCTATTATAACCCCTCTAAGTAAAGTATCATTTATAGCCAAACTATTCGATATATGTACAACGACGAAATATTTTCGGGTTCTTTAGTCAAATGTTACAATATTAGCATGTCTTGATCTTATTTTGATCTCTTAAAATTTGTAGAACTATTCAATATTGCTCAAAAGAAATCGTTTTGACTGACCTTGTAAGAATAGTGGGTAGAATGAACCTATTGCATTTTTTACCAAATTTTTCACATAAAATATTAACTGTTCTTTTACATTACATCAACGATTAGTATGAAAACAAAAATCACTGGTAAAATTATGAAAATCAATACATTCAAGACCTGTTACATGTTGTTACAAATAGGGATCATTTTAGCGTATATAAAGGAGATCATTTTCTCCATAACGACATATTTGAATATTGTAATAAAAACGAATCTTAAAATTTATTGTACGCCCATCAAAATGTGTTATTATATTATTAAAAGTAAACAAAAGCCAAGAGTAAAACAACCAGTCGACAAAAACTGAAACAAAAAAAGAAATTTTACGTTTAAATTTGCCTAACCATAAATCATAAGCAGTCTAATTAATATTTTTGCTACGGTTGCCATCTATCGATAAATATACCAGATGGATTTAATGATTCACTTAAAACAACGAGAGATTATTTTGCACTGAGGGATTATTATAGACCACTTTCCACTACTTTCGTTGCTTTTAATTTTATCATATTAACTATCTCACTTTTTTTTTATTTTTACTATACCCAACCAATTAACTTATGCCTATTATCATGTACCATGGTAATTACTGAGTGGGATTTGGTAAAAATTTAAAAGTTTAAATGCAACGATAAAAATAGCAATGATTGTTGTCTTTTTCGTTGTACTTCAATATGAAATTATCTCTCTACTTTATTAAATTTTTAATAAACCCCACCTTATCACATTCTTCTATTTCTAAGTGCTATGTTATTGGATAAAATTAATTGATATGGTTAATTATCTCAGCAATTTAGCCTTAAATCGAAATTTGGTAAAAAGCTTTTCCGTTTGTCTTTTTAAGGTTATTTTGGAATTAAGGAATTCTACAGTCAATTATAGAACACCTTGTATAAAATGATATAGTTTTAAGTAGGTTACACGCACAATCTAATATTTATGATACAATGTACTAACAATATTGTATGGGTACAATATATTCATTCTCTAGGTTGGTAGTATTGAAACATTTCAATACTACGTACACTTCTATATGTTGGTAGTATTGAAGCCAATTAGTCTAGGAAGTATAAGTGCATCAAGAAGATCAAAGACCAATTTCAAATGTGTGTCGGAGATAATGTGATTTGAATTTGTTAATGTATCCTATGTTTGCTTCATAAGTAATAGCTAGGGATTCCCAAAGAGAAAATAACGAACATAGGTAATATTAGTTCAAGCCTGGATTAATTTTGTAGAGCATTGAATTTATGATGTGCGTATGTTGGGCATAAGTATCAGATATTGGTCTAGTCGTGCATTTTTATTGTATTATATTTAGTTTTTATATGGATCGAATAATATGATATTTATCATCTATAGTATGACAACGTGGTAAATTACGTGTACTAATCAGACTTCAGGTTTTTTAAGTATTAGGTAGTTCATTTAATAAAATAGTTTGCTACAGTCAGGGTTTGTGACATCCAAAATACCTCAGACCACAAAGAATTTTTTTTTGCATTAAATAACAGGAGTTATTTAATTATTTAAATAGGTTCATTATCACGTACTAATGCACAAAATTCTTACCAAAATAGGCGGGGGAAGTGGCTCCATTTTAAGGAAAAAGTTTTAGGATATATCTCCATAATCGTGCATTTTAGACCGAAAATAGTAATAACCTTTATTGTAGATAATTAAATTACCCACCTTTTTTGAAAACTAATTTTTTTGTATCCCTAACCGTTTATGACTTTTACGACTATGACGATTTACTTATTGACTATTTGACCGATATGTCTTCTAATATTTGTTTTAACAAGAAAATGATAATGACTAAACTTTTAAATCTACAAATTTCCAAAAACATTTACTTTAAAAGTTTTTTTTTGAAAAATTAATATTTATGACGTTAATAACTAATTTATGCGTTTAATGTTGCATTACAGCTACAGATAATTAAGAATTTTGAACAGGCGTTATATTTGATAATAATTTCAAAAATCTTATTTGAGATTGGGAAAGCCGTGCCTAACAAATTTTTTCTCTACCAAAATTTTAATAGTCGAAGATTTTTTTTAGTTGACTTGAAAATTTTTTAATTGCGGGTTTAAAATTTACGAACCGTCACTTAAAATTGATCGTTCTCATTGAAAAAAGTAGATAATTGAATAAAAATCGTTTTTTACGATATTGGAAAGAAGGTATAACACCGGAAATTTTTTGAGTGTAAGAAACAATGAATTTTACAGTGTTTATACGCTCGAATACACAAGTCTGCAACTAAAGAATTGCAGAGGATTTTTTAACTGCTTCTTATAGTTTTTTATCTTTAAACTAGGCAAAATCTTATGAAACTTCTGTCATTCATTTGAAAACTATGCTTTCTCAGGAGGGAATCTTGCAATCTAGAACATTGCCAGTTGATTATATTCCAACCAATTAACGATACCCGATTAGTTTTGTGATAAGCAATGGGGCAAATAGAAGATTAAAACCCAAAACGTACTCGGAGGTACATAAAGAAAAAGAAAAAACTAGTTTCCATGACAAAAATGATAGAATGATAATTCAGGGGCTAGTATTATCCCTAGTATCATTTCTTATCAGGGGCTAGTATACTACCTACTATAATCTCTTCAGTTAATCGAATTTTTAATTTTGGGCTTTTCTTAATAAGTTTTAAATACGCCAGAAAATCTCCCGCGATAGGACTAAATGATTGTTATTTTTGGAACCAGTCGTTCTTAAACGATCATCAAATATAACGTGTGTCCCTAGACCTAATTGACTGATCTCATTAATTTCAACCAGTAAATTAAGAAATGCTATTTATTATTGTTATATATAACTTTGGTCATTGTATTGAAAAGTATAAAAACCTCAAATACAGTAAAAAACTTTTAAAAATAGAAACTTATTAATTGCCTAAAATTATACGTAACGTATGTGTATACGTAAAGTATTACCCCCTTAACACAATACAATAATAATAAATGTGCTATCTTGATTGAAATTAAGTGTTATAATATTGGGTAATTCATACAACATGAAAATAGTTTTTTTTTTTTATAAATTACGCGCTAAGCGCAGCTGCAGCATTTATTGACTAATTAATTACAAAAAAAAAAAAAAATAGAAATTATGCTCATTTTTCGTTTTGAACCCTAAAATTCTGAGACATTAATTATGAGATACGAATTTGGAAGTTTGGGCAACATCTAGTTATTTCACTCTCAATATTCAAATGAATCCAGTTTTCGTATTTTTCTAAATTATTTAGAAAATAACTTCTATCCAAGTCGAAGATAATCAAGTTTTCAAAATTTGTGTGTCCTTCGTTCCGAAATAAGATGAATAAGATGAATGATTTGTATAAAGGATAATTTTTATCGAATTTTTGGACTGATTATTCAATCGTCAAACGAGCTGAATATTTATAATTTTTGTGACTAAGACATGGAAATGTCGTTATTTTTGTAATTTTTCGAACAATATGTTTCGGACATATCCACTGAAGAAATTCCCCCGGGATAGCATCTTTCGCATACTGTTACCGTCGATATCTCAGAAATTATTTGCCCAATCGCTGAAAAGACCCGATATTTTGTAATATATTGGTCAAAATTACCCTAGAAAATTTGTTTGGCACAAATCAAAGACAAATTTTCCGAATTTTTTCTAATTTTACTCAACGAAAAGCTTTTTTTGAGAGGGATTCTGGAGATATTTCGAAAAATGAAAAATCAGCTGGATATTTATGATTTTTGAAAGTAGAAGACACGTAAATCAAGTTGTTTTTGGAATTGAACGACAAGTTATCTACTAAAAAAAAATTTCCCCAGAAATTACTCGCCCAATTCACTATTTAATCGGTATATATTCACTATTTATGGGTCAAAATTACTCCAGAAAATGGTTTGATGCATAAAAATCGAAGTTTCTTCGAACTTCCACAATATTCTTACGGGGTGAAAAAATGAAGAAAATCACAAAATACAATTTTATTCCGAAATGAGGTGAAAATTCGTATATTTGGTAATTTTGAACCAAAATATACAAAAATTGCTTCATTTTATGATTTTTGGACAGTTTTGAGATATTGTCAAAAAACTGGTCCGAAAAGCTTTAATACTACGCTGATAAATTGACGAAAAGCATTACAAAAAATTAAAAATCATTTTTGTCAAATTAAATATATGAAAAATTATACAATAATAATTTTTTTTTTGTCATAAGTGTCGGCGCTGACATGCAAATTCTTGAAAAGGGAATTTATAAAGGTCTCTATTTAAGTTAAGATTTTAAAGTTCTATTCATACGTTTTCAAATGCGTTCTATGGATGAATCACCTTGTACGTAATCAGTAAGTTTACATTTTAAAAGAGTGATATGAAAACAATATCGTGTTTGAAAAAAAATTGCCATATTTACAATAACAAGGTACATGACCTGAAATGTAAAGAAACTACCACCATTCAGAGGCACGGTTACAATAACACAATCTTTCAACATAGGCCCGAAAGCATAAATAAACTATAGGTAGTATATCATTAAAGTTTTGTGTGCATAATATAAAAAAATCTTTTTTTTTATACTCATGCTGGAAGTACTCTTTTTCACACTGTTGTCCGTGCTATTTTTCATTGCACGGAAAATCGTGCATTTAATGAAAACTAATCCCGTATACTTAACAAAATAGAGTGAGCAAATCGTGGGAGTGCTAATTACGCACTCGGATCGCGGAAGCATTCACTTCGTTCGTATTTAGAGCTCTGCTCTCGATTGTGGTTGGTAATTTACTGCAATTGTTATACAGTTATAGAATAAGCTATAAATATGTAAAAGGGAGAGCTCAAATTCGTACCAAGACTAGCTTGACCCGTGCAGTATTCCGCAATGCGGTATCCGTGGCTAAAAACAGGATACAGAAATAATGTATAAGTGATATAAAATATCAGTATTGGCAATTTTATCACAGATTAGATACACAAATTGCATACTAAACAAAATTAAATCTGAATAATACTTCTCAGGCCTGTTTTTTCCTAAGCGGTACAGTTTTATTCCGTGATCGCATAAATAATGTATAAGTGATACAAAATATCAGTATTGGCAATTTTATCACAAATTAGATTCACAAATAACAGACTGAACAAAATTAAATCTTAACAATAATTCCCAGGCCTGTTTTTTCCTAAGCGCTACAGTTTTATACCGTGATCCCATTTTTGGTCACAAGCCGACACGATAAGCTTTAAAATGAGGGGTAAATCAAGGAAATTGATTAAGGAATAAGGAAGGTCCTACCGATGTGACAGAACACAGGCTAGAGAACTAATTTATAAGATGATATAATAGTATGGTAGTAATTTTAGTATGTCGCAGGTTGTCAACCAAAATTATCCCAAGCAAAGATTGTATGAACCAATATCCAAAAATTATTGCAAACAATAGGGAATATAGATGTTCTTTTTTTGGTTTAATAAAAGCTCAGTTCTGTAGCAAGCAGCAGAGAATTTTTTTTTTTTGAAATAACTAAAAAAACAATCAAGATAAAAGCTAACGTGATTTGTTTGTATCTCTTTCTAGCAAAACAAAATTTTGCATTAAGTTTTTATGGCAAACATTTTGCATCTAGTCTCATTTCTTTGTCTATTTAGTACAAGGTAGGGAATTTTTTTATGGATATCACTATGTTAGTATCGGTGTGAACGCCATGCTGATTTGTCCATCGAGGGAATGAATGGTAACATTAACAATAGTTATGGCGGACATAATTAATGCAGTATGGGCCCATACTGGTTGGCGACACTCACAATACGTCTGGTGGATAGCCCCCTTCAATATTGTAATATTACTTATGCTACATAGATATATCTCTACACCATACCATCATTGTAGTAAACGCTACGCATTTATTACCGTGTAGTTTAAAATGGTTATATCACTCGTATTTCTTGATCGATTTTAATATTAACATCACTTTTCAGATATCCCCCATTGCAAATAGTTCTGTTAAAGTATTTACTATATTGTTTTTGTCACTGTTAATTTTCCTCTACCTTTAACGCATTTGCCTTATTTGGGCCAGTATTTTCTTCTTAATAAATTACGAAAAAAAATAATGAACTTTATTGTAAGGAATTACGATCACAATTCTGTTATCGTTTTTCGTAAAAAAAACTTGATAGGTCAGGGAAAGATAGGGTGTACTAAAAAATGATTATTCAAAATCAAAATTCGACACAAAAAGTGCACATGTTATTATTGGACAAATTTAAACTTTACTAGTAAAATGTTTTCTTGCAACAAGAAATTTTTTTTGAATGCTGACTGACTCCGTTCTATTTCTTTCTCTCATTACACAGGTGTATATTTTAAACTCACAATTAGGATTCAAAATGTTCAATTTTAAATACAAACATTTAACTATAACGAATGATATGCATTAAAAGTTTTAAAAAAAGGATAACATATAATTTTGAGCATGAAATAAATAATATTTATAATTTAGGGGTTTAACATAGCTGTTTATATTTAATATATTGGTAATGTAGGGTAAGATGTAGTACAAAGGGTACAATGTATATTGGTTCTATGACGTTTTGATTTTCAATACATTAAACGTCATATTAGCAATTTATTTTATTTTTTTTCATTTGTATCGGTGGATATGACGTTTTGATTTTCAATATATTAAACGTCATATTTATCAGTTTGAAAATCATTTATTTGTTTATTTTATTTTTGGAAGGCTTTGTATAATGACGTCAGCAAAAAAGCTTACTACCCAGAAAATAAAAATGTGGGAGAAATACAGAGAATTATGTAGTCATTAAAAAATGTGAAACTGTAATTAACGCAATAACCCAAAAGAGGTGTTCATTTAGAAAAGTGTAGCAGAAGATATGAACTAGGCCACAATATACACACAGATATGGCTGTAGGTACAAGGTACTTAACCGATAAAAATTATACCAAGTATCAAAAGCGTTTTTATAAGCGAGTAACATACACTTTTCAAAAAAATTAGGGTTCTGCGCCAAAATAATAAAATCAAATAATTGTGAACAAAAAAAAAAAAGGTTAAGTGATCAGCGAAGCGAGTAGTTCACAGCTAGTAAAAAATAATGGTCACTGATAATGGACGTTCTTATGAACACATGTGCACAACGGTTCGTTGTTTCAAACTTTACCTCCTGAACAAACCGAAATTATGACATATTTCGACTCGAATGATAATATTATAAAGTGTATGAATGCGTATTAAAAAGTTATCGATAGTTTCTATTATCGTTAGTGTATTATAATTTCAATAGGAATGTCAAGGTTTCAATTTCAATACAGTTTTGTTTGTTTTAAGTATAGAAAAAAATTATATATTGTTGCAAATCAATAAAATATTGTGTCAAAAAAATTTATTTTACATTTATTAAAAACAAATTAATTGATTTGAGAGTTTGAGTTTTTTTAAACTTCTCTATTTTTGGTGTGTATACCCCATTTAAAAATTTTTTGATAAACCTTTAATAACAATTATCGAGAGACTCTGTAGCAATAACAAGTGAAAACAAACAATTTACTGAGTTAATTTTTGTAATACCATTTACAGACAGTGTTGATACTCTGTCACATTGCACATACATACATGTCACACATATATAACTGATATACCCCTATGGAACACACTATACAATTTGCGCATAATTTGCGCTCTGACGGCTAAACAGTGATGTTTACTAAAAAATGTTTCAAACAAGGGTTGTTTAATTTTTTATAAGGGACATTTATTACATTTAAGCTTTTGTTCTATCTCTAACGGTTTACAAGATGGGTCCTACGGACCCAAGACCCAATTGACCTATGTTGTTCATTTACGAACTCGACCTCACTTTTTACATCCTCAGCACGCTATAATTTCAGCTTGATATCTTTTCGTCTTTGAGTAATCGTGATGACAGACGGCCAGAAAGACAGACGACAGATAGACAGATAGACAACCGGAAATGAACTAATTAGGTGATTTTATAAACACCTATACCAAAATTTTGTTCATAGAAACTGAATTTAAATATCAAGTTAGAATACGTGTTTACAGTGATAGTAATATCGCTTTTTCTGATGTTTTCCAAAACAAATAAATTTTCACAGCCAATATTGATTAAAAGGTTTTTAATTCTATAGCAATATAATTTTCTTATAGCAATTTATTTTATATAAACCTAGTGTTGGACTTATTAGTGAACGATATACGAGTATCAGGTGTTTTGGTAGTATTTGTGGTATCAATATTGTAGCGGTTAAGATATCAAGCTACATAAATTATTCAAATTAAAATGAACGAACATACCTATTTATAATTTTAATAAATGATTTAAAATACTAAAATAGTATTAACTGTATTTAATAAACAAATTTCAAAAAGGTTGTAGTACAACCTATAACCTGTATTAAGATAGTCGAAATGTATTAGTACCTATACTTATATTTCCTACAAATACTAAAAAAAAACTTTTTTTAAACTTTTACCAACTTGTGGCTTTTTTAATTGTATATTTTATTAAACTTAATAAAAGCCCCGTAATGGATGCAAATGGTTTCAAATATTGCCATACCTTTATAATTTTTTCTCTTTTAATTACATTTAATTACTTATTTTCCAAGTTTTTTAAATTTCTTAATTTATCCCAATTCCGAAAGAACTACCTTAAGGCCTATAAATGTGTTACATTTAGAAAGAGATGTGGTCTAAACAAAATTTAGGAAATCTCAGTTTTTAAGTAAGTCTATTAGTTGCATTTTAATGTTCGAAAACGTAGAATTGAGTATAGAAATCTTAAGCAAAGGTTTTAGAAAACAAATTCACCTACAATATTTTATTAATTAAGGTATTTTGTTCCCTGCAGTATTGTAAAAAGTTTGGGTTTATTGAACGATACATACATATTAACCAAATATGTTATTTTTAGTTTGACAATACCACACAACTTCAAAAATATATAATATATTGCATGCAAGAAATGCTTATAATTTTGAAAATATAGATATCGCTCTTCAATCATCAATCCTCTAACTATAGTCGTCTCTGTTCATCAAATGATGAATATTCGATGAGCTCATAATTAAATTATAATTTTATTTTTATATCATCGACAACCTTATATTTTTATTTATTATTATAAACTACAAGATTGTCTAAATATTTTACATAGTTTTTTATCACACTCTCTAGATTTTTTTTACATAGAAATATCCAATTGAAAAGGAAAGCCTATATGAAACTTTGTTAAAAAAAATGCATTTATAATGTTTTATTGAAATCCCTAGTATTATTCAATCCTTGCTTATCTCTTAAATTAAGTTTATCAGAAAATTACTTATGTTGTGTCCAAGGGCTGCATCCACCACGACTTATTAATATACATGTATATGTTTAACTTGTTTCTTGTCTGTTAGATATTAAATAATATAATAAAAATAAATTTAAATTATTTCATTTTTTTCATATTTTCTTAGGATTTGAGTTTGACATATTTTTTATCCTATGTTTTAAGTGTTGTTAGAACACAATGAATTAATCGGCAAAGATTTTACAAAATATAAGGTAAAACGTTTGTTAATTAATTATACAACTATATAGGAAATATTCAAATAATCGGCCCAAAATTATCTGCTTAAGCAAAACTTAAAAATTAAGCCAATTTTTATCTTCTGTAAGCAAATATCTAAACTAACCAAAAAGGACACAGAGTGCTCCCAGGTTAAAAAACTCCAAATACACATCATATAGGTTCATAAAACAAAGAATAACTTCGTTTTCCTATAGAAACGCTTTACTCAAGAAATGGACATCCTCTTGGTAAGTCATAGAAACTTAGAATAGAATAATAACTAATACAATACACAGGCAATGTTTGAAGATCAATTTTTTAAAATAAAGTGACTATTAAAGCAACCCTCAGAACTGGGTCCAATCTGATGTTACATAGTGTGGAGGACATCGAACTGCAGATTTTGTTTAAGTTATTTATTGATTGGTTAACTACAAAACGATCTATTAGCCATAATTGATTAAAATTAACCAGCCTGTATATTTTTGTATAAACGAAAACATACATCTAGAGATACATAAGTTAAAACGATTTATTATTTACAATATATAGGCTCAATCTTCTCAATATATTCTTGAGTCAAAATAGGCTCAATTGTAAAGTGAATGCATGATGTATTCAACTGTATATACGGGTATATGTTGCGTGTAAAGTGTGTCATTTTTAAATATATTATGTAATTTTCTTCTTAAGCGCATTAAAATAAAAATCATTAATTTGACTCAAACTTTGTTTATCGATAGATAAGCTGTGCATAACCACATTAAGGTCGTTTGAAATTGTTCGGTGGTAAGTAACTGGAACACAGTTAAGAAATGTTAGGGTCCGAAACGATGGATCCATCCATTCGGAAAACAATCTTGGTGGAGAAACTGTGAGCTTTGAGCAGGATGCCTAGTTTCGACAGAATCCTATAGTTTTATTTGCTTAAAATACCAGCTCTTACCCGTAGACGTTTCGCTCCCGTGGGACAGGCTGTTCTCCCCGGGGGACAAACTGTTCTCTTATCAATGTTATCATTATTATATCCCTATGTATATTATTGTATCTCTATATATTATAAATGTAAAGTAAGGATGTTTGTTTGATTGTTTGTGTGCGTGTTACGCTTTCCCGCAAAAACTAATGAATTAATTTGAATGAAACTTAACAATAAACTAAAATTTTTTACAAATTAAAAGTCTATAATATTTCGTTTCGCCATCTATGAGCATCATTTGAACCATAAATTCATGGTTTCTGTAAAAACGTTGTACGAGATACAATTCATGACCATGTGTTCGGTCACACTCAATGAAGCAAGACTATACAACATTTAAAAAAAAAAAATTGTATCTGTACATATATTTTACCTGTGTGAAAAAATCCCTTCTCCTATTCAAAGTGTTATGAAAGGAGGATACGTGAGATTAAGAGAGATAGAGGCTATGACGCCTCGTTCTTTACTTTTAAGCCTATTTATCTTCACGAATAGAAAAGTGAAGTTGGTTTTTAAAAATCTTAATTAGTATGCAAGATATGAACGTTTAAAATTCCTAATTAAACAAGAAGGAAGATACCCACTAGTGACGTCATACATGAATATCACCATAGAGATTACATATAAAACTTTGTGTTGCTAAAAGTAGATGGGCAACCTGTGAATGCAATCTTTTATTGCTTATAACTTCTTCGTTTTTTTTAATTTCACTTTCAAATTTTATCATGGTATCAAGTCTAATTTTCTATTTTTATGGGTAACATGGCCAATTCGACATCAGGATTATCCCCTATTATGTGCTTGTCAAATTTGGTATCAGTCATCAACCTCATTTTACATTATTTTGATTTTGGGAACTAATTTTCTTTACAAAATACGACATAACATGATCTATATCCAAAACTTCCTCATGAATGTGAAAGGATTTCACGTGGTTACATAACATAAGGATGTTTTCATATTTTTTGTACGACAAACGTTATACACAGGGAAAAGCGCCTCACTATGAAACTAGCACCGCAGTTACATATCGATTATATAAGAGGATATATCTATCTTTGTTGGCCGGTACGCGTGCACAAGTCTCTCTCATACAATACACACACATACACATACATATATACGTTTTAAATAAAACACACGTATACACACACATAAACACAAAAACACACACAAATTTCAATATATACTACACACATATAAAACTGACGTCATGCGGCAACATGGCGCGTGTGACGTCACGCAGACCATTCTATAATATTAGCTGATTTCTTTGAATTTTCTATATACTCAATACATAATACATACATACATATACGTATATATTGTATATATTATATATAAAAGGACACCTCGTTTTGTTCGGTTGTTCGGTTCGGTTAAGAATATATTCGGTAATTTTGCATGCTTGCGTCCCTTGCTTTATTAACAAAACAACATATATCTGGATATAGGGTGTCGCAAATTTACTTGCGCTGTAACCCGAGAAAAAAAATATATTAAAAAATAAAGTTGTAAAGAATAAAAAATTTAAATAAAATAAATACTTTTTAGATTGTGGAACACCACGGTTTTTGCTATAATGATGAATAAATGTTTTGAAACTTCGTCAGTGGCTTTCTTTTGACGAGTTTATCAGTTTTTCATCTACGAAAAATTTTCGAAAGTGTTGCGTTTTGAAATGAGCATGAGGACGTCATTTCAGTTATCAATCTGAAAAATAGCAGCAGAAAATTTATCGGACACTATGACCACTCGATAACATTAATAATTATTAAGTGATAAAATATTTTTCCCGACAATAATACTATACTGATTAGGTTGTTCCACAATACGGTTTGCTGATCATTTTATTTATAGTAAATGTACAATTAAGTAAGTACCTTTAAAAAAAACTTCAAGTTTAAAAAATGAATTCCATCCTATTTATTTATTGTACATACTTAGGGTTGACTGTTCTCACATTTAACTGACTGAATGTCATAATTGTTATTTATATGTAGTATACAATCGGTATAATAATTTTTAGCTTTAGTAAATTTATTTAAATACCACGGCAATCATTATCGTTTTCATAGCATATGTCTGTCCCCTATTCTACCGTTCACTTGACTGACCGCATATGTGTGTGTACACAACTACCATAACCAATCTTCCAATGATCAGCTGTCGTAAATTCAGAGATTTTTATTTGGCCTGGCACTTATTCCATAACAAAGTCTACCACTTTTGTTCAAAAAATTTTTTTCACAAAAAAGGATTATATTCAGCAGAATACTAAAGCGATACTCTTTATATTCTTATAAGGGAAATAACTAGGTATTACCTCTATTTTATTAAAAAGTCGACTTTAACGACATTTGGTGCCCAAATTTTTACTAACGTATTCGAATAGTTGAAATCAACAAAAAACAGAAAAAGTAGTCAAATTTTATTTTTGACTAAATGACCCGCTGAACTTGGTTTTACCTAAAATTTATTTAATTGTAACTTTTTATTAGCGATTATTTATCTTTATTAACCTGCAGTTCCAATTCATTCATAGCTATACCATGCTTAGCCCAGTCGCAAGCCCGCGCTAAGCACAAATTTTACTACTATCTCTTGAACAGGGCTTCAGCCATTGGCCTGGTTGAAGCCTTCCGCAATGGAGCTCGCTGCGCTCTAATATAGCTATCATAAATTCCTATTCGTAATAAATGAATAATAATAAATATTACCTCAATACTATTCAAATGCCTGTCCACAATTCTAGCTAATATGGTGGAAGCGCAAATAAATTCATAAGTACATAGTGAGGTAATATAATCCATTATTTATATGCGTTTCCACTATTTATTGCATTTAATATTTCGTCTTCAATTTTCTAACGTTCTGATCCACTTCCTCAATTTTAATCTTTCATAAGAACATTCTCCTGGCAATAATTAATACAACAAAAAAAAGTTATAGCGTGGCCAGGAGAAATAGGCGTTCATTTAAATATACATATATAGATTTTAGCTAAATGTATTCGTTTTTCGAAAAAAATGTTTCGAACACATGTAGATTTTTTTATGAAGAATAATTTTTCAATTTCATGTATGCCTCTATCTCTTATAAATTATGAGCAAGAGTTGACTTTTAAAGGACCTCAATTTCAAATGAATGGGGAAACCCGGTATATTGTTTGTATAGACTATATAGGTAAAGTATACAGTATAGTAATCCTATATCACGATACTCTTCTATGTGGGGTATAAATTTAACACAACATACAACGCCACTATAATAATCTATTGAAAAAGCTTTGCTTTTTATACAGTTCGGTATAAGCATTAAGCAAACGAACGCGTATATGTTTGCCGCGTACGTACGTACGGTACATGTCTGTTTGATTGTGTGAACTATATGTATCAAATGATTGCTTCTTTGCACTTTTGCTATTCTCGATTTTTGAAAATAAGGAGTTGGGTTATCCGTACCAATATTAAAAATATAAAAATAACTCTGCCTGCTTGCCTGTCTGACTGTCTGTCTGTTAAGCAATCACGCCTAAACTACTAGACCGATTGAAATGAAATTTGGTACAGAGATAATCTAGAGCCTGAGAAAGAACTAAAAAGTAGAAAGGAAAAGCTACTATTCAATGCGAAAAATGCCTGAAAGGGGTTAACATAGAGAATGCAGTTTTGTATGGATAGTACGTAATTTTTAAAGCTTGAAACTTATTTTTAAGGCTTTTGATTAGAATATAATTACAAACGACATTCAAAGTTTGTACAAATTTTATCCTAAAGGGGGTAAAAATAGGCGTTTCACGCAATAGGCGTGAAAACGCCTTAGAAAATAAAAATATAGAAGAAATGCAGATAGTTACGGGGTCATTACAAAATCGAAACTGAAATTAACGCAATAACGCAAAATTGTGGTTTATTTAGAAAGCAACAATGGATATTAACTAGGCCACAGCCTTCAAGATATAGTTGTAGGTACTAGGTACTTCACCGATTTGAAAAATTATTTTACGTATTGAAAGTTTCATTATCAACGAATAACATGGGCTGTTTTCAAAAAAATTTGAGTTCCGCATCAAAATAATAAAATCGACGAAATTATGAACAAAAGGAGGATAAGTGACAGCATGTGAAGTGAAGGTTATAACTCAATAATCTTTGTTTTTAAAATTGCCCAACTAGGCAGGTAGTTCACAGCTAGTTTTAAAATAAGGTTTGCGGTTACATTTAATACTCGTAAGTTAATTTACGAGTTCAGAGATAAGTTCAGAGCAGTGTTTGGTAGTCATTTCAGAATAGCTTGAGTAAGAGAATTCTGTTAATTTTAAGTATCTAGGAAAAATTGTCACTGCAAGACAAGCTTTCAATTGAACAACATTCATCGAGGACGATTTATATAAATGAGAAAATTCAATAAATAAAATTTAAAATTAAAAATACTTTTGTAAAGACAAGCGTTTAATGTACTAAAAATGTAGGTGTTCAATATATAATACCAAAAATTATTCGGAGCTCCCGAAAATTTGTGTGACGAAAATAAAGATTATTTTGTGGTTCTGGTAAAAAAATTGATTTGCCAAGGAAAAATGCAAAATGGTTAAAATCGTCCAAAATATAAAATTCAATTGTTTTTTTTTTTAAGATTAAATTAAAAAAAATGTGGTGTCCGGAAATAAGATACTTCTGTCCCACCTTAGGGATGTAAATCGATAAAAAACAATTTCCCATTAATATGATGATGTTGAGTACACATAGGTATACATTTTCCACCATCTCCCATAAAAATCTACTGATGCGGAGTCGATATCCGGGTCAAATGCCTTATGCCCTCGATTTCTTATAACATTATTAGTAAGAGATTTATATTTGCTGCTATCATCGCTCATTCTAATATTATTCGAATGTCTAGCAGGAAATACCCAAATCTCCTCTATATGAGAATATAATAATAAAAGGTTTTCCATTGTTTATACTATCATATTAATAGGTGAAAATTTTTCTAAATATCTATTTTATCCTATTGAAAAACGTAAATATACATCATCCTTAGCCTATATTATAAAATTAATTGCTTACTGATTATTAGTTATCGAATTATCTACGCTAAAATACTCTATAGGAATATCGTGAATTTTTTTTTACCTGAATTATTTGTGTTTTTATTTATAGAAAAAACGAACTAATAATCGGCTTTTGTTTAAATTAATTAAATAAATGTATTGAGGTGTTGATCAATCAGAGAAAATCAAGTGTAAACTAGAGTGTCTTCAGGTACAATCAGTGGGGGGTGGTCCAACGTACTTTACCATCGGATCATACATTAATTAAACATAAATAATTATTGACTGTCTCTAGCAAGAGAAATTTACAAAATTTCAAAAAATTTCGACAAATTTTTTCGGGTAAGGAACCCTAAACTCGCCCTTGAAACATAGTTTAAAACACTCTCCATTAAATTACCTTTCAAACGAAACAAAATAAATCAAAAGCGTTTCAACCGTTTAGGCGCTACGATGCAACAGACAGATAGACACACACACATAGCGGTCAAACTTATATCATCCCTTTTTTTGGTTCGGGAGTTAAAAAAGGAAAAGTGTGTAGGTATAGTGCCGGTTTTTCACTACATGAATAGTTGAATTTATGTTGTGTTAATGTTTTCTAAAACTTGAAAAACAAAAACAAAACTGAATCTATAATGGCCATTACATTGCAGGTCTTCAAAGAGTTTGTAAAAACTGCAATTATGTTTGATTCGACAAGGGTTTGTGTTTTGTTTTCGCTTGTCCATTTAGTGGAAAACTGACATTTTAGTTTTCTTAGGAAGGATTATTTCCATTATTTAAATTTAAAAAAATAGTTTTTAAAATTAATAATAATTGTAATCCAGAGTGAAACACTGTAGTTAGGAATTCTATCACTATGAAACACTCCTATATAGAGGTTACAGGATAAAAATGAAACATAGAATAAAATAATTGAACGAGAAACAAATTATAGGAAACAAAATATAGTATTTACATAAAACAACTTGATTACGAAATGTATCTACAGTTGGGGCTAATCTAATTTACATCGTATAACAATAATTATATATTTATATTGATAACAATTACATTGTATCTAATTTAATTAAAATTATTCAATAATTTTGAGAGAAGATGAACTTTTTAAAACTTTAAAATTTATTATTTACTCGATGAGTCGGTGAACTTCGTTTCACCTAGAATTTATTTGACCAGCGATAATTTATATTAGTTAACTTGCAGCTTCCATTCATTAATAGTTATACTATAAGAAAAGACTACCCACTAGCTCTACCCCCCCCCCTAGCTCACCTGGTCAAGACAAACTTCATAAGATATGAATTGCCTAAAATATTTTCCAAATTGCTCGGACATAAACAATTTTTTTTTTTTTTTTTTGTTATTGAAAAGACAATCATTCGATTACAAGAACTTAACACTCTATAACTAGAAAATTAACAATAAATAAATTTTCCCGTCTACCTTTGGACGTTTGAGGCTATTTACTTATGACAAAGGTTGACAAGCCTCCTTTTTCCCGACGAGGTATTTGTATTTTGCAGAAATTTTGTTGGCAGTGCTTATTTAAGATGTTCAGAAAAGTATATAACATTCAGTTTTTATGCAAAAATTTTGTTATCATTACAGAGCAGTTAAAGCAAAACGAAGAGTATAGCGCGCATACTACATAGCATATCATCATAATGTTGAAACTGTAGTTTTTAGTAATATCTATCGTCACAAGATTTACAATACACGACGACTGTAAACTGTACGCTGTACGTATAGTTTTCTGCTTGCTTGTAGAGTTTGTAATTTAACGTATAAAATCTATGTTGTTTGCAGTCCCAGTGACCTGAACAATATACCATACATAATATTTATATTCTAGTAAGGGAACTCAAGAATAAATTATATGTTATACAATTCATTATATATGTATATTGCATATACAGGTCGTTCTGTTATTGATAGCAGAAAATTATACCAGTAAATTAAGCTTATCAAGACAAATGGAAAAGCTCTTTACCAAATTTCGATCAGAGGCCTGATTCAGGAGATATGGCTATGGGAAAAATAGAAAGATTTTTGAATTCACAAACCTATCAAATTCATTAAATTAGTGGGTGCCACTTTAGAATATAGAGGGGACTATCATAAAACAATAATTGATTGTAAATTTGTTGTGTTATGCTAATACTTTGTGTGTTGTGTATTACACAATTTAATCCCCCTGTACCTATTTTAATATATAATTTGATACTTCCCACATCTAAGTGTCACTGTATTGGTGAAATAATTTGAAAAATAGGTTTGTATAATTTTTTTATTTTTTTTTTATAAATAAAGACAACAATATAATATTTTTAGTATTCACTACCCAATTAATTTACAATTCATTATTGTTTTATGACAGTCCCCTCTATATTCTAAAGTGACACCTACTAATTTAATGAATTTGATGGGTTTGCGAATTCATAAATCTTTCTATTTTTGGCATAGCTATATCTCCCTAACCAAGCCTCTGATCGAAATTTGGTAACGAGCTTTTCCATTTGTCTTCATAAGCTTAATTTCCTGGTATAATTTTCTGCTATCAATAACACAACGCCCTGTATATATTAAATAGTATATTATAACATAGTAAGGGAGCTCAAGAGTAAATTATATGTAATACAATGCATATTATATGTCTACTAAGTGATCCCCTGAACCTCGTTTATCAGCGATTACTAATCAAAATTAAGAACCTGCGACTGTAATTATTCAGTAATAGCTAATACTATTGCTTAACCCGCCCACTTATAGCCCACTCGCCGCTTAGCTTGCCCGCACAAACTTTACTCCTAGTTCTAAGAGCTTAAGTGGTCGAGTGGTCTAATGCGTTAGACTTTAACCATGTGTCTTCTTAGATTAAGAATGCGGGTTCGAATCCATGTAGCGGCAGTGCGAACAATTAATGGGGGCGGGGAATTCACCACCTTTTCAAGCCGTTTCGGAGGAGTTTAAACACAAACACTGTAATACGAGATTTTTATATATTTGATTAAATATAAACTGTACCCTGAGTCGTTTGTACCCTGAATAATACTTAGTTCCTTGAAATATACTGCTATCGATATGAGGATAAAATTTATTTTCCTGAAGGCAAGCAGCCGAGAGAATGGTTGTCACTGTTATTTGTTATCAAGTAAAACAGAAATAGCATTTTTGAGTGTTTTAAACTTGTTTACGATTGAGTTTTGAGTTTTCAATCGGCCAGTCAATAAACAAACCACTTGCAGGAATGTTTCAACCCATGCAAACTACGATGCTGTTATGAATTGGTTGAGTGAACTGTATTGATTACCAACTGAAGGTAACGCCTACAGATTTAATCAAAAGGGATGATCCAAGTATTATTAGAGCGTGTTCCATCGTAAATTAGGGTCTTGCACAATGTGCAACTGTGGCACTAGGTATTAAATCTTAAATTATGTATCACAAATTCTAACCGATAGGTGTTTAATATATAAAGTCTAAAGAAATATGCATAGTGTGTAAGAATAATAGTTCAATAAGGAGAATCTATTCCCGTTGTTATATTTTAAAATAGTGCATGCGATTTTACTACACTCCCTTGTACTATATTCTCTCCTGCATAATATATAAATATATACATATATATAGTAAATTATTTTATAGGGTACTGATCATAAATATGTAATAACATATTCTAACTAATAGATTATAGGTTATACAAAATTTATATTGAAACATTAAGTATGTTCAAAAGAAAAAATATTCCAAATCTTTTATCAATATTAAAAACTGTGATTTTGATAGAATGGTTTTTAGTCAGCTATTCAAAAAAAAGTTTTTTACTTAGATGGATAATTTTCTAAAAACTTTTGAAAATTCTTAGTTTCATTTGAATGTTTATACGAAAATAAATGTGCGAGATACTTTAAACTTAATCCATCAGCACTCGCATCTACCGTTCGGTAATTTTTAGTCGCGTAATCAGAGATTTGCTCACGCGTTCTACACATGCGTTAAATATTCCGTGCGTTATGTATTCTTTATTTTGAGAATTCGGTTTTAATACGTCATAAAACCATAATACAACAATAAAATCTTAAAAAAAAAAAAAAACCTAAAATCGCAAAACGCGTTGTAAATCTGCTTTTTTTGTATGCTTTTTGGATTCTTAAAGAGAGTGTGAAACTACTATTTTTCTATCTACCTTTTTTTCGTAAACATCATTGTTTTCTCGTGAGGGGACAAATTAGGGCAAGTCTTTGATATCCGTTTTCTCCAAAAATACAAAAGATAGAGAGATTAGTGTACCTTATTAAAAACGAAAAAAAAAGGTTTTTAGAAAAAAATTTTCGAAAACTAACACCAATGGCGACCGAAAGGCGATGTAAATCTGTTTCATACTACACTAAGGGGTTCAAATAACATACAAAAAAGCAACTTTGTATTGCGCTTTGCGATTTTAATATAGAATTTGACTGGCGTATAAAATTGAATGTGATAAAAAAGTTTGAATGAACAAAAGCAAAAGAACCAATGGATGCAGAATTGTACATGATGATTTATTCTCACTGACCCCCTATTCTTATTTTCACCCTAATGGATCGATATAGACCACTTTGGGAAAGACTGTTGTAAACTAATAAAGATATTATAAAATACAAATTTATAAAAATCTATACATAGAGCACAGACATTTAGTCGTCATTTTGTCGACATCAGACTCCAACGCCAGAGTGGCGTCTGTCTGTAGATAAAATGAAAACGCATATATAATATATATTTTATATAGAGCACGTTTAAAGAGAATACCAGTCCATTCATAAGCCAAAACAGTATCGTCATTTTGACAACAATTGTGTTAGGCACACAGTTTATACTTCCATAAACATATAAAAATGTGATATTAACATCACATTTATAGCATGTATATGAAATATACCAAGGTATACTAAATTTAGTCCCAAGTTTGTAACGCTTAAAAATATTGATGCTATGAACAAAATTTTGGTATAGGTGTTCATAAAATCACCTCTCTGTCTGTCTGTCTGTCTGTCGTCTGTCATTCCGTCTGTCATTACGATTACTAAAAACAAAAATAGGTATAAAGCTGAAATTTTTATAGCGTGCTCAAGACGTAAAAAGTGAGGCCGAGTTCGTAAAGGAGCAACATAGGTCAATTGGGTCTTGTAAACCATTAGAGAATAAACAAAAGTCTAAATTTAAAAAATGTTCCTCATAAAAAAAATAAACAACTTTTGTTTGAAACATTTTTTCGTAAACATCACTGTTTACCGGTGAGAGTGGTGAGAGCGTGACAGAGTTATCAACACTGTTTATACATGGTATTTCAACAATTAACTCGAACGAAATTTTGAATAATATTTTAATAATTTTTATTTATGGAAGTGATACGAGATTATTCGTTTTATACATCATTTATAAAAAAATAATGTGTGAGTCATAAATATGATGATAAGTTTTCTTAACAAAACAAACTATCTATTATTGTATCTATGTGGATAAGTGTCTAGTAATATTTTTTTGGATTGCGAATCTTTTCTATGTTCTCATCCCCTAATCGAAATTTTTTTTGTTTTTTTTTGTTTTTTTTTTTTTGTTTTGGGAAACTTTCCAACTATTCGTATAAATTGAATTTGGCCCGTCTTTTCAATTTTTTTATATGTATACAGAATTATTCTTTTACGCTAACCAGTATTAAATTGTTCAAGGATTCTTTTCCGTCATAATATTTCATTTCTTTATTTTATGCGTCAATTATATGTTTTATATCTTCCGGGAGTTCTCATTCCAATATGACTTGGAATCCTTGATTATAGAGTTGGCCTAAATTTGGTTTCTAAAAAGGTTTTATTCAGAAAAAATAATGAATCAAAAATTAATTTACAATAAAAACTAATTTTTTACTCTACTCGCTAAATAAAATCATTATTCGTAAAAATCAGTTTGGATTTGTTCAGTTTTGATGAAGCCTATTTAAGGTATTGTAATTTATTCATAATTCAATAAATCGTATTACATTGGGTAATTCCAAATTAGTACCTTAAGTATTATTGATTATTTTTTATTTTATTTTTTATCCGATGACAAAAAAAAGAGGGATATCATCACCGAAGAGAAATTTTTTTTGGAAGAATTAACGTAGTGTGTTTCATTTTAGATGCAGACATCTCCATATTTTTCCCATTTTTTAAGATACTTAAGAGAAATCGAAAAAATCGACTCCAAAATTAACAAGAATTTTAACTACATTATATTATCGTAAATTTTTTACTTTTTAGTGCATATTAATTTGTTTTTGAAAAGTTTTTCTTTTGAAGTCGGTTTTCTTTTTGTTAAAAGTTTTTTATTTTAAACAATTTTTCTGTTCAATAAAGACTCTGGTTTGAGCTAGTAATGAAAATATTAATAAAATAAATTTTAAAATTTCTTTCCCATCCAAAATTAATTGAGCTAATAAAGCTAATATTTCTAAGCATAATTTTAGTATTTCTAAGCATTAGTTTTTGTTTTAAAATAATCTGTCCCTGTCACGGGGCTCAGACAATGCTATAGTATGATCATATAACGTATTTAAATAAAAAAAAATTAAATCATATAGACAAGACAATAACCATTATTTATTTGTCTCATATAAGTAAGTAGAAGTTTACATTTTACAAATACTTTCATAAAAAGTGCTTCTTAAGCTTATTTATATATTTTTCTATTGTTATATAATTTTGTCATGCAAATATAAAATAATTGTCAAAATATTGTTGTTTTTTTCTAAGCCATCCTGAAATACAATTTAACGAATTTAAGCTATTAGGGTTTTGTATCAAATTGTTCATTCGAATTCTAATAACATAACTTAAGCATCAATACTAGGTTAAACAAGTTGGAAATTTGATCTGTATGTTTCTTTTGAAAGAAAATAATTTTTAAAATTCTCCTTCCATTACATAGCTCGCTAGATATGCTAGAAGTCTCTAGAAGTTAAAGGCTAGAAGTCTTTCCATTACATATGCTAGAAGTTAAAACCATATTGCGAGTTAAAGTGCACAGAATATCCTAAAAGTCTTCATTTGCCTTTTTTTTAATGAGATATTTCAAATTAAGTCAGGGGAATAAAAAATTTAAGGAAAATGGGGTCATTTTGTTCGTATCAATGTTCGTATAAAATGGGGTCACTTAATAGATTCCCTGGAGTGGTCATCAAAGGTCAGCTCGTTTTCGTTACCAACAAGAGATAAAAAGGCGCTTTAAATTTATTTTTATTTTTTTCAAATTTAAATAAAACAAAAATTATCGAATATATATTTTTTTTAAAATAAGCCGAATTTATTTTTTATTGACTTTTTTTTGTACAATTTGAAAAATTTCTTTTAGGTACCAGTAACGAAAACAAGTTTCCTTTTAACTGACTTTAAAAGAATCGCATTAAGTGCACACAAAAAAATGCATGACTTTCTTGATGTGACTTTCTTTCTTGACTTGAGAAGAAATCTGTGCTTGAATCAATTACCTTTAACGAAAGAGTTTACTTGTATCAAGCCAGTTTTTGTTTTCTTTCCTTGAGCCAAAAAAATCGCATTTTTGAGGGATTAAAGCGTTCTGGGACATATTTTTCTAAGAATCCTCTAAAAAATTCATTGATGAAAAAAAAATTTAAAAAGAAAAGCGGTTTCCAGATAAGAATGGTTAAAGTCACAAATGAATTTCAAACACTGCGATTATACTCTTTACTTTATTTGGATATGTAATAGGTATTCATATTCAACCTGCCCAGGGTACATTTATTTTTCCAAAATACCTGTTAATTTTCAAAATTTTCACTTTTCACACCCAAGGACAGTAGAATAAAAAAATTTTTTTAGCCCCAGTGTAGGAAAAAATACCCTCCCATTAAAATGGTGAAAGAAAAATTGTAGATTTCGAAACAGGATTGGCGAAAAACAAAGTGCCCAGGGATGGTAGAATATGAATAGCTTTAACATATATCAATTTCAAATCGAAAGAGTAAAGGGTATCCTGCAAAACCGCTTTTCTTTATAAATTTTTTTGCCACCAATGAATATTTCAGAGAATTCTTAAAAAAATATAAAGTTTCACGCCAATCAAAGAATGATTATAATTTGTACAAACCAGCCTTAACCACTAATCATACTAAAAACTTATTTATTTATTTAAGCTTATCTTAGCTTCATTTAAGATTTACAAAAGTGATATGTAACTGGTTGTTCTCAAATAAGTTCGGGTTAAAGATTTTCAAAAATGATCCATAAACACAATTTTCATGATTTTATGTTATCAAGATAACTACAGAACCTTTGATTTCGTGGACCTATAAATATTTAAAAAATATGTCACAACCAACAAAAAATTATCATTTGAGAAACGATTTAATTTATTTAAGTTTTTTTTTTCGGTTAGAAATTTTTAATGAAATTTTTGTACCTAAATACTTTAATATGCGTGCACTGACTTAATTGAAAGATTAAAATTTTATTTACATTGTCTGCATCATTTTGAGAGTTTAATGCACGCATTTAAAATTATTATTAACCCCTACAAGGCAAAGTTATCTATAACAACTCACTGAAATTTTTTTGTTTTTTGATCACCGTGAATTTATATCATTAAAAATTTGGAAAAGCTTAGCAACACATATTAATGGCCAGGCCATAAAAAGTTCTCTGAATTTACTAAAGCTGATGATTTGTGGATTGGTTAAGGTAGTTGTGTACACACACATACTGCGGTTAGTCAACGAACGATACAACATGGGTCAGATATATGCTAATAAAACAGTTATGAGTGCTATATGGTATTTAAATGAATTTACTAAATCTGAAAATTGTTATACAGATTGTATATTGCATATAAATAACAATTATGACAGTGAATGGTGACAGGAATGTGAGAGCAGAGAAGATGTAATTCATTTTTTAGACTTAAAATTTTTTTAAGGTACTTAATTGTATATGTGTGTGTGTACACAGCTAACCTTAACCAATCCTCAAATTATCAGCTTTAGTAAATTCAGAGAATTTTTTTGGCCCTAAAAAAATGCTTTTTAAAAGTTTATAATTCATCTAATTATCATGGTCAGTGTTAACCAAATGAATTATTAAAAAGAACTCCTATACATGTTTTGGTTAATGGATTTCGTCAAATTTCATCCAGACTGTTTTACATCTATTTTCAGAGACACCAGCTGCTATTAAAGTACTTCATTGTTTGGTGCTTTGTCCCATAATCATGATCTTTATGATCGCACCTCGGCGTCAATAGTGACATCAGTTTTTACCATCTTTAAAGCTATCATAATATCTTTTTTTTGTAATTAATGATTTAATCTGTCATAATATTAAAATTATTATTCTTAAAAAATTAGAGTAATTACATCTGAAATATATAATATTATTTCGTTTGTTACCTGAATTATTAAAAATAAAATGATTTTAGTTACTCTCGTGTGAAAAAAATTTTAATGTAAAAAAAAACCACAACAAAATGTGACATAATAAATCTAGATTTTTCTCGATGTATATAATCCAGCTCGTATTGATTTCGATAAATATTTCCATCATGATATACCTCAGGTTTTGCATAGGAAATAAATTGATTAATATTAATGACTATATATAGTAATGTTTATAATTTAATATTCGAGATGATGTACAGGCAAGTATTATAGCGTAGGCGTTGAAGTAAACATAATCCCCAATATAAAGTATGTGTTATAAGTCTCTTTAAATGTAGTGTATCGGCTAGATATTGAGAATGAGAAGGAATTTCAAATTAATATTCAGGAAACCAAGTGGATGTCGAATGATAACGAAGATGACCTCAAACTTATGCCGAGTCAAAAAAAAAATGAAACGATTAAGCGGTTAAATAATTTTATAATCTGAGAAAAACAGTATTCAAATAAATCTGTAATAAATGTTTAAAGGCAGAATATTTAATTAAAAATCTTGGGAAGGAAGCATTCTTTCTTTCTCAACTTCTAGTACCAAAACATCAACTCTTACATCATTTCTATAAAAAAATTACGAAGTGTAATCGAAAAAACTTGTAACAGCATCAAAAGTTAAATGATATTAGATGTACTACAAAAGATAAAAATGTAAGTGTTAAAAAATTAAAATTTAAATGGTCAACCTTCTAAGTTCAGAGGTGAGATTGTAATGTTTTCAAGTGGTGTGTGGACCAGGGGAACTTTTAATAGGGAGGTCTTGTGTACTAGAAGAGATCCATGTCAGAAGTGAGCTAGTTAAATATTATCTAGCCCTCAGAATATTCAAAACTTTCGAATTTTGATAAATCCATGATTTTTGAAAATATGAATTGCAATACCATTTTTTTCTACGCTCCTTTTCATAAATAATATTTTAATTCTTCATATTTAGAAAGATTTAAAATGAAAATAGAAATTGGCAGAATTAAATTTTATCAACTTTCATTTTTTTACCCAACAGTAAACTTACGGTTTTGAGGAAATTCAATTTATTCAAATCCAATTAGAAGGATAGAGCTTTTGATTTCAATCGAAATTGGAGTTTCCAATCACTTTACCAGTTGTAACAATATTTAAAAACAAAACTATTTAAACTATTTTGAGCCCAAATGAATTATTGAATTGCAGCTAAAAGAAGATTATGGTTTAAATTTTAGGTACATGTAGAATTATCGTATGTAAACTTAAGCCGATTTTGATTGTTCATTATCAATTATTCATCTATCTGGGTAGCACAGAAATAAATAACATTACCTTTTACTGTTTATTATAATTATTAGGATTCCTTCATAATTAGCAGATTTGAAATAACAATTCCAGCTTACCACGGTAATAGGAGATCGAAGATACCCACCAGTGACGTCATACGTTGTTATGATAAAAGAAAATTGGCAACCTTTGAATGCAATCTTTACTTGCTTATATAACTTCTTCGTTTTTATATCAATTTTAATTTTACTTTCAAATTTTGTTATAGTATCAAGTCTAGTTTTTCATTTTTATGCATAGTTAATATGGCCAATTGATCATCAGAATTATCTCCTATTTCAATCAATCAAGCTTTTATCCACTTAGTCTACTCTGGCGATAGATTACTAAGAAATAGACTAGTAACTCTTTTGATGTTAGCTCAAGATTTTTAAAATTTCATACGCACAAAGTTTTGTAAATAAAGCAAGCCAAAATTCTGGATATACTGTATTATAGAAAATATCGAATTTGATCCTCTACTCATATCCAACATGAATCAACTAGTTTAGAAAAAAAAAATAATAAATTAATGTAGAAAACAATTGACATTAAATGTGTTTACATTCGTAGGGATAGGTAGGTGCGGCATTACATCAGTTAAATAATGTATAAACAATATTATTTTTAGTGTTCCGTAACCAAATCGAATATCTGTTGCGAACAACACTTTCTATGAGCTCTCTGAGCTCCAATTGGCCGTATACATTTCGACCAAAAAGTTTTAATATATGAAAAACATTCTTTGAATTTAAAATCATACTAAAACCAATAAATTTCACCATAAGAAAACAAAACTGAGTGCTTATAGAGATGACTAGAGTAATACCAGAACCGGGTAATAAGTAATCTTCGTGACCCGCACTTTTTTTAAGTTTCTATAAGAATTTGATTCGATATTGGCATTGTTTTGAACCGTGCTTTAAAGATAAACATTATGTATTCAAAATTAGGTAAAAAGTGTTTACAAAATACATATTTCGATTAAGAATATTTTACTGTGTATTTCAAAGTTTGTATCATGTTCATAATGTGAATTTTGAATTAGGTCTGCACGCGGTGATTTTTTTCCAATTCTGTACCTACTGGAGGAAAAAACTGAGCCAATCAAGTGAGACAAAACCGGGCTTTTAAAATACAAAGTAAAACATTCTTAATCATAATAAACGCCTAATTTTAGTCAACTGATGTTTATTATCGAAACTTAGTTCAAAGTATCATTAAAAATGTGATTTCTATCCTAAATATTATTCAGAACGCCATTTCTCACGTTCAAGTTTTTTGCATTGATTAAATGGGTACCCGATTTTCCTTTGTGTTTATGAGTGGGACAAAACCGGATTCTTCTACCTACTTTAAGTTGAAACCGGACTAGTATCATGTTGTCGAATAAGTATATGAGAGACGTGAAAACCCGAATTTGCTAACTTTTTTACCAAAGGAAATCCATATGGACTATGTATCAGAAATATACATTGAAATTAACAAATTTTATTGGATTTCTTGCAAAACAATTTAATTTTGCATAGTTTTGTCCGAACTTTCGACTCTTGTCATAAAGCCATAAGAGAATAAGTTTTGGAGTAGGTATGATGATTTGAAAAGAAGAAAGTACATTATCTGAAAATTTTTATTTGATTGACGTGAGTAGTGAAAACTTTTCGGTTTTTCGGGATAAATTAAGTGTTATATGTCATTAAAATTAACAAACTCTTACATTCAAAGATTTAGAATGACAGAATATATATTTATCAACAAATGACATGTTTTTTTACTGCTTATAATCTTTGATAAGACAAATTTCAACGAAAAATTCCATTTTTGTGTTAGTTTTCGCCGTCTGCTTGTTTTACTTATGGCTTCTGTTGACTTTTACTAATATTTTAACACATTTTGATAGGCGTTCAATAAATTTTAAGGTCGATTTTTACGACGATGTTCGAACATGCCGCTATAGATAAAATGATCTCCTATATCTACGTTAAAATGATCCCTATTTTGTGTTTAAAATTAAAATATTAAATAAAATGATCCCCCATCATTTTCTGAGTCTTGAATGTGCTGATTTAGATGATTTTACCATTGATTTTTGTTTTCATTCTAATCGTTAATGTAAAATCGTTAATGGTAAAAGAACAATTAATTTTATGCAAGTTGTTTGGAAAAAAATGCAATGGGATCATTTTACCCACCCCTGCTTACAAGGTCAGTAAAAACGATCCCTTTTGATAAATATTAAATGGTTCTAAAAAGTTGAACAAATCAAAAAAAATTGACCTGCCATTATTGTAACACTTGATTAAAGAACCCAAAAATATTTCGACGACATACATATCTTGAATAGTTTGGCTATAAATAATATATTTTCTTACGGGCCATTATAGGGCACCTTTCTCTATATTTAAATAGTTATAAAAAATTGCATATATCTAAAAACTTTTTATATGAACAAAATTATCTTTATACAAAAAATTTATAGGCCGTGTTGAGGGTTTTGGTGACCTTTTTTGCTAAAAAAGAATATTTAAACTCAATTTTTATAATATTTTCTTTCCATAGTTTCATTTTTGTATATCAAAATCCTAAGAAATCAACAAAAATCAAAACATATACCTGCTAATCCGTTAAAAAAATTAAAAACCTATAACTTTACGCTGAGAAACTGTCCGTTTCCAAATTAAAATAATCAAATGTCTTACTTGCTTTGAGTATAATAAGTAGAAGTCATCAAGCAGTCGATATAAGTTTTTAAAACAGTTTTCAGTGATTACAAACGACTATCAAATTTTTAAAATCTAAATTTCTTTTAACGATGCCTATATCAAACATACTTCGAAATAAATAATATTTCAAAGAAAACAAGGTATAAAACATTGTAAAATTAGAAAAATTGGTGATCAAAATAAATTTTTTCAATTTGTATATTTCTCAAAATGTCTCATAACCGTCAAGTACTAATAAAATATTGACTTTTGTTACAAGTCAAGAATGCATTCAGATTTCCGTCGAATTTCCCAATATAAACAATTAATTCATTTTACTTGAGAAAAAATATTAATTTTAGAAATGGACTTTAAGAAGAGCCAAGTCAGAATAAGATAAAAATAAATGGTTTTTTTATGGAATATATAATAATATATACCTTCGTTGAATCTCAAACGGTATATCTCTCTATAATAAAAGACAGTAATACCAACCATGTGAAAAATAAACGATAGAAAATTTTAAGCTTTAATATTGGTAGTACCTCTACTTATACATATGTTTTAATGTACGATATATCTATACAATATATTTACATTATAGGCAAGCGTTCAAGATAAAACTCATGAGAATTTTGTTCCGGCATACTGACCTCAATTTCACAATCTATCTGATCATTCGCGCTAACTTTTATTAATGTATATTGCTTCAATTGATTAAATATCTGATCATAGAATTAATTTTTGCGTTAAAAATAAAATAAAAAACTAGACCCGTATATCGTACAGATACATCGAAAATTATACCTAATTATTTATTTCCAAATGAATATAACTTAATCCTTCTCATAATATAATACCCAAATTTTTGATAAAAACTTAAAACTGTTTAATTAAAAATAAGTTTATAATAGTAAAAAATGAAAAAAAAAAAAAAAATGAAATAGTCGCCATTAATTTTAAATTTGTTAAAAAAATTTAAGAAAAGTCCATTGACTTCGTTGTAAGAAATCTAGTTGAAATTTAAATATTTAATTAAACCTCGTAGTATGCGGATAATTTATAACGCACCTGGGGTCTATACCCATTGCACCAGATTAGTATTCAAGATAAATGATTATTTTTATTATTAAAGCTGCAGTAGTAATCATTTTCAATTCATTGAATGATAAAGCATAATTTTTTTTTTAATGTATATTTTGAATTAATATTCAAAAGAATGAAATTGAAAAGAAAAAAAAAACTAACCTTTTTCGTTATTGTGGCTCGAAAGCAATATATATAAAACACCTCCATTTTGTGCAACTAATATGTATGGGTCACTTTTGTTATACACTTATAGATATAACGAACACATTTAAAGCACTTTAAAAAAGTCATTTCATGGATTATAAGAGGAAAAATTAATTTTACAAATGAAAAAAAACACAAATAATTATTAAAAATTAAATCGAAAAAACACAAAGAATTAAAAAAATTCGATTTAATAATTCACACATAGATTTAGCTTAGGAATGATTATGAAAAAATTATTATAATTGGAAATAATCACATTTTTATGATGAATTTCTTTCATTTTGATGGTAGGATTAGGACAATTTTACACCATTTATTAAAATATATGGAATAAATTTAAATTAAAATAAAATATTAAAAAAAAAAAATTAACGAAAAAAATCAAATAAATAGATTTTTATGTAGCCCCAAGGAGTATTGAATAATTTTGAGAAGAATTGTAAGGAAGAACTAAATAAAATTTTTCAAATCAAGTTTTGTTTTTGCTATGTATTTTCAAAACCCCCACACACAATCAATTTTGCACCACTTTCTTTTACGACCAAAAAATAAAAAAAAAACTGTCCCCCAAAAACACACAAAGCTTTTTTCCACTGATCTTTTTAGCTTGCTTTCAACTTTCTTGTATTACAGTTTTTAATTTTTTCAATAGAAAATTATGATTAGGGCAAGGATGTCAAATATTACATATTTTGCGTCCGCACCCGAGTGTACCGTTTTACATGATAGGTATATTTTAGTACATTTATTTAATACAATTATAAAATGAAATTTTTCGTTATAAATCGTTATGATTCGATTTGAATGTGAAAATTATAATGTATATATTTGTATGTATGTATAATATGTCTAATCTTAACTTGTTATCTGTTTTTCCACTAGACATGCGTGTTATGTCCCTATTGTGGAGAAATTTTACCCGAGCAAATAAGTGTTTTAATATAGGTGAAAAAGTCCACATCATCGAAGCACATAAGGAGTTAATATATATTTTTCATAATAATTTTTTTTGTTTATTATATTCTCTGGGTTTTTCTTAAAATATTAAAGAAAATCGTTTTATTTATCATTATTTTACTGACATTTTCAAACTATATATTTTATATAACAAAAACATACATAAAAATGTTTAACTTGAAGGGTTTGCACCTATACATTAAAAGGTATTATAATGAGGGAAAATTAACTATGTTATATGTCAGCAGCGTACAACAAAGGGTTGATTAAATCGATTGTGAATTATCAATGACACGTGCTGTTTCAATACATATATATTATTTCAGGATATTTAAATACATTTTTTTTTCTATATATATACATATAAATAGATTTTTTAATTAATAACCTGGCTAGAGCTTATAAATTATGTAATAACTTTATTATAAATTCAAATATTCAATTCAAATAGATTGTAAAATTTTATTTTATTTTTTTATTATAGTTAAAATATTTTTAAGAATCTGTGAATAAAATTACTGAGGAAAATTTATTAAAATAATTATTATATTTGAGAAAAATTTGTTTTTCATAGTTGGTAGTGGTAACGTTAGGCCTACTTGCATGGTAAAAACTATAGGTTTCATGATTCATGAAAAAGTTTGTTCTGCAATAATTGCAGATTCAAAAAAATTATTTGTTGAGTACTTCTTTTAAAATAAAAAAAATGTTTTAATCACACTCTCCCGAAATATACAGGGTGGTTTTTTTTACTTTTAAAAAAATTCTAAATGATTTCGTGTTTAAATAAAAAACACTTCTTCACATTCTACGAATTTTCTTAAAAAACAACAGTTCTCTCGTAAGAAATCAAACTATCTATTATTTTTTACTCAGATTACAAAAAATATGCATTTTAATTTTTTTTTAAATTTTCTTTTGCTCTTATAAAATACGAATTACGTACAAAAAAATAGGGTTCCATTAAAAAAAAAACGTTGCTCACGACCATTTAACCTAGGACACATTCACCTAAAAATAAACAAAAAAACTTTTGTTGAATAAATTTTTTTGTTTCTGTTTTTTTTTTTTTAAAGTCATTTGCAAATTTCAAGTTATAACTTTAAATATACTTTGGCACTAGAAACCATTTATTAATTGATATGTAAGTTGTTTCTCTTGTATAAACTCTTAACTTTTTTATATAGAAAATTGTTAAACCAATATAATATGGAAACCATAACAATACTTCAATTTTTGGATCTATTTTGAGATACATTCTTAATTGCAGCTTAACATTCCCATATATTTTAACAATAACATTAAGCATTCTTAATTTTTTTTCCCATGCGTTTCTGATTGACGGATTTGAGTATCAATGGCAGGTGACTGATGACAATACAAAAAATTTTAGTTAATCCGATTATTCTGATCAGCATTTTCAGGAGTAACGATTATCTAAAATATCTTTAATGGTGGAAGCGCAGATAACATTTCATAATATTAATGAATCATAATTTAAAAATCTCAAAAACACGCTTTTATAGCTTGCTCAACTAAAAAGTAGAAAAATAATAATTTCTATAAAAAATATGCTGTGAAAAAATGACTTTATTTTTACCAATATCTGTCAATAAAATATTTATAATAATTGATATCTAGCACCTCACGCTTTCTTACGATAAAATGATTTCTTTTTTAATCACTCTTTTTTACAAAAAAATTATTTTCTACTCTTTAGTTGAGCAAGTTGTGGCCCTATTAGCACCGTTGGTTAACTCGTAACCAATTCCGTCCGCGGTATGCTAAGGGTAGCGTAATTAATAGTTCATGGTATATGCATGAAGGAGGTGCACTCAGCCTCTGAAATTGATGAGCTGATAAATGAAATTATCAGCGAAAAGGTGGTAAAACACATATATAGTATCACAATGGGCTCTTTAGCCTAAGTGTGTCCTTCGTGGACACCCAATATAACCTAACCTAAACTAACCTAACCTAGCTCAGCTAGTTACAAAAGCGTGTTTTTATTTTAGTTTTTAAACTATTTTTTATTTTTAAATTTTATAATTATTGTTTATTAATCTTTTACTATTAAGGTATTTCCAGCATGGTATCTGCAGTTCCTATGCTAAAGCTATGGTTAAAATTTTTTTCGACATAATTTAACGAAAAATTAAATTTAAGAATTTAATAATGCTTACTATTAATTCCCAAAGTTTCAGAAATTTTGACCGTTTAAAATGGGAAATAATTATGCCAACGTCCCAATTTCGATCAATTTACGTCAAAATTAATATCTCGAAAGTGAAAATTAATTTCTAAATTTTTTTTTTATAATTGTATAAACATTTTTTTCTACTTTTTCTTCAATATATAATAATGTCATAAAAAATAGTTGGAGAGACCGGACATTTTACATGATTTAAATGGGACATGACCCTCAAAATCGCGAACTTTGTCTTTAAATATCTCGCGATCTAAACGGCCAAAAATTATGAAATTTTAGGAATTCATAAATAAAGCTATTATAAACCCGAGAAAAAAAATTCGGCCAAATCTGTCGAAAAGCGATTTCATGCCGGAACTACCTTAAACAAGATTATCCGAAAAAGTGTTTTTTGATAATCTATTCATAAATTCGTAAAATTCGCACAAAATCATAAAAAATAATTTCGAAACAGTACTAATGTAAATTTTTGAAAATAATAATAATCAAATATCGAAATAAATATATAAAATTTTAAAATCCTTATAGTATAACATATAAAGTCACGGTTTTATATGTCTGGAGAAATTTAAATGGCAGATAAGATGTTCCCAGTTCACATCCAGAGAAGTTAATTATAAAGTTCTTTTGTTATTTTGGTTGTTGAATATTGATTTTAAATGAAACAAAAATTTTGACCATAATTTCTTACTTTTTCTCAAATTTTCCATACTTAAAAATCTATCTAGTTTCAACTTTTTTTTCACGGGTGGTTACGTTTGTTTAGTTCAGCCTTTAGCGTTGGGATAAAGTCTCAAAGAAAAATTGGTAGAACTATTACAATTAAAAATTTAAATTTAATTTCCATATTTCCAATACGGCTTTTTATTTGAAAAATAATAATTTTTGTTTCGGACAGATTTCAATTAAGTAAAGACATATCAGATGTTTTTTACCTTTATCAAAACGCGCTGTTTGATTAAAAGGAAATACATTAGATTTTCTTTAGTTTAATAGTTTTTTTGACAACTGTCCAAAATCGATATATTTTCATTCGTGAAAAATGGACTATAATGGAATTTAATAAAATAAATAATAGTACCTATAGGTATTATATTGACAAAAAATTAAAAAAAAAATTTATTTACGATAACACTTGAAAATTATCTTCACTAATTAAAAATAAAAGTGAAGTGGTTCTCTTAACATTGTTCCGTTAAAATGCTATTATACAGTATTCAAATGGTAACAAATTTTTATTGAATTTTGATAAAAGTAAAAATCAATAATATTGTTTCATAAAAAAAATTTATATTGAATTTTAATAAAAATCAATATTATTATTTCATCGAAAATTTTTGTTCCTTTATCTCTCGTGATTGATAAATGGTAAGTAACCTGGTGATCTAAATTGAAACTACTGAAAAAGCGGCCCACTTCCTGTTTTAATTAGGCCGAATTTGTATCACCAGTTGGCGGAGATTATCTGATTTGAATTTAAATATTTTGATTGTCTTTTAAAAATGGGAAGTACAATTATTGCCATCTGGTACTCTAAAATTAAAATACTCAAATTGGACCCACTTCTTGTTTTAATTAATGTTTAACTACCAATTATAAATAGTAAAAAAAGTATAATTTATTGTGTGAGTACTAAAGAAACTCGGGCTCCATTTGGGTGCATATGTGTGTGTTTTTCAATAACTTTTTAATTATGAAAAAACTGATTTAGTGAAAAGGCAATATAAGAGTATAAATATGTCAGAAAATAATAATGATAAGAAAATTTACAACTAATGACAACAGCAGTGAAGCCGAAATTCTTGGTTTAGTAAAAACAAAAGTTTTATTGATAGATATTTGGCCTGGAAAAATGGGAAGAGATTTCAATCGGGACGCCAATCATATAATTTGTTGGATTGTTTCGAATCCAAAATTATAGGTTATTTTGATTCACGCTTACTCCGAGAAATAATGATCATGATTTGATATCAGCGATAAAGAATTCATTAAGAAATAGATGAACGGGGTTTGGATTTTTATACATTCTGTCTATCAGATCGCCATTTTAAACAAAATACCATGTAGATCAGATTATTGATACCTTTCAAAATTCGTTACGAATTCAAAAATAATGAGTATCCACGAGCAATTTTTTAAGCAGTTTTTTGTATTGAAATAAATGTGGAACAAATTAAAATTGTTAGACGAAGCAAACATGAATAATAATTGAAGTAACAAACAATTTTTTAAAATTAATTTTTAATTTTAATTTGTTGATAACATTAAAATTGATTTGAACTTATTTAGTTTTAAACAAAGTTAATGCTTCTTCTTTTCTAAAAATATCTTGTTTTTAAATTTTTTTCTTTCGTATTATTTTAATAATTTTCTTAGCATGAAACGGCGCCTAGCGGTGAAAATTATGTACTATACGTTTATTGAAACAGTTATGAAAATGTGAAAATTCGTATCAACAGTACGATATAGTAGATTACTAATAAATACATGAATAAACGATAAACGTTACAAAAGTTTTAGTACATCATACAATGCGTTATGAAAGCATTTTCTGGTTTATGTATTTATCCACTAGGTGGTTCTTACATTGGTTGGTTTAAACCTTGACTAAATTGAATTTTCAATTTTCACCACAAGATTGTAGTATGTTTGATATCATACGAGCGCAGATGAGCTGTTTTATACTTGGATAAGAATTTAAACATTCTTGTAAAATAAATCTACAAAAAACATCGCAAACAACTATTAAAATAAATGTCGACCTTTCCTAATGCTTTTAAAAATTTTTGTTTTTGGTTATTTAATTACTTTTACTACAATTACAAAAATATATTCATGAAATACTGCCTCGGCATCAGATTAAAAGTTTCTCACTGGTTGTACAAAAAATGCATAGCAAATAATTTTTTGCGATAAATGTTTCATGATCGCCCTAATGAAGACACCGGAGTTTACGATCATGTACTTGTACTCTCATTTACCGTTTTTTACTAACTAACCAGCATAGTTTGATTGAGGATTTGTGTGGCGTAATCTTAATTTTATCTATACAACGAGTTTTGTCAGCGACTTCGATTGGCGGTATTCCATTACCCGTTAAGAATAACGAACAACCTAGTGGCGCTACTGATGCCCTGTCTTCATGTGTACAGTTTACACATATTTTACGCATGAGCAATGTCATTGAAAAACTTTTAAAATCTAAGAAAATGCAAAAGGTCACGTACCTTTTAAACACACCGATTATCACACAATATAATAAATATTTTTACTCAAATAAACATGATTAGGTACTTAAGTATAATGTATACCAATTATAACAACATTCAGTACAATACTATTTAAGTACATGTTAAATTAAATATAAATCAACTCACATAATATCGCCAAGTTTGAGTCTTGTTTGAACCAGTGCACATGATTTGAAATCGGATGTTGTAACAGCACGACGTCGTCTGGCATATCGCATATTTGTTGGTCCCATACCAGATCCACCAGGCCCACCAGCTCCATCGGAACCCGATGGTAATAATTCGGATAAGGGCCGTACCATTGGACTGCTTCCACGTCGTCGTGATGATGCATGTCGTCCGGCAACACCCACTAGCATACTTTTGCTAGAAGTCAATCAAAAGAAACAATATTAAAACTTTACGAAGGCAAATGTGGACATTGTATAAATAAATTATGAATTTTTGGAGAAAGATAGTAAACTAGATAAAAAAGTTAGAGTTCTTAATCAAATCTGAACATTTTCAAGTAAATTGAAATTTGAAACTTATTTGGAATTATAGCTTGAACTCACACAAAGCCAAATCGATATTGTTACTTCTCTGACAAGTTAAGCTGTTAGTAAGCGTAAAATTAAAGCAAGTGTTTCGTATAGTTATGTGATAAAAATATTTTGCAAAAAAATTATCGCAAGCATTATTTGTTTGCTGAGGTCAATAATCATTGATAAAGAAATAAATTTTTTTTTAAAGAACTCTTCTCTTTCTTCTGAGGTCACATACAAATAACTTGATATATCATTTACTAAACCAATTTACACTGAATTGGATTTTCGAACAAACAAAAGAGTTTTCAACCTAGATAAGTGTAAATAAAAATTATTATTATTGTCAGAAAGTTTCTTGCTAGTCCAAAAATATTTTCCAGTTTTTATATTCTGTATAAATGAAATATATTCCAAGGTATACTGTATATTAGTCCCAAGTTTGTAACGCTTAGAAATATTGATGTTACGAAAAAAATTTGGATATAGGTGTTCATAAAATCACGTAATTCGTAATTTCCGATTGTCCATCCGTTTGTCTGTGAGCCAGTCAAAATCGAAAGTAGATATCAAGGTGAAATTCAGCGTAACAAACGAGTTTGAGTTTATAAATGAGTAATTGTGTCTTGGGTCTATAGCATTCATTTTTTAAACCGTTAGAGAAAGAACAAAAGTTTAAAAAAAAAAAGTATAAAAAAATAAACAACTTTAGTTTGATACATTTTTCATGAATACAACTGTTTATCCGTATGAGGGCGCAAATTAAGACAAAACTTTGGTGTCCATTTTCTCCAAAACTTCAAAATATAGGAAGTTGAAAATTTGCTAAATTTCAGCTACAACTAGTGGTCTTGTGAATTATTCTTAAAAACGAAAAAAAATTTTAGAGAACACTTTATTAAATATATGGCGGCTGCAAGGCCGACATAATTGTTTTGGTCTTTTAAACTCTTCAAATTTATAAAAAATAATTCAAGTACTGTATACAAGGTATTTCAACAAATAACTCAGTCAATTGTTTGTTTTCACTAGTTATAAGATAACATCAGCCTAAATTAGCACTATTTTCTGTAATAAGTAAGCTTTTTATAAATAATAAAAACACCGGCACATTATGTTCGAGGTATGCTGTAGTGAATCCTTCTATGGTCCTACAATCAATGGAATCAATGGACACTAATTATCTCTTGTGGAAATGATAGGGTGACCATATAGTAAACAACACCTAATTATATGCAATTATTGTTTTAAACTAGTGTAATCTATTAAAACTTATTGGTGATTATTGAACAAATACGACATTATTCAGCCGTTGAGGGCTTTGATGGTTAAAATTTATAAACACATAGTACGTCGGCCAGTATAATTCGGCGTACGATGTGCACACCTTTGTAATTTGTACTATTTGTAGTGAATTCAATACCTTCGACGATTGATACTTAGTCGTTTTTTGCGCGGTTTTTGGAATACGTGACCGAATTAATGTACTCTGACATGGATTCGTATTCAGCGACTGTTTAAGCTGTTTCCCCACTTTTCCTATGCAGCCCGGCTTATTAGTTGTGCTAATTGAAGGACATATTATTGAATTAAGTGACAAGAGTCGTTTTCCAGTTTCTCTTTAATGCATACGGAATCGCACTATATTAACTAGGTGCCGATTACACTATTTCTTAGTACCTTGAGGAAAAGTCATGTTTCATGAAATAGATAACTTAATAGAATTCAAATTGAAATTTCTGTTTCCTAAACAACTACAATAACATTTTCAATACATTTGAGACAAATCTGTAATAATGTTATAATAATATTATACAGTTCTAATCTACAATACAACTTAGTCACCATGTAGGATGAAGAAATATTGAATTGTCGGCATGCATCGCATCAATAGATAGTATTATTTAATTAAAACCAGTGTCGGATTAGCTACTTAGAATACAAAGCCCGTGTCTTAATAAAAAAAGAATTATAGCTTGAACTCACACAAAGCCAAATCGATATTGTTACTTCTCTGACAAGTTAAGCTGTTAGTAAGCGTAAAATTAAAGCAAGTGTTTCGTATAGTTATGTGATAAAAATATTTTGCAAAAAAATTATCGCAAGCATTATTTGTTTGCTGAGGTCAGTAATCATTGATAAAGAAATAAATTTTATAGTATAGCGTCGAAATTGGTGATTTTAGAGACTGTACCATTTAAAGAACTCTTCTCTTTCTTCTGAGGTCACATACAAATAACTTGATATATCATTTACTAAACCAATTTACGCTGAATTGGATTTTCGAACAAACAAAAGAGTTTTCGACCTAGATAAGTGTAAATAAAAATTATTATTATTATCAGAAAGTTTCTTGCTAGTCCAATATTGAATTGTCGGCATGCATCGCATCAATAGTATTATTTAATTAAAACCAGTGTCGGATTAGCTACTTAGAATACAAAGCCCGTGTCTTAATAAAAAAAGGAATTCTAAATTATTTGTTACAAGTTTTCTGTGGTGGTTCTTAATTTTCGGGACTATTGAAAATTAAATTATAACCACAGCGACTATTTCAAGAAATATTTCATTTGTAATAGGATAAAATTTCGCCCCAAAGATAACGCTTTCTGGCAGTATGACGGTCAAAAACTAGCATGTCACAAGTAAAACAAGCCACAAAGAACTTCCCACAATAAAAAACAGTTATAAAAAAAAATTTTAAAAGACTCGAACGACTCAATTGAATGCTATGAAAATCTTATCCTATCCTAATCCTATTACAAGTTCCTATACTGAGAAGTTAATAAAGCAGGTTTTTATAACAATCCTGCGATTACGCTCAATGTAAGAAAGTTTTTGTGATCGGTCCCAAAATCCAAAAGGAAATGTTTAATATATCTTTACGTTTCATGGACAACTCAACTGTTTTAACTTCACTTTGAGATAAATTTTTTTGTTCACGTAAAAGGTAATATGATCAAATGCCGGGGAAATTTGATGTCAATACCTCTTGCTAGAGTATTTTACTATTAATTCCAGTTAAGCCCAAAGCTGCTCTGTTTTAGTACAGTAATTAATATTGAAGCAGTTTCAGCAGTTACAGAAATCTATTTTCAAAGTTTGGGAACTTGAATGTGTGGAGGTACCATAAAAGTCGCACTCACATAAACATCTTGTTCGTAACCCTATCGTACATAATTAAAGTGTGATCTTAATCCGGTACTGAGAGCATCCAATTTAATAATTTAGTTACGGTATCTATCTCTAATAAATAAGTATTTATTTATTCCCCCTAATAATAATTATATTGTTCAGCATTCTCAATGTATTTATTTATATACATTGCCTCCTCTATATGTACTTACTTATATACAAGGTGTTCCGTGACTCGATGGGCATAGTTGAAGAGCGTATTCTCTCGAAAATTTTAAGTCGAAACTACCTTATACAGTTTTGTTTGAAGCATCTTGGGATATAAATATGTCTGTAGTATGACTGAATACAGAATACATTCTAAACAATGCATCTAAAAGAGAGGTATTATATACATGCATTGAATTACTTAGAAGACACTTGGAGGTGGGAGTTTTTTAGTTACATAGTTAATATTTGTATGCAACAAATCTCCCACTCTCTGCAGGCATACAACAGCTTGTCGTATCGTATCTGTTTATCGTATCTGTAGTCTTACAATACATGAATAATACCTCTCTTTTAGATGCATTACTAAACGGATGTATTATGTATTCAGTCAAACTACAGACATATTTATATCCCTAGATGCTTCAAACACAGGCTGTATACTTTTGTCCAAAACCCAATAGTTTTTGCCCAAATATAATAGCCAGGAGGAGTAAACTTAATAGTAAATTAATCTGTAAGGCCACGTAATTGTTTTGTCATACTGTTGTTATGATGACATTTGAGTGTTTATGATTGCAGGAGCGTCAGCGGCGGTTTTCTTCACGAAAAATTCCTAAAAAATAAATGGCATCGTCATTTTTCAGTAAAAGGTAATTTTCCTAAAGCTAATTCGAAACTTCTCGTAAAAATAACTTTTATAAAAAGAAATTATTATTAACATGATCGAAAAGAGTTCCTCTAGTAGTGTCCAAAGAAAAAATTTTAATTAATAAACCTTTTTTAAAACTTTAATCAACAATGTTCATACTTTATATACTTATGGTTAAATAAAATTGTGCTCATAGCTACTTAGCTAATGGGTTTTTACAAAAGTATATACAGTACATTCGACTTAAAATTGTCCAAAGGATACGCTCTTAAGCTATGTTCATCGATTCATGAGCAACCTAAATATGTATGTGCGGTAAATTGATACTTGTATATTGTGTTGATTAATAGTCTAGTCTATCTATTTTGAGCACAATGTTAAATTTTAGTAACCGAGATACAGCAAACCAATACATGTAAAAAGTCGTAAATTTTCCGTAGAATTCAATGCACTATTTTTTTACACTTTTAAATTACCGGAAGACATTCAAAATATATTTTTAAACGACCCTTAGTGAAAATTTTGTCCTTAATATGCCCAAGAAGATCGTTTAGCGGGTTTTTATCAATTGTCAATGCATACGTTCTACTGACTTAGTACTCTAGCATCATCCGGATGACCGTAAAAAAAAACGATTTTGCTTGCAGTTTGGAAACAATTTTAAAACTTCTAGCACAGTTTTACGAGATGCCCAAGAAAATTTGTGAAGAAAAAAACCTCCATCCATAACTAAGACTTCACTAATAGTATAAAATATCAACTAGAAGCAATTATATTACATAAAAAATTGAAAAAATAATTAATATAGTGTTTCAAAATGTTTCACAACTGATTTTTCAACCGATATTTCGCATGTTATCGAGCAATTTATCAAGCGCGCAATATCCGCACATATTCAGGCAACTATCAAAGAAAATTTTAAGCACAGAAACGTTTATAAAAAAGCACGCGTATATGAGCTATTGGAATCTAAAGAAACATAGCTTTTAGTCGATAAAGCGATTTTTGCCCAAACTTTTCAATATTTTCCAAATTTACTAAAACGATCTTCTTGGGCATATTAAGGACAAACTTTTCACTAAGGGTCGTTTAAAAATATATTTTTTTCAAAGAGATATGGGCGTTTCAAAAAAATGCAATTTTTAACAGTTTTTATCAATAAATTTTTTATTTTATAATTTTTTGACATCTAACTGGGCTAGATCGATTCGAAATTAAAAGTTACGCATTTTTTGTTTGAAACTTTTTTTTATACAAAGCGTATTTTTTAAAAAATCCTACAAAAACTGTTTTCGAGCAACTTTGGCAGCCATTTTGAATGTCTTCCGGTAATTTAAAAGTGTAAAAAAATAGTGCATTGAATTCTACGGAAAATTTACGACTTTTTACATGTATTGGTTTGCTGTATCTTGACTATGGCTCGAAAAATTTAAATTGACCAGTCTATAATGAAAGAATAAATAAAATTTGGCCGACTTTATTAAACTTACATTTAGAACTGTTACTTTATAACATACTAATATCGTATCCAGTAGTTCTCTTCACGTGACGATATATCCCTCCGGGATATCGTCATTCGAATAAAATTTTAGTCGATATATCGGAAAATACTCGTCTAGTCGTCAAAGGTAACCAATTTTTGTACTTTTTGGATCAAAACTACTTTAAAAGCTATTTTTACATCATACGGTTTTTTTCCGTTCGAATTTTGCCGTTCGGTCAGCTCAATGAAAAATTTTGTTTTTGAATTTTTTGTTGAAACATGAAATAATGGTAGCCTAGACCAAAAAGGCACAAAAATTAGTTTTTGAGATATCTCCTAAAAGCTTCTACGTAAACCCTTTATTAAACCCTACATTAAACCCTGCGTTTCTGTAGATATCCTGAAACACAGTAATTTAATAAGTCAAATAAAATGGGTTTTTTGTATTGGTTCAAATTATAAAATAATCTATAGCCATGGAAATTTTAAAGACAATTGACAATTGATTATGACGTATCTTTTGAAGAATTTCTTTGAGAAATCACCGTTTGCTTGATATTTTAGGAACTACTTTTCCAATCGTAAAAATGATTCGATTTTTTTTTGGGGTCAAAATTACACTAAAAAATGATGTCCTTCACATAATTGGACACAAGGTTTTCAATATATCCATCTACGTTCTTATTTAACAACAATAGCTCGAGCCGAAGAACTTCTCCCAAAAGCAACCCGATTTTTCATGCTCTAAGAAATAAAGAACTTGAAACTAAAGAACTAAAAAAAAGATTTTCATTGATAGATTTTTAGTAGTAGGAACGTTAATTTTAAAACTGCCTACTGGCATAAAATTTCTTAATTCGCCTCTGAACTAATTTTTTTAGGTCTTTATTCAATCTTTTAATCCATAGACAGAATAAAGTGGTTCTTTTGAAATTGAATGAGTGATTTCTGAGTTATCGTCTAAATAAATCTTCCCAGATTATCACTCGATTTTTTTTTTTTTTTTTATTTTGTACGAAGAAGGGTCTCTGGTTAAAAATAAAAATACTTCCACCATCCTATAATTAACCCATCATATAATAAAGCTTTAGCTTATGATATAAATTATATGAAAAGCTAAAAGCTATATCACCATTTCATTATTTAAATATAATTAACAAAATTCTATACATAAAACAAGTGCAAACAAACAATTGACCGAGTTAGTTATTTAAATACTATGTATAGACAGTGCTGATTACGCATTCGTGAAGAAAGTGAAGAAAGCCAAACAAACAAAGACATATAACATAATTTATCTATAATATAAAAATGAATCGCTGAATGTGTTACTAAGATAATTCTTTTTTTACTAATATTCCTTGAAGTACGAGGATGGTTCTTACGGAGAGAAAAATTTAAAAAATTGCCTTAAAGAGTCTAAAAATAACACTTTTGTATATTCCCATACAGAAGATTCGTAATAATAATTAAAACTCCATTTGAACTTTAATACCATACCATAAAATCTAAGAGTTAGTAGAGGAGTTCCGGGAAAGCAAAACAATTGAGTGACGTTAGTATCGTATAAATATTAATGTCAATATTTATTGGTGATCACCAGTGGAAAGATTACCGTTCAAGTCAACCTTTCAGTCACGAGATCTATTTATAGTTCTTTTAAGAATAATATTTATACTATTGTAACATTACTCAAAAACAAATTGTCAATGGTAAAATGTAAATTGTCTGTGGTAAAATGTCAATTGAAATGTTGTTGTTGCCATATTAACTTTCTTTTTTCTTTTTTTATCTTACTAGCTGAATCGACTGTTAGGCGGTACGAAGTTCGCCGACTCAACTAGTGTAATATATAATTTTAGAATATAAATAATTTGTACCCGCCCGGGTAAACAGTGATGTTTACGAAAAATGTTTCAAACAAAAGTTGTTAATGTCTACATTTAACAGTTTTTACGTTTAAACTTTTTTTTAAAGGATGTGTCTCATTAACGAACTGAGCACGCTATAAAAATTTTACTTATGTTGATAAAATTAAATTAAGATATCTCTTTCAGTTTTTGAGTTATCGTGTTAACAGACAGACAGACGGACAGACAACCCAAAATGGACTAATTAGGTGATTTTATGAACACTCATACCAAAATTTTGTACGTAGCATGAATATTTTTAAGCGTTAAAAACTTGGGTCTAAACTTAGTATACCTTGATATATTTCATATATACATGGTGTAATAAAACATTACAAAATAAAACAAAAGACATAATGTCAACCATCATATTCACTTTGTTGGAATGATGATTGTTATTATTAATTACGACTACCTACTTGTATTTATATGCATGTCTCTCTGATACCTATGATAGGTTGATAGAATATACCTTTTTGTTCTATATATTTTATTGTTATTGTTCTTGCAAGTAATATAATTTTACAAAGTAACTGGGTATTGTAAGTACAGAAAGTATAGGAAAAATCATTTTTCCATGCAACAACCTTTAGCTTAATATATAACTACGATTACAGGAATAAATAGGAACCATAGTAATTTACAACAGAAGTATTAAAATGCTTAAAGGAACTTACTAATAAAAAATAAAAGTTTTAAAAATGTATTTTAAAGATAAAAAACTAATTATTGCCACCATGCTTTCATCCCACGCTTTATATACCATGTATATGAAATATATCAACGTATACTAGGTTTGATATAGGTTTAGTATTTCATAAAATTACCAAATTAATCCATTTCCAGTTGTCTGTCTTTCTATCTGTCGTCTGCCCGTCTGTCATCATGATAACTCAAAAACAAAAAAAGATATCAATTTGAAATAATCATAGCGTGCTCAGGGCGTAAAAAGTGATGACGAGTTTGTAAATCAGCAACATAAGTCAATTGGGTCTTGGGTCCGTAGGATCCATCTTGTAAACCATTAGAGATAGATCAAAAGTTTAAATGTAAAAAGTTCCTTATAAAAAATAAACAACTTTTGTTTGTAACATTTGTTTGTTAGCATCACTGTTTACCCACTAAAGCGCAAATTAGATGCAGATTTTATAGTATGTATTATATGGGAATATCAGTTATGAATATATGGCTATCTAAAAGTGCATATCTTTCTTTACTTACGTGTCGTCAAAAAACCAACGATTGCGGCATCAACACTGTCTATACATGGTATTTCAATAATTAACTCAGTCAATTGTTTGTTTTCACTTGTTTTACAATAAATTAAAGTTTACAGTTGGTGTTAAACTGTAAACAAAACTGTTGTGATTTTTTTTCTTTACTTATTGTTAATAGACAATTGATCTTGATTTAACTCTCGATTTTGATACAACAATTTCTAAAAGCATTCTATTAATACCAAACATTCCTAGAAATTGATAGCGATTCTAGGAATGTATTCAATATTCCAAATGCTTTTTGTTTTCTCTGGTATTTAAAGGAAGTATTTTTACAGTTTTTATTAGCTATCAACAGCTATTCGCACCGGGAGTGAATTCTATTGGAGGCATTTCCATGGTAACGATAAGGATACGCAACTTTAATTATAGAATTGTATGGATGTAAATATAATTCTATGGATTGCATTTATGACTTACATTGAAAATTACATATTATTGTCTCACAAATTTAAATAATAATTATGATAATTTACATTTAAAAAATAATATTTATGCAATTTGATTTCTTATTTTCACAATTTTTTATGCCTTAAGTTTAATTAATTAGTGTTTTTCAATAATTTTAATTTGAAATTCACTATAACATTTACATGTAAAGAATTGCAAATTAGTCATAACAGCCTCCTTTAACGCCAAAATTTTTCACTGGAAGCGCTGTCATCGATTTTATGACTACGCACAGAACGAATAGCAATGGGTGAAGACTTCACCACTTACTTCAATTTTTTTTTTAATGAAACTATCTGTAGAAGACGAGTTTAGTTTGGATAAGCTTTATGAGTAAAAATATCTTTTATAACCCTTCTCAGCCACATTAGTGGCTCTCTAATCGACTTTGTATTTCAGTATTTCAAAAATAATTTTGTGTATTGTTTAATTCAAACATCTTGTATTTATAATGAAAATATCAAATGCTTTTATAAATAAAAGTGTCTACATTATTATTATATGTACAAATGTAGTACTTCTAGTCTACAAGTAAATATCATTATTCATTTAATCAAACAACAACTTTTAAAGTGTTTATCTTCTATCTGCCATACACAAAGGAATATTTTCTTTAATTATCAACTTTAATTTCACTGTAGGTAAATTATTTAAAAAAAAAAATTATCTACTTTAAAAAATTACATGTATATTACTTAAAATATTAATTTATAAAGAAACTAGCAGGTACCTGTCTATTTTTTCGACCGTTTCCCACTTTCTTCAAAAATAATTTTAAATCAATGTAAAGAATGGTTAGATATACCAAAATTATACAAGAAAAAAATTTTGCTCACTGCATTTCCTGGTTATAAGGCATATGAACTCTACCCCATTAACTTCAAACATTTTCAAAATCTTTCAATATACCTTTTGTCGATTAGCAAAAACATTATTGAAAGTATGTTTATTTTATACCATGTATATATGTAATACACAAGGTATACTAAGTTTAGTCCCAAGTTTGTAACGCTTAAAAATATTGATCCTATGGACAATATTTTGGTATAGGTGTTCATTAAATCACCTAATTAGTCCATTTTCGGTTGTCCGTCCGTCCGTCCACCCATCTGTGAACACGATAGCTCAAAAACGATAAAAGATATCAAGCTAAAATTCTTATAGCGTACTAAGGACGTAAAAATTTATGGCGAGTCCGTTAATGGGCAACATAGGTCATAGATAGAACAAAAAGTTAATGTAAAAAATGTTCTTTATCAAAAATTAACCAACTTTTATTTGAAACATTTTTTCGTAAACATCAGTGTTTACCCGTGAGAGCGCAAATTAGGCGCAACTTATATAGTATGTATTATATGGAAATATCAGTTAAGTATGTGTGACATTTAGTATGTGTAATGTGACAGTGTAATCAACACAGTTTATACATGGTATTTTAACAATTAACTCAGTCAATTGTTTGCTGTTTTTAAAATATCAGTAATTCGATTTTTAATTAAACAAAGGTTTTTCATCTTTTGGCCATTCAAAATCGGCTTAAAGATTTTGCTCAACCAGTGGGCTGATTATTGCTTTTATTATCATTATTATTTCAGCCGTTTGGGCATATTTCCCGTAATTACTCTACATGAAATAAATCAATTACCTGTGTAAATGATATTTTGTACATATATGCCGATAAATAAAAAACAAAATTTTCAATTCAATAAATACAATTAATTGTTAATAAATGAAAATTTCAATATATTATCCAGTAGTTAAATCACAAACATATGTTTATAATGTTTTTATCCAAATAACCTTTTTTTTTATAGATATTATAGTTTTTTTTAAAATTAAATATTTAACCCAATCAAAAACATAAATTTAAAATATATTTATTTGTACAAATTAGTGTAGGCGCTGTGTAGTGTAGTTTCGTATAGATATACAGGTCTCACCGAACAAAGACTGTATTTTGACGTATTTTCATACGCTGAATACGAATTTTCAACTTGGCGTGGAAGAATATTGCAGGGTGGGGGGAAATTTGCTATAAACCAATTAATTGTTTCTGCTAAAGCTTCTAAACTATTGAAAATTTTACTAATCATTGTGTACTGCGTTCGGTTGCAATAACTCAAGTGTTAATAGAGATATTTGAAAAAATAAAAAAAATTCTTAAACGAGAACAAATTTTCAATTTTCTCATATATAATCATGTTGGATTTTCTTTCACTAAAGACTCACTTTCGTCTAATAAACCAATAGCGGGCCGGAAAAATTATAAAACTTAATACTTACAACCGTGCTAGCTTCGTTGCTTTTGCATAAAACGTATTTTAGGTCATCTTGAAAATTTTCTATAGTTAATAAGCTATGGCTGTATAAACAATTAATTTATTTATGAAAATTTCACCCCACTCTGACCGATGAGCAAGTTGAAAATTCGGATTCAATGAGTCAAAATACGTCGAAATACACCCATTGTTCGTTTGGACCTGTAAATGCATTCGAAACCCACTCAGCGACTGTACTAAATTTAAATAAACAAAATAGTATGTATGTTTGTTGACAACTTTGGAACTTTACGAATTATGAATTTTACTTCATCACACTTAACATGATTCATTTTCGTTTTTTAAACTTTTTTTAAGCTTTAGAATGGATACATATAACATTCCTCTTACCAATGATCTGTAGTAGATATGTACTTAATACTTGGAAAGTATTCCGAACTTAATGAAATTTTTTAAAGCCTTACAGGCTATATGAGGGTACTCCCCGAAACGATTAGATTAGATTTCTCAATGCAATGTAAGAAATGCATTTTTAGAAACCTTCTCTCACACAAAATACTCTTACGTTGTACGCACAATGTCATGTAGCGGGGTCGGAGGAGGTTCCGCTGACCAATATTATTGTTGAGATTTGTATTTTTCATATTTTTTATTATTAGTTTCTTTTGCTTTCGTTGAACCCTTTATAAGGGTCTGAACAAATAAAATAATATTGATTTTTAATGTGGAATGTTTTAAATTATTTTAAAAACTATACATAAACTGTTTTACTTCGAAAAAGTTTGAAAAATTTGCTTATTTGATGTTTTTGACCCTCCCCCCTCCTTAAGTTAGCACAGGGTCCTCGAGGTCGAGAACTTAGGATAGATATCCTAGAGTTCTCCCAAATAGCCTAGTAAAATTTATTAAGTTCGGATTACTTTCCAGCTACCCCCCCCTCTATTTTTTTATAAATCGACTGGATTATAAAAGATTACATAAGATTTGAGAATAATACCCACATCAATGATTACCAGATGGGAAACGGTAAATATTAGCATTGAATGAATGACACGCTATCTACAAGAATATCTACTGATTGAATGCATCTCTGTGGGTGACGATAATCAATAGTATGGTCACGTAACAATGAACAACAATATCAGTTAATTGATAACAGTAAAGGAGTGCATTAATTTGATGAAAGCGTTATTATTATATTATCCAGGTATATGTTGTTGTAGGTACTGATGATGATTATGATTATGATTATGATAATATTAGTTGGTTGTTGGTGGCTAGGTAGCGTGAGCTTTTACTAAATATTATAATTATCCCTAAACACGTTTACCTATATTGTATACATACAATAATGATGTATGCTTTCTACACATGTATAATGCATCCAGATGATGTGTGAATTGATTAACTTATGGATTTTGTAAGACCTGAATAGTTGGCAGAGTATATATAAGTGAAATTTACAAAATTTTAAAAACTTCCGACTAATACGATTTATTCCCTGTAAGCCGATTTTTGGAAACTTAGCTATAAAATATCCTCAATTAAGTCGGTTTCGTGGCTACGATGCCACTGAGAAACACACAGACACACACGAATTAAACACTTTAAACTTATAACACTCCTTCTTTAATAAATATCAAAGTGATGGTCAAGGAAATTAGATGAGATGAAAAGGATACTTAGAGAGCTATCATTTTTTGGGACAAATTTTTGGAAATATTTTAGTTTAAATTGAAATATTTGAGTTGACTTTCTACTATTGAATTATTGTTTTAATTTACCTGATTATTTTTCCATTTCACTTTTCGAATTGAATTGAACCAGGTTTATTTGACCATTCATTTACATAGTGATTATTTATATGTCATGCCTTTTCCAAACTGAATCGATTATGAAGATCATCGCCAATTTTTAGTTTATTCGGGTAAGGAAACCTACGCTAGCACTAGCTAAGAACATAGTACAGACAGACAAATACACAGACAATTTAGCTCGGGGGTTAAAAATACTAAAATCCAGAAACAAACAAAAAATTTCAAGCCTACTTGCATGACTGTTGTCGAGCTATAAGACAGCGTGTCTGTCAATATAGAACGGGTAACAGATCTAAATTATTGAAAAATTTTACTTTCTTTAAAAATAAATACGACATTTTTTTAGGAGAAACCAATCCTTCTAGGTTAAAATCTGTAAAAACGGAAATAAGGTCAAAATTTTCGGCATGATCAGGTCGTTTTCTGAAAACTTAAATTTAACATTACCTTTAAAGTGCAAGCAAGCTACATATCAAAAAAAACAAAATTAACGGATTTGATACAAGGTTCAATGTTTAATTTAATTGGCCTAGCTCCCAAAGTTTTCCTATTGCTGCTAATGGTCTATGAAAACATGAACTTTTAACTTCCATGTGAAAACTTACTTGTAACTGAGAATACTTACAAGTAAGTATTCTAATGGAAGTTAAAAGTTCAAGTCCCGCTTGATTTTTACACTGTGTTTATTTTTACGTTTAATTGGGAATACTTAAACGTAAAAATAAACACAGTGTAAAAATCAAGCGGCATTTTCTTGGTTCTGAAATATATGCAAAATTCAAACTTTATGGCAGCAAAGCATGTCCCGCTAACTCCCTAATAAATTTGACAGTTATAAAACTGCAATTCTTTTGTAAACTTTAAAATCATTGAAACTCTCATGGTAAATGATGTACCTGCGACAACTTATATCGTTATAACAATTTTATCTACCCGTGAGTAAGAAATATATTTTGTGTAAGATAAATATTTAATAACCGTACGTATTTACATTTTCACATGCATTTTTAACCAATAGACTTAGCCAAATAACTGTCAAAATCTGAACTAATAACTTAAGTTACTTTATTTATTTTTTAATGTTTTTCTATTGTTCTTAAAAACTCGTTTTTTAAATTATTAGTTTATACATTTTAAATTATTAGTATTTTTTTCACTAATAATTTAAAAAGATAGAGACATAGATAAAGCTTTGTAGGATATACGTGTGATAAAACTTTATTCGAGTACTTCTGCGATTTTGCATACGAACGTTAATAATGATTTTATTTTACTTGTATCGTAAGTAATTATTATTCTGCTAACTTTGCCGGCCTTTATTTGATATTTAGATATACAGCGTTGAGTAAAAGTGTGAAACCATTCAAGCGCCTCGAATATACTCTTTATACACTTAATGAATAGAACCTCTTTTCAAAATATCTTTTAAAATGTATCAACTTGGAAAAATTAGCCTTATAGTTTTATTTTCCAGAAACAAGTTAATAGAAACACGCTTTAAATTCGTTAATGGTTGGTTCGCTTGTTTCTGATAAATTATTTTTGAGCGCATTATTCATTTAATAAATCTGTTTTATATTATCTTATTAAGAAGATTACTTTTAAAAACATGTCTAGGGAATATAAAACTAAAGCTTCTGTTTTTGAAACACAACATAAATACAAAATACTATAAAGAGAATTATTAAAAAAAATTGAACTATATACTAAAAGCTTTATAAAAGCTGTTGTTGTTATTTTATTTGTCTGGTCCATATATATGTGTTCAAAAGTGGTCAGTCATTGTATCTCGTTTAATTCCACAATAGAAAATAATGTCTATTTAAAGCTGTTTATCTTAAACATAACTTATTTTTACTTATAGATCGGGCGACTTTAACTGAATAAATATGGAGGACAGTCTTTGGGGACTGTCGATAGTTTTGAAAACTAAGTAACTTTTGAACTGCATAATTACACTAAATAAATTTGAATAGTAACATGTAATGTAGTATATTATTTACATGCGTTTCCACCACTTATTTCATGCGTTTTAATTTTTTTGTGCGTAAACCTTCAAAAACATTTTGTAGTGGACCGAATTGTGACTCTAAACCCTTCATGCATCCAATTGAATACACACATCAAATTTCAACAAAATCGGTACAACTGTTTAGAAAGAGTTCAATTACAAATTTTTGCGACGGCGGTGACGGTTATTCGAAGGAAATCAATCGGATTTGGAACAATTGTTGAATTAGGTATATCTAATTTGAATCCATTTTTCCTGTTAAAATTGTCCGATTTATAATACTTTAACTATAGTATACTTGTACTCAATAAAAATGCAACACTATCTATTTAAATCATCTATTTAGTTGATTAACACACATTTTTTAAAATGTGTAGTCTCACCTACAATATATCTGATTTATAGATTGTGTTTATTGAACGCAAATATACCTACATATAAAATATCATATACAGAATAGTATCCTTTTTTGGGGAGTTGTGGAAAAATTTTTACAAGGTTTGATGCAAAAATTTGAATATCAAACTTATCAAATTGATATTATAATGAAAAATTAAAAAAAAAGTTTTAAAAACGATCACATTTTTTTGTCTGTCAAAAAATAAAATTAATAAAAAGAGTGGATTTAACTATTATGTTGCATTAAACCATTTTTAAAATCTGTTTAAGTAGACATCAAAATAATAAAAACGGTCTAATTTATTTTTTTATAGAAATATTCGTATTTTTTTTATGTCAAAATAACAGAAAAAAGATGTTGGGTAAAGTATACTCATAAAATTATGTATTTTTAATGACCAGACCAAAAAACGATGTCTGTGGCATCGTAGCGCCTAAACAGATGAACCTACTAAAGAAATGATTTTGATTTTTTTATTTCATTTGAAAGATAATTTAATGAAGAGTGCTCTAAACTTCCCTTTCAAGTGAGAGTTTAGGGTTCCGTACACGAAACAGCTAAAAGGCTCTACAGGAAAAGAGTAATTTAATGATGAGTATTCTTAAAAATGTTTCAAGTGCATGGTTAGGGTTCCGAATCCGAAAAATTTGTCGGAGGTTCTTTAAATTTTGTAAATTTCACTTATTATCTATCAAAGACATTTTTTTCATTACAGACGAAAATATTTTGTATTAACATATAATAATAAAATACCAATATATGTTTTGTTTTGTTTTTTTTTTTTTTTTTTTTAATAATATGTTTAACGGATTGTGAAAATAACTAAAATTAAAAAGATAAATTGAAAATTAAAAAGCATCATTGTTCTCTAGTTGTTTTTTCCATAAGACTGCATTTCTTAGGCTTGATCGCATTTCTCTGTATGATAGCTTCAGAACTCTACATTTTCTTTTCAATCCATGCAAATCACTTTGTACATATTATATGACAATATTAGAGTGCGATTTCTATACGTACTTTAGAGTTGATTCATGTCATTTATATGCTACATGTCAAAATAAACAAAACACATGACAGCTTTATTTGTTTATATATATATACATATATATATATATATATATATATATATATATATATATATATATATACAAACTAGTAGGTACCTATATGTAGTAAGGTAGGTACTAGAAGAGTTTAGCAAATGTTTTAGTAGGTACGTATAGAAGTAGTTTACATTTATTATGGCTTATTCGTTGTGTGCAGAATTGAATTCAGTACCTCTAGCAGAAAAAATTAATAGCTTCTGTATAGTTGCATTAAAAATTTATTTTTTAATTTTATAACTAGTGTGCTATGGAATAACAAAACTGGACTAATTAATAATTTTATATTTTACTAGCTGTTACCCGCCCGCTTTGCTGGGCAACATCCCCACTTGCACCCCTCCCTCCACATTCCCTTGCGTTGGATAACATTTTTGTAATGTACACGTCATGCTCTTTTATTTGATACCCCACTTAGGTATATTTGTAAATATTCGATATTTCCTTCCCACTTTCTCGCTACACCTTTCTACCCTCCGAAGGTTAAAAAAATTTCTAAATGTAATTTAAAACATTCTGACCAAGTTTTGAACTATTAAAAGCCATAATTGAAAAATATGAATTTTTTATTCATGAACACCCCCGCAAAACCCCCTTGTGGGTGGAATTTCGTAAAATCCGTTCTTAGCTGACCTCTACTTGGCAAAAGGAATATTCCTCCCAAATTTCAAGTCTCTAGGTCTTATAGTTCCAGAGATATCGTGATGAGTGACTATCTATCTATCTATCTATCTATCTATATCTATAGAAAGTCTCCTATATATTTATAGATATAATTCTTTTAACAATAATGAGTGTGGAAATAATTAAAAATGCGAATTTTGTCATGAAAATCGATATATGCGTATACAAAAATATTCTAAGCAACTTTTTCTAATATTTTTTTCGATATCTCTAACCATATGCGACGCTAGGCAAAATATTTAGAATCAGCCTTATTTGAAATTTATAGTAGGCTTTGTTTAAAGTTCCGATTTCGGTTAAGTATCTTAAAAAATGTGACCAATCAACCAATAAGACTGTGTAAAAATTCAAATCGATATTCATATACACAACGAAAAATGAGGGTTTCATCATTTTAAATGCGACACCCTGGCGACACCAATAAAGAGGTGGACAGTTCAAAATTTAACCTTGAAGGGAATTTATTTTGGGACATTTTGCACATACGTGCAGAACGTTACGTGCAGAACCGAAGTCAGCGAGCGGACACATTTTAAACTTCTGTATAGTTTATATTTTAAATTTGAGATTTCATACAATGTTTGTATCATTCATGTAAAAAATTTGCCTGTATTTTTAAATTAAGCTAGTATTTATTGACAGGCATTATTCTGACATAAATAATGAAATCATTATATGAAAACTTATTCCTATAAAAGATACAATTATCTTCCCGAGAGGCGCTAAAAACGCTTCTGCACGCAACGAATAGTATATATATACATACTATAAATGTTTTAGTAATAGAGGTTTTGTTTTGTTTGTCATCAACATTATTATCAATTGGTTTTCACTTCACAAACAAACAATCCAACTAAAACTATTATTTAAATTTTTATTATAAAAAAAGGTTATTTTTTTAATTAAAGTACAAAGCAAACTATTGTCACTAAATTTTAGTAAATAGAGAATTTTATTTTCAATAGTAGCTATTTGCAAAGCACCAGTAGATGTATTCAGTTGGCTTCAGGCCAATCAAACATACGTACAGGAACTCTTCATAGGTATGTTTGTTTGAGCTTTGCTACAGTCCCCCTTCTCGAACTTATGTAGTATGTAAACCGATGCACACAACCAGGCTGAAACGATTGGATTAGATTGGGATGAAATTTGACACACAAATGGTTTGTAATCTGGAGTAAGGTATTCCCAGCATGGTATTTGCAGCTCCTATGCTAAAGTTATGGTAAATTTTTTTTCGATAGAATTTAGCGAGAAATTAAAGTACTTAATAGGACTTACTATTCAATCCCAAAGTTTTAGAAATATTGACCGTTTAAAACTCAAGATAATTTAGCCAACGTTACCATTTTTGACCAATTTACGTAAAAATTAATATCTCGAAAACGAAAATTAATATCTAAATTTTTTCTTCTTATAATATTCCTTTCAACTCTCCTACTTTTTTTTTCAATTCTACCGAGAGACTTTTTAATATCGTAAAAAGAATAGTTGGCTAATAAAAAATATCTAGCCGAAATCAAACTCATTTTCTTCCTTGGTTTATAGAACAATCTATCTATTGAATAACGAGATGACGAGTCCTATTGTTATAGGGCAAAATTATAAGATATGGAGGGATGGTTTGCAGGAAGTCCAAAATAGCTGGGAGGACAGTGAGTTTCACATGCTTTAAATGGGGAAATCGCAACTTTTGCAGCTGATTACTCGCAATCTAAACGATCTCAATTTCTGCAACTTTGGGGTGTCACAGCTAACATTATTCTGAGTCTTCGAAAAAGGGCAAATCTGTCCACAAGTGTATTCGTGCTTAAAATACCTTAACACATAAAAAACAGCTTCCTGCTGCTTATTTTTTTCTAAATGGCCATTAATCTTAAACTTTAAAATATATTTCCTGTTCCAGTTAACATTGGCTAAAAGAAGTTGTATTCTTGATCGAATTGAGACGAGTTGAGACAAATTGAAGATGGGTTCTTTTGTTATAGGGCAAAATTAGGAGATATGTAGGGATGGTTTACAGGAAGTCCAAAATTGAAAAATTTTAAACGATGAAAAATACTTACAGAAAATTATAAAGATCCAAAAGTGTTTACTTTATAAAGATAAACAACTTTTGTTTTTTTCCCTTTAGTTAGCAGAATGTGTTCTATCTTATGTGCTCTATTTTTCCACGCCAAATTAGGTTTTTTCTAAAATATTATTTTCTAAAATGGCTTTGCTAAGTTTACTCAGAATGACAGTAACATATTCAAATTAATATATTCTATACCTATATGTTACAACACGTAATAAATTCGATCGACACCTACATATATATCGAATATATTGTTAGTATATAAATTCGATATTTATATCTATATCATAAACTAATCATAATTATAATGTGAATTTATTGATTCACTTGATTGAATGATTTTAATTTTGATTCATTCGAATGATATAACTACACTTTATAAAAATACACTGTGTAAAATAATTAACGTTTAATCTTAAACGCAGAATATCGCCAAGTTCTAACAAGGTAATTATAGTATCCAACATAAGATGAAATCTTAGGTTAGGTTAGGTTAGGTTATATTGGCTGTCCATGAAGGACAAACTTAGGCTATAGAGCCCATTGCGATACCGTATATGTATTTTACCACCTTTCCGCTGATAGTTTCATTTATCAGCTCCTCAATTTCAGAGGCTGAGTGCATCTCCTCCATGCATAATATCATGCACTACACCAGCCCATCACAATTATTAATTAAATTAATTTTGTTGTGACGGCGGGAATCGAACCCGCTACCATAAGCATATCGCGGACGGAATTGGTTACGCCTTAACCAACTAGAACGAGCTAATAGGGCAAAAAGATGAAATCTTACCAGAAATTATCTTTTATTTGAGATGCTATGACATTATAAACAATTGCTCTCGTGCATCCTTATATATGAATGCTGATAACAATGAAGTATGTACATTTTTTGATGTTATGGTAGTTATTGTATCTATGTAATCAACATTTAGCTAGCTGTGATGGTAAGTTTTCGATCTACCGATTTTCAAATTAAAACAGATTGTATTTCATTTTGTAAACAATCAGTAATATTATCAAGTAAACACATAAAATATCCTACGTTGAAATATCAATATTTGAAAAATCTTTTATTCAACAAATTTCCCATCTCTCATGAATTTCGTAGAAATCTTGATAATTAGTTTCAAAGTTTTAATAGTTTCAAATTGTGTTTGAACTTTGCAAAAAAACAAAATTCAAAATATATTGAAATTAGTGTCAGATGAAAACATTTCGTATCCTTTCCTCTCGAAATTTTGGGGTTACACGTTTCAAAGGTCGTTAAATTCGAATATAAAAGAGGTAATATTGTGCACCGTATGAAATTTTTTATCGAAATGAGTGGGGTATCAGTGACTACAATTTATGGATACTTCACAATTTTAAATGCAAACTAGAAGTGTTAGTCAATCTAACTACAAAACTTATTTCCAAAAAAGAAAGATATGGTTGTTGTCTTTCAACAATATTATAACAAAGTTTTAGCTTATAAGCACGGTAATAGCATATAATCTTGTGGTGAAATAATACATAATATTGATTCATACTGTGAAACTCAACTGTTGATTTGTTGTACGACGAATTGTTTAAAATTCTATTAATATAGTTATTTTTTTAACCACAAAACTCTTAATATAATCGTTTCTTTTCAACAATAAAATGTTTTAGCTTTGCATTATTATATCTCAACAATACAACGACCAATTCTTTTTCAAATAAAAAAAAATACATCAATGCCCAGTTAGTTTTTTGAAAATTTCCGATAGTTTTTTGTCTAGAATTAATAAACTTATTAGACACTCATCCCCTCGTGGTATGCTCTATGTTTTAATGATCTAAATTATAATTAAGCTTATCTAGAACTAGCTGATTCCCGTCCGGTTTTTCTGGGCACACTAACCATTTGGATGTGAATCTATACTTCTTTTATTAACGAAATGTTTAATTTCGATTTGATATTTATTGTAAATTTTTCAAATTTTAAGTAGGAAAATATAGTGCTAGTCAGAGAATCTGTATTGGGATGCATTCCTGTTTTTGTAATTAAATATTATTTTATTTTCAGTAAATATTAAATTATTTATTTATTTAATTTATAATTTCTTTTTATCTTTTTTTTATCAAACAGAAATTTTTACAAAATTGACCTTTTAGGACTTTTTTTTCATTGTTTATTTTTAACGAATTTTTCTGAAAAAAAATTCGTTGGGATAGGAATTCCATAAAATCCGTTCTTGGGGGACACCTATGTCACGAAAGAAGTAAGTATATGCGAAATTTGAAATTAATCGGACCTATAGTTTCGGAGATTTTGTGATATAAATTCAATATATATTAAAAATAATAATAATTCAATATATATATTATATATATTATATATATATATATATATATATATATATATATATATATATTTTTATGATAATTGTATTATAATATCTTTAAGTATAAAATTTTCTGACACCATGCCCATAACCAGACAACAACCTTCAAAAAGTATCCCTTCAATATTTCCCATAAAGAAAATAAATTAAAAAAATATTGTATTAGATAAGCTTTTTCTTTTTCTCGCATATATAATATTTTCTTCTTTGTACAAAAATAATGAAATCGGTAGATATCACAAAAAAAGTTTGAATTATAATTGTATTCCAGGTGGCAAAATTATATTTTTGTGAACCATAGAGTAGAAAAATATACTGATAGAAGAAGTCAGTTATAATTTTTAAGTAGTTCTACGAGATCCGAGAGAAATGAAACAAAGGGAGAATAAGTTATTGGGAGACGTGGCAATAATATGTATCTTGATTCGTTAATCAAGGGTTAAATATTATACAGGCAAGCGATAGAAGAAATGGCACTGTTTTTCATTTTTATAACTTATTTTATTTTGTAAAAATGAACTGATCACATTAAATCCTAACTTTCTTGATTTCTTCGATTGTATCGGTAACAGGTTTTTAGAGGTTTTTTTTTCAATAATATCTTTGTAAAAAAAAACCTAGAACAATTCCGTATATGTTTCCTCCATTTGTTGGAGTAATTTGTAGCAAAAAAAAAAACCGGAAAACTGAACAATCGTTACGTGCCGTGACTAGGAGACCTTTACTAGTTAAAACAAAACAAGTGTTAAATGTCTCGTCTCAGAGCAGTAGTACAATCCGTAAATTTGAGCCGTGTAACTTTCAGATTTTTATAATAAGCACCAAGTTACCTATTTTCCTATTTGAACTTTTCTATCTAAACTTTTTTTCCTTATTTTACCTGATGAAGACAAAAATTATTTTTAGTAGATGTAGATCGATACAACGGCGGTGTAAATTCATTAAAAAAACTGAAACTCAACTTAAACTTATTTTTAAACAAAAGTTATCGGAAAAAAGCCTGGGAAGAATATATATTTAGGTATAAATTAATCTACATTTCATTAATCTATAGCACCTGTATTTGGATATGTCTTTTCTACCTTATATTTTGTAGAAATAACTCCAGATAGATATTATAATGACAACCTCATTTATTTTACCAAACAATGTGTAAAAACTTTCTTCTTTCTCCTATCTAAAAAAGTTTTACTTTTTATAAAAATTCAATTGTTCAGAGTTCTTTTCGTTGTCAACAACTTTTCGATAACAAAATATGTTTCATAATTTTTTTTTTTCTTTCAAAAATTAAATATTCTTTTTATTATGAATTTGAATACTAATTTTTTTTTTATATTTTGATAAAATTTTATTAATAATGTTAATTATTTTAGATGAATTCGTGACAATCAAGGAGTATTGTGTAAACCTATTTATTTATATTTATTTTTACTCGACCGTCAAAGAGTGATTTTTAGTGGTATCTGTTTATTTGTAAATTTCTTTACTACCTCGTATATTCCAAGTGGATCAATGGATTTCAACATTTAAGGTCTCATAATATTTGTCTGAAAAATACAAGTGTACTTAGATAGGTGCTTGAAAAAATAAAACAAAAAGGCGGATTTTTGGAGCGAAATAGTAATACGTTAATTAAAAAAAATTATCAAAACCTACCGAGTAGGGTATCAAAATAAAGGAAATAAAAACTTAATTTAAAAAAAATGTGTAAGGATAAGCTGTATGTTTAAATTTTAAAAGGAATAATAAATTGGTGTAAAATTTTTAATATAATATAATAAAAGACTTTTTTTAGTGCTAGGACACTAAAAAATCTAAAATAAAATAAATAATTAAAAAAATAAAAAACCCGACTGCGTAAATAAAATCTAAAAAGAAAGAATGTGTTAAATTAAATAATAATAATAATAATAACAATAATAATAATAATAATAATAATAATGGAATTTCTCGTTCCCAACTACCAGGCAGCTCTCTGCTACTAAGCCTGATATAGTGCTCCAGGATATCTCATCTAAGACTATGTACGTCATCGAGTTCTCTGCGCCTGCAGAAACGAACATAGTCACGAAGGAGGAGCAAAAACGGGCTAAATATCTTGATCTCTTACAAGAACTACGACAACTACACCCTGGCTACTCAGTCAAAATGGTTGTCCACATTATCGGTTGCCTAGGCGGAATTCGTCCCACTCTCGAGACGAATCTATCTCAAATTCCGGTCTGCAGGTCTCATCTTCGTCACCTTATCTCTTCCATGCAGAAGGCTGTCATTATAGGCACCCTTCGTACATTGAGATCGCATCAGACTGTCTTCAAGTAACAGCCCTTGAAGTTTCTTTTTCTCTATTTTTTTTCTTTATTTTAGTAGGTTCCACATCGCTGCGGTGCAGGGACGGAGCCTGCTTGACCAGGACATTAGACAGACTTACGTACCACCGACTCGGAAGACAGACGGACCAACGGACGTCGCGTGGACTGACGGACGTACAGACTACACGGCCACAAGTCAGTGAACTTTCTTCAAAAGACGTAGCTGCCTTGTGAAGATTTATGTCTCTCAAGGAGATGGGAGGCTCTGGGGTGTAAATCCTGTATCCTCTCTCCCTCCTTGGCAGGCATGAATTCGTTAATTTCAAATTTTATAATAATAATAATAATGGGGTTTAACCTCCGTATCTCTGACATATGTCTTAACAGAGGCCACTCATATCATTATTTGTTAATCTTTATTTATTTAACTACATCCGTATTTATACAATTACTTTTTATGATGTGGGTGGAATCAGTTACTTCGTTAAACCTCCACCATTTAATTATAATTTTTTACACTGCCGCTGCCTGGATTCGAGCCCGCAACCTCCTAGTCAGTAGCCAAACGGTCAAAGACTAACACTGAGACGGTACTACTAAGACTAACACTGAGCCGGTTGTTAAATTAAATATGAAAAGAAAGAAACAACTTCAGAAGTTCACATACCGACTTCAACAGTCGAGGCCAATTAAAGTCTAAACCGATTCAAATCTGGACAATAATGAGCCCCGAATGTTTAAGTCGCTATGTAAACTTCTGAGCTTGTTTCTTTCTTTTCAGATTTTATTTAACGCATACGGTTTTTTTAATTATTTATTTTATTGTACTGAACAAACAACTGTCTAGATTACCGATCGCTTAAACTGATCCCGAGAACAGTTTTATTTGTATTCTTTATATAGAGTTGAACAAAAAAATAAATTGATTTCGATAATATTTACTAATTATCGAAATCAATTAATATATTTAATAATATGAAAAAAGCAATTTATATAATAATGTGTAATAATTTATATATCTAAATGGAATTGGCGCCGATACTCAATAAAAGAGTAATATAAATGAGGAAAATATTGAGAAATAAAGCAATATTGAAATCATTATCACCACATGAATGAGGTATAAAATGGCTTCAATAACAGTGTACCATATAAAAAAGATAGAAAAGGAGAAACATTTTTTTATAATACATTCTCTTGGGTACACTTACGACGGTACGAAAAAAAAAACGTGTCATAGACCACCCGTAGGCATACCATCTCTAAATAAGTCATAATCAAAAATATTGTGAGCAAAAACTTCTCGAAAAACGGATAAATTCGAAAGCTATCGGAGCTAAAAACGTGCTCTCAAACAATTTCTGTCAAATCTATTAGTTTTGAACCAAAAGTTTTCAATAATAGTTTTAAGGTATAGGGATCAAATTTCTGGTGTTTTATGTGTTTTTCTGTGTGTTACTAATTACGAAAAGGAATCTAAATCGATTGTTTTCAACTAGCTTTTGGTTATTTTGCTGGGATAACTTGTTAATTTAAATTGTAGGACCTGGACACATAAGGATCACGAACCCCCTTTTTTGGTAAAAAAAAACCGCTAGATCGAGAACGCACTCCATTTTCAATATCTATAATCGCGCCATTACTATTGCTGACATACAAAATAGAGACAGTCTCACTCTTTATGCCAGAGTGTATAAACACAAAACATTAAAAAATAAACCATTTTTCTGCCACAAAATAAAAAATATTAGCATTTAGTTAACCTGGATAAGTTTTTCGACTTTACTTGTTACTTGCTAAATAGATAATTTTACGGAATGTCATTGCCGCATTTCGTCTAGTTTTACGTATTTTGATAGTTGGCAAATTTAATTTCTTTCAATATTAAATTTAACATAATTAAATTATATAAAACCAATAAAAGCAGCATAATGCTAATACTTCATAAGTTTGATGCTGCAAACTTCCAAAAATCGTCCTGCAAAAATATTATTTTATCATTGAATCGTGTAATTAATGCGAAAAATGGAACGACGGCTGCAAGGAATGCTTTTTTAGGCGAGGTTGGGCTTGCTTCGATCAAGACTTGTCCAGAGTGCTCAGTGGAAAGGACGGGCCTGATTATTTCTATCCCTTACCTGTTACGAAAACGACTTGGAATAACTCAATTTTTATTCAAATTAAGATGAGAATTTCAGTGGACTGTATCTATTATGCATTTTGTTAAAATATATCTCCATCAGGACCCTCAATAAAAAGCTAGATTATAAAGTTTTTATTACTTAGCTAGATCGGTTTCGATTGCTGTTGCAACCATCTTCCGTAGTATTACTTAAACTTTTAAAAATAGAAATAAATTACCAAAGTAAGATAAAAATAAAATAGATCTGCAAAGCCTTAAAACAAAAAATAAAATATTAAAATTAAATCTGTGTAGAATTATCATCCTTAAAATTAAAATTAAAATAATGAATTTTGGTCAGAATCGGAAAGGTATTCAAAATATCTTAAATGAAAAAATTCACAAGGACAGATTTACTAATGTCTAACTTTACGACGTACTTTGAGGGGTGGTCTAGCATACCCGGTATAATATTGTTCAATAATAAAATAAGTGGTTTCAATGTGTTTGGTGGAATATGTCACCTGCGATCAATATGGGAACAAAATATGTTTTGAAAACAAAAATGAGACGGTATCCCAGTGTGAATATTATTGAGACTTCTAGGTATATTCAAGTTTAATAAATATGATGTTTATTATATTAGACCGTAGGCCTACGCCCAATCAACTTACTGGTTACATCACTGTTTATACTTTGATAATGTATGTTCGGTCAGCGTCTTACATAATAAAATTATTGGTATCGAAGTGTTCATTTTCTCGGAGGAAGTTTCATAAAAGGTTGAGCCAAACGGTTTTTCGTATTTTATTCGGTTATCTTTAGGTAAGAATAGCCAAAAAAATAAATATGTTACAATTTAAAGATTTGGGGAAAAAGAATGTCACGCTACTAATAATTTTTGTGTTTATCGAGGATCAGTTTTTTAATCAGTTTTTTGGTCCGGGTTCTACGGACTATATCAAATTGAAAGCTAGGTTACACTGTGAATTGCATGTGTTCCCGACAAAGATTTTCTTCTTTCAACTTTAAACTAAAATTTTTTATTGATATTGATTATATGGTTCTATATGGTCTTTGGCAATTTTGCTTTAAAACGTGCTTCAATAGCTATAAAATCTGAATTATGTAATCTTTGGGACAATACTTAGTTGTTAAATGATTTTCATCAAAAACAAAAACTAAGCAAAACACTCATCCCTTATAAAAATCGTAAAAATTCGATAAAAAAATTATGTTATTACCGCGAAAATTTTTTTTTTGGTGATATTTGGGTGAAAATTATCTGACCAGTCCCTAGCCCGTAAAAAAGAAAGGGACTCTGATCTGGATACTACTTATATATTACAAAGTAAACGTGAATGAAAATTATCAGAATAGGCTAGAAATGTTTTTGGTGTGATATGTATAAAGATATGTCCATATCTGGGTAGCCAATTTTCACAAATTATCCATAGCAATTTCGATTGTATTTCGCCAATAACCAAGTGTTCAACCCTTCCGATTTATCGACATACACCAGTGACTTTACATAATCGTAATAAATTGGCAGAACATAGTCGGTGTGGTACTGATGTCGTGTGAGTGCAACTCTGTAGTTCACACGACTAACTTCCCAGAGGGCGAAAAAACATTAAAAAAAGGTCTTGCTAGCCTTCATAGACTATTTTTCGAACATGTACTGCAGCTTATACTGGAACGATCATTATCTCCATAGATAAATGATGTGTTTTATCCACTTTTCAGATTCTGTTTATTCAGCCATTACCGGTTAGCGTGATAATCGAGGCGAAAGAATCCGAACGAACATACGCACACACACACATACACACGCACGCAACTGGAGATTTTCAAAATCGGCCCCATTACATTAACTTCCTCTGGGAAGTTAAAAAAAATAATCTAATGGGGTTAGATCTTGAAGACTAATTAACAGCACCATTATGTGAAATTAATCAAAAAATTTCAGAAGTTTGCAGAAAAATAAACATTTTCAGCAATTTTTATGCTTTACTCTGGTGCGAGTCTATTCAATGGCAGACCAAACTAAACACAAAGCAACTGTCTGCTATTACATCGGTTATCAAATAAACTAGTGTTGCCTGATATAATTTATGTGAGCCATGACATTAGTGTTAAGATTATGACACAGTTTTGATATTTGATATCGTGACAACTATATGTCAAGACACTTGAATGTAACTATAAAACAAGATTTTAAGTGATACACTTGAATTTAATCAGCATGATAGGATGGATATATTAAAAAGATATAATATCGTTATTAAGATATGACATACGTTACAGATAGATGATGGTGTCATTTTGTTGCTTGGTTACAGATTTAATTGAAATTAAATATTATCACTTATTAAACTTTTAATTACGACTTTACTCACATTGTCTATTTATAAACTGTTGGATTACCTTAACTTTATATTCTATAATAGGTAAATGGTAATGAAGCTAGCATTAGCATTTGCATTAATATACAAATAAATTGGGAATAAATTGAAATCTGTTAGTTAATGTAATGTCTGCAAATTGAATGGATTTAATCTGAGAAGACCATTTCAAAGTCATTCATTTGGAGGCTATGTATAGTAAATTTTCTGAAAGGTAATTTAAGTTTAAAGGTGTTAGGTATAAGAACGAATCGGGTATACCAACGAAATTTTGAAATCCCGATCGAGTCCCTATACAGGGTGGGTCATTTTAATCTATAATGGCTAATAGCTCGTTTTGTAGCCAATCAAACAATTACTTTCTCAAAAATTGGAGAGTTTGATGGGGGGGGGGGGCATCATATTCTGGTATCATATTGTATCTAGTTCTTCGGGTTGCTGTAATAGCCAATTTAGATTCAAAACGGTAAGAAACACCTTAAATTAAAAAGTTTCTCATAAAAAAAACGAACAATTTTTTTTTCAAAAGATTTTTTCGAAAAAACGTTAACTTTCGAAGGAAATGCAACTTAAAAATATTATTGCATTTAATCAAAAGAAAATACGCTTAAAGTTTATTGGTAATTGTAGATCAAAGTCATGGACACAGGCGAATATGCTCTATTGTCATTGACAACTTTTGGATAAAGCAAATCCATCCATATGAGATACCGAAAATAATTTTGTGGTCTCAATGCTCAGTCAGGTTGATAGTCTCTGAGAGACGTTTCACTAATGTTTCAATCTTTTTTGCAAGATTACTAGAGCTAGAATGTATAATTTATGATGTGATATAGTTTAATTGGTACTGTAAATCATTCTATTAGGCGAAGGATATGTCACAATCACCCTAATATAAAGAAAAATTTTGTCAATAAGAAGTAGAAACCACCCTAATATCTCAAAGGTGGCATATTTTCGGCTATTTGAGAACATAAGTTTCGGGAATGACTGAGTGACCACAATTAGTTAAAAAGAAATTATGTTGTAGTAAATAAAATAAAATATGTACCTTTAATTTCTTTGTATTACGCATTAGCGACCAGCGCACAGTGGAGTATTTATACCAAATTATCGGACAAAAATAAGAAAACTCATATGTTTTGTTTTGCATTGAAAGTTGTTATCACAAACAGGTCGCTTGAGTTTCCTCAGCCTCGCCCTCTCGTCTATTTTATCGTCTAAGCCTCAGTCTACCTGCTCTTCGGGATACATGTTATTATTGTTGCCACTGTGTTTGTTACTGCAATTAAGTAAAGCTTTTTTTATATTGAAGGCGGAGGTATTTGCTTTATTTATAAGTATTAAATGTTAATGTTTCTTATAATATAATTAAATATTTTTGATTGCTATTACAAAAAGTAATTTTTTCTTTAAAATCATAGTCAAAGAAAGATCTCTTTAATTATGTGGCAGGTTCTGTCGGGCAAAATTTTTTCTAACAAGGCAAAGTTTAAGTATTCTTTTTAAACTAAGATAAGTCAAAAGTTAAAAAAGGTGCAAACAGTGTTGCATTGAAACTCATAATTCCAAAATCACCTTACGTGGAAACAAAAACAAGCACAGATAAGAAAAAAAGTGGCTCAGAAGCAAAAGAAATTTTAAAAATTGAAGAAGAAAATGAAATAATTGGGTTTGAAGACAAATATTATAAAGAAGAATATGACTAAAAAAAATTTTTTTTATTTATTATTAACAAATAAAAAGGCACTTTTGGATCTAAATAGTCTTTTAAATCAATTTGGAACATAAAAATCTCTTCATTATATTTTGTCCGGAAATTTGGTATAAATACTTCATTGTGCAGCGATGCAACCTTACATCATTTAAAATATTAGTGGGTCTCTATACTGTATCAAATGATTCGGAATTATTGTGTCAATACCTTCAACGTTAAAACTAGACGTTTAAATATATTTCTTTATTTCAATTGCACTTGTCAAAATCAGCATAATATATTATATATATATATTATATCGTATATATATTTCTGGAATAAAATATGTAAGTATACGTACCTACTTGTTTTATGAACAAGTAGGTAGTAACTCTATAAGCTCATTGTATACTTATGTTTGTACTATGCATTTTGGAGTCAGCAGTTTATACCAACAAAGTTCAATTTATACTTTACTCTGTGTTCTCTCTTTATACATATACTTCTTGTAAGAAAGATTTTAATTATAATAACTTCATAATATCTTCATGGTCAAGTAGAAAGGGCTCAGATCAAAGAAGGTTTGTTTTACGCGCCTGAATCACTAGGGCGATTTTAGTACATAAAAATATTACATACATAAAAATGTTTCAAGCAGAAATTGTTCGTATCTCAAGGAGGCATCTCATTCACTTTTCGTAGTACAGTTAAAGATGTTACAAATAAAGGAAAATGAAAGAAACCGCTCGCATTTTGCTAAAACCTCATGGAATGTTTCTCTTAAATTCCATTAGTAAGGCATGAGCTAGTGATGCAAATGTCTATTTATTAATAAACAATAACAATTCAATGAAAAGGCTAATGTCAAAGTTGACTTTCAAAATTAATAAATAGGCAACTTGATATACATATACATTTCCGATTATTTGATAAACACTTAACATATACGTCATACAAGTTGCCTAATAAACACTTAACATACACGTCATACAATTTTTTTAAGTGATCTTTAACATTAATCGTTTCGTAGAATCAAAAATTTATTGTTTATTAACAAATAGAAACATTTGCACCACTAACTCATGCCTTAATAATGGTATTTGTCACCTTAGTTACACATTCCATGAGGTTTTAGCAAAATGCGAGCGGTTTCTTTCATTTTCCTTTATTAACCGTTTTTTGTTACATCTATTACTGTGTACTATTGTTACTGGTGAGAAATAGATGAACACATTAAATTAGAAAGATTTTCCTTATAAAAAACCTAATGTTTTTTTTTTAAACTTTTTTTTCTTAAATATAAATAGTTTCGACAGAAATTGAATTAAAAATTTTCTCTATTCTTTCATGAAAATGCCTTAGAATTTTAAAACATAGTTTACTCATTAGATAGAACTTTGGAGTGCTATTTTGAATACCGAAGGTTATTTTTTCTAAAACATTCCCAAACCTATAATTAATTTAAGCAGATTTTAACATTCAATTTCTGTGAAAATTTGACTCCTTACGAACTTTATAGACAATTTGGTTATAAAGAGTCAAATGTATAAAAATTTCACTTATCTCGTTTGTACCAAATTTGAGAGCTTTTTAACTATCCGCCCATTTCTACTTATCTAAGAATGACCATACTCTGATTTAATCCCCATCTACTTGACCGCGAAAACATAATATACCTACCTTATGTTGTGTTCAGTTCATTATAATGTTCAAATATAGTATTCTTAAACATTTGCATTTCTATAAAATTTTAATATATACAAACAAATCCTATCAGTTCGAGTTAAATTATAAAGGTGAAATCCTCATTTAGTGTTTTAAATCACCATAGGTCAATTCGAATAAGTTATAAAATTTCGTTGAATAATTATTGTTATAAAATTTCGTTAAATAATTATTGTTATAAACTTTCGTTTAAAAAATTGTTGGGTTCAGAGTTGATCTCAAAAAAGAGGCGTAAAAAGAAGAAAACATCGATTATCAACTGTTTCGACATAGACCGTGGGACAAAAAGGGTGGTTTGTAAAATGATTATCATGTAATGATTTCTTGATCTATACTGATCCAGCCTAGATTGAACAAACAACTCTAATTTGTAAAATTGGATCACCTCATGAATAACTTTTTAAAGAACTAGCTTTTTTTAACCACTGCCACCCAAAATTTTATATAGTATAGATGTAGAGACCTTAGATAGTCATTAGTAATTTCTAATATACTGGCATGTTTAATAATATGTTATAACATAAATGCAAGAGATTTTGTCCAAAAAAATATTACCAACTCAATAGAGATTGACATGTATTTTAAAAACAAAGATGGTAAGAGCGATATTTTACTTTATGTTATAACTTTTATTAATATACATCGACTCTTATTTGATGTTTTTAAAAATATACTCGTACGCTTCTTCCATTTAAGTGATAACATCTTATTGGACAACCCTGTTTATCCATTTTCTTGTTTTTCTACTATGAAGATAATTGAATTACCGAAGAACTGCGTCTACAACCAATTTGATTGCTTTGATATTGCAAATAATTTTACAAAAACGTACACTGACTTTGTGCGTGGTCGAAGTCATCTGCTTAAACTTTGAAAACTATCATATATAAGGATGACTTCGAACTGAGACATACTTATTGAAATAAATACCACGATACTCGAAATAAAATTATATATTAAGAAATTTTATTTAAAAAAAATAATTAAACAACATACAACAGTCTTACTTTTCGCTAAATATCGATATTTCAATTGCAACGTAACCATCGTTAGTAGCTAAATTTATTCATATAACACATTACAGACAGTTTTTACAAAGAATGTTTCCAACAAATTATAGTACCACTCGTAAAAATAAAATACAAAAATTGTCACAAATTGAAACAATAAATTTTTCAAGATCTCCAAACTTTTTGTAACATTTCACAACCAATTTTTTAGTGAGTTTGAAAAATACTTTTATCGGCTGTAATTTATATCTATGAGTTGGATTAAAATTTGGTACCGTTTGTGCAAAAGGTGTGTCTCAGTTCGCTATAACTGATGAGAATTGTTAACTGAAACTATCAGATAAATTAACTTTCGCAAAATTTCATCATATCGCTTAAAAACAACGGTTTAATAGGTTTGGATGAAAAAATTTTCTTGTAAAATAAGTCACACGTCAGATCGAGATTTATGTATATTTATTTTATTAACAACGTGATTTTTTTCAAAACTGAAAACTAAGGAAGGTAAATCAAAGTAAGTGGTTATGAATGCCTTTTTACAGTATTTTCTAACATAAAATGTTCTCAGAAAATTCTTACTTGCCACTTTTCTAGATTATTTTTACAGGGTGTAACAAAAATAATATTAGTGTGATAAATTTTTCAAACTATACTGATATTGAAGTATTGAAAACGGAGATATTATTTTTGAATTTTCTTGGAAATTTTTTAATTAATTGTAATATTTTTTTACATAAATTTTAACCATCTCTCAAAATTTGGGTTTTAGTCTTCCAAAAGACATAGAATTTGAAAATGATAAACAAAATATCCGTCTAAACATATCGCAGGGTTTTTTTTCTCGGTTCTTGGCTTAAGCCTGATAATCTTTGTTAGAGACTAGTTAGTTAACTTTAAGCACACTAGATCGATTGACACACCAAAGAAAAAGAGATGTTTGGATTCCTCCCGAAGTATTGAAAAAATTTTTATTTCGTACTGATCGCAAGTGTTATTTCATGAATTATATTTTAAATCTAAAAACTTTGAAAGACTTAACTGCTGCGAATTTTTCTGTGGAATAAGTTCCTAAAAAATAAATTTAATATTACAAAAACAGTAATTTTACGCTTTTTATGCTCCTACTTTTTAGTTTATTTCATTGCCTACTGACACTGGATAAGTTTCTGAGATATCGTATACAAATATATTTTTTCGGGAAATCATCCTTTTTATGAAATTTTGTATAAGTAATATTTGAAAAATAAAAGTAAGAAATATTATCGAAAACGATTTTTATCCAAATCGCAGGCAAAAAACTAACCCATTTCTTATGTATCTTATCATTATTTTAGTAATATCTTTACTTTCGTCACACTCTGTAGTATATCTAAGAAGTTCATAAAAATAAGTACATTAAGTACTTATTTTTTCTCGACAATGTTTTTTTTCCTAGTGAGTACCTTTTGAATATTACTTATTTATTTTTCTTTAAAAATAACGATAATAAATTTCTTTTAAAAATAAAGGTACTTTTTAATGATGAACAGCAAAAACTAATAAACTCTAGGGAAAATAGGTATCGACTATTAATAATAATTTGCTGAAAACAGCTAGCTGTACGACAGTAAATGAGAATAAATATAATAAACTATTAACAGGTAATCGTGCTTTAGTTTATTTTATATTGAGTTTATTTTACATAATTATCATTTTTTCATGCATGGTACTAAGTAATACAGTGAGATAAAAAAGTCACACATAAATTTGTATCACCTCCGACATTTAAGATATTTCAATACCGAAAAAAATTAAAAATTAAAATTAAATTAATAGGAAACAACACTTGGTTCATTATTTGAACTTTCAAAAATTATTTTAAACATTTAAAATTTCAAATTGGATGGAACCCTTTCAAATCTTTCATTTCGCAATTACAGTTTTTAAAATAACCAAATTCCAATTCTAAATTTTCAGACATTTAACATTTATATTTATCAAGGGCATTCAAAATTCGAAAAAGTGAAAAAAAGTGTTTTTTTCCGAATTCAATAATAATAATTTTTTAGAACTATTTTTATCCAAAATGCGTCAAAATTGACTTAAAAATTTGATTTGATTTACCATAGATATCAGTTTTCTAAATAATTGTTCAAAGCAATCGAATTAGCTCGTTTTGACTTTTGGTCAGAATGATATTAACAAATACAAATACTAAATGCACGAGGTTCTTTTGGGAATGTGATAATCCCAAAATTTCTGGTTCGGGGAATTGAATATTTCAAATTTTAAAAAAGGAGGTAAAATATTTTGTATTGTTTAAATAGTATAATGATTTATTGAGACAAACAAGAAAGCTACATTTATGATTAAGTAATGGTAAAGAATCTTGCAAAACCAAAATCAAAACTCAGATCAGATTAAAAACAAAATCAAGATCTTCGAGTCTTGGTCTTGCTTCTACTACTTACTAAATATCAAGTCCTTGCTGAGAATAAAACACATTTTTTAAAGTTACGGCTACAAATGGAACAAAATATTGAACTTTAAGAAGGTATCTCTGTATCATTTTCAAAACGACATTGCTAACTTGCATAATATTGGAAAATGCATAAATATGATCATGAATATACATTTTTCTGAATTTCTAATAGAATAATTTGTCAGATAAATTTACTATCTCAGTCTACTGTATTACCTCTTGCAAAATAATTTATTTGAATTTTATTTAAAATTTTCCACATGAAAAACATAATAAATGCATGTATAAATTGTTGTTTTATTCCACTATTTAACAAATGACGTCAAGTCAATTTTCCTTACAAATGATTTGATGTTGTATACAGGATTTAAAAAAAAAGTATATGGGAACTTTATGTCTCATATCAGAAATTAAAGACTTAAGAGAAAAATGAGCAACTTAGGTGCCTTTGAGTGTAAAAGTTCTGGAAATTTGTATTTCTCCTATTGATGTAGCTTTTGTAGCCTGTTAAATTGTTTTTGTTTCCAAGAGCAGAATTAATATATTGAATGTCTTATAATTTAGGATGATAGTCTAGTCAACAAGTTAAAATTGGAAAAATTTAAAAATGATGGTCGTAAAAAAGCGTGTGAATTAATTTTCATTACATATTAAATTGCAAAAGTTAAAAGATAAAAAAAAAAGGTATTTCGTTTTTCGCCAATATTTCGTAAATTATTAATATTTTAGAAAGTTTTAAAAAAGATTCTTATAGAAGAGGTAGTTTCCAATAAAGTTCCCAATCTCGGAAGTCTATCTCGTCAAAAACGAGTATCTCACAATAAATACTTTTTTAAAAGTATTAAATATTAATTAAAAATTATAGTGAATTGCGAACACTCTGAATAATTTATTAACGTTGGAAATTTATCTTAATAATAATAAGTTAATTTTTCAACAATTTCGATTAATGTTGGGAACTAGTGAAAATTTCCAATTGAAAGTATTGAAGTGATTTACACCCAAAACTACATTTATCAAAATATTTAAATCGTAACAATGAATACATAAATTATTGTGCTATTATTTGCGGAAAATCGGGCACAGATATTATGATATTCTTCCAGAGACAATAAATACTTCGAAAGGCGCAATTGAAGTGACTAAATTAAGTTTAAATCGAGGCAATTGTTTGAATGAAATCGTATTCCATTTTTATTCGGAAAATTTTGGGACTTTGTCCCTTATCGCAGATTTGTTTGCTGGTTGGGAGGTAAAACCAAAAAAGTGCAACAAATAAACACGACCCCAAAAACCAACATGTAGGTTACCTAGGAAACTTTTTTAATCGATTCAGCTTGCCATGAATTTTGAGAATATGCTAAAACATTTAAAAATCTGCCAATTTGTGTTTTTTGTCCCAAATTTATGTACTTCATTCAAAAAAATTAGTTAAACATAGTAGAGATAATTTAAAGTACAAGAAAATTTTATATTATGTCATATTAAGAATCCTGATCAAACAAATTATGAGTAATGTACGCACATATTGGGTTCACTATATCAGAAGTATGTCTTTTTAAAACTTATATTACAATTATTTCATAAAGTATCGAGTTAAAGTAGCTATAATATTTAATCCTTTAAACAATAAAACAAGTATTGGATTTCTTAAATTAATAGGTACATACATTAAATTATCAGAATTTGCATAATGCACAGAAATGTAAACAGTATCGTGAGAGAAAAATCAAAATCATTTACAAGAGACTTATTACACTTAACCTGCAAGGTAGCGTGCCACAAAACTGATATTTATAATTAATTACTAACACAGTTTTTTGTATTTTCAAATAATTTTTATCCTGTTGTATATTTTCATTTTATAGGCATTGTGATTTTTTTTTATAGCAAACCGACAACAAGTCGCGCTGAATATTTTAAAAAATATGGATAGAAGAAAACAGCACAAAATGACATGTATATAATCAATAATTCAAACCAGCAAAAAAATCAAAGCAAATCTGAGTAAAAAAGGAAGCGCTTCATAAACAATAAACGAATATACGATAGGAACATAGTTCATACCGGGTGTCCCACTGTACCTCTCGTTTTTTTGCATTTATATTTCACATAATTTAAAAAAAAAAAACCAAAAGATTATAAAAAAATAAATTAAATTTTAGAAAAAGTTATATCAATTTATTATCTGTGCAAAAGGGCATAAAAATCCGGTTAAATCTCTTAGTTATTCCATAATTGAACATTGAAAACAATAAATGCGTATATATTTATATAAAATATCAATTCATTACCGTATTTTCAATATAATATAGTCGTAATAATAGAATGAATGTACATACCTATTAAAAATGTCAAGATTAATGCGAACCTGTATGTGTTTAAATAAAGAATAAACGAAGTGAGACGTGAGATTGGAGGCACATGTTAGATAACAAAAAATAACACCGGAGACACGTCACATTGTCTTTACAAAACATTTGTGTTTGTTTTTCCATGATATAAATTCCATTTAATAAGATGAAAATTACCTTCTCGTTCTCTCTTTTAACACAGCATGCATATCATTCTGGATTATTATTATTGTCATCGTTGTTTATTGAAATTCCTTCGTATTTTTTTAATGTTTGTTTCTTCTCTTCGTTTTTACCTTTTTTGTTGATCGTATAATTAAAAAAAATTGTTTCTATCCCATTGAATAAATTTGTGGATTATTTTTTTATAGCTTTGAAAATAAAGTTCAGAGACCGTTTATAAAAATAAATGGCGCTTAATAATGTATTTAAAATTATTATTTTTTGTTATGGTTCGTCACTGCATTCAATCAGTTTTTTTTTTTTTTTTTAAACAAGAGAAATTTGGTTTGCTTAATTCCGGGACCAGGACTCCACATTCTTGAAATCTATTAGAGCTAAGTTAATTTTCATCACAAATTTGAAAATTTAGTAGAATTAAAAACTTGTTCTATCAAAATTGGATAAAATTTGGGCGTGATAGAGTCAAATTAAATTTTTTGAATTCTGATGACGTCATCAAGTTTAAAAAATTTTTTTTTGATAACACAGGCAAATTTGATCCGATCTTATTGGAATTTTTTTTGAAACCTACTGATTTTGGGTCATTCTTCTCATCTGTATTAATTCTGGGACCAGGAATACAAATTCTTGAAATCTATTAGAGCTAGGTTAATTTTGTCATAAATTTGAAAAGTATGATCCAAATTAAGTAGGGTTATATACTTCTTTTATCAAAATTGGATAAAATTTGGAGGTGATAGAGCAAAATTAAATTTTTTGGATTCTGATGATGTCATAAAGTAAAAAAATTTGATTTTTTTGATAACACGGGCAAATTTGATCCGATCTTATTGAAATTTTTTTGAAACCCACTAACTACAATTTTAATCCAGTTTTGTCTGTTTTACTCTGTATTTTTTACTAGATTTATTATCAACAAAATTTTGATTTTGGAAATTAATCAGTTCCTTATGCAAAATACCCCAGTATCATTTAAGAGAGTAATGAGTCCCTTAAAAATATGTTCTACTAGGAAATTTAAAAAGTCGATCAATTAAATGTACAGACTCTTTCAGGTAAAATAACACAATTGTGGTCGTATATTGCCGAAAATGCACGCACAAGTGACGTATAACGTATAAATCAATTTTTCCAATTTAGGACGAAAGCCTATTTTAGGAATGTGGATTTCTTAAACGTAAATTAAGCGATAAATTTTCCATTTTTACGTCGAAAATATATTGATGTTACACAAACAGCTTCCTTCCAATTTCGATAAACATATTGAATAAATATCGAATTGTGATGTTATCATTAAAATATAAAAAATATTTATAACCTACTTGAAGATTGTCGTTAAAATATTTGGTGAAAGTTTTTGAAAAGGAAATGGTATACGTTTTACAAATTGTTGTATACTACACAATGAACCGAAAATCACTTTGACGAATGTGACTTTGATACAATATATTTTATACCCGATGTATTACGTATAACATGTAACTGTCAATTCGAAAAATTGCTAATAATTTCATTAAAAGTTTTTATTATGATATTTTATCACTTAGAGCAGGCGCTAGCTAGAGAGTGATTTTTGTTCAGAAAAGCTTATACATTAATATTCCGAATGTTGCCAGAAACTCTATTGGTTCAATTTTTGTATATCCCTCCCCCCCAAAAACAGTCAAAAAGGCTCCTTTCTGAAAATTGTTTAATTGTAAAAAAAATAACTACCAGATTTGAATCAGACTGTAATGTATAAAGTAACTAGATCACACCTGCTTATACGGTGAATTTTTCAAAACTTTCTGATTGTTCATCTTGTGTCTGCCCAGCCGAATATGAGTAATATGAATATAAATAAAAATGCCATAAACATTCAAAATTGTGAATATTTAAGAAAAAGGAAAAATTAAGTATAATGGTATAAATCATAAATAGGTGCTTTGGAATTGCAATCGGGAAAAATCCGTATCCAGTGAACATCCTGCATTAAATACATGGGGTCTATTTTATGCGTTAGACTTATCAAACAAATATAAAATATATTCAAATAACGATTATATTTTGTCATAAATAATAACAAATATGCTCATATTTTCTTACCTTTTCATTTTCATTCCTACAGTACTTAACAAAAACATCTACAGGAACTTAGGGTTGAAAGTAGAGTATAAACGTTCCCGGAGAAATAACACAATTAGGGCCCCCATCCAAAAACTATCATCGGACCCCACCCAAAAACATCACTCAGGTATAGCAGGGACAGATAAGAACTTCAAAAGTTCTGTGCACACATCCGGATAATGTTGAGACTCAAGGACACCGACTCGTGGCCACATTAAAATTTTGGCCGTGGCAAGATTTCATGAAATGATACGTAATATTAAAATATTGACAGTTTACTTCTCAATATAATTAGAGCCGTAAAAGCGTCCTTTTTTCGATACAGGGCTTTGAAATTTCAATAAAAAAGGATACTATTGGGAATATTGCAAAACGGCTCTTTAGAAAAGTTGTTAATTTGCAAACAATTCTCTAACAATAAATAGGCGTTACAATATTTGGAATAAAATCAATAGCGCTATAAGATTTTTTTCGACACGGGATGATGTGCACACCCTTATTTCGACCGTAAGTTTTCGTAATCTATCCTCATATACATTAAATCATAATTTATTCTTAACTCATAGATACTGTTAATTTCCAATTTTTTGGCAATAAAGCCAAAAAATTTGTGTTGACAAGTGTATTTTAAGATCAGTGTCAATTTTGAAAAAATCTATCTTCGCTTGCTACAGTGAAAGAAATTATAGTTAAAAATAAACAAGCAGATATTATTTCTGTGAAACTAGTGCACGAAAAAAATCATGATCTTAGGTAGATAAGGCCCTCAAAAGAGAGATGTGGCAATTAGGTACAAAATAATTTATTTCAAGCCACATTGCAAGAATTTGATGAAAATTAAAAAAAAAAAAGTCTTTAAAATGTCATCAAATGTTTGAAATCATTTGAAAAAATAAGAGAAGAAAAAATAAATTAGCGATGTAAAAAAAATGGGAAAGCCACATTTTTGAAAAACATTTCTGTGATGACATCAAATTTATTAAATAAGATTAAAGAAGGATTAAAAAACTGCAATTAAAATAATTAATTTATTTGATAGCAACGGTTAAGCAGTACAGGCAGAAGTTTCAAACTTATAATACTCTATTTTTATTTTTAAGAAATAAAAAAATGAGAGATTTGTAACTATACGTTTTAAAACTTTAAACGGCACTTTAAATAACGTAATAATAATATCATTATAATTTTGTATGTTTTCGTGGTAGTAAATATATTCTATGGTAGAAAATACTTGTTACCTGGAATAAAATTATATTTACACAAAACTGATTACATGTATCAACGTACGTAAATTATTTTTTTAGGTACTGAATGTACCTTTAATCTAAAATAATATAGAACATGATTGACGAAAATAGATTTTGGTACGTAATCATCTGATTAAGCTTTTGTGACCGAAAAATACTCAAAAAGGATACATCACTCGATCAAGCAATCATATTTTTTGAGAAAATATCAACTCTTAAAAACAGATTTCTCAAGCGATCACGCCGAATTGGTTAATTAAAGGTAGATAATTGGGGTTTTGGTGCAGGATGTAAGAAATATATTACTTAGAGCTGTTAAAACCGTTTGTCCTTATTAATGTCTCAAACCCCCCTAACAGACTCGACTATTATGTCAGAATGTATAAACAAATTGATATGTTAAAAAAATGTCATGCAAATTCATTGGTCGTTATACCCGATATGTCAACTAATTATCAAAATGAATATTGGTCACCATAGCCAATATGTCGTAACATCCGATGTTGTTATAGCCGATACATAGAAGTTAGTGTTTATTAACCCCCGAACTAAAAAAAAAGGGGTGTTATAAGTTTGACCGCTATATGTGTGTGTCTGTGTGTGGCATCGTAGCGATTAAACGGATGAACCGATTTTAATTTTTTTGGTTTCGTTTGAAAGGTAATTTAACGGCGAGTGTTCTTAGCTATTCAAGTACCAGTTTGGGGATCTGTACCCGAAAAATTTGTCGGGTTTTTTCTAAATTTTGTAAATTTCACTTGTATAGAAAATCGGGGTTGGAATTCCTTTCATTTTCGTTATTATATAAGGTTCAACGTTATAACACATTTTGTTACTAAATGCTTGAATGTTATTGTAAAGATGGATCTCTTTGATTTTAAACAATAACAACCTCATATATACAGAAGATAATGAACGAATTCGTCTTAATAATGATATTATTAATATTATTATGATAATTTAGTTAATTTGAACTATATTTATCTAACAAACATATACGTGTTACTTACAAAAATTGTGTGCGGATTTATCTAATACTCATACAAGGTTGTTCAATAAGATGTCACCACGTAAATGAGAATATATATGGTCTAAGAAGATACTACCTACCACTTAAATGGAGGAGATTCTAATATTAGAACGTAAAAAAATCGCCTAAAACTTGTATTGTGCTAAAAAGTAGAAAATAATTTATTCTAGAAGTTACTCATACACGACTTTTTGTAAAAGCTTGTGACGATTGATCAAAAATTCGTTTTTCAAAATATCAGAAATTTTGAAATTTTTTTTTTTGAATTTACAAAGGTTTACAAAAGTACAAAGGTTGCGTTTAATCACACGTAATAATTACATCGGCTAATTGCTTCCTTTTCACTAAAACTATAAATAGTTGAGGAAATTCGAGATCGGAATATAAAAGTACAACTTCGATTTTAACATGCAGTACAGTCCAGTCAGAATTTGTGGCCTTCAACTTTACGTGCTTAAAAGAACAATCTGGATATTGTATTTTGTAACTATTTTAATCGTTATTTTGTCCTTTGACATTTTTTCCTTAACCTCGCTTTTTTATAGACACAAGCGTTTAAGAAAAAAATCGTTATTTTGGTGAAAATTTGATGTTGACATAATTAGCGATTAAAACCACTTAAATATTATGTTTGGACATTTCTTAACAATTTTTGTGACTTTTTGCCGGACCTCGCCCTTTTCGAAATATCAGCGTTAAAAAAAGGCTAAGCTTTTTAGGCTAAAATTTATAAACAAATTGGATCAAATATTTGATTCGAAAACCAACTGATTTTATATTTTTGACTAATCTCAACATTTCTTAAGAGGACTAAGAACTTAAGAATTAAGAAAGTAAATAATCGATTTTTTAACATTTTCATCGAAATTCATTTTATCACATTTTTTTTTAGAGCCTGTATCTCGAAACGGTGTTGTAAAGTAAAAATTACCAAACACAAAAATGCGTCACTTCATTAATCTATCATTATGCAATAGTTCTAAGATATCTTAATAGTATACAAGGCGTCCCGTGACACAAATACAAAAAATTTTAATTAATAAAACATTAAACTATACTTAATTCAGCAAAGCCGTTACTTTTTTTGGTTACTAAACTCCTTAACTATTTGGTTTTGAACAAAAATATATACGGCATTTTTGACGTAAAATTTTCTATGGAATACGCTCTAAAGTTATGTTCATCAAATAATGGGACACCCTGTTTATTAATGTATATGTATTATATATAATACGATATTAATATTCTTTTAGCAAAGTAGATATATATTCGATTAAAGTAATCGTAATTACAAACCCTTTCATATATCGTTTTAGTTTATATGAATTCAAAGGAAGACTTTTAAGGACGATCAAAAACCGTAGTTTCAGAAAGTTTGGGTTACTAATATTCTTCATAAGGTTAGTGCAAGGCTTTACAGAAAAAGCCAATATATTCGCTAGAAAAAATTACTTTTATTTTTGTTTTTTTCTAAAATGGAATGATTTTGTTATTATAAATATATATAAATCCTTATATATTATAAATGTGACAGTAAGGATGTTTGTTTGTTTGTTTGTTACGCTTTCACACCAAAACTAGCAAATGGTTTTTAATGAAACTGTATATAGCTCATACATCAGAATAACACATGAGCTATAAATTATAAAGATATAGATATTAAAAAAAAAATTAATTTAATCTGACATTTACTATTTTGAATTTTTACAGAAATGTTAATTTATGGTTCAAAATAATCACAGATGGAGCAGAATGAATCCTTCTGAACCATAAATTAAAGATATCTATAAAAATTTAAAACAGTAAATGTCAAACAATTCATGGCAGCTCTGATATACTCAATGAATTATGACTATTTTCCAATTTAAAAAATTGAAAACTGTGCATATCTTTTAGTTGCGGAAAATAATCGCTTTATGTGTTATGAAAGGAGAATCAATGAAATCAAGAGAGGTAGAGGCTATAAAACGGTGGTTTTCACTTTTTGACCCAGTGCAGCGGGCGGGAATCAGCTAGTTATAAATATTATTATAAATTTCAATAAAAGCTATATACGAGTTGAAAAAGTTCTAAAAAAGAAATTAATTAAAATTGATTGCTTTTGTTTTCGTTTATTAATTTCATTTTATAAATTTTCAAATGTTTTTCCTTTTATATTATATGTTTTATATTTTGAACAATTATTTTTGCATCAAATGAGTTTTAAAAGGTACCTGTTCAAATTTATAGGTAAGCTATATAAAATATACGTATATATTTTAAAGTATACACTTTTGGTAAAAAATCTGAAGTATGCCTACCTAGGTATTTTATATCCGATTATTATTAAAAATATCTTTATATACATCGTTTTTATATTCGCAAACTTTGATCTAAATATTTCTACGTATCTACCTATTTGTTTGTTAGCGAATTTCCGAAGGAAATGGTGCTTTTGTACTCATGATGGAATTTTCAAAAAATTTCTTCAAATGTTCATCGATTCTAAACTCTCTAGCGGTCGCAATTTAAGTCCGATTTCAATAAAATTTAGTTAATGAAAAAGTTTCAACAGAAAAACAAGGGAAGGGGGGTGCGCAAAGTACCAAAGTTTGAATTTTTCCAAAATAAAAACTTTTTTGTATTTATTGATCAATTTTAGGCAAAAAAATATTCTTGTGACTTTTTCTCTAGTATAGCTTAGTTTTCGAAATATAAATTCTTGAAAAATTAAAAATATAATTTTCGATTTTAAGAAAAATGTATTATTTTTTTCCCACCACTGAGCGAATTCGCTTAGCTAACGCAGCTCTTGAGTTACGAATTTTTGATATTGCAAGAAATGAAAAGATAATTTCATTTCCATATTCCGTAAAGATGTACAGTGGGGGATGTAGCAAGAGTAGGAAATGCTTCAGGCCACGCACAAGGGCCTTCCTAGTGGGGGCCTCAGGTAGCTTTAGGATGACAAAAAAAAAAAAAGAAAAAACACACACTCGTTGAAAGAATTTTCTACAAGCCACCTTCTTCCTTAATCCGGAATTAATCATATATTTATAATTAGCGGTAAAAACTTGATTAAAATTATTTCAAGTGTTTTTACGCGATGCAATAACAAATAAAAAGTTTTACCACCACATTCAAAAACTATCGAAAGAACTATCGTATATTTAAAGGCTCAAAATTTATAGACATACAGTAAGTGTAGAACAAAACCATTAAATTCACTTTTTGTAATAAAAATATCTCAATTCAATCGAACATATAATATAGGGTGTTTTAAATTAACACGGCACTATTTAAAGAGTGTGATCTCTAGCTCAAAGCTAAGGTAGTACGGGCGCCAAGGCAAGTTTAGATTTGTGGTTGAAATTATTTGTAACTTATTTTCAACTTTGATGATGAATTTTGTTATAACTTCATGAATGTAGACGAAAAATTAGAATAATATTTTCCGATATTTACCTTGGTTTTTGAAATATCGAATGCTAAATAATGAAACAAAATTTTCAATTTCAAGTATTTTTGAAAATTACTCCAGATATCGATTTTATTCTAACTTTCGTCTTATATTATCAGGTTATAACATAATTCAGTGTTCCCACTATCGTGCTCATACATACACCCTAAATAGTAGAAAAATCTACCATCCATCTACTGTTTTCTCCCATAAAAGCAATGTTAAGTATGCCTACTTTCGAAGTCATTTATTTATTTATATAATCGGACAAAAAAAAAATTGCCCTTGCAATCGTACTTCTTTAACAATACAATTATCGAAATATTTCGAATGAAGCACAAAGCACGACCAAACTATACTCCTTGGTACTTAGCACTAGGACGATTGTTGATAGTTCCGACTTCCACGAACGGAATAATAAAATCATTTAAGTTATCTTCGAAGAGCCATACTGTCTCTTTATTCTATATTCTTTATTACCTTATTCTTTATTTATGTTTGTTCTGTAAGAGTGAAAAAGTTTATGGTATCTCTCATGATTATAGAATATTACTCACATTATTCACTTACACGAAGTGTCACTAAAACTGGTTTATAAGTAATTGACAGTTTTCTAATCACTTGCCAAACAATGTATTCAATCATATGTGTGAAAACTACATGATTTCATAACATTTGATCTAGGTAGCAAATTGTTTTCAGGCATACGTTTATATGTGCCGCGCAATTTTTAATCAACCTGTATACCTAGAAAATAGAAAATATATATCTTAGAGGTAGATACATAAATACACTTACGAAGACAAATGTATACAGACCTAAATAATTATTACCGATAAAGGTAGAACATGTTGCTGTTTAAAATAAGCAGTAGGTAGTTTTGTTTTGATCGTATAAAGTAAATTCTTAATTCCAGTATATCTATTTGAGGAAAGAATTTTTATGGTTTTCTACGTTTTTCTATACTATTATAGGTTTTTAAATTTGTTAACAAGTTGGGAAGCGTGTAAGTTGGAAAGCATGTATGCACCTTTTGTTTCTATTTATCTTAGCTATATCATTTAATATTCTTTTCTTTTTTTGAAGCTATACTCAGCGAATCAAAGACAATGGATTAATTTCTGGTTAAACTATTAATTAAAATTCGTATTTTATGTTTTTTATACAATTTGCATAAAAATCCAGCTCCTAAAATGTATTTATGTGCACCCATTCCTACGTGTATATGATTATATGTACCCTTAGTCGAATTTATTAAATACAGGAATGTACAAAAAGTTTAAAAAAATGTTGAACATATAAATACACAAAATGAGTTGGTCAAAAAATTTGCAGTTCCCTGTTTGTTAAGGCCGTATTTGAAATAAGGATTCATGAAGTTTGTGGAATATGTCGAGTTCAATAACAATTGTGTGTTGGACGTCGTTTCCGGTAATTGCAACTATTAATAAAAATGTTTTTGCTTATTTTGGCCCTTAAAGTGAATAATAAATCATTTTTTTGGTAACGTATGGATTGTGTTACCTCATGGAATGTGTTTAGGTGTCAAATATCATTAGCAATTCATGTGTTAGTGGTGCAAATGCTTCTATTTGTTAATAAACAATAAAAAGTTAATTCAATGAAACGGTTAATTTTAAACTTGACTTACAAAATTAATACATAGGCAGCTTGCTTTACGTATAAGCTATACATTTGACAAACATTTAACATATACGCCATACAAGTTGCCTAATTACTAATTTTTTAGGTGAACTTTAACATTGATCGTTCCATTGAATTAACAATTTATTGTTTATTTACAGATAGAAACAAGTGCTATATTTGACACCTAAGAAACACCAGAGGCAAAGAGGATAGGATAGAGGACAAGCAGCCCATATGAGCTAATGTAAAATCGTAGTTTACGAGTTTCAGTGCCTCTAAGTAAGGCTTTTAAACTTTATAGATAATAGTCGCCCCCCAAAGTAGTCAAACTTAATAGTCATACCCGCAAAGGCCGACAAACTTAATAGTTGATCGCCACAGACTCCAGATGTCACTTAAAATTATATTCCTGCTTCTTCTCTATCCTATACTCTTTGACCAGAGGTTTTAGCAAAATGCCAGCGGTTTCATTGATTTCCTTTATTAGACGATTTTTGTAACATCTTTCACTGTACTAAGTACTCTAACTGCCGAAACTGTTTTATTTTTTAATATTACTTAACAATAAATTTACCCTCTCTTTTAAAAACCATCACACTGTGCTTGGTTTTTTCATTGTCATCACTTTACCGTATAATTTCAACTTTGCGTTACTTTTAGGACATCCTTTATATAGAAAGGTATATGTATACAATATACACATACATATTATGTACCTATTTCTAATACCTTCATTTATTTTGGAGATAGCAACAGGCTGTTATGTTTTGTTGTTCGTTTTCGTATTCGATTTATATATAGATATTGTGAGATACAATGAAGCACTTTATTTTCAGTCTATGATGAAATGATGAAAATCTTTAACAACCCAAACTTCCCATAACATATATATAGGGAGTTCAAAAACATAGATGTTGTGATTTATTTAATGTTACACATTAATAAGATCAAGAAAAATTTGTGAAAAATATTTTTTGAAAAACATAGTTGGGGTAGATAGGAGATTAATTAATCTATCTATACAGTTCTACTTATCCTGTTCCAAGTAAAGGAAGTATTTTATTCGCAAATAAATTAGAAATTTAAAAGAAAATACCAATTCTAAACATTGCTGCATGTAATTAACTAGCTTAAAACGCCGTCTGTCTAACCATCGAACGTCTGTAAAAATGTCCATGTTTGAAGTTACCGTTTTCATCTTTTCGATTTGACAAAATCGTCAGTAAAATTGCATTCTATTTCCAGATGTTGGTATATTTCCATTTTGTGATGAAATATCATTTATGCCATCTAAATAATATTTTTCTTGTAAACATTGATTTTTTCTAAATCTCCTGGCTTTGATGGCTCGAAAACGAACACAGGGTTTCCTTAGACTTAACCTTATTTTTCGCTAAATCTTAATCTCATATTCTAATACAATTTTGGAAGTACTACCTTAAACCTTTTTAATCATCTGCAAACAGGAGAATTTTCTTCCAATAGTTCCTGGAAAATAAATGATGTTTTTCAAGGGCCTAAACATTGAGGATAATATTCAAAAAAAAAGAAGAAAATTTAATAAAAACCAAATATTTTTCTATTCTTCACTCAAAAAATCAGATTACACATCACCGAACACCTTGAAAAAAAATTGCGGTCGTGGGACCCTCGTTAGGAACGAAGTTTCTTATGCAGTTGTACAGAAACAAATGTAAACGTTAAATAAATACTTATAGGTAATCTGTTCAATCTTTAGTGTCAAGTAGGAAGGGTTCCAAGACTAACATAATTATAGTACCTACAAGAATTTTTCCTTTTTTGTAGTATTTACATCCAAAACTAATTATGCATATGTAATTCGTGTACTATTATAAATAAAAATAATACAAAGTAGAATAAAATTTCGTGGTTACCATGGATATGGCACACGCACCATGACGTTAAGGAACTTCGTTCCAAAAATCAAATTGAAGAAAAAAGTATTTATTTTAATTATCTTTTCATTTGAATATTGTACTCAATGAATAATCATCAACTTTAAGCCTGTCATGCAATTAAAGAAATTTAGAATCCTAGGAAAAAATTTCCCTGGATATGATAATTTTCATCGAGAAAAAAGTGACTAGTCTCAGCCTTAACAACGATCCCTTAAGATTTCAATCGATCGGAAAGGACTATCAAATATTACACCTAGCCCTAACCTATTAGTAGTAGTTTATCCGCATATATAATATATATGTATCGACCTTAAAAATTAAATTCGTGTAGCACTTCATATATTTATAGCCTCAGCTTGTAATAAAGACATGGATAGAGAAGAGTCATCAGTCATGGTTATATTCAAACCGTGTGCACTATGAAATAAACCCCAACATACATTGTCTGTATCCTGTGAACATTGTCAACATGCGTCCAAAAATATCTAATTCTATAAAGGTATCTTAAAACCTATGTTCAAAATGTTTATATACAAAATACAGTAGAGAAAGGTGTAGTGCCTAGAATCAAAATTGACATTTAGTAAGTGTTTTTTAAAACTATGCATTTGTTTATCACTATGGAAATGTACCTAGATTTTCTCACCCTTATGTACCTAGAATCACTTCCTCCGGCTGTACCCACGACTAATGATGAAAATTATTCTCATTTGACACTGGGTTGACAGTTTTACCACGTTCTGTTTTAATCTGTAACCAGTATAGCTTTTCTATAAAGGAACGACTTCGTAGTATACTGAATAAACGTCGTACCTCACAGTGTCGCAGTGTAAATCGAAACGCACCCTTAATATGCGATGAAGAAACCACTTTAACGCAACTCTGAGTATTGAGTTGCAGTGTAAATTACAGAGCACCTATTTTTTTACTTTAGTACCCAATTAGCACATGAAAAGTACCTCATTTTGGCATTTTCTAAATGTGATTTCCGTACTTTGCGTAACAGAGCTAAGCTCTCTTCATCCCTACAGGGTAAGATTTTTCGCCGATATCACCATATAAGTATAGGCTGATTTTGATTTGATGTGAAAATTTAAGCATAAATGATTTTACCATTAAATGTATCAAAACATGAGCAACAGTGACGGTGCATGAGCTGATAACACTGTAATATAACTAATGCTGCTAATGGCACTCCAGCAATATTTATTGAATTGATATTAATGTAAGTGGTGCCAAAGTTTTTGTTACGTACAGCATTGTAAATAACGCCATGTATTTCTTACCGTGTAGTAGGTCAGTTGGTTAAAAAGTAAAAATTCCGTAAGCGTTATGCCTAGGGTAGGGATTTCAACAAGTATAATGCATGGTATATGCATGGAAGAAAGTGTAATCGGCTTCTCAATATGATACTTGAGGAGCTGATAAATGAAATTATCAGTGGAAAAGGTAGTAAAACACATATATGGTATCGCCATAGGCTTAATGCTCTAAGTGTTTCTCGTGTGTTTCACTAGGGAGCATCATCATTAAATATATATGATTGAAACATTGAAGGTCTTACACCTTTCTCTAACTGACTCGTTTTCCCCTTATACTTTGCTTACCTATATTTGATAACCTTTAGCAAACAAAAAATAATTATATAGTATATATACCAACAAAACGCTATGGCTGTTAAGGATGTACGAGCACCAAAGCAATTTTGGAAAAAAGGCTTCAGTTTTTTTTATATGAAGTTGGACTAAGTCTAAATCAATTCTGAAAATTTTAGGAGGGGTTGCCCGATTACTTAAATAAATAAATGACAAAAGTAGGCATATTCAACATTGGTCTTATGGAAAAACGGCAGATGGATGATATGTTTTCATAGATTTCAGGAACTAGTCGGTGAAAATTAAAAAAAAAAACTATTTAAATTAAAGTTATAAAACCTTAATAAATTATATACAATATATTTTTCAATTTTGTTGGTAAATGTAAGAACTTGACAATATAAAACGCAAAGTAAGAACATAATTTTTCGATATCTGGAGTAATTTCAAAATATTGAAAATTAAAAATTTTATTTTATTTAGCTTTCGATCTTCGAAAACCAAGGCAGATATCAAAAAATTTTATTCATATTTTTCGTCTACATTCATGAAGGTAGAACAAAATCTATTATCAAAGAAAATAAGTTACAAATAATTTCAATCACTAGTCTAAACTTGCCTTGGCGCTCGTAGTACCTTAAATTCAACGAACATAACTTATTTTAAACTTCCTCCTCAAAATAATTATAAAAAGACTAACTGATGAATAACCAATGATTCATATTGAAAATTATCAGTATATTTAAACACATTACCACCTTGACAACCAGTCTTCATTCTATCTGCATTTTGATAAAATAATCTCATTTCAATACAAATCCTATTCATAGTAATATCTGCCGAAAAACTACGCATGATTCATTACTCTTGGTACTACATCTTACCAGACACACAGTTAAAGAGAAAGCTCTCCATTTAAGGATGAGGCAGGAAGATGGCACACAGGATAGATCTGACTGAATGATGCCTTACTGTGTTTTGTTTATATATATATATTTTGTAGTCAAATCTGTAGGGATAAAACTTACAGAAATAATATATTTTAGGTTTCACAGGAGGTCTATACATACCATTTACCATCATAGACGTCAAAGAAAATGTTATTCCCATTTTTATATTACCGGTCATTGCGTTTGTTGGAGCTTAAAAATTTAATCAATGTTTTAATGCATGCATATATTTTTTTTAATGAAGCATTAGTTATTATTAAGGCTACGATATGTACAATGAATAAGCCTTGGTTGTATTGTTCAAGTAAAAAGCCTTACATAACGTGCATAACGAACGAATGATTCTAACTAAAATCATTTTAAACTTTTAAAATTTTCCATTGCTGGGGCTATGCCTTGCAGGGATTTACTTAGGTTAGGGTTATATTGTGATACAATATATGTGTTTTACCAACTTTTTCGTTGATAATTTCATTTATCAGCAACTCAATTATTTTGAGAGGCTGAGAGAACCTCCTTCTTGCATATACCATGCAAGAAGGTTCGTTCGCGATATGTCTAGCAACCCTAGGCATATCGCGAACGGAATTGGCGATATATTCTATATTCATTCATAATAGAAAATGACATTGTAAATACATCAGATGCGGTACGATATGCATCAAATGCGGTACGATAATTTGCTACCTCCCAAGTAAAGGGAGGGGAATTGGGTAAGCGTGTAGAGGTGATCTCATTCGAAAGAATAACATCATAATTTTTTTTTCTTTTTGGAAATGAATAACGTCATACATTGGAGGCAAGTAAAGCTCCCGTTTGCCGTAAAGACACAATAATCTCCATTCAACACTTCTTCGCATTCATACAATGCTGGTATAGTATATACATATAGTATATCTTTGTTAGCATAAGCAATATTACAGTATTGAATAAGGCTATTCACCAGAAGTATGGACTAGACGCCTATTCTGCATTGACTCGTTCGTCATAACTATCGCTAATGTTATACGATTCCCTAAATGCAGTATACGGTATTCACACCGATACTGACATAGTGATATCCACAAAAGTTTCTTACCATGTATCTCTTGTTCTTTGCTGAAAATTGACAACTTTTAGCCTATTAATTCTACTCGTACACCTCTTGTTTAGTTTCACATAGAAGCAGTAAAGGAGACGCAATAAATCACGCGAAAACGTAGAAAATTGGAAATGTTACCGTTCCATGAAAACACTTCTTCATTATCATCTCAACTTTATCCCTAAGTCAACTGTAACGACAGTTTAGAGAGAATATTGATGGCCTCCGTATTTCTATGAGGATATTTGGAAGCCATTGTGTAAATCATGGACCTTCAATCAACTTAAGAATATTATTTGACAAGCTTCAATCGATATTCCGGTTGCTAAGCTGTTAAGCAGAATCAAAGTGCATTTGAAAAAAATTCTATGAAAATCAACAAATCAGTACAAGTCCAATATTGTATTCCATTGAGCAGAAGAAATTCGCTTTAAAGTGGTAAACGAAACATAAACCAAGTTATATAAATGCATTTAATGAAATTGATTTTTGTTGTTACAAAAAAATTAAAACATTTTATTTTCTTTTCTATGAAAATATTTGAGTTAAATAAAAATAAATAAATAAACAACTTGTTAAACAAGTATTTGTATAATATAAAAAAATTAATGTTGGGTTGTGAATTAATATTATCATTTCATCATTCACGAATAAATTGACGTTGTTTAAATAAATCGTAGTACCTACTAACGTCAATATCATAGGTTTTTCATCTTACTGCTTATTAAAAGATGAAAAACCTCAAACGTATACCTAACATTTTCATAGTTATCTCTATATATTATAAATGTGAAAGTAAGGATGTTTGTTTGTTTGTTTGTTTGTTACGCTTTCACGCAAAGACTACCGAATGAATTTGAATGAAACTGTACAACAATATAGCTCATATATCAAAATAACACATAAGCTATAATTTATAAAGATATATTTAAAAAAAATTATAACAATTAAATTTAATCAAACAATATACTGCTCCATCTAAGATCACCATTTTGAACCATAAATTAAAGATTTCTGTAAAAATTTTAAATAGTAAATGTCAAACAATTCATGGCCTTCTTTTCTGATATACTCAATGAATAATGACTATTTTATACTTAAAAAAATTAAACTGTGCGTATATTTTAGCTGTGTAAAACAATCCTTCGAGTGTTATGGAAGGGGGATAAGTGAGATTATGAAAGATGGAGAATATAAAGCGATTGTTTTTATTTTGTAGCCCAGTAAAGCGGGCGGGCTTCAAGCTAGTTTATAATAAATCATTATAATCCTAAGCAAACACTACAGGATGTGAATGAAATAAATTCAAAGATAAAACAAATAAAAACAAACAATTGACTGAGTTAACTATTGAAATATCCTGTGTAGAAAACAACACAAGTATAGCGGGCTTTCGGCCTCTATTTGTTGGAGCAGTGCTAGATATTGTATATCTATCTTCTTCCACAGAAACAGGCAAATGTCCAATTTTTGAACCAAATAATAAGCTATCCGAGTTTTTTTTGGGTTATTTTACGTCAAAAAGGCTCCTTATGTTTTTTCCCTAAAGTTCACCGTTTTTGAGGTATAAACAGTTTAATGTATGGAAAAACTTCAGAAAGGTTATTTTCAAAGCTAAAAATTAATGTAAATAAATTTGTGTATTTAAAATATGTATTTCAAATACAGTGGAATCGTCATTCGTATGAATCAGTTAATGGTAAGTAGTCTCCGGGTCGTTGGTGATTTCCAGGTATAAAATAAAATTTTAATTTTCTTCCTTGAGTTGAACGATTTTCGGGTACAGTTATGTTCCAAATAAGTATACTCTAAATGCTAGGGCCGAGTTTTCGTTCTCTTTATTGAAATAAGTTTGTAATAAGTATCTAATTAATTCGAATGGTAAAATAATTTTTACGCGCTTGAACTAAGAGAACTACCGACTTGACAGAAAAAAAGATTTTCGGATAATTTTTATAATCTACAAATTTTACTTTCTTGGGAAACGTAGGTTTTGATTCCATTGTAAGTACTAATAATCACAAATGAAATTTGTGCTTTTCCAACAAATAGAACATATTTTCTTGTAACATAGCTAAGAACACGCACGTCACCAATGTCAGTATAATGCCACAGCCAGACACACAGATACACAGTTACCCACATACACAGTTAGGTTAGGTTAGGTTAGGTTATACTGGATGTCTACGAAGGACACACTTAGGCTATAGAGCCCATTGTGATACCATATATGTGTTTTACCTCCTTTCCGCTGATAATTTTATTTATCAGCTCCTCAATATCAGAGGCTGAGTGCACCTCTTTCATGCATATACCATGCACTACAGCAGTCCGTCACAACTAATAATTAAATTACTTTTGTTGCGACGGTGGAAATCGAACCCGCTACCCTAAGCATACCGCGGACGGAATTGGTTACGCCTTAACCAACAGTTCCCACTAATAGGGCGACACGGTTCCCACTTTAAACGTATAATATCCCTCTATTTGAATCGGAGGTTAAATAATATACGTTGAAGCTCTGACAAACTCCTCTTTATTTGCCACACTTTGTTTAATAATAAAATATTGTTAATGATGAATAAACAAGGTACATACCAAGAGCAGAGAACAAGATGCATAAAGGTAGAAAAATGAATCTCTTGTTTGAATCTATTCACTATAAGATTTTTTTATTCAAATTAAATATGCAAATTTTATAAAATGTAAATTTCTTTCATTAAAAAAAAAGAAAGACTTGATGTGGTTTCATGATTGACGAAGTGTGTAAAATGAAAATAAAAATATTTAAAAAAAATTGTTTTAAACAGAAAATAATAAAAGCACATATACAAATTGACACCAATATTGTTTTTAGAACAGTAGCTTTATGTGGTAGCTTTATTCTACCTTATATCCTTATTATACCATGTATATGAAATATACATAGTATTCAAGTTTAGTCCCGAGTTTGTAACGCTTAAAAATATTGATACTACGAATAAAATTTTGGTTTAGGTGTTCATAGAATCACCTAATTGGTCCATTTCTGTATGTCTGTCTGTCTGTCGTCTGTCGTCTGTCGTCTGTCCGTCTGTCATCACAATTACTCAAAAACGAAAAGAGATATCAAGCTGAAATTTTTATAGCGTGCTTTAGACGTAAAAAGTGAGGTCGAGTTCGTAAATGAGCAACATAAGCCAATTGGGTCTTGGGTCCGTAGGACCCATCTTGAAAACCGTTAGAGATAGAACAAATGTTGTTTAAGTGTAAAAAATGTTTCTTATAAAAAAATAAACAACTTCTGTTTGAAACATTTTCTTGTAAACATCACTGTTTTCCCACGAGGGCGCTAATTAGGTGAAAAATTTGTAGTATGTATTAATATGGGAATATCAGTTATGTGTGTGGCGCTATTTAAGAGTGCTACCCGTGGCAACCCTCACGGGTAAATAGTGATGTTTACGAAAAAATGTTTCAAACAAAAGTTGTTTATTTTTTTATAAGGAAGATTTTTTCTGAGTTGTCCTGAGTACGCTGTAAAATTTTAGCTTGATATGTTTTTCATTTTAGCTTGATAGACAGACAGTCGCACAGACAGACAGACAACCGAAAATAGACTAATTAGGTGATTTTATAAAAACCTATACCAAAATTTTGTTCATTGCTTTAATATTTTTAAGCGTTACAAACTTGGGACTAAACTTGGTATAAAAATGCATGGTATAAAAATTTTGATTGTGTTTGAAGATTAACTATACTAGTGCCTGAAAAAGTATTCGCCTTATTTAATGATACCAGTGTAGCTTATAGTTTTAAGTTATTTCATTAAAAGTAACAGCCATTTAATGCCTCTGAAAAATAAAATATAGATAAACATTTATTTCAATAATTGTTGAACTGTGAAATTCAAAATATTGGAAAAACAATGTTTTTATTAGAAATTTTAGTAAGTATGTATACTAAAAAATATTTTTGGATGATATGTAGTACTTTATAAAAGGTTTATTGCAACCACATATTGATGCTACAAGTAACATATACAAATCCTGTTCAAATAAATTGGTAGGGAATTGTTTTCGCATGATTACCCAACAAACAAAAGGAGTAGATGGGGATAATAGCAAACATGTATTCTATGTCAATAATATGTAATATGTGTAATGTATACACTGTGTAACGAAAATAAATCATTTTCTTTATACATATGCCGAGAGTTCTTCTTTCGCGGAACATCGAAAACTTTTTTGTCTCACATCCTTAAAATTGCAATGAAAAATTTTTAAAGACATTCATTAAATAAAGAGTAGGTACTTTGTATTTTATAGGCTGATAAAGTTTTTAATACTCCTTACGGTGTTAAATTTTTATACCATGTATATATGAAATATACATAGTATATTAAGTTTAGTCCCAAGTTTGTAACGCTTAAAAATATTGATGCTAGGAAAAAAATTTTGGTATAAATGTTCATAAAACAACCTAATTAGTCCATTTTCGGTTGTCTGTCTGTCTGTCAACACGATAATTCAAAATCGAAAAATGACCGTTACGTATAAAGCAAAAGTTTAAATGTAAAAAAAGTTCCTTATAAAAAAAAAACAACTTTTGCGTGAAACATTTTTTCGTAAACATCACTGTTTACTCGTGAGAGAGCAAATTAGGCGCAATTTATATATCAGTTGTATGTATTTTATGGGAATATCAGTTTTATTTTTATTTTTATTTATTTATTTATTTTATATGCCCTATTGGGCTAATCAATCCATACATAAGTACATAAGCTCTGATAAAACAATAAAAAAGTATATTTACATCACAAAAAAGAAAACTTCAAATTCTTGAACCAATTAATTAATAAATACTACTATAAATATCTAAACAATGGATTTCGGAATTATATTAAACTAAATGAAATGAAACGTTGGGGAAAGAGTGTCAAGTTATTTTCCCCGTTTTATTAATCATAAATTATTTTCCCCGTTAATCTTGCTGCTTTGTTGTTCAGTATTTCTTTCAAAAAGTTGCCCACTTTCAAGACAGTTTCTTCATCTCTAACATTCAAAACACTTTCTAAGCACGATAACCCACCTCTCATCAAATCAAGTCTTTTACCCTCATTGACTCCTGGACAGTCAAAGATTAGATGGTAGCCAGATTCACCTCCTCCACATAGTGGACATATTCTTTGATTATTTAATTTATTTTTGTTTTCCCACATGTATCCCAGGAATATCAGTTATGTATGTGTGACATGTATGTTTGAGTAATGTGACAGTGTAATCAACACAGTCTATACATGGTATTTTAACAATTAAATCCGTCAATTGTTTGTTTTGATTTGTTATTAGTGCAATGAAACTAATTATCTAAAAGGAAAAAAATGATGCAAATTTTTCACAGTTGTTTATTAGGTTGTAATAGCTTCGTACCAAAAAGTCAACCCTTCACGGCCTAATCCCTTTTTGGGAGGTTGTTGGAGGTTTGAATCATTTTTTTACCAATTACAGATGAATTAGGCAATTTTCAAGTTGATTTAATTGTGCACATTTGGATTGTCTAGCTTCAAAATTTACCGAAATACGCCAATTTAAAAATGGATAATAATAATTTAAAAATTCAAGCTAATGAAATAATGATCATATGTAAATAGTTAGAGGCAGAACAAAAGTTTAAATCTAAGAGTTATTCTTTATATAAATTAATAACTTTCGTTTGAATCATTCTTTCGTAAACATCACTGCTTACCTATGAGGGTGCAACTTTGGAAAAAATTTTGGTGTCCATTTTCTCCAAAACTATATAACATAGAGAGTTGAAAATTTTCTGGTAACTTTGGTAGTGGCTTTGTGAAATATTCTCGAAGAACGAAAAAAAATTCTAGAAAATACTCTCGAAAACTTCGAAATTTTCGACTGCTGTCAGACATTCCCTACACCCTCTCCCTCCCCCCAAAACTCCCAAAAAAAGATTATATATGGTTTAATTGATATTAGTCGGGAAGGGAAGATGGGATATGTAATTATGTAACATTTATGCGGTAGTTAAGGAACTAATTTGGCAAGTACCAAAATCTTTTTACAATTTTTAATCATTTTATTTCTCCCTTCCTCTCTATCTCGAGAATGGCCGCTCTGCCATTCTGCCATATATGTCGTGGGAGAGAAAATTATCCATATCGACTCAGGGTCTTATTTACTACGCGGCAGAAAGATTCATTTCATTGTTCATGTTCATGGTTCATGGATTTTTTTACGTGCCATATCCTAGAATATCAATATTTATCATCAATATTTTGTCGTGGGAATATATTGTAAATGGGTTTTTTTTTCAGGAGTATTTTGCCGGGGAAATTTAGTCGGGGATAATTTGTGGGGGGATATTAATTTGGCGTTGCCATTATGAAATCATCTACGAATGAACTTAGCTATCTATAAATAGGTTATAACCATTCTGTATAAACACAACTTACTAGAATGATGCTCTCTATATACTTATTTTAGAATCCATTAATGGAATGATAGTACCTAGATACAAAATAGGAAATAATAGGGAATATACATATCATATATAGATATATATGTGTACATATACCTAGTGGGTACTTATTGATATAGGTAGATAGGTAGGTAGGTATAGTCAAACATTCATATGTAAGGACAAAGACTCTTTTAGTGGATGAGTAAGTGCCAGTATAATATTCATACGTCTAGCAATATTTTATAAAATTTATGTATACAGGATGTAAGGGAAATTCAATTAGCCAGAACATCCTAAGACAGGGCTTCTTAAACTTTTGTAATTCACGACCCCATTTACGATTGCGAGTTTCTTGACGACCCCATACAAATATAAAAGAAAAATAAATAAATATTTTTTGATGATTTATTTATAAGGTAACAATATACATATACATATGAAAATATATAAGTTTAGAATTCGTTTTGAAACATACAAAAATCTAAAATAAAAAATTGCACAAAAAATTATAAAATTGTATTTATTAGAGTTTCAAAAATAAAAATGGATTCTGACCGTCTTAATTCTCTCGAATATATTCAAGTAGTTGCGTGGTAAGTATTAAATTAAAGTATAAGTTAAAAATTTAATGAAATGGATGTGCCTGTTTTTTATTGCATAACAAATCAAATCTTGGTGGAATGTTTGAAACTGCTGGATGGATAGTTCTATCAAAAGAAAGTCGCACTGAGCAAAATAGAGTGTAGATATGAAGGCGCATACATACATATCTTTTTCGCAGTGTTACTTTGGTTTGATAGAACTCTTAAGACCTCTTCAACATTTTTTATCGCTGAACGATATTGGGATTAAATATGTGTTAAAGCTGTTTCTTCAGCAATAATACCTAAAAATTTTGTTGATAATTATTTCTCGAGATTATTTCGGCTTTTAGAGATTGACAAAAATAAATTTATATTTTTTATTAATTCCAATAACATTTCATAATTCATAGTAAATGTTATTCAAGTTATTATAATACTCTTAATAGAAATGCAGGTACAAACAATCTTTCCGAACTAGAAGATTTTATGATATATTTATCTACGATAATTGTTTTTTTATCTTTATAAAAATAATTTTACAAGTTAAAAAACATTTTCAGTTAAATTTTATTCTCTCGCGACCCCAGAATTTTGCTACGCGATCCCAAATGGGGTCGCGACCCATAGTTTAAGAAGCCCTGTCCTAAGATAATAAACTATTATAAAACTAAGAGGAAAGAACAACTGCTTTTTATAAGCTTTTATTTAACTTGCAATATTTGTATGTAGTATGTTTGATCGGATCAAATCTTGAAACTGAATTTCAAAGCAGTTATCCTTAAGCCATTGTGGTTAAGTTTTGTATACACATAGAATAATGCCTGATAATGCAGAAAATGGCATTCTAAAGCTAGTATGGCGGACAAAATGGTGAACTAGCTGGACCCATGATATGGTTATAAAAAAAGGTTTGCTGTGAAGAATAAGAATAACATATGCAAATCGGATAACAATGCATTTTTATTGGAAACAAGACAAGAAGATTTTCTATCGTTTCCACCACATTTGATAGACATAAAAATCATTATTTTTATGAAAAGTAATTTTGTGTTTTGTTATCTACATAATATCATGACTTATCATTAGAATAAAAGCCTAATTTTTGGAAAATAAAAGCCTAAAAATGTTGGCAACATTTTTGATAAAAAGGAATACACCGAATTCTTGACACATGCACACTTAAGAATTCTCTTATATTGGTAAAATTATTTCACTTTCATTCTGTATATACAAATACAGATACATTAATACATACCGCCTTTTGAGAGTTATATTGACTTATTATTTTGTGGTAATTTTCATATAGATTGCAGTATATTTTATTGATCAAATGTGCTCAAAGCACAAATATGTACAATAAATTCAAATTTGGCATATTTTGGAAACTTGTTATACAGTGTGTTTATTTCAAATGTACCGACCCTTAATAATGCTTGACCGGATCTTTCAAAAATGGTACAAAGGGAATTTCAGATTTCATTTCTATCCTTACGAAATTTCAATTGGCCACCCTCAACTTGCGATACATAAAAATTAAAATTCTGAAAGGGCATAAAATTCTGTATTCAAACACGATCAAAAAATTAAATCGATCGATTGATTCTTAAGGTTGACTAAACAGAACATAGAAGGGATAAAATCAATTATTATTAGCAGCACATGGCAGATTGGTTACTGTTGAATTTAATTATTGTCAAAAGGAATTATTTTTGTGACTGTAAGGACTGTGTTTTTTCCAAGATGTGATCTACGTATGCAATGGGGACCGTTTCGCACAATTCAATAAATAATTTCTTGTGACTGTAATTTGTTTTACTAATAATTGATATCATAATTACGAAAGTTCATAATTATGAATATCATGCATCTTCTGCTTACTCTATCCTAAGAATCATTTAGTAGCTGTGAACTTCTAAAACTAAAAAACTTTAGCTTTAAAATTATAATTTCCAATTATATGAATACCATTACCTTTAGAGGATATTACTATCTTCTGTACTTTTTATTAATTAATTGTGTTAACTTGTTTAAAAATTTTATTTCTAATCCGTTTGTTCTATAAATAAAGAATCCAATTTCTAAGTTTCAATTCAAGTTCTTATCCAGAAATCCTTTCAAGAGCTCCAGATTATTTGAAATAATCTATAATGATAATGAATATAATACATTTTTTAGTATTGTATTACCAATGTTGACTGTTATTGTCTATTCCTATCCGTATACTTATATATTTTAAATGTGGAATTAAGGTTGTTTGTTCGTTTGTTTGTTACGCTTTCACGCGAAAACTACTGAATGAGTTTGAATGAAATGAAACTTGAGAAAAATATAACTCATACATCAGAATAATACATAGTTATAATTTATAAAGCTAAATTAAAAAAATTATTTTAAAATTATATTTATTGTTTTGACCTTTCATAAAACAAGGTAAAAAAGATAAAATTTATGAACAACTGTTAAGAACCAAGATTATCAGACAGACTTCTTACATTTTAAAACAAAAAATTGCAAACTGATTAATTTGACACTGTAGGTGAGCACTAACGAAGAATTTTAAAAAATTTAGCTAACTTATGGTGGTGAAAAAGGGAATGAAAGTTAATGGGTACATTATAATTGATAGGCTCATTCAAAAAGTACGTACTTAATAAATTTGAAAAATTATTTTACGTAAGAAAGGTTTATTTTCACCGAATAACATGAGCAGTTTTCAACCAAAAAAATAGAGTTCCGCACGAAAAAAATAAAATTGACTTAATTGTGAACAAAGGTACATAATAATCTATGCATTTAAAATTGAAGTTGTCCAACGAAGCGGCTAGTTCACAGCTAGTACAGTATAAAACAACTACTTTTAACAAGCAATCGACTATAGATCCAACTTGGTATTCTACACAAAGATTGTAGTGGAATACTTTGTTGATAATTCTAAACAAAATATGATGTTACAAGTTTTATGGGCTAGTAATAAATGAAAAATGCATTTTTATTTTAATGAAATTGTATACAAAATTTTAATATGTTTTTGTGATTATGTTACTACAAAAAAAATATATGAGTTTTTAATTCTTTAGCCCCCGGCCCCGGCGGTATTCCAATGTATCATTTTTTAATACTTTTATTTTCCCATAATATGAAAATACAAATAAAATAATAAAAAATTTTTATTCTGCGCAAGCAAGCTCTCAAAAATCAGAAAAAAGCATTTAAATCCTGTAACAAATCACAATTAACCAATTATTATCCACTACTACAAAACAAAATACACACTCTAACTATTCTAACCGTGACAATTTCCAAAATTTGTCGATCACGTAATGGTATTTGTCTACTTCATATTATAATCTACAAATCTGAGAAGATTCGGCTCCAAAACAATAATTTTAGGGAAAGAGGTTGGTGGGAAGCCGGTGGGATCTAAATAGATCTGATAGTTAATAAAACACAAACTTCATAGCAGGTTTACACCGTAGCTTAGAGCGGAACTTTTCTCTAGTTGCAATACACGAGTTTTTCCAAAATTCGCCAGCCATAAAAGCTCCCCTAAACTTTGTTCTTTTGCCGTTTATTTTAAAGGCGCATAGTTTGAGTTTGCAGTTTACGGATAAAAAAGCAATAAAAAATATTAGTTTTGCATATTCCAGAAAGTTTTAATTCCTGGAAATTGAAGAAATATGGAAAATGATCTAATTTGATTTTTTGAAACAACTTTGTACATATCCCATTTATACATTGCACAACAATTGATTTTGACGATTACCAAAATAATTAACTGACCAATTAACTCAAAATACTTGAAACAATTAAAAGACAAGAAATAAAAGCTCAATTGACTTTAACAGATTGATAAAATAATAGGAATTGATTTGATAAATATACCTATATGATGTTTAGAGAAATGGATGCGAATGAAACTAAGGAATGATAATATTAAATTTTTTCAACAACAAAATTTATAAAACTGTACAGAAAATTATTTGTAATATTGGCTTTACTCGAATAGTAAAAGATAAAGGAACAAAAATTAATTTTTCTGAACTTTCAGTAAGTTTTATTTGTTGGCACAGAATATAAAAACTGGAGAAACTGAATCGGTTATATGAAACCATGAATCATAAACGTTAATAAAAGAAAAATTCAATGGCTTTAGGATTGATAAAACTATAAAAATTGAGCTTTTAAAGTTTGAATGACATATTAATAAGAAATATTAATTATCCTTTTTTGCTTGCCGTACTATATATTTAAAAAAAAAAATACTCTAACAACACAATATGAAAATACAAGTGAAAACAAACAATTGACTGAGTTAATTAATGAAACACTGTGTAAAGAAAGTGTTGAATATTTGTGCTTTTGCATTATTTTGAATAAATTTGTTTTGTTTTTCGAAAGTATTATCTAGAATTTTTGTCGTTTTTCGAGAATCTTTCACAAGATTACTATAGTTGAAACCACTTGCAAATTTTCAACTCCCTATCTTTTATAGTTTTTTAGAAAATGGACACAACAGTTTTGTCTTCCTTTGCACCTTCACTGGTAAACAAATATCTTTACGAAAATATCTTTCAAGCAAAAGTTGTTTATTTTTATAGAAAAATAAACAAAAGCATTTGCATTTAAACTTTTGTTCTATATCTAACGGCTTACAAAATGGGCTTTGCGGTCCAATTGACCTATGTTACTCATTTACGAACTCAAACTCACTTATGTCCTCTTATCTCTTTTGGAGTTATCGTGATCACGGGCTAGCAAACGGAAATTAACTAATTAGTTGATGATTTATGAACACCTATACAGAAATTTGGTTAGTATCATCAATAATTCTAAGCGTTACAAACTTGAGATTAAAATTAGTGTACTTTTATATATAAATACAGGGTTTAAAAATGGCAGGCAACTTGCACATGTTACAAGTTTTATATTGGAATTTTTCTAATTGTGTAGACAATCCTTATTACCAGAAAAAAATAGTAAAAATTTAAAAAAAGTTCTTATGCAACTGCAATTTGTGGACTGTGATATAATTTTTTAAGAGAGTTTTTTTGACACAGCGTCACTTTGTTGGTCTTCAAATTTGTGTGAGTAGAGCTCAAGAATCGCTCATGTGATTAGCAACAACCAAACTGTTGAATGAACTAGTTTGTCATTTATAGCACCTTTTTTGAATGCCCTAGTTATTTCATGAACCAATGATGTTTTTTATTTTAACATTTTATCCAGAGTAATTTTTCAATGAGAGAATCAATAATCAAGTTGAGGGAAATATTAAATTTCGAATATTGTTCACAAATCTATTTTATTTTCGGAATATATTTTTATCAAAAATACTGCATGCGATTTATGCCTCAGTGTTTGACCTCGCTATATGAAGTTTTATAAATTAATACGTATAGTATTATGAAATGATTTACTATAGAAATATTTATTAAAGTCAGTTATCTGTCAAAGTATTTAAACCGATTTATACTCTATATGCTTGAGTATAATAATTTTATGGTATAATTGTTTTCAGAGTTCTATTTTTATCCGTTAAAATTTTATTGTTTTAGAAAAGGTATTACGGCTTATAATAATAACAATTATTATAATAATTATTATTTTAAATTCAATAGTTATAATACCATATTTAATGGAATCTCAATAATAACACACTATATCACAACCTAATATGTATTAGGTATACTAACAGTGGCGTCATAGGCGTCCCTAGGATCAAATTATTCGGGGGGGGGGGGGCATCAATAGTAAAAAAATGGATAGTTAATTGAAAAAAAGTTTTAGTTAAATAAACACGTTATACATTTTAAGAATTTATTTATGGATACCAAACAAACAAAGAATAGCAACAATCCCCATTAGTGGCGTCGACACCCCTCGTCAGACACCCATTAGTGGCGTAACATGAATGGCGTATGAGAACCGGGATAACTAATAGACAAGTTGGATAAGATCCTTGATCTTAATTTTAAAGGAAGCTATATATATATAGTATATACAGAATTTTTTGAATAAAATGGTTCGACCCTATTCAATTTAATTAAAAATTAATTTTAAGTAATTTTCTTAAATGTTTTAAAGGATAATTTAGACAAATTGATGGCTTTTTACTTTACCGCGTTTTTAAAATTGCACATTTCTCTGCCCTCTGCTCTATACAAGTCCTTCATAAACAAAAAATGTTATTTGACTACGCCACTGAATTTGCACATTCAAATTGTATTTCATGAATGTGTTTAATACTTATTAAGACTTTGATAATATTATAATAGTTCTGTTATATGAGCATACGTTGATCTATTACAGTTATAACAATAACAATAATGAATAACTACATACTGTACAGTAAAACTTGTGTAAATAGAATGAAGCCAGAAGATTGCTTAAATGCAGTAAATTTATTCGTCGCATACCATGTATATGAAATATACCAAGGTATGCTAAGTTTAGTCCCAAGTTTATAACGCTTACAAATACTGATACGATGAATAAAATTTTGGCATAGGTGTTCATAAAATTATCTAATTAGTCCATTTCCGGTTGTTTGTCTGTTCGTCTATCATCACGATTACTCCAAAACGAAAGGAGATATCACGCTGAAATTTTTATAGCGTGCTTGTCAATTGGGTCTTGGGTCCGTAGGATCCATCTTGTAAACCGTTATAGATAGAACAAAATTTTAAGTAAATGTTCCTTATAAAAAAATTAACAACTTTTGTTTGAAACATTTTTTCGTAAACATCACTGTTTTCCAGTGAGAACGCAAATTATGGTCAAATTGTATAGTATGTATTATATGGGAATATCAGTTATATATGTGTGATGTGACAGAGTAATCAACACTGTCTATACATGGTATTTCAACAATTAACTTAGTCAATTCTTCAACAGAAAAGAATGGAACAAAATGATTCACTTGTCTATTTTTTCAAGCAAATACCGTGTGAGATGAAGAGACTTAAAATGTTGATTAAAAATATTATTCCTTGGCTCTTGAAATGAAAAGTTAAATTATAGTCTGTTTTAGATCATTATCAAAGTGTTGGCTTTTCAAATACGACAGATCTCGATTTTTTTCAATTCGTAATAGAAAATTGAATTTTATGTATATAATAATTTCATTTAAAAGGCATTTCTATTTCACCAAATACATATTAATCATATTATTGATAGATGTATAGCGTATAGAGAAAGATAGGAAAATGGAAAAATATTGAAATATCTTCATTTTCTTTGATTATTGTATTTTCAGCTACACTTTATTATAATATGGTTTAGAAATGAAATATTTGATTTATTTCTTATTAACCGAATAAAATTCAATTCAATAGGTTTTAGAGGAAAATGAATATCAATTTGACATTTTTATTTGAGTTCTGCATAAAGTTTATTTTCATTTCCTCAGTTCTTCATCTTCTCAAAGCGTCAAATAGGCTCACGCTCTGAGCCTATGGGAATTTTGGTCAGCATTACTTAAGACCGAAACGAAAATATTGTTTGATGCATTGTTCTATTTGAGAAAGCCACGACCGTATTTTTGGAGAGCAATTAATTCGCCACATATGACCCTTATCTATGTCACGGCAAATTCCTGGTACATCGATTGTTATATTTACCAAAAACCGCGTCTTTTTTAATTAAACTTATATCCACCGTACCAAAACTAAGTTGGACCTAGTTACCATGGATAGGCTTTTTTGGTAGCTGATTCTAGAACTTTTCATGCGTCAGATAAATTGTGAAGCAAATATTCCTGAATATTTTTTAATATTATCTACATTTGATGGCCAAGAGCAAGTTTTTTTTTACCATTTCAATTTTGTAATAAAATATGAATGTTAATTGAAATTATTTTAAAATGTAAAAATATGCTACGTTCCAACGTTGGTAACAATCAGTTAGTCAAGTAAAAATTAAATTTTATATCATCCATCAAAAGCCTTATTAAGAGTAAGGGAAAATTTAGTACCTAGAATTGAAATTTATATTTATGTGCTTTTTACGCCATGCATTAAAATATTTTAATGGAAATCTCTCTGTTTTTGGTATTGTTATTCCTCAACACTATTTATTTATTTTTTTGTTTAGAGAGAATTTAAAAATTAAGCAAGAAATTAATATTGATAAAAACATTTGAGCCATGGTACATGATTTGTGAACGTAAGCAAACATCATAATGTACCATGGTTCACACTGTAATGTACTTATAACCACCCTCACCGGCTGTATGTCCATGAAAGCGCTCTCTTTAACATGTAATCATTACAGTTCATTCAAGGGGGCAGTATCTTAACTCGTCAGCAGTCTCGCGTTTTGTACATGCGTTAAATATTCTCTAAATTGTAAATCATAACCTCTAGATAATTTTACATTAATTTATTTTTTTTAATGCACTAGCTAATTAAAATAACTTTGATTACGTGATTATTGAATGATGTTTGATAGTGAAAATATTAGAACATAGAAATAATCTAAATAAATAAATTCATTTTAACTAATTTCATCATATTTATATTATAAGTTTACTTTAATTTACTGTACTAGCTAACGATAGTACACGAACATGCCCGAAGATTGCTAAGGTCAATATTTTTTTGCTTACACTTTTTCTTTTAACTGTAGAAAGGTTGAAAAAATCTGAAAATTTGAAAACAATTGATGAATGATTTAAATCATTCATCAATCAGCAGAATGCTCATAACGCGAGTGCTGACGAGTTAAAATGGATATCATTGAATCACTGAAAACGACAACAGCTCCAACTGGTATTTTTATAGACTTGGGGTTACTGAAACTTTTTTGTTAATTATAATTTGCTTACCTATATTTAGAAACCCACAAAAAACAAAAGTTATTGTAAAATTTAATGTTTACTTGCTGTAATTTAAGGTATATCACATGACTTTACCTTCTCCAAATTTATCGTTTAAAATATATAACAACTTAATCATTTGGAATATTATTATAACAACTTAATCAAAAATAACCCAATGATTATTGTCAGTCAGAAGAAACAAAACATTTTGTTTCGCAAAAAAAAAAAATTATTAGTTATTAAGTTATTTTTAATTTATTCGAAAATAAAACATTTTTATCACCTGGTAGATTGAAGACCGCTTCTTCAGTCTACCAAGTGATAAAAAACCTCAATTAAATACAAAATTCTGTCTTGTATATAGCAATATCTGCCAAGAAACTACAGAATTCATGGTACATTTGATACTGGGTACTACATTTTACTCTCAAATTAATTAAATTAATACATTAATAATTGGAAGAACAGTCAGAGTTTGTTGTATAAGATCATTTTGAGTTGAACATATTGTTATATAAACATAAATACATCATTTCAAAATACAACATTTACTGTCAAAACAATTCACACCCTTTTCTAATATTGTTCAAAATTTGTTATATTTACTAAACTAAGAAATTGTTCTTTTAATGATAAGAGGACTATATACAGGGTATATGTTATTCAGTGGAGGGATTCATAAAATATCATGAAGTTAATGGCTTTGTATTTGTTCCAATATAAAAAAAGAGAAAATTTTTTCTGATTTTCATATTAGAAATAAGAAACTTTCATCTATACATAAGAGATTAACGTTGGAAACGCAGGGAAAGCTTTGAAATATTGTTTTAACATGATGTTGTTTTAACCAAAAATTCACACAACAACGATTCAAAAATGTAAAAATTTTGTGATAAGAGATATATTTGATAAGGAGATCTGAATAACATAAATTGTTTTAAAAGCGAATTGTGTACTACTTTTATTGCATCATAGAAAAAGGAAAATGGATAGAAATTGGTTGTTTTCATCCCGGAATCGTAACACTAATAATTATGTGAGTGTAAAGTGTTTTGAGAGGGAGAATTTAGTTAACGATATCAGAGGCCATGAGAGACTTGTTCAGTCTTATTTTTAACCAATTTTTAAATCAGTTCCAAAACTTTACCATCTTGGACGTGATCAGACAGAGAAACCTAAAAGTTTCCTATGAAATTATGATGTTGAAAAATTATTTACAAAAGTCAAGTCTATAGTGTCTCATTTTTAAACCGTAACCAGTTTCGTGCCCGGATTGATTCATGATACAACATAAATTAACTTTAGCTATAGTTGTGGGTTGTGTATTCATCAAGGAGGTATACTGAGCTTGCTAAAATAATTGAGTACCTGAAAGGATTCATCTTAAAAGTGGTTTCACAAAAGGATAAAGGTGGGCCCTATGGTCTAAGTGGCTCCCTCGCAGACAGCTAATATAACCTAATCTTACCATCATTTCAACAACAGGTAATTCATCCCATGACTCGTATCCTTTTTAATATTATTTCTCCAATACAATGGTCTTGATACAGGTTATACATTAAATTTAATAATATACACAAATCTTAAATAAATATGATTATATAATACATGTATATTAAATTACTGTACTTTAACATTATACCGTGGAGAATAGAAATATGACAAAAATATAGAGACAATATCCATATAAAATGTGTATACAAAATTTAATTATTTTGTTTATAGTCAAATAAACGGGTGATTTTTTAAAACTGTCTACTCTTATATTTCGAAATCGGATTGGAAAATCAAAATAACGAAAAAAATGTATCAGCTTGTTTTTAGAAGGAAAATATGAGTTTCCTATTAAGGAGATTCATTCATTCTCAAAATAGAGCTATATATTTTTTTTAACAGATTCTTGTTCATTACAGCAAAAAAAAAAATTTGTTTTGAAATTTTTTTTTCGTGTATGTCAACTTTTGGTACCTTTTCCAGGTATTTTCAGGCCAAAGAGTTTCTATAATCAAGAAAATTTTAAATCAGTAAATTCAATAAAATTATGTACGCATTCTTATTTAAAATTAAAATATCTTAAAAAGCATCTTACGCTTTTTTACGATAAATTTTATTATTAATCACTTTATTTATTTATTTTATTTTTTTTGTACTTTTGCATTTTTAATTCTTTTTAATTCTTTAATTTGCATCTTTACTTTTGATTATTATTTGCGCTTCCACCATCAAAGATTTTTTAGTTAATCTTCATTCTGATCAGAAATTTCAATTCAGTTCGATATTCTAAAATAGGTGAAAATCAATTTCAAAAATTCAGTTACATAGATATTTAGTTACATACGAAGTTAGTAAATGGTTGTTAAAAACAAGCCATTTTTGTTCTGAAAATTTTTTTCCTATACTATTCTTATATTTTTTCCTTAAAAAATCGGAAAATCAGGCATAAAAAATTGAAGTCTACCCGAAACAACTTTTTTCGTAGCAAGATAAGTCTGCAACAAATATGTAATTCAATAAAAGTTGACTTCTTTCCGAGCATGGAGACCTCTTCAAATAAAAAAAAAAATAAACACTGCATTTCCATTCTTCTTAAAAGCAACCGTGACATGTTTTCGCTATCTACGACTTTCCAATCCTTTTTCGAAATAAATCTGTACACAATATAACAATAATAATACATTTATTTGTGAAAAAATTGCTATCTTTCGCAATGCTCCGAAAAAGGATAAAATGGTTTTTTTCAAATAAATGAACGATTTTTGTTTTTGTTTTTTCTTTTATTAAAACTGGCTTTAGCAAATCTGCTATATAGCCATTAACCAAAAAAATACAAAATGAACGACTATACAGCGAATTCTAACTGAAATAGAAATAAATTTTTCGAATAAAAGGCTAACTTATTTTTCATCAAAAATTTGAAAATTTATACTAAAAATAATCGATTTATTATTGGTTACAAAATTATTGTGACTAATTCAATCTTGTAAACCGTTAGAGATAGAATAAAAGTTTAAATGTAAAAAATGTTCCTTTTAAAAAAATTAACAACTTTTGTTTCATACATTTTTTCGTAAACATCACTGTTTACCCGTGAGAACAAAATTATGCGCAAATTGTATAGTATGTATGTTATGGCTATATCAGTTATATATGTGTGACATGTATGTGTGTGTGACAGAGTTAACACTGTCTATACATATGGTATTTCAACAATTAACTCAGTCAATTGTTTGTTTTCACTTGTTTAAATGTAAAATAACAACAATTTTTTAATTTGAATAGGTAATGAAAATAAATTGATAATTTTTCCATCAAGAAGAGACTGTAATCTCGAAACAACTGTCGCAAACAAATAATATTTAGGAAAAATTCTAAAATAATTATTTTTGTGCTTTATTTGAGATTGTTTTAGAACATCTATCTCAATGTTAGTAAGACTTTCTACTAGTTTTCAAACAGGTTTTAATGCTTCTGGGAAACTTTAATACTTGGTCCTTTGGTATAGACTAACAGGAGTTGTTGAGATCTGTGCCACAGTTACTACATATATTACGCTTTGGACGCTACGATCAATAGTCATTGATGTGTCATCAAAGTGTGTTCCGTGCGAGCCTAGTGATTATTATTGAATCATTTTGGGTGACAAAGAAACCTGGAAATTTTGTTTCTCATGAGTCTTTTATTTGATAAAATTTGATGTTCCACAGATGTATCCACTTCGCGCCCCAGTATTTGAAAAGTTGAATTTGAATGCAATCTTCAGGTGTGGGTGTCGTAATATTATCTGGTACATCTTTAAGAGTAAAATTGGTTTTTATTTGCGTTTTGTAAAAAAAATTGGGATTCCCACTTAATTCTACTCTCTGTCCTTGTGGTGGATGTCGGATTGAAATCTTTCTGAACGTTTTTAAAACTATTAAACAAGTGTGCATTCCTTTTTCAAAACAAATTATTTTATTGAGTTATCCGATCGATTCTCGATTTGTGGGTCGGTGTCCCCATAGACCTTGGTACAGAACTGATAAAAAAACTTTCGCCCAAATAGTTTAGAACTATCTCAATTGAATCAACTATTTTTTAAATTATCCCATTCAAAGACTTTCGGAGTCTTGGAGTATTAATAAACACACACAAAAAAAAACAACAACTACTTGCAAAACAGAAATTTCGTTTTGCGTTTTATTTTTATTTTATGTTTCGAGTATTTTCCTGGAAATCATTAACTATTTATTTCCCTGTAATCATTAAAATGCTGGAGGTATTATTTTATATATTTATCGAATATACATACAATAACAAAAGTAAATTTCAAAATCTATTAATACGCACGCAGCATTAATAGGTGCCGGGCCTACGCCTAAAGCACTTGGTAACTTATTTACTACGTATATTTTAATATTTATTTTGTCTCTTTTTTTCCCCATTTTTTGTACTTTTTTTCTTTGATAACGAATTTTTATATTAATTCCTTTTAAAAAAATTCCATTGCCATGAAAATCTGAAGTCAAAATTAAAATTAATTTATTGAAAAGGGATTTAATTGGGATTATACATTTTCAATTTGAAATACCTATAATAGTCTTAGGATCGACCTTTGGATTTTTTATGAAATATAAAATGTTAACAAATATCCCTGCAATGGGTTGCCTAAAAAAATGTTGTCAAGACTACTTTGAGTGAAAATATCAAGAGTAAAATATTTTGAAATTTTTCACTGACTTGCTTATCTAACGAATATTGATCTACTCGAAAGTAAGAGCCATAAAGAATATGCAGCAGCTATGTTGACTGCCTCTTTTCGTTCACTATTACCGCATTTATAAAGGTCGTGAATAGTAATTACGTTCATCTGTTAATTCATTGACTCGCATATCAAAATAAAAATAATTTTATTGCAAATACGGTGCTATATGATTGTCCACAAAATATCAGTCAAAAAATAAAGTTTACAAGCTTTCCAAGTTTTGATATTTTTATTAAAAATTGTCTTAACCATATTTTTTTAGGCGATATTTGTAAATATTTTACATATTATAAAAAATGACTTTCAATCGCTAAACATATGGGTGAAAGTCGACCTTAATTCGGATCTTGTACATAAGAAAACGCTATGTGATATCAATATGATTTTTTCTTTTAGATATTAGACTGTGGTATTTTTATTTCAAAATGATTTCACATAAATGACCGTGGTGGCATCGCGATAACTGATATATTATTTTCTTTAAAAATTGTACTCTTCCATATTACAATCCATCTCAAACAGTTAATTTTTGTGAATGAAAATATGATTCAGTATTCTACATAGAAATTAATTACTTATTGCTTATTCACGAATTAATTTAAAGAAAAACGATCATCGTCGATTTTTTCATGAATTAATGGACTCGTTTGAACAAAGAAATTGCCGCCTTTGTAGTCAAGAAAATCCTGCACGCCTTTTTATGATAAGGCCGCATGTTCGTTAATAACGTTTATATCCACAAAAATTAACTATTTGTTTGTGTAAAAATACCTTAAAGTAATATCCAAAATTTATAAAATTGTATTATATCTTATACCGTTTTGTTTTCATTTGATTTTTAAAATCTTTAACTCTTATTTGATCAGCATGTTAAAAGTAGTTACATTCTAAAATAGGTCTCTACGCTTGTAGGATATCCTGTATTGACTCTTTCCTGTATTTACTCAACTATAAAGTTTATTTATTTAGGTATATATAACATATAATTAAATATATAATAAGAAAATAAATATATAATTAAGTATATATAAAAGATTTGACGATTTGTTTATATTTTCTCATTTTCGTAAACAAGTAATTTCCAACTTGCAACTTGTATGTTTCGTAAACAGATAATTTTCAAATTTATATGTTTTGAAGAATACAAAACACAGTTAATAACTTAATAATTAGATTTGTTGACAAAGAAGGGTAGTCAAAAACAACCAATCGTGGTATCTATGATAGTAGCAATCTTTCAAAATACAGTATGGCGCAGAATCTTATATATTTAAACGAGCAATTCTTGTATATATATATTTACGATCTTGGAAATGGCTCCAACGATTTTCATGAAAATGAGTATGTAGGGGTTTTTTGGGGCGATAAGTCGATCTAACAAGGTTTCATTTAAAAAAAAAACGTCGTTTTATTCGTTTTTTCATGAAAAACTGAAACCGGCAATGCAAATTATAACTCTTCCTGACATCTATTGGTGTATATCGTAGTTAATGAAATACAATGCAAATTATAACTCTTCCTGACATCTATTGGTGTATATCGTAGTTAATGATTCAAATTGGTATTTGTGTGGAGACATTTAAAACGGTCTTCTATTAGTGATAAAATTTGTATCTTTTTAAGAATACCGAGCAAAGCTCGGTCATCCAGATATTAAACATTAAATGGTTCTATAATATAATATCGCATCAAGAAGCAAGCTTTTTTTTTACAAAAAAGTGAAAAAAGTGACAAGATTTTACATGTAGATTGACTAACTGGGAAAAATTATGTTTTATTTTGTTGTCCTAAAAGCTAGCCTCGTCGAAATAGAACCCCCAAATACGAGTTTTCATAAAATGTTGGTTGAATACGTTTATTCTCTATTTGGCCACTCAAAATTTTCGTTTATCCACCTTCTATTCACAAAACGAGCTATTAGTCATTATGAATTATAATGACCCACCTGTATATAAAAAACCATAGTGAAAGTCATTAGAAGAAAAACTACCTCCAATAATTGGAGTGTAGAGTAACCCTCTCTGTAAATTTTGCTCTACTCGAATTTAATCGAAAAAATGATGATATTAATTAAATAAAATCATTTGACTATTATTAAGTAAAATCATTTGAACATTAAAAAATAAAAAGTAATATTTGACATAACATTCGATCTATACCAAATAAGGTAAGGGTTTTTGAAAGTATTATAAACGTTAAAAATAGTATAATTTTGTGTCAAACACAGCCAACATTATTGAAATGTAACTATTTTCGCTTAAACTAATAACATTAGGTGTTAAAGATTAAAAAAACAAGTGAAAATTACAAAATTTAAAAAAACCCCGACAAATGCGATTTAAGTCTAAGTTTATGGAAGTCGGTTCGACCGTTTAAGGGCTACGATGTCACTCAGAAACATACAGACGCACAGATAAACACTTTAAACTTATAACACTCCTTCTTTAATCAATATCAAAGTGATGGTCTAGGACATCAGATGGGATGGAAAGGATACTTAGAGAGCTATCATTTTTTGGGAACAATTTTTGAAAATATTTTAATTGTTATTGAAATATTTGAGTTGAATTTGTTCTTTTGAATTACCTAATCATTTTACCATTTCACTTTTCGAAATGAATTAAGCCATCTTTATTTGACCATTCATTTCCATAGTAATTATTTATTTGTTAAAATTATATGCCATGCCTTTTCCAAACTGAATCGATTTTGAAGATCATCGCCAATTTTTTAGTTTTTTCGGGTACAAAACTCTAAGCTTTCACATGAAACTTGGTTAAGAATACTCTCCGTTAAATAACCTTTCAAAAATTAAAATAAAATCGGTTCATTCGTTTTGACGCTACGATGCCACAGACAGACAAACACACAGACACACACATATAGCGGTCAAACTTAAAACACCCATTTCTTAATTCGGGGGTTAAAAAATAAATATAAAGAGTACTGACAGTTGTAATTTTCATGTTCGACAACCTGTATTTTATAAAAACAATTATTTATTTAGTAGGTAATCGAGATATATTACCAAATTTCCTGTATAAAATCCTTAAATGAAATAATAAATAATTAACTGCATTATGAATAAAATTAAATCCCAAGATAATTCAATTTTCTCTTCTTCGTTTTTCTGGTATTGAATCGAAAAGACACTGAAATAAGGGAAATTATCAAGAACAAATTTTAATTTTTAATATATTAACCTAAATCAGAAATCTTTGAAATTTTACTTTTCAGGCGAGCAAAATAAAACAAAATTATAGTTTCATATAAAACTAATTTTTGATTTAGTAGGTCGTAGAAGTAAAAATGTTTAGTTTCTTTTTTAATGATTATTTTTCCCTGATTATCTGATTGGTAGTTTAATAATTTTAAAGAATTTTCTCTCGAAGAATGCTGAAATAATGTGCATTGTTGGTGTTAGCGTAGGGAAGTTCCACTTTGTTTGCAATGCTTAAGCTAAATGAATTTACCTTTATCAGTTAAGTTAAAATGGAAATACTCGTGTTTGCATATGCGTTGGGATCGTAATCATGGTAAGAACTACGAAACCGAAGCCAGCGCGTTGGTTTCATAATTACTTTTTTAAATTTAAACTTACATAATTACTTATGTAATAAAATTTTCAATGTTAAATATATCACAATCCACGAACTTATTTGTCAATCCATAAAATTATATTAATAAAGTATTGTGTCGTTACTAGAGTAACTTAACTCATGCACGGAGTGAATAGCTAAAATTTAAAAAATAGTTTAAAACTGTGGTGGAAAAATAGTAAAAAACTTTATAATTGTTTTGGCTAGTAATAAGCATTCAGAGTTGAAATATTATTCTGTAAAATATGGTTACTGATGGTTACACCTTTGTTATTCTTTGCAGTTATTAATTAAATTATTGAATTCCTGGTTATTGTTGCGAAAGGTTTTGTTATTCTTGGTTATGACAAAATAAAAAATTTAAATATATGTTGGTTATATCAATGAAATTATCAGCAAGCTCTCTAAGAGTCATATGCAGCACGATTTTTATTATTTGTTACATGGTTATTATTTAATATCAATATTCAATATAAAACACATCAAAATATATTTTAAAATATATTTTCTGTAGTGAATATAAAATATTTTGTATTAATTAATATACTTTGTTTTAATATAAATTAAATTATATATTTCATTATACACAACAAAAAGTAATTTAATTATTTTATTATTTATATATAAATACGACCATACGATTATATTCATTTAATATACCGTTGCAAACTTCAACTTGTGAAAAATAAATAATACAATATTTATTTATTCGACATAATAATTCAAATTTATTATAAAATATTTGTGGGATTTTCATAATTTAATTCGAGACGTTAATAATAAAATATTAAAATTAAAAGTTTTTGTCAATTATATCATAAATATTGTAAATAAACCACATTACACAAAAAGTAACTGATGGGCGTAGATAAAAAGATTTGTACTTCTTGTAAAGGTAGGATATAACAAGTGAAAACAAACAATTGACTGAGTTAATTGTTGAAATAACATGTATAGAAAGTAATGATTACACTGTCGCATTACACAAACATAAATGTCACACATACATAACTGATATTTCCAAATAATACATACTATACAATTTGCCCTCTCACAAGTAAACAGTGACATTTACGAAAAAATGTTTCAAACAAAAGTTATTTATTTTTTTATAAGGACCATTTTTACGTTCAAACTTTTATTCTATCTCTAATGGTTTACAAGGTAGGTCCTAAACGGACCCGGACCCTATGTTGCTTTTTTATGAACTCGACCTCCCTTTTACGCCTTATAAAATGCTTGATATCTTCTTATTCTTCATCTTAATATCTTTTTTCGGTTTTGAGTTATCGTGTTCACATACGACAAGACGGACGCGCGGATAGCCGAAAATGGAGTAATTAGTGAATTTATTAAACACCTGTACCAAAATTTTGTTCGTAGTATCAATATTTTTAAGCGTTACAAACTTGGGACTAAACTTAGCATACCTTGATATATATTACATACATACATGGTATAATATAAAAATGGAATAATTTGAAATTAAATCAATTAAATGTAGTAGATCTTTCAACGAAAACATCCACTTTGGGCAACCTTGAACCCATTGCGACCAAATCAAAAACCGTTAGCTGTAGATTGATGAAATTATGGATTTAGTATTATTGTAACATCCAATCCAATTGTGTTTTAATTTATAACAAAATAAACAAATTTAATTTAATTTATAACAAATAACGATAACAAAAATTTTAGAATTTTTTGTTTTTAAAGGAAATCATATAATTTATTTCTGAACCCATTTGGACAATTTTATAAGAATCTTAAAATTTATTAGAAATACTGAATTGAAAAATTTCGAGGCTCCAATTATAAAAGATTTCCGTGGTCAACTTCAGCGTTGAGTGGAGAAAATTATATCCAGTATAAGAAAGCCACTGATTTTAAACTAGAATAAACTCATTTCTGTAAATTAAAGAGAATTGAAAAAAATACACTCGAACCAGGACTCGAACCCGGACTTCTTGAATCCAAGAAGTCCGGGTTCGAGTGTATTTTTTTCAATTCTCTTTAATTAAGATTACTAGACAAGATATTTGTCAATATTTAGTTTACGCCTGTATGTAACATATTATATCAAAATATAGTCGAATAGACCATGATGTAATTATCGTGTGCATGATTAAATGTAAACAACAACAATAAGTAATCATTTCTGTAACTTTTAAAAGTTACTCTTTTTTATGTTTGTGTAACAAGGGGTTCTAAGGTCTTCCCCTTATCCATTTTATTCAAAATTTATCATCATTACACTATAACTGTTCGTGTTTAAGCTTTAGTAAATATTTTGATATTAATATTTCTACCGTGTTTAATTAATATAAATTCCTCAGGGTTCTCAACGATTATATGTATGGCTTATTAAATACAGGCTGATAAAGAGAAGTGAGCGATTTTGAAAACATTGTAAAAAGGAATATTATCCATTTCTTCACATTAATTTTTACAAGCTTAAACTATATACAAAAAAAATTTAAAAATGAAGTACTGAAGTCAAAACAACTGTCGGAAACAAATAATTTTTATGAATAATTCAAAAATTGTTTTTTATTTCACATTAAAAATAAATTTTCGTCAAGTATCGATCCAATCAAAACAAAAAGTAAATTGCATTGGAAATCAGTAGATCATGTCTATTTCATTCCGTCTTGTTCTTCTTTCCTATTTCATTTTTACTATCATCTATTCAGTCACAATTGAGCGGTAGATAGTGTTAGCATTGCACTTCTGCGCTGAAAGCGCTCTATCAATTCAATATTGAAGTAAATCTGATTCGACTAGAAGTGGTTCAACTATTGGCAATGCTGCGACGTATGGAACTGATACTTTATAAGTTGTTCTGGTACCAAAAAAAATTTGTAATAAATTAATTTTTGTGTACGTTGTTTTGGAGGAAAAAGAGATCATTTAGAACAATCGATGGAATTACCTTTTACAACGTTTTAAAAATCGCACACTTCTCTGCCCTGCTCTGTAGAACGTACCTATGAGTTAGAGTGTATATTAGTAATCTATGTTTATTTTATCCCCAATGTAATCATCAATCACTCAACAATTTTATGTCAATAAAATTGTCTCAAAATAACAACCTGTTGATAAATAATATTTGCAACGCAAGCACTGGGTTAACTTCACAAAATTTTCTTCGATAACATTACTTTAATACACGACATCATAATATTTTACATATATAATTTATTTTACGTAAATATCTATGTTAAAATGAAACTTTTCAAAATTGTTTTTAGGTAAGAAATGAGAGAAAGGATTTCTTATTTTTTAGTTTAGCCCTTGGTAGAAATTTAAAGAAAGAAATTCAATTTTGTATTTAATTACGTTGGGCCTAAAAATTAAAAAACTGATTACAACGTCTTTTCTAGCTGTCATCGTAAACGAAATCTAAAACTCGCACTTGAAACATATCTAAAAACACTCTAGATCAAACTAACTTTTAAACAAAAATCAAAATCTGTTCATCCGTTTAGAAGGTACGATGTGAAAAACAGATTTGCAGATACACCGATACACTGATTTTTTAAACTTATAAGACCCTCTTTATAGTCGGGTGTTAGAAAAGATCAAAATGTGATACCTCACCAGACTAAAAATACATAAATTATAGTGAAACGAGCATAGATCCAACGGATGTCCCAAGATTACTCTCGTTCTTTTTTTTCTAAATTTACAACAAGTTTTATATTTTCGTTCCACTGATTTTTATTAATTTATAACGATGGTTTGCGGAGTAAACGTTTGTACACACAATTTGCCTCATTTTTCCATATGTATATTTATGCATTTTAAAAATTCAATATTCAATTTTGGAAAACAGGATTAATTTTTAAAGCAATTAAAATAATAAAATGAAATGTATAAAAAGCAGAAGCGGCCGCATAAAATTTATACAACAGTTTATTACCGTCCTATTTATTAAACAAATTTTAATGTATCTCCCAAACACCTAATTACTGGCTATAAAAAACCCCAAAGACGAAAATCCAAAGGCGTTAAACTGCATGATCTGGGCAGTCAATACCGATTTTATTCAACATTTTCTCTACATGGCATGTTGCACTGTCCTGTTGAAACCACATGCTGATCTTTCAATATTTTGTTGAAGCTCAATGCATAGTTATAGTCGAAACACCAATTTCCTGAGCTCTATACCGAATTGATGTGGTTGGATTTTCCTCAACAATTGCTTGCACTGTTGCCATATTTTCAGTCAACCGACTAAGACGGACACATGTCTCTGTTTTCTCGTCATTTACAGACAGTGCTTGCTCAAATGTTTTCATTAACCTACTCACATTGGTTTCATTTGGAGAATTTTTATGGCCCATACTTGTACACAACTTTCACTAATTTGGTAAATCATTCTTCATAATGTTTGTGTATTGTAGCATTTTATTTTACTTAACCTTCATCTGTCTACTAACGAACGGTTAATTCATTTTTAATAGGAAATGATGACACTGGCGTATAATTCAAAACCGGCCTTCTTATTGGAACACCCAATATTTGCAAAAAAGAAAACGTCGGCAAATAAAGAACATAACTGCCACTGACAACTTTAAATCGCTAAAGTGTCTTAAAATTATACTCAGGTTTCTTGGTCTCTCATAACTACGATCTGAAAATGTTAGTTTAAGTGTTTCGATAATACTTCAAGCAACAATTTGAAAGCCGTCACTGATTAAATAGAACATTCATGTGTAAGAAGTAAAATACACGTATCATATACTTACTTAACCCTTGGAACAGCATGTATGTTATTTTAGATACTAAGTACCTACGGCTTACCGATATACGTGAGTACATGATATTACAAGTATTATACAGTGTGTTCACTTCCAAAGTATCCAGTCGTAATAACTCTTAATCTGGTCTGATTATTGTCTTGAGTGAAAACACGTCGATTTAGATATCGAGAGGGATATTCAAAAATGGTTCCTAGAGAATTTTAAATTTCATCCAATAGCTCCCAGTCCCTTACATTTTGAAAGTTCGCATTGCAACTCCTACCTTGTGGTACATCATTTGAAAGGGTATAAAATATTCAACCATGAATACAGAAGAGGAACGGTATAAAATTAATTATTATTAGCAAATCTATGTAGGCGGAATTAGCAAAAATTGCGGATGTTTGAAATAATATACAGTCATAAGAAATTATTTGTGAATGGCCTGGAAGAGCCCCTTTTCGTCCTCGACTTTTTTCTCTAGAATCGCATGAATACTAAAGTTGACGAAACTCCTCCCGCCATTATCAAAGACCTCACATACAGAATTATACAAGAATGTAGACACATCACTCGCGAACATTCGTCAAAGTACGCGAAGATTTTGCAAACAGTATTTTTTTGGTCTAGAAAATAATGATGACCGAACAATATCATAAAATAATTTTTTAACGTAACGTAATTTAATTCAACAGTGTATCCAATCCGCAATGTTTTGCTAATAATAATTGATTTCATTTCTTCCATCCAGCGTGTAGTATATCTTAAGAATCAATCGCTCGATTTCTTTTTTTATCATGGAAGAATAGAAAATTATATGTCCTTTTAACCTATCTACTACAAGGTAGGGGGCCCATTTGAAATTTCAAAGTGGAGGTCACAGGAGTCAAAGAGATTAAGACTATAATTATTTAGGTTACTATTCCCCTTGATATCTCAATCATTGTGTTTTTGCTAAAAGCAATAACCAAATCAGATCAAGAGTCGTAAAGGGTGAATACTTTTAAAATGAACACACTGTATAACAATTGAAATAGATGAGCTTTTACCCGGGCGATTCGCTGAAAAATTTCAAGGAAACGTAACAGTTTTCTCTGAATGTGAAGGAATGAATAAAAAATGGCCTAATTGTAGTAATTAACAGCGTCTTATGCTTACATCCTTTAGAAATTTAGTCACTTTAAAAGGCTTAAAATGTGGAAATTTGGGATTTAAGAATTTTTTTAACATCTAATTGTACATTTCTTCTTTGCACGCAGCGATATCGTAAATTTTCAATATCTCACAAAACTCAACAATTATTAGCCGAAGACTGTGGATATTTTAAATATAGAACAGTTGTAACACTCTGGTAATATTTGTCTGTTCCTCTCCCCTTTTATTCTTCCTTGTTGGTCGGTATATTGAAAATTTTTGACATTCATTTTATAATAGATATATACATTATTATTATCCCAGAATCCTGTTTTTTGTAAATATCCAAATGATGGGACTACAACGTGTAACTCAATTAAACTTTAAGAATTACATGCTAGTCTAATACGTTCCCATTTTATGTATACGGATAGTTTAGACTAAGGTGCAATAAGTATCATGAAAATTTTGTCTGGAAGTTAAAACTTCTGATACATATTAATTAATTAAAACTTAAAAATATTCTCAACTGATATGCGGCCCATTTTTTGACGTATAAATGATTTTGAAATAATATTAGACATAGATATCAACATGTGGACGATTAGGAAATAAGGTGTCAATCAAAATAAATAATGGGGTTTCTGCTGTCGACTGACACTGCATTAAAATTCTAACATATAGTGGAAAATTTATAAATAAATTAAAAATTATACTACGATATTCAATATGCATGTTTTTATAATTAAATCTGCTACGAACATAAACGCTTCTGGTAAATGATAAACCATTTGAAGGCATTCTCAATATTCACGGTTTCATGCTTCAAAATAAACATTATTCACAACAGAACAATGCAAACTCAATAAGGCAAGCAAACTCGATAAGACTTTTATGCTGAACATTTATCTTTGTTAAAAACAAATCCTTGCAAACCAAGTTTTTATTACACTCCCTTTCTTACTGTTAAAAATTCGAAAAATCTAAGATTATAATCTAAATAAATATTGTTAACGAATTTTTTTTTAATCCTCGCAACGAGTCTGTTAGTAAAGGATTAGTTCGATTGGTTCACGGAAAAGTATTAAAAATCGATTCAAAGGTTTTTCGTCACACATACAGACTCTACGAGTTGAAAGAAAAGGAATAAAAAGTGTTCTATAATGACTCTGGAATTTGGAAAAATACGGTCATATAAAAAGGAAACTTTTGACAAAAAAAAAAATACAAAGTTGATTTTTTATCTAATTTAGAACCTACCTATACCTGTTATTATTCTTTATAAGTTTTAAAGAAGTTCGATCAAAAATAATGGAAGCAATTAATCGGAAAATACAAGAAAAAATTTGATAATACAATATTGTTTTGCATAAATAACTAATATTAATTGAAATTAAGTTTTGATGAAAATATAGTTTCGAAAACTAATTGGATTTCGTACTGGGAGTAAAGAAATGTAACAAGGGATATATCACGTGTGCATTTTAGTAATTAAAACTTAAGCCAATATAAATTTAGGGCCAGACGTAGTATTTATTACAGACACTTATTTCAAACGACTTGAAAATTTTAGAGACTATTTTGAAAGGAAGCCGTAGCTATACAAACAGGCTATTGAAAAAATTAGGTTGCCCAACACTTATAATAAGTCCAACAACTTAAAAATTGCCATTTTAAAGAAAGGACAATCTTGTTCGCAACAAGGATCTGTTCAGTATCAGATAAAGTAAGAAAGATAAGAAAGGCAAAATATTTTTTCATTATTTAATCAATTATATCTTATTTGAGCATTGCCTTTAAAGATTGATCATCAATTTTAAGCTGTCCGCACAATTTAAAATCTTTACGCCTTGAGAACAACCTCTCAAAATTCCAGCAGTCCTGAATGACTATCAAATACTACACCTAGCTCTGGACCTAAATGTATATGTATGAAACCTGTTGAAGCATGTGTTTAAATAATCATCATTAAGTCTGATTTACATATTCGTGTTATAATAATATAGTGTTTCTAAAGATATAACTGGGTACAAATTTAATAATATTATTATTTACCGCTGTAATTAGGTTACAATGATTATTTCAAATTAAATTATAAATTTTATACTGTACTTTTAGGAAACGAAGCTATTGCTTTTGTACTGATGATGGAATTTTGAAAAAATTTCTTCAAATGTTAATCGATCCTACTTAATAGATGTCAAAAATGACCATCGTTTAAATTTAAACATGTATATGAATGTATCTATACGTTTATGTGTCTGTAAACTCTCTAGCGGTTGCCATTTCAATCCGATTTGAATAAAATTTGGTATCAAGAAGGGTTTTGGTATTTTAAAGGTCAAGTTCGTTAATGAGAAAAATTGACAGGTAAACAAGCGGGGTATGGGTGCGTAAAAAATTTTAATTTTTCCAAAATAAAAAATATGTTTGTTTTTTTGATCAGTTTTAAGCAAAAAAAGTCCTCTTTAAATTTTTTCTATAGACGCTTAGTTTGCGAAATAAAAATTCTTGGAAAACAAAAAATGCAATATTTGCTTAAGAAAACTGTGTTACTTTTTTTATTCTCTGGAGGAATTTCGTTAGCTAACGCAGTTCCTGGGCTACGAATTATCAAATTTATAAAGAGTATGCATGCTTTTGAAAGGAAGTAGGATGCTTTTGGATTTTTTATTAAAAATGCATTTATTTGATGAATTATGTGGTGATGTTTTTGGAAGCTTATCTAAAACCAAATAAAATAAGCAAACTCATATAGTTTCATGGCTAGAAATATCTTGCAAATGAAGGTAAGTGGATTGTATAATAAGACTAATAAAATTATTCCTACAAATTTTTGAAACTTGTTAGTATAAAAATTGCTTATAGTAAAATAACTATTTAAGCTATTTTTCTTTAATTATTTCACATTCACAAGTCATAAAATATGCACTCAGTTTCGCATGTTATTGAAAACTAAAACTCAACATTAAAATGGCGGTTTTTTTTTATATAGGTAGGGTTGCCTTTTTGTCTATGATAGTTTTTACGCGTGCCCTCAAAATAAGAAATGGATTAGTTGAATACTTTTTTTTTAATGGAGACTATGACAGGAACCGAACCCTTGCTTCCATTACCTTAGTGTAAAACTATTTAAAATATTAGCTGGAATGGGGAAAAATCAAGAAAGAAGAAATATAACACAGATTTTGTTCGATTTTCCAAGAAAACCATTTTACAGAGGATCTCATAGACTCATAGAACAATTTTTTTTTAGGTCTAGAACCCTTCAGCTCACTAAAAATATTTTGAAACGGATTGAAATATTTTTTTGAAACTGTTCAATTGCTTTTTCTGTTACACTCTGTAAACAGTATGCTTTTTTAATGTCGATATAATTTACGAAAGTCGCTACATTATATCAAACCTTAGGTATATATACTTATTTGCATTCAACAGATGTAAATTAATCGCTTGCTGTGTTAATTAAGTACTGAGTGTATACTTGTTTTAAAGTAGAATGAACTAAAGCTGCGATTTTTAGCTCCATCCTGCGATCAATCACGAATATCAACAGAGTTTAATAAGATGCTTGATTAATTTGTTATAATAAACAAATAGAAGCTTTTTAAAATAAAGCTTTCTAATTTTTACGATTCTAATTCATCGAGATTAGCAAGTGTAAAACTTTATCAACATTGATTTTTATAAATTAAGTTAATATCCAAAAAAATATTTCTGAAATGACAATAAAATTAGTTTTATGTTTATATGTATTATCTAAAATATATTTTTTATAAATTTATACATATTTGTATTTTTTGTAACATTTTCTTCTCGAAAAGTACTCGTGTTTGTCTCGAACTTGCTTATCTTCGATTACTACGGCAAAATTGGCATTTGATTCATTTTACGTCGTAAATGCACAAAACCACTTTAATTTTTTATAGTTTGCAAATTACAAAATTTAAATAATTAAAGGCATTTACTTTATATCAATCTCGCTAATATGAATGAGGTTTAAAATCATCAATAAGCCTCATTTCCCATATAATTATTTACCCTAATTAATAAATCTCTACAATATTCATACATCTTATGTTTATCAAACCTTAATCATCTATAACATATATCAATATTTAACTAGATATGCTTTCTAATCATTAGATATATAGGGTACCTGGAAAATATTAAACATTTAGTGAGACATTTTACAAGAGTTCAAAATTCCTTAAGGAATTGCTGTGTTCCAAATGTATAAATTTTTATATAGTAAAGGATATTATAATACTTACACGATCAATATTTGAATGCATAATGAATTACATTTAGGATCATTATTACGGAGTGAATTGGAGATGATGCATTTTTAAAATAATTTTTAATTGTTTCAAAGAACTAACTGTCAGAAATTTTGAAAAAACCCATTGTGCTAATTTTGCAAAAGGAGCTCATTTTGTTTAGAAAATTATTGAGAAAAATTTTACTTAGCTTAAATTTTCATAGCTTGTCTATTTGGAAATAAATTCCTCATGTTGCCACCTACTACAGTCATTGTGGTATTTCGGAAAAAATGGAAAAATAAAAATAAATTTCCGAGTCTCAGATACACATAATATCTGTTTTAATAGTGAAATATAAACGATATTTTGACTTCATTTAAAATTGGCTTTGTGAAGACTTAAACGAAGAAAATTTAAAATTGGTTAATAAATTGATTCTAAATTCTAAAAATTTTATTTTTAATTATTTTATATTTTATAGCTAGTTTTTCTGTTTTAAGCACGTGATTTGGAAGAAAAGGTATTTGGTATTTCAAATACAAATAATATGATACAAAAACATGCTCTAAAACAAAAATATATGAAACAATAACATTTTATTTCGAATTTTCCATTGAGTATTTTTAAAAAGGCGGTTAATTGATTGAAGCGCTATGCCGTGAGTGGAGTGAGAACTATATCTGCATGTTTCCGTTATAGTATAAAATAAATATTTATTATCTATGATTAGAACAACGCACATGTCATTCTGTTGGGTTAATAATGAAAAACCATGACAACTGAAAAGGAAATTCTTTGAGTTAAGGCTGTCTAATTCACATTTTTGACTTGCGGAAAAAGATTTATGAAGAAAGTGGTTTTACGGATAAGAATGGTTAAAGCTAAAATTAAATTTCAAGCACTTGGATTATACTCTTTACTCTATCGATTTGAAATTTGGATATGTTATAGGTATTCATATTATACCTGCCCTGGGTACTTTTATTTTCCGAAAATAAACAGGATTTTGACAAAATAAACGAGCAGGTAGGACATGAATACCCATAGCATATCCAAATTTTAAATCAATTGTAACTTTAAACATTCTCATCTGGAAAAGCGCTTTTCTTTACAAGTTTTTTTTTACCACTAATGAATACTAAAAACGATTCTTAAGAAAAGTTTAAAGTTTCATGCCAACCAAAAATTTGTACAGAGCAGCGTTAACAAAAGTTTTGCAACAATCCGTCTTCCTTTTCGAATGTCCGATTACCACCCGATCAAAAAATACTTGGTATACATGACCCAAGCTGTGTTTGATTACGCCATTTTATTATAATTGAAGTGTATGTCATCAAATGAATCGTGAAAAATAAAAAATTATATTGTTCTAAAATTTATTCTATTAAACCAAACATAATATTAATTTTGGTTATTATTGTTTGGTGAATATGATGTTTGATTTGATGCTTTATTGGAAATTCGTGGTTTTGTTTTCTATATGGTTGAACATATTTCACCGGTTGTTCCGAATAATTGACATTTGAAAGGATGTACCTACATAAAATATGCTAAAATTATATTTATGTTCAAAATAAACTAGTACGAGCACCAAGGCAATTTGAGATTTAGGGTTGAAATTATTTGTACCTTATTTTCAACTTTGATGATGCATTTTGTTATAACTTCCTGAATGTACACGAAAAATAAGAATAAAATTGTTCGATGTCTGTCTTCGTTTTCGGAATATCAAAAGCTAAAAATTAAACAAAACTTTCAATTTTCGATAGTTTAAAAATTACTCCTGGTATCGAAAAATATTATTCTTACTTTTCTTCTTATATTGTCAAGTTATATCATAATTCGCCATCAAAATGTCCCCATTACCGTGCTAATACATCCTTAACGGCTTTGAAAATGCCACAGGCCAACACACAGATACACTGACACTTATAATATCTCTCCTTTTAGTCGGGAATTAAATATTTAGATCTAATTCTATACTTAATATCTTTTTTTTCATTCATACATACAATGTTTAACAGGTCGCATTTTAAAATTGTGGATAGGGACTTTCTGACATCCGTAAAGTATGTTTTATTGTTACCAGTTTAGAAAAAATAGACTATCTTGGGAGAAATTAAAAATTGTGCGATTCAGGCAACTTTCCCCTGATTGCCTCTTCAAACACACAATTGACTGAATTAATTGTTGAAATACCATTTATAGACAGAGTTCATGTCTTGTTTTACGTCATGTAAATATAGAAAGATAGTCACTCTTAGAAAGCCACAGTCGTGTAAATATAACACGCATAACTGATATTCCCATACAATACTTACTCTATAATATTTCTATCCTAATTTGCGCCCTCAAGGGTAAACAGTGATGTTTACGAAAAAATGTTTCAAACAAAAGTTATTTATTTTACGAGGAATATTTTGTACATTATTTTTTTTTCTGTCTCTAACGGTTTACAAGATAGGTCCTACAATTGCCCTATTTTGCTCATTTAAGAACTCGGCCTAACTTTTTACGTTGGGTTATCATGCTTACGGACAGACAATCGATAAAAAAGGACTAATTATAACTTAGTATACCTTGATATATCTATCTATAAATATATAGGAGACTTTCTATAGATATAGATAGATAGATAGATAGTCACTCATCACGATATCTCTGGAACTATAAGACCTAGAGACTTGAAATTTGGGAGGAATATTCCTTTTTCCAAGTAGAGGTCAGCTAAGAACGGATTTTACGAAATTCCACCCACAAGGGGGGTTGCGGGGGTGTTCATGAATAAAAAATTCATATTTTTCAATTATGGCTTTTAATAGTTCAAAACTTGGTCAGAATGTTTTAAATTACATTTAGAAATTTTTTTAACCTTCGGAGGGTAGAAAGGTGTAGCGAGAAAGTGGGAAGGAAATATCGAATATATACAAATATACCTAAGTGGGGTATCAAATAAAAGAGCATGACGTGTACATTACTAAACTGTTATCCAACGCAAGGAAATGTGGAGGGAGGGGTGCAAGTGGGGATGTTGCCCAGCAAAGCGGGCGGGTAACAGCTAGTTTCATATATACATGGTATAAAAAGTAATTATTTTAAACACTTGTGACATATGTAAACAAATGATTCTTTTATTATATATTCTTTTATTTGACAGATTTACAATCATTTTACATTTCAACAGTGACAAGCATAAATTACATACGATAATTGTATGTAGGTAATTGTATACATACAAGGCTAATTATTTTCACATTCATCAACTGTTATTGGTAATTAAAGCTCTTTACAGGTTTAGTAATTGATTTTAGTTAATTATTCCTATTCCACAATATGCATTATCAATAAACAAAGAGCATAAATAAACCTCACTGAGTAAAAATATGAGTCATTGAAACCTCCTTAAGTCCTTAGCAAGTTAAAAACTCAATAACTCAAATTATGTAAAATGTCCCTTGGTTTTTAACTTACCGAGAGTCTACTGTATTGTTAAAGTTCTACAAGGTGTTCCAGGAGTTTATACATTTTATTATATACGTATATCTTTAATTAAGGATTGACGTTTTAAAACATTTGTGAATTTTGAGCTAAGATGAATAGAAGCTAATATTTCATTTCGAATTGGGTATGAAAAACTATAACCAAAATCGTAGACTTTTTGAGATATGAACCGAAATGTATTTGAATAATTTGTTGTCAAAATGTCTTATAATAATACTCTCTGTCCTTGACTTTCTGCTTCTGTGTATAACATCATATCCTTGACTTTTCCCTTGTTAACAAATTTAATAATTCGGCTTACCTTCGCCTTCGATGAATCGTTGAACACTTACTTAAATTAATAATAATTCCTTCTTAAAGCAATCCCCGTAATGATTAAAATAAAAACAAATGTTTGAATTTTTTGTTAAACATATTTATTTTCAACTTACTATGGTTTCAAAATCTTCAAGTCTTCAAGACGAATATAACCATGGATTATTATTTTGCTTGAAATATAAACTGAGATTTCGAAGTTCTATCCGCTAATAAATTTAACTTTAGAACATACGAAAATTTTTCAGGTTATAAGTTTAACGTATCCTAAGCGCAAAAACCAATTTTGATTTTTTGTTTGAAGGTATAATTTGATCGAGAATGTTACCTATGTTTCAAGTGCGAGGGTTCTGTACCCAATAAAAACTAGAAAAGATGATCTTCAAACAGCTGAGCAGATTTTCTTGAAACATAGTTACGAAGACTCACAATCATATTAACTTTCAAACAACAAAAATTCAAAATATAAATTTTTTCATCCGTTCAGATCTAATTTTATGTCGGGGGCTTCCTTAAATTTTATATTTAACATTATTATTTAAATCCATTAAAGTTTGTCACATGGTATAAACATTTGCATGCCATTTAGTGTTTTTGTTTCGCCTATAATAATTGGAAATACTATATAACAGCGGTATTAAAATCAATCGGATAATACTATTTGTGATTCATTTGAAAGCTGACAGGTAAGTAGCAAACAACCATAGTTCAAGAGTCACTGTACACAGCAAGATCTAAAGACATTATATGAATAACATATTTAAAATTATGAATACAACAAATAATTTTATTAATTCACTTTATTGTTATTTATATTGACTCGAGTTTCGAGCTTTATTCCATTTTCAAAATGTGTACTTTTTATCACAGAAAACCGTTTCTAAAATTTGAAACAAATAATTAATTATGCTTATTTAATTAAAAAAATAATACTTATAAAATTTCGTATTTTATTTTCACAATTTCTACTGACATTTACTATATCATTTGCATGTTAAGAATAGAAAATTAGTCAGAAGAGCCATCTCTTTCGCCAGATTATCCATTGCAAGCGCTGGTTGTCCCTATCGATTTGATTGTCCCTACCATGAATTCGCACCCAATGGTTATGTAAGTAAAAATTTTATTAATGTGAGTTACACTAACCGATAGATAAATATTTGTACTTGTATTACAGCTTCAGTGATGTATATGCGTGACTTATACATATTATGACGATTACAACTTTTTCAACTGTTTGAATTGTTATATCTCAGAAACGGTGGCTTTTAGGAAAAAAAGTATCTGATCTACAATCTTCCAGGTACCATTTCATTATGATGATGTTTTGAACAATCCTATTAACTTCGAGATGATAATTATATTTGATTTAATTCTAATTACTGTAATCCACTGCAACTCTTGGATTAACTAAGAATTTATATTATTATCTGACATGGTGAATGATTGTGGTGAGAATCAGTTTAATCAAATGTCATATACAGTAAAGACAAATATACTACATATTTACAATCAGTCAGATGAATTCCTGTTGTTAAACAAATTATTTACATTTCTGCTTCCATTATTGTATTATACGTCAAATAAAATGGATATACTCCCGATGCTATCTCTATTAAACGTACTCTTAGATTTTCTCTTAGGATAGATCTCCCAAACGATCCAAAAGCTCTCTAAAGCTCTAGGTATATCATGAGACTGGTCTAACCTTAGATCAGTAAGTTTAATCTCTAAAAGAGTAGCCACCTTTAAAAATGCATTCCTCTGGTAATGCTAAAATTTTAAATATGGCAAATGAAATATTCAGAAACAAATATTTTTCGATATGAATATAGAATTAATATTATAACAACTCTATTTTAATTTCAGTTAGCTTAACGTCTTAAAAATAAAACTCCATTCACATTAAAGAATTATCTGAAACATTTTCATTTTTTTGACATGGAAATCAATTGTGAAATCGTGGTTGGGTTTTCTCCACAGCATTTAGCTCTTTCAATGAATTTTTTTACAATAAATTTCATAATTAAGAACAACAATGAAAATGGTCGAACCAAAATTTATACAAACCGTGTCTGATCGATCGATGGCATTTAATCTTGTTTTGAATCAGTTCTGGTTTGAAAGTTGATCAGTTGATTTAACGAAAGCATTTTTAGCTTTTTTTTGAGAAAATTTTCGTGGAAACGGTTTATAAAAGAAAGTAACATTTATTTTTAATGACGATTAAAGTTCAATATACCAATAAAGGTTTTTCCTTAGAATGACTCGGTAATAAAAGTACTGAGAACAAGCATAGTTGTAAGATATCGACTTCTAATTGTAATTTATTTTCATTTCCTTGTGTATATACGTGTTTTTTTAAGTTTTCCTGTTATTATACAGTATTCGTGACTTACCTTTATTTGTTATTACGATCTGTAGCCAAATTAAAGAACTCTCGTGTTCTTTACAATAGTTCTATAATTTTTATTGAATCAAGTGAAATATGTTTAAACTGGAGTATTTAGGTATTGATATTAAAAAATTGGCGATGAAATTAACATATATCAACACATCACTTGGCAACTATGCATCCAGGGCTACCGTACAAAAGTAGACCGTGGTTGCAAAGTCCGTAAAAAATATTTGCTTTTAATTTTTAAATTTTCAACGCAATGATTTTTGTTTAGGCATGAACTATTATTGCAATGTTCATAATGCAAAAGTTAATATTCTAAAAACACTTACATTATAGATAGATAAATTTTCAAAGGTAATTAGAAAGAGGTTGTACAATAACCTTGAAAAAAGGAGGTAAAATAGATTTTTTAAAAAGTCGCAGTAAAAGATCAAAGTAACATAGTAAGTAATGGTCAAAAGATTTGGAGAAAAGATAAAAAAGTATATTATAATACTTTGACACTGATCTTACTTTTTATCTGAAAATAGAATTTTATTTATTTTTGTTAAAAAAACTTTCGGTTTATTAACGGAAATATTAAAGTGAAAGAAAAATAAATTTGCAGCCGAAACAAGAATGGAAATTTTTGAAAAATCTAGTATTCCAAAATATCACCCCTCGTACTTATTAGCAATATCTCAGAAACTATTCATCTAATCGATCATGGAGTAGGATTTTTGTATTTTTTGGGTCATAATTTTTCTGGAATCTGATTTTCGATTTCTGAAATCTTTTTTTTTTAATAGAGAAAATCACAGAAATATTTTTGTTTTGGAATTTGGTATATACGGCAATTTTTAATAAAAAATTAGGTTTATTTAAAGTTATTATCTAAAATGCTAGACGGAAATATTTTATTAGTGAGAACCATTTATGAAACCGGTTACCAAAAAGGTACTTTTGTTGTATTTTAACATTTATTCCACAAACAGTGGAAATACTTATATACCTAAATTGATACTATAAATTAATTTTGCATTCGCAAACGTATAGACAAATCAATATTATATCATTTGATAAACAATAGTAAATTAAATTGATGTCCAAGTTAAAATTATATCGCCGTCAAATGTTTACTTTTCTATAGCTCTGTTATATGATGCAATATTAAATATAACGAATTGATCAAATGAGTGAATTATATAAGGATAACAAATTATGAATAAACAAAAGAATGATCATAAAAAAATACATAAACCAATGATAATAGACATAATGATAGAGAGAGTAAATAAAATATAAGTAAATTTTATTAACAGGAAATTGTTTTATATTGTATTTTACATAATATTATATTTTACACCGGGTGCTATGAATTTTCGAACGGTTATTACACAAAAAATGAAAATAATTTTGTTCCAAATTAATGGCTCTTAAAAATTAACATTAGGGTGATTCCATGAAAAAGTGTAATAAACATATAACTGTTTTTGATGGTAAAAATACTTTAGTATGGCGTTGAAACAAAATTGAATACACAAAGTTAATTTTTGGGGTGGCTTTTGGCGGATATACGATTTTCACGGTGTTACACGTTCGCAGCCAATGTGATTTTCAAGATGATGTGATTAGATAATCCCATTAAACGAACAAAAATAAATAAAGAAGATGAATCCTATGACGTCAAAAGTGAAGTTTAGTACGACACATAGCTTGAGGACTCGTGCGTTCTGACCTTAAAGCCACTGTTTCAAAACAACGGACAACAAATAACACACAACAAATAACAGACAACAAATTATCCCCAAATTATATGAATACGGTACCCACATTTACTGCGATAACGCTTAAACGCCTTTAGGTAACGATTGTGTTTCTTCCTGGTTCAACACATGGTACCATGGATGTTTTAATCTCAGAACCTGCCGTTCATAGAGGTACGTTACAAAACCAATGCTAACGATTTGGATATTAATACCTACTTTTTTTCCAATTTTAGGCGACTATCTTGAAGTTTACTGATTCCGGTAAGGTCTTGTTCAGTAACCAACATTTTGTTGTTTCCGGTTGATGGCCATTCCATTTAATACTTGAAGATGTTCTTGTCGAGCTACCGAAACCAGAATAAAATTTATCAAACATCCATTCAACCAACTCGGCTATTATTTTTCCAATCAAATCATCATTATCAAATCCAATTAAATCATCATCATCGGAGCATGCTCTGTATTAATCCGATCTTGTATCTACTATCCTTTTTTTGAAAACTAACTTTTTTTGTAAAATGTGTCAACATCACGTGAAGGAAATTCACAACACTTTGTATTTCGTATCAGTTCAGTGTGTATTTTTATTACATTAACCTCCCATTACATGCATTTGTAAAATATAATAAAATGAGTAATATATAATGTATTTTAATATAATCCAATACTTATATAATTAGGGTTGACCACAAGACAATATATTCAAATTATTATCGAACAACACGTAATAACAAGTGAAAACAAACAATTGACTGAGTTAATTGTTGAAATACCATGTATAGACTGTGTAGATTACTCTGTCACATTACACATATATAACTGATATTCCCATATAATACGTACTATACAATTTGCGCATAGTTTGCACTCTTACGGGTAAACAGTGATGTTTACGAAAAAATGTTTCAAACGAAAGTTGCTTATTTTTTTTATAAGGAACATTTTTTATATTTTAAATATTTGTTCTATCTCTTACGTTTTACAAGCCCCAATTGGCCTGTGTTGCTCATTTACGAACTCGACATCACTTTTTATATCCTGAGAATGCTGTAAAAATTTCAGCTTGATATCATTTTTCGTTTTTGAGCTATCGTGTTGACAGGCAGACGGACTGACACACAGACGGGTAGCCAACCGAAAATGGACTAATTAGGAGATTTAATAAACACCTATACCAAAATTTTGTTCGAAACATCAATATTTTTAAGCGTTACAAATATGAGACAAAACTTAATATACTATGATATATTTCATATATATATGGTATAAAAAGGTAAAGGTAAAACTGATATAAAACATATTTGCATGTGTTTTTCTTTTATAAGATCCGTTGCCAGTGCTTGCAGATCTAGGGGGTTATTTGTACTCTCGAAACTATTGATCAAGTTCAAAAGTAAAACTTTTTGTATTGACTTGTTACTCTGAAAAAGTAATGCATGTCGAAATTTTAGGCTTTCTTTGCATATAGTCTTGTCGTATAATTAAGTTTTAGTATTTTAAATTTTATACCAGATGGTAGCTATAGAATTTGGAAAAGAATGAGAAATGAATGAATGAGTAAATTTTCTGACAAAATGAATTCACATACTTAAAAGAATTTATACAGTATGATCATTTCACAAAGTTATCCACCCTTAATAACTCTTGACATGATGTGATTATTGTTTTGAGTGAAAACACGTCGATTAACATATCGAGGGGAAGTTCAAAAATGGTACCTAGAGAATTTTAAGTTTCATTCCTTCATCCCACCTATTCCAACTTGGAAATTTCAAATGGAACTTTTTACTTTGTGATACCTCATTTGAAAGAGCATTAAAATTCTCTCTTTAATTCTGATATAAAAAGAAATCGATCGATTGATTCTTAAGATAGACTACACAGATGATGATGGGTATGGAATCAATCTTCTGGGTAGTCTGTTTTAATAAGAAATCGAACGATTTCATTTTTAAATCTTGTTAAAGAGAGAATTGTATGCCTTTTCAAGTGAGGTATCACAAAGTCGAAAGTTCTATTTGCAATTTCAAAGTTGGGGTGGTGGGGGGTAAAGGAATGAAACCAAAAATTTTCTAAGGACCATTTTTTAACTTTCCCGATGATACCTAAATCGACGTGTTTTCACTCAAAACAATCAGCGCATCAGGTCAAGAGTTTTTAAGGGTGGATGTTTTTGAAATGATCAAACTGTATAATATTGTTGTAATTATTTTGTCTTGTAAGATCACATTCTCTCTTTCATGTTATCCCATGTGTGTACTGCTTGGAATTAGCTAAGTACCTAGCTAGTAATCCTTCAACAATTTTCATTTTGGACTCGTCAACCAAACTCAAACAGACATATGTTGAAGTAATCGCTTCGTGGTGAAATTAAATTGAACACATTTCAATCTGACAAGTTATTCATATATATCGATGGCCCGTATAAACGTACCATAAGAATCATTCTAGTTTGTGTATTTTATCAAACATCGATCGCTCCACATGACTGGCAATCCTAGTCATACCAGACACCCCCATCTGTGTAGAATATAAATTATATAACAATGTATAAATTATCCAAGATTGTGATACAAAAAAGAAGAGTTAGAAAATCTTCATTTAGCAAACAATTGTTATAATATCATAATTAAATAAGTTCTTATAGAGTAATGCATGTAAATCTATTTTATTATATTTTATACATTGAATTTTAAATGAATTTGCATATATAGTATAATAATAATTAATGTATAAATAAGTATCTTTAAAGTATGAACAAAAAAAATTAAACGCAGCAATTTAACAGAAAAGCAGACTTCCTCAAATGAATGCAAAAGAGTGCATCCCTTTTCGTTACATTTCCACGCCTTAATGTATAGTTTGAATTATGGAGTGTAGAGTAAAAGGAGAACCATCTCTGTATATCAAAAGTGTCCGTCGTAAAGCATTAAATAAGGATGGCGCTGGTTGGTTTTTGCTATGAGCCAGATATTCCAATCATTAGAATTCATTTATGAGGTGATTTTTGAAAATTTTAAAACCTTGAAAATATGGTCCAGAAACGTATACTCGGGGATTTTTGGGATCCCTGATCACTATTCCGAAATCAGAATTTTGATATTATATCCTCCTCTTGGCGTAATTTGCCTCGCTGGTCCAAAATTGCAATATTCTGTAAATATTCAACAAAATGGATCAAAAAAGTATACTCAGGAGTTTTTGGGGTCACTGATCACGATTTCGAAGTTAGAACGAAGATGTACTCCCTTCTTCTGGGTTTATTCGCCCCCGCTGGTCCAAAACAGCAGGTTTCTGTAAATATTCGACAAAATGGGCCAAAAAATATACTCGTGGTTTTTTGGGGTCACTGATCACGATTCTGAAGTTGCGGGGGGAGGGGTATACACCATATTCTTTGGGTTTTTCGCCCTTCCTTGACCAAATACTGCAAGTTTCTGTAAATATTCAATTTGAACCAGGGGGTGAATTACTCCAGGAGTAGGGGAGTATATCGAAATTGTGAATAGTGATCCGCGATACCGAAAACCCCCAAAAGTACGTTTCTGGCCCATTTCGTTGCATATTTTCAAAGTTTTGAAATCTTCAAAAATCACCTCAAAAATTGATTATAATAATGGGCTTTTTTGGCCCATAGCAATGGCCAAACTTTCTAGCGGCAAGAAGTTAGATGTAGATTTTGATATATATACCTTTCTGAACATTTAAAAAAAAACTGGCCCATAAAGTACATAAGGTACATAAAAATTCTTCATTTTAGCCTTTTTTTTTTATCTAAAATGATTCGTCTATCTAAGCATGTATCAAAACTTATTTGGTTTATGAGTTTGCTTTAAAAATATTCGTGCATTAAATTTTATTTCTATAATAAAACCATACTTCATAATGTTTTTAATTTAATTTAAAACACTACTAACTAAAATTTAAAAAAAAAAAAAACATCCGAGACACTTATATAATCAACCACATTAAAGCTATAATCAATAACTTAATCAGAGACCATCATTGGAAATTTTTGGGGTGTCAGGCAAGGAGTCGTTTATAAATTATGTCAAATGACTTTCAAGATATTTAGACTCCTTTTTGCAGTCATATCACATTTTGAAACACTTTCATTTGAAGACTTATTCTAGAATTTGACACGTAAAAAAATCCATGAACCCTAACTTCCTGTCATGCACGTGGTAAATAAGCTCCTGAGTCGATGTGAAGTATTATCTCTCACAGAACATTTATATGGCAGAGCGGGCATTTTCGAGGCAAAGATGAAGGGGGGAAAAAAATTAAGAAAAATTAAGAAAATTTCTGCCCCTTAACAAATAATATCAATAATGAAACGTTACATACTGCTGTCAGGCATTCCCCTCTCTCATTTCTATCCTCCAAAACGCTCGAAAAGGGGTAGCATGGTTAGATATTAATCGGGAAGCGAAGGGGATATATGTCAGTTAGCATTACGCATCATTTGTGCGGGCCTTGGGGTATTACTTAGCAAGAAGTAGAATTTTTTTCAATTTTACCCATTTTATTTCCCCTTCTCTTCTATTTCGAAAATGGCTGGTCTTCCATATACAGTGTGTCCCCGGATAGAGGTCACTATACTTGAAAATTTTATTATTTTGTATTTTAAGAAAAAAAGAAAAAAAGTCATTTTTTATAAGAAGTTTTGCTTATTCTGAAAAGTATATAGGAATATTTTTTTTTTTTTTGGTAAACTACCCTTCCTTTTTATAAGTTGACAAAATGTTACTAAAAAAGTTGTTACTCGAAATTAACAATTATGACCCATACAAAATTTTTCCAACTTTGACCGTTCCATTCTTAGTGAATGTTTATCTGAGATAAAAAATTTTCTTTTTAATTTTCTAAACTAGTCCACAAAAAAATACACTCTCGAATAGTGCATGTTAATTGATTTATTATTATTATTTTTTGTTACGTTTTTTTATAATTACAGCTTTTGTTCAAATAAAAAATGATGCAACAATTAAAGAACACGGATCTTCTTGATATTTTGTAAAGAGTCATAATTGTTAATTGCAAGTTACTTTTCTTAGTAACATTTCGCCAACTTATAAAAATAAGTGTAGTTTACCAAAAATAAAAATAATTATTTCAATTTTTTTGCTACCCTGTATATTATTAAGAAGGTTTAAATATTATTACATACTTTTCAGAATAAGCAAAACTTCTTATATAGAATGACTTTTTTTCTTAAAATGCAAAATAAGAAAATTTACAAGTATAGTTACCTCCATCCGGGGACACACTATATATGTCCTATGAGAGGAAATGCTCCACATCGACTCAGAAGCTTATTTACCACGCGACAGAAAGCTAGCGTTAACATGTATTTTTTTACGTTCCTTATCCCGGAATAATTTGTAGATTGAAAAGATTTTTCATTGATGCAATTAATTGTCTTCTTCTAACATGCAATGAGAAAGAGTTCGGAATTCGGATTGCCATAAGTCTTCACAAATAACAATGCATGAGTGACTCATAGAGATTATTATTTTATACTTTTTAGTACAATGAAAGCCGGTTTTTTTTTACATTTATTATTAATATCTTCTCATTTGAGTATTAGATCAAACGGCTAACTTTTGGACTTCTTATACCCGCAACATCAAAAAATTCATGTTTTTACGAATATTTACTTATATTTATCGTTGTCAACCAATCTTCAATAATTTCCAGCTTGCCGAGCAATTACAATTTCATACGTATTACGTTTTCTCATAAAAGTCGCACAAAACACTTATATCCTTGACACCAGTATCAAAAATATAACAAAATTTCATGGCTATTGAATTTTATTATTATTTTTATAATTTTAAAAGTCTTCACAAATACAACTTAAGATCTAAGATTTTAGGTATTAATAATAAAATTTCTTTAGAAATAAACTCAATAAAAATTGTAAATAATAAAATTTTTATGCAATATACACCTATAAAAATGTTTATAGTATTAATAATAAATACATTTAGAAAAAATATTGCGCGCATGTTTATCTACCTGAATATAATCATCACAAATATCCATTTGAAAGTTAGATTGCGAACCTACTAAAGTGCCAGGCAAATTTCCTTTTATCACAAAAAAACCTCTGAAAAAAAAATGCAAAAAAACTGGAGAAATTTGTTTCCTAAATTTAGATATATATCATTTTCTGCAGAAAATTTAATATAAAAAAATTTTAATAAAAATACTTTTTAAGAGACTAGCTTCTATGATACTAAAAGGTACAAAACAATTTTTTCTATGAGTCACTCTTAGGCATTTGTTTTTAAAAGCTTGAGGCGCTCAATTTAAAATATCAACACAAACGCTTCCCTCAATCGTTCAATGAACAAGATTTTGGTATTTTTTGGGTCAGAATAATGTAAACCAAATTTCCCTATCTATTAAGCAAGTCATCAAATACCAAAGCCAAAAACTTTATTGTGATTACTTAAAATTATTAATTAAGTATTTTATTTTAAATAAATTTCTGTCACCCTACCAAGCTTCAATTGAACGTTTAAGAATTTACTTAGGTAGCCTTTAAAAATGCGACAAAGCTGTATATCAGATATATTTGGTAGTTTCAAAATAAACATTAATTAATATCTATTTTAATGCCATCAAATATATATACAGCTTTGTCGCATTTTTTAAGTCCGCAAGATACACCAGTTCTTTTTTAGCGATCTAATTTTGAAAATAGATATTTATGATAATGGTAAACATTTATTATTATTTTTTCAAAATATATTATATACTCATATAAGGAAAATGATGAATGCATTTTCATTAAATGTACATTTTTATGTAGTTTTTCATTATTTATAAATAAAATATAAAAATATTGTACAATAAATTGGAGCGTTATACAGGACTAATCAAAAATATCTTACAAGACAATTTAAAAATAAACAAGTGAAATCAAACAATTAACTGAATTAATTGTTGAAATACCATGCATAGTCAGTGTTGATTTCTTTATCACGTAACACATACATACATGTGACACATACATAACTGATATTCAAGTATGGTACATACTATAAAATTTCCGCCCAATTGGCGTCCTCACGGGTAAACAGTGATGTTTACGAAAAAATGTTTCAAGCAAAAGTTGTTTATTTTTTTATAAGGAACATTTTTTACATTTAAAGTTTTGTTCTATCTCTAACGGTTTACAAGATGGGTCCTAATCCAAGACCCAATTGACCTATGATGCTCATTTACGAACTCGACCTCACTTTTTACGTCCTGAGTACGCTGTAAAAATTTCAGCTCGATATCTTTTTTCGTTCTTGAGTTATCGTGTCCAAAGACGGACGGACGGACGGACGGACAACCGGAAATGGACTAATTAGGTGATTCTATGAACACCTATAGCAAAATTTTGTGCGTGGCATCAATATTTTTAAGCGTTACAAACTTGGGACTTAACTTAGTATACCTTGCATATTACATATATGCATGGTATAAAAATAATATGTAAAAGTATACATGCTTGTCGTGAAATAATGACTTATTTTTAACTCTAATGTACCATTCAACTATAGTGTAGAAAATGTTGTTTAAAATTTTGTTAATATACTTATTTCTCTTCAAACACCAAAACCATAAACAAATAATTATAATATAGACGCGTAAGTCAGACAGTTTTTATTGTATGAGCTATATAAGCTCCAAAAAATTGACACTCCAAACAATGGATGTCACTACAGTAGATAGCTTCTAAATTAAAAAACATAGGCAATGACAATACAGAAACATTGTAAGTAAAATATAGAGTTTTCTATAGAAAAGTTTGTTTTCAGTGGAAGCTGCTTAGAGTAGGCTTTGCTTATATTCTAAGCAATTAGTCTCTCCTCCATAAATAAACAAAATTTCTGATGAAACTTCAATAAGTTTAAATAATTTTTCGTCTAACCGATTTTAGAAATTATTTCTATATAAATTATCACCAAATAACATAAACTGTGTTTTATTTTCAAAAAAATTAGAGTACCACACCACAAAATAACCAGCAAAAGGGGAAATCTGTAAGAATACAGGGAGTGAAGGCTATAAAGCAATAGGTTTTGTTTTTAAAGTTGAAATTTCCCAGCGACGTGGGCAGATAGCTGCTAGTGATAAATAATTTCGTTTTAAGTATCAAGAGAATAATCGAGTGCCTACATTTCCTACTTAATAATTGACAATAACTTGTTGAAATAAACTTCACTGTTTTATGTGTTGATATAATTTTGATTAATCCTGTATTTTGATATGCCTTAATGGTATTCTTTCATAATATGATTTCATAAATTATGCATGTGACAGGGTAAAAATTATTATGGGAAGCATTAATTTTCCAAAGAACTGCAAAATCAGAAAAACCTAGGAAAATATTTCCATAATTATTTTTTTATTCATAAATTATTCTGTCAATACTATGTATTATTAATTTTCACCGAGGAATTTATCTGTTACTTAAAGCGATAAATAAGGTTGCCCAGTAGTTAAAGTCTTTTAAAGTTATGGAACAGGTTGTTTGAATAATAATAGCGAGTATAACTGATGAATAAGATTTCAACATTCAGGGTTATTTTGAAGAGTCTTCATTTTAAAACAATTAATTGATGAAAGAAAACTACCACCTGTATAACATTTATTAAAAGTTGAATTATTGATTATTGAACCACTTGACACATTTGTTTCATTACTTGAAAGGTAATAAAAAATACAATTTCGGTTTTTATCCCATCGACAGGTGTTAAAGGAAATTTATTTATGTGACCGACGATTACAGAAATTTGTTATCAAAGATGCTGCAATTTAGAAACTGGTTTAAAGGTTCGGTGGTAAAACGATCACTTTCCTTTTTTCTTATTTTTCACACAGTAATTAATTTTAACGTTATTTTTGAAAATTTTGAATGGTTTTTATATTTTTACCTCGACTATACAATGGTGAGGGTTATGTGTTTGACCGATATGTATGTATATTCATCTGTTCGGACCTACCTTCTAAACTACTTATCATAATTCGACAAATGAGGTATCGTTAGAAGCGTCTTGATCGTCCGCTGTTTATAGACTATGTACCGTCACATTAAATTGAATACGGTCATAAAGAGGACATAAAGCTATGATAGCACTTTTCATGTTACTTTCTCACGAAATTATAATCCCAAAATGGTTTCAATAAAATAAAGTTCGAAAACTAAAACCACGACAATTACAGAATCGCGTTCTTAAACGTATGAAAACAAGAAAATATTTTCATCTGAAATTGCCATGATAAGTAAAATCGTCATTTCAGTCGGGGGACCTCTAAGATTAAACAGTTTTCCATAGGACCGAAACAGGTCCCCGACTGTAATGACGATTTTACTTATCATAATAATACTTTTAAGAGCGAGATTCTGTAATTGTCGGGGTCTTAGCCTTCGAGATTTATTTTTTAATATTATTTAAATCTTTAAAATTGATCGTTTTCTGTACGGTTCTGGTTACAATCTTTTTACTTCGATCACCATTTGTTACTCCAAAAGATCTGAAAAACTGTGGGACATTTTATTCAATATAACTCATTAAAAAATTATCAGTTTTCTACTTTTGGTTGAGATATAGAATTACTAAATCGAAAAAAGGTTCAATGGATGGCACAGTCGATTTTTGAATGAACGATTTATATTAATTTTTGTACATTTATAATATTTTTATAAAAAATTAGTATTAATTTCCGGCACGAAATGTAATGGCCACAAATAATGAGCAACTTAATTTAAAACACAAACTTTTGTGTTTGTACAAAATATATAGCATATTTGACCTAAGCTATTAAACTCAGGCTGTACTATATTAGTATTTGCGAACATTGATTTGATTAGTCTAGGCGCTGAACCTCCTATACATTTAGTAACCGATGTTCATGACTGCACTCATATTAAATTTATTTTGCTTTGAATTCTACTTTCCATTGTGCCTGCTTCGGTATAAATTGTTGTCATGATTTGTTATAAAGATATAAAGAATTTGGTTTTTTTTAGATCGGCCTTGAAATTGTTATTTTCAAGACTGGAAAACAATGCTAAAAATAAAAACATACATGAGTGCGCGGTCGTGCACGTTCATCGGCTACGAACAATTTTTGGCGCCCAGAGTAAACTGTACTTTTTCGTTTTATTAAGTGAAAAAGAACAGTTATAATACTTTTATAATTATATATATTGCAACAATTAGGTATAAAAAATAGATTCTTTTATATGATAAACACTAAATTTGTGTATGTAATTTTTCATTTTTATTGTTTTATTTTTTATAGAAAAATACACCTTCATGTTATGTAGGATTAAATTACTTCCAATATTTCTAAGGATTACTTTCAATTTTTTAGGATCGTGGTAAAATTTGGTACAGGTAGATGTTCGTCACAATAAACTTTTCGAATTTAGAGATATTGTCACGTCTATAACCGGGTGGAGATGCTTTCAGGCGCTTTCTTTCTTCAACTTTGTTTCAATGGTAAATATCTCTAAATTTATGTATGTAATTTTTCATTTTTAAACCCCGAACTTAAAAAAATTTGTATGTGACTGTCTGTGTGTCTGTCTGTCTGTCTGTCTGTGGCACCGTAGCGCAAAGGTAATTTAATGGAGACTATTCTTAGCTACGTTTCAAGTGCGAGTTTAGGGTTCCGTACCCGAAAAAACTATAAGGCTCTAGGGAAAGACAGATGTTCATTACTATCATATTTTCGAAGCTAGAGATATTGTCACGGTTTAAACTAGTGTGGAGATGCTATCAGGCGCTTTCTTTGTTCAACATAAATCTAAATATTTCTAAAATGAGCAAAGCAAAAAAAATAAGATATTGCTCTGTAAAAACGATTTGTTACGTTTAATATCCTATAAGTATCCAAAGTTTTTTATTTATCCAAATATCACAGTCAATGTTGCCAACCTGTATTTGAATTGACCATGTTAGTTGACAAACTTTGCGGTCTAAGCATCGATTATAGACTTCGAACATGTATAAGCAATATATTACGTCCAACAGAACAATTTTTTTTCCATTTTTTTAAATATAGAAAAATAATAAATGTATAATTCAAGTTGGATTATGTTTCTGTATATTCTCGAAGGTGTTTATTAACGTCAATAATTGTAAAAAAAAAAAAAAAAACAAAAACAAAAAAAACAAAAATAGAAAAACATAATATAAAACTATAGTGAGTAGTGAATAAATAGAAAAAGAAAATAAAAAACAGAGAAAACATAAAAAAAATAAATATACAAGTTGTAATAGAGTATTTTCCACTTACAGTGTGAGGCAAAGATGAGTTTAGAATAAATTTTTATCACTTTTTCTGCATCTTCTGCACTTCAAAAGTTTCCCAGTGGTCATTAGCTACTGGAGTTTAAACCCCAAAAAAACTAATTCTAAAGTCAAAATACAAATACACTCTGTTTGATTGTTAACCAATCTGACCACTTCGGATTGAGTATAAAACTTTAATCGAAAGTTTTTTGTCAGTGGATTTTTTTGGTATATTTATGATGTAGCACAATTTTTCCCATCTGTGCTTCCCAAAGTACCATATAATTTACAAACATTATGCTAAGTGTTCGTAATACCTTAATTTTCTTTCTAATCTATTTTTCAATTGCTAATTAATTATGTGATAAGGATGAGATCGAGTAACATAATAAAATTAAAATTGGGATCCATATTTAAACACAATCATTTACTTTTGTTCTTCTTTGTTCTGAAGCTCTTGGAAGTTTGAAACTGTAATTTAAAAGAAGACGATGATTTCCGTTTATTTATTACGCCAACTAAGTACTGGTAAAATCTCAACCTTGGTCAATTTTTACATTTTAAAATTATTTTTGCAATGTCTAACACATGGGCAGAGGCAATTTACAACAATTCTCAAATGGAAGATTTACATTTGCTCATTTCTTTGCCTTGTATAAAAATTGTACATTGAAAAGTTTTTTTGCGACATTTCGGGCTCTGTATCCGAAACCTGCAACTTATAAAGTTTGGAAGAGTCTCCAAGTCCAAAACTCCAAGGCATTTTTGTAAATAGATAAATTTTTACATTGAATTTCTTCCGATTCTATTCATATTTCAAAAATTTAGTTTTTATAATGATCAACTTTCTAGTTGATCAAAATTTTTGTACCTGTAATATCTCTTACCCATAATGAAATCGAGTATAGCTTTAATTCACTTTCAAGGTCAAGATACTTTTAAAGGCCCCGATACGATACGATACTCATTTTTTTACAAAAACAACTTTAGCTCGAGGCAAACAGTACTTCTGGCACATACTATAAGGTGAATGAATAATAAGAGAGACAGGTGTATATTTATAATGACAAAGATAATGACTGATGGTAATGGAAAATATTATTTTTCATATGTGAATGTAAATGTATGATGTATTTGAAATGTTTATTTTAAGAAAAATTATGTTGATGCATATAAACAATTTTTTTTCTCTAAACTAAACTGAGCTTCAATGTGTTGTAGACACTCTTTTACTTAAAACCGATACAAATATTTATGTCTTCGTTTTATTATTTTCTTATCATTTGTTAACAGTGGCGTTACATGAGTTTCTACTGTTGGGATCTTACCGCTATCTACTGTAAAACTCTATAAAGAAAAAAAGAAAATTTGAAAAACAAATAAGAAAATGTGATTGGGTTTTCATTAAGAGTCATACAAGTTTAAAATTATATGAACACCTAGTATAGGTATGGTTAGGTTAGGTTCAGTTATATTGGCTGTCCACGAAGGACACAGCTAGGCTATAGAGCCCATTTTGAGATCATATAAGTGTTTTACCACCTTTCCGCTGATAATTTCATTTATCAGCTCCTCAATTTCAGAGGGTAAGTGCACTTCCTTCATGCATATACCATGCACTACACCAGCCCATCACAACTATTATTTAAATTAATTTTGTAGCGACGGCGGTAATTGAACCCGTTACTTTAAACAAATCGCAGACGGAATTGGTTACGCGTTATCATAAAAAAAATTTGTTGGTTGGGAGGTAAAACCGAAAAAAGTGCAACAAAAAAACTACACCAAAAAACAACCATTTTTATCTAGGTTATCTAGGAAACTAAAACTTTTTCAATCGAATTTTCAGAAAAAGTAAAAAAGTAGAAGTAAAAATATTTTTATAATTTGTCAATTTTGTGTTTAAATTTTATATTTTATCAGTTAAACAAAATTGAGTTGTGAAAGTTATCAGAAGTTAAAGATAACAGAAATCTTTTAAAGTAAGTACAAGGAAATTTTTATGCTATGTCATAATAAATATCCTGATAAAATCAAACGTAATGTACGCACGCATTGGGTTGACTACTAAATCAGAAGTAAGTCTTTTTAAAACTAACATTACAATTAATTCTTACAGTAGAAACTAAAAGTAGCTTAAAAATTCAATTCGTTCAGAATAAATTATTTTTTCTAGTTTGAAATAAATCAAACCGTGCTGCATATTCCTGCAATGACTTTTTAAATTCATCAAATAAATTTCCTGATAAGTTTATTTTTCCAGAAAATAGGTAATAGAGCAATTTGATAATTCAAAATCTATCAAAGCACACGTAATTATTTGTGTTTGAAAAAAAATGTTATCATCTGTCAAATACTTAGATGCAACGAAAGAACATACTACAACGTCACATATTTATATAACTAGCTGATTCCCGCCCGCTTCGCTGGGCATACTAACCATTTGAATCTATACTTCTTTTATTAACGAAATGTTTAATTTCGATTTAATATTTATTGTAAGTTTTTCAAATTTTAAATAGGAAAATATCTTGCCAGTCAGTGAATATAGTGCCACATAAAATTGACCATGAGAAAAACAGTTACTTCGTAAGTCTGCACCGGCTAATTTTAAACTCTGGCCTTGTGTTTTATTGATAGTCATCGCAAAGCAATATTTTACTAGAAACTGCAAACTTATTAGATTCAAAATGAAAGTCCCATGGAATCGGAGGGATTCTCGGAATGAATACACGTTCACCCTCATATTTTCCTGTAAAAATTGTTGCTTCGATAACGTTTCTGTGCATGGTTTTTACTCATAGTCTGGTGCTATTATACAATTTTGGGGGATTTAAATTACGCAATAAAATTATTGGTGCACCAATTTTTAGATGAAGAATATGAGGTGGTATGCCCGGTGGGTTGAGTGTGTGTAAAAAATCCGTTGGTATAAGAATTCCGTAAAATTCGTTCTTAGTGGACGTTTATGTCTCGAAAGAGGTCGTCTTTGCTTCACATCTACATTCGTTGATACGCTATATGTTGTTCATATTAAAATTAGGCTTTAAATATTGATAATTGCAATCAATACGTTATGTTAAGAAAACGTAATAAACTTGTTATGAACAGCATAATTATTCAAATGTACATTTAGTTGATTTTAATTGGATTAAATATTATGTTAATAAGTATTTTTCTTAATTAAAATATTCCAGCATATGCCATGAGCGTATTTATCTTATTTTTAAAAATAGTTTATTATTCAAGGAATTAACAGATGCGCGTATTACTATTATCAACATATATACAGGGAGAGCCATTTTAATCTATACACGTAAATATCTCGTTTTTTAGCCAACCAATAAAAAAAATAACTTAAACAAAATTTGTAGAGTTTGATGGGGGACATCATGTTTTGACATCAGATTGGACTTAATTATCTTCGGGTTTAATTAATAGTCAATTACATCTTAAACGGTAAGAGATAGAATAACTTTAAATTAGAAAGTTGATACTCATAAAAAAACTAACAATTTTTGTTTAAAACATTTTTTCGGATAACGTCAGTTTTCGGAGGAAATGCAACTTAAAATTATCATTTAATCGAATTAAAACACGCTAACTATGGAGAAATAATTTAGCCAAATTTTTCAAGGGCAATTGAGGACATTAGCCTGCGACCATGACTTTACAATACAATTATCGAATTATCGACTTTAAGCATATTTTCTTTTGATTAAATCCGATAGTGACATATTTTTAAGTCGCATCTCCTCCGAAAGCAAACTTTTTGCTTAGTTTTTCTATGAGGACTTTCTAATTTAAAGTGTTATTCTATCTCCTACCGTTTAGGATCTAAATTTGCGGGTTTTTAATCTATCTTGAAAGTGTAGAGTAAAATATTTAGAATTTTCTTCAAAATAAAAATATTTTTTATTTTTTGATCAGTTTTAAGCAAAAAACTACTCTTATGGTTTTTCTCTAGACACTTACGTTTTCGAAATAAAAATTCTTGAAAACTCAAAATGCAATAATATTCGAAAAATTTTTAATTTTTAAGAAAAATTTCAAACTTTTTCCATCTCTGAAGGAATTTGCTTTGCTAACGCAGCTCCTACGCTACAAATTTTTTATATTAGTATAATAGACATTGTAACCATGTTCTTTTTTCATTAATAAGAGTAAATACGATAAAAACTCGAAAATTTTCAAATTAATAATTTATCTTTGTAAATGATAGCTAATAATTCATATTGTGTTCTTTTTTAAAAGCTTGTATTTAACTTGCAATGTATGTATGTATGTTACGGTGGATTCTTTGAACTCAATTTTGAAGAAGATATCTTCCACCGATTGAGCTAAATAGCATGAGCAAGTTGCATTCACAGTTAATTTGGATGACAAAGCATGGTAAGAATTCGCCGTCCTGATTTTCCCATCGCTTCCACTATATTTTATATAAATACATTTTTGTAGTCTTAAATTAAAAATTTTAATAAAAAATACTTTTTCAGGGACAAGTTTTTATTGTACTAAAAAGTAGAAAATAATTTTATCTATAAGTCACTCATACAAAACTATTTGTAAAAGCTTGATGCGCAAGCCTATTGCAAGGATTTTGGTTACCTTTTTTATATTTTATAAAAAATGCCTTACATTCGGGCAGCAAATGGATGAAAGTCGAACTTAATTCGGCTCTTAGACATTATTAGTGCTCGGAAACAGCAACTTACATTACAATGAATTGCGTCATGCAACTTCGTAAATGCAAATGCGTAATGCAATTCAGCCCATCTAAAATTACCACAAACATTTATGAGTTTTGTATAATAACGGTAGGTATAAAGTACATTCATCTCTATACATTCATCCCTATAAACATACTTTTTTTTCCTATTCTAGGGTTTTTCTATTCAAGGGTTTTTAAATGAATAAACCATGTTTACTTAGAATATAAAATATTGTAGTTAAATTTTTTTCTCTGTATAAAGTTGTAAGTGGCATATTTAATGATTTTTATGAGTTTCTACAAAAATATTATTCTAAAATAAAATTTGTTTCTCTATTATAATTCGTAGATACCTATTATAGTGTTTTTAATGATAAATAAAACGAAATGTTACGATGATCATATGTATAAGTAACTATATAATTGTTGACTTTAAAACCGTGTTTCATTGTTTTTCTTGATCCATTATACCGTTGCCGTGAGGCGAGATATGGAATAGCATCACTCCTGTTGTAGGAATGGATGATACACGAGTTCAAACGCTCATGAGCAAACATTCAGAAACATTCATGGTGGAAAGACCGTGGAAAAATTTTTATGGAAGAATTTTGTGGTAAAGGCTTCAAAGCTTTTGCAATTAGGGAAAAAATTTTCTGGACTTGAAAAATACACTAATTGTAAGTTAATTTTTGAAATACCCTTCACCATCTTTCACCACCACCACGAAGGTTGAATATCAGTGCTTGTATTATTTTAGAAAAAAAAAATTCAATAGCGACCAGTTTTCCACATACGAATTTTCAAACAAACAAAATCCGTTATATTCCTTTACCTGTGTGAAACAATCTCCAATCTCAACCATTATTTCATTATGTCGAGTGTTATGGGAAGTGAGAGCAAGGGAGGTGAAGGCTATAACTCGGTGGTCTTTTACTCGGAAAATTTTAACTTTGAAACCCAGCAAAGCGGTCGAGTATCAAGCTAGTTTAGTATATTTACGGTTAATTTAAATAAAGCAATTATAAAATGCATATTATTTATGCGAATTGCATATTTAATTATAAATCTTATAAATCTATTTAGGTCACAAAATTTTTGAAAGCTCTAACGAATTGAATGCTGAAAACCGCATTCAAATCCGACTTACTATTCAAATTTTTCGAATTTTGGCCGTTTTTAGTGTTTTGTCACTGCGACTATGATAAAAATTAGACTAAAGAGATTTTGTCTGATTACTGGAGTAAAGCAGAATTTTCTATTTTGTCATGTTATTCTAAATACTTTCGACTGTCCAATTTTCGAATAACCAAATTTTCAGCGGGGTTCTTAAATATTTTAGCTCAAAGTTTAGTTTTTTCTGTATTACTTGTGCTAATTACAGCAAATCTAAATACAATTGCAGATGAATATATAAAATTATTCGTATTTTTAAAGTTTTAACTGTCGTATTTTTATTTATTTATTTTTTAGAATAATTGAAGTAATTATTTATACTTTTGCTTAAACATACATCTCAGAATTCCTTTTTTTATTTATTTTTTTTAATTAAAAAGTTTGGATGGAGATGGAAATGATAGCTGTGGTAAAAACAGTTAGAAAAAAAAATTATTCATGTATTTTTAAATACGTATATAAACCAATACGCTTCGTTGCATTATTACAAACTTTACAAAAATTATATCATATTTTATTAATTAAAATCATAAAAATAAAATAAAAAATAATATTGTTTCATTTTGTAATTGTCCGACGTTTCATTTTAAACAGGAAACTTCTTTTCTAAATTAATATAGGTAGGTATATTCAATTGGATTATGTTAATTGTAATATTTTTTTGATGTTTAACATTTTTACCCGACTGTCAAGGAGTGGTTATACTTTTCGCGCATATCTTGTATGTATGTATGTATGTATATATGTATATTTGTGTGTAAATTTCTTAATTACCTCGTATTGACACAATTATCGTTATATTCGTCATAAAAACCCAAGTATCCTTGAGTAGGTGTCTGAACAAAAGCAACGTACGTTAGTAATAAAAGAAAATTAAGCAAACCAATCGAGTAGGGTATCAAAATAAAGATAATTAAATGGTAATTTCAAAATATATATAAATTGTATGATGAAATCTAATAAGGAATTATAAATTGAATTAAAAATTTTAATAAGTATGATATGAGAGAGTTATAGTGCCGGGAAAAGTCCCGACTGTGTTAAATAAAATTTGAAAAGTCGCTATGTTAACTACTGGATTTGTTTGTTTCGATTTAAATTTTATTTAACACTTTAAGGGTTTATATTTTTTAAATTATTTATTTTATTTAGAGGAGCACATTAAGTATTATTTTTAAGAATTTTTGGGCTCATTTCCATATTTTGTTTTTTTGGCATTATACAATAGTAAGAAAATGAGACCAAGTTGAACCTCCATTTAAATTTTTTTATTGATTTTAGCTCCTTATCCCTATCCTCATATATTACAAATGGGAAAGTAAGGATGTTTGTTTTTTTGTTTGTTTGTTTATTTATTTGTATGTTACGCTTTCACGCAAAAACTAATGAATGGATTTGAATGAAACTGAACAATAATGTAGATCATACATCAGAATAACACATGAGGTATTAATTTATAAAGATATATTTATTTTTAAAAAAAATTTTAATTAAATTTAATCTGATATTTTACTGTTCCATCTATGGTCATCATTTTGAATCATAATTTAAATATTTCTGTAAAAATTTAAAATATTAAATGTCAAAAAATTCATGGCCATCTTTTCTGATATACTGATGAATTATGACTATTTTACACTTTAAAAAATTGAAAACTGCATATATTTTAGCTGTGTAATATAATTCCTTCGAGTGTTATGGCAGGAAAATAAGAAAAGTAGAAGCTATAAGGCGGTAGTTTTTACTTTTAAGTCCAATAAAGCGGGCAGGTATCAAGCTAGTACTAAAATAAGAAAGAAAAAGTTTGTTTCTCTCGTACCTTTGAGTTTAGTAACAATTTTTATTCATTTATAAATTTGGTTGTTTGGAAATTCATTTTGGTACCAACGCAAATTTATTTTTAGTAACTAGGAACTGGCGGCTCGTACTGTTTGCATATTTTTTTACGTACTGATTTATTATTTAATTTATTTAATAGCCTATTTACGAATAGGTTTATTATGAGCCTATTCATTATGTAGTTGGGAAAAGTTATTTCGCTAAGTTAACATACATTATTATCCAGTGTTAAAGTGGGTACATACGGATAATCTAAACAATTAGTTACGTTAGTTGTTATTTTCACTAGTTTTGTATAATTTTATCCACTTAGAAATTCATTTTTTTGGTTTTGACAAGAGTATCCGCTCTTGCCCCCCTTTAAACTATATAAAATAATAACCAAACCACATTACAGAAACATGACTCTGTGAAATATCTGCAGTATATGATATTACATCGCAATTGTACACATAAAGTGTAAAATTGTTTGTATCTTTGTGGCAATGCAAAGTGCTTCAAAATTGAAAATCGAAGTGTTACAGAATTTTTGTTAGAAGTATTTTTGCAGCTAAACTAAAGTTGCAAATTTGTTTTCACTAATAATACAAAAACCGAAAAAGTCACAGCTTAAGGACCCGGTAAAAGCCACCATTTTTGTAGGTTGCCGGTGGGTAGCTCGGTAAACATTTTTGAAACTATTTTTGTTTAAACAAACATATAATATTGAATTTGGTTTCCAAAAAAAATTTATCATATCTTTGGGGTCAAATTAACAAAAATATTCTTACACATTTTTCTCCAAATTTTCCAGTTTTCGAGTAAAAAATTCGTAAAATTTGAAAAAAACGTAATTTTTACGATTTCTATCCCCCAAAAAGTGTATGAAAACTGCTCTATACATGCTAGAAAGATGTAATTTTCACTAATCAACCCGAAATAAAGTAAATAATTTAAACGGTTTTTCGATTTTCCGCGGAGTTTCGGTGTGGAAAATGGATTTTTCCGAACTTTTCTGATACTTTGATTTTATCTTGAGTGGATTGCTCTCCTAACAATTAACAATTAAGCACTTAAAATGCAATTAGGCCAGAAAATTTTGTGGGATTTTATATTAATAATAACATTAATAATTTGCCTTCTTATATCTGAGACAATTCGCGTTAAGTACTCTAGCTACTACAAACTGCATTTGCGTTTGTGTAGCAGCTTCAACAAGACGAATTTTTCAGACATCTTGTTAAATAACTCAGTTAAAAATAAAATAAAATATTTTTGATGGAAAATGTTAAAATATATAATATAAGCAAATAACTGTAATATTGCTTGATGTCGTCGACTATGAACTGAGTAGATAAAATTTGTCTTTTCTGAATGTGTATTTGTGTGTGTATGCCTGCCTGTGTTTGCTTTTCATCGGAATATATAATTCTAACAAACGAACGATTTTAATATGTTAGGTGACACGTAAAAAATATAATTTCATATTTAATCAATTCAGCAAAAAATCAAAAAGTATTCGAGTTCTGGTTTTTTACTTTTAATAAGAACATAAAAGAAAATAATATTATTTTTGTTTTTCCACATACAATATTCAAAATATGTACATTTGAAAAACAATTTTTTTCTTATTTTTAACTCAAATTCTCCAAGCTGAAATTTAGACTTGTGGACTTAAAATACGTGAGAATTGAAAGTCAGATTCAATCCAGCATATTTCAGTATAATGGTTAAAACTTCTGGAATTGAAAACACAACCTAACTAAGGAAGCAAATATTTACTTTTCTTGATTCAAGAAAATATTTACTTGCTTAAACAACATATACTTTTTTTGAATTAATTATTCAGATGGTTGACTCAAAAAATATTTATTTGTTATAAGCACATCAACAGCCAAATAAAAGCCCTTACTACAGTTCAGTAAATTTGTGAAAATACGAAGCTTAAATGTATTTTTGACCCTTAAAAGCGTTTTCTCATTTAAAAAATATAGGGGAAGCTGGTTTTAGTTGCAGCAAAGATACTGAAATGTTTTACAAATTCATTTCCCTGATATTCGGAGAATATTTGTAAAAGTAGCCTGAAAGGCAGACACAATTATAGTTACAGCGAAATATAATACATATAGTTTTGAGAGAAAAGATGATTTCATTATTGTAATAAGTTTTATTAAATTTTCCGGAAATATAATGAAGTTTTGATTGGTTTCATAGAATTGCCTTAAGGTATTTATTAGTTTACTTTACTAAATAGAAGATAAGGGTTTATTATACTCATAATGCTAGGGTTTCAAATTCGTTATAAAAGTTTTGTACTGTGTACTATCTAGGATCGAACCAACCTTTCCTCGAGCTTCAGACGAAATTTAAATTCCAGGTATGCATTTGTCTTTCCTGCTAGAGATAAAACACAAATCATTTTACTGAAAATTAAACTAAAATTAACTGAAAGAAACATCAAAAATTGTTACCATTTATCACGTTGCCTGGTCATGTGATTTATATGACGGTTAACAGAACATGCAAAAGATTATCATGGGTCGAATAGCGGCCGAAGAGTCTGTGGAAGATTTTGGAAGAAATGGAAAAATAATATAAGATAATATGGGGAAAAAATCTTAAAAGAAGGATTGTCAGGAATCAGGAGGCTAGAAATCTTCATGAAAAACGTAATGTGGACTGCGAAAAACAGTCGGTGAAGTTCCTTTAACGCAAGTTCAAGCTCATTAGCCGAACAAAGAAAAAAAAGCGTGTAGGGTTTCAAGTAACTTGCAGCAAAAGTTTATTGACTTATCTTATTTGGATACTCAGTTCTGGTTTAATCAGTATGGTTCTTATCTAGGGTTTGATGAGTCATTTGAAGATAATCTCTTTTCCAAATTTTCCAGAGGTGTTATAAATTAGACCGATATGTGTATGTATGTCTGTCTGTCTGTTTGCCTGTGGCATCGTAGACAAAAACGGATGAACCGATTTTGATATCGTTTGCAAGTTAATTTAATGGAGAGTGTTCTTAGCTATATTTCAAGTGCGAGTTAAGAGTTCCGTACCCGAAACAACTTAAAAATAGGCGTTGATCTTCATAATCTGTTCAGTTTGGAGAAGGCTCCAAGCAAAAAAGGAATTAAATGGAAAGTGAGTGGAAATTTAATGAAGATATGTTTCAAGTGAGTGCGATTTTAGGGCTCCGTACCCTAAAAATTTGTCGAAGGATTTATAATATTGTAAATTTTACTTGTCACTTTCAACAATCTGCAAAAAAAAATTAATATCTTCTGTATATACAAATTTTGATACTGTACCACGCCAAAAAAAAATTACAAGTATAGTGCTCCTTTATACATAACATTATTATGAATGTGATAAAAGCAACTTATCAAATTTGATGGTGGAATAATATAAAAAAAATTCAAAGCAAAACGTGAAAAGAAAATCCGATTTTATTACTGATGTTTACAATTCAGATCAGAACATACACAATACACCGCCAAGTGAATGAACGATATTATATTTGAGTTGTATCGTTGTGATTCAATATATAGGATGTATACCAAAAAATTTATAGGTTAGGTTAAAGTGGCTCTTCTGGGTAAACACACTTATAATCCGTTTGGACACCAAAATTGAGTTGGCCCATTCCTAGCCAATACTACAGGGATAGGGTTTCTGCCCGAGAATTCTCCAGAAATTTCTCTTAAGTCGATACGGAGAAAATAACTCAACTCCTCGAGAACTCGAGATATAAATTTTATGCACTAGGTAACTAAAGAAACCCGCATATAACACGTAGAAAATAGGTTATATACAAATCGATACTTTAGTTCAACCAGTTTCCGATAACGCAAACCAAGATAATGAATGAAGAGAACCACTAACTCGACAATGAATTATTGAAACTTCAACTAAAAAGATCATTCAGACAGATGAAACTAGAAACAAAAACAAACTCACATAACTGGAAATTTAATATAGAAAAACTCTCAGTTATTTGAGTCTAGTCTACTGGGCAACGAACGCATAAGTACTCTTGAAAAATGTACAAAACTGTAGTGACCCATTAAGCCAACATCGATGAAGAATGAGCGTGTCTTCTTCTAATCAATTACATTTGTATTCCATGTATATATGAAATATATCAAGGTATACTAAGTTTAGTTCCCAGTTTGTAACGCTTAAAAATATTGATCATGCAAACAAAATTTTGCTAAGGTGTTCATAAAATCACTTAATTTGCCCATTTCCGGATTGTTGTCCGTCTGTCTTCATGATAACTCATAAACAAAAAGAGATATCAAGCTAAAATTATATTATAGCGTGCTCAGAAGATAAAAAGTGAAGCCAAGTTCATAAATTAGCATCATAGATCAATTGGGTCTTGGTTTCGTAGGATCCTTCTTGAAAGCCGTTAGAAATAGAACAAAAGCTTTAATGTAAAAAAATATTTCTTTAAAAAAAAATTAACAACTATTGAATTGACAAATTATGTAGATACCTACTAACAGTGGCTATCTTTTTTTTACTTACATGAAGTAAAAAAAAAACAAACGATTGTTATATATGTTATTTCAACTCAGTCAATTTTTGGTTTTTCTTGTTATTATAATTTTCAGAGCAATAGAATTATTGATTTAATGTAATTCAGAAGAGCTAGTATAATTTTACCGACATATTATTAATGTATTTCGCATATATTTTATATACATTTCAGATAATTCAGGAAAATGATATAATTTTAATACTTGTAACACTCGGATGGAAAGTTCACTTTACACCTCTGTGCGCCGTCACTTCACCTTCACTTTCTCCCTGCGTTCACCTTCACGTCCTACATAATCCTTCATTCCTTTCGTGGCAAGGTAGGGAGGAATATGGTACTTTCGCCTCGCGAAATAAGTACAGGAAGTAAACTTTTCACCATGACATGATAAAAAATTTTATTCGTGCAATGAATGGTATATAGGATATCGGAACCCGCATTTTTGTCACAATTTCACATGGGCTGCAGTGTTTCACTTTCCTCACAAGGAACATTATATACCATATTAAAGAATGACGCTAAAATAAACTGCGTTAGCCTACGTCATAAACGAAAAAACTGAGCTCCATGTATACACAACAAGAAAAAAAATGGAGGATTGAAGCTGTAGATGATCTTATAACAAATAGATATTTTTGAGTCAACGATCTCTACATTTAATCGAAGAAAAATAATATTTGACTGCCTAAAAATTAAAGAATTATCATCATGAAATAACATCATATTTTCAGATGATGGGGAAAAAATTGATTTTTTCTGCCAATAATGTCTTACACTAGAATATATTTATTCTGTGTTTAAAATCAAAAACTGTATTACTAAGCTAATAATTTTTTTTATTTTTTATATATTATAAATAAAAAAGTTGTTAAGTTTATTTTTAGTATTCACATAAACTCGTCGCATCCTTTTTGTTTTTATCTACCATAGTATTTTACACTAGTCAGTTTAGAGATGCAATTTAAAATGATTTGGTTCAAAACATTAACTGTCATATACCTTCATTACTATAGTCATTTGGTTCAAGAAAAAAGTGGTTACCAGGAAAGGTTTTCGGAAATTTAAAATATGGGTTATTCAATAATAGACTTTAGGGCGTTTTTTCCAATTTCCACTGTGCTACTTAGTATCTTTGCCGCTCAGTGTTTTTACGATACCTTACGAAGCAGTGTTTTTGCGATACCTTCTTTCCGAGTCATTTCACTAAGAAAATCTATGTACAAAATTCAACTGGAAAAAATTTCCTTCAGTTTATATTTTAACCATTTTTTTCATAAATTCAATTGTTTTGGCGTACGAGAGCCACAAAGTGTGGTGCTGTGGCTATGCTGGTTATGCTGAAAAACTCGTTTAATCAAGCTTATTCCTTTGTCTTATACTAATATGCTAATACCCATCTAATACCTCTCTAACGTACCTCTCAAAAGTATGTTTCCTTTACTATAAAAAAAGTCATTTTTTCATCTAGATACATGATGTTGAATTTCGGAAGAAAAAAATTTTTTTAATGACTATTGCCATTAAAACAGTCGGATGGGTGTAGCATCACTCCGTTTCAAAGTAAAGCAATTTGTGTAATAAAATAAAATGTAATCCAATTTATATTCACAATAATGTATGTAGAAAAGAAAGCTTTTTCACCGGCTAAAAATGAATTCAGAAGGCTGCCATTATTTTAACATTATCTACCATTTGATTTGAAGTCCTAATGTTAAAACACGTTAAAAAGAGAGGGGAGGGGTCAACGAAATGTGACAATGTGGGGCTAAAGGCAGTGAGTAAAATTTAAAACGTGAAATTTATTCGAAAATATAAATTTCAAGTTATTAGTTTCTCGATCTATATTTATAGGTTTTGTGTATGCTCCCTGTCCTACCGTTGTGCGCGTCAGTTGTCTGTGAGATCTTCGATAAGTGACACCGTAACTACGCGCCAACTATTTTATTTCAGAATTTTCATCCTTATTTATGCAAATATTTGACTTTATGTCAATTTTATTAAAGTTTATTTTAAGTGGAAATAATAACTTTATGTTACTACCATGTAGATATGAAATATATCAAGATATACTTAATGAAGTCCCAAGTTTGTAACGCTTAAAATTTTTGATACTACGAACAAAATGTTTGGTTTAAGTTGGTAAGGGTTCATAAAATCACCTAATTAGTCTTCTTTTCTGTTGTCCTCCCGTCTGTCTGTCTGTGAACACGATAACTCAAAAACGAACAGAGATATACAGTTGAAATACCGGGTTAAAGTCGTGAAAAATGAGGTCGAGTTCATTTATGAGCAACATAAGTCAACTGGATCTTGTTTCCGTAGGACGGATCTTGTAAACCGTTAGATATAGGATAAAAGTTTGAGAGTAAACAATATTCCTTGTAAAAAAATAAACAAAGTTTGTTCAAAACATTTTTTCCTAAACATCACCACTGTTTGTTCGTGAGGGCGCAAATTATTTTAGAAATATCATGTGGTATTCATACAGGTATTGTATATATTTTAAATTTATACTGAACATATATTATGTATATGTTTGTTTATAGCATATACTATATCAACTGAGGAAGTGAGGAGAAAGATACTCTTAGTACTTTGTGTGTGAGAATGGCTATCTTTCTTTACTTACATGCCATGAAAACATAAACGAATGCGTAATCAACACTGCCTAAACATGGTATTTCAACAACTAACTAATTCAGTCAATTGTTTGTTTTCACTTGTTTTATTACAAATAATAAAATTGAAAAATATGTGGCATCACACAAAGAAAGGGGGTTTTACAAATGTAACCACCTGTGATAAAGACGGGGAGACGGTGAAAAAATAATAGAAATTGTGTGACGTAATTTATTGCAGGAGTTGTAGTAAGTTCCATGTGTGATTCTAGAGACACCTTTGCCGTGTGTACTGTGAAAAAGCGCGGACAGTAAAAGTTTCTGAAGTTTATTTCTAGCGAAGTTATTAATGTTTAGAAATAATTATTTATTTTTTTGAAAACCTTTCATCATATTTTAGTAGGTATTTTTTTAAATCTAAATACAACCAGACTAAAAGTACTATATGCACATAATCATTATTATAGACAACCGACTATACATACTTACTTGTAGAACATCATCTCCTATCATACAAAAAAGAAAAATCAAGGGATGTACACATAGAAACAAGTAAGATGAAAGCAACAGATGAAGAAAGTATAGTAGTATATACTTCCTTAGGGTGAAAATAGACATAATATTATATTGTAAAATATATCTTATACACTTGGTTCTTGTATTCTATATAATATACTACCTATCTGAAAGACCAACTTCTTGATAGAATAGAGGAAGAGAAGAGAGTTTTGTAATATAATGTCATACCTAAGGAGTTTAGACACAAGTGACACAACACATAGTATTAATAGTTGGTATATGTACAGAGTGAACTTTTTTTATGTTGACATGTCCCTTGTGGAAATAAATATGTTATGGAAGTCAAAATATTTAGTTTGAAATTCAGAAAAAGAATATGTGAAGTGAAACTATCTCTGAAAAAGTCAGAAAAAGTCTGATAATATCAAATAAAATATTAATCAATCATTTATTGACAGAAAATGTTTATCGATTGAGACTCTTTCGGAAGAAATATTCTCCTAGAGAGAGTTGTCCTAGAAGACTTTTTCAGAATTAATCAGAAATTTTATGAATTTAATAAATTAAGAGTAAGACTTTTTCTGAGTTTTACTATACATATTCTTTTACTGAATTTGAAACTAAAAATTTTGTCTTCCAGAACAGATTTATTTGCACAAGGGATGCTTAAAATAAATTTTATCCAGGAAAATGCAAACGACAAATGAAATTTACAAAATTTTTAAAAATCCCGACAAATTTTTCGGGTACGGGTACTTATCTCGCATTGGAAACATTTCTAAGAACAGTTTTCATTAAACTACCTTTTTTCTTAGAGCCATGTTCAAACTGAACCGATTTGGAAAAGCATAGCCGTTTTTAGTTGTTCCGGATACGTATCCCTATACTTACCCATGATAGTTGAGAATACTCTTCATTAAATTACTTCAAATGAAACAAAAAAAGTCAAAAGCTGTTCATCCGTTTAGGCGCTACGATGCCACAGACAGGCAGACAGACAGACACACACACACATAGAAGTCAAACTTATAAAATCTCTTTTCTTGATTCGGAGATTAAAAAATGATAGTTTCAATGGCACATATTTATACCGGCATCGAATTCGAACTCACTCTGATTCATAATTGATAAACATTAGATTAACGCTTTAAATTAGAAGTTGTTCTTTATAAATAAGAAATATTTTTGTTGGAAATATTTTTTTTGTAAGCCGAGTAGTTTAGACAGTAATTGATAGCAAAAATCTAGCTTTTTGTGCGTTTGTTCATTCAACTTTTATTGAATTTATTGGAAATTGCTTTTCAAATAGTGCCTAGATTTTGCAGAAACATTTATTTGAAATAAAAATTATCTTACGAAAAACCAATTTTGGATGAAACTTTTCTGATTGTTTTTGCCTAAGCTGTTCGATTTGATCCAAAATATTTCGAACAAAAAAGTTACTTTTTTATCAATGACAACTTTCGATTTTTAAGTGTTCATCTATCGATTACCAGTTATGGAGTAGAGTAAGCTTTTCATTGAGTTTTAAAACCTACGTCACGTTTAATGTTTGCGTAAGATATGATCCCAACATTTTTCTCTTGAAGCATTTGTATCGATAAAAGTTATTTTTCGATCTTTCTTCAAGCAAATTTCAACTTAAAAAGGACACCCTGTGTATATATGTTTTAAAAGAAGATAATGAAAAAAATATTTTTTATAATATAAGGGTCCGTTGATTAATAAATGATGGCAAATTTCACCCGATGGTTTTCTTAGTATACTTCCGAGAAAACTATATGCAACCAACTTATTATCATTATTATTATTATAATTATTTCCGGATTTCAACTAATTATTTCCCTACAATGCAAAAATGTGCTGTACAAATTTATTATACCACGTATATATGAATTATACATAGTATATTAAGTTTAATCCCAAGTTTGTAACGCTTAAAACTATTGAGGCTACCAAAAAAATTTTGGTATAGGTGTTCATAGAATCATCTAATTTTTCTATTTTCGGGTGTTCTTCCGTCTTCCGTCCGTCCTTCTGTCAACACGATTCCGTCTGTCAACACTCAAAAACAAAATAAGATCTCGAGCTGAAATTTTTACAGCGCACTCTAGACGTAAAAAGTGGGGTAAATGAACAAAATAGATAAATTGGGTCTAGGGTCCGTCTAGGGACCCATCTTGTAAACCGTTAGAGATAGAACAAAATGTTCCTTATAAAAAAATAAACAACTTTTTTTTGAAACATTTTTTTGTAAGCATCACTGTTTGCTCATGAGGGCACGCATGAGATGTAAATTTTATAGTATGTATTAATATTTGATTATCAGTTATATATGTGTGACATGTATAGGTATATGTGTAATGTTATAGAGTAATCAAGTCTGTCTATTCATGGTATTTCAACATTTAACTCAGTCAATTGTTCGTTTTCACTTGTTTTTATGTGATCTATGTATACAGTGTGTCTCATTTATTCTTCACTTCTTTTAAAGAACTTTGTTAGAAACATCAAAACTCAACTATAAAATAAATAAATGATAGTCTTAGAAAATTTAAAAAAAAACACGCTTTATGGCATTAAAAATTGAATATTAATTTTAATTGTAATGTTAAATTCAAAGCGTGGGATGCTCTTTAAATTTATTCATTAAATTAACAGATATTAGCAGACATCGATTACTCCACATTTTGAATTTTGCATTAAAATAAAAATTATTTTATTCTTTTTTTTATTCTTTTCGAGTTTATTTTTGTATAAAAGTTGTTAAATTTTTTACATTTAAACTTTTGTTCTAACGATTTACAAAATGAGTCCTACAGATACAAGACCCAATTGATTTATGTTTCTCATTTACAAATTCAACCTCACTTTTACATGCTATAAAAATTTCTTTTAGTTTTTGAGTTACCGTTTTTACCGACGGAAACACGGACAATCAAAAATGGACTAATTAGGTGATTATGAACACTTATATCCAATTTTTGTTCGTAGCATCAATATATTTAATCGTTACAAACTTGGAGCTAAAGATCTAGATTTATTTCATGTATACACGGTATAAATATTAATAATACCAATCACATACATACATTTAGGTCAAGCTAATAAAAGCGTGATAAAAAGATAAAGTTCAACCGAATTATTATTTAATGTTTTTTGTTTACTTATAATCATGCATACGATATTTATTTACATTTTTCAATTCTCTTTAATTAATTTCAACCGAATTATTCATATTTCAAAAAATATTAGTTTTTGTTTAAGAAACATAATTTATCTTCTATTTCTTATTAGTAAATAATTTTCTCTATCTGTTATTAATCACAAACTAGATTGTTGCCTTAAATACTCTGAAGTTCAATATAAAATTCAAAATCACTAAAAGATGTCCTTCTTTGAGCCCAACAATTTTTCTTTAATTTAGCTAATTAATTTTAGCTTCTCTAATCAAATTTAGCCCACAAAGCATTGCTCATAAAAGCGCGTTTCAAGTATTTTTACTGCCCTTGCACACACACAAAAATTGAATAAAGTCAAACAAATTAATAAATATGGTGGGAGCGCAAATAAATGCATATTATGGACCAGAAGCTTATTGCTGATTAATTTAATTGCGCTTCCACTGTATATTTATAGCAACTTACACCAGATAAATATATCAATCAATACATGCGTTCCTTTGCTCCTACGTATACTTAGATCTTTAAAACTACGAAACGGATTTTGATGCAGATTTTCTAATAGATAGAGTGATTCAAGAGGAAGGTTTTTATGTATAATACATGCATTATATAGTAGAGAAACTCTGATAATTTTAGAAGTAAAATGAAAATGTGAACAAAAGGAGGGTAAGTGACGGCATATAAAGTGAAGGTTATAACCTGAAGAATATTAAAATTAAAGTTTCCCAGCGAAGCGGGTAGTTCATATCTAGTAGGTATATTATAAATGACTTACAGAGACGAAATTAAATGGTTTATTTGACAACGTGCTATAAGTCCTTTTAAAGCACAATAAGAGTTTAAATCACACAATTATCATATATATGCCCAGTTTTTAATCGACTTCAAACAAAAAAGGAGAATGTTATCAATTCGGCTGTATTTTCTTATATTTTATGTGTGTTACCTCAGAACTTTCGACTGGGTGGACCGATTTTGATGATTCTTTATCTATTTGAAAACTAGTGCTTCTCGTGTGGTCTCATTTCATTTTGGCCCAGTTCTGACAACGGCATCCATGAGAAAACCATAAAAGTCTTAAATTTGCATTAAGTATGCACGACAAGAGCACGAATAACTCAATATCACGCCAACCGATTTCGATTATTCCTTTTTAGTAACAAATTAGTTAATGTACTTCACATTCACTAAAAATCACAAAATAAAAAAAAAATCTTTTAACAAAAAGAAAACCGACTTCAAAAGAAAAACTATTCCAAAACAAATTAAAATGCACTAAAAAGTAAAAAAATAACGATAATATAATGTAGTTAAAACAAGATAATGTAGCAAACCGTTCAGAGTGGTTTCCTTGGCTGATACCGGCTCCAAAAATAACAATAATTTTAACTACATTATATTATCGTTATATTTTTTACTTTTTAGTGCATATTAATCTGTTTTGGAAACGTTTTTCTTTTGAAGTCGGTTTTCTTTTTGTTAAAAGTTTTTTTTATTTGGTTCAACACCAGTTATACTTAGCTTGCGTTGTACAATTTGACCGTTATGATTTTATTGGTACTTATGTAAAATCCATTTATAATTGAGCGTATTTACACAAATCACATATTTATTTTCACATATCACAAATTAATGAACTCCTTGCAGAGTAGGAAAATTACTTGCTTCATATTTTATCCGTTTTTTATCGATCATGTTGTCATAAACACTTTGAATATAAGACTAAATGAGAATACTTTTATTATATATGACAGATAGGATTACAAAATCGGAAATTATTTAATTATACTTCTAGAAATAATAATCTGACATTATCTTCTTATTCTATAATTCGATTAATAAAAAATAATTTAATATGTTTACCTAAATTATAAGTATAATGTAATTATCTTTGTCAACGCTCATGTTTTTTTTTTGTCAAGTTAGGCTCTTGTTTTTAGAAAAGATTGATGAGTGAGTATTAGGAATATATAATCAAAACATTTTCGTGCCTTTGTTTCATGAATATCTTTTTATTGTTGCTTTTGAAAGGCAATTGAAAAACAAATGCAAAATATTTCGCTCGATTTTCGAGAAAACCATACCTGTTCATCACCTGAAATCTTAAAAATTTGATGTTTTCATGATATTTCATGGACATATACAGTCCCTTCCGAGCGTTCACATTTTTTTATCCAGAATTTATGTAAATGCATGGGTATATCATCTATTTCCTAATCAAAATATTACAATTCATCGGAAACTGGATAGTAAATTTAAAAAGAAATGATTTCATTTATATCAAAGTTTTCAAAGACAAATTTTTATATATCTTTATAGATAATACGTGCTAATATCTTAAGATTTATGTTTCAACAAAAGAAAGTTTTGTTCCTTTTTATCAAAAACTTTTAATGGAAGAATGTAACAACTTCTTTGTTCAAACAAAAAGTAAATTCACTGTGAAAATATTCAATTTTCCATATTTTTTTATGTATAAATTAAATAAAAGTATATAAAAATGAAAGAAAAGCATATTTAAATGAAGTCTTTGTCCATTGTCCTATTTGTCCATATACATAACTAAATATTTCAGTTATTTGCTATAAGATAATTAGCCATTTCTGTTTCACCCTGTAATTAAAACTTTGTAAGAAAATATCGTTTTAGAACATTCCTCCAGTGAGGTTTTGGTCAAAATCGATTTAACATCCCCATAGATATTTAAAGGAAATAGCAGTCATTCGCATTCGCATTCGTTAATATTTACATATTTTTGTATAAAAAATGGGTAGAAAGAACTTAATTTTTATTCGCACTTGCAAGAAATGCCATATATCAAATCATAACAAATTAAAATTTGCTTTTAATGGACTTATGCGGTTTGTTTTTAATGGAATTATACGACGAATTTTTTTACGCTAATTAAGAATTATTTGTATTAGGTTGGGTTAGGTAAGGTAATATTGGCTGTCCACTTAAGCTAGAGAGCCCTTTGTGATACCATCCATATATGTGTTTTTCCGTTGATAATTTTATTTACCAACTCCTCAATTATTTTCAGACATATAAGCATCTCCTTCATGTATCACGCACTACACCAGTCCATTACAACTATTCATTAAATTAATTTTTAATGTGACGGCGGGAATCGATCCCACTACCCTAGGCATACTGCAGAAGTGGTTACGTTTTAACCAACTGGACTACTACGGGTTGATTTGATTAGGTTAATACATAACAATTTGCGAGCCCTTCATTTGAAGGTTAACACTAGTTACATCACTAGTATATACATTGCTAGTGCTTGCACTTCTTCTCTAAACGGGGAATCATTGTGAGGAAGAGGATAATTAGGGAGAGACTAGACCCCAAGGTTTTGGAAATAAATGATCCAATGAAACATCTATGTTGAAAGTGTCTTCTACGAAAAAAACTTATTTACTGTCAGTGTTAAGCATCACCAAAAAAGGCCAACAATAACATTGCAAAAAATGTTTTACTTTTTTTACCATCAGCAATTTTTTCTCAAAAAATGAATTCACGGCTTTTTGGTTTACCATAAAAAATGTATTTTGCTAACAATTTCCTAACATACCAAATATTTATCTGTTATATTTATCATGTTAAAAAGCTCGGAGGAAAATTCGACAGTTTTCTCCAAAAACCATAATATTATTTTTTATAAAAATTTTACGAAAATCATATTTTTATCATTCATATTTTAGGAAGTTTATTATATGGACAATAATGACCGCTCCTGACAGGAAAGGAATGTTTAATAGAAGAATTAACCAGGATTTTTTAGCAAGTCAGCAGACAGAAAGCCCCTGGTATGAGCTAGCAAGCAAAAGTTCATTTTGTAGATTTAATCAAAAATTATTTTTTTTAAGTCGATGAAATGTTGAAAGTGGTGGCACTTCATTAAAAAAAAGCGTTGCTAATGTAGGATCTTGCTTCTACTTATTCTGTCGTGGACAGAAAATAAAAACGATTTCACTGATATTTTGAAATTCACTTTCTTAGGGTAATTGGTTACAAGCGTAACCAAAATAATATATACGAGTTGATAACCATGGATTTCAATGATCTTGTAAAAGATAAAAATAACCCGATCATCTTATTCAAAATAAATAGTCCAACTCAGAATCTAACGGAATAAGCTGAATTTTTGTACAAACCTTTATTTTGACAGTACAAATACTGTCTCAAAAGGCACATATGGTCACGCGTGTGCGCCCTTAGATATTCAAGGTGAAAGGTATCGAAAATAAGTTTATTGTGAATATCTCGTGTCGTTTTCCCTCAATTGTATTAACATTTATTATAAAAGTTGTAGAAGGTAAAATTTTCTACAAATTTTGAGTGCACCATCTTCTGCACCCTCTTTTTCAAAAACGGTTCAACGTACAAAAAAAAGTTTCAGACAAAATTTGTTGAAAATTTTCATAGTGAATGTTAGTTAATACAATTGACGGCAAAAGAAACGAGATATTCACAGTAAACTGATTTTCGATACCTTTGACCTTGAATATCTAAGGACGCGCACGCGTGACCATATGTGACTTTTGAAACAACATTTGTACTATCAAAATAAAGGTTTGTACAAAAAATCAGCTTGTTCCATTAGATTCCGAGGTGAAACCCTAAGATGATTTAGGGTTTCACCTCGATCACCTCGATTAGGATTTCACTATCTATGATATAATTTACCTCAAAATTATATCATAGATAGTGGCTGCCTTAGTTACTCATTTTATAAAAAACTAGCGGACCCGACAGACGTTGTCCTGTAGAAACCTAACTTCAATTCATTAATATCTATACTATGTTTAGCTGCCCGCTATGCCCGCTAAGCCCACCCGTTAGCTCATCCCAACAGGCCAACTAAACCCAAATTTTACTCTTATCTATTACCTCTTTTCTATCCCGCTAAACCCCAACCCATCAACCTTCGGCCTAGCTGGAGCCTTTAGTAGTGGAGCTCGCTGCTAAAAATGCATAGTACATAGTTAGTTGTAATAAAAAACTAATTTTAATATTAAACAACACCTCCATACTAATAAAAATGCATAGTATACAGTAAGTCGCAATAATAATGAAATATATCATTTATATGCGCTCCCACCATTTAATGAAATTTAGTTTCTTTGTTGCGGAACCCTCAAAAACAAATTGTAGCGGACCTAATGGTGAATCTTAACCATCCTCGAATCCCCTTGAACACACACACAAAATATCATGAAATCGGTCGGTCCAGCCGTTTTTGAGTTTTAGCGAGACTAACGCACAGCAATTTATTTTTATATATACAGATATATTTAAAAACAAAAAAATGTCCAATTTACTTCTCCAATTTGTCTATTGTCAACAAATATTTTATATAGAGTATATTATTATGTGAAAAAATATTATTTACGCGTGATTGATCAAATATTTTGATACTTCTTTTTTTCGTTTTCTTCTTATGTACGTAGAAATGTTTATTTTCATAAAAAACATTGATTTCTTCGGAAAGAAAAAATGGAACAAAACATTGCCTTCCTTCTTTTATATAATAAATAATTCTTTTGTGATTTCCTTTTGATATACCAAAAAACCGAAGCAATATTTTGTTGGTTATTTACCAATCAAAGGATTGCATGTAAACCATTAACGTACAGCATATATGAAAGATTTCTCCGCAAAAAATTATCATCATTCGTTTATTTCGCAATTTCGCCAAGTATAGTTATATTTTTTTATTTTGTTCAAAATTAATTAGTCCAAGCTTAAGACTGTCTAAATATTCAGAACTTTACGGATTTTTTAAACAGATGACTTGATTCCTATATCAAGATTCAAAATTCTTTTTATAGCTAACAATAAAGCAAAGAAAAGTTTTTGTTAGCTTAACCAAATCGGAGACAAATTTTCTCGAGGTTTTGACAATTGTTTTAAGATTTTGGGTCATTAATACTCAAAAACATGAATAAAAAAACCACTTTTGAAAAATTCAACAAAGCCTCTTTGTGATACTCCAACGAGCTGATTTTACCAACGAGCTTTCCATTTTATAGCTCTGGTAATTAGAAGTACGAATTGTATTGTTTACTATAGCTTAAGGCTGAAAGTTATTTGCTAAATACTTATAAGTGATGCTTTTCGTATTGGTGGTCTTACTTACTTATTCAGAAGAATCGTAATCGATTTCACATTTTTTTTTTTCCTTACGTGTGGAAGACAGGTAAAAGTAACTTTGTTGATACAACTTATAAAAAAAGGAAAGAGGGGGATATAATTTTTTTTACAATCTTAGAACTGTAATAAATGTGATAAACCAGCAAAAATAAGTTAACTTCTGGATGAACATATACAATTATAAATATCTCTAAAACTTAAAAAACTAAAAAAAATTATCAGGTATTTGCAAAAATTTTATTTATGGAATAAAATAAAGTGTGTTTTTTATAGAGGTTCAAATTAAAATAAAGCAAAGAAAAATATTTTTAATATCAATGAAACTGGTTTTATTGGAACGAATATTTTATGTCACGTTTTGAATATGACTTCGAGCTTGTGGGTGGAGCATATATGGCGAAACAGGATGTACGATTTTTACACAGTTTTCGCAGCAACTGCAGATGTATTTTTCCAAAAACTCTCCGAAAGTTGTATTTAAGGTATTTAACCGTCTCTGGTTGATTGGCGTAGAAAAGTGACTTTACGTATACCAAACGAAAATAATTTAATAGGGTTAGATCACACGATCTTGGAGGCCAATTGACCGGTTCATTACGTGAAATTTATAAAAAATTTCATCAACATATTTCATCAATATAAATAATTTTATGAGTTAATCATTATGAAATGGCACACCAAACTAATCATAAAGCTGTATGCTTTCAAATCGGTTATCAAACAAAAGAGTGTAGTGAAACAACAAACTGAAAGATGCGATCCTCTAAAAAACATCATTTACAAATAAGTCAAATATATTTCTATAAGACAGACGTGTTAAAGTACCGATTTGTTTATTATATCTATCATCAGGGTTATATAATTTACCCGTAAATGCCATGGCAACCATTTTACAAACAGAAATTCTCCCGCTTTTTTTGGTATAGTGTTAAAATATAGTATACCTAAAGAAAGTATTTAAATATATTTTTACTACTTTAACGTCTTATTTTCTAGATTTTCTAACGAAAAATTTTATACAGGCAAATACTTTTACAAAGCATTTCAAATCAATATTTTATTTTCAAATCTTTCAATAATTATGACGAAAATAAAAAATTTTTTTCGTTATTTAATGTATTCACTTCCTTTACCTATGATTTCGTACAAAAAAATAGATTTCAATTTATGGAAATTAAGATTACCCACCATATAACCCCAATTTTGTGGTGAATTTTGCCTAGCAGACAAAGCATAATTAATTAACAGACGAAAAAGATCACCGAAACATAACACCTTTTTTTGATTTCAACGAAACTTCTTATTTCGCTGGTTTTACTTTAAGTCCTCAATTATCTGTAATACCAAATTTATCCTTATCAATTCATCAGAAAGCTGACAAAACAAATCACACTTTCTTAAAACTTTAGCATTTAGAAACTAGACAATGAATTTTTCAATTAACAAAAACACTACTTTTTTTCTTTTTTCAATTACCAATATCACAAAAGCAAGAAAATTTTCACTGGAGATAAAACATTATTTTTTTCTTCTAATAATATTTTTTTTTCGCAGTAAGAAAAGCCTTGAGCAGCAAAACCTCATCACTAAGGTCATACTTCCCCTGGTCAAATATTTCTTGTCATTATAAGCTTTTTAACCCTCGAACTAAAAAACAGAGGTGTTATAAGTTTGACCGCTATGTGTGTGTGTGTGTGTGTGTGTGTGTGTCCGTCTGTCTGTGCAATCGTAGCGTGCCATTTTGATTTTTTTTATCGTTTGAAAGGTAATTTAATGGAGACTGTTCTTAGCTATGTTTCGAGTGTGAGTTTAGAGCTCCGTACCCGAAAAAACTAGAAAATTGGGGTTGATATTCAAAATCGCTTCAGTTATGAAATGGCTTTAAAGAAATCTGTAATTATAATGGAGAGTCTTCTTAGATATTATTCAAGTGTAAGGATTGGGTTCCGTAACCGAAAAATTGGTCAGGGATTTTTACTTTAAATATAAAACACGTTTTGAGGGTCCCTGATTCCAAAAAAAGTTTTTTTTAGAGAATGTTGCGTGCGTCGGTATGTCGGTATGTCTGTAACCAGGCTGGAGCCTTCAATTTTCAACCGATTTTTCTCAAACTCGGTACATAGGCTCAGTTTGGTCATAATTCCAGATGGTTTTTTAATTTTTTCCCTAGGTTTTTTTCAAGGGTCGTTCCCTCTGGACCAAAACAGGATACGGCTACAACGATTCCGATTAAACTTGGCACAAGGCTAGACCTTAAGGTGTTCCTAGGATTGGTATAAGCCACATATCCGGGAAAATTTGAGAAGGCCCACCCTAGGGAAAACCTATCCAAATACAGAAAAATGGGATTTTCTAGGGAGAGGCTGAGGGGACAGCAGTGAAACTTCGTATTCAGGGTCAAAAGTGGTCAAATCAACGCTACCCAAAATTGATCAAATATTATTTAAGTAAATTGATCAAATATTATTTCCAAACTACATCCTTCTAAATATTATATTAAATCCAATAAATACCTAAGCCTGTTCCTCATTACTTGTTTTTAAACAATTCTTACAATTGGCTGCTTTCAATAAAAATATTACAAGAATAATATATAAATTTTATAATATAATAAAGTCTTGTCCGATGTTTCGGACCGTTTATTTAAATTTCACTTGTATTCTTGTGTGTCTTGTTTGTGAACACATTAAATATTTCTTTTATTTAACATTAAATCGATTCTCGGACAAATTATCATCTCTTTAACTCAATTTAGTGGGACTTTAGAGTTATCAAATTACTAAAATCTTGTGAAAAAACCAAATATTTCGACCTAAATAAAATAGAAATTTAACACCCAAAGATTCTACATTGACACTATTAACTTGTGAAGTCATAAACAAATTTTTGTCTGTACCTCAAACTCGAGATACTATGTGGGTGTAAAAGTAAAGCCTACAATTTCCCCTCCGCTTCTCTCCAATTTTTTGAGGGGTTAACATACTGAATTTCAACTTCTTTATGAACCAGGGATGCCGCTGGAACAACCCCCAAATCGTTTTCTAAGGATTATATAAACGGATTGATATAATAACCTTATTCCTCCCCCTTGATCTTCGATACAGTGCATAAGTCTATATTTTCGTAGAAAGTATCACTAAAAATCTTATTAATCATATGACGATGATAAACGCCATAGAAGTAGTCATATTCAGTAACAATTTGAATAAAACCTATTTTATTACGAAGAATAGATTTTCCTTATCACAATCTATTTCTTATAGCTCTGAAGCATACATAGAAAATAAAGAAGAAAAGACGAGAGAATACAATAATTTGTTACAAGTATTTTCCTTCATATTCGACGTGTTGTATTGGGTCGTATATATACTTACTTCGTTTTGTAAACGCTGTCTTCTCGTCATTTCGTGTCATCGTTCTAGGTAGAGATAGGTGGATGGTAGCATTAATGAGGGTAGAGATAGGTGGGAAATGATTATTATAGAAAGTAAATACATAAATTTGTTGAAAAGTCAACGTTTGATGAACGGAATTTTATAAAAATTTTACAAAACTACAAGAATTAAATCTGAGAGATAGCTTAATTGTACCGTCTTTCAAATCGTGCCATTTGGAGAATTCCTTTTAAAACGTCAATTTTTTCTATATTGCTAAAATTGGTACGTAGAAGCAAAAAAATTATTTCTCATTAAGTTTAATCTAAATGATTTTATTGTTTTTTAAGAGCACATTTATGAATAGATTAAGTTAAACTAATAGTTTTCTTTTTTAATTTTGTTTTATGAATTATTTCTTCCCTTTGGGCACGGTTTGCCGCCCTTTTTGTTTTGTAATGAAATTAAAAATTTCAATTTTCAAATTTTTTTTTACCTTTTATGGATAAAATTTCATTAAATTGAATATAATTTCAAATATAAATTATAAACTTGAATATAATTTTTCAAAAATAAATAATTTACATTTTATTTAAATAATCACTTATAGAATCCCTTTCTTCTTCCTGACTTTGATCCGTGTTTGTACCAATATCACTAGTATGACAGAATACTTGCGTTAAGCAATGCATCTAAGAGAGGGTTATTATATACATGTGTTGAGCATGAAGTTATATAAAATTACGTAGTAAAATTATGTAGTAAAAATTACGGCAAGCATGCACCCATGCTTGCTTGTAATTTTTTTATCGTTTCAGGATAGAAAAAGATCTTTTTCCTGATCAATTTGTAGCTGGGATGCTCAAAAATGTTCGCAGAGAATTATCCACATTAGGATAAGCGTCTTGAAGATTTCTTGAATGCAATACATTGCCTATGTTTTGTGTCAACCGTACATCTTCAAAATTTGCTAAGGTGTCTTTTAGTTGATAATGTAAATGAATACATTCAAATCCCAATGTTTCTTCTAAGTCGTCAGGATACTTAATACTTAATGAGTTCATTGCTTTGTTTTTCAACTCATTTGCATCGATTTCAGATAAATTATCAAAAATATTAAAGTATAATTATTACCATTATAAAGATATAAGCCTTAATTCTTCTTAGTATGATTTTAAAACACAGAAATAAAAACTTGGAATTTGATGTTTTAATTTGTACAACAGGCCTGGATGCTATAATTTATCAAAGGCTTTGCTGACGTCAAGGAATGCTGCTGTACAATATTTGTTTCTTGAAACCATTAATATTCTAACGCAGATAATTTAAATTTTTTCGGACAAAGAACATTAAACATCACACACTCAACATCATTACCTACTATAAGATAGGTAGAATATTGAATATCTCCTGCAAAGCTAGTATCCATTTACCCATCTACTTATAAGTCTACTTCGTATGAGAATATGTTTGGACTGCAGTGATTGCTGTGTACTTCACGAATACAAAAGTTCATAATTAGATAAATGGATTAAACTGAGCAACCATCATCGTTATTAAATAGGATGTATAACTGACACTCCCAAATAGAAAAGGAATGTATATTATATAAAAAGTTAAGTATAATTAGTTTCCCATACCTTTTATAACCACCGAAAATCACCAACTAAAACTTAACAATTTGCAATGGCAAAAGTAGCAATCAAAAAATATTTAAAAACTACTTTCTCCGGACATGAAACTTCAGGAATCACGTTACCGCTAATCGTATACTAATTGTGAGAACGCTACTTGTTAGTTATCAAAATTATAATCAACTACTTTTCCCGACAATAGAACCTTAAACAATTAATCAAAACTTTTGTAAAATGTTATATTCAGTATTTTTAAAGAGAATGGAAAAAATTTGAAAAGAGAAAGGATAATTTCTATTTTTGTAATACAACCTATATATACGTAAGATGCAATTAAGATTATATACATAGAAATTCACCGACCTGTGAAAATGCAATGACGTTGATTGATATCGAAACGTTTATCTTTAGTTTTTTCTATTCTCTTTAAAAACAATGAATGTATTACAGTTCATTTCAACGTTATATCGGTTCATTTCAATTCAATCCAGACTCAATTTGAGATTTTTTGTTCTTAACTTTCTCAACGCACTTTATTACCAATGTGACAAACTAATTTGATGCTCTAATATTTACTTATTGAACTTCGTAAAATCTGGTACGAAAAGCCAATTAATATCCAAAAAAAAAAAGTTATTAAACAACCCAAGGCGGATCTACTGAAGGGCTTTTTTGGCTACAGCACAGGATCTCGCGGATACAAAAGATTTATAATATTCAAACCTGAGATAAATCTGGTTGACAAATCTATGATCGCGCTTCTATTCTCGTTTTGAAATCGATAAACTGATTTTGTGGTTGTTAGAACCGAGAACTTGTCAACTTTGTTTAATATAATTGAAGGGAGATTTGAAAAGCAAGAACTAGAAAAAAATTGTTGAATTATAGTTGACGCCTCAAAAATGTTTCAAACAAAAGTTAATTTTTTCATAAGGAACATATTTTAAATTTAAACTTTTGTCCCATTTCTAACGGTTTACAATTTTTAAAAGATCTTTTTTTTTACAAGATCCAATTGACCTATGTTGCTCATTTACCAACTTAACTTTACTTTTTACATCCTGAGACAGACGGCAGATGGACAACCGGAAATGGGCAAATTAAGTGATTTAATGAACACCTATAGCAAAATTTTATTTGTAGCATCAATATTTTTAAACGTTACAAACTTGGGACGAAACTTAGTACACCTTGATATATATTTCATATATACAGGGTATAAAAATTACCTGATTGTTTCACATAACGTCTCTTAAAAACATGACACTAGTATAGAAATAAATATAACATTTTATGTAAACTAAATATGTAGTACATACAATTTTCTATATACAATGTATTATTTATATACCACCTGTTGGACATGTCTAGCGAGGGATAATATTATATACATAAATAGCTCTTTTATGTACGTGCATAGTAACGTATTATAAACGTTACGGCCAAACCTTGATTCGTTGAACGATGCCACTTCTATTCATCTAAATATAGCTTAACAAAAAATAGCTTTATAAAGTTAATTAGAGAGGAAGCATTTTCAAAAATTATCCTTATTCGTACGCCCTCAGTAAATTGCAATATTATTATGCCAGGTACTTTTTCTTTTTTCTACTGTACCTGGATGTGAACAATGAAAATTGGTGAAATTAACAGGATTTTCGAAAAATAAGAATAACCATGGCAGGTAGAATATGAATGTCTATAACATATCTAAATTTCAAATTGATAGAGTAAAGGGTATAATCGAAGTGCTTGAAATTCAATTGTAACTTTAACCATTCTAGTCTAGAAAACCGCTTTTCTTTATAAATTTTTTTTTCACCAATTAATATTTAAGAGGAGTCTTAAAAAAAATTTTAAGTTTCACGCCAATGAAAGCATGAATTCACGCCAGTCATAAATGAGTATAGAACAGCATAAAGGAAAGAAACTTTTATTGCTTACCTGCTTATTGTATTGATGGAAAAGTCGGCTATACCCCGATAAACGTAATACATTTGACGTAATGCAGGATTTGACGTAATACCGTATCTTTTATACATTGTTTGCCTACAATATCAATATACGTCTGGGAATTTGACTATATATATTTATATGGCCATGGATATTGAATAATGTTTGTCAAACATATACATAGATAATGTTTTTGAGAAATTTTGTGTCCGGTTACACAATTCATTTAATAATTGTAATTGACAATTCATTTGAATTATATTTGTGTTTATTGAGTAATACAGACTTCGGAATTTATTCGGCTAGAAATCTTTCTGCAAAATTTTGGTACAGGTGTTTCAAACATCATTTAACTTGTCTGTGATCACAGTCACAGATCACGGTCATAATCAACATCGAAAGAAGATAACTAACTAAATGTTATTTGATTTAAAAGTGGCTTTGTGCTCACGAACACAAAACAATCAACTTTTTTTGGTTGTTGTAAGCGTAATAAAGCATAATATAATTCGAAAATAAACCGATGTGATAGTGCGGTGAACAAATTTTGAAAAAGTAAATTTTCAAAAAATTCAATTGATTTTCTTTTCAATATTAATTAAAAACCAATAAAACAATCAAAAGAAAACCTTTGAACAAAAGGTCAAAAAATAAAATAATGACTGAAAAAAATCGAATCTAATTAGGTAGGTAATATGTTATAAATTCCGAATGATTTACATCTAGGGAATCTCTAGCGAATTTACTTATCTATATCGAATATTTTCTAGAATAATTATCCAAAAAATAGTATACATTTTTGAAAAAATATATAATATAAACAAACAAAAAACAGTAACGATGTACGAGCGCCAGAGCAATTTTGGATATTTTTTATATTTATCATTGGTCTTATGGGAAAACGGTAGATGGATGATATGTTTTCATAGATTTCTCCAAAACTACTCGGTGGAAATTAAAACAAAACTATTTTAATTAAAGTTAATAAATTATTCAAACAACAAAAAAACCTGTTGTGCTCGACAAATTATGGATGTATGAGCACGATAGTAAGGGCGCAAATTTAAAAAATATATATTTTTAATTTTGATGGTGAATTATGTTATGACAACTTGACAATATAAAACCAAAAGTAAGAAGAATACAATTTTTCGATATCTGAAGTAATTTTCAAAATATCGAAAATTGAAAAATCACATATCGACAAATTTTATTTTTATTTTTCTTCTACATTCATGAAGTTATAACAAAATTCATCATCAAAGTTAAAAGTCGTACTACCTCGAACAACAAACAATAATTGTAATTACAAATTTATTTCAATAAATTATACTAAAAAAGCTTTCCTAATAAATTCAATGGATAACCCCTTATTAAATGTTTCATAGTTAATTTATACCATCTGTTTAATGTGAAATTGACATATCTGTATTTATTTTAATTAAAAATAAAAAAAAATATATGTCAAAATAAATAAGGTCTAAACTAAACTAAAATTAATTTGTTTTGGAATTTTTCTTTTGAAGTCGGTTTTCTTTTTGTTAAAAGTATTATTTCTTTGGTGATTTTTAGTGAATCTGAAGTACAACAACTCATTTGGCACTAAAAAAACAATCATCGAAATCGGTTGGCGTGATATTGAGTTATTCGTCCTCTTGTCGTACATACTTAATGCAAAAAGATTTGTATGGTTTTCTCATTGATACCGTTGTCAGAAGTAGACAAAATTCTGAGGTAACAACACACATTAAAAAAATACAGTCGAATTGCTAATCTCCTCCTTTTTTGTTTGAAGTCGGTTAAAAAATTGTAGCCACCCATATTGGTTTACCAATCCAAAGCGATTGATTCCTTGTAGAACACCAACATGAGTAAAAATTTATCAAATAATTTAGGTGCTATCGATTGAGGAACAGTTTGACAAAGAATGTTCAAATTTTGCACTCATATTCATGTAAGTCATTATTTTCTGATTGCTTTACGGTATTACATTAATTATGATCCTCTTATTTTTATTCTATAAATATATAGGAGACTTTCTATAGATATAGATAGTCACTCATCACGATATCTCTGGAACTATAAGACCTAGAGACTTGAAATTTGGCAGGAATATTCCTTTTGCCAAGTAGAGGTCAGCTAAGAACGGATTTTACGAAATTCCACCCACAAGGGGGGTTGCGGGGGTGTTCATGAATAAAAAATTCATATTTTTCAATTATGGCTTTTAATAGTTCAAAACTTGGTCAGAATGTTTTAAATTATATTTAGAAATTTTTTTAACCTTCGGAGGGTAGAAAGGTGTAGCGAGAAAGTGGGAAGTAAATATCGAATATTTACAAATATACCTAAGTGGGATATCAAATAAAAGAGCATGACGTGTACATTACAAAACTGTTATCCAACGCAAGGAAATGTGGAGGGAGGGGTGCAAGTGGGGATGTTGCCCAGCAAAGCGGGTAGTTCCCAGCTAGTTATTTTATAAAGAAACACTTGGTATTTGAATACAAATTAGAACTTGATTCTATAAAATAAAATGTACCTACACCTATAATATTGTTTTTATAATTTCATAAACGCAAGCTCACACTTCAAACAAACCTCTCCCATACCATTTATTAATATTGGTGTTCTCTATCCTACAAATATTACCAACACCTACCTTTATATTTCCATTTAATTGATTTTATATCAAAATTGATTAAACAAACTTTATGTTTTATTTATATGGGTTTAACCTCTATATTATACAGATTATTAAAATTTGCTGTAATTCTGACTTAATCCGTTTCGAAAAGCGATAAAAAGGATTCCATCAGCCTGTTACAATTTGGAGATCTTCACAAAGAAAACCTAATATTTCTTATTTCGAATTTTTTAAGCTATATCAGAAATATGGCTTAAGCAAAATTATTTTTTCTGTTTGAGGTGAGTATCTAGCATAAAAAACTTCTTCATGGGTATTGGACGTATGTTTTTACATTCTATTTTAACCCTCAAACCAAAAAAAGGGTGTATAAGTTTTACCGCTTTGTGTATGTGTGTCTGCCCGCCTGTCTGTCTCTCTATCTATCTGTCTGTGGCATCGTAGCGCCTAAATGGATTAACTTTAATTTTTTTTATTTCGTTTAAAAGGAAATTTAATGGAGAGTGTTCTTAGTTATGTTTCAAGTGCAAGTTTATGGTTCCGTACCCGCAACAACTAAAAAATAAGCCATGATCCTCAAAATCGATTCAGTTTTGGAGAAGGCACTAAGGAAAAAAGAAATTTTATGGAAAAAGTTCTTAGATATGTTTCAAGTGAGTGCGAGTTAAGAGTTCCGTACCCTTAAACTTTGTCCAGGCTTTTCTTTAATTTTTTTTAATTTCACTTTTTTAGATACCATGTGTTTTACCACCTTTTTCGCTGAAAATTTAATTTATCAGCTCCTAAACTATTTTGAGAGGCTGGATACATCCCCTACATGCATATACCATACACTACACGAGTCCATCACAACCATGAATTAAATTCATTTTTTGTTTTAATAATAAAATAATTTTATTTGAAAGCTCATTTAATCGGGAAAGATTTTTTAGATTTGATAAAAATCTAATAAGCCGCTGGAATATTTTTTTTAGTAAAATTTTGATTTGATTATCAAATTGTGGTAAAGGTTGGTAACATTAAATACGTTTACGATAAAGTTTTTTTTTTTTTTTTTTTTTTAAATATTAAATAAATTTAATTTGTTTAGTTTTCTACTTTTTTAACAAATTTGTCAAGAAAAAATTCCAGATTTCTCACGAATGACATTGATTTGCACATAACTCAACACTAGTAACTCAATGAGTTGTATGGCCTAATTTGTCTCTCGTGGACAGCCAATATAACGTTACCAAGCCTACATATAACTATCAATCACCCATGAAATTTTTTTCACATCCAATTACATTAAATTTAGAGAATTATAACCTGAGTAAAGGTAATTATGAAACTTGAGTGTCCTAAAACAAGTTAGGTTTAAAATTACAATTTACATAATAATATATTTGTTTTTAGAGTTTAGTTAAAAAGTCATAAATATTTTACCACGTTTTCTTTGATCTTAAAAATTATATTATTGATTTAATTTCAGTTAAGGATGTACGAGCCCTAAAGCAATTTTGGATAAAAGGCTTGATTTTTTTTTATATGAAGTTGGACTAAGTCTAAATCAATTCTGGAAATTTGGGGGGGCGTAGGTATTGCCCAATTATTTAAATAAATAAATGACTTCAAAAGTTGGCATATTTATAACATTGGTCTTATAGAAAAATGTCAGGTGGACGATATGTTTTCACAGATTTCTCTAAAACTAATCGGTGGATATTAAAAAAAAAGCTTTTAAATTAAAGTTAAAACCTTAATAAATTATTGAAAACAAAAAAAAAACCGTTGTACCTAACTAATTAAGGATGTATGAGCACGGTAGTAAGGACAGAAATTTACCAAAAAAATATTTATTTTCCATTTTGATGGTGAATTATGTTATAACTTTACAATATAAGACGAAAAGTAAGAAAATATTTGTCGATATCTGGTGTAATTTTCAGAATATCGAGAATTGAAAATTTTGTTTAATTATTTAGCTTCCGATATTTCGAAAACCAAGGCAGATATCGAAAATATTTCCTCTTACTTTTCGTCTAAATTCATGAAGTTATAGCTCAATTCATCATCAAAGTTGAAAAATAAGGAACAAATAATTTCAACTACAAGTCTAAACTTGTCTTGGCGCTCGTACTACCTTAGTCGGACAGGCTTTCTCGTGTGTAGTCCTGGAACTAAAAAGTATATACAGGTCGTGAGACGTTAACACCTTTTTTTCTTGCACGGCAATATGTTGATTGTTTACTTTACTGAATAAAGTATAATAATAATAAACATATTTCTATCCATGTATATATATATATTAATAATATTAAAATACAAAATATCAAAATGTCAATCACAACTTTTATTTATTTTGTTATAAATTGGATAGAAAATGAGTGAAAACCCAAAGGGACATATTTGTTGAAAAGAAAAAAAAAACATATTTTTATGTTAGTCTCTGAGGATAAAAACACCATTTTATTTTGATAAATCACATCCATAACAAGATTCTATCAAACTGTAAGGATTTTTTGCATTTTATAAAACAAGATGTTCATTAAATCATATTAAATTGAAGTTAATGACATCACCCACTGCTATTTTGTATTGAAAAGTGCATATTTCGTGGTAAATCCGATCTCATTTCAAAATATTTTCACTAATTCAATTACGTTCATTCTAAGCTACCATAGAATTTAATATGTTCTATCGTTTTCTTCAGACAGTTTTCCTAAATGTATAACCACCTGTACCCGCAGTTTTTCAATTTTTTAAGGATTCATTATAAAATTTTTTTCCATTATTTTACAGTTTTCACTAAGCTCAAATACAGATGAATTTTGCTAATATATAAATACTAGCCTAATACCCACCCGTTTCTGGGCTTAAAAGTAAAATCACCGCTTTATAGCCTCCACCTCCCTTGATGTGCACAGTTTTCAATTTTGTTAAATGTAAAATAGTCATAATTCATTGAGTATATCAGAATAGTTGGCTATGAATGGTTTACTATTTTTTTACAGAATATTTTAATTTATGGTTCAAAATGATGATTATGGATCTTCTCCATCTTATGGTTCAAAATGATGATTATAGATCTTCTCCATCTATAATCATCATTTTGAACCATAAATTACAGATTTCTGTAAAAACTTAAAATAGTCAATGTCAGATTAAATTTTTTGTTATATATCTTTATAAATTTTAGCTCATGTGTTATTCTGAAGTATGAGCTATATTGCTGTACATCAGTTTCATTAAAAACCATTTGCTAGTTTTAGCGTGAAAGCGTTACAAATAAACAAACAAACAAACAAACAAACATCCTTACTTTCGCATTTATAATATATAGAGATATATCAAACATTTTTGTTGAAAACACAAAACTTGTTGGAAAAAGACCAAATACAATCATTATTTCATGTTACAGATTATATGTCGATAAAGATAATCAAAATAATAGCGAGATAAGTGGTAAATCAAGTTAGTTGATTATATTTCTTCGAGGTTTTCTATACTTTCGTCTCCTTTTTTCCACCATTAGAAAATAATGCCTTGAAAATAAAATTAACATATCCTCAAAATTTCCAATTTTTGGTTTTAACGATTTAAACTATGGAATTATTTTATAGTGGGAAACATAATGAAAGAATATTTTGTGATGAGACTTATTTCGTGGTGATTCGTCTTACATTTTCGATCCAAATGTCCCGATTCTAGCTTTGGAAGCTTCGACAAGTACAAATAATAGTTGGTGTAGATTTCATTATCTTTTATCCACCTACTAGTACAATATAATATTATGTTATTGTGCGTACTATTCCTTAATTGCCCCTAACTGGCCCTGATTACATGTTTTTACATTTCCATCATATCATTCATCATCCATTATTTTTTTAAGTCCATCATACTTTTAATAGCTTTTGCTTTCTCAACACATGTTACCATTTAAAATATGAGAATGATAGTTAAAGCAGGTTTTCCACTAAACGGACAGACAAAAACAAAACAGAAACTCGTGTCAAAAAAACAAAACTGCACATTTTACAACTTTTTGAAGACTGGCAATGTAATGGCCATTATAGTTTCGGTTTTGTTTTTCTACAAAAACTCAACTGCTCGTTTAGTGGAAAACCAGCATTACACTTCAATGAAAAACGCACATAACGTTTCATGCAGGGACTTGTATAATGTACAAAAAAAATATGAAATAAATGAAATAATTTAGTTTCATAGTATAAACATGCAATTTGGTATTTTCATGGTTTTGCAATCCACTGAACAGTTCTATTTTATTATTTTAAAAAATTTTTTAAAAATTTTTGGAAACAAAATTTTTTTTTTTCTTCATAAATATTTAAAATATTTAATAATAATAAAAAAAATTTAAGCGAATCAAATTGCTAAAATTTAAGAGAATAGGTAGCTCCACATTGCATATGTGCCGTATGTGTGCATATTTCATTCAAAATTATAACTAATAATAATCACTATGCTTTTATATAATGTAAAAATTATAATTTTTAGTGATGTGCCGAACATGCGTATTCGGTTATTCGATTATTCGCATTTGCGAAAAACAATGCGAAAGTTTTACGAATGTTTTTGACAAAAATTAATCATCATTTTGTCTCACAAATTGTAAAATAATCCTAAACTTCACTAATATGTACTTTACTCATATTTTATATCACTTTATGAGCATGACAGTTAAAGGACCTTTCAATATAAGATAGGAAAATGGCTTTCTATGAAACTTTTTCAAATCGCCTCCAAAATGTTCTTCCGATTGTTCTGATTAGATGCTCTCACGGCCACAAAAATTTTTAACGAGTTGTTTTCGAGCAACGGGCGATCAAAGCTGCGAATATATTATACTTTTAGTGTATAACTAGGAAAATGACATTTTGTGAAACATTTTCAAACCACCTCTAAAATGTTCTTCAGATCGTTCTGATCAAAAGGTCTCACGGCCACAAAACTTTTTATCGGGTAATTTTCGTGCTAAGCTACAAATACATTATAGTTGTATAACCCGTTGCTCGAAAACTAATCGTTAAAAGTTTGTGACAGTATGAGTTTTTGATTAGAACGATCAGAAGAACATTTTGGGGATGGTTTGAAAAGGTTTCACAGGAAGCCATTTTCCTATCTAATATTGCGGAGTCTTTTTACTGTTGGGTAAAGACTATTATAGCAAACTAACCTCAAATCAAAAATGGCTGAATTTTGCTTTTAATGGACTTATACGACGCACTCTTTTACACTAATAAATTATATGTATTAAATTATTACATAACAATTTGCGAGTGCTTTAAAAAAATGTACAAAATACAACATTCGTCCCATCTCTAGCAACAATATGCACAACGACGGCAGTCCAAGCACATCGTGTTTCGCGTAACGTGGTTTTTATCCCATATTGGACCACTTTTATTTATCTTTTTATTAAAAAGCCATTTGCTAAAATTAAATTTGAATCTTATTCAGATATTTTATGTATATCAAAAAATTTATTAAATTAATTTTATGTCCAAGAAGAAAAATTAGAGGACCCGGGCCAGAGTTTCGTCTTCTCTATATTATTTCTTTCTATTTGTTCAAATGCACCTTATTAATTTAGCTATTCGTTATGTGCGTAGTCATGGTAGGGACAATAAAATCCATACCAGCGCTTCCAGCGAAAAATTTTGGCGATAAAGGAGGCTGTTATGACTAATTTGCTAGTATTTACATGTTAATGTTATAGAAATGTCAAATTAAAATTATTGAAAAACACTAATTAATTAAACTTAATATTATCATAATTATTTATTTCAATTTCTGAGACAATAATATTATCTAAATTTTCAATGTAAGTCATAAATGCAATCCATACAATTATATATGCATCCATACAATTCTATAATTAAAGTAGTGTATCGTTACCATGGAAACCCCGCCAATAAAACTCACGCACGGTGTGAATACGATATTTGAACGTCTTGGTTATAGCTCCGTATACCTGTCACAAAATCTTTATAATTTGATCAGTTTTACACACTGTAAGTTCAAAATAAGACAGCAAATTCGATGATTGTATATTCAAATTTGAAATATATTGAATCTATAATTGACAGTTAACACTCTTCACAAAAAAAAAAAATATATATATATAAAAAATACATGTGGTTTAGGCAATGTTGTGCGTGACTTGTAAAGTAATTTTCATACATACATATCTGTATAATACACATCCAATAATATTGTATATATTTTTATTCATATTTTAAACACGTACGAAATTATCGATGAAGAAGTTCACTAGGATTTACAAACATTAAATATATGTATTAGAATTTATTCATTTTTATATTTAAAAAAAAAATTCACTTTCAAAATATTTTTTCGTGTTTTATAATAAATAAATAAATTTTTTTTATTTATTTTTCTAATGCCTCACAATTTATCACTAATATCACTGTTAAAAGCTCCTTTCATGACTGTTGGTAGTTAAGGTATTTTTCAGAATGAATGCACTTGTCCACAGATTTGGCCTATTTTTTTCGCAGACTCAAAATAATGTTAACTGTGAGATCCCGAAGTTGCAGAATTTTGATCGTTTATAGCGCGAGATAATCAGCTGCAAAACATGTAGAGTTGACTGTCCTCCCAACTATTTGAACAATATTAAAAAAATTTTCTCGGCAGAATTGAAAAAAAGTAGGAGAGTTGAAAGGAATGTTTTTAAAATAAAATTTTTGATAATAAATTAAAAATTTTTAGATATTAATTTTCTGAGAATGTAAACATAATTACCTCGTATTTTCAACGGTAAAAATTTCTGAAACTTTGGGATTTAATAGTGAGTCCTATTAAGTTCTTACATTTATTTTACCGTTTAATTCTTCGAAAAATAATTTTGCCATATCTTGGAATACTGACGGGAGTTTTTTTGACAATATGATTGACTGATCAGTCTATTTATAATTAATATGCAGTTAAGTACCTCTAAATGTTCAAGTTTAAAAAAAATAATTGCATCTTATTTATTTATTGTAAAACATTAAGGGCGACTGTTCTGTTCTCACATTTAGCTGACTGTGATAACTGCTATTTATATGCAATATAAATCCTGAGAAGTTAATCCAGATAATTTTTTTGGCCTAGCTCTTAATCCATTAGTTTCAAAAAGACAATCTCCCGCGTGTGCATCGATCCACTTTCTCTGTTACTGCCCGGCGCTCATACAGCAGCGAAGGAAATGGTTTGGTCCGGCCATAGTCGAACTAGAAGAAATTAGGAAACTCAGTACATCAATTGGTTATAATACCCACTGAAAAGCGTAGCGGGGATAGAGTACAAGGGTCTATTTGGCTAGGTGCTCGGAACCATTGCTTCGAGGCCCGATGCTCGATCATGGCCCGCTAACCTCCATACCCATACCCCATACCCATCATTATAATAAGACATATTTTATTGAGTGTCGAGCAAAATAAATTTTGCATTTATTATTAAACTGTCATCCTGTTAGAAAAACAAAACAAGGATATTCAGAAATTTAACATTGTCATATTTTTCAGTTTCTATTAAAAAATCACTACCGAAAATTTTTCTCTAGAAAAAGGTTGGTTTGTCAATGACATAATATGCTGACGGAAATGTAATCTATATTATATATCTGGAATAAACAATTTTTGATTCAATTAAAATGTAATTTTTTACAATATTAAGGGTATACAGATTACAGACATATAAATAAATGTGCAAGGCGTATTATTTTATAGATATTAATTCCCTAATGGTGCTATGTGTGCCTGATGAAATTTATTCTACCTTATATACCTTAATATACCTAAATTACAATCTTTTTCTATTATCTATACAGCGTGTTACTTAAAAACTGGAAGCAAATTTAAATTGAGATCAGCTGTATTAGTCTCCAAGTCATCACGTAACTTTTTCAAATATTACCTCACGTTCCAAGCTTCGAGAATAGCTTCGTTTTGACGAATCTACCATATTTTATCACTGTGACGATTGTCAGAAATGCTACATTTTCAATCTTGGTGCCTCTAAACATGTCAGCTTAACCTTGTATTGATTATTTACGATACTCACTACTTAGTTCAGGCCCCTATTTGGAAAAAACTTCTTTGAGGTACACACTTCGTGACCGTGAAGGATGTGTTCGATATGTTATCAAAAATAAATATCCAAAAACGTTACAAAAAAAATTGCGAAACAATCTTTTTTGGTGGGTTTTTATAAATTTTTGAAAAAAGGTGGTTTTTTGGGGAAAAATTGATTTTTACTGATAACATTAAATGGAAACGTTGAAGATAATTCAAAAAACAATACTTTGAGCCAAAACTTGACCCTGTATTCGTTCTCTAGTTATAAGCAATTAAAGTTTTGAAATTGACCAATTTTTTTTCGGAAAGGGCGGAGGTGGAGAGTATAATAATGGTATGAAGATAGAGCACTTTTTATGATATTTTGTTTGAAATTGTATTAATAATAGAAACGGCCTATGCCTGTTTGTTTTTGAAATTTGATGGATTACCGCTGACAATTGAGTGGGTGAGCGGTCAAAATTACCTCTTCAGGTCAAAGTATGGCTAATTATCTTCAAAATAAATAAAAATCTAATTCTTCTTTGGGTATTTAAAAAAAAAAATTTAGTTAATAATTAATTATTATTATTTTTTATTTTTTAAATAAAAACATAACATTTATAATAAGAAGAGTCTAGACATTTTAGAAAAAACCTAACTCCTGTATGTGAGCCCATAATGAAATCGAAATTCAATGATTCTTTTTACCTACTTTTGGGGAATTTTTAAAGGTAAATTTAATAATGAATATATATTTTATAGACCCAAATCCTCATTTTCTGATTTAAAAATCATAGGTTTAAATCCTCTAAAAGGCGTATAAAAATGATTCCCTAAAGAATTTTCACTTCATTAAGGCCTCAAGATCTTACTCGATTTTTTAATGTATTTTCCGTCAGGGTTTGTATTATTTTTCCTCAATTTTTTTATTCTATATCCTCTAAATATCATTCTCTTTTATTTGTTCTCATTTTTTAAACATTGGGGAATTTTATATGAACAACAAAGTATAATCAAAATATGAAAATATGTATATTTTTACACCAAACGGCACCAAATGTATATGCATTAGTGAAAATCAACCAAAACACGAATGAAGGGTGAGTTCAACATTTAGCTATCTCGTATAGGAATAATATTTACTACTTTATCTGTTTTGGCGAAATTTATTTATTTTTGACGTTGCCACCCTTTCCCCTACCTACATGGTGATAAGCTTATCTTAAGTTTACCATTTCAAAAGAATACAGCGATTGAAGTCATACATTACGCGCCTATTTAAAATTTCCGGTGACTTCATCCAGGATAGGAGCTTCATTTCATTCAGTTTCCTGCTTTTGTGGACGACTATAGCTTATTAAAAAGCGTAAAATCTTGAATTTCGTATTCGAATCGTGTACGAGTTAATTTCAGGAATTTCTATGGTAATAACACACTTATTTTATGAATAGACATGCATATAAGTCTATGGTTTATATATATGGCTTACATGGAAAATTTAATACAATTTTCTAACAACTTTAAATAAAAAGTTTTGTTAATTTAAATTTAAAAAAATATTATTTATGTAATTTCGTCTCAAATGATCACAATTTCTAATGCAACAAGTTTAATTATTTGCTATTATTCATAATTTTTGTTTGACATTTACTATACCAAGTGCATGTAAACAGTTAAAACATGATCATGTTTTCAGTTCAACGTGTGACTTAGAGCGATAAGATAAAATAAACAGCTTATTATCCATTGTCCTTATCTGGTTTTTGCAAAAAAAAAAAACACTTCTTTTAAAGTAATTACTGATAAGAGCTCTAAATGATGCAATATTCCCCTTACAGTATATTTCGGTTACTGTTCTTAATCCTATGCAACCTTAATCCTATGTATTATTTTCGAAAATGTTCAACCAAAAACAGAAAGTTTGACGTCCAATTTTCAATGTATTTACTTATTTAACTGATTGACTGGCTGGCATACCAACCCATATCCACAAACCATGAAAATTTGCTTGTAGGTTTCTTTGTTTAAGGAAATTATGCTACAAAAGTAATTAAAAAAGGAATGACAGTTTTAAATGCCAATTCGTCAGTATTTAATCCATTACGATTTAACTAGTTTTCATGGTAACCGTTGTCTGAGCTACTTTATCAGCGAGTAACACGGACTGTATTTTATTTTCGAGAAATAATCATCAAGAAAATAAATTCATGAAATTATGTACAAAAAAAGGAGAAATAATGGAAGTGAAGAGTATAACGCGGTAGTCTTTGTTTTTAAGTTGTCTGGCGAAGCGGTTGGATAACTAAAAATAAGATTTTAGAATTTGTTTTCCGTAAATTTCATTTGGAATTAATTTAGTTAAAAAAATTTGGAATAAGTTTAGTTAGAAAATATTAAAATATTTTAGAATATATCGAAATATATGTATATCAACGGCAGATGTTAGTTTACAAAACAATCAAAAGTGTTGTTAGCTGCCGGTCTGTTATCTGTAAGCTACCTACAAACTTATATTGAACAGAAACGAACTTAGTTTGAATTCATTCTCTCTGAACCATACGGGACTCAAAAGAAGGACTACGTATACTTTTTTCAAGAATGAATTTAAATATTATGTATTCATTAACTTTTTTCCTATTCATTGTATATTTATTTCTTGTTATTGAGATATTAACAAAACTAGTAAGAAACTAGAAGCAATTCCAATATATTTTTATATTTAAAAAAAAAAAAAAAAAAAAAAAAAAAAAACGTATTTTCGTATCTACAAAGTATATTCTAACAATACAAAACATACGTTTTCTTTCCTACTTTTTTTTCCAAAGAAAGTACTTTTACATTAACTAAATTAAAGATATTTATTTATAAATGAAACATTTTAATATAATTGGTTCACAAAAGTTGCATTTTATGGATATACAATAGAGTGCCGGAGTTATTACTTTACCTTATTTTGGTATAGGGAGATTTTTTTGGAAGTTAAATTTTTTCAAAAATGGATTGGAATATTACAAAACGGTTAAATACGGACGGATCTTCTTATTTTCAATAACTCTTAATGAAAAAAAAATGTCTAGTTTTATTTTTCGAGGGCGTCTTTGGGGTCAAACGATGTTCAACTTTGTTTTACTTTGAATATGGATTGAAAAAGCCCCATTGGTTGTAGGCAAAATCAGCAGGAGGTAGGTACAAAAAATATTTAATTACGAAAAAAAAAATGTATTTGATTTGAAGAGTGACAACTTTTATTTGCAAGATTTTTCAGTTATTTCATGCAATCAATAAAACCTTTCCTTTCGCATGCAATATGTTGAAACTTTCTTATAAAGAGTTAAGGCGATGAATTTACATGTAATAGCTATGAATTACCGTCCTTTATTGATTATTACCGATGTTTTATGATGATGAAAATGGATCATAAAATACAGAGGGAAAAATTTTCCTTTAAACTAATTTTAAACTTTCAATTTTTTAATTCTATTATAATTGTTTTTAACCGACTGACAAGGAGTGTCTATGTTTTTCGCGCGTATTTGTTTGTTAATTTCTATATTACCTGGTACCTTCCAAACGACTCGATGTATTTGGACAGTTAATATATTGTTATATTCGTCTTCGAAACCCAAATATTCCTAGATGGGTGTTTGAAAAAAAAGACAAAAATTTACCAAATCTATCGAGTAGGCTATCAAAATTAAGAAAATTAAGAGGGAAATACGATAATTTTACATAATTTATGTGTTTTAATTTAATTAGGAATAAGAAATTGGTCTATAAGTTTTAATATAGTGTAATAGGAGGTTTTTTTTAGTATCGGAACACTAAATAAATAATTAAAAAAATAAAAAACCCCATTGCGTTAAATAAAGTCTGAAAAGAAAGAAACAAGTCAATTAGTTTACATAACGACTTTTGCAGTTGGGGTCCAATTATATCTAAACCAGCTCAAACCTTTCCAATAATGGGCGCCGACTGTAAAATTTTTCAATTTGTATGCCTCTCTATAAATTCGAATATTGAAAATTGTTTTTAGTTATAATGATCATCAGGAATTTAAAAATTTGCATATGTTACTCAAGAAATTTTCATTTGAATAGGATTTGGAATTTTTGTGCATTTAATGCTCGTCTTCTCGTTTATGCATTTGACGGAACTTTGTATAAGGGATACTTTAACGATTTGCTACGACTTTAGTCGATATCCCAGACTACTCGGACAATCATCCTCAAGGGGCGTGATTTTTGTATTTTTGGTTCTATATCCTAAGCAATGATTTTGAAGCCACTGTCGAAAATGCTCCAATCTTTCAATTGTATTTCGGGAAATATCTCAAAAATTCATATTTAATCGTTAAATGAAATTGATTTTTAAGTTTTTACAAAAATTTTCAATTGGAGCATTTCGGGAGGTATGTGAAAAAAGACTCATTTAATCGTTAAATTAAATGGATTTTTAAGTTTTATGGTTATAATTTACCATAAATGATCTGAGAGTACGACAGACAAATATAGTTTGCCTCAAAAATGATTTTGAGAGTAAAATGCTTATTTTTTTAATTACGTAAAACAGTTGACTTCCTAATTAACACCGAATGCCGTTATCAAATTTTTTCTAAAGCGGCCTCATTTTATACAATCACTTCCAAAGCCCTATATACACTGAAAGAAAGTAAAAAATATACTTCTTTTAATATCTTATATTTCTTGGTGTATTTTATTGATCGAATAATTTCAACCCACACATTTACAAAAATAAAAACCTATCATTAAGTAAATTAATGGGGCATTATGTGCATTTTACGACATTAAATCGATCAGTCAAGCGTGTAGATAGGTATTTTTTATACCAGCGTTCAGAAATGTTGTTATTATATCTTTAGGTTTTTAACAGTATTCAAAAACTTTTCTAAGCATTGACTTAAATTATCTCTACAGAATGAAATGTAATACCCAGAGTACAATGTACCTTGAATCATTCCGCAGTGTCACGATAGATATTGCTAGTTATAAGGCACTATTAGACCCGGTAACCATCCGTGATGGAAATTTTTTGCAGAATCCCGTTAAAAGAATACTCCTTAACGTAAAATGGTTGCTGGTGGGTAACCCGGTAGGTTATTATTAAGTTTAAAATAATTTCATTTGAACAAATAAAAAATATTGATCGAATTGCTTCGAAAAAAATCATATAATTGAGGTCACACATTTACAGACAGAGAACAGAAAATTTTCTTAGACATTTTTCTCTAAGCCCTCCCGTTTTCGAGTAAAGAATTCGTTAAATTTGGAAAAAGGCGATTTTTACGATTTTCATCCCTCGTTTTTTACTTTACAGTTTTTGTCGAGTTTTTTTGTTTTTAAAATTTCTTTTTTTATTCGCTGATTACTTCGACTCTTTTTAGATGGGACCACTATTTAGTTGATTTTTATTTAACGCAGTCGGGTTTTTGTTCCCCAAATTTTTTTATTAATTCCTACATTTTGATAACATCAACGTAACCAGATGAATATTTTTAAGTAGAGTGAAGAATCCAGAACAAGCGTACTCATTTTTTTAACTTCTAAATTTTTTTAATAAATTTAAAAATTTTGAACACTTTAAAGTCTTAAAATTAAAAAGTAACCTAAACTAAGTTCAGGCTCCTTTAAACAATATTTTCTTCAGTAATAACCGCAAATTTTAATAAAGCATTATGATTTGGTTAAGGTTTCATACTGTTGTGCTTCTGTGAATACCGCCTTTGTGATGTAATTCAAGAAGAATTCATTTTCCTAATAAATATTCTCTTCTATAATTCTTTTTTCATGTTTACAGCGTGTAACTCAACAGGTGTAGTTTTAAATAAAGTTTTATCTGAAATAAGAGATCAGTAGGTTAAGAAGTGGAACCATTAAATTTCTAATTTTTTATTTTATAAGGTTAACTCACTTCATCATATCCATAATTATTATATTTAATGAAAAATTTAGAATTTGAACTTTTATTGATCTCGAAAAAAGAAGATAAATAATTCATTTAAAAACAAATGGATACAAAGATTTGACTGGGTTAATTGTTAAAATATCCTGTATTGAAAGTGAAGAATATAAGTGTTTGCACTATTTTAAATAAATTAGGAAAGTTTAAAAGACCAACACAATTATGACGGCCTTTCGGCCGCCATTTGTATTGGTTTTCGAAAATTTTAATTAACTGTTTCGCCTCCCTTTGCCTCCCAAAGAATAAAATAAGATATGTTGTTATTCGTTTTTTATGAAAGACTTTGAAAGTGCACTGTGTCAATTTACTTTCGTAAAACACTGTTAATGTGTATGTACAAAACATGCTCTAAATAATTCGTATGTGGACTATGTCACTCACACTCAACATAAAAGTTTTTTCTAATTTGCACGCAAGGGTAAAAAGTGATGTAAACGAAAAAAATTTTCAAACAAAAGTTGTTTATTTTTTATAAAAAACATTTTTTACATTTAAAGAGTTGCTATCTTTAACGGCTTACAAGACCTAATATACCTATGTTGCTCATTAACGAACTCAAACTCTCTTTTTACGTCCTGAGCACGCTATGGAAATGTAAGCATAATATCTCTTTTCGTTTTTTAGTTACCGTGTCGACGAACGGACGGGCAGGCGGGCAAAACACCGGAAATTGACTCATTAGGTGATTTTATGTACACCTAAACTTAATATACTACCTTGATATATCTATACATATAAAATGCATTATCTGAATGGCTGACGGATCAACGCACAGCCTAAACCGCTGATCGTAGAGATCTGAAACTTTAAGGATGTGGTCTTTCTAGGACCTAGGCATCCGATAAAAAATACTATTATTTTCGAAACACTACCCTTAAGAAGGTGAAAAATGGAGGCGAAATTTGTATGGGAAAACGTGATTGCTTAATCCAATCTAGTTCAAATTTTGCATAAACAGTCTTTAACCGAATTGATGAAAGATGACGAGTTTCTTATTTTATTGAAACTCGTCGCCTAAGGGGGTTAAAAAGGGGTATAAAGAACTATCATTTTTGAAAATAAAAATGTAAAAATGTTGTATCACTTTTTTATGAAAATTCATTCAGAGGGTCAAATAGAGGATTAAAAAAAATTTCCATACAAGTTGTTATATAATAGCAAAACAATTAATATAAAGTAGAAAAAACCTTCATTTCGATACCGTTGTACCGTTGTACCAAAAATTTGATGAATACAGTTTCTCAAAGAAAATTAAGATGTGATTCCGTTCTTACACCCTAGTCCAGTTTAGGTATGGTCGGATTGGGTTCCTGTACATATATAGGAACTCCTGTATCTTTACTTATTTGCCAATCCTCCACTCTCAGTATTTCTTTACCGTATTCTATCTTTCTAGGTGTTACCGGACATCAACAGTTTCTTAAATGTATATATAGAAAATAAATTAAATCTGTCACAAATTTTCTAATTCAATAAAAGTTTTTTTACTTTGAAACAAAATTTATATAAAAATAAAAAGCTTTTGACATTTTTCTTTTAGTTTTACTATATACTAAGTGACTGATTGAGTGATTTTACGGTTTCTTTTTATGTATTTTATATTTTTTTCTCATATGTGAAATGTTAACACACTTTTTTTGCACACATTACATATGTTTTTGATTGAAAATATCAGACAACCTTGATTTTGAAAACATGTCACCACTGATTTGCTTTCTGCAAATTTTATAGTTTTTGGTAGATCTTATATGAGAAGATATTAAAAATATTTATTAAAGTGAAAATGTTCAATTTGTAACGGCCTAGTGATTAATATTTATTTTTGATAAAATTTAATTGTAAATATGTATGTAGTTAAATAAATAAAGATACAAATAATGATTCGGATGACCTCTGTTATAGACGTATATGTCAGAGAAACGGAGGTTAAACACCATCATTATTATTATTATTATTATTATATTACTTTGATTCGTCTAATAACCAATTACTCTTACCACTTACAAAAATGAACTTCAAGACATCAATCAAGCTGTTTTTATTTTATCTAAGAGCAAGCTGTCAAAAATTAAGCAATATTTATTGAAATATCGATACATCAATACAAGCAAATTTCTGAAAAGGTCTAGAATTCTTACGAAGATTTGATGAAGTATTAATAAATAATAAAATGTTTTCAAAAAAGAGCTGACCTTTCTGTGATTTATAAACCGTAACGCTAACGGTCAAGTTTAACATATACCTACATCCGATATCGGTACCAATCGTTTTCAAGAGGCCGATGAAAAATAACGATTTTTATTTTAACAGAAACGTTTTAAAGAATGTTGCTTTAAAACAAATGTATTTAAAATTGAAACAAATTGATTTGAAAACTTACATTAAATCAATATTCAAAATACTTTAGTCTTAGATCTTAGAGAAATGATAGGTTTTTAGTATCAAAGTTAGGATCGAAGTTAAAAAAGTAAGAAATAACTTGCTCTATTCTTAGTCGAGAAATACTGAATTTATTTTCAAAAATTTTCATACGGAAAAATTCTTAAGTTAAAATATAAAAATTTATCGGAATATCGCGCATTTGAACAAAGTTGTGGACACATTTTTTTAGTTTATAAATAAACTATTTATAAATCCAATATTTAACAAAATATCATTATATACATGAAAAAAAAATATACCTACCTATGAGAAACGTTTCAGATTTTTTTTTCTTTTTTGTTAACACGTTTTCCCATTTTGTTCTATTTTAAACTAAAATTCAATTTATTGTCTTATATATTTCTGAATTTAATAAAAAGGTATATAAAATAAAATGTATTTTTTGAAAGGATCTTCCTCGAATGTATTAACAAAGCCATTACAAATAATTTTACATGTTACAACTTATAAAAATGATCCTTAAAGAATGAAAAATTGCCGAGCGAGTTATATCTTAAAGTATTTCAACGAAATTTTAATTCGAAACAATGTCCCGAGTGTAATCCGACTTTTTTCCAAAATTTTAGGAGTGTAAAAAAATAATTTTAAAATAATTTATGATTGGGTATTTGTATTACAGCGTTTTCGAAATCGCACACTTCTCTGCTCCAACGAGTAGTATGAAAACAAATTTGTTTACTTAGTACTTATGCTGGAAACATGTTTTCAATTTTATCTCTAAGTAGAAAAGTTAATTTAATGTTTTTTAAAGTAAATACGAGAGATGAAATTATTAATAAAAAAAAAACTCTATTGGATATTTGACAGATATAAAAGCTAATAAAAATAGTATTGGAAAAATTAAAACTAGAATGATAAAAGAACTATGTTTAAACTTACTATTTACCATCATAAAGTGATCATTTAATAAAAAAAAAAATATTGATATTGAAAAATTAATTAAAAATATGTATTACCTATTCTAGGAAAAATATTAATAGACTGGTTTGAGTGGCTTTCTACAAAGAAAATTTTCCTATCCAAGAAATTCTTAGAGAAAGCGAAAAATTTTCAACTAACATGGTAAAAATCGATGATTACTTGAAGTTTACTCAAACGAAAACCGTTTTCTTCAAATTTTTGAATGAACAAGACTCTTAATTACAACTTTCATGGAAGCAATAGTGATAACGAAACTTTACACAACCACTAGTTTTGTATGAATTCATCAAAGTGTGTTTTACTGGTTTCTGGAAACCATCTCAGAATATAAGAGCCCATAAATAGCGTTTACTTTGAATTATTTAATGTTATTTTTTCAAAAAATGACAAATAAAATTACTCGATTTAACTAAAATTTATGATATTAAAAGCATACCGAATGTTTTAAATTGACCAGAGAAGTTGAAGAGAAAGTGAAGACAATGCCGCATTTCCAGCCAAAGACTTAGGTTTATTATCTATGATAGTATAAGAGCTATAGCTAGTTGTAAACTTACGATCAGGCTGTATATGGCTGAACCAAATATAAAATTATATTGGCTTAACATCCTTCAATAAATTTTATATTTAACAAATTTTCTATTCCGTCTAACGGCAACCAATCCAAACTGTTTTCAATTGTGCTACAACGGGCAAAAAAATGTTCACGGTTGTTTTAATAAACAAGTAGTGGGTAGTAGTGTCTGGTGCGATCCATGAGTCCGATTTGAATAAAATTTGATATCAAGAAGGGTTTTGGTATTTGACAGGTCAAGTTCGTGACGACCGATAAACAAGGGGTTAGGGATGCGCAAAGTACAAAACTATGAATTTTTTCAAAATAAAAAATTTTTTGTATTTTTTGATCGGTTTTAAGCAAAAAAGTGCCCTTGTGGTTTTTTTCTCTTAACGCTTAGTTTTCGAAATAAAAATTCTTGAAAAATTAAAAATGCAATATTCGATTTTAAGTAAAATGTGTTATTTTTTCAATCTCTCAGAGAATTCGCTTAGCTAACGCAGCTCCTGAGATAATAATTTTTTTTAATTTAAAAAACCTATTTAGTAAAACACTGCATAGTGACTTAACTTTTAAGAATAAAGTTTTCTTACCTTTACGATTTCCTACCTCCTGTCTATTTACTTTTATTTTGAAAAGTAGGATTAAGTTTTTATTTTGAAAATTTTCGAGTGAAATCTTACTTTAACATACATATTTGTAAAATAAATTTATATTTTATCTACTGTAAAGCATGTATTCAAACATACCATCATCGTATACTTTGAAAAATGGAACAAAATGATTAAGCTAGAGACTTTCCTGTTCACTGATTTCTTGTAATTTAACCCCATTATTGATATCTCTTTAACTATTATGTTTGCACCAAACATACATGTTAGACCGTCAGTCCATAATGAAGCGAGATTTCCATGATTCTTTTTGTTTGTCATTTGGTTTTCGATCTCGAATATCAAAAATAAATTGGCAATACAAACGAGAAAAAGTACAGATAGTTTGCAAATAGCAAAAAGGTTGAAAAATGAAGTGATATTTAAAAAAACAAACCCATTTTCAACTGTTTCGAGATTGCAAACATTCTGTCATGATTTTCCTGATATTGCATTGTCAATAACTTTCAATTATAACGGGGTTTCTATAACTCGACTTATAAATTCGATACATAACACAAAGTTAAAACTTCAACCAAACTTTCCTTTATGAATCCTCCAGAACGAAGTCATTTCATTATGAGCTCATGGTCTATATGCATTTGGAAAATGTTTTGTGTAGAATGTTCAATAAGTGTATTTATTACAGTATTGAAAATATTGCAATAATTTTCTGTAAATTTATGGCTTAAAAAACTGTTTTGTTTTGAATTAACTTTTTCTATCATGAAAAGTTACTCGGTACGTCTCGATCTGACGAAATAAGACTTCGTTAACTGTCGTTTTTATTTTTGAGAATTTCTTGATACCAATATTCATTAATTTATAGTAAACAACTGAAAACAAACAATTGATTGAGTTAATTGTTGAAATACCATATACAGACAGTGTTGATGACGCAATCGTTTGTTTTTTAACGTCACGTAAATAAAGAAAGATATCCACTCTTAAATAGCCACACACACACAAATAATTTTCCCATATTAATACATACTATAAAATTTGCACCTTATTAGCGCCCTCGTGGGTAAACAGTGATGTTTACAAAAAAAAGTTTCAAACAAAAGGTGTTTATTTTTTTATAAGAAACATTTTTTACATTTAAACTTTTGTTCTATCACTAACGGTTTACAAGATGGGTCCTACGAACCCAAGACCAAATTCATTTACGCACTCGACTATAGAAATTACGGACTACGAACAGACAGACAGACGGGCAGACAGATAGACAAACGGAAATGGACTAATTAAGTGATTGTATGTACGATTTTCTTTAAAAATCTACTAATAAGTATTTATTGATTTATACAAATGCTAATTGCTGCAAAATTAAAAAAGAAAATTAATGAAGTCTCAGTTCGTAAAGCTGAGTTATGTTAAATACATTTTAAATATTAAGAAATAAATAGTTCTACTTTTAAATGCGGGCAAAATGAAGTACCTAGAGTTCAATGTTCTTGAATCATTTTGTAGTTTATCTCCAGACACTGTTATTTACTTTTGTGGATATTATTTGTATTGTCATGAGGGTATTTTATCAGAATCATTTGTTGCTAATGTGGTTTGGTTATCGAATATCGACTATATAATTTTGGAGAAATATATGAAAACATATCACCCCCCTCCCAAAAAATTAACCTGGCGCTCGTACATTTTTAAATTCAAGAAAACATGAGGTATGTACTGTTTATAAACACAGATAATTTCTATTATCTTTTTAACTTCCCTCCTTTATCTGTAAGTTTCGTGGTTAGGACAAGACATTAACACTAATTTGGAGAAGAAGTGTGTGCGTGTGTGCCTACATCCGTAGACAGTTTTTTGTCGACGATTATACGAGAACAAAAAATGATATCGACTACGTTGAGGTGTCGATCGAAGAGTATTAAAAGCAATATAATCCGAAAAGAATTTCATAACATTCGGTATAGCTGTTTCGAGCCGGGCCAGATTTTTTTAAATTTTTTTCCTGACCGATATCGTGTGAACAAAAAATGATATCGACTTCTTTGAGGTGTCGATCGAAGCGTATCAAAGTATCTGAAAAGAATTTCATATCAATCGGCCGAATCGTTTCGAGCCGGTCGAGTTTTTAAATTTTTATTATGCTGGGAAGTTATTCGTGTGGGTTTGTTTTTTTTTTAATGCTTTAAAAACATATAAATATAAATTTTGATTCTAGGTACTATATTTTCCCTTACTTTTGAAAAATTTTCAATTACTATAAATAAAACAATTTAAAAAAATGTAAAAAAAAGAGTATTCAATTTCAAAAGTCATTAATTTATATAAGTAATAATATTGTACATCATTTATTTATTTTTTTCATCATTTACGACCTTATTTAAGCCTAGGAATTTTCAATTTTCCCATTCCCTTGTGTGAGTATATTATTATTATTACAGTAAAAAAGTAGTTGTGTGTGTATGCCGTGCGTATGTGCTTGTGTGGAACATCTTGTAAACATAATAGGTTTATTAAAATCCGACCCACATTTCCACATAAATGAGTGGCAAAGATATGCACAGGATAATATAAGGATAATAATAATAATAATAATCAGTACAAGAGTATACGCCTACAGGATGAAACTCACATATATTTTTAGAAAGACAAGTATTTTTCATTTTAGTGTAACATTTTCTGGAATAGGGAAAATTAAATTTGATTCAAATATTTTGTTCCCGTAACTTTACTGGCTGGACATTTCAACTAAACCATTATTTCAGTAATTAATATCTTTTTAATTACTTAAAATTAATTAATAAAAGTACAAATTCAGTGAGAGAAAATTAAAATTTCTAAAACGGAAATTCATATTCAACGAGCGTGACGTCATAGTATGTAGCTTGTCAAATTTGTTGACATACTGTATGGTATTAATTACTTTTATTTTTTTGGTATTACCATGGATATATACTATAATTACTACATATGTGGATATTACACCTGTTAGTCAAAATTTTGTACTTTGCGCAATGTTTTCCCACTCTTTAGGTACCATTCATAGCTTAAAAAAAGAAGATTTATTACAATGTGGGCTAAGCAGTGCAAAATAATTTTCAGTTTAATATAAATTTCAATAATAAAGCGTAAGGTGATCAATAGCTGCAAGTGAAATTCACAAAATTTAATAAACCGCCGACTTTTTCGGGTACGGAACTCTAAGCTCTCACTTGAAACTTATCTAAGAACACTCTCCATTAAATTACCTTTTTTCTTAGACCGTTCTCCGAACTGAACGGATTTTGAAGATTATCTTCATTACTTTTTTTCAGTTTTTTCGGGTATGAAACCCTAAAGTCTCACTTGACACGTAGCTAAGAACACTCTCCATTAAATTACTTTTGAAACGAAACAAAAAAATCAAAATCGGTTAATCGCTACGATGCCACAGACAGACAGGCAGACGCACATACATACACATAGCGATGAAACTTATAACACCCCTTTCTTTTTTGTTCGGGGCTAAAAAAATGAATGTATAGAGAGTATTCCGACCTTTATAACAATTTTTATTTCACCACAATTAAAATAATATTTTTACTTTGTCCACTTTTCAATAAAGCGGGCGATTTTTGAAATCGCTTTTAAAAGAGAAAAAAGTTTAAGTCTTGAACAAGGAATATTGTTAATTACCCCATCAGCTTGTTTTTTTTTTATTCCTATTTGGAAAATACTCGAGTCGCCAACACCATTGTCACCGCTCTGCTGAGTTTCGATCCAAATTCGATAGTGTCGGACAGTCGATTATCTTAATAATTATTATAATAAGAAAATAGCATATAAATAATGAACCGACTCAAAACTTCATAAGGAAAACTCTCCTAATATTGTTATTGCACAGTGTCCTTACTAAATCCACACAAATTTTTCACCTGTTGCAAATAATCCTGAAAAATAAACGGTACCTGTATATATGTATATATATATATAAATATTAGAGTAACATTCGGTATCCATACATTATGTTGTATAAAATGGTTATAAAAAAATTCTTCTTACAAGAGTAAAATATAATTTGGATAATCTTTTACATTTTACACAAAATATGTAATTTATATTTTCGAATAATAATTTCAACATATATCTTCCATTTATTCCATCAAGTTCATATTAAAATTAGGTAAAGTATTATTTATTTTGGAAATTTTATTAATGGTAAATATGTACATACTATGGACCTTTAGAAGAACATTATTGTATATGGTGTAAAATGGTGGATAGAGAATTTAACTCTTTATAGCCAAGCTCCATGTTAATCATAAAATTGCCCTTGGCATTTAATACACTTCATTTTGATGGGAAAAGATCTGTAAAATAATTTACATGTCCAAAGACCTTTATATAAATATAATTTTATCTATCGTATAATTTATACGTGTATAGAGTAAGATTAAGTACCTTGAGTATAATTGTACCTTGAACCATTCTATAGTTTCTCGATAGATTTATATTTTTTAGACTTTGCTATTTGTATGAAACTCAGGTGTATGAGAATTCATTGTGGAGGAGATCATTTTATGAGGCTTCACGTAGGTTGAAGAGTGATATTGAAAGTGCGAAAAAAGTATTAAAAACAAGTGAAAACAAACAACTGACTGAGTTAATTGTTTAAATACCACGCATAGACAGTGTTGATTGCTCTATCGCATTACATATCACACATACATAAATGATAATCCCATATTAATACTATAAAATTTGCATTTAATGTGTGCCCTCTTGAGTAAACAGTGATGTTTACAAAAAAAATGTTTCAAACAAGTTGTTTATTTTTTGATATGGAACAGATTTTATATTTAAACTTTTGTTCTATCTCTAACGGTTTACAACGTAGGTCCTAAGGACCAAATTGACCAATGTTGCTCATTTACGAACTCGACCTCACTTTTTAGGTCCTGAGTGCGGTGTAAAAATTTCAGCTTGATATTTTTTTTCGTTTTTGAGTTATCGTGTCATGGGCGTACGGACGGACAACCGAAATTGGACTAATTAGATGATTCTATGAACACCTAAACCAAATTTTTTTTCGTAGCATCAATATTTTTAAGCGTTACAAACTTGGGACTAAACTAAATATACTATGTATATTTCATAAAAAGAACAAATTTTTAATTTCCATGTATTGAACAGTGTAAAAAGTACTCTTGTGATTTTTTCTCTAAACGATTAGTTTTCGAAATAAAAATTCTTGAAAAATTAAAAATGCGATATTTTATTTTAAGAAAAATGTGTTCGATTAGCTAACGAAAGTTCCTGCACTACGAATTTATTTTATGGATGAATGAGTACAGAAAATATATTTAAGGTACACATATGGATGTATGAGGCTGTTTCTTAAAGCGAACTGTAACGATTACATATTGAGGAAAACCTACCCAGGTCCAATAGGTTTAGGTGATACTAATTACATTATAGTTTGTTCTATGATATTGTACCATGAAAAACGCTTCATGTACCATGGTTCACATATTTTTATCTAAAGTAATTTAACATTTAAATTCTTGACAAACATACAAAGTGTTGAGGAATAAAGGTGCTATACACAAAATAATTTCTAATACGATATTTGAATGCACGAAAACACATATATATAAAAATTTGTCCCTTGATACCACAACTTCCCCTATAATGATAGTGCTTATTGGGATTTATGTCCATATTTACATACATATATTTAACAGTACCTGTAGGGTATATTTTCTCTTCGAAGGATGTGTCTTGTATTTTAAGAATACGATTTAGCTTAAGGATACACGACCGTCAGGGCAATTTTGGATATAAGGCTTGATTTTATATATATATATATATATATATATATATATATATATATATATATATATATATATGTACTTGACTAAGTCTAAAGCAATTCTGAAAATTTTAAGAGGAGTTGCCAGATTATTTAAATAAATAGATGGATGATATGTTTTCATAGATTTCTCCAAAACTAGTCAGTGGAAATTAAAATAAAACTATTTAAATTAACGTTAAAACTTTAATAAACTATTGAAAACAAAAACAAAAACCTTGAGTCAATGGTTTTTATACCATGTATATGAAATATATCAAGGTATACTAACTTTAGTCCCAAGTTTGTAACGCTAAAAAACATTGATGCTATGAACAAAATTTTTGTATAGGTGTTCACAAAATCACCTAATTAGTCCATTTCCGATTGTCTGTCTGTCTGTCTGCTGTCTGTCGTCTGTCTGTCTGTCATGATTACTCAAAAACGAAAAGAGATATCAAGCTGAAATTTTTATAGCGTACCGAGCACGTAAAAAGTAAGGTCGAGTTCCAATGAGGAACAATTCAGTTTTGGGTCAGTGGAACTCATCTTGTAAACCGTTAGAAATTGAACAAAAGTTAAAATGTAAAAAATGTTCCTTATAAAAAATTAAACAGCAGTTTTTGAAACTTTTTGAAACATTTTTTCATAAACTCGCAGTCAATTGTTTGTTTTCACTTGTTCGTTAATATGTTTGAAAAAATATGAACTTAAATTAAATGAAATTAATTGATGCGTTTAAAAACATATCAAATTTTGGAATGCACGGTACCTGTCTACATATACATAAATATATGATAATCGAAAACAATTAATTTTATCGTCTATTTTTCGCACATAATATACTTAATTTATATGAATGCACACCTTATGATATACCGTCATTTATAAAATAAGCAATATTAAAATAGCCTTGTCATAAAACTTTTAAGAAACGTATCTATCATAGGCGTACATAACATTTTTCTCTACCCTAAATATCAAAAGAAAATCGTTGATTGTTAGAAACATTCTATAATTATTTTTACGTATTGCGTTAGAAACTTGCCTTCATCAATTAGTCTCGTTAACAAGTTGAATTTGGTGAAGTTTAGAAATAATGGTCGTAAAAATACGGTTAAATAATGAAATAAAAAAATTATAATGAGAAATTTGAGTACCTTTTTACCATGCTGTAAGAGTAAACTAAGAATACATTAGTATTGAGTGTATGTATAATAAATCAAAAAATTCGATTTCCCTTTTTCAGACCCTACAAGTCAGTCGTTTAGCCGTTTAGACCCCTCCAAAACAGAAACAAATAAATTTGTCATCTTGACCTGATGGTCTTGAATTGTTTCACAGATTTTCCCTGAAGATCTCTCAAAGTCAGACTCAACGGAAAAAAAACATGAAAAATACCATATCCAACGTATTTTTTGAATCTATATCCTATGTTTGTTTGCAAGGACAAAAAAAGGCTAGCAAATTATAGAATAATTTGCTACATGTGACACTTAAGGGCCATGCTCAGTACACCAATTGTTACGCCTATGATTCACCATTTAAATTATACAATTATTACTTTATTAGTAAATTGTCTAATATTTATTATAAGTTATAAATCATCTTAAAAAGGGTTATTACATCTAAATGATTTACTTTATTTACTCCTAAATTATAACCACCAAGCACCGTATTTATTCAAATTTATATACTATTCGTATACTGAACCGTTCATAAATTGGGACAGTAAAACGATTTTATCTTTAATAGGTTATAGGTAAGGTGATATTGGCTGTCCACGGGAGACACACTTAGGTCGTACGCCCCATTGTGATACCATATTATGTACTTGACAACCTTTTCTGCTGATAATTTCATTTATCAGCTCCTCAATTATTTTTAAAGGCTGAGTACACCTTCTTCATGCATATACAATGCACCACAATTAATTTTTTGTTGTAACGGCGGAAATCGAACCCGTTACTCTAGGCATACTGTATTACGCTCTAAACAATTGAGCTACTAGGAATGACTAAACTTCATTAGGTTTTCTATATTGTAACGTGTCTGATATCGTGGGTGGCTGTGCAAAACTCTTTTCCAGAAAGCATTGAAATTAAGTCTGCCATCTAAGGTAAAAGTTATAAAAATAGAACGTGGTTCCCATTGAAATATCATAAATAAAAAAGCAATCATATATATCCGGTGGAAGAAATAGTCAGTTGATATGGAGATTTCGGTATGGATGGAGGATACGGAAGTATTGATACGTCAAAAATATATTAGCTTTAATATTTGGAAAGTCAATAAAAAAGAAAGTAAATTGATTTTGTGAAAAAATTTAATGTATCTTTGTTAAACAGTAAAATATACCAAAGTTTTCAAACAATTCACCCAGTTATCATTTTTATTGTATTAAGCCTACAAATCAAAACTTTACAATATAAGAGAGAGAAAACTTAAGACTGTTAAGTTTCATACACATCTAATCAATTACGCAAGGTTTAAGCATATACCTGTTATTACCTAATTTGTAAAATAAACGTGATTGTATAAACCGCATATTTGTGTGAATGTCTTATGTTTGTGTAAACTGTTGTGCAAGAACTCAATCTACCTCTATCTAAAAACACAATAAAAGAAAAAATCTTAAAACTGGCAGGAAATGTAGCAGATCAACAATAAATTGACATTAATTCCGCCCCTTTAACATTGCTATGTCTTGGCAAAATCTTTGGCGCCACTAAATCTGCACGTATAGCTGTTTTTGTTCGATATTGCGTAAGAAACTTCATTAAGGAAGAATTAATTGCGAATCCCAATTAACACGACATCCAAATTATTTAACGTCTATGGCCTCATGAAAAGTTTCTTAAGAAAAGATGACAAGTTGATTGATAAAGGTTCACCGCCCCCTGGACTAGTCAATAAAAACGTAAACTATTTTTTATTAGACAGTTCATTCACTCTTTTGAACAATCTTGTTGTAAATTAGTATAATTTTTTAATATCCATTCATCCATCTGTAATCGTAGTTATATTTTTTATCATAGGTTTTTTCCCCAATATTTCAGTGTGAGTTATCGATTTTTTTTGCCATTTTTAATACTGTGTTACTCAGTATACGTTTAATTTATTCGACCATATTTAGTAAATAAATTTATTTTTATTTATTTATTTATTTTTATATATCTACATCCTGAAAAACGTTTTATATTAATAGAAAATATCTAATACTTGAAAAAAGTAAGTATGTATGGGTGTGTGTGTGTGTGTCTGTATTTCTGGTCTATGATAAAGATAAAAATATACAAGACAAACAAAACATGCAATATTGCAATTAATTGAAGTTCTATAAAACAAGTTCGTGGTCAAACTTTAATACAAGTAGGTATATAATCGTACCTTAGTATTATAGAAGTTGTAGGTACGTTTATATGTTCTTGTGTATGCGATGCGATGCTACAAAAGTTTCTCTCCACATCTACAGTCAAAACCAGTTATATCGACATTGGTTTTAAGGACGTATACAGAAGTTTCCGGCTGAATTCCTATATTATAATCTATATCTATAAAATTCTTTGTCCTGAATGACTGATTGATCATTGCACAGCCTAAACCACTAATCGTGGAAACCTGAAACTTGGAGAGTAGGTTCTTTTCATGACATAGGCATCCGATAAGAGAGGATTTTCCAAAATTCACCCCCTAAGGAGGTAAAAAGGCATTTGAGTCTTCAAAGTTGGCATTGTGTATATTGCAGTATATAGAGGGGAAAATTAAGGTAAAGGTTGGATCTCTAAATGAATCAATGATTCATTAAATGAATCATTATCACTTTTTATTTCATTCTTTAAAGGAGCACAGCGAACTGCATGGACGAATGCCACGTTGTTTTCCAAGGGGATGTAAGTAAAGTCAGTTCTCTAAGTCACTAAAATTGGTTCTCTAAATGAATCAACGAAACATTAAATGAATCATTAATGGAATACATTGAAATGAATTGATATCGAAGCCGTGGGCAAAAGCTAGTTGTATATAAATTAACGATTTTTGTTTGTTTGTTACGGTAAAGCTTTTTCCAAAAGTAATGAATGCATTTAAATGAAACTTTACGATAATATAGCTCATACATCAGAATAACACATGAGCTATAATTTATAAAGATATATATATTTTTTAATAATATTTATTGTTTTTCATAAAACAGGATGAAGAAGATACAATTTTTGGACATCTGGTCAACTAAGTTTGTCAGACATACTTCGCACAGTTAAAAAAAAAGTTGAACACTAATTATTTGATATACATTTATCTGAATAAAACAATCGAAGAATTATACTTTTGAATATTGCATATTCATTGAAAAGAATTAATCTAAACGATTAGTTTTAATCCTTTTTTCTCTTTTTTTATTTCCATTTCTTTAAGCCTTGGTTGAACAGATGCCCATAAAATGTATCTCCAGCACCCTGTTTGTTTCTTATTATTTAATTTACTTTTTAATGATCTTTGCCAGCTATTTAAGGACAAAAACGAGGGCGAGGCTGCGGTTAAAATCTAGTTTATGAATATATCGACTGCAATTACATCTGTTTTAACAACATATCGACTATAGTGACCAGCATTTACAGGAAATATAGACCGACACATCGGCAAATATAACAACTCAAAACAACATCAAAATACTTTTGTAATTCATACACGAAATGAATAATTGAACACTTTATAACTGAATTGCAACAAATATTGTGTATGAACAGCAAAACACCGTATTTTTTGCACACGATGAGTTGGAAGACGAGTTTTTTCACATGTAATGCAAAAAGAACGTTCATTTTGTTACTAGTTATATAAATAACTATTTGATCCCTTTTAGCTTTTTTGGGTCTTATTAACTCGTATATCGGTTATCGACGACAAAATGTCCTTAGATTTTGTCCCACATGTTTTGAATTTTAATAAACACTAAATTTAAATTGCGCCCCCTAACGTTTGCTATATCTAAACTTCAATTTAATTGATATACGTCAAATATGTATCAAAATCTAAGGACAGAAGTAAGTTGTTACCCATAGTAGGATATAAGTAAAATTTATTAAATAAATATTTATTAAATTAACATAATCTCAATTTTGAATTATATTCTCGTGGAGGACAGTGTTAGCAACCTCGAAGAGTGGTATAAAGTTAGTATATTACTTTGCAGAAAAAAGACTTCTACATCAAAAGGGAAGTTTTTAAAAGGCCAAAAATTATATAAAAAAAATTGTTTTAAATTATGTATTAAAAATTACAAAATACTTTTAGAATTAATATTATTTTTTCCAAGTTGTTTACCTTTATAAACTATACTAAGCTTTCATATATTATCTAAAATAACTGTAAACTATAAACTTTTCCACTTATATTTTATAAGATTCTGCTTAGCATGATTAACAAGAAAATGCATATTTTATCGCAGAATGTGCATTTGTTTCTGTCAATGAGCAAACGCTACGGTAAAACCACTTGATTGATTATATAAAAAGTGCATATTTTATTGGTGCATTCTTCAAAGGTACATGCTTGTAATTCTTAAAAATTTTAGAAATAGGTTTAAATACCACATAATCTCTATATTGAAGTTGAATGATGTATAGGAGAATATTTTAAAACATATAGTGGGGTAAATCAACCGGGTTTTGATAATCAATTTAGAACATTTTGAGATAAGGCTAATTTTTTTTAATAGATTTCTTTCGATGTTAAAACAGTAAAAAAAAGTTTTCCGGCTGTGGAACGTTCCTCAACACCTACCTACTGCACTCCGTTTTGGGGCCATTTATTTATCTCTACATTCTTTTCTTTAGTGACGTTTTCTTGAATATCTCAGCTTCTATGTTGAATTTTTGAAATTCGAAATCTCAAAGAAAACCGCAGTAACTTCATATTTTCAACTTTCTCTGATTACTATTCGAAAAAGGAAGAACTTGAGTTGAAATTCTAGAAAAAGATGCAACTCATCATCATAAAAAAGTGTGTTAATTTTAGCCCGATACAATACCTCAATTTTGAGAAAAACGAATATTTCTGAAAAATTTCATTAGTCCCACTAATATAGCAGATAGAGAGAGAATACTGGAACTAAAACTGTTTTAAAAAACATTTGTAACAAATCAAAAATAAAGAATACCACTAGCACTGATTGCGAGTTTTTTTAAGTACCGACCAGAAAAATTTTATAATGTTTACAAATGTCTCATTTTATTTCATATCACTTGGTAAGAATGAATAAATACACAATATTATTAAGGTACCCATATAATTTATAATTATCACTTACTAATTTTATCACCATTACTATAATACTCGTCAAATATTCTTCTTTTTTTTTGACACAGATATACAACTTAACTCCAACAACAAGTGAAAACAAAAAATTGAGTTAATTGTTGAAATACCATGTATAGACAGTGTTGATTACCCTGTCACATTATATATACATACATGTCACACATATATAACTGATATTCCCATATAATACATATTATACAATTTGCGCATAATTGCGGATAAACAGTGATGTTTACGAAAAATGATTCAAAAAAAGTTGTTTATTTTTTTATAAGGAACATTTTTTATATTTAAACTTTTGGTTCCTACGAACTTTAGATCCTGTTGACCTCTGTTGCTCATTTACGAACTTGACCTCACTTTTTACGTCTTCAGCACGCTATAAAAATTTCAGCTTGATATCACTTTTCGTTTTTGAGTTATCGTGATTTTATGAACACCTTTACCAAAATTTTGTTCGTAGCATCAATATTTTTAAGCGTTACAAACTTGGTACTAAACTTAATATACCTTCATAATATTTCATCTACATTGTATAAAAGTAGACAAAATTTCTTCGTTAAAACACATAGGGTTTAGATATAATAGTACATTAATGTTTCATAAAAAAGCATTAAGTAAATTTGTCAATTAAATAAATTATTCACGGAAGAAATTAAAAAACATTTGGTTCATTTTTGTTTAAATCAAATATATCGGTATGACGGACGACCTAAAATAGGAAGAAGTAATAGTTATTATCTGGTTAATATGGCATAGTCTTTGTCGCAATTTTTGTTGCAAAAAGATTGTTAATTAAAAGTAAGTTGGTGTTATCCTAAATATTCTTTTCTTTTGATCAGACCAGCATACCAAATTTCATTAATTATTTACTTCGAAGCTATTATTCCATTGAGCTTCTAGGGATCTAAATTATTTTTAACACTTGTGCAAGAACTGCCTTCTGGAGTTAAAGTAGTATCTCCTATTACTTCAAAAAAAAAATTGTATTTTTTATACCATGCATATATGAAATATATCAAGATATATTAAGTTTAGCCCTAAGTTTGAAACGCTTAAAAATATTTACGCTTCGAACAATATCTTCATAATTTCACCAAATTAGTCCTTTTTTGGTTGTCCATCGGTAAACAAGATAACTTTAAAAAGAAAAGAGATATCAAGCTGAAATTTTTATAGCGTGCTTAGGACTTAAAAATCGAGATCGAGTTTGTAAATGAACAACATAAGTCAAGTGTGTCTTGGGTCCGTAGCACCCCTTTTGTAAACCATTAGAGATAGAACAAAAGCTTAAACATAAAAAATGTTCCTCATAAAAAATAATAAAATGCTTTTTATAAAAAATAAACAACTTTTGATTGCAATATTTTTTCGTAAACATCACCGTTTACACATGAGGGCGTAAATTATATAGTATGTATTATATGGGAATTTCAGCTATGTGTGTGTGACATGCATGTATGTGTGACTGTCTTTGTTTCCTTACATGACCTAAAAAAACAAACAATTGTGTAATCAACACTGTCTATACATGGTATTTCAACAATTAACTCAGTCAATTGTTTGATTTCACTTCTTTTCAGTATGGATTCACACCGAACTATTTTACATATGTAAAGCCAACTTCGAAACTGCCTGAATGTATCGCGCAAATGGCCGATTGATTTATGGACGTACAAAGATTAGTAGCCTTAACACAAAATCAAAATTTATTTTTGCTAACCCTTCTGTATTATTTAAATTTTAAAGTTCGTTAAACTTTCCTTTACTATTTTTTGATGATGTAAACGTAAAGAATTTATTATTTTAATTTTAACCTAAAAAATGACAATTTCTATTAATTTTTCTTATACTTTTCTTCTTTGGTTATACATAGGCATGCTAACATATACATTAAACCGAAGTATATTTATACCACCCCAGAAAAGGAAATGCGTGTTAGATGAAATAAATAACAGAAACACTACAAAATTGTGTTACAAATTTAATTTAAAATATAGAAGAAAAATACACTTTTTTTTCTAATTTCTTTATAATAATTTTATATTTTCGCGTTCCGAACCTCATTATCACAATTCTTTTCATTTTATTTGTCAGTCACGTATAAATGAGCACTTTTTAATTTATGGTTATGGGAAGTTTAATTAAAGATCATTTTCCAATAAAGAATCAATCTGATGCAAATAATTTCAAATTATTTCAATTTGAAATCAAAGTCGAAAATTTTTCTCTGTTGGGCAAAGTTGCTAGAACCCGGACTAGACAAGATATTTGTCAATATCTAGTTTACGCCTGTATGTACCATATTTAAAAACATCAAATTTAATCGAATAGACCATCGTATGTATGATTAAAAGTAAACAAAAACAAAAAGTAATATTAATTATTGAAACTCGTATTCATCCGATTTATTCTAACTAAAACCTACTGATTTTTTTCCCATTTTTCGTCACTAGAAAAGGCAATGTTTCTCAGCAAGAGAATGATTTCAGATATGTATCAAAATTTGCATTCAATTATTATCGGATTCATTTTATAAAATTTACAAAATCCTATACTTATTTGTACGCCACAGTCTTAATCGGTGTTTCTCTGAGTGCATTTGAAGTTGAAATAAATACGAAGCATTAAAATAAAAAGTAGTTTACTATGTAATTGAAATATAATTAAGTTATTTAAGATAATTTTCTCTTTCGTGTGTATATGGATCCGTCTGTACGTTACTATTCGTAATTCACAATTTTTCGTTCTCGAAAGAAATCTATCCACCCGTTGTATAAATTTTTTAATTAAATTTTTTTCTTTTTTATAATTATACAATTCCCTTGCTAACTTAAAAGTTACTTAATTTTAGAAAGAACAAAAATACAAATTTTCAAACCTGTCTTTGCATATATACATTTTTTTTACCATTTAATTCATTAAAAATAAAACTTGAACATATTCCCAGTTTTTGAACTAATATTACAAATAATATACAAATATGTACAAGTAGTAAAATCCAATATGAAACTGAAAGTGATTGATAATTGAAATATGGATTAATCAATTTGGTTTTTAAGGTAATACGCCCGTTATAGTCATTCCTAAAAAATTTCGCCATAAATTAATGTATCAAGTATATTGTTTTTGAAAAAAATTTGTAAAAAGATTTTTGGTTATACTAAAATGAGCAATAATGAGCAAAAAGTTTCAAATTTGATAGCGATTTGATTAAGCAATGCTCTAAGAGACAATTATCCTTAACATCTAGCCAAAATATTATTCGTAAAGTACAAAATTTTGAATTTTTTCAAAATAAAAAATATTTTTGTATTTTTTTGATCAGTTTTAAGTAAAAAAGTACTCTTGTAATTTTTTTCTCTAGATGCTTTGTTTTCGAAATAAAAATTCTTGAAAAACTTAGAATGCAATATTCGATTTTAGAAAAATGTGTTATTTTTTCGATCTCTGAGGGAATTCGCTTATCTAAAGCAGCTCCTGCGCTACGAATTTATTTAATTTGCAATTATTTTCTATTTTAATCTATTTGATATATCTACAATAATTATTTTACGAAAAAAGCTTATTAAGTGGGGAACAGCTACATTCCAAGTTACATTTGTATTTCTTATCTATAACTCTATAAATAAAATCCATAAAAAAAATTTTTTAAACTTTTTAAAATTAAATATTCAAAAGTCACGAAAGTGCAATGATTATAGTTGACATTTTTATATAGACTTACTTGACTTGTTTACTAATTTAATTATAATTGTTGCATACGGTACAAGAAGAGTCAGGTTTGTCACACCAAATACTATGATTTTATAATCAAAAATAATTTTAAGGTGATTGTAAACCTACAGTATTATAAAAAAGTTTTGGTTTATTGCGCGGTACATACATATAAACTAAATACATGCTTTGTAGTCAAGTAATGAGTTATTTTTGTCTTTACAATACCACAGAACAACAAAAGTATATAATATATTGTGATGCTTATAAATTTGATAATATAGATATCGCTCTTCAATCATCAATACTATACCTATAGTTGTATCTGTTCATCAGATGATGGATCTTAGAAGAACTCATAATTAAATTAAAATTTTTTTTTTATATCATCGATAACCTTATATTTTTATGGTATTATTATAAACTATAAGATTGTCTTAAATATTTTAGATAGTTTTTTATCACACTCTCTAGATTTTTTGATATAGAAATATCCAATTGAAAAGGATAACTTATATGATTCATCATTTTTTCAGCCAACTGTGAACGATAAAACAATAATAAAAAGCCCGACGACCTAGGAATTTTTTGTGATTTTTGGAAAAATTGTTAATCAAAAATTGTATTTATAAAATTTTATTGAAATCCCTAGTATTATTCAATCCTTGCATATCTCATTAACCTACAATTATAATTGTTGTAATTAGTTGTTTTTATATTACGGCGTTGCAAAATTTTTGAATTTTCTGGAAGTGATTAGTATGAAATGATATATCATAAAAAATACTATAGAAAATGCGCTATATAATAATTTATGATTGGAGGATTTTTCTGTGTATCTGTTATTTACGAAGGCATTTCCGATTTTATTGAAGCAAGACACAAAATTACAATTAAATATTTTTAGTAACGTGTGAACAAAATTTCATGCTTCTAGACCCAGCGAATTCAGCTGTGCGTTGATCGATCAATCAGTTTCTTCTTTTATATATAGATTTCTCTAGCCTGTTACTTCCTGTCCCCCGAAATCTTTCTTACTCCTTTAACAAATTCCATGATTTATCCTACATATTTGCTTCTCGAAAAAAAATGACGGTCTAAAAATGTACCGCATAGAAAAACACAAACTAGAGAAATAATATTAAGATTTAATTTTGTTATTTATGTATTTTGTAAATCAGATATGTAATAAAATTTCCTATAAATAAAAACATATATTTTTTCTCTAGCCTGTTTTTAGCCACGAGTATCGCGGAGTTCTGCACGGGTTGAGCTAGTATTACTTAATTTAGTTCAATATTTAAATTGTGATAATTTTACTTTTAAGTACAGTATGGTATTTTATCAAATTGAATCTATATTTACATTTGTAAAATATCTTGTCAAATTTAATAATATTTATATGGTATAACATATATATCTCTAAAATAGTTCATCATACCTTCAAGCAAATAGAAAATTGATTTAATTTTCATTATCTATTAAATAATTTTCTATTGCTTTTAATAACAATTTGACGTGATAAAACTCATTCAAACATATATATATCGCTATAATATAAAGGTAATTATAAACTTCATTCAGTAATTGGAAACGTTTTTTATTTCAATTTTGTGTTTACAAAATGTATTGATGAGCTTCACATATAAAGTATGAACAATTACATTAAATTAATTGGTTTCGTAGTTACTATATTTTTATTTAACTAACAAAAATGAAAATACTACTAACGAAAATAATAGTTTTATAATGAGATCAATTTGCATTGAACTAATTAGGTTCGAAAAAAATGTCTAAGTAATAAATCCACTGTTAAAGCCAAATTCAATTTTTAATGAATTAAAAGAGAGGAGGTTCTTATGTTAACCCGTATTTATACAAGGTGGACCATTTTAATCATTTATGGCTAATAGCTCGTTTAGTAGTTAACCAATCAAAACCAATTAAAACAAAAGTTGCAGAGTTTGAGGCAGGACATCATATATTATTACATCAACACTGGCGACTTTAGAACTGGGCGAGCGTGTTGCTGGCTTTTCCAAGGCACCGTGCGTGCCAGCTCCAACTAGCCACATAGCTTGAATACCAATCAATCCAAGGAAAACTGAATTCAGCGTAATAAATTGCGTGTTAGACAAATAGGTTTCCAATAAGTAAAAAATAATTTTTTCTACAAAAAACAAAACGATCGGAAATTTTAAACTATTGAACTATTAAATCTTAAACTATTGACTTCCAGCCTCTTTGAAACCCTTCTCTCCCATTATGTAGGCTACCGTTGCTTTTACCTACTATGATTTGCACCCCTCTCCGCCATGGATGGAACGTAGTTTTTTTAGTATGAAGTCAAGGAGACATTTTGTATTTTCTGAAACACTATGGACGGTATTGTAAAAATATAGCATTCATAAAATATTAAAATACCCAAAGTTTGAAATGAAATATCATTGTAGGTACCGCAATTGAAACTGCAAACTATTTTCCAATGTGCCAAAAAAAAGACATCAAGAAAATTACGTAGCTAGATTTCATTGCCACTCTTCTGATGTATTTTTTGAACTATATGGTTAATTAAATTTGACAGATGTCATGTGGACTAATCTGGGCTCAATAACCATTTGAGCTATTCTGAGGCAAATATAGCCACTTGGATCACATAAACTTCGAATCCTAGGTAACTAACATGGGTCATGAAAATTTAATGTCAAAAGTAATGCCTATATTTCTTTGAGGAATAAAGTTTAAATGAATAAACTCTTGGTTGTGTAAAATGTTTCAAAATAATTAATTTTCTAGTCGGCTTCTAGACTATTGAAAATTGCGACAGTTCACAATTATTAATACATTTTATTCATGGACTTCATTTATTATTTAAAAATATTTTAATTAGTTTCTCGTTATGTTAATTGCTTTTAATCAACTTCAAAAACATACATATTTTTTAATATTGTTAAAAAAATTTACTAAAAATGAAAATTAATTTTTTTCACAGTAACACTCAAAAAAATTTTAATTTAAACTTCATTATGCTCTTATTTTAGTTAAACATTCCATCAAGGTAGTTTACTTATTTGCGTATAATTTTAATACAAAATGAAATGCAAAATATTGTCGCCACGAGTTATTTAATTAACCCCTGAACTATAAAAAAAGGTGATATAATTTTGACCGCTATGTGTGTCTGCCTGCCTGTCTGTGGCATCGTAGCCAATAAACGGATGAACGATTTGATTTTTTTAAGTTTTGTTTGGAAGATTATTTAATGAAGAGTGTTCTTAGCTATGTTTCAAGAGCAAATTTAAGGGTCCGTACCTGAAAACTAAAAATTGTTGATGATTACAATCAAAATTTTACCCACTTCCCGGTTTTCATTTGAGCAGAAATTTTGCAGGTATATGTATACCAGATAACAATGCATTTATGGTAAGCATGATCTGATTTTCCAATCGCTTCCACCATTTTTGATATACAATTGTCTTTTAATTTTTATATAAAAGTTTAAATGAAAAACACTTTTTAAGGAATAAGCTTTTAATGTTCTAAAAAGTAAAAAAATAAATTTCCTATAAGTCACTCATACCTGCCTATTTTTAAAAGCTTTTTTTTTATATACATAGGATCGGTATCTATGGGAACACTATTTTCAATTATGCACATGCATTGCAAGGGCAATTATACGAAATCGATTCTAAATCCAAACTTTATTTTGTATTTGTTTTCAAAAATCAGGTTAAACTTTCACAACATTGTAAAATCTGTCATTCCGAAATCCATCAATACTTTTCTGTAATTTATTATTCTTAACTTGGTTTTATATTAGTCTTTAGTCCGTCGCTGAAAGAAATCATTTTGAAATTGTCATAATAGTGATAAAATATCTTTAGACCGTAATGTTTCCAAAATTTTTAGCAAAGTGAAGTAATATTACACCATATTGTAGTTTTAAATTTTTAGCCACTTTAAAAATTACCTCTAAAATACATTCAACCATAAATGAAAGAACTGAATAAACGTATGAAAGTTTTTAAATAATTGCAGAGAAAAATGCATTTTAAAATATATATATTATTCATTAGATATTATCATAAGAATATTTTAATTTATTTCTGAAATTAATACCGTTGTAGTCCTTAAAATACCAGTCGAAAAAATTTTAAAAATTACATAAATATATATAATTAGCATAGGAAGAATAAGTAACTTCGATGAAATTTTATTATTATATTGTTACAAAACAACTTGAATTTAATCGACTTAATTTACGAAATCACCTTCAAGGATTAGTCATCTATTACTCCTTGAGCAATTTCAAAATTAATGTAACATATGGATATGTCTAGGTACGTTTAAAAAAACATTTTTCAAAACTAAAAAGAACTTATTCCAAAAAATTTTAATGACGTTGTTTGGAACCCACTTTCTTCGTTCGCGATTATTATTAAAATTGTTTAAATTCGTTCAAAAACATTAAAAAAAATTTAAATACTAAACATACAAATTAATTGTTAACTTGATCAACTTACCTGTAAATAAATTGTAATAAAATACACTAACAATAATCTAATTTTCAAATACTGAATAATATAATTTAACACTACTTGAATAATTATAAGTGATTTTAGATTCGACATTTGGGTTTATAAAAACACTAAAATATTAAAAAATATTTTAATATTTTACCACACCATTTTTGCCGTTATATTGAATATTATAATTATTAATTTTTAATACATTTATTATGATTATTATTAATAAACTACACCAATCACAATAATTAATAATATTTTCATTATAATAATGGCACATGAAATTTTCACAAATTTTTTTTATAATAATAAAATAATTACAAAAAATAATATTAAAAAAAATTGCACAAAACATTTTTTTAAATAATAAACAAACTTCACTGTAAATTTTTATTAAATCACTAACACAATATTGTTGAAAAAAATATTGAAAAAAATTATTAAATAATAAATAAATCATTTTATTTTAAATTTAAATATTGTATTTTAAATTAAATTTTTTTTATCTTATTTAAAATTTGGCGCGTAATTTATCTTTACATAATTTTTTTTCATCTATATATATAGATATTTTATTTATTTGTTTTGACTTGTTTTATCTATTTCAAAAAAAAGTTTTGAAAAAGTTCGAATTAAACGTACGCGGCACTACGGCCGTATGCCGACTGACTTGTTTTTCGAGCTTCGAGCTTCGCGGGGAATCTTTATGCACGTGCGCGTTTTATATATGTGTATACAAGAGAATGTATGTATACAACTCATAAAACTAGCCAAAGCTCATTTCTCGTTACTCATTTCCTAGATTGCAAGCAAGCTTTCAACATCATCATAATAAAGGTATATACCACGCTTTACCTATATTCAAATATATATTTATAAAATATATTTATATACACATTGATATTAAATTTTACCTATGTAGGTAAAGCTTTCGTCAAAAATATTATACATCTGTATATACTATTATGTACTATATATATTAAAGCTTCCCAGTAAATATCGAATAATTCAAATAATTCAAATATTGATAAATCGTTACTAGGTAACAATAAAATAGAGGAAGTTTGTCAAAAAGGTTTCACAAATTTTGGCCAAAAATATGGTAGCAATAAGAAAATTTCATTAAAAAGTGAACATATATCGAAGTAAGAATGATATCAAATAAGATTTCTTCAAAAAATTAAAACCAACAATTGACTAAGTCATAATTGTTGAAATACCATGTATAAACAGTGTTGATTACGTTGTATATATAACACGACTGTAATGTCACACACACATAACCAATAACTTATATTCCCACATACTTAATACATACTATATAATGTTCCAACCTAATTTGCTCCTTCGTGGATAAACAGTGATGTTTGTGAAGAAATGTTTCAAACAAAAGTTGCTTATTTTTTTATAAGGAACACTTTTTACATTTAAATTTTTGTGCTATCTCTAACGGTTTGCTCATTAGGAACTCCACCTCACTTGTCACGTCCACAGCTCGTAGTAAAAATAGTAAAAGAAAATCACCTCATTGTTCTACTTTCGTCTGTCCGCCTGTAGGTTCGTCATAACGACAAAAACAAAAGGGATAACCAGCTGAAATTTTAATAGCGTGCTAAGCACAAAAAAGTGAGTTAAAGTTCACAGGTAAGCAACTTAGGCCAAGCGGATTTTGTAAACCCTAAGAGATAGAACAAGAGTTTAAATATATAAAATGTTTCGTATAAAAAAATAAACAACTTTTGTAAGAAGATTTTTTTTCGTAAATATGATTGAGGGAGTAAATGAGGGCATTATTTTGCTTGTGGAAAATATTTGAAAGCCGGAAAAACAAAGTAAACTAGAAAATCCTTTTCTAAGAAATTTTCAAAAATATAACAAATGAAGCCGTTACGCCGCCATAAATGTGTTTTAAACTTTGCTAATTTAATTAATCAGTATATTCCAACAATTAGCTCAGTCAATTGTATATTGTAAAGGATACAGGATATTGGAAAGCCCTTTTTTCAGAGCTGCCAAAATAAAAGAGTATATTTGATCACGCAAGAAAACCATTTAAAAGAATTGTCAGATTGACTATTCCCGTTATCTTAAAGTCTACTTCCGAGTCCCGATTATCGAGACTACTGTATAGGCAGACAGAACTAAATTCATAAAATCATTTCATTTGGAAATCAAGTAGATAAGTTTAAATGATCCCTTTACATAGGTACATTAATTAGATAGTCAAATTACGTATAACATTTTTTGCTTCATTTATTATTTTGTAAATAAATCAGATTCAAATTCGTTGAATACATATGTATACATACAATATATAAAACATTTTATCTATATATGTATATAAATGGAAACTGACTGATCGATCAACGCACAGTTGAAACCGCTTTGTCTAGGAGCATGAAATTTTGTACACACCTTCCTTGAATAACGTAATTGATTTTTTTGGAAATTCATTCCTAAAGAGGGTTAAAAAGAGGGTGATATTTTCTTTGTGGAAACCCCATGTAAATAATTTTATGGATAAATATACCTGCAACTTTTTCTATAATATCAATATTGTTACTTTTTTAAACTTTAAAATTACATGGATTTTTTAATTCCATGTTTTTCAATATTTACAAAATGATAATTATTCTTTATAAAGCAAAAATCTGAAACAAAATTTATCGTTGTACGAAATGTTTGAAATAATGGTTATAAAGCTATATACTTAAAGTTCAAATCGACGGAACATTTGGAGGACAAAACCATTAAAGATAGAAATTTGAATTATTTTTAATAATTTCTATAGAAAAACCAGTATAATAAAATGAGGATAGAAAGTTTGTATGAAACTTTGTCAATTTTGATTTTAGAAATGTAAAAAATGATATATAAGATCGTAATTCAAAAGAAACGTTTACTGAGTCAGTTTCAAATAAATTCATTCTTCAAGAGGGCTATTAAATAGAGGGTGCAAGTTTATATGAAACTTTGTCATTTTTGAAATTAGAAATGTAAATATGCATTTATATATTAATTTATATATGTGCTGATGGCCATTGTTACATTTTTTTTTATATGTGATCATTGTTACACTTTTTTTGGTCTAGTATCTCAGCCCGAAAATAAATCAGAATGATGAGGTATGATAAGAAACTCCGCTTCCATAAAATTAACTTCACTGTTTAGTCTAATATATACATAGATAGAAATTATATACTATGTATAGAGTAGTAAATGAATGCAACAAGTAGGTAGTGAATACTATATTATCAACAAAAGCTGTACATAGTAGGACCACAAATGTCGTATCAAATTTAACGACCGATATATGATATTAGGATATACAACCCACTTTTTATATATACACTAGCTTTTGCCCACGGCTTCGCTCGTGATAATAATTCATTTCAAAGTATTCCATAAATGATTCATTTAATGAATTGTTGATTCATTTAGTGAACCAAAATTTAAAAACCCACATGTTATTCTTCAATACTCTTTCCCTCGCTTAGTCCATCCTCTAAACATCAAATTTACTTACATCCCCTTGGAAAATAACACAGCATTTGACCATGAAGTTCGCTGTGCTCCTTTAAAGAATGAGCACATTATCAATTTTTAAATTCTTACCTTAAAAATGACTTCATATAAACTTTTACCCCCTATTTTAGCCCCTGTCAGTCAGTTAAGTTTAGTGTATATTTGTTTTATGAACAGAAATTGGATACCAATTTTTAACCGACTTCAAACAAAAAGGAGGAGGTTATCAATTCGACTGAATTTGTTTTTTTTCTTTATGTGTTACCTAAGAACTTTCGACTGGGTGAACCGATTTTGATTATCTTTATCTATTTGAAAGCTGATGCTTCTCGTGTAGTCCCATTTCTTTTTGGTTCAGTTTTGACAACAGCATCCATGAGAAAACCATAAAAGTCTTAAATTTGCATTAAGCAAATTAATTATTCTTTTTTTTAGTGTCACATTAGTCAGAGTACTTCCGATTCACTAAAAATCACAAAATAAAAAATACTTTAAACAAAAATAAAACCGACTTCGAAAGAAAAACTTTTCCAAAACAAAATTAATATGCACCAAAAAGTAAAAAAATAACGATAATATAATGTAGTTAAAATTATTGTTATTTTCGGAGTCGGTGTCAGCTAAGCTAATGTAGCAAACTGTTCTGTCAGAGTTGTTTCCTTGGCTGACACCGACTCTCAAAATAACAATAATTTTAACTATATTATAATAATATCGTTTATTTTTTACTTTGTAGTGCATATTATAATTTGTTTTGGAAAAGTTTTTCTTTTGAAGTCGAAGTTTTCTTTTTGTTAAAAGTTTTTTTTTTATAATACTTAAAATATGAATATAGGAACATAGTGTGTTCGTCATAGGAAAGAAAAAATTTAGTAGGTATTTTATAGAAACGTAACTCTATTTAGTAGTTCTGTATTAAATATTCTTTCTAAGATATTTGATTTTGTAACAAAATCTATTATACTGTTTTTCCTTTAGAAATCTATAAAAATTATTCAAATTTTATATCTTCAACGGTTTTTGCTCTCGCCTTTTTCTGTCGGTTAGAACTTTCAATATACAGCTGTATAATCATTGTTTCAAATATTTCGTGCAACGATAAAATGTAGTTTCATACTTTCAGTTTCTAAATAAGGCTTCCTACTTACCGCTTGTGAGTTCTGTAAAATATTATAAATCACATGACTAATATGCAAACGTTGATCTATATTTGTCCATAAAATTATTAACATGGGTTTTCCATATACAAAATTCACACCCCCTTTACACCCCCTTAGGATTAAATTTTGGAAAATCCTTTCTTAGTGGATACTTACGACATGCCAAAAACACACTCTCCAAGTTTCATGTCTCTGCAATCAGCGGTTTATGCTATACAATGATCCGTCAGTCGTTCAGGACAAAGCATTTTATATGTATAGATAGATAGATTACATAATATATACAAGGATATGGCTCTCAAATATTGTTAGTGTAATGATCTTCAGGCTGGAATGAAATTATTTTACAAACCTCAAAAGGCTCTAATTTTCTCATATTTCGTCGTATAAATATATCGACACAAAACTGCGATCTGCTTTGATAGACAGCACTAGGTATATACATAGTATGAACGGAACAACATGTCCTCGTTTTTTGATACTCTGTCCCGGTTTTCTCGTGAAAAAGGTTGCAGCGGAATGTCCAGATTAAAAAAAATTTGTATAGTCCCGATTGCGGAGACATAGGGTGAAACGGTTTTCCTCAAAATGGCGGCACTTCCGCACTCCAAATTTGTAAGATAAATGCACAAATTACTTTTAGTAGGTGCTTGATATTGAACCTATTTAAAACCAAAATATCTCCTGTAATTTAATGCAAGAAAACATGCAGTATTATCTATTTTACGTAATGAATCCAAAATTCTAATCGGCTGGGTAATATTGATTCAAGGAATTGAAGTACTCGAAACTTAATAACAAGCTATGGATGCCAGCCCTCTTTCCGTTCCTGAAATATTTGGGAATAGCTCACTTTTCTCTTGAACTTTTCTTGGAAGGCATGTGATAGGATTTGAAATAAGTCTCGCACAATGAGAGATTCTCGCCTCTAGAAGATAATTATTTTCATTAAACAACCCTTTCATTATTACGACTTCGCTGCTTTTAAAGCACTTATTAAAGCATTAAATTTTAAATATCTAAATGGTGTAAAATTACAAATAAAAGATTTTCAACAAAATAAAATATTTTGATTTCCAGAATCAAATAATTTGACAAACTAGAAAAACTGAAATTAATCATTATACAGCCCCATGGTTGTTTAACTTGCAAGAGTTCCATCTCGTTTTAACAAAATAATCCAAATGAGACTAATCCAAGAAAGATCCTATAGAACGATTTCTCTTTCTTTAGCAAAGTTCTAATACATTATCTACAGAAATTACTCATAAAATTTCACTTGTTTGCCAGAATTTTTAGTATAAATATTTTCAAGTCGTCTTAAAATGAAAAAAGAGAATTTTGTCATAATAAACTTTGAGTGTAATCGAGTAAACAAATTCGGTTTATAATTACATTTTATGTTTTGTCATTCATTATTTATGCCTTATTTTACTTATTTAAAAATCGTTGTCAATGACTGATACAAAAGTTTTTTTTTTACATTTAATTCAAAATGAACTAAATTTTTATTTATTAGTTCCCAAAAAAAAACTTTACCTTTCATGCAACAAAACAAAATATTACATTTTGAATTTATTTTATTTTTGATGGATCTGATTTATGTATTTATTTTATTAAAATTACTTAAGAAAATTTGCGCTTTATAGAGAATTTGAAGAAACTTGATGGATCAGGTAATTTTGATCCCATCAATACAAAAATCAGATTCATATAGAGATAAGAACAGTAATTTTTAAGACATCGCCTAAATTTTGTACGAGAAACTTTTATTTCGAAGCGATTCGGGAATTGTTATGGTAATTTTTTCCTACATATGAGGATAAGCAGTTGATAGAAATAATAACAATTAATAATTGGTTGCTAACGTCATCAAAGTAATATATGCGAGATCATAATCATGTATTTACTCAGGAGGCTGGGGTTCAATTCCCGGTATTGGAACCAAAATGTAGTAGAAAGAAATAACAAAATCAAAATCTTTAAAGTCAATTCAAGGGGTAATTTTGAATTAAATCGATCTTTCGAAATGCTCATTTAATCCCCAAGTGTGCTAGATTGGTATCTTTTGAGCCCTTATTTCCAAAAACAATTCATTATTAGGAAAACTTGGTTATTAGTTTTTTACTGAAGAAACTGCTCCGGCGTATCACTCCTCAGAAACTTCTAATAATTCGATAAAATAATTTAAAAAAAATCTAATTTCAATTTCATAAAAGGGAAATCTTGCCAGAAAAAATATGACGATTGAGTGACTAAATGCATTTCTCAGATAAAAACTGGCAGTTCAAGAAGAATCAATTTATATCGCCTTTATCAAGCAGTGTTCTTTGAAATGTAAAACCCAGACAGGATTTTCCAACCGGATTACAATAGTTAATTATTAATTTTTTGTGTGGAAGCAATTTGTATAATAAACAAATATAATTCCTGTACGACAAACAACTATGGTTGGATGGTGTATTTATAAACAAAAACATAATTCTAATTAGACCTGCTTTTTTATACCAACATTTTTCTACCTTTATCTACAAACGTAATATGTAATATCCTACCTCTATATACAAACACTTTAAAGCTAAGCACACAAAAGTTATAAAATCAAATAAAATTAGTTTCAAATAATTTGTATTCTAAAATTTTAGAAACCATAATTATGGAATAAAAGCTTCTACTTTTAAATCGTTTAGTTACAGGGATATTACAAAGAAAATCATTGGAATATTTTTACTAGGAGTGGTCATTTGTTCGAATAACTCCTATTCAGAATAGGCTTCTTCAGTAAATTCTATCACTTTAGGTGTTTTGAAAATCTTTAGAAGTACGCAATGAACTTCTAAAAAAACTCTCCTAAGTAAACAAAGCGGAAGATAAAGGTTAGTGACGTCATTACCCGATGTCACCATAGAGATTACATATAAAATACATATAAAACTTTGTTTTGCTAAAAGCAGATGGGCAATAATCTTTAGAATGCTTCTCATAAAATTCATAAAATGTTTTACTCTTTTAAGAACACTAAAGGAAAAAGGAAAAAGGTTCGAGTTTTGTATTTTATTAGATCGATTCCCTATTAATATGGATGTCATGAGGTATTCAAAAAAGATTTTACTATTTATAATAAAACGTACCTAATAATAAGTCTTTTCGAATTCCATGTAAGCGCCTATATACGGTTTCCTGGTAACGAATGATACGCTATGATGAAAAACAATTTAATCTAAATAGCACTTTAATATGAAAATGTGAAAATAAAACAAAGTAAATTGAGCTTCATTGTGAGGTATTTATTTAATCTGACTGTCAATTTTAAGCTAGTGTGTGTAGCAATTAAAAATTTCTTAGAATAAGCAGATTCAAATAGTATCTTTTCTCCAAGAATTACATGCTTGATTTATCAAAATTGGATTTTTGAAATAAATAAAGCAAAAAAGTAAAATTCATTTTTTATAACACATACACCATTGTGCAAAAAGTCTGAATAAGAACGATATTTAAGTTTAACAAAATTAGGTATAATTTGGATAGGGTAGAATCAAATTCAATTTTTAAGTTTTTAATAAAGTCATTAAGCTCAAAAAATTAATTTTTTTTTTATAAAAGTTGTTTTACTCGGTTTTATTGGATTGTTTTATGAAAACCACTAATTTTGGGTCACTTTTGGACCGCGACGGTAGGTCAAATTTTATCTCAATGTAGTCTTCTCCAGTATGAATTAGGTAATCGTAATTGTTCTCCAGAGAATTGAAACTGGTTTCAAATTTGGTGAGTAGGTAGTTCATTAAGCTCAAAAAATTTTTGCTTACCCTTGTATAAGAGACCAACCGCTCAATTTTCGGTCATAAGGTCATTGACTACATCTAAAGACAGTTTTGACGTGTTGTAAATAAGTCTAAAAAGTGTTTAAATCCATTAAGTACATTTATTTATCTTTAAATTACAAATACTTTTTTAAAAAAAATTTTGTGTAATAGACTTTTATATTTCTCCTTTGTCTTAGAATGGAGAATCGAAAGTAGATACATTGTGATACATTTCTGTTCATTATTTTGTGAACAGAAATGATCAAGCTGTTCGTAAAATACTAGAAACATTTTATTATAATGGATATTTTTTTAAAATTATTTTATATTTTTATGCCTCTTTTATGCAATACACATCACAGTTTTAAACTTTTATTGCGTATAAAAATTAAATTAAATGTTTACTGTTTCCATGATTTTTTCATAGTTATTGGGATATTTGTGGTGTAAATGCCGAAAAAAAATATGAGATCTTAATTTGAGATATTCAAAATTGTACACAATATTTAGAGCCTGATCATAAAATTTTAATTTTGTTTTTAGGACGATGCAACTTAACACATGGATGTTCTTTTTTAAAGTAATTAATAATTGTATAATTTTTGATGCCCTTAAACTTTTTGGTTTTTTAACTATAGTCGGGAAAAAAAACACGATCATGTTTATGGAAAGTTTCTGAGATATCGACTGAAGAAGTTGAACCACGATATACGATTTTATCCGATATTTCAGAGACTGTGTAACTCTAATTGTAAATGGTGCTCTACGTCAAAAATTATTACAAACGACAAAGGTTTTTTTTTAAGTTTACTGGCGGCATTCTCCATGACTGTTTTTAAGTGCTAAAGAATAAAAATCTTTAATTTACGTCAAACTGTGATTTAATATAACTGTTTTTTGAACCTTTTCTAACAACGTTTTATTATTCACCAAAACGAGATGGAATCTTACGTAAGCAGGGAGAGGGAGGTTCGGCAAATATTTCGTACATATGCTAACGTGGGTGGTCAAAAATCATCAAATTTATGCTTACGTAATTAATGAATGGCCCCTGATTCCATAAATTATCCTACATATAAAATGTCAAAGAAATAAAAATATTATCTTATTAGTTAAGTAAATTTTATTGTTTTTTGACTGGTTCTAAATTATAATTAAAATATCTTTCTTCTTAAAATTAATTTGTAAAAACACTATTATGTCATAATATGTTGGTTAAGTGACATTCATATTTTAATCGTTACATTACATAGTAGTTAATACCACCATATTGGTACAGATGACACAATGGCACGATTAAATTACGGATGTTAAAAAACAAAAAAAACAAGAAAATCGGTCAAGCATGAAAGTACGTACACATTTCGAATGTGTGAAACAGTCATATAATTGAGTATGGCAAAATATATCGGTACTTCCAATTAGACTGCTCGAACTTTGAAGGAATTGGTATTGCTATATTCTGTATTCTATACGAATGGGGCTTCTAATTTTGGAATTCCCCGATATAATATAGCAAACATTTTTGTACAAAAATTATTGTTTGCTAATTATGAAAGCACCTGTAAATTCCCAATTTACCTACATCAATGGAAAATTTAAATATCTTTCTTCTCCCGTTATTTTTAGAACTTATCAGTATTTTATCAATCAAAATTTACAGTTTTTCTCCTTGAACAAATTCTCAAATAAGAAAATCTCGAATTAAAATCGGTCTATGCCCTTAAGAGGTACGATATCAAAAACAAGCTGGTAATAATTGAGAGAAGCAAATTTTCTCAAAAAACTTGATGAATAATTTATAGAAAAATCAAGTTAAATTCTAGTAACACAGTTTTAAACTTAATCTGAATACGTTTTCAATTATAAAAATTTACAAAAAAAAAATGTTCAAATTATGTACTTTTTACCCTCCAGGAGTAGACACAAAGCCTATTCAGCCAAGGAGAGACTATTAAATATACAGGATGGAACATTTTAGTCTATTTTGCCTAATAGCTTGTTTTGTAGCTAACTAATAAAAAAATAACTTAAACAAAAGTTGCGCAGTTTGATGGGGGATGTCATGTTCTGACATGGGACTGGATCTATTTCCCCGCGTTACTTTAATAGTCAATTTAGATACTAAAGATAACACATAAAACTACACTTTAAATAAAAAAGTTGAGTTATGGCATTTTATCGAAAAGAAAAACACGCTATCAACAGAAAAATGCATGAGTCAAAAGTTGTCAAGGGCAATAGGGGACATTTCCCTGTGTCCATGACTTTGAAATTTTATTTTCAAGATCATTTGACCTTGATCTTAAAATGATCATGAAAATTTACCTGGCCTTAAAAATTATTAACACAGACAAAAGACATTTTTTATCCTTGTTAACTTTTGTCAAAAAAATTATTCTTAATCAAGCGTATTTTCTTTCGATTAAATTATGCAATAATGGCAAATTTTTAAGTCGAATTTCCCCCGAAAGCTAACGATTTTCGGAAAAAATGTTTTTTATTAAAAATGTTAGTTTTTTATGAAAATCAACTTTCTAATTTAAAGTGTTATTCTATCTCTTACATTTTAGGATCTAAATTGACTATTAAATCAACTTAGAGAACTTAGTCAAATCTGATTTCTGAATATGATGTCCCTATTAAAATATATTAGCCATAAAATGATTCACCCTATATAACAATGTAAAGCATAAAAAGCAGTTCAGTGCACTTATTACTAAAACAATCTTAATTTACCTTCGTAAAGGTTGCACGATAATCATATCAGTTTTTTTTTTACTTCAAAATAAATGCGAAATAGAAATTTCAAGAAAATATATTTCATAATTTAAAGTGAATTAATCGTAATAAACTTTATGTGGCGCCACAAAATCAATGAAGTAATACTCATATTGTTTATTATAAATTTTTTCGAAATTATTTTTTTAGCTCTTTGACCTGCATACCAAAGCAAACAAATTACTTCCTATATATACCATAAATCGAGATTGAACTTGAAATGTGTTAGTCAATATCATTCATCTATTAAATAACGATATATAATTGATGTAAATTTTAGGAATTTTTGCATAATTCAAGCATGTAATCTAATAATTTGTTTCTCATGAATTTTAATTTTTAATGAAATTAATTAGTAATTTAACACAATTTTATTAATACTAATGAATTGTAAATTGTACAATTAACAATTAATTTGTATAACAAACAAGAAATTAACACATTTACAAATTGAGCTAATTTAAATAACAAAATTATTCCTTATTATTATTATTCTTTATAATTTAACAACATCTACAATAGTTTGTAACATTTTTATGAGCACGGATTAACTTCGACTGAAATCGTATTAAAATTGGTTGAAGAACGGAGAATATGCATATAACGTTTAAAATTTGAGCCATAATTAGAAGGTTTGTTGCACTATTCAATACAAAAATTTATCCGAAATTTTTTTCCAAGATTACCCTTTGAATCGTACTCAATGTCAAATTTTATTGGATAGACTTACAGAAAAAAATTACTAGATCATTCAAATTTTCGATATCCTTGTGTCGAATGATTCAAGTGTTTTGGCGAATGATTCATCAATTTTGTGGGGCAAGTAAAGACTTGCCGGCTGGCACGAAGAGGAAACATACTGTTATCGAAATTTTCATAAATGAAAGATTTGTCAGATGCGCTCTTGACAAAAAAACAGGCTACCGATATAACAATAGATACAGAAATGGTGGAGGCGCTGTGAAACTCAAAATTAATTTGAATTCCTAAACAAAAAAATTTTGGCAACAGAGAGATAAAATTTCTGTTCTTAATGAAATCGTTACTAAGTCCGATAAAACAAAGCCTAGGATAACGAAAGCATATATAAATAAAATAATCAAAAAGAGTAAAAAGACTGACTGTAAATGACTGTAAAAAGAAAAATAAGAGTAAAAGTTGAATTTGAAATCTACCGAATTTCGAGTATCCACACATCTACATGACTCTGACGATGATAACAACGGGCTAAAAGATTAACTTTGATCTTTGCGGATTCCCATTTTGCTACGGCTATAAGAAAAAATTACTTTTTTTTACTTTTACTTTGTTATCTGTATTTCAAGAAAATATCAATGTTACTTTCTTCGTGTAAGACTTTCTAAGAAAGAATTGCATTTTCTGTTTCTTTAACGTTCGGATTCCAAGACTAGTTAAAATTTAAACATTTAGGCGCCAACCGAAGTCTATAAAACTAACTGTGAAATATTCACGTTGATAAGTAGATACTTTATTTTAATAGAAATAAATTAAAATTACTTTTACTTTTAATCTTTAACCATAAATTATTTTTAATACTATTTCTCAAAATTCTTTACAACTATAAAGAATTTAAATATTATAGACTTGACTTCTACACAAAAAATGGAATGTTGTTGCAATAAATAAAACGATTTAAAAAAAAAAGTTCAATGTTAGAATATATAATGAAACATCCAAAAATATTGATATTACGCAAATACGGACACGCATAGCTTAAATGGTAGTTGCTTCAGAGCGTTGATATTTCAACATCGATAAACACAGGAGAATTTAAATATACATACGTTATGTGTAACGTAATGCTATTAGGCAGACATAGCATTAGGTTTATCCGAGTAAACACTGATTATGAAGAGAAAATTTTTTTTCCCACCTCCGTACAGAAAGTGTCAACTTTCTGCTCACTGTCATCCTGTTAGCTCAGTTGGTTAAGGCGTAACCAATTCCGTTCGCGGTATGCTTAGGGGTAGCGGGTTCGAGTCCCGCCGTCGCAACAAAATGAATTAATTAATAGTTGTGATAGGCTGGTGTAGTGCATGGTATATACGGTGCACTCAGCCTCTGAAATTGAGAAGCTGATAAATGAAATTATCAGCGGAAAGGAGGTAAAACACATATATGGTATCACAATTGGCTCTATAGCCTAAGTGTGTCCTTCGTGGACAGCCAATATAACCTTACCGCCTGGGAAAAAATTAGTATACACACCACGGGAGCAAGTAAAGAATGTATCAGATCTCATGCTTTACTATTGCTCCCTAGGCGTTTAATATAATATTTTATTGGGAAATTACAAGAAACTAACTCGATTGTTACAAGGTATTACTTAATTTACGTTTACGCATCGTGATCTTAATCTTATATTCTTACCTCAATGTTGAAATCGATTTTCAATCACACTTTAGTTACCGATCGAGATGAAACTTTCCTAAAACTTGTGCTGGTCTACAATACAATTACAAGATTTTGAGGGCACATAGATTTTTATCGAAATTTTTCTTGACCATTTTTATAGAAATATAGCTGAATAGTTGTGATACAGATCTTAATTGTACGCTCTCAAGGCATGTGGTCGCTTAACTTAATCTCAGAAACCTCCAACTTCAAAAATTCTATGATGATAATCCCCAAGATTTGGGCGGTTACGGTCTTTTCACATTTGAAGTTAAACCACTATTTCAACCATAGTTTATATAAAAATTGCGAAGTGTCGAGTTCGCCATTTAAAAAAAATCTAAGCCCAAGACGTTTTCATAGTCTTCACTTTACCAAGCAAATGGGCAAACATTCACATCTTGTTTTAATTTTATAGCGCCTTTAATAAATCCCGCAGTAAACGTGAATAAAATAATTATTTTAGTCTATTTCTATTCTATTTCTTGTTAAGGAAGTTATCCCTGCCATTGATATGGGTAATGTCTAGAAAAAAGGGAAAAATTCAAGCGAGTATCTTGCTCATTACTCAGTGTAAAAAAAAAAGTTTTATTTGCAAGAAAATATGATCTTAATATGGCAGCAAGTAAATATTTTCTTGGTTTAAGAAAATTATCAAGTAGTTAAATACTTTAATTTTCTTGAATAAAGGATTGAGATCGATTATTCAAGAAATATTTACTTTCTATAAGAACATCGCGAGTGAAGTAAACGGTTTACTTCATCCAGTAACTGTTTTTTTTTTTTTTTTTTTTTATTACAGCTTTTATTAATAGGAAATCAAACAATTTACTCGAATAAACCTACATAACTAATTCTACATTGTAATATTACACGTAACATGAGTATAAAACAAATTAAATATCTAATCAATCTTTTTTATTTAAAATAAAAATTAATGATGCATTGATTATATAATAAGAAACAAATTTATTATTTGAAACATAATTATATCGATCAGGTGCATCTAAAACTTAATACTTAATATTAATACCAATTCATTCTAGTTTATTGCGTCATATAGTAGTTCATAATAGAAGTTATAGTAGTTAAAAAAAATGAAAGTGAAATTGTAATTATATATATATTTTTTTAAATATACTCATCAAATCAACACATTAAAAAATTTGTCTATAAATTAATAGTCATCTTCTATTGCTTTAATGTAATAAATACTTGAATATTTATGAAGTTGATTATAATATTTGGATTAAATTTAATCATATTACGATATACAGTGTGTTTATTTTGAAAAAAGTCTAATAGGAGATTGGATTACATTTTTTTTTTAATCATTTTAAAAAGGTTTTTAAAAATCTTTACTAGTATGCAAGATATAAACGTTTAAATCCCTAATTAAACAAAGAGGAAGATACCCACTAGTGACGTCGTATGTAGGTATTGCCATAGAGATTGCATTTAAAACTTTGTTTTACTAAAAGGAGATGGGCGATCTTTGAATGCAATCTTTGATTGCTTGTAACTTTTCGTTTTTTAATCAATTTTAATTTCACTTTCAAATTTTGTCATGGTATCACGTCTAGTTTTACATTTTTATGGATAATTTGGCCTATTCATCAACAGGATTATTCTCTATTCTATTCAATGTTTTACTGTACCAAAATCAGATACAAATAGATTTAAGGACGTTCTCAAAAACATGAATGTATGAAAATATTTTAGACTGTGAAAGTTGACAAACTCGGTTTCCAAAAACATGACTTTCGAATTATATGGAGACCAAAATTTTTAAAACTTATATGTCGCACAATATTCATCAAGACAAAATTCTTGAAAATTTCTTTTTCCATTTTGAAAGACGCAAATATATTAATTTCATCAAAATAATCGAACTTCTTCATCAAACTTCTTCAAACTATATTTTATTTTATATGGGTATATTAATTAACTTTTTTGTGGATAATTTTATCATAACAATAATTTTTGTACGTACAGTTAAATTTCAAAAAAGATGCAAGAAACTTTTCATTTTCTAATTTTACAAATCAAAAGTACCCAGTGTAGTTTTTAAATACAATACTCGCTGTATATTAATTAGTATTTCAACCATATTAATAAAAAAATCTAATCTAAAAGAATGATCTTTCAAATAAAAATATGCGTGAATTTATTGGAATAATTAAATACTTTTATAAACATTTATGTATGCTTTATGTACCTATGTACAAATGTGATTTAAACTCACCGCATAACCTTTATATACAGCATCTATTTTGAGTCTATTTATACGTAGTAAGCCGTATTTATACGTAGGAAGTACTACTGATTTTCCTACGCATACTTAAATAGTTTTTGACTTAAAACATAAAATTAATTTCGGACAGCGATTCAAAGTTACTAAATTAAAAACAACTTATTGTGAATATCATCAAAATTTTGAAAGGACTTTCAAAAAAGAATTTCATCAAAGACTAGTTCAATTAAACAAAAATGAAAACAAAACAAATCTTTTTATTCATCTCGGCTCTGAATAAAATCAAGAAATAAAATGAGCATGGTACAATTCCATCGGAAGCGATAGATAAATACACTTACGAGACAAGTAATTTTTTTAATTAAATTTAATCTGACATATTACTGCTTCATCTCTGGTCATAATTTTGAACCATAAATTAAATATTTCTGTAAAAATTTGAAATAGTGAATGTCAAACAATTCATGGCCATCTTTTCTGATATACTCAATGAATTATGACTATTTTACACAAAATTGAAAACTACATATATTTTAGCTGCGTAAAACAATACCTTCGAGTGCTATGGAAGGGGGATAAGTGAGATCAAGAGAGGTGGCTATAAAGCGGTGGTTTTTATCAAGCTGGTTATAAATAATTTTGAATTGTGGACATAAATTCTCTGTAACATGTATGTGGAGGTAAAAAGAGAGAAATTAAAAGTTTATTCCTCTTAAACCTGTAGATACGTTATATACATATTACAATTATTAGAATATGATCAAATTGTAAAAATTAATCCATGAAATCGTATTGTGATGTAATTCAGAGGAAAAAAATATATTTCATTTTTTTTAAATGTACAAATGTGGTGCAATGTTATATGATACAAGGCGATTCATATGCTATGGTCAAAGAAAACACTAGTTAAAAGTGTAAGAACGATATTTTTGGGTTTTTCAAAAGAAGTTATTTTAAAATATCGCTCATCTTATTATTTTAAACAGAGTCAAACAACTTAATTGAAGAAAATAACTAAAATTTTTAAATGAAAATTTTGTCCATAAAATTGTTTGGCCAATGATCTTTATTTACTGAATCTAATTGCGCGAATTTTTATACCATGTATATGAAATATACACCAAGGTATACTAAGTTAAATCAAAAGTTTGTAACGCTTAAAAATAAGGATACTATGAACAAAATTTTTTTATAGGTGTTCATAAAATCACCTAATTAGTCCATTTCCGATTGTCTGTCTGTTTGTCTGTCGTCCGCGTCTGTCCGTCTGTCATCACGACTACTCAAAAACGAAAAGAGATATCAAGCTAAAATTTTTATAGCGTGCTTAGGACGTAAAAAGTGAGGTCGAGTTCGTAAATGAGAAACACAGGCCAATTGGGTCTTGGGTCCGTCAGACCCATTTTGTAAACCGTTAGAAATAGAACAAAAGTTTAATATGAAAAATGTTAATTAACAAACTTGTTAGAAACATTTTTTTGAAACATCACTGAGAGCCAAATTATGAGCAAATTGTATAGTATGTATTATATGGGAGTATCTGTTATATGTGTGAGACATGTATGTATGTGTAATATGACAGTGTAGAAAGATTATAAATAGAATTCGATTAATATGTAATTTGTTATAGTTTAGTAAGTTTAAATACTAAACTCAGTAATGAATATCTCATATGGTATGGAAGAGTCACAAATTTTACTCGACGTAGATGAGTAGACACTTCTTTGAGTGGCGGAAAATTTGTGATTAATTTTACAACAATAATTACTAATAAAATGACTTTTTTCAAAGCTAGATAAACGAGTACAATTTTATTGCCACCTTCATTCAGTTTTCTTATTCAATGATACATAATTTATAATGAAAGGAGCATAGTTCCTATCGGGGGTCCCACGACATCTGTACCACTACACATTTTGGAGAAATTATGTTTGTATAGTTAATATGTACTGCAACCATCAATTAACAAAACAAGTCATTCGTTTTTATTACATTTAAATATAAAATAATATAAAATTATAAATGTAAAAATAAACTTGTCCAAAATTATACTAATATATTATTATTATTTTCACTAAAATGATAAATAAAAAATACTGACTTTAAAAAAATATTTTTATTAAATATTATATTTGAACAGAGAAACATACAAGGAGATTAAAAAACAAGTAACAGTAATCCTGGACTTTAAAGAAATTTCAATAAAAAGTGCTTCTTAGAGACAAGCTTTTATTGTAATAGACCTCTTGTCACTAAAAAAGTATATTTTTTATTTAAATTTTTAATTTTAAACTAAAAAACGTCTGTATATCTTTAAATCAGGTTGTCAAAAATTCCAGGACATCATACATACAAGTGAAGTTAAATAAAAGGAGGTAAAGTATGATCGAAATTTCACTATACGATAAATAAAGAGTTAGAAAATAATGTATCCTTGTAATCTAATATTTTTTAACTATACGTAAAAACCATAAATTTACAAATTAAAATTAAAATTTATATCACAATAATTATTAATAATTATTTAAAACCTACAATAAAACAACAAAAGATTATGTTTATGTAATATTAGAGACTGTTGTACCTTAGGTCACAATTTTTATGTTACACTGTATTTAAAAAAAAAAATTAAGATTTAAAAGCTGTATAGAAAACTATTTATTGTTTTTTAATATTCGCTCCATAGTTTAAAGCATAATGTACAATAGATCAAATCTCGATGTATCTTGGATTACCCATAATGATTGTACCTTCTTCACCATTTATGTTTTTTACTTTAAGTTATTTTTACGGGCATCTTCATCTCTGAGCGCCCAGTAACATCTCTTTTTCATTGACTCGGTAGAATTGGAATAGGACTACCGTTATGTAACCACGAATGTTTTTGATAGATTCTGACTTAAAACACTAAACATAATAGCTTACTTTTAAATAAACAGTGAAATAATTTTTTTTTTTTTTTTGTACTAAAATTTCTGTTTTTTCCGAAAACAAAACACGGCGATAAGCACTCTTTCGTTTGCCTGAAGTTTGGTAAAAAGAATCTTTGTCCAGAAACTGATGGATGATCCAAGGTTACACTATGATCAAGGTACATCTGACTTCTCGATTAATTACCTAATTAGTATAAAATAATTTTATGGATTTCCCAATAGGTTTATAAATTATATCCTTCTCAGATAAAAAGTTTTCAAAAAAATAATATAATAATAAAAAAATAAACAAAAATTATGAAAATAAATATAGTTTTATATTAATAAAAATTTAACTAGAGTTTAAATATTACAATAATATTCAATTATTTAAATACTTTTACTGCATACGTATAAAAATTTTAATTAAATAATATAAATAAATAAACAAAATATTAAACTTTCGTTTTTTTTTTTATTCAAAAAAGGATTTTAGCGCAGTTAACTCTGGCACGAACCTATCGAAATTGAGCGCAACATTAAATTAAGAAAATATAGAGCGAGAAAGAAAAAAATTTAGATGAAAAATCGTTTCGACCGTATTCATATTTGAATACAGTTCAAAATGTATATTCAAAGCTTTCAGAATTAAAACATATTCAGGTCCCCTGAAAGTGAAGTCCATTGCTATAAAAATTTTCTTAGTAAAAATATTGACGTGGATGAATTTCGATCTGATGACCTTACGGATGAGGTGAGGACACTGAAATCTCAAGGCCATAACTTCATTGAGAATTTAAATAATATTTAAAGATGATAAACTATTAAAATTGTGTTGGTTGGACAATTTTCTTTGCCTAGCTACAATCCGCTTTCTCTAGCTAACGCGCAATAAAGAACGTACTTTTGTTTAGTTTTCTGGAAAATATGAATTAAACCGTGTATCAAATTCAGGTTATGTACCGAATTTCAAAATTTTAGTCAAGTGTAGTCCGAAAAAATAACTTGTGGGTGGGAAACAAGCATTCAGGTGAATAAATAGACTGCTAGGCAGACACTAGAATGATCTATCTCGCTTTGAGTAGGTTTTAAGAAAAGATAATTTGAAATCAAATAATACTGCCTCGATCGTATGCAGAAATTCTACGTTTCCTATTTTAAACAAAAATTAATTACTGTAATTGCTTAAATGTTAGTCAATTTTGAAAAATTCATAAATAAAAGTTTTATAGTTATTCATTTTTTGGAAAATGAAAAAATTATAATATTTACTACTTCGTTAATTATAGTCCGAATAGTTTTCGATATGCTAGCGCCATCTGACATTGTTCTGTCTGTATATAATATTTTTTGGATTTTTTACTTGGTATTTTCTTCATATATGAAGAAAGTATTTCACAAATTAATGTTCTTATTATGTGGTTTTCAGTATTTTTTAACCTCAGTCTAATTATTTAAAAAAAATAATTTGTCAATTTTAAATAAGAATTAAAAAATATTTTTTTTATTATTATCATAATCATTATTTGCAAAATTTACAAAGAAATATTCATTTTAAATTGTTTAAAATTATTTTTAACTGTATAGCTAGAAAGTCATCAAAAATTGTTTGAAACTATATTCCTTATCGCGTATTCGACGCATGGGGACTATATAAAAAAGTTTCCGACACTGTGCGCCAATAATATGTGTGGGCAGTGCACACTTGATTATATAATCCCACATTTGTAACGTAAAGAAATATTGATGAACAAAATTTGGGTATAGGTTTTCATAAAACTCGCTTAATTAGTCCATTTTCGTTTGTCTGTTCATTCGTCTGTCTGCCCGTCTAGACGATAGCTCAAAAGCGAAAAAGGGTATTGATCTGAAATTTTTATAGCATACTCAGGACGCAAAAAATAAAGGGAAAAAAATTCCTCGCAAAATTTTCTTACATGAATACAAGCAATGATATTCAACACTAAATAGGGTATTTCAACAATTAACTCAGCCAATTTTGGAACTATGTTCCTTTCGCACGATATTTATTTGCTGGTTGGGAGTTAAAACCAAAAAACTGCAACAGACACCAAAAGTTTTAAATGGATTCATGTTGCCATGAATTTTGAGAAAATGCAAAAATCTTTTTTATCATTTAAAAAAATTGAGTTGTGAAGATTATCAGAAGTAAAAGAAAACAGTGATAATTAAAGTAAGTACAATGCAATTTTTATGTTTTATCATAAAAATATCCTGATCAAACCAAACGTAATGTATTCACATATTGGGTTGACTACTAAATCAGAAGTACCTATGTCTTTTTTAAACTAATAGGTACTACAATTATTTCGTACAATAAAAACTAAAAGTAACTATAAAATCAAACAAGTATTTGACTTCTAAAATTAATACCTTAAATTTTCAGATAAATATCTTGTAAATATGAAAAGTAAGCGCTACATTTATAATGCACCAAGGTACGAAAGGAATATAGTTCCTACCGAGTGTCCCACGACACCTCTCGATCTTTTTATCTTTTTCACCAAAAAAATACCTTAAGCTTTTTGTCAAATTTTACAGATAGTTAATGTATGAAAATATTAATTATATACAGTTTACATGTGCAAGGTGATGTCAAAGTTATTCAGACAATTAAACATCATAGTAGGTAGGTACATATTATGATATTACATACAACAAAACAACAGTTGGGACACATTGTTTATAAATTGAAAATTATTAAGTACCTACCAAAAAATGGTATATAAATTAAAACGAAATGACACGACGGGTGATGATCATATATAGTACATGTTTATAGTAACAGGTGAACCTATACCTTGTATTAACAAACTGTATCTATTAAGTTAGCAAAATAGGGAATATTCTATATTTTTATATTTTTTTATATTTTGAATTAATTGTTTACACCTTCAACGTTATAACAAAGTAAAAATATAAATACTGCTAAAAAATGCTGTATTTAAGTGTAAAAAAATATTTTTTTTAAATTATAATTTTGAGATATTTAAACGCAGTATTTTGGCTCTATTGATGACGTATAAGTACGTGATCTGTCAATTGGTGACAGTTCAATGTATAATTTACACTTAAAAAAAAAGAATTTACAACACAGAATTTACAGTCGTTATCATTAAGTTTTCTAATAAAAGCCGTAGAATAATAGAAATCAATGTAATACCATACAAAATGTAAGTAATTAATAACATATAGTATGTCAGCAAATTTGACAAGCCAGTACTATGATGTCACGTCCGTTTAAAAATTGGAATTTCCCGTTTCAGAAATTTTCCAAATTTAAATTTCATGAATATATACACTATTGCGTTGGAATTATTTGCTTATAATCTAACAAGAGTGGCAGAAACGAAGCAATGAAGCTCGAAAAATTTGAAGATTAAGTCAGATTTGAATGCGTTTTTCGGCATACGATTCGTTAAAGCATCAGGAAATTTTGTTACTTAAATTGATTTATATCAAATTAAAAATATAAAAATATGCAATTTAAATTAAACGTAAATATACTAAATTCAAAATTCGGTTAATAATTATGAAAATTATTCAAACTTGTTACTCGGGCGTTTTTGAGGTCGCTGAACACGATATATACACGATATTGGGGCTCAGCGACACCAAAAACTCCCGACTAACAATAAGCAATTATAACATGCATTTTACATAGCATAATGAAAAATTAAAAATGCAAATTTTGTCATGAAAATCGGTATATGGGTAAAAAAAAATTTTCGAAGCAACTTATTCGATAATTTTTTTCGATATCTCTAACCATCTCTGACGCTAGGCAAAATATTAATAATCGACCTTATTTGACAATTTGCAGTTGTCGGCCTAATTTGTCAATTTGAGTTTAAAGTTTTGATTTCGTTTAAGTATCTTAAAAAATGTGATCCATCACCTTGTATGGGTGAGAAAATTTCAAACCAATAGTCCTATAAATAACGAAAATATGAAGGTATCTTTATCTTAAATGCAGCACGCTGTATGTACCAAATTTCAAATTATTTCACCCAGTGATACGGGATGACGATGCTGTGTGTACCAGACAGCTAGGCATATCAAAATAGAAGTAATCCTCTAAGGAGTCTACATGTTCCATTTTCCATCGGTTGAATCTAATCTCAAATTCGAAATTACTAGATATGACTATATAATTATCGTTCAAGGAAAATCATGCGAAGATAAACGTTAAGACACTGTTTATATGTGTTTCCTATGGACTGTGTTGCTACAAGCGACTATGAAATACTTAGCGACTGTAAAATAATGTATAACCCTACTAGTCGTCTCTAAAAATTTCTAACTAAAAAAATAAATAATTCATTTGTTAGCTTAATGGATCTTTAATAAAATTGTTTACTTTCCACAATAATAAACGCAGACCGGAACAAAATTTTACAGTATAACACTACTTGACTACTTTATGGGTGCATAAATGTGACTACATACACTTAAGTACTGCTTGCATATATGCTCAGGATCACAGATACCTACTTCCGGTAGGTATAATAGCATAAAAGAGTATTGTTAATGTTATTGTTTTCATTAGGGTTGAACAAAATTATTTTTATTGTATTATATGAGTTTGTCAGTTTTGTGTTACTGTACGGGACATAAAGCTTTTACATTTCTGATTTTTAAACAATCTTTTGGACAGCAAATACAATAACGTTAGGATGTATTTAGAAAATCACTAATAAGCAAGTCAATAAATAGGCTAAAACCTTTAAAAAAACAGCAAAGATCTATAAAATGACTAGACCATTATTAAAAGAGTGGATTATTTTTTATTAAACAGTTCAATCATACATTTGAACCCTACTGTTGCAAATTGCTATGGTTTCTTAATTACTAGGTATCTATCTATGTAGCGCCTGCTGAAGACCAGTTTAAATCTGTTATGTGCGTCCTATTTTATACCAGCGTTTGTGACATAATTTAACCTTCAGGTTAAAAATGGAATAGGTTCGGCTGATTTTATCAATAACTGAATTTTTCGGCTTAAAAACTCAATTTTCCGATTTTCCGGAAATGGGAAAAAACGAGGTGAAACAACATAAAATCCATCACTTGTCTCGACATACATATTATTTTTAAAATCAACCTCCTATACGAAAAAAATTAGCCAAAAATTACAGCGGTTAAAATGAGCATAAGAGGCCATATCTGGGCCCAATAACCTTTAAAGAACCTTTAATTAGTATGTACTCAAGCTACAACTTTTGTTTCAAAACATTTTTCATCTGACCTCTTTATTCAAAATTAGACTCAAGAAAACCGAAATTTTCAAGTTCAATTCAAATTTCGCGCTTAAAAATGGACATACCTTTTTTTCTCATCTCGAGCAGTAAAATGACCCAAAAATATATTATCAACGCACAAAATAGCCCCTTAGAAGAGTACTTTCAGTCATTCGCAATTTTTTTCGAAACAGGCTCGATTTTGACTATCATGCTGTATTGGCCTAAAATCAGAATCCTTGGATGTTAATGACCCTACTCCAGAATCGATGCTAAGACCAAATTCGGCTTTGTTAATTTCATTAACTCAACGGTAAATTGCTTATAAAGAGTTTCTTTTCTTCACTAAAGATAAATATCTGGACAACCCTATCTGTTTTCCTGCTGTAATAATTGAAAATGACAATAAGATTACAATAAATGTAACCAGAGTAAGTATATCTAACTAAGTAGTAGTATTGTTTTATTGAAATTATGAAATAATAATTTTTTTAATTTGTGAAAGTTTATTTTGTTTATTTAATTTTAGTTTTGATTCGAAATGGAAAGTAATTATGACATCTAGAAAATTCTTACTGTCATTTATGATTACACAATATTAAAGGAATGGAAATTGTGTAAGCTAGCTGAAAATTATATATACATTTATTTGGCATACTTATATTGTGCATAAAATTAAAATAATATTTTCTAATCATTTGGATGCAAATCAATGGCTACAGAAGTTATTTTTGCATTTAAAGACCGTAAACGTAAAAAATTCACTGAAAACATTGTCATCAAATTTGCACAGACGCTCAAACACTTAAAACTTCGGACACCTTTTTGTCGTTCTTGAAAAATATAATAAACAATAAAATTGTTAATTGAACGAGATAAAATTTTTTAAACAATTTTTCAACATCTCTCAAAAAGTTTCTACTTTATATCTACATACTGCAAAACGGGCATTAAATAGTGTAGCGAATCTTAATTGCATAAATTATAGTGGTACTTTGCCAATTTTTGCTTACATAATTTGCTTGTTTTAAAATTTTTTTATTTAATTTTTTTATAACATTTATAAAAAATATCAAACAAAAAATAATTTACATATGTAAATCAATTACAATTATATATGTATCACGTAAAACTTACTTTTATTTAATTAGGTCAGATTTAAATCGTAATATAATACTTATATCGTAATATATATTAAGTGCCAATAGCCACCATTAAGTAAATATTCTTACATTTCGATAGTTTTTAAATCTGTTGAAATAATTACTTGAATATTTAATATAAATAAACTTGAATTGAATAAATAAAGAAATAAATTTAATAAAAATAATAATATTTGCTTATATTTAAAAATTTTACCGAGTGATTTTTTTGTACAGTTCGTAAGTGGACTGTACAGTTTTTTAATTAGATTAAAGCATATTCTACCAATAAGATTTTCTTATAAAATAAGGTCTATATGAAGAAACCTATTTTCTGAACCATCAAGAAATATCAATTACCAAAAGCTTGTGAAAATCTAAAATTGAGTTTATTTGAAAAATCTAGTTCAAAGTTCGGTCAAAATTAAAAACAAAATTCTACCTAGGATTATTTAACTAGTTTTCCAACAAATTTTATGACTGTTTTAAAATAAATCTCACTAGTGTCCGAGGTTTGCGCTTGGAAACGTACATACATCGAAAAATAACCATTCACAGGTCAACATTTTCTGTGATATACTGTGGTCTTTAGGGTATACTTCTAAAATGCAAAAGATTACCATATTTCTTCAAAAAATGAAGCGTAGAGGAAAATTATATAGTAGATAAAAGCTAGAGAAAACTTGACTTAGCGAAAAGTTTACGGAAATATGTTTCGAACAAACGTAATTTTTTTTTTTAAGAATAACGTTATTTTAGAAATTTATCTCTATCTATAACCAGAAAAACTTAGCTACTAACATGAGCTACATTTCAGCTCTCCTGCGTTATGTAACACAAATGATTGCCTATAATTTCACATTTCGTATTATTACCTGACCCTATTTTGAGTATTTGAACGGACAAACTGTCAAACTGTACTATTTTTAACCGACTTCAAACAAAAAAGGAGGAGGTTATCAATTCCAACGTATATTTTTTTTACGTGTGTTACCTCAGAAACTACGGCTGGGTGAACCGATTTTGATGATTCTTTATCAATTGGAAAGCTGGTATTTCCCGTGTAGTTCCATTTTATTTTGATCCTGTTCTGACAACGGCATCCATGAGAAAACCATAAAAGTCTTAAATTTGCATTGAGTATGCACGATAAGAAGACGAATAATTCAGTACCACGCCAACCGATTTCGATGATTCTCTTTTCTAGTAACAAATTAATTAGTGTACTTTAGATTCACTAAAAATCACAATATTAAAAAAACTTTTAAGAAAAAGAAAACCGACTTCAAAAAAAATTTAATACGCACTAAAAAGTAAAAAAATAACCATAATATAATGTAGTTAAAATTATTATTACTTTTGGAGTCGTTGCAGTTGTCAGCGTCGCTTTAGTTGTCAGAGTCCTTTTAAATTTTTTTTATTTTTATTAAAATCAAGCAAATCTAAAAGAAAATGTAGTAATTCCGTTTATATAAGAGTGTATTCTGTTTTAATTTTCAACCTGTACATCAGATTTCCCCGTCATAATGTCGCGAATTGCGTGTATCTTTAATAATTTTTATTAAATGAAAGTAATTGAAAGTAAACTGAATAATTTATTTATTTATATATTAATGTCAATTCTTTCAAAATTTGGTAATATGATTCAGTTATAATGAAAATAATTAATTTGTGTATAAAAAGATATATAACATGGATTGAAGAATAATTATATGTTTAAATACATAATTGTTATTTTCGTCCATATGCAACTTATTTTTATATTTATAATTAACTTCCATATTCACACTATAAAATACAAGTGCCGATTTAGAGAGTGGTATTCCGATCTAGAAACGATATAACACTAATCACGCTTTTAAATCTTTTTTTTTTTTTCGTTGGAGACAGATCGAGCTACGGACTTTAGCATTTGATTCAAGTAGTCAATTATGAAATTTGTGGCGTATTTTGATTCAATACAATCTATGAAAATTTGTTATACAGCGCCAAGATGCATTTTCATAAGTGCAAAAATTTGTCACGAAATGCATCCAAAAACGATATTCACACATATAATGTCTTAAATACTACTCGGTGTACTTGGGAACCATCTCCAAAATTTTTAACAAAAATTCATCATATTTGTGATCAGCGACCTTGAAAATCCTCGAGTACCTACCGATTTTGGATGCTTTTCGTTTCATCAATTTTGAGCAAAATCCTGAAAAAAGTTCTGTAACCTGATCCCCAAGTACTTCTAAGTCTAGTTTAGACATCCCCGAGTAATTATTTTAGGTGCATTTTATAAAAAGTTAATTCCTGACTTTTATTGTTATTTGTTATTATAGTGGCGATAGTAACACACACTTTGTCAAAAATTTACGTACGTACGCCTGTAGAAATTTTTTGCGTCGTTAATATCGCGCGAACAAAATAATTATTTAGACTTCGTTGAGGTGTCGCTCGATGTGTATTAACGGCAGTCTGATCCGAAAAGAATTTCATAACATTCAATCTTGGAAGTTAATCTTGTTAATCTCAAGGGTCGCACCAGACTCTCTCTATCCACGGCTTGTTTATTATGTTATTTGTACCAAAAATGTACCAAATTTGTACAAAAATTCATTTTTTTAATGCACAAACGAGGGAAATAATCTCCCCATAATCAGCAATGTTCACAAAGTTTATGAATACCTTGTAGGACATAATGCAAAAAACCGGATCTCGATCCATCTAACTTTCTCGAAATTTTCTCGCTTTTAATGTTTTTGTGTTAAATTTTCTCGTCTATTTTGTGTGTAAAATATTTAATAGATTGCATCAAACTTGTAAGTGTGGATACATTGCTTCCTCATTCCAATTGTCGCATGAAAGTAAAAAAATTAAGAACAATAACTATCATATTATTCAATATTTAAATTTTGTCTAGGGCCAGTTGAACTATTTGACGGCATTTTCAAAAAATGTTGTGCTTAAAAATTTATTTCCCTACGAAAATTTTCATTAACTACAACATGAATGTACCCAGTTTTCACCCCAAGGGGACAAAAAAGGAACTGAGATCAGAATGGAGTAAATCAGATATATTGGTGTAAGATTTTAAAAACTTCTTCAGCCGCTTTAAGGGAATTTTTGAATAAAAATTAGAGAAAGGGTTGAAAATTCTAGTTTGGCTGTCATCATGGTTTAGATCGTCTCCTCAGAAGTGACATGTTCCCCGCGGGATACACTTACCACGATGAAAGCACCTTACATAAAGCCACAACAGGAAAATAAAGAATACCAACTACGACATTAGACCAGCTAAAGATGGAAACTACCGAATAAAATATTTATTTAGACTTCTTAGGCATAATCCTTGAATACAAATGTACTTTTCGTTATGTAAATTTTAAGAAGGTTCCCGACTCATCACTGAAGTTAAGCAGCATTGGGCGCAGTCAGTACTTGGGTGGGAGACCACTTGAGAACATTGTGTGCTGTCGCCTTTTTATTATTATATAGTATACTTTCGGACAACAAAATTGCAACAAAGCTATTATAAAATATATTTGTTGGCATTAAAACACATATTAATTATTTAAGTTTTTTTTCAACCACCAAATATATTTCATGCACAGCAAAGTGTTGCATTTCATTGTCCACAAGTTCATCTTATACATAAAAATTTAGCTTCCGTATGTTTATGGTCGCAAAACTCAAAAAATAGTCGATGGATCGACTTGAAATTATTTTGAAAGATCATTGCATTTATACCCAAGAGTGTTCATATATACATTGCATTCCGAAGTTATCTCGGGAACAAATATTTAAAAATAATTGAAAAAAGGAACGAAAGTCATCTAAATGTCAAATGAGTTTCTAGACAATTTTATTTACTCCTCCTAATAATTAATATTAGACAAAGCCACAGCGAAACGTGACTGGGTTTAGTAAGTATATTAATAATTTCGATTTTCAAATTATGAAATTATAATTATTCATACTATAATTAATTTAAATATTCAAAAAAAATTCAGTTATTCCAAAGTTTTAAGTTTTCACTTCCGTTGGCTTTTAAATATCTTTTTATTTAAATATCCGTTTTCAATGAATATTGGCTTGATACGAAATTCAAAATTTTCAACGCTTCCTGAAAGATTGGCTATACAAAATTTATTATAGGAAAAGGTTGTTAAACAGCTCTTTCAAAAATTTAAAATTTAAAAGTTATAGAATAATAATAATTTGTAAAATGTAAATATCTATTTCACATTATGTTTCTTGAATCATTTCTTATGATTAATATTTCCAAAATAGAGAGACTGTTGTCAAAGTCGTATTAAGCACTTTTTTTTTCTTTTTATCTACGAAAATTTTTATGGATTCTGTATAAGTGAGCGTCGGAAATTTTGTTGTAATCTTAAAATTAAAGATAAAAGGTGTTGATTACTCTGTCACATGTACACATACATACATGTCAGACATACACAACTGATATTCCCATATAATACATATAATGCAATTTACGTCTAGTTAGCGCCTTCACGGGTAAACAGTGATGTTTACGAAAAAATGTTTCAGACAAAAGTTGTTTATTTTTTGATATGAAACAATTTTTACATTTAAACTTTTATTCTATCTCTAATGGTTTACAAGATGGGTCCTACGGACCCAAGACCCAATTAACTTATGTTACTCATTTACGAACTCGACCTAACTTTTTACGTCCTGAGTACGCTGTAAAAATTTCTGCTTGCTATCTTTTTTCGTTTTTGAGTTATCGTGTCCACAGACGGACGGACTGACGGAAAACCGGAAATGGACTAATTAGGTGATTTTATGAACACCTATGCCAAAATTTTGTTGGTAGCATCAATATTTTTAAGCGTTACAAACTTGGGACTAAACTAACCAAATTTACAAAATTTAAAAAACCCTGGACAAATTTTTCGGGTACGTAATCCTAAACTCGTAATTGAAAGATATCCTAGAACACTCTTCATTAAATAACCTTTTCTTTAGAGTCTTCTCCAAACTGAACCGATTTTGATGGTCATCGCCTATTTTTTTCGATGTTTTGAGTACGGAGCCTTAATCTCGCACTTAAAACATAGCTAAAAACACTCTCCTATAAATTACCTTTCTTACGATGACACAGACAGACAGAAAAACACACACACATAGCGGTCAAACTTATAACGCCCCTTTTTGTAGTTCGGGGGTTAAAAATCATATTGTCCACTCAATGAACAAGGTATCCATTGTCAAGAACATTAAAAATTGCCATTTTCTAGATGTTGCTAGACGAACACCCTGTTTTGTTTCCAATTTCGATCGGCTGATCCTAGGCATATTAAAAATTATCAAGTGTTTGTTAGAATCCATATTTATAATACTCATTTATATTTGAATTGCTGACTGCATATTATATTTTTATACCATGTATATGAAATATACCAAGGTATACTAAGTATAGTCCCAAGTTTGTAACGCTTAAAAATATTGATGCTATGAACAAAATTTTGGTATAGGTGTTCATAAAATTACCTAATTAATCCATTTCCGGTTGTCTGTCTGTCGTCTGTCGTCTGTCCGTCTGTCGTCATGATTACTCAAAAACGAAAAGATATATCAAGATGAAATTTTTATAGAAGGACGTAAAAAGTGTTTTTATAGAAAGATGTCAATTGGGTATCTTATAAACCGTTAGAGATAGAACAAAAATTTAAATGTAAAAAATTGTAGTATTATATGGGTATATCAGTTATATGTGTGTGATATGTATGTATGTGTAATGTGACAGAGTAATCAACACTATCTATGCGTGGTATTTCAACAATTAACTCATTCAATTGTTTGTTTTCACTTGTTTTATAATATAATATATTTTTTATATAAGGTATTGTGATAATTAAAATTGTAACACTTATTATGAATATTAATTCTAGTAGGTACTACTGATAATTATTTTCTATAATGTATGATAAATAATGTTTACTATTACCATTCTCAGATAATGTTACATTGCATTCATTATACATATCTAACTGCAACATAGTTCTTATAAAATTGTAATTAGTATGTTAAATATATTATTTAAACTTTCATTTAAGTACAAATAATATAATAATTGATTTTTTATGAAAATTAAATTAATAACGAAAGGAAACGGTAAAACTATTAAGACTAAAGAGTATTACACAGAAAATTAATACATTTGGAACAAGAGGTTGACTATAAATCGATTGTCATAGTATACTTACACGCAGGATTTGTATCAAAAACGCGAATTCTTAACTAGTAGCAATAATCAAATGTTTATATTTTCATTTTATCAATGTCACACCCGCAATCTAAGGACTCGAAATAATGAACAGAATGTCAATAGTTTATTGTACGATGTATAATTTGGACCCGAATAATCAAATTTTATCAGTTTACGGTACTCTGTTTCAATATTTGATTATGTGAAGAATTGTATGTAGAATTTTTATATTCCACATTTTTCAACTATGATTTTTATCTGTCCACTATCTTGACTCTTATCTGGAACTGGCTGGTGATTCTTTTGGTTAGTAAATTATGTGTTTTTGAAGATTAAAACTGTTAATTTTTATCATCGTATAGAAGAAAAGAGGATCTTGAGAAATTCTGAACAAATTCCACCAGTATAAAATAATACTCTTTGAATGATCTTGGTCTAGTTTTTACATATTGTCTTTACCATATCCGAATGTTGAATTTTTACACCTGTACGCCATCAAATTCTACATTAAAAGCAAATAAATTTTGGTATGTTTTTTGGATCCCTTAGGGGAGTGTGAAACTACGTTTTGCAACCAAATAATTAGTACTCCAAATTTCGGACTTGCTTCAGTTTTTAACCTATTATGCAGGTAGCACAATTTTTTTTGCTTGCACACTTGCTCGTAGATTCACATTTCCCTGAGAGGTCTAAATAACATACCCAAAAATCAGCTTTGCATCACCTTTCAGCCCCCATTTGTACTTGTTCTTGAAAAATTTTTTTTGTTTTGTCTTAAAAATTTTTATATTTTTTATATTTTTAGAGAAAATTACAACCAAAGTTTTGCCAAAATTTGTCCCCTCACAAGAAAACAATGATGTTTACGAAAAACTGTGTCAAACAAAAGTTGTTTATTTTTTTATAAGAAAATTTTTTTCAAATTTAATATACTTTCAAAATGATCATCAACTAATGTTAAAAGCTCATAGTTTCTTAATTGAACCGCAAAAACTGGAAAACGTTCGAAAATTTTGCAGTTTATCACGGATTACGCAGGTGCCAGAACTTTTTTTCTTGCAAAACCATTGCCCCATTCATTATAATTGATCGGACTGTCGCTGTCTGGATTCGAGCCCGCAACCTCCTAGTCTAGTAGTTGAAGAAGTATAAGTAGTTGCGCCCTAACTACCTCCAATGGATCATATTAATGTTAATTGTTTTTCACAAAGCTTTAATTTGTCTCGTTTTCTTATCCAACGAGTATATTTAAAACTAATCGATAAATTAATGAACTTTACAAAACATATTTGCATGTAAAAACTATTAAAAAAATACAAATTGAATATCCATAGAAGATATAACAAAAGAAAATTAGATATAGAAAATATTCAACCGTTATATATGTTTGCAATCAATAATAATAATAAATATAAGAATATGAAAAAAATTGGTGTGCAACTCTCACGATACCTCTGTAGTTAACATATTAAAAAATTATTTAAAGATGGATTTTTCCTGTCCAATTATACTTTGAAAACTTAACACCATAATAATATCAGTATGTCAAAAAAGGCATTCTGTAAATTTGTTTATGTAATTTGGAAAATTTCTGAAAGCTTAGGGGCATAAATTCAATTTTAATTTTATGCACAACTTTAGAAAATTAAAATTAAAACCGCATCTTGGAAAATCCTGTTAAATATCATTAATATTTTAGACCTTGAACGGTGGTCACAAATTACGTATCATTTTTCGAAAATTAACTGGTAGAGAAAAATTGTACAGTGACTACTCTTATTCATAATTTAATCCTCATTCTTAGACTATGTTATTAAGTACATGGACTGAGCGTCAAACGATTTAAATTGTGCCAACATCTGAGGTAATTGCTTGGGTCAATCCATCATGGTAGTAGTGGTGTGAAATGTCAAAACAAAGTACGTGTTGTTGTCATACTTGTCATTGTAGATTCGTAAGTAAAATTGTAAAGTGATATGTGATAAATATTTTACTAGCCAAAAAGCGAAAAAGTCCAATGAAATCACAATATAAAGCATTTTGTGATCTGAAAATGTGACATTCAATTTATGTTTTTTTAATAAATGTGCCTATATTCAATATATATTTTTTTATAAATGTCCCTATATTCTTTAAGTAAATGCATTTTTTTGATAAATGTCTCTAACTAATCAAAGCAATTACCTCAGATGTTGGCGCACTTCTCACTGTACGCAAAGATAGGCGATGCTCTATGTACTTAATGGTCTAAGTATACATTTCATAGTTTTTTTTTTCAAAAATTTTTCACGTGTATTTAACCACGCGAACCACGAACCACGCGATATTTATCATTAGACGAAATGAGTAAGAAGACTTTTCATCTCGTTTCGTTGCGCACTAACAACATAAAACATTTAGAACCTATTTTGTTTTAATGCAGATACAATTTATAGTTGTTAAAACGTAGAAATTTTGATGGATAATTTCGGAAAAGTTTCCAATTTAGGAAATCAAACTTTAAAAAAAAATAGAAACAATTATTTTAAGCTATTGTTACATAAATTTGGATAAAAAATGAATATAAATATTAAGAACCACGATTGCTATTTAGGATCGGACTATTAACAGTAGTCTTAAAAAATTAAGAGAATGAAAAGAGGGTAAATTTCTTCAAAATTCAATTTGCTCATGATTAACAAAATTTTAAAAAATCTTTGATTCGCTGTTTTATGCTTAGTATATTTTCCGCGATTAAAAATCCGACGAGATTGAAAGAGAGTGCAATCGCCAAGAATATTTGTAGAGCCTTGGGAGTATTTTAGTTCTGTTCGATTTTATCTGATTCTAGACTATCAGAAATTGATTAATACTAATTACTGATTAATAAAATCGGTCATAAAAGTCTACAAGCATAGAGGTAAATAAAAATATCTACAAACATTCGCAGGAGAAACCGGGGCAATAGGACGATCGGGGCAAGATGGTACATGTTTCTCGAATAGCGTCATTTGTTCAAACAGTAGTCATTATACACATTATACCATGTGAAATGAAAATTTTAGTGTTTATTTTGGCTGTGTAAAAAATTGAATTTTCTTTGATTGTTATAATATTATTGTGTCCATTTTGTGAGTGCATGAAGGCAAGTACTCAAGCTATTTCAGTATTATTAGATTTTAGATTAGCTTTTAACCATTGTGACACATTGTAACAGATGCCTATATTGTGTATATTTTTATACACAATCATCCAAAGGGTTCGTAATCTACAGGAAGTGCTAAAATTCTTGTGCTGTAGTTAATGAATCTGAAGAGGCACAAAAATCTTGATTTTCTTTGAAGCTAGAGTCTTATAGCTTGTTATCTATACTCACTTTTGAAAAATTAAATGAGCATAAATAATACTACAGGTTTGTATAGAAGCTAGTTACTCTTGTCCATAAATTACAGGAGTTATTTCTTTATTTAAATAGGTTCAGTATCACATTCTGAATGTAAATGCACAAAATTCTTACAAAAATAGGCGGGGGAAGTTCGTCCATTTTAAGGAAAACAGTCTCAGGCCATATCTCTATAACCGTTATTACCATTTTTGGTCTAAAGTGCACGGTTATGGAGGTACAGACTAAAATGGTTTTCCTTAATATGAAGGCACTTCCCCCGCCTATTTTTATAGTAATTTTATGCATTTACATTCAGTACGTGATACTGAACCTATTTAAATAATAAAATAACTCCTGTAATTTAATGCAGAAAAGAATACTATGTAGTCTGAAATATAATGGTGAAATAATGACAAAATGTTAGCGTCACTACTTACCAAAAATTCCCATCGTTCCTCGACTATGAATTAAGATGGTAAATCTGATTTGAAATCTAAAAAACCAAGCATTCATTAATATTTCATTCCGTGTACCGTTTGGACTATAGCATTACACTATCTTCTTGTTAGTAATCGGACCAAGATGATCTTGCCCCGGGCTCCCCTACAATAGATAGATACATACATAATATACATATGATAATTAACTATTATTAATATTAATTTCGTAATAATAAAAGTATAATATTTACATCCATTTATAAAAATTATATAGCGTTTTTGTTTTGTATTGCTTATTGATATCAAATAAGAAAGTACCTATTCAACTGTATTGTTTGTGTATATTGTATTAATATCAGTTGATTTATTTTGTTCTCTTTAAAAATTTAATGGAAAAATAATTCCTTACCTGTAGAGTAAGTAATATAACTCGTGGTTTAGGACCTAGGAACATATATTACATTAATTAGCTGTTTTTATGAATAATACAGGTTATATAGAAACTAATAACTCTTGTCCATAATGCACTAAATTACAGGAATCATTTTATTATTTAAATAGGTTCAGTATCACGTACTGATTGTAAATGCACAAAATACTTACAAAAATAGGAATTCATTTTAAGATATATCTCCATAACCGTGCACTTTAGGCCAAAAGTGGTAAATACCTTTATTGTAGATAATTAAATTACCAATTTTTTTTTAAATAACTTTTTTTTGTATAACTAACCGTTTATGATTTATACGACTATGACGATTAACTTATTGAGTATTTGACCGATATGTCTTCTAATATTTGTTTAAACAAGAAAATGATAGATAATAACTTAACTTTTAAAACTACAAATTTCCTAAAAGTTACACTTTAAACTTATTTTTCTTAATATTTATGATAGTTATAACGCATTTCAACTTCCTGTAGTCTGAAGTAGAACACATGTACCATAATTTTGATTGTACCATAAATATTTCTAAGCCTTACAGACTTGAAACTAAACTTAATATACCCACTCTGATATATTTCATATATAGGATATAAAAGTATAGGGCAATAATGGTGGGATGAGAATTTAAAATTTAATAATTAAAATAACAATTATTAAGAAAAAAATAAAAAGAATTTAAAGAAAAAATCAAATCTACTTGTGATCAAAATTATAAAATTATGAACATATAAAATTAAAGATATCAATGGCAAACGGTTTCTCTGAAAAGAGATTACCGTTTATCTCTTTTCGGAGAATTTTGTCACGGATAATTACTTGTCAGAATGGAAGCAAATTGGTGAAAATGGACGAAAATTAAAACAATTAGGTGTGATTACAAAAATGTAATCAAAAGAAAACATTTAGTCACTTCTGCAGATGCAAAAGGGCAAACAAATATTTTTCAAGACTAATTGACATTTTTTAGCATTATAACTATTCAAATATTCAAAATATTGAACCAAAATTTTTGCAAATATTAAACTCTAATTTTTTCTATTTTAATCATTTAAATAAAATCAATATTTACGGGGACAATTGGTTGCGCCCCTAAAATTAAAAATAGCAGTTACGCCTTTTAGAACTCGAAAAAAACAGGTAAACATGATATAAAAATTTTTGAGGGCATCCTCTATTTACCATAAAATACGTCTCCACATTTTAATTTAGAGCAAGCGTCGATGTACCATTTTCTGTAGATAGGTACTAAAAAATATTGATTCAAATCAGATTTCATTTTATAATTACTCACCTAAAATCGATCAATCTGTATGGTAAATATTAAATATTTCAAAACATTATAAAATGTACGCACTCATCGTATCGGATAATATAAAGAAATTATTACATCTTCAAGTAATAATTCTTTTATATACAGAATGTAATAAAAAAATCATTTCAAAATATAACGCATCAACCATGAATTATTGCTACGCATTTATGATTTTTTTCATAAAGAGATCTTCTTAATTCCTTTATCAAAATCCATGATTTACCCATCATTTTAAAGCAAATCGTGCTGGCTACTGACGAAAAATAGTCCCACGGTCTAAAATGCGTACTGCGGAATTCCACACGGGTCGGCTAGTCGTTTTATTTTGCAATACAAAGTACAAACAAGATAACTAAAAACTAGCAACATATTTTTTGTTTTTTAGATATTTTTCTTAGATAAACAATGGTCTTACATTTTTATTTGTAAATTGATGCGTGATTGCGTGATAAAGTTTTCGAAGTATAAACGTAGTAACTCAGATTCGATACACAAATTAGCTGTTAGCTCATATTTTTTATGGAACTAACAGTATTAATTTTCATACTGCTAATAGGCAGAACACACCCAAAATAATTTAATCATTTTCCCACTTGCAATTCTTATTTAATAATTTTTCGATTCAAATTTCTATCAAAAAAATCATTCGGTGAACACGACAGAAACGATAAAATCGGAACTGTTTCGAAAAGTGGAAAACTAATTTTGCGATCTATTATTCAGATATTCCTGCATGATGAACCCTAAATCGCTGCATAATTAAAATTTTCTATCATTCTGGTCAAAACTGATGTACTTTTCAGCCTCCGCCAAGGCAAAAACGAGAAAATGTGAACACTTTGCCCGGTCATTATGTTGCGGTCAATACTTTTTGGAAAAGGAACTTTTATAATTTTGGATTTAGATAGAAAAGGATCAATCAGACGAAATGAAATCTGAAAAATTGAAGAAAAAAAAACAGGACAATCAGATGATTCTTATTTTGACCAAAACAATCTTTTTCGACTGGAACTGTAAAGTATTCAGTAAACACGGCATAGACGATAAAATCGGAACTTCATTAAAAAATGGAAAGCAAATATTCAAGTGGTAGCCTTTTTCTGCATTAAAACTGGTGTACTTTTCAGTTATCTCCGATGCAAAAATAAGAAAGTGTGAGATCTCGACCTGTCATCATCAGTCGTTCAATACTTGACGAAAAAGGAGCTTTTAGGACTTCTGTAGAAAATGACCTTTAATACGAAATAAAATCTGCAGAATTAAAAAAAAAAAAAAAAAAAAGTTTTTCTCCATTTCTTATGAACACTCAGGTTTTTTTTAATTATTATCAAAACAAATTTATTTTTCAATGCAGTGTTACGCTATTAAAAATTGTCAAAACCAATACTTTCCACATTCTACAAAATAGAAAATTTATTGTATATGCATTTATAAATAAACACCCGGTATTTTAAACATACTGTTACTTCATGTAATATTTTAAATACAAATTATATTAATTAATTTACATGGATGTGGAATGAATTTATTTATTGGACATCTTCATCATGTATGGTCAGGTAGATATACGTTGAGTTATTAGTGAAAGTAATCTCATTTCTTCAAAAATGTTAAATTAATTATTGTAATATGAGTCCATTAACCGCCTTAGTAGTTCCTGTCAAATATTTAAATTTTTATTCGATTGCTCGTTGTGTTTCGTAAAAACGTACTTTTTATTTACAACGGAAATAAAATTAAGTAGAAATGGCAGCGATATATTAAAATTAAGTATCGGAAATAAATATAACAATTAGTGTAAATGCCTATATGCGATAAGAAGTTATATCCAGTTAGAATTATCACAGAATCGAGCATTTTGCATTTGCATGTGCATATCTTTGACAATATTCTCTGAAAATTTCAAGTTGATCCGAAAAATATTTACGAAGATACACGCATAAAATTTTAACTGAGTGAAAACTTCTTTTGAAACGTTAAACGTATTTTTCTCGAAACAGCGTTTTTAAAATCAGTGAGCAAGTTGTTTCGGAAACGGCTCGACCGATCGGTTTCGAATTTTTACACAATCTTCTTAGATATTTTCCCTAGGTATAAATCGAAGGAATAAAATAAAATTCTGAAAATTATCTTCTTTTTTTTTTTTGAAAGCCACTATTTTGTCCAAAATCAAATTTTTGGCTATTCTTTCGTTTAATAGTTGTATTCTTCGTTTAATACTTATAAACTAGAGATATGGTGCTCACCGCCGGACACGTTTTTTTGGAGGACCTCCAGGAAATCGCCTGCAGGAGCAGTACCATATATGTATACGTTTTTTATGTTTATGTAAAATAAAAAAAAAACTCATAAAAATTTGTGTTTTTGCGCTCGCAACGAAGGTTTATTCGGATGTATCTGAACAAGTGATTAATAATCAAGATGTTGTATCCGCAAACGCTCCTCTTCGGAGCTACATGCACTAGGTTAGGTTGCCATTAAATTTAGTCAAAAATAACGATTAGCATGTTTACATATGCACATTCTTTCACTTTAATATAAAGATCTACATAACGCTTATAATGATTATCGGTTATAACGACCACAATTGTTGATTCATTAATGCCGTTATAATCGGCTTTAACTATATTTAAAGAATACTTTGCTTAGATTTGCTGTATCTTTCACAGACCGTTTATAACAAAAGATAAAACTTTTAATAACAAATATGTTTCTCATAAAAATACCAACAATTTTTGTTCGAAACACTTGTTCATCACACGACAGTATCCGACATTTCCCGGAAGCGATAGGAAACAAAATTACATATAATAAAAAAATTTTTTTCGGAAATGCCACAGGGCAAAATGTATTTAAACTTACATAATATAATTAAAATAAAAAAATTAAAATCAATATCTTTAAATACCTAAAATACGCGATTATCTAAATAATTGTAGGCAGTACATAAGTACTTTCAATATTCACCATCGATTCAATTATATAATTTTTGACAAATATAAATCGGAAATAAATTTTTATATTTTAGTATTCCGTATCAATAGGGTATTCCACTATTTTTGAAAAAGTACTTCAAAATGTTGATTTTGCTAATAAAAAGCCACCAAAAATTTATTTCGGAAAAATACACACGCTTTCATGCCAAAAAATTAAATTAAATTTGAAAACTTTTTTGATCCAATTTGATGACGTAATATGGGTATCATTATACAAAATAACACAAATAAGCTTGACAAATACATTGATAGACATCTGATTAAAATAAATATAAATACTTATTATCTCTGTATATATGTTATACCCGGCTATCTACACTGAACTAACTGATAGTCTATGACTCATACCACTATGACATCACAGCAGGGTTTACCAGCGTTTTAGGTCACGTGATACTCAGTTTAAAAATTACGATTTTTAAATTTGATATTTTGAAATATTTTTACATATTTATGTATATTTTTACATAAATTTTAACTTTTTTCAAATTTCATGATTTATTTTTTATTAACGATAATACCCTAATCAAAATTGTACCTACTATTATTTAGGTATTGAATTTAAGCTTCTATTGATAAAAGATAATTAAGTTTTTTTTGTCCTACTTTCATTCGGCAGCGATCTTACTTACAGGTCGAAAGATATTATAAGTTATGAAACTAGGCCAAAATGTTTTAATTTAATTAGGAATAATAAACTGGTTTAAAAAGTTTAAATATAGTATACCTAATAAGAAAGTTTTTTAGTGCCAGGACACTAACAGTCTAAAATAAAATAAAAAATTTTAAAAATCAAAAACCCGACTGTGTTACATAAAATCTGAAAAGAAGAAGTTAAAGCCGCTATGTAAACTACTGGACTTGTTTCTTTCTTTTCATATTTTATTTAACTTTGTCAAGTTTTTGAATTTTTTAATTATTTATTTTATTACAAACCAGCATGATTTTTTTGGGACTAAAAGTTTTAAATGTAAAACTCCTTACAAAATATTTATCTATGCTTAAAAAAATATCACAAAACATTTTCAAAATCAAAATTAATTTTAAAACATATAAACAACAAAAATTCAAATTTACAAGATTGGCCACCTTCTGTCTCTCTGACTGTCTCCTGTTTGTCTGTGGCAACGGAGTTCCTAAACGGATAACAAATTTCGATTTTTCTTTGGTTTGAATGGTGAGCTATGTTTTAAGAAAATCGGTTCAGTTTGGGGCAACAGCAGAGCACAAATTTGGACGGGCTCCCTACTCTGCTCGAATAATTACTTTTTTTTTTTACTGAGAATTTACTAACAATTATATTCAATAAATTCATTAGTATTACGGGACTTGAAACTTGAAGATTTAGTAAAGTTACGTTGTAAGATGTAAAAAAGAAACCCATAACACAAATTTGATTCACACTTTGTCGATTTTTTTATGATTTTAAAAGTGAAAAAAAGTAAATAAAAAAATTAAAACTTTCATAATAAAAAAATGATATAGGTACAATTCTAAAATTAAACTATCAATTTTATCATTTCCGCTAAAACAGCATCGCCTAAAAGGAAATATGTATGTAACACAACATAGATATATTAATAATAATAAAAAAAAATTAATGTTCTATTAAATAAAATATTATTATTAATGTTTATTAAAATTTCGTTCATTAAGATTATTTTAAAAATTACTCTGATTTAATTTTAAGTTCATCATCAAATACATACATATTTGTAATATTAAGGTTGTTGAAGCGCTACAGCTGAAATAACACCATTTAACTACTTTAAATTTTGAGAAATTGTTCTTAAGCATGTTAAGAAGTCACAATCAAATTTTTAAAAAGCTTTTCTGAAAATTATGCAAGTTTTTCAGAAAAAGTTATGGCAAGTTGACATTAGTTCTTACGGGAATTTTTATTTTTAATATAAAAAATAAATTAACTTTTAATTTTTTAAAAAAATAATATTTAGATACGAAAAATTACAATAATATTTAGAAAAAAAAAAGGATTTTTTCTTGGGTAATTTTCAGACAATCTTTATAAAAATTTTATTGTGACTTCTTAACATGTTTGAGAAGTTTTTCTCAAAATTTAAAGTTATTGCTGTTTTTTTCCTGTATCTCCATTAAGTTAATAATTTTTTTTAATTTTGATAAAATAATTGAAACTATTATCGAAATTTTAGCAGAAACTTTAAGGAACACTGATCTAGATATCACTCGCATAAATTGTTAGAATCCTTTCAAAAAACGAAAATATATAGCCTACCCCGATAATTCTAAATCACACTTACTTCGAAAAGAAAACCATTTAGCTTTTTTTTTGCTAGTTAAATGACTAATCCATATGCAATTCAGTTTTAAATTGACAAATAGCGGTCAAATTTAAGAAAAAAAATTTTAAACCTAAATGTTTCGAAGTAAACGAGAATGAAAATTATCGGAATGAGCTAAAAATCTTTTTTGGAAGAATTCTAACAATGGATGCAAGTGGCATTCAGAACTTGGCCCCTAACCATTTTTCGAATTACGACATTGAACAAATATGGATTATATAGAAGCTAGATCCATGGCATTTGATTTCCATTAAAATCGACTCTGGTGAGACTGTTTACATTCAAAGAAAGATTACTATGTCATTCTATCACTATTAATCATTAGTTTGTTTATTTTTCATAGGTCTACACAAAACAAATTTAGAATAATTAAATTTAAAAACAAATAATTGCCAGTTTATTTAAAATAAAACTTATGGTTCCGTAGCCCTAGTGTCTCAGTTGGTTAAAGTTTAATCAATTTCGTATGCGATATATCTAAGGTAGCGAGTTAAATTCACACATAATAGTTGTGATGGGTTGATGTGATTCATGGTTTATGCATGAAAGAGGTTATTCAGTCTCTCCAAATACTTGAAGAGCCAAAATTACAAGCAAATAAAAAAGTAAATTTAAATAATAAAAAAAACCGACAGCGACTGAAAAGAAAAAAACAGGCGCAGTTGTCTGCATAGCGACAATAATAGTTGGGAACCATCAAAAATCTAGACCAGCTTGAATTTTCAAAATAATGGGTCTGTACTGTTAAAGTTTCCATATAAATTTACTTTTTTATTCGCTGATAATTTCGGCTCCCTTTAGATAGGACCGCTTTTTAGTCAGGATATTCCAATACCTATTCAATGATACATAGTTCGCCGACATTTTCATTTTTTCTTTTACCGTGGAGACAATACAGTGTCTGGCTATCGTACTATTAAATTTGGGTTACTGGCATCTCTTTAGTGACAATGTGACACTCGCAAGATGAAGAAAAATCGATTGATTTAAGAATCAATAAAATCAGTTCACGCATTTGGTCTCTAGAGCGGACGTACATTCATAGGCTAATAAACACACTACTCTCCTTTGTGCCGCGCAGTCTTGTAAAAAAGTGGTAACCTGATCCGAGGCATGAGGTTTATTTTGGCTGTCCAACTCCTTTAACGATTACCAATATCTCCAGAACGGTTCCAAAATTAAGTATTTCCGTTTTGTATTTTAGGAAATATCTCAAAAACTATATTTACCTAGTCGTAAAATGAATGCAATTTTAGTATTTTTTGGATCAAAATTTCCCCTTGTACACTAAGTTTCATCATATTTCAATTCCAAAACAAAAATTTGTGTGCGATTTTCTCTTTTTTTGCAAAATAAAACAAAAATTGGATCAATTTGACAACTCTAACAATTAATAGTAGTTACTGAGATACCAAATAATCGTAAAGGATAGCGGTTATATTCCTAAAGCAACTGCTTCAGTCGACACCTGAGCAACTTGCAGTTCAATCGCAATAACAGCCAGATTTTTGTATCTTTAAATTTATATTAGGATATAATATACGAACAGGATTTTAGAAGAAATTTGAAAGAAAATTTTTGTATTTTCTTAATAAAAATTACGCTATACCAAGTGTATACCATATTATCAAAATCCGACACAAAAATGGTTCTGTGTTCTTCTCAATTTTTGCAGTGGTGTACCTTTAGACAAGCTCCAAAAAATTAGAAGAATTTGTTTCACAGTAATTGGAATAATTGGAAATAAAAGAGACTGAGTTGATGCCCAAAATCTTACACAAAGGACAATATCCCGGAGCAATTTCAATCCCTATGTTAAAAACTTGCCATTAAATTATCTCTATCCACGCTAGCGAAGTGAATATGGACCTTTATTTAAATGTTGTATACATATATCATAAAATAATTTTTTAAATGCTGAATTAACAAGAAGTATTATCAAAATAATTCATTTCCTATGATTCAAAATTGTACGATTTTATTTATTTATGTGTCATACGTGAGTACAAATAAACACATTATCTATGAAAGTATGATACAGAATTGAGATTGACATATGCTGCATAAAGAATGAAGCATTTAAGGTTGAAATTCTAAAATACCCTATGATTTTTTATGGGACGCAACTCAAAATGATAGACTCAAATGAAGTTTGATATGAAACTACCATATGAGTGTGTAGAACAGAATCATTTTGATTAGTTTCTCTCGCCAAGAGCGGGTGCGAGTGCACCTAGAATTTCAAACAATATAATTCTGCTTAAAAGCCATGAAATTTGAGAAAACATCCATTGTACCTTATATATTTTGAACTATTCTAAGCACTTTTTGTCTTGTGGCATTTTTTTCTAAAACACACAGTTTTTGAGATACAAGTAATTGAAAAAAAATTTTATGTGGTTTCAATCAAATTTTTGATTTGAAATTCATTGGATCTCATATTTTGGATGACAAATTTGTCTTTTATCCATTGACATTATAGTACATAGACTGACCATCGACTAACTTTCCGTACAATGAGAGATGTGCCAATAAATGAGGTAATTTCTTGAGTCAACTAAGGACATTTATCAAAAAAATGTACATTGAATATAGGAACATTTATCAAAAAATCATTCATTGAATGTTTGCAAAATGTTTTACATAAAACATCGTGATTTCACTGAATTTTTTCGCTTTTTGACTTAAACAAATACTTATCACGTATCCCTTTACATTTTTTCTTACGAATCTACAATGACAAGTATGACAAGAACACTTTATTTTGACATTTCTACATCGCCGCCATGACGGATTTGACCTAAGCAATTACCTCAGATGTTGGCACGCTTAAAATTGTTTGACGCTCAGTCTATGTAAAATTGACGATTATCATATGGTTGTGATCAAATATTTGATTTAAAAACTATTGAAATTTATATTATGAACTACTCTAAGCTGTACTTTTTTCTTGTTATTTTTCAACTAACCTCGGAGTTTTCGAGATAGTTTCTAAAACCAAGCGATTTTTAAATAAGAGTCAAATAAAAGATATTCCATTAGGAAGACGACATCTTACTTTGATCTTGAATTTGGCTTGATTTTGAATGTCTTTTAAAAATTAACTCATAATTTATATAACTGATAAGAGAAAAATTTCCACAAAAATGACGTAAGTACCTTGTATATGTTATATTGGTTACTTTGAGAAATTAATAGTATTATTACTTTTTTAATGGTGCCATTCTGTATATTGTTTACTTTTAAAATACAGTTTCATAGGGTGTTCCCCTTAATTGTTTTTTAATGTTATTTAGAAAAAGCTATGATAAGAATGACGTAACTTCAACACTTTTTTATAGGATTAGTTATTAGTCTTGAAGACTGTGTCGGAAACTGATTTAACAATTGCACCGAAAATAGTGATTAGAATTTGAAGTGTATAATAATTCAATCAGAAAAAATTTTTGGTATATACTTAATTTTTCATTTTTTATAAGTGTTTTTATTCTGGAACAAGAATTAGTGTAACCAGAATAAATACAATTTACCACCATTTTATTCAAGTTTGCTTCATAACGATTCGAACTCTGATTTTAGATTTGATAGGTTTTAAAGAACTATCAATAAAAAACAAAAGAAAAAAGTTCATTAATTTTTTTTTAATTTTCAGAAACTTTCAAAATGGAAGAAAAAGGTTCTTATAAATCGTATGAAGGGCGTGTAATTTTATGTGAAAATCAACAATGGATGCTAGATAAAGTATTAATGAAAATCATTATCGATTTATTCAACAATAATTTTGAAAATATTCCAAATATAAGAATGTCCACGTCGACATCAATAAATATTCCATACCGAGCACCTTTCAAACAAAATAAACGTTTTCCAGAAACTGGAAAATATGCACGAATTGGTGTTGGTTCGGTTTGGTTTACTTTATTTAGTGTTCTCATTAAAATTAAAAAAGAAGTTTCGAATTCATTATTTCAACGTGAAATTGAGATGCCAAAGATGATTATTGGGGAAATGATGGAAAAATTTTATGAAGAGGAAGACATGTTTAATCGTGAATCGTTTGAGAAAACTATGAATATTCAATGGAATAATGCTGACACTTCGAAAACATCATAATTTTATAATCTTTTTTACAGTGGAATCGAAGAATTTGGGAAAAAAGTATGTATGTTATTTCTAACTACGTTCAAACTATTTCGATTTTGATTTTTTTTAAATGTTCAAATTTTTCTGTATTTTAGGTACTCCGGATTTTTCTTGCCACTTATCGATTAATTATCACGAAGAATTTCTAAATTTATTGAATGATAATAAGAAAAAATAATTTACTTAATTTTTGAAAACTAAAATATTTTTGGGAAGTTTATTTAGTTCAGTTCCATGCAATTTAATAATTAATTATCCACTATGCTATAGAAAGAATAAAATTAAAAAACATTGTTTATAATTAAGATTTTTTAATTAAAAATTATTAATATTTCTTTGTAAATTAAATTAAATTCCAGATAAATATGAATAAAAAGAACATTTTGGAATGCATTTTTTTAATGATATAATTAAATTTGCAATAAAATTTTGTATTTAATTTATTTTTATTAAATAAACCAGATTTATAATTTTAAAGAAATTTATGTTTAAAATACCTACCTGTGTCAATGAAGTGTCAAATACCCATTGTATTGACATAGATGGGTCATCTACGGGAGCAATTGTGATTCCATGGTCGATTCAGGTTTACTACCCTAAGTTTCTTTTATGTAATTTTACATTTAGACATCACGAAAAAGTCATTTAAACTTAATTTTGCAGCTGAATGGGAATTTTCGAAATTTTTCGAGAAACTTCGAATAATTTTTGTGATAAACTTTAATGGAGCCATGGACCTCAATAGGTTACGAGGGTAGATGATAGATTCTCTGTATAAAAATTTAATGGATAGAAAATTACATTAACTATACTTGCGAAAAAATCGAAGATTTACAAACTTCATGTTTTTTGTCCCCGAAAACTAAAGCTTTGAGAAAACGTTTTCAAAACAAGCCTTGAATAAAATGAGCCAAAATTCTGGATAAATATTTTCCCCATGAGCTTAGGTTAATGCAAATCATATTTAAATTTTTTTAAAGAATTAATCACATGTATATAAATAAATATATTTCTAAGTGACTGTTATTATTTAGATTAGATAAAATAATACTTAGTTTATTGATAAATTAGTAATGTAACGAATCATACGAAGTAGGTATCAGTAATATAACGAATCATACCAAACTTATCCTTTTTCGATTCACGAAACCAACCAAACAACCAAATCGCTTCAAATTCAATCATTCAGAACGTAATTATTGCGGGTTCATGTTTCGACTGTGAAATGTGCCATTCATTTAATTTTACTTTGAACATTCGAATGCAAGCTCGGAAGATTAACGATTTCTCACAATCAAAATATTCGTTTTACAATTCACGCAGCTGCTATGGTTTTGTTCTACAAAGAATTAACAAAGGATTAATTAGAATTAGCACGGTTTGGCAATGTTGAAAGAACTATAATGTTAATAGCAACCGCGACCGAAATGGAACTGACTTGATTTTACAATTATAGATACAACTGCATCTTTCGATTTTCACGGACACTTAATTCTATTAAATTATAAGATGGTGCCATATTAAAGTGAATTATTTTCTAGCTTCTAACTAGGAGGTGGCTAGAGAGTATTTCAGATTGACAGTTGAATTAATAGACGGGAAGTTTTCAAATAATCCACTAATATCGTGCCCTTGAACTTAAGTATTCTTAAACTTTAACTCAGCGTTTTTTATGGCCCTCACGATATCCTTTTTCATGCTTAAAAAAGTATGTGAACCCTCACTTGAATAAAATTAAGTTTTAAAAAAAATTTTTGTGGATCGTATGGAATATACTTAACTTCTGGCCTATTTTCTAGATTGGTGTTTCCTAGGTGCACGTACATCTATGACATGCATGAAGGTGGCAACAGCGAGCGTTTCCGAATACTTACGATATCCCACTGTATTAAGTGCAACTTCAAAAATCTAATATAAGATATTGCTTGTGTTGCTTAATTGATGCCAGCAGCTGCTCAGCACGGTTTGATATTTTGTTACTATGTGCGTCGATTGTCAAAGACATAGAGAGTAGACTGAGAAACACCGGACAAAATCGACCGCTCTGTAAAATGAGACAAAGAGACTATATATCTATAGGTCTGTAGAAATTATAGAAAGAGACAAGTACTGGCCGTTCAGTCCACTGTCTACGTATATGGTTAGTATAAAATTGAAGATCGCACAATCGAAAATGAAATTAAAAACTATTTATCCGGCATATAACTATAAAATAATCTAATTGGTTAAAATTTACCAAAACAATATGAAGAAAATAAAAACAATAACACTTTAAAAATGAATTATTTAAATTTTTAACAAAACAAATATTGATAAGTGTATACGTATTTTAGTTATTATTTTTGTAAGTCTATTAATGCTTAAAGAAATTTATAATATTCATGTCTATGGGACAATTAAGTGAATTCAGACACAGACAGTTTGAATCCTGCATTGATTAAGTACGCAGAAAACTTCACACTGCTTTTTAATTTATAGATTACGGGATTTTTAAGAGTTATTCATGTAATAAGTTACGTACTAGTTTATTCGAACATTTCAAAAGGTGACAAAATTTAATTTAATTTTTATTATCAATGTAATTCGAATCTAGTAAATATTAAAACCATTAATTTTTATTTTAGTTTCTTTTAAAATCATGGAAGAAGGATTTTATACTGGATATAATAATCATAAAATACTTGCCTTATGGGAAATTCAACCATGGACTACATTTGAAAAACTTCAATCATATATTTTAGAAACAAAAGAAAGTAACAATTCTTCTTCAAATGTTTTAAAAAACTTTTATAATTTTGAAAGACGATTTTCAATAAACAAATGTATGGCACCGTTTAGCAACAAAAAACGATTTCCAGATAATGAAATTTATGTACGAATCTCTCCCCGAATTGATTTATTCAATTTTAAGCTAAATTATGATAAATATCTTCAAGCAAGTGATTTTGATTTAAATGAGTTTTTTACAATATTTGATCGAACAATATTTGAAACAGAATTCAATTTAAATTGGATTATTTTGCCGACTTACCATAAAATCAAAATATTCTAACCTTTATTATTAATTTTTTCCAAAAAAATGTAAGTTGTGTTTGTGACTTTTTGTAATGTTTTCTGTTTATTAAAATAAATTGTCAAAAATACTTAATTGATATCAATTTTTGACCTTCCAAATTACCTCCCTACATAAACAGTTAAAGTAGAAAATTTAAATGCGTAGAGCATTATTAATTTCTTTTATAATAACTTTGTGCTAAAATGTTTTTTCTCGTAAATAAGTGTAAATCTTTTTTGGGCAATTGGTATCACGGTTAATAAGTTAAAAATCTGACTGCCTCGAAAGACAAAAAAACTGCTTCGAGTCGATATTGTATACTACTACTAGTATAAGATGTACGCTTTAGAATTTAAAAAAACTGTTTCCCAATTTCAAACATTTACAAAAACTAAAATGGGTACTAGCAATTAGTATTATAATTACTCTGGAAGTAAATATCTCTATGCACATGGGCATTGATGAAATTCATGAGATTCTTGCGGTATTTACATATTCAAATTATAATCTACTAAATGTGGTGGATAAAATACTTTATCGAATCGTTGGATTTATTAATAATTGTGGTCTCAGGGAACTTAATCCGAATCCAGAAAATATCTTTTCGCGAGAGGCTGTATAAACTTAGTAATTTTAATTAATTAAACAACAAATTTTTTAGCATTATATTTCTATAACTTATTTCGTAGCATACTGATCTTGGACCTTTTGTTCACTAAATGATCATTTTAAAGAAACGTTTGTTCCTCTGGATCTACGCTTGGTTAATGCTGATTTATCTAAACAATAATTGTAACTTAGTACAGGCACTTTCATCCTAACTTGAAAACTTTTATCTAGACTTATTAACAAGGAAAAACAAAAAAGGTCAAAAAGATGTACTTAAGATGTTTTTTTAAAATTATTTTGTTTTTTCTTGTTAATATCTTTGTTTTGTTTAACGGTTCCAATATGTCTAACATCCGTTTTAAAATATTGTAGTTTTCGGTTTTCCATAAATAAGTATTTGGTAAATTAATGGGTACACAATTTATTTCAATATAGAAAAAAATTTTATTACAGAAAATATTATTTGTAACAATTATTCTTAATTAAAATGTAGGTATTATTCAATCCTTTATTATGGTCTAAGAGACGGTATAAGATCGATCTTCGACCATTTGCGATAGCCAGATGAGACCTATATTTTATGAAATCTTATTGATTTTTAAACACTCGAATCCTATCATAGTTTTTCTATCCATTTCCTATATTGACTTACCTGCTTATATGGTATGTATAGATCTACACCGATCTGTTAACGAATCGAAATTGCTATCAGAAGAAAGATAATTTAATTACGAAAATAATTGTATGGCTTGCCTGAAAAAAAAAACCGTTCGTCGAAAAAATTGATTAAAATTAATTCAATTAAAAATAGAGCCATAAACACTTTTCGATAGAAAAACTATGATAGGCGTGTTCAAAATCAATAAAATTTCATAAAAAATATGTCTTACCTGGTTATCAAAAGGATGAAGATCGACGTTATAAATTTTAATTAGTAAAAGAAAATAATAATAATAAATTGTTTCTGATTTCAAAAAAATATGAATTTTTGAAATTCAATTCCTTTTTAACATGCAAAGAAAGCAAATAAAGATTTTGGAAATTTTTTGAATTCAATACGAATAAAAGTTCATGTGAGCATGGGTTTGGAAAAACGTGATTTAAGAAAAATGAATCGAGGGTATATAGTGCAAAATTTAGTTTTCTTGAATAAAAATGCATTGATGTAAATAGAGCATTGTTTATAACAATGAAGCTGGTTTACAACTTTTTTATAACATCGTGTGATTTCCGATATTGGTAGGTACCTAAGATGCGTCAATAAGCCAGTATATTAAAAATGGATTATTTTCATTTTCCAGATCCAAGTTCATATGAGCTCCTTTCATATTTTTATAAATTAAGTAATGCATTCAAAAACAAATTATATAAAAATTCCTAGTTCCATCCATTGATCCAAAACTTAATAGTTACATAATTGGCGGATCTTGCCACTGAATATTCAAAGCTTCTTCAAACGATTTACGATCATAAGTACCTACTTCATTACAAAACATCTCCCTCATTTTTTCTATTATTTTTATACGTGATTCCTCTTTGTCTGTACTATTAAAATCGATAATCACTTGGAACCACGCTGACCCTGGACCTCCAATTCGAACGTATTTTCCTTTTGGTGGAAAACGTCGATTTTCAGCAAATAGTTCTCTACCCATAAATTTCGCAATAGAAATTCCATTTGTTAAAATCTTTATATTCGTTATAATTTCAAGCAAGTCTGTATTCAACACCCAAAAATCCTTTGAAAACAAAAGAAATCGACTACTATTACATGAAATGTAATGTCCAACTTCATCCATATTGAAAATAACTAGAAAAAAAATTACATAGTTTAGACTGTACACAAATTTAGAATGTTTTCCGTATGGTATGTAATTGAGAGGGAATGTTTTTGATATAAAAATGAACAAAAAGATCCAGTGAAAATTAAACGTCGATGTTAAAATAATGATTTTGAAAAAATTATCGTCCAAACAAAATACAATGCACAATATAATAAAAACGGGTTTTCCCAATATACATTTAATAACAACGGATTTTCCCTATATTCGAAGTACAAATAGATATCGAAAGCCAACGTAAATTTCGAAAAACCAGGAATACTACTTTCTGGGTTGTTAATCATTTCTTTAAAAAACTTATATAGCAATCAATATAACATTACTTCGGATATAGGAAAAATGGAGATTTTTATTACTTCGAATATATGGAAAATAGTGTATAACCTCTCCCAATTCTACAATTTATAATACAATTTCAGTGCAAACGTTTTAAATACAAAAATACAATTAGTTTAGTGGAATATATAAATATTGTATTGACAGACAGTATTAAAAATAAAAAACGTAAGTTTATTATTTTTGCGATTGTTTTTGTGCTAAAATTACAATGTCCAACTTTATAAAATATTAATAGCTCTTAAATTTTTTAAATATTACTTACATATGTAATTATTATAATAATCAAATCTAAGTTTCTTAATTTTATTATTAGGTATGTTTTATAATTTTATTATCACTTGTTGTCGTAACTAATGCGATAATGTCTATGTCTATCTAATATTGGTAAAAGTAAGAGAGACTATTTAATTAATTAAAAGCTCTTCAAGTTGGTCATTATGACGCTTGCGCAGCTCTCTAAAAGATTAAAAATAGAATAGCGCATTTCGCATTGTACATACTCGAGGCAATTGGGGGATTCACATAGATTTTTATACCATGTATATATGTAATATATATCAAGGTATACCAAGTTTAGTCCCAAGTTTGTAACGCTTAAAAATATTGATGTTACGAATAAAATTTTGGTAGGTGTTATAATTGAAGTACCTATTGTAAAAAGTTATGTGACTTCAAGGTAAAATACACGCTTTCTATTCAAGAGGTATTGAGATCAAAATCATTGGGGATTAATATTATACAAATTCTATAAAATAACTATAGTAAATATTTCTGTAAACGTTAGTTTTACAGAAAAAATTATCAAGAGATAAATGATTGTTTAAGTGATTTTCTACAACTTTATTCTATTATCAAAAAAATCTTAAATTTCCTAATAGCAACAGGAAAAATGCAAATTTCAAGTTTTTTTTTTCAAATATCATATCAAATAAAAGAGTATGACGTGTACATTACAAAACTGTAACCCCGGCACAAGGGGGTATGGGAGGAGGGGGTGAAATTGAGGATGAAAGATCGAATATTTTCAAATATACCCAAGTCAAATAAAAGGCCATGATGTGTACATTAAATAACTGTAAGTTACATGAAAGTCAGTTCAGCCTTTTAAAATTTACGAACTCTTTTATCGAGTGTTTATCAAATTTCATAAAATTTGCCAGGTACTTCTCATTTATTTCTATGTAACCATAATGCCCCACAGCAAAGCGTGGGAAGATATATCTCTTTTTCCCTAAAATTAGGATTCCGCGACAAAATAATAAAATCCACGAAATTGTGAACAAGAGGAGGATAAGTGACGGCATATGAAATGAAGGTTATAACACAATAATCTGTGTATTTAAAATTGACGTTGCCCAGCGAAGCGGGTAGTTCACAGCTCGAAATTTTATAAAACAGAAAATTATTGATCAGACATCTAATGGCCGCATGCATCCATGATGACTTGTTTTAGTTTTTATTTGTAAGTACGGTACCCTAAGAACAAATGATAATTATGATAAGAAAGTTTAATAACAATAATAATAAAATAAGTTTAATACGTCTAAAACAATATTTCATTATTTAGTAGAATGAATACTCGGTCATATAATAACTGAATAAAATAATTTATTTAAATTTAATATTCCCACTACCAAATACCTATCTACTCCGAACAATTATACATACTGATCGGCAAAGAAAGTGACTCAACATTCATAATGAATATAAGTTTTACTTTCATTATACCTAATCATTTACCATTTATGTATTAGCGGAGAGCATAAATCATGCGTTTTATTTAACACATAAATAATTTTCAATTGTTTGCATGGTATAGTAAATGTAAAATTAATATTATTGATAAAAAAGAATTAATTAAACTTGTTGCTTTAGAAATTGTAAAAATTAGAAACGAAATTCCATAAATAAAATTTTTGAAATATAAATTAACATAATTACTTATTTAAATTTGTTAGAAAAACCATAAATAAATTTTTGAAATATAAATTAACATAATACACCCGGCAAAATCCGTCATTGAGCATGATTAATTTTCGCATGGAAAATTTTTGCAAGATCTCGTTTAAAACATGCTCCTGAATGTAAAAGTGCAAGTTGCCAGTGGGTAACCCGGTAGGATATTGTTTAAACTAATTTTCTTTAAATAAAAAAGTAATATTAACCGAACCGCTTCGATATTTTTCATCCCTCAAAAAGTCCATGAAAAAATTAGATTTTTAATATGCATTTTTATTTGTAGTGTAAAGTTTACTTTACAACATCCGACAAAAATGTTTGGCCTATTTGCATTTTAAGTATTCTTGATTGTTAATTGTTAAGAGAGTGCGGGGAAAACCCCCCAAAAATAACGATTTTCTTGACTTTTCGAAATAAATTCAAATTAACAGAAAAGTTCGAAAATTAACACTTTCCACCTCACGGAAAGTTGGAAAGCCATTTTTCCGGGGAGTTGTGGAAAATGAAATTTTTCGAACATTTTCATCAATTTTACTTTATTTTGAATCGATTGGTGATCCCATCTTTCTAGCATGTTTAGAACAGAAAATTTTTGAGTGGTTTTTCGCGCGCTCCCTTAACAATTAACAATCGAGCACTCAAAATGCAATTAGTCCTAAAATTTTTGCGGGATGTTGTTGAGTAAGCTTTACACTCTTTATAATCACATAGATAACAATGCATCTACCATGATAAATGAATGGAAAAATTCGAACTAAGGAACGCACAGACATCAATCTAAAAGTGATGCTTATGTATTGTACAGACTATGAAACTTTAAGATATGTTTGAAAATTTGGATATTAACAAGTGAAAACAAACAATTGACTGAGTTAATTGTTGAAATACCATGTATAGACAGTGTTGATTACTCTATCACATTGCACATACATATACATGCCACACACATACAACTGATAATCCCATATTAATACATACTATAAAATTTGCATCTAAAGTGTGCCCTCGTGTGTTAACAGTGATGTTTACAAGAAAGTGTTTCAAACAAAAGTTTTTCAATTTTTTGTTTACAATCAATTTTTTAATAAGGAACATGTTTTACATTTAAACCTTTGTTCTATCTATAACGGTTTACAAGATGGGTCCTTCTGACCTAAGATCCAATTGACCCATGTTGCTCATTTACGAACTCGACCTCACTTTTTACGTCCTGAGTGCGCTGTAAAAATTTCGGCTTGGTATCTTTTTTCGTTTTTGAGTTATCGTGTTCACAGACGGACGGACGGACAACCGAAAATGGACTAATTAGACGATTCTATGAACACCTATACCAAAATTTTTTTCGTAGCCTCAATATTTTTAAGCGTTACAAACTTGGGACTAAACTTAATACACTATGAATGTATATTTCATATATAAATGGTATAAAAACTGTCTATAATTACAGTACCACTAGTGCCTACGTAATGAATAACTTTTATGATTTTCAGGTAAATAATCAATTATGATCGAGCTTTAATTATGGCCCATTCTTCATACCATTCAGTGTATTACTAATAATAATAATATATACCTATGAGTATGATCATAATAAACCTTTCTTCCAAATAAAAAATAAATAAAAAAAAACATTAAAAAAGATGAGTGAATATTGTAGTTTTTTTGGAGTGGTATTTTGTCTCTATATAAATATATAAAGACATCACCTTAACTAACCACAATAATTTATAAAACGAAATCACATCGATTAATATAGATAATAATTATATTTGTGTTTCCTCTTCTGATTTATTTTAGATGGATTTTTAAAAATATTTCTTTTTATAATTATTTAGTGTTGTGATATATATTGTTGTGATTTGAACATTTTAGTGAATAAATTGTGCTTTTTAAAAAATTAGTAATATGCTCCGATACGTTTTGGTAGGTTTTATTTATTTTTTATTTTATTAAGAATTTTGGAACGAAATTTAAAATTAAAAATAAGTTTTATAAAATAATAAAATAATTTTAAAATAAATAAAAAGATTACATTCTAGCTTGAAATCATTATGATATAATTTAAAAAAAAATATATTTAAAACCTTTTTTTTTTCAATATTTTTATTTATGAAAAGTTTAAAAAATTTTCCTATTATGGCTTTCTGTCATAATAATCAATTTTGTGTTAATAAAAGTAAGCTACTCAAATACGTAAATTGCTGAAAAAGCCGGAAAAAATGCATGTGTTACAAAAGAAAAAAAGTTAAAAAAAAATTACTAAAGTCGAAAGTCGAAAAATTTTTTTAATTTACAAATTAGTATTATTTTTTTTAAATTTTTTTTTTAGATAATTTGTTTTTTAATTTTTAAATACGCTATTTAAAAAAAATACTACTTATTTATAAAAACAATCAAATTGAAATTTCATTTTATTAGCAATATTTTTTTTTGTTTATTGTCTTCACTTAATAAAATGGTTCTCTAACAATTGTGTTCTGTCTAATCATTTTTCAAAAGTTTTCAATTTTCGGTTCACCGTGACTGTTGATGTTTTCATATTGGTACAATTTAAAAGTATTAAATATCAAGTTTAGGTAGTACTATCGGTAATGGACTTTGCATTCAGAATTTAATGAAACTTGGCAGAGTTGTCCATTATTATATCATAATTAACCAGTTAAATTTTTAGGGGCCTTCAGAGAACTGAAAATCTGAACGTCCAGTTTTGTGAAATAAATTAAAATCTGTGATTTCCCATAAGGATCAATGTTAAAATATCTTATTTTCAGTTCTCTGAAGGCCCCTAAAAATTTAACTGGTTAATTATGCTATAATAATGGACAACTATTAAGGCGTTTCGATACCAAAACCAAAGTGTTACCACAAAACTGAAATTATGTGTGTCAATTAATAAGTATTTAATACACCTTCTGTACCTATAAATTTCAAGTCGATTCTCTGTACGATTTAGACGATAAATTCATTATTAAAAACATTGCCCTTTTTACATGGTGGTATATGAAGAAGTCGTAATAAATGATGATTTTTTAGTCAATAAGTGCTTTTAAAAATGTTACCATTTACATAAAAAACTTTTATCAACATTCCTCAAGTTTTAAACTTTATAATCATACCAAAATTAAGAACTGTGCATAAAATTGAAAAACGTTCTTTGGTAAAAATACTGACTTTGATAGTTAATTTCTCATAAACCGTACACAGAATCGATATGAATTTTTCACAAAAGATGTACAAAAGGATGTTTAATGGATAAATAAAATTTTAAATTATTGTTTTCATTTTCATTTTTACGGTATCATAAGAATTTTTACGGTATCTTAAACGCATAAAAATCCTTAGTATTATCAATTTTCGATATTAATTTTAGGAAATATTTTCGTAGAAAGGAACTCCGAATAAGTATATCAACAAACCCTTGTATAATCAAATAATTATTTGTTTCATTTCTGAATTTTATTTCATTTATTTCTGTGTCTTTAAGTTGTGATATAAATCCCGAAATTTCCCGGATTTTAAATTTTCAGGAAGTCATTTTTAATATAGATACTCAGCTAGGAGAGAATTAAAAGTAATTAACTTCTTAATTGTCTGACGTTTTTGACAGTCATTTCAAATAGTCCGGCCATCACGTGACTGGTCAACTAGGCAATTTTTATGACGTAAATGTAATAAAATGATCTAAAAATATCGTAAACTAGGCAAATTGTATGATGTAAATGCAATAAAATGCTCTAAAAATATCGTAAAAGAGTCAAAAATCAAAGTAGGTTTTCTTTTAGAAAAGTTTTTTTTTGCATAAAAAGAATCTGTGATAAATTTTCTTCATGATGAAAACTTTTTTGAAGCTCAATCACCGATTAATTTTTCTACAGTTAACATTATTGTAAGTTTTTCCATAAGGTACTGTGTTAAAAATTACAATTTTAGAATGAAATAATTCAAACTTTTGCCCCGCAAGAGACCCCAAAACTGTGTTTATTTTGATCAAGGGACTTTGAACTATCATTTATCACAAAAAAAAAAAATGAACATTCATTGTACTTCCTCAAACAGCCGGTATACTGAATACATAACTATTAAATAAAAGCTGGCCTTTAAAAACTAATTTTTATTTAATTTATTTACAAACATTTTTTGATAATTTGATAATTTGACAAATTGTTTAATAAAAAATTTATGATTGTCAATTTAAAATAATAAATTATAATAATTAAATAAATAAAAAAAAATAAATAAAAAAAATGAAGATAATAATGCTAACAGTAAACTCGTGCCAGAAAGTCGTTAAAAACAATAAGAATTAAAATATTAAATAAAGTAAAAGTATTGTCTCCTAAACAATACTAGCGGAAATAATTACAATTGTTATTTAATTTTGAAATAATAAAGAAAAAAATTAATTTCACTCGCCTTTTTTAATTCATCACTGTATGTTTTCAAGATTTTGTGCATCAAACACTTTTTTATTAGTAATTTCTTTTCTTTTTTTTTTAATGTAATTTTCTTTTTTTAAGAAAATTTCTATAATTATATGAAAATTTATAAACCCTGAAAAGACACAATGAAGACATATTGCCGTTCTTTTTCGTGAAGGGCATAAGCCTTACGAATACGAAACCTGCCCATCAAAATTTACTAAATTTTCAAAACAATTAATAAAATTAATTTTTATTTCATTTTGTTACAAGTACCTATATATTACATCTCCACTGAATAAAAAAATTATTTTTAAAAATCAAATTATATTTTTGAAAAAATAATTTGGACATGGAATTTTTATGGAAAGAATTGTTAAATATGCAATTTTTCTTTAAACACCCAATTGTAAATAAAAAGTTAGGTAACATCAAAATTAAATAAAAAAAGCAAAATTTAGAGACGTGGACATAAAAAGTAATCAAAATACTGTGATCTCGGTATGAGCAAAAAAATCATCAGAAAAGTTAATACGGTTCAGTATCTGTAATTAAGAAAAAGATAGTCAGACAGTAAGCGGATGAACTCACTTTCGCTTATTCTTAATTATGTATGAATAATTTTTTAAAAAATCATTAACGAATAAATAATTAATTATTTTTTAGTAATAATCTCCGTTTTATAGACATATACAGTGACTACATGGCTGCATATACAATGTACTCAGTGTCACAAAAAATGCACGGATTACATATAATGATATATGTAATCCGTGCATTTTTTGTGACACTGAGATAGGTAATATGAAATATATCAAGGTATCTTCCAAACAGCTCAATGGATTTCAACATTGAAGATATCTTTATATTTGTCTCAAAAACCCAAGTGTTCTAAGATAGGTTTTTGAAAAAACAAAACAAAATGGCGGATTTTTGGAGCCAAATAGTAATACGTTAATAAAAAAAATTAACAAAACCTATCGAGTAGGATATCAAAATAAATGAAATTGAAAGGAGATTACTATTAAAATTTAAATTTAATTAGGAATAATAAATTGGTTTAAAAGTTTTAATATAATAAGAGGGTATTTTTAGTGGTGGAATGCTAAAAAGTCTAAAATAAAATAAATAATTTAAAAAAATAATACACCCGGCTGGGTTAAGTAAAATCTGAAAAGAAAGAAACAAGCCCAGTAGTTTACATATAGCGACTTTAACAATCGAAGCCCTTTAGAATCTAGAATCAATCAAATCTTCCCAATAATGGAATGCAACTATTAAAGTCGCTTTGTGAACTACTGGGTTTGTTACTTTCTCTTCAGATTTTATATAACGCAGTCGGGTTTTTTATTTTTTTTATTTTTTATTTTATTTTAGACTTTTTAGTGTCCCAGTACTAAAAAAAACCCTCTTATTATACTATTTTAAAATTTTAAAGCCAATGTATCATTCCTAATTAAATTTAAACATATAACGTATATATATTTTTGTAATCCCCTTTAAATTTCCTTAATTTTGATACTACAGTATTCGATAGGTTTTGTTAACTTTTTTTTTATTAAAACATTTTTATTTTCTATGTAAGACTCGGGTTTTCGTGACAAATATAAAGATACCTTAAATGTTGAAATCTATTGAGCCGTTTGGTAGTTACGCGTGGTAATAAAGAAATTTACATACAAGATACCCACGAAAAACATAACCACTCCTTGACAGTCGGATAAAAAAGATTAAATTAAAAATGTACTATGGCCACGAAAATTTTTATTTTAATCCCTCCTGACAGTTTTCTTTATTCAATAAAGATTTTTAACACCAAAAAAGGGACTGTTACATTTAACACCCAGCTGGAAGATCAGATAAAATTTTTTTATTTAACTCTTTCCAGCAGCCTAAGGCTGAATGTCTTGAAAAAGCCTTTCCAAACGTGAAGAAACTGTTTTGTTTTTACAGCAACCATCAACCTACAAAACAATCATCAGACGGTTTCGGTTAGAATTTTTATATCTATAAAAGTGCATGTCAACTCCAATACTATTGTTAGCAATGAAAGATGTTGTATCTTCGCAATCCATAGTTTATACGAACTGGGGCAAATTGTTATTAAATTCACTTGTTTCAAAATTTTCGCAAGATGAAATTTGATAGATACCTATTGATGATTCACCCACATAAAACAAACACAAAAAAAAAATTTAAAAATTAAATGTGTGTCAGATTGTTGAAATAATATTAAAAAAATATTTTTGTAATCTTTTGAAATATGTTTATTTATTTTTTATGCTAAAATATTATTATAATATTGCAAATATTAACGTTTTCCATTATTAACTCTGTGGTATAAATAATAATTATTAAGAAATTTTTGCTTCATTATTTTTAATTAATATAAATTAATGTCATTAATATTTTATTTCCTTATACATAATATATCATAGGCGTAAAATGTTATTTTTTTTTTTAAGATTATTATTTGAATATTTTTTGTTCTTTTAGTAATTAACTGTAAAGAAAAAGTCTTTATAAAATATTTCAAGTTAATAAATAAAGAAATTAGATTTTTTAAGCTTGCGTACATTGCGCAAACTAGTGTGACTATTTATGTTATCCCAATAAGAAGAAATTAACTCAAGATTAAAAAGTTTAATTCGTAGTTATATTTTAATACAGAATGACTTAAATTTATTTATTATGCTAATTCTTACCACAACTTAATTCCATCGATCATATCTAGTCGGTATATTATTAAATCGTTTGTACCTATCTGTGACGGTGATCAAATATCACGCAAATACTACTTAAGATATGGAGATGTAATTTTTAATTGTTTTTTATTAATTATATGAAATAATTTTAAGCTGTACTTAGGTAATGATCACATTACTAATTATGTTTATCGATAGGTATATCACTAAATAAGCATTGTATCACTGTCCCTCTTTCCACTGAAAGTGGGCAAGTGTTCGGGGCACGTAATCGACGGCGGCTCTGGATTGCCATCAAAAATATAACTCTGTCGGTCCATTCAACGCGTGAAGTACACGATTCAATGGCATAATAATTGATCTGTGCAAACAAAGACAAAATAATTGATAATTATTGCGATTTTCAAAGTTTCTAGCCTCAAACTTATGAAGTATTATATTTCTTTTAATGATTTTATATAATTTAATTAATTATCCCTTATCTTATCCTTATACATACGCAAGGGCCTCGTGATCTTTATGTGTCCAGGGAGGGCCTACAAAAGTTTAAAGATGGCCCTGGTAAGTATTCCGTTAAGGATAGATAATTCACTTTTGGTAAATGAAATTAATATTTAAAATGTATAATATTTGACCGTGAATTATGTGTTATTAGTACGTATAAGTTCTACACATAGTTTTTGGCATATTGATATCGTTTTAAAATGATGATTATACCATGTATATGTGAAATATATCAAGGTATACTAAGTTTAGTCCCAAGTTTGTAACGCTTAAAAATATTGATGCTACGAACAAAAATTTGGGATAACATTTATTTGAAGCATTTTTTTATAAGCATCACTGTTTACCCGAGGGCGCAAATTAGGACAAAATTTTGATGTCCATTTTCTCCAAAATTGAAAAAAGATAAGGAGTTGCAAACTTGCAGATAGCTTCAACTAGTAGTCTTCTAAAGCAATCTCGAAAAACAAACAAAAAATACATTCAAAAATTTTCGAAGTTTTCCAAAACCAAATAAATGGCGGCCGAAATCTCACCATAATTGTGTTAGTTTTTTAAACTCTTCTATTCTAAACTGATATTCCATCCTTTCTATACTTGGTATTTCAACAATTAACTCAGTCAATTGTTTGATTTAACTTGTTTTAAATTAGTTTTTTATAAAAATTTTTTTACGGAATTACTTATGAAATTATTATTAAATCTTTTCAACGCGAACATTTAAAAATAGAAATGAAACTTATTACAAGACCCAGTTTATCATACTGAAATTGTTGGAACATAATACAACTTCTATATATCTCTATATCATGTACTCCACAGGCAAGGTATTTTATTAAGAAGGTGGTAATATTTATATGGTTTGATGTTTTTTTACAGGTTTTAGCAACAGTAATCATAGCAGTCTCATGTCGACCAGAACCACCTAGTTCATATGCTGCACCACAAGGCCCTTCAGGTGGATCTTATCCAGCTCCTGCACCCCGACCACAATATGGACCACCTCAACAAGCACCTACCGTTCATAAACACGTATATGTACATGTGCCACCACCAGATAATGAATATCCAGCACCAAGAAGACCACTAGAATATCCACCAGCACAGAAACATTACAAAATCATCTTCATCAAGGTAAATTCTTACAATAATTTTGTATAATTGTTTTTAATTTTACTGTTCGGGTCCGAAACCTTGGATCCATCAATCCTGAACGAGATCCCGGCGGAGAAGCTGTGGTCTTTCTGCATGGCGTCTGGCCTCAACAAAATTCTATAGCTTCATTCGATTTTAATAGCGCCTCTTACACGAAGAAGTCCCGTGTTCGGGTAGCAGGTCGTTTTCAGGAAGGCGCAGAGAACTCTTTTTCTTGTTGCTAGGAACCCACTTGCGGCACCCCTCTTTTATTTATTGTTATTATTTTAATTTTACTATAATTTTAATTCACTAATTAATGTCGATACTTTAAACAGGCTCCAACTCCCCCAACTCCAACAGCACCAGTCATTCCAGCCCAACCACAAGATGAACAAAAGACACTTGTTTACGTATTGGTTAAGAAACCAGAAGAAGCTCCAGAAATTCAATTACCTCAACCAGTTCCAACACAACCAAGTAAACCAGAAGTTTACTTCATTCGATACAAAACACAGGTAAGCATCAATATGCTTGGAATCCACCTCCAAAAAAACAGTCTCATTATACGCTAATTTCTTTTTTATATAATTTTACAGAAAGAAGAAGGCGGATATCCAAATAGTGTTGCACCAGCACCATCAGGAGATTATGGAGCACCAGCAGGACCTGCACCAGCTGGTCCCCCAAGTAGTTCTTATGGCGCCCCATCGTTTTAATTTTAATTATAACTATTTTACTTCATTCAGATGGATGATCTCTCATCTTCAACACAAAACAACGTACATATTAATTTTAATTATATGGTTTTTCTCCAAGAGTAAGGGATAAAAGATGACGTTGTGTTATGGCACAAATTATTTCGAATATTCGAAAATCAGCATTGTTTGGTGACATCATCACGTGGTTTTTGTTAGTCAATGAAGATTGATAAAAACATCTTACATTATTTTTAATGTGTATAGATTTTAATTGCGTTCTTTACTCGCATCTAAATGAATAAATTCATCATTTTAATAGATACGCATGCGTAATAATCTACGAGAAAATAACATCTTAAATTTTTTACGCACATTAATACGCATGAATTTTTCATCGCAATCATTATTTATTCTTTTTGATATGAGTAAAGGACACAACTTATTTTAAGTAAAAATGTATTCGATTCGAATACTAGGTGACACTACATTATCCCTATCCTATTCTCTTTGTTTCCTGTTTCAAAACTTACAGTTTTAAAAACCATATTTTTAACTATAGTATTATAATTTTTTAAATTGTTGTAAATACCGTTATACAAAATGTTTTTTTTAATTTTAATTTTTTATTATTTTCTATGAAAAAAAAAAACAATAAAGATATTTTTTTAATTTCTTGATTTTCATAAATATTCCACTCCGATCCTTATATGAGTGAATTGTCGTCGAACAAATCAGGCATGATGAAGCTTGACGCTGGCTTTGAGCGTCAAATTAGTGTTCCACCAAGCTGAAAAAAATAGAGTTATAAATTAATTCAGCGCCAAGCGTCAAAAAAATATCCATATCGTTGATAACTTGAGATGTACATATACTAAAATAAATTCACTAACCCCGTTTTGAATAACAGATATCGTAATGAGAAATAAACAACTATATCCATAATATCTGCTTACATGCGATTACCAATTATGGATTAGTTAGATATTTGAATAAAAATATATTTAGTCAGTACTATCAAATTCAAGCATGAAAACTTTGTTTATCATTTTACGATGTGACGCTGCTAAGTTTTTGTCAAGATGGAAGCTCGGGATGGACTGATCATGTGACCTAATTTGACGCTTAAACTAAGCGTTTAGCATCAACATGAAAATAGAGCTTAACATTGACATCACAATGTGTGTGGTCATCTCACACATGTCTGGGTGTGGGTATGGGTTGGAGTTCGTAGATGAATCAATTCCTCGACCACTCGAACCAGTAATAGCATGATGTTTGACGAAACAATCTGCTAAAATAAGACAAAATAATTGTCGTAGAATTCATATTCCAGAAGTTCTATAGTTTAATTAAGTAAACCAATAGCATCTTGTATGTAATATTAATATTATTTATCTTCGATAGTTTTATCTTTCATCCAAATTAATTGAATTTATGGAACATTTTTATTACTTGTATCGGGAATTAAATACCTTTGGGATATTTTTAGTTAGTTATTTCTTGTTAAAACTTCTATATATATCGTATAGACAGACAGTACTATATTTATTATTTATTTCCTCTTGAGTCTAATCGAGTTATATGATACAGTAGTAAAATATTTTTTTAATTCATGGATAAAAATCTGATATGATTGTCACATCTTACACGACTTCTGTGTTCAAATTCAGGGATCAAAATCCGATATGTCATATCTTACAAGATTACTGTGTACAAATTAAAATTATTGAAGTTATAATGCATCTCGTGGTGTGTTATGAAAAAATGATGAGAGATGAAAAATTGACCAAATTCGAATTATTTAGTCAGTATAATTGAAAATTTTGTAAACATCTTGACATAATTAAAAATCGTTCCTTTCCTTACTTCAGAACTTATTAAAGGATGTTCAAAAATTATTTTAGAATTTTGATAAGTTAAAAAATGTAATTGTGAGCCCCGTTTTTCAGCTTTTAGTTTTTCCAAACATTAAACTGTTAATATCTCGAAAACGAAGAAGTTTACGAAAAAATCACAAAGAGCCTTTTTGACGTTAAATGACCTGTAGAACCTAGAGTAACTTTTACTTGATTCAAAAAATGTCATTTAACTGTTTCTGTGGAGGGGGGGGGGTATGCAAAAATTGGACCAAATGGGTTTCTGGCAAGCTCCAGAATATTAATCTATAAGCTTTTCTGATCAAGAATCAATTGATAAAATGCGGTACTCATATTTTGCTGTAAGTCCGTGTTCAAACAATTATGCGGTTAAATTTGACAGAAATATGTAAGTAAAAACTCAATTGTTTAGTTCAGGCAAAGAATACATAGGCGCCCATGGGAGGGCTAGCAGCACCCCTGTTTCTAATGAATGACGTGAATCAAGATGATGATAGAACCTAGTATAAAATAAAATCATACATTTTTTATTCATTTATTTATTACATAAGTTTGTTATAAAATGTTGTGTAATTAGACATACGATTTTAATTTGTTTTTTACAAATCTAAAATTATTTTTATCACAATATTGTTCTTTTTATACTGAATAGTTTTAATAATTTTATAATTTACAAAATTTTTAACATGGTACTATAATTAAAGTACAATCGGATGTAAAGAAAATGAATCAGTTGAACACAGTCTATCTAAATCATCACTCATGTGAACTCAATGCGAATTTTTCAGTATGTATGGTATCTAATTTTCAGTATCTGTGTTATATGCTACCGACCACTTCAACGAAAATGAGCATTTTGAATATAATTGACCACAACTTTGATACCACTAGCTTGCTGGACTATATAAACAAATGTTTATTTCCCTTACTTAATTTATTTTCTACAATCCTTAATTCACTAGGCTATCTACTTATTGGCGTCATAAGTTCATTAATTGTGAGTGGACAATTGATTCATTTTTATTATATCTAATTCTGTAAATGTAATAAACAAACACTAAAGCGTGGTTTAAAATGCAACCCAAAAAAATGATATTTCAATGCTGTATTTCAGATGTGCGTATATTAAAACACATCAAATTGAAAGTGAAATTGTGTCTGAAACTATTTATTTCGTAATTGTTTTATTTCTACAAATTTGTCCATAAAATTCATAACAATTATCAAAATATTGAATTGAATTGAAAAACATCATCTGATTATATTATTCCAAGATGAGGCAAGTAGCGAAATTGAAATTTACCCCATTATATCGATATAGAATTTGAATAAAAATTTATAATATTACGATCATTGGCATACAAAATTGGCAAAATTTCGATAGTTACTAAGACAAATTTGGCATAAATGTCAACTGAAGGGGTGGCGATCGACATTTATAAATTTTCGGTCGAAAGCAATTAACTTTGTTTTAACATGAAGTATTAGTATTTGCCGGCACACTTGCGCTAGTAGTATACACACATGATATAAATTAAAATTTAAAAATTCACAAACTTATGTAGAAATAATTGTATTTTTTAATATTTCTAGTAATTCAAGATCCGGCATATGTAACAAATACGCCATAAAATCTCTACAGAAAAGATGAGATACGTGAAAACGATACTAAAACGCACTTAAAAGAAATTGAAAATGTTTCATAGAGAGAAAATTTAATTGGAAAATTTGAATCCTTAATGACAATAGGTATTATTGCTTTTTTTCGATGCTGATGAAATGCATCATACTTACAGAACAGAACTATCTAGTATCGAATAGTAGAGCTAATAATATGGATTAGTTACGTAACGTTAAAGTTTAAATAGAAACACCCGCTTCAAATATTTTCTTTCGTTTATTGTATTTTATTGAATTTAACAAAAATAAAGTTAAAATTGACATATCCGTCAATATTTGTGGTTGTTTCTTTTTTATCAAAAATTTTATAAAAACGGCAATAAACACAAATTTAGTGTTCTGCAGGCTATAGTAAGTACCCTTAGCCTGATCTTAAAATAAAAGTTTATTACTAGCGTTTTAGAGTTTATGGCGAATTTGTTACTGCCACATGATCTTGGATTATGGTATGTGACTAATTATATTAAAAAATTAGCCTGGAAATGTAGCCGATATCACAGACATCGTGAATAATAGTTAAAATTCATATATTTATTTTAACATACCCCTGTTTAAACAATAAATTTGTATAGATTAATATAAAATTATTAATATTTGCGTTTTAAATCTTTAAATATCCGAATAATTAAATTTAATTTTAAACAACAATTAAAGCTTAGAAATGTAATGTAACTGTATCTGAATCTCACAATTTCGAGTACCGTTTCTTTAAAAATATTAGAAGGAAAGATCATACCGTGATTTCGAATTGAACAAAATAGTACCGGTGCCCCAGAAATTATGATATCAAGCCTAGTCCAACATTTTTTTTCTATACGAATACTTTTGTAAGACGTTCTCATTTATAGCAAATTTTTAATTGCGAACCAAACATAAAATTATTAAATATATATTTCGGAAAAAAAAAGGACAGTAGCTGAAATCAATGATATCATTCGCATTCCTCAGGACAAAATTTAACTATGGTTTCAATTTTAAGAACTAATTTTGGAACTATTTTTGTAAAATAAAAATAAAAAGCATTGAAGCACCATAATAAAAACTTAGTTATCTATTTGTTATAATACAAAAAAGGGGGTGGAATAGAATTTTTTCCACATATTTCATTATAACTGATAAACAAGTTCGATTTCAATACAAAATAACGATATCGGCGATTAATTATATAAATTTATTTTTGTTTTTTTGTAGTGAAATCGAATACTTCTGAAACATGCATACAATCTAAAAAATATATATTTTTTAAATTTATTAAAATATTTACAATATTTATTTACAAGAATTCTCATTCGTTTTGAAAACTTTTTCTTAAACAAATCTCAGAATTTAACACGTTCAATGCTCGACTTGTTTTTTATAATTATTCAGGGTAATAACCAGAAAATTCGAGGGTGGAAGTTTACTATACGCCAGTCGATAATCGAAATTCCATATAAATAAAAATTATTTATCCTTATTAAATTCTTGGTTGCTAAACTTTAATATTTTGTCAAATGTGATTCCCTCAATCTTTTGTGTCGCTTTCTTTATCCATTTGGAAGTAATAATTTTTATATAATTTTCTATTTATCTGTTTTTCTATCTATTACAAATTTTTGTCACTAAATTTCATTAAAAGCACCCATCTCTACCAGACCATAAAATTTTCAAAGAAAAATAGTTTCGCTGTTAAGGTAGTCCCTTCGATTACTGACCGGCAGACGGATAACTTTATTTCGAATTTGAAGGATATATCCCAGACTTATTAAAAATACGAAACCATCGAGGAATGCGCATTAGAACGTGTAAAGTATTTTCAAGACGAATGCAATCCTAAATGTAATATTGAATACTGTTTCAAAAATAATTTATTTTTACAATTAATCCACAAAGATATATAAGCTAATTAAAAATTACATGGCAAAATTTCTGAAAATAACATTCAGCATTAAACTATCAAGGCAGCGATTTTTTTTGGAAGGTTTAGTATTCGAAATTTTTTAATCACAAAATAAAAATTTTCATATATATTCGAACATTAAATAAAATTTTAAGTACATACATTTACAAAAAAAAAAAATAATCATCATCATCATCATCATCATCACAATAAAATAGTGATCAAATTAAAAATGCTTATTAGGTCTCTGTTTAAGGATGTTTAGGAAGCTATATTTCAAATATAAGAAATGCAGGTTCATTAATTTAAACTGCGTGACATTACATCGATGGTGAATATATTCTCAGCAATGTGAACCTTGGAGAAATTTTTTAGATATCCGTTTCATTTTAATTGGGATTTATTGATTTTTTTAAGTTATAATTTTTAATAACGTGATTAACGTTTAGTTGTTACGTCTTTGTTTAGGAATGGCGAGCCAATGGCACGCAACACAAAACTTTGGGCACGTCACCGATCATAAAGTTCACTGTGAAGTATCATATTACGAACGGACGCGAGTCATCTTATAAACGCGCGATCGTTTTTTATTGTAATTACATCGTGAACTACTTATGTATAAAGTTACACATCTTAAACATCCTTAAAAATGAAGAATTAATAAGATTATGAAATAATCTCAAATAGGACACAACCTGAAATAGGACAAGTAATTCTTTTAGAAATTATAGTCTACAAAATGAATTTTCGAATACCATAATTATGGTAATGGGAAAAGTAGTTAGATGTCTGGAAAGTTATTATTTATCCATTACAAGTATTCGAATCATGTAATATATAGACTGCGTATCTCCCGCTCTACTTAGGAGCTTAGAACTAGAAAAACAAAACACTTGGAAATTGGAGGTAAACATTTTGCGTTGCTAATTTTATTAGACACAAATTTCTATCCAATATTCCTTTTGGTTACTCGAAATCTATATATTTTATGCCATCATCATTTTATATGAATTCTCTGATTCGTAGTCAAAATGCAAAAATATAATTTCACAAAATTTTTGGTATAAACTTAATACAATAACAACCTTAAAATTTAAATTCTTTAAAAAACAACCTTATAAATATCATTAAAAACAATTTCCTCTGCCAAAAAGTACAAAAATATAATTAAAAAATATTTTTAAATATTGATTAACCTCAAGAACACTTAAGAAAGGATAGATCAATCGGGTTAAAATCACATTACATGAAGCATTCCCACATGAGAAGAGGTGAATGTAAAACTTTGTAAAGCAGAACACAAATTAAATGTTCTGCGACGTGTTCTATTTTCTCCCTAGAGTTTTATAGATAATTAACAGCAGGATATACATCTTAAGTTGAAATGGCGGAGCTAGAATATTTTATCATACTATTTATTATATAAAACGAGTAATTTATCTCTATATTTAATAATCTCTCTGTTTTTTCCTTCCATTATTTCAGAATAGAAACAAAAATAAATGAAAGTGATTCCGATTTTAAATTTGCGCTTAAATTTTGAGCCACATTGTATCATTATGATTTTTAGGAGATGTGGTGTATAAGATTTAAATATTAATTAATGGTATAAATAAATGTAGCAAAAAGCAGCGACTATATCCATGCATTTAAACAAGTTTTTCAGTCCTATATCAAGTGTTCTTAATAAATCTCTTACAATTTAAAAAACAACTATGAGTATTTTTTTATTTTTGACACTGAGCCATTATCGTTTTGTTCTGTTCATAATCAGTTGGATATCTTCTAATAGTCTAATCGATTTTAATAATCCCCTATAATTCTATCATTTATATTAATTGTTTAATATTCATTATGATATGTCTCTGCCAACTGAGAATGACTAACATCTTTTTTAAAGAGAGACGCTACCATCGATTTTAAGACTCAAATAAGTCCGTAACTAATAATTATAATACAACCTAAATTTTTCTAAGTACAAAAATTTACTCTATAAATCAAACCTTACTTATCTTCTATCAATTAAAATTATTTTTTAATTATATTGCTATACAAAATATAAACAATTTCAAATTATTACATGCCGTATTGTATTTTTTCTTGAATAAATATCAAAATTAAAATTTTCATTTTGTGTCTTTTAAATTTTAAATATTTAGTAGCACCTTTTAAATTAAAATAAAAAAAGCTTAGCATATAGCTTTAAAGAAAATAGATTAATCAAATATAAGCTTAAAATCATTATTTAGAAAACATATACAAAAATAATCATAAATGCAAAAATAATACCTTAAATAACACCTTTACGAAATTAGTTTTTTGTCCCACGAATATTTATGGCATCATCACCATTCACGCATCTTAAAAAATTTGGAACGAAATTAGTTACAATTGGGAGCATTGGTTGGAAGATGATTAATCACTGGCCATCGAGTCAATGAACATGAAAACGTAAACGGTTGATATTTAAAAAAAAAAATCGACGAACGAACTTATATTAACCTTTTCCCCACTTAACTACCTCGTTATTTCTTTCACTTTCCGGTATTTCATGTAAGTCATACTTTTTACGCTTTTCAAAATCAAATTTAGGAATTAATAGGATAAGTTAAAAGTAAAATCCGATAGTTGAGAATAATATTTTCACGTTTATATTATTAACTTAAGGACAGGATTTGAAAACTTACAAAAATTAGTTTATCACCGGTTTTTTTTTAAATCACAAAACAACAAAAGATTCAATTCGAAATGGCCAGTAATTCTAAAAGAGGATTAAACAAAACTTGCCAAAAGAGAAGACGCTTTTTGAGAGAATGAAGTCATTAAAGCTAGCACTTTGTTAGTAAAAATTTAAACTTAGCAAAATTTTATTTCGAGTACCTAGGCATTTGTTTCAATAACCACGTTTTAACTCGAAGTCAATAAAAATTCATTCTTATAAGTTTTCTATAGATTATTTTTTCAGGTTATAAGGGTTGAATTTGTGGAAAGATGTATTTCACAATAAGATTATAGACGCATATTTAAACAGACTTTTCGAGAGCTTTAACCGAGTACCATAACATAATTCGTGTGGCAGAAAAAAAAGTTGAATAGATTGCAATTAAGATTATTCGCCCAAGGAACATCATAAAAGCAATAAAAGTAACTTAACGGCAGGCAATACCACATTGTCTTAGAATTACTTCCGAATTTCTCTACCTGCGAAGACTATCACTGAAAGTAGAAACCGTGCAAGGAATGTATTTATGCGAACATTAACAATCATTCATTGTGGTTAATTTAAAAGTTTATACTTTTAAGGTGGCATGCAATTTAAATTTACATAATTAAAGTGAGGTGAAAAAAATTGCGTCAAAATGAAAAAAATATGACACCTTGTACATAATTTAACATTTAAAATTTTCTTGTTTCAATCTAAGCAGTTATAAATATTTTACACGGTTTATATAATTAAACATTTAGTTTTCTGTATTCATTAAAAAATTGTACTGAGTTTAAAATATTGATTGAGCATTTCAAAATAATTATTATTATTCAGAAATATGATACTTAAGTCAAATAATGACCCAAGATAGATATGTTACAATTCTGTTTTTCTTACAAATTAATAAATACAAGAATATAATTCTTTAGTTTGTTTTAATTGGAATAGAAAAATGGACTTTAATATATAAAAGTGTTCGTGTAAAAGTCCTTATATTTTTTATTAATATAATGTCACATTAATTATATTGCACGAAAGCTTTGTTCTAATGTAAAAAATGCAGCTGTTTTTGGTAATTAAATTCTAATAAAAAAAATCTTTTTTTTATTTTTTAAAATTACATTTCACAATGTAATTGCACAAATTGTTCATCGAGGATCGAAATGTACATACTAATAATTTCAATAATTATTGATATAATAGTAAAATAATCAATTAATAAAAACTTATTAAAAAAAATGATAATTAAATAATGATGTTGAAAACAACAATTTTTATTTAAGGTAATTTGGTAGCCAAATCACTTAAGCTTGACCCCTTCGGCAAACTTGAACTTATTAAATTTCATCAATAAAATATTATATTGTTTTATTTTAATTTATTATATATTTTTTTTGTATCATCAGTAGTTAAAAAACAATTAAAAAATGATTGCTGATTTGAATAAGTTATTAGGGAATCAAATTGCCTTAAATAAAATAAAAAGTTCTTTTAAAAGAAATTTCATAGTTCAGTAAACCAACGAGAATCGAATATCAGCAAAATAGCATTCTTAAATATCGAAGCCAATTTACTTATAAAAATCGTTAAATTAGGAGAAAGTAAGTGTGTTGGAAAATTTTTTGGTTACTACTTTTACTATTAGATAGCGTAACGAAATTCAGTCATATTATTTTAGATATCTTAGTCAACTCTAATATTTTTTTAAGATTTTTTAATCGATAGTGTCAGATAAAGTATGACAATATCAATTCGAGAAATATTTGTAATGAATAATTTAGTCTCTCTGGCTCTTTTTCGCTGTCACGTATCTGATCTAGATGGAAAAGAGGGAGACTTCTTCAGATAAGGACTTTTTTCTCTTCAAAATGGTGGTCCTTGTAGCCTCGTAAGTAGAATATCGAGTATTGGAGGTGGTGGAATAGAAATTTTGAATTACAGAGTCTACCAAGGGTATCTCTGATCTTTTTTATGTGTTTTCTGAACAATGTGATCTTCGATCGTTTACTGAACTAGAAGCAACTCAAAAACTTGTTGTTCAAAAATTGTTCAAATTAAAAAATATTTATGAAATAGTTATGAAATCTATGTTAAATGTCTAAAGAGGCTTTTACTTCACGTTTTTTAATTTTCTTAGTAAACTTTGGTGGTTCAGTTCGCGTATGCCAAACATACACTTTTGTACAATTATCAGCTAATGGTTCTAATTCTGACATCGTTGTAAAATATTCTAATATTACTGTTTCTTGATATCCTGGTTTAGCCTCATAAGAAAATTGTGCTTCTGGTTTTTCTAAAATTAATTTTAAATGAATGGCAAAGCCTGCCATATCTATTGGAAATGGACGTTGTGGTTCCCATATACTATTGAAACCTGTTACTTTACCCGTATTTTTGTCTACAATTGGTTTTTCTACATCTAAACCACCAACTAAGCCCACTGGCCAAACACCAACTTTAGTGATTTTATTCATCTTAAAAAGAAGGAATTGGTTAACAATTTACATAAAATTAGATTAATATTATGAACAATCTTAAAAATGCGACTTACTTCTTTGAATAGTTTAACACTGTAAGTGTTATCATCATCCATGAAAAATACGACACCATTATCTTTTGTAGAATCCAAATTTTCTCGTAGCCATTTTAGACCCTCATTTCGTTGACTTACTCCTCGAGGTCGTTGATGCCATTTTAAACCCTGTAATAAGTTATTCATTAAAGAACATAAAATTAAAATGAAATATGCAAAATTTTCCAAATAATCATAGCATCGGTGTTATCTTTATTGAGTAAGGTCTTGAGAATGTATAATAGTGTAATTGGTTATTTATTAAACTTGGAAACAATGACACAAAATTTCAAAACTTTTGTTACAGTATGGCGAACAGTGTTGAATGTGGATGCCTGATCGAACGCTTAAAAGAATTTGTTATAAGCGTTATTTTATTTACCACAAGTTTACTTTTCAAAACTAATCATTTTCCTTCTGCCATTCAAGAAAAATATCATGGCATACTTTTCCAACGGTGCAAAAGTGGCATATTTGCTGCGATATCTTATTTTCCTGCGTCGCTCTCAGCGGTTATCATTGACCCAACGAACAACAAATGAACTTGTTCTACAAAAAGCGGGTGTAGGCCATGAACTAATAAAGTCTTTAAGATTTCGTCAGCTCAATTTCATGGGTCATATTATTAGAAAAAAGTGCTTAGTATCTGATATCCTTACAGAAAAATTTTTGGATCTTTGGCGAGAGGAAGAAAACGTCATAGTTATCTTAAAAGCTTAAAATAAACATGTCAATTATTGACATTCTTAATCTCGCCAACGACAGGGACGGGTGGAATGCCATGATCACCAACCAACGCTTGTTAATCAAACATGATACTTCATTGATTGATTGATCTTATTTTCCGTAAAAATAGAACAATCAATTATTTTCAAGATTAGGGTCAATTGATAATCATTTTATCAATGAAAAATAAAATTCTTACGTCAATAATTTCATAGAATATCTATCTTCCAAATATATCCTAGACTTAACCAGCTAAATGTGTTTTAAATTTCAAAAAATCATTTAAAATATACATACATACATGCATTTTCTCTATTCTTTTAACAAAAGTTTAAGGTTCCATTTTCATTGTAAAATTGAATGGTTTCTTTCTATATTTCTAGGAAACTGCTACAATAATACATAATAAATGAATTAATGTACATAATGAACCATTCGTCTTATTTACTAAGCATTTATCGATTTATCGTTATTTACGCGGGAGCAGCCCTGCCAATTTAAATTATAGCAGTAGCCAGTTAAACGGGTACGAGTGCATCCTACAGGCTTCAGATGTTTTAAAAACCATTAATACAAAATTAAGGTTTAGGGCCAAGCGTAGTTTTGGTGATCGTGTCATTTCAGTAAGGCTGGAAATTTGATTAGTCGTTGCCAAAGTCATGTCTAACAAAGTTTACGCCTACAAAAATTTTCATAGTCGAGAACGTCTTCTTATAACCGAGATAACCCGAATTTTTATTAATTTTTCATTGAGAATATTCATTGAGAACGACATTCAAATAAGAATCTCAAACTTTTAAGAATCGGAAAAAAATGATTTTTGTATTTTTTATTCGATTATCTTATCATTTGAATTTCGTCCTCAATGAATATTCATCAATTTAAAGCTTTCTTCGGAATTAACTCTTCTGGTTCCCTAAATGAGAAATTTCCGGCTATACAAATTTTCGTAAAGAAAAAAGTTGTTAGGCACTACCTTGACTGCCAAATTTCCAGCCGTTTTGAAATGACTGGAAAATACTATGCCTGGCCCTAACTAATTTGTTTTGCATCTCATAAATGTGATAATAATATCATAACAATAATATGAATAATTCCTAACCTTGGTAATTTTATAAATCATCGGTGTAATCGAGACTAAATGTGTATATGGCAGTAAACAGGGTGTTTCCTTCAGAAAGCGTATCATAAATTCTGTTCTATCAGTTGAATCTTCAACAATAATCCAATGTACATTTGGAACCATACATAATGTTTGAGCTAATCTAAAAGAAAAAACAATATACAAATTTACAAAATAATTCATTACTTCAAGGTCATTGTAACTAGGCTGCTTTTTTAGAAAACTTCACAGAAAGCCTCTATTTTGAAAAGAGGTTCATTTAACGAAGGGTTGATATTTTTATGCATCGACAAAAACCATGAATCGAAGTTCTATATTTTACGAAAATTTTGGAGCATTAACTAGAACTTACCTTGTTAGTTCTGCTTCTTGAACCGGTCGTGCATAAGTCGGTGTTATAGCATAAATGGTTGGTAAATTAGCAATTTCCTTGCTTTCATTGTGATCTAATTGTTGTTTTTTATTACAAAATGCTACTAACTTAGAAAATTCGTATTGTAGTTCTTTATTATTTGTCATTGCACTTTTTAAACCTGAAAAAAGTTATTAACTTTTAATGTAAATCTATTTATAAGTATTTTCACAATATTTAGTATACCAAGCGTATCGGTCATAAAAATCTTATCATTTAATTTATAGGTAATTAAATTTTTGAGATAAATAAAATGATGAAAGGTTATCTGAAACAATAGGCCACATAAAGCGAATATTTGCAAGGTGGTAAGCGAATCATTTGTATAAGGAGAGTACACACCATTCCTAAAAGCAATAATTTTTCCCACTATCTAGAAAAAAATCAGTTTCCATTTCGATTACAGAAAATGATTCAAATAGATTATATATATAATACGTATTTATAATCAATACGATTATTTTTCAATGTCACTTTGTTTGTCCTTCTTTTAAGGCCAAACGGACTAACGACTCGTGATTTTTGTGGTTTATACCCTGAAAAAATTTATCATTTCGTCTATTCGATCATATGCTTATTTGCTCCAGGCGCACTAGCCAACTAAAAACAACCTAATCTGCACATTTATACACATTTGCGCTATATGTTAATCATAATCAAATTTTAATTTACAACCGTTGGTTGCTTAGACCCTTTTGTAATGTTCTTTGGATTGGTTATTATTATTGACATTATTAATGAATTAAATTTTTGCATTTTAGTATTTTAAAATGTTCAATTTAAATACAAACAAAAGAACCTTCAATAATTCGCTTTCTTACTCTTAAAAACCGATATTAAAATATAAGGACGCTTTTGCTTTAATATCAGTCATATTTTAGTAAAATTACGATTTCGTGGCATTGCTATATAATCGAAAATGAATTGAACAGTATACAATACGATTTCAAGCCTACAGATTCTCGATTAAGGAATGCAATTTAGAAATGGAGAAATAGACTCATTGACTAATTTATTGACATTACACTGTTTCCTCCATCCCTTCAGAAGGTTTGGTATTAGTAAAAATATAAAGATACCACATACATCCAAAATTTAATATTCTTTATTCTTTAAAATATAGATGGCTAATTATATCCTATTTGTGTGTCATCGTATCATTTACTCAAATTTATTTCCAAATAAACAGAACAAAGAAAGATTTGTCTTACGAGCGTGAATCAAAAAAATGTGGAGTTATTTTTAATATTTACGCATAGCAAACGCACTGGCACCTAAATTTTTAAAAGAGCTCAAGATAATTAAAACTTGAAGATTCTAATCGATTATCATTTAAGTTATCATTAAATTTAAGTTAATTTAGTTAATAACTAAAATTCAATAAGTCCAATCTCATCATAAAAAAAACTTACTTATATGTCCATCCCAAATACTGTACATTAATATTAAAATAAAGAAACATATTACAATTGTTACAAAACGTTTTACTTTCATATCCGTATTATTTGGTATCAACAACATTTAAAATCAATTTTTATTTGACACGTAAATATGAAAATTATTCGAATGTCAATGATAAACGTCAAGTTTGTAAACTATTAAAATATTGTGGTGATTTTTGAAACTAAAAGATAGTGTTGCTTATCCACTGAACTTTATTCTAATTGTTTAAAAAATTATTATTTACCAAAGAGTTTTAATTACATTGTTCAGCCAGAGATCGCTAACTTTATATCCAAAAATTTGGACCGTCTCGTAGAAACCATCTACTACAGCTAATCATTTATGGTTTAAAAGATAAATCGTAATTAGTTCACGACATAATCTATAGCATTTTCAAATAGATATTTTTAGCTACCACAACTTTTGAATGGTTTAGATAAATTTCGGAATCAGTCGGTGGCCTCAATCTGTTCCACATCACAAGGAAGCATGTATAGAAATTATCATTATTAGTAGAATCATGTAGAATATACCATTATATTACATAATCTACTGGAGGATGGATATTTCTTCCTTTTATCAAGAAATGTAGAATATTTTCTAGATAAAAAGTTAAAATATACACATAATAAGCATCGCTAGAATGAAACATATTGAGGATGAACTATTGTTTTAAAAAAATGTATGATTATTGGATTGCCACTTGCCCCTCTTCCCTCTGAACCCCTTTAATTTCTCCATATTTCAATTGTTTACAGCGGAAGAAAATAAGCCGAGGTCGACAGAAATTATTCAAAACAAACAAATTATTCAATTGTAATGTGTCTAATAAGATGATGAATTTAATATCTGATTTCCCTTATAAACAGACAGCTATTGTTTGAAATATATGTTTACGAAAACCTAGCTTACAGTTTTCGAAACAAATCGATTTTAATATACGCATAAAAGTCATTTAGAATTGTTACATGTTAAAAACTTGTAAACTGTGATAAATAGGTAATTATTAACCTAATCTTATTCAGATCTTAATGTATGCTGAAGAAAAACCTATTTAGGTATATTGCTATAGAAACATGAATACAAACAAAAGTAAAGAAAAATGGCACTGGAACAAGAAAAATTACAACACTTAGCAAAAATATTACAAGTAATAGCTAATTAACAAAAGCTTCAGTTATATATTAATATTAGTTAATTAGATAAATTGTTTCTAGGAAACAGATCGAGAAATTGAAATATGCGAAAAGTTGATTAGAAACTATTATTCAAGTTTAGAAACAAAAGACCAACATAACTTTGAAACAAATGATAAAAAATTTATTGTAAGTAAAAACAAAATTTTATTTATTGTAAATTTTTATTTCAATGAGTTTTTTACAATTTTCTACAAGTAAATAAAAAATAAAAATAAAATTAGGTATATTAATATTTGTTTACTGGTGGGAGTCTTTGGTAATAGTTTAAATGTTCGTGTATAGATGTCATTGTGCTATAATAGTGGTACACTTAAATATTTTGAATAAAGTATTCAATAATACTGAATAAAATATTATAATAAATGTCTTATAAATGTAAAATTTTTTCGTACAATTTGCCAAATACTTTTTATTTCAATAGCGAGATAAATAAAATAAAATGAGTCTCGAGCATTGTACCTGATTCTTATTAAATAAAAGTCTATGAAACCACTACCCTTTTGTTTATTCGCAACACAAGGCTTTGCGTGCGTTTAGATAGAATTAATTGTGTGAACTAAATGAATACATATTTTGTTTATTTTAATTATTTTTCATTCAATAAAACCCTGTTTGTAAAGATGATGATACTTTCAGTTTTAGCTAGTTTTTATGTATCTCGTTTTATTTCTTATAGTTCTAGAAACCACTACTAATTAAAAAAATTATTGGCATAACCTGCTGAAAAAATGTTTACTGTTATGAGACATTTTCTTTGAACTATTTCACTACAATATTAATGATAATGATAGTGTAATAAAGGTTGTCTATATTTGATAATTGGGGCCGCGTGTATAACGGGTTGTGGGTATACAACTTTTGTTACAAGCGGTGCTGGTGCGTAATAACTTTTATATATAGGATAACTAGGATACGCGACTTTTGTAATTGAAGCGTAGCTAACTGGAGCTGGAACCACAGCTGGTACAATTGCTGGGGCTGGAGCGGCATAATGTACTGCTGCAGATAAAGGAACAGCTGGAGCCAAATTATATATTCCACGTTTTACAATGTTACCAGCATTCGAATTTGTTGCTACCAGAGCAAAGACAGCAAAAATAATCTGGAAAAAAAAAATTGAAATATGCAAAACTTGCTTCTTTATGTAATTTTTTTAAAAAGCTTTTTTTGTGGTAGCGGAAGGAATTACGAAGTTGTAAAATTGTAAATATCAAAATACAATAGAGTCTCGATAATCGGAACACTCGAAACATTCAACACTTTTCGTCGACTTGCACTTTCCACAACGCTCTCTACCAACCACTCAAAAATGAAATTGTTTGCTATACAGAATGTTTTATTTAAGTTGACACATGCTTGAAACACAAAAAATAAGTTGTATCGATAAAAATGCTTCCATCCAAAAATGTTGAGTGTTCAAGCGCATATCTTACGTAGATATTAAACTTAACCTAGGTTTTCAGGTTCAATGAAAAGGTCAGTCTGCTCCATAACTATTAATAAATAGATAAATGAATAGATAGAAAATTGTTATTGATTAAAAAAGTAACAATTTTTATTCCAAACATTTTTCCGCAAACCGTACAGTTTAGGCAAAAATGAACTGAAAAGCTTTTCCCAAAATTATTGTTTCTTATCAAAATTGTTATTTCGTGTAATTATTACTGCGGAATCTAGATACTCTTCGAAAAAAATTTTCCAATAAAAGTGATATGTTCTCCTTTAAAGTTTTTGTTCAAATTGAATGAAGAAACAAACAAAAAGCTAGATTTTTGCTATCAATTGCTGTCTAAACTATTCAGTTTACAAAAAATTGAAAAAATAAAAAAAGGTTTTCGTTTTTATAAAGAACAACTTTCTAATTTAAAGTGTTCTTCTAATGTTTGTATAAGATATTTGCGTTTGGGACTAACTTTTTTCGTTTTAAGTATTTTTCTCGATTCCATACAATCCCAGTAATCAGAACAAATTCGGTAATCGGAACACACTTTTTTTTATGTAGCCCCGATAATCGAGACTCTACTGTATAATATTTTATATTATTCCCGACGCTTCCACCATCAAAGTATATTGTTTTATCCTTTAAAACTATAACCGTATTTACGAATACGGATGTCAAATGATTTTTTTTTCTAATAAGCCTAATAAGCCTAAACATCTAATAAGCCTAAAAAGTAGATTTACTGTGTAAAAGTCCTTAAAATCAGTTTCTCGATTTAATCTATCATTAACGAAAGTTATATTAAACTATATCTAATATTTAATTTTGAGAATTTTTCGACCAAGATTACGATAATTTGTTATTATAAAATTTGCAATAAGGATAGGGTATAACGAAAATACTTTTAAAATAATTATTTGAACATTATTTTGAGCATTTTGAAGTATAGTCTAATTTTCGAACACTTTTTATATCGACAAGAATGTAGCGAATATTGGGTTTCAGGCAATCTATTGTCTGTGATGTAACGGCGTAGACTGGCTACCGCTAATATTCCCATAGAATATAATACATGGATGAAAAATTGCACATATTAGCACAATTTTGAATCGTTGTCTCGACATAGATTTATCTATGATGAAATGAAAAAACAAACCGAAAAATACACACAAGCCGACACAAATAATCTGTCGGAACGGTTTTGTAGCAAATTGATTGCACATTACTCACACTCTACGCTTCATCATTCGAGCGCCCTTATGCTCGAAATCCTGTTTAAACACAAAAGGGTTAAAATTATTTTATCAATAAAGTCAATATCATGATGGCAAATAACATAAGTTTTATAGTTTTGTTTCAATTAAAAAAATTTGCATAAAAACACTTTTATTAATCGAAAAATTCTCAACGTCAGATTGAAAAACAATAGGGACTGATTTCAACAATTTGGTGGAGATCCCCATTGAAAAAACTGCGTTTTTCGAAGTTAATTTTAAAACTTTTTTCTTTCACATTTTTCACTAACTCCTGAATATTTGAACGTTTTTGAAAATAATAAATTTCCACAAATTAAGAAGCAACTAATTACATTCAATTCACTTACAATTAATTTCATTTTTGTTTTAATAAATTGTTAAATTATGCTTGTAGAAATAATAAACAATAGGTCGGTCACTTTATAATAGTTTACTCGAATGCAAAAAATATGTAAATAATTTAAATATTTCGAACATATTTATATGTTATTTGTACATTATGTGGGAGAAATATTGTAAGAAATTCTATTAAAATGCGTATACAATGTAAAAGAATCCCATATATGAATATGTGATTTTGGTCTGTAGGTAAAAATCAAACAGGATATTTAATCGATTAAGAGCCAGGCCAAAAAAAATTCGTTGAATTTACTAAAGCTGATCATTTAAGGATTGGTTAAAGTAGTTGTGTACACACACATCGTGCGGTCAGTCAAGCAAGCGATAGAACAGGGGTCAGATATATGCTATCGAAACGGTGCAGTTTTACGTAGTACTTAAATGAATTTACTAAAGCTGAAAATTGTTATACAGATTGTATATTATATGTAAATAACAGTTATGAATGTCAGTCAGTTAGTTTTTAGAACAGGGCTGGTCAGTCAGCCCTTATTTATGAACAATAAATACATCAGATTCATTTATGATTTTTATAACTGTTGTTTATAAGCAATATATAAACTGTGTAACTATAAACTGTGTAACTAAAACTGTATCTTATTTATTTATTGTACATACATAAGGGCTGACTGACCAGCCCTGTTCTAACACTTAACTGACTGACAGTCATTACTGTTATTTATAAGCAATATGCAATCGGTATAAAAAGTTCAGTTTTAGTAAATTCATTTAAGTACCACGTAAATCATAACCGTTTCGATAACATATATCTGACCCCTGTTCTATCGTTCGCTTGACTGACCGCAGTATGTGTGTGTACACAATTACTATAACCAATCCTCAAATGATCAGCTTTAGCAAATTCAACAAATTGTTTTTGGCTTGGCTCTTCCATTATAAGTTTGTAATACGTTCAATAATTGCAATATGGGCAATCTCCCTTATGTTTTTTCATATGAATTATTTCGTAACACGGCGCCTAGTTCGGGAAACTATTTACATCATTCTAGGTCCGCCGCTTTTTCGAAGATATTTGTCTCTTTTAAAAAACGTTGCAGTAACATAGATTAATAATATACACCTCAGGAGACTTTAGTCACTGCAAGACTATATCAAGTGTTCATTTTTTTCGGCTACTAACATCATTCGTGATTACAATAATATCGAAAATTCGAGATAGTTATAGGTACTCTTAAGAGAAGTTTGACTCAATTATTTAACTGTGTATATGGTGTTGTTTGATGAAAATCTGATCAACCTGTTGAAAAGTCTTATTTCATAGTGTTTCAGGACTTGATGAAACAGTTTACAAGGAAAATGATAGTGGAAGCACCAGAAATAAATAAGAATATATTTTTTACCCTTAAAATTTTACAACGTATTATTTCCTTACCCTTCTTTATGATTCAGGAGCCTCTACGGAAAAAAACACTAGATTTATGACAATTTGGAAAATTTTTTACATAATTATGTGAGTAAAAGATATAAAGATATTTATTTTTTCTAATGTATTTAAAGTCTGATTTTGACCTTAAAAACCTTTGAATAATCTTTAAATCGTGAATATGCATTCTTATTAATGCCTTTTATAAGCAGATCAACATTTTAATATCCCTATGTTTTATTATGTAGCATTATGAATTTTCTTAAGATTAATTTGGAAACTAATATTCATTAGTTAAAAACATGACAAATATTTTTCTAAATAGAAAATTACAGCAAGTGACACTTGTTTTCCATAAAACACTTCCATTAAAGTGATGTAATTGCATGCTTTGTGTGTTATTTCTTGTATAAATGATTTTTCCTAAATTTTTAGGCATCAATATTTCAAAAACAATGAAATATATCGAAAAATATTACTCTTAAATTTCGTCTAATTTTCCTAAGTTCTAACAAAGAGCACTTTATTTTCTCTTAGTCTGATTTGTTTCTTTTGCCAACAAATCCATCAGGATCAGGTACTGATTGTTAGGTAGAATGGTTTATGCTCTACACTTAACTCAATTGTGTGTTTTATTGTTGTAAAATACTATGATTACAACAACCTAACAGAAAATTACACCATTTTTTTATTTGAAAAACACGATAATTATTATTCATAACACATAAATATTAAATATGTCCACAAATCTATGAAATTTATTTTTTACAAGAATTCAATTCAATTTTTCATTGTTTTTACTTTGCGTAAATAATAATTTTTGATTGAAAAAATGAAAGTAATTAGGTATTTTGTATTAATTAATTATTTCTTAACAAGTAAAGAAGATTTTCAATAAAGTTATTATTATTCAATGAATCACATAAGAGAGCGATTATTTAAGTAGTCGAGCTAAAATGTAGCGAAATAAGAATATGGATATTTTAATAGCGAGAGCTAAGAATTTTCATAAACAGTAGCCAAACGTTTAAAGACGACTTTATTCGTTGTTACTGAGCCGTACTCAATTTTAAAGCTGATTATATGTAACTGATTGAGATAAAAATTTGTATACACGTTTAGTTTGGGTGACAATGCATTTGAATGGTAAGCCTGATCTGATTTTTCCATCGCTTCCACCATATTTGATATACATGCTTTTTTTGTATTAAATAAAAAATACATTTTAAAGGACAAACTTTTATTATTCTAATAAGTAGAAAATAATTATTTCCATGAGTCACTCATACATGACTATTTTTAAAAGCTTGAGGCGCTTCGAATCATATTGGTAATTTAAATTTAGATTTTAAAAATAGTTCACCCAAAAGATATAAGAAAACATTATCATTTTGGAGATCCTCGCTTGTATTCACTGACTGTATTCGATCCGTAAATACAGTCAACGAATACAAGTTTGAAATTAATAATGAAAGAATACAGATTTTTTTAAATGACCTTTAATTCATGAGAAAAGTTATGAAATATTTTTAAAGGTATCTACATTAATTTAAAAGTTTTAACAAGTTTTTTTGTAATTTTTGAATTTTTAAAGAAAATTGTAAACTAAATGTTAAAGGCAATGTATTTTTTTCTCACATAAACAATAATAATAATACGTATCTATTAATTGGTATAAGAAAGCTATCGTGAATATCCTCTGTCTGATTTTTCACGCACCTTATTTTGTATAATTTATTTCTAAGGATTTAAATAAGTGGCAATTAAAAAAAATTAATTTTAAAAGTAAAAAAATGCGATTGATAAATACAAATTGAAAAGAAAAACGCCCAGGAGCTTACATAGCGACTTTAATAATCGCTACTGGATTTTTTTATTTTCAGTTTTTATTTAACACAGTCGGATTTTTGGGTTTTAAAGTTTAAAGTTTATTTTGAAAGTTTATTTTTCTAATTTATCCCTTTTAGTTTTCAAACACTTAATTAGTCCATTTCCACCTGTTTGTCCGCATGCCCGTCTGTCCGTAAACACGATAACTCAAAAACGAAATTAGATATCAAGCTAAAATTTTTATAAGTACTACTTACGCCTTAAATAGTGAGTTTGATTCCGTAAATGAGCAATACAATTGAAGTAAAAAGTTCGAAGTACAGGCTTTTATTGAACTAAACAGAAAAAATTTTAATTGTTTCCCAAAGTGACCTATACAAAGTATAATATAATATTATTTTATATAAAAGATTGACACGTTCAGGCTTTAAAAACCAAATTAAATATGTTGAAAATAAAATAGGTAATTATTATATATTCTTATTTTTGAGTGACATAAGATATTGTTATTCGAGCACCATTATTTTTAATAGTCCATAAATTTATCGCTACTATATTTGATCATATGTGCTTTTCCATAAAGTTAATGTTAGCTCATTTATTTTATGTTGTCGTGAATTTTTAACGTAAGATTTTTCAACGCTATTCAATCATAAAGTATGTGTAATAATTGTAAAAAGAATTTGTTAATTATTCAAGTATTTAAAATGAATTATTTCATAATAATAAGTACTTAAATATAATTATTGTTTGACCCATTCCGTATATAAATATATTGTACCTAAATGGTAGTAAGTAAAAGATAATAATTAAGGGAGGAGTGAATCTCTGTTTTCTTGTAGAAGCAAAAGATTGGAATATTTTCATAAAACCGTATCTATACGAATACCTATCTTAAATGGACTCAACATGAAGATAATCGCAAAACACCCATTCTCTAAAAATCCTGTTTTTTATAAGTCTTTATTACAGTTTTTTTTAGATTTTCAAATAATCAATCAAACCCCTTTTCTTTAACAGATGGCAAAATGAAAAATTGTTTATGGAAATTGAACAAAATGTCCGAACAATTGATGTTTATAGCTTGAATTATTTGGCTGCTTGGATTTTTGAAAGTTTATATGCAAAGTAATTACATAATTTTAAAATAATTGTCCTTCTGCGGTTTTGTGTAATTTTTATACCCTGTATATATGAAACTTATATTAAGGTATATTAATTTGAGTTCCAAGTTTGTAACGCTTACAAATATTGATGAAGAATATGAGTATAGGTGTGCATCAAATCACCTAATAAGTCAATTTGCCTTTGTCTGTCCTTCCGCCCATGCGTCTACTCGAAAACAAAAAGAGATAGCGAGCTGAAAGGGCTCTTGTAGCGTGCTCAGGGCGTAAAAAGTGAGTTTGGGCTCCTAAATGAGTAGCATAGGTCAATTGGTTATTGGATCCTTAGAATCCATCTTGTAAACCGTTAGAGATAGAACAAAACTTTAAATGTAAAAAATGCTCTTTTTATGAAAATAAACAATTTTTCATAAATATCACTGTTTTCCCGTAAGGTAGCAAATTAGGTATCCGTTTTCTCCAAAATTATAAAAGATAGAGTTGAAAATTTGTGGGTAGCTTTACTTATCAATTTACTGGAAGATTTTCAAAAAGCATGAAAAAAGTTTACTAAAAATACTTTTAAAACTAGAATAAATGGAGGCTGGAAAGCCGCCAAAAATATGCTTGTTTTTAAAACTTCTTTAATTTATTAAAAATGATTCAAGCACTGATATTCAACATTGTCTATACAGGATATTTCAACAATTAACTCAGTAAATTGTTTAATTTCATTACTTATTGTTGTTGTTTACTTATAATTATGCATACGATATTTACATCATGGTCTATTCGATTATTTTTGATGTAATATGCTATAATATGATGTAACAGGCGTAAACTAAATATTGACAAATATCTTGTCTAGTAATCTTAATTAAAGAGAATTGAAAAAAATACACTCGAACCAGGACTCGAACCCGGACTTCTTGGATCCAATTCTCTTTAATTAATGTTTAATTTCACTTTCTTGTACTCGAAATGAGATGAGTGCACACAGTAGGTTGAATCGATGCTCAAAACCATTATGGAATCAAGTGTCTACAATTTCATTTATCCTCCTATTTTAACAATTATTTTATGTAATACCTAAAATCATTTTTGTTTATGATAGAATGGGTTTTACTTAAACTCAATTAATTGAATTTTGATGAAATTTAAAAAAAATTATATTCCGCAAATTGATTATGTAGTTTTGACCTATCGATAGAATTTGTGGTAAAGGATTAAAAGTTTTAGGTACTTTTTATATTTGACAAATTTTTGACCGGTAAACAATAGGGAATATTCATGAAATTTAAATTTGGTTCAAATATTTTTCTTTCGTAACTTTATTGACATTTCAACTAAACCATTATTCTAGTAACTAATATCTTTTTAATTACTTAAAATTAATTAATAAAAGTACAAATTCAGTGAGGGCATTTAAAAATTTCAAAAACGGAAATTCATATTTTTATACGGACGTGACATCATAGTACTAGCTTGTCAAATTTGTTGACATGCTGTATGGTATTAATTACTTACATTTTATATGGTATTACATTGAGTTATATTATTCCACGGCTTCTTTTTAGAAAACTTAATAATAATGAGTGTAAATTCTGTGTTGTAAATTCATTTTTTAAAGTGTAAATTATACATTGAACTATCACCAATTGACAGATCACGTACTTATGCGTTATCAACAGAGAGCCCCAAAAGACTGCGTTTAAATATCTCAAAATTATGATTTATTTTAAATATGTTTTTACACTTAATTACAGCATGAGTTTTAATAAATTTTATTAATCGAAATACACTCTTAAGTATAAGTGAGATTCAATTGAAAATTGTCATTCAAATTTTTAAACAATAATCGTCTATTTTATTATTTATATTTAGGCATACTGATTTTAGTACAGAGATACCTACATTGTTTTAACCTTCATGCATAACAATACCATTTTTTTTTAATGTGAGAGTTTATTAAATATAACAATATATTATGCTAATTTTTAACATTGTTGCTACATAAAATGAGAAAATATTTATAAAGCTAATGTATGACGATGCAAATACATAAAGTATGATCAATCAATCATTCAAACTTATCTTTAACGCAGTTAGTGAAGTCCATAAAAACATATGCTCTTATATTCATGCCCTATTTGTGAAAACATTGTACAATATCTCAGAACGGTGGTTCTTAGGAAAAAAAAGTATTGAGAAATTTTTAATATTTAATTATCTGATCTACAATTTTCTGAGCTAAAATTTTTTTTGAAATTCTTTGCTGAAACATAAATTGTACATAAAATCATTCAAACAGCCTATTTTCGGTTTTCTACCCGTCTGGCTGTCTGCCAACACGATACTAAAAAACGAGAAAAGATATCAAGCTGAAATTTTTATACCGTGCTCAGGACATAAAAAGTGGATCGAGTTCGTAAAGAAGCAAAATAGGGTGATTGGATCTTTGGTCCGTGGGACCCATCTTGCAAATCGTTAGAGATAGAATGATAGTTTAAGTGTAAAACATTTTTCTTATAAAAAAATATAAAACTTTCGTTTGAAATAATTCTTCGTAAACATCACTGTTTATCCGTGGGAGCGAAAATGAGGTGCAAATTATGTAGTATGTTTTATATGGTAATATCGGTTATGTGTGTGGCTATCTAAGAGTGGCTAACTTTCTTTACTTACATGACGTAAAAAACAAATGATTGCTTCATCAACACTCTCCATACATGGTATTTCAACAATTAATTCAGCCAATTGTTTGTTTTCTCTTGTTTGGTTTTAATTTGGTTTGATTTCTATTACCTATTGTTTGCTGTGATAATATTTGTATACCATGTATATGAAATATACCAAGGTATACTAAGTTTAGTCCCAAGTTGGCAACGCTTAAAAATATTGATGCTATGAACGAAATTTTGGTATAGGTGTTCATAAAATCATCTAAGTAGTACATTTCTGGTTGTCTGTCTGTCCGTCTCTCTGTCGTCTGTTGTCTGTCATCTGTCCATCTATCATCACGATTACTCAAAAAAAGAGATATCAAGCTGAAATTTTTATAGGGTCCTGAGGACGTAAAAAGTGAGGTGAGTTTGTAAATGAGCAACATAGGCCAATTGGGTCTTGGGCCCGTAGGACCCATCTTGTAAGCCGTTAGAGATAGAACAAAAGTTTAAATGTAAAAAATGTTCCCTATTAAAAAATAATCAACTTTTGTTTGAGACATTTTTTCGTAAACATCACTGTTTACGTGAGAGCGCATATTACGCGTAAATTGTAGTATTATATGGGTATATCATTTACATGTGTGTGACATGTATGTATGTGTAATGTGACAGAGTAATCAACACTGTCTATACATGGTATTTCAACAATTAACTCAGCCAGTTGTTTGTTTTCACTTGTTTATAATCATCTCATTTACGATTATCCTGAATAATATGAATTTTCGCTCCTCTGCTCTATTTCAGCGGCAACCACTTACTAAATAGTTGATTGGCGTCAAAGGGTTTACAGACATTGATTTGTAACATTTTCATAAGTAAATAATAACCAGGTAAGCCAACAATATCTGCAGTTATTATGATTGTTATTAGTCACTATATTATGATTATGAAATATAATAAATTCTAAACAACAATTTTATGCAACAATTACAAAACATTCATGTTGTTTAGCTTGTTGATTTACTCACCTAGATGTCAATATTATTAACTGTTGGAATTATGTTATGGGTAAAAATTATATAGGGTGGTAAAATGCTTTCATTATTTGCAGACTGATAATAATTTCTGGATATGTATCTGAAAATATTTTTCTAGTTGTTAAATGAGCTAGATTTCTGAGATTTTAGGTTCGGATTACCCTGATATACTGCTTAAATCGAGTATAAAAACAATTTTTTTTAATATTCTCAAGGACTAAATCTCTTTATGCTGGGTTTTGGTTGGTTGAATAGGATGTACTAGGTTTTGGCTGATCTTATAAGGATATTTTATTAAGAGCTCTGATATATCAAATAAAAAATACTTTTTAAATAACTGGATTGAGCTATTTTTAAAAGCTCAATTAAACATTTCAAGGATGATGAAGCGCTTCAAGCTTTTACAACAGTGATATGTTTACGAACAAATGTTTCAAACAAAAATTGTTTATTTTTTTTGCAAAGAACATTCCTTTTGATTTCTACGAAATTCCAAGACACAATTGACCAACGTTGCTCATTTACGAACTCGACCTCACTTTTTAAGTCCTAAGGACGTTCTTCAAATTTTCAGTTTGATATCTCTTTTCGCTTTTGAGTTGTCGTGTTCACAGACGAACAGACAGACAACTGATATAATGCTTTAATTAATGCAATTAATCAAATATGCTTTAAGCGATGGGTAAATCCGGTTATGCTATCCATTAAAATGTATCATCAATTATTCGTATTCTCCTCAGCAAACCTTTTCATTTGATACCCATATAATAGAAGTGCAGAAAAAAATATGTCCTCTTCGACATATGGAATTTGGAATGACGTCACTTAAATAACCATATATTGTCATCCAAACTAAATGTGTATGCAAAATTTCAGCTCAATCGGTTGAAAATAGCAGCTTTAAAATTTCAAGATTTGACCCAAAAAACATACATTATAACATACCTGCATACATACATTGCAAGTTAAATAAAAGCTTGTAAAATAGCTTCAGTATGCTACGAAATAAAACTCAAGTTAGAGCTTGAATTGTATAAGATTACTTATCACCTACTAACCTACTTAAAATGCACCGATAAGAGTTCATTTTGATCTATTAAAATTTTATAGATTCGCACTAATGTAATCAGATTTAATCACAATTTTAGAGCACTCAATATAATATTTTTGCATATAAAAAATAATTGTCTTAAATATTCGCGGTTATGGATTATAAATTATTGATTTCATAAGGGAGAAAAAAAATTTATCAATTTTTTACTTGAATTATTATTGTTTGTAACATTTGGTTAATTCTACAAGGTTAAAATTTATTCAGTTAATTTAATTAGCTGCGATTAAGTAATTATGAATTCAAAATTTTATTGTTATTGAATTTTAGCTTTCTTTAAAATTTTATTAATAGAATATACCTTTTCGTTTCTATGTCCTATCTCATGAATTTATCTAGGTAAAGGGGGTAAATTTATCAGGACCGTAACGAGGGTACGTCGACCCAGTGGAAAGTATTTAAGTTGCACCTTATATATATCGAGATCGACTTTAACGATTTTTATGAAAATTCGTATACTGATAGTATAAACATAAAAGTAACGACCAAAATTGGGGTGAGTAGCCATAATCGTGTCATTTTACCTCAGAAAGTCTGTACATTTAATTGATAAAACTTTTTTTAAATGATGAGTATAAAATTAAAGTAATGATTTCTATGTACACGTACGTTTCCATATTTTTAAGGAACTCATTACTGTCCTAAATGCTACTTTGATATCTGGAAAAATAACTGATTAATCACCAAAATCAAAATTTTGTTGACAATAAATAAAGTAAATAATACAGAGTAATAGATACTAACAAAATTGGATTAAAATTGTATTTTTTATTAATATATTCGCTGTTCAATAAAATGTATCAAAAAGAACCATTATGGCAATTTTGACATACCATGTATGTAATCCTACTAAATTTGGGACATTCTTTTCTAATCTGTGCTCAAAATTAACCTGACATCACAGTGGAAAAGAATGACTCAACATTAGTGGGTTTCAAAAACAATTCCAATAAGATCGGATCAAATTTGCCTATGAATATCAAAAAAATATAATTTTTTAACTTTGTAACCTGCTAGCTTTTAAAGTTTTAAAGCAAATGAAAACTAAAGTTTTGCATTAAATTTTCATCCTTGACGAGAATGCTGTTTAAGAAAAAATGTTTTGAACATAATTTGTTTATTTTTTCATAAGAAACATTTTTTGTTCTTCTTTAAAGTTTAAAATACAGGTCCCACGAACTCAATGGAGTCCGACCCAAAGCTCCTCGAATACGAAATCACTTTTAAGGCCTGATTTTGCTTTAACAATTTAAGTTAGTTTCATTTTCAATTGTTGACATTTTTCCAATGTTGGCGAACAGCGGGATTAAAGAAGGGTATATGATTTAATTAGCTAATTTTATGAACTCCCATGTCAAAACTTTGTTTTCAATATTTCTAAGCATTACGAACTTTAAGGTAAAAATGAAAATACTGCTAATTTATTTCGTTGATGCAGGGTGTGAAAATTATCAATAGAATGGTCATTCTTTCGCCATGATTATTTAATGTAATGAGTGTATTTTGCGATATTTATTCTTAGAATGTATCTACCAGAAGCTAATTTTCCAATTTTTTATAATTTTATACCTATCTACAAAAAAATTTTTAACAAAATAAAATTCTAATTTTTTTTTTCTTTGAAATTTTTCTGAGGAATGCAACATATCTCAGCAGTTCTAGATAAGTTAATAACTTAGGTATTGCGGTATTCGGCTTATTTATACTTATATCTATAAAGAATTCCGTAAATACTTATTTAATAAAAATTGACATTTTTTAATTAAAATTATGTCTAAATTAATTTATTTCTAATGCCTTTATTTTTTTAAGATTGTGTATGTTGATATAAATTCAGCCCTAGGGTAATTGATTATTAATACTTAGTAAATTAATAAATTACATATATTCTGTGAAATAAGCCCATTTAATGTTTTTATAGTCACAAATGTTTATATTAAATGTAGAAAGCTAACAGATGGCTAACAGAAAACTAAGAATTTATATTAATTGCGTAGAACATGTTTTATAACATTTCATGAAATTTTACGATTATTTATTACATTTTTATACCATGTACATGGTATAAAAACATTAAATGGGCTTATTTCACAGAATATACATGCGCATGTATATGAAATATACCAAGGTATACTACGTTTAGGCTCAAGTTTGTAACGCTTAAAAATATTGAAACTATGAAGAAAAGTTTGGTGTAGCTGTTCATAAAATCACCTAATTAGTCCATTTTCGGTTGTCTGTCTGTCTGTCGTCTCTCGTCTGTCCGTCTGTCATCACGATTACTAAAACACGAAAGAGTTATCAAACTGAAATTTTTATACCGTGCTTATGACGTAAAAAGTGAGATCGAGTTCGTAAATGAGCAACATAGGTCAATTGGGTCTTGGGTAGTACGGACCCATCTTGTAAACCGTTAAAAATAGAACAAAAGTTTAAATTTAAAAAATGTTCCTTATAAAAAAATAAACAACTTTTTTCATCATCACTGTTTAATCACGAGAGCGCAAATTATGCGGAAATTGTATAGTATGTTATATAGTGATTCCCCGGACAGAGGTAACTATACTTGTAAATTTCCTTATTTTACATTTAAAAAAAAAAGTCATTCTTTATGAGAAGTTTTGCTTATTCTAAAAAGTATGCAGGCATATTTAAAACTTCTTAATAATGTACAGGGTAGCCAAAAATTTGGAATCACTATTTTTATTTTTGGTAAACTACCCTTATTTTTTATAAGTTGGCGAAATGTTACTAAAAAAAGTTACTCGCAATTAACAATTATGACTCTTTACAAAATATCAAGAGAAATTATAGCACCATTTTTTATTTGAACAAAAGCTCTAATTATAAAAAGACGTAAGAAAGAAAGTAATAATAAATCAATTAACATATACTATCCGAGAGTGTGTTTTTTTGTGGACTAATTTAGAAAATTAAAAAGAAAATTTATTTTCTCGGATAAACATTCACTAAGAATGGAATTGTCAAAGTTGGAAAGATCTTCTTGATGTTTTGTATAGAGTCATAATTGTTAATTTCGAGTAACTTTTTTTAGTAACGAAAAACGAAGGGTAGTTTACCCAAAAAAAAAAAAACAGTGATACCAAATTTTTGGCTACCCTATACATTATTTAGAAGTTTTAATGGGATATAATCAGTTACAATTAAAATTACGGCAGCTATTTTATCAACTGCCAGTTTATTCAAACTACTAAAGTAGGTTTGTTTATGCATATTTTCATAAGAGTGCACCTGATTCAAAATGACTTTTCCCATAATCTTGATGAGAGAGAATAAGTAGATTAAGCAAGCAATTTAAATTTAATATTAAACATTTCTGTATAATATTAATATTTTTTAACTATTGGTTATTCAATTTTAATAAGATAATAAATAAATTAATAAGATCGATATATATTTTATTGTAATGTTATTGTAATAATATAATTTATTATTATTATTTAATAATTAAACAAAATGTTGTAACATTACAAAATTTAAAAAATAATATCATTCTTTACAATAATTTATGTAATTTATATCTACTATGTATAGATACATACCTACTTATTGATACCTACCAATGAATGAATTGTTAAATTGTTTTTTTTTAAATAATATATGCACGTGATGTCCTTAAATAGATTCATTTGATATTTATCTATTAGATTTATCTTTTAAGGCAATAAATAAATTTCTATTATGGATTACCAAATTATCTTTAATGATTTGATATTTTCTTATATTCAAATAATATTTATAAAACATTCTTAGTTAAAATTTTGAATGAGTTTCAATAGAGAATAATGGACAACCTTAATTTGCAATATTCGTCGTCAATTCATTTTAAGACGAGCTTGTTTATAAGAATGGTTCATTCCATAACCTTCCATTGCCTATTTTCGTTGTCTCTCATACGTCTTTGCGAACAGCTAGAGTTTTTTTCCAATGCAAAAAAAAACACTGTGCTATTTCAGGCAGTATTTAGTGGTTAAATTTTGACCCGACAAATTTTGACAATTTTCAACTACATACGGGTCAAATTCTTACACCTGGACCTCCAAAATAATGTTCTGCTATAACTTTTTATAAATTTAAATGCCTTAATGTGCGGAACTAAAAATTAAATAAAAATACAACAAACCACCGTGAAATATGATAAGAAGAGTTTATATCCTTATACCGCTATAAATCCCATCCCATCCCGCTAATCCAAATTTTACTAATAACTATTATTCACACCTAAATAATTATAAATAATACCTCCATGTTATTAAAAATACATAGTACATAGTAAGTTGTAATATTATGCAATATATGATTTATATGCGCTCCCACCATTTAATAAAATTTAATTTTTTTGTTGCTGAATCCTCAAAAACAGTTGTAGTGAACCGAATTGTAAATCTAAGCCATCATCAGATCCACTTAACCACACAAAAAATTTCATCAAAATCGGTTAGTCCGTTTAGGAGAAGTACCTACAGTCACTAACATCTACACACTCGAAATATATATAATAGATTATATCTATTGATTGATAAAATCATAAATAAAATTAATATGAAAGTATTTAATCTATAAATCACGAAACAATTAATTGAAATATGATTTTAAATAGATAAGGTGTTTATTTATATTGATAGATATATTTTTAATATCAATCATTGCAATTCGCATTAAGAATTTATTATAAAGGTATTATAAAATGTATTACATAATTATAACTTTTGCAAACAAGAAAATGATAGTGATTTGTTGTATCTGCTTTTTGTTTTTTATCGATTGTCCAATTTCTGTTTTAGCAGTTGAAAACAGTGGATTTAAACAAGTGAAAATCACAACTAACTAAGTTAATTGTTAAAATACCCTGCATATGCTTGAATGCTAATCTTTTAAAAATTTTTAAACTAGTAATTTTTGTGTACTAAATTTTGTTGAATATAAAAACATCAGAGTATTTCGATTATTATGATACAAGTCCATGGCATACACTATTACGACAAATAACTAGTCACGTAAATCTAAAGTAAAGAAAATTGAAAACAGTAGGTACACATACACCCAGAAAATCAAATTTTTTAAAATTTGACTGATGTTTTCTCCGGATCAAATGACTTTGCTTGAATTAAAAAAAATTTAACTTTCTTTATATGAACTAATAATCTAGGAACTCGAAATTTTGTTTGTCTCTAATTTCAATAATTAGGTTTCACCTATATTATTAAATAAGTCCCTAGATTGTTATCCTCGGATTTTATGAAAATGACCTCTTAGAGATTTGAATATTTCTCTCATTATATGTAATTGAACATGTAACACGAATTTCATGTAATATTATATATTATGAGGTAAAGGTAAGTTAAGAAATCGATTTTAGTCACGCCTTTATACACACTGAACGGTACGCTGTGTTTTAAGTTATATGGTGCCCATTAAAACTTCAATTTATTTTCCGATATATTTTAATTTATATCCACTAATGCCGGGTGGGGCATAAAAGCCAAGTGTTCCCGAAGGGAGATAAGTACGAGATTTCTTGCAATACATTTCTTAACTAAAAGCATTTCTTTTTCACTTTAAATCATAGAGTTTTCATCATATCGGGCGCCAGAAACCAGTGAATGATAAATCAGTGACTTGGGTACATATTGAGGTCTACTGAGGATTCTATATCAATCGAAATAACTCTGTTCCAGATACACAATCTAACGTCGTGTTAATAATATCTTTGGATCAATAATGTAAAAAAGCCTTCTATTATAGAATCTTCTATTCTACTATTTTTAACCCGATGTAAGACTTTATCTCAGGCGAATATGAACAAAACAATCATACTAGAATATGTGTTATTCGAGCGTTCGAGATTATGAACAATGCTTGGACATAAGAATTATATTGCAACAAATCGCATACCTCAACCTTTTCTAGTGGCCGAATACTTTTCGATAAAAAATATTTTATTTGTATTCCTCACTCTGTATTAGCAGTATGCGATCTTTCATACGAATTCAAAACAGGGTAATATCGAAAATATTATGGAATTAACTTGTAAAAAGTCTAGTATACAAGTTATTTTACAGGGAAATGCAAAATATCTCTTATTATATAAATTTAGAATATTTTTAATAATAATAAGATTAGCCGTTCAACTTTTTGACACTCAATTCTCTACTCTTACTTTTACTTATTTATACTTAGATTTACGAATATTTTTAGGGTAGACAAAAAAGTGAATAAAAATCAAGAGAAGGCGAAAAGCTATTCAAAATAAATATCACAAATTTTATTGGTAAACCTAATTGAACGACAGATTTACATGAAACACTCTGTATATATCAGAGTATTTACATGCAATAATAATCCAATTTTTTGTACTCAATTTAATGCACTTCAATATTATATAAAAAATTATATTTTTTACAATAAAATATTATTTACTTTCTCATAGAAAACTTTTATATTTATCCCGAAAACGAAAATATATTTTTAATCGATCCCATTAAATTCGTAGACAAATAAAAATAGAGTTTGGTAATTAGTAAGTTTTATTTTTTTTTATTAACAAGTCAAACATTATCAAATATTTATCGTTAGTTATGTACTAATATTTACGATAATATTTTACGATTGAGACATTTTTTATTAGCATAAATAAATTGGTAATATTCATCAAGAGAAAATGTATATTGAAATAATTTTTGTTAAAATTAATAATTCCATTTTTTTATTAATTATTAATAAAAAATAGTTATATTTTTGAATAATTAAAACGGTAGTGACGTAGTAACCTCCGTTGAGGCCATGAGCAAATCGGTTTCTATGGAAATTTGCGTTATAGTATAATAAAAGCTATAGCTGAGAAACAAATCATTTATCATTATTCAGTTATCTTATCATTTCTCTGTGCGATGGCGTTACAAAAACGAGGCGTTGACGTCACTACCGTTTGAATTTATAGTTTAGAAAAACCATTTTCAATTGTAAAATTACATGAAAAATAAATTTAAAAAAAAGAAGTTTCTTAAAATTTGTTTTAATAAATTTTAGTAATATTTTTCGAAAAAAATAAAATGAAATAAAAAAACATGCAACTTCTCTATTAATAATTTACTGAATTGGAAAGCTAGTGGTCTGGCACCAAAGACCATATCGACCACAAGCTTGTATAAGTATGAACTGCCTTCACTGCATTAAATGCAAAACAATAAAAATTGAATATTTGATTTAGTCTCATAATAAATATTATTTTACTCTCATTTATAGTAAACGAATTCGACCCACCCGATTTAATTTTACTATCATATCATGTAAAATATCTTTGCATACAAAATATTAATACATCATACATTTATAATAATATAGCGAAAAGAACGATTATTTTTTATTAAATACAAAAAACGTGCTGAGTTATAGATCCTTGACTCTGGTGCATTTTGACTAAAAAACTTAAGAATTGAAATAAAAATGTAATCAGAAATGTTGTTTATTTTATAACTTTGAGCGATTTTTCATTTGTAACCTTTTGTTTGAAAGAGATTTAAGTTAACGATGTCTGCAGCTTTACCGCTTGATTTTACGAAATTAAATTTAACATTGTTCGACAAAAATGTAGTTAAACAAAACATTTTTAGACAAAACTGTAGCTAAAAAAAACATTGTTAGACAAAACTGTAGTAAAACAAAACATTTTAACCAAAAGCGTTCAGTATATGGTCAGAAAATCGTTTTTAGGCTTATCAAATTAAAATCTTTCGAAGAATTAATTTCCAGCAAGCTTGAAATCGTTTAAATACAATCCCAGAACATAACTTTTGGGAGCCAAATAAATGAAAAAACATATAACATAAAACATAGGTATTGGACAAACGCATTGGATCAACTGAAGGTAAATGATTTCCAGTTTCCTAGAAATTAATTTGAAAAATTAATAATAATTATTATATTTTACCTGCTAATATACAACTCCCTATCTTTTATAGTTTTGAAGAAAATGAACACTAAAGTTTTATCCTAATTTGCGCTTACATGGGTAAAAAGTGATGTATAAGAAAAAATGTTTCAAGCACAAAAGTTATTTATTTTTATATGAGGAACAACTTTTATATTTAAAATTTGTTTCATCTCCATGGTTTACAATCATTTTTCATTGTAAACCATTTTTCATTTGATTGAATGAATAAAAAATGTACCATTTAAAAATTGGCGTATCTTGTTCAACTTTGAAGCTAGAAAGTCGAAAAATAAAGCAAAAATGTGTAATTTGTAAAAAACTGCAAACTATCTTCTTTCGCATTTATTTTGTTTCCAAAAGTTATGCCCTCCTGGGATTGGCCAAGCTCGGATTATACGCATTTAGGATCAATTGAAGGTACTAAAACGATTTCCAGTTTGCTGGAGAGTAATTTCTCAAAACGCTTTTTATAGATTCTATTTGATTAGGCTATTGTTGTCATGAAAAAAGTAACCAAGATCCATACCATGACTCTTTTTGTCTAGTATTTGGAGAATTGATAAAGGCATGGTTGATTTTTTCGATTGTTGTGTTTTAATTTTCGAGGATAGACAATTATTTTTTCGCTTATCATTGATAATAAAAGAAAGTCATTGAGAACAAAGTACGTAGAATTAAATGATAGGAGGTTTGTTTTAACTACCCAAAACGTTGAAAAACGCTTTGAAAAATCAAAAAATCATCGTCATTTTCAGTCCCTTCAACAGGATACTCTAATTGCCTGATGTCGAATTTGCCATATTACGCATAAAAATGTAAAATTAATATTAATATCATGAAAAAATTTGAAAATGAAATTAACATTGATTAAAAAATGAAGAAGTTATAGATAAGCATGCAAAGATTGTTGCCCGTTTCGTTTTAGCAAAACAAAGATTTATATGTAAATCATATGTATCTCTATGGTGATATCGGATAGTGACGTCACTAACCTATATCTTCCTCTTTATTAACTAGAAATTTTAAACGATTATATTTTACGTACTTCCAAAGGTTTTTTTTAAAAACCAACTTCACTTTTCTGCCCGTGCAATGAGAAATCTTCCCCTGAGTAATAAAAAAAATTATTCATCAAACCTATTAGCAGGATACTGCAACCACGGTTAAAATCATTTTTCCAACATCATCGACAAAAAATCCAAGAAATTTCATTTGCATTCTGACTCTAAAATTTTACATAAAGAAGTAAATCTAATGGTTCTGGTTGTTAATACCACAAATTGGTTAACAAAATGTTTCTTATAAAACCATGCAATGTGAGTAGAAATGTCGAAATCAAATTACCCGTTGTTACCGAAATTAGTGCAAACAAAGAAATAGACCGATAGATACTTTTATTTATATAAAGAATTCATTAATTAAATAAAATATATATATCATAATATTTCTTGTAAATCCAGTATAATTTTATAAAATGTAGTTGAACTCGAAGACTCTCTTAAAATAAAAATACTTCCGTTAGTAAGTGTATACAGTTGTTATATTATTGAATAATATTGAAAGTAAAAACTCCACCTGAGAATGAATAAAATTCAGGTGGAATAGTTTAGATATAATATGAAGAAACGACATCATATGGGATAGATATTTATAAGATAATATCCGTTTATGTATATGAATATGATCATTATATTTCATTCACAATTAATTGTTATTTGCATATTTTATTATAGTTATAATATAATAGGCGTTGGTTTACTAATTATGTTTTAATAATCTGATCATTTATGCATATATATTTTATATGCATTTTTAAATAAAGTCGTTATAAGGTAATTTTAATAAATATGGGATCACGGCGTATCTAGGCTGGGTTTTTTTTCTTAACTAGATAAATATGATCTTGACGTCGTTTGAATCAAATTATTGTTTTAAAAAGTTCTAATTTCGTTTGCTTTAAGATTATTCAGCGTCAGAATTTTTACATATTTTATGGCAAGACATATACTATCAAGTAAAAGACTATGTATATCAGACAAATGTCATCACACTCCCGTGGGCCTCAACCCTCCCGTGTGATAGCCCATTTTTTAAGCTATTGTTGGGAATGGTTTTTGACAAACAATGAAAAAATAGAACTTTGTGGTTTTTATTTATTATTATTAAAAATCTTCATTTGAACGGAAGTTCACTTGGAGACCCACTTCAAAGATACTCGTCTCGATAAAAGGACGCTAACTTAGGTACTCCACGATTTTGGCTGATTGGCTTATCTGAGAGAAAAAAACAAAAAGGAATTTTAATCTAGACGTCCAAATACATCGAGTGAACTAGAATCAGGTGGAAATATTGAAAATTATCCTTTTGGCAGAATGCTGAAAACAAAATTCTAATGTAATGATTTATTTTATGTTTTACCAACATATTCTACACATGTTAAGGAATCACGCAAAACAAAAAATCAATTTTGAAAAACCCATAAAATAAAAAATAATTAACCCATATAAGATTTATGAAGCACTTTCAGTTCTGTATTGAATCCTTACATCTAAAAGTGAATGTGAATGAAAATTATCGGAGTTAGTTAGAAATATTTTTCAAACAATTGATGCGAGTCAGATCAGAGCCCCGACCTATAATGGAAATAATCTTAAAGCAAACGAAATAAGAACTTATTAAAACAATAATTTGATAACACCGTAATAATTTAACGAATGGACTATCTATATGAAGTACGTATTAAGAATGGTGGAAGAGACGGGAAGAAGTAATGTTTGGTTTGAGTTAGAGAGTTGCTGTTTAATCTTCAATTTAAAAATTATAGAAACTAAGATGAAAGCCAAATTAATTAATTTCCAAATTATATAACTTTATTCAGTGATGAATTATATAATTATATAGTACAATTAAGTTTATACAACTTTATTTTTTATAAAAATTTCCATTTCATCATATACTTACAGTGAAATTATAAAACATTAAAATAACTTATAGAAGACATATATGATCTGGGCATAAATTGCAGTATAAAATACTCAAAATGATGCTGATTCAAATCAAATTTGTTAACAAAACTTATATTGAAATTTTCTTAAATTAATCTTTTATTAGTCTCATGACGTAAACCTCATTTTATAGTAAATTTTTAGTTTAAATTGAATCAGCTATTATTAACATACGACTGGAGCTATTAAACAAGATATTTCAAAATTGTTTTTCCTAAGTTCAGGATTAGAAAGAAGGGTTTAGCTAGTGGTCAGATGTAGGTAGTAAAAAAAAAAATAGTAGTCATTTATGAAATGATTAAATTATGAAAAGAATGTGGACTATTTTTAACCGACTTCAAACAAAAAAGGAGGAGCTTATCAATTCGACTGTATTTTTTTTTTATGTTTGTTACCACAGAACTTTCGACTGGGTGAACCGATTTTGATGATTCTTTATCTGTTTGAAAGCTGATGATTTCCGTGTGGTTCCGCTTCATTTTGGTTCAGTTCTGACAACGGCATCCATGAGAAAACCATAAAAGTCTTAAATTTGCATTAAGTATGCACGACAAGAGGACGAATAACTCAATATCACGCAAACCGATTTCGATTATTCTTATTTTTTTGTTGTGAAAAATTAGTTATTGTACTTTATATTCACTAAAAATCACAAAATAAAAAAAACTTTTAACAAAAAGAAAACCGACTTCAAAAGAAAAACTTTTCCAAAACAAATTAAAATGCACTAAAAAGTAAAAAAATAACGATAATTTAATGTAGTTAAAATTATTGTTATTTTTGGAGTCGGTGTCAGCCAAGCTAATGTAGCAAACTGTTCTGTCAGAGTTGTTTTCTTGGCTGACACCGACTCCAAAAATAACAATAATCTTAACTACATTAAATTATCGTTATTTTTTTACTTTTTAGTGCATTTTAATTTGTTTTGGAAAAGTTTTTCTTTTGAAGTCGGTTTTCTTTTCGTTAAAAGTTTTTTTTATTCAGTAGATAGTTTATTCATACATTTGAACAGTATTTTGGTTTCTTAGTAACCATTTATTTATTCAACGCCTGTTAAAACCCAGTTTGGGCTTGTTATCGTAGTTCTAGTCTACGCTACCAGTTTTTGCATTACAAAATGATTTTCCCAATAGGTACAAAACTATACACATTAAACAATGTTTGTGTTTTGCTCTCGAGCCTTGAATTTTATATACAAAATTATCTTAACGGAAAAAACGACACTATTTTCTCTCATAATGTATTTTGAAAACAAAGCAATTTTAGATATCAATACCATCATCCATGAATCGATAATTTTGGAATACCGTGTATTTTTTTACCAAACAAGTTTTATAAAATAAAGAAATCATCAGTTTTTTCATCTATTTATATACATAATAATACCACACCATTTAACTAACTGTTTTAGGTAACGACAATCTAATCTAATTCATATGCCCAGACTATTTTTTTTTCTTATTAAAAAATTTATTTAATTTAATTTTATTATATAATAATATTTCTGTAGTAATTATTTTCTTTTGTAAAAAAAATTATCAAGAATTTTGAGTTTATTTTATATATAGGTCTACGGCTAGGTGTAGAGTTTGATAATCATTTCAGAACCGTAGAAAATTTAAGAATCTACGAAAATGTTCATAGAAAGAGATTTTCCTTCAGACTACTTCAAAAATTCGTAATTGAGTGGTACGCTTAAAATAAATTAATATTTATTGATCACGATATTCGAATAAGAAGATAATAAAAAATTCAAAAAAATAATAGACATGATTTTGACAACAGTCTCTCAAATTTCCAGTCGTTTTGAAAAGACTGTCAAATAGTTCACCCGGCCCTAGGCCCATTAATATCAAATTTATAATCTAGGTCTTATAATAGTCATATGGTCTGTTTGTTTGTTTGTTTGTTTCTATTTATGTTTTTTTTCTTTGACCTATGATGGAAAGTTTTCTTAAAAAGAGTGATTGTATTTATTCATACAGCGACCTACACTATCTATAAATGGTATAAGGATAGGATAGTATACACTTAAAGTTATTTGCAAAAAAAATAGAACCTGCGAAAAATGCACGAAAAATACCAATTCCAATCAATAATTTCTTTGTGAGTAATTACGCTTTGTGGTCGACGTCAATGAATAGATTTTTAGCTAAGGATTTAGCTAAGTTGACATCGAATTAAAAAGCGTAATTGCTCTCAAGAAAATTATTGATTGGAATCGATACTTAAAAATGATTTTTTTCTTTTTCGTTGGTTCTATTTTTTGCCAAACATTTTTATTTTATACTTTTTAGTGAGTTTAGGTTTACCTTCGTAATTAATAAACAAAGTCAGTTACACGAATTAGTTTATATCTTGTAAGCTACAGAACCGAAGAAATCGGTGAATATACATAATAATCGGTTCACAGATGAAAATTTTAGTATGTGAAAATTCAATCAATCATTCCATATTTTCTATCCTTAGGTAGAAATAGTATGCTCTATCCAATAAAAAAGAATTTTCAAAATTTGACTATTCTGTAAAAACTTGCAAAAGAAAACAATTATTAAGTTTTTAGCAGTAGTACGAATAAGGAAATAGTTGGATAAAAACAGAAAAGTGATTTGCTCCAACATATTCAAGAACAGCGTAACTGTCCCTCCACACCCTAAAAATAGAAATTTTTTGTTTATAAATCGACAGGCAATTTAGTTTTTTTTGTTGTCAAACCAAATAATTTTTACCACGTTTTTATTAACTCGCTTTCGTGTATATTTGTTTGGGTCAAATTTGATATTTTTAACTGGATGGAAATTTATGAAAATGAATAAAGCAATACTAAAAAGTAGAAAATAATTATCAATGAAAAACAGTTAGCTAAAAACTTGAAATTTTTTGAACAGAAATAAGAAAGAATTACAACGCATGAAAATGAAAATACTAAAAAGTAGAAAATAAAAAAATTAATTAAAAAATACTTTTTCGTATACCAAGTTTGCAAAACAGACTAAAATTTATTCAATTATTATTATTATTTTAATGGTAAAAAGCTTTTTTTAAATATCATAACTTTAATATAAGCTTTTTTTAAATATCATAAAAACTTTGATATATCTGATGGGTTGTACAAACAACATTGATAAAAGATTTGTTTTTTGCTATTTTCGAAGGACAGCCTGTGTAATTTAATTTAATTTTAAATCGATTATTTATTTAATACTTGATTGAAGGTTTTAGAGCAAACACTCATAGAACTCATAGAATTATACTTTATTAAAAGAACAATCCTGTACAAATCCGTCTGCATGCAAGTGAAGGAAGATATATCTTTTTGGATGTCTTTTGCCGATATTTTGAAATACACAAAATATGGATAGATTCCTCCAATCTCTATTGGAAAAAAGCAGATGAAGGAAGACATTTCCTTTCAATTTTTTTATAAGAACTAATTAGAGGATTTGAATGACTTTTGCCGATATTTTGATACAATTTAAAAAATATGTAAGATTCACGACCACTCTAAAATAAAAAAACAAAATTAATTAATTTTTTCTTTTTAAATTTCATAAAATTTTATTTTCGATTATTTTGACCCCAAAATTACGAAAATCTAACTTATTTGAAATCTGTTTTAAGATATGAACTTAAATTTGAAGGCATCGTTTTCGTCGTGATAAAAAGTAAAAAAAAAGTAATTTGCACCCAAAAATTATGGAAGTCGAATGTATTTGAACATATTACCCATCTACTTTGAGGTATGATGTTAATTCATTGGATCTTATAAAATTTGATTCCTGGTCAGTGGATATTTCGAGAATTTATTAAGAGTATTTATTCAGTATATATGTAGCAGATTCAAGTGAACAGAAAAAACTCTTATTTCGATTGATTCCCGTTTATACAGATTCAATTTAAATTCGTAAATTCGCACAAAATTTTGAAGGATTATATCAATGGAAATAAATCGAAAACTTTTATTTATAATTCGTCTCCGATTCATTTAAATAACAAATTATCTAGTCTTCTAATAAAGAAATGTACGTCTTGTACCTATATTTTATAAATCTATTAAACTATTTATAAATCTATTAATCCTTAATATAAAGTAACTTAAATATAAAAATATTATTAATAATAATCATAATTATAAAGACTATTTGTCATCTACACAATATAATTAATAATAAAACTTATTTTACATAAATAAAAAATAGAACAAAAATATAATATGAATTGTATTGTAATTATTACCTCTACATACAATGTTTCACCTACTACTTTACAATCTAAAATGTCTTAAGTTTATGAGTTATTGACCCAAAAGTCACGAAAATCCAGTTCTTTTGACAATCAGACAAACATTTTCTTATAAATTGAAATCAAATCGAGAAATCGCTTCTTGACAATTTCGAATTTTTGACAATTTCTCAGAAAATGTATATATCTAATCTTCCAATGATCAAGATTTTATTGAATATCATGTTTGGGGTATTTTGACTCACAAAGAACACACGGATAATAAAAAGGGCAATTTTGGATAAAAGGCCTTCTTTTTTATATGAATTTGGACTCAGTCTAAATTAATTCTGAAAATTTTAGGGGAGGGGGGTTGTCCGATTATTTAAATGCATAAATGACTGCAAAAGTAGGCACATTTAACATTGGTCTTATGGGAAAATGGTAGATGGATGATATGTTTTCATAGATTTCTCCAAAACTAGTTGTGGAAAATTAAAAAAAAACTATTTACTTAAATTAAAGTTAAAACCTTAATAAAATATTGAAAACAAAAAAAAACGGTTGTGCCCCACTAATTTAGGATGTATGAGGCCGGTAGTGGGGACATAAATATAAAAAAAAATAAATTTTTTAAATTTTGATGGATTATGTAATAACTTGACAATATAAGAAGGAAAGTAAGAATAAAATTTTTCGATATTTGAAGTAATTTTCAAAATATCGAAAATTGAAATTTTTTTTTATTTATTTTGAAAACCATAGTATAGATATCGAAAAATTTAAATCTTTTTTTTCGTCTACATTCATGAAGTAATAACAAAATTCATAATCAAAATTAAAAATGAGGTACAAATATTTTCAAAACTAAGTTTAAAATTGCCTTAGCGCTCGTACTACCTTAATATAAAAAAATATGAATTTTGTATCACTCACATGAACTTACTGAATAATGAATGCAGTATTCCCTAGATAGGATATCTAGGCTAGACTCGGGTTGAATTACCGGCAACTAAGTAATTTTTTCGCTTCTTTCTATTTGTTTGCACTGAATTTAATCCAAATTGAAGACAAAAATTTGTCGCTATTTTTTGCTATTTTCTCTGAATTGAAAATTAAAAAAATTACTAACAACTTTTTATGCCGGGATATTTATATGTATACAGAGGTGCTGTGGCATGTCAAATTGTTTTTTTCTTTGATTCCGAAAGTTGTTTTTTTTCTTCTTAAAAAGGTGCTCACGTGATTCATACGTTTATTTCTTGGCATAATTCTTTAATAAATTAAAGAATAATAATTATCGTTAGGTACTGGTAATTAGTTTAATTTCATAAATATTATATTTTTATTTATAACACGATATAGTACGGGGCATATGCTGGGAAAACAGTTCTTGTCGGAAGAAAGTATGAAACTTGGTAAATAAAATGGTTAAAATAATGATAAATATAAAGATAGCATCCTTCACAGAAACATTTAGTTATTGTAGGGTTCTCGTATTGGTGGAAGCGCAGTTCAATACATTAACCATATATGTTAATAATAAAATTAACCATTTATTAACCAATGTTATTGTATTTTGTAAATTTTTCTCTTATCAATTAGATAATTTTCATTGAATGATAGTAAATAATACAAATAATTGGTTTTCCATCCCAAAAAATTTGTGTATGAGCATAAAAATTTTTTGTTTGATTGAAAAATAGTTTTATAGTAATTTGAGTGTTATGTAATATTATTATGCGAAAAATACAATTTTACTCGACTGAATAAATTCCGTTCGATATCATCGATGGTTTTATTTATGCTTATTTTAACGGTACTCAATCAAATCTGACGCTTCGACGACATTCGCATCTTGTTTGATTATTATTATCTGAATCAATTGATTTAAAATTTCTTGATTATGATGATTTTTCGACTAATCTTACACTGTAAGTTGCTCAAACTTAACTTTTATTTTAATAAAAAAGTAATAATTTACATGTATTGTGCAACATTTCGTTGGTGCCTGCATGATGATTTTCTCAATATTAAAAAAGTACGAGCTCTAAGGCAAGTTTAGACTTGTGATTGAAATTATTTGTATCTTATTTTCAACTTTGATGATGAATTTTGTAATAACTTCATAAATGTAGAGGAAAAATAAGAATAAAATTTTTCGATATGTGCCTTGATTTTCTAAATATCGAAAGCTAAATAATAAAACAAAATTTTCAGTTTTTTGATATTTTTAAAATCACTCCGAATCGAATCGAAAAATTTTATTCTTACTTTTCGTCTCATATTGTCAAGTTATAGCATAATTCACCATCAAAATTAAAAATTTATATTTTTTAAATTTGAGTCCCCATTACCGTGCTCATACATCATTAATTAGTCGGACACAACCGGTTTTTTTTTTTTTTTTTTCAATAAGTTATTAAGGTTTTAACTTTAAATAGTTTTATTTTTAATTTCCACCGACTAGTTTTGGAGAAATTTATGAAAACATACCATCCATCTACCGTTTTTCCATAATACCAATGTTAAATATGCCTACTTTTGAAGTCATTTATTTATTTAAATAATCGAGCAATCCCCCTTCTAAAATTATTACAATTTTTTTAGACTTAGTCCAACTTCATATTTAAAAAAAAAAAGAAAGCCTTTTATCCAAAATTGCTTTGGCGCTCGTACATCTTTTATCATATCCTGATGCTTAACGACGCTACGATTGCTATTTGGTCATTTATATAGCACATATCCCACAATTGCCAGAAATAAATTTTTAATAAAAAAAATTTTGGTATGTCTTAAACAATTTGTTAGTTTAACTTTAAAGCTGGATTATTCTTAATGGAAAATGAGAAATCCATTATTTAATACTTACAAAATAAAATCTTTTTACTTAAACCTTACACACGACATACTTTACAGATGCTATATAGAATAATTTTTTTCGATTGTTATTTCATTGGTGTCAAATTGCTGTTGAAAGATAATATGCAAAATTTTAATAATTACAATATATACTACTTACAATGTAAAACTATTATTAAAATTAATTTTGGTATATAGTAAAATTAATTAACATATTGATCATTGTGAAAAAAAATTAATAAATATATATATTATATTTATTTTGTGTAAACAAAAAAATTACCTAACACAACATATTCTTTAACTAACTGGTTTGATTTTATTATTCTTTACTCTTGTATTACGAAATTTATAATTTACTTGCTTACGCATAAAAAGAATACTTTATCAAATTTAAATAAATCTTTACGACATTGTGAGAAAAATTTATGAAAAATTATATTACTATGATTTCAAAATTTACAAATATACTTTAAAAGAAATGTGATAACAGTCAAATAATATGATAAAAATCTAAAACGCGTTGTAAAAACATATCGTAACCCATGATTTCCGTAATTCGATCCAATTTCATTTATAAAAATCGTAGGTCAACATTTTTCAAACTATCTAGCTGTCAAATGAACTTAAGGAATACAATTCAATAGGTAATAATTAAAATAAATTCAATAGAAAAACAAGTGAAAACAAATAATTGACTGAGTTAATTGAAATACCATGTATAGACAGTGTTTATTACTCTGTCCTATTACACACACAAACATATCACACATATATAATTGATATAGCCATAACATACATACTATACAATTTGCGCATAATTTGCGCTCTCACGGATAAACAGTGATGTTTACGAAAAAATATTTCAAACAAAAGTTGTTTATTTTTTGATAAGGAACATTTTTTACGTTTAAACTTTTGTTTTATCACAAACGGTTTACAAGATGGGTCCTACGGAACCAAGAGCCAATTGACCTATGTTGCTGATTTACGAACTTCACCTCACTTTTTACGTACTCAGCACGCTATAAAATTTCAGCTTGATATTTCTTTTCATTTTTGAGTAATCGCGATGATAGACGGACAAACAGACGACAGACGACAGACAGACAACCGAAAATGGATTAATAAGGTAATTTTATGAACACCTATACCAAAATTTTGTTCATGGTATCAATATTTTTAAGCGTTACAAACTTGGGACTAAACTTAATATACCTTCGTTTATTTCATATACATGATATACAAAAGAATTTAGAAAATATTAATTTATTTTTTTCTCAATTTTCGACAATGATTTTTGGAAAACCTTCGAGAATATGTATGATCTTTGGACATAGGTTTTAAAGAAAAATCCGATAAAATATTTTCACCGAAAATGCTTTTTTAGGCCTCAGTACGAAAAGCGTGTCTTACTTAACTTGGCCCCATATGGACAACTTTTTTATTATGAGATTATCGAAAAAATGTTATTCTTTATAAAAATCTCTGCTTTCGAAAATATTAGCATTCAGCTATTCACTTTTTGACATCAAATGTACAGGGTGCTATAAATTGAAAAAGTTCGATAGGAATGTTAATGGTCGTTTAGAAATGTAAACCATTTAGAACAGCTAATAAGGGAAACGGCTCACGAAAGCACTCCCGAGATATGTAGGAGTGTATTTGAAGAATTTTGTTAAATAACAATTACATGTATGGAACGCGCAAATGGATACATTGAGGCAAAAAATAACTGTTTAGGAATCAATTGTTAACTATGGGAATGTTTTGACCACTTCAAATAAATTTTCCGAATCCTACTTATAAAACACGTAATCGGTTATCCCAATGAATCAGTAATAGTACTTCAAATGTTTATTTGCTGACGTTATGTAACAAAATAATTAATACAGAACATCAATTTTTCATACATTACATTACAAATATAATTATTGACCAGTCCAATGACTGGAAACGCAATGTGAACAAACTTTCCTGTTGCGTATCCAGGATATAGTGCCTCTCGACAGTTCATTAGTATCCTTGATCTTGACATCCACATTTAATGCTTTGCATTTTATTTTGATCTGGATGTCTGAGTAATTTACGAAATCTCCAGAAATATCTGCCACTTTTGTGTAAAAGCCTAAATCTCTCTTATTGCATACATTTTCACCGGCAGTATACTGCAACCATTCTTTAGACTAAACGACTATTAAATGTACCTCTGAGTAGATGCCTACGCTATCTCCTGCCGGGGTTACAGGACCATCAACATATATTGAGGCCTCTTCAGTTACTTGAGGAGTTATTTTCCTACCCCAGATACTTTTCTCCAGAATATTTTTTTTAACTGAACTAAATATTTTTTGTTGAATCATGGAAGGAATGTTTTTAACACGTTCATTTAAAATTTGATAATTTTTAAATAAATCGGATTATTTAATAATTATATCCTATCAAATTACTTTAACCATCGATTATTATTTAAAAATGTTTTAATTGTGTGCTGTTGTTGTTTTATTAAGATTATTACAAAATCACGGATATTGCACAGATATAATGGTGGGTATATGGTAATTATTTATAATATGGTCAATATTTCTTTAATGGGTCCATATTATCGTTTGATTGCCAACCGGCTAACTGCATCCGTTTTAATAATAGTTGTCAACTAGTATATTATAGTGTATTTATTTATTTATTATATATAGTTAAATAATTATTATTATCGATTCAAAAAATAAATAAATAAACCTACAGAAAGGTAAAAATGTACCAGAATAACACAAATCAGTGGCTGTCAATATGTTTGTGTGTGTGTGTTTATTTTATCTTAACCATTTTTAGCGAATTGCCGAAGGAAATGGAGTTATTGCTTTTGCACTGATGATGGAATTTTGAAATAATTTCTTCAAATTTTTATCGATCCTACCTTATAGATGTCATTTGTGTTGTATTTTTTACCAGTATAAAGCAAAAAAGTATGATTATTTCTTTAGACACTTAGTTTTCGAAATAAAATATCTTGGAAATCAAAAAATGAAATATTCGATTTTAAGAAAACTGTATAAAGTGTTTCAATCTCTGAGGGAATTCGCTAAGCTAACGCAGCTCCTGCACTACGAATTTTTTTAATATTTAAAATGAACCAAAAATATTTTCATAAACATACCGATAATTGTAATACGCTGGCTGGCAATGGTTCCGAGATTTTTAATTTTAATATGACACTTAGGAGATGAAATACATATTGCATCTTAGGGCGGCTGCATTAATTAATAATCTATGTCTGCGTATCCCACTCATAAATTACAGTCTTTAATTATAAAGCTATAAAGCAAATTAAAATTACAGCCCCACTTAAGTGATTCTAGTATGTTTTTTTTTTAAATTATTCGAATAATATCAGGTAGGGTTTTAGCAATAGAAAAATTATCAGGCAATTATAATTTATATTGTTAAAGGAAGTTCAAAAATATTTTTTTTAAATGGACTTAAAATGATTTTAAAATCAACAATTTTGGCAACGCAAAAAACAGTAAATTAAAACTTATAAAATCAGTAATTTTAGATAAAAAAATCATCTTACTAACCACAGCAAAGATTATTAATGGTACTACTATTACGTGCTAAGATCAAAATATAAAAGAGACTTCAATGCATGTGAAAGAAATATATGAATTAATATGTCTTCGAATATTTCCTCGAAAAAGTGTAATAATAGTTTTTTGTAGCATGATGTAATTTTCTTCTAGGCCACATAGTCAAAAATAATAAAAGATATACAGTGGAACCTCGGTAATTCGAATTGCATCAGTCATAATCCTCAGTCAGTTGTATAAAACTGCCATTCCTTTCCGCTGAACTCCTAAATACTTATCTCAAATTATTTAGACTTTGTAACTCGAACAAAAAGTTATTTCCCATCGAGGTATTACATATTTACATATTTACATATTACATATTTATGCTCTGTAACTCAAATTTCAAAAAGCAGATTCCGTAAGTCTTAGTTAGTAAAATATAATCGCACTTTTCTAAGTCAAATGATCGAAATTTTAGCAATTAATTCCTCTGTATCTCAAACTACTTTGTCAAGTCGAAAACACATTAACTCGAAATTTTTTAATTCCCCTTGAGGTTTCCTGTATCTAAAATGTATTTTTTATCATATACAATTTGTTTCTTGTTAAAATCGTTGGAAATATCAGTTCCAGAACCTTTAGTTTCGAGCGCCTTTGGTCTGAAGTAGGTATCTGTCCAAACTCATTGAATTAAAGATTTTTTTTTATAAAAAACACGGCTAGGTTTCTAATATATTCATACGTTGTGTATGTATAATATAAGGCAATAAAGATATCCTTCAGTGTATAATATAATGATAAAAACATATCTAGTAGACCTAAAAAAAACTTTTTTGGAAAAACTATTAGCTTGATAGTTTGCAATTACTTTTTCCTAAATACATTAGACTACGTTAACCAGTCTTACGTTTCGATATTATATTTATTATAATTTTAGATTCTTATTTATAACTTATAAGCATCTTTTTCTATAATTTTTCTAATAGAATATTTTTAATGTAACAAATTTTTTAGGAATATACAATCTAATTTATTCTAAAATTACATTAAAATTTAATTCCATAGGAAAATTAATTAATTTACTTAAAATTTTAATTTATTCAAAACAATCAGGGATGTGGAGAAAGTTTGTACCCTTATGTGGTATTATTAGTGACTAATAAAAGTAACAATAATAACAAACGCTAGCTGTTTTCCATAACCCGATAATATTAAAAATAACTCACGTGAATTTTCAAAACTTGTTTTACCTCTATATAAGATATTATACAAATGTAAAAAAAAAGGAATTTTTAGAAAAAAATACTTTTCAGGTTTCTTTTTCAAATTGTTTCCCTCGAGAATTTTCTGACAATTACTTGAAGTAATTGTCAGGAAATTTGCCAGGAAGTTTTGTGAAAAAGATCTTGTAATAAGTATAATTAGGTCCTTTAAAATAAAAAATTATGAATTTGAAAAATAAGAAAAGCAATGAGCATAATCAACATTTATGATTTAGTAAAATTCAAGATTCTTGAAATAGTTTTGCTGAAAACCAAAACCAGGACTAAGTCACTACTTGCAGTCAAACTTTTGAGTAATTTTTAATTTGATGGTTCTTTGAAATTTCGCATACATATATAAATTTTGTGAAAATATAAATCATTATATCTAATCTAAATCTTAACTCCAAAACGGCGTAAATAATATACTACAAAATTAAATTTTGGTGGAAGCGACTTGAAAAACATATAAAGCAATAGTGATTTAATTATAGTACAATAAATGAATTTAGAATTTTTGATTCTTACGAAAAAATTGTTTACTGGTTGTATTTGCTTACGGTTTTTTGCATTGGCTTTAGAAAATTATCCTAAAAAAAGTCTTTATATATAAATAGCCCCCGCACCAATGGGGTGAGGGGGGTTTAATATCGTAAAGTAAATCTGATAACTTTAAAATATTTTAAAAAGTTCAAAATGCTGAATTAATCCAAAATTTAAGATAAAGTTAAGACTAAAAAGTCTCGCTTTAAACCATATATCCTTCTTTTAGGATAATTTTCTTAAGTCTATGCAAAAAAAACCGCAAGCCAATCCACCTAACAAACAATTTTTTTGTAAGAAAAGAGTTCGTTTACTATACTATTATACAAATATGGTGGAACTGGATAGCTTTGGAAAATTAAATTGATTTTAAATCGTTCATTGAAGTACGATTCATTACGTATACAAATTATAAACACAAGCTGTTGGCGATCCCTTATATATAATGTATCTGAAAAACTTTACGTTTAAACTTGTTTCTTTAATTGTTTCTTGAAAAACCTTACTTTAAAAAGTTTAAACTTGTTTCTTTAATTTTGTTGTTTGTATACATCTCTTAAACATTAACCTTCGAAAAAATATTCAACTAAATCTACATTATTATCGAAGCAGAGTAAAATTTTTTCCTATACTTGTAATTAGACGTCATTTGAGTGTTTTGTACTAGATTGATTTTAAAACAAACAACATTTTTAATAACTCTGATATAAAAAACATTCATTTAACGATACATAGATTTTACACAAACATGCATGCATACATACAATGCACAGTTTTACATATGTTGTTATGCGAAATTAAATTATGAATTGTCTTATTAAAAATATTAGTAGATATGGTATAATCAATCACATAACATCCATATACAGTCTCTTATCCGTATGCAAAAGTTGTAAGGCAAGTTAGCATAATATTTTGTTTAGTTTTCGCACATTTTTATACCATGTATATATTAAATATATCAAGGTATACTAAGATTAGTCCCAAGTTTGTAACGCTTAAAAATATTGATACTATGAACAAAATTATATATAGGTGTTCAAAATCACCTATTTGGTAGATTTTCGGTTGTCTGTCGATACGAGCTGAAAAACAAAAATAGATATCAAGCTAAAATTGTTAAATGAGCAACATAGGACAAATGATTCTTGGGTCTGTAGGACCTATCTTATAAGAGATACTGTTTACTTCAGTAAATATTGCAATACATGTGTTTTGCAATTCGTAGAATTTACGAGTGTAGGAAAAACTTTTTCAAAAGTTTTCATTTCGTGTATGTAGATAATAGAACCATGAACATCGAGAGAAACGGTTTAAATAAATAGTTGTTTGTAGAGAAATGTAATAACAAAGTCAAAATTAGAGAAAATAAATAGGAAAATTAGACAATGATGAAAATAGTGTCTCTTTATATATTTTGGATGAAGTAGACAAAGTCTATGGCACCATCGCAAATTTGATGGATGTCCTTGACTGAAAAACACGGTAGAAGCTACGACAAGGGAGTAAAATCTGTGATGAACTACTTTGTAGCGATATTTGGAGGAAATTTCATCGAATTATTGGAAATATGGCTTGTAAATCCTGAATAATAAAGCAGAAAAAATTAACAAGATTTAGTTATTCATTTAATTTATTTTCTATGTCATAATCAATGATTTCACGATATAAAGGATGTTACAAATTGAGTCTCTTAACTTTAATTTTTTTTAAACACAAAAAATATAATATAATCTTAATTATATTTATATTAATTGAATATTTAGCATAAGTTTAGCCTAATGGCTGGCTCTGGATCTTCTGTGGCTGTTTATCCGTTCGAGGTAATTTTCTATAACTTATCGCAATTTTGGGGAGTTTGGCTATAACTCGTATAATCGGTATATTTTAGCTTTTAGATGCTCCAACATTCGAGGTTTGTCAACATAGACGCTACTCTTCAGAAAATTCCATAAAAAGAAATCCACTGGCGTATTTTTGCCTGAAGGCACCTGCGATGATACACACGCTTTACTCTCCAATTACAGTTTCCTCGATCTTTAGCACAATTATGCAAATTTTTCGCTCCCCGTGAAAATTAAATTGGCCATAATCTTCCCGTAAAAGTTTATGCATAGTTCTTATAGAATTGTTATTTCTTTACAACAAGTGGGCTGAGTTGCACACATACGAAACTGAAATTGGATCATCCTTTATTTTCTAGGTTTTCAGCATTAGGACAGCCAACTTAGACAACATTTTACTTTTTTGTCCTCACTCCAATCAATTTGCCAAATCAATGAATTTTCGAATTTTCCAAATTTTACCTTCCTCAAAAGTTATGGATATGTATGGCCGACCTTGCGGTACAGGAGACGTTAAAAGGTCGATCTTCACCCATTTGATACCCAGTTGAGACATATTTTTTATGAAATTTTATTGATTTTTGAACATGTCTATCATATTTTTTCTATCGAAAAGTGTTCATGGCTATTTTTAATTTCATTAATTTTTTCCATGAACGGTTTCTTTCAGGCAAGCCTATACCATTATTTTCGTTATAAAATTATCTTACTTCTGATACCAATTTCGATTGGCTAACAGATCGGTGTAGTTACTTATATTGACTTATCTGTTCATACTTGATGAGGTAACTTCACCAATCTGTTAGCTAATCGAAATTAGTCTCAGAAGAAAGATAATTTAATTACGAAATTAATGGTATAGGCTTGCCTGAAAAAACCCGTTCATGAAAAAATTAATTAAATTAAAAATAGTCATTAACACTTTTTGATAGAAAAAGTAAGATAGGCATGTTTAAAAATCAATAAAATTTCATAAAAAATATGTCTCATCTGGTTATCAGATGGGTGAAGATCGTCCTTATACCGTCTCTTAGACCATAGGGATCGTTTATTAAAATTGTAATCTTTATATAGAGGTAAAAAATAAGTAATAGAATCGGGTGTTATGTTCATTTTAACATGTTTTCAAAATAATACACACAATCTAAAAGTTTTCCTTATGAATTTCTTTGTATACCTATTATTGAGTGAGGACACATTATTATATAATCGAGTACAATGAACAAAGATAACATGATATAACTCACTCTTACATTATGTGTGTGTGTTATATTATTATTTTGAACCAGTTTTATGAAATTTTTTTTTTCACAAATAATAAAAAAAAAATACATATCAATTTACAAAATAGTAAGAGCACTTTTTTGGGGGGTGATATGTCGCCTACCATTTTATATATAAATATTGGATTGATTGTGGGTAAGGGCATAACAAAATCGTAAGCAACCAAGTAAATCTTGTGTGTGAATTAAGTGTTTTTTTGGAAAATTTTATAACATAACATTATCAATATGAAATTCATGGTAAGTGAAAATTTGAAAATTTTTTCGCGATCACAACAATCACACAATCTTTAAGTCTTTTTTAAAAATACTAGGAAAGTATACAGACGAAACTAACTCCACTGTTTTAATTTTTTTCAACTTTTTAAAATTTGGCCTTAAGATAGTCCTAAAATAGAATTTTTTTTCGAGATGTGTAGATAGACAGTGTAAAAAACTGCTTTATTATTTCCGACAAATATCACTCATCAGAGCGATAATCACAAAAATAACCCTTTCGTTTTAATTTCTTACTTGAAAATTTTGGATCGGTGTACATATTTTGACGATCTCGACTCTCATCATTCAAGAACGATTTCAATTTTTTTTTTTTTGCGTCGACTTTGTATATTTATGATATACATCGAAACTATTGTGGATCGTAGATATACAGTTCCCCTGGTTTCCCAGACCCGTTCTGCTTACAGTTTTCTAGCCATATCAACTTTAATATGGTTAGAAAACACGAAAGAGTGTAAGGAACCCACTACGGATGCAACTGAGTTTTTGAGTGGCACAATAATCATACCAATCCTTGGAGAAAATAAAATCCTTGGAGAAAATGGCCCTAACATTTAAAAAATTGAATTGAGAAACTTATTCGAGGTTGATTAAAGATTTATAGTTTAAAATTTCTTTTTTACTTATTTTTTCAAAGTCGAAATGGCAAAACTCGTACAGCATTTTTGTATATTTATGATATACTTACATCGAAACTCTCGTGCATCGTACATAAAAATTCTCCTGGTTTCTTAGCCCCGTTCTGGATACAGTTTTCTAACTGTCATCAGGTATAACCTGGTTAGAAAACACGAAAGAAGATAAGACACTCATCACAGGCCCAACTGTGTTTGTAAGTGCCATAATAATCACGCCGATCGGCTAAAAATCCTTAGATAAATAGACACTAACTTTTAAAAAAATCGAATTGAGAAACTTTTTTGAAGTTGGTTAAAGATTTATAGTTCAAAATTTTCTCTGAAAATAAAAATCGTAGTTATGAGAGATACTCAAAAAAGATTGTATAAATTGCTCGAAGTTTCAAGTCGATTCGAAGTTTCAAAGCTCCTACAGTATTGTTTTTTTTTTCTTTTTAGGTATGTTTGATCTTTGCTTTAATTGCAACCGTATATGGACAAAATGAATCAAAGAAAACAGAAAAACGTGGAATCTATGGTGGATTAGGTTATGGATATGGTGGATTAGGTTTAGGTAGCTTAGGCTATGGACATGGATACGCTGCTGCACCATCATTATTAGCTGCTCCATCTCTATCATATGGCCATGCTGCTATTGCTGCACCAGCTTTAAGTTATGCATCTGCACCATTGAGTATTGCACATGCTCCAGCATATGCAAGTATCTCTCATGCACCTGCATTAAGCATTGCACATGCCCCAGCAATCAGTTACGCATCAGCACCAATCTACTCCAAAGCAATTGCCGCTCCAGCAATCAGTTATGCATCAGCTCCAATCTACTCAAAAACAATTTCTGCCGCTCCAGCTATTTCCTACGGCCATGGCTTAGGATATGGTTTGAGTCATGGTTATGGTTTGGGATTAGGTTATGGACATGGATTAGGTTATGGACATGGATTAGCATATCATTAGGGATTTAATGTTAAAATTAATGTTAAAATTTTTTCCATTGAAGAGATCTCTCTAAAATAATGTTCATAATATTTATTAAATGTAATTATTTTTGTACATCAAAATTTTGCACATTCCGAATCCATAAATAAAAATTATTTTTTATAAATTAAATGTTTCATTTATAATCAAATCCCGTTTACAATATCCATTAAGATATTGCATTTATATTTATTCAAAGATGTGTTAAAAATTTAACCCAAAGTTAAGGAGGTAACAACAGTTATGAAAATTGATCTAAAAACAAACTTAAGAAAATATAATCACAAAATGATCTAATTATAGATCATTTTTACAACTCCGTACGTCCTTCGATTTATTCACGTATATACAATAACTAAATTTACACGGCGTATAGACAATTTCCTATGTAGGTACGTTGATTTACCTCTATAAAACATTATCATAACAGAACTGAGTTTGTTGTTGTTAACTGTGTATGTTAACTGAACTAAAAAAAAATTGTAGGGAAAATTTAGTAAGAAATGTTGTAAATTTAGGTTGAAAAGCAGTTTAAAACAAGTGAAAACAAACAACTGACTGAGTTAATTGTTGAAATACCCTGTACAGTTATGTACATAGCCCTCATAATTATGGTGGAAAACGAATTATAGGAAAGTATTTTCTAGAATCTTTTTGTCTTTCGAGAATCTTTCACAAGACCACTAATTGAAGCTACCTACAAATTTTTAACACTTTTACACTTTTGGAGAAAATGGACACATAATTTTTATCCTTATTTGCGCTCTCATGTGTAAACAGTGATGTTTCAAACGAAAGTTATATATTTTTTTTAAAAGGAACATTTTTTTACATTTATATTTTTGTTCTATCTCTAATGCTTTACAATGTAGGTCCTACAGATTCAAGACCTTGATCTATGTTGTTCATTTCTCCATTTTTTACATCCTGTTTTTAAGTTATTGTGATGAATTATGGACAGAAAAACGGACGGACAATCGGAAATGGATTCTTTAGGTGGTTTTATGAACACCTATACCAAAATTTTGTTCGCAGTATCAATATTTTTAGGAGTTATAAACTTGGAACTAAACTTAGCATATCTTGATATATATGAACTCTTAACGAACTTCTCGACACAAATGTTTTATTATATTTCAATGGTTATTTTTCTATAATTCTCGTATGAATAAAATTAAAAAGGGTACATTCATTTAAAAAATGATAAAAAACTACTTTATTTTTTACTTTTATTTTCATTCACTTTTGATGAAGTACAAATGATTGATAAGAAAGGCATTTATAAGAAAATAAATATGATTTTTGGTATATAAAAAGTGTAATTCTTAGAATAACTTCTTCTAAATTATTACGTATTATTTCCATTTTCAAGATTATTAACTAGATATCGAAATATTTAACTTATAAGTTAGTTTAATTTTAGATTCTTACCTAATGCATCAATAAATCTTCAAAACTCGATTGTAAATTTATTTTTAAATTTGTTTATTTCTAAATTTGTTGACATTACGATTTCCTCCCTCCCAGTTCATAATTTTTATTGATTATAAAAGTAGGTTTTTTTACCAAAGAATAACCACTTAAATAAATAACGATATTTTGCAGTTTTAAAATACCCTTAAAAAATGAAATGCAATAATTATAATACAAAAATTTATTGTGTTTTTTTTTACAATATTAAAAAAATATAAACAATTATTTTTAATTATACAATGTTAAAAACCATATAAATTTTATAAAAATATATAAATAACGCCTTTTTAATTTCTCGTATTTGAGGATCACAGGTACAATGGTATTACATCTCATTTCGAACGATAATTCATTCATCCAATTATTTGTTTTACAACATTTGCTTTAAAATGTGATCAATTAAAACTTTTTTTATGTACAAAATAAATATATCTAAAGTATTATTACACATCCGTTGAAAATTTAAAATTAAATGAAGAAACCAGAAAATTTTTTTCGAATACTAATGTTTCTTCAAAGTTTTTCCTATTTCTGGAGAAAAATTTTGAAGCAATTCGTATAGAAGTTACTTATTTAATGTTTCATATTGTTCGGAAATCTATCAACAACAAGCAATGGAAAAAATACATAATAGATACATAAGGAAATGAAAAGGTAGTGGAAAAGTAAGACGTGTATTCTTGAATAAAGATATTACAGAAATAAAAAAATGGCAAATTCCTTAACAAAAACAAAGATCTTTCCAGGGAAAGATTCTCAATCATAAAGTAATTAAGATTATAGAAGTATGCAAATCTCAGTTATAAAGGTTCTGGCATGAAAACGATTTCCTTAAAAAGCTCTGCCTCAAAATGATTTCCTCAAAAAGCTCAAGAACCTTGTAGACACTTTCCAGGGTTCAAATATTAATCCATAGTTTCTTTTTTTTAACCAGCTTAGTTTCTCACAGTCATGATGAAATATCGAAAGTCGTAAATATCGAAAGTTTCGGAGGTCTTAATGAGTTATAAAACTTTTTTCAATGATTTGAATATTTCGAGAAAGATAAATATTAGATATAGATCTACAGCAAAACTTACGATTACAAAAATTTTCTTCGTTATATATAAAAACGATGAATTTATTTTATTCCGCACATTTTTAGACCGTCATTTAGTAGTCATTAGTCGTCATTGTAGCTATTTTTCGTCATAGTATTTTTTTTTTGCCGACTAATGGCACGATAAGCTTTAAATTCAGGGTAAATCATGGAATTTGATAAAGAAAAAAGGAGAAAGATCTCGCGAATCGACAGGAAAACAGGCTAGAGATTCAAACATATATATACCTATAATTACATATATAGATCAATGTTATTCAATTTTCAAAGAAGTTCTATTATCTAAATTTAAGGGTGGAAATGTAATAAGCTTTTTATCAGATATGTATATTTATATCTACAGAAAGTGCTATAAATTTAACCCCTAGATATAACGCGAGCATTTACTTCGTAAAAAATTTAAGAAAAGGAGCGACAGTAGTCAAGGTACTCTGGGTAAGAACTACGTTTCCTTCGCTATAAATTATGTGTTTTTAATTTAAAAAATCAATTTACGTGAGCACTCTAACCACAAGACAATATCTTTGTTGAGAATACTATTAGAGAACACGATAAGGAACATAGTTCCAAAAATCATTTGTATTCAAATCAATTTATTTAAGAAATACTATAGTTTACAATTTAACCACCTCTTTAAATTACATGTCCTCGAAGAATCTGTTTTTTGGAATAACTTATATATGACATATTACTAAATTTTTGTTACAGTTAATGATAACAAATATTTTGATGAAAGTAATCTTGTAAATCAATAAATTTATGGGTGACACCCTATAGGAGGGTGTGTAGAAAACGCCCATTCCAGTTATGATGTAACAACTACTATGAGATAATAACTGGTTTTTTAATAGACAGATCGCCAAGATGTTGCTTTATATAGACAGTCACACCGCTGTCTGCACTTACTAGTTTCTCTAACATTCAACGAAACAACTACATTAATAATTTATTCAATAAAAATAATTAAGATGAATTCTTCATTTTAAATTAAGTTATCTCGCTATCGCTTGTTAAACTAAAGCATTATTTATACGCCGCGTGCTGAATCAAGTCTTGGTAACTAGAAGTTTAACCAACGAAAAGCGTACAAACACATAAATGACGTTAAAATTTGCTCTAGAATTGAGCTCAATAGTCACTCAAATCCCAAAAACTGTTGAGGCAGCATTATGCTTATTAACATTTTTACAATTTAACGATTTTTAAAAACAATTTACGATAAGGAAGAAGAATTATATTTAAAAAAATTTTAAAGTTTCTTGTTTAAAAGTTGAGTGAATAAGAAAAGCTGGTATTCGCAACACGCTTCTTACTCCCTAAAATAACTGGTATCTATATTTTTTAGTTGAATATCTAATCAAAGTTTTTCATTTTCAATCTAGATACGGGTTTTCTGATGTCGAATTGGCCATATAAAAATATAAAACTACACTTGATACTATGACAAAATTTGAAAGTGAAATTAAAATTGATTAAAAAATGAAGAAGTTATAAGTTACACACCTCCTTTTCGCAAAACAAAGTTTTATTCTTATTAGTTCTCTACGGCGATACCCACGTATGACGTTACTAGTGGGTATCTTTCTCATTGTTTAATTAGGAATTTTAAACGTTCATATCTTGCATACTAGTTAAGATTTTAAAAAACCAACTTCACCTTTTCATTCGTGAAGTCAGAATTCTTCATCTGAAGTGAAAAAAAAATTAGTCCGATCCCTTATTCTAGAAAATGCATGCTATAAATTTGGATCTCCAACTTCAATAAAGGATATTAAGAAAAGAAAAAAAAGATATCCGCCGAGTATGTCATTGCAGTACGTCATTGCGTCTATACTTGGTGGAAGCAGAAAGTTTACCGAACAATTTAAACGAATATAAAATAAGTAACATCCCAAATATTAAACAAATTTTATATTTTATAAATAAAAAAATATGACACATTAGACAGACTAGCACCAAACATACAATATGCCCAAACATTTCATTCTAATTTTTGTCAATACGTTTTATGTATGGTGGCTCCAAAGATATGTTTGGTGGATGAATACTAGATGGTATATGCCCATTTGGAACAATTGGTATATGTTGATGTTGTATTGGTACTAATCCGCCTTGTGCCGGTATCAAGTGAGGCGGTTGATTTGGTATCAAGTGTGGCGGGTGATTTGGGATTAAATGTGGCGGATGGTTTTGTAAAGTCGGTACCAGTTGTCCATTTGAAACAATGTTTGGTAAAATTGGTCCATTTGGTCCTGTGGGAAATGGCCACAAACCTTGTGGAATATTTTGAATGAATGGCACTTTTGGGAATGTGGCACTATATGATGATTCAACAGCATTTCCTGGGAAAATTTTTACTCCGTTTGGAGGTGGTAACGGTAATGGTAATAAATTAGTTCTTGGAATTAAATTAGGTGAACCTGCGGGAGCTACAGTTAAAGTTGTACCAACTGGAATATTTGTTTGCAATACAGGTCGTAAAATGGGATTTACAGGATTAAGTGTAATCGATGGTACTCTTACTACTGGAGGTTGAACTGGTTGAGTAGGGAATACTGGCTGTGGAGGTAAGGGTAGAGCAGGGCGTAAAGCAGGTTGTATTGGAATTCCATTAGGTACAGGATGTAAATGAATTGGTGGAGGATTTGGTTGCACGGGTATTAAGTGATTAGGAACTGGTTGTAAATGAAATTGTGGAACTTGTTGAAGAGGAAAACCATTTGGTACCGGATGTAAATGTAATGTGGGTTGTGGTTGAACAGGGACTAGATTAGGGAATGGTTGCAAAGAATATATTGGCGGTTGTGGTTGTATCGGTTGCACCGGGAATGCATTTGCTACAATTGGTGGGCTCGGCTGAGGCCTTGGCTGTGGCTGTGGTTGTTGTTGTATTATAACTGTAGGAGGAGGTGCAGGTTGAGACAAAACCACCGGTGGTTGTGGAAATACTGGCTGTACTGGTCGTACTTGGACAGTTGGATTTTGTGGTGGATTTACTTGTACCGTTGGATTTTGTCCAGATCCATCTGTCTGAATTATAATATCTGGCCGGCTTGCTGGAGCTTGTGCTGTATTCACTATTGGTCTAGGTACCTCAGGTTCTGGAGGTTGTGGTGGAGGAACTGATGGTGTATCAATTGGGTGTACTTCAACCGGCGGTTGTGGTGGGCCATAATGAGTTGACGGGCGTGCTGCAGATTGTGGTCGTTGTTCTGGGAAGTAGCTGTATGGAGGTTTATTTACTGATCCAGTTGGTGGTAAATATCGTGAAGATGATGGTTTTTGATAGCCAACAAAATAACGGAATCCCATTGGATGAACACCATAATGTTTAATTATTCCTGGATAGACACTAGTTTGACCTTGTAAACCACGTTTTAATTTTAATTTGGCACGAAGTAATCGACGTTGTTGATCTAAATGGTAAGCAGCAATACGATTTGCTAATATATCATTATAATTACTTTGTTCTAAATGTTGTAAACGCTGTTTTAATAATTCTCGACGTTGTTCTAATGCTAAAGTTTGTTCTTGTCTTGTGGATAATGCTGTTGATGAAATTGCGGTGCAGGTGAATAGCACAATCTGCAAAAAAAATTAATTTGTATTTTTAATTTATAGAATGTTTTTGGTAAAGAAAAAACTAGTAAAAAGTAGCAATTGGTTTATTTTACTGGTTAAATACAATGCTATTATTAGAAAATAGGTCATTGTTAATTAACGGAAGAAATTACAGTACGCTTTTAATCCCTAATAGAAATTTTCCAAGAAAAATACGTGATTAGTATTATCGTTTTAAATTTCAAATGATATTTCAAAATACACGAAAATTGTGTTAAGTGTTTAAGTTTAATTAAGTTAATTTTTGTAATTTGTACTGAATAGAAGAAAATGTTAAATCCTAATTAAGGGGTTATATTCAGTTTCGAGCGCATAAAGAATTTTTGTGAGTTTTTTTTTTTTTTGGAACACTATTTATTGTACATAAATATAAAAAAGTATACATATAGGATATTTCGCCGTTTCGGAGGAATCTTGCTCAGCGCCTTTGAAAACGCTGTTTCGAGAAAAACGCGGTTAAAGTTTCAAAAGATGGTTACACTCAGTTAAATTTTTTTTAATGCGTATATCTTTGTAAATATTACTCGGATCAACTTCAAAGCTTCAGAGAATATACTTAAATATATGTACATTCCGGAAATATAAATCGATTTTTTGAAAATTCTAACATTCGATATATAACCCCTTAAAAGAAGGTAAGACTGATACCTCCATCCTCCATTTTTATGGGAACTAACAAATAGTACAATGAACTCCACAATCTTGTTAATTTGACGATTACTGATATTTGGGATTGAAATTTTTATTAAAATGTCAAACCAAAATAAATATTTGTTCACCGTGAACTAAACTGGATTTATTAAATTTTAAATCCACCTAAACGACAAAAAATTGTGTTTCCGTAAAAAAAACAATTGCGAAAAATTCTAGAGGGTAAAATTGTGAAAAAATTCTAAAGGGTTATAAAAGATTTTTTATTAGACTCCAAAAATCATTTCCTTGACACTGTCTTAGTCTGCATACAAATTTTCAATTTTCGTTTCTCTATTAACTTTCGATACAGAGCATAAGTCTATATTTATTATAACACTCAAAGCGATTCCAAATACGAATTTTTCCGCAATTTTTTAAACAACAGATATGTCCACGAATTTAAAATTTTAATTTTACAAGCAACTTAAAACTTCCGAAAATTTTTGTTCCTGACACATCGAATATCCATATGACGAAAATTTTATGAATTTCTGTACACGTTATGAAAAATTTGCATTCTCAATATGATATAAAAACACTAGTTAAAAATTGGTACCAATTTGGATCAGAGAAATTTTCTAATTTGTCTAATCAGTTCAGAACTACTTTCGAATTACTTCGAAAACGTAGTTAAAGGTCAAGCCGTTTTACTTAATTGTTTGTTAATTAGATTTGTGATCATTTCGATTTAAAATATGCGTGAGATAAAAGTCACAGCAGCAATATAATTTTTTTTTTTCAATTTCATTCATAAATAAATAGATATTTAATTTATTTACGAATATAAAATTTATTTCCGGGTAAAAAATATAAATTTAAATAATTATTTTATTATCTAAAATAAGATTGCGGTTAATGGATCACTCATACGTATTGAATATTTAAATTTTATTTTATTTATTATTATTTTTCAATTTCACTATTTTTTATTTTTTTTTATTTTAACATTGAATTAATTTGCATGTATTGATTATTAATTATATTTGATTTGATGATAAAATCAAATTTAATTATCCGCATTATTCAATATTTTCATTATCCTCAAGAAAACTATGTCTCTTGTATTATTTTTAAACTAGCTGACCCGGCAAACTTCATACCACTATAGTATAATATAAATATTTATTATCTATGCTTCGTACCACCTAACAGTCGATTCTTTATTTTTATTATTTTTTAAATACCTTCCAGATTTTTTTTCTGTAAAGGGAAAAAGTACATGGGCTAGCTTTAATAGTTATGATTAATAAACATACAACAGCAAATACTATTACAAACCTTAAAAATTTCCCCGAACTACTTTTGTTGCTCCAAATGAAGTCATTTAAAAGCAGTCATTGTATTGTTTTGCTTTCTCGGAACCTCTCTACTAACATTTAAACTGTATGGTACGGTAAATTAAAATTCAAATTGACTTTTAATTATTATTACGAATCTTCTGTATGGGAATATAGAAAAGTGTTGTTTTTTTACACTTTTTCAGGCAATTTTTAAAATTTTTCTCTCTGTAAGAACCGATCCTCTTACTTCAAGGAATATTATAAAAAAAGAATTACCGAAATCGGCTGCTCTAGAGATTTGCGCTTAGCAACACATTCAGCGATTCATTTTTATATTTCAGATATAGTGTATGAATTACGGGAAAGTCTTAAATAGTGATCCCTCAGGGTAAAATGATCCCTCGTTGTTTTAAGTAAACCATTAAAGCCATATAGTATATTTATCGATAGATGGCTTCCGCGTGATCAAATTAATCGTTCTACAAAGACTTATGACGATGTATAAGCTAATTTGTGTGTTATAGCTAAAATATTAATTTTGCTGCTTATATGATTTAATCTCAACGTAAAATTTCTTTTTTATGTGAGTTTTTGCCGGCTGGTTGTTTTACTGTTGGCTTCTGTTAACTTTTAATAGTTTTATATTTTGATGGGTGTACCTATACTTAATTTTAAGGTCAGTTTTTATGCGGATATTCAAATTTGTCGTTACGGGTAAAGTAATCCCCTTTATATACGTTAAAATGATCCCTATTTTGTGTGTAAAATTATAATAGATAAAATGATCTCCCATCATGTGGCGGGTCGGGTCTTGAAAGTGATAATTTAGATGATTTTACAAGTGATTTTGTTTTTCATACTAATCGTTGATGCAATGTAAAAGAACAGTGAATATTTTATATGAACTGTTTAGTAAAAAATGCAATGAGATCATTTTACTAACTATTCTTACAATAAGGTCGGTCAAAACGATCCCTTTTGAGAAATATTGAATTATTCTAAAAATTTGAACCGAAATAAATTGACATGCCAATCTTTGAACACTTGAATAAAGAAACCAAAAACATGTCGAAATTTCGAAGTTGTACCTATATACATACATATCTCGAATAGTTTGGCTATAAATTACATTATTTCTTAGGAAGATCATTATAGGACAACTTTCTCTAAGACTATCAAAATATTATAAATCAAACGGATTTATTAGACTTATAAATCGAAACCTCAATTTTGGCACATTTTTCTCGCACATGTAACTTAGTTCATGCTAGTAGGCTCAAGGTAAACTTTAATCTTTCCTATTTTTATATCACTCAAAATATCCATGAAAAGGGTCAAAAAAATTTTTGTATTCCGACATTTTTCAATTCGGAAAAATTCGATTATTCACAGTTTCGATCTTAGTTTTCACAAATTCACAAAATAATCTCATCACATAAACACAATTTATAAAACCAAAATCACTTTTCGATAATGCACTTTTAATAAACACATTTAATTTTTTTTTTTAATTATTTAGAAAATTATTTAGAAAAATCTATGAAAACTTGACTGATATTCTCGAATACAAACTTACCAATGAAAGAAATGGTGTCATCTTTACATTGATGTAAACCACCCTAATTTGTATATAATTAATTAATGATACCGCGTCTACAACTGCTATTTAATTAAATTAATTATTGACCACATAGAACAAACAATGTTAAATGTTTAATCGTTTATGTGATCAGAACATTAGTAACGTTCAAACTTATATCTGTTCTGATTTTTAACGATACGTGCTTAAAATTTTAAAAGAGTTTTTAAAATTGAATAGTGTGTAAATAAATATTTTAACGTGGTCGTCTACGCTTACTGCCGTCTGTTGTGAATACAATTAAATTTTTATTTGTTTTTTATAAATCAGTTTTGTTTTTACGCATTTTCGCGAGTACAATTTTATACAAGGGATGTCAAAATTATAGGTATATTTTACATTCGAAAATCGTGACAATTTTCAAATTCTTGCAAAACTGAAAGTACCCCGCAATATAAGATAGGAAAATGGCTTTCTGTAAAAACTTTTCTTAGGTTAGGTTAGGTTATATTGGCTGTCCACGAAGGACACACTTAGGCTGTAGAGCCCATTGTGATACCATATATGTGTTTAACCACCTTTCCGCTGATAATTTCATTTATCAGCTCCTCAATTTTAGAGGGTGAGATGGGCACTACACCAGCTCATCACATATATTAATTAAATTAAATTTGTTGCGACGGCGGGAATCGAACACGCTACCCTAAGCATACCGCGGACGGAATTGGTTACGCCTTAACCAACTGAGCTAATATAGCGAAACTGTTCCTAACCCACCCTAAAATGTTCTTTGGATCATTGTGATCAAAAGCTCTTAGAGCCAAAAAATTTTTTGGAGGGTAATTTTCGAGCTACGGGCAATCAAAGCTACACATACATTATAGTTATATAGTCCGTAGCTCGAAAACTAATTGTTCAAAACTTTTGTGGCCGCGGGATGGTTTGAAAAAGTTCCACAGAAAGCCGTTTTCATCGTCATATAGGTAAGTACAATAAATATATGTGCAGCTTTGATTATCCGTAGCTCGAAAACTGCTCATTAAAAATTTTTGTGGCCGTGAGAGCTTTTGATCACAGTGATCCAAAGAATATTTTAGGGTGGGTTAGAAAAAGTTTCACAGAAAGCCATCTTCCCATCTAATATTGCGGGGTCCAAATTTTTGGAAAATTTAAATTTTAGGCTTCCAGGTGTTCGGTGCGTAAAAGAAAGCATAATTTGGTGTTAGGCTTGGTAAAATCCGTCATTGAGCATAAATAATTTTCGCATGGAAAATTTATACAGGATCTCGTTTAAAAAAAAAAAAACGTACGTTAAACGCTTTTTCTAATTTTCCAGGGGGTTGCATTATTTCGAGTCGATTGGTGAAATTTTGAGTGGAGTGGTTATTTTGTCGCACTCTCTTAACATTTAACAATCAAGCACTTAAAATGTAACTTGTTGAGTAAGCTTTACACTACAAATAAAAATTTTATGCATAGTTCAAACCTGATTTTTTGATAAACTTTTTCAGGGATAAAAATTTTAAAAATCAAATTGATATTGCGTTTTATCAAATTTTACAAATTTTTACTCGAAAACTGGAGGGTTTTGAGAAAAATGTCTTAAAGGCCCTTGTTCATTTTGACCCCTTCGGTCAGTATTATTTATTTGTTTAATTAGTTTTATCAATAGCCTACAGGGTACGCAGCGGCAACCTGTACTTTTACGTTCAGGAACATTTTTGAAAACGAGATGCCAAATTTTCCATCCAAGAATTATTCTTGCGCTCAATGACGGATTTTACCGGATTTATATTGCATCTTCAACTGCACCTCATTCGAATTGCTGGAACCCTTAATCTCTCATCCCACATAAGGGTGATCGTGAATTTCTAAGAGTGAAAATATCAACAAATAGAATCGGTACTTAAGTATACCTAGGGAATTTCGAGTGAAAGAGTTCTTGTTAATGTTTAATTTTATACGTGAAAGTCAGTTTTCCACTTTAAAATAACGTGACCTTAGTGCAACCTTGTCCAAAAATTTTGGATGATAGTTTCTTTTTATCATAACCCAATCAAATTATAGATTCTGTTCATTATCTGAATGTTCGTACGGTTTATTTCTTGAAAATTATTATAAACGTATGGATAAATTTATTAAAAAATCACATTATTGTACAATCATTTTGATTTTTCTACAATAATAAATCAAAAAATAACAATAATTACGTTCATATATGGTATTACGCCATATTTTATTCAGTAAGAATATGATGCACGTAATTTTTAATTATTGTAGTAAATTAATATAAATATATATATATATATATATATATATATATATATATATATATATATATATATATATATATATATATATATATATATATATAAAATCAATATCAATTATTTATTTTATAGATGATACCACCGATAACACCATATATACACGGAAAGTGAAAACTTTCATGATAAAATATTTGTTTCATTATTTCATTCTACAAATATTTTACTAAAATAATTAATTATTTTACACCATATTTGTAACTCTTCGCAGTAGGTTACGGTTAAATTTTTAGTTCCTGTAAGAAAATCGTACGTTAAGATTAAAAAATTAGTTTTAACAATATAAAAGCCTTAAAAAATGACTTGTGAAATAAAAACTTAATTCGTAAATTTTATTATTGAAAACTTTTCTATCATACCTTCTATATTTGATGCCGATAATCGGTAGAAAGAATTTTAAAATTTAGTGTTTAGTTAATTTCATTATGAAATCAAAAGTTTTTTTTATAAAATAATCTTTTAGGCCGTGAGACATCACGGTTTTTTTTAAATGATGAATACATACTTGAAAATTCGTGAAAATAGCTTCCTTTTGCCGAGTCTACCAAACTTGCCTCTACAATTTTTTTTCGAAAAGGCTGCGTTTTCAAATAAGCATTTTTGAAGTCAAATTAGAGTTATCGTTTTGAAAAAACGCGGCTGGGAATTTTGGTAGACTCATTAAAAGGAAGCCACTCACGAAGATTCAAGTAAGTATTTATCGTTTTAAAAAACCCATGTTGTCCCACGTCTATTTGCTATTATTTTTTATCAAAAATTTTCAACCCACCTTTAAATTTTGGTATTTTTTGTTTTAATCTCGTTTATGTTTGTAATTCAATGGCTGTACCTGTTTATTTTCCAGCGCTTCCACCAAATGTCACATACACTTAGGGTGTCTTTGTGACATCAACTAATTACTAATTCATCATATATATCTACTAAATACAAAATATTTGTTTTTAATTTTCTCTTTATACATCTACTAATTACTAATTCTTTGTTATACCATGTATATATGAAGTATATTAAGGTATACTAAGTTTAGTCCCAAGCTCTTAACGCTTAAAAATATTGATGCCACGAACAAAACTTTGTTATAGATAATAGGTATTCATAAAATTATCTAAAGAGTCCATTTCGGTGGTCCATCTGTCTGTCTGTCCGTCTACCTGTCTGTGGACACGATAACTTTAAAACGAAAATATATATCAAGCTGAAATTTGTATAGCCTGCTAAAGACGTAATAAGTGAGGTCGAGTTCGTAAATGAACAACCTAGGTCAATTGGGTGTTGGATCCAGATGGGTCCCAATCTTTTAAACCGATAGAACAAAAGTTTAATTCCTTTTAAAAAAATAAACAACTATTGTTTGAAAAATTTGTTTTCCAAAAAAGTGGTCTTGTGAAATATTCTTGAAAAACGAAATTCTGGAAAAAGCTTTCTAAATAAATGGCGATCGAAAAGCCACCATAATTGTCTTATCTTTAAAACACTCTTAATTTAAAAAAAAAAATGCAAGCATTGGCATTAAACACTTGACATGGTACAGGGTTTTTCAACAATTAACTCAGTCAATTGTTTGTTTTCACTTGTTAATCTTCTTTTTATAAATCTTCTAATTAACAATGCAAATAATATTCCAATTTACAACAGTCATTAGAATATTGAAATAAAATATTGTAATGGTAAATTTATCTTAAAATGACTAATTAGTGCAAATGGTCTTGATAAAAAGAAATGTTCAGATTTATACTCAAGTTTTGATCGTTGATTTTTTATCAACATTTTAAACTGTAACATGTATATAATTTTTAAGTAAACAGGATATTTAAGTAAAAACTTATGTAATTCGTTGATATTAAATCTACTTTTTCTCATTTGAAAACTCAATAAAAACTTAATGAATAAATCAAACAAAATGAAAAAGTGTCATAATAAAAAATTAAAACAGATAACTTATTGAGTGCATTGAACACGGACATAGATTCTTTTATATTTTTTATTATTAGTTACAAGTTAATCTATTTTAGTTGATAATAAAGTAAAAATAGTAGAATTTCAGTATTTCGAAACATCCAGTAAACAAATAACATTTTTCGACTACCCTTTTCAAATCGCTGCCTATACCTGTACAATTACTAAAATTTATATATTTACATACATGTACATGCATTTTTGTATAAATCCCTGAATAGTCTGAACAAATAAATCCAGTAATCCATTTTATTGAGTCAGTATTATCGAGACTCTAGTATCTATGTTACCATAAAATAAACATATGAAATCAATAGTTTATACAAATACTTCAATCTAAGAAAAATCGATAAATCTAGAATTGTATACGAGTCTACGAATATTGACATCTTTTAACCGTAGAAATTTAAAAAGGAATGTCACACGGACAATATATTCAATTTTTACACAGAAGTCGGGGCTCTTGTCCTTTGTGAGTGACACAAATTATGCTTAATCTCTTCGTGTCTATATATTATTTGTATGTTTTGAACAGAAGTGACGGAGTTGCTTACGTCCTAGATCGGATATCTATAGAATCCGGATTCGAGTCCCGGCTTCTGTGAAATTTTTTTGTTTATTTCTATTTGCGAAAATGAAAATATGTGCTGTGCGCTTTCATTGAAGTGTACAGTCTCACTCTCATATGTTAAATGGTATAATAAGTTGAGATAACAAAAGCTATTAAAAATATCATGTTTGAGGGGTAAAAGTATACAAAATTTGGAAATAAATGTCAAAATTTAGTTTCAATGTTTGGATTAAATTTTACGTAACAAAACAAAATTGACTATCTAACTCCGAATTAACAACTTTTGTATTTGGTGTAAATAAAATTTCATTTTTCTTATATGCTTGATTGCTAAAAATACTCATTTTTATCAATCAAGCGTTAAATTTTACTAAATGTATAATCTCCAATTCCATTGATTGGAATACACCTCTAGTAATATTACTCTTGTAAGTGGGCGGAAAATCTCTTATACGTAGCTCGAAAAGTTTTTGATCATGCGGACAAGCGTTAACATTAAATAAAAACGTGTATTCGTTGTCCGCAAAACTTAAAAATTTGCTTTAGTTAGTCGCGAAAATAAACGAATTTTTCATTTGTTATTTGTCATTTCTTACTTTTTCTTGTAACCTTCTTAGTCAATATCTAGCTTACTCGCGGGATCGAAACTTCCCAAAGAAAATGAAATAAAACGCCTCACTAAACAGAATTGTTTGTGGAGGAAAAAGTTGTTAGATTGAGAGTATCTCGATACAATGTTAATTGAAGACTAGATCAATCTTGGGTTCCAGACGTGCTCAATAATATCCACCTAGACTTGACAATATATTCACCCGGTTGTATCGTAGATTAAAAATTATAATATATAATCGATCAACACATAGTTTTACTTATAATATTATAGGTAACATATAGGTGTACATTAAACTGACTAGGTACACATTTTTCACAAGGAAGCCATGTTAGGACAGACATTGTAATGGCTTTTAGACTATAAAATATACTCAAGTACAATAAATTATTATTAATAGACACGTTCCCAGAATATTGATTAAAACAATATAAATTTATAAATAAATATAAAATAATAAAATTCTAATATAAAACCTCAATTGAATTCATTCACTTAAAACAAAATTAAATTAAACAACAAAAAACTTTCTTCTTTTTTATTAAAAAAAAAAATCAATTAATATTCTAAACATTAAATATATTAAAGTTTTTTTTTCGGTGTCATAATTAATTAATGATTATTTTAATTAAATAGATATTAAATTAATAAAATGCTTATTCGATATTTTCGAAACAATTATTTGTATTCTTATTCTTTAAAAAATTCGATTCGATTAATATATTTTATGTAATTAGTCGAAAGTACTTTATGTTATTTAAAAATAATTATCATTGAATATAATTATTTACATGGTTTAGAAAAAAGGAGTACAGGCCAATATATCGAACGTATTTTCCACGAAACTAAATATTTCCAACGCATTCGCCATAATTATACAGGAACTTTTTTTAAAATCACTATAATATTGATAATCGCTATTAACTTGTATTTATATATTATTATATATTTTATTTACAGTAAATTTTATATAAAATTTATAAATAATAATTTTTTGTATTACCTATCGAAAGTTTCAACTTTTTTTAAGTGTTTTTTAATTTTGTATATTGTAATATTCAATTTCAAATTTGGATTATTACTAAAGCGCCATGTAATAGAAAGAATCGTAATCATAATTAAAAATCTTTTTGTAGGTGGTTTCATTTTGTGGTGTAAGTATACTGCTTGTAGAAAAGAAAAAAGGGTGTATTTTGAAAAATATTCTAAAATGGCAGTAATTTTTATTGTAACTATGTTGGTTATCGCACGTTATAATTTGTTTGCTGGTTGGGAGGTAAAACCAAAAAATGTGCAACAATTTAAAACGACCCCAAAATCCGACGATGTGTTACCTAGGAAACTAAAACTTTTTTAATCAATTTAACTTGCCATGAATTTTCAGAATATTTTGAAAATAATTTACAATCTATCAACATATATTTTTTGTACAAAGTTTATGTTTTTCATTCAAAAAAATGAGTTTTGAGTTATCAGAAGAATCTAAACATAATAGAGATAAAATTTAACGTAAGAACAAGGAAATTTTATGTTATGTCAAAATAAATATCTTGATCAAGCCAAATGAAGGTAATGTACGCACATATATTGGGTTGACTACTAAATCAGAAGTATGTTTTTTTTAAAACTAACATTACAATTAATTCATATTGAGTTAAAGTAGCTTTAATATTTAATTCTTTAAACAATAAAACAAGTATTTAACTTCTTAAATTAATACTTGTGAGAGAAAAAATGAAAAAAAAAAATTAAACCTAAAATTACCAATGCACAGAAACGCAAACAGTGTCGAGAGAGAAAAATTAAAAAAAAAAACCATTTACAAGAAACTAATTACACTAAACCTGCAAGGTAGCGTACCACAAAACTAATATTTATAATCAAATACTAATACAGTTTTTTTATAGCAAAAAAATCAAAGCAAATCTGAGTAAAAAACTAAGCGTTACATTTTAATATACGAAGATACGATAGGAAAATAGTTCCATCCGAGTGTCCTACGACACCTCTCGTTTTTTATATTTTCTAAACATTTTTCTTGTAGCTCGGTTTTCCTGCGAAAGGGAAATGGGATAATAAGTGTACTTTCAAATCGTTTCAATATACAATCTCTTGCATTATATTGTCAGGTTTATACTAAATTTTAATTCTAATCTTAATGACTTGTTTAAAGTAGGTATATTAAAAATTGAACTTATCCTAAATGATTAGGTTTTTTATTACCTTTGTTTATTTTTTACTTTTGATTTTTACAATTAAATATGACATATTTAAAGCATTACAATTGCATATTAATTATGTTGTAAATCAAATTTATAATTGTAACAAAATTTTGTAGCAATTATTATATAAAAAAAAATAATAACGTGTCAATATTATAAATTGATTTTTTGATTAACAAATACCTTTTGAGTCGGTACCTACCTATATTACAATAATAATACCTAATAAAAATTATTATTTTTTGAGTTATATAAACACATGTAACTTATTATATTGTATGGTCATTTTTAATATTCTCAATGAGTCTCCCAAATAAAATTTAGTGTAAAATATTCACATAACCTCTGTATACATTCATTACACCCTAGGCGTATCGGGATTCTTTTTTCCAGCCAAGGGAAATCAAAAGAATTTTTCGAACTCTTTTGAAGTAAATTTTCAAAACATTAAAGTTTTGAAATTGCCAGATTATCTTTTGGATATGAAGTTTATAAATGAAATGAAAGCGATAATTGATCTGTAATTAAGTAGGTAGAATTCTTTAGAATATTGTTAAATAATGTTAAAAAAATATTGAAGAATTTTGAAAAATTCAAAAATATTTTTGACGTTGATTTTTTTTCTTAGGGTAATACCTACGAGCGCCGAAGCAAGTTTAGACTTGTGGTTGAAATTATTTGTACCTTATTTTCAACTTTGATGATGAATTTTGTTATACATTTATGAATGTAGACGAAAAATAAGACTACAATTTTTCGATATCTGCCTTGGTTTTCGAAATATCCAAAGCTAAATAATAAAACAAAATTTTTAATTTTCAACTTTGATGATGCATTTTGTTATAACTTTATGAATGTAGACGAAATATAAGATTACAATTTTTCTATATCTGCCTTAGTTTTCGAAATATCTAAAGCTAAATAATTAAACAAAATTTTTAATTTTCGATATTTTGAAAAATACTTCGAATATCGAAAAATTTTATTTTTATTTTTCGTCTTATATTGTCAAGTTATAGAATATTTTATTATCAAAATTGAAGATATATTTCTTTTTTAATTTGTGTCCTCATTACCGTTAATCTTAATCATCCATCCTTAATTAGTAGGGCACAACGTTTTTTTTTTCTTTTTTTAATAATTCATTAAGGTTTTAACTTTAATTGAAATAGATTTTTTTTTAATTTCCATCGACTAGTTTTGGAGAAATCTATGAAAACATGTCTATAAATATGCATACTTTTGAAGTAATTTATTAATTTAAATAATAGGGCAGCCCCCCTTAAAATTTTTAGAATTGATTTACACTTAGTTCAACTTCATATAAAAAAAAAATCAAGTCTTTTATCCTAAATTGCCCTGGCGCTCGTACATCAGTAACCATAAATTCCGGCAATTCCGACAATACCTACATACAATGTTGTAATTTTTGTTGATCAGAGTATAACTAACTGTCTTTTTAACATCCCCCTTATATCCGAGAAACATATATAAGAATAAGAAATGCCTCCCATGCTTAAATAATCCTTATCACCCTCCCTATTCATTTTCATTAGGTTTTAGTTCTTCTAGAACATATTCTCAAAATTTTTATAAATTTTCCCTGCTATTTTAAAATTTACAAAAATATGTATATGGAAGTATATTCAAATGTTACATACGGAATTTAATAAATTGAATCGAATATTGAAAAATTTTTTTCAATTTTTATTATTAACAGCTTTATTTATTCAAATGAGTTCATTTCTGATATAATATTTGTTCATCATAAAGTATTCTTGTTAATTATTGCAAATTAATTAATTATTGAAATTAATTGAAAATATTTGATATAGTTGTTTGTTACCGACTTAATATCCTTTTTAACTCATTTTAACTTTTTTTCTTTTAACAAAGTAATCTCTTACATTGATTAAAATCGTATATAAAGTGGTGTATCAGATCAATTTAAGCTGATGATTCAGAAACTTATTGTTCAATTGCAAAATAAACTAAATTTTTGCTTCGTTTTTCCAAAAAAGATTCTGTGTCAGACGACAACGAAACAAATTAAAAGGTAAAAACATAAAAATTTAAAAAAAAATGGGGGGTGGATGGTTGCCCGATTATTTAAATACTTAAATGACTTCAAAAGTAGGCATATTTAACATTGGTCTTATGGGCGATGATGGATGGGCAACGGTAGATGGATGATATGTTTTCATAGATTTCTCCAAAACTAGTTGGTGGAAATTAAAAAAAAAACTATTTGAAAACAACAAAATCCGTTGTGCTCGACTAATTAAGGATGTATGAACACAGTAGTGAGGACACAAATTTAAAAAATATATATTTTCAATTTTGATAGTGAATTATTTTATAATTTGACAATATAAGACGAAAAGTAAGAATAAAGTTTTTCGATATATGGAGTATTTTTCAAAATATCGAAAATTGAAAATTTTGTTTAATTATTTAACTTTTGATAATTCGAAAATCAAGACAGATATCGAAAAATTTAATTCGTATTTTTCGTCTATATTCATGAAGTTATAACATAATTTATCATCAAAGTTGAAAATAAAGTATAAATAATTTCAATAACAAGTCTAAACTTACCTTAGCACTCGTACTACCTTAAAATGCTTATGAAAAGTTCATATTGCCACATTTAAATAAATTTCCTAGAACCGTGCTTGAAAATCTCTATTGCAATATGAATAATAATGTGGCAAAATTGTTTGGAACACACAATGTAATTAATATTTTTGTAAAGAATACTACATTGACAGTTACAAAATTACATCAGAACATTTAATAATATGTAATAACGAAAACTATACTTCGTTAATATATTCACAAGTCGTTCGTTCACATTTACTGAGACGTGGTATATACGGTATAGTCTTCATTTAAGAACCATGGCCTCTACTACCAATAATTTACCCATTCCTCGCTTACGAAACTACGCATTATATATATATATATATATAATATATGATATAATTAAAAACAAAGAAATGAAATTATTAACTAGGCACAAAGAAATTTTGAAGAAGTGTTTTAATTGTTTCATGAGATGATCGTATCATGTCGAAATTAATTTATTGAAACAAAAAAAATTAACAAAGTGGTAGTTAATGTTGGAGCAAATGTATATTTCTAGATACCAAGAAAGCGAAGCCTAGCCTGGCAAACTTTCAGATTTAGTCTCTTTTTTATTGAGGAAATGATTCAATTTGGAAAAGATAGTAACCACGATACTTCACGAATGTTGTTCTGAATTCGAGCTCGACAATTTTACGCCCAGTTTTTTGTTTTGATGGCAATAACAAGTGAAATTTACAACATTTAAAAAACCTCCAAACAAATTTTTCGGATACGGAACCCTAAACTCGCACTTGAAACATATATAAAATCGGTTCATCGGTTTCGGAGCTACGAGGCCACATACAGACAGACATATGCACAGACACACACTCACATAGCGGTTAAACTTATAACACCCCTTTTTTTTTAGTTCGGGGGTTTAAAAAAAATTTGAAAATTGTACCCATAGACTACCAAAAGTCCAAACAAGGATTTTTTATCATTTTTTTGCATTATAAAGTCAGTTAATGCACCTTTTTGCAAGTTGCAAAATTTCATAGCTCTAAGATAAATCAATCCATATAAGATTCAATTGTGAATTCGCTTTTCGTTTCAATGTATTTTTATAAATTTAAAGCATTATTCTGTAAATACATACTTTCCTAGCTTACGGAAAACCGCTTAATGAAATAATAATCAAAAGTAAGGCAAACGTAATAATCAAATCGCTTAATGAAATTTAAGACCACGTTACGAAATTCAATTATGGTGGAAGCGTCGTGAAAAATATATATTGCCCTAAATAGATAAAAAAGTTAGACAATTGAATTTTAGTCTCAAAAATAATGTTAGCAATTAATTTGAGTAAAAAATCTTTTAGAAGACAATCTTTTATTATTTTATTAACCGCAATAAAATAAACTTATTTCCAGAGTCGCCCAGCGACTTCGAAATAAAAGCTTATTGAGTATGGCGAGTATTTTAGGATATATCCTACAAGAAAATAATTACCTCATTGTTTTACTCAGTATTAGAGATGATGACACCGTTTTATGTTATCACCCTTCACTATATTATAGAAAAAAATAATTGTTCTTAACGAAATCAAAATTAATTAAAATAAGATATTACAACTATAAATACATATATAATATAATGTTACTAAATACAATTAATTTTAAAATTATCTCGTAAATATAAATAATTAAAAATCAATTAAAAAAATTTTTAATTATTTTAACTGTACTTAATATTGAATAATAATATTTTGAACATACAAATTTTTAATAATTTGTATTATAGATTAAGGTAGTCTTACATATATTAATTCGTATAATATACAAATATTACCTATATTAGTTTTTTTTTTAGTAAGTAAATAAATATATTACAAAACAAATTTATTTCTAGTTAAATACCGTGAAATTATTACCGTTCAATAAATTCATTAACGTGCATAAAAATTTAATTTTATTAATTCATTAAGAAATTACTTAGAACAATTGTTTTTAACCAGTATTTACAAAAACAGGTTTATATTTATGAACAAGGCAGAAAAATTGAAATTTTCTTCATAAGTCTAAGCCGCATTGTAGGTTCATTTTCATAAGCAAACCCTGATAATTTTTTTACCACTTTTAAATTTTTCATCGAGCTAAAATTTATACGTAAATAATTTCCATTTGGATGATATTACATAACTATGTCTTAATTTATCTGTGCTTTAAAATATAAATATGACACCAATGACGTGAAAAATAAATAAAAGTAAACGAAAAAGCAACTGCTTTCTTAGTAGAAGGTATACCGATACAGAAAATTCTTAGGACGCCCCCCTCCCCTAAATATGTGTAATAATGATATCCCAAAAATATGATTTGGACAACTTGAAATTTGTTTAATAAGTAATTTTAGCATCTATTTAAGCCTGAAATAAAAATGCCACTTTTTTTTTTTTGTTTTAAAGTACAACCCATATTTTTTAGGTATCATTATTACACAAATTCAAGGGGGGGGAGTTGGTTTGTACTTTATAACCCACAAACAATTCTAGCATTATTATTTCTGGCTTAAACAGATGCTAAAATTACTCATTAAACAAATTTCAAGTTACATAAAACATATTTTTTGGATTGTTTTTTTCGCAAATGGCATAGGCTGCGCAGTAGCGAAATAACCCCCTGTCCGGCTCAGAATTCTGGATTCACTAATTAATAGAGTTTTATTTCTATGTTATTTTAATTTGCCTAAAACACCTTCCCAAATTTGTATCACGAGATTTTTATTGATAATCCTCAACTTAAGCATTTGTTAATTCATCATCAATATCAAACCTTTCTCAAAAAATACAAAAATGTACGTAGGTTTGAAAACTTCAATTATCTGTAACTTTATAACACGAAAAATAATTGGCATGTTAGAAACATAATTTCCGAGTAAAGTGGATATTTAAGATATTTGAATTTTTTATTATGAAATTTTCAAAGCAAGTAAACAAATTTTTACGCCACTTCGTACACCAGATATTTTATGTTCCAGTTGCATTTCTCGAAAATATTTCTTTAAATAGTAAAAATTCGAATATCTATATATATATTTCATTCGAAAAATATAAATAATAAATATTTTAGCTTTAATGATTCAAAATAATCAATATTTTATATTTAAAAACGTACTTCATACCCTATGTAAGAAAAAAATTCAGCTTAAGAAATGCGCTAAGTAACTAAAATAAATCATCAATATACTATCTCCAAAGACTCCAACTAAATCTACACAATTTATAGCTTAATTGAAATAGTATAAAATTAAGTTGCACGTCTATGGTTTCAAATTCACCAAAAATTTACGCAAAAGTGATTTTTTGCTCTCAAACTAATAAAGTGAAATTGTGTCGCACTAAAACATAAAATTTTTTAACCCCACATTTCAATAATAATTATAATCTATATAATTTACAATCATATTTTACATAATGGTTCAATAATTTTTGTCTCAGTTCTACCATAAACTTCCTATACGAAACAACATGAAATAATTATGGTGAATTTGCATACTTCTTAGTTCAGTGTTACTTGCATTAAATAGTTTACAAAAAAAACACACAAATAAATTTAATAAAATTATTGGCAAACCACAAAAATGGTGTTAAGAAAAAATATTATTTTTGTATTATTAATATTGTGCAGTTCGCAGTGTTTTGCTGTAAATGATTTACGTGAAAAACGGACTATTGATTTTTTATTACGAACATTCGCTGATACAGTTGGTTACGATGTACAAAAACGTCCATCAGTGTTAACTACAGCTGCACCAGCACCAAGAGCACCACCTGCACCGCCAGCACCACCGGCGCCACCAATGCCTGCAGCTCCTGCTCCAATGCCACCGCCATTAGCACAACCTCCGAGGAAGTTTAATAATCCGTTACCTCCAGCTCCCCCTGCACCAACTGTTATGTTGCTGCCTCCGCCACCATCTCCAAAAACACCACCAAGAACATTACAACCACCTGCAGCACCTGCTCCTCCAGCTCCAGGAAATTTATTGTCAAGTATAACAAAAAATTTCTCAGTGAATTTCTTATGGAATAAGAATTTAGGCCCGGCTCCTACACCCGCACCACCTGCACCACCAGCTCCACCGGCTCCTGCAGCCCCTGCACCAGCACCACCTGCAAGACCTCCACCTCCCCCTCCAAAAGGAAATCCTCCTCCACCACCACCTCCTCCTCCGCAAGGTCCTCCACAAGGACCTCCACCACCACCACCACCAGCTTCTCAGGCTCCACCGCCACCGCCTCCTAGACCTAGAAAACCACAGTTATATCAAAATGACGAGGATAATTATTACGATGAAAAACCACAAGGAAGCTATAATGAGCAACAAGATTATGAATCTCCTCATGCCAGACAGAACGAAGAAGATGAAGAGAATCGGCATAAATATTATAATTATCCATTTTACCCTGTGGAGGAATCCCAAAATTATTACGATCAACCACATTCTAATCATCAACCAATATCCGGACAAAATCATTATCAAAATCCAGGACCACCATATTATGACGACAACGATGATAGTTATTCTCATAAACAATTATATTATAATTTTTTCCAAGGTCCTGTACAAACCTTCTGGAAAAATTCACCATATCTAAAACATAGCACGGAAGTTCAACATCATCCAATGGCGCATTCTTCAAGCTATCATCAACAACAACAAAATAATTTTAATCCAGTTAATGAATTTTGGAATCATTCACCATATTTAGCTCAGCAAAATCATCACACGACTCCCATAATTACCCATTCATATAACCATGACGCTAATCCTGTAAAAACATTTTGGAATAATTCACCATATTTGAATAAAGAAAATTTGGAGAAAAAACCATTAGAAACAAACCAGGAAAAAAACGATTATGAAGGAACCAAAAATTATGAAATTGAAAAACCTGCATCGTACGAAAAACCCGATGAAGAATATAAGGAAAATAATGAAAATCATTCGTATAACGATGAAGATCATTATGGATACGATTCACATAAACCAGAACCGGATTATTATAATCAACAAAAAATCAAACCTTCTAAGTTTGAAGAGCAAAATGATTGTTCAACTTGTCATGAACATTCCCAATTACAATCAAGAAACCGTGATACAGAACAAGTTGATGAAAATGCTTCACCAAAAGTGAAAAATCCATCGAAATTAATATCAAAACAAGTTGGTGTCGATGGTAAAGAGTATACAATTGATGCTGGATTTGTGGAATATATTCCAGAACAATCAAAATATCCAACAAAACCATTACACATAGAACAAGATTATTATCAAACATCAAAAATTCATCAAGTATCACCGTTTGATGTGAAATATTCTGGCTCAGAAACACATAAACAAAAAACGAAAAAAGTTCCACACCAAAGTGCTGTAGATCAACATAATAATTTTGGGAAATATTCATTTGATGATATACCAGATTATGGTCATGGTGGATATAAACCAACGGCAGCGAGTCAAGAATATCATGATCCCATGAAATATCTAACTACAAAAATTATGGATGAACCTCTATCACCCAAGGCAACAGTATCAACAGATGGATATCACAAAACATTAGAATCTGTTCGAGTTTCTAAAGTTGATATTCCATATAGTTATAATTTTTGAAATTAATTAAAAGTCAAAAATTAATTATTTTTATATGTTGTGTTTTTATTGTATAATTTTATTAATAAAGTTTTATAAATTACGCATTTATTTATTTTAAGTACTATCTGCAATCAGTAATTCGTTTAACAGGGTGTACCAGATGTAGGTATAGAACAGCTCGTCAGAATATTAACTAGGGATGTAAAAAGTAATTATGTTTGTAAAAAATTGATTAAAAAAAATATAAAAAAAATTTATTTTCGATTAAATAACAATCGATTTTTTCTACAGTTAATTTCCACAAATAATCAAATTTTCACATTTGATTTATTACTCGTGAATTGTGATTTTATTAATTTGAAGACATTCGTTAATAAAGCTCATTACGGATAATTTATTCGTTTAATTTGATATATCGAGAAAAACCATTATTTAATTAGAAGAACATAATTACTTTTATTTAAAAAAAATATAATATTTTTTAATCGATATTAATACAAAAAATAATAATCGATTTTTCTGTTATATTTCACATGCTTAATTAAAACGAAAAATCGAAAAATGAAAAAAGTTAAGGATTAATGGAATACTAAACCTCAAACCATAAAAATATAAGTATACAGATTTGACCTTGAATGTCATTTTTCAGATTAAATGAAGGTCTGACTGAGTCAATGTTTGAGGTCAGTTCAGGGTCTCCATTTTATGCTTTGTATTATCCCCAACAATGATTACAGGTCATTTTTTGTTATCTTAATTAATACCTTAACAAATTGTTTAGCCGTATACTTACTTTTGGGAGTTGGAACACTTTATAGGTATCATAGTTTGTAGATTCGTTTTATAAAAAGTGTATGACCATGATTCACCCTGTATAATTTTATTGAGTTGAATGCACTATAAAAAAAGTACGTTCTTTTTATACAAAAGTGTACACTTGTAAATAATAAAAAAATATTTTAGTGCATTCAATAATATAATTATACAGGAAAATTTTTAATCATCCAAGCGGGGCTATTTCTTTTAAAATGTCAGTCCAATTTAGCTACAAGCTAGTTTTCGCGGTAAAATGATACAATTTATTTAAACAAGAGTTTTTACGGTTGCTGCACCACGATGCGATTGTAATTTTTATTTATTTATTATTATTTTTATTTTAAAATTATTATTATTTAAAATTTACAAAACTTGGAAAGTAAGTAATTAAAAACACATCGTTTTGAAAACTTACAGCATGAGAGAAGCGTGAGAAAATATATAATTTTTGTTTACTTAGTAGAAATATCACCACCTTTATGAAAAACTGATATCTACTAGAATTATGTGTTTAAAATAAGTTTGAAAGAATTGAAAATTACACATTTAGACGATAATTTTTAGTCTAGGGTATACGGAAAGAGTTGTGCAGACAACTGTAGAGCATTGTGGTTGTAACAGAAATAACTATAGTAGAGTATTCTAAACTACTAATCACACAATGAGTATCGTGTGTGTGAAGTCTCCATCGGTACAGTATTAGACAAAAATTATACATGATTTCACTATAAGCTCGTATACTCTTACCGTGGATATAATCCAAAATTTTTTTTTCAATACTGTAGCAGAGCAACATTTTTAAAAAACCAATATAAGTAAAGTAACAATATTTCTTATCACTTTGGATTGTGACAGTAAAATAACTTAAGCTTACGAAAGACTTTAGCTTCATCAAGTGCACATTCCGGTTCAAGCTATATGAACTGAATCATTATTATACCATGTATATATGAAATATACATAGTATATAAAGTTTAGTCCCAAGTTTGTAACTCTTAAAAATATATATGCTACGAAAAAGATTTTGGTATGGGCGTTCATAGAATCACCTAATTAATCCATTTCCGGTTGTCTGTCTGTATGTCTGTCGTTTGTCTGTCCGTCTGTCATCACGATTACTCAAAAACGAAAATAGATATCAAACTGAAATTTTTATAGCGAACTGAGAGCGTAAAAAGTCAAGTTCGTAACTGAGCAATATAGGTCAATTGGGTCTTGGGGCCGTAGGAGCCATCTTGTAAACCATTAGAGATAGAACAAAAGTTTAAGTGTAAAAAATGTTCATAAAAAAAAAAATGTTCCTAAAAAAAATAAACAACTTTTGTTTGAAACATTTTTTCGTAAACATCACTGTTTACACGTGAGAGCGCAAATTATGCGCAAATTGTGTCATATGTATATTATGGCTATATCAGTTATGTATGTGTGACATGTATGTATGTTTAATGCGACAGTGTAACCAACACTGTCTATACATGGTATTTCAACAATTAACTCAGTCAATTGTTTGTTTTCACTTGTTATTAATAAATTTGATCTTTATATCCCCCAAAAGTATACCGCATTGCGAGAAAAAAAATATTTCGGAAAAAATGATTTTTTTAATGAAAATTATTATTTTTCAGGAAAAGAATATCCAATGTCATGGAATTCATAATAAAGGAACTCAAACTCATAGAAAGAAATACCTCCAAAATCGTGCAACATCTCCAATAAATTTATTAGAAACGAAAAATAAAGAATTGACTGCATCACATGAAACTAACGAAAATACTAAACATACTAAACGAAAGCTGTAAGTTTTTATTAATTTTCTTATTTACGGAAAAATTAATCGATGTAATGTTTGTATCTTCTTTTTCAGAATTCAAGATATATTTAAGAAACTTGAAAATGATATATTTGTAGAAATCGAAAAATTCAAGAAAATTGAGAAAACAATTTATGATAACCGCAACTATTGAATTTTTGTTGTTATTTTCAATACAGTATAGTCTCAATAATCCTTTCATACATCATTTTTCCATACAATCTAAGTAATTCGAACAAATCCAGTAATCAGAAGAACCCTGGTTTTTTTAAGTCCAGATAATCGAAACTACTATATTTGGATATTGCTTACTTAAATAATTATTAAAATAAATATCAATTGTTAATTATTAATATTTAAAATATTTTTATTCCTATATTTATATACAAGGACGTTTCCAAAAGAAGGACTGAAGGAGCAATTACCCCCCCCCTTTTTTTAATTTTTTCTATATTTATGGCTTTTATGAAAATAAACAACAAAGTCGACTTTATGATGCTTCCGTTCTTAAATTTTTGATTAGAGTAATATTTTTTCTAAACTGAATGTCATTTATGGCTTCTAAATATTGTATTTCTACTAAAAATTTATTTCCTCTACATCTTCAAGAATCAATAACTCGAAAATAACGATAGATAACACAATATTTTTCTCTTAAATTTTTCTAATATTGGGTAATAAATTGGGTAAAGGTTACTTGGGTACCTGATGAGAAGAAATAAAATTTAGATAAAATAAAGTTTTAAAAAGCTAAAAAAGTCGGTTTCTAATTTTTCCAAGCTTTTCTTTTTAAATTCAATTCAAATTGGTTTTGTTTCTGTTGGCTAAAGAAATTATCGGTATGAGTTTAAATAATCTTTCGAAAATAGTCACTACTAAACAATATGTGGAATTTAAAATGTATTGACGTGGAATCGATATAAAATAATTGAGATGAAGGAAAGGTGTTTTTCATTTCTGGGCAAAAGATAAGTCATAATATTTTAGGTCATTAAAATAATGTTCACTTAAAAAAAATTTAACTTTATTATAAAAATTACGTAACTGTTATTAAAAGATCTTTTTATCCAACAATTGTAAATTTAATAAAAATTTTTATTAGAATCAAGAAACAGAATCAGTCATTAATAGCTAGTAGAGCAGATTAAAGTTGAATAAAAATCATCTTCTATGATTGTTTTTGGATAAACTTTTATCCAAAGTTTTCAATTTAAAGCTTCACTATGTTGGTTAATTGGAATTTTCTTCGAAGTTCGGTCGACGTTTCGGCAATTTTTTAGAATGAGGCAACTAAGCAATAAAGTCGTAATCTAATTGTACATAAAAAACAAATTGCTCATAACATTTTTTTGCATAAAATTACTCTCAAAATTCCAATTATTTTAGGTACTGTTTTATATATTTCGTTATCATGGAAATTTTTCTTTCAAAAAATCGTATAAATATTCATACACAACCATCATGATTGCACATCCAGGACCCAATCGTAAAACTTTTGGGACTAGTCCTTTATAAAGCGCCTTAAATCTGGAACAACATTTTGCTATTACTTATACCAAATTTACAGATATAAAATTTTGAAAATAATTTACCCTTCTTCACGGTACACTAATATTATTGTTGGGAAAGTTGATCGATATTTAATTTGCCCTAAAATTGGTTGTGGTCCCTGAATCCTTGATTTCGCAACATCAAATGGTATATTTGCTACTGATCCCATTACTCCAGAAGCAAATCCTATCGCCAATTTTCTGGAAAATTCTTCTAATGGACTCTAGAAAATAATTTTCAAAAAAAAGGAAAACTCAAAATTAAGGTAAGTTATAAATTTTAAAGCACTTACCTCCCGCTGAGGAAAATTTTCTTTTACTGAATTATAAAATCCAAAATAGATAGCGTTAAATACAGCATTTCGCCAGATTGTAGCATCGACACCTTTATTCAATCCTCTAAATCCGATACCCTGAGATTTGATAATACTTCGTGTAACTTGCCAGGTACTTGGTACTTCTTTGATATTACTCGAATTATTCGATTGTAATGAAACTTTTATTACTTCAAATGGATTTACTAAAATAGCTTCAGTGACACCAGCTCCCATTCCCGCTAGCGAATATGTCTACAAACATTTTTCTACGTATAAAATTGTAAAACTGTTCCTAATTTATAGGAGCAAAAATATTATGTTTATTTAAGAAGCTACAGATAATTCATCATAGAATTTTTGCATAACATTACTAAGCGATTCCACTTACAGTACAGATATAGATCAATCTGTCTTGTTGCGTCTTGCTTCGTGTTAGTTCGAAAACAATGTTTTAAAAATATTTAGGTTATCAGTATCAATGGCCCACGCCTCTAAATCTAATCATGAGAGACAAGACCAATAAAAGTAAACTTACCCATGCTGTTGGAGTAGGCGATCCAAACATAAAAAATTGTTTATATTGTTCAAATGTTAAAAACTGAAATATAGAAAATTGGAAATGATCCAGAAATTACTTCAAATGAACTTTGATATCGATGATAACATTTTTGACGTAGGACCTCTGAACAATCATGACTTTAAGATTCATTCCAAGTAAAATAAATAGTCACAAATATTAACTATAATCTTAAATTCACTAACCAATTAAACTTCAGCCACCACTAGGATTCCATTCAAAAAATTTATCAATATGTGAATACAAAATGTTGGTGATTTACAAAGAATTATGAATGTCTTTTTAAAACAAATAGGCTACAAGTCCATGCTAAAATTTTTTGGGAGAAATGATCCACCGGGAATCATTCAAAAAATGCTCTTATGTGTGAAAGTAAGCTTAAGCTTCATGGCAAACTTTAGCGTCAGTTTTTCGGGGTACAGGTGAGAATATAAATTTCATAGCCCATGTTATCTCACCCCTGCACCAGCAAATATGTACGACGTTGCAGGATAATAACTCTGCATAAGTATTCGAAGCGAATTACATAAATATCGTACATAAATAAACCCCAAATTTTTTATTTCCCGTCAATTTCTGAGACCTTACGTTATATATTTCCATACGGCATTTATGTAATTCGCTTCGAATACTTATGAAGAGTAGTATCCAGCAACGCGGTACATATTTACTGGTGCAGGGGTGAAACACCAAGGGGTGTGATATTCATATTCTCACCTTAACTCACCTGTACCGCGCGAAACTGCACAATAGTGCTTAAACTTACTTTTACGTATAAGATAATCTTTTTCAACATGATTCCTGGTGGGTCCTTTCACCCGAAAAATATTAGCATGGGCTTGTAGTCCATAACATTTCTAAAAAAATATTTGATCAATTTATTGGCGCCTGTTTCTTTTTAGAACAAATAAAATATACAATGGCGAGTCAAATAGTGAGGACTAAGTAGGTATTGATTTTCCAAATGCAAAATATGTACTCTCTTGCACTAACAATACAAGGCCAAAAGCTTAAAATAAATTGGAAAGGTTACTCAACAAAGTGTCTTCTGCAATTGGGTTATTGACTTATAAAAATAATCAATTTTTGTATTTTATTTCATTTCTTTATCCTACATAATATTAAACTTCGCCAAAAATCTTTTTTAAAAGCTATTTATAATTAAATATGTTAATTAGAATGAATAAAATATAAAAAAAGAATTCACAGATTACAAACGTTATTCAGGCACAGTGTACTATGTTCATGATGTATAAATATATGCATACAGAATTAAAACTATTATGTCGCACGATATTTTCGAAAAATTTTTCTTCGAGCGTTTTCGTTTCTCGCTTGTAATTTTTTTTTTAACTGTATATAACTTGAAAATTATTTTGAAAAAATTAAAAATAAAAACAGTTTTGTTGCAAAACTCATAAGCGATCTTTCCATTTTTGTCAAAATAACATTTTGTTCAACAGCTCAATTATGCACATACAGTATAGAAAAAAAAAAGTCAACATATTACCTAATAAAATTATTAATTTGGGAAAAAAATACAGAAAGTCTAACGTCAAAAATGTTGAATAACGTGACACCAAAGTCATTACCTATTAATTATCGTCAATACATACTTTTGTAGCACGTTTCGGTGTTTCAGCCAATATTGGCGGTAAAATGCCTTTATAATATGATAAAAAACCTTCATGTTTATACATTTTTCGTATACAATCCATAACACCATTATAATATTTTTGTGGATCTGTGCTAGCTGTTTTCTTTGCTTGTATTTGCAATCGTGTCTTAACTATATCTAATGGATACATCAAGCATACTTCCACAAATCCAGCAGATCCACCAGCCGCTGTCTGCATTCCCATATTTTTTAAATATTGCTTAGTTTCTGTACGCATTTTTTATTGATCTAATTTTATGATTTCACTATCAACTATTGATCATACTGAAAAGAAATTTATTTGTACAGGATTTATTTTCCAAAAATTTAGATTAGTTGGATTATTTACATTAAAAAACGATTAATGGGCAACAAATTCTGTAAGGTTTCGTAAAAAAAGCATCAAAAAGAATTGTAAACAGTTTGTAAGCGAGATTAAGCTGTTGGTACTGCTTGTAAGTATTTCTTGACAATAAATTATTTCTGGTTGATATTTCTTTCATTTTATCCTCTATTTTATAATCATTACGCAAAACTTTCAAAAAAGTTACTGAACAAATGTAAAGATACTGAATTAATTATAGAGAATTAAAAAACAAATTCGCATCAGGACTCGAATCCGATTCATGCCAAGCGCCTTATCTAGTTCGGCTATACGAGCTCTAGGCACATAGTGTATTTTTTTCAATTGATCTAATTTTTAGTTTTGTTTGTTTTCAACATTAACTCATTTATTATAAGTTTATTAAGTTAATATTTATTAGTATATTAAGTTTAGTCCCACCTAATTAGTCCATTTCCGGTTGTCTATCCGTCTGTCCATCTGTCTGTCAACACGATAACTCAAAAACGAAAAGAGATATTCAGATGAAATTTTTATAGCGTAGGTACTCAGGACGTAAAAATTGATGTTAAGTTCGTAAATGAGCAATATAGGTCAATTGGGTCTTGGGTCCGTAGGACCCATCTTGTAAACCGTTAGAGATAGAACAAAAGTTTAAGTATAAAAAATGTTCCTTATAAAAAAATAAACAACATTTGTTTCAAACATTTTTTTGTAAACATCACTGTTTACTCACGAGGACTAACATTAGATGCAAATTTTATATTATGTATTAATATGGGATTATCAGTTATGTATGTATGACATGTATATCTATATGTGTGATGTGATAGAGTAATTAACACTGTCTATACATGGCATTTCAATAATTAACTCAGTCAATCGTTTTTTTTCATTTGTTTATTATCTATTTATGTTTTGTTCACTAGCTCATATACAATTTTAAACGTCAAAGCCTTTCGGTTATATAATTGATGTTTATTTATGATACAATGTCGTAAACTATAGGAACAAATAACTTGCCGAGTAATCTTCATTGAAAACAAGTGAAAACAAACAATTGACTGAGTTGATTATTGAAATACCATGTATAGACAGTGTTGATTACGCAATGGTTTCATACAAAAGTTGTTTATTTTTTAATAAGGAACATTTTTTACATTTAAACTTTTGTTCTATCTCTAACGGTTTACAAGATGGGTCCTATGGACCCAAGACCTTGACCTATATTGCTCCTATACGAACTCGACCTCACTTTTTACGTCCTGAGCACGCTATAAAAATTCAGCTTGATTTATTTTTTCGTTTTAAGCATTAATACTTTTAAGCGTTACAAACTTGGGACTAAACTTAATATACCTTGATATATTTCATATATACATGGTATAAAAATACCCTCGCACCAGGACTCGATCCCGACCTCTTGAATTCATGCCAAGCACTTTATTCAGTTCGGCTATACGAGCTTTACACAAGTGTAATTTTTTCAACTAATCGAATTTTTATTATTGTTTGTTTATCATTAACATTATCATAAACATCAATTAAGTATATAACCGAAAGTGAACAAAACATAAATAATAAAGAAACTGAATTAGGTCGACTAATTAAAAAAGCGCATCATATCCTTTTAAATATTTTTAAACAAAGCTAATTTTGTCATGCATTGTGACCACGGTTATTAAGTAGAGTAAACGAATCTGTTTGTTCAGTGAATTCAAGTATAGAGAGAATAATTCACAAAATTTACATTTATGTAATAAATATTGCCTAGTTTAAGAAATAACACGCTACTAAGAAATTTAATAAAATTGCATCTCGATATCTTCAGTATTTAAAAAAATTTTCTTAGCTTAACAGGGGAAAAAATACAGATTAAGTGTATAATTTTCCATATGACTTCTTCGTATTAGATATCAGTGAACATTTCAAAAATTGCGTACCATAAGAAATTTGTTTTTCGTTAAAATGATTTTTTAGTATAATTTAAATCGAAGAATTTAAAACTTACAGGAACTGATTAAAATTACAATTTTTTTTTTCGTAGATAAAATTGATGCGTATTATTTTATTGATGATGATTATTACATGGAGAAAGTAACAATAAATGCAAGGAAATAATAAAACTAATAATATAAATATTTTTATATAAAACCTACAAAGTAGAAGTGTCTTTGGAGTATAATTATATTTTATGAATCAAACATAATGAGGTACAAAAGAGGTGTCTGCTGTCTTTTCTAAGCTTATTTTGTAAAATATATTTTAATTTTCTTATAAAATAGATACTAAAAAACTTATGTATGAAAATATGTCAACAATCTAAAATTAGGTAGGTATCAAATTATAATGCAAACAAATTGGAAAATACAAAAACTGATAGTGCAAATTGATAGCTCAAGATTTCGATCAAAACTTGGGATTGACTGAATTGCCTTACATTGCTTGGCACAGCCAGGCTGACCAGAGTGGGATTAAGAGTAATTCTTCTGTTAAGAGAATGAAGCAGCAGATTCGAAAGGATAAGAGCGATGATCTGAAACATTTCTTTCGTTGGAGCATATGTTCCCAGAGAAAAATGGCATCGTTTAAAATCAAATAATCATGATAACAAGCTAACTTTAATCGTTTTGATTTCACGGAATGATGCGACAAGTCAAGTTGTCCTCAATTAAAACCAAGTTGCTGTGGAGAACGTAATGGGTCTTGGGTTTCTTACTCGAATCGATTTGTAACTTCAGAACCCTGAAGTAAAGTCCCTTTTAATAGGATACCCGGTAGAGGCCTACTACTAGAATCTATTACCTGATTCCAGAAGACATCCAGCATGGAGGCAAAGAAAGCTAGGGCAGTATTTAACCCAAGCGCACAGAATGTGAATATTTTAAGATTCAGGTTGCAAATCAGTTTAACTTAGCAATAAGTTTGCATAAAACTGATTTCAAACTTGTTGCAAACTAATCTCATTTCGATTGGCTCCAATGATAAAGGGCTAATTGAGGGTAACTTTTCAACTTCCCATCTTTTATAGTTTTGGAGAAAATGGATTCAAAATTTTTGTACAGATTTGTGCCCACAGGCAAACAGCGATGTTTAGGAAAAGTTGTTTCAAACAAAAGTTGTTTATTTTTTTTATAAGGAATAACTTTTGTTCTATCTCTAACGGTTAAACCCCCTACGACCCCCCTCCCAAAAAAGGGGGCTATGCCCGCCCCTGAGAGATGCACACTTTTTTCATTTTAGATATTTAGTTTCATTGTACTAGTATGTTAATGCACTATCGAGAATACTCCATGCAGAGAGCATGGATCGGGGGTTAAAGCAGTCATATCGTGTGTTCCTGTCTTTACAATTTCAACAGATATTTATGCATAGATTTTATTTCAATTTCACTCTAAAAATTTATTATCCTATAAAAATCAAACAAGTAAACACTTTGCCAATATTTTTTTTAAATTTATAATGATTTTGTTTAAAAAAAACACGACAATCTCTAGTGTATGCAATTATTATGAAAAAATTGCATACTTTGTAGAGACCTTGATTTAAAAGTTTCTAAGCATAAATTAATTTTCTCAAAAACATAAAAAGCATCTCTCAAGAAATATGAATATGTTACTAAACAAGTTTCTTATTTATATTAAAATTAAAACGATTCTATTTATAAATTTTCCATTGAACCGCACACATTTAAATAAGATAGTTCAAAGTACATATTTTTTGTTTATTAATTCGATAAGCTAATTTTAAAATGAAATCTATTTTCTTTACGTAAACTTAGTTTTTTTTTTAGGTAGATATTCTATTGTTTCATACAAAATTATGAATGTTTATTTTTTAATTTCTACAAATGTTATTGATTTTATTTTTATACCGACCTTATTTAAACTCCATAAAATCAAACGATTCTCGAAACTTGTGAAAAATTACTAAAATTTCAAGGATTCTATTATTTATTTATTGATAACAAATAGTTTTTTGATAACAATTAACAACTATCGAAGCTAATTACATTAAAATTTTAAGTATTTTCATAGAAATACTAAATTCAACAATAAATAATACCGGATGTTTTAGGATAAATATTAAATATTGTAGCTACGTGTACAGGGACGCTAAATAAGCAAAAATGTTCCTATAAACCTCTATGGATCCTATTCTCAAACGTTACAGAAATAGGTACAACCCTGTAAAGTTTATTTCTGTAACGTTTGAGAACAAGGCGGATCCATTTGTGGAAACTTAGATAGAGACCTATTTTAGTGCAAAAAAATTCTACGCTCTACTTACGATGTATCTTCTCAAAATCAATTCAATCCTTTAAAAATTTCAAAATCATAGTATAATTTTATCTATGAGGCTTCGCAGGACAGTTAAAACTCTGTAAGTTTTATGGGACAGAAAATGTTTTCTTTATACTCTCTGCCCATATTAAATCACTAAATTTTTACGAAAAGCTTGAAAAATAATGCCCATCTTGATAAATACGAAGTGAATACTTAAATAAATCTATCCAAACTTTTACTTTTAGTAATTATATAAGTTGTTCACACCTATTTTGTGATGACTTTTCTCCTCGGGTAAATAGAGCTCACAATATTCCCAAATGAGTGGATTATTGCCTATGTTTGAACTTTAACCTTCCATATCTCAAAAATTCGAATTTTTTAGACTTTGAGCCGGTAAAGAATTTCGATTCATTGATAAAGGGTAGCTTGCAAGTTCGATCAAAAGGCATTTTCTATAAAGATAGCGCGGATCCTTTATTACATTTTTAACAACTAATAAACAAAGTATTATCGGAATTCATGATTTGTCGAAACTTTAATTATTAAATAAAGTTTTGCATATACTGCGAACATTATTTTGCACCCCGTGGCCGTATATTGACAGAGAATCCAAACTAAAGAACAAAAATCAAAAAATTTCCTACAATCGTCCTAAAATATTTTATTTACTATTTTATTAAAATTCGTATTTGTTTTTCAAATGACGCTTGATGACTTCAGAAAAATAGGCTAAAAAAGGGTCGCATCTCTGTTATTAGGCATATAACCTTTCAACAATGACTAAACAAAATTCATTTTAAAAATAGTTAATCAAAAAAATAAATTAACTTGAATTATTTTATTTGTGTTCAAATTACTTATCAAAATAAATATCACAATTGTTGCGATTTTTTTATGCTTTTTGTATTAATTTTAAAACAACAATACACACTTTTAGTTGAAACAATTTAAACAAACAAAAAAACACAAACTTACAAATGCGTTAAAAAAAGCGATTTATTGTCACAAAATATACAATCTTAATATTCTTAAAAAATAAAAATTTCGTAATATATTATCATAATTCAGAGTTTCTTATCAAAATACCTTATCAAATGAAAAGTAGTGACACAAAAAAAAAAATTTGCAAATTTTTCCTATTATTGTTCCAGAGTTCAAGTACTAAAAAACATCTTCACCGGAAAAAAGTTCAAAGAATACTAATTAGGATGAATAATAATAATAATAAGATTTAAATTTAAAACAATTTGAAACAATGAAAATATTTATTACAAAGCATTTTCATTCAAACAAAAAAAAAAACTGAAATTGAAAATTTATAGGTTAGAATAATTTGAAACACGTTTAACAATAGTAAAACTTTTATTAAAAATAAAAAAAACTGATTAGTTTGCAAAAACAATGATTAGCAATATTTGTAATTAATCAAAAATTATAATTACATGAAATATTTACCTAAATAAATAGGGAACAAAACTATAAAATGACGTTTGGGGCGTGACAACATTAAGGAAATGTTTTTACAGAAAAATGAACGGAATACGCAGTTGCCAAAGTAGTCTGAACCACGAACTATTATGGTGACTGGTGCACTGTGTATGTTTAAGAAGTATACAAATATTTATTTCAATCAAAAAATATAATCAAATAATGTTTTATTCCAAAAGTGTTTAAATTTAATCAATGATTATTATAAAAAATGGTGTGAAAAATGAAATATGGTCTCACAAACATTGGAGATATTACGGCAAGGTGTTTGGGCATCGTTGACAGGAGGATGGTTTTTTGACCCACACCAAGATGTTTATTGCAATACATTTCATTTATACCTTTGGTTATTTCTGTTATGTTTTCCATTTACTATATATTTAGTAAGTTGTATTTTTCATTACTTGTTACGAAATATTTTTATCCCAAAATTTGGTGTCAATACGTCATTTTGTTTTTTTTTTTTTATTAAACAAATCAATGGGGTCAATAACATAAAACATAACCTTTGTCATCATCAGCTGAGAGAATTTGGACCATTGCAAAATAATTAGTTTACTGAAACAGGAATCAAATTTAATATAATTACCAAAAATTTCCATTGAATTGAATACATGAGACTTCATAACTAAAAACTTAAAACTAAATGATTACAGTTTTTCAACTGACACAAATCTAAAAATTATAATTTTTATATATTTGGGATACTTTTTGTTCAAAACAAAATTCATAAACGATGAAAGTTAATTTAAAGAAAAGTGATGAAATATTTAATAAAATTTCCCATCGGAAATGGTTACTTGAAAATCCCTAAATAAAACTAGTTATAAAAAATATTATAATTTTTCAATGGAAAGTTTACCGACTTTATAATTAAAATTTCAAATATTGTGTTATCTCACAGTCCTAACTGGGCTTCTTTGTACTTAAATACATTTTGACTATCTTCCGACAAAATAACAATACTAGGTAATTGAAATTTAGAGATAGAGGTTCGATTTAACTCATAACTGGTTCTGATACATAGTTACGTTCTCACACATGACTCAAATACCGCTAGTAGCCATAGAATGTTAAAATTTTGTATTTGGAACATCCAATTTCACACCCCACCTTTAGTTAAAAATCGGGGCTTATACAAAAGGATATAAAAAGAGATTATGATCTCTCACTAAAAATAGAGCATTTTTTATATTTAAAAAATGATCCTTTTTTTCGGGCGGATGGCAATCAAGTAAAAACATATCACATATCTTTGTCAAAAAGCGCAGTTTGATAAAGTTAAAATATTTTAGATTTTCTTTTGCTTAATAATTTTTTGATAACTGTTCGAAAGACATGCAAATCAAGGAAACAATTTAGTAGAATAAGCAAACTTATAACCGAAACCGAAAGCCAAGTTTTCAATAAGTATTCCTTTTTTTCAAAATTAAATTTTGAATTTTGCTTAGGATGTGACACATTTTATTAATCACTAAAAGAGTACGAAGTTCATCAAACAAAGATGAGAAAATGATACCAGCAAAGAGCAATTCATTCTCTGTAATTTCCACGACTTCAATGACTCATCTGCTTTTGTGTGGTCTCCAGAATTCAATCCAACCTAATATAACCATAATAAATTGAAAATAAATAAATCTGGATAACTTGCCACGAATTTTATGTCCACGGATATTATACTAAATGTTATAATATATCAAAGTTTTAAAATATCATTGTAATGGAAACTTCTGAATTTTATAGTACAAGAGCCGATTTGTTTTAGACATCAAATTCTAAAATTAAATTCAATGAATTTTCTCTCAAATATAATAAAATGAAAACAACTTTCGATTAGATATTTTTTAAATGTTGGCATCTATCGCCTTTCTAAAATACAAATTCGATGTTATATTTTCTAGAAATTATTGAAAAGATATACTTAAAAAAATTCGAATTACGGAATCTTAGACTTGAGTTATCGAAGTGTTAAATTATAAACTTTAGCTATACAGGTGCGAAATTGACGCGTGATGCACAGCATCAGAGGAGTGAGAACTCGCAACAAAAATGAATGCAAGCACTATAGATAGAATAATTTTTTTATGCAACGATTCGCTCATTAGAGCACACCAATTAATAAATTCATATCATATTATAAAAGAAGGGAATTAAAAAAAATTCTAGTTATTGAGGTTCTACTGAATTTGTACTTAGTTGAACAATCCATTTACAGAACGTTTTTTGCAAAAATTTATTGAAGTAAAGGTTGTTCGGTTTTGGGTGTAGCATTTTATGGTGACCTTCTATTTGATTCAGTGTCTCTCGTTTTCGCATTCTATCTCCGGAATTGTAATTGATCTAATTAGTCGATTTTAATGTTTCAATTTATTCGCCTGTTCGCCCATAAGCACGATAACGGATAATTCCCCAACTACCAAAAATATCACGAAATTTTGCGAATGTGTTCTAGAGCTTTAATTTCATAAATGAACTAAACCGCCTGTTTAAATTTTTCCATCCGATATATATTTTTCGAAATAAAGGTTACCTCGATTTATTTTATTTACAGTATTGCCCACCAGAAGAATTTGTATGGTACATTTATTGTTTCATCGTGACGGTAGTGTTCGCAGTAATAAAATTAATCAATTTGGGCCTTCATCATATGTACGATACTACTGAATGTATACAAATTGATACTATCGATAATCGTTCAGAAAGTGAAAGACGTCGAGCACCTCAACATGATTTCCAATCTAGAAGGTAAATAATCAACAAAATTCGAAATTTATTTTTCCTTATGAAAATTTTTCTTCATTTAAAATAGTTATACGTACGAAAGTTGCAGGCAGGTGTTATAGAAACCTAAATAATAATAAAAAATAAAGTCAAACTATTTTCTTAGAGTGCTGTAACTTTGTGCTTATCGGGAAAACATTTTTTCGTAAACGTCACTGTTTATCCGCGAGGGCGCAAATTAGGACAAAACTTTGGTGTCCATTTTCTTCAAAACTATAAATGATAAAGAATAGAAAATTTGCAGATAGTTGCAACTAGTGGTCTTGTGAAACATTCTCGCAAAACAAAATAAAATTCTAGAATATACTTGCGAAAATTATCGAAAACCAAATAAATGGCGGCCGAAAGGCCTCCAAAATTATGTTGGCTTTTTAAACTCTTCTAATTTATAAAAAAATAATGCAAGCACTGATTTTCAACACTTTCTATGCAAGGTATTTCAACAAGTAAATCAGTCAATTGTTTGTCACTTGTTTTTACAAAATTTAATTTGCCAAGACTCTGGTTTGAATCTTTTTTTTTTGTATATTTAAATTTCGCTATTTTTATGAATATTGGAAAATGAACATTTTTTTCGCGAATTTTTGTTCCTATTGGAAACAGAAAAAATAAGTATAAAACTTATTTTTAAATAAAATTGGAATATGTTAAAATTCTTGAGTGCTGCTATTGCCATCCACAACGGACATAGGAATCACAGGGTGGACGCAAGAGCTACAATACCCACAAACCCGTGCTAACTCAACCCTATGATGGACTCAAGGCATGGGCAACCCTATGATCACAGGGTGAGATCACGCGAGAGAAAATTCGTAATCCTTGACTCTAACTGTATATCCACGGATATCTGTGTCTGAAATTATAGACACGGATAGATATACATTTGATATATAAATTATAGGCACGTCTATTCGTGACGGGTGGTCATAATAGACACTCCGAAAACTCTTATCTGAAACAGGCAGATAATTCATGTGAGTTCTCAGTTATTGATAGACTTATCAACCAAACCTGTTAGGACGGTTGGTTTGGTAGATAAATATTGCGCGCTTTGTGGCCAAATGCCGAAATCTTTCTTTGCGTCAAGAAGGAGGGAGGGAATATGTTAAGAGTTTCAACTTTAGTTAAAGAGAATTAAAAGAACTTAAGGGAAGTTTAAGTGGGAAAATGCAAGTAAAGAGGGTAAAGGATATTATGTGGTCGTTTTTGTTTATAAACTTGAAATTTTCCATTGAAGCGGGTGCTAAAAGCTAGTTGATTATAATTAATGAATGTAATGCACTGCTTCATTTTCAATAAAAATATTAGTTTCATAATGTGATTCTGACTTGTTACTTTTAACTTAAACTTTTTTAATAACTATGACATTCGACGTTGATGAAATCTCATTGTTATCAAATTATAGGGAGGATGAAGGAATTGAATTACAAGAAATGTCTAGCAACAGGCGTTCCAAATCACCAGCACCGGCCGGTTCTTACGGATCATTTACAGAAGGTGGAGCTGTGGGTGGAACAGATATTGATTCTGTGGAATCAATAGACTATCCTAGATCAAATGGGGAAAATGGTGATTTTAAGTTAGGCATGTCAATCGGTAAGAACAAAATTTTAGAAATAATTTAATTATGCATTAATTTTAAATCGTTTAATTGTTTAGATTTAACAGTCGATGTACATCGTAAAAATTCCTCTGAGAGTAGTGAAGAAATGTCTTTCCGTCCAGCGTTGGAAGCTTCGGGAACAAGTGCAACTGAAGCAACAACATCCAGTCAAACAACACATAAAAACTTATCAGAAATTCAAAATAAAGGAGTGTCAGTATGTGAAAATCCTGGTCCGGCTGGTGATGCTTCGACAATTCAAATTGGTACAATATCTGAGGAATCATCAAAACGATATCGTCCAAGAATGAATTGCATTGTACATCCTCGCAAGTAAGTGTTTACAATATCATGATAAAATTAGGCAAAACGTTTAATTTGATTTTTATATTCATTGTATCCCAACATTTCCAAATTGAACACAAACCGAATAATAGCGACATGTTTCGGTTTTTATTGCCATTTTCAAACTGACTAACACCAAGGTCACTATTTATTCAGTGGGATATTAATGAAACAACATAAAATAAAACTTTCTTTAATAACCTGTAAAATGGATTAGTTTTCGATTACCTAAATTTTATTGGAATATAATTGACGTTTCCATCCTTATTATAATTTTTGTTTTGTTTAATTTTAACAGATGTCGTAAACTAGCACATCAAGTCAGTGTTGATTTACAAGATCAAAATGATGTAGAAACAGTTGATCTTCCTGTAACACGCAGACATTCCAATGTAACAAATTGCAGTTTAGGATGTCTTCCTGCAGTTGATCAAATTAATATAAAACCAACAGGGTCATTAGAACTTGGTTACATAGATAAAAATCCAAATGCACAAATCAATGCAGAAGGTTTTAATTATTGGAAAAATCACAACAGTGCCTGTATGCGACGTATACGAAGCACCGCACTCGAAACAAGTTGTCCACCACCAACAAATTTAGTGCCACATCCAAATAGTTTAGAAGTCATCGGGGCACAAAGTACATCGTCGTATAGAAATCCTGCATTACCGCCACCAAGTACAACGCTAGTACGCAATCCACATTTAAGTTTATGTCCATATTTTAGTTATGGATCAGAAATTGTTTATCCAATCGCTGAACAATCGGACGAACATCAAACATCACATGGTCCTGATTCGGATATTGAATCAGTTATTCATAATTCTGATAGTGAATATGAAGATCAAAATAAATTTAGTCGTTATACAATATTAGTTCGTTTGGACGGGTTAGAATCGGATGTAAAAGTTTTAGGTACGTATATTTTTAAAAAAAAGAAGGAATAATTTGCTGTCATTTATCACACCTGCTTTTGATCATAATTATTGTACCGGTGTAGTACACTGTGTGTAAAATAAATACACTGGAAAGTGTAAATCAATGTATCTTAGATAATGTACCTCTACAAAATTGTATTACACCTTGAAAAACAAAACAAATTCGAAAAAATCAAAAACCCAACTGCGTTCAATAAAAACTGAAAAGAAAAAACAAAAACAATAATTTTTATATGCGATTTTAACATTAAAGTCGCTATGTAAACTATTGGTCGTGTTTGTTTCTTTTCAGTTTTTATTTAACGCAGTCGGTTTTTTAAATTTTTTATTTTAAACATTTTAGTTAGGATTTTAAAATATCTATTCAATAATACTTCACTTACCATAGTTCCTCGCCTTTCATTTTCAGCCTATGTATGTATGTTTGGTTTTTTCTGGCGCTATAGAGACCAAACGCATGTGCCGATTTTAATGATTCTTACGTCTATCGATTTGTCTACCTAATAGCTGTTCAATGATACACTACTTAACATCTGGTGATCGTGATATTGAATTTTCATTACTGCCATATCTTCAGTAACATCCGCAAGATTCTGACAAATCGTTTGACGTCAGAATCATAAAGGTCTCACAACACGTTTGGTCTCTAGTGTGTAAGATAGTAACACATATACATATATAGACTGATAATCACATTACCAAGTTTTTAAGTTTCTTTAGCTTGGAAGAACTTTAAACTAATTAGAGATTCTTTTCTTGAAAGTCATTTCTTAATTATCTACTATTTTTATTCCTGCATAAATGTACAGCCGGTACTGTATGTCCCTTTTGTCGAAGATATATAACGACAAATTTTCCATTAATTTCCTTGAATTTTATTCTGTTAATTTAATAAAAATGTTTTAGGTTTAAATAATCCAAAAATTGAAGATGTACGCAAAAGTGATAAATGTATTAAAGAGCGTCGCAAAAATCATCACCGTTTAAATAAAAACTCAGCACATAAATGTTCAAGTAATAGTTATAGTACAGGCGCATTAGACAATAATAAATATTCAGTTTACTTTCAAAAGCAATTTGATTCGGAAGAGAATGTTGAACGTACAAGTGCCACATCCAAAGACGCTTTATTAGAGAATGATATATCAAATTCAAGTGCAACACCAGAAATGCATGATGCACGCACCGATTGTAATGCCACTGATAATGAGAATAGTGAACGAAAATTAAGTGAATGTTCATTTTGTTCTGGCAGTGATTCTAGTCTGAATACAATTGATGATAAATGTGATAATTGTCGAACAAGATCAAAACGTGATGATAAACTTAAATTAAGTGATATTGGTGATTGTGAGAATGTACAAAAAGAAAATGCGACAGCGAATAGTGGGGGCGCAATAATTCGACGAGGTGTTAAACGTCGAAGTAAAAGTAAAAAACCATTTACAGCCGTTGCTGCATCACAAACTACAAGTAGCACTGAAGAGCATACCGATTCGTCTAGTGTAGTTGGTTTAAATTCTTTGTTTCAAATATCCGATAATGAACATGATATTATTTCTGAATCGAAGGGTAAGTTCTTGTTTTCTACCTTTCTTACCATTTCGAACTTTCATAAAATATTTCACAAATTTAAAACTAAAATAATCAACATTAATCCCCAAAGCTCTTCAAAACTAAAGGAACGAACTTGGAGTGAAATTCGATATGTCAACCTCCTCTTAGATAACAACAATGCCTTCCATTAAAAAAATCAACAGATTCTCCATAAATTCTAAAAGATTCTGAAGCATTAATAAAAATGGTTGGTTGATTCACAAAAATTCGGAGGCATGTAGCTCTGGAAGTGATCGTTGCCGGACACATATTCCTTATCAAAATGACCATGCTGCCTTAATTATTGACATACCATATACACCTGGTATAAAAAAAATGCCGGATTCGTTCACCCGGTATTCAAAGACCGTTCTTCCACAACTTTAAAGTTGTTTGTCATCATGTTTAATTTTGATAAAAAGTTGATTTTTTTGTTATCGATTTTAAGTCTATTTCTTGAGCTTCACTGTACTCCTTTTATTTCGTGACTGTTTCTAACATCCCCCCATTAGCACAAAATTTAAAACACTATGGTTTTTTTGTAAAAGGGCGCATATCAGTTTGTGATATTCCTTAATATTATGGGTTCAGAACTTAATTCAAATTATTATTTTATAGATTCACGGCATAAAACCGACTTAGATTCAAGCAGTTCAAGTACAACAATTAGCATCGATGAAAATGAATTAGATAAATGGATATTAGAACATAAAGAATGTAGAAAAATCCCCGCAAATTTTTCAAAATGGGTCACATCAACAACAAACAACCAACCAAATTCATCAAATGATTTAGAAACATCAATACGAAAGTTGGGTGCAATACCAAAACACACTCGTACGGTCACACATCGACAATCGTTACGTAATCCAGAACACGATCGTAAACCTCGTATTGTTGGTACATTAGTAAAAAGTGAGTCAGAACGTCGATGTACATTTCGTCGCCGATATTCAACCCGTGAAGATCGTGAAGGTGATATATTACGCCCAAATACAACATTAGATTGGAATATAACATCAGGAAATAATTCAAAGGAGAATCGTCCATTACGAAATAAGCAAATAGCATCTGTTGAAGGTCTAGAATGTCTTGTACATACAAAAAATGGTGGTGGATCACAGCGAAAGCGTAATTTATCACGTACAAATAGTAAGACAGTTTCTCGAACACGTCGTTTACGAACAAATTGTTACGAAGCATCGTCAAGTAGTAGTAATAATGAGCTAAGTTCATTATTACCAGCCCCAGCTACGCCATTACTTGCAGCTTTTTTAGAATCAAGACCACCAGTTGGTGGTCAAATTCCACCATGTAGAAAACATTCCACTGACCGTCCAAATTCACCACCACGAAATTGTCGTTTAAAACGTGGGGCAGCTATAAGTCGTAGATCACGTGCCAATTCGCATATTGCATCGTCACATAATGATACATCCGAAGGATCCCGGCATTTTTTTCGTGATGAATATGGTAATTTTTGGACTTACACATTTGATGAACGTGGCACTGGTGTACCTGTGTATGGACCATTTGCTCCAAGTAGTACTGCTGGTAAATTAGTGCAAACGATATTTCGTCAACAACATTATCAAAATCAATTAATTGTAGATAACGATTGGAATGAACCAACGGAGATGGTTAGCAACAGTACACTGTCGTTAAATTCATCTGGATTAACAGTTGTGTTAGATAGTCCAACAGCTCCTGTACAGGGTACATCATATACCGTCCGAGTTGTATCACCTTTACCCCCAGAACCTGTATTACGATTACCCAGTTCCCAAGGTGAAACCGATACAGATGTTGTGATTGCAACAGCGTCTACATCACAACGTCGTTTCCGATTTATGACATCAAATATGTCCGTGGAGAATTCAACGGATATGTTTCGTCAGCAAAAGTGTTATTATAAATATAAAATATGGCCACGGACTTACATTCGTATTTACACGGATCGTTTAAGTTTATTAGCATTACTCGATCGAAATTTATCGTTATGGGATACATTTTTATCGGTAATGTTAACAACATTTGTGGCTATTTTTGGTGCTATCTTATTACAGTTACATTTTTATGAAGATTTATGTGCATTTTTATTTTGTTTTGTAATCGCCGGATGTCAATATTCATTATTAAAAAGTGTTCAACCGGATGCGGCATCTCCTACTCACGGTTTTAATCGTATTATGGCATTCTCACGTCCCGTATATTTTTGTTTATGTTCCGGTACAATTATTATTTTACACTTCGCGATTTCAAATCAGTCGGATGAGAATAATCTCCGTATGTATGGATTTGAATTATTTAATAAAAACTTATTAATCATGACAAAAGATACGTTATCCACACTCTTGTTATGTTTTCCAATTATATTTTCACTAGGATTATGTCCACAGATAAATACGTTTACAATGTATACTTTGGAACAGATTGATATGCATATTTTTGGTGGAAATGCAATGTCAAGTTTAACAGCAGCATTTTATTCAGTTTTTCGATCAATGATAACTATTTTAATTCTTTACGGTTTTGCATATGGTTCAATGGCTGAAGAAAAATGTGCCCAACATATTTTATTCTCAATTTTTTGTGGATGTTTAATTCCTAGTGCATATCATTTAAGTCGATGTGCAAGTGATCCATCAAATATGTGGAATATACTAAAAACACACTTTTGGCCACCCGATATACATCGTGATACCACACAGTTAACAGCCGGTGCAACATCCAAGAAGAAAAATGATCCGAAAAAGGACGAAGAAACTGAGGATGTTGTAAAAAAGAAGAAAACAAATAATATACGACGACCGTCTGATTCAGAATTAATTGATCCGTTGCCACAAAAATTACAACGGACAGTAAATTTACGCTTAAAAAATGATATGTTAATATGTAGTTTTGTTGGACTGTTGGTGTTTGGTTTACACACTACAAATGTGTTTAGTGTACTTAAAACAGAAGTTTGTGATGGATTTAAAATATTTTTAATTTGTGTGGGGTTATTGTTGCATTATGTGATACCACATTTACGTAAACAATTACCATGGTTGTGTATTGCAAGGCCTGTGTTACGTTCGCATGAATACGGATTATTTGAAGTGCGAACACCAGCAAAAGTTATGTGGTTTGAAAAAGTATGTATAAATCAAATATCGATATTTTTTAATAATATTTCTTTTCAAATATAAACTTAGAATTAGCCACTCTCTTTGAAATTGAATTATTTAAGAAATCCCGAAGACATGTAATTTGTCGAAAAAGATGTATCTTATCTACAACTAGGAGTCCCGCCCCTAAGAGATATGGTTCAAATTTATTTAATTTTTGAAGTTATACTGCTCCAAGAACGTTATGAAAAAATGATCAGCGTGAATTTTTATATACGGGTAATTTTTATATAGGGTGATACGAAAACTACATATTGAAGTTAGGTACAACTTTTGTAACACCATGAAGTTAGTTGATAAACGAAATGTCATTCACAATAAACAATAATTAATTTGAATTATTTTATTGTATTTAATTATTCGCATGCAATTAAAAACTATTTTCAATTACGCGTGCGTACATTATAACAGGTGGGCTCTCTAGGTAATGGATTTTTAATTTACTAATTTTTGCTTTGCCATTTAATAAACTAAAAAAATTTAAGAAAACCGCAAATAGCATATTCTTATATGGAGTGAAAAGTTTTGAACTGAAAGCGCTATTTGTGAGATCGCTCTAACGAAAAATCAAGAAAAATGATATATTAATTTATCATTTATTGGATTACTATTATTTACGATCATTTATTAATTTAGCATTTTCTAAATTTTTTAACGACACATAAAAGTTAATAACTGGCTGTAGGTAGAAAAATATAAATTTTAGATGTATATATTAAAAATATATACAGGGTTATTCACGTTATTCGACACAAAAGATTAAGGCTAAACTGATTGATTTTATGAAAGTTTTGTTTCCTGGATGGAGGCTTATTGGCATTGGCCTTGTGCATTTTAAAATTATTATCCAAGTTGTATTTTTTTAAATGAAACACCCTGTATATTTTATTTTCAGGTTCTACGGTCAAAAACTACTAATCGATTCAAACATCAATAGTTGACATTCATATTAAATTTTGCATTCTGAAACTGTGCGTTTACCATGTAAACTTAAACAGTTATCTACAGAAAAGTTGATGGTATTTGATAAAGAATTACATACTTGTAAATTTTTAGCCATAATCTTGGGCAACCTGTATAAGTAATTCAATTATAAACAATTGTGACAAAAAACTCAATCGATTAATAAATTCAAAGCTGAATTTGGTTTAAATATTTCGAAAACCGTGAATTTTAAGTGAGGTAAAAATTGAGGAAAATCACTTTTATTTTTACCGTAAAACCTGAAAATAAAATAATATACAGGTTGTCCATTAAAAAATACAACTGATACTTTTCACCTGTACATTACGAACATAATTTTAAAATATACAACCAATAAGCCTCTCTATCCCAGAAACAAAATTTTCTGTATAATTATTTACAACGACAGAATTAATAACCAAACTTTGAAAATCTCTTATTTACAGAACGTCCTAACTATTTTAATTTTAATAAAATGTTTTTGTTACAGTTTTACGTTTATTTATCGTTCATTGAACGTAACATCTTATATCCAATATTATTTTTAATATCAATGACACAGGATGCATTTGTGATAAATACAAAATTTGGACCATACGGTGCTGCCCTAATATTGTGTATATGTTCATTAAAAGTTGTACGTGGTTCCTATTCAGATTGTAGTTATCAATATCTAATATTAAGTTTTACAATATTATTCTTTCGATTTGATTTTGCTGCTACAAGTGAAACATTTCTTGTTGATTATTTTATAGTGTCTATATTATTTAGTAAATTTTATGAACTTTTATTGAAAGTAAGTATAAAATATACGGATTATTCTACAAAATAGAAATTTTTGTATACATATTTTAAGCCTTTTTTCTATTTATTATAAACCTGTTTGTGTTCCATGTACGGGTAATTAACGTAACGTAAACCTAAGTAAAAGAACATTTATGAATAAATTATCATTTTTTTAAAATAGTGTGAGCGAAAATACTTATCAAATAATTTCTATTATTGTAGAATGATCCACTAATAATCAATTTTAACTTGTACAAGATGTCCGAGAATAATTACTCAAACTTTAAAAACGTGTTCCTTGAACAATTTTAAACCAAAATACATCTTATACTTTCTAAGTTCAATAGTAACTAAAGAACCACTAGCAATGTACATCTAGTAGTCTTGACTGGTACATAAATATACCCCAGATACTCTTCGAGATACATTTTCAGTTATTAGAAGACCAAAAATATGCTATGAGGCAGTAGCAACAGAAACATTGAAAAAATAATTTAATTATATTTCTGCTTCTAATAACTAAATTTATAATTAGTTTCATGAAAAAACTACATCATTTTATTCAGAATAATATACTATTGTTTCCACAATTCCATCAATATTGAATTTTTGACAAAAGTTAAAGGTATAAAAGATTTAAAGTTTTTGTATTTATTCGCTGACACCTTGTAAATTGTCGTGTTGGAAATCATGTTTACCTCAACTAATGTTACTAGAAGAAGGCTTTGGCGCAAACTTTTTACAACATACATTTTACATTCTTTGCAACCTCGCTTTTCTTGAAAACATTGTATTTCTATATATGCAACCATCGCAGAGTGGCCACAAGCCGTCAATATCGGGAATTCTGTTATTATGAAGTTTTGTATATTGCAGAGGTTGCAACTAAGGATGATATGATCAAAAAGGGTGAAAAAGGCGTAAATTTAAACAAAAGGAGGCCCTAAACCTCCATGTAACATTTACAACTCCACATTAAAGAAGATATTCCAACACGTAAATTAGATTCTCACTATATTAATACTAACCCTTTCTAATATTTATTTTCAGTTACAATTTGTGGTAACATATATTGCACCATGGCAAATTACATGGGGATCGGCATTTCATGCATTTGCCCAACCATTTTCAGTACCACATTCTGCAATGCTTTTTATACAAGCTATAATTTCAGCAATATTATCAACACCTCTAAATCCTTTTTTAGGTAAAAATAAATTTTTTTTATACACTAACGTGGTCGACCATCTTAATCGATAATTTGAAAAATCTGTAGGGTAACTATTACAGTTAAGTTTTTCATACAAAAATTTTTTTGAGACACTTTGAATGACCATGGCCATTAGGATCATCCAAAAGTCACTTTGGGTTCGTTACTACTAAGAGAGAGAAGAACTCTTTAAATTAGAAAGTTGTTCCTTATAAAAATTTAACACGAAATCAGAGGAGTTCAATCAATATAAAATAAAATACCTATGTTAATTGTCATTGGCGATAAAATATTTCCAACAAACTTTGTTTTTTTCTTACAAACATCACCTCTTTTAGTCAAAGCTTCCCTCTACTTTTTACTAGTATCAAAAATTGAATCCAAAAATACTTTTATGTATTGTTTGATTTTTGCATTCAATTTATGTCTAATCTATTCGATTTACGAAAAAATATTTCGAATAAAAGATATTTGTTTGTCTAATTAAGGAACAATTTTTCATTTAAAATATTCTTCTATTTCTTATCAGTAACAAGCTCAAGGCGACTTTTAAATGACCCTAAAGATCAAGTTTAAATTCAAGATGTTTTAAAGGATATTCCCTTTGAGTTGAATATTTTTTTGTTTGAATAATTGTTATGTATTTTCTTATTGTATTGATTAAAATGGATGCATACTGTATATGTAATTATTATTTGAAAATTTTTCTATTTAAATTTTGTTTTTTTAGGAAGTGCAATTTTTTTAACTTCATATGTACGACCAGTAAAATTTTGGGAACGTGATTACAATACGCGACGCGTTGATCATTCCAATACACGTTTATCATCACATTTAGAACGTAATCTTGGCGCTGATGATAATAATTTAAATTCAATATTTTATGAACACTTAACGCGTTCGTTACAACATTCGTTATGTGGTGATTTAATGTTAGGTCGTTGGGGTCTTGTTAGTCAAGGCGATTGTTTTGTATTAGCATCGGATTATTTGAATTGTTTAGTACATATTATTGAAAAGGGTAATGGATTAGTCACATTTCAAATGCGTGGTTTAGAATTTCGTGGTACATATTGTCAACAACGAGAAGTTGAAGCTATCTCTGAAGGCGTTGAAGAAAATGATGGTAAGTGTGAATCAAAATCAAACAAGATATATTTGTTGTAGAAAGATTTCATTAAAAAGCAGCTCATACCCACCAGTGAACATCTCTGCAACATTTGTTGTTTTCACGATGAATATAATTTAGGTCTGTGTTGAAAATTTCCTTTCTCGATCATCGCTTGAGGGCAGAAAACGTTTAAATAAGATTTTTATGCCATGAAAACGCTTGAGCACCAGCATTAAGACTGTAGTTCTTTTTCTAACCAATCAACATAATAAATTATATTTTTTTATTGTAATTTTAGGGTGCTGTTGTTGTGAACCAGGCCATTTGCCACATATGTTAAGTGTAAATGCAGCCTTTAGTCAAAGATGGTTAGCATGGGAAGTTACAGCGGGGAAATATGTTTTAGAAGGTTATAGTATAGCCGATAATAGTGCAGCTTCTATGCTTCAAGTTTTTGATTTTCGTAAAATTTTGATTACATATTATGTAAAGGTAAGACGTATTTCCAATTTAAAAAATAAATTTTACCCACCCCTGACACAAAAAGAGAGGTGTTATAACTTTGACCGTTGTATGTGTATGGTTTGTCTGTGGCACCGTAGCTTCTTAAAGAATGAATCAATTTTTTTTTTTTATGAAAGGTAACTTAATAGAGTGTGTTCTTAGCTATGTTTCAAAAAAATCGATTCAGTTTGGTGAGAGCTACAAGATAAAAACTGCATTTATCAGGAGCTTTTAAAATTTTGTAAATTTCACTTGCTTTTACAGTGAACTTGTTACGAAAATAATTGTATTTTATTTTTTAGAGTATTATATTCTACGTAACATTATCACCAAAATTAAATGAATGGTTAAAAAATCCAAATATATTGGATGCGTTAAATCCAATGTCAGAGAAAAATTTTGTCGATTTAGATCCAGTATTTAATATAAATATAGATGAAGATTTTGATTCGCGTTGTGCAGGTATTACAAAAGCTAGTTTTTGTAATGTTTATCATGAATGGATCGAACATTGTGCTGGACATATGCAAGAAACTGTTGAAAGTGGTCGTGATTCACCATTAGTATTGTTATGTTTTGCACTTAGTCTTTTAGGACGTCGTACACTGGGAGCTGCATCTCACAACACAGTTTCAAGGTAAAAAAAAAATTGACTTTATCTTAAATCCAAAATTATACAGAGTGGACCATTTTAATCTATTATGGCTAATAACATTTTGTGTTAATCAATCAAAAAAATAACTTAAACAAAAGTTTCAGAGTTTGGTGGGGGATCTCATGTTCTGACATCAGATTGGACCTAGTTCTCAGGGTTGCTTTAATAGCCAATTTAGATCCTAAAAGGTAAGAGATAGAACAACACTTTAAATTAGAAAGTTTGATAACTTTTAGCTAAAGCATTTTTCGTAGCGCATTTTCTTTTGATTAAATGCAATAATGACATATTTTTTAAGTTCCTCCGAAAGCTGACGATTTTAGAAAAAATGTTTTAAATAAGAAATGTTAGTTTTTTATTAGGGTCAACTTTCTAATTTAAAATGTTATTCTATCTCTTACCTTTTAGGATCTAAATTGAATAGCTTAAAAATTAAAGCAACCCGAAGAACTAGGTCTAATCTGATGTCAGAACATGATGTTCCCCAAACTCTGCAACTTTTGTTTAAGTTATTTTTAACTGGTTAACTACAAAACGATCTAGTAGCCATAATAGATTATAAATTGTCCATCCTGTATATAGGATTCCATTATTATATCTAATTTCGAATGTCTATAAGTCCGAATTAAATAGGTGTAAACGAATAATTACTTAAAAGATATTCTTGTTCTAGTGTGGAATTTTTCTTATACGGTTTACATGCATTATTCAAAGGTGATTTTCGAATTACATCAATTCGTGATGAATGGGTATTCACCGATATGGAATTATTACGTCAAGTTGTGGCACCAGCTGTACGAATGTCTTTAAAATTGCATCAAGATCATTTCCGTGAACCTGAAGAATACGAAGAACCATTTACGTTGTATTTAGCAATTTATGATTATCACGAAAATTTAATAATTTCACATGAAGGTGATCCTGTATGGCGTAATGCTGTCCTTAGTGGTAAACGTAGTTTACTTGCACTAAGGCATGTGCTCGATGAAGGCACCGACGAATATAAAATAATAATGTTAAATAAACGCTTTTTAAACTTTCGTGTAATTAAAATCAATCGCGAATGTGTTCGTGGTCTTTGGTCAGGCCAACAACAAGAATTAGTTTATTTACGAAATCGTAATCCTGAACGTGGTAGCATACAAAATGCTAAACAGGCATTAAGAAATATTATTAATTCATCGTGTGATCAACCGATTGGATATCCAATTTATGTTTCACCTTTAACTACAAGCTATGCGGAAACAAATGACCAGCTATGTTCATTAGTTGGGGGATCCTTAACTTTAACGGTGATTAAAAATACAGTTGTTACTTTATGGAATACCTTACGAAGACGTTGTGGCGAAGGTTGTTTAAGTGGAGGATCTGTTGGTAGAACTATGGAAGAAGGTGTATTACATGATTATGTGTTTACTTGTACGCTGCCAGGAAGTTTACATTCGGCGCCAGGTCATTCGACTGAAAGTACACGAGCTGGAAGTTTGGGAAGAAATTCTTTAAGTAATTAACTTATTATTTATGCAGTGGTTTAACGCAAAAATCGTGATCACGTTGAACCAAAGCATTACTTGGAGTCATAGCTTCCCTTTATATGATACTATTCTATTTTTCTCGAGTTTTTTTGCTACAGCCAAAAACTCTAACAATCATTGATTTTAGAAATTTTTACAAAAATCTTCAAACTACCCTTCTCTTTCTTGGCCTACCTGTAGTTAAAAACTCAAGTAATCATTGATTTTAGAACTTTTTTACAAAAATCTTCAAACTACCCTTCTCAATCTTTGCCTATCTGTAGTTAATATTATCTAGGATTCATTTTAAAGGTTTATGTTGACAAATCTTCTCTCTAATAATTGAAGTGAAATACCCTCGTCAATGTCATCTTCATCTCTCCACACTCACGATATTAGCTTCTCAATCAAAAAACTAAGTATAAAATAGTAAAAGTTGAGAAAATTTTGAAGCTTTGCTTCACGATGTCACGATTGAAATATTTTTTGCTCTAAACTATTTTATTAAATTAAATATATCATTAACATATTTTTATAATAATTTTCTTTATTTTAGCCGGAGCTAATCGAGGAAGTATGATATCAGTAGGTAAACCAACAAATTCAAAATTAGCTAATTTGGCTGGATTACTGTCTGAAGGTGGATCATTCAGTCGTAAAGAACGACGAGATGATTTGAGTGTTAGTACAAGTACCGGTTTAGAACAATCACCAGCAAATGATTCAATCGCGACGGATCATCAAATTACACCTCATAGAGTTCGTGTACGTAAAATTTTTTTATTAATTTTCTTCACCGAATAAGAACAAAGTTCGTTTTTCATTCCATTCCAATCTTATGAAAATAAAGTTTTAAAATGTAATATTAATCTATAATTCATTACTACTTTAGATATTGGATCCAAATTTGGTTTATGATGCAATTAATCTTGGACGAAGAATTGATGTCACTTGGCCCGATGAAAAAATGCGTGCTCATGGTGGTAGATCATACTGGAAAGATTGGTTGCCTGAAAAGGGAATGGAAGGAACGGTAATATATTTTTTATTTATGTATGTAGTTCTAAAAACTTAATTTTTAACAAAAATTGTTTCAGGTGGTTCATCGTTGGATACCAAATCATAAAGATCCAAATCGACGATCGCATGTAGATCGAACAATAATTTTAATAAAAATAGATGATAAATATGTGCCTATTGCTGAAAGTGGTGTACAAGATTTAGGAGCTGAAGTATAACATATTTTGTATCAAGCCACGGATCAAATAGAGGATACAAATAATGAACTATGTACGTTTATCTTCTACTAAAACCAATTATTGGTTAATTTTAGAAAAAAACCGAATTAATTAATTTATATTAAAATCATTTATTAAGATAACAAAGTAGGTTTGTTTTCTTTTTCATTTTTTTTTACTAGTGATTTTCATGGATGTATTCTTGGTTAAAAATGTTGGTAAACCAAAAAAAAAAAAATTTTAGACTTCTTTTATTTAGTGCCAATCTATTTTTTATTACCAGACTTATTTTTTTAAGTAAATTTTTTATCGGTTAAGTATTATTTACAATATTTTCTTTATACAAATTTCAATTATGAATACAAATTTTTATTGTTTCATTATGAAACTTAAATATTAAATAATCATGGTATGTAATTATGGAAAATTCAAATTTTGAAAGTGGAATTAACTTTAAAAACACTATTAAGTATTTTGGATTGGTAGTATATGTTATGTCATGCATAGTTGTAACAACTAACGACGAAACGGTAAAAATTATATTCCAGGTGGTTTAATAAAAGCCACTAACTGCATTCAATAGGGTATTCTACTATGTTTGAAAAATTACTTCAAAATGTTCATTTTCCTAATAAAAAGGCACAAAATTAATTCTTGCCATAAAATTAAATTATATTTTTTAAACCATTTTTATTTCTCGCAAAACGCTGTCAGCCATTTTGGTGACGTAATATTGGTAAAAACAATAGTCGTGTATGTAATTATTATATGTATAAATAAAGTTGATGGTAACATAACCTACAATTACTAGGAAATTACTATTTTTTTTGGTCGCGATAGAGATTAAAAATTAAAACTTTTAATTTTAATATAATAAAACAATAATGTGCTTTTATGACTCACAATCAGAATATTTTATAGTATATTTCTACAAAAAATTTAATTTTTTTCAAATTTCATGATTTATTTTTCACTACCGAAAGTACCCTAATAAAAATTAAGAGGTGGCTTTCATTAAACCACCCAGCATAAGGGATATTCGTGAAATTTCTTTTTGCTTTCATAAAAGCTCATTCATGTAACAAACAGCAGAGAGAAGTTATTTTTCAAATAAATATAAAAACAACCATTTAAATGTCATTAAATATTTCTTTGTATCTGTTTCTAGCAAAACAGAAATTAACATGGAATTCTTATGGTAAACATAGTAAATAGCCAATCCGTGGCGTGAAAAACAAGGGGAGTCGGTGGATTCGTTGTACAGCAGCCGGTTACGTTCTGGCTATACTTTCTTTTTCTCCATCTTGTGATTGAAAATAATTAAAACGGTATACGATTAATGTAAATCCAATTATTTTCTTAAAATGAATGAAAATTTTGGAATATGATTATCGATTTAGCCACACTTAGTGACATCGTTCACAAATTTAGACGATTTTCGTGTCGACTCACCTTGTTTTCTAGACCCAAAAGCAAATTTTAGTCTTATAACTTAGAGAAAATTCTATCTTCAATATTTTACTCTTTTTTTTTATAATGTACTTATTTACGATATTGTAATTAAATAAAGAGGGTGTACAATTTATATTTTCCACACACTAGGTAAAACTAAAAATTGAAATATTATTATTTTCACATGCGTTGTGAGCGTTATGCGTTATGAACTAAATTTGAAGCAATAAAAACAAATTTGTTAATTATTTGTTTTAAGAAAATCCAATTTATTCCATGATTACATCCTCGCCAAAATTCAGTATTCCATTCTGAATTTATAAAAATCCAAAATGACTGAGAAAATGTTCGTTCCATTTTAAAATTTTATAGATTTACGAAGGAACATTTTATTGAATATTTTTCGCATAATATGGCCTAAATTATTATTTCTAAGTTGTTTAAAATAAATTCATTTATCTAGAACATTTCGGAAGTAAAATTTCGAAACTAAAAGTTATATTCATTATTGGAGTTTATAAAACGAGTCACGAAAATGATTCAGGGTACCTCAGAATTATTCTATCTCAAACTTTTACATGTTGTGGCTACTTTTATATTCTTGACCTATTTGATATTCGATTTGATCTAGTTCTGGTTAAGCATTGTCGTGTAGCGTCCTTGAAAATAAATCTTACTGATTATATTATACAATCAAACTTGGTTTAGTGAGATCGCGTGATGAATTCATTTCACTTGATTCAGTAGCTTCTATTCGAAAAATTTGTCTGATTTCTTAATCTGATTTGAGCCTGTGTATAAATGAAAATTGTTTTTATTTTTCTTGAAATTATTCCATGAGCTACTAAACTATATCTCCTCATTCCCTTCCAAACAATTCAACAAGAAATAGAGAATATTTAATGTTTGTAGTAACTTTAAAAGGACACAATTTTATGAATAAAAATTTTATTATTTCCTAAGTTATTTAGATCTCACTAAACTTAATTTAACTTTATTAAAGTATTTTTTTTCCAACGTTTTCCTTTTTATCGGGGTCGGTATTCCATGAAATTATATTACAAATTAAAATTAAATTTGATGGAATCTTAAAATTTACGATTTTTGCTTGCTTAGTCGCAAATTTTATGTACTTAAAATACAAAACAAATAAATTTAGACAACTTTCTAAATAAATTCTGATATCCACAACGATTATGAAGTAAGTAGATAGGTAACTATAATGTAAATACATGTAAATAGTGAAGGCTTTTGAAATTTCTGAAATATAATTTATGGAAATAAATAATTTAATTCGGCTTCCTTTGACCTAGAAAAAAACATTGGAGACGTTTCGGAACAAATAATTTTTCCTATTTACTTATAAATTCAATCTATTATATTCTTCTGAAACCCATTCAAAAATCTCCTAAAAACAAAAAATAATGGAAGAAAATTGTAAATATTAAAAAATTATTAATTTTTTCTTTTGTAAATATTTGTAATTTAAATGTTTGACTTTACTTTCACTCTACATAATTATTAAGATCATGTTTAAAAAAAAATTAACGATAAAACAAAAATAATTTTTTAATCTATCGTTTGTAAAGTAAATAAAAATATATAAATTTGTTAGTTAACACTGCGATAAATATTAATTGTACATATATATTTAAAAAAATAACTATTAATAGTGGTATACAGGTGGACATTAAGTATTGTAATTCTCAAATATTTCGAGAAGAGCAAGTTTTTGTTTTTTTTTTTTCAAATGAAAAAATGAAAAGTATTTCTCGGGATGCAATAAGGGGCGCCGAATCAGATAAAAAATGAGTGACGAATTTCTCGAGAAATCGTTAAATTGAGAACAAAATTTTGTAATATCCGTGAAGTCCTAAGCTGGCAATATTCAATAAACTCAATAGACAGTTTAGTTCAAACAAACTTCAAAGGTTTTAACTTTTCGGTAAACATAATATATCGTTTAACATATTGCTAGTCACGTGAATTATTCCCTACTTCGCAAGCCCTGACGTACGAAAATTTCAATTGAATTTCACGGAATGAAATTCAATTTAAAAAAAGACAAAATCGCATCAAAATATTTGGTTAAATTCCACTCAGATGCTTTATTTTGAATATATTTTAGAATTGTCAAAGTTGGTGTCTACCTTGTATACATCGCAAGAAGAAAGCAAAATTAGTTATTTCTTCAAATTTATAATTATTTGACCAAATTTTATAAAATAGTAAGATTGCTAACTTTTTATTTCGCCGTCCTTTACCGTTTCTTTTTTTTAAAAAAAGTCAAGCTTTTAGCTTTCGAGAAATTTGGTCAAAAATCTATAAATTTGATCAAATAATTAGTTTTCCATTTTTCTACTATATATGAACACATAATTTGAGTCCATTGATTTAAATAGATTTGATATTCTTATCAATTTTTGAATTAACAGTTTGGTTCAAATAGCTTCTATCTTATAAAAAATTTGAATTTTTTTATGTTGCAATTTGGAAATACCTGGATGTCTATTTATTATTTTCTTAATATCATATAGAAATCGGGTTAAGATTATTAAATTGAAATTAAACCTAATTAAGTATCTAATTGAAATTTCTTCTATTTTAAACAATTTTAAAATTAAATTTTTTTGTTAGGAAAGGTATTTTATCAAAAAAAATTTCTATTGGGAAAGAGTGTTAATAGATTTTTCATGAAGCATTGCAAAATTTATTATCAAATCTCCAGGTTCCCATACAAATCTTATGTTTATAAAGCTTAATTAGTTAATCCGTTTAATATAATTACACTAGACACTGTTATTTCTTGCTACTATCCCCACCACAATATACAAAATAATAGTCTAATGAAATATTATGAGTATGAAAGTTTCATAATTGATTAAATGATTAAATCAATGGTATCAAATTATTATATAATAAATTACCTGATAATCCAGGTTGCCTTAAAAATATCCAGACTGATTTTTAAGAAAAATTAATCAAAATGAAAAAAAAAAAAGTTAATTCTAATTAGGTAATAAATAAAATAGTAAAAAGAGAGATTTTATGAGTTATTTATTATTTTATTAAAAATAAAAAACAACTGTTGAAAATAAAACTATGGAGTGTCAATTTTTATAGATAAAAAATTAAAAACAAATTTGATTGAAATAGATAAGCTTCTGATCATAGATTTATTTATGTTCCTCACATGTACCTCATTCTAATTTTTAACTAATTAATCGATTAAAAAATACAGGATTTTTTATAAGTATACCGACCAACTTCATAAAGTTATAGGGGACATCAAAAGATAATAAATTTTTTGTCCAAAAATGTAAATACCCAAAACGCTTTGTTTTCGATATATTGAGTATTTCAAACATTTGATTTGGAAATGTTATTTAATTTTCTCTATACATAATTTCCCTTCTGATACTTTTAAAAATTAGTAAAGCTGAACTTTCCAAATTCGCGACAAGAGACAAAGTCAGTTTATATTTTTTACTATTCAATAAATTCTCACAGTCTCATCTATAGTCTACTAGTGCTATCGCGCAAAAATTGTTTTGGAATTTTAATCTTATATTCAGATGCCTATTATTTCAAACAAATTTCATTTACTTCTAAATGTTAAATTATATTTATATTATATAGTCATTCCAAATAATTTTTTAATAAAATACGTTTCAATCCTTAGACGTGTCGTCCACTGGAAACTATATCGCTCAACAACAATAAATTTTTATAGTTAAAACGGATTGTTGCATTACAGACATTCTAATATTGTTTCTCAGTTTACCATCTCGACCAAAAATAAATAAAATTAATTTGAACTTTTTTGGTTGAAATATGTAGTGATCTATTGTTTTTAGTATGTATTTTAGCTACAGACTGTTATTAGAGGCTTTGATTGTAACTTCCAGTAGACCACATTCCTTAGGCCTCATAATTTAAGATGTTTGTATCAATTTGACAGATAATTGAACTATTAATTATTTAACCTCCGATAAAATTTATTTATTTAAATATAAAACTAAATAGGATTTTGTTTATTCCTCTATATTCATCTTTTGTGAGGTAGAGTTTTAGTAAATCCTATTTTTATACATTTATAATCAAGTGTCTAAGCACTAAGCGCTTGACGCGATTATTCAATCACTCGAGTAACGACGGTTTATATTATTTTCTAAATTTTGCTATAAACCAACAAAAAACAACAACGAAGTTAGATAAGCGAGTGGGCATAAAGCATAGCAAAATGAATGGATTGTATGTATCCACTTTGCGATGTTATATTATACTGTTTGGTATCCTCCTTTGTTCTTTGCGTGAAATCATTATTGATTCAGGATGCATCTTTATTCTTTCATTGAAAAATTTTCATTTTCATGTTTAGACTTTAAAGAATTGGCACCAAAATATATTTTTATTAAATTAAAAATTAAAAAAATTGTTATAAAACTTACAATTTTTAATCAAAAACTCAATTCTCTTACCCAAACTGTATACAAATCAGATAACTCAAAAAAATTTACGAAATATTTTAATGCCAATTTACTGTTTATGAAAGATTCGTTGTTTTATTTACAAATTATAACCATAAAACATTGCCAATTCATAATCTGGAACAGATAAATGTGTAAAAATAGTCCAAAAATATGTAGTTCAATTATTTGTTACAAATATAACAATTTGAATTAAATATTAGAAACGCAAGGAGGAAAAATATTGAAAGTCCTTTTTGGTAAAAATAGGATTGCATCCTAATTATTATTTCAAATTATTATATTGTGTGTATTGTTTGTTTAAAAGCGTTAAACTATTAAAATAAATTACAAAAACAAGTTAGCTGATAATATTCCTTTCTTCCTAATTTCAACATATCTTCATGTTTAAAGGTCGCCGCATTTATCATACAACAGGGTGCCGTGACTCAATGGTCAAAGTATAAGAGCGTATTAGTTTGACATTCTTAAGTTGAAAGTGCTTTATATACTTTTGTCCACAACCCAATAGTTAAAAGAGTGAGAAAGACATTGTTGATTGAAGTACTTAAATGTTGTATTAATTAAAAATGTTTATATTGCTTACATAAATTTAAGTTTTACAAGCACTATGCCAATTTTTTTTAATGTATTGCAAGGATTAATGGAGGATGTTCCACTTCAGAATAGAGTTGGCATGTAGTTTTAACATGATGACACTCCACCTCATTTTGGTGTAAATATGAGAGAATATCTTAAAAATTAAATTAAAAATTTTGCTAACCAGTGGATTGGAAGAGAAGGTTCAGTTCTCTGAAGTCACCAGGCCTAACTCCTCTTGACTATTATCTATGGGGACATATCAAAATAGTGTATTCAAATAAACCTTCAGAGAGCTACGTAGTGTCGCCAGTTTTCCTTTTGCACCGAAGTGCATTGCACGAAATAGATACGAACACATACGAACGAATTACTACATAAATAATCCTTGCTCCACTATTCTGATGCAAAAGGAACACTACTGACATCTTATTTGTGATAGCCATTTTTTACATGCAGTTCGATGTCCTTTTCTAATCTCCATGACTTTGGAAATAAAATACAACGTGTATATGAACTAGGAAAAGTTAGTTTATGGACCTCGAAAGGTTGAATTCAATCAATTTACTATTTGAATGATATTCGAATGATTTGTTTGATATCAGCTAACTTAATATTGTTAAATTTAAATATCCCGATATAAAAATATTATGAAGCCAAATAAAGTTATTTTTTTTTTTGGGCATGATAAGAATAACTTCTATGAGATTATGCAATTAAATAAAATTTGCATTAGAAGTTAAAATTTCTGTCGAATGTGAAAGTTTTTTTTTTTTTTTGAGAGAGAGAGATGTACACTCTAGATTGCTACACAAATTTTTTTATTATAAGCTGTGATTAATTTTATTATTTTTGAGCATTACGTTTGAATATTACGAAAAACTTTGGTAATTATAAAAATATTTTTAGTCAAATATAATAAATAAAATACTTAAAATTATTTATTTCGATTCACATTCATAAAACCTTAATTTCAAAGAACCTACCCGCTAAGGGCATCATGTATTAAAGGACTATAGAACTTTAAGATCAAGTAGGCTTATCCCATGTAAATTAGTGAGAAAAAGATATTTTGTGTGAGATACTTTTGAAAATTCTTCCTTCTTTTTATAAGGGAAGATCTCATTCGAATTTAACTACCAAATGTCGGCTATTTTATTGTTAGTTGCGAATCACATTTGACGTAATTTCAAGTTTGCTTATAGGGATGTTAATACTGAAAAAGACAAAAATGAGCAATATAAACAAAAAATTGATGCTAATTGACGCTTGCATTAAATTTAGAATTTCAGCTTATTTCATCTGATCCTTGTAATACACACATCAAGCAAAGATTCAAATGATCTTACACCACCTCAAACTTGCTAAACTTACTGCTCTTACTAAAAGTGAGATCTCTTGGGGCAGGTACATATAGTAAAGGCTCAGCTGATCAGCTCCATTACGATGTAAGTTGACGTTGGATGGAGCTATCTAATTAGAATCTAGCATTTTTTGCGTCGTTTTAATTGGTTAACGCCACCAATCGCCAGCGTCTTACATCGCTTAACGTTTGAATGGAGCTAAGCCCTGCGTGTTGTTTGTGCAAGTACAAGCAGTTTATTATTTTGCCATAGAGATAATAAACCGCCAATCGGTTTGATCGCAGTAGTATGCTACAACCATAATAGTAAATAAAAAAATATGTTGTCTTCTGCGCGCTTGATTGTAGTTGCGATTATTGGCTACGAGACGGAGAGAGGAAAACGTCTACAATTCCTGTGTCTCTAGCTTAATGAGTTTTTTTTGTTTCAGATTTATTTTGTTGTCTTGGTTTTGGAGATTTTATATTCGGGAGAAGTTATAGATACTTAAAAATCTTATCAATCTTACCTTATCGCTTGTAACTAAAAGGGAATGCAATCCATATGAAGAAGCTAAGGGTCGATACTTTGTGCACCACCGTATGCAAATGTGGTTTTATAAATTTTTTGTAAAGGCTTATGGTCTGCTTTTTAAAAAAAAGTAAAATTTTAGTTGCATCTACATAATATACTGTGCTTTAATAGCTGTGATTCCACTTGAAATATTAATTACTAAATGTGATATTACCTTAGACTAAGAGAACTGCACTTTTTTTCTCATGAATATTTTTGTATATCCAAAACTTAAAAATAAAGGTGAATCGAAAGAAAATTTAACTCATCCAAATAAGGAAACAGCAATTGCTTTATTAAAAACAATTTCTGTTTGAAAAGTAGCATCTTACATTTTTCTAGTTTTCTAGTTATTCTAGTATATTACTTAATTTTGTTATTGTGAATGTTGTTGGTTAATTGTTATCATTCAAATAATATGTAAATAATAGTTACAATCGATATATATTACCTATAATTATAATAAATTACCTATTTCTTTTTTAAACTTTTTTAATACTTTAATTATTATTAATTAATATAATAAATCTATTCATATAAAATGCTTTGCCCTGAAAGACTGACTGTCTTAAACTTGGAGAGTGTGTTCTTTGTATGACTTAGGCTTCCGCTAAGGAAGGAATTTCCGAAATTTTAGCCCTAAGGAGGTGAAATATGGTGGCAAAGTTTGTATGGGACAACATGATTCCTTGGTCCATTCTACTTCAAATTTTGCATAAATATTCTTTAACAGAATACCCAGCGTAGTGGGCGGGTATCATGCTAGCCAATTACAAAAAACTAGTCCCGCGCAATTTAATAAGTCTTAAAAACTCTTGACATCTTATTTGTGATAGCCAACTCGGAGTATAAGATAATGAAACTCTGAAAAAGTCTTAGTAACTCTGAATTTCTAAACGTTTTTGGACTGTCTAATTCAGACTAAATAAGTCTGAATAACTCTGAATTAGATAGTCCAAAAACGTTGAGATATTGAGAGTTCCTAAGGCTTTTTCAGAGTTTCTAAGACTTTTTCAGAGTTTCTAGGACTTTTTAAGAGTTGTTAAGACTTATTCTTTCTTCAAATATTTTTTCCACCAGGGTGTAGGTGTTACCCACCTGTCTCACTAGGCAATTCCGACTTTATAATTAAGCAATGCCTGCCTCCTAGTCTTTGGAGTCACTTGCTTCTTAGACTTTGGTGTCAGTCTTAGATCTAACTTCGGTTCTAGGCATCAGAACTCACAATTTCAATTTAGTATGCTCTACTAAAGAGAGGGAGAGATCGTGGAGTTCGCAAATTTGATTATTTTTGTGGATATTCTTGGCCCGCCTTTTCTAGAAGTAAGAATATTTTCTTCCTTTTTGTTTCTATGTATGAGCACTGAAACTAACTGCAGTAAACTCTATTTGTAGTAATGCTGCTTATTGCGATGTTTTTTGGGTGTTTGCCAGACCTTCAATATGGGTGTTTGTCTGATAATTTTTTTGGTACACTCTTATAGTAAATATTACATTTGATTCTTACTTAAATCAATACCTTGATTCTCATTTGTGTATGTACAACAGGGTCTCTGAAATTTGGGGCATTTCTTTCGAATAATCTAGAAAGCTGAATTAACTATATGAAGAATCATTCGAATTCATTTTCTTTTTCAGATTAAAACAAATTTTTGAAATAAAAATAAATTTATTTTTAATTCTCTTTTTACATTAAAAAAACAGAAACAATTAAAAATTTACGAATACATTATATACATATATAAGGCCTCGAACACAAGAACGGATTTAAAAGATGTGCGCTTTCTCAAGATTTAAATTAAAATTCTATGCAAACTCCAAAAAATAATTTCCAGATCCGTCCTTGCTCAAAAATTAGAATACAAGTTATTTACATGATCACTACAATCTAAAGTTTCTTTTACAACGAGGTCGCAATAATTCGTTTTCGGCATAATTCGAAATTTTTCGTATATCAAATATTCTATAAAATGCTTTTTAAAACATTTCATTAACGCGACTCGATTGAATTTATCAATTAAAAAATAATTAATACAAGCTAAGTTGTTTATTTAAAATATACTTTCGCCTCATAATTTTTTATTAAACACTCATACTAGGTATTAATTCAAAGATAGCAATCGTACTATTGAGTTTATGTGAAACTTTCCGTTGTACTTAATTTAAAAAATAAAACTAACCAGTAAAATTTTACTGACCTCAATAATACGATCTTGAATGGTTTTAATATGGTCTTATCTCTATGTTTTAATAACAGTGGGCTAATAACAGTTATCAGCCACACCTACCAATAAACTATCAATTATTAATTTGTAAAAAAATAGCTAAATTTTTTATGTATTTATCACTACCGCATACGACTACTCAAACTTGACTGCTGTAGTTGTAAAAATTTAAAGAGCTGTAATTTTGCTAGGTTCAACTGGCTAGGTAACTAGGTAAGAAATGGATTCTTGTTGGTCATTTTACTATACTTTCATGATATGTAGATATTTTACGATTATGTAGCAGTCAAAATTAAACTATCGCAAAAATGTTTCCTAAAATTACCACATTTTTATTTTGAAATTAAAAAGATAAACCAGTAACGTAAGTATACAACAAATACTACAAAAACAAAAATTGCCCTAAGCACATATTTCTAGTTTCTTTTAAAATGGCACTTACAAATACACGGTGAACCACCATTTAAATCGATAATGAGAAAAATCTTGAAGGATACAGAATTAATATTTTGATCAAAGGGAATAATGAGAAAAATCTTGGAGGATAAAGAATGTAATATTTTGATCAAGGGGAATATCTTTTAGAAACGTTGAATTTGATTTGGATCACTTTGAATTCGTTACTGATAAGAAATAGAAGAACACTTTAAATTATAAAGTTTTCCTTTATATAATAGCAAACATATTTTGTTCGAAATAATTTTATAATTTGAAATATTTTTTTATTACTTATTAGTAACAAGCTCGAGGCAAATTTTAGATTATCTTGAAAATCAAGGTCAAATTCAAAGGCCTAAAAAATCTCTTTAAGCTCAACACATTTTGTTCGAAAATTTTTCCTGTTACTCTACAAGATTTTTAAAGTAGGTGCTTGTCCCTGTATATTTAATGTATTAAAATAAAAGTACTAAATAATATAACTAAGGGCACATTCATGCCATGTCTTATCAGACTGCAGATTATAGGTATTTCTAACAAAAACTTTAATAAAGCTCTCAATCTCACGAAACGAAATTGACGAACGTGGAATATAATTTCATTATTGTCAATTATAGTTGAGAATTTCTCAACTCTAGGAAAAATATACTGAAAAACCTACGGTTCATTGTGCAATGTCAGCCTACAAGGAACTTTTTGCCAGTCTTTATTTATAATTATAATGTCTATGACTCTTAAGTAAAGTAAAGACTTCTCAAATCTCTTAAACAGTATGAATGCTATATTTGAAATATGAAGCTAAAAATTTGAATAGAAATTTAACTTTTCTTGATTTGATCAATATCTTGATGTAATTTATCCACTAAATTTTTAATCATTGTCGAATCAACAAGACCTATAAACTTATCAACAACTAAACCATCTCGTACAGCTATTACAGCAGGTACAGCTTTTACCTCAAATGTGTGTACCAAATCAGCATGACTTTCAACATCAACAACAGCCAAATCTATGTCGGTCATTGGTTCAATTAATTTTTTTAATTCAGGAGTTAATATTTTACATGGTTCACACCATTCAGCATGAAAATTAACAATGACTGGTTTTTCGCTACGCATTACTTTTGCTAAGAAATCATCGTGTGATTTGATATTATATGTTTGTAATTTTGTACCAGTATTCGAAAAACTTTGTATCAAGCATATATTCGAGCGATTATTTACAAGAGTCATCACATTTCTTGCAACAATACGTAGAGCAGCCATCTTATGTAATTATTGGCTTTATTTCAATTGGTTCAGTCCAATATTGTAAGACGATTATTAGAATTGTTGCGAATGTTGAAATTCCAACGAACACTGTTATTAAATTTCTCCAAATGAATAGATGATCGAATACCTGCAAATCGAATTAACTTTTAAAGCCATACTAAAAGGTGTAATATAATTAGAAAGTTAAGTCCTCTTTATGTACTGCGTCCTGTTAGGAACTGTTTTCTACCACTGTCAGACTTTTCTACCATTCTATTTTTATACCCTATACTAATATGAAGTATATTAGAGTATATTAAATTTAGTCCCAAGTTTTTAACGCTTATAAATATTGATATTACAAACAAAATTTTGATATATGTGTTCATAAAATCACATAACTAATCCATTTTCGTTTGTCCGTCGAGGCGGTAATTCAAAAACCAAAAGATATCGAGTTGAAAAATTTAAGTGGGTACAGGAAGTAAAGAATGACTCTGAGTTTGTAAACAACTAAAGCTCAATATAAATATTATCGAAGATAATAAATGAAAACTCTAGGATATATCGAAATAAATTTCGATTTTTGCCCCAATTTCCTAGATCATTTTTTTGTATTTTTAAAATACGTGTTTTCGACTACCAAGTAGTCATCATCAATAAGAATTAGCTAGTGATTACTCTTATTATGAATGTTACTCTTTGCTAATTTGGTGTCGGACTGCATTATTGACTGCTTCTTCATTCTGGAGATATAATTACTCAAAGTTAATTAAATTTTTTGTATAACAGAAACAATTATCTTTAGAGCATAAGTAGTGTAAGAGGGATATAAATATTATCGAAGATAATAAATGAAAACTCTAGGATATTTCGATTTAGGCCCAATTTCCTAGATCAGTTTTTTGTATTTTATAAAAACATATATCGACTACCAAGTAGTCATCACTGGTGCAGTTCGCCACCAAATTAGCAAAGAGTAACATTCATAATAAGAGTAATCACTATACGTATTTTAAAAATACAAAAAACTGATCTAGGAAATTGGGGCAAAAATCGAAATTTATTACTAAAGCTCAAGTCGGGCATGGGTCTCATCTTTTAAACCGTAACAGATAGATGTTCCTTATCAACAAAATTTTGTTCGTAGCATCAATATTTTTATGCGTATTCAAACTTGGAACTAAACTTAGTATATCTTGATATATTTCCTATATACAAAGTATAAAAATAATAGAAGCACTCATATTTAACATTGTCTACTCTGTCTATTTAACCAGTCAATTGTTTATTTTCACTTGTTTTCTGTTAAAATCCACCCGAACCATATCTATAATAGGTGTGTTTTGTCTTTACGAGAGCTTAAGGAAGGAACTGAACGCTACGTACTGATCAAAATAACGATCGCTTAATATGAAACCAATCAAATCACGGTGTCACGGAAAGATTTACTCGATAAGAAAACCGTCAAATTAAAAATGAAATCCACGAACAGAGAAATTATTCTTAAAATTTTAAGTCAATCCGTGACACTTTTACAAATTACTAAATTAGGTTGGAAAACAAAGTAAGCTGTATAAAATTTAAAAAAATGACAAAACAGAGTGCTTTATGACAGTAGCATGTGATTAAAATTGCAAATATTAAATTTTTACCTGGCTTTTATCAATTTGTGAATAATCGTCACCTTTTGGGAACAAAATTATGAACAAGGTAACGACAATCGTAAAACCTAATACAATCGTATAAACACTAGTTTCAGTTCGTATTGATACAATATATGAAATAATCACAGAGAACCAAAGAACAATTAGAATAAAAGATCCAATTCCAATTCCTAAAATATGAAAAGTCATTTTATTTTAGTGAACTATATATTTGCTTTTATATAATTTAAAAAAAAATATTTTTATAATTTTATGAAATTGCTAAACTCTAGTTGTTATGACAACGCATTAAAAAACACGCAAAATAAAAAACGAATAAAATTCGAAGTTTTTTTAAAAAAAATAATAAATATTTTATTGAGAAATGTCCTAAATTTGGATGAATATGACATAAAACGACATAATCAAAATTTTCAAAATTAAAAAATGCAACAACTTGAATAAATAAATATACAATTCAATACTAACGTTTAAATTTACCAAAATTTAATTACAAATGGTTAATGACTTTTATTTGTGAAAAACATATTTAATTAAAATATTTTCCTGAAATAGGCCACTTTTCAATCAGTTCTCTCCTTATTATTCCAACCTTAATTTTGTATTGGAAGAACATTACATATGAGAGATTGTCACTATCATCATGGTAAGTTTTTTTATAATCATTTCGTTGTTAATTATATACCAAAATAAATTTTTTTTAAATATTTGGAAATAAATATTACAAAATTATTAGTTGATTAACGAATTTAAAAATGATTTTCGTTTTATTTAAATGTGTGCAAATTTTAGGTTATGCTCAAAAAATTTTTGTCTTAATTTAAAGAAAAATTGCTTTAAAATGTTTTAGTATCGAAATCGGAGTGTATTACAGTCTGTGTGGACGCACTACAGTCATAGTTCACGACAACGCCAAGTATATCAAGAATTTAAATATGATGTAAGTCACAATTTTATTTACATGATATATATTTTCAATTAGAATAGGTCATTATCACACCAGGACGCCTGTTTGATTCCTTGTTTCATATTGTATAAGTTTTTAATTCTACTTTTGGATCAAAATTTTCTATAGTATAAAGCTAATTTTCCTCCTTAACTAAAGGATAATCCAGTCGTACAGAAGTTTCTGTTATTTACTGTATAAAAGATGTACCCGGAATTCTTCTTGTTGAGTTTTAACAAAATGCATCATGAAAAATTAACTTACAAGAAGTTATAATGCTGCCAAACTTTTTCAAAAACAGCTTTGCAAGTTATGACAAATATCTTCAGAACTTATGGAATTTGTTCTTTTAGGTTCGACATTATGCAAAGCAGGAGTCGCAAAAAAATTCATTTATTGGCCGATTTGTGGATAATATTCGCGAGGAAATGAACAAAAACAAAGAAATGAAAGAATCATTGAAAAAATTTCGCGAAGAAGCTGAAAAATTAGAACATAGTGATGCACTTAAAGCTGCTCGTCATAAATTTCAAACAGTTGAATCGGAAGCAAGCAAAGGTAATATTTATATATAAATATCATTTACTTTTTATATTCGGTCTGTATTATAATATATACGGAAATATTGTTTTCGACTGACTTTTGGTTAGTAGCATAAGATCACAATCACAAAGTCGAGACTATAAGGAAAATGATCTAGTACAGTGAGTTCCAATTGTTCCAATAACTATGAGATAGCTTGATACAACTACGAGGTAGTACTGTTAATTTTCTGCAAATATAATGGAGGTGCCTTGATCATACATATCAATAGTCAATACTTGATGTCAGCACCATGAGTAAAAAAAATGTAAATAATAGATTACAGAGATTAGACTCAGCCAATTTTTTCATTGAATGAAAAGACAAAAGATACCTACGTCATTTTACATTTTAATGTGCTGTGCCACATTTGCTCCCTTAGACCTTTATAATTGCGGTAGTTTTAATAGTTTTTTTTTTTTTTTTTTTTTATTGAGAAAATATAAATGGCTTGAGCTAATAGCTCACTCTGCCGTTAATACATGGAACACAAAATTCTTATATCCTACGCTCCCTCTCGGGAAAAAACAGAGTTATAATTTTTCTTACGTACTAAGTTTGAACTATTCATTTACGTGAAAGGCACTAACTTTTATACATACATTATGGAAAACAAAATAATAATAATATACTTAATATTAGATATTTACATCAATTGAATTAATAAACTTAGCGATAGGAATTACAGCGCTAGGATTTCATTTCACTTAGAAAGGATTCGATATTGTGAGGTGGAAAGAATTTAACTTTTATGAGATCACTAATTAGAGATTTTCTAGCTTTTCCATACACTTTACACTGCCAAAAAACGTGGTTTGGGTCGTCAATTGCCTCACCACAAGGACACTGATCTGAATTTACAATGTTGAATCTAAATAAACTACTCGCTAGAGAGGTATGCTCACTAATTAATGTATTTAAAAATTTTATATTCGAGAATCCTACTAAGGAAGACTCTATCTACCGGTTTTAATTGGAATCTTATTTTAGGTCATTTTATAGACATAGAATATTTTATAGACATAGAATAAATGTATGACTTCGCCATAATTATGATTGTTAATTACATGCTATTTATAGTGATTACCCACGATTAAATAACTTAGATAGGCTATATTTGAATTTATTGTTTTTAAATATTGCTGTGTAGCTGAATGTAATTCAGTAAATGTTATTTTACATGAATTTCCTAAGGCAGAACAAAAAGTATAAAATAATGAGAAATAAATGAATCGAAAGAAAATTTGGCTGGCTAAACTGGGAATTTCGGCAACAATGCTGACATAAGGACGGAAGTCTGTTAAATCCATTTTACAAGAAAAAAATAATACGATAAAATACAAAATTATAAGAAAAGCACTTATAAAAAATTACACACAGGATCAATACAGGAAATCAATCTTTTTAAATAACGATAGGAATCAGCAACCAAAACTCAAAAGCACGCTTTAAACAAAATAATACAAAATTTCTACAAAATAAATGTTTTTATTCAACGAAAATGATCAGCTGGATACTAGACGTGATAAAAAGTATATTTTTAACAACCGTGGCGCTGAGATATTAAAAATATTCTCGGATACTACTCAAGTCGCGTTTTACTTTTTTTGGAGAATTGCACATTGGCACACTACAATGATACTTAAACGGCATAGTGACCCAAATAAAAATAAAAACAATTATTTTAATGTTTTATATGATAGGGGAGGATCGGATAAAGTTTTTTTTTATCACTTCAGATTAAGGATTCGCACTTCACGAATAGAAAAAGTGAAATTGGTTTTTCAAACTCTTACTAGTATGCAAGTTTAAACTTGAATGAACGTTTAAAATTCCTACTTAAACAAAGAGGAAGATACCCACTAGTGGCGTTATACGTGGGTATCGCCATAGAGATTACATAGAAAACTTTGTTTTGCTAAAAGGAGATGGCAACCTTTGATTGCTTATAATTTCTTCGTTTTTTAATCGATTTTAATTTCCCTTTCAAATTTTGTCATGGTATCAAGAATAGTTCATTTTTATGCAGGCTATTCATTAACAAAATTTTTGTTGTCAAAAATTGTTACATTATCCTGTGTATACTCAATGTCAGAAAAAATGCTCGTTTTAAAACATTCTAAGTGTTACTATTATAACATAACATATGATGAGTACGCTTAGAATGTTTTAACTGTAGCATTTTTTCTGACAGTGAGTATATGTATGTATGTTTGTATGGTATGATATTGAAAGCAATATTTCTGTTAAGCATTATATATGAGAACTCATATGAGAACTAACAGATATAGTTTTTTTTCTATTGCTAGATAGTCTTTCTTAGCATTAAAATTCCATAGCAAAATTTTTATAATTTGCTTCTAAATAACGTTAAATATTAACAAAAATTTCATTTATAGGTAGTGAAGTATTAAAAGAAAAATTCAGTACAATCAAAGAAAAAGTACAGGAGGTAATTGAAGAAGCACAAAAGACAGATATTGCTAAAAAAGCTGGTAAAATAACAGAAGATATAAGTAAAACCGTATCAGATACTATATCCGAGAAAAGTGAAAAACTGGGTAAATCAACAGCATTTCAACGTGTAACAGAAGCAACAAAGGCAGTAAAACATGAAATTGATAATCAAAGCATTCAAGGACGAGTCTATCAAAGTCCAATAAAATTACGTAAACGTAAGGAAATTGATGCTGTCGCCGATGATAAAATATTCGAAGCAAATACGGAAGCATTAGGTATTGAATTACATAAAGATTCACGTTTTTATGAATCATGGCAAAATTTTAAAAATAACAATCCATACGTAAACAAAGTATTAGATTGGAAAATGAAATATGACGAAAGTGAAAACCCCGTAATACGTGCATCAAAATTACTCACTGATAAGGTATCAAGTGTTGTCGGTGGTATATTTCAAAAAACAGAGTTATCCGAAACATTAACAGAAATTTGTAAAATAGATCCACAATTTGATCAAAAAAAGTTTTTACGTGAATGTGAAACAGATATTATACCAAATATTTTAGAAGCCATGATCCGTGGTGATTTAGAAATATTAAAAGATTGGTGTCATGAAGGTCCTTACAACGTATTTGCTGTTCCAATAAAACAAGCTAAAGCACAAGGATGTAAATTAGATTCAAAGATATTAGATATCGATAATGTGGATTTAGCAATGGGCAAAGTTATGGAACAAGGACCGGTGTTGATAATCACATTTCAATCGCAACAAATAATGTGTGTACGTGATTCCAAGAATAATGTGATTGAAGGTGATCCAGAAAAAGTGTTACGTGTGAATTATGTTTGGGTATTGTGTCGTGATCCTACTGAATTGAATCCGAAAGCCGCATGGAGATTACTTGATTTGTCTGCACAGAGTAGTGAACAATTAGTATAAAAATTTTTGTTAGGTAATGAGAAAATTAGATTTTCTCGACACTTTTGTTTTGGTTTGTTCATAATTTTGTTGCTAAAATAATGTTTAATCTCTCTGTGATTCTGAAGTTAAAAAAGAAAAAACACAACAAATTGAACATAACGAAAAGCTTTTTTATTCAATATTGTTTTTAAAAAAAATTTTATATTCAAAGACGTGTATCAATTTTATTATTCAATCATGTTTCTTGTATATAGTTTGATTAGGGCCGTGTATCAAAGCGATATAAGAGGGCAGTATCTTATGACTACGTTCTCCCAATTAATACGGACGGGTTGACTTTGTGTAAGTAAACGAAAAAATAGATCAATAGTTTTTTTTAATTTATTTTGATGATTTTTCAATTATTTTCATTTTATTTTGTCGTTGTTTTTCTTTTTTTTACAAATCGATTCACGTGAAACACCCACGAGCGTGAGCAATGTAAATCGACGTTTTTTTTTATATATTTAAGGAATTATTGAAAAAAAAAGTATAATTTGTGTAAAGATATCTTAAGTAATAAAAATTGAAAATGCATCAAAATATTGAATGTTCAATTAATTCTTAATTTTGCATAATTTCTGTAATAAATAATTGTTGAATAACAATCAAACATTAGTTTTTTTTTTTAATTATTAAAAATTTTATTATAGAAATTATGTAAATAGCTCTTTTTGTTTTTTAACTTCAATAAAACATGGTTAAATTATTAACTTAGGCAACCGGGAAATATTCTGAGGCAGAGAAATTCTTTCAAATTCAAGTACTAACTAAAATAACTTATAAAATTTTATTTTATTTAATAAAATTGTTATTCAAAGTATTTTAATTGCCGACTTTTGGATCATAGATATTAGTGCAAACGCTAAGCATTTTTAGTGGACTTCGATTTTTATCTTTTTCAGATTATTTTTAGATCATGGATAAAAAAATGCATTTTTAATTCGAATAATGTGTTTTAATTGGGCAAATACTTTATATGGGCATTAATAACGGAAACAGGTTTTTCAAGTCACTGCGAAGTGTTGAAGTATTGAAATATTTACAGGAGGAGCAAAATATTTTGAAATTACACATTTGCATCTTTATCCATGATCTTTTTTAGTAAAGAAAAATGTACGATCTCTTTTTCAATTACATTTTTTTGAAGGAATTAATTTTTCTTTTAAATGTTAGTAAAACATTCTTAACGAATTGAAATTTTTTTCGTCGAAAAGAGGAACGAAATTATTGTTAAGTTACCAAAAATTTCCTTTAATTGTATATTTTACGACAAAAATAACTTTCCCATCAGATAATTCCACATTTTAAAGTCTGTTTTTAAATTATAAGATTTATTCTTCCAATTTGTGATTATTTTGGAAACATCAACTACTTAGAAAAATACCTCCAAACGAGTCCAATGAACTCTATAAATGAAGTACAAATTATATTTGAAGCTTCGGTATAACTATCGGGTAATTTATATAATTTTTATCTTTTCCGAAATTTTGTATTTATTTTTGCAACCAAAAATAGTTTGTTGACGTGAGAGAAGTTCTGTGAATATTTTGTACATAGATTAAAAAAAAAGTTAATAAAATGAATTTTTGTTAATTTCCAAGTTTAGATTTAGTTTTATAAATAACAAAACCTAATACACCACTAAATTGTTTCGAATATTATGGTATAAATTTTGTTATTTCTATAACTAGTAAAAAGTTATTTTTGTTGTTCCTAAAAAATACTATTCAGTATAGTAGAGGGCCCGGTATCCACAAAATATTGAAATTGTTGTAAAAGTGTACTTTGACATATTTGCTTTGAAAATAAACATCTTGAAACTGACTTTCGAGAAAGAACATGGCTACTCTGATTGCTTTACGCTATTAAAATATTCATCCTATAGTCTTTGATATTCACTTAAACAAAATATCAAAGACTCAAAATATGTTTAAAATGTGTAATAGGTTGGCTGATAAGTCCCCGGTCTGACACATAGATGGCGTCGCTAGTATTAAATGCATATTATTTTTATATAGTACCAACCTTCAAATGATTCGTGTCAAAATTTGACGTCTGTAAGTCAATTAGTTTGTGAGATAGAGCGTCTTTTGTGAAGCAACTTTTGTTATTGTGAAAAAAATGGAAAAAAAGGAATTTCGTGTTTTGATAAAATACTGTTTTCTGAAGGGAAAAAATACAGTGGAAGCAAAAACTTGGCTTGATAATGAGTTTCCGGACTCTGCCCCAGGGAAATCAACAATAATTGATTGGTATGCAAAATTCAAGCGTGGTGAAATGAGCACGGAGGACGGTGAACGCAGTGGATTTAATTGCCGAAAGAAAAATCTTTAATGGATACCACCGGGGGCTGCTCTACTGTAAATAGTATAAGAAATTGTTTTTTTTTATATAAATATGTTTATTTAATTAATAAATTATTTAGTTTACAATTAAAAAAATTAAATTTCTTAACAATGAAAATTACTTTATCTTCATTGAATAGAAATTTATATTTGTAGTAATATATTGATGTTTTAAAAAAATTTAAATTATTTTTTTAGACTGATATTAATTGTTGAGTACTAAGTGCTGTATATATATATTTTTGAGCAAAATATTGGTAATATGTACATACATATTTAAAAAAAAAAACATACAAATATTATTAAAATAAGAACGATTGCAAATTTTGTTATTCATTAAAATCCTACCAGAGAATTCCTCGATTTAACAAATTTTTCGTAATCCCCTTGAATTGTCCATAAGAGTCAATGTAAAATATACCTTTATAGTGTGAACAACTTCTTTATAACGAATTTTCAACTATAAAAAAAAGTGTAAATATTTTCCTTTATAGAACGATCCCATCAATATATGACCCTTAATCTCATGGCATGATCCATGCCGCGACAGCATCCGATCCCTTTTTTTCGTGATCATTGTTGTTTGATGGAGAGTAATGTAAACTGCTACTCTTCAATATTGTGATTAAATATTTTTAAGTACCTTGAAAAGCTATTATAATAGTCGGCCCGTGTGGTATCTGTGGCTAAAAACAGGCTAGATAAATGATATATAAGTGATACAAAATATCAACTTTCTTTTTATTTGTATTGATAACTGAGAGTTGCAACTGGCGATAATAATTGGTACTAATTAAAACAAGGAGTGGGCCCGATTTCAGTAGTTCCATTCTAGGCCACCAGATGATAATACTTGTCCTTGCCATTTAAAAAAAAAAAAACGAATCAAAATATTCAAATTGAAATCACATAAATCCAGTCAATTGGTGATAAAAATGCATACTAATTAAAATAGGAAGTGGATCTCTTTTTCAGTAGTTCCAATATATTCCACCAGGTTACTTATCATTTATAAATAGGCAATTTTATTACACATATGATATATAATATACATACTGAACAAAATTATATCTTAATAGCCAAATTCGATCGGTGCGGTACATTTTTAGACCGTGGGTTTATTTTTCTAGTAAATGAGGGATACGTCATGAAATTTGATAAAGGAATAAGGAAGATATCTCGGACCCACCGAAAAACAGGCTAGGCCGCTAGGGAAATAATATATAAGATAATAGTCAATATAGATAAAGTCAATAGGTGAGTACTATCGTAAAAAAATACGTAAAATTATCGTTTATGTTGTGAGAGAAGATAAATATTATTTATTGACTTTTTACAAAATGATGATTAATTCGCTCTGTTTGTAGACCAAATATGTTTCGCCAAAATATGATTAATTAATTTCCTAACATCTTTGTTTGTTTTTCAAAAGTTTTTCGCAAAACTGGCACTGAAGTTTTGTCCTAATTTGCGGTCTCCCGAGAAAAAATGATATTTACGAAAAAATGTTTCAAATAAAAATTATTTATATTTATACCATGCATATATGAAATATACATAGTATATTAAGTTTAGTCCCAAGTTTGTAACGCTTAAAAATAATGATGCTAGGAAAAAAATTTTGTCATAGCTGTTCATAAAATCACCTAATTAGTCCATTTCCGGTTGTCCGTCCGTCCGTCCGTCTGTGGACACGATAACTCAATAACGAAAAAAGATATCGAGCAGAAATTTGACAGCGTACTCAGGACGTAAAAAGTGAGGTCAAGTTCGTAAATGAGCATCATAGGTCAATTGGGTCTTGGGTCGGTAGGACCCATCTTGTAAACCGTTAGAGATAGAACAAAAGTTTAAATGTAAAAAATGTTCCTTATCAAAAATTAAACAACTTTTGTTTGAAACATTTTTTCGTAAACATCACTGTTTACCTGTGAGGGCGCCAATTAGGCGGAAATTTTATAATATGTACTATACTTGATTATCAGTTATGTATGTGTAATGTGATAAAGAAATCAACACTGACTATGCATGGTATTTCAACAATTAACTCAGTCAATTGTTTGTTTTCACTTGTTTTATTCAATATAACAACTTTTATATTTAAACTTTGTTCAATCTCTTACGGTTTACAAAATGGGTCCAACAGACCTAACTCCCAAGTAACATATGTTGCTCATTTACGAACTAAAACTTACTTTTTACATCTTGAGCACGCTAAAAATTTCAATTTAATATCTCTTTTTATACCATGTATATATGGAATTCAATAGTATATTAAGTTTAGTCCCAAGTTTGTAACGCTTAAAAATATTGCTGCTACGAACAAAATTTTGGTATAGGTGTTCATAGAATGACCTTATTAGTCCATTTTCGGTTGTCTGTCCGTCTGACTGTCAACACGATAACTCAAAAAAGAAAAGAGATATCAAGCTGAAATTTTTATAGCGTACTTAGGATGAAAAACGTGAGGTCGAGTTCGTAAATGAGCAACATAGGTCAATTGGATCTTGGGTCCGTAGGACCCATCTTGTAAACCGTTAGAGATAGAACAAAAATTTAAATGTAGGAAATGTTCCTTATAAAAAATAAACAACTTTTGTTTGAAACATTTTCTTGTAAACATCACTGTTTACCCACAAGGGCGCTAATTAGGTGCAAAGTATGTATTAATATGGAAATATCAGTTATGTGTGTGTGGCTATTTAAGTGGATTTCTGTCTTTATTTACGTGACGTCAAAAAACAAACAATTGCTTTTTTAACACTGTCTATACATGGTATTTCAACATTTAACTCAGTCAATTGTTTGTTTTCGCTTGTTTTTTTTTAGTTATCGTGTTTACAGGTACATAGACAGACAGACATAATGGACTAATTAGAAGATTTTTTGAAAACCTATACCTACCAAACTTTAGTATGAATCATCAATATTTCTAAGCGTTAAAACCTTGGGTATAAAATTAGTACACCTTAATATATACCCTGTCTATATTTCCTATAAGCAGGGTATAAAAATAATATTTAATAAATTTAATCGATTTTAATAACTAAATAAATTAATTCAAAAAAATTAATAATTATATTTAATAAAAATATAAAATATAAGCCTATGATAAGCATCAACAGCCGTGCGTAAATTGGATGCATCCAGCCGTATTTAGACCACATTTAGACTTTTAAAATTTTAGTAAAATAACTATTTGCTTAAATTTGTGTTTGCCTACGATGAAATTATTATTTATACAGAATACAGATATTAGAAACTTTTTATAAATGTAACAATTAATTCATTATTAACATTAATCGATCTGTAATTATTAATAAATACAAAATTCATTGTATTAATAAATTCATTATATTATTTAAAGATTTTGTCAAATATCAATTTACGATTTTTTAAATCTTCTATCTAAAAAAAGTGCCTATAAAAAAACGAATCCATGTCATTTCGCATTCCATTGCAAGTACCTTTAATAAAGTATAGGTGCCGTAACATACGTCAAATAAACATGTTTGGACATTGGGGATCAGTTATATTGTCTATTTTATGCAAAATACCGTTATTATTGTGTAAATAAAATTTATTTATATAAAATAATAAAAATATCAATTTATATAAGTAATTTTACATAGTTTTAAAATAATGGTTTTAATTAGAAGTAAACATATTCTAATTGTGGAATGCAATTAAACGTATTAATTAACTAATTATATTTGTACCTCAAAAGGTTTCAAGCAAAAAAAGGGGTGGTGTTCATTTTCCGTTTTGTGTTATTTTTCAATACGCATAAATGTAATAGATAATCTGTCAGTCGGTACATGATCGTAATTTCAATGAATTTTATGAGTAATTTCAGTGAATTGTGATAAAATGTATGTGTTTTAAATTGAATGCCAATTATGTAGAACGTGAAGACAGGTGTGTTAGTTGCGACAGATCTGTGTTTTATTCGTGTAAATCTAACCTACATTATTTTTAAAATATAACATCGTCTACTTTTTGGTTAGTATTAAAACTTAATTAATTTTGTTTTCCTTTTTTTTTTTTTTTTAAATAACAATAAGGGATAGTAATTTGTAAATTTTCAAAATATAATGGTGGCCCCTCTCTTTAAAATACCATTTTATATAGGTAATTCAGATGTGGATTAAGTAAATATTTGAGTTTTGCATTTAGGATAAAAAATTTTCCCTGGGTTTAAGTAAATAATTTGTGTATTTCAAGAAGACTTATATTTCATTTTGTTAAATCGAGCCCCAAATATCCGTTTTTGGAATTAGTAAAGAAGACTATAAAAAAAGGATCCATATAGAATTTTGGACGATAATATTCTCGATTAAACACTCCGAGAAATCGCTCTTCGTATGGGAATTTGAATGTTATCTCAGAAACTATACATTCAATCTTTGAATGAATCCGATTTTTGAGGTCAGAACTCTATACTATGTATTAAAGTTTTATAAAATTCCGAACAAAAAATGCAATAATCGAGTTCAAATGATGATTGGATGCATAGTTTCTGAGATATCCTCAAAAATCCCATACAAATAGCGAATTTTCGGATCGATTTCCGAAAATTTATACGATTTGTAAATTTAGTGTTTCTTACAATTTTCTTACAAAGTTTACCAACTAAATCCCAAAAAACGTGTAGTTAGAAACGTAAACATTAAATTTAACAAACAATTTCTTGTATATCGTTCGAAATTTAAAAAAATACAAAAATTAAGATTTTTGGTAAAAAATAGTAAGTTAATTTATAAAAATCATAAAAAATCGGGAACCATCAGGTAATTGTAAATGCTAATTCTTGTGCCCACTTTGTAAAACGGGCTTGTCAGGCTGGGACGTAACATAAACACTTTTTAAATTAATTATATCTATTTATAAATTTAAATTTCAGAGACTATTTTGTATTCCTATGTAAATAAACTTATAAAGATTGTTAACCGTTGACTACAAAAATAATAATAAAACCCCACGTCGTCCTTATACCGATAAAATAAAAAATCCCATCAAAAAAAAAAAAAAACTTGGAATTACACAATATTTTATTTGTTTACAGGAAATGTTTGCAAAAAAGAAAAAGAAACCTCAAATATCGCCACCAACAAATTTTGAACATCGTGTTCACACTGGTTACGATAAACGTGAGGGTAAATATGTAGGCCTTCCATTACAATGGGCATCAATTGTTGCCAATAACCAAATATTAAAGTCAACAAATCGTCCCTTACCGTTAGTAGACCCATCAGCAATTACACCAACGGAAATATTAGACTTAAAAACAATTGTACGGGGTGATCATCACATTGAGAATAAAGTAGGCGCTCCGCAAGTACCCTCACACAATAATACCAATTCAAATGGTTTGATATTACCAAAAACATCAAATGTTGCTCGTTCGAATTCGTTACGATCATCTAGTCCACCACGATTGCGTCGAGATTATCGTACCAACACAAATGTTCCACCATCTGTACCTGAAGAACAGACTGTGGGGCAAATAGGACAATTACCGCCAAATCAATATCCAACTTTAAGACGTGATCCAGCATATGCTAAACCACAATTGAGAGCGCCAAGTGTTCAAGGTGATTGGCATGGTCATCCACAAGTTCATACGCATCCGCATCATCCTCACACGAATATATCACCGGAAACACATCATCAACATCACACTCACATAAACGGTAACACGGATACTTCGGCATATCTTGGATATAATCATCAAAATCAACCATCACCTGTCGGTTCATTAGCGTCATCTGGACCTCAAAGACCATTATCGCAACTTAGTGGGCATTCTCATACCGCTTTAGGTTCACATCAAAGTTTAACTCAATTACGCCCGTCCCCTGATCAAAATCAAAATGTAAAAAATCCACCGAATTCTAGTGGGGGTGCCATGGGTCAAGTTCCACATCACAATGCCATGAATCAACCTCCACAAAATATGAATCAAAATATGAATACCCCACTTCCATCCAACAATTCTGTAGTAAACGCAGCGAATGCCAGTAAACAACATCACGAACAAAGATTGACACATGAACAATTTAGAGCAGCTTTACAAATGGTTGTTTCAGCTGGTGATCCACGTGAAAATTTAGATCAATTTATGAAAATTGGTGAAGGATCAACTGGTACCGTTTGTATAGCTACAGATAAACGAACAGGTCGACAAGTGGCTGTTAAAAAAATGGACTTACGAAAACAGCAAAGACGTGAATTGTTGTTTAACGAAGTTGTAATTATGCGTGATTACCACCATCCAAATATTGTGGAAATGTATGATAGTTTCTTAGTACAAGATGAATTGTGGGTAGTTATGGAATTCTTAGAAGGTGGCGCTTTAACGGATATTGTAACGCACGCGAGAATGGACGAAGAACAAATAGCAACTGTTTGTAAACAATGTCTAAAAGCATTAGCATATTTACATTCTCAAGGTGTTATACATCGTGATATTAAATCTGATTCAATACTCTTAGCTGCGGATGGTAGAGTTAAGTTATCTGATTTTGGTTTTTGTGCACAAGTTTCGCAAGAATTACCAAAACGTAAATCGTTAGTGGGAACACCATATTGGATGTCGCCCGAAGTCATATCACGTCTTCCATACGGCCCAGAAGTAGATATTTGGTCGTTAGGAATTATGGTTATTGAAATGGTTGATGGAGAACCACCATTTTTCAATGAACCGCCCTTACAAGCAATGCGACGTATTCGAGACATGCCACCACCAAAATTAAAGAATTCGCATAAAGTGTCAACTAGATTACATAGTTTTCTTGAGCGAATGCTTGTTAGAGATCCAGCTCAACGTGCGACGGCAGCTGAACTTTTAGCACATCCATTTTTACGGCAGGCAGGTACACCGGCATTACTCGTGCCTTTAATGCGTGGAGCAAGGCATAGTAATTGTTGAGAATTTTTGTAAAAAATGTCCAATCATTCAGGGTAACGAAATATATGGTAATATTAATCATTTGTGTTTAGAGAAATTTTTGAAAATGTGTTTATTTGAAAAATAAATGTGCTTTCATGGTTTTTATCTTAGTGCAGTGTTTAATTTATGTGCAAAAGAAACTGCAAATTCTAAGATAAAATTAAAATTTTTCTGGGAAATTTTGTAATCTATGAAGAGTCAAATCACTTTGTAATCACCAAAATGATTTACTCGAAAACAAATTTCGCATTTTACAAGATGCCATAGAAAGGTAGATCAAAGAAACGGCAATTCATTTTCAGGGATAGAAATCAAACTTACATATTAAATCTTAAAATGAAATTAGTGCCTATTATAATCTGGCCTTAACTTGTTTGGGTTATTGACTTATTGTCGCAAAATCAGATCTCAGAGTTTACAATTTCAAATATTTACTATTTACATGAAATTTATAGCGTTTTTTAACATAATAATTATAGCCGCAGGATAGTGTAGATGAGCCTAGTCGAGTAGAGATATTGCAATCAGAATATGAGCGTCACCATTTTTATTCATAGAAAGAAAAATTAATTATTCATTTGTATAAACTAATCACAGCTTATTATCTTCTGACCAAATTATGATTCCAGTGCCTTTATATTTGTATACAGAAAGAGAAACTAAAATCACGGTCTAAGCACTACTTTTAGTCGATGAATAATTAAATCAATGGATTAGCAAATAGCAATCTATAAGAAAGACTTGCAAGAAGTTATTGGCTTGCGTGGCTAAACCCGGAGCACTAATCGTAACTTATATTGTATTCAGCCTATAATAAAATTTTATCTTCTAATAAATGCAGTGTCTGCATATTTATTACATGTTGCAGAGTGTAAAAAGTCTCCAGTGCGCTATTCCCCTTATTCATACGCTCCAATGCTGAAATTATGGTAAAACCTTAGTTTTAAATAAAAAGCTGTGTAGTTCGACGATATCGATGAAATTTAAAAATTGTGCCTGGCTTTTTCGATTATATTGATCGAAATTATCAATGACGAAGCGTTTTATATAAATTGATAAGAATTAGGTCGAATTAGGGTTGATATTTTTCCCTGAAAATGATTTTAAATTATTAATGTGTAAACAAATTTGGGATTACGTTGTTCTTTTTTTCTTTTTTATTATATATAAAACACATATTAATAATTGTTAATAAGAAAAAAAATAATATTTTAATACGAATTTATGTGAATATATTAAATATTTTACAGTAAAACCTAATTAATGTTGAATATTCATAAATAATATTTAAGTATTAATATAATCTTCCAGTTATTGAATCTCTCCAAATATATTTAGTTTTTAAGTGTTATTTTGTAATAAAATTCACTAATCGAAACGTTCGATTGATATACAAATTTTTTAACATGATCTACATAAAAGATTTTAAAATTATGTGCCTCATTAAAAGCGAAAGTATTAGTTGTCATTAAAAATATGAAACTGGTTCAGAAAATATAGAAGCACTAATCTTTCTGTGTAAATTAAAAACAGTCTTTCTGATTGTAACATACTTTTAAAAAAAATTTCTATAATATTTAAGATTTATTCAGGTCTGAACGATGAGACGAAAGAATTGATAAATATTTAAATTTGGATTATGAATGAAAACTTTTTCCTGAGAGAAGTACGGCTTAATAACCAACATTAGAAAACACAGAAATTAAAAAACTTTCGAAATATATTTACCTAAATAAATTCACTTGAAATTTCAAGAGTTATAAATCCCGGCACAAATGATTGTTATGAACAATCACTAGCACCAACCTATTGAACAATTTTTACGAACTTTAGGACACTAATTCATTGAGTTAAATCTATTGTTTGTATCTAAATTTGCAAAATTTATCGCGCTCTGTTCATTCGGTCAATGTAGCCTGCTTTGTGTCTTTAGAGAAAAATGTTTCAAGAATAATTATTTCTATATTTTTATTCTTTGTGTAATTTCAGTGTCTTTCAGTGTGTCTATATACTTTCGTTGTTTTAAAGTCGTTAATTTTGACAGCTTTAAAATTGGAAATATAAAAAACAAATTATTTGGTAAAGGCCTAGCAGAAAGATATTTAATGAAATATTGATAGATCGTCCTAGGGTGACGTCTTAATTAATCAAAATGTTAAAAATGAAAATTTCAACCAAAGTAACCCTACGCATTCCTTATGCAAAAGTGATCCCTGTTAAATTTGCAAATTATACTTGAGATCAAAAAAACTTTTGTTCTTCTCTTCTAAGGACTAACAATTAAAAAATGTCAATAAATTTAACTGCTATAAGGAATATGCGGAATACTTTACATATCTTACGTTGATATTTTTATTTTCTTTTAGAATAGATGATATCTGATTTTGTACTTAACTTGCTGTTTGTACGGAAGTCAAGTTTCTCAGTGTAAGGTTAAGTTCAGTTTCTCAATTGAGAGAGAAGAAAAGATTTATGTCAGATATTTTTTCTTCTATTTTTAATGGTTTTGAACGGTTATGATAATTTTTGTAAATTGTACAGTTTGACAATCATCTCGTTAACCATTTAAAATATATGAAGTGAAAAGAGTTTTTATGGACGTTCTTATGCATGAGACTATGAAAGAGTCTGTTGACACTGTATTGTGTATGATGTGGGCGTAATCATATCATTTGATATGTAGTTGTATATGTGTATATATGAACACAGCCGGTCAGTCTCATCACTTGAAGTTGTACACATACGATACAGTGCGCGCTGTATCGCGCACAGTTCATTTCCTCTCTGTTTTATACATAAGAACGCCCATAAAAACTCTTTTTACTTCATTTAAATCTCTCTAAATATTCTGATTTAAATCTTACGAGATAAGCTAAAGCTTATTTAAACCTAGTATTAAGCACTCACTGAGAGACTAACTTAAGCTCCCACAGAGAAACTCAGCTTTGACAACTACTTATTTCGTAAATTATTTTATCATTCATCAGTATATCATTTGCTGGATATGAATCCAATATCACTTATTTTCAGATGCCTTATTAAGTTTTATCAGCATTCCACTGTAAGCTTTTATTAAAAAAAAAAAATCTTCAGTATTAATTTTACCGTCCTTGTTATTCTTAATTAGTGAGTGAGAATGAATGATATTTAGTGCCTTTGAAATTTTATATGTGATAAGAAAAGGTCCGCAAAACAAAAAAAATTTTCTTGAATACGGTACTGTATAAATGAATAAATGCGATGCATTATTGTACGTTTTTTTTTCCACTTAGAATGGAATTGTTTAATCAATAAAGAATATTGTTTATTAGTTATTGATAAGACAACAAAGACAGATTGTTATTTATAATTGATTTATTATGGGGCACTATACATAAAACTGACTTAAAAAATGCCTATGTTTACCTATATTCTTAAATAAAAACGGCTTGTTTAAAAAAAATATATATAAATTGTAAAAAAAAATAGTTTTATTTTGATATTAATTTGAGAAGGAAATATCTTGTATTTTATATTGTAGTTATGCAAGTTGAGTATGAACAAGTGAGCTAGACTCAAGGGAATTAGATTCCGATTTTTATCTTTGTAAATACCGATATTATGTACAGTGTTTCCAAAAAATGTATACGCTTTTTTTTTATGTATGTAACACTCATTATTATTATGATACGGAAAAATTTCAAAATTCAAATTAATGTGAACAAATGTAGAAACGAGCCATTTATCGAAAAGGTTGTTGCCATTGTGACCCTGGCAAAGCAGAAACCGCTGACTGATGAAATTCTAAACTTTCTTAATCATTTCAATTGATATTTGGGGTATATGCGCTTTCAATGGTTGCTTTCAGTTCATTGATCTATAAACATTGTGCTTGACATGCCTCCAAAAAACAGTTTACCGAGTAAATTCCCTAGTACATTGCTGAAACGTTTTAGTAACTCTTTCCTTGTTAGGTCAGTGGCTAATCGTGGTCTTACGGACAAGTTCTTCAGTTCATTTTTGGCTGTTTCTTCTTCCTCAAACTTATATCACAAACGAATCAGTGTATACATTTTTTGAGACAATCTTATATTAAATCAAAATAAGATCAGTCATTAGGCCGAAAAAACAAGTCGCGGTCTTATACATCCTATACTGGAATATTAGTAACATAGTAATTCAAGTAAATTAATCCCAATTAATAAGGATAAAGTTAATCCCAATTTTAATAGAGCCTGGTATCTTTAAAAAGGTACCTAACGAGCTAACGTATTTTGTTAACAGATTCGCTTTTAAGGATATCAGGCTCAATTTCACATAATTTAAAAAAACATCAATTTTTTAAGACCCTAGTATGCAATATATACCGTATACTAAAAGAAAACGAAAATTTTTAAGATCCCGCAGCTGTTTATTAATATTTAAATTAAAAATTATTTCTTGAGATAAACTCATTTGTGCCTTACGCATTTAATAGAGCAGATAAAATTGTGCCTTCCATTTTTATTTCTCCAAAAATACACTTCGAAATTTTATTAAATTAATATATATAGGAACATAACGATTTATCTTTCGTAAAACAATATACTCAAGACTAAGTAAGATAACTGGCATTTTTCCATTGCTAATTTTAAAAAAATGGTACATTTAAATAAATACAAAATTAGCTTTTACCAGAGGTGGTCCACTACTCTATTTCCTACATAATACGAAAGCAGGTTGTATTCGTTCCGAACGGCTACACGCTCTAGAGTTAAAAACTTTTTTAATTAATTTTAGTAAAATAAAAGTGACTTTCAACGGATTTTTAGGTTTAAAGCACTAAAAACGAATACATCCTTAAAAAAATGTTCTGTAATCAATAATTAAATTTTACGATCACAGGCATTGAAAATATAAAAATAGACTGGCAACGCTAATGCTATTTAAGAAAATACCCAACAGGAACGCAGTAATCAGTATAAGGTGACAAGGTAGCTTGTGGACATAAGCACCCTATATATCAATAAGTTGCTTCTTTGAAGAAAAGATATTGTTAATGTATGGGTTGCTAAATGTCTAGACAAGATTCTGTCCCCAAAAAAATATTTTTCATAGGATAACCACGGCCATTGTACATCTCTAGTGACCAACAATGATAGTAAGTTTTCACTTGTAAATTTGTATGGTTTTTTAAAATCAGTTTCACCCAAATAGATAAATACACATTCCAAATTATCAAAAATTAGTTCTGAAATTTTTTAAATATCTATATGTTTAAAAATAAAAAAAAGCCTATTTTGTTTTGTGTTTTTAAAGCTATTTTTTTTATTGATATATTCAAATTTGTAATATAAAAAAATGAAAATTTTATTTTGTAAATAACAAATATTTTATTTAAGCATTTTTTTTCAAGTAATCGATCATGTTAATAAGTTAATTTTTTTTTGTTGAATAGTAAAAAAAAAAACAAATAAACAAAACATAACCTCACATTCACTTTTTTTTTGTTATTTAAGTATATTTGTGTATATTATATTATTATAAATAATATGAAAAATGCAATAATAATAAAAAATATTATAGAACATTTTGTAATTTGTTATCTTGTAAATTTGACCAATCTGGTACACGACGATCCTTTAAGTATGCTTCCTTTGTTAGACAACGCATTGATACAATATCCGTACAGCCATAAATTGCGCCTGAAACGATTTAATTAAATTTTAAATAAATCCAATAAAAGAAATTGGAACATCTATTGTCTGAGCGATCTAAAATATGTTCTTACAACGGATTTTTGAAGTACAAACTTTGGGGCGGGATGATTTCGTAATTGATTGTTTAAGTAACAGTGTCTACATGAAAATATGAAAAAATTCACCAAAAGAAAAGAAAGAAGAAATGAGGCCGCATTTTTCAATTTTACATTTAAGTATCCATATTGCAGATGTTTGCACCAACCAATTCTACTTTGAATTATTTTAATTATTTCGATTTATTAAGAAGATATCGATTTTAGAAGAAAAAAATCATCCAGTAAGAGTTAACTCTTCTTAGATAAAATTTACTGTCTTGGTCTTTTCAGTAAGAGTTTATTAAATCCGAAAAGAGTTGAAATTTGATCAACATAGTTAACTAAAGCTAGGTAGAGTATACTCTCACTGTCTGAGATAGAAAAAGTTGACTTTTTGCAAGTAAACGGTCTATCAACTAATAAAAAAAGGCAAAACCTTCTTAAAATTTTTTAATTCGTGTTTAAAATAGTCCAAACTCTAATATCATATGGTTTTCAAATCTAATTTTTGACCAGAACCACAAAAATCTTTATTTTCGTCAAAAATTAACTGTCGGCGAATATTCGTTTTTTTGTTATTCAAATGCTTATATCTCGAAAACGGTCAGGTTAGATAAAAAATGTCAAGGTTCAAAAAATTCTGAAATTGTCCAAAATATGAAATTCAATAGTTTTTTTTTAATATTTAAATAAAGAGAATGTTGTGTCCGGAAGTAGGATACTTCTGTCCCACCGTATGGGCGTAAATCGCACAAGTACGCATGTATATGACTTTGTTGAGTACCCTCAGGCATACATTTTCTACCGACTCTCTTATAAAACAACTGACGAGGGGTCAATTCCTTGTGTAAACTGATTTTTCGATTTTATTTCCTCGATTAGTAACATCATTTTTTTATTGGGAATTTAACCATATTTTTAACCATTACTTATTATTTTTCTCGCTCGAAATAGATCATATAATTAATAATATAAATGGAGTATCTGCCAGATAATTGGAGACAATGCTCCGTAGTAGTCGTAAGGGTGATATAATAAAACTTTTGTGGTTCCAAGTGTCTCAATTTTTTGTGGTTGAGTGTAATTTGTTTGCTTCATATTTAACCACATTTTCGTATCATATCCCAATAAAAATTTGCGGTTTAGATAAATCATTTTTAAAATAAACTATTATTTTTATAAGAAATAAAATTAACAAAAGTGAGTCGGGTTCGCGTTGTGATGCTTTCGAAATAGAACTCGGAACGAATAATCGAAGAATCATATTTGACTTTGTATGCTAATTGACTGTACACAGTGGTGCCATAGTGTGTTTTTCCTGAATCTTTTGATAATAAATTTTCAAAATAAGTTTTTTCCAAAGTATGTTTTCTTCAAAAATACTATTTTTCTCCTAATTATCCCGTTGAAAACCCGGAAGGGAGAATTTTTTTTTTTATTTTAAACTCTTGGTTGTACTAGAATTGATTACTGACAACATAAATTTGATGATGATTTGAAACGTAATTAAAACTTACCTCCCAACCAAGCTGTATAATTCTCTTTAGCTGGCGCTGAATGAAATTTAAATGTTTTCAAAAATAATTTATCTTTATATCGATCTGATTCTAACTGTTGCAACAATTCTTCACGTAATCTTGCTTTGAAACCAGTTGTCATTACTGTACCTCCAATTAATAAAATATTTTCAGCAAGTTCTTTACGCATATCTTTTGGACACTGGAAACAATAATTTATAAAGTTTGAATTTGAAATTTTAGTATTTGTAATAATGGCTACATTTGATCGATACAATAAATAAATTGAGCGGTATTGAAATAAAATGGTGATCGCTAAGCATCACATCATGCTTTCAAAGCTAATAAACTGAACGTGTGACAAAATGTAGCTAATAAAAAATGCATACTTGTAAAATTGCATCTAATATCATCGTAGTCACTGATTGATAATCATTATCTAATTCAAAGAGTACTTCAAAAGCTGTTTCCCGCAGTTTTCCAGACACTTTTACGCTTTGATGGCCCATTATTGGATAATCTAATCCAGGACATGGCGTTGGTGATTTATTTAATGCATATTGTTTTGACCTTTCTAAATTTGTGACAAAACATGTTCGTACTAAAAAAAATTAAAAAGGAAAATTTTTCAAATTTTTTCAAGAACTATAACTTTATAATTTATTGTACCTTTAATATCTTCGATATATTTTTCGGCAATGTCGTAATCATAGTTTTCTCCCTTTAATATCGCTTTAATTTGGCTGTAAAAATATTTTTCTAAATTTACAGATAATAAAATATTTAGGAAAACTGGTAAAAAAAAAGCATAAAAGATTTAAGCTTCCATTTTTGTGAAAGTTTCCAATCTAATATGGCTTTGACTTCTTTGATTAAAGAAGATCATGCTTCATCAGTTCTGTGCTTCCTAGGAGTATTACTCTTCCACACTAGTAAAAGTTTTAATTTTTTCCACATTCTGATGTTTTTTAATATTTTCGAATAAATCTCCCACAAAGGTTATTCTTTTATCTGCTTTTCGAAAGATTTTAAATGAGCGTCTATCACCTTCAACTACTTCATCTTATTACAGACCGTTTTATCAAGAAAGTACCTTTTTAATTGAATCATTAACAATAAACTTTATACTCACCTATGAACTGCTAAAGAACCTAATGGTAGCGCTTGCCATGCATTTAATAATGGGACTCCTTGATAAATTGGAAATAATACAGCTTCTTTATATCCAACATCCAGAACTATTGCTGTCTCGACATTTAATGTACTTAAACAGACTAAATGAGATGGAAGCCATATTATACTTCCAACCTGCAAAGGAAAAACGTTAATTGGCACCGAATTTTTAAATTTAATTCAGAATAATTTAAATATTACCTCAAAATGACAAAATAATACTTTAGCTAATGTATCACGAAATATTGTTGGGCATAGTAATGATTCGACGATAATAACGGCACGACCTTTTGCATTAATTAAAGCATATCTATAAACATACAAAGATATTAATTCTATCAGATAAACTATTTTAAGAAAAGATTAAAAATCAAATCGATAGAGTTTTTTAATACGGTTGCTGCAGATTAATAACTCAGCAAAATTCTTGCAAATAATTGGGCTTAGATTAAGTTAGTTGGGGACGTTTGTGGATTTTTTTCAAAAGTATGTACCTGATTATTTACAAATGCAACATCCTTAATAATCCAGAAAATATAAACATTTCACTTCGGAAAAAATCCGGGAAAGCTGGATTTTTGCATGAACCTTCTATTTGTAGTTCTAAACAAAATCCCAAAAGTTCCCATCGATCCGAATGCCGCTACAAAGTTATCCCGATTTTAGAGTTACAAAATATGATTTTAAGAGAACTACAAATAGCGAAGGTTCATGCAAAAATCCAGCTTTCCCGGAATTATTCCGAAGTTCGGTCTTTATTCTTTATTGCCTCGCTGGATTATAAGAAAAAAATTAGCTTCCGAGAATAATCATTTCATTAATGAATTAATTATCCAGTCACATACTGTATCACAACGCTGTTAACTAGGAATTTAATACTTACTTCGTATATAACATAAAAACAAATTCGACAAGAATATCGAATAAATCATCTTTATCTTGATAATCAGCTATTTTTCTGACAATACCTGTTGAAGGCATTTTTATTTCGCTCGGTATAATACATCTTGGTGAAAATTCCCCAGCAAAACCAAATCTAAAATCAATGAAATAATATATTAGATAAATATACAAATTACTAAATAAATATAAGTATTTTGAGCATTACTTGGTATATGCTGAACCAATATCAATTACCACAAATATTTTTTCCGATATTGAGCCAATCCCTTCATATGACATTTTTTAAATTTTATTTGACATTTATTTTAGGTTATGTTTTACTTGTATTGACAAGACGTGTAGAGTAGCATGAAACTACTTCAAACAAACTTGAACCACATTATTATTTAATAATAAACATTTGATTTTTAATTATTTTACGAATAAATAATTGGGAACTAACATCGGTAAGATTTTTGAGATGATAATCGTCTTTTCTTAAAAAATTATAATCTGTCATAAAATTTTTTTGTAATTTGATACTTCAGATAGTGTACCTATCTAAATGGTGGTTACAAAATTTTGGGGTTTGATTAATTTTTTTAAATTTAAATGTTTGGCAAAGTAGGTAATCAAATCTAGCAGTGGAAATGTAAATAATACAATGAAATTTTAAAAGTAAGTAATTATCTAAATTTAAAATACATCAAAGAATAATAAAAAATATATTAAAAAAATGTTTGGCAGGCTAAAATAAAATATCCAAAAATCGAATTTGTAATGTCATTGAAAACATTATTCTTTAATATTACAAGTAAAATAAATTTTGAACAAAACTTTAATTTCTTAAATATTCGCAGATGTCTTATCTTAAGGCATTATTGTATAACTGATAATATGAACACACCAATCAAAAGTAATCGAAAGCGGTCACGTGATTACAAAAAATTATCGTTAAACAAATATTCCAATGTTGTGGTAGATTTAACGGAAAGTAAAGTGTTGAATAAAATTTGTGATCAAAACATTAAAGCGTTAAACAATACCAATATTAGTAATAAAAAAGCTCAAATTTCACAATCAGTTGTTGAAATCAGTTCAGATTCGGAACCAGAGCAGATTATCACACAAATAAAACCAGATCAGATCACTACACAGCAAGTCTGTACAGAAAAAGGCAACCAATTAAATTCTAATTCTAAAGCAGATAAAAAGGTGAGTTTAAAATTTTTTTGTTTTTATTTTCAGGGTATCCCCCGCAATTAAAAACTCACATACAGCGCAACTTTCTGTAGGACCATAGAGAATTATTATATTTGTTGACAACACGATCGTATACACAAAGGCATTATTTTGGATCTCTCTCGGTGTTTATCGTCTGTGATTCTAAGAACTTACTAAGTATTTCTGACGAAAACATGAAATAAGAGGAGTATAAGAATTAGGAAACTCGAAATATTCTATTCGATTTCGACCAGATTTTGTTAACAATCAAATCAAATAAAAATATTCAAATTGAACAGACATGTCTTTAAAATGCCATAAAATTTTGTCAGGATTAAAAAACAAAAATTTAGATAACTTTTATATACATAAAACAAGCGTGTTATCCTATTAAATTTACTTTCCGCCCCCCTCCCTTTGCTCTATCGCTCACTCTTGTCCATAGAATATTAAACTATTCTATGCTTGTGTTTACGATCGTGTCATTGAATCCATTATTATTTTAAGAAAGAGAAACAACTCGATTCTAGGAACTGTTTTTAGTCCATAAAGCAATTTTATATTATTGCAACGGTTATTTTTTGGCAGAAGACGGAGTTTTCTAAAATTTTAATATTATCCCACCAATTCTGTATAAAGTTCGAACCATAAAACAGAATTTCGTGAAAAATTGTAAAGATCTCACGCGCGGAAATTAAATGTATGAGAGCAGATAACTTACATTTGTAAGTCATTGTTTATATTTATTTTTGAATAAAACCCAATATTTAAAAAATGTAATTCAATTGTTTTAACTATTTACATAAAGGTGTTTTTATACTATGTATTTATGAAATATATCAAGGTATACTAAGTTTAGTCCCAAGTTTATAACGCATAAAAATATTGATGCTACGAGCAAAATTCTGGTATAGGTGTTCATAAAATCTATTTCCGGTTGTCCGTTTGATTGTCTGTCCATCCGACAATACGATAACTCAAAAAGGAAAAAAGATATCAAGCTAAAATTTTTATAGAGTGCTCAGGATGTAAAAAGTGAGGTTGAGTTCGTAAATGAGCATCATAGGTAGATTGGGTCTTGGGTCTGTAGGACCCACCTTGTAAACCGTTAGAGAGATAACACAAGTTTAAATGTAAAAAGTATTCCTTGTAAAAAAATCAACTTTTGTTGGAAACATTTTTTCGTAAACATCACTGTTCATCCGCGGTGGTGCAAATTATATAGTATGTATTACATGGAATATCAGCTATGTGTGTGTAACTTGTATGTATATGTGGCTCTCTAAGAGTGGCTATCTTCCTTTACTTACGTGACTTAAAAAAACAAACGGTTGCGGCGTAATCAACATTGTCTATACATGGTATTTCAACAATGAACTCAATCAATTGTTTGTTTTATTTTAAAATAGCAAATTAATCTTTTAGTGATGCTTAAAAGTAAATAATAAGGCTGTGAATTAGTGTAATACCGAGCTATACCCTTTGCACACGGGAATTTCAAATGTAAAGAATCAATTTTGTAAACGAGACAATTTTTATTGAATATTCAATGTAGATTATTTTCGATTAATTTGAACTTTTATCATTTAAAATTAATAATTAATTAAGTAAATTTGTGTAGATCTTTTTTCAAGTTTAAGATTTTTAATCGTAAGCTATAAAATTCTCCTATACTAACTAATATTAATAATTTGCTTTGACGACTTAAGGACGTACATTCACCAACCGATTTTGCTATGTGCTTTCATAGGGAAACAGTATATTAATCTTAAATAATTTTAAATTAATAGAAGTTTAAATAATTATTATCTGGTAAAAGTTATAAGTATAATTAAATTATCGACATTATTTTTGAGAAATATCGATTTATATTTTCCATTTAGTCCCATGTTAAACTTTGCTTTTTGGCACTTTTGAAACTTAAAACTCAACGAAATCATTTCGCTAACAGTTTTTTTTTTCTTAAATCATTCAAAATCATTTAATAAGTTTTTATACTATTATATTATAGATGGTGGATAAAAATTTAAAATATGGGTGCGATAGTAGTGTTAAAAATGTTATGTGAAAATTATCTATTGAAAAAGATGGTGTGTGATGTAATTACGCGATAACAAACACAGATAAATGCGATTTTTTTAAATATCTTGAAGCAGTTACCTCTTTGAAAATAAACATTCTGTAGTTAATTGTAATTAGAGACAGTTTTCTACGTATACTTATAATTCGAAAGCATTTTTGTTTAAGAGTAACGATTTGTGGGAATAATACGATTAATTCTGTTGATGAAGTAACAGACTGTAGAGGAAAACTTGATACTAATTTACTAAAGCCGAAATAAACCCAACTTTGATGTTTTAATTTTCTTGGATTAAGATTATAGTATCGGTTATCCAAACAGATTTTGATAATCAAATTTATAAATTTCCCCAACTAATTTCGCAGTTAGTTTTGATTAGTCTATTATGGTAGGGGAAATATGAGTTTAATGCTAATTTAGAGATATTGATCGTAGAATCAAACTTCACTCTGCCAGTGAACATGATAAAATGTTAAAAAATTTTGTCACTCTGGAAATCAGTATTCGAGTCTCAAGAAGGCCACCCTACTAAATAAAACCTAACTTAATCAGTCCAAAATTTTCAATCCATGAAAATTTTTCAATTTTTTTGAAAATGAATCGTAAATTAATGAGAAATTTTATTTTATGAATGGTTAGGTAGGTAAAATTATGACAAAGTGGCTCTGTAAAAACTATATTTCTCAGCTTTTAAACTCTCACAGGTAATATATTTTAGTATACCTGTCTTTCTGATTGACGGAAAACTTTTTATCAATTATTTTCAATATTAAAACCAAGCGCTGTAGGTATCTGTATTTTTGTCCAAGTAAAAATTATGCCAATATTAAATATTTGTTTTCTATTATTGTTTGATTAGAGTTCTATGATTGTATGTTATTTAATATGTAACATTTTGGGTATTGCAGGAAAAACAACGTAAGAGAAAAGAAACACAAAAATTACGAAAAAAATTGAAAGATTGTATTCAGAAATTCAGAAAAACACAAAAAAACAAAAGTAAGAAAAAGTTAAGAAAACTACAAAGACAATTATTGAAAGACAACAGTACATTCCGATTGGAACAAATCGTTAGTAAACTAAGTGAAACGTTAAGAGATCGAGTACACGAGACACATAAAAATTCAAAAAAACAATTAATGGACGACGATACTAATAAAATGAATTTGCAGCGTGCGTATTCTGATAGCGCATTACAGAATGATTCCTGTTTAAGTACAAATATGTATTGGCAACCATACACGTCATATTTACCTCAGTGCCAAATACCTGTACGAAATCTTGTTGATGAAATTGGTACAAAGAAAAGACATAAACCGAAGCCTCCACGAACAGTATCTGTGGGAGATTTGGCAAATTCAGCAAATAATTATATAGATAATGGTATGTTATTTATTTATTAAACTGTTTAAATACGAAAATATTAGAATTAGCAACAACTTCTCTAATATACTTTTATACCAAAAATATCCAAATATTCTCAGTTAGGTATATCATTGAACTTTCGGGAACTTGAAAAGTATATGTTGAAATTAGACTACAATTGCAATAAATGAAAGAATCTTTTCCAACTTGAAACCGCTAAAAATTATCTTAGAACTTCAAGGAGATAAGAGCGGTGATTTAGAAAATAATAACTTGAGAAATTGTTGAAATATTCTTAATGTATTTTTTTGAAAGTCCTATTTTCCTAATTTTATTCTAAGGTCTTGATGGTAATTTAGCGAGTTAAGAATAGGATTCAATAAATCTTCGTAATACAAAAAAGGGTTTGATGGTCTAAAATCTGTTGGTCCAAAAATGAAGCGAATCTGTAATCATTTCTTCTACCATTAGCAAACGAAAATCCTTATATAAATGATCTAAAAATTTTGATAAGTTTTAAATATCGACGAGTGGTATTGATATATCAGACGCCACCAAACTCAAAATTTCTTGCAACATCTTGTATATCCTTCCTATAACGGTGGGACGTTTTTAAGTTTATAAGTTATTTTTTTTTGCCAGATTTGTCTGTTTTATTACAAATATTCCACCACTTTTAGATCAATACGAAACTGTTTCATTTGAAATATCCAAATAATATTGAATACGACTTACCATGCAGTATTTAATTTTTATTAATTTTATGTATTTTTTTCTTAGGAGATCATGAACTTTGAACTTTGAGATGCATATTAAAATGCATCATAAAATACTTTGTAATTTTATTTAAAAAAAGTTTTTAAAAGATTTAATAACAATTAAGATAGAGTCTTAATTCTTAATCTCGAATTCATTCATTAGTTGTACATTGACACCATGAAATTAGTGCAGATTTGTTGTGTTATATTGTTGGTTTTATTTCAAAATTTAGCGTGTAAAAATAAAAAATGTGAGGGCAATTGTTCAATTTCTGTCGTCAAAAACAATACCGAAATATTATCAATAACAAAAAGCGAAGATAACTGTGTAATTCAGTCGTCAATATCAATTTTTTTTTGAATATTTTAAAAATTTTTATCGTTCATAAAAAATATTTTTAAAAGTTAAGTTAGTATGAGCACCAAGGCAATTTTAGATTTAGGGTTGAAATTATTTGTATTTTATTTTCAACTTTGATGATGAATTGTTTAACTTCATGAATGTAGAAGAAAAATAAGAATAAAATTTTTCGATATCTCCCTTGATTTTAGAAATATTGAAAGATAAATAATTAAACAAAATTTTTAATTTTCGAAAAATTTTATTCTTATTTTTCGTATTATATTGCCAAGTTATAACTTAATTGACCATCAAAATTGAAAAAATATATTTTTTAAATTTGTGTTCCCACTACCGTGTTCATACATTCTTTATATGTCGGGCACAAAGGGTTTTTTTTTGTTTTCAATAATTTATTAAGGTTTTAACTTTAATTTAAATAGTTTTTCTTTAATTTGCTCCGACTAGTTTTGGAGAAATCTATAAAAACATTTCATCCATTTACCTACTTTTGAAGTCATTTAATTAACTAAAAAAAATGTTTGAACCCTCAAATAGTATACCAATGGACGAAAACTATAAATGACTCCATCAAAACCACGTTTAAACCTGATTTTTTAAACAAAATTTAGCTTATCGAAACTAGTCAATCTGAAAATCGCGCTAGACTATTAAAAATATTTTATTAATTTCCCGCTTGAGTTTTATTGAAATAATAATCATCAAGAACTACCAGAACCCTGAAAATTTGACCGAAAGCCTTTTCCCTGATGGTCATGTGGCGTTCTTTATCAAGCTGTTACTAATTATTTAAACTTAAAAACGCTGCACGATCAATATGGAAATTGAATTTCATTTATACCAAGTAAAACAATGCATTCTAATAACTTTAATGTGTAGATCAAAAATCATAATATGACCAAAAAGTTATAAAAATTTAGAGATAAGACAATAGTTAATAGACGAAACAGACGTATATTTTTTATCTCAATAATAAAGTTGTATATGTTCTTAAAATTTTAGTTGCGCAAGAACAAGTGCGTTTGAAAGGTTTTCGTCAATGGACTGATACGGATTATGGAAAAATGATGTACAAATCAGGACGAACGGGAGGTCTATTATTTAAATTAATGTCTTATAATGTATTGGCACAAATTTTATTAACACAACATGCATATTTATATAGACAACATGATCCACGTGCACTGTTTTGGGAACATCGTAAATTTGCTCTTTTGAATGAATTTTTGGAACACGATGCTGATGTATGTTGAAAACACTTTGTAATTCAAACTGTTTTAAAAATATATATACAATTTATTTTATGTTAATAGATTCTTTGTCTTCAAGAAGTAGAAAAAACACATCTAGATTTTTATAGAAATAATTTGGAAGGAAATTTAGGTAAATATTAACTATTTTTTCAATTAAATATTTTTATCCATAAATTTCTAATGTAATCAATAAACACTGAAAATGAATCTTTGCTCGGAATTATCAACAACAGTTGCGATTTTGATTAAAAAAATTGTTTAATGTTTGTATATTATTTAAAATCAGAAATGTTAGAATAGAGGCTCGAAAAATTTTGGACTTTTTCTACCCAGAAATAATTTAATTACTAATATTTTCAAAAATATGCAAAATACTAAATGTAAAAAAAAAATCCTTGAAACAATTTTTAGAATGGAAAATTTTTTTTATAAATCGGATTTTTATAATAAACTTTGTGAATCGGATGCAAAAAACCGCATCTCAATCTGTCTTGGCCGAAAAAAATCGATTTCAAAGCGTTTTGAGTGTTAAATTGTCGCGTCTATATAAATAATTCAAGTATAGATAAGAAATTAAAATGAAAATTTTTTAATTTAGGGGGGGTGAAAGATTGAATTTTAACTTTGTAATTTTTGTATTTAAAGGGAATACATTTTCAAAATATTAATTTAATTTACTTTCGGTAGGTTATAAAGGAATGTTTAAATCACGTACAGGTGTCCGTAATGATGGTTGTGCAATGTACTACAAAGAAAATAAATTTAATTTAATCTATTATGACACAGTTGAATATTTTCAACCAGATGTTGAATTATTAAATCGTGAAAATATTGCAATTATTGCACGATTTAGTGATAAATCAAATCCCTCCAATGAATTTGTTGTTGCCACAACTCATTTGTTGTATAATCCAAGGCGGCAAGATGTACGATTAGCGCAAACCCAATTACTATTAACCGAAATCGATAGAATCGCATTTAAGAAATTTAACGAGTAAGTTATCTTTAATATTTAAAAAAAATTTTTAAGGCTGACACACACTGATACAGCAAACTATTCTTTGGGAATACGTCTTGTTTAGGTTACTGAAATATTTTTATGATAAATTATACAAAACGTTTTGTTGGATGCCATCACACACTCTTCCAACTACGCCTTTACAACCAACACAAATTAATTTGTTTAACAACAACCGTTTTTCTTGTTAGTCAACATTTTAGTTGACAAGTCTGTGATGGTTCGTCTTAAGAATGTACGAGCACCAAGGCAATTTTAAGTAAAAACCTTGATTTTTTTATATTAAATGAAGTTGGATGAAGTCAAGTCAACGAAGTAAATCAATTCTGAAAATTTTAGAGAGAAGGAAGCAGGAGTTTGTCCGATTATTTAAATAAATAAATGACTTCAAAAATAGGCATATTTAACATTGGTTTTATGGTAAAACGGTAGATGGATATGTTTTCATAAATTTCTCCAAAACTAGTCGGTGGAAATTAAAAAAAAAAAAAAAGACGAAAAGTAAGAATAAAATTTTTCAAAATATGGAAAATTAAATTACTTTATATCGAAAAATTTTAGTTTTATTGTTCGTCTACATTCATGAAGTTATAACAAAATTCATCATTAAAGTTGAAAATAAGATACAAATAATTTCAACCCTAAATGTAAAATTGCTTTGGTGCTCGTATTACCTTAAATGCACGTAAAAACACTTATAAGCGCCTTTGAACAAAAGCGTCTAAAACGTTTTTACTATATTGGGCCTTAGAAAAAATTAATTTTTGACAAAAATTTGTATATTGTAGAAAAAATCAACCAGAGTATGTTCCGATCATAATAACAGGAGATTTCAATTTAGAACCTTATACGGCTGTATATAATTTACTTGTAAATGGTGAATTAGACTTTTCAAAATTAACTAGACGTCAATTAAAACCACCAACAGGTGTACGAAATGAAATTTTAATGGAACCTAGACTATTACCACCTCGTTTACGTATCACAGACCATTGTCAACATGTAGATATTGCGGCACTAAGACGTTCAAAAGAATATAAAATGGATTTCGAGAAAGAAAAGGGATTAATTCAAGTATGATTTAAAATGTTTTGTATTGGAAATTAACACTTATGATCAAATTATGACTTATATTTTCAGTTGGAACACAGTGGAAGGAGCAAAAAAACTTATACCGTTCCTCAAAGCACAGTGAATAACTATGTGCGTCGCGATAATGTAACAGAATCAAACGTTTTATTCTCGACAGGAAAGTTAACCCATGGATTTAATTTGAAATCGGTGTATTCACATGACAACAGAGCTACCACATATCAGGACAGATGGATTAATGTCGATTATATTTTTTATAGGTAAGAAAATATTTATTTAAGTCGTCATTATTAGTTCAATGAAGATGAACTCAAGCTTAAGGACGTTTTCTTTTGTTACATTCTCAACATAACAATGCAATTTTGTTATTGAGAATAAAAAATCAAATTGGGATTCATAATGAACAAGAACGTTACTTAAAAGTCTCGGCTCTAATCGAAGCCTCTCTCATGTCTCAGAGTGAGTTTCGCCACATCCGAACTAGCTCTTTAACCTAACCTAACTCTAAATAGGACTTGTAGTTAATAATATTCCTATCATTCTTCAATTTAATATTTTAAAATATATTTTTGGTTTAGTGCAAAATCTGACCAACGAGGAAATCAAGAAAAATCAGATGGAAGATTAAAATTGGTGTCAAAATTTCAACTACCAACTGCTAACGAATGTAAAAAATTACCATCAATTCCAAATTTGGTATTTGGATCGGATCATTTGTCATTAGCAGCGCAATTTTTGTTAGAAGATAGTGTTTAAGTGTTGTTTTTTTCGTAAATTTACCTTTCTAATCATTTAAGAGCATAGCTTATTTTATTTATAATTATGTTACGACAACTTATGAGAAACATGTTATTTTTAATAAAAATATTTTCAGAATTCATAGTTACTTGTTTTTATGACCCTATCACCATTTTTTATGTTAAAGTGAAGAGCCAATTTCAATTGTTTAAAAACAAAGCATGCAAAACTAAAGATTTAGAGCTGACGTCTTTGTACGAAAAGTAGAAAAGAAAAATCACATACTTAAGAGATAATGACATAAACCTATAGTCATTTGTTAACAAGTGTGGTATGTCTTAACGGGTCGAGTTACGTAATTACTCTAGCCGATTATAAAAAACCCGGCGCAAACGAAATATCGTACTTACGCTTACCCGTTGGGGCTTTATTTAAGCTAGTCATACTACTGAGAACATTCGACTTTTTAAAATTATTTATTAATTTTTTTTTAAACTATTATTTTTGAGCAGTTGTCATGTAAATGATGATATCGTTTTCTTTCAAATTCATCATCTTACGTTATTCGAAAAGTTCGATTAATCATTCTGAGATTTCACTCAGAAAATCAACGCTGTGACCATTACGTTTGTGTGTCAGTATTTCCACGTCTACAGTGTGTTCCAGAAATCCTTAATCACCCTTTAATGAGAAGAAATAGATTACAGGTTAAGTTAGATGCGAAAAAATTTTCCAAAAAAAAAAGTTCTGGAGTTCAAAAGGGACATCTTAAAAATACGATGAAATCGACTTTAGACACCCGAATTTATCTAAAAGTGAACTTGGGCTCGCAATGGGTAAAAGATAGAAGATTAATTTTAATTAGAAAGTGGGTCGTTATTAAAAAACCAACATTTTTTGGTTAGTAAATTTTTTCATAAATCAACGAAACTCGTTGTCAGCAAAAATTGACTGTAAGAGAGAATTTTGGGTTCAAATTCTCCTGAAACTATTCATATTACGAAAAAATGCTTCAAGCAAAAAATCTTAATTATTTTATAACGCTTTCGAATTTAAAGTGGCCTTTTATTTCTTATCAGCTGTCGTGTTCAAGTTACACCTAACTTACTCTACAATGTTTCTTATTAAAGTGTGGCTTTAGACATAGTACAAGAGCCCGTGACAAGAAACAGCTACGAAATGACAAAGGCTGGTTTTTTATAGACGATTTCCATAAAGGTGTAATGTCAAAAGCTCTAGTTGGTCAAGCGTTGAGTAGGACAGGTGCCTTCGGGGCCTTATCAATCATGTAGATATAAACCAAAACATGCAATGAATTGACAAAGGTTAAATCAAAAATTAAACGATTTTTTAGTCATACAGTTAATTAAAAAAATAGTCAGTCTTTCTCTAGGTAGGAGTGGGGCAAGTCAGCCAGGTTATAAGGATGCGAAATCGCATGAAGGTATTAATCATATAGATAATAAGTCATATAGATAATTAAAACTGGTGAAAACAAAATTCACGGAACTCTAAACTCGCATTCGAAACATAGCTAAGAACACTCTCCATTAAATTACCTTTCAAACGAAACAAAAATTGGGTCACCCGTTTAGGCTCCAATGCCACACACAGACAGACACACACACATAGCGGTCAAACTTAACACCCCTTTTTTGGTTCGAGGGTTACAAATAGTTAGCCAGTCTCAGTGTAGGATTGGAACCAGTCAGTCAGATTATAAGGATGCGAAATTGCATGTAGGTATGCAATTTCCTAACCAGTCCTACCTAGAGACTGGCTGATTATTTTTTTAAATTATTTATAGGACTAAAGAAATCGTTTAATGTTTGATTTAACCTCTGTCAATGTATTTTTTAAAACGTACATGCGATTTCGCATCCTTATACCTCCTCTTGTACTATTATGGAACTTACTTTGTTTGTGTAATCGCCCAAAAAGAAGTAAAAAAAGGTTCCTCAAAATTATTTCAAAAAAAACAATTATTTATTTATTTAATTTATTATTAGCACAATATAATTGGTAATATTAATAATGTAATAGTTAAGTTTTGTATTTAAATATTATATATATATGCATTATATTAATTTAATTAATATATTATATTTTATTTAATTAATAAGATCTTTCTTTCAATATTGGGATGTTGAATAAATAATTATTTCGTATTATATATAATATATATAGAATTATAACAATTGACTAAAATATATAATATGTTATATCAGCGTGTATATTAAATGTGATGTATTGACTTGAAAATTTCGACCCATAAAAATACCCTCACATTGTGTAAAAATATAATTTGAATAAACATTTTTTACACTCAAATTTCTCAAAAAAACATGTCAAATAAATACCCCTGTTCTGCACCAACAAAAGTACCCAGACGACATGATTTTCATACCAATTTCTTTGCAAATTTTGTCAATCATCTCTTAAGTGACACAAAATATTTTTTTTTTTATATATCTATTAAGCATTTTAAAATGTCTTTAAACATCGAGACTGGGTGAGAAGACTATTTTTAATAAATATAATATATATCCTCCATTTATAGTTTAAAATTACCATTTATAAACAAGTTGCCCTTATTTTGTTGTCTAGTGATTTTTTTAAGTACATAGCTTCTATTTATCTAAATTAGCTAAGCGCTAAACAACAAACAGTTTAAACACACGACAATTCTACAAACTAATTTTTTTTTGTCGATTTTTTCATGGATATTTTTCAAAAAAACATTAATAGAGTGAGTACATCAGAACTCAGTAACGAGTGATAGGGCAGTATAAGTTGGACGGTGTAGCAAAAATGTTTACTACGATGCATATGTCCATAACATGTAATTAGTTAAAATTACAACGTAATGTAACTCTGTTACTCAACACTGAGCTCTGTAATCTCACGACAATGCTATAAACTATGATTTTTTTGTCAGATTATTTTTTTAAATATTTTTGAAAAACATTGACTTGCTTGCTAAATGTTCATAGATATATGATTGAAAATATATATTAAGCACTCGCCCGCTACGATTCTAAAAACCATGTGCTTGTATTTTGGTTGTTTTGTTAAAAAAAAGAAAATAATGGAGAAAATTCCCAGTAATACCCATCACTTTTTTTAAATTAACATAACAAATGTTTTACATTTAATTCATATTTCTAAGCAGCGTGTTTCTAAAATATTTTTTTTTTACTTGCTACAACAATTATTTAAATTTGTACGTCTAAATTTAAAACTATCCGATAAACATTCCAAAGATTATTTATTTTAAATTTTTATAACATATTTTTTGTTTATATACTAAAAATTTTCAAAATTTGATATACATTCAATTAGAGAATAATTACACTAATGAATTAATTATATTAAATAATTTATATATTTTAATATATTTAAATATAAAGAGTTTTTTTTTTATTATTTTTTTATAAAATTTTTTTTAATAACATTTAAAAATAACGAGCACAATCATAAATAACATTATACAATTTTTTTTCAATATTAATTCTAAGAAACATTAAAAACAATGAAATGACACACATTTTTATTGTACAATTATATATAATAAAGACCAAAGAGAATAGTAAAAAGTACGAAAATCCACACAATTTCTGGTATTCGAGAATAGAATGTTCGTTAATAACAACAGAATGTTATTTAACCGTCTAGTTTTATACTAATCCAAGATCGTAAGCCGTGGAACATTTCGTCTATGTAAATAAACTCATGTTTCAAAATAATTTTTCGCTTCAAGCTATTCACATTTTAAAAATTGGAAAACGTTTATTATTTTTATCTGATATATTCGATAGGCATGAAACTTATGTAAATTTTTCTCTCTAATATATTCTCTTTGGTAAAAATAATTTTCAAAAAATGATTTTAAAACATTAAAAAAAATTCAAATGAAATTTTATGAATTGATTCAAAGTTTCCGAATTATCGCACCAATTTTTTTTTTTTTTTTTTAAGTTTTTAGTTTAAGTATATTCTAAAATCATTTTTGGAAAATTTCTATAATAATTCAACGAAAAATTAATCTTTCGATTATAAAAAAAAATTAGGGATTTTTTTCTTGAGTAGTCGTTTACTATTGATTAACAACGTACATTCAATTTTAATTACTAATTAGTGATGTATTTTGTATAGTGGATTTTTATGTTACGAATGATTGCCAAAAAGTTCATAGATTTTTGAGAAGTTTCGATGGGAAAATGAACTTGTAATAAAATCATGTGTACGAAAAAAACTAGACTATACTAAATTAATTATTCGAAGTGATGTTAAATTGCCCCTTTAAGAAAAAATTGTAATCATGATTGATTGCGACGCACCGAAGCTACCAATAAAAATTATCACAAAATCTATATTATTGCAATTTTTATCACACTGTCATATTTTACTTATTACGCATATCTAGACCATGCTCAAGTTGCTGAGGTGACACGACGTGCAAGTTTATGATAAGTTGACACCAAAGTCACCGAAAATTTATACCCAAGGTCAAAAATCCGAAATTAATCGGAGTGGAAGTTATCAGAGAAATTACATTTTCGTAACCATTGGAATCAGATTCGATCTGCGTTGATAACGCGCATATCATTCAATACGACGTCACTGCCACGAAGTAATACAACTGCTGCCTCAAATTTTGCTCTCAAAAGTTGCTAATTAAAATCTCACAAATTGTTTCTCTGTGGCTCAAATTGAGCCCTTTCTTGATTTGACATGCTACTAAAGTTAGTTAGTAACTAGCAAATTAGATGTTGATGATCCTAAATGGGGTTATTTAACTGATTATTCGAGACTTTTAATAAGGTAAGGCATAATGACTTCGAATGTTGAATTTTAATCACGTGATTAACGTATACTAAAAATAGAAAACAAGAATACTTCATAGTTCACGATTAGGTCGAATGATACAATTAATATAACTGAATAAAGTATAGTTTGCAATTTTCTTAAACATTTCATTTATGATCCAACCTTGTGTATTAAAGAAGTTTATACGTTTAAAAAACTTGTAAACGACTTATTTTGTATCCGAATTTGAGATAAATAATATATTCAAAAAATTGATAAATAAACTTTGTTCTACTCGTAATGAAAATCTATTAATATCACAAATAGTAATAAGTATATTATGAACAAACAAAAAACATATAAACTAAAAATGGCAACCAACAAATCACGCCATATATATATTTTTTTTATATCACTTAGACAGGGGTGCAATTAATTTAAAAAATGTTCGTGCTGTTCCAAAAAACTTTTTTTTTTTAAATTGGCTAATTATATACGTTCATTGTAGTTTTTTTAAGTGCATATTACAGATTTTTTTAAGTGCTTTATTAAACATACAATTAATGCGGGACACAACACATGCGAAAAGTGAATGGCGTAACAATTGGCATTAAACATTTGAATTATAGTACGTATTTTGTTTTAATTTATATTATATGTGTGTTAATTTAACCATGCGATGTATTTTTTCCTTTCTACTACACATCAATTTTGTTTCTGTCTAGATTTCTACCGTTCCAAATTGTTTAACGATGGAGTTAATCGTCAAGCTGTTATTTCGACACTAATTCGTTCGTCAAAAGTTATCAATTCTCGATTAAATTATGATTTCACAAAAATTTTTGATCAGAAATTTTATCAGCAAGCAGGGTATGGTAGAAAACATTTGAAATTGATTCAGAAAAATAATTTGCCTATTATTGAGAAAAACTATCTAAGTAATCAATTTTAATATTTTTATATAGATGCTTTCCTTATTTTGGGAAAATATTTTCCAAAAATAGTCACCATACATTAATCTACAAAAATTTAAATACTTCTTTATTCCGATCCTTTATCTTTAAATGCCAGTGAAAATATGAAAAATCTTGACAGTCCCTGCTGCTACCAAATAATAAAGAACCAAACTTTCGATATTTTACAATATCGAACATGATCGACAGACGAATGGATAAAAAAATAACTGTCAATTAAAATTTAGAGCAAACATAACGATAGTAACCTAGGATTTTTGGAAATTTTGCGCAAAAGAAAAAAATTTCATCGAATGTTTTCTGGATGAACAAAATATGCAATTTTAAATAACAAACAGGTAACAAAAACACAAAAATTGTTTATATGAGTGGTTTACATCAGGTTTACATTTTTTTTTTTGAAAATAAATCATTAATCTCCTGATGTAATATTTTTGCTTTGTATTTAGTAGTTTAATGAGATCGTATAATAAATTTAAACATCGACAACCATCTTTTTATGGATGTCTGTATTACCAACTACAGAACAGAATTCATCGAATGATATTTTTCCATCCTCGTCTTTATCAGCGAATAAGATGGTTTTATCAACGATTTGTTGTAATTGTGTATCTTTTAAATTATTACCGACCATCATTTTCAATACCTAAAAGTAAAGTCGTGTATATTAAATCGATATTAAGTTTAAGATTTTACGGGTACTCTTATAAAATTTAAAATGTCAATGTACAGTTCATTAATTTAATTTATACATATTAGGCTTTTGGTAGTACATACTAAATTATAATAAATGATTAAAATAATAAAAAAATAAATAATAATTTTATTATTAGTGTATGACTACAAGTTTATCTATTTGATCTCAAAATTTTTCGAACTTGCGTTCATTCTCAAGAGATTCAATGTACAGTTCATATTACTTCAAAAATGAATCCTTATCACACATTCTTATGCATAAAGAGTGACCAAAGTGAATTCATAACAAGGCTGATTAAGTAATAAAAATTTGATAATTACCTGAAATAATTCACCATTGGAAATGAATCCGTCATTGTCCATATCATATATTCTGAACGCAAATCGTAATTTTGAAAGTTTATCACCTTTCACACTAAATTGAGATACCCCCTGAATGAATTCTATAAAAAAATAGAATTTTTATATTAGAAGCACGTATCACAAATAAACAATAGATATTTTTATTTAAATTAATAATTAATAAGTGAAATTTTTAATTATTCTGTATAATGTTATTTGTTTTGTAATAGAAATGAAATCGAATAAGGATTTAACTCCGGAACGAGAGGTAAGAAGTTAAAAATTCCTATAAATTAATCGTATTTAACTTATCGCAAACCGTTTCTGAGCTGTATGTATATTTTTGAGAATATCCTTGGTTATATTATTCACTCTCAAAACATGGGTCAAAAAATTTTGTCAAATAAGTAAAATATTCTACAAATTAATCGTGTTTAAAACTATTATGAAACTTATAAGCATAAAATTTTGTAGTTTATGCACCGGCTATTTTTATTTATCGCAAACCGTTCCTGAGCTTTATGTTTATTTTTGAGAATATCCTTGGTTACATTATTCACCCGAAAATAGGCGTTTTATAGATTTTGTTAAGTAAGTAAAATATTGATACATGCGTTCGTTATGAACGATATTTTAACACAGAAGTTTCAAATAAGAATCAGTTCCTATATATATTATGGTTTGTTTTTAAAAATCGATCCCCAGTGAGCATTTGTTCTCCCCATTGGCAGAAGCTGCGAAAAAATTACCAAAGGGTGAAATCGTAACGTGAGAACGAAGTAATCAAAATTATTGGTTTTGAACGCTTTTAGTAGAAAATAAATACATTTGAAATCGTAAATTTAAACAAAATTTTACATTTTACAAAATTCTGACATCAATTAGTAGCCAACACACGTAACTGCTGACTATGCTTACTATAAAATTATTTGTTTTATTTGAAATATGACTAATTTTAAATTGTTTATATGTGATTGGTATAATAAATGTCAAATAAAAATTATGGAAAAATAATATTTTTTAATATAAATTAACACAATAATTTATATAAATTTGTTAGAAGATCCGTCTATCATCCGCTTCGACAGCCGATTATTTTATATTTTCCGAAGCTCTTAAAATTAACCCCTTTTTCTCTCAATCTAAATGGAGGTTATAGGCCCCAAATTTTATCAGCTTCCAATCACTGTTTTCTAATTCCCAAAGACGTATTCAACCGCAAAGCTCTATATACAGAACTTATATTCGGAACTGTATTCATACTGTCACCATGTCATAATGTGGCGATAAAGTATTCCATTCATTAGTAACAGGTTTTCTTTAACGCAAAAACTACTAAAGATAATCAAGATGCAGTTAGTTAATGTCTTTATAATAATTTAGTGATAATTTTAAGATAATAGGAACATTCTTTATATACAGTGTGTCGCATTTAAGATGAAGACACCCTCATATTTTCGATATTTATACGAATATCGATTTCAAATTTTGGACAGCCATACAGAGTGTTGGATTTGGATCATATTTTCTAACATTCATTTTGGAAAATATTAATCGACTTAGGCTATGCATATTACATAGATGTATGATTTTTGTATTTCGTTAAATGCGTTATAATGGAAAGGACAAACAAATCCACGTCAGCGCTCCCAGTGGATAATTTTGAATTTAAAGGAGGCTGATATGACTAATGGGGGCCGATATGTAAATGGAATAGTAAATATCAAATTAAAATTATTGAAAAATATTAATTGTGAAAATAAGGGATGAAATTGCATAAATTATTATAATGCATAAATTGCATTTATACAATCCATAGACTTATATGTCCACCCATAAATTGTATTAGTAAAGTAGTGCGACGACACTATGGTAACTTCTTGAAATAAAAATCATGCAAGGAGCGAATACAAAAAGATTTTGCTGAAATATCTTAACGTGTCCAAAACTTGTATCATTAAATAATTTAAACGTATCAATTTATCGTTGGGTTAAATTATCAGGCCAATTGATTATTTTACATTGGTTTTGTTCGAGGTTATTGTGTATATAGATTACATAAATAAAAATAAATATTGATAGAATAATTCTGAAATTTCTCATAATTAATGATTGTGATAGTCAATATTATTTTCAGCAATGTGCAGGCAGTTGTTTATGGACACTGAAATTTTAAATCAACAATAATTTGAAGAAGATATTGCTACATAATATCTTTCTAATCGAACTAGGACACTCGAAATGTAAATACTAATAAAACATCTGACGAATATTATATAAGTCTTGCTTAAATTGACTTTTAAGACTTAAAAAGCATGTAAAACAAGCTAAACAGTTCAATTCAAAATATCAAAATTGATAGACCTTTAAAATCCACTTCTCCATTGCCATCAGCATCAAATATATCGATGACACGTTGTACCAATGGATTTTGTTGTAATTCAGGTAACGACATAAACTCGTCGATACTTAGGGCACCGGAATTATCTAAGTCAAGTTTCCTAAAACGCTTACCCAAACGGCGAATTTCATCAGCATCAACTATAAGCAAAAGACAAAAAATCGTAACTAACGTAATAAATATCATAAATTTTTGAATGAAACTTACAGTTTGAGCATAGCTCCATGGGTAATGACGTTTCGTTACCCTGAAATACATAAGTTTTGATAAAAAAATAAACATTAATATAAATATAAATACAATAAGCAAATGGGCTTGCCCCTTAAAGGTATGTGTGATAAATATTTATGCATTCCTATCGTATATATCAAACAAAAAAATAATTTCAAGTAATTAATTATGTTATCAATATGATAAATGTTCATGCAATTAATTTTAATATTAAATTACCATGTTTTATTTTAAAACTAACTACCACTAAACGCGATTACGTTGAGAAATATAATGTCAAAATTGTTTTTGGAAATCAACCAGCATTGAAATTGGGGTCAGTTCAATGTAAAAGTCTTGCGTACTACTAATAAATATTCAATATTTGTAAAAAAATACTTAAAATAGTTCTTTTAAATCATTTGGTGCATTTAATTACGGGAAATAGAATAATTTTCAATTCAAAACGAATTTTCCTTTGAATTTTCATATTGAGTTTCCTTTGTTAAATAATAAAGTGATCTATGAGATTTCAATATTAAAATTTTTGTAGGAATTGGTAGGTACATATAATTAATAAAACTTTAATAAATATTTTAAGAAAATTTGTTAAAAAACGATCATTCAAAGTAAAGTGAAAAGATATATTTATAATAATTTTAATAAAATAATTTGAAAAAGATTTGTCTTTCATATAGTATATTCTGAACGCATTCATTTGCAGATGCGCATACAGTTTTGCGCATTTTGTACAAGTTGGGGGAAATCACGGTCAAAAAATCTATTTTAACACCGTTCATCGGTCTTTCCTTTTCCGTACACTTAATCATGGTGTCAGGGGTGAGTGTATTTCAAGAAAATCTTCAATATCCTTGATCATCCTGAATCAATCACTTGTTCTGTTGTGATCAAGTTTCATCTTCGAAGTGTGCTTTGTATTATTTTATTAATATTTTTGCAGACTTTGTACACGTACCCAGACAATTTTCGTGCTTTTAAAGCACTAATTGCGGCACAATATTCTGGAGCCAGTGTTAAAGTTGCACCAGATTTTATATTCAATGAGACAAACAAGACTGAAGCTTTCCTCAAAAAATTCCCAAATGGAAAGGTAATGTACCAATTTTATTATATATTCAATTGCAAAAAAAACCGGTATTGATGTATCGGTAAAAGTTAGGTTAGATCAATTTTTGCATGTGGTAAATTTCGTTGCCACATGGTTTCAATTTGCATTTTTTTGTTTAAGGTCCCAGCTTTTGAAACTTCCGATGGAAAATACATAAGTGAAAGTAATGCAATTGCATACTATGTTGCAAATGCTCAATTACGTGGAAAAACCGACCTAGATCAAGCACAAGTATTGCAATGGATTAGTTTTGCCGATTCGGAAATATTGCCAGCATCATGTGCATGGATTTTCCCTATTTTAGGAATCTTACAATTTAACAAACAGGTAAGAAATTTGTATATTTGCTTAGGAAAAAATACCTCTTTCAAAGGCAAGCACGTTTTATAGCGTGATTTTTGTAACTCAAAGAGGTAGAGTATATGAAAGATAATCCAAGCCGATAAATTTTTATTAATAATTTAAATCGGAATTTCAAACTTTCTACATTCGATTCAAATGTTACTTGGAACGAAATTGGGAATTTTATCTTTATTCTAGTCAAACGAACGTGCAAAAGAGGATATTAAGAAAGTATTGGACATCTTAAACAAACATCTTCTATCACGAACATATCTAGTTGGTGAACGTATTACTTTAGCTGATATTGTCGTTGCGTGTACATTACTTAATTTGTATCAACATGTGCTTGATGCAAACTTCCGTAAACCGTATCAAAACACCAATCGTTGGTTTAATACCGTTTTGAATCAACCACAAGTTAAAGCTGTAATTAAGGATTTCAAAATATGTGAAAAACAAGCTGAATTTGATCCCAAGAAGTTTGCTGAAGTTCAAGGTAAATATTATTTTAAATATTAATTATTCCGTATCTTGATTTCACCAACTCTGAAGCAATAAAATTATTAATTTTTTCAAATATATTTCAATCATTATAATATGTTCGAAACCTTTTTCTGCAAAATATTTTCTGTTTGCTTAATTAGTCAGTAAAGTAAATTCGATGAAGATATTTATTGCGTAAAGATATGAAGCGAAAAATAAAAATTCTTGATTGTTTATTAAATTGCTAATCTATGTAAGTGTATTTGAAAACTTGGTCTCAGTTTCCTTTCAAATTGAATAAGATGGCTGTTTTTTTTTTTGTCATTATAAATATCCAAGATTCGATGTGTATGAATATAACAAAAATGATTTTTCAATTTTTTTAAAAATTTATTCATATAACACATTAAAATACAAACATTTTTCACAAAATTAAAAAAAAAATCTTTGTTTGATCCTGTTTTTGTTTCTTAAAAATTTTAAACTTATTATATCACTGATAAATTTGAGACGTGCATTTATAACAAAATTTAAAAAAAAACTTCATGATTTTGATTTACTTTTAACTGTTCAGCTTTGACTCAATATAAAACTTCTAAAATTAATAATGAATCAAAAGCTTCCGCTTTAATTGTTCATATACATTATATTTGCAATTTAAATATATAAAGAACGCCATTTTATTTATATTTTAGGGAGAGGGGGTGGGATTTGCATGTTAAGTATGTAGATTCAGACATTCGAAAACTCTAAAGCGTTTTTAAAAAATGCGCTATAAATTAAAGATAAAGTGATTAATTCGTAACGCCATTAACGCCAGATATCAAGCTTGGTGCAGGCGATGATGTTTGTGATGATTTATGTCATGGCAACAATATCCCTTTGTCTATACCGCCTAAACTCTAAATTAAGATGTATAACCGCTTATCGATAAAGAATCATAGTCGTCGTACAGATGCTTTTTATTTTTGTCTTCTTTTTAATTTTATCTTCGTTAATCCATGAAAAATCGGTTATTTTGATATGCTTCAAATCGAAGTTGGTGCAATCTTGATTAAATTCTATATTATCATGATGAAACTCACATTTATTTCTGACACCTCTTATGAACCAATGTGATATTATAACTTAAAATCTGAATTAATAAAAAGCTTATTTTATAATTTTCTTAATTTTTCCATATTTAATAAATGCGTTTTGTTTAAATTACAGCACAACTTGGTGTTGCCAGTGCCAAAAAAGCTGAAAAGAAAGAAAAACCAGCTAAAGAAAAGACACCCAAAAAAGATGAAAAGAAAGAAAAGGAAGCCCCCGAAGAATTGGATTTAGCTGACGAAGCTCTTGCTACCGAACCTAAATCAAAGGATCCATTTGATCTTTTACCAAAAGGGTAAGCTAAATAAAATGTAAATATTTTAAAATCCTCCTCTATTATTGAGTGATGTTAATCAATTTCATTGATTAATGTTTAATTAAATAGAGGTATAGAAAAGTCACAGTTCCACACTGTATGCGAACTTAAATAAATAGGGCATATGGCACTAAAATTGTGAAACAATTCACCGCAAACCTCCTGTAATTAAATACTGTAAAGGTTGAAGAATTTGAGTATATATCTATTGGTTTTTACATTTTTTTAAAACAAAAAATCTGATTTAATTACTACAAAAAAAAAGTTTCATGTTAAGACAAATTAAATTTTAACAATTGTTATTTCAGAAAGACACCAGTTTCTAGATTAACTCAAAATTTTTTTTGGAATGTTTGAAATGACTAAAACCAAGACATGAAATTTCACATTTTAATAATTTCGCTTTTTGACTATTTTCGAAGGCAATTATATTTCTATTCATTATTAATTTTTATTTTTTCAGAACTTTCAATATGGATGACTTTAAACGTTGTTATTCAAATGAAGATGAATCAAAATCAATTCCATACTTCTTCGAAAAATTCGATCCAGAAAATTATTCTATTTGGTTAGGCGAATATAAATATAATGAAGAACTTACCAAAACATTTATGAGTTGTAATTTAATTGGTGGTATGTTCCAAAGACTTGATAAAATGCGAAAATGTGCATTTGCTTCATGTTGTTTGTTTGGAACTGATAATGACAGCTCCATTTCTGGTATCTGGGTATGGCGTGGCCAAGAATTAGCATTTCCAGTAAGTTAAAACATTTTTATTTTTTCTGAAAAGTATTTTTTTCACATTTTACATTACATAATTTTGATCTTTGTTTTTCCGTTTATTACGATCTTCCAGTTAGTTAAATGAACGCTTTTTAGAAGTCAACATCTCATACGGAAATTATTATTTTTCTTTAAAAAATAAATAATCGATATTCGGAGGCAAATGTTCAAAGAGAAGGGAAGATATTATCCTTCAGAATACAGTATTTGTTTTTGTCAATAAAACAATATACACACACTGAAGGGAAATTAAACTGAAGCAAATATATACCAAAAATTTCTAATTAATAGAATTTTTGCAAATAAGCTTTCATACATTGCATTTCGTGATTCAAATTTATTTTGAATGTCTGAAATTGTGTAATAAAATAATTATTCCTGTGCTGCCAGAGTTTTGTCTGTTTCCATTTCTAATCGTCATAAAGAGCAGTCGAGTTTAGTTGTTTTAAAGCCTCTTTTGTATTTGTATTAAACACTGAAGTAAATATTTCTCAAAAATAGTGCTTGTTAAAATTACTTCTTTTGACAAAATTACGATGTCAATTTAAAATGTGTTAGTATTAAATTTGAAATTTTTGTTTCCAGTTATCACCTGATTGGCAAATCGATTATGAATCATATGAATGGACAAAATTGAATCCAGCTGATGAAAACACTAAAAAATTAGTAACCCAATACTTCTCATGGACTGGCACCGATAAGAAAGGCCGAAAATTCAATCAAGGAAAAATTTTCAAATAAATATTGTTTACCAACATCGATAAAAAAAAATCAGATAAATCACGTTAATATACATAACACAATCGACGTTAAAATTATTTTGGGGGTGCTGTCGTTAATAATCAACTGCGAAATATTTTGCAACTTTGTTCACAAGTGTACTATTTTTTTATTTTGTTATATTTTGTAGTTGAAATTTATTTTGGAATGCGTACTTTTAATTTTTACATCTCTAATAATTTATCTTATTTGAAAAAAAAAAAAAATCTTTAAAAACGTACATGCAATATTTAAAAAAAATAGTTGCTTTAAAAAAAACAGTTGCTTTAATTTTTTTTTTGTTCCAAGGTTTACTATTTATAAAATAAATGAAAAGTGTTCTTCATATTTTAAATGTGATTTGTCAACTGTTTTCTATTGAAAAAAAAATATATGAGATATTGAAATTATATTTTCTTTTTTTTATATTAACTAATCAGAATTGAATAATCCATCATTTCCTGCTGAATTTTCTTTTCCCACAATTTCAGAGATCAAAAAGTGAATTTAAACAGATCGGGAAAGTGAGATGATAACTAACAGTTTTGAATTGTTAAAGCAATAATTGCGGAAACAGTTGAGAATTGGTCATAATTAATCAGGATAAGTGATCAAAAGTTTCGATGAAAATAAATAATAATATACCCTTATTGATTAAGATAGGCAGAAATACAGATTGAATTATTTTAATAAATGTTCATTTCAATTGAAATTGTTGCTTAGGATTAGTAAGGATCTTTGAAAATACACTACTATGATGTAAGGTAAGGATATCCTGTTAGGTTAGAAATTATTAAAATTTAATTAATCGAATTAGAGAATTTAATACTTCATAACATAGAGAAATAATATGCATTTTTGTGTTGAGAGCTATAAGATTGCGCCATAAGTCAAGTACCTTACGCCACTCTCAATTAAAACAAGTGAAAACAAACAATTGACTGAGTTAATTGTTGAAATACCATGCATAGTCAGTGTTGATTTCTTTATCACATTACACATACAAACATGTGACACATACATAACTGATAATCAAGTATAGTACATATTATAAAACTTCCGCCTAATTGGCGCCCTCACGGGTAAACAGTGATGTTTACGAAAAAATGTTTCAAACAAGAGTTGTTTAATTTTTTAAGGAACATTTTTTACATTTAAACTTTTGTTCTATCTCTAACGGTTTACAAGATGGGTCCTACGGACTCAAGACCCAATTGACCTATAATGCTCATTTATGAACTTGACCTCACTTTTTACGTCCTGAGTACGCTGTAAAAATTTCAGCTCGATATCTTTTTTCGTTTTTGAGTTATCGTGTCCACAGACGGACGGACGGACGGACAACCGGAAATGGACTAATTAGGTGATTTTATGGACACCTATGACAAAATTTTTTTCCTAGCATCATTATTTTTAAGCGTTACAAACTTGGGACTAAACTTAATATACTATGTATATTTCATATATACATGGTATAAAAATGTCAACTGTCATCAAAAATTATTTATGTTGTGTTGTATGTTTTTATGAGCAAAAGAAACTTAGAATTTAAAGAGAAGCTCCACGCTATGCGCTAACGCTAGTGTACCAATAATAACCAATTCGGGCAAAACTTTTGGGGCAACAGAGAAATGGTTTGCAGGTTTTGCAGGTTTAAACTAGTGGGTCTTGTGGAAGATTTTCAAAATAAATAAAAAAGTTTTATAGAAAATACTTACGCCGGTATAAATGTGTTTGTTTTTTAAACTTCTCTAATTCATTAAAATTAATGCAAGCCCTGATATTCAAAATTGTCTTCATAGGGTATTACAACAAATAACTCAGTCAATTGTTTTATTCAATATGTTCTCAGGTAACTTTCTGAAGAAATTAACTCTCTTTATATGCTGTAAATATAACAAACTTGTAATGCAGATTGCATATCTATATTATCAAAGAATACAGATACATATTATGGATACCCGATTTAAACAAATATAAAATACAATAAGTAGATTTAAATAAAAACCCTGTATATACCAGAAATTTGTTTAGCTTTTTCTATAAAACTATTACTAAATGGTCTGTTTATCTATAACTTGGGTTATAATAAAGGAAAATATAAAATTTACTTTCAATACGTGTATCCAAAATATAAAAGTATGTCCAAATGTTTGTTAACTTTTCCGAATATAATGCAATTTGGATAAAAAATTGTGCGTTGCAAGGTATACTAGCTATTTTTTCTCGCAGGAAAAATGTCTCATTCTTATAGTTATGGGAATAAACATTGATATATTAAAGTCGGAACTGTGATGCGAAGTAAATTTGATTAGAATTACAATAAATTATTCTAAACAATTTATACTTCAGTTTTATTTTTATATTATGATAATTTATTCAAGTATTAAAAAATAAACCCAAATAAAATATAAAAATATTTTTTTGAATATCAATAGAAATAAGATTAATCGAATTAATAAAATGTAAATAGATGCTGATAGGGTATTTAATAATATTTACCCTCGTAAATTTAACAAATACATTCAAAATATTTTTATTCTTAAAAATATATATCAGCAGGATATTTTTAATTGGAATTAAAATTTGTGGTTTACACAGCGAATTAATCTATACAAATATTTGGGAATTCTTTCTAAGGAAAATATTTATTGATATCTTTAATAACTCTAATTGCATAAATTAAACGGTTTTTAAGAGCTTTGTAATTCTCAATATATTAATTTGTTTTAGTATAGGCAACTTTCAATACAATATATTGTACAGTAAATTTTGCCTTTTTAAAGGTTTCAGTGACATAGAGTGACATAGGTACTCCCAAAAAGTCACCCATCATCTTCGATAAAACACCTGATTTTTGTTTATTAGCGAATTGCCGAAGGAAACGGAGCTATTGCTTTTGTACTGATGATGGAATTTTGGAAAAATTTCTTCAAATGTTCATCGACCTACCTAATAGATGTCAAAAATAACCATCGTCAAAAATGACTCTCTAGCGGTCGCAATTTGAGTCCGATTTGAATGAAATTCGGTATCAAGAAAGGTTTTGGTATTTGAAAGGTCAAGTTCGTTAATGAGAAACAAAACTACATAATTAATAATTTTTCAAAATAAAAATTTTTTTTTGTATTTAATGTATCAGTTTTGTACTCTGAAAAAATAAAAATGCAAATTTGATTTTAAGAAAAATGTGTTATTTTTTCAATCTCTGAGGGAATCCGCTTAGATAACGCAGCTCCCGCGCTACGAATTTTTTTAAATGTTTGCGCCTGGTCAAGTAAATCTCTTTTATCGAATTTATTTGTATTTTTTGAGATCAAATTACTCTAGAAAATGATTTTATTCAAATCAACGGTAAAAAATTCTATTCGATTTTTAGCAATTTTCTTAAGGTTACTTTTCTTCTTTCTATCCTTACAAAAATTGAGAAAATTACAACAAAAATTTATTTTATGTAAAAGTGAAATACATATTTGATTTTTTTTAATAAATTCGAAAAACTATAGATTCAATTTGCCTTTTACTTACTTTATTTACTTTCGACGTATCTATTGAAATAATAATCATTTAAGTCAGCAAACCCTTAAAAAATTACTTTTTTTAATAATCTCGGTAATTAGATGACGCAAAGTCTTTTATTTAATAGAGCGACAATAATGGGTTAATAAAACGTGTTCTTTTCTATGCTTCAAATACAAGTTAGTATTTGACTTCTTGTTATTATTAGCTGAAAATTTTTGTTAGAAATTTATACCTTTTGTTTTCGTCTAGCCTGAACTTTTTTTAAGTAATTTTTTTTCTAAGTAGAAGTGTGTTTATGATTATTTATTTATTCAAAAACCTACCGTTAATAGAATTAATGTATTCAAGAAAAAATATTTATAATTTTCTATATATAATTAACCTCACCCCGATCTCATATATACCTACAGTCAGTCCAACCTCCAACAGGAGCAGACATATATTAAAATGTCTAATAAATCGGGTGGTAAAATCAAAGAATAAAAATGAATTTACATTTGTTTACCTTTGAATTACCTCAGAAATGATTTCTTTCATTGCAATTACAGCATATAATTTTAAAACTATTAAAAGTGTATATGTATTAAATATGTATTTATGGTTCAGTATGCGAATGATTACTATTTATAATAATCTGTTTTTTATAAAGAAGCAGAAAAAATTAATGAAAAGTTAAATAAAATAATTACTGGATTCTATTATAATCATTAAGGGAGGTAATTGATTTCGTATCATATCAAAGAAGTTTCAGAGGTAGATGCAAGTCAGAGGTGAATTTAGAAATTTTGCTCCCGTAATCAGTTTCAAAAATAAGTGGTCCCCGAAATAAAAATCTATCAATAAATATATTTTTTTAAGTTCTTTACTTTCAAGGTCGTTATTTCTTACAACCGTTAAAGTCGCGTTAGTTGCTCGGGACAATTCTCCGAGTTAAAAAAGAATGTAGGTGGATACATTCATAAAAAAGTACTTTTCTAAATCACCAAGAAGACATCGTTACTAACATACTAGCAGCTCTATTTTGAACTTTTTCAGTATTCAAATTGATCTAATTGCTTAAAAATTGCTGTACAATTAGCCGGTGTACTAAAATTTTTATATTTCCTCATTCGACGTTTGTTATTGAGCCAAAACATCGTGTGAAATCAATTTTTGAATAATATCAAAAGCTACGAAAATATGAAGGAAGGAAAATATGAATAGCACGTAGGGACGTCATAACTTGCGACTGCCATGGAGACTACATATCAGAAGTTGTTTTGCAAGAAAAAGATTTATAAGATAAAATTTCAGATCTAGTCATCTATTATCGCATATTTTCAAATTTTTACGAAAGATACACTGAAATCGTCACTGATGGACAGGACACTAATGTCATCAATCGTGGTGACATCAAGAGGACATCAGGTTTCCAGAGTAAATAATGAAGAAGTAATATCTTCGGCAGATTCATCTGCTGTGAGCTTTCTCTTCCATATCAGCTTGCGTTTTTTATATATTCTTTGACTATTGAAAGTTTCAAGACTTGCTTTAATTTTTATTAAATTTTCCAAGCGCGCGCTCCTTTGCAACTTCGCATTTGCAGACACGTGCTTACTTTGCCTTATGGATAATCCGCTTTTGATATAGTATCTGATTATGTCGTAAGAAGACACATAATCAGAAAAAAAAATTGAAAAAATGGAAATTCTAATTATGAAAGTAAAAGCCCTACTTTTTTCCACAAGTGTGTAAAATATTTTCTACAATTTGTATATAATATAAATTCAAAATTTGATAGAATAATATGAAAATGCTTAACTAAGTTAGGTGTAAAAATGGAAAAAAGAAAGTTTTCTTAATAAATTTATGTTTCTTGAAATTGTAGCTTAAGAATTTTAATTCAGACAGAGTAAAAATTTGCTCTTTAATTACAATAGTTTATTATTTCAAATAAAATAATAAAACAAAATTGTAGTCTACAATAAATTATTCGATTGAATTATATATTAAGAAAAGTTTTCAGATGTGTATATAAATTCAAAGGGGATTTGTGACGTTTTAATGTATTGTAAGATACATCTGTTTTTTTTTTTTCTAAACCTATATTTCTTATAGAAATCACTTCCTATTGTTGTATATAATAGAAATGGCAAAAATATATTCGATCTATTTTTATATTAGTAAATTGCAAAGGAAACCATTCAAAATGTACTATTATACACAAAAATGACAATTTGTTTATAAAAATTTTATTATTATTATTTATTGGACGAAAAAAACAATCTCTGAAGATTGTATATCATTTCTTTTACATGGATCGCTAAATTAGCGAATAAAGTTTTAAATGAATAAGAATGAATAGTAATAGATCATACTGTATAAAGTAATAAAGTTATGTGTGCTCTTATCCACAGAGCTTGAAACCTGTTATATAATAACACGAAAATAATTTGTAGCTCAGCAAAAAAATATACAGGGTGGTCCAAGTTATAAAAGCAGGATTTCATCAATAATGACAATGTCTTAATATAGATGGAAAAGCGTCTTATAGCTGGAAAAGGTTTTTCTAGTTACAGAGTTTGAAATTTTCGAAGAAAAACGATATTTTTGTGAATATTTCCAACGCTTTTGCTTAGAAAAAGAGGAAATTTTATTGTATGAGCTTAGAATTCACGGTAGACATATGATGCCATCATCCCGTTTCGAAACAAAAATCTTTTTCGCCACTGACTTTAAAATGATACAATAACGTTGAGGAATGTCTTATACTTGGGGCACTGGATGCCAAATTTTCAATTTTTCTAAGTAGCCGTATTGGCAATATTCACATTAACATAATTTTACTTTGTATACATGAAGTATATCAAGGTATACTTAGTTTAGTCCCAATTTTGTAACGTTTAAAAATATTGATGCTACAAGCACAATTTTGGTATATGTGTTCATAAAATCCATTTCCGGTTCTCCATTTGAAAGTCTATCCTTCCGTCTGTTTGTCTGTTTGACAACTTGATAACTCAAAAACGAAAAAAGATATTAAGCTCAAATTTTTACAGTGTGCCCAGGACGTAAAAAGTGATGTCGAGTTCGTAAATGAGCAATATACGTTAATTGGGTTTTGTGTGCGTAGGACCCATATTGTAAACCGTTACAGATAACAGCAATGTGTGTGTGACATTTATGTATATGTGGCTATCTAAGAGTGGCTATCTTTCTTTACTTACATGACGTAAGAAAAACGATAGCGTAATCATTATTGCCCATACATGGTATTTTAACAATTAACTCAGTCAATTATTTGTTTTACTTGCTTGTTTTCTAAAATTTGAACACCCTGTGCTTAGAAAAGGACACTTTTCCGGCACGAAATTTATGGTAGTCTTGAAGGAGTCTATATATATTGTTTGGTATAGTTATCATGGTGGTAAATTTTAGTGAACATATAGTTGACAGATTCAATTTTTGGAAACTGATATTTTTAAGTGTTTAGGGCAATAAGAAGTATCTACCCTTTTGCTTTTGGTGACGAGTCGTAAATAAAGATGTGAGGTATAACAACATTTTGTTGCTAAATTTTATTACATTTTTATAGATTAAATCTATACAATGGGATACCAAACTATAAAATTCAACATAAATGTGGAACATAGGAACATGATCGTAAAATCAAATGAATGACTTTTACTATACATTAATGACATTGTAAACTTTTAAAAATTTGTATTTGATTTTATGATATTTTTTTGTTGAAATTTTTACGATTTTTTTAATTGAAATTAATATTAAAATCATACACTGTCTTATCTATAAAATATATGAATGTATTTTTATTAAGATGTAACTGGCAGTTAATTCAATAAATACAGAGGGAAGCGAAAGTGGATATACATTTACCTGTAAAAAATATCAGTTTCCTGATTATAAACTGATAATTTGTAGCGTGTCTGGATTTTATCCATTTCTAAACAATCCGAGTATGTTCCTGAGGACTTTCATGATGATTGGAATTATAAAGAAATATAACCCATTTTTATTGTGGGTAATTTAATGAAACTTGGTATATAGATAAATATAAAACCCAAAAAAAATTTTAATATAAAATACTTTTTAAGGGGAAAGCTTTTATTGTACTAAAAAGTAATTTTATCTATAAGTCACTCATACCCAACTATTTGTAAAAGCTTGAGCCGGTTAATTTAAAATATCAAAAATGAATCGGAACGCCTCATCTACTCCACATGCCTAATTACTTTTCAATTCATCCTTGATATTAAGCGCCTCAAGCCTTTACAAATAGTCGGGTATGAGTGACTTATAGATAAAATTATTTTCTACTTTTTACTACAATAAAAGCTTGTTCCTTAAAAAGTATTTTTATTAACATTTTTAATTTAAGACTAAAAAAATGTATTTATATAAAATATGGTGGAAGCGATGGGAAAATCAGGACGGCGCCAACCTTACCATGCATTGTCATCCAAACTAAATGTGTATGCAAAATTTCAGCTTAATCGGTTGAAGATATCTGCTTCAAAGAAGTCTGCTTGAGTTCAAAGAATCCACCGTAACATCCTTACATACATTGCAAGTTAAATAAAAGCTTTTAAAAATATAAGGTAGTTTTTGAGATATCATTTAAAATTCGTCAAATGAACTGGATTTTGGGGGTCTATTTATTCTAAATAATCTAAAGAAGCGGTAATTTTGACGGAAAAAATTGTTTCGGGATCCACCTCTCGTATACATTTTTATTCGATATATCAGAAAGCCCTCGTCCAATTGTCAAAGCGACCCAGTTTTGGGTCAACATTTCTGCAGGAAATAATTTTTATCAAAGTTAGAGACAAAAAATTTGTACACATTTTTAGAGATTTTCTTTAGGGACACCTCTTCAAAAAGATCCAAAAAATAAATATTGTTTCATAATTCGATGAAATTTGGTATGAAGCGTATTCTTGATTGGGTGAGAAATTTATGAGATATCGCTCAAAATCCTGTATGCAATTTTTTATTTGCAGCGTTCCTATAGATATTCCGAAAAATGCTTATCTTATTGTCAAAAAAACTATTTTTTTGTTTTTTGAGTCCTAATTACGTTTAATAATCAAAACACTCGAAAATCAGATTGATTTGGTACTAAAGGGCAAGTCTCAGTAGGTATCGACTGAAGAAATCGCTCCGGAAAATCTTCCTTCGTATACGGTCTCAAAATACACAAAAAATGGTTCTTAAGTTTTAGTATGTTTTTAAATATTTTTACTAAAAGTAGTCTTGACCATATTTTAGGCAACCTTTTACAGGAATATCTGTTAATATTTTATATTTCATAAAAAATTATTTTCATTCGGTAAACAGATGAGTGTAGGTCGACTCTAATTCGGCAATGCTTCCCATAGATTTTATTTTCGTAGATATCGTGGTCTAAATTAAAAAAAAGTGTAAGATAAATGACTAATTTGTTTTTAAAATATATCAATGATTGGCTATTGGTTCTATTCTGTACCAAAAAATGATTTTAAACTAGAATTAAATATGACAAGAACCATGACATGTCTCAGTTAAGACGTCTTCATTGTATATATGTGACAAGTCTATTGTTAATTTTTGAATTAACACAAACAACTATAAGAATGCATTATTATTACTACAGACAGACTTTTAAAAAAAAAAGTAATATAATTCTCTATTATATCTATACGTTTAAAAAAGTTCATTAAAACTGTATTGTTCGTTAAAATACGTCTATTACTGTAATTTAATCCACAATTCAGTTATTTATTTGTTCATTCAATCAAGTATTTAGAATCGTTCACCTTTTAGAATTGACTTCTGACTATAGGTTGGAGTCTGGTTAAAAAATAAAATGTTGTCTCAGATTTTTAAGATGAATATCTTGACAATGAAAATAAAGAAAAGAACTTTCTTTTTTTTTAGGAGGCGTTTCCATGGTAACGACACACTACTTGAATTATAGAATTGTATGGATGCATATATAATTGTATGGATTGCATTTATGACTTAAATTGAAAATTTAATATTATTGTCTGACAAATTTAAATAAATAATTATGATAATTTACATTTTACATTAACATGTAAAGAACTGCAAATTAGTCATAACAGCCTTCTTTATCGCCAAAATTTTGCACTGGAAGCGCTCGCATCCATTTTATTGTTCCTACCATGACCATGCATATAACGAATACACTAGTTTTATAAACTTGCGAGCTCATAATGAAAAGAAATCTCCATCAAATTGACGTCTTAACTACGATTTTCCTTTTTTTTTCATATATTTTGAAAGAAACTGATTGACTATAACTACAAAATATGGAAAAAATGGCAGTAAGTTTGAAATTATCGCAAGGTTAAAAAATGCAGGTGTAATTGTAAAAAACAAAGCCATTTTTCGACACTTGCATCTTTTAACGTTATACAGCCGACAAAAAATTCTCAATATTCTTTATTTGAGGCAGAAAAAAGAGCCAGAAATTTCAGTTCATTATGGCATCACGTCTATTTTATCAACAAAGAATAATAAAAGCGTTGTAATTTGCCATTGAGTTTGTTTGGTTGAAACAATTAAATAAATACCTTTAATTGGCATATTTTATTTCTTTTTGGTATATATTCTGAATGGTGTTAAAATTTACTATAAAGAATTAATAGTAAACCACCTTTTATGAAAAAGTGTCTACAATTTTTGACAAATTTAACTTCTAAAAAGATAAACTTCCTATGTTGTGTCAGAGATTTTTTTATTATTTAATTGAAATATGATAAGTATCACTTATTAACAAAAATGATGTTGGATTTTAAAAATATGGAAAATTAGATTCATCAAACATTTCATTATTATTATGAGAGAATTTGATCGAGGTTTCAAAAACGCTCACTAAAGCTACAATACGGTAGTTGCCTGATGTTGAATTTGCCATATTATGCATAAAAATGTAAAACTATACTTGATACCATGACAAACTTTGAAAGTGAAATTAAAGTTCATTATAAAACGAAGAAGTTATAAGCATTCAAAGATTTTTGTCCATCTCCTTTTAGCAAAACAAAGTTTTATAATATACTTTATATGTATCTCCATGATGATATCGGACAATGACTTCACTAACATATATCTTCCTCTTTGTTTAATTAGGAATTTTAAACGTTCAAATTTTTCTACTTCTAAAGATTTTCAAAAACTTCACTTTTCTTCCCGTGCATTGCAAATTCTTCATCTGAAGTTATAAAAAAAATTTAGTCAACAAACTTATTACAGAAAATTCTCTGTCTGAATTTTAAACGCGAGTTTGTTTTTTCGTTTAATTGTAATGGGCTTGTGTTTGTATGATCTTCTAAGCAGGCGTGACACCCGATTTAGAAACCGCTCCTATAAGATATTTCATTTATTGTTTACTGAAAAATTTTTAAGCTTAATGATTTTAAGACGTTATTACAAAATTTTCTCTCTCTTTATAGATTGTTACGTTTGAAAGTAAAAAACCTATCAACTGATCTATATATAGGTATGCAGCTTTATAATCAGTAGTATCGTATACTTTAAACACGTGCTATGTGTCATATACAAAAGTGTTGATCTAGGTCTTTTTACTTAAGAAAATTATATTGGTTAAACGGGAGTTGGCTCTCATGTAAAAGGTTTCGAATTACAGCTGTATGTTTCTAAACAGAACTGAATTTTGTCAGTATTATAAAATAATGTAATACGTTATGGCCTTGGTAACAAAAACAGTTTTTTCAGAGAAATTCTTGTTTTTATTATGAAAAGTTTATTTTTAGTATTGTAAAAATTGCATTTTTTGTTATTCCTAAAGCTATCACAATATCACCTGTTCTCTACGAAGCCTGAACAAGGCTTTGGTTCTATGTTGTGGTATTCAAACGCTTGATTAGAGATTTTTTATTAAACATATTTCAAAAATTTAAACCAATCGTAAGAAATGGTTTGAATATATTTATGCCCATAAACGTACAAGATTTCTTTCATATTACATTTTTAATTATATATGAGCTATTATCTAGAAACAATCGTCATTCAATTTCTGAAAAAAATTTTAAAAGATGGACTTATCGTATAAAGTGTTCTTCTGGTGTTCTTATGAAAATCTCCATCGATCTATGTGTCGCTGAAAGTCTTACCAGAAGTGAAAGGCTTCCTTATTCACGGTAAGAAATGTATGGCGTTTATTACAATACTGGTATGATATAAGGATAGATCTTCAAAAAGTATATGATAATACTGTATTGTCCTAAAATCCATAACTATTATTTACAATACTGTATGATATAAAAAAACTTTGGTATCACTTACAGTCAGTCATACAGTATTGCGTCACGTCTATACTTACATATAGTGATATCGAAAAACAATTTCTTACCATATTCATTCAACTTCAATGAGGTTGATGCAAGGGCATTATAACTCTCATCACATAAAAATCGATCTAAAAAAAGGTCAAACAACTATGAGGAACACTAAATTTGTCTTCAAAAGTTCCAGTCCAAGCAAGATTGAACTACTTCCGAATGTATTTTATTAAAATTTTTTGGAACTATGTTCCTTATCGCAAGTTATCGTTCTGATTTGCTTACTGGTTGGAAGGTAAAACAAAAAAAAAATGACCATTTTCACCTAGGTCACCTTGGAAACTAAAACTTGTTTAAGCGATTCAGCTTAACATGAATTTTGACAATATGTAAAAATATTTTTATAATTTGTAAATTTTTATTTTCTATCAAAATTTTATGTTTTTTCATTTAAAAGAATGTGGAAATGAGTTATCAGTGGAAGTGAGTTATCAGAAGTTAAAGTAATAGAGATAATTTAAAGTAGGTACAAGGAAATTTTATATTAAGTCATAATAAATATCCTGATCAAACTACTTTTTTAAAATAATTTAACAATGAATTGATACAGTAAAAAGTAAAAGTAGCTAAAATTAAATTCTTGAAAGAATAAAACAAGTAATTGGACTTCTAAAATTAATACCTTAAATTTTCAGAAAATTATCTTGTAAATAAAAAAGTAAGCGCTATATTTATAATGTACGAAGATACGATAGGAAAATAGTTCCTACCGGGTGGTCCACGACACCTCTCGTTCTTTTTTTGGTCACCAAACTTTAAATTTTTTAAAAATCATGCAAGATTTGTTGTAAAATACAGCATCCTAAAATCAGAACATATGCATGACAGTTTTTTTTTCCTTCAATGATATACATTAAAAGGTAGACCTAATAAATAATATTACATAACACGCCGATATATTTAGTTCAAGAAACGGAAAAAAAATTCTCTCTCATAATACCAAAATCTATTGTTCAATATTACATATTATTATTTTTTTTTTACCTTCCTTATTCTATACCTATTTTCGAATTGTATTAAAAATCTTTTTTGATAAAAATTCAGTCCGTTACACATTTCTCCAAAACTGTATCAATTGCTTGACTGCTATATATATATATATAGTGCGCACGAATTAAGATGATGATATTGGTTTTAACGGAATACACGAACTAGTCGTGATATGTAGGTATGATCCTTAGAGGCAAGACAGATAATTTCCTAATTCAGAAAAATATTGTTTAAATTAATTTTTTCTTATTGGTATAAGAACTAGTAACGTCGTTTTTTTATTGAAATTAGGTAAAGATGCACTACGACTGGCATCTGAATGCGGTTAAGTTACATTCGTTTACGTAAAGCTCCGAAAATTGTTTAAAATCAATTTAAGTATTATATTTTTGGAGATGGTGATAGATTTCATACGACAAATATGCTTGAATAGTGTTCGACCGAAATTCGATTTCTGGCCGAAACTGATTAATCGGCTATCACACCAAGCTCCAAAGGCTTAAGAAATCTAACGAATTTTGTTCAAGATTGACTACAAGCTACAATTAATAATATACCCAAATTATTTTAAAACATAAATATTGAAGTTTGTATTGACTGAACAATATAGAAAGGTGATTAAAATCATCTCTAGAAATTGCTCAAGAGATGCTAAAAAAAATTACCTTGAAATTTATAAGAAACGAAAGATGCGTCGAACGTCGAACTCCTGCTAATTAGCTGATAATTTCAAAGACGCTGATGATTTCAACAAAACAACAAACAATATTTCAAGGCTTTGTATGGCACGCCATTTTACTATTTAATGTCCGAAAAAAAATGAACGTAATAATAATACATTATTATTATGTTAACATCATAATAATAATCATTTTCATTATGTACATAATTTTAATTCAATCATTTTTATTATGTACATAATTTTAATTCAATCATTTTTATTATGTACATAATTTTAATTCATATTAAATAGTAAAACGGCGTGCGCTATATTTCCATTATGTACATAATTTTAATTCAATCATTTTTATTATGTACATAATTTTAATTCTCTATTTCCATTATGTACATAATTTTAATTCAATCATTTTTATTATGTACATAATTTTAATTCTCTATTTCCATTATGTACATAATTTTAATTCAATCATTTTTTTTTAATCTAATTCAAATAAAATTAACTGATTTATTATTATGTATCATCATAATAATAATACATTTTTATTATGATGATAACATAATAAAAATGTATTATTATTATGTATCATCATAATAATAATACATTATTATTATGATGATACATAATAATAATACATTTTTATTATGTTATCATCATAATTTTAATTCTCATCTCTCTTTTCTCATCTTATTTTATATCAATCTCTCTTTTACTAGGATTTATTTTACAAAATATAAAATATAAAATATAAAAATTCTGTTTGAAAAAAAATAATTAATTAATTTTTTTCTCGATAAAAATTAGTCTATTAAATAGTAAAATGGCGTGCCATAGCTTTGAGTTAATGATGATAAACAAAATAAAAATTCGTTGAGTTGAACAAATTAAATTGCACATTATGCCTAGGGAGGCCCAATTGGTTAAGGCGCTTGGCATGAATCCAATAGACCCACCTTCGATTCCTGGTAAATGTGCATTTTTTTCAATTCTCATTAATTATCATACAAGCAGGGAAATCTGATGCGTAAGCTTTGTTAGTGATGATGGATAAGCTTTATCCATCTTATTTTATGATGAATAAGCCTTGCAAGTGCCCAAAGCGTTAAAATACGGGTTATCCTTATTACGGGTTATGCTTACTGGTATTAGCTGATTATGTGTTTTCACCGGAAACGGAATGGAGTAAATCAACAACATTTTATAGGCGACAGTGAGCTATAGAAGATAAAAACTTCTTGGAATAAATTTTTACTTTCATGTAAACCATTGTTTGGGGTCTTAAAATGGGATTAGATAGCGTACGAAAAAATTGACACAGAGAATAGGCGATCGGATTAAATTTTTTTTATCACTTCCGGTGAAGAATTCTCACTAAACGTGCAGAAAATTGAAGTTGGTTTTTAAAAATCCTTACTAGTATGCAAGATATGAACGTTTAAAATTCCTAATTAAACAAAGAGGAAGATACCCTCTCTTAACGTCATACGTGGGTATCGCCATAGAGATCACTTTGTTTTGCTCAAAGGACATGGGCAATCTTTGATTGCTTATAACTTCTTCGTTTTTTAATCATTTTTTATTTTACTTTCAATATTTGTCATGGTATCAAGTCTAGTTTTACATTTTTATGGGTAATATGGCCAATTCCACATTAGGATTATCCTCTATTGATCTATAAACTTACACATACATGCATTTAAAAAAAATTTGTTAAATCATTGTAAATGTATCAAAACGTTAAGATATCACAACATTTTTTATTTTTATTTTCGGGATAAATACAAAAATTTCCTTTCAGGAAATTACTAAATCAAATAAATTTTTATATTCAATAGATGTGAATAATTTTTTTTTTTTTATTTACAAAATTTTACAATATTATATTGAACAATATGTTATGTTATTTTTTTGTTATTGGGGAAGACGGAGATAACTTCTGTTTTGCTTCTTAAATACATGGGCTGATGTTACAAATATACTTTATTTTTTTGGGATCTTGTTTGTTCACATATACATACTGCACATTTTAAAGTTGTTTGTTCTAATTATTTATTCTAACAGGACAATAGTGACCGATTATTTATACATAAACTGGACATATGTAATTCCACAGTTCCAGTTATATATATTTTAAATAATTAATATTTTTGTGGATTTATTCTCAAGGTGTTGGTTTAGATTCTGTGACATTTTCAATGAATAGACTTATAAAATATTCGATATATAAATTAGTAAATTTCTTTTCAAATGTATTAATCCGAGAAATGTTTTTGTAATATTTCACTAGAGCTGAGAAAATACCGTTGCTGAGTCGTTGTCGAATTTATTAGCAATTTTACTCAAAGTTATATCGGTAATGAGAGTTCACAAAATATTCTCTAAATCGGCAACCTATTAAACTTCCAACAATCGTTGCTATTAAACTTCAAAAATGGGACTTCATTTAAGCTTCATGTAAAAAATAGTAGAGAAAAATTATAAAGACAATCAAGATAAGCCATCAAAGATGTTTTTTTATCTCTTTCTAGTAAAACAGAATTTAGTATGAAGTTCTTATGGCAAACATAGTATATGACGTTAAATACTATGTCCAATCTGTCCGAAAATACTATTATCATCCGTATCTCTTTGCCAATTTTAATTTTAATTTAATTTTTTCTCTTGTCTATACGTGGTATTTCAACAATTAACTCAGTCAATTGCTTATTTTCACATGTCATATTTGGTTATGAAATCAGAAAAAAAATTATCGATATTCCTTATTGTAATTGTTGAATTTTAGACATAGTTGTATTCTCATTTATTTATAAACATATTTGAAAGTTAATTAAGCGAATCCTTTCCTAAGGAAGGAACGAAAAACAAGCTAAGAATTTCTCGATTATAATTAGTAAAATAGAAATACATCAGGGGCGTAATTACCGCCGTATTAGTCGTATCAATGATACGGGGCCCCCGAACTACAGAGGTCCCTTACGTGTGCAAGCAAAAATTAGTCAAATGTTATCCACAATGTTGCTTAAGAGGCCATTCATTAATTACGTAAGCATTTTAGAAAAACTGAATTCGTCTTCAGCTATACATGATTCAATAAATCAATTTACCGATAAAAGGCAAGAAAAGTGTATATTTAATTTGAATTGTTTGGCTAGCTCAATTTCTAGGTGGAAGTGATAACTTATAATTAATAAATATTTATTTTAATTTAATGCCAGCAATTTTGTTTTTTTTTATGAGAAATCTTCATTCTTTATTTGGGCCTCCCAAATAATTTTGATACGGGGCCCCTCTAAGGCGAGTTACGCCACTGAAATAACTATACCATAAAAACATCTAAAATAATTTATTTTATTACAATTATTTATCATTTAATCATTTTTTCTGTCTGTCAATTAATTAGGCAATTTAAGATTAATAAGGCAATTAATCTTAAATTGCACTTAATCTTACAAGAGTATTTTTACCCGACAGAAACAACGCTTTTTACTCATTGTATCGATCTATCAATTTATCCAATCTATAAAAAATAGAAGAAATGGAAAAGTAAATTTTTAAATGATAATATAATAAATATTATTTAAAATTAAAATAGAAAAAATTGTTTTTTTTTTTTGAATTTTAAAACGTATTTCTACTTTTTTATAACTAAAAATATTATTTTTTGATAGGTACAGAGAATATTTTAGATGCCGCTGATCGACTGTCCACCCTAGAAAAAAACTCTGGCTGCACCAATATACGGAAATGTTTTTGATTTAAATTTTAAGCAATTTACCTCCTACAATAATTCTCAATATTTCGTAGTAAATAATTAAGTAAAATGTGCTCGAATTTAATTAATATAATGAATTTTTAAATTTAACTTTTCGTTAAAAGATATTATTACATTTGTTTCGAAATTTTCGAATTTCGTTACGTGAAATTATCTGATTCACGTAACGAATACATTTTACGATTTCCTTACATTATGGTACTATCTACGAAATAGAAAGAATGTTGCAGGTTACAGGAAGACATATACTTATTACCTATGTATGTTGGTCAGGAAGTGTCGAAAGAGGTAATTTTTTTTCAACTGCAAACATTCTTGAAACCTTTCGACACCTACAAATTCCCTGCCACTTGTGTATATTGTGTGTTTCTGATTACTTTCTTTAAACATAAATAGTAATCTCAATATTCTTAATGACGAATTTTACTAATCTTCCAAGAGACAACTAAATAAAATTAGGTACATTTTTATATTTTAAATTTGTTGCTACTTAGAAAATATAGAAACAGCTTCGATTTCTTATTATAAATGGAAATTTGTTGAATCCATAGCATCTTGATATAAAATACGTAAATTGTAAGTCTATTTCTCCATCAACCATATATTTCAAGAAATCCAGGAAGCATCGAACCAAAACCATATCCAGACAATTGTAAATTTTTCAAATATTGTTATGCAAATCAAAAATGATAAAAAAAATAACATATATGTTAACAATAGAAATATCATTAGCAAAAATGTGGAAATGTTAACAATACCACCCAAAAAAATGCCATATTTGTAAAGATTATTTCAGTTGAATAAGCAATAAAATTCTTCAAGATATAGTATAGTTAGTTTATGAATAATTTATGTCATCATATTCCTGTTTCTAATTAAAAAAATATAACAACAGAATATTTCTTTTAAAGAGAGTTTTTTTTTCTTTCAATTCTTTTTTAGTTAATCGATAATCAGTTACGAAAAAAAAGTTTTTGTTATTATGTTTGAAAACCCTTTGGGAATTTTTGTTATTCGACAGTTAAATATTTTTTGTGTGTATTGAGGCTGACCACCTTGATGAGAAATTTGACCATGAAACTTGAATATCATTAAAATTTTTGGATCGATTTGGTTATTCATGAATAACAACAGTTAAAAATTTAGATGATTATGTAAGACTCAAACAAAAGGATAACCGATATTATTGAACTGAGCAAAATAAACAATTTTTTATGTTTTGTAGAAAGTATGAATATAGTCAAGTCAATAAAGGTTCTTATTTTATAATCTTCGAGAATAGAAAAATTGTGAATATCTGAATTAAAAAGTTTATAACTATGACTAAACAATTTTTGGGCATGCAATAGTTTAGAATTTTTCAGAGGAATTTAGTAAAACACCATTAGAAGTAGTAAAACAGAAGTGAAAACAAAAAAAAATTGCTATACAAATTTCTGAACTATAAAAAACAGTAATTTTGTATCATGAAACCTGATACTTAAATATAGTTAAATTAATTGGGAATAGACATCAATGACTGAGACATATAACTATAAAGTTTGTTGTGATAACACCGTTATACGAAATATATAAAAAAATAATTGGATTTCTTTGAAAATTTTTGATTTTTCACATTACTGAAAATTACCGTAATGTTTTAACTGGCAGTTTCATTTCTATACAAAGAGTGCTAATCGTTCAGAAAATCAAAATTTCCCAATAATTTAAAACTGTTTTAATAAAAACCACCAAAAAAACGAAATGTTCTACCCTACGCCAGACCCATGAAACATAATTTTTCCAATATTTACTATTTTTTAAGTATTTATGACATAGGCGACTGATAAAAACTAAATTTTTCAAAATTAGTTAAGTATTAAAGCCTTAAGGTAGTATGAGCGCCAAGGTAAGTCTATACTTGTGGTTGAAAATATTGGTACATTATTTTCAATTAGAATAAAATTTTTCGATATCTGCCTTGGTTTTCGAAATATTGAAAGCTAAATAATTAAACAAAATTTTCAATTTTTTCAAAATTTTCGGTATTTTGAAAATTATTTCGTCTTATATTGTCAAGTTATAACATAATTGTCCATCAAAATTGAAAAAATATATTTTTTTTAAATTTGTGTCTTTACTACCGTGCTCATACATCCTTAATTAGTCGAGCACAACGGGTTTTTCTTTTTTTCCTTGAATAATTTATTAAGATTTTAACTTTAAATAGTTTTTTAAATTTCCAACGACTAGTTTTGGAGAAATCTATAAAAATTTATCATCCATTTACCGTTTTCCCATAAGACTAATGTTAAATATGCCTACTTTTGAAGTCATTTATTTATTTAAATAATCGGGCAACTCCCCCTAAAATTTTAGAATTGATTCAGATTTAGTCCAACTTCATAAAAAAAAATCAAGCTTTTTATTTAAAATTACCTTGGCGCTCGTACATCCTTAAGAGTATTCATAATTACCAATCTGGTTTTTCTAAAACAAATAAATAAATATATCAAACAATTGGAAAATGGTATAATTTGAATACGGTCTCTGCTTTTTAAGATGCTATATTAAAAGTTATCTAATAATAAAAATAACTTTTTTAATATCAATACTCGTGTCTGGTACCTTATTTGTTAATTGAGTACAGAGTGTTCAAATTATGATTTTAATTTTAATGAAAATAGTTTTATCAGCTTGGATTAAATTATTCAGTTATCAAATAATCTTTTCATTCGTAAAACTATTATTCTAATAAATTTGGAGATTTATCTAAACTAATCCATATATAGCCGTAACCACAATATTATGAAAAGCATACAATTGTTTTTATATAATAATAATAAATTCTAATATTTTGGGGGATAAATTTATACACTAGATAAGTTAATAAAAGACGGATTAAAATTTTTAAAATAGATCTGGTATATTAATCTCTTATTTTATAGGTTAATATTTTGATGATTATGTGGTTTCCAACTGTGTTTAAAATCTTTTGTATTTGTACAAATTTTATATTCGGAACTAAAAACAACTTTTGAAAAAAAAAAAAAAAAAACAAAATGAAGTGTGTGATCTCAGATGTTTCTATTTTTTTTTCAAGTTGATATTCTTCCGTCAAAATATGATGGATTTGTGTTTAATTATACTTCAAAGTATATATTTTTATAAAAGATGTTAGCTATTTTATATTGTCCATTGACAGAGAATATCGTGTTTGTCAGATTTTGTAATAACAAAATTTGATTGATATATATTGTAAATCTAAAAATGTCGGTTATTTTATATAAAGAAATACTAGACGGAAAAGAAAAATAAGTTTGTAACGTCTAAGCAGATGATTTTGTAAAATTTCGCGAAAATTCACTTTGAAATATTCTTTTTGTATGCCTCAATAATCATATTTTTGTGAGTAATAATACAGTTTACAAAATTAAATTCTACGAGAAACTATATATTACTAATTAAACTTCAATTTCTACATCATTTTTCAATCTTATTAATCATAATAAGTACTGTTTGCAGATTTTATTATAAAACAAGTGAAAACAAACAATTGACTGAGTTAGTTGTTGAAATACCATGTATAGACAGTGTTGATTACTCTGTCACATTAAACATATATACATGTCACACATACATAAATGATATATCCATATAATACATACTATACAATTTGCGCATAATTTGCGCTCTCACGGGTAAACAGTGATGTTACGAAAAAATGTTTCAAACAAAAGCTGTTTATTTTTTTATAAGAAACATTTTTTACATTTAAACTTTTGTTCTATCTCTAGCGGTTTACAAGATGGGTCCTACGAACCCAAGACCCTATTGTCCTATGTTGCTCATTTACGAATTCGACCTAACTTTTTACGTACACGCTATGAAAATTTACCTTGAAAACTTTTTTCGTTTTTGAGTTATTTGTAAACAGACGGACAGACGGATAGACAAACAACCGGAAATGAACAAATTAGGTGATTTTATGAACACCTATATCAAAATTTCGTACGTAGCATCAATATTTTTAAGCGTTACAAACTTGGGACTTAACTTAGTATACCTTGATATATATTACATATATACATGGTATAATAAGTTTGTAGCATCTAAGCAGCTGATTTTCTTTTAACTTTCACGAAAATTCACTTAGAATTTTTTTTTTGTATGCGCCAAAATAATCCTGTTTTTGTGAGTAATAATAAAGTTTAGAAAATTCTACGAGAATCTATATTATATTACTAATTAAACTTCAATTTCTAAACCATTTTCAGCATCTTGTTATCATAATAAGTACTTTTTCCAGATTTTATTATAAAAAAATGCAACAGTAAATTTGATGTCTCTCCATCAAAAATTTTATTAAATTGACGGAAGCGCCAATAAATTCAATGTTAGAATTGATATATTGTACAATTTAATTGCGTTTCCACCAATATACAATTTTAATTATTATTTATAAAGTCAAGTTTAATATTTCATTTATCGTGGAATGTCGAATAGAAGAAAAATTGAAAACAAATTTTAAAAATGTTTGATTAAATATTTTTAACTCCCAATTTAATTTTCTCCACATTATTTAAAATGGTAAGGCTTTCTGTATTTTCTTTAAGTGAGGGATAATAAATAATCTGCCTAAAATTCACATTAATACAGTAAAAACTAAAATAATGACCCTGTAAACCATACTGAGATTTTGTGGAGAAAATAAATTTATTTAAATATTAATTTTCAGTATTCTATATCAACCGAAGAAAAAAATAGCGACGAAAAAAACTGACTTGGAAAGAACAGACCCGGAAAAAATGGATCCAGAAAAAATAGATTAAAAAAAAAAAAAAAAAATACACTCAAAAAATCCAGATAAACACCTGAAAAAAGTAAGTGACATGAATGCATTCGATAGTAATGAGTGTTAAAATATTAATAAAATCGTAAATTTTTTCTTTTGGTTCGAAATTTTATTCATAAAAAATATCGCGTTGGAATCGTTTACGCTAATATCTTCATTTTCTGTAATAGTGTTCCATTTTTGAATGCAAAACGCAAGGGCTAAAAATTTCAGAGCCCAACCAACTCTTCTATAGTCGACAATCTCATCCAACCAACTCGAAATTACAGTACAGTTATCAAAAAAATTGTATTATTAGTCAGTTGTGTTTGGGATTTATATTTCTGGATTTTTTCGGATCGCTATTTTTTTCGGGTCATTTTTTCCGAATACCGCATAAAGTTGATTTTTCATTTATTTTAAGTACTACATTTGAATATTTATTTAAGTAAAAATGAATAAATTTTACTCAATTCGTTGAGTCGAAATATGATCATTGTTTTAGAAACTGTTAAAATCATGCACCCTTAAAATATTAATAACAAATTTCTACACTTCCGTCAAAACTTCTCACTTACCTTCAGCTGTTTGGGAGATATATGCTCCCATAATTAAAATAGGCCTGCTTGCAAAGCCTGAGAATCTATTTTGCTGATAAAATATATCTGTACAACCTTTTGACCTGTAATTTGTGTTAGAAATCTGTATTTGCTTCAATAAATAATTTTTTAATTTTTATTGAATTTTTTGTGTTAAATAACGATTTTTTTTACTTAAAGAAAACCCTATTTTTAACCAAAAAAAAAAAAAATCTTATTATGGAATATAATAAATTTATAATTGGGGCATCATTTTTTTATGTTAAAAAAATCATTTTTGACATTTTTTCTTTTACAAATTTAATTTAATATGTTTATGGGAATTTAATACTTTTTAAAATTGAATTATGGCAACTAAATAACAAAAAATTCACAACTTTTTGCAAATATTAAATTTAAAAAAAAATCAAATTTTATCTTATTTCACCAACCTTTTAGTTACATGGTAATCCAAAATCATCAAATTAGTTGGTGTACTTCCCATGGAATAAATTTTGAACTACTGATAATGAAATCATTGCTTTTTAGCACTAATCAGTCAATATAACCTGTATCCTTCCTGACCCAGATCTTAATATTATAATTGTGAAATTTTTTTTACCCATAGGTATATATTTTAAACATATAGGAACATGTCACATTTGGGAGTAACAATAAATATTTCGGTTATTTTTTCTTTAAATTCTGAACAATTTTCTTAAAGTCTTGATTATATACTGGCCATGCTTGCCTTTATACATAATTTAACGGGTTTTTAAAATCAATTCCAATCTCAATATATTTTATACGCTTCCCTATATATGTTTGTTTGTTTATTACGTTTTCGTACACAAACTACTGAATGGATTTGAATGAAACTCTACAATAATATAGCTCACACATCAGAATAACACATGAGGTGTAATTTATAAAGACATATTACAAAAAAATTAACTTTAGTCTGACATTCCACTGTGCCATCGATGAGCATTATTTTTGACCATAAATTAAAGATTTCTGTAAAAATGGTAAACAAGATACAATTCATGGCCATCTGTTCTGATATACTCAATGAATTACTTTTTTTTTTTTGTTTTTTTTAAATTGGAAATTGTACATAGATTTTACCTGTGTAAAACAATCAGTACTCCTATTTCGAGTGTTTTGGAAGAAGAATAAGTGAGAGAGAGTTCACCAGCCTTTACTTTCAATTCAAGGCAGGTATCAAGCTCGTATTATATATTTAAATCGCATCAATCGCATTCTTCATATTTAAATATATCATCTTATTCAAGAATCAAGGACAGAAGCTTCAAAAACCTAGTGTGATCACCAAATAGCTCGCACGCTTATAAACGAGGCAAAACAGATGCGTGGAAAGTGAAAAAAGATGTTTCTATCGAAATACAAAAATCGAAAATATTCGATATCGCTACACGAAAGAAAGTTTGAAAGGATAAGTGCACAGTAAGATGATAAAAATGGCTTAAATCAAAAATTTCAACAATCTAATCTTAATGGTTTTGAGTTATACCAAATATTGAAAATTGTCGATATTGCTTCGTACAACAGAATAAACAAGTTATGGCCACAACTACATGCTTATGCCTAAATAACTGTTTTTTACTCGTAATTTTCAGTCAGTCTATTTGCCTGTTTGTACATTTGCGCACATAACACTCAAATAGTTAAATTCTTTTTCACTTGCGATTTTCAATGAATTTTTTCACTCTTGATTTCAAAGAAACTTTCATGAGATTTATCAGTATTTTTACGGCATAGTTGTGACTTGGTAATCCCAAAAGAGAACTTGGATAAAGAACTCCCAGGGAAAACTATTGATAAAATAAATGAGTTAACTGAATTATTTACATGATACGATTTACATTCTGTTGATATATTTATTAACAACAATGTATGTACTTGAAGCATCAACAACAGCCAGCCATCCCTGGGTGCTCCTATTTATTATATTTGATGAAAATTAATGATAATTTGATGACGTGTTATATTACCATGTTTACAATAACAACAACATACAATTGTTTGAACAATTACAATTTTTATTATTATTTTTTCTTATAAAAATTGAATTTTATTTTAGTTTTCACAGTATGTGGTATATTTTACGATTTTTTAAAATATACAGAATGTCACTCTTTTTATCATATCTTACATATACGTAATATACTGATCTGGTAAGTTAAACTCTAACTATTTCCCGAATGATTTTTTTTAACGCTTGCTAATTCGTCAAAAAAACACACCTTTTACTTATATTAGATAGCATAATCTCTGATACAGTAATCCAGTGTTTTTATAGCCTGTATATATAAAATATATGTATCAAGGTATACTAATTTAAGTCCCAAGTTTGTAACGCTTAGAAATATTGATGATACGAACAAAATTTTGGTATAAATGTCCATAAAATCTACCAATTAATCAATTTCTAGTTGTCTGTTCGGCCATATATTCGCCCGTCATCACAATAACTCAATAACGAAAAGAGATTTCCAGCCGAAATTTTTATAGCGTCCTCAGGACGTAAAAATTGAGTTCGATTTCGTAAATGAACAACACAGGTCAATTGGGTTTGGGTCCGTAGAACCCATCTTGTAAACCGTTAGAGATTGAACAAAAGTTTAAATGTAAAAAATGTTCCTTATAAAAAAATAAACAACTTTTGTTTGAAACACTTTTTCGTAAACATCACTTTCATTATGACAAAACTTCCATTTTCTCCAAAACTATAAAGGATGGGAAGTTGAAATTTTGCAGGTATCTTCAACTAGTGATCAGTGATCTTGTGAAATATTCCAAAAAAAAAAAAAATATATATATATGAAACAATTTCGAAAATTTTCGAAATTTTTGAAAACCAAGTAAGGCCGCCATATTCTATTGGCTTTTTAAAGCCTTCTTATTTATAAAAAAAAAATGCAAGCACTGGGATTCAACATTTTTTATACAGGGTATTTCAACAATTAACTCAGTCAATAGTTTGTTTTCACTTGTTTTCTATAAATTTCTTTTCATTTGGACAAACGTGTCTTCTGGCTTAATAAACAATTTATGGAAATCCTGTACTTTTTTAACGCAGTATTGATGAAGTACCTACTGAAAAGTATTCAAATAAAAAAATATGCATACAGTAACGCTCTTATACAATATTTTTAATGATTTTACATTATTTTGTGATGATTTTGTATATTCATATATATTGAAAATTGAAATAATAAACATTAGGTATGATTGTTTAATGTGCTAAGTACGCACCCCCATGTGGTGTTATTGAAAATTGATATTAGATACAAATAGATGTATAAATAAATATAAAATGCCACCCTTGTTTATTTCAAATATAATTTTTTACATTCAATAAAGTATGCTGATTTTTTTTTTAAACTATGATGCTGTTTTCTATAACGGATGAATGATATGATTGATATACAAATTTTCAAAAATGAAACTTTACTTGTCTAAAAAGTAAATCGATAAAGAAAACAATATTATTGTTATTTTTTTCAAAAAAGAGTGGCTAAATATAATTTGGGAACTATGTTCGTTATCGCACGATATTTGTTTGCTGGTTGGGAGTTAAAACCAAAAAAAAAAACTGTAACCGACACCAAAAACCGGCATCTATGTTACTTAGGAAACTGAAACTTTTTCAATCGATTCAAGTTGCCATGAATTTTGAGAACATGCAAAAAGGTTTTTATAACTGTCAATTTGTATTTTTTGTCAAAATTTTATGTTTTATCATTTAAAAAAATGGAGTTGTGAAAGTTATCAGAAGGTAAAGAAAGCAGAGATAATTTAAAGTAAGTATAATGTAATTTTTATGTTTTGTCATAAATATCCTAATCAAACTAAACGTAATACACTTACATACTGAGTTGACTACTAAATCAGAAGTATGTCTTTTTAAACTAATACTACAATTATATCATACAGTAAAAACTAAAAGTAGCTTTAAAATTAAATTCTTTAAAGAGTCAATAAAGTATTTGGCTTCTAAAATTAATACTTGAAATTTTCAGAAAAATATTTTGTAAATAAAAAAAGTAAGCGCTACATTTATAATGCACCAAGGTACGAAAGGAATACAGTTCCTACCGGGTGTTCCCCGGCATCTCTCGATCTTTTTTATTATACCCTGCATGTATGTAATTAATAAGAAATATATTTTTAAGGCAAAGATTGTAACGCTTAAAAATATTGATCTTGAAAACAAAATATTGTTATTAGTGTTCTTAAAATCACATGATCAATTCATTTTAACAAATCTGCCCGTCTATCCATGATTACGATAGCTTAAAATTAAATAAAACTAGCTGAAATTTTAGTAGAAAGTTCTTTATCTAAAAAGGGAAGGATTTTATCGGGCTGGGAAATGATCAAAGTTAGAAAAAGAAAATCGAATTTATAAACCCCTAATATATTGAAACGTTTCTCGTAGGTTCGATACAATAAAACACCACCATATGAACTATTTGAAAACTTTGCGATACTTTAATTTTAAAAATGAAGGTACATTAATTGTTACTTTGCACTTTAATAGCGTCCGTTCAAAAAGACTGCCCTCTAAGAGCTGACTAATGACTACACTTTTACATATAGCCGTTTCCATAAAAACCATGTACTATTCTTGTCATTCGCACAGCCACCTTAAATGCTACACTTATTAGTATATAAAAGGTTTTCCACCAAGAGTAATAAACCTTTAAACTTAAACAACTTGTATAAGAGATATCATAAAAATTTTATAGTAATTTGCGTGATATATGCTACCAACCAAATTCTGAAGCTTTGCTGGGAAAATTGCTGATATAGAATTTCCGATTACATAACCGTATAGATTCAGTTCGATACCAAACAGCTTCCAAAACAAATTGTATCGAAATGGGTAAATCAGACAGAGCAGGCATATAACTGTATTAAACTGATAAGCCTTTTGTCAGGGATAGAAACGTAATATGTCCGAATTAATATTATAAATTTTGATTTTAACATCTGATAACCGTTGTACTATATTCACCAATTATTGCTAATACAGCAGACGTACTTCTCTAGTGATGTACCGGATCGGCAAAAGATATTGTTCCACGAAATTCGGGTCTTTGATTTATAGCTTGTATGACGCGTGTTTAAAGTATTGCAGACAGGAATAAAGTAAAAAATTAAGATACCATTTCTATAAGGAGACCTTTATGGTGTGAATCGACGAGTATTTTTTTTTTAGATTAATAAACTCGCACATTTTAAATTGGTCCTATTATTGTAAATTTTTTGAGTTAAAGTGAGTTAATTGAGTTCAACTTTTTGTATTTGCGATCTGCTAAATAAAAAACGGATATGAAGGCGGATATTTTATGTATGGCGAATATTGGATACGGTAATGCGGAACATCACTAGTACCAACATAATAATTCAATTAATATTATTTGTTTAAACACAAATAAATCAGAAAAATATCACATTATTTATATGCGGGTATATTTATTTATATTGATTTACACAAATATATTATTTATGAATAAAACTAATAAGTTTGCATGTACATAAATATATTTTTAAAATTATTATAACGTAATTTACACAATAATTCAATAACTGATTATCATAAATTAGTCGATCAGGACAAGTTGTTTTTGGAGAAAATATGAAAAAAATGAAAAGATACGCACTTGCTTACAGAAATTTTGCTTATCTACCGTTTACTAGACAGGGATCTCGATATTTATACGTGTGCAGGAGCTCAAAAAGGTTAAAAAACAGCCCTGATTGCGTGTATTTTTTAGGATTTTTATATTTAAAAGGTACTAATTATGATTGGAGTATATCGCAACCTTGGAGGCAAAACGAATTTATTGATTTTCGTATTTGAACGATTTGTTTTCGTCTGCTGTGTATGTTTAGGGAAAGTAATTGTAAATCTTGTATTAAAAACAAAACAAACAAAAAATGAAAAAATTAACAAAACTCGCCTGCGTTAAATAAAAACGGGAATGTAAAAGAACAAGACTAATAGTTTACATAATAATTTTCAAGAACATTGAATGAACTTCAATCGTAATTCTATTTAATATAGATGGTGGAAGCGCAAATAAATTCAAAGTATGTATATACAATTTAAAGTAAGAATTGACCTAACTACTGGAAATTATAACCTTTTTTATCACTTTTTCACCTTTTATAGCACTTTTTTAAAAGGGATATTTGAGTCGTGGCTGACCCAATTCATAGGATATTTTACGTAAATATTGAACCATACTTGTACATATTTGAAACAAATGTATTCGACGATCTAAAGTTAACAGCTAAATAAGTGAAATTACCCACAATTTCTAATTTTTCCGACTTCAGATACAAAAAGTGAACCTACGGGTACAGCTGGCCTTAAATAGAGTCTAATCTAAATTTTCATTAATCATAATATACCAAGTACTTAATATGATGACTTCAATACTTAAGTGCTGTTAAATAAACAATGTTTATAAAAATTACAATGTTATTTGTTTAGTTGAGTGCGTTTATTATGTACGAAAAAAAGTATACACTGTAAATAATGTTCATTTTGCCGGGTTCTGTTGTGCCTAAGCTTGGACTAGGGCATCAACGAAATAAGAAATAAGGGCATCAGTTATTAAACTTCTAATAAAAAAATAATGTTTTATTACGGAAAAGAATAGCATGTTACAATAACATAAAACTAGTTAATTGTCAACTTTGACGATATTATCAGGGATTTCGCAAATAAACAGCTAAATAAACAGTATTTCAGCCACCACAGCAGACCTTAAAATTTTTATTTTTACTTTAAATAGTAAATATAAACTGAAAATTTGCAATACAAACCTAGGAAACCAGAAAGTTAAATCCGGCGCTGGATATTTACGAGATTGCAATTGTGTACAGACAAAGTTTTACTTACCAGGACAAGCAACCAAAAAAATGGTCTTTGTGCTTGTATTTTCAAGTAAAATAGTAATAAAATTTATTCATGCAAAAAGTGAGAATTTCACTTTTGTGGTTTATTCAAGCTGTTTATTCTGAAATGTCACATCTTTATGTATCTTGGATCAAAATAATGTCCTGTATCATTGATCAATAAACTACTTAATGTGATTATTATTCTGTCCTTTGTAATAGGCCAGTGAAACGTTAGTTAATGCTGTTATTGGACTCTCAGAGAAGAGGGAGTCTATGAGAAATATACGTAGACTATTAATATTTTACTCATATACCTTCTATCAAGCAGTTCCTTGAAGTAATCTGTAAATTACTTGCTAAAGGAGCAATCGGTAGGGATGATCCAAGATATATTAAAATATAATTCATGGTACACTTCGATCTTTAAGCATGGATCACCTATTGATAAAACAAATATTAATTTTATCTTTAGCCAATATTTAAATTCGATATATCGACAGCTGAAACTAAAATAAAATGAATGGCAGGTATGGGGCCTGTCGATAAAAGTGAAAACGCCAAACTTTGGGATAATTATGTCTTTTTTTCGAATTTTTAAAATAAGTCTGAGTAATTAAAATTTCATAAATTGCGCATTGAAATTATTTATATGTATACAGCGGGTATAAAAAACTATTATAAATAATAAAAATGCAACAGTACACAGTATTCCCAAGCAGTCTCCAATCCAAGTAGTGACTGTACTCATTTCCCTATGATTTCAATGTGGTACATGTCAATGTATGAATATAGCTTCCGAAGTGACGCAAAATCATAAGAAGTTTTCACTTCAAAAATCGAATACACGGTCTTACACTCTCCCTTACAGTATGTAAATATCTGCACAGTCAGTAGGCATTACCAACCACTGTACAAAAGATATACTACAAACAAACAACCACCAGATGATGATAAACAATAATGCTTAATCATGATCAATCAATACAAGGGTCCATCAAAATCTGGATACTTTTATAAAATACCTACATATTTTTAACAGATAGAGGATGATTCATTTGTACTCTAAATATTAGGATACGAGGAATTACAATTAATTTTTTATTTTAAAACTAGCCAGTCAAATATTCAGAAACTTACGCATACGTTATACAGGATGGGCTATTTTAATCTATAATTGCTAATATCTCGTTTTGTAGCTAACCAATCCAAAAATAACTTAAACAAAAATCGTAGAGTTTGATTGGGGACATCATGTTCTGACATCATATTGAACCTTCGGGTTGCTTAAATAGCCAATTAGGATTCCAAACGTTAAAGAGATACAATAACACATTAAATTAGAAAGTTGATCCTCATAAAAAAAACTAACAATTTTTGTTTAAAACATTTTTTTCAAAAAACGTTAGCTTTCGGAGAAAAATTCGACTTAAAAATATGTCGTTATTGCATTTAATCGACCGAAAATAAGGTGTCTTTAGAAAAATTTAGTTTAGCCGTTTGATGATCATCACTTTTTTCTAGTTGTTGATGAAGAGATATGACCTGTGATAAAAAAAATTTAGTCAACTGTTAGGGCCTATTATTTTGAGCTTACTGTACACAAATATATTGTGCTGAATTCAAAGCCACTAAACAAGCGTTTTTAGTCGATCATCAAACATTTACAAAAGTGTCTAATAACTTTTAAATCATTCTGTACAACATAACTTTTATTATATTTACAACGTGTGCTAAAAATTTGATTATACATATATTACCTTTGTATAATATACACATTATATACGCCCGTATCCTCGTGTAACAGAATGCCAATGTTATTCAAATCCTTGTTATTTATTTTGGTTAATTTTCAATTATTTAATTTAGTCATTTAAAGTGGGTGTTTGTGTATTATATAGGTACACGCAAAAGCATATTCGGAATTAATAACGGTAAATGTATTCATTAATAAGGATTTTCAATTTAATAACGAATTATTTCATGTTTATAAATCAAAATATGCGCTAAATCTTTACTAAAACATGGAAAGTATGAAAAAAAAGTGTATGCAAATATTTGAAACTTACGTTTCAAATTTTGAGGATGGATTCTGTTAGAACCAGAGAAAATTAGACGAAAATGAAGAGAAATTTTTTTCAATATATACCATAGTGTAAAGATTTAGAGAATATCACTTTCATAAGGAATAACACACAAATAAAATTCATATGTTCATTTCATCACTTTAAATGTATTTTATGGAAAAACGAGAGCCTCCTGTTATAATTTTCTTTATAGGAAAGTATTTGTCATGGTTTTATTTGTAATAATAAAGCATACTTTTAGAAACACTTCAAAATTGGATTTAAATGTTAAAAATAGATACAAACTTTAGCAGCTCAAATCCAAAAATTTTACACCGTTATCCTAAGAAAACGTGATTTTTTGGGAACGTCCTTAAAGCGATCTTCCACTGCAGTGCCCCTTTTCGTTAGCATTCCATTATTTTTAACGCGTTTATATTAACTTCACTTGTAACTAAGCATGTAATAAAATATAAGAAGTCAATTTTAACGATTTATTTGGCGATCTGTCGGTCGCCATTTATTTGGTTTTCGAAAATTTTCGAAAGCTTCTTCTAGAATTTTTTTCGTTTTTCGAGAATATTTTACTAGATCACTAGTTGAAGCTACCTTTAAAATTTTCTGCAAATTTTCAACTGTCAATCTTTCTTAATTTTAGAGAAATTGAACAGATGTTTTATCCTAATTTGCACTCTCACGGATAAACAGTGATGCTTACGAAAAAATCTGTTAAGCAAAAATTATATATACAATTGTAAAAAATTGTTAATTTTTTTTCTAAGGAATATTTTTTACATGTAAACTTTTGTTTTATCTCTAACGGTTTACAAGACCCATTTGACCTATGTTCCTCATTTACAAACTCAAAATCACTTTTAACGTTCTGAGCACGCTATAAAAATTTCAGCTTGATATGTCTTCTCGGTTTTTTGAGTTTTCGTGATGACGGGCAAATAGACGAACGGGCAGACAACTGGAAATGGACTAATAAGGTGATTTTATGAATACTTATACCAAAATTTTGTTCGAAACATCAATATTTTTAAGCGTTACAAACTTGGGACTAAACTTAGTATACCTTGATATATATTACATATTATAGGGTATAAAAATTTGGAGTGGATTGTAAAATTGTAGTGGTCAACCTTAACTTGAAAGATAGTTGGAATTGTACACATTTGATAAATAGTAAAGGTGTAAAGTTATGGCTTGAAAAGCAAATTTTCTAATATTTACTTACACTCATCGCCCTACCAGTCACCTATTAATTTAATTAATAGTTGTGATGGGCTGGTGTATGCATGAATGAGGTGCACTCAGTCAAAGTGGTAACACATCAGCGGAAAAGTAGTAAAACACATATGGTATCACAATGGGCTCTATAGCCTAAGTGTGTCCCTCGTGGGCAGCCAATATAACCTAACCTAACCTACTAACACTCATGAAAGTAATGAAGTGAAGGAATATACTGTCGTATAATAACGAAAACAAAAATTTTTTCATAAATATTTAAAAACCATGAACATAAATTCAATCTCCAATTCAATAAAAATTATTATGACAAATTTGAAGTGATTATTGTTGATCAGAATTTTATTCCCTAATAAAAACCTAAATCAATAATAATAATAAATATAATCAATAATAGATTTCTTGAATAAATTACATATATAAACCCATTAAGTTCACGTGTATTAACAATAATTGATACCGTAAATATTTTAGTAGTAACATTTTCAAAAGCAATAAAGTATACATACATACATCCATATATGTTGCATTAAAAAAGCTTTGTATTAAATTTCACCCTTATAAATTATATTAAAAGTACCATTGACATTTCATCTAATCTTATGATGGTTTTAATGAATCCATCACTTTAATATATCAAATATAACACAGGTTATATCGACAAAACCGTATAACCCTCGTTCAAATCATTTCTATTATTGTTACCAATGAAAATGATAAAAAATAGTTACATAATAGGGTTGACGATATGCAGGAGTAATTTCATATTTAGTCCATTATTCCTTTTTTTTATAATTAAAATTATTTTGGTTGCCTAAAATGCCTACCAATCCCAAAGTTATTATATCATTCTTGCTAATTTTTTATCTTTCATGGAAAATAATAACGAGATATTGATCGTGTTTTGAGGCTATTAAAACAAGTTAAGTAGTTATTTTTAACACGATTTTATTGTCGTGGCCTATTTTTCGTTGAGGAGTTGATCGTAGTAGCCCATCTTTGATAAAACTTAAGTTTAATTTCTATTTCATTTATAAAATTTTTTTCACTACTTTTCACTAAGTAACTGAAAGTTAAAGGAGTCAGATTCGTGGAAAATTTTAAAATGTACTTTTCTGTACTATTTAAATACCCAAATGTACTACTATCTACAGATGTGGGAGCATAATAGTAGCAGCCCTTACGCCCCCGTTAGTTTCTTAAACTAAGGTTGTTATATCTTTGTAGATCAGTGCTGTTCGAGAAAATTTTTTGACTCAATTTTGGGTTGTCACCAAAACCACTATGGTTAATTACAGCTTCGTATTTTTTCAAGATATTTCTGCAAAATTTCTCTAAGGTTTACCTTGTCGCCGTTATTAATGACAGGGCATTGCACTTTTGAAAAATATTCAATCTGTATTTTTTAACAAAAATTAAACTATAAATATTTAACGAAAGAAAAACAATAGTCAAAGACTAGTCGAACCGTGCGGAATTCCGTTGTTTCGATACCCGTGGCTAAAAACACACTAGAGAAATAATATATAAGTGATACAAAATATCAACAGCATTTTATGGTGATAGGCAATTTTATTATGGATATGATATACAAATTACATATTGAACAAAATTATATCTTAAAAACTAAATTAGTGCTGTACGTTTTTCGACCGTGGATCTAGTTTTCTTCGTTAGTCAGCTTAATAAGCTTTAAAATGAGGGATAAATCATGGAATTTGATAAAGAAATAAGGAAGATCTTGCGAAAAAACAGGCTAGAAAAATAATATATAAGATAATAACTTGATGGTTTTTTTCCATTATTTCATATCGATATTAGGCGATAGCATTAAAAAAAATTAATTTATACAATAATTTATTGAGTTTATGGTAAGTACATTTTCGGAATTAGATATTAAACGAAGAACAATAAAAACATATACTCGCCAGAAATTACCATTTTTTAGGAGTGTAATTACAAGTTCAAAATGTCGACTATTTTATCTATATTTTCCAGCACGGAATTAATTTTTGGAGATGCAGACATTTAACAGACAAAACGTAAAAATATATTTTAACGTATGAAAAATTTACACCCCCTTTCACAATTAAAATACCACATTCAATGGAAGTCGTCAAACTTTTAATCTATTTAATAATTTTTATAGTTGATTAAGTGAATTGTTACATTATTTTATGGGGTTTCATTATTTAGTCAATGCGCCAAACAGTCGTGCTTCCATGAACAATATAGTATGGAGATTGGATAAAAATGCATGCAAATAGAAGATATTATATAACTTTTCTTTTTAACTTTTAACTTTGGTGGTGATGAAAGTCCTTCTAGTATTCAAATAAATTTTTTTGTATAAAATAGATTTATATTAACCTTAGTTCGGAAATAATCATCTTATTACGAAATGGTGGGCAAAACCGAACTGAAAATAAAAATCTAATATTCTATCCTGGGCGTATATAATTGGTCTCTTTGGGCATTTTGAACAAAATTTTGAGCTAACAAATATTTCTATAATAGTTTATCAGTAAATCAGTATTTTAGAAAATATTATATAATAATTTGTTCCCCGAAATAAGAATGAAAAAAAAAAGTGTTTGCTGAAAAAACTTTGCCTTTGTTTCTATAATATTACGAAAAGTATCCCAAAGTTCTTTAAGGATCAGTATTTTAGAAAGTATTCAGTTATGTTATTTTCAATATTTTACAGTATAAGAAAAATGAATTTAAATAAGATTATAATTTTTGTTAATCAAAGTTATAATATTAATGTTATAAATATAGAGATCTGAGAGAAACGATCACTCAGAGCTATTCCCCTGGAAATGGTTGGTCGAGTATTTGCCCCCTACATTTTAAGGAAAACACTTTCCTGACGCTTTGCCATTTGTTTTAGCCTAGTTGTTTATCTGATGATAATTTTCATATTCAACAATTCTTTTTAACCCCCGAACCAAAAAAAGGGGTGGAATAAGTTTGACTGCTATGTGTGCCTGTCTGCCTATCTGTGGCATCGTAGTGCCTAAACGGGTGAACCGATTTGGATTTTTTTGGTATCATTTGAAAGATAATTTAATGGGAAGTGTTTTTAGTTATGTTAGCTTAGCTTTAAGGGCGAGATTAGGGTTCTGTACCCAGAACAACTAAAAAATAGGCAATGATCCTCAAAATTGGTTCAGTTTGGAGAAGACCCTAAAGTAATTTAAAAGTAATTTATTGGAGAGTGTTCTTAGATGCGTTTTAAGTGCTAGTTTAGGGTTCCGTATTCGAAAAATTTCTCGGTGGTTTTTAAATTTTTTAAATTTGACTTGTTAACTTTAATACGTTTATATTAAATAAACTTTTAGAATACTGAGAATATGTGATATTTCTCGAAGGATTTTGAAAATAGTTAATCCATGTAATTTGTAACATCAATAACAATTTTTCCACAATAATTCAATAATTATGGTAATATATTATGTTAAACTTGTATGAAATAATATTAACATTGCTTTTTACTATGATTTAGCTTACTTACCGTATCTTTATACTATGTATATGAAATATACCAAGGTATATTAAGTTTAGTCCCAAGTTTGTAACGCTTAAAAATATTGATGCTATGAACAAAATTTTGGTATAGTTGTTCATAAAATCACCTAATTAGTCCATTTCCGCTTGTCTGTCTGTCTGTCGTCTGCCGTCTGTCTTCGAAATTACTCAAAAACGAAAAGAGATATCAAGCTGAAAATTTTATAGCGTGCTGAGGATGTAAAAAGTGAGGTCTAGTTCGTAAATATGCAACCTAGGTCAATTGTGTCTTGGGTCCGTAGGAAACATCTTGTAAACCGTTAGAGATAGAACAAAATTTAAAATATAAAAAATGTTCCTTATAAAACATTAAACAACTTTTGTTTTATTATATGGGTATATCAGTTATATGTGTGTGACATGTATGGATGTGTAATGTGACAGAGTAATCAACACTGTCTATACATGGTATTTCAACAATTAACTCAGTCAGTTGTTTGTTTTCACTTGTTACTTATCGTTTTTAAACACGAGGAAAATTTTCGTTCTGATAACTCATTATCCAGGGCAAATCTATCATCGCTCCTGTAATTTCGTATTAAATAAAGTGTCAGACTTCACACTACAAACAATCCGATGTCTATTTTTTTTTTTTTTGTTGTAATATTTAAATACAATAAAAAAATTTTAAAATACAATACATTTAAAAATAATAATAAGTAAAGTTTGCATTATTAAAAACGATTTTGGTGATATCAATTACAGTTCACTGATTATTTACAATTTGTTTCTATAACTTGCATCATATAACACGGCATCAGTTATATAACTTCTATTGTTCAAATTTAATATTTAAAATTCATTTGAGTTGGTCTTTTTTAAAACGTTTTAAATATATATACATATAGTTTTTTTATTTTATTTATTTAAATGTTTAATAAATGCTTTATAACTAATATGGTGTGATAAATCAACCACTTGATTTTTAACGCTTGCTATTTATTTTGATGCTACAAAAAACAGTTCAGGAAATAAATTGTTGAATTGATTTAATAAAAAAAATGAACAAATTTTTGTAAATTTTTAATATATTTATAAATGGTTATGTTTATAAATTTTAGGCTAGTTTCGTTATGTAAATTATAAAATTTTTGAAGAATATTTTCTTTAAAAATTGAGATTTTGACTCTGAAACTGTGGAAATCATTTGCAGAATGTTTGTATACGAAATTGAAAAAATACTTAAAATAATGATGACATTTCACAAAAAAAAAATTATTGCAATTTCTTACAATTTAAAATCGACAAAATCAAACAATTTTTTTTGTTTATGTGATGAAACTTAATATATAGGGTAATTTTGACCCAAAATTACAAAAAAAGTGTTCATCTAATGATTAGGCGAGTCATTTTTGAGATATCACCTAAAATCCTGTACAGAGATATTTCGAAAATTCGGATCTAACTGTCAATTGCACTGGATTTTTTTTGCGTCCTAATTAATCTAAATAATGAATAATCTTAATAGGTGCAAAAGTTTTTGTGTTTATTTTTTTAACGAAATGACCAAGAACCGTTTTCTTGGTACCCAAAAATTCGCCATAAATTAATGCTTGAACCGTTGTGTACCGTTTTCGAAACATATAGAAAAGTATCTATTCTTTTAATACTCAGTATACCTCCAGAATAATTACAGACGCTGAAAAAATTTTAATTTTAAAATCGCTTTTATTAGCTTTCAAAGTAATTTTCACCCACTTCGAAGCGTCAAATTGAATTGGCACACTTATCATGGAGTGATGACCGATGTTCTATCAGATTATTCTCATCAGAATATTCAGGATTAACGATTTTATTTATAATATAAATAATTCGTATAATTCTGGTGGAAGCGCAGATAACATTCCATAATATTAACATAATAAATAATAGTTTAAAAAAACCCATTTTGTAATTAGCTGAACTAAAAAGTAGAAAATAATTTCTATACGTTTAAAAACATGAGTGATTCAGAAAACCATTTTATCGTCAAAGCGTAGGGTGCTTTTTAAGATATTTTATGATAACCTTACCTTTATATATTTTTTTACTTTGATGACTCTAATGATTTTTTTCTTAATGACTCTACTTTTCCAACTTTTTATTTCAGCTAGTTACAAAATTTATAAATACAGAATACTTTTATTAATCTTATATTAATTTCAATTTTATTGAATTCCTTAGAAGAGCCATTTGATGATTTAACTTAATATATATAATTAGCTTTGAAATAATTTAGCAAATAAATTTACAATTTTCAAAATTATTAATTGTACGTTACCATCATGATTTATGCATTTCGGTAATACCAAGCGACGACTTAAAACTATAATTTTAGGGCTGAAGTACAAAGTACGAATATTTTGTAATGGTTTGAGGTGTAAATAAGGTCAAATCATTTTACTATAGACGTTATTTTGGTAAATGGAACCCTGATGAGACGTTTTACCAAAATGTATTGTTCAAATTTCTTTTTAGTACTACACAGACTAATTTCAAAAAGGGTATTAATTTTACTTGTTCAAAAAGAAACCATGAACTATATATATTTTTGATATTTGCAAAAAAATTATTGAATTTTGCAAATTCATTTCATATAATACAATTAATTACTTCAAGCTTGTTTGTTCTAGTTTATAATAATTTTGAACTGGATTACGAACCATTTTTTACCATTTTGCTTCAGAAATATGTCCACAACAAAATTCGTGATTCATTACAACAGAACCATTTTCTGTTGATATAACTTTCAGCTATTGAATTTTCATCTTTCCCGTTACAATCTCACTTTTATTAACAATATTTGAAAACATGTTATGAAACAAAAGTCTTTGGCTTGGTGGAGGTGTCAGGAAAATATTTAACAATAAGTGAAAGAGCTTCTTCCTGAACTGAACTCTCAGTCTGGATTTTATTGAAATTTTATAACAATTTACGAGTTTCACAGTATTTTTTGAAAGCTAAGCTGAATTGGATATATTATATTGTAAGAGTCGTAGTAATATAACAATGTTTTTTTAAAAACAGAACTGTATAAAAGCATCACAGATGCCATAGATTTGGTAAGCAGCGAAGTTATTCTGCTATGTATTAAACGACCTTCATCACATAGTTTACTGAGTTTTCAAAAAGTGGTCGATACTCCCCCTCTTTCATATTTACAACGAAACCAAATTTTGAACTAAAATAATCAATCTGAGTCAAATGCATGAGCCAATAATTTGATTCAATAAAAGTCAATTTATGCTTATAACTGCAAAAAGATTGAAAAAATGACAATTCTACCCTCTGATTAGTTGAAAATAATTTAAGTTAAAAAAGATGATTAAGAAGTGAGTAATGAAGAGAAAAATCATTTTATCGTAAAAAAGCATGAGGTGCCAAATTTCAATTATTGTAAATATTTTATCGTCAGATATTGGTAAAAGTAAAGTCATTATAAAATATCTTAAAAATCACCTCACGCTTTTTTACGTTAAAATGCTTCTTTTCTTAATCACTCTATCTTTTTAACTTTTTTTTATTATTTTCTAATTTTTAGTTCAGCTGGTTAAAAAGCGTGTTTTTTTAGTTTTTTAAAACTATTATTTATGTTTTGTTTTTTATTTAAGCGAGCTACAAAATTGTTTTTTAATTTTTTAAACTATTATTTATAACTATTATGGAATGTTATCTGCACTTCCACCATCAAAGATTGTTTAGTTAATCGTTAATCCTGAAGATTCTGATCAGGATAATTGGACAAACTAATTAAATCATTATATTGTCATTGGTTCTTGATAAGTGTGCGAAGTTTCAATTTAATCCGAAGTTCTTAAGTGGATAAAAATCACGTTCAAAGATTTCATTACATAGGTACGAGTACATAGATACATACCAAGCTAATAAAAACGTCATAAAAAAATTTCTAACCAACGTCTTCTTCAATGCAACTTTCTAATTTCAACTTTCGTTACATAGATACATACATACATAAATACTGAGCTAATAAAAGCGTGTTTTGAATGAAAATTTTTTAATTTCAACTTTTTCTCGATTACCGAAAGAAGGAAGTTTAAAAATTAGGATACTTTTTATATACTTGGATTATATAGTATATATTTCCAAGAAAACAAGTGCAAATTATCATAAAATCACCCAAGAAATCTATAATTTTCTCCCCACATTTACATTGTTACACCTTATATTTTTTCATATTTTATAATCGCGTTGTAAAATATAATAATATGCCAAAAATAATTAATTTAATATCAGCCAATTGAATAATATTAAATATAAATAGCACTTAACTCTATTCAACTAGTTATAAAGTATAGACGGCTAATGGATATATATGTATATGTGTGTATACAGTATATTTGACCGCGACTTCAAATCTCCTCAAGAAATCAGTCTCTCCCTTAGTACAAAAACAGTGTGAACTCTTTTGAATACAAAAAAAAAATTAAATGTTATACCTATTATATAGGTTTTATACATATAATGTGCAATACTCTACCAATGCAATTTATGAAATGCAGTTCGATTTTATATTTCTATAACTTATATTGAAAAGAGATAGTATATTGAATTATGTAATATATTGTATAGTTTTGGTCTTTATTCTATAGATGCTATTAATTCTAATAGTATTTTTAGAATATACCTTTATAAGTAGAAATTATAGTTGCGACCATTTAGTATGGAACTCTATAATTAATATTATATGTAAGTAATGATTTTGTGATAAAGAAATCGACTAAAGTTAGTCGGTATTAAGAAAGCGTGAGTTTCTTTATTAAAAAAAACCAGCCGATACTCGATCGTTTACTAATCAGATTTAGCAACAAACGTCACAACATAATATAACTTTGTAGGCAATTTGCAATGCACAATCTATAGCTATTCGTTCGGAGTGTTTGTAAATAAGCAAGCTAAAAAGGAGAAAGAAAAATGACTAAAGAGAAAAGGAGACAAGAAAAATGACTAAAGACCAAATAAATTGTACTCCTAAATTGTTTTTACAGTTCGAAAAATGAAAAAAAAAAATTAGGGATGCCACGCTATTGATGTGTGCCAATGATAAATATTTGCTGGCTTATTAACAGACACATCGAACGTAACTATACGTTGTGCATTACAACAGCTGAAAGCTGATGGATGGAAAGCGATAGGATTTTTAATATTAGGACTTTTTTAAGACTTCAATAAATATTCCTGTCGGGGTTCCCATAAAATGGTGCCCCATGACTTACTCCAGTTTTGTGTCCTTAATTTGCAATTTTTCCCCGCTTATCTTAACACTTGCCCTTTTGTCAATGACAAGCCTTCCTTCATAGTGTTGCCTAATATATACCAGATTTTAAGACTGATTATAAGCTTTCAAAGAAATCAAATTGCATCAAAATCCATCCAGTAGTTTTTGCGTAGTACTCGAACTAACAGACAAATTGACGTGACTTTTACCATACTTCTTATATAATAAATAAAATAAGATTTTAGTATAGATAGTAATTATTATAACTTTTCCAACTTGCTATATTGACTTTTACTTAGCATTAATCTGAAGGAAAAGGACCGTAACTACCAATTTTGAATTCATGTGGTCACAAGCCTAACTGAAGCTTGTAATTCATATTAAAGTTAGTACTAATTAAAACGCATATATCCAGCTAGTCAAAAGTGAGTATGTATCTCGCTGATCGGGTTTTGGTAAAGCTCTGTCTGAAATGGTTACTTCGAATACTATAGACATCTCAAAACGATGATAAATAAATATATCATAACATATTTATTGCTATTTAAGAGATGAATACAATAATTTCCAACGAAGAAATTGATACAAGAATCAAGAAAACAGAGTTTAAAATCAAAGGAAATCAGAAAATCCTATATATAAATTATTCTGTTTGTAAAGGAGAGTGCTGGGACTAACTCAGGTAAAAATAACCACTTTTCGAAAAGTCTTAATTTAGCTGAATTACACGTAAAACGCTATTTCCTGTTTAATTACTTTTGAATTCGTGTTTTCTTCTTTCGGAAAGCCGCCATTTATCCTAGTTTTCGAAAATTTTGAAAATTTATCGACGTATTCTCTAAAAAACTTTTTTTTGATTGTGTTTTTTAATTTTTTAATTTTACATAAGTCTCACTAGTTGAAGCTACTAACAAATTTTGATCTCTTTATAGTTTTGGAGAAAGAATTTATTGAAGAAAATAATCCCATTATTTTTTATAGTTTTAAATGTTTAGGAAAAAATGTTTCAAACACAAGTTGTTTTTTTTGTTGTTAAGGATCAGTTTTATTAGACCTATCTAGCTTATTTACGAACTCACACTCATTATTTTCGTCCTGAGCTTTAACAATTTCAGCTTGGGAAATCTTTTCATTTTGAGTTATCTTGTTGACGGATAAACGGAAATGGACTTATAAGTTGATTGTATGAACATCTATACCAAAATTTTGTACGTTCGTCAATATTTCTAAGCGTTACAAATTTGAGTCCAAAATTGGTATACCTTGATGTATATTTCATATATAGGGTATAACAGGATTTTTTTTTTGGATATACAAATACAATTGTGTGTGTTTGACAACATGCGTATTTGACAGTTCTAAGCTAATGTATACAATATAAAGGTCCACGTTGTATGCATCTAACTATAAATGAAGAGGGGGTAATAATTTAATATTACATATACCTGAATATATAGAAACCCTAAGGTAGGGTGGTGATCCGCCAGGTAAGAGGGCCTCCTACGGATCAACTTATGGCAGTACAACGTCTGATGTGATATGTAAAAGAACTTGTACTACCAGCCATCAAAAATAAGTTTGTCTGCCACACTAAAAAAAAAATACTCCTTATGTAAATAGCGCCAAACATTTTATTATACATTTTTTTTCTTCTATTTTAAAATTTTATAACTGTCAATGTTGTGTGTAATATAATGACAAAATAGTGAAAATTCAGTGTTGACATTATTCAATTTTCATTTTGTGAAATTTTCTTTGGTGCGTTCAAAGTGAAAATTAGTGTGTTTTTTGGACATTTGTAAACATTATCACAATATGGATATTTTTAGCACAGATTATTGGATTAAATATCAAAAGTGTTTATTGATTTTAAATTGGAAACTTTTCTAAGAAAACCACATGTTGCTTCAATAATTTTCATTCATTCGATATATATAGACAGGTAATAATGTTTAGAACTTGCGTAAAATTTTCTTTTTGGTTTTTGAAGTGTTATGAAAGATTTGGTAATTTTGATGTGTTCTTTAAAGTACATAGCTTTACTTTAAAAAGTTTTCGTCTTTATTTTTAAATACAAAATTTTGTTTATAAATAACTTGTTTTTTGTTTATAAACTTTAAAGATTGATGATGGTCTAAAATTTTTGTTACCTATTTAGAATTCAAGGTTATTTAACAACAAACACTTCAAAAAACTATTTACTGTTTTTGACTAATACATAACTTTCATAATGAATTGGACTTTTTTTGTAATAATAGCTGATTGAAAAAGCTCTTTGATCGATATATAGCCAAAGCTCTAAATCCTAATGAATAATCAGTATACTTTCTAGAGATTATTGGGGTTAAAGATAAAAATGTTTTTGTCTTTTTAGTTTGAAACTCTATGTATATGAATTACAGGTGAAAAATTTTCTTATTTTTAAAAAATCGTTTCCGGGCTATTATTTCGGGAACAGAGAATAGTCTTTTAATAGTAAGGCATTTATTTGGTCCAGGGACGATTCACAATCTTTTGCGGTGAAGATGATTTGTGTCCGGGTGGTTTCTTTGAGAATGTCAAAAATTATTTTTGAAGTCCAGCCTAGTCTCTATTTGTAGTCATAATACCTGTATGTACTTTAGATTTGTGTCAGTTTTTAATTTCAAATAATATTCAAATAAAACGTTTCGAAATATCTATTACTAGAGTGATAGATACCCACCCGCTTCGATGGGTTTAAAAGTAAAGATTGCTCTCGCTTATCCTCTTTCTATAACACTCGAAATAATGGTAAGAATTGTTTTACACAGGTAAAATATATGTAAGGTTTTCTATTTTTTTAAATGTATAATACTCGTAATTGTTCATTGAGTATCAGAAAAGATGACCGTGAAATATTTTATATTGACTATTTTTACAGAAATCTTTAATTTATGATAAAGTCAAATGACTATTTTTACAGAAATCTGTAATTTATGGTAATGTCAAATTAAATTAATTTTTAAATTTTTTATTTTTTTATTAATATATGTTTATAAATTATATCTCATGTGTTATTCTTAAGTATGAGCTATATTGCTGTACAGTTTCATCAAAAACTATTCGCTAGTTTTAGCGTAAAAGCGCAACAAGCAAACTAACAAACAAACAAACAAACATGCTTACTTTTACATTGATAATATCTATTATTTCTTTTTCAGTTTCTAATAATTTATTTGTATATATATTATTACCTGAAGAAGAAATAATTTCGAAACGTGTTTCTAAATAATAGTTATTTTGTTCCAATCAGGCTTATTTAAATATAATCTACACTATATATTTATATTATTGATAATATTTTCGAAAGAATTAAAAACTATGAAATAATTAGATTTCATTCCTTGGATAATCAATGACATTTCATTCGTATTTCTCGATCTTGGGTGATGCATCTAAATGTTAAAAATAATTTTAAACATTATTATGTAAGCTAAAAGAAAAATATAGAAACACTTGCCTAAAAAACATAAATATTTATAAATATATCCCTTTTATTAGACTGTTAATTAAATAAATACCAAAAAATTATATTAATTAATTAATAATTAAACGATAAAAACTACCATAACGTTTTTTTGTCATTACTGTTTGGTGTGAAAAACAAAGACACGTGTATATATCTATGTGCCTACTGCACATTTGTATAAAAATAATTGTTAAACATTATTAGAGGTTTAATAGGTGAAGTTTTTTTTTTACTTCCATGTACAAAATGGGTCCTTTGACACAAATTTCTCCCACGTTGGCTGTCACTAGACCCAACCAACTCATTATCAAACAGGGGAAAATCGAAATAGTTATCGTTTATCGATGTATATGAAAATTTGACATGTTATCTGAAATGTGATCAGTTAAGTTCTATTTTTCTTTATCAACCGTTTTGAAATATCGCATAGCAAAATTTGGAAACGATTCTAAGCAGAATGTACAAGAGATAAAAAATGATAAAAAATTTTAGGTAGGTCAGGCGAAATATATTGTTGTATTGCCTAAAAAAATGTTATTGGCTAGATTATAAGTGAACTTTAACGTTTCTTTTGATGTTAAAACTCAATTGATTAGTTTCTTAATACAATATTTCTAGGATGAAAAACATTCAACTTATATCCTACGGCATTCAAAATCATCAAACGTCTATTTAGGGCCAATGTTTTGAAGTCTTCATTTTGATAAGTATATAAATCATGATTTTTCTTTAGCGGAAGAGATGATCGATTTTTTGACTACGCGAATTTTTCGCTATTTCTCAAGTCCAAGTGATCGCCAACTTGAATATTTGTACAACTTTATTTTGCATATTTTAAAAGTGTTTTCAAAATATAAAATTTTAAATCGTTTATTGCTCAGTATTTTAAAATTCTTCAAAATTTGAAATGACTATCCCTTGAATATTAATAATAATTAAGGTTTCTTATTTTTATATGTAAACTTTGAAAAGCCTATCAGTAGAGAATATTCATGTATTTTTTTAATATTTTTAATTCATTGCTAACACCGTTATAACATAGTAAAAGATATAAATACTGCTTAAAAGTGTAAAAAAAATATTTAAAATACAATATAATTTTGAGATATCTAAACGCAGTATTTTTACTATTTACAACACAGAATTTACACTCGTTATCATTAAGTTTTCTAATAAAAAGCCGTAGATTAATAGAATTAAATGTAATACTTGGTAATATTATACAAAATGTAAGTAATTATTGTCATTCAGTATGTCAACAAATTTGACAAGCCAGTACTATGACGTCACGTCCGTTTAAAAATTGGAATTTCCCGTTTTAGAAATTTTGAATTTTTCTCATTGAATTTGTACTTTTATTAATTAATTTTAAGTAATTAATTACTAAAATAATGATTTAGTTGAATTGTCCAGTCAATAAAGTTACGGGAAAAAAATATTTGAACCAAATTTAAATTTCATGAATATTCCCTATTTCTATACAATATCTATGTTTAAAAATGGCTTGTATACAGAGGTAATGTGATTGTTCAAATTAGATTTTTATGAAATTATTTTAACACATTTAAAATTGAAACAAATAACAATAATATATATATATATACACCTGTTTCCCATACAATTTTATATATGTTTATACACATTAATTGTTTTAAAATATGGTCCTTACGTATATATTCGGGAGAAATAAAAACGTTTTTTTCACTATGAAACACGTGTTATACCAATATGTGTTAATGCTAGGTTTTTTTAGTTGCTTTTTAGGTAAAATATAAATAAATTATTGATAGGTTTTTAGTCATAATATAATGATAGCATTTCCGATAGTAATTAATTCCCATCATTTTTCATAAAAATTTTTAATAAAATTCTCACAAATTGCAATCGTTATTCGTTAGTTTTTAAATAAATATATTGGAAAATTTTGTTACAATGTATATTTTTATAGAAAAATAGTGGCAGACATCGCTGACTTGCAGTGTGACTGTAATTTGAAATCAAACGTTTGAGAAATTCCCGAAAACTGTTGTAAAACAAAGTAAAAACTAAAAAAAAATTACTACCGTTTGCCAAATAACTTCAATAACGACCACACAAGCGTTACACAATATTGGCAGTCATTTCCCTCTTCCCCTACTATTGTCTTTTCTCACCATACTTCAACCCTATCCCCTCGGAAAACGCCATAAAATTTTGTGGGCCACTATTTTTTCTGATTTATAAAAAATGGATCATTTGTCTTATCATTGCTTCCAGACGGTTCGGGTCCACTTTTTTCCAAAGATTTCTACACCCCTCTATGTCTCGAAAGTGACCGATCTGCCATATATATGTCCTATGAGAGGAAATACTCCACATCGACTCAGGAGCTTATTTATTACGCGGCAGAAAGTTAGGATTGATGACTTTTTTATGTGCCATATCCTAGAATATAAAGTGTGGTAAAATTTCAAAGTTCTGCCTAAATTTCGAAGATTGGGTTAGTTGTGATATATTGAACTGATATGCTTGAAAATGCTCAGCAGCCTTTGGAAAGTTATTAGCTTTTTGTTAGTTCAGGAAAGAACGAGACTAAAAGTTCACGAGACCATAATAAAACTAAAATAATTTTCGTTTTCGTTCGATTACTCGTTTCTTCTTGAAAACATTATTAAAATATCTCAAAATAGTGGCACTGAAATTTAATGGTAGTTGATTTGTTTTATATTGCATGTGATAAAGAATTTTCATCAAAACTCATACCTCATGTGAAGACGTTAAATTTTAATAAATTTTAATGATATGTATGAATATATAGAAAAAATTCTTCAAAAAATGTATGTATACAGAGACATTTATATCAAACTTTAGACATGGTCCCAATTATACGAAAGAAGTAAATATTATATAAAATTAATAATTTATATTCCAAGGGCAATATTAGAATATTCAAAATTTAAAAAATTCTACCCTCTAAATTTTTAAATAACTTAAATTTTTGTATGAACTAAAAAAATATATAATAACTGTTGAATATTTGAAAGTTTGGGTTTTAAGTAAAAAAGAATCATTTCTTGAGATTAAATTAAGGCATATTTTTATTTCAGATTTTGTTCACAGATAAAAATTATAATATTATACAAAATCATAATTTAAGCAATTAATTTTAACCAATCCGTGACGATGAAATTGTTATTAATTTAAATATTCCCACAATTTACACGAATATTTACCTAAATAAACGGATTGTTTAGAAATCATTACCCTTGAAATGGAAGTGCTTATTTAAAATTAATCGAATATCTAAGCTAAAATAATTTATATATTAATTTAACGAATATTATTTTTAATTAATTAAGAAATTATGAATTAAGTGATCTTAAAAAAAATTTGCATTTTGTATTTATAAAGATTTTATTTCCGTTTACAAAGTTTTGTTTTTAATACTGTTTTGTTAGCTTGATTTGTAACTTTTTATGTCCTCCTCCTCACTTTCGCAAAGTAGCGCAAAATCGAGGGAAGCACGAGAATGTCATACTTGTGGTGTCTTGTTTGTCATCGTCTCTCTTTGTCCAACTTGGGAAATAAATGGTTTTTTGAACTCGTTCCAAAGACAACATCTCAACATTCTCGTGATTGCTTGTGTAGTTCGAGGTGTTGTTTCTTGTATTACTCATTCTTATTCAAAAGTTCTTGTACCTAATAACCTTAACTTTTATAAACTGGATTATCTACAATTTTAGACGAAGCTTAAAGTAAAAACTACGTAGAGTAAACAAACTCTGAAGTGGGCGCTACTTATTTAAGAATTTAAGAATATAAGTTTTGGTATTGAAATTTGACACGATAATCTTTAATGAATATTCAAATATTGTTTTAATAAAATAAATAACGTACTAAACACTTTTTTTCTGTGAGTTTACTGTTTATACAGAGTGGTCTTCAAAAAAACTGAACTTTAAATTTAAGGTCTAAAATTACGTAAAAAGATTCCTTTATAACTTTTCAGATAAATTAATACAAACTAAGCTGAGATCTAAGCATGTTAAAAATTCAAACCCTTTTCTGGAAATTTTAGATTTCCAGAGATTTAATTAAAGATTTGAGACTCAAATTTGCATGCAATTAGGCTTTGAATACGACTCGATAAATTTCATTTTATGATTAGATTTTTTATGTATTAGATCCAAAATTGCCTTTTTCTACTATTCCACACATTTTTTCTTTAAGGTAAAGTGCCCGTTAAGATCAGATTCGTAAAAATATGCGTATATTTCTATTAGTAAACGTGTTATTGTACTTTATATTCAGACATTGTATGTATTCATATACAAATTACACACACAGCTGCATATTTACAAATTGTTTTATTTTTGAACAAAATATGTAGAAAAGTTTTTAAGATATGATTGACGCAAGAATAGTGAACGGACTTTTATGCTTAGAATTTGTCTCTATCACTGCATTAACCTAGAGCGGTCTTTAGGTAGGTACTCTCTGTATAAAACGTAAAATTACCTACCATAACAAAAAAAAGTTCAAGTTTGCATGCGTTAGATATAAACAGTATTTTACATATTATATATGTAATATATACTTTGAATTTGTGCATTTTTGACATTATAATTACTAATTAACATTACTATGTTCACATAAACATGTGAGTTTAACTACTAACAAACAGCATATGAAACACGCAATTTAAAATGCGTGCAGTGTGTGCGTAAGTAACCTTTGTAAGTTTGTTTGTTAGTTATCTAAACTTTAATGCTATATGGTCAAGTAAACTTTATTTTCTAAGACAAATTATGTATATCAAATTAACGAGGGCGTTTTTTTGAATTGAATCGAGTGGAAACAATTATTATTAAATTTTTTAAACAAAAATAAAGTTATTCATCTTTAAAGCTAACTTCAAAGATTAAATTTTTCTCCAAGGAAAAGCATTTATACGGAAATTATTGATAGAAGTATTATTTTATTTTATTCTTTTTAACACACTTTTATTAGCTTATGTAAGTATAAATTTACAAAAATTTCCACTCTCATTAAGGACCGATGGCCTTAATTAAGGACCAAGTGAATAGTTTTTTTTCTACTTTGCAAAGAGTGCACAATCTTTAACTTAATAAAACTTATAAAAAAAAATATTATAGTTTAAAATAACACGCTTTATTACACTAAAAAGTAGATAATAATTTTAATTGTAATGTAAAATTCAAAGCGTGGGGTGGTTAAAATTCAATGTTCTCCATGATTTTAATTTTACATTACAATTAAAATTATTATCCGCTTTTTAGTGTAATAAAGAATGTTTGTCTAGTTTTCTTTAAATTATAATTTTTTTATTGAAATCCATTTTAAAGTCGCTTTTTTAGAAATTTTTCGTGTGTTTACATGTTGATACCACTAACACAATGTCATATGATAGATGGATTTTCTAGAATTGGGATCCTTTTTTTTTTAATTGGATGACTTAACACTACTGCCTTGCGTTTCTACCATCTCAAGTGCTTCGTAAAACTCTTCTTCAAATATGTAACAACTACTAATCTAAAGCTAATGATATTTATGAACCCTTTCAAAAGCTTTACTTATTAAAACAATAATAAGGATAAAAAGGAAATTTGAAGGTTGTAGGGGGATGATTAAGGAGCAGATTCTGAGCAAAATATTTATCATTGAATTTTTATAGGCAGATATCGATAGTCATAAGACCGAACTTTATAAAAGTCTAATATCTAATTTGTCTTACATACATCAATTTTCAAACTGTAAAATATCATTTGAAATAATTTGAATTTCATTTGGCATAATATACGATTTAGTTAATTAATTCAACTGGGGAGTTTTTGCCGAAAATCTCTACAAACTACATCTATTTTTTTATTTATAATTTACCCACGAGATAAATTAGATATATTTTTATCTCATCGTAAAATATAATCAAATTCATCTTTTAATAAATTTAAAAAAAAAAGAAGTTAAAATTTATGACTTATTTAAAAATACATATACAATCATGGTACAAATTATTGGAACCATTACTAAAATACCATGAATATTAAATGTACACTTAATACAATAGAAATGAACAGCCTTAATAACAATTTGACTATATCATAAATTATATTCCAACCAAAATACAATACACTCGACTGTTTTGATACCGCGATACTATTTTTTTTTAAAAGTAGGGGTTGTTATTTAGCTTTGCTAGACTAGCCGTGGTATTTCTTTCGCGTTAACCATAACCAAAAATATACTTGATTTTATGTGATCTATTATACTATTATTTATCTATAAAAACTCCTAGAAAAGTTGTTTTCAAATAGAGAAAACTGGTTAGTAAGTAACAGAATTCAATAAACCCTATTTTTTTTGCTAAGTTAGAAATAGTTAGTTTACGAAAGATGTATGTACGTTAGCCTTTTGATACATGAAAAAAATAATTATTATATTTACTTTGAACTACGAAAAATTAGGGACAACTTATTATTTAATTATTAAATAAATATTAGTTAAGATGGTTTAACGGTCATAAAGTTTTTTAATATGATACAATTATAATACAACACCCCTAAATTATGACTTGTAAAAAACATATTTTACAAAATATTTATATGTATTAAAATCAAAGTCAACTTTATTGTATATCGAAAACTAGATTTCAATATGAATTGTTACAAAATGCAAAAGAATTACTGCCATCTATAGCAAAATATTTTTTGCTGTCTCATAGCTCATTTAAAATAGAGTTATCCTTTAAAGTTTCTTACAAAATTAAAATAATTGTTCTCGTCGATTAACGCAGCTAAGTTAATTAAATACTTCATATATAGGTTTTATGAAAAATCATCAACTATTAACATTTAACATTTTAAAACATATAAGAATTTTTGTTGACTTCGAGTTGAGACTTAGTTATTGAAATAAATACTCCGATACTCGAAATGAAATGTTGTTATACCATGTATATGAAATATACCAAGGTATACTAAGCTTAGTCCCAAGTTTTTAACTCTTAAAAATATTGATACTATGGACAAAATTTTGGTATAGGTGTTCATAAAACCACGTAATTAATCAATTTCCGTTTGTCTGTCTGTCTGTCTGTCGTCTGTCTGTCAGTCTATCGTCACATTTACTCAAAATGAAAAGAGATATCAAGCTGGAATTTTTATAGTGTACTGAGGACGTAAAAGTGAGGTCGAGTTCGTAAATGAACAACATAAGTCAATGGGGTCTTGGGTTCGTAGTACCCATCTTGTAAACCGTTATAGATAGAACAAATGTTTAAATGTAAAAAATGTTCCTTATAAAAAAATAAACAACTTTTGTTTGAAACATTTTTTCGTAAACATCACTGTTTACTCGTGATAGTGCAAATTAGGCTCAAATTGTATAGTATGTATTATATAGGAATATATGTGTGATGTGTATGTATGTGTGATTTGGCAGAGTAATCAACAATGTCTATACATGGTATTTCAACAATTAACCCAGACAATTGTTTGTTTTCACTTGTTTAATTATATTTTTTAAATAGAAATTCTTAATAAACAATTTCATTTCGAGTGTCGTGGTATTTATTTCAATAATCATTTTTAAAGCATTTTTCTTAATATGATTCCACTATCAAAATTCAAAATGGCAGCTATCTTTTATGGAACCTGTGGGGAGGAATTTAAGTGAAGAATCCGGGATATATAAGATAAAGCAATGTGGAATACCTTGATGGATAATTTGTTAGGCCTTCACAATACAGTACCTATTTTTAATTAATAAGACAGTTTACACACAATGAAGGGAAATTAAATTGAAGCAAATATATAGCAAATATTTTAAATTTATGAAATATTTGAAAATATGCTTTCAAACATATTAACCCGTTTAGTATGTGTATGAAAGATAGCTTGTATATGATCCGTGGACACAAGCTTATCTAGGAGTTTAAAATCAGCCATAAGGCAGCAGTATGCAAGAAAACCACCTTAAAATTTTCGGTAATTTTTGTCTAAGAGTCTTAGAGTGTCTTGATGAAAATTTCTTTTAATTTCATTTTTAAGGCTGATAGGACATTAAAGCAATGTATGATAAAATCTGTTTTTTTGATATATTATTAATTGCATATACATGCGTATAAAATAATTTTTTGAAAAAAATCTGACGAAGTTCATGTAATTAATATAATTAAAAATGGGAATTTAAACAGGTTGTGAATAGCAAATGTGGAATGAACGAAACATTTTCGTTAGTGCGGCTCCACCTTCTCTAGATTAAAAAGGAGAAAACTTCCACTTTTATAAATTAAATCTCGTATGCTACGTTAAAGTTTAATCAAAATTAGTCTAGCGAAGAGTTTTATAAATATCTGAATAAAAAAGATAAATAATTCACCTTCTCTCTTACGTACTTTAAAACTAGATTTTTTCTCTATGAAATTTAACATAATAGGTTTGCCCTTTTTTGTACTATTATTTGATTCAGAATTGTCACTATTTACCAGTGATGTGAGATGCTATTTAATTTTAAAAAATTAATTTACAAATTAAAATCTTAAATAATATTTTAATTTCTGTTAAAAAGATAAGTTTAACAATTCTGAATCCTATTCGCACCTTGCGTGAGTTTTATTGGAGGCGTTTCCATGGTAACGATACACTACTTTAATTATAGAATTGTATGGATGCATATATAATTGTATGGATTGCATTTATGACTTACATTGAAAATTTTATATTATTGTCTCACAAATTTAAATAAATAATTTATGATATTTTACATTTGAAAAATAATATTTGTGCAATTTGATTTCTTATTTTCACAATTTTTATGCATTAAGTTTAATTAATTAGTGTTTTTCAATCATTTTAATTTGACATTTTTTATAACATTAACATGTAATGAATTGCAAATTAGTCATAACAGTCTCCTTTATCGCCAAAATTTTTCACTGAAATCGCTGGCATCTTTTTTATTGTCCTTACCATGAGTATGCACACAACGAATAGAAATTAAATTAAAAATATAATCTTCGTTTTGATCAGTGCTTTGCATACCATACAAATTTATGATTTAAAAAAAAATTATTTCCTAAAAAAAAGAAAAATAAACTTTCAAAATGTCATATAAACAAAAATAAAAATTTAAACCGTTAATAAAATAATTAATTCAACAAAATGCTTTGGTCCATGTTACAGGACCAAAGTCAATAGATTTAAATAATAGCGTTGACAATAATATAAAAAAAAAAAAAACACAACAACATAACACAATTGCCAAAAAAAGGGTTAAAAAAGAACAAATCTCTCCATGTATTGTTTATATAAAATAACATTGACAAAAAATAGCGCGTACATGGTATGTACCTTTGAGGGGGCGATTCGTATTATTATAATATGTACACCGATATCTCTAATAGTTATAGTTTGCTTTCATCAGTTTTTTTGTTCAATGTTTAATAATGTTAATAAAAGGGTATTTAATAAACTTTAAATATATACACAAAAATTCGAACAGATGATAGCCATTGGTCATTTGTATTTTGATATGTTAATAATATATGGACTGATCTGTTATGATCAACAAAAAAAAAAAAAATTTAAAAAAAGTTATACCATACTAATTTGATTATCTTTAACTTTTAGGCTATTTATTACGTAAGCATGATTTTGACGATTTTTAACCACCACCCTTCTTCCCACGTAACTATACAAAATATTTTTCGAACTTCCCCTACCCCTTCTTACGTAAGATTCAATGTCGTTTTGCCGAATAATAAATCATTTTCAGAAAAAGGATCAGTTACACTAAAACACACAGTTTGACGTTAATTAATTCTTTTGCACAGAGGCTATAGCTCGCGATATACAAACATTATTATACCTTGCATATATGTAATATGCAAGGTATATTAAGTTTAGTCCCATTATACCTTGCATATATGTAATATGCAAGGTATATAGTTTAGTCCCAAGTTTGTAACGCTTAAAAATATTGATGCCACGCACAAAATTTTGCTATAGGTGTTCATAGAATCACCTAATTAGTCCATTTCCGATTGTCCGTCCGTCCGACTGTGGACATGATAACTCAAAAACGAAAAAAGATATCGAGCTGAAACAGCGTACTCAGGACGTAAAAAGTGAGGTCGAGTTCGTAAATGAGCATCATAGGTCAATTAGGTCTTGGGTCCGTAGGATCCATCTTGTAAACCGTTAGAGATAGAACAAAAGTTTAAATGTAAAAAATGTTCCTTGTCAAAAATTAAACAACTTTTGTTTGAAACATTTTTTCGTAAACATCACTGTTTACCCGTGAGGGCGCCAATTAGGCGGAAATTTTATAATATGTACTATACTTGATTATCAGTTATGTATGTGTCACATGTTTGTTTTCACTTGTTTCTAATATTAATTTTCAACTCATAAAATCTTACGTAAGATTGGATTTAATTTCAATTTGAGTGTTATCCTCTTTTATTAAGATCAGTATGACTAAAAATTTAATAGGATTGAAGTCTCACACAGTAGTCTATCAAAATTAAAATTTCCATGACAGGCAGAAACATACAATAGGGTATAATCCTAATGTCAAATTGGACATATTAACCATGAAAAACTGTAAAACTAGACTTGATGTCATGACAAAATTTGAAAGTGAAATTAAAATTGATTAAAAAATGAATTAATTGATTATAAACAAATTTTGTTGCTATACACTAATAATAAAATTATTTTTTATTATTTTAATTATTTATTTAAAAAAATGAAGAAGTTATAAACAATCAAAGATTCCATTCGAAGGTTGTCCATCTTCTTTTAGCAAAACAAAGTTTTATATGTAATAACTGTGGCGATACCCATGTATGACGTCACTAGTAGGCATCTTTCTCTTTGTTTAATTAGGAATTTTAAACGTTAAAATCTTGCATACTAATAAAGATTTTTAAAAACCAACTTCACTTTTCAGTTCGTGTAGAGAGAATGTTTCATCTGAAGTCATAAAAAAAATTCCTTATTCCGATTTCTTATTGAGGTCATTTTGTAAATTTTGGAGTTCTATCTAAATTGAGGTAAAGAACAAAATTCCAAATTAAATACACACATCTTAAAAAATTGAATCTTTTTAATCACGCGATGAAGCTGCAGGTAACTACTAGTTTCTACCACTATTGAGTTGAATTATTGGTCAAAATGAATGATGAAACATTTAACTTTTCTGTGTTTACTAATAAAATAAATATTGGCTATTATAGATCATTCTGTTCTTGGCAATGATCCATATCCATGTATTGAGTATATTAAAATAATGAACATCTGGTGACATTATTTGTATAATGTATTACATGATCAAAACAATGCATGCGCATGGTGGACCTTAAATTTCCAACAACAACAAAAAAGCGAGTCGCGTTTTTTAGTATTGTTATAAATAAAGTTAAACGTGCTTTAATAATATATTTAATAGATTAATATATGCATCTGATTATGTCAATTTGTATAACCATGATATGTTTTTTGGATGTTAATGACCTTTTGAACCATTTATTTGATTTATTTAATATGGACCAACTCTTGTATTGTTTGGATATTACTGGACATTTTCGATTTTTTTATTTGTTTTGAATTTGATAATGTATAACATTTTATAATAATTTCCAATATCTGACCGTCAAATCTTATAAACATTGTATTAAAATTCGTAAATTGGTTTAACACAAAAAGAAAAGGATTTTTTTAGGTCTTTTTGGATCAATTTCACCAAAATTTTCGTTTTCAAATTTCGAAAATTTAAAGGAAAGAAAAAGAGATACTATAAACGACCGAAAGAGGTGAAAAATACTGTATTTGCAATGACTTTTTAATACATATAGAGTTTTCAAAAGAAAAACTCGAGTTATAATTTACCTTGATCAATTTTCAGAAGACAAAAATGTAACATTTGGTGGAAGCAATGAGAAAAATGTAAAGTTTAGTGTGCATTTAAAAATTATTTTAAAAAAATATTTCAAATTACAACGTCTTTTAAAATTAGTTTGAACAAATATCGGTAAAGACTTATTTATAACGGTAAAGACAACTTGAACTTAAATTTTCTGTGTTAAGCGTTCGATTTTCTCTTGAATGACGACCGTAAATTATTATAAATTTATTATTTACTATGTTTGAATTAACTTCATTAAATTTGAGAAATTAACCATTGAACTTTTTAAATAATATCTAATAAAAAAAGCTGGCAAACAAGCGAATATTAATGAAAATCGAAGTAAATCAAATTCAATATTTTTTTTAATAAAAATGCAATTTTTGTATTTTTAATTTTTTTTGCACAAAAAAACTTTGCTGTTCTTAAAACATCTTATAGCCTCCATATACATAAAAAAATTCAAATATTTCTTTCAAATCATGTAAATTTCAAAAATTATGTGTAAAAAGGCTTTTTAACACGCTTTTATTAGCTTGGTATGTATCTATGACCTTCAAAACGTTGGATTGAATTGAAACTTCTTACACTTATCAAGGACCGGTGACAATTTTATTTTCTTTGGCCGTTTATCCTGATCAGTATTAACGATTACCTAAAAATTTTTTGATGATGGAAGTGCAGATAACATTCCATAGTATTATCTCTATATATTATAAATGCGAAAGTAAGGATGTTTGTTTGTTTGTTACACTTTCACGCTAAAACTAAATAATGGTTTTTAATGAAACTATACAGTAATATAGCTCATACTTCATAATAACACATGAGCTATAATTTATAAAGATATATAAAAAAATAAAATAAAAAATTTAAATTAAATCTGGCATTTACTATTTTAAATTTGGATGATTATAGATAGAATAGATCTATAATCATCATTTTGAACCATAAATTGAAGTATTCTGTAAAAATTTAAAACAGTAAATGTCAAACCATTCATGGCCAACTTTTCTGACATGCTCAGTGAATTATGACTATTTTTCATTTATAATCCAGTAAATATGTATGAAAATATGGGGTTGCTGTGCAAAAGGTCGGGTAGTTTTGATTTTTGGATATGTTGTTAGTGTTGAGCCCATGACTTAAAATCCAAGTTTTCCACCTCGGGGTGCCAAGGCGCGCCGCGGGGCGCGCCACCTTTTAATGAAATATCGAAAATTTGACCATTCCTAAGTGAAATCTCGCGAACGGTTTATTTTACAGAAAATATTATTTTAATAAATTAAAGGGTAATAAATTTGTGACAGTTTAAGCCCAACACCAGGTTTGTAGCGTAAATAATGGCTGAATTACAGATCTTCAAAATAAATTAACTAAGATAATTGGGATCAATGATATAGGTTGGTAAACCTGCATTATTAATTGATCAGCTGAGTGTTAGTAGTTTAGTAAAAACAAATTAATTCTATTGTCATGTTATTGTCAGATTTGTTGTTTAAAATGATCTGAATGTTCGTGCATGGTTATTGCTTAAAAGTATCATTTTTAAGATACAGAAGTGGCTAGGTCAAGAGAAAAACCCTCTTGAATGGGGCTGGGTATCTACCAGATTTGGGCTCTCTCCCCTCAAAATGGACAGAGATGCAGCTCCTGAATCCCTTCTTAAAATGATATCTTGCAATTGTAAGAAAGCGTGCAAGAACTCATGTGGTTGCCGTAAAGCTGGTCTTATATGTTCTTCTCTATGCACCTGTTCTCTAGGAGAATCTTGCGAAAACGTTTCGGAAAGAAATCCGTTTGAGGGGAGCTTTGAAGACGAAGACGACATGCTGGCGTCAATAAATAACTCTAAACATGAAGATATAGGAGAGTTAAATTTTCCACTGGATGAAGAGAACAAGGAGCATCAGGCAGAGTTTGAGCATTTCCATCCTGGCCCATCAAAAATGCGAAAACTTTAAATAGATACTGTTATCGTTATTTGTAACAAATACTTCCAAAGTGTACTGTATTGTTTTAACTAAATAGGACATTCATTGATAAAAAAATGTTAATATATAACTCCTACAAACACACTTTTCATTCTTTCTTTCATAATTTTATTAATACTTTCTTTTATTATTTTATAGCAAATAAACTAACATACACAATTAATTTATACGGAGTTTGATTTAAACAATTATATTGTGGAATAATTTTTAAAAAATCACGATTTTCACAAATCTTTGAAAAATTGGTTTATTTTGAAGGTTTGTATTTCAGCCATTATTTACGCTACAAACCTGGTGTTGGGCTTAAACTGTCACAAATTTATTACCCTTTAATTTATTAAAATAATATTTTCTGTAAAATAAACCGTTCGCGAGATTTCACTTAGGAATGGTCAAATTTTCGATATTTCATTAAAAAGTGGCGCGCCCCGCGGCGCACCTTGGCACCCCGAGGTGGAAAACTTGGATTTTAAGTCATGAGCCTAACACTAACAACATAGGAAAAAATCAAAACTACCCGACCTTTTGCATACCACAATGTATTATTTTACTGAACTATTAACCAAATTGGAAACTGTGCATATCAAGGGAGGTGGAGGCTATAAAGCGGTGTTTTTTTCTTTTAAGCACAGTGAAAGGGACGGGTATTAAGCTAGTAATAAATAATAGTTTAAGAAAACTAAACTACACGCTTTTGTAGCTAGCTGAACTAAAACTGAGAAAACAAAGCGTTACTAAATCAACACGCTTTTGAAATATGCTGAAATAAAAAGTAAAAGAATAATTTCTCTGTGAAAAAAAAGTGATTAACTGATTAAGAAAAATTTTTATCGTATAAGATATTTTATAATAAGTTTTCTTTTACTAGTATTTGTAATAAAATATTTATAATAATGGGAATATAACACCCCACGCTCTTTAAAATAATTTTTTTCTTAATCACTTTTCGTTTAAATTTAATCTTTGCAATTAAAGCATCGTTGAAAACTCATCCTCTACCAATTTTTTTGGACGAAAAATATTACCTCCATATTACTTCGTGCATGGAAGTAAAAATTATAGTATAGCGTATTTTCGATAAAAAAATTCACCCTTGTTGTTTGTTACGCAATAATTTTATGTTCTTAAAAAAAAAAAAAACTTCAGTTTGTGGGTAAGGAATATCTTAAGCAAAGCATAATATAAATTATGATATACAATTGAGTAATATTGTTCATAGGAATATTTGCCAGGCCTGTCATCTACACAAAACATTTGGACCTCCTTTTTTGTTATATTCTTTTTATTTTTTGACTATTGTATTAAAATTTTTAAGGTTTTGGATTACATAACACAAGGAAAGGAACACAGAGAAAGGCATTATTATTATTATTATAATTCATTGAAATAGAAACGAAATTTTAATTATTATTTCGGTACCTGGATGCTGCTGTATTTCCTTATAATATGTTAATTAAAAAGTGCCATCTGCCCTAAGCAGCTATCGTATTCTCTAGCAGTCACTAACTTTTTTTATTTTGGTTTTATAAGATCATGGTCGTTTTTTTTTTGTTTCGATGTTCAATTGTTTTTATGTGAGAGAGGGTTAAAGTTTTTTTTTTGTGAATTTTTTTTCTGGTTCTTTGAGACGTAAAAAAATTGGTGTTTTTGGGCTGTACACACAAATATAAATAATAACAGAAAAACAGTTTTTTTTTTGTAAAGAATAATTTTGTTTGTTTATAAGTCATAAATTAGATAAAATTATAGTCGAATGAATTGTTTTTGAGTTTGAATTTTTGATTTCAGATTCTAAAAGTGTGTGAAATTTATAGCTTTTAATGACAATGTAGCCGTAAAATTTTTGATAAAATATAGAAGATGTGACAGTTGCAACTTTTTAACCCAACTATAAAATAGGATAAGATCCAAGCATTTGTGAATTTTCTAAAGTATGGTATATTACAAATGGTTGACCTATTTTTAGCCACTATGTTGGTGGAAATTATGTTCAGTCGTTTATACAATATCAGCTCTTGTTTATTGACCGTTACATTACGACCGCTTGACAACGCCACCGATTTCCTACGAAACCCAATCTATGTTGAAAGCAATCAAAGATTAAAATTGAATATCGAAAAAAATCAATTTTTTTAATGTTCATGAAAACGATTCTAACAATTTGGTTATTTATACAAACCCATAGCTACACTCCGAGGAGTAACCCACGAATAAAAGAGAGTGTGGCACCCGCGATTAAAAGGGATTTTGAGAGTTTTAATCCTTACTATGTAAATTAATCGAACTTTTTTGAGAAAAATGCACAAAAAATCTATTTCACGAACCTTTACAAAACCCGTTAAGAGAGAGCGGTTTCTTGGAAAAGACCGCTGAAAGTCGTTTATTACAAATTTTCAGTCTTATCACAATCAAATATTTTATGACAAAATACTAAGTGGAAGAACTAAGAGTGTTATATTTTTGGAAAGATCTAAAAATGTAGAATAAAAACCGCGCAGAAGAATATTATGCCAGATATAAGCTCCCGAAGGAGAGTAGTAATATCTATTTTTGGAATTCCATATTTTAAAAATCTTAATTTTAAGGAATTTTTGTCCGTGGGCACTTTTGACTTTATAGAAATTTTGGATTTTGAATGAAAAATGTTCGTTTTACGTGTTTTACAATTCTTCTAATTACCGTATAACCTAAATTACCTAAGTGCTTACTTTTTCTGACCTGGGTGTGGTTCTAATTATTTTTCGATGATTTTTTCATAACTAAAAATAAGATATCTCCTTTTCATGTTTTGTAATATAATTTATGTATCAAAAAGGTGCATCACATATTTAAACTTATATTCATGAGTGTCCCGTTTAAGGATGATTGTTGAGGGTAATAATTTCCCACGGGATCCACCCCTTGTATTGGACAACAATCTATATGACACATACAAAAACTAACTTAAATCAGGTCACTAGAATATAGATCATTTACTAGTATGCTTTTTTGTGTGAACAAAAAAAACTGTTACTAAATAGAAGAGCCTATATACGAGCCTAAATATTAATGTTTGTTAATACATTCACAGTGCCTACATATTAAAAAGGGTTTTGTATGTAAAATTTATTTTTAGAATCATTATTATTAATTTTAAAGTAGTACCTTTTGCAGGTACCAAAGTTTTTATAATTAAATTGATGTGTTTTTTTAATCGGAGATTCGAAATTCAAAACCACAAAATCGGGACACATTAATCAATGTTTCAACTTTTTTTTTTTATCAAACTTGATTCACAAGCTATGGTTATGGGAAACCGTTTTTCTTAACGTACGGGAATGGTTGATATTGACTAGAAATTATTCTATTAAAATTTAGAAACTAAACTTAAGCAGAAAAAAAAAACGGGAAAATTTCTTCTTATTAAATCTATTCTCCTTATCTGCCATATTCAATATTTGCGAATTTTTTGTAATTTATTTTCGTTTAGGGTATGAAGTCTTGTCATTATACCATGTATATATGAAATATACATAGTATTATAAGTTTAGTCCCAAGTTTGTAACGCCTAAAAATATTGAGGCTACAAAAAAAAAAATTGGTATAGGTGTTCATAAAATCACCTAATTAATCCATTTCCGGTTGTCCGTCCGTCCGTCCGTCCGTCTGTGGTCACGATTACTCAAAAACGAAAAGAGATATCAAGCTGAAATTTTTACAGCGTGCTTAGGACGTAAAAAGTGAGGTCAAGTTCGTAAATGAGCAACATTTGTCAATTGGGTCATGGGTCCGTAGTACCCATCTTGTAAACCGTTAGAGATAGAATAAAAGTTTATATGTAAAAAATATTCCTTACAAAAAAATAAACAACTTTTGTTTGAAACATTTTTTTGTAAACATCACTGTTTACCCACGAGGGCGTTAATTAGGTACAAATTTTATAGTATGTATTAATATAGGAATATCAAAGTGAATATCTTTTGTTATTTACATGACGTCAAAAAAAAACAAACGATTGCGCATCAACACTTGCGCATTATATGAGAATATCAGTTAAATATGTCAGATATGTATGTATGTGAAATGTGACAGAGTTATCAACACTGCCTATACATGGTATTTCAACAATTAACTCAGTCAATTGTTTGTTTTCACTTGTTTTTGTTTTAATATTTTCTAATTACTGTTTATTATATTAAAAATATACTGGAACAGACACCAAAAACAGACATGTAGGTTACCTAGGAAACTAAAACTTTTTCAATCGATTCAGGTTGCCATGAATTTTGAGAAAATTCTAAAATCTTTTTATGTCAATTTGTTTTTTTGGTCAAAATTTTATGTTTTATCATTTAAAAAAATTAAGCTGTGAAAGTTATCATAAATTGAAGAAAACAGAGATAATTTAAAGTATGTACAATGCAATTTTTATGTTATGTCATAATAAATATCCTAAAATTAAATTCTTAAGTATCTTGTAAAGAAAAAAGTAAGTGCTACATTCATAATGTACAAAGGTACCAAAAGAATATAGCTCCTACCGGGTGTCCCACGGCACCTCTCGATCTTTTTATTTCGTTTATTGTGGTATGTGGGTTATCAAAGTATTTATCGATTATTTGTGGCGAAATTTTATTACATAAATCCAAAGCTTTGCCTAAATGTCCTTGATAATCATTTTCATACCGTTAATAATATTTTTGTCGAAGATTAACGACCCAAAAACCTATTAAAATGTCAACAACAAATATTTTTGTATTTTTATTACCAAATTTTTATACCAATTCCTATAATGTTATTCCAATTTTTCTTTGTTGTTATGCATTAATAAGTTAATTTAAATTTGTGGTTGTCTGTCTGCATGTATGTAAAGTTTGGCAGTGTGTTTTGTGGTTAAACACACTAAAAATGTCAACTTCCGTTTTTATTAGGTATTAAATATTCGACATGGCACGCAAAACATAAAATAAAAGTCATAAAATATTATTGTGTACCGCAATATTGTTGTTCAGTATAAAATGTGTACGATAATTGTATTACGTAATAAAAATTAAAAGGGTTGTTGAACTGTCATTTTATTGCAAATTTATTTATTCGTTTATTATTTATAGAAATTCGCTATACCAGTCCGAAATTTTAATAATTTTAATAACTGTAGTGTGAATTCTATAAAATCTCCATGTTCTCACTAATCAAAAATCGAGTGAAAATAAATTATAAAATTTATGAGATCAATTGAAACTGAAATCTGGGACAAGTGACCGTTAAGACTTCTTGAATTTTTAACACCTTAGCGAAAAACATTTAAGAATTTATATATTTCAAAAATCGATCCCCAAAAGACTAGAAAATTTCGTTGTGAATTCTAAATAAAATTATCTTCGAGACTTTACAATATTTAGAATATAAAAAAATTGTCCCTTTTTTAAAAATGAACTGATATTTCAAAATTTTGGTTATATAATAGAAGTACACTTTTAGTCAACCGACTTCAATCGTTTGTTTTTTGACGACACGTAAGTAAAGAAAGATATCCACTTTTAGATAGCCACATCAAAATTCATAACTAATATTATTATATATAATATATATAATACATACTATAAAATTTGCATCTAATTTGGGCCGTCGTGGGTAAACAGTGATGTTAACAAAAAAATGTTTCAAACAAAAGTTGTTTATTTTTTTATAAGAAACATTTTTTACATTTAAACTTTTGTTCAATCTCTAATTACAAGATGGGTCGAACGAAAGACCCAAATGACCCATGTTACTCATTTACGAACTTGACCTCACTTTTTACGTCCTGAGCACGCTGTAAATATTAAACTTGATATATTTTTTGTTTTTGAGTTATCGTGATGACAGAAGGGCAGACGACAGGCAGACAGACAACCGGAAATGGACTACCTAGGTGATTTTATGAACACTTATAAGAAAATTTTGTTCGTAGCATCAGTATTTTTAAGCATTACAAACATGGGACTAAACTTAGTGTACCTTGATATATTTCATGTACATGGTATATAAATATTGAAATCTTTAGTTGAGAAATCTTTTCTTTTCTCAAATTTCAATAAAAAATCTTGGAAAAAGGAAAAAGAATTGAGGATTTTATATCAAAATACAAGATTTTCACATCTAATGAATTGTTAAAGGAAAAATATTGTTGGACTCGAAGAAAAATTGTAAAACTACACAAATTAAATTTTTTTTTGATTTTCATCCCTTCAAGGATTTTTCACATCTAATGAATTGTTACAGGAAAAATATTCTTTGGCTCGAAGGAAAATTGTATAAATACACAAACTAGATTTTTCCTTGAGTTTCATCCCTTCAAGCAGTTTTCCTGAGGAGTGTATTAAAATATAGATCCGCCCAACTGACCCAATTGAAAACCGAAAAATTGACAGATAAATCTCTGCTTGAATCTCAAAACTCAATATGATCGTGTAAATCGACAAATAAATTTGATCGGTGTAAAGAATTTAGTATTAAAATTAGGGGTAAATCCGCGCAATTAGATAATAATGATAAAAAAGCTCATATAATACCATTGTGATTTGAAAGCCAGAGGAAGTTTCTCTAAATGTAGAAGTAGGTGAAATTGGATATCGAATTTACAACTTTGAAATTTTTGCTAGATTTTCAAAAATTATATAGGTCAAGAAAATTACAAGAACACTTTGCTGAAAATATCACCCTGAAAATTATCTAGATAATTACTATAATTCTAATTTGTAAAGTCTACGTTAAATTTACAAACCTTGAGTTGGAACTCAAAAATGTAGTTCTGAATGAATTTTTCAGGAGGCTCTGTAAAATTGGGAATATTCATGTTTTTTTTTTTTTTTTGATATTTTTAATTCATTGTTTACACCGTTATAACATAGTAAAAAATATAAATACTGCCTAAAAATGCTGTAATTAAGTGTAAAAAAATACATATTTAAAATACATCATCATTTTGAGATATTTAAACGCAGTTTTTTGGCGCTTTCTGTTGATGGCGTATAAGTACGTGATCTGCCAATTAGTGACAGTTCAATGTATAATACACTTTAAAAAAATAAATTTACAACATAGAATTTACACTCGTTATCATTAATTTTTCTAATAAAAAGCCGTAGAATAATAGAAATTAATGTAATATCATACCAAATGTAAGTAATTAATGTCATTCAGTATGTCAACAAATTTGACAAGCAAGTACTATGACATCACATCACATCCGTTTAAAAATTGAATGAATTTTCCGTTTTAGAAATTTTGAATTTTTCTCACTGAATTTGTACTTTTATTAATTAATTTTAAGTAATTAAAATGTAATTAATTACTAGAATAATGGTTTAGTTGAATTGTCCAGTCAATAAAGTTACGGAAAAAAAATTTTGAACCAAATTTAAATTTCATGAATATTCCCTATTCTATGACATCCTAAACAAACCTTCGGAATATTTTTTTGAATTATTTCCTTACAATTCTTCCGAATAAATTGTAAGCCCCATATAAAGCATATGTTTCAGCAAACATATATTACCAGTATTACAAAGGTAATAAATAATATTCTAAATACACAAAGTAAACATTTTTGTAATGCATGATTGCATATCTTCTTCGTATTGTTAAAGACATTGCGTAACAAACTCAAATATTATCTTCTATCTTTTATTGAAAAATTGCATCCATATATAACATGTACTCTTTTTATTCTATTCGGTTAATATTTATGTGACGTTTAATTTTCAATTTAAACATTTTCTTCAGTTAAAAAGAAATTTAATAACCGTAAAAATGTAATATAATACCAATCGCATTGACTCTATGCAATATTATTTAATGTAATAAATTTTAATAATTATTTATTATTGTCCTGCGCTTATTTACAGGAAAGAAAAAGTGTCATCCTTTTGTGTTTAAACAATTGATCGTATATGTATTAAAAAAAAAGGAAGGAATTAAGAATATCTTATATTAACGTTTTTAAAATATTTTTGTTGTTGTTACAAAAAAACTTAGTACACAGTAATCATATGGTTTATTTTAGTTTCGATAACTGTTTGGTTTTGTGTTCGATAGATTTACGAGCGTGTAATTGTTTCCATTTCTTGTAAGATATTTTGTTTTGTCAAGATTTGCAATATTTTTAAAGTCGTGAAAAGAAACTAATCGATTACGAAGGCAAAATGATCTAAAGATTGTCAATTTTGTTGTAAAATTTCTTCAATACCAAACTAAATTATAGTTAACGGTAATTTGACACATATTTTCCATGATATTTTGGTGACAGCAACACCTCCTGTGTTTGGTCCTTCATATGATTGAGATCAGAGTCAATTAACGCTAAACTCAAATCTACTTTATCAACATCCTAACTTTAAAAAAGCTTAGAAAAAAATTTTTTACGAAAATTTTGAAGAATGATACTTTTTAATTTCCTCCGAGGGAAATGGAGGTAATGCTTTTGTATTGATGATGGAATTTTGAAAATATTTCTTGAACTTATTATCGATCCTACCTTATAGATGTCAAAAATGACCATCGTTAAAATTTATATATATATACATATGTATCTATACGTTAATGTATCTGTACCCTCTCTATCAATCGTAATTTAGGTCCGATTTGAATAAAATTTTTTATCAAGAAGGGTTTTGGTATTTGAAAGGTCAAGTTCGCTAATGTGAAAAATCGATCGATAAACAAGGGTTTAAAAGTAAAAAATTTTTTAGTATTTTTTGATTCGATGTAAGCAAAGTACGTACTCTTGTGACTTTTTTCTCTAGATAGTTAGAAAAACTCTTAAAAAATTTAAAAATTCTGCTACTGGTGTTTGTATTGTGGTGTCGGCATAGAATTTTTTTAAGAAAATTGTCTTATATGTTACAGCTCCTGCATTACAATTAAATCATGTTTAGGAGTCTTTTCTAAATCCCCATTATAAACCCTCCTAATATTATAGGATGAAAGTTTAATATAAAATTGCTTTTTATGAAATTTATGGGGTGGAGTGTATTGGAGCCCATTAAGATTAATTGATTTTTTATTATTATGACTTAATTCTAGGTATTTTAAGATTGATTTTAAATATTTATACGTAAATAATTCTGCAAAACTTAAAGCCTTCCAATTAATGAAAAATTATATTTTTGTAAAAGTTCTTCAAAAGTTTTAATTCCAAGGTTTTAATTAATTATTATATAAGAAGGTGTCTTTTATTTATAGGCTTATAGCCTAAACTATTTTTGCATTTGATTATTATTTTTTTCTTATTTAAAATTCCCGGTGAATAATTTTCGGGCACTCGGTAAGCGAGCATCTCCCTTATGAAACTTTTCATATAGTAAATATATGCGCGTTGTTTCAACATTTTATTCTCTTCATTGGCTATCACACAAACAAAAAGGTTTTAATTATTTATTAATTTAATTTTTATTTTTTTATATATTTTGTTTTTAACACGTTTTTATTAGCTTCATACGTATGTTAGTATGTTAGTATGTAATGTAAACTTTGAACATGATTTTGATCCCCTTCAAAACGTCGGATTAACTCGAAATTTGGCATACTTATCAATTTATTTGATTATCCTGATCAGGATTTTCAGGATTATCAATTTTCTTATATGAAAATATATACATTTACTTGCGCTCCCACCATTTTTATACTGAATTTTTGATAAATAAATAATAGTCTAAAAAATTTAAAAACACCAAATAAATAATAGTTTAAAAAAAATAAAAAACACGCTTTTGTAAAGAGCTGAACTTAAGGGTAGAAAATAATTTATTTAGATGCAAAAAAATCATGTTATTATAAAAAAGCGTGGGGTGATTTTTAAGAATTGAAATTTAGCACTTCACGCTGTTTTACGATACAATGATTTTTTGGAATTTAAAGAAATTACTTTCTATCTTTTTGTTCAGCTCTTTACAAAAGCGTGTTTTTTAGTTTTTTTTAAACAATTATTCAGTTTAAATTGAAGAAGGTGGCTTCATTACTTTAAAAACCCTTCATTTTATTATATGAATAAGCTTAAAGCTACTTTTTAACCTTAAATACAAATTTTTATAAAAATTCCTCTCAAACAAATTTTTTAAGCTACAGGTGGTTATGCATTTATAAGAAACTGGAATTTTATAACTCATAAGTCATACATTTCCGGGCTAAAGTTAGTCAACATTGATCTACATAAAAATATAGGAGTCATAATGTACCAGTTTTTTTTGGATAAAATTTTTGATTGCAGTAAATCAGTTAAAGTATATAGACACAGACTTAGCAACAGACTTGTTTCATTTACATAGTTTTGTGTGCATCCAATAATGTCTCGCCTGTGCACCCTTAAAGAAATATATCATCCCTTATTTATGCCCTTATATAATTCATATATAAATAGAAAACTTGTTTCGTAAGAATACCCCTTTTATTTTGGATATGTTGCAACAAGCAATAACTCTTGTATAATATATTAAAATACAGGTTTTCCATTTAGATGGACGATTCGGGTTGATGTCTAGAACGATTATTCTTTTGTTTATTGCTTCTTGGGTGCATACGATGTTGTTTTTTTTTGCATCTCCTTTTTAATTCAATAACATAACCTTACGTAACATGATTTGGTGAGGTTAGGGATGTCTAAAGATTGGATAGAGGATGCAGTTTTTCTTAAATACACTGAACTGTATAGAATTTAAAAAAATCAAGATATAATTGTTTCATTTTAACTTCGGATTTTTATATTTTATTTTTAGTTTAACTTCTCAGTATAGTATAGAGAAGGTGTTCTAATCGGTCCGAAAATTCAAATTGATACTTTCAATATATATTTCTGTTTCGTGGTTAGGCCAATGTATTGGTAATCGGAAAAAAATATATTGTTGCAAATACGAGTTGGTTGGGTTCAGATTGCCGACTATAGAGGGGTTAGGTTCTAAAGTTTTTATCTCTTTTTAAAAATGGGTCACTATTACAGAATTTTTTTTTTTATTTGGTCTATTTTTATTGCCCTAATTTTTCGGTCTATTTTTTCCTAAATTTCAATGTATTAACGACACTTTTAGATGGAAGCCTGTGTGTACATCCTAGTGTATGTGCTCTTTTTATAGCCACGATTTCTCGTGAGTGAATAATAATACTAAAAAGTAGTTATCAACACTTACTAAGGTACTTAGACCAAGGGTTTATTTGTGCTTCCTCGTGAATGAACGGTGAAAACAATCTCAAATTTGCGCCAATGTAAGACCAAAACTAAAAATAAAATTTTTCGATAACTGAAGTATTTTTCAAAATATCGAAAATTGAAAATTCAATTTAATTATTTAGCTATCGATATTTCTAAAACCAAGGCAATTTCGAAAAATTGTATGCTTATTTTTCGTCTACATTCATGAAGCTATAACAAAACACAAGTTCAAACACAAGTCTAAACTTGCCTTTGCGCTCGTGAAAAATCAAGTAAATTTTACAACGCTTGCACCATAATTAGACTAGGTCATTCATCCACCTGTACTGATTTTCAATTATTTATTTCATCGGGAAGTACCTTAATTTTCAAATACAGGATTTGAAAAGCTTGTAAAAAAAATTAACTTTAAGGAAATAATTTTAACAAAGTGCAGTGGATTTGTATTCGATATTAAAGAAATCGTTTTGAATGGAATTAAACCAGAATGTATGCCATCTTATCTCACTCTTTTTGATATAAAATTGATATAAATTTGTTACTGGTTAAATATAGTTTTGTACATTTGGTTTATACTACATTGTACGCGACATACTGAGTGAGATTAACCACAAGATTTACAGGATGCAAATAAATATATTACAAGAGGGTAAGATATTTATAATATTTATCTCCTGTATATTTTATATATCCAACCCATTTAGAATCTTTTTTTTTTATTTGTATTTGGACCACTTGAAATAACGATAAAAATTTTTATGATCATGTTCTTATGAGTGGTTTTAATTATTAAAGATCATCTTTTTCTATTGTGAATTAGTTATTTTATTTGTTGTTTTGGTTGAGTAAATCTTTTTAATTTTGTGGAAAAATTGTTATGGAATATTCATAATTTTATATAGAGTTTGCTACGAAGTGAGCCAGAGATTTCTTCCCTTGAATCCACCACTCGAACCTATCTATAAATATCTCAAGAAAATAATGACATTATAAGATAATTCTTTTAAATAAACGATATCTTTTAAAAGAAGAAATCAAGTGGTGAATCCACCTGGAAAAAGAAATTTTAAGATTCTTGAAACGTAATTGAAAAGTCAGGAAATTTAAGTCAAAATTAGGGAAAATATTTTAAGAGTCTCTGAGATATTAATTTGAAAACTTACTTCTTTATCGATATCTTGGAATTTATATATTCAGCTTCAATTTTGAGCATAAATTTTTGGTTTCTATATGAGCTTAATTGACTTGAGTAAATTGTCTTTACTAGAATTTGAGGCAAATAAGGTAATTCTATTTGAATACTCCAAAACAATCAGTGAATTTTGCTCTTATCATGGAACAATCAAAGAGTTCCATAAGACTAACTAAATCAAGCAGTTATATTTCCTGAAAAATGACTGAATTTCGATCATCCACAGCAAATTCAAAAGCTTTCATTTTATATTTTTTAAAAGAAAATTGGAAAGCGGCAAGCATTGAATTTAGTTTCCGTAGTAAATTCATTAGTTTTTGTGCTGAATAAAATATAAAAAAGGGTACGAGCAACTTTCTTTTCATTACAACTCTGTTAATTTTCGTGCAAATGACTTGAAACTTTTTTCGTTTTCAAGGTATTTTATAGTACTTTAAAAAGTGTACGACATTCTTTTTTTGAAAAACATAAAATTTTTCAGTTATTTGACGTTAAATACCTCAAATTTCCATCGCCAACAACGCGGAAAGTATTGAATTTATATACTTGAATGACACTTATTACTTAGAAATCATCATTATATCGATTTTCGTTGTCATTTTCAACATATATTTTTCCACCCCCTAGAAAATGTGGTTATTACCCCTGGACAAAAATACCACTCGGCACCATATAATTTTTGATCTGGAGGGTGGTCAAAGCTTAATCGATGCTATAATCCAAAAGTTAGCGATGCTATAATCGAAAAGTTAGATATTGCCTCTTATTTTCTCCTCGTATACTGGAGTAAAATTGAACCGTAAAATTTCACTTAAAATTTTAGACCTTCGATTCCATTTAAAATTTGGATCGTAATTATGCGTCAAAATACAAACTATTCTATATACGACAGAGTATAATATTTTTGCGTAAGGTCTAAGAAACACCTAATTATTCGAAATGAACTGAATAGATACGTGAGATGAAAAACTGAGGACATAATTTCCAGATCAACCCATTAAATTTTAATCAAAATTTCAAAAAGTATTAAGTTTCCATTTCAAATCTTTAGTAATTTACCGTGTGAACCTGTTGCAAAATTCTCTCCGGAAAGATTGAATCCAGCAGACGATGATGTAAAAAAAATAATTTCAGTATACTTCCTGGTAACAAACAAATTTAAATTTATAATTACCGTATAATAGAAGTTGTATCATTTTTTTTCTGTCGTGAGAAAAAAATTGTTACATTTTCAAGTACATGTAACCTTTTTTGTTGTTGTTGTTGTTTGTATCTCTCCCTTTCATTATATTAAAAAAAACCTATGTGTTTGGAAAAATTAGATCAAGTATTGTTCACCCAAAAAAAGGAAGGGCTGTTTGATTAAAATCTTTTTCTTCATATTTGCCTGTCAGCGTTGTTCAATCTGTGACAGACATTTAACTGAAATATATAATAAAAACATCACAAAAATTATTATATAATGTTTACAAAGATGAAGGGCCAGGTGCCCTATTTTTTTTTGCTGTTTGTGAAATCGGATACTCTTCAATAACTCTACAAATAGTTTTATGTGCTTTTAATATAATGTTTTTAAATTTGTTTAACTTATTTATGAAAATTTTATATAAAAAAAAACTAGTTTCAGTAATGTATCTTGGTGCATATATAAGACACAAGCGATATGCTATAATTCTGTATTCATATAATGTAAGATTAATCTTTTATTATATGTAAAAACCGGAAACTTTGATATCGGAAGTAGGATGAGGAATATAATTTCATTTAATGCAGTTTTGTAAAAAATACGTATGTATGCAAATAATTTGTCATATTTGAAAATTTATGGCCCTTGTTAAAATTTAATAAAAATGTTTTTACTTCGAAAATTATTTTTCTTCTAAAATATCTTTTTTAAATTTTTTTAAATTTATAGGAAATGTTTGTTTTTATTTCATGTTGAGTTTTATACTATGTATATATGAAATATATCAAGGTATACTCAGTTTAATCCCAAGTTTGTAACGCTTAAAACTATTGTTGCTCCGAACAAAATTTTGGTATAGGTGTTCAAAAAATGACCTAATTAGTTAATCATTTCGGATTGTCTGCCTCTCTCTCAACACGATAACTCAAAAACGAAACGAGATATCAAGCTGAAATTTTTATAGCAAGCATAGGTCGTAAAAAGTGAGGTCGAGTTCGTAAATGAGCAACATAGGTTAATTGGGTCCTACGAACCCATCGGTTTACAAGGTGGATTAGAGATTAAAGAACAAAAATTTAAATATACAAAATGTTCCTTATAATAAAATAATAAACTTTTGTTAGAAACATTCTTCGTAAACTTCACTGTTTACCCGTGAGTGCGCAAATTGAGTTAGAAACATTATATAGTATACACGTATTGCATATATATTTTAAATTTATACGTTACATATATTATGTATGTGTTTGTTTATTACTTAATCCACTGAAGAAGTTAGAAGAAAGATACTCTCATTACTGTGTGTGTAAAAGTGACTATTTATCTTTACTTATATGACATAAAAAAACAAACGATTGCGTAATCGACACTCTCTATAAATGGTTATTTTAACAATTAGCTTAGTCAATTGTTTGTTTTCACTTGTTCATTTTATCTCTCTTGTCTCTAATGCTGCGGCAAGGTATGAAGGCGAACACCAAACAACGTCGATTATAAGCAAGTATCGAATGGGTATATAACATCGCATGATGATGATTGTAACGCATTTAAAAATTCAGTCCCGCGAAAGAAAACTTTCCAATTTTCTAGTACAAAGTGCTCTTATGCTAGTAGTCACTTGAGAAAAAAAAGCCTGGCAAACTTAAGCCCTTGTTTCCTTGATAATATTGTTTTAAAATTTTTGGTGGAAGAGATGGGAAAAATTATTTGTGAAAGATTTTTTTTACTTGTTAAAAAACAAAATACAAAACCGTTATGCAGTTACAAAATGCAATTGACCTTTTGATGAATACAAAAACTTGAATCTATTAAAAAAAAAAAGTGTACAAAATGAACCTGCAATATTTTGGGAACCATATGCCACCCAAACACTTAACTTGAACATGGGTTTCATATCACCCACAATATAAAATAGGTATATTGTAATTTAAATATAATAATAATTATTATTTGATACATATCTATGATCGTTTATCACAAATACTTACCAACTTGATTTGCATATTATGTATAAACATCTGTGCACTTTATAGATTATACAGGGTGGCATATCAACTAGAATCAAATGTTTCTAGTAAAAAGGATATCTACTAAAAGTGATAGAACTTCAATTCTACTTCAACTCTTTATCTCAAGTAGTTTTGTAGAAAATGGATGCTAAAGTTTTGCCCTCATTTGCACCCTTACAAGAAAACAATGATGTTTACGAAAAAATGTTTCAATCAAAAGTGGTTTATTTATTATATACAAGAATTATCTATTTACATTTGAATTTTTCTTTATCTCTTATGGTTTTCAATATAGGTCCTACGGACCCAATAGGACCTATGCTGTCCATTTCCGAAGTCAAACTCATTTTTTACTGAGCACTCTTTATAACTTTCAGCTCAATATCTTTTTTCGTTTTTGAGCTATTGTGGTCATAGACAGGCGGATAGTTGGAAATGGATTAAGAAGGAGATTTTATGAACATTTATATGCAAATTTTGTTCGTATAATCGATATTTCTAAGCGTTTCAAACTTGGGATTAAAATTAGTATACGATGATATATATTGGCGAATTCGAAGAAAATGGAGCTATTGCTTTTGTATATGATTTTTAGCCTGACGCCTTTAGAAGTGAAAGATTTTTGGTAGTCCGTTCTGTACATAATAATATGGAACCTAACTTTCAATATCAGTTTGTGGCTTATTATAATCATCACATATTGTTTTCCAAACGGTATTGTGTTTGTGTTTATCTGTAACAAGTTCGTTACACCTTACATCACGACACCGAAAATTGTTTATAACGAATTTATTAATGTGGTTTGTTTCAAATTATTAATATTCAAATTAGTTCTTATAAAAAAAAGTATGAATTTCATAATTAGTTTTTTGTTAAATAAATTACATTTTGTAAAAAAACTTATGTAGTTAGGCACAATATTGTGTCATAGACCTCAAGTATACCTAAATGCCTAAAAAATTTACTGATTATTGTTAAAACTCTGTATATGAGCTCTTTATGGTTTATTGGAAAATTTATTAGACAAGAAAATTTTCTTTAGCATGGCGTTCTCTTACACGGAGTCCGGTAAATTCTTAATTACATTCCCATTCTCGCAAGCATTGATGGAATAATAAAAAAAATTAGTTTCAATTTGATGAAATAAACTTGAGAGCGCCATCAAAAATTTTTGAGCTCCGTGAAGGAGAACGCCACACTAATGAGAATTTTCTTATGTAACAAGTTGTCCAACATCATATAAAAAACAGATTACACGGTGATGTTATCATTAAATTGAGAAATAATTTCCGAAAAATGTTAAACTTTTTAAATAAATTATTTTATAAACGATGGATTTATTTCTCTTTCACAAAACTCATTTCATTTGTATGATAAATATATAATAGTTTAAAAAACTAAAAATCACGCTTTTGTAACTAGCTTAACTAAACGGTAGAAATTAAATTCTTTAAATTCATTTTATCGTAAAAAAGCGTGGGGTGCCATATTTCAATTATTGAAAATATTTTATAGACAGATATTGATAAAAGTAAAGTTATTATAAAATATCTTAAAGAGCACTCCACGCTTTTTACGATAAAATGATTTTTTTGAATTTAAAGAATTTATTTTCTTCTCTAGTTGAGCTAGCTACAAAAGCGTGTTTCTAGTTTTTTAAAGTATTATTTATTTTGAGTTTTTTAATTTTTTAGACTATTATTTAATTATAAAAAATTTAGTATAAATATGGTGGGAGCGCAAGTAAATGTATATATTTTCAGATATGGAAATCGTTAATCCTGAAAATCTTGATCAGAATAATCAAATGAATTTATTAAATTATTGTATTGTCATCTGTCCTTGATAAGTATCCCAAATTAAATTATTTCCAATTAATCCGACGTTTTTTATCTTGGCATTTAAAACGTAATTCAATGTGATTTTTAACCGTGATGGCGTAAAGCGGAAATTTTTAATTCTACGCCATAATAGCTTACATTGTTTTTTTAATTAACTCTAGAATATTCTGAAAATGCATCTTTGAGATGTTTACATTCGTTTAGAGTCGTTAACATACTAAGCTTATGTTATAGGCGTTATCAAAATCGTTACTGTAACACTTGTTTACACTTGTAACACAAATTAATATATTAGTTTTAGGCCGTCCTTTTAAAATATATAAACAATTGAAATCAATCAAAAATAAATTCGTTATAATTTGAATTATTTTTATATTAAACACATGTTTTAATATAGTAAAATCGGTTAAATCGAACATACCATATTAAAAATCATTAATTTAAAAAATATTTATTTTGGTAGCAATAATAATAGCTGACTGGATAACACTTATTAGTGTTAGTAGTTCAAACCCTTTTCCAGATTACATTACTCATGGATTTGACATATAAAATTGTAAAGAATATATATAGTAAATCCCTTTTATAACACATTTTGTAAAATAACACAAAATTATTAACTTTATTGTATTTTTGTAATTTATTTCAAAATTAACAAATTATGATTTTAAGTTATATTTATACAAATTCTTATCATGCAGTAACCAAATAAAAGTATTAATGGCAGATTTAAATACATTTCTCTATTATTTTTGATAATTCTAAATAAGACTACAATATTTTTTGAATACAGGACTTCATCATCTTCAACAGAAATCTTTGACAATGAAGAGTTTTCCACGACTTTATGACACCTACGTTTAATCTGTTTTTTGAATCATAGAACTTTTAGATTTCGAATTAGTAAAATCGTAAGATTTTTAGAATTAGAACTCTTGTGAAAAGTCAACTTATTGAAGACTTAATTTCAATGCTGTTCCCATCTCAGGTCAACTTAAGTTTATTTTATTGTCTGAAAAGTATATTCATATCGTATTTTCTATAAAATTCTGAAATAAACAAAACAAAAATTCGTAGCGCAGGAGCTGCGTTAGCTAGGCGAATTTCTTTGGGCGGCAGAGATGCTACAGACATCTGAATAAATAGAATATTTCGAAAGAAATGACGAAAGTTTCATGAAATTTTTTCAAAATTCCATCATCAGTACAAAAGCAATAGTTCCATTTCTTTCGGAAATTCGATAAAAATCGAAATTTCTAATACAGTAGAATCTCGATAACTTAAACCTCGGTAACATAAAAACCTCTGTTACTTCAAAAAATACTATGTTCCCTTCCCATCAGAGCCCAAAACCTCTATAACTTAAAATACGCAACCTCTATAACTTAAATAAATAATCTCTGTATAGGCCCTCAGTAACTACATAGAAACATGTACATACCTCTATATTAACTAGCGTACATAGAAACATGTACATACCTCTATATGAACCTGTACCTAACATAGACACTTGATAACTTAAAACCTCTATAACTTAAAATATTTTGTGTTTCCCTTGGACTTTAACTTATCGAGATTCTACTGTATTTTTTAAAATGATTGGTTGATAGTTTTTTGAAGTTTGGATTTGGCACTTTCCTGGAATTTGCCAGACCACATATCTGAATTAATTATGTATCAGAGTCTGCCATGGTTACCTACATGTTCTTTTAGATTAAAGTTTCTAGGAAGAAACGGTTATTAATGAATCTTAAAATGAATAAGAAGATTCAATTTACATCCCCTGATGTAAATATTGCTTTGTTCCTAAATGTTCAAATACGACTTTTACAACTGAAAAAAAATTTGTTTTGTGTACTTTGATAAAAACTTGGAAAACTGAGTGAATAAAATCAATTTTTTTCTATATCAGTTCGAAAATAATAAAAGATCAATCTGACCTTATACTAAATAGACCTTATATTTTATTAAAAATCTAAATAGTGTTAATATGTGTAATATTCAAAAATTGTATTGAATTTTTTTCGGGGGGTTAAAAATATTGCCCTGTGATAACACGAGGGTGGTTTGAAACAGAAAAATATACTTATATGTATCAACATTATTAAGACAGGTGGTTAATACAATTATTTGAAAACGTCTATTTTATTATAATTAGATTACAAAAACATATATACCATATCAAAATTTTAGGGGGTTGATTATAAAAACAGATTATTACAACAACAAAAAATACATAAACTTGATTTATTTTTATGGTAATTGCTACAAATAGTTAATTAATTGAACTAAATTTAAAAAAAAGTTAAATTAAAGCTGTTGATTGCTATTAAATCATTTTAATTATCAGAAATTAAAAAAAAATAAATTTTTAATTTCAGTTAAATTAATTAATAACTAAAAACTAGTTTAAAACATTTTGTTTTAATTTTTAGATTGTAGCAATTTTATAGAATATATTGATCCTTTTTAAGTCCCGAACTAAAAAAGGGGTTTTATAATTTTAATCACTATATGTGTGTATCTGTTTATCTGTGGTATCGTAGCGTCTAACGAATCAATCGATTTTTATTTTTTTTGATTCGTTTGATTGGTAATTTAATGTAAAGTGTTCTTAGCTATGTTTCAAGTGCTAGTTTAGGGTACCCGAAACAGGTAATTTAATCAAGAGTGTTCTTAGATTCGTTTAGGGTTCAAGTGCGAGTTTAGGGTTCCGTACTCGAAAATTTGTCGGGGGTTTTTTAAATTTTGTAAATTTTACTTGTTGAATGGTTTTTTATAAGCAGTATTTCCACATTATGAGAAATTTTATGATTTAGCTATTATTCTACCCCTAATTGAATTATGCGACGCCTCCGTTTTGAATTGAATTCAAAAGGTCTCAACAAAACGGGTGTTGAATTTTCTTCGCTACCTTGAGTTCATGTTTTCAAAAGGATAATTACATTGATCTTTTTTTTTCAAACAGGATATTGATGTTATCAGATCGATTGGAATTGGAATACAGCAATTAATTTTTAGATAAAATGTCAGTTTGCAATATGTAAAAAAATGACTGAAACTCCCTAATTCTGATGTTTTATTTTGTTACCTGTGGACCAAAGGTACATTTTATTTGAACACCCGTCTCTAAATTTGAAAAAATTGTTAACAAAACATAAATAAAAAATAAAAGCCTCTGGACTTTTATGCGTTATAGAAAATGCGAGCTACAGATCCAATTAATAATTCAGTCAATTTTTAATTTATCTATACGAATGCAGATGCAAAATTTTTAAAACTAATTTACACTGAAATTATGACAAAATTTTTTCTTCCGATGCAATTAAAAAATAAGTTAACATAGTTTTATTTTTCAGATTTAAATGATAGAAAAGAGAAAATTTTAAAGTATCTATCTAAATCAATTTTCATTACTTGATCAAACAATTAATTTTTGATTTGGTTTTGAATGAATTGGTCAAAATTTCGATAACGGAAGTTATGAGTGATTTGTTATACATCAATACAGATAATGTTTATGACTTCATTATAAGAAAATAGCAGGTGTATTTCACATTTGAAAGTCATTATTCTTTATTTTTTTAAAGTTTTTGAAAAATGTAAGTAAGAATAACATTTTTAAAATGATTAAATATCTTTTATTGTGATTAGAATTTAATAGAACTTAAATACGTTTCCTGAACATAATTATGGCAGACTTAAAAGTAGGTATTCTCTAACAATGGTCGTTAAGGATGTATTACATATAGTTTTGGTATCGAAACATGTTGTTACCGCCGAAAAATCATATTAATTTTTATTAAATGTTTTTAATCATATTATACTTTTAGTTGAAATAATAGCTAGTTAAAGAAATTAGAAAATGATTTCAACGTTTTGTACTTATGTTATTAAATATCTAGACAATTGAGCAGGATCGATTCAAGTTCATCAGATTTTTTTAAAATCTCTAATGATAATGTGGGAGCCAATAAGAGTAAAGATCTCGATTTCTTATTGATAATTTTAAAATGTATCACTTTACTTTCTTACTACATAAAAAATAAAATAATTTTTGACAATGCATAATGATCGGATGTTTCATAAATTTGTAAAACTTTCCGTATAGGAACTGTTTCCTACATGTTCGCTAAAAATAATATTTGTATCAAAAAATTTTCCATTTTAGAGAGCATATATTCTCTTTTTCTTTAAATTTTTCTAAAGAAAAACGCGCAAATACATCGAGTTTATTTTCATCGTCATTGATTTCCAAGAAAACAAAACTTTCCCAATTTTCGGTATCGAAAGATTTAGAACATTAGTACTGCGTAACGCATTCTAGATGTTACCGTATAGTTTCTATATACTCTGGAAATATGAAATACCAAGGCTTACTAATTTTAGTCCCAAGTTCGAAACGCTTAGAAATATTAATGATACAAACAAAATTTTGGTATACCTAGGTGTTCATAAAACAGAGATGTCAAGCTGAAATTTTTATAACGTGCTCAGAGTGTAACAAAACAAAAAAAAAGTTAGTATTCGATACTGACTATACAGGGTATTGCAACAATTAACTTAGTCAATTGTTTATTTTCATTTTTAATTGCAACGAGTAATTGCGGGAAAATCTTTTCGTATTTAAATACATTTTTAGTCTATTCAAACCGTGTTCCTCGAGGCTTGTTTTTATTTTGGGTGCTTATTCTTATACATCAACGAAAAATATGATTACGATTATGAATTTTAACAATAAGTTTCATTTAACATGAACAACCAATAAGCACACATAAGCCTTTAGGGATTAAAAGGATTTAACAAAAAATTCGATACCTTCTTAACTGTTGTAGTATCATGACACAAAGAAATCGTATCAAATATCTTTTGAACAAATCCGACCTTCAAGTTGTATTAATATCCGTTGATAATCGGTAACATAACCGTTGATAAATCGATTATCCTTGCATAATATAGTTGATACTAAGAAATCTGTCTCCCAAGTAGCTATTATCTAATCTTTCTATTGTTTTCCAAAGTAAATATTGATCTTAAGACTTAAAATGTCTTCTTCATAAATATAAAGTAAATGAACATACATGTAAACACACGTTTACAATAAAAACATAGTATGAAACGGCACGTACTATTGGAATAATACGACCTCATCTCGTTTGTGCCGTTAAATAAAGACTTATGATATTATGAGCTAAACTTATAAATTAGTGTATAATGAAGTTAAATTATTTTTGGCCGTCTTTAGTAGGTTTAATAAATCCTAATAAACAAAGAAATTGAAGGTCTGAATTTTGTGTGTCAATTTTTTAGTCTGACAATCAGTTGACAACACAATACGTAAATGATAGAACGCTTCGAACGGTTGAAAGTATTCAAATGGAATGTTACAGTAGGAAAATTTTCTAGCCTTTCGACAGATACAAATTTACTACCAATTTTTTTAATGTATTGTGCTGTCAATAACTTTCTTTTAGCATGTAGGCAAAAATAAAATATCTATAAAATCAACACTTGGACTCGGGGTTCAAAATTCTATTATCTGTTATCACCAAACTTACTTTATTAATTCTCTAAAAAATAGAAATAGAAATTTCCTATCAACATTGATTTTGATGGAAACATCGCAATGATAGATTCTAAAAATTCTGAATGTTTTCTACACACAAATTCGATTTAACTCATAAATTTATTGATATTGTAATGTCGAACCTAACAAATGTAAGCCGAAATTTTCTTAGACTACAAAATGCTTAATTATTTCAGGAGAATTGATACGATCTCTTCTATTTTAATAAATTAACGGAACGTTTAAAAGGATTAACAAATCCAGTCGAGAACTTGCAGCGACAAAGTTGTTTCTAACAGATGTACCTGGAAAAATTTGAAGGTTAACATTGAAAAGCTTACTGAAGTTGTTAACCCATAAATTCTCCGAGGAAATAAATGGTAGAAACGCATTAAGACTAAAGTAACATTGAAAATAAGTTTCGGCATACGAAAGCACAATGGGCTACAGGTAGGAAAAAGTAGACTCGGAAAAATTGACCGGAAATTAGTAGACTCCGAATTTGATTGTAATTACGAGTTGGTTGGATTGAGTTTGTCGACTATAGAAGAGTTGGTTGGGTTCTGAACTTGTTAGCCCTTGCGTTAATATTTTTGAGCTTCCTGATAGACAATCTGACGACCTTAATGGTTACTAAATTTCCTGATAAAATAAAACTATACTGCTGACTACTGTATCATACTGAACTAACATACACGTTTTACAATATCCATATGATATACCTAGGCTAGGGCACGCGTCTTATAAACACCAGGTGCATTTTAAAATTCTTAGGATTTAAACATGAGAACCATTTAATGACATTCAAACTGACGAGATACAAAATAGAAGACTTCATACTAAAATATATTATTTATCTCTTTTCATTTTATGTCATGGTGATATTAAAAATAAATTTTTTGATGAAGTAAGAATTGACGTTAGGTCTCCCACATGTGTGATGTCCATCTAAAAGAGATATTTCTACTAAGATAAGAAATTTATATTATACTTGTAGTTATAGTATTGTGGTGTATACCATGATATAAATTTGCATTTTTTGTTAAAAACTGTTAGGGAGTTCAAATTTTTGTTGGTTCAATTATTCATTAAATATTCATAGTTATTATTTGTTGTAAACAAATTTCGTATGTTTGTTTAGTTTGTTTGTGTCACATCATGGTTCAGGCATGCTCTATTAAATGGATATTTAATAGTTTGGTTAAGACGGTGAGTTTTAAATTTATAACGGTTTTAATTTAAACTGATCTTTATGATAAATTATGATCAAGAGTGGAACGTGCCAGTATGCTTCTTGCTCGATATAGTTGCTCCAAAATAATAAATATTATCATTATTTTAGTTTGTTTATTGCTAATATCAACTTAGAATCATGATATGATGACAGCACTATAATGTTAAACATATTGCATCGATGACGTCATATATTGATGATATTTTGATGTAGACCATGGTAGAATTAGCCAAGGTAAGCTCTTGTGCAGGGGGTAGGTAGAGGCAATCTCTCAATCTCGGTAATCCTCTCGCACAGTACCCAGTGACCGCCATATTATTATTTGTTTACGTTCGAGTTGTCAAGTTGGTCAATGTTTTGTTTAGATACATATTTGCAATATCGAGTTGCCTCGAAAAAATTAATTAATTATTAATTCATTGTAAGGAAAGATTTTTTCATTACTAAAATCAAGGCAAACAAAGGTATTCACGGTTTTACAACATTTGAATCAGGAATCGGGAACAAGCTAAGCTGGCGTCGTCTGTGTACGTACGCGACCTGAAACAAAACTCGTCCTCCATCGAACATACCTTGTTTATTCCTACCATGACGTAGACAATAAACAAACATACATAGACATTATCAACCACTTATTCCAATTGGTTAAAGCGAATTAACTAGCATCCGTGATATAAGTGGGATTAATGGTTCAATTCTCGCTATGGCAACAAAAATTAAGGTCGTAGGAGCACCAAGGCAATTTAAGACTAAGGGTTGACATTATTATTATTTTCCACTTTGATAATGAATTTTGCTATAACTTCATGAATGTAGACGAAAAATAAGAATACAATTTTTTGATATCTGCCTTGGTTTTCGAAATATCGAGAGTTAAAAAATTAAACACAATTTTCAATTCTTACATTTTGTCTTATTTTGTCAAGTCCTGTCTTATTGACTAGTTATTGAAGAATTTTCTTTTGCCATAAGACAATCGTTTGGGAGCTCTATACCTCGCACTTGACTACTTAAGATCTCGATATTTTGAACCTTCATTAGATGCTTTTTTACTCTAATATGAAATTTAATTTTGGATCCGTATTAGCATTCGATTATCAGGCAAGAAAAGAGATGTTTATAGCCTTCAGCTTTATAATATTTGTGTTGTTTAAAAAGAAACATCTGTAAATTACAATAATAAATAATCGTATTCAAATTACAACAAAAATCGGTTACAATTATTTATATTTATTTGAAAAATAAAAACCCATAATGCACCACAAAAGTAGATACTTACAAAATAATTTATTTCAATATGAATTATAATAATAGTAATAATTTGTACCATTCACCACAAAATATAATTACTTATATTTTTACATATGATTTGAATTGTGACAATATGTTTGTATTATATTTTATAATGTTTGAATGACATATTTTAAGCGCACGCCCTCCTACACGCGACAATAACTATGCACATATTCAGAAAAAAAAGAGTTGAAATTTAACATTAAGAGAGGTACTTGAAATATATGAACATATTTCAAAAATAAATAGTTCAAATGAATGCAAAAATTTACGTTTGGGTTTTATTCCAATTTTTATGAATTTATTTATTTGTGTATAAAAGATTTAATGCAGTGCCAGCTCGTGAATAATGTGTGTGAAAGACTTCTAGATTGCTTTTCTCAGTTCGTATTTTGATTTTTAGATGCCTTTATTTTTGGAGAAAATTCTCATTTGATTCTAAGAATATCTACAGCAATAAATACCACTTTCGTACTGATCTGCAGGAGTGTAGATACCTATAGCCAACAATGGTCGAAGGGGCAGTCTTGACATAGTTAGCTTCTTTTCGCTCCGTCTCAAATTTTGGATCCTCAAAAATGTTGCAATTTTTTGGCTAGGCCTTAATCCGACATTAAATTAAAATATGTGCTTAGTCACACATGCCAATCTTGGTCCGCTCAAAGTAATGTTTTTACGTGAATTTATTCAAAAGCAAAAAAAAAAAAGAAAGAAGAAAAAAAAGAAAGGCTTCGGCATCTAATTTAAAACACTACTTAAGATATCGAAACTGTTCACTCTTTTGGGCTGAAGATATCAAAATTTTGGATTCAACATTTTTTAAAGGGGCAAAAATTTCCGGCAGTTTATTGTCTGAAACTATTTTTCATAAAGTTGATGGTTTTCGAGATATTGGCCAAAAAAGGTTTTTTTATGTATACAAAGCGTTAATTAACGCAACCCTAGCACTTCTGAGATTGTGCGTTAGAAGGGTCTTAAACTAGATGCCAAAATCTTTCTTTTGTGTTTTTGTTTTTTTTTTTTTGCCTTTGAATAAACTCATAAAATCGCTTATTTTCAGTTACATTGAATGGTCCATCTATGGACCCTTTCCATGCAATTATTTTACTCTGGGGTGTTGGAATATGAATTGCTTTTTTTAGTATGACCTGATAATCCTTAAACAACTGAAAATATTTCCATCAAACAAATATTTAAGAAATATGATTCTCTTATTTATCCCGTAGGTTTAAAAATTTGTAAATATTTCAATAAAAATTTACCGTCGAAAAAAATCGTTAAAATATTTCTATCATTTTAAATATTTAATGAACGACGATTGAACTATGCAATAAATTAAATTTTAAACAAATTTCATATATCGAATAAATAATTTAACATTTAACGTTTAACCCCTTTACAATTTATTAATCAACAATATATAAAATATACCGCTACTTAAATTAAGTATAATAGATCTAGGACTAGACGAAGTATTTAGTTATCATTTCAGAACGGCGTAATTTTTGAGGGGGTGTTATCACGGACTTATGTAACTTTTTCCGCAACGTCAATTTTCATTGCTGGGGGCTGTTCATTTATAGGGGTATTGAATATTTGTCATTGCATTGCAAAGTTAAAATTGATGAATATTCATTGAGGATATGATATTCAAATGAAAAGATAATTGAAAAATCCATTTTTCGGTTATATTCGAAATTTCATAATGCCACTATGTAGTTCTTTTCTCATAAAGAAATAAGATGACTTCTTTTTCCTTCCCTCTTCCTTTAAAATAATTTTTAAATCCTTCCGGTATCCTTTTTGCTCTTCGAGAAATCGTATAATATTTATTATAGTTAAAATACACATTATGTTACTATTAATATAAATATTTAGGTATAATTAATTTATTTTATATATATTTTACCTATTTATTCTATTTCCTGGAAAAAGGTTTTGGAAATATTCAAAATGGGAAAAATTTTTCATCGATGAAACATGGCTTCGAATTTAGGAAAAAACCCAGTTTTTTCGATATAAGGAGGCAAATTTCTCGAAAACGTGACGTTCTGAAGAAATTTTACACTCAGTTTTTCACCGATGAAACATGGCTTCGAATTTAGGGAAAAACCCAGTTTTTTCGATATAAGGAGGCAAATTTCTCGAAAACGTGACGTTCTGAAGTTATTTTACACTCAGATTCGTTTCAAGCACGCCAAAAACCTTTCAAAAAGTAAATTCATGTCTATGTTAACAATTTGTGTTACACAGTGTAATTAAATGGATAGAGATACAAGAAAAGTTCTTAGTAATGTTTCAAGAAAATCGGTTCAGATTGGAGAGAGATACAAGGAAAAAACCGCATTGGTCGTGGGTTTTTTTAAATTTAGTATATTTTATTTGTTTATTTGAATATCGCCCTCAATGAACGCTTATAATTTATTCATAGTAAAGAACTTTAATTTGTGGTATTCCATATTATTAAATGCTTGATCCCCCATTCCTGAAAAAGAAGTTCTTGCCTATGAAATATTTCATAGGGGAAAAAGTTCCTAAATATGATCTTGACAACAGTCTCTCAAATTATCAGCCGTTCTGAAATGACTGCCAAATACCACGCCTGGCTCTAGATATTATTTTTACATAAACCATAGTACAAATTAGATGAAATTACCCTAATAGCAAAACTCTATATGCCCAGTTTGTACTACCCTATAACAACTCATTAATAACAGCATATATATTCTGTTGCCATTATGGTATATTGTGGCCAGAAGTTAAGGAGTAATGTATGTATATAAATTTTACATATTTCACTCAACATAGTAATTATATGAAGCATTGACCATTACTTATGAATATTAATTTGAAATAATAATAATAAAATTATTAATTATTGTTATTTACATTGTCAAACGCATATGTTACGCAATCAATTTAATACTTGCGTTGTTTTTTGGTTGGTTTTATCCAAGGGGGTGATCTATGTAAAGTCAAATCAAGGATATTTGACAATTTATTATGTACAAATATAAGTTAAATTTAAAAAGCTTGCTTCGTTGACACTAGACCTTTGGTTAACAAGGTTTCTTAGATATGGACGGAAATTTTTCTGGAAAAGATTTTATGTGAAATATGAAAAACTACTTATTCATTCGTAAAGACACCCGATTTATGTATATTTAATTAATATTATCAAGTGGTCATAGCGTCCGAAAAATTCTCTGCTACGTTTTTTCAAAACAATAACTCAAATATGACGTCATCATGCTCATTTGAAAACGCAGATTTTTTGGTAAAAAATCGTAGAGGAAAGTTTTGTAGACTCGCAAATAGAAAGCAACTACCGAAGTTTCAAGTATGTATTCATTATTTAAAAGAAACCATGGTGTCCCACTGTCTATTAGTACAATCCGCTAGAATTTTTGGGCTATAATTACCCAAAAGACATAAATATATGGTTAATGTTGAGATCATACGAAAAGTTTTAGAGTTTTCGATCAGGGTAATTTCGCTAGGATATCAACCCTCATATACGATTTTAGCTCACCTATCAGAAACCACTCACTCAATGTTGAAAGAGGTTCAATTTTTGTACTTTTTGGGTCAAGGTTATTCTAAAAAGTTATTTTTATCAAAATCGGAGAAAAAAATTTTTTCCGACTTGTTTCAAAAAATTGAGAAACTATAAATAATTGTTTGTAATTTGGAATATAGGATAATTTTTAACCTATAAATAATAGAAATTTCGGTTCATTTAAGTATCTAGAATGAAATTTTTGACCTAAACAGACTTGTACGAAACGCGTTTTTTGGAGCGATTGAGGTGATACCCCGAAAATTCTTATTTTATTTTCAGTTACAAATTATCCTGGCTTCATGGAAATAATAAATAATCTCTATATCAATAATTATCAATTATTACTTCAACTTGAATTTCGTTACTTGAATTTAGAAACAATTGGTACACAAATGCAGGGTAAAAAAATTAAAAAATAACTATTATTTGATATTCCCACGCAATTTTATCTTAATCTAAAGATTGTCACAAAGAAACAATGTCCTTAAATTAAAAACAAACAATTCATGACCCAATTATATTTATTAACGAAAAAAGCTAAAATAATTTGTATTATGGGAAAAAATGAATAAATTTGGTGGTTTAAAAGATTAACTCCTTAAGATAATTATTGTTTGTCTTTTAACCCCAAGTAAATATGACGAGGTGTCATTTATAGACAACCCACACACATATAACCGCTCATGACCACATAATAAGTGCGTAAGCTTACACTTATTCATTGTAGAAAAAATTTTCTACATAGTAGCGTGCTTAATTGTCCGTATCATCTAAGGTATTATATTTTGAAAGAAATCGTCTTTTCAACCAAAAAAAATGTAATATATACCTTTTGTATTTTGGTTAAGTAATAACCCTCTTAAAAAGTACAGAAAATAAATTTGAAAGAAGGGTCATTTATTTAAGAATTAAACAAATAATTAAAGTATTCTTTAATTATAAAAATTAGTTCAAACTCGAAAAAAAAAATGTTAAAAAGTATTTCGATAACAATGCAGTCATCGTCGTATTTTTTTTAATAGCAGTTAACCAATCTCTTTACGGAGGAGGTCAACTTTCTTACCAAAAATAATTTTGGATATACAAAACTTGACCGCCAAACTTTGCCACCTTCCCTCGAACCTCTGACTCTACATATAACTCACTTTACCCTTACTGTTTACACTCTCTTACCCTCCTTAGACTGTATTACCCCCTAATCCCTATGTATGCTTAGATCTCTAAAACTACGCAACGGATTTTGATGTAGTTGTACAGACAAAAAAGAGAAAAACAAAATTGATCTAGGTTAAGACACATAAATTAAAAATTTAAAGATAGCTCTGACACAGAATCATGTTTGATCGATGCATTGTAGCTCCTAAGCGGACGAAGCAATTTTGACTTCTTGTTTGTTTGTTTAGTTGTTATGGGGTACGAACAGCTAAGCTCGAACTTGAAATGTTCTAGAACACTGTCGATCAAATCACTTTTCAAAAGAAAAATTAAATTGTTTCATTCGTTTGTTAGTCGGGGGCTAAAAACAAATTTAAAAATGAGTATAAAAAACGATTAATTTGTATTATGACACACTCTGTACATTATAAATTACTAATGAAGTATATTTTTATTGTGTTTACAGAACTGGACCCCTCAACAAAATGTTAAAGTGGACGGTAATGAACAAACGTACATCAACTGTTACCGCAACACAGCTACCCTCTATAAGTGGTGGATGTGAAACAAGTAAGGAAAACACCACTAACAGAAAGACACCAAAAGGTCTACGACATTCACAACAACACAACACAGCGGCATCTAGTGTACAACGGCGGCATACATTCAATAAAAACCACAATAAATTAAAAACACCATCTTCAGCGTTAAATCGTCGACATAGTCATGCGGGTGGCGGAGCAGACGACGGTGGGAGCGATAAAAAATGGGACAAGGAAAATCAATTTTTTAATTCAACACCAAAAACAAAAGATTCTATATCGTACATACGTTTTGATACGATCGCATTGCGTGACGTGAGTAATATTACACCGACGAATAACACACCTCCCGGTAGAAATATTATTTGTAATAAAAGATGTCGTAGTCAACCCCACGAGAATAAATATCTTTCAATAAAACGGTCCGAAACAAATGATATTAGGAATAAATTGACATTTACACCGCCATCATCGCATAGACCTTTCACCAATACCAATGAAAATACACCAACGACAAAAAAATTATGTTTACGTCATCCAAATTCACCACAAGTTATAAAAAAAGCAACACGACGATCGTTAGTAACAAATTTTGAATTACCCATACCAAGTAAAAATGTTTTAAATACATATCCCGGAAAAGAATTTATACAACAAATTCGAGAAAGTAAACCAGCACCCCCTGCTGTAGAAATAATTGAAAATACTTTGGCTGGAGAAAAACCAAATACATATGCATCGACGTTACCCACCTTTCAAATTGAATACTCTCCATGTCCGATGCGACCGACTCAAAGTTTATTAGGTATAAGTAAAGCCGCCCCACAAGGACCATCTATGTTACCACCTTATAAAAGTGTAGGAATTTTACCAAATTTTAATAATGAAATTTTAGCGGAAAATTGTCCTTCCATTAAAAAATCGAAAATTGATTACGTTAATGATTTTTTAACGCAAATTTCATCGGTTGCTTCACCAGAAGATATAGGAATGCAATTTACGAACTTAAAAAAACAAGCGAAAAAACCTTTAACTTCCATTTCTGTTACACCTCTTGCAAATCGGTTTGCTGATTTGCGATTTAGTAAAATTTTAAGCGATAGTTTAAAATCGGATGAATTTGATAGATTGCCTTTGGATCAAATGGTGGAAGAAATTTTAGAAAATACAACATGCATTAAAGAGTCTACACCGAAAAAAGAAAATGATTTGAATGAAACGCAAGAGGATAATTATGTAAATTTAGAACAAGAAAAGAAACAATCTGAAATAAAAAATTCAAATCCAAAACCTAATAATTTAATATTGAATGCAAAAGTAGTAGTAAATTCTGATATTAGTCCAGAAATATATAATGAGCGGGAAGTGAAAACACCTGAACATAAATTAAGCGAAACTCCATCTAAATTGAGTTTTGAAAATTTAAATATTTGCTCTAGTCGAAAAGGGATAAAACGAAGTAATTCAGCCACAGAAAATTCCACAGATAATTCCGATGGTGGGTTTACGCTTAAACGGCAAAAATGTGTACGAAGAAAACGATTTGAATTTCGGGAAGCAAACAATAACGCATTAGTTTTGGACAATGGAATACCAAGTCCAAATTCAGCGTATAAAAACGTTAATCAAAATAATTCAATCACAAAAAGCTCAAACTATAATTTAATTTCAATTGATCAGGAAATGCAGTTGAAAAGACGACCAATTGTACTTCCTGATGAGCCCTTAACGCCGAAAAGTGATTTAGATATTGAACAACTATTAAGAGAAAACTTAGAAGAAACGCCACTAAGTTTATTTCCCGGATATAGAAAAATTAATTCACGACAAAACATGTTAACTTTACCTGAAGGCATACCTAGTCCTGGCACACCATTGTCTAGTCTTAAGAAACGACGTATTGCTCGAAAATTATCCCCTAAAGTGCTATCGGATACATTTGTTATTGATCCAGAACGATCACAGATGTTTGGTTTAACATTAGAAAATGGTATTCCGTCACCACCCGTGTGTGCGTTAGAAAAGAAACAAGATAGAAGTTTTGAAGTAATGGATACGCCATACAGCGAACCTTGGACGCCTGTTTTAGATGATAAGAAAATAAGAACACGAAGGTGCTTAGATTTTCTATCACCTGATTCTAGTTTAGATCTAGATCTTAGGAGTAGTGAAAAATGTACACCGGTAGTAAGACGCTGTAAATCGAAGGATAATTTTACGGCACGAGGATCCATTAATTTATCAATGCGATATGAACATGGTAGATTATTAGTTCATGGTAAGAATTTCTTTTTTAACTTGAAAAATTGATTATAATTTGTAAATTTGTTGTTTCTTATTGCAGTTATTGGCTGTAAGGACCTTTATCGACCGAATGAAAAATCAGTTAATGCTTACGTTAAGGTATGTTTTTTCTTTTTTATATCAAATTTCCCTTTTTAAAAGGAGTATATTTTTCATATTCTAGGATATTTTTTAAATACTTATCACGAAGAATCAATAGGTACCTTTTATTTGTTCTGAAAAAAAATTTGTTCCATTGTTTTTTTGAATTTGCACAAAATCGACCTATTTGTCTATTTGTAGTAGGCTGGATTTAAAAAGTTCAGATTTCGGTTGAGTATCTTATAAAATGTGACCTATCACCTTGTATGACTATGCAAAATTTCAAATTGATATTCCTTCAAATAACGAAAATATGAGGATGTCTTTATCTTAAATGCGACACACTGTATATACTCTGAAATTATTTACACTTAAAATACCCACAAATATTTGCTCTCCAGAAACGAGCATGGGACTAATTTTTAGCATTAATTTTCTCACTGTGGTAATGTAAAATTTGAATGTTACCAACACCTTACCACTAATTTTGAACCGTTTTTAAACACTCGAAATAACTTTCGAGTCATCCATTATTAAGAATTTTTAAGACATTCCATATATTGCCAGTTGATTTACAGTTTACAAAAGTTTAATTTATTATTGTTATTATTATTTATTTTTTGAAACATTGCCAGAAAAATTCTGACCATTGATTTTATTTCTAGTTCTCTAATATCCGGTGAGAATGCCTGACTTTATTTTTTTGCTATTATTTTTGGTTTATGGTGATATTATGTAATAAATATTTCATATAATGCTTTTTCAAAATTGTTTGAAATAAAAAAGAACATTTTTATAGTTTTAAGGCTGATTTTATTTCTTTCTTTTCAATGTTGTTGTATATTAAAAAACATCGTATAAACCAGACATGGGCGAGTTATTTTAAGCCGAAGTCACCATTGTTATAGCTTTATTGTGTGCCATAAACTTTATTGTGTGTCTCTTTATGCAAGTCCGCATTACTCGTAGAGAAGGAAGCGAGACGAGTATGCGACTCTTCTACCTGTCTCAGGTTCTTTAATAGTAATGAGATAGGTGGAAAACAAATGTTGTCTCTCTGTCTTATTCGTATTTTTGGTTGTCACTGGTTAGGGTATCACTGTCTTACTAGTATGTTAGTTACAGAAGTCTGAGTGTCTTCTCTAAACCACTTTTGCCCATGCCTGATAAACTAACATTTGAAATTGAAAATTTGCTTTAATTTGGGAAGAAAGACTTTGAGAATTCAAATTTTTCGATGCAATCTTAACTTTGAAATTCAAAATTGGGAAGAGACGCAATTTAAGACATACCTACTACATTCAAGGAAGGTTTCAGGATATTTTAAAGTCAATAAAGTAATATTATCCAAAATCATGAAAGGAAATAAATTAACATAATAAGCCTTTGAGCAATAATTTAAAAAAAACATTAGTAAAATAATTTAGACGATAATTTCAAATATGTCCATTCAGTTTGATTGCCTTTTTAATTAAAAAAATTAAATTACAAATTTTCTATAAAAACATATTTTGTCTTCAAGGCTGAATTGTGTGACATTTCTTAATATTAACTTATTTTTAAAGATTAAAAAAAAGCACAAGTGAAAACAAATAATTGAGTAAATGGTTGAAATACCATGTAAAGACAGTGTTTATTACGCAATCGTTTGTTGTTTTACGTCGTGTAAGTAAAGAAAGATAGTCACTCTTACACAAAAAGTATTTTTCTTCTCACTTCCTCAGTGGATATAGTACATGTATACTATAACAAACAAGCACATACATAATATATGTAACGTATAAATTTAAAATATATACAAAATCTGTATACATACTTTAAAATGTTCCTAACCTAAATTGCACATTCACCTGGGTAAACAGTGATGTTCACAAAAAAATGTTTCAAACAAAAGTTATTTATTTTTTTATAAGGAATATTGATCTATGCTGCTCATTTACGAACTCGACCTCCCAATTATCTATAAATTCAACACTGGCTTAAGGGGTTTGTACTAATCAATCGAAATACAAAATATTAAAAAAAAAAACTTTTTCTGATTAAAAATTGATTCGGTATTGATAGTCTAAGAAATCTTAAAAAGCTTTCAGATGATTATGTAACATTGAAACATATTATCATGCACCGAAATAATATATGTCGAAAGAACCTCTTCATTTTTCTATATATTAAATATTCTAAACACGTTTTTTCAAACTAGTAACTAATTTAGATTTTATTCATTTAGAAGAATATTAAATTAAAACATTATATTTTTGTTATGATATAATGGAGTAAATCTAAGCAAAAAAAGGCTGTTATATGGATTAAAAGTTCGAGCAGCGAAACTTTGGGGTTTTTCTTTTCACATCAAAATAAGTATTTTTTGAAATTTTTTACTTTCCCGGAGTGGTGCAACATGTTTAAAAAACAAAATGGCGTCAAAAATGGAATTTTTTTCAGAAATTTTATCATTTTTATTTTATATTCGCAAAAGCAGGCATCGGTGCATATCCAAATTTGGTAGGTTTGTAGTCCATGTTAAGAACTACTCCTCATAATTTTTTGGTGGGGTTTCGTCCCTTCCCCTCCCAGTTATATATATATGTATACATACATATGGTAAAACAGTTCATTTGACTATAACTTGAAAAATATTCGATTGATTTTAATGAAACTAATATCAATAGTAGGTTTTATTACTTACAACTTTCGGTTAAAATTTTAGCGAAATCCGTTAAATAGTTCGGCCAAAATTTCCAACTTAGGGAATTGTTTACAATGGCTGCCATTTTATGCCATTTTGTCCTACGAGGTTAAATTTTTTTTTAAATTGTAGCATTTTTTATTATCTTTCGATTTTATAATAAGTGGCTTACCCGTAAAATGACTCCTTGATCCATATTTTTGCGAAAAACGGAAAATTTAACACTTTCTGGAAATAATTGTTTGGGGGGTGTATGGACTGGCTTTGGGGGGTGTTTTTTGCTTTGGCATGAGAAAACTATTTTTAAAAGAGGTCTATATGGTTTAAAGCAAAATTTTTAAGTTTTAACCCCCGCGCTGTAAGGGGAAAGGGGTGTATGAAATAAATGTATCTTAAAAGATTTTAAAAAGAGGTCAAAATAGTTTAAAATGCTAAAGTAACCCAAAATTTTAGATGCCTTTATTAATATAGTACTTTTTACAACATCCACCCCTTCCCCTCCCGCTTTCATATTTTTTGCAAATTCAAAATTTTTATGACGTATAAAGGGGTTTTTGGGGTCGCTGATCTCGAATTTTGCAATAGATTATCAAAAACAATTGTAATATTTTTAGGGGGTGTACTTATTTGGGCCAAAAGTTCGAGATCAGCGACCCCCAAAACCCCTTTATACGTCATAAAAATTTTGAATTTGCAAAAAATATGAATGCGGGAGGGGAAGGGGTGGATGTTGTAAAAAGTACTGTATTAATAAAAGCATCTAAAATTTTGGGTTACTTTAGCATTTTAAACTATTTTGACCTCTTTTTAAAATCTTTTAAGATACATTTATTTCATACACCCCTTCCCCCTTACAGCGCGGGGGTTAAAACTTAAAAATTTTGCTTTAAACCATATAGACCTCTTTTAAAAATAGTTTTCTCATGCCAAAGCAAAAAACACCCCCCAAAGCCAGTCCATACACCCCCCAAACAATTATTTCCAGAAAGTGTTAAATTTTCCGTTTTTCGCAAAAATATGGATCAAGGAGTCATTTTACGGGTAAGACACTTATTATAAAATCGAAAGATAATAAAAAATGCTACAATTTAAAAAAAAATTTAACCTCGTAGGACAAAATGGCATAAAATGGCAGCCATTTTAAACAATTTCCTAAATTTAAAATTTTGGCCGAACTATTTAACGGATTTCGCTAAAATTTTAACCGAAAGTTGTAAGTAATAAAACCTACTATTGATATTAGTTTCATTAAAATCAATCGAATATTTTTCAAGTTATAGTCAAATGAACTGTTTTACCATATGTATGTATACATATATATATAACTGGGAGGGGAAGGGACGAAACCCCACCAAAAAATTATGAGGAGTAGTTCTTAACATGGACTACAAACCTACCAAATTTGGATATGCACCGATGCCTGCTTTTGCGAATATAAAATAAAAATGATAAAATTTCTGAAAAAAATTCCATTTTTGACGCCATTTTGTTTTTTAAACATGTTGCACCACTCCGGGAAAGTAAAAAATTTCAAAAAATACTTTTTTTGATGTGGAAAGAAAAACCTCAAAGTTTCGCTGCTCGAACTTTTAATCCATACACAAGGCGTAATTTCACTCTACTAATAATTAAATAAACTTCAATATGCTTTTTTGGTTTTGTTCAAATAAAAAAAAAGCTCTTGAAAGAGAGATAAAGTCATTCAAAATGATAATAATAGCATACGAAATATATAATATCAACTATTTTCTACTTTGTTTTTTAGTTATAAATTATAGTAAAGTTAACTGACATAAATGAAACGTTTCCCGGATGGTAGCGTCTGTTAAAAGAACATCTAAAAACGTGTTTGTGTATGGTATTATTGAGTGGTCGTTGTTTTTGGTATATTTGATGGTTTCATGCTACCTGTCTACATAAAATGTTTTCGGTAAGGAATCGTGAATAAAATTTGTCGTGAAAAGGAAGCACTGAAGTTCGAAAATTTGAACAGTAAGATCGATTTGAATGCGGTTTTCTGCATTCGATTCGTTAGAGCGGATTTATAAGAGAAAAATATGCAATTTGCATAAATAATATGCATTTTATAATTGTATTTTAAACTGACCGTAAATCTACTAAATTCACAATTCGGTTAATAGTGATCATAATGATTCCAAACTTGTTTCTAAGGGGTTTTAGGGGTCACTGAACACGAATATCAGAATTGGTCTCCAAGGTACCTGGTGCAAAGGGTGGACAGAGAATACCGTTCACTGTGAACACCAGGTACCTTGGAGACCAATTCTGTCGGAATAATCGCGTTCAACGACCTTTAAAAATCCTCCTTATAACAAGTTTGGAATTATTTTCATCACAATTAACCGAATTATGACTTTAGTATATTTACGGTTAATTTAAAATGCAATTATAAAATGCATATTAATTATACAAATTGTAAATTTTTAATTTCTTATAAATCCGCTCTAACGAATCGAATGCAGAAAACCGCATTCAAATCGGTCTTACTGTTTCAAATTTTTCGAACTTTGACTGTTTGTAGTGTTTTGTTTCCGCGATTGAATATATTAACACTATAGGGTCTCTGCTAGAGAATTATTGTCTCGAGACTTCGAATTTTCAACAGACCTTGAACATTTTTGACAGTTACCAGGAGAACTATATGGTGGACTATATCTGTGTAATTTCTTGCATGAACTCCAAGCGAATATCGGCCTAATTCCTATAAAAAAATCGACAACAGGAGCATTATCTACCAATTTCTAATTTTCATTCAATTTGCTTTCCTCCAAACACCCTATGAATTGATCTATAAAGGCAAACTTTGATTAATAAAAATTTTGGTGGTCTGTGTTTAGAAGGATATCTGAAAACGGAGGTAAAATCTCATTATTATATAAAATTAAACCTCTAGATAAGATTTGAGAATTTAATTACAGAAGAACTCGTTTGGTTGTTTCACCCAATAAAAATTTCGGTTTTTTTTTTCTATATAGAATGTATTTCAATATGTATTGGAGGTTGCTTGCGTCATTTCGATGTAGTGTTACCAATATAGGTATATATTTGTGTGCCTGTTACAATTCTGTACATTATTATTATCTCATAGAATAATCAAAAGTTCTCTGGTGAAACAGACCAATAATACACAGAAGTTGTGATTTTTTATTTAAAAGTCTTCTATTGACTCTATGCGTAGTCATGATAGAGAGAATCAGATCGACGGCGGCACTTTTAGTGGATAATTTTGACATTAAATATGGTTGTTATGACTAATTTTCAATTTTTTACATGTTAATGGTATAGTTAATGATAAATTAAAATTAAAAATAACCACTTATTAAATTAGTTGCATTAGAAATTGTGAAAATAAAAGACGAAATTATTTAAATTTGTTAGAAAATAGTACATAACTTTTAATATAATCATAAACTTATACGCCCTTCCATAAAATTATATTAATTAAGTATTTTGTCGTTACCTTGGAAACGCCTGAAATAAAACTCATGCACGATGCGAATACATGATGTTAAACATTTTATTCATGTACTTTCATATGATTTATATTGGATACGTGAGTTTATTCAGTAATAAACAAAGTTTTAACCATTAAATCTTATAATTTCAAAATCAAGTTTTTACTTATAATTAAATCTGTTACAAAATTTTACAAGCTTTCAAGCAAAAAAGAGCTGGTAAATAATATAAACTTAAAACCTCTGTCTGTTAGTCCATCTCTTTAAGCAAAAATGTCATACGTTTCGAAAGGGTTTGAGGTTCGAAACGTTGGATTGAGCTGAAACTTCGCACACTTATCAAGGCTTGGTGGTAAAACAATTAAATTATGTTTCGATTGATGAAATTTCATATAATGTTAATAAATAAAAATTTAAAAATACTAAATAACACGTTTTTGTAGCAAGCTTAACTTGAAATAAGATAATAAATAATAGTTTAAAAATGTAAAAAAAAACATACTTTTGTAAGTAGCTGAATTAAAAAGTTGAAAATAATGCCCATAAGTTCAAACAAGAGAGGGATTTAGAAAAAAATCATTTGATCGTAAAAAAGTGTAGGGTGCTTTTTGAGATATTCTATAATAACTTTTCTTACATCACCCCACGCTTTTTTACGATAAAATTATTATTCTCTTAATCACTCTATTTTTATTCCATGTTTATATGAAATATAAAGGTATACTAAGTATTGGGTCCGTAGGAACCATCTTGTAAACCGTTAGAGATAAAACAAAAGTTTAAATGTAAAAAATGTTCCTTATAAATAAATAAACAACTTTGGCTTGAAACATTTTTTCGTAAACATCACTGTTTACCCTTGATGGCGCAAATTATTTAGTATGTATTACGTGGTAATATCAGCTATGTGTGTATGTGTGGCTCCCTAAGAGTGACTATCTTTCTTTTCTTACATGACGCAAAAAAACAAACCATTGCGTAATCAACATTGCCGATACACGGTATTTCCTTTATGTGCCATATGGAATCTAGACTTAAACTTACTATCTCTGGCATACATAAGGACAACATAATATTATTACTTTTGAAATAAAGGCTAAACATACAAGCATACTTATATATTTAACAATGTTATACAGAATATTTTTTAAGGAAAGATAACTTTATGTTGTTCTATAAAATTTATAATAACGATGGACTCATTCACCATTTATTTTTATTATTTTTGTAAGATAAAATTGAGTGGTAGGTCTCATTTAATTTTTTCCTTGTGGTTGTATATTATATCTGAAGGTCCACTTTATTTTTATGTTCGTCATTCAAAATTATCTTTTTGTGTTACGGGGAATATGCATTATTTGTAATATTATAAAAAATTCGGTATCTCCGAAAAAATATTGTTCTACCTAAAATGTTTCTAATAAAAAAAACAACAACTTGAGTTTAAAACATTTATTCGAAAACCCAACACATACGCCACAAATGCAAATTATTTTATAAAGTTCTGACACGTGTAATTCTGAAGGAGACCGTTTCTGGATACATGTTCCTCATACGACAATGCTTGTTACGGCATGCCCAACGCTTTGAAAATATATTGAAACTATGTTCCTTATCGCACATTTCTGGTTTGTTTGTGGGCTGAGAGGCTAGACTAAAAAAATTGTAATAATTTTTTGTGTAACAAATATATATGATTTTTATGGTAACAAAATATAGTGTAACAGAAAAAACGACGCTTATGTATTAATAATTAAAGCTGTAAAATTAATTGATTGTGATAGATAACTTCTGATAGCTGTTCATAGATAGTGTTTTGAAAAACATGATCATAAAGTTGATTTCATTATATTTGTATAACAATAATTAATAAGAAAATGTCTAGTTTTTGTTCTTGATAAACGAAAACTTGAAGAAAAAAAAATTAAATACAATTTTATTATGATTCTTTCATTGTGCTAGTTATTCAATAATACAGAATTTTGTATCGAAAGGAACATAGTTTCTACCGGGTTCCCACGACACTTCTTGTTCTTTGTTTGTTCGTAAACATCTGATATAATAATTGATGGTCAGAATAGATTTTCTGGTAATCACGTTTCCAAAGATTAATCTTCTTAAATTAGTTATTATTTTTTAGAATTACTTATAATCAATAACTTGTAAATTGAATGAATTTTATTTTGTTTTAATAGGTTTCGTTAATTTCTGGCACAAGTGGAGGTGAAAATGATAGCACAGCAAAGGAACGGTCTGCCGGTGGCTTACATCGAACAGCCGTCCATAAAAATTCCACAAATCCACATTTTGATCAAATGTTTTGTTTTGATATTTTGACAAAATCAGATATGACAAAGCGTATACAAATTGCGGTTTGGCATAGAGATCGAGAGTACCGGTAAGTAAAAAATATATTATTAAAAATTTATTTTCATTATTATTATTTAGAATATTTATTTTTTATCAAATAGAACGTGAAAATCAAATAAACCAACTTATATGAAGGCAATCTTTTATACATACCCAAAGGTGTCTAAAAAATTCATTTTCCTATACTATCTTCGGCCAATTATGCATTTCACTGTTAGAGTTTCACGCTACAGTCTTGAACTGTAGCTCTGGCATAATCCTACAGACACCATTTTTCTTAAACCTCTTGTCTAAACTAGGTTTTCTATACATATATTATTAATTGGAAGCCTTCCAAGTAAGAGTGGAAATGACATCGCTTTCTTGTTTAAGTTAAGCAAACACTTTTAAATTTTAATCGAAATTTTCCGGTGATAAAAAATGGAATTGATTTTACTCAGAATGCTCAGCAAGTCTCCTGGCAACTACCCTTGTAATCAAAATTACGTTAAACTGGAGTTTCGTATTGACATGAAGCAAAGGCTAATAAATTTACAAGAAAATACACTTTGAAGTTTGAAATATTACACAGATATTATCAATCGAGCATTTTTACGTTATCAATCGATCATTTTTAAGTTATCAATCGAGCATTCTGCGTGTAGAAGTTCTTTAAGAGTGGTTTCTAATTTTTGAAGTGTAATATAGGTGCGTTTTACGAAGTAATACATGTATAATGAATAATATTTGGTAGGGTAAAATCTTATGGTTTCGCGTCATCAACATACTATGAATAGCTACGGATATAACACCGTAAAATAGAATACTCAATCAAAAAAAACGACACCTACGTAATAATCATTAAAGCTGTACAATTAACTTTTAACTAAGTGATTCTGGTCTGTAGTACCTTCTGATTCCTGTTCATAGATGGCATTTTTATACCATGCATATATGTAATACGCAAGGTATACTAAGTTTAGTCCCACGTTTGTAATGCTTAAAAATAATAATGCTATGAACAAAATTTTGGTATAGGTGTTTATAAAATCACCTTATTAGGCCATTTTCGGATGTCTAACCATCTGTCCGTCTGTCCGTTTGTCCGTCTGTCCGTCTGTCTGCCATCACGATAACTAAAAATGAAAAAAGATATCAAGCGGAAATTTTGACAGCGTACTCAGGACGTAAAAAGTGAGGTCAAGTTCGTAAATGAGCAACATAGGTCAATTAGATCAATCTTGAAAACCGTTAGAGATAGAACAAAAGTTTAAATGTAAAAAATCTTCTTTATCAAAAAATAAACAACTAATGTTTGAAACATTTTTTCGTAAACATCACTGTTTACACGTGAGGGCGCAAATTAGGCGTAAATTGTATAGTATGTATTATGGGGATATCAGTTACGTATGTGTGACATGTATATATGTGTAATGTGAGTAATCAACACTGTCTATGCATGGTATTTCAACAATTAACTCAATCAATTGTTTTTTTTTTCACTTGTTTTTTATATAATAGTTTTAATTTACACGTTAATAATTTCAATTTACAAATATCAATTGGGTCAATCTTCATACCTATACTATAAAAAAGTTTTAAAAAAAACACAGTTATTCCAAAGTTTTCTTTTCTGTCGACAGTCTCCATGAGTGACTATCTTTTTTCTATCTAAACAAATAAACGAGATAGCTTTCTCAAGTATAAATAAATGTAACATACAAATTAAGGGCTAAGGGACCTAAGAAATATTAGAAGCTTTTATTTTTATTACAACACCCGTTAGCATGTTATAAAAAATGATGTTAATACATCTTAATGACCTTTTTTTATATAGTTTTCCTATGTTTTTTTCTTTCAATAAAAGATTATTTGTTTCATATATTTTCCTTTCGTGTGAATTTTCCGAGTACAATTAATCATGTTGTTTTTCTTGGTAAACAAGAAAAATTATTACAAAATGTAACTACTTGGTATTGATAAAAAATATAAAAATAACGGCACACGCAAGACCGAAATTGTAACAAATTTGCGGTTAATGTACATATTTTTACTGTTTTGTACTGTAAAGTCCAAAAAATTAAATCCATTAGAATGAACAAATGTATGAGGACTTAAATTTTTGTACGTGTTTTCGAATATTGACATATTGGTATGAAGGATACTGGAAACATGCGCTATAAAGATTATTTCGAACTTTTTTTTTGAGTATTATAGATATAAACAAGGTTTGATATCTAACATTTTTTGATGCATTTTCAAAATAAAACTGTCAAGAAAATTGCTATCGTTTCACTCCAAAGGAAAAGCGCCGAAAAATTGTGCATCCTTATGCAACTTTAACAACTACCACTTCGTAACATTGATTTTGCAAGTACAATCTGCGTTTTTCCAGAGTTTTAGAGTAGAAGTTTATGTATCAATTTAGAAAAAAATACTGATTTTCAAATTGAAACGAAATTTTCTTCGCGTATTTCTTGTTTGATATGAAGAAAACAAATTGAAACGTGTAAAACATGAAAATTGTTAATAAAACGCGTTTAAATTTATTTTCTACATTCAGTCATAAATTTTCTAACCCTCTTCATTGGTTAGTACTATCTACACTTTATACGCCTGTTAGATTTCTTATTAATAGCCAACCAGACATATAGAATCCAAAAAGAAAAAAACCATAATAAATATAAATTTTGTAAATAAAAAATTGTCTAATTCCCGAGTGACGGAAAAACTATTTTAAAAAGAAAAACTCATAAAATATTTATGATTAAAATTGATGTTTACGATCGCATAATAAAATTATTTTATTTTCATATATTTTATCGATTTTATTTAATATTTAGAACATGAAATTGCAGACTATGCTTGTGATACAATAATTTACTTTCAAAAATTGTTGGTACTATTTTCTTATACACCAATACGGAAGATTGTATTTTGAAATAAAACAAGAAATTTAGGTAGCATTACTTTAGTAAATTGTGCAACAAGTGTAAACAAAAAAGAGTACTTTTGCTGCGTGAGTAAAGAAAATTATTTAACATGTGTTCTTTTAGCCTTTTTTGAAAAGTTATTGCGCATTAATTCTCCAAAAGTAATGGCCTACAGCAACGAACTAATTTAACACTTACGCCCCGTTAGTCTAGCTCTGATGTGTCGTATTTTTTTTAATAACTCGGTTTGAATATTGTAAATTGTAGTTATCATATGTGCCACTTCCTAATGGCGAGCTTTCAAAATAATTACATTAAGAATTGAAACTTACAATTAAAAAAACCCGCGACAAATGTTTCCGGTACGGAACTCTAAACTCGCACTTGAAACATAGCTATGAATACTCTTCATTAAATTACCATTTTTCCTTATAGCCTTCTCCAAACTGAAGCAATTTTGACGATCATCGTCTCTTTTTTAATTATTTCGAGTACGGAACCCTAAACCCGCACTTGAAATATAGCTAAGAACACTATTCATTAAATTGTCGTTAAAACAAGACGAAAAAAAATCGGACTATTCATTTGAAAATAACGATGCCACCGAAAGACACAGCGGTCACACTTATTAGATCTATTTTTTTGGTTCGGGGGTTAAAAAAAGAAATTTTTGGAAATTTGATGTTATATTAGAGAGAAAATATACTCAAATTAAATTATTAATCGAAGTTTTGAAAAGTGATTTTGTTGAAATATTTCCTTTCTTTTGAAACAAACTAACCTGTTACAAAATGAGTGTGGAGTTAAACATCAATAATAAATAACCGCAGATCTAGAAAATTATGTTTCCATTATATTTTTCTGACATCAGGTGTATGAAGCTTGCGGAAGAGTTTCATGTCTATGTGCATTTTATGAAATTATTTCGAGCTGTATGTAATAATTTTATTTTTTATAGTTACCAATAAAATAAGTAAATATATTTTCGTTACGATTGTTTCCTTCACCATAAATGGTGTGAGTAACCTGTAATAAAAAAAATTTTTTGTTTATTTTTAATCGGGTTCTTGTTTTTTGGTATTATTTGTTTATTATTAAATTTAACACGCAATTTAAAACTAATTGCTTGTATTTAAAAAAAATTACTTAATAAATATATTAAAAATTAAATTATTGTTATTAAAAAAAAAATTGCATTAAATTTTTTTAATTAAAGAATTTTTCTTATTTTTTTGAATTATTTTTGTTCCTTTAACATTTTGAGGAGACGTCTAATGTATGGTCGCGGCGAATCTTTTTTTCTCAAGTGTAATTAGGGCTACCTTATGTATTACCCTGATAATTCAGAATAATTTTTTGAAAATTAAATTTAATTTATACGGGCGTAAAGTTTTTGACACATTTTTGGAACTTTTTGTTTTTTCATTTATATTTTATCTTAAAATTTTTGAAATAATTGAAAATTATTTATAAATAAAATTTTTATTACATAAATTTGTCATTTGAAAAATAGTACACCAGGTAAGTTATAAATTGTTATAAATATTTGATATTATAAATTGCAACAGTTCATGCATTTTTTACAACCAACATAACTACTGCCCAAGTATTGGATATACTCACTACTAAAATTTTGTTTGCCAATATAAAAAATTTACAATAATAAATTATTTAAAAAACCGAAAAAAAAAACAATGAAATTATCGATTCGAATAAAAGAATCCTTCCGGTTAACAAGTTAAGTCAGCACTCATCAATTTAAAGTGGAGTAACAAAAACGAATTTATTTAGAATTATGTCAACTCTACTTCACCAACGAACGATTTATATCTTTGATCTAAGACATTTTTTTCTTCACATCTTGTAGCCAGGAGTAAAAAAATATATTAACTCTTTAACTGAAAGCTGCAATTGGAGGCAAAATTTTGTTCGTATCAGCAATATTTTTAAGCGTTGCAAAATTGCGACTAAAATTAATATACTTTGATATATATATATATATATATATATATATATATATATATATATATATATATATATATATATATATATATATATATATATATATACGGGGTGTTCCAAACCACCCGTCCAGGCTGATTATTCTGAATAGTTTTCAAAAAAAATTGAAACGAAAAAACACGTATCAAATATTTTTTGAAACTCTATCTAACCATACCAAAAACACCCTCCACCCTCAACCCCTGTTAGGGGTAGGGGGTGTAACTTGAAAAAATCAAATGGAAACCCCTATTTTTTTTTGCAGATTTGGATTCTTCAGAAGAAAAGACAAACATTTTGTCTAAGAAATTTTTCCCGATTTTCGGTAGATCACGCTACAATCGAGAAAAATCGTTCTTTTAGATTTTCCATTAGAATTGCAGTTCAAGTGAAGGCGAGAAAAGTTTTTTGAGTCGAGAATAGTTATTTTCAATTTTGTTTTTGTTTTTTTGAAGAAAAGACTATTCTGTTTTTGTTTTTCATATTTTATTATGATTTAGAAAAATTATTTTTGTAAAAATGTTTTTATTTATTTTGGAAAGTCTGAAAAACAATTAAATCTAAAATGATTCATATCTAATTCTTTCTAAGAGCTTTATTTAGCATCCTCCCAATTGCCTAGTGGTTTACCTCAATTACCGCAATTCGACATTTTCGCTTCTCTTTCATTTTCGTTGAATTTCTAACTTTTGTGTTGCTTTTGTTTTGTTTTTGTTTTGGTTCTGTGTGTTTGTGTTTTTATTTTTACTTTTTCGTTTTGATTTTTTTCATTGAACGGCGCAATTCTTATGTCAAATCTAAAAGAACGATTTTTGTCGATTGTAGCGCGATCTACCGAAAATCGGGAAAAATTTTTTAGACAAAATGTTTGTCTTTTCTTCTGAAGAATCCAAATCTGCAGAAAAAAATAGGGGTTTCCATTTGATTTTTTCAAGTTACACCCCCTACCCCTAACAGGGGTTGAGGGTGGAGGGTGTTTTTGGTATGGTTAGATAGAGTTTCAAAAAATATTTGATACGTGTTTTTTCGTTTCAATTTTTTTTGAAAACTATTCAGAATAATCAGCCTGGACGGGTGGTTTGGAACACCCCGTATATATATATATATATATATATATAATTCATATTATTATTATATTCATATATTACTTTTTAAAAAACAAGCTTTTATTTTACTCAAAAGTAGAAATAATTATTTCTATTCGCACCGTGTGTGAGTTTTATTGGAGGCGTTTCCATGGTAACGATACACTACTTTAATTATAGAATTTTATAGAATTGTATGGATGCACATATGTAATTGTAATTAGTGTTTTTCAATAATTTTAATTTGACATTCACTATAACATTTAACGCCAGCCTCCTTTAACGCCAAAATTTTTCACTGGGAGCGCTGGCATCGATTTTATTGTCCCTACCAAGACTACGCACACAACGAATAAGTTACTCATACATGACTATTAATAAAAACTTGAAGCGCTCCGATTTATCCTTGATATTTTAAGTTGAGAGCCTCCTGCTTTTCTAATAATCATTTATGAGCAACTCATACATAGATTATTATTATTTTCTAATTTTGAGTACCACAAAAGCATGTCTTTAAAAATGTTTTTTTGATGTATGCATCAGATTAGGCAGGCATATTTATATTTTCTAATGTAACAACATATTTTATCTATGATAAAATGTAAATATATGACTTGAATGACTCGAAAAACCCATTTATATTTTACCGGTAATACTAGACAATCATAATCGTAAAAATTGATATCCTTCCGACATGTACATAAATGTATATATGTATATATTCCCAAAACAAAATATCATAATGTTCATATACAATATACTTACATTTTGAATATTTTTGTGTATTCTGTAAAAAAGAAAATTATTACCTTATAATATTTCCTTCTTCTTACCGTTTTTCTTACTCAGACTCGTAAGTGAGGCTTCTTTTGTATATTATATGAGTACACACTACGTGAATATAATTTTTTTTTTTAATCAAAAACCCACGTATGCCTTACATGTGATATACTCTTGCACGTAAATGGATAAATTTTTATTGCATTTTACCTCTCTGTAGCAAAAAAAAACGGTGAGTTTTGCTACTAAGGTCGTATTTTCCCGCCACATATTTTACATCATACTAACTCGACCCGTCCGGAATTCTTCAGTGCGGTTCCCGAGGCTATAAAAAGGCTAGAGAAATAATATATAACTGAAAAATATCAACAGTAGTTAGTTATTTTCTTTTTATTTATGGGCAATTTTATTACAGATATGATATACAAATTACAAACAGAACAGAACTAAGTCTATTCTATTTTTTATAATTGGCCGGTACGATAAGCTTTTAAATGAGGGGTAAATCATAGAAATTGATAAAGTTATATGGAAAATCTGACGATGCGACATAAAAATTGGCTAGAGACTTATCCGAAACCTTGATCTAAAAAAACAGTGTCTTTATCTTATTTTACCGAATTGCTCGTTTGTTATTTATCTTAAAGAACTAAACATTACAAAATTTCTTCATATGGTACCCAAACTAATAAAACGGGACTGATGGAATAGGAATGTGATGTCCCTGTGTATGACAAAAAAAATTTAAAAGAGATAATAAACTCGCAATTGAAACATTGCTAAGAACACTCTCCATTAAATTACTTATCAAACGAAACAAAAAAAAAAACAAAATCAGACAGACAGACAGACAGACACACACACACACACACACACATACATAGCGGCAAAACTTATAACACCCCTTTTTTTTAGTTCGGGAGTTAAAATAAACCATTTTAGCTGGGACTAGAATGGTTCATTTTAATCTAAATTTTTGCAGTTGCACGTTGAAACGTAGTAATCAGTATGATGTAACTTTAACGACAAGGTCGAAGCAACGGGAAATATGATTATACAATTTCTGCGTTGTATTTCCACCACTTTTTCTCTCGCTCACATTTGATATCGCCAGGTAACAGAAAACGAAATAGAAGTTTTAGAATTGTAATTAACAAAGGAATTGATGGTATATTAATGTACATTTGTGGCACTAAAAATTTTCAAAAGAATTTATATTTGGTTTTATTGGAGCGTCTTGTATTTACAATCGAATTCTATATTTATAAATGTACTTTAAGAAAACCGTTCCACAATATTAATCACACTCTAATTCACAATATTGTCTTATGTCTGTATATTTGTTCTATTATTATAGTAATTGTCATTTTATACTCAAAAATATAAATATTTGGTATACAGAATGTTCGATTTACATCTAGGCATATAAATATCACGAGTATGACAGAATACATGCGTTAAGCAATGCATCTAAATGAGATTTATTATATACAATTATATACATGTGTTGAAGCTTCGATATGCGTTGAGATAGTTGTAAGACGCTTGGAGAGTGGGAGTTTTCTTAGTTGAATAGATGAACTACAACAGATAATATATACGATACAAGTCACTTTTGCAATTTCATATAACACCTATAATACATCTTACTTAGATGTATTGCTTAACGCATGTACTCTGTCATACTCGTGATATTTATATGCCTAGATGTAAATCGATCATTCTGTATAGTAAGATTGCATTCCGTTCAACTGTATATGGAAATGTATTTATTCTGTCTAGTTCTTTGAAGTCTTCGTGCAGAACATATCCTTCTCTTACTGTCTTGGTGACTTGAATGGGATAGAGAAAGAGAGTAATTATCGTTCTATACATAGTTGACCAAAATTCACTCTGTAGAAAGAATAATAAAGTATACAAACATTAGAGCTGTTTGAAAATTAATCAAAATATTCATTTTTTTTATTATGCACATACAGTAAACGCCCGTTTTATCGCAGCAGAGCACTTTTATTTCCAATTTTGTGATCTACTTTAAAATTTTGTGATTTTGGTATGTGACAACCGGTGGAATAAAAATAGGATAACATGCTTAAACGGGGCTTCAACACCCGTTGAATAAATAGATGTACATTAATACTATTAAGTAATTTTACAATAATACTATTCAAACTTATGAATGAAATGTCTGATAAACATTAGCCTACTCTTTTAATGGTCAAGATATTTCATAGACCACTACTTTTTTTATGATTTACGACTGTTTCATGACTGATCTTCTATTTTTATTACGTGATGTCATTAGTGATTTTCCCAATACAAAAATCAAATTTTGATGGTAAGATTTATGAATTTGTATCGATAGCTATACGTGTACCCGTTGTACGATTAATAAATGACTATCATTTCCATTTTCTTATAAATAGGTTTGACTTTAAACTAAACCTTCATAAGTGGGAATTGCTTATGTTTCTGTTGGTTCATTGACTGCTTTTAATTTTTAGATTTTTATTAATATTCTGATAATTATTTTTGTAGGAAAATAGAACAAAATATTTTGTATGGATTATTGAAAAATAATATTCGGTCTCCGATCCCCAAGCCCCTCTTTAAAATTTTACATTTATCAGTAACAATTCTGTACTTAAAACTTACTAATTAGTGAATTCAATTCATGTAGGTATAATTAAACAAAAAGCTTTTATCGAAATAAATTTTGTCTAAATTTTGGAAGATAATCAAGCCCCGATGTTCTAACTAAGAAAATTATTATGGACAGAGGCGTATACATTGGAAAAATGAAGAATAATGTCAAAAAAATTGATCTAGGAAAACATACAAAATTTATACGAAATTTTATTCATAGAACTATTAATAGGTAGCGTCTGCTATCAATATCAGCCAAACCAGTGCAGCATTTTTTATCTGTTATATCGACTTATAACAGCTTTCTTTCGTTTCGACAAGTTTCGTTTCATTGATTGCATTGATTAAACAATCTATCGTCTGCCTCGCAAATATCTATCGGTTGTCTTTTGATACTCAAGACTGTAATTTTTATCTCGTTTCTCATTAACGTTTTAGTGATTTAAATTCACCTATAAGCTTATATGATATCATATGCTTACAGATACGATCTTCATATTTACTCGAAAAAACTGTATATACGTATAAACGTTTCTCCTTTGTTCTAGTTCGAATTCGAATATGCAAAAATGCAAAAACATTTAACAAGCAATTTAAATAATAAATGCAATACATATAATATGCTGGTATATAGTTTGCCCAAAGAAAATTTGGCACTAAATTCATATGTGGTTTTGTATAATTTTATTCCAACAGTTTTTTGCACCAAGTACGTGCTATTTATATTATTATCGTATAATAATGTGTTGTATGGTTTTGAATATTTATTTAAAGAATTTTTGTGTGATTCTTTTATTTGGAGTAGTATATAGCGGAAACGAGCTTTGGATACCGGTGTGATTAATGTATGTCAGATCCTTGTTATAAAATTATTGTCTTTAGATTTCCTTACATACCGATCCTTACTCAGATCGGTCTGTAATCTTTTGGAGTGCCTTTTTTAAGCAGGTAAATTTTATAATATCCCTTACAGTGTTAAATTATTAGATTTGATTTCTAACAGAAATCACCCTCAAAATTTTTTCATGTAATTCTCAAATATTTGCATACACTCATTTTTTTTTTTTTTTTTGCAACATCTTTATTTAATAAGATTGATACTTATAAAGCATCCCCATTACTGGAATTTCAAATAGTTATATTTTTTCAAAAATTATTTCATACGCAAACACATTTTTTTACAGCATTGTTATAACAATGCTAACGCAAGTTTTCAAGTATGTATCATAAAATTTTTAATTTCCATTTTCGGGGTGAAAAACAAATCTTTCTTCCTAAGTTAATAAATTTTAATAATTTTGAACAAAAAATAATTTTAATTTATTATAAATATGTCAAATAAATATCGTGCTAATGGTATTTCGTTTTTCATGAAAACTCTCATTGCTACTCATACTTAACAAAACAAAATTAAAAAAAAACTTTTGAAATATTAGAGTAAAAGTTATTTGCGTGAAGTTTTAAATAAATAACTGTTGCATGGTCTAAAATTCTATATATTTCTAATTATAAACATTCACATATTTATGTTAATCAGTATATATATTTGTAAGAGTATTGTAATCTTGAAAATCCTTAATAATCCACATATAATGAGAAATGTTAAGTAAAATTGTTTTATGGTTTCTACTAGTTGTTGAGTGATAAAATATATCGAATTTTTATATTTAAATAAACTAGCTGTGAACTACCCGCTTTACTGGGCAACATCCTCACTTTCATCTCACTCCTCATATCCCCTTGCGTAGGGAATACAGTTTTGTAATGTACAGGTCATGCTCTTTTATTTGATTCCCCATTTGGGTATATTTGAAAATATTCGATTATTCATCCCCAATTTCCCGCTCCACAATTCCACCCCCCGAAGGTTAAAAATAGATAAAAACAATCCTTGAAGCTGGATGTATATCTTGTCAATATTTGAGCTTAATCGATGCTCAACTTTTTATTTTTTATTTTTTGAAGCACATCCTTTTCAATTCCTATTTCAATCCCTTACTCTATTATATTATGCATGTTTTTTACATAAAAATCTTCCTCTTGAATCACTGTTTCTATTAGAAAAGCATCAAAATACGTTGCGTAGTTTTAAAGATCTAAGCATACACAGGGATTAGGGACAGACAGACAAAGTGACTTTGCTTGATACTATGTATTGATGTGTTACTTTTTTGTAAAGCAAAATATGTAAACAAATCTAGGAAATGAAGTTTCACCTATTTTTTTATCGGCATTACTTTGAAACAAATAATATTATATATCGAGATTGTACTGGTAACCAATTTAATTTTGTTATTATAATACCGTTGATACAATGCTTTTGCAAAGCATTTCGCTGCTCGAACTTTTAATCCATATAACAGCCTTTTTTTGCTTAGATTTACTCCAGTATTACCGTTATAATGCTTTTGTAAATAATTTTGTTGTAATGCTCCAATGTGAAATATATACTTATTATTGTTAGTTGGATAGATATCCAATAATTTTTGTGAGACACGATAATGTTGCCAGAAAAACATTGTTATCTCAATCGCATTTATTTTATATGGCTGTTGCTTCTTAATACATTTTTTATCATTATTAGTTGTCACCTTTCTTGGGTAAAAATTGTCAAGTTGACTGAATTTATTGTTGAAATACCATACATAAAAAGTGTTGAATGTCGGTGCTTACATTAATAAATTAGAAAATTTTAAAAAAGCAACACAAATATGGCCAAAAAAGCAACACAAAGTATTTTCTAGAATTTACAAGATATCTAGTTTAAGCTACCTGCAATTTTTCAACTGCCTCTCTTTTATAGTCTTGAAGAAAATGAACACCAAAGTTTTGTCCTAATTTGCGCCCTTACGAGTAAAACAGTGACGTTTACAAAAAATTTTTTAAATGTTTTTAATTTTTTTATAAAGAACATTTTTTACATCTTAACTTGTTCCATCTCTAACGGTTTACAAGATGGGTCTTACGGACCTTCGACCCAATTGACCTATATTGCTCATGCACTCAAACTCACTTTTTACGTCTTGATGAGTAGGCTATAAAATTTCAGCTTGATATCTCTTCTCGTTTTTGAGTTATCTTGTTCACAGACAGACGGATCGATCACCAAAAATGGACAAATTAGGTGATTTTACGTACACCTATACCAAAATTGGGTTACAAACTTGGAACTAAACTTAGTATACTTTGATATATATTTCCTAAATACAGGATACACAAATTCAATCGAGAAAAAGTAATTTTGAATTATAAAAAAAAGGGAAAATATTCTTTCAAAAATAAAAAAAATACATATATCTAACTTGATTTATACATAGATAGATTTTCGACATTGATTGACTAAAATCAACTTGTTTGCATTTCTTTTGTAGTATATTTTTCATTTTATCTAAAATCAACTATTTATATGTAGTCTAATATCCAACAAACTTTACGATTTACAACATCTCAAATAAATGTATTCTATATGGTTCCGCATATTCAGTTATTCCTTTGTGTAGTCAAACTAGCTCCCTAAATAATCATATCCTAAATCTGTTACATAAATATCTACTTCAAGTAAACTTAGATTTCAGAACCTATTTAAAAAAAAAATATGGGTAGAATTTTCTATTAAGCCATATTCATCTCTGATTGAATGATGAACAATTAACATTTTAACTATTATGTAAGAAAAGGACGGAAACAAATCTCCATCGATTTTCAATTTTGATAATTCTAAATTATACCTGTAATGCAGTCAACAATCTTGACGAGTTATAACTGTCCTTGGGCTTATTGAAGCAATAAGCTTGATTAAGCATCAATCTTAATTAATAAATATAGTAAACAGTGATCACATTAAAGAAAAAATGAGAGTTGACGTGGGACACAATTGTGGGACACAAGGTAGGAACCATGTTCCTAACGTATCTTCATACATTAAAAATGTAGCGCGTACATTAGAAGTCAAATACTTGTTTTATTCTTTCAAGAATTTAATTTTAGCTACTTTTACTTTTTATTGTATCAATTAATTGAAATATTAGTTTAAAAAAGACGTCTGATTTAATAGTCAACCTAATACATTTGGTTTGATCAGAATATTTATTATGACATAACATAAAATTTCCTAGTACTAACTTTAAATTATCTCTATTTTCTTTAACTTCTGATAACTAACTGATAAATAAAAATTGACAAATTATAAAAATACTTTTGCATATTCTCAAAATTCATGGTAAGCTTAAAAAAGTTTCGTTTATTTGTTGTACTGTTTTTGGTTTTACTTCCCAACCAGCAAACAAATCAGAACGTTAACATGCGATAAGGAGCATAATTCTAAAAACCCCTGCAGACTAAGCAGTATAGTGGCTGGTAATGTAAAAGTCCAAATTAGCTTTTTTTTTATTATAGACCTCAATAGACTTTTATGGAAGCCATTTTGAGAATTTGAGATATTTGCTGATCGGAAAAATTTCATAAAAATTGAAAAAAATTGGTTTATGTGTTTTCTAATTAACGTAATTTGAAGAATAAGCAATCTATACATTGAATGAACATCTACGATTTTTTTGTCAGAATTCAGAAGCTTTAGGTGATCTTAAAATTAAATAAAGTGTTAATAATTTGATAATATAGCTTTCATGATAAAGTGCTATAAATTTTATGTATTAGGTATGATTATAATGTTATTCTTAATATCTTTATGAAATCACGAATTCAATTCATTTGTTCCTACCAAAAAGGTGTGTTTTTTCTATTCATATTTTCTTTTTTTTTATAACTGTTGATATATTTAAGAATTTGTTTTCATTAAAAATATTTTTAATTAATATACTAAGGTGAAGGTCACAACCACCTCTGAATCAATCCGACCAAGAAAATTAAAATTTCACCGTTTAAAGCATTGAGTATATCAGAAAAGTTGGTCATGATTTTTACATTTGACCTTTACTATTTTAAATTTTTTTCAGAATTCTTTAATTTATGGTTCAAAATGATAATCATAGATCTGCTCCATCTATAATCACATTTTGAACCATAAATTAAAGATTTCTGTAAAAATTTAAAAATGGGTAAATGTCAAATGAAATTCAATTTGTTTATTTTTTTAATTTTTTTTTTTAAACATATTATCTTTGTAAATTATAGTTCATGCGTTATTCTGATATATCAGCTATATTGCTGTATAGTTTCATTAAAAACCATTCGCTAGTTTTAGCGTGAAAGCGTAACAAACAACCACACAAACATGCTTACTTTCACATTTATAATATATAGGGATCACAGTTTATAATTTATTACATAAAATAGGGATTTTAATGGTCTTTTTATATTATTTTAAATATGTCTAAATGATTGTTTTTCGAATAAAATTTTCAAATGAAAAAGACAATTATTGTTTATTTTAAAAGCCTTTGTTATGAGTGTAGATTAAATGAAAAAGATAAATTTAAAAAAAACACAAAAGATATTTAATTAACATATTTAAATAAATATACTGAAATCATAATAAAGTCGATGAAACATGAAATGATTTTAGCATCAATGGTTCTGCAAATTCTATGTGATTTAATTAGTGTTTCCGGTATAAAACTCTCCTAAAATATCTCCTATAATTAATTCATTTTCATGGCAAAAAACGACTAGTAGTGTTGTGGCATCTAATATAAACAGAAATAGTGGTTACCATGTAACTACAATTTTTTTAGTTAAAACATTAAAAATATTATTTATTTGCTTATTATCAATATAGCCACTTTGTTTTCAAAGCAGTTTCTTATCTCTCCTGAAAAGTTTGTCAGTTTGCCTATACGAAGAGATGTCACATCTACACATCTAAACGGGCGTTATATCTACTTTTATAAAACTAAACTTGATGATATCAGGATTTTGTCCTGAATTTGAAAAATTGATTTATACCGTTACATTAATATCTGATTTACACCAAAAACAGAATGTATTCTGCTTTATAAAAAAATAATTCAAATTTACTTCTAAAATAGTGTAGAGTAACATGGCGTCTTGAATGGCATCATTACAATCATTTTGGTATATGCAACTTACAAGTATTTGCAAGTTTACATGCTTTTGTATTTGTAAGCTAACATAGCCTTTCATATGGCGTGACGAAGTACCTTCAAATTACATCTGATTAGTGTTTGCTGTCACGTGCCCGGATATATAATTTAAAAAAAATTATTTTTAAAAATAATAATAATCCTTATATTTTATAAAAATTAATTTTGTGTTTTGTTATCTACATATCATGATTAATCTTCAGAAACTTTAATCCAACCGATATTCTTAGTGGGCAAAAGGTTTTTTAAGCCTTTCTTAAATGTTTGAATAAAATTACGGAACCCTAAAATGCACATTCATAATGGAAATAATTTGAAAAAAAAAGTTGAATTTCCGTCAACAATATCAAACTAAAATTTTATATGTTGAAATACATCAATAAAATGTTATCTATTTTCATAATAATAATAATAAAAATTGTATTAATAAAAATTATATTACTAAAAATTTATTAATTTTATAATAACTAAAATTTTTATTTGTATATAGTGTGAAAATTATCTACATATATTGATCTTCAGGCACTTGTTCCGCTATTTAAGGTTTGTGTAATTTGATACCGAGCCGACGTTTACACATGTTTTGTACCGAAATGTGACATTGTATTTCTGAATGCTAAACTAAAACTCGAATTATCATCTTTTGAATGATCTTTTCCTAGATGAATTGAAGCTCGTAGCAACATACATTGCTCGTTAAACTGCAAATCTTCACAATGAAATATTTACAGTACTTATCTTTGTTACCTGTTACCTCTTCCAGTCCATTAACTTCGGCTATGTAGATCTTATGGCAATTTTCGTTTCTGATTTACTTGGATTTTTTTCGATTGAATTCTTACGGCAAAGCAATGAACACGCAAAATTTTTGTCTTTAAACTGAATGCATCATTGAAAGAAACACTTAAGGTTATTGTTAAATTATAGTTTTGTAAACAAGTTTTGGTTTATTGCACTGTACATACAAATAAACCAAATACACGTTTTGTAGTCAAATAATGTTATTTTTAGCTTTACAATACCACCCAACTACAAAAATATATAATATATTGTGTGCAAGTGCTGCTTATAAATTTGATAATATAGATATCTCTCTTTATCTCTAGATATTTGTCTCTGTTCATCAAATGATGGATCTTCGATGAACTCATAATTAAATTAAAATTTTGTTTTTATATCATCGACAACCTTATATTTTTATGGTTTTATTATAAACTACAAGATAGTCTAAATATTTTAGATATTTTTTTATCACACTCATCACATAGTTTTTTATCACATTTTTTGGAATATTTAAAAACAATACAAAAAATATAAATAAATATATATTTTATATATATCGTTAATGATCCTTCCGCAGGTTCACCTACGGAAACCTTGTTACGACTTTTACTTCCTCTAAATGATCAAGTTTGGTTATCTTTCCAGCAACATATTTTTTGATATAGAAATATCCAATTGAAAAGGATAATCTATACGATTCATCATCTTTTCAGCCAACTTTGAACGATAAAACAATAAGAAAGAGTCCGGTGATCTAGAAATTTTTTGTGAATTTTGGAAACTTTAATCAAAAAATTTATTTTTAAAGTTTTATTGAAAACCCTAGTAATTCAATCCTTGCATATCTCCTTAAGTACAATGAAAATTAACTCACTGTATCTATTGGAATAAAATGTATTTATATGAGCAAGATATATCACTAAATATATATTTCACATTTCATACAGAATACTATCATTCTGCAAAATTTGTAAGCGAAACGCGCGCATATTTCGATCAATGTATAATATGTGTATGTTTAGTATATTTTATCTTTATCTAATAGTAGAAAATATATTTAAATAGAAATAAATGTATATAAAGTATTAAATGTAAAAGAAAGATAGTTATACAAGAGTTTCACATGAAGAATTTATTTTGTTAAAGAATTTTATATAATATGTTGTTGATAATTGGATACATAGTTTTATAGTAGAAAACTATATCTGAAGCATACAAATTTCGAGATGTGTTTTTCTCTGATGAAGATATTAAGAGTAGTACAGCGATCATGTTGAATCCGATTGTTTAATCATTTAATAACATAATAATCATAATTTCGTGATTTGTTCGAATTACTTTTCGCTGCCCGTTTACTGATAAGTAATATTTTTTTGAGAGGAATAACGAGGATATTTTTATAAGCAATTTATAAATGGAAAATAATTATTTTATTAATTACTACCAGTTTTGTAATGTACAGTTTACATTACAGTTTTTTAAGGTACACGCCATGTTCTTTTATTTGATACCCCACTTGCGTATATTTGATAATATTCGATTATTCATCCCCACTTTCTCGCTACACCTTTCTACCCCCCGAAAGTTAAAAATAAATAAAAACAATTCTTGAAGTTGGTTGTATGTCTTGTCAATATTTGAGCTTAATCGATGCACAACTTTTTCAGTTTTCCAACCTTTAATGGGAGCACATCCCTCTCAATCCTTATTTCAACCCTGTACTCTACTTATGCATGTATTATACATAAAAACCTTTCTCTTGAATCTCTCTATCTACTCTATCTAATCTACCGCATCAAAATCTGTTGCGTAGTTTTAAAGATCTAAGCATCCATAGGAATCAGGGACAGACAGACGGAAGTGATTTTGTTTTATACAGTGCATTGAATTGCCAAATTTTGGAAGGAAATTATTTGCGTCTTCTTTTTGACAACATAATACATTTCATGTGACTTTTAAACGACTATTTTGGTGAATTTTAGCGATCTGAAATCCTTAAGATTTGGTGTTTCTAAGGCAAGTTTCCATAAGGTCTGCTTTTGGAAAAAATTGCATGTACAGCATTTTACGGAATGACAATTTACTAAATGATCCAGGATTCTGATTTCTGAAGCTTTCTGCGTCTTCTTTCTGGAGATGTCCCTCGATTTGAAGAAAACTGCAAGAGAACGCAGGAAAGATTTTTAAGTAAAACCGATTTGACTACGGGTTTCTATATGGGCTAACTTAGATCCTCACAAAACCAGATTTTTGGGAGATCTGCTGCCTTATTTTACTGAGGGACGAGAGAATTTTCTAAGTCTATGAAAATGGATATAAAGCAGTCACAATTGTAATAAATAGAAGACGAAAATCTTTGTAAAAAATCTAGATTAAATTTTAAATATTTCTGCATTTATATGTTACAGATTGCATATTCAATCATAAACGCTGTCTTTTGAGTACAGCTCAATTCATAAAAAGATTATCAAATCGGAATTCTATGATGTATAAATTTCTTTAAACTTAAACTTCAACCTTTAAAAGTACAATAACTTAATTGTTCTTTAATATGTTGAATATTTGCATAATTAGGAACTGAACTATGGTCTTCTAACAAAGATATTCAAGAAACCTCTTGAATAATTTTTTCAATTACATCAGGTTTCAATTTATAATGGGAGGGCCATGCCAAAAAAAATTTCTGTATTGTGGAACAACTCCCGTCAGTCATCCAAAAAATTTTTAAAAGTATACGAAAAATTGAAAAAAAAAATTTTTTTGACTGACGGAAGTTGTTCCACAATGTGGTTAACTGACCATTTTATTTATTGTTAATATACAATTAAGTACCTCTAAAAGATTTTCAAGTTTAAAAATAGAATTACATCTTATTTACTTATTGTACAAACATTAGGGCTGAGTGACCAGATCTGTTCTCACATTTAACTGACTGACTGTCATTTCTGTTATTTATAGGCAATCTAAAATCTGTATAACAATTTTTAGCTTTAGTAAATTCATCTAAATACCACGGTAATCATAACCGTTTTGATAGCATATATCTGACTCCTTTTCTACCAGCTTGCTTTACTGAATGCAGTATTTGTGTGTACACAACTACTATAATCAATTCTCAAATGATCAGCTTTAGCTGAATTCTCAAAATTCAGCCAACGAGGTGACACTTAAACAAAATTCTGATTCTTATTTCCTATGATTTGATACTAAGATAGACATTTAAACTCTAATTATAAATATTAACTACAGCTTCAAGTTTATTGAATGAAAATACGATTATATTGGAAATGTATTACATATAAAAGGTGGTACATTTTTCAAATGTATACAAAGCATATTATTATTGTTAATAATATTACTAGTAAAAATTCGTTTGACACAATTTTTAAATCTTGAAAACAAGTTTAAATAAATTTTACTTTTAGAGTATATATTAGATTTGTTCATGTTAGAGATAAAAGACAATAAAAAGTTTGTATTCGTCAAAAAACATAAAATATTATAATTCAAAAAATTTCATTAGTTTAATGTAAAATAATTATGTTTTGGTTTTTCATCTTGGCTCTCAAAAATGCATATTGTGGCTAATGTCGGAAAATGTAGAAAGTAGCATTAATTTACATAACAGAACATATGCAAATAACTTTTTATTTGCATGTAAGGGAATCACGAAATTGAGAAATTTTAAAATTACTCTTATTAATAAATTTTAAAATTTCGAGTAAATAACTACTTAAAGTATGGTTTGATTACTGTTGTATGATTTGTACTGAAGGAAATGAATCCTTTGGCCGAAGAAGCTACTCCGAATTTTCCTCGAAAACTCGTTTTTGACGAAAATTGTCCCTAATATAAATTACAATAGTTTTTTTAATGAAAAATAGTAGGGTCTTTCTATCCCGCCCTAGAAGCGTAAATCGAAAAAGCACAAGTTCGCATGAAAATAATTTTCTTGAGTACACTTAAGCAATCATTTTCCACCGGCTCCCATAAAAATCTACTGACAAGGAGTCGATCACTTAATTATGTTTTTTAGGGGTTACTTCCTCGTATAAAATAATAAGTAGTTTTATAGCTACTTATAAGAAAATAAAATATTTACATATTTACAGAATCTCATTATTGGGAAAATCGTTATGACGTCAAGCAGTCATAACGATAACAATATAGCACTTATAAGCTTAAAATAAGCAGTACTGGTCTATGGAATGACCTTAAAAGATCTGTCTACTTTTTATTAGACAGTTCATTCACACATTTAAACAGTATTGTTGTAAATTACTACGGTGTGACAGTTTAAGGTCCGTAAATATATTTGTATCATGCTTTTGCATATTTCAATTTAAAAATAATTCAATAATTTTTCTCGAAAAAAATTTATGTCAAAACTCATTTTTCTCGAAAAATATTTATGTCAAAAATAAGGAATATGAAACATATTTAAAAAGAAAATAGGTAATCGAAGTTATGTCACGCAATGATTTTCAATTTAATTCGTAGATTGATAGTATGAGCTGATATAATATATTATGGTGGACTAAAGAATGTTATTTATTGATTAAAATAGTTTACAAATAGTTAATAAATCAAAAAATAATAATAATAATAATAATAAATGTACGTGCAGCGTTGTCCTATAACGACCATTCTTTAACGATATAAGTTTATAGACCGGGAAGGTGCGGCGTTGAAAATTATTTCAAATACACCGTTTTTAAAACTTAGAAATTATTTTTGTCTAATAAATTATTAGTGCAGGTATTATATTAAAATATATCGAGGCTGAACATGTATGTAAGATTTTCTATACTGATTAACTTCCTATGTAAAATACCAAAGATTTTGCGTCGAGCGTAAAAAGTTTTTGCAGAAGCGCAAAGAAATAAAATAAAAGCTTAAAAAACTTAAAAAAACAAACGCTTTGTCAACTAGCTGAACTAAAAAGAAAAAATTAATTTCTATAAGTTCATTTTATCGTAAAAAAAGCGTGGGGTGTTATATTTCAATTATTGCAAATACACTATTGTCAGATATTGATAATTTTAAAGTGATAAAGAGGGTAATAAAAATTATGTAGATCTTTTTAAAATCAGATAACTATATCAAGAAAATTATTAAATATCTTATTCAAATGATAGAATTTATAGGAAGTTCCTACTGAAATTATCATAAGTTATTTTATTAAAAATGACTATATTGGGAAATAATTCGACACTGATGATACTTACTATTTAGGTCGTTAATGTTTACGATATACCAGCGCCGTCCTAAACGGAACATGGCTTCAATATTATAGTTATTATTGGTTATTTAATTAAAATCGATACATTAAATATTTATAATGTTTTTTCAATATAAAATTGATTTCACATTATGTTCTTTTTGTACAATAGTGTATACACTATTGAGACTAAGTGCACGAGAAAGAGATAATCTTATTACATTTTATAATGGCACCAACCTTTTCTGCTTACACCAATAAACTTTTAGTAAAGTGCAGTTTAGTAAACAGTTATTGTTTTGGATTATTTTTTACACCTGTATATTATAAATTTGAAAGAGAGTTTGTGTGTTTGTTACGCTTTCAAAAACTACTCAATGGATTTCAATGAAAACTTACAAAAATATAGTTCATACATCAGAATAATAAATGAGCTATGATTAATGAAATATATACATTTTTTTTTAATTTTAATGTTTTTTGACCTTTTACTACGCTATCTATGAAATTGTAAAGCATATATTAAAGATTTTTGTAAAAACTAGATACAATTTGTGACCACCTGTTCATCCAGAGCTTTTTTTATATACTTACTCAATGCATTATGACTATTTTACACTAAAAAAATAAAGCTACATATATACTTTTATCTGCGTAAAACAATCCCTATTCCTCAAGGAGCAAGGGACACGATTAAAATTTCTCAGCCTCAATTATGGGCATAAATGTGGGAACGTTGCCGCTATGGCAATAAATATACAACAACAATAAAATATTTTGAAAAACAGTAGCAATTAACTTTTTGTTTGAATCGCCAAATCTAGAAAAAAAAAATAAATTTTTCCCACTTCAATTTATAAATAGTTAATACATTAAGGAAATTGTATAAAATCCCTCATGAAGCCAGGGAAGGGGGGTGAGAAATACATTGAAATACATTGAAATATAAATGATTAAATATTAATAATAATTTAAATAAATAAAATGCTACTAGTGAATTCAAGATAGAAAAGAAGAAATGTCGGAAAACAAAAAACAAATATATATATACATGGTGGACCATTTTAAACGCCAATAGAAAATCTTATAAAATTTTTCAAATAACTTTGAAGTCTTCCAGGATAAATGCATATTTCTCGGTCTCGTTACAGATATAAAAATAGAAGAACATTTTAAGTTGAAAAGTTGCTCATTATAAAATATCATACATCTATTTAAAATATTTTTTTGAAAATCAAATAATATCGGAATCAAATACAATGGAACATCGATAATTCAAGCCTCGTTAAGTCGTAATCCGCAGTAAGTCGAAAAAAATGCTATTCCCTGCAATTGAACCCCTAAATACGCGGTATCTCGAATTATTTAGACTTTGTAACTCGAACGAAATGTTATTTCCCTGCGAGGTATTGATAGTACATATTTATACTCTGGTTAGTTTGTACAATAGAATGACGTAGTAGTTAGTAAAATATAATCTAAGTCGAAATGTAGCAATTAAATCCTCTGTTTGTTGATCTTGAAATACTTATTAAGTCGAGAACTCATTAACTCAAAAGTTTTTGCACTTCTCTTGAGGTTCGAGCTATCGAGGTTCCACTATAGTATAAAATAAAAGACAGTCGGAGGCTTAAAATGTTTTCAACAAACTTATCTTACTAACAACATTTCTTGCTCAAAGTTATCCTCTTTTACTAGTTTTAGAAAATGAAACTTGATTTTTTCATTAAATTTTTGCCTTATCTATTTGATTTACGAAAAACGCGTCTCATTTAGTGTTTCAACTTTCAAATTTAGTGTTATTCTAACCTTAATCGAAAACATGTCCGGGGTTTCCTTTTAGATTTCTCCGATCAAAATATTGTTATAGGTGTTTATAATATGTGTCTGATTGAGTACAATCTCTTCTGTTTGAAAAATGTTTCTGCATTTCAATTACCCTCCAAGAATTATCTCGTTATCGATTAAAATGGCCCACCTTATATATATATATATATATATATACAGCATACGTGTATACTGTGTGTATGTATACATGTATTTAGAACCATATATCTTCTCTTATTTTCCTTAGGAAAATTTATATCGCACTCATCTAACGCTATCTTTGTTCATGGTATACAAAATTGTTAAACAACCCTTATAGAATAGTATCCCTGGTTCGCCGGGCCGACTTGGTCTTTCCTGCGTTCAACACTGCAGTGTTTGTTCGAACACAACACAGTGTCAGATAACAGTTTTTTAAAATAATATCAATTGAAATTACATCAAATAAAATTTTTTTTAAACATTACACGAAATTTTTTTAGTATTTTTCATTTTTCAAAATATAATTTATTGTTATTTAATTTTTATCTAAAAAAAAATTAGTGCCCTCTTGTGTGATAATGACTTAATAAACTCGTATAACAATTTAAAAAAAAGTAATTTTAAGATTTTTAGGGAAAGTGCCACACGCGGAAATAAAATTTTGTAAATAATTTTGCTTTTAAATTATGTTGATGAATGTTATTTTTTTGTGAAAAGTATTTTAAAAGGTGAAATTTTCATTAAATAAATCTTTTTTTTTGGGTTCAAGTTTTTGAAATTGTGTAATTTTCGTTTAGGCGTGGTATAGATTATGTAATTTTTTTTTAGAAAATTCTCTAAATAACTTTTCTTCCTGAAATGACGTAGAAAATTCAGAAAGTACATTTGTACTGAAATTAGTTCAATGTCTATTCAATGTCTGTTAAATTGGATTAGACGTACATTTCAACGTTGATTCGAAATGTAATTTATTATTATTTCTTTTTTTTTTCGTAAGCTATTTTACTTGTGTAAATTTACAAGGTCAAATATCACTTGTTACTGTTTTTTGATATTATTCAATTCGAAAAAATGGGAATTTATGAAATTAACAATTATGCTTTAATTTGTTTCTTTTAAAATTTATTATAAGAACCACATTTTCTTTCTATTTAAGCTCATGTAAGCTTGCGTTTTTGGATCCATTTCCTAGCCCTTTTTAGTATTGTACAGATAAATTTCTTTAATCATTTTGGGTTCGGTTGAAAAAATTTTGAACAAATATTTAGTCGACATGTTTAATGAATTCTTGTGTAATAATTTACAGCATTTTAAAATGAAAAATTGTTTTTTTAAATTAATAATAAAAGAAAAACTGACTTAAATTAAAATTTGAACTAGGTCAACTCAAGTCATAAACAATTTAATAACGAAGTGTTTTTAATATTGAAAATTCAAGTGAAAAAAGTTCTTTTTTAATGTCAGATACAAAAAATTTCTATACATTTCGAGCATCCATAATAAATAACAATTAACCATATGTGGTGATATGTCTTTCGTCTCACAAACAGCAGCTTGCTGTGGAAGTCGTCGCCGTGGCAGTAGTTGTAATACGAGTGACGCCGGTTGTAACGCAAGTAGACGCGATACCAGTGATAAAACACCTAGAAACTGTTGTTGTCGGGATCATTCTGTAATTGCGGTACGTCGTAATAGTTTATCGCGTACACCTAGTCTAGATTCACCAACAAAACCACGTGATTCTACATCTCAAATACAACATCGTCGACCATCAGTCTCCTCAACAGCAGCAGTATCACCGATATTTGTGTGTACGACATCGTTAACTGCTACTGTAATTGCTGAAACTGCTCAATGTCCATTAATAGAGTATGAAACTGAATCTCTTGCATCAGAAGCACCGTTTTTGTTACCATCACCACAAATTTTATCCTCTTCAACTACACAATCGACAGTTGCTGTATGACGTATTTATGAGTATGTTCAGTTCTATTTTCGTCTAAGGTAGTACGAGCACCAAAGTAATTTTAGATTTAGAGATCAAATTCTGTGTACCTTATTTTCAACTTTGATGATGTGAATTTTGTTATAAGTTCATGAATGTAGACGAAAATAAGAATACAATTTTTCGATATTTGCCTTGGTTTTCGAAATATCTAAACAAAATTTTCAATTTTCGATATTTTGAAAATTATTTCAAATATCAAAAATTTTAATCTTAATTTTCGTCTTTGTTGTCCAGTTTTAACATAATTCGCCATCAAAATAGAAAATATATATTTTTTTAAATTTGTATGCCCACTACCGTGCTCATACATCGTTAATTATTTAAATATTTCGTTAATTTATTTAAATAATCGGGCAGCCACCGCCCTTTTTTCCAGAATTAATTTAGACTTATCCCAACTTCATATAAAAAAAATCAAGCTTTTTTTAAATTGCCTTGGTACTCGCACATCCTTAAGTTTGTTTTTCGAATGTTATTTATCCCTATATAATATTATAAACGTGAAAGTAAGGATGTTTGCTTGTTTTTTAGTGTGTTTATTACGAGCTCGCGCAAAAACTAGTGATTGGATTTGAATGAAACTGTACAAACATATAGCTCATACATCAGAGTAACAAATGAGCTATAATTTACAAAAATATATTTTTAAAAAATTAGAAGAATTAAATTTAGTCTATGACATTTCTCTACGCCATCTATGAGCATCATTTTGAATTATATACTAAAGATTTCTGTAAAAATGATGCAATTCATGGCCACTTGTTCTGATACTCAATGATTCAAGACTGTATAACATTTAAAAAAAATTGAAGTCTGTATATATATATATATATTACCTGTGTAAAACAATTGCTACCCCTATTTCGAGTATTATGGAAGGGCGATAAGTGAGAGCGCGAGATGTGGAGCCTATAACGCTTATTAAAACGATTATTAGCATTAGACGTCCAGTTTTCGTCTCGAATGTTTACTACATTCAATTTTTGGACCATAGTCTTCATGCTTTAAAAAGGATGTTTTTTGTATTCTGAGTAATATTTTCACAAACAAGATGTGTTTATATATCCCATATAATATATATATATATGGGATATATAACCACATCATTTTAGTGTCACGGTCTCTGGTACTATCTGTATATAATTTGTGTTCTATTTATCTCAAATTTTACCTACATTCAGTACCTACTCATATATTAAATATTTCCCTAAATGACGTCATTAATGCAATAAGATAATCAATAAGAATACATTTTATAATATTATACTAAATCGTTTAATGGTTGGTGGTGAGTGATATACAACTGTTAGGTACCCATTCTTACTATTATTAGAGTAATTATGAATATTATTTATGGAGTAATCATCCGTCTTTGTTTATTAAAATCATCGTTTTATACAGTGAATCTTTATTAAAGCTTATGTTACCTTTTTACAAAGGTTCTTCTATCCTAATATTCTAGCCTACTCTTCCTGCAAACAAAAATATTTTTAAAACTTTTTTGCTACATCTATCAATCAATACAGAACATAAACAGTGTATAGGAAAATATTGTTTAAAAGACTGCCTCGCTCTGTTATACAGGGTGTTCTGTTATTGATAGCAGAAAATTATACCACTAAATTAAGCTTGTCAAGAGAAATGGAAAAGCTCTATACCAAATTTCCATTTGAGGCCTGATGCGGAAGATGTGACTACGGGAAAATAGAAAGATTTATGAATTCACAGACCTATCATATTCATTAAATTAGTAGGTGTCAATTTAGATTATAGAGGGGACTATCATAAAACAAAAATTGATTGTAAATTGATTGCATTGGGTAGTGAATACTAAAAAAAACATTTTGTTGTTATTATTTATAAAGAAAACAAAAATATGATTCACCAATACAATTAGATGTGGGAGGTATCAAATTATATATTAATATAGGTACGGGGCAGGGGGGAATAAATTGTGTAATACAGAACACAAAATCTTAAACATTGTCTCACTTTACAACGTCAACACACAACATACATACTTTGGTTTTTCTCGAAGTATATGTATCTAAGCATAAATTTATCAAAACGGACTGGTCCGTTTTGCTAAATTAATGCTTACGGCATGTAATATCGCACGATAGGTTGCGTACAACACTTAATTTACCAAGAAACGTAGTGTAGATTTTAATGCGTTAGTTTTTATAATAACAAAAGTAGCCCCAAATAGAGTTTTTTTGTAATAATTTTGCATTTAGAGACGCCTTCCACTATGATAAAACACATCCTCTCTTTAGGTAGTGTTTTATTGGTTTCATTCAAAATGTTATTGAACTGTGATTCGCTAAAGATATTTTAATTTATTTTGTTAATTATCTCGCAGAGTAGGCTTCAGATCCAAAAGTGGAAAATAACTTTTTCCTTCGCCGTTATGAGTTTATTCTGCAGGCTGACGATCTGCAGTCAATAACAGAACACCCTGTATACAAAAAAATTGTAGTACAACTTATCGAGAAATATTTTTACTCAAGCGACTCGAGTGAGTTTGTCAAACTCATGCTCGAATGACATAAAATTTGGCGACACAAACAAATAGTGTTTAACTAGTTTAGGTCATATTTATTAATAACTAATATTGCTAATTGAATGATGGTGCTTAAAAATGGGTAAATCCACAATTTTTTCTATAAAATCTTACCAGAAGAAATATTGTGAAGGGTCTTCTCATAATTTCTACTATGAGATATTGAATTGGTAGCAATTTCCTCCTAATTTTCTTCTCACTTACATTTTCTTCCAAATTTTTTTATTTATTATCCCTACTTGTTGGAATTGTATAAAAAATCCTGAAAAATTGTTATCCTCAAAATGCTTACACCACCTGCTCGAGTTGCTCGGGGTGTATTGTGTAAACAGTTAGTGCGAGCAACTCGAAAACTTGAGTATGAATCACAATATCCTAGTCTACTCTACTTTAACGCATCTTCTGTTTTAGTCCAATAAATAAGGACCTGAGAGCATTAAACCTTCTTTCAGATTAGTCTGTCAATTAGCGTATCATATTAAGTGCTTTCCGACAAGACAAAAGATATTTATAAGAGTACTACCGAACAAAATGACTGCCGCTTAGTGTGACTGCTTATTTCATTAAGCTAAAGCTAATAAACTGAATGCACCATGGCCAATCATTTAATATTTTATATATTTTCTTGATTTTAATAAATAATTTTATTTCTGTAAGTTGATTAGTATTTTTATTAAATGTTTGTTTCCAACTGAAAATTAACTTGGTCAATCGATAAAATTCTTTTTATTCAGAGGTTAAACACCTGTGCATTTTTTTTAATAGTAATTACAAATCAATAATTCATTCTCGTTAAGAAATTTTAACTACAATTTAAAATAACTTTTATGTATTTTTCATAATAATAGTTTTGGAACTTTATTCATAACATGAAGCCAATAGGTTTAAGTTTATACTTCTACGGGAATCAAATTATTTTAGGGATTTTTCGTTTACTTTTACGTTTTTAAGCATGGTAAGCGAGATCAGGCTTTTAATAAAATGAAATTCGCGGCCCCATACATTTTCTAGTTGAAAAATACAAAAATTTTCTGATCAAATGTTTCATTAATTTGATTTCTTTCACAGTTTTATTGCAATAATAATAAAATAGTCAATTTCATGTTTTGGAGGTTTTTCACTCATATGGGCACCATGTCTTATTCAATTTCTCATTTTAAGCAATAAAATGCCTATTAAAAATTATAGTTTTTCTTTAAAAACTGACTTAAGACGCTTCAAAAACCAATAAAATAGGGGTTTTTATTTATATTTGATCTGAAGTATTGAATTTTATATTCAAAAAAGTTCTTTCTACGACCAATTTGAACTCTGAATATCCAGGCCTTTAAATACTTTCTTTAAATTTTACCATGTTGGTTATTGTGAAAAAAAATTTAATAAAAATTACTTTTTAAAGGACAGCTTTTATTGTATTAAAAAGTAGAAAATAATTACTTCTATGAGTTATTCATAAATGACTGTTTTTCAAAGCTTGGGGCACTTTTAATCATCCTTAATATTTTAAATTGAGCGGCTCTAGTTTTAAAAAATAATCATGTATGAGTGATTCATAGAAAAAATTAATTTCTTCTATTTAGTACAGTAAAAGCTTGTCCTTTAAATAATGTTTGCTATTTAAATTTTTAATTTAAAAATAAAAAAGGTATCAAATATGAAGCAAGCAATGGGAAAATCAGATCAGGCTTACCATAAAAATGCAATGTCATCCTATCTAAACGTGTATACAGAATTTCAGCCCAATCGGTTGAAGATCTGCTTCAAAATTGAGTTGCAAAGCTTGTAAAAAATTAAACCGATTAACATCCCTCATTTAATACATTATTGTATTAAATTTGCTGTTTTATCAGCAATTTCCATTTTTATAATAAGTTGTGTTAAAAAAAAAGCTTTGTGAATATCCTAAGTTATCTGTCTTTTGTAGGTACTGCAAAAATTATTTGTCTTACAAGTTAATAAAAGGTACTTGTTAGCTCATTTTCACAAATATCGAAAACTAAGAAGTTTTCTCAAACTAGAAAAACAAAGTTTTTATTATTACAAAATTTTTGCAAGTCAATGCGATACAAGTGGCATGCCTGGCCTGGTTTTGAAACGTTCACTATGAAAAATGTTTTATTAATTTTTCAACGAGCATTTTTTCGTCTCGTTAATGTTGTATTTTTTTTAAACAATGTATCTTTTGATAGGATATAATACATACATTCACAAAAAATGAAAATGATGTATCTACTTAGCGTCAACTAAAGTGTTTAACGAAGTACTTATCTCTATTATTCTATGCTCCTCTCCTACGAAGATTGTACGTGATTTTTTTTATAGTTACCTTATAATACGTGTATAATAGAATGAATATTTTATGTTCTTAAATATTATAATTACATTAGTGGTTGTGATATGAATATAATTAAATTAAACTTAAACCAAAATTAATGTTGAATTAAAAAAATGTTTAAAAAAATTTTATTAATCAGCTGTAGAATCTTCTATCTTGTTTTCTCTCTTCTATCTTTAAACCAATAAATAATAGTTTAAAAAACTAAAAAACACTCTTTTGTACCTATCTGAACTAGAAGGTAGAAAATAATTTCTTAAAATTCAAAAAAATCATTTTATCGTAAAAAAGCGTGGGATGGTAAATTTAAATTATTGTAAATATTCTATGGATACATATTGGTGAAATTAAAGTCATTATAAGATATCTTAAAAAGCACCCCACGCTTTTTTACGATAAAATAATTTTTTTGAATTTAAAGAAATTATGTTCGACCTTTAAGTTTAGCTAGTTTTACATAAGCGAGTTTTTTATTTTTTCAAACTATTAACTATTTTGTTTTTTTTAGTTTTTTAGACTATTATTTATATATATGGTTGGAGTGCAAGTAAATGGGTGTATTTTCAGTTATGGAAATCGTAAATTCTGAAAATCCTGATCAGAATAGTCAAATTAACTTATTAAATTATTGTATAGTCATCGGTCCTTGATAAGTATGCCAAATTTCGAGTTAATTCGACGTTTTGAAGGTGGTCAAAATTATGTTCAAAGTTTTCGTTACATACTAAAATACAAACATACTGATAAAAGCTAATAAAAGCGTGTTTAAACTATACCTACTTTATCTACTATTTATCGCTTGGCTAAGTCCTGATTCTTTGAGTATGATATACTCTCTTCATCTATTTTAAAAGTTACGGTAATTAGTTATCAAAAACCTTGAAATAGCTTTTAGAACCCTAGAAAACATAAAAGAACTAGGGAAATTAAAACCACTCCAACATTCACTATCAATTGCTTAAAATGTTAAATTTTTTAATGTATTTAGGAATTTTTTTAAATTTGAAGCAAATTTTCTAATAGCCAAATTGTTTTGTTAAAACAGTAAACATATATTTGCGCTAAAAATGTTAATAAATCTAATTATTTATAATCCTAAGTGGAATATTTTGTGACACTTTGTATATTTCATTTGTTGACACTTTGTATATACGAAGATGACAAACGAACACTCATCCTTATTCCTTGACATATTCTTCGTATGTTAATTTCCTAACCATAATTTTATCTTTTTTGTTGTGGAAACGGAAATTCAAAAGAAAAAACTTCCTTCAACCACAAGGATTTTCGCATACACACTGATGTAGTGAAGTTTGTTAATGATAAATTATTTTGTAGATATACAGTTAAATATAACGCTTGCAATTAACACAAGGGTTTGGTAATTAACATATTTCGTAGATATGAGATTCATATTATATAATTTCAATTTACCGTAGCAACCATGTATGGACCTTGGGATAACCGAGAGCATATTTAGTTAAATCCGAAGTTGGTAACGCTTTGAAATATTGATGCTGTAAACAATATTTTTATATAGGTGTCCATGAAATCACCTAATTAATCTATTTTTAGTACGATAACTCAAAAAGGAAAGAAGTTATCGAGTTAAATTTTATAGCGTTTTCAGGACGTAAAAAGTGACTTTGAGCTCGTAAAAGAGCAATATAGGTCAATTTGATCATGAGTCCCTTAAGACTCATATTTGTAACCGTAACCGATAGAACAAACGTTACATAAAACAAAAATGTTCCCTGTTTAAAAGTAAACCTTTTGTTTGAATCATTTTTGATTGTTTTTCCCGTGGTGGGTCCAAATTAATGCAAAACATTTATTCAATAAAGATAGACGGATGGAAATTTTCAGATAGCTTCAAATAGTGATTCTAATTTCTTACTAAACTCATCCGATATATATTACGGGGTCAAATTTTTAAAACAAAACTTTTAAAAATATTGATGCTACGAAAAAAGTTTTGGTATAGGTGTTCATAGAATCATCTAATTAGTCTCGGTTGGTCATCCGCCCGTCTCTGAGCATGATAATTGAAATATCAAGCTGAAATTTTTACAGCGCACTCAAAACGTAAAAAGTGAGGAGTTCCGAGTTCGTAAATGAGCAACATAGGTCAATTGGGTCTTGGATTCGTAGTACCCATCTTGTAAACCGTTAGAGACAGAACAAAAGTTTAAATGTAAAAAATGTTCCTTAGAATAAAAATAAACAACTTTTGTTTGAAACATTTTTTTGTAAACATCACTGTTTACTCACGAGAGCATACATTAGAAGCAAATTTTATAGTATGTATTAATATGGGATTATCAGTCATGTATGTGTTACATGTACAGGTATATGTGTAATGTGATAAAGTAATCAACACTGTCTATACATGGTATTTCAACAATTAATTCATTCAATTGTTTAGTAATAAGTTTTGACTTATTTATAAATTCACTCATACGGAACCTTTCGTAGTCTAGTATAATCCATTTCTTTATAATTTAATGATTACGTAAACGCCTGAAGAAAAGCTGTATAAAATTATAGTAATTTTCATAAAATGAGTAATATATTGTAACAATTTATTTTGTAAATTAGTTTTTTTATGTTATAACACTAATCTTTCTATCCAGAAAGTTTTGTAACTTTGGCACGGCGTAGGTGGTAAACCTACATACAAATAATAAGGTTTAAGATATGGTGGTTTGGCTTTATACACAAATACACAAAAACTTTCTGACTAAATGTTTTCTTTAACATGTATTTGCTAAAAGTTTTTGATTGTGATAAACTTCGTGTAGGATGAATAATAGTTATAATAATACTAAACCGTAGAAAATTCTTGAAAAATGAAAATTATTTATAATCTAGGCGGAGATAATTCTCAATTATCAAGGATATTGTAACTGTTTCATTTATATTCAGTAAACAATATACCTAGTGTTCAGTTTACATCTAGGAATACGCCTACCACGAGTATGACAGAATACATGCGTTAAGCAATGCATCTAAGAAAGAGGTGTTATAGACATGTGTTGAAGCTTCGAAACGCGTTGAGATAGTTGTAAGACGCTTGGAGTTGTAAGACATTATTTTGCAATTTCATATAACATTTATAATACCTCTTAATTAGATGCATTGCTTAACGCATGTACTCTGTTATACTCGTGCTACGTCTATGCCTAGATGTAAACTGAACGATTAGTATAGCAGAGTGTAAATTGCTATTAGCATTTAATTATCTGTTTTCTAGACTATATCAAAATTATAGATGATAAGCAAAACTTATTTATCTTTAAATTATTAGAAACAAGTGTATTGACGACAGTGTTGATTACTCTATCACATTACACATACATACATGTCACACATAAATAACTGATATTCTCATATAATACTTACATACTATATAACTTGCGCCCTCACGGATAAACAGCGATGTTAACGAAAAAATTTTTAAAAGCAAAACAAAAGTTGACTATTTTTTTTGTAAGGAATATTTTTTACATTTAAAATTTTGTTCTATCTCGAACGATTTACAAGATGGGTCCTACGAACCCAAGACCCAATTGAACTATGTTGCTCTTTTACAAACTCGAACTCACTTTTTACGTTCTGAGTACGGTGTAAAAGCTTCAGCTTGATATGTTTTTTCCCTTTTGAATTATCGTGTTCACAGACGAACGGACGGACAACCGAAAATTGACTAAGTAGGCGATTTTATGAATACCTATACCAAAATCTTGTTCGTAGCATCAATATTTTTAAGCGTTGCACACTTGGGACTAAACATAGTATACCTTGATATGTATAACATATTTACATGGTATAAAAATTGATAATGTATTAAATTTAAAAAAATTTGTGAAAATAAAATTATCCATCATTCGAAAGCTTTGCAGAAAATCGTAGAAGTTAACACTGAGTTGATTTTATCATGTGTTTAGGTACAAAGCCAAATATTAATAATTTGTTTCTTAATAGATAAATATGATCTTGTAAATTTGATAAGAAGATATAATTAATGATTACCCAAGCCAACTATCATCACTTAATCAGTCAATGAATCAATCATCGTCGACTGAAGACCGCATTTTAGTTTATATTTAATATTCCGTCGTATTAATATCAGAATTTACAATCAACCAATCCTTACTGCTTTAATTAAAATTAATTACAAATATTATGTATAGTAAATTTAACTCAAAGTACTTAACTGTAATGTGTAGATAATGATAACGTAAGTTACGTAACGAGTGTACCGATATCATTTGTTTAAACAACAGTCTCTCTGCGCTCTTCTTTATAAAACCATTTTTTAGATCAGCTCAATTTCAACGTTATCTACAACAGTACTTAACTATAGAATATTCTAGAACAGTCATACTAATTTTTTATGTGCTGAAACCAATTTTCTAAAGTTCTGTAAATATGTTTGTAAAATATCTTACTACAGAACTACGGAAGAGACACTTTGATACATCCTTCGGTATCGATATTTATTTTCGACCTTAAAATAATTCTATTCAAACTAACACACTTGCCAACTTAAGAGCATACGTGTCTTTACGACTCTATTCCACGGAGCTCTTCAATTTTTCCTACACGATCAATATAAAATTTTTTATCTATAGCAATTTTTTTTGCTTTAAAAAAACAATCCATGTATTAGCCTAAGTTATAAGCTGACATTAAAAAAATCAATTATATATTTGAAAAAAATTTTCTAAAAATATCTGACATTTTCGTTTTTATATAATCGCTTATTATACAAATTACATTCCAGCTAATTATTTTTCATAAAATAATATTATTTTTAGTACGATTTAATTGTATTTAAATAAAATATTTTTATGTTTATTTTATTATATCATGAAAAGAAAAATGTCGTTGAAGGTTTTCATGACAGTCTACCCCGACTATTCATAACTTGAAGAAAAAAAATGCCCTGATTTTAATAAAAATAAAAAAAGAATGTTATAGATAAAACCGTATAAATATTTCAAGGTATATGTTTTATTGAAATATCTTACGTCACTTGTCAATTTACGTCACTTTGCTTTATATATCATCTCAATTATTTTCAATAAAATGTTTGAAATAAAAGCTATTATTACTATATTTCTCTACTAATATATTAATAATAATTCATATTATTAAGAAAAGCTACCAAATATACTTAGATTTTCCTGCGTTGGCGTACGAAATTAATGTGCTTTCATTTTTAGAACTCAAGCATCAAAGACGCACTATGCGCGCTCTCGTATTAATATGAAATTTGTTTTAGCTGTTCCTTTCTCAAAAATACAAGAAAACTAACAAAAAGTTTGAATTGAATCCAGCGAAAGTAAAATGCTAGAATATACTCTGCTCTTTTCAGTTTGAAAAACTGACTGTAAACTCTCTAAAAGTATGCAAATTTACTAAATTATATGCAATCAATTTGAAGAATTTAAAATGGTTGAATGAATATGGTATATACCATGAAAAATGACATTAATCTAATGAAAAACAATAAATAAAAAAGTTTTATAACATGAAAAATTATATTTTATTGTATAATATAATCTAATAAAAACAAATGTTTTAAATTTTATAAATTATAGCTTTATATAAATCATGTTTGGAAAAACTCATTGAAAAATTAATGATACAATCGCCAAGCCAGACCAAAAAAATTATTTTAACTTGTTCAACTGGAAATTCTTATACAGATTGTATATTGGATATATAAACAGTTTCGTCAGTTAGTAGTTAAATGTTAGAACAGAGCTGGTCAGTCAGCCCAAATGTATGTACAATAAATAATTAAGATGCAATTGATTTATTAAACTATTTTTTAGAGGTACTTAATTGTGTGTTAACCATAAATTAAATGGTCAGCCAACCATATTGTGGAACAACCCCCGCCAGTTAGTGAAAACAAAAAAAATTGTTTTTTTTCATTAGTACATATAGTTTATTTGTATCATATTAGTGGTTGTTGTTTAGTTATTACTACCAACTACTACTTCAGTGGCTGCGATTTTAATCCAGCATTTAAACGGAATATAAACTTTCGGAATTTTATTACGGAGTATAAAACTTAAAGAAGCATTTGTAAAATTCCTTGTTGATCATTGGGCTATTAATGAATTAACGCCATACTTGAAATAAAACCGTTCAATTAAATTATGATAAGTGTTATCAGTATAAAATTTTAAAAAAAGTTTAATAAATGAATAATATCTTATTCTTTTATTGTAAATACATTAGGGCTGCCCGACCGGCTCTGTTCTAACATTTAACTGACTGGCAGTCATAACTGTTATTTATATGCAATATACAATCTGTATAACAATTGTCAGCTTTAGTAAATTCATTTAAATATCAATTCCAACCGATTTGATAGCATGTGACATTTGTTCTACCGTTCGCTTGACTGACTGTAGTATGGGAGTGTATGTATATACTATAACCAATCGTCAAATGATCACCTTTAGTAAATCCAGATAATTTTTTTGGCCTGGCTCTTAATGCATGAACATTTGCTTCCTTAGTTTCTCATAAGCCATTCATAAAGGTGGGAGCGCAGTGCAGTGAATTGAAATAATTTGACACTCAATTGAAAACATCTACTTTTTTCCATCTTTATAGAATAATTCGTTTAACCTTCCTATGACTTGAGAACAACGTCGAAGACTAATATTTAATTAGTATGATTGTAAAGCTATGTGGGATTAACATTTATTGATAAATACCATCAGTTTTTCTCTAAGAAAAGGCATGATAGCAGAGAAAAATACATTTAAATTAAAGCACTTAAATTTGATTTTTTAATTTTCCTATATAATGTCAGATTTTCATGTTCATTCGTTAAAGAATGTATGAGAGAAAAAATTGTGTTTGTTGACTTTCAACATATATCTCACACTTTAGTCGGTATGTACACGAACACGGGTTGTACGAGGTTTATCGCACTCTTTTTTTCTAAACAAACAAATAAATTAACACCAACTGACGTAAAAATTGTAAGAAAACATAGAACAATAAAAGAAAATCACAATATTTATAGTGTTTTTCTGCTCAATTTGCCATACTATATAGGTATATGCCATATATCGTTACAAAGTAAAGAAAGGATTTTTATTAATGTTGTTGGAAAAATTGGTAATGTCAAAGCTAAAAAATTATTTAAATAAAATTTTTTTTTCACTAGTTGATGAGATGAAAGGGTCTAAATGGCCGAATGGTCTAAGGCGTCAGTCTTAGACCGTTGGACTACTTAGACTGAGGTTGTGGGTTCGAATCCAGGCAGCGGCAGTGGGAACAATTATAATTAATGGAGGTACAGAATTGGTCACATTGTCGTCGCTTGGATAAGAACGAAGTAACCGATTCCACCCACATCATACACGTAATTGTAAAAATTAATGTAATGATGTCGAATTTGCCATATTACGCATAAAAAAACCTAAACTTGATACCATGACAAAACCTGAAAGTGAAATTAAAGTTGATTAAAAAACGAAGAAGTTATAAGCATTCAAAGATTGTTGTCCATTTCTTTTTAGCAAAACAAAATTTTATATGTGTCTCTATGGTGATATCGTACCATGACGCCACAAACCAATATATTCTTCTTTGTTTAATTAGGATACAAGTTAAGGATTTAAACGTATTTTGTAAATACGTAAACGTATTTTTCTACAGTAGTGTAACAAATGTTACAACACTTGCTGCTCAGCAGTAAAATTAAGTTGGTATATTTTCACAATATACACTAAAACAAATAAGAAAACAAACATAGAAATATAAAGAAGGACTCTTAATTTATTCATATTTTAACTGAAGTATTATGTAACAATAAAAACTTAACTGTATTTTTACTATCATAAATGTTTGATAGCTATTTATTATATCCAAATTAGTTTGTATTTGTAGATAAAAATGTACATTAAACAAATCAAAAACATTAGATTTAAAATGTCTAAAAATTTCTAAAATATTTGTTGATTTTATCAGTATCACTTTTTTTCAAAGAAGTTACGCTACGTGTAACCTCTAGTAATATATTACTCATAAAATTAAATGATTCCTAAATTTGGACGTTATCAACAGAGGTATAGTCCAAGACTTTTCATTTTCGAAGTATACGGTAGGTATTGTATTTTTAACATAGTTGAATATTTCGAAATTAAAAAGTCTCTTTTATCATAGGTTACGAGGTTTTTTGAAAACCATTTTAATTAAAGTTATTTATAAACTGTAATAATAATTATTTTACTAAAAATTCATTTCTTTATTTTATTTTTTTCTTTGTTACAGGCGTAGTGAATTTTTAGGATGTACCACGTTCGCAGTGAAACATGCTATTAAAAAGGTAAATATTAATTTTTTAATTTTATAAGAATAGCAAAAATCGTGAATCTGGCTAGCAAAAACCGTGAAGACTGCTTCACAGAAATTATGCTGCAAAAAGTGTACAAAGCTTTTTCCATTCTGAAAAAAGTCTACCACAATAGATTTTCTCTAAATTTTTTATATTAATTTATAAATTAAAATGTGTTTTATGACCAATAAAACAATCTACATTATTTCATGTCTTTATTAAATAATTTGATATTCTATCGTGATAAAATAATAATTAAAATTATAACTTTGTTCGAAAATTACGATATAAACTTTAATTATTATTTACAAAGTGGTTCGAAATAATAAATTATAGACGTAATTATTATCAAAAATTTTTATGTATGACATAGATATGTTATCCGATTAAATAAAACATACAATTAAAAATACAGCTCAAAATTTTTTTCCCATTTTGTACGAAATATTTTTAGATAACATTGTGTTAAAGAAAATAAAATCAATATTACTTAATTTCTCTTGAAAACCTGTTGTTAAAATTTGTATACTTTCTAAAATGAGAACCATATCCTAGGTCTGAGATATTTTTGAATATTTTAAAACGTTATATAACTAAAGGGATTTTGTTATTCACTTCTCTTCCTTGACAATATAGGCTTATAAATTGGAAATATAATAAAGTTGAATCACAAAGGAATATTATATAAAAAAACATTTTTGGTTAAAATTGTTCAATTGCCATGTCTGGTTTCCTCATAGGACGTGTATGACAATCATTCAACAATACCTAAAGGAATAGTTTCTACAAGTGGTTTAATAGTTCGTTCACTTGTGAAATGTTAATTTTAAATTTGAATTAAATTTTTGTTTTCATATCCGTACAATTTATTCTAATTTTATATTAATTTTTTTGTTTTTGAATTAGTAAATCTAACAAATTATGAAAAAAAACCATTTATAAATACATTGATTCTAGGCAAAAGAGGGAATTTCATTATTAATTTTTAATATATAATATACTAAATTGATACTCACCCGCTTCACTGGGCTTAAAAGTAAAAACCACCGCTTTATAGCCTCCACCCTCTCTTGATATACACAGTTTTCAATTTTGTTAAATGTAAAATAGTCATAATTCATTGAGTATATCAGAATAGTTTGCCATGATTTGTTTGACATTTACTATTTTAAATCTTTACAGAATTCTTTAATTTATGATTCAAAATGATGATCATAGATCTGTTCCATCTATAATCATCATTTTGAACGATAAATTAAAGATTTCTGTAAAAAGTTAAAAAATGGTAAATGTCAAATTAAAATTTATTTTTTTTTAAATATTTCTTTATAAATTATAGTTCATGTGTTATTCTGATATATCAGCTATGTTGTTGTACAGTTTCATTAAAAACCATTCGCTAATTTTTACGTAAAAGCGTAACAAACAAACAAACAAACATGCTTACTTTCACATTTATAATGTATAGGGATAGGGATATGGATAACCTCAGACATATAAAATCAGAAAATAAACAGCTCGTCTTCTCCTCACTTCTTTTTTAACTGGATTCCGGGGAAATAATTGAACACGCTCACTTACCCAACCAAAACTACTTCTACTTTTAGGCTTAAAATAGAAATAGACAAATAAAGTGGTTTTCCATGAGTTCCAAACTTAACACTTGGTATTAGTTTTTTTGTAACAAAAATATTATAAGTTCAATATTTATTGCCATAGATATCGATTATGGTTTGTTATGTATATGTCGTAGATGGATTGCCGAATCAACTGTTTTACGTAACCGTAAGTTGTTTTAAAAAAAAACACTTCCGTTACTGAACTTTTATATGCAAAATTACATGATCGTTTTTAATGCATTGAGTCAAAGTTAAGAAGTTATGTAAGATTTTCAAAATGACATGATGTTAGATTAGAGGCTATTTTTAAACACATCGCAATGGTAATTTAGCTGAATGTTGTTAAGCTGTTTTGCATAACGGAACTGTTTTGTTAACGTGTATCCATCTGTGACATATATACATTGAAATATACTTACTTCATTTCCATTTAATTGTGACATAGTTATTTCAAATTTTGAGTTATTTTTAATTAAAACTCATAACGAGATCTGTACAAAATTTCGATAGATTTATTCTATAGAATAGCTACCCTTGATTTACTGTTCCCATTCAAAACTCTGCATGCACTACTAACAAATATAAACTTTAAACGTTTAAATGTTGTTATTTCATATATAGAATGGCATATCAGTTAGAAGCAATGCCATTTGGAAATAATAAATTGTTTATGAAAAGTAATTCTGGTGAAATCATTTAAAATAGTGCCCACCATTGACTATCCACTGACTAACCCGTCTCTTCTCATTTTCCTATATCTGAAGTAATTTTCAAAATATCGAAATTGAAAATTTTGTTTAATTATTTAGCTTTCGATATTTTGAAAACCAAATATCGAAAAACTTTATTCGTATTTTTCGTCTACATTCATGAAGTTATAACAAAATTAATCATCAAAATTGAAAATAAGGTACAAATAATTTCAACCACAAGTCAAAACTTGCCTTGGTCCTCGCACCACCGTAATATTTTATCACTTGATATTTGAAGAATAAACTATGTTAATTGTTATCCCTATATATTATAAATGTGAAAGTAAGAATGTTTGTTTGCGAATGGTTTTTAATGAAACTGTACAGCAATATAACTCATACATCAGAATAACACATGAGCTATAAATTAAAAAGATACAGATACTTAAAAATTTTTTTTTACAAATTGAATCTGACATTTACAATTTTAATTTCTTACAGAAATCAAAAATCTCAAAAATCTTTAATTTATGCTTCAAAATGATGATCACAGATAGAGCAGAGTTATGATAATTATTTTGAACCATAAATTAAAGATTTTTGTAAAAATGTCACAATTCATGGCTACCTTTTCTGATATACTCAATGAATGACTACTTTACAATTCAAAACATTGAAAACTGCGCAAATCTTTTAGCTGTATAAAACAATCCCTTCAAGTGTTTTGGAACGTTGATAAGCGAGATCAAGAGAGGTGGAGGCTATAAAGCAGTGGTTTTTACCTTTTACCTAGTGAAGCGGGCGGGTATCAAGCCAGTATTTTTTATAAATTATTATATCAATTAAATTCAACGTACATGATGGGAGGGATACTCTGTATTACATTCTTTTTAACACTAAATTATTAAAGGCTATGGAAAATAATTGTTTTATTTACAACATTATTTGTTAGGAAATAGCATTTATATAAACAATGTTCGTAGTACATTATTTTTTATGTTCATAAATATTAATTGAAATATAATAATAATTGATACGTGTGTACAGCCAAACAAAACTCTTATATATTTAACAACAACAAAAAAACACAACTTTTTTATTTAAAAAAAAAAAATAACTTGTTGCAAAAAATGTATTCACATAGCTAATACTCTCGTTTGTGTAATTAAAAGTGGCTTTCGAGATAGCAAGAGATTCGATGTTCCTTCCGAGCTTATGTGTAAGCACTATTATTTCTAATCCTTTGAGTATTTGTTAAAAACAGCTTAGGCTTAAATAGATCGAAATTATTATCATTTTCTAAACATTAACAAAATCTATTGGCGTTAAGAGAAGAATGTGCTTAAACCTTTAAAATCTTAAAATATTTTGAAATTTATCATTGGATTAGATACAATATTGTACAAAATATATGTGTCCAGATTCTATCATCAGAAGAAAACATAAAGCACTTGGAAATATTATTTCGCAAAAAAGTGAATTCAATTGGTCTTTGCATTAGCCAAATGTACTCGTTTTTTTTCTGTTTCCTTTGAGTACAATTGAAAAAGAGGACACGTTAATGAGACAAAGATTCGAAATAAAATTGAGATACTAAAATCTGTTTCTAACAAAATGGGTTTTTCTAATTAATTTTTTATTATTATTTTTTAATACTATGTATTATTTTTAATACTTGAATAATAAAAAATTAACAGGTAATTTCCTTCAAGTTTTTATGTAGAAATAAAGTTTATGAGGTGTCTGATACCGTTCTCCTTAATTTCCTCACTGTTTTATTGCTTTTTTACATGATAAAAGCAAATTCATGCATTCTAAACTGCTACGGAAGACTGCTAGAGGTCGTTAATTATCATTTCAAAAAATTGCAAATATAATGTTTTAAAATATTGAACGAAAATGTAAAAATAAAACTGATAAAAAAACAGCATTGCTTATTAATTATAATAGGGTTTACCCTCCGTTTCTCTGACATATACGCCTATAACAGAGGCCACCCATATCATTATTTGTTAATCTTTATTTATTTAACTACATACATATTATTGCATTACTCATTATAATTTTACTAATATTCCCGAAATTGTCAAAATTATAACTTCTCGTGACTTCAAGTGACCGAATTACGAAATACCTTATATGTAGGTTTGAATTTTTTACCACCTTATATTGAATAAACATACGTTTAAAATGTTGAAAGTTCCAAAAATAACCATCTATTAAATATACTTTGTATATAAACATAATTTTCTACTTTGTTTGAAAGTTATTAATTTAATTACGAAAATGGATTGAAACTTTATTATATAGACACCCCGTGACGTTATGCATACAAAAACATATTGTTCGAACTAATATAGAAATTATTTTAATAGTTGTTTTTCCGGAAATTATATTGTTTCTATATAACAACCGAATTAAGAATATTCATTTAATACATGCTATTATTAGATTGTTATAATATTTACTTAAAAGAATCTTTATCAGCTAAGCTGTCAAGTTGAAAGATAGCCGACTACAATTATTAGATATTTATGTCATGTATTTATTTATTTCGAATTATTTTCAACTGCCAAATAAGTTTTTGTTAATTTGTAAGCCAGCGTCTATTTATCTATGGTTTGTACAAAACTAATTACCTGTACCAACGGAGACGTCTACCGTTTACTTTTTATGATTTTTTGAAATAATATGAAATAATAGTTTTCTCTTGTGTCATAACGTAAACAAACTTTCCGGACACATTAACCTCCGAAATCAAAGAGATCAAGTAAAATAGTACCTATGCAACTACGACAATAATATTCGATGACCTGGTGTGTGTGATATACAGCCCCGTTTTCGCTTCGACCTCACATACGCTATAATTTTCTAATGTAGGTCGTTATATACTATTAACATCTTTTTTGAAGTAAAAACTCATTTCGGCACGCTGAGCTCTTTTTGGGTGAACAAATATCATGGACCTCGCGTCATCAAGTGTGTGATGTTCAAGTGGATGCGAGGTGGTTTATATTCACAATTCAGTCCATTACAAATGTTTTTGAGGGTTCCGCACCAAAAATTAAATCCCATGAAATAAATGGTAGAAGCGCATATAAATAATACATAACTTTACATCTTACTATTCAAATATATTTATTTACGCTCCAACCACGTTTATTTAGAATTGTGAAGAGCTATTTGAATAGTATTGAGATATTATTTATTATTAATCCAGTATTGTGAATAGGTATTTATTAGACCTATATGCGAACGCACCGAGCTCCATCGAAAAATGCTTCAGCCAGGCCAAAGGCCAGTTATTCCAAAGTTTTAAGTTTTCACTTCCGTCGAATGCAGACAATTTTAATATTATTTAAAACTTCATTGGACAATTTTTTATGTTTTAAAATACAGCTAAGTTAACGCTTGTACAAAAACTCGACGAATTGATTTGATCAGTCGGCTAAATCAAAGACAAAAAGGTTTATATATTATATATATTACTAAAATATACTGCAAAAACTTGTTGAATAAAATTCATTCCATCAAGTCTGCAACCAAGCATTTCTAAATTTTCCCGTTTTTTTTTTTTTGTTCTAGGAAATTAGTGGATCATTTAAGTTGCAATCACAACCAACAAATCGAGCACCTCAACATTTACCACCCTCAAGGGAAAGTAACAGCAACATATCAATACCTCAGCAACAGCAACAGAATATCACCTCAACAGAAAAAACAGAAAATCAACAAACATTAGTTCCTTCAACTTGTTCTTCAACATTCCCAACACCTCCAAATGAAATAGTCTCGTCCAATACGGCAGAGACTGATACACCTAATAATAATAACAAAGATTTACTGCAAAACGAATCAAATAATCACAGCATGGGTGATTTTAGTCAATCAAGTGTTGAGGAAATTGTTTCCTTGGATGAAATGCAAGACATTGTAACCCAAGATTTAGGGAAATCTTCATCAAAGAAAAAATTAAATGAACAACAAAAAGTTGCTGATGAAAATATATTTTTAAGATATTTAGAATTAGATCCTACCGAAGGTCCAGAAGCTATACCGGCTGCTTTACAACGAAAAGCCAGTGGAAATAAATCTGGTCGGACACCTTTTACCACAACAAAACGGCTAACACGTCCCCCTGAAAGTGGATTTGGTTTTTCTGTTGTATGGACACATCCGCCACGAGTAGAAAGAGTAGAACGTGGTTTACCAGCAGAGCGAGCTGGTATTTTACCTGGCGACTATATTATATTTGTCGATAAACATAATGTTGTCATGATGCCAGAAGTTGATATATTAAATTTAATTAGGTGAGTATGTATTTAATGAATTTAAGAAATCACTAGCTTTAAGGGGGTCCATCTGTGTGACAGGCCATTTTTTAAGCATTTTTTGAGAATTGTTTTTGACGAACACTTGAAAAAATAGAACTTTGAGCATTTTATCATTTACGGACTCGCTTCGTAAAAAAGGACGGTAACTGCCTCCATGATTTTGACCGACTCCAAACGCATCGAATGAACTAAAATCAGGTGTAAATATTAAAAATAAAGTACTCGATTGTGTGAATGCATTATCAGAAATGAAAGCTGTTGGCGTTCTTTTCCAATTAAAGTTCTTTTTTGTGTTCTGTAACATTTTCTTTTATTTTTGACATTAATACATTTACCAACTTGTATTTTCTTCATCAGTTGTCTTATGAGATAAAATAAAATAATATCTTTCGAAATTCAAATTATTGATAAATTTGACGTTTTATTCTAACTGATTTATTTATTCTAGGTCTTATGGTAGTCAATTAACATTAGAAGTGTATCGACGACAAGGTAATATTGCAACAAACATTTGTGGTCCAGGTGGTGGTAGCACACAAAACGGTCTAGTACCAAGTTCACGTTCAGCAAGTGTAACGATTGTGGCACCAGGTATGGCTAGTGCATTAGGTGCATCAGTGGCACCCTCAACTGGTGGTGCAATTGTTAGTATGGTTGGTGGTAGTTCATCCGTCGCTGCATCAACAACACAACAACCTCGTTCATCTACAGCATGTTCAATAAATACAACATCTGATTATAATCGACGAAGGCTTCATCTGCCTCAAGTAACATTTACTTCAGAGGTTGGTAATGGAGTTATTGTTTGAAAAATATTTATTTTGATGTCATTTTTTAATATTTAATAATGAAATCCATAAAATACAGAGTGAGCAACGAAAAGCAGATTATGTTATTTTGAATTTGGGTAAATGAATTGCTTTGCTAATTCCTCAAATAAACTTAACAGTTCATTCTTAGTTTTCTCAAACCATTCATGATGTTGAAAATTTACGAAACAAATATTTTCATAATTGCAAAGAAAATTTTCAGTGCCATGAACAATTAAATTAAATATTTAGCATCAGTAATGTCCTTTCTAGCGCGATGAACGTGCAAGACAACAGACTTTATTGTCCATACTATCACTGTACAAAAGAGTAAGAAGAGTTCTTCATGAAAAGGGAATGGTTGCCAATTACTCTAAAACTCTCTGCCCATTTTGACTAATGGACAATCCCTACCTCTATTTCGGGTGTTATGGAAGGATAACACCCAATAAATGAGAGCAAGGTATCTGCAAACTACAACGCGATGGTCTATGAAAAGTTAACCAGTGTTAACTTTTAAACCCAGCGAGCGTGCGAGTATCAAGCTAGCTCAGCTGTAAATATTTCTACAAATTCCATTATGAGCAGTGGTGTGGAATCTGCACATTCGATTTCTACTCCTAAGAAATATTTTAGCGTCAGTATTTTTCTTTGTCCAAATATCAGTATAAACATATTCTGCTTATGTTAATGAGTTGATCCTATTTTCAGGTAACCTCAATATTTTAGTTCCTATATGAATAAAAAAAATTTTTTAATGTTATAAACCGTAATGGTTTCTCACTCTGTATTCAATATTATACAAAAATCATTTAAAATGTTTTACATACCTTCTTTAAAAATAAAAACTTCGATATACTCTGTTATGTAACACATTTTTAAATGATACATTTTGTATTGAAAATATGAATAGATTCATTTATATGGATGGATATAATGATTTACAAAAAAAAAGTATTATGTAATTTTAAGAAAATTTGAAAACTCTATTCCCCCCCCCCTCTTTTTTTAAAATATAAAATATATGTGTAAAACTGGACAAATATTTTATTTACCTTTACATATAAATTTTCCATATTTAATTTTTTACGTTTTATTTATATTATGAGCTTAATATATTTTATATTTCAATAATTTATTTATTTTCAAATTAAATTTTATTTATTATTTAAAAATGTAATAATAGCCCCCTCCCCCGTTTATTTGATATATTTTTTTTCAACACAACTTTTCTTTTTGTTTTTACATTCATTTGCTGCTTACACACGCTTAGACATTGATAATTGAATATTTTTCAAGAATATTTTCATTCCTGCTAAGTTTCCATATTAAACTATATTTTGTCAGTGTTTGGAGCCAGGTTTATTTGACTATTCATTTCCATAGTAATTATTTATATGTTAAAATTATACGTCATGCCTTTTCCAAACTAAATCAATTTTGAAGATTATCGCCAATTTTTCAGTTTTTTCGAGACAGGAACTCTAAGCTCGCATTTGAAACACAACACTCTCCGTTAAAGTACCTTTCAAATGAAACCAAAAAAATTAAAATCGGTTCATCCGTTTAGGCGCTACGATGCCACAGGCAGACAAACACACAGACACACACACATAGCGGTCAAACTTATAACACCCCTTTTTTTAATTCGGGGGTTGAAATATGGTTGCTTAGCTGGAATATAATGAATTCAATTTTTGCTCTTTTGCTATATCTAAAATAAAATAAATAATAATTCAAAATCAATGTTCTTTCATCAAAAATCGTTTTGAAACGCTTCAATATAAATTTTTCATTTAAGTTTTTTATTTTCCCACAATTTTTCTTAAGTTAATAATATATATCTATAATTTAACTCATTCAGAGGTCAGTATTAGTGTATACGAATAAAAAAATAAAATTATTTTATTTTAACAGTGTCAGGATGATATTAATGAGGTATAATTTTATAGTTTTGTTTTAGAAAAAAAAAGAATTATGTAATTTTTTTTTTCTTAAATAATGCCAGTATTAAGTAAGCTATTATTTTTAGTCGAGTAAGCTTTTATGTTTGTTTTTTTTCTTTAATTTTGTATAAAAATATAGGTAATACATAAAAAAATAATTTATACGATGAAAAAAATATGATTTGATTTGAAATGTGTTTGTGATTAATGCAGTTAAAAGCAAATTTATTTTTCAAAACAACTGAAGATATTAATCGTATTTAATTTTTGCTTTCTTCAATTTGTGATAAGATTCATTAAATTTTTATGATGGATACGGCAAGAAATTAGCTACATTTAAAAATAATTATACATTATTTACTCTTCACCAGACCTGTGCGCACCGGGATGATTTTGAACCCCTCTCAGGTCAACCCCTCTCCCCCCGTTGAGAATCTTTTTACATAAATTTTAACTAACAATATAGCGAATTAACACTTTGCTTGTCTCTTTTCGAACAAAATGAAAAGTTTTGGTGAAGACTAAGGCACTTAATTTTTTTAACCATACCTTTCAATTTTGCGCTTTGATTCTCGTGACGTCTGGATCAACAAAATTCAATTTTGTCTGAAAGCAAATTGCCGGACAGAATATTAAAAATTCATTCGAAGCACTCAGATATTTGCCATGAAGATGAGTTTCCCTCTGATGAGTCTACTGAAGACTTCAGATTCTGGCAGTTTTGCGTCGTCTTAAAACTTATAATAGGTCGGAAATTTATGAAGATCGGCTTCATCGGATCGGCGAGTTTTTTTCTATACCTCGCAAAATAAGTAATTTATCCGAAAAATTGAAAAAATAAATTATACAGAGTGTCTCTTTTAAGTTGACATATGCTTGAAAAATGTTGGGCGTGTTTGTTCTTCTATAAAGACCATTTTTCTCCCAATTGAATGATCAAACGCACAAAAAGCTAGATTTTTACTATTAAATTCGATGAAATGGTATAAAATGTGTGCCATTGAAACCAACATTTTTCGTTAAAAGCATTTTCCTCGATTAAATTTATTTATCGAGTTTCAAGCATAGATCACTTTAAAAAAACAACCTGTATAACTTCAAAAATTGAATGAGAATACACTCGAGTGAATCAGTCTTAAAAATTAAAAACAATTGCAGAAAGTATTCAAATTAAGAACACTTTTTTATCAAGAATGGAAAATTGATATCACTCCTACTTTTTAGTGTCACTCATTTTCATTTTATTAATGAATTTGTCTAATTGCGTTTCGTAACACATTATTTGTGGTTTTCGTTAGCGGTTTATAGTTTAATAAGTGAAAATTTGCTTTTAACAAATACAATTATTTTAATTTTAAATAATTACTGAATATTTTAATTAAATTTCAAATCATATTCTATATACGATAAAATAACCATTAATTACTCAGAACAGTATTAAAAATAATCAATTTGTTAATGTTTTCATTTTAATTTTCCTTATTTTCTTAAAGTAGTCCCATTTTTTTTAAATATAAATTTATTGTTTGAATTCGTATTTACCTAGAGAAAAACTATCAAGTACACTTTTTGTACGAAAAACTTCATACATATATTTATTTTATTATCAAGTTGGCAACGTGGACTTATTGTTTGTTTAACCAAGTGGAATTATTTTCAACGAATTATTTTTACTGAAATTGTTGCCAACAGCGTAACGACAAAAAAACTCACAACAATTTTAAAGAACAATTATTATCTAGGAAAATTTATTAATATTTTTGTTTGTATTCAAACAATAAATTATTTAAGTAGATGTACGATACGTTCAAAATATTTTGCTTGGCTTCAAAATTGGAATTTAAAAATTGGAAATTTAGCAAAAAAGTTATTTTCCAAATCAAAATTTAAAATTAATATTTAATTTAATTTTTTGTTATTTTTTTTGTTAAACTTATGTTATTTTGATCCCCTGTTCATTAATTTTTTTTTCAATTTTCATATTGTATCCACACACAATGCATCCTCTTTAAACATTTTACATATATGATTTATTATTTTAATTATTTTTTATTTATTTAATTTATTTGTTTGTAAATAATTTGTGTTGTTTTTAGTTTTTATGTAAATATAATTCAGTTTTTGTTAATCAATTTTTTTGTATTTTTATTTATTTTTTAATTTCCTTTCATTTTCATGAATTTTATTTTCCATAAGAACATTTAGATATTTTAGGAATTTTTGTAAAATAGATGCATTTTTTTTTCGAGATCGCTGCGTGTTACAGTCTTTAAAATGTCCGATAGGCAATTGGTTTAGTAAACAAGAAAAAATTAAATAAAAAATTACAATATAATAGTAGCATCGGAAATTTTATTGGAAAACTCTAGCGAAACGATTATAGCTTTTATGTAACTTTATCGTAAATTTTTTATAATAATTTACTACTTAAAGAAGTAAAGGGTTCATATATATTTGCCAGGATTCGAACGTTGGTTCTTTGGAATAATTAAACGTTTCGCTACAATTCCTTGTTAATTTTGATAATTAATTTTGTACAACTTTTCGAATTTTCCAACTTTTCCAGATAGAAAATTTTCCGCTTTTTAATCCTTAAATTTTTCGTGATATTCTTAATTTTGCAGTTATTTTTATTTTTTAAATCGAGCTGTTATCTTAATGTTAATTGTTACGTTAGTCGACGGCACAAATTTCCATTATTTTATACTGAGAATATTCCAGTTTTTATTAATTAATTAATTATTTATGAAAGTTTTTTTTGTCGCTAAATTATTTAAAAATAAAACAGATTGATCCCCTATCAATTTTCCAACTTTACCATATTTTTCAAGAAAACCAGAATGAATTTCAAAAATCCGTTACCATTAAAGAATTAGAGGGACATGCAAGTTTTTGCTATCAGGTACGTGAGTTCTCTGTAGCGGAAAATAAAGATTCAAGGTTACTCTCACAAATGACGGAACGTCAGACTGGTAACCGGAGAGCGTAGGTCTAAGTGGAAAGCCATACATGCAAAATAAAAGTATTTTTGCAACGGACAATTTCGTGGCTGATGTTTTATCAGAATATTAAAAGTAATGATAAAATAAGTTTGCCAAACCATCTGGCAGGTAACCGTTGTCTGTAAATCTGAGTAGAGAGTTGCAATAAAATTTTGGCATAAGCGATCCAAGCCCCGCACAAATGTAAGGATTGATCGGATAAAAACAACGGTATTATACGTGGTTGAATTTTTTACATAACGTTCAGAACAGTATTTTGAACGTAAAATTTGAACATCATTCAGCAATCCGGGAACAAAATCCTAGAACGATTTTTTTGCATGTTTGGATCTCCACACTGACCTACGGTCCCCGGTTGGCTGATATTCCGGCATTTGTAGAGTAACCTTGTTGGTTCGCTAATTAAATTGTATCAAAATCAGAAACTTCTCGAATAATTTACGGATAACAACGGTAAGGTAGTGGTCCACTAACTAAATATATTAGGCTAGAGAACGCACCCCTTTTTTTTTTTTGTTTAAATAATTGAGCAGCAAAATTTTCACAATAAAAAACAGCAAATTTTCAGTATGGTTTCAGTATTAAGTTAGCGGACCAGTCCGATTTAAAAAAAAATAATTTAGCGTCGAAATAAAAAATTTCACGAATAATTTTCTTAAAAAATGACAAATTCTCCATTCGGAAAAGTTGGAAAATACGAAAAATGGACCGCTAACTTAATATAGGTATTATACAATAATAAAAGTCTAGTCCTGGATTACGATGTTACTATTGTAATTATAACTATAATTTTTTTCTCGTAACGTAGTATTTATATATTACAAATATCAAAGATGCAACACTTTTTTTCTTATAGATATTTAATTTTATTGTACTATAAAGTTTTGTAATAGTTTCACATTGAGGTCTTAGTCGCAAGAATTGTGAGATAAATGGTGAGGTAAATAGGTATAATTATATCCTTTATGCTGTTGCCTTTTTATTATTTATGATAGTTTATATATATATTATAAATAAAAATTTAGCTTCCGTATGTTTATGGCCGACTTGAAACTTTGACAGATCGTTACATTTATACCCAATAGTGTTTTTACATACTTTGCAACCCCAAGTTTTCCCGGGAACGAATATTTAAAAATAATTGAAAAGAATAAAAGTCATATAAATGTCAAATGTGTTTCTAGACTATTTTTGTTTACTCTCCTTATACTTAATATCAGGAAAAGCCAGAGAGAAACGTGGCTGGGTTTAGCTAGAATGTTAATCATTTTAATTTTCAAATTATGAAATTTTAATTATTCAAACTATAATTAATAAAAAAAATAAAAAAACAGTTACTTCAAAATTTGAAGTTACATTTCTCATAATCGAGACATAATAGACATATTTTCAAAACCAAAGGTCTTTTGCATATACCAGTTACAAGAGCCCATTGATAATGCTCATCAAACTATTAAAAACTTCATAGGAACTAGGGTGAAATTTATAAACGGGACTATCTAAAAGAACCTTTTTCAAAATGTGCAAAGTGTTTCAGACTTATGATTTCGAAATTATTTCTGTCGTTTAAAGGAGTTAATAATAAGCAATTATAGTGGTCCAGTGAGAAAAAGGATGTCATATCTTTAAGCTTTTTGACAATTTAAAAGAACCTTTTTTAACGTCATGTATTACACAATGAAAATATTGCCAGATTTTTTTGTGAAATTGTTTCATGATTTCGAAATTATTTTTCTCATTTGAAGGAGTTAATATTTTAAGCAATAAGTGGTCCAATGAGAAAAGAAATGTAGTATTTTAAATCTTACTTTTGGACTAGTTTTTTCCGTACGAACAATTTAAAAACAATTCAAACCCACGCCTAAAATAAATATCTCATATCCTCTCAAATTTCGAAAAAATAATCGTGTAACATATCGAATAACTACTATTGATTTCGTCAAGATTAAAAGTCAAATTTCGACAATGAAATTTATTTTTAAATTATTGTTTCTGACGACAGTTTACGAATTTTTATTTCTGCCGACAGGTTACAAAAGAAATGCAATAAAATCATGCGACTAAGTCCTCAATGAATAACCGATTCTAGCTATAGAAAATAAATAATTTTTAAAAACAATTATTATTACTTCCAGAAAAAAATTTGTAATAATTTCAAATTAATTGAAATATAAAAATAACTAAAAATTCATTCACAGAACACGACAACAGGCGGTGCACAAAGTCCCGAAGATGTACGAAAACGCACACTATATCAGCTTATACATCGTGAACAACAATATGCGACAGCAATGCAATTTTCAATGGGTCGATTTGTTGCACCATTAGCTGAACGAACTGATTTATTAGCACCATCTGACCATCGGGCATTGTTCCAAAATTCACAAGATGTATGTAAATTTATTTGATCATACTATGTTACTAAATAAGATAGCAAATAATATAATATTAAATAATGGGAGACAAAAAAAGAATTGCAATACTTTTATACAAGCCCTCCATCAAGCGAATATAGATTCTTTTTTTATTTGAAGTATGTTCATACAAAAAAAAAAAAACAATCCTTTGAATGCATATATCAAATTTCGAAACTAAATATTTTGTGATTTTAACGATTTTTCCAAAGAAGTTCTTTCAATAAAGAAAATGACAAGAAATATGGAAAAAAATTTCGGTCTATTTTGGGTCTATTTTCGATTTAGATAAAACTTATTTTCTAGAGTAATTTAACTACAAAATAAAACTAACCCCACAAACCAAGTTTATATTATACTCCCTTTCCCTGCAAAAATTACGAAAATTTTAAAATTTAAAATAAAATTAATTTTTATTTTTTTATTTTTATTTTTATTAATAAGGAATTTTGTAATCATAGCCACGAGTTGGCCTGCAAAGTCAGCTCGATTGGATCATAGGAAAAGATTAAAAATCGATCCAAAGTTTTGTCGGCAGGCAAGCAGAAAGCAGACCCTTTTCGAAGAGGATTTTAAGTTTTCAAAAACTATTCATCAATGAACTCGATTCTTGTACTTTTTAACCGACTTCAAATTCTCAGAAAAAAGAAAGAAAGGGGGAGGTTCTCAATTCGACTGTACTTTTTTTATGTTTGTTATCTCAGAACTTTGACTGGGTGAACCAATTTTGATGAATCTTTTTTTATTTGAAAGCTGGTGCTTCCCGTGTTCAGTTTGGCCCAGTTCTGAAAATGCCATCCATGAGAAAATAATATGAATGTTAAATTTGCATTAAGTATGTGCGCGACCAATGTACGAATAACTCAATATTACGTCAACCGATTTCGATGATTGATTTTTAGTGATAAATTAGTTAGTGTTCTTCAGATTCACTAAATATCATAAAATAAAAAATCTGAAGAAAACCGACTTCAAAAAGTAAAAAATAAAATGCACTAAAAAATAATAAGCCTAGAAGAATTGTTAGATATACCTAATGCGATGTTTGTCACGTTTTATTTTGTTTTTCTATAAGTAAGGTCTGTTCGGCCGTAGTATAACTTGCCTGAATGATATGGTAGCGTCCTAGACTACTTTACTTGAGAATGTGCTTAAATCACAATATATGATTTGAATCATTCCAGAATGTTTAATACCCAAAGCTCAAAGTGAGTGGTGAAGCATTAACAGAAACAAAAAAATTCGGTAAAGTTTGGCTAGAATGAAAAGCTCGGTCAACGCTCACACTCATTTGGGGACTTGTTGTTCATTGTACTATTTCAGAAAGATTGTTCCAAACAGGAAAACTCTTTTTGAGAATGCTTCATTTATCCAGAATTCAAAATAATGTTGACAAATGTATTGCCGACTGTTCGCTGTTCGATGAAATCTAAAACTTAGGCACATATTTTTTAATGACTTCTTTAACTTCATTGATTTTAGCGGACCTTGTCATGCTCCCGCAGACAGCAAGCCGTTTTTCGAGGAGATTTTTTAGGAGTATGAAACCTTTCCTGTTATTCTGAAAACATACCATTCTTTTGTAAAGCTTTTCGATGATCTCCTCCTTAAACTTAGGCCAAAATAAAAAATTTTTGTTCATTTCTTTGAAAGTTTCTGTATTAAAATCATCAACTCTGATAAACCATCTTTTAAAAGGATTTCTCGATGTTTATTTTCTTAAAATTCTATTCAGTCTATGAAGTAATTTCAGCATTCATTATTGGTTATGGGTAAAAACTCAGATATTGTTCGAATTCGACTTGTACGAATAACACATACATCAAAACATCACCTTTCAGAGAAATAGGTCAAGAGAATGTAATTTAATTTTTTATAGCGAATGAGAGATCAGAAGTCGTTGAATAAAACATATATAATGGATTCATGTACCGATGCAATTTAAATTTTTTTAAATTTTCATGTATATATAGGATGTTTTTATGCTATATATATGAAATATCCCAAGGTATACTAAGTTTAGTCCCAAGTTTGTAACGCTTAAAAATATTGTTGCTGTGAACAAATTCTTGGTATAGGTGTTCATAAAATCATCTAATTAATTCATTTCCGGTTGTGTGTCTATCTGTCTGCTTGTCGTCTGTCCGTCTGCCATCACGATAACTCAAACACGACAAGAGATATCAAGCTGAAATTTTTATGGCGTGCTTAGGACGTAAAACTTGAAGTCGAGTTCGAAAATGAGCAACATAGGTCAATTGGGTCTTGAATCCGTATAATCCATCGTGTAAACCGTTAGAGATAGAACAAAAGTTTAAATGTTTTCGTAAACATCACTGTTTACCCGTGACAGCGGGTAACATATATATCAGTTATATATATGTGACATGTATGTATGTGGCCAGAGTAATCAACACTGTCTGTACATGGTATTTCAACAATTAACTCAGTCAAGGGTTTGTTTTCACTTCTTTAAATACAGGATGGGTCATTTCAATCTATAATAGCTCTATAATTTCAATCTATAATAGCTAGCTAGCTTGTTTTGTAGTTAAACAATAAAAAAATAACTTAAACAAAAATTGTAGAGTTTGATGGGGGATATCATGTTTTGACATCAGATTGGACCTGGTTCTTGGTTTTCCATAGTTATCTTGTTTTTTTTTTCGACTGAATGCAATAATGACATATTTTTAAGCCGCATTTCCTCCGAAAGCTGACGATTTTCGAAAAAATGGATGAAAATGTTAGGTTCTTATGAAAATCAACTTTATAATTTAAAGTGTTATTTTATCTCTTACCTTCTAGGATCTTCATTGGCTAGTAAAGAAATCCGAAGAACTAGGTTCAATTTGGTGTCAGAATATGATATCTACACAAAACTAGCTATAAGCTATTATAGATTAAAATGACCCACCCTGTATACCGACCAACTACAGGTGATAGAGAACAACAAAATGAAAATTGTAAACACAAAAATGTAGATACTAAAAAGCTTCATTTACGAGATATAGGGTGTGAAAGTTCGTACAAATTATCAAAATTAATAATTCAAAAATAGTAATTATAATATCTAAAAAATAATCTTCTACAGTCAATAGGGGACCTCAAAGCGAACATTTTAATAAAATTTTTACTCGTTTTTAATTAAAATTTTCAGTTTGTTGATTTGTTCTTTTAGATGCATTTCTGTAATTTACAGTTTACAGTATATTTGTTCTATCGTTGTTTATTTATTATTTACCAAACATTATTTTATGTTATTTTAATTCCCACCTCCTGGCAGAAGATTTATTACATAAGTAGGAAAGTGGGACTAATATAATTAATTTTTGTGTGTGAAATAACATGTTCTCCTATTACACAATCTTATAAAATTTCATCATAAATTTTACATTATAAACAAGAATAAATTTTTAACATGTACAACAAAAAAGCAAGGAAAATAAGTATTTTTTTAATATTTTGTAATATGAGATGTTATAAAAAAGTGGGATAAAGTTATAATATGTTCTTCTGTTAAAAAATTTCAAATTTTAGTCTTAACGAGCGTTTAATTTTATAAATACAAATTTTAATATTTTGTAATAGGAGAATATGAGTGAGATAAACTATATAATATGTTCGTTCTCCTATTAAAAAGTTTCTTATTTTAGCATAACCAAGCCATTTTTGTACATATTTTTAATATTTTGTAACAGGAGAACATGATTTTAAAGAGTAAGATATATTTATGATGGTTTTACTTCCCACACACTGACAGAGTAGTGATTTACGACATATGTATAATTGACATTATTTATGGCAAGAGGGCGGTTTATATAGATAATTTTAACTATAAAAAAAAGTGGAAAATTTAAACAACAGGAAAAATTCATTTAAAAGTAAAAATATTATCCACACCAGGCTACGAACCAGTCTACCTTGGTTTCTTAGGCAAGTTTTATATCCACCATGCCACCCGGCTTATTTATGACTATATAATTTTCTTAATACTTACCCTTACCTTAATACTTACCTAAATAATTAATTAATTCATAATTTTGTTCTTAAAGAAAAAATTGGATAGAAAATTAAAAAAATATTAGAAAATTTACAATATATATAAGGAATTTTATTAATTTATTACAAAAAAAAAAAAAAAAAATGTTTTACGTTTTCATGAACAGTCATATTATACATTTTCATAAAACAAATTAACAGAGACTTCTTCTTTTTTTATTAAAGTTTTTATACAAATTAAGTAAAATTCTATCACTTTTATATAATAATAATAAAAATAAAGGGTGTCCCAAGATTAACGTCTGATTCGAGCTTCTTGCTTAATTTTAGAACACTTCTTTATAAAACACAATAAATACTTTCTTATAAATACTACTAATTAAACCATAGTACCATAACCCTGTAGGTGGATGCGATATGCAAAGCGATAGAGAAGACTGCCAGTAAGTTCCCCTGTGTCCTTGTCTAATACATATACTTATTCTTACTAATACATATACTTATACTTAAGCCAGCGTTTTCAAACGTCCAATTTTTTATTTAATACATTAAAAGCGTCGAAAATACGAATTTTAGCTTCGTTATTAACATAGAAATCCGTAAAAATAATAATAATAAATAATATAATAAAACTGTAAATATGGGATACCCTCTTAATACTTTACTAAAATTTTCTCCCTGGGAAAACTTTTTTTCGTTAATATTGATTTTAAATGAAAAATTATGGGTTTCGAGATCACTAGTGACACTTATAACGCGAGATTAATTTTTTTAAATGGAAACTTCTTTAGTCACGTTGGACGATTTTATTATAATATTTTTTAGTAGGGGGTAAAAATTGTAGTTAGGTGTCCCCATGGTGTGGATACTGTTGCCTTTTTATTATTTATAATAGTATCTTATATATAAAATTCCGTATGCTTATGGTCACAAAACTCGAAAAGTAGTCCACGGATTGACAAAAGGAAAATAACTGACAAAAGCAATGAAAGTAGTAGGTATATGTGTTTCTAGAATATTTTTATTTACTGTTCTAATTATTCGTATTGGAAAGCCACAACGAAACGTGGACGGTTTAGTTAGAATGTTAACAGTTTCAATTTTCAAATTATGAAATTAAGTATTATTAATTTAAAAATTCAAAATGATATATTTATTCCAAAGTTTTAAATTTTCACTTCTGTCAGCAGTCTCTATGACTGCCTATCTTTTTTTTTTTGCTTTTACGTAGACTTGGACCAAGACTAGTGTGGGTTAGTATCTGACAGCCGAGCTTGAAACGATTTTATCATTCGATACATCAATATTTTCAGTCTTGTATTGACTGAATGGATAAGATTTTGGCCAATCTTGTTTTCAAAACTTGGCGTAATGTTCAACAATCTGTATGGGGGCCCACCAGAAACTCGTCATCGTTTAACTATTTCAAGCTACATTTATACGAAATCAATTCATATTCAATGTAATTTTTTACAGCTTTTACAACTAACAGAAGAAATATTAGATCATATAATATTAGAAGATGGTGAACCACATACTCATTTAATACCAAAAGTATATAGTGAACGTGTTGCAATAATGGTTGCATTATATAAAAAATATTGTGCTGGTATCAAGAAAGCTGATTGTGTTTTAGCAAATAAAACAAGAAATACAAGTTCAGAGTTTGTTAGATTTTTACATAATCCAACAATACCACGACGACGTCCTGACATTACTGGTTTTATACATAAACCATTAGAGCATTATAGAGAAGTGTTAAAATTATTACAAACAGTGTTATCGAATACAAAATCAAATCAAGATGATTATCAGATGATATCAAAAGTTGTTCAAGAATTGCAGGTAAATCAATTTTTATTTAGCTACCTATACTAATATTATAAATGTGAAAGTTTTTTTTTTTGGCTTTATATCTGTTTGTGTGGTTTTTGCTTGTTATTTCTAGTTCGAACTAATAGATTTTACTATGATTTTTTTATTCGTTTCTAAGCGTCGATCCATAGAAGGCGATTGGGGTGATTGATCTATGCAAAAGTAAGGAAGTAAACTATTATAGATAATTCCAAAATTACTTGCAATTTCTGGTCTTTTCCTAGCAGGATTTTAAGCGATTTTATACGAACTACTCAACTAATCGTTAAATGAAGTCCATTTTTGTATTAAAACAACCCTACCAAACTAAGTTTCATCAAATGTCGGAAGAAAATTTTTGTTGTTGATTTCTTCGATTTTATCTTTTTAAGAAAATTACAAAAATCGGAAAATTATGTGACCCAAAAAATACAAAGATCGGATCTCTTTGATTGTTGAAGGAATATTTTCGGAGATATCGAATAAAATCATTAATTCCACAGCAATTCTTCAATTGACACATCAAATACTCCTCGTTCAATACAAAATCAAACAGAAAAACCGAACCGCTCCGAAATCCGGTATAAGTTTTCTATAGCAATTTTAGCCTAATAAATGCATAAATCGAGTCGATTTGACGATTATATGTTTATTTTTTTTTTTTGAGTCGCTTAATATTGTATAAAGTTCATTTATTATTAAGTGTAATTATGATCCATAAAACATAAAAATCCAGCGCATCATTTAAATTATTTTGCATATTTTTTGAGAGTTCTCCAGACCGGTCCTAAATAAAAGCTTTTTTTACACGATATTCAGCAATATCTCAAAAACTAAAATTCCAATTATCCAATATTATCCTTTGTGTCAAGTTTTCTTTTTCCAAGTCAGAAAGTAACAAATTTTTTGGAGATTTTCTCGTTTTTTGTCAACTAATTCCATAAATCAATAAAATAATTATGTAATTTTCGTCTAAAACTTCAAAATCAGGTTCATATTGCCATTCTGCATACAATTTGAATGCAGGAGTTATTGAAGTCACAGTATTTTTGAAATCTGTTTCAAATTACCGTTACAAATATTATTATATTTGTAACACGAAACAATAATAAATTTTTCTGGGAAATTGTTACTTGTAAAACTTTTTTTTCTAGAATTCGTATCGAGAGATTACATCGAATTCTGGTTTAATGGAACCCGTTGGAGAGGGTAGACCTTTATTATCAATTCAAGATTTAGAAAGTCGACTAGTTTTTACACGATGTAAAGTAAGTTAAAGAATGTTTAAAGGACTAGATTTCCAAAAAATTTTCAGTTATTGAAATTATTATTAAATATCTAGTTCAGATAATGTTTTAATTTGAATTTTAATAAATTTTTTGCAGCCTTTTGTTTTAAATGTACCTGGGAGACAATGGATTTTTGGTGGTGATTTAAGTCGTGTAGAAGGCAGAAATATTCGACCATATTGGGCATTGTTATTTAGTGATATTCTTCTATTTGCCAAAGTATCTAGGGATAGAGTATTATTTATAACCGAAGAACCATTACCATTAATAAATGTAACAGAAGTATTTTTCAACATTAGAAAAAAAGGTATGCATTCACAAACTTAGTTTATTCTAGCCAATACTAATGTTTATATATATTTTAGCTACAGAATTTAGGATAAATATTACACCTGGAGGAAAACCTGCTGAAAGTCCGACAGCGCATTGTGGCCCAGATTTATCTCGTACACCAAGAAAAGGTTTAAGGAGGAGATGTGTTGTACTAAGAGCACCAAATAATGAATTAAAAGCAGTATGGCAAAATCTTCTTCAGAAGCAAATGTAAGTTTTAGCTGTTTATTGGCTGTTTAAACTTATACCTTTTTTCTGCAACCTAAACTTAATATCTTGTTATGATTTAACAACCAGGCAGTAAAAATCGTTCTCATATGCCTTACAATTTGAATTCAAAATCTTGCTTTGCTGCTTCAAATTCTAGTTGAAGTTATTTTAATCTACAAAATGGAGTTTTCTTCTACTAAATATTAGCTAGTTGCAAACTATAAGTTCAGCTGTTTTACTCAAATATTTTTAAAATCTAAAATCTTAAAGTTATTTTAATTTAAATTATTAAATTCTGCCATAAATTGTTTATGTATTCAAAAAAAATCGTAACAAATTTCGATAACCATTAACTCAACACTCGAGTTACGTTAACCACAACTTTCTTAGTCTTAACTTTCTTTCTGTAAATAGCAGACAAAATAGATCAATCACGACTGTGGGGCAGAAAGGGTGCTTTGTTAAATGATTAAAAGCAAAAATACTTAAGTATGACATGTTCGAGGTGGTAGCCAAGCAAATCGTTTCAGTATTTTTGTCGGACAAAATAAGTTTCCGACAAATTCCCAGCTGCATTTTTTCATACCGATAGCTTAAATATAACGTTATCATGCTCATGTTAGGGGACTCGCCAAAAAGAAGCCACTCACGAAGCACCCTTTCTGTTCTGCAGTCTACTATCGAACCACCGAAATTAATTTAGATTTAAAAAATTTAAAAGATCTCAGACATTTAAAAATTAAAGTAATGTAAAGGCAATGTTAAATCCAAGTTTTCAACCTCAGCAAGCGACCGAGTTATACCAAAAAATAAATAAAAAAAATTGATCGAAAAGTTTGATCCTTACAGCAGTTTTTGTCGATTTCTACTACCTGATTTGATGCAGCGTTCCCACCTTTTCATGTTTAAATTGATTGAATTATAGATCTTAGATATTTGATAATTTAATAGATTTAGAAAATTTTATCGAAAATTCCCTTGGTAAAATATCGTTTTCTATTAATTTTAGATACCTTGTACATTCTGGAATCGGATTGACACCATTAAGTTCCCCGATGGATTCACCAGACGCACCAATAACATCGTCCGTTGCCACCTTACAATCAGGCGATTCATATACATTCCGTCGACAGGTGCGTCCAACAGACTCTACAAATATAAAAATGCCCCTAAGTCCAAAACCTGCTCAATCATCATCCTCATTATCATCCCAACATTATCATCATTATCATCATAAAAATAAATTATCACAACACAATAATAAAACTGATAATATATTAGCTTCATCGCTAATACTATTCTCACGTACAACATCACCGGTTGATGAAACCTCATGTAGTAAAAACAATGATAATTTATTATTAGATCAAAACACATATGAAACACAAAATTCCATAACAAAAACACCTGACACACCATCAGCGATAATCACACCAACTGACGAATCAAGTGGTCAATCACAAAGGCAATCCTCTGAATGTAGTTTAGTTTTACCAAAAATTAATAATTATTCAGATTCACCAACATCGCCGTCAGCTATCTTAACACCATCATCAGATTTATCCAGTGAACATCATATAAATATTGAGGATTATCAAGAATTCCCAAATTTAATTGGTTTTGAGGATGATCCATGGGATATTGTAGGTTTTGAGAGTCGATTTGATCGTTATACGTTTGATAGTCATTTAGGTAGCACTGTCAGTTTTTTACCCGACAAACCAACACCTCCCGATTCACTAGAACTTTGATGCTTGGATTTTAATAAAGATTTTTATGTCTTATGTTCCATATGAAAGGAGGATATTGACTAGGTAAATTTTTTAAATAAATTCAATTAAGCTGAAAAAAAAAGTTTTGCAAACATTGATTTCACGACTAATGTCCGTCTTCTTCGCCACTAGTTTTGCTGTTATTTTGCCTGTAAGATGCTTTGATGGCAGCAAAAATTGACCGTCGTTATGGTAAATGACGTCTAAAAAAATTCTATGAACGCACATAATTTTAAATCAGGTTTCTTTAAAAAAAAATTCAATATGACACAAAAAAATAGTTCGAAATATAAGTTTAATCAAGAAAACTCGGGTTTAAATTTTAACTTAAACTCAATTAATGTTAAAGTTTGATTATTTGAAACGCTCTAAATAGTCTAACTACACCAGACATGGTCAACATTGAGAGATATGTCTTTTTAAGTAAGAGGCCAGGAAAATTTTTAGCTGCCCCGGCATCTTAAAATTGATGAATATTTGTTTTTTCCGTAGTTTAATCGAAATTTGACCTGACACTCAATGAATGGTCGATTCGGAATAAACTCTCAATACTCTAAGGACTACGTCCACATAGCTTGCCTCGCTGCGAATAAGTCGAAAAATGTAGAAATTCTTTGTGTATTAAAACTACAGATAAGTAAATATGTCCAGCCAAGAGCACGAGAATCCCAAGAAGCACTTTAAAACGACTCACTGAGTCCTACTTAAAACTGGGAGATTTGATAACTTGGGGGGGGGGGGTTATCTGACTGAAAAGGTTTTTTTTTCCATTTTTTCCAAATGAATGTTAGTACAGCTTCTGCTAAATTTTTTTTAAATAATTAAGACGTATAAAAGTCTTGATAACAAGGCGCCCATATGCTGAAGCCGTCACGCAAAACAAAGGCTTCAAATCGAACCCCGTCACCTTTTGTCTCTGGTTTTCTCAAAGCTTATCTCGACACTATACTGCATATGTTCATTCATATGTAGACACAATGGTGTTAATGCAATGTGCGCCAAAATTGAAACTGTTTGGCATTCACAATATTTTTATTACAAAGGCATCACAAGCCAAAAATAGATTAAAAAATCAAATGGAGAGATTTGCGAAGGCGGAAAATGATGAAGAATCGCGCAAACTTAAGAAATTTGATCTGTTGACCTGGCGTTATAAATTGGACATTCAAAATCGGGCATTTTGTCAAAATTTCGAGTTTATAAGAAGGTAGCTGCCGCTAACCGTCCCCTTGTTGACGACCTTCTTCTATTATTAGCTTTTCAACAAGTTTTTTTGTAAGCATTTTCCTGGATAAAGCTTAATTTTCGAATTATTTACTTGTGTCAAGTTAAAAAAAACAAGAAAACTTGACAAAAGTCAAGTTAAATTGCTTGATAATGAGTGAAAAATTGTGTTTATGATGTGATTGTCATGGCCATGGGGGACGTTTGTAATGCCTTTTAACTGCCACGTTATAATTAACAGAACGTGGAACCGTTACATCCATCTTACTACAAAATAAGAGTTGTGTGAAAAAGACCCAACTTGATTTATGATTAGTTGAGGATTTTGAGCTACGAAATTGTGTGAATAGGCTTTATAAAAAGTATAGCGCTTTTGTACGTTGTTAGACAGAATATTTGCTTAAAAATTACAACCAATGTCACCGTTTGATTGTAATTAATTCAAAAAACAAATAATGCCTGATACGCTTCTTGCAAATAATATTTGAATGAGTCTTTATGTAAAGCAATGAAAAGCATAATCTCAACTAAAGTTTTGAGAAAATATTTCAAAACAATTTTGAGAAATAAAGATACTAGGTGTTTTTCTTAAACCTAAAATGAAATGATGAAATAAACTAAGCTTGGTAAATTCTTGGAAAAAGGTCTCTAAGGCTCTTATTCCATTATAGTACATGAACTCTTTCATGAATATTTGAATTTCTTTCTCCGAAAACTCTTTGCAGAATAGAAAAACAATTCAATCCTTGAACGTATATGCATGTCGACCAAAGTGTCAATTTTCAGCTACCTGAATTAGGTTGAGATCGACACTCAATCCTCATGAACCAGATGTTTTTAGTATAAAAAAAAGAAATAGGTATTATCAGCTAGTGTACGGAGGTGTGCAACGGGTGGTATTGAATATTAACTCTAAAGCTAACATTTGTCTGAAGACAAATGAAAAACACTGCTAAAAGATTGTGTCCACACTACAGTTTCATGTTATTTGAAAAAATTCAATTTCAATTGTGTACAACCCATTGAGTTATAAGGTATTTAGCAGCCAATACCAATTCTTGTTTAGATTTATATATTTGCTCAAAGTATCCAAATTAGACAATAAGATATATGAGAAATTACTTCACAATCTTGATTGCACACATTTTGGGAGAGTTTCAAGATTACATTACTTTAAACTATTTAACTACCCGGTAAACATTGATATTATGTAATATACTTCCGTTCTTTTAAAGTCTGAGAGGTCGATTCTTTAATTGAAAATTAAGAAAAGGAAAACTGAATTTTTTAGGCGATTTTATCGCAATTTATATTTCGGCAGAAAATAATATCTACAGTGTGTCGTGTTTTAAGATGAAGACACCCTCATATTTTCGTTATTCATAGGAATATGGATTTGAAATTTTACACAGTCATACAAAGTGATGAATCACATTTTTTAAGATACTTAGCCGAAATCTTAACTTTTAAACTCAACCTACTATTAATAAATTGACAAACAGGGCTGATTCTTAATATTTTGCCTAGCCTCAAAGATGGTTAAAGATATCAAAAAAAAAAAATTATTAGAAAAAGTTGCTTATAATATTATATTATACCGATTTTCATGACAAAATTAGCACTTTAAACTTTTTCATTATTTTGAACTTTTCTCATAATTATTACAATTTTATTGAAATATTTGAATGCATTATTAAATTCTCAATTTGTCCAGTTTTTACATTCCATAGCACATTAGCTAAAAAATAAAAAAATAAACTTTTATAATTTATGTAAAAACTGGGCAAATTGATAATTTAATAGTGGTATGTATTCAAATATTCCAATCAACTTGTAATAATTTTGAGTAAAGACCAAAATAATGAAAACATAAAATGGTAATTTTGTGATGAAAATCGGTATAGGGGTATAAGAAAATTTTCTAAGCAATTATTCAGCAACAGTTTTCTTCGATATCTGTAACCATCTCTGCTGCTAGACAAAATATTCAGAATCGGCCTCGTTTGCCTATTTCTAGTTCTATGTACGACTGTGCAAAATTTCAAATCGATATTCCTATAAATAACAAAAATATGTGGGTGTCTTCATCTTAAATGCAACACACTGTATATCGAAATGACGTAGACGCAACTGAAGAAATGTGAGGGAAGACTAAAAGACTGATCGAGATAGTGATATAAAATACTCCGATTATTTATTACAATTTGAAATATTCAATCTAAAGGGCAAGACATTTCATGAAAAGGGTTTATTCGAAATAAAATAAAAAAATTAATAATATATTGTAAAATATTAGTTAATAATTTTTAATAGTAATAATAATATTTTTTTAATAATAGTAATATATTCACCTAAGATAAGAAAGATAAAAGTGAAAAACTTGGCTCAATTAGAGAATCGACATCCCTGGGATGTACTTTTTTTAATCCAAAGTGCGTCATATAAACAGTTGACATGTTAGAAACAATTAAAAATCAATTTACAAACTGGGAAGTTAAAAAATTACTAGTATTTTTATAATATTTTTAATCGTACTTTATGCAAATACAACATAATTTAAAAGGGTATTCTAATAAGTTTTAACTGAATTTTAACAAGTTTTTAACACAACGACTTTCTCTGTTTAGCTCAATAATTTCCCAAATAATAAGTATTAAAAAAAAATAAATAAATAAAGTAATAAGGAAATTTTTAACTTTATTTTTGTACATAAACTCTAGAAAGAAAACAAATTATATCAATTTTTATATGTCAATTTTACAAACAAAATTGCTATAATAGCCCGGAAGATACTCGAGAAAATTCCGTGCGAAAAGGCTAAGTGGAGATTTTAGTACCAAAGCCAATCAGGACTTATTGCATGGTCTATCGGGCTTTTTTTTGACATGGCTACGAAATATGCTTAGATACGTAGCGATGGACCTAACCGTGTGAAAAAGCTAAGTGGAGATTTTAATACAAAAGCCAACCAGAACTTTTTGCATGGTCTATCGGGGTTTTTTTGACATGATTACGAAACAAGCCCAAATACGTAAGGATGGACCTTATTTGCCCGTTCCAAGAAATATCATCCACCTGCCTTCCTGGAATGTTTTTCGAATTAAAATAGGACGATATTATCTCGACGAAGCCATTGCGCACGGATTTTTCACATTTATCTCCTCGAACCATAATCATTCACACATTGCTAATTAATCCATTTCGGTGTGAGGTGTCTAATAATGTTATTAATTATTTAATAAGTGTTATACAAAAAAAAGTTGCCAAAAAAATAACAAAAAAAAGAAACATGTGGTACTCATCTATTTTAGCATTTTAATTTGTCAGGGGTTTGTTTTGAAGGTACAACAAATTTTAAATAAAAAACTTCACTCTGTTTCTTATATTATTAGATTAATATTGTACGATTATGCTTTTAATTTTTTTTTTTGTGTGAAAAGTAACCAAATTTCACAACCAATCAACCCAATTTTTACTAAAATTTTCTAAAGTAAAATGATTTTTACCATTTTTTTAAATTTTAAATAATATTCTATGGCTAAAAGATTTGATGCACTTTGTAGAAATTTTTATTAGAATAAAAGAATTTAAAAACTTTATTGATAAATTTCATAGTTGTCACAAAGCTGCAAAAAGTATCTGAAAAAAGTATCTTTGGTTTTTTGAGACATGGTACTTATACTTTGTTTATTGGAATAATAATGCATGATTATCAAATTTTTTATAAGATCTAATAAGAATTTCAAAATCGTTCTCCTCAAATTTTATAATAATAATCGGAGGCAAGTATGTACTATAGTTAGACAAATACTGTAAGCAAAATTTGAGAAATATTATGACAAGTTTAGACGACTAAATAAATTTAAGGGTGTACGAGCACGAGAGCAATTTGAGATAATGTCATGATTTTTTTTATATTAAGTTGGACTAAATATAAATGACTTCAAATGTAAGCATATTTAACATTAGTCTTATAGGAAAACAATAGATGGATGATATGTTTTCATAGATTTCTCCAAAACTAGTCGGAGGAAATTTAAAAACAAAATTATTTAAATTAAAGTTAAAACCTTAATAAATTATTGAAAACAAAAAAAAAGCCGTTGTGCCCAACTAATTCAGGATGTATGAGCACGATAGTGGTGACACAAATTTAAAAATAGATATATTTTCAATAGTGAATTATGTTATAACTTAATAATATAAGATGTAAAGAAAGAATAATAATTATTCGATATCTGGAGTTATTTTCAAAATATCGAAAATTGAAAATATTGTATAATTAATTATATATTTCGATATTTCGAAAACCAAGACCGATATAGAAAAATTTTATTCATATTTTTCGTCTACATTCATGAAGTTATAACAAAATTCATCATCAAAGTTGAAAATAAAGTACAAATTATTTTGAACCACAAGTCTAAACATGCCTTGGCGCTCGTGCTACCTTAATATCTCATAGTTTGCGAAATCATTTTGTAGTTCAGATCTTGCCCTGTGAGATTTGAGAGTATATTGTGTTAATTATGCAAAAGCCAATTTTTTTAGTTGCTCGGAGAGATTATATGTACGTATTCCATACACTTCATTTCATAAATTTTAATAAGAATTTTATCTGTGAATAAAACTAATGGTAGGTCCACACTATACTAACTTCACACAGACTTTTATAGAATTTTGTCTGCGCAACAAATCAGTGCAAACAAAAGTCGGTAAGATGGTAAAGTCTGAGTTAAAAAAGTCTGAGCACGGAAGTTGGAAGTATTCCCATACTTATGATAAGTCTGCACATACATTTCGTCATCATATTTACATGAACATTTTTACTCAGACTTTCAGTCTCTACAGATATCTGTACAAACAATAGTCTGTATCGTGTAGACCCACCATAACTACAGCAACATACCATTCTCGTATGCTTCAGGTAGGCTCTTCTAGACAACAGTATGAACTTGGCTTATTGCGTAAAGAATTCAAAATAGCTTAATCTTAACTTTTAGCCATAGATTATGACTTGAAAAGTTAATTACGAGTATATCAATGTCGGCGCTTAAATGTATTTTAAACTTGTTTGAAAATTTTTTACTATAATGAAATCAACTCATAAGTAATTTTATTTTTAATTGTAAAAATCACGTTTTTAATGCGCTGCCATTGATTTTATATTTTTATATGACTCAAAAATATATTTGTATACATAGATGATAATGTTTATACGCTTTTTAATTTTTTTTATTGATTTTGTTCGATAAGTTTCTAGTATTTTGATTTTTAGTTTATTTTATTCAATAGCAAACACGTAGGTACTTATTCTTTCTGAATACTTTCATAGTTTTTTCTTTCTGAATCTACTTTCATCGTCGTTGTTTATATCTGAAAACTTTCGAATGTTAAAAAGTTTTTTACTTTAGTTCTATTTATAACTCCAAAAAAGTATAACTTTCAAATTTGGAAACCAAAGATGGATTTGTTAGTTCGCTGTTATTAGAAGATTTTAGTCAGTGCAATACAGGGTCGATTCGTAAAAGTACCTATTAGATCTAAAACCCCTTTACCCCTTTTTTTGGAATATTAACTTCATGTCCTGTCATAACAAAAAAATGGGTCTTGCACATTCCAGGCGATAAGTTCGGGTTATTTCTATTATGTGGTTCTTGACGAATTCAAAAAGAATAGTTGCCTCAAAGTCAAAAAATCCAGTGATCGATCCCTAGGCTTAGTGCATTTCTTCTATTTCAAGTAGTTTTGCTAGTGCTTGATTCACACTTCATTAGATCGGTGGAAAACAAGAAGTCCTAGTTTTTAAGATGTGAATCTACTTAGAAATAATTTTGTCGTTAATTGTGCAAATTTTGCAAAACAGTTTTTCACGCATGTAATTTATTTTTAATCGATGCAAGTTCATTCAGAAAGAATGCAAAAATTTTTAAGATATTACACTCAAAACACAACTTTTTTTTACAAAAACATTTTGTTTTTATTAAATTTTTGCGCTGAAACTTCGTTAGTACCTAAACAAGTTAATTGTAGTGCTTCAATTGTGAAAATTATACCATAAATAAACCCATATACAACAAACTATTGCTTTGTTGCATAAAAAATGGAAATTAGTTTGAATTTTGTTGTTTTATTTTAAAACGGCAAAATTTTAAAGGTGCCATTTGTTTGTAAATTAATAGTTTAACGTATACTAAATTAGCTTATAGAATTTTTACGTAAACATAAACGGTAGTGTACAGTTGTATTCAATAAATTTCAACAAATCGAAATTAGATACCCATTTATCTTATAGACCGTAATATAAGATAAATGGACCGGTATTTAACTTTGAAAAATTGGTTATAACTTCGACGTCACTTATATTAGTTTTAATATTCAAACAATAATTGCAGCTTCCTTCCATAATTTTTATCGACATCTATGATGAATGATTTTTTTTTAATTTAAATTAAGAATTAAATATTCTGAATTATATACGGATTGTTAAATATTTTAGGGCTACGCAGGTAGATTGAAAAAAAATTCTTCATCATTCATATAGATGAAATTCCAAGTCCTTTTTCAAATTTATTTCAAATTCAACGCAAAATAATGCCAATAATCGCCGCTTTATTTATCAAGCGCTTTCATGTTAAAAAAAATTTAAACTTTGATTAAGTGAAATTCACAAAATTTAATTTCCCGATCTTCCGCTCATATTTTATTAAGACATAGATGAAAACACTCTTTATCAAATTATCTTTCAAATATAAAACAAACAAAAAACTACATTCAACTCGTTTCATCCGTTTATGAGCTACGGTACAACAGACAGGCAAACAGACACACATAGCAGTCAAACTTATAACACCCCTCTTTTTGCGCTCGGAATTAAAAGCTCAAATCATTACACAAGGCATTAAATACAAATCAAAATCATCGCAGCAGGTATGAATTGCCGATGAACGGTAGTGATTCAAGTAACATTTTTCTTATAATACTGATTTTGTCATGCTAGCAAAAAAAGGCATAATTCTGAATTTCCATGCTACACTGATCCAAATGCAATTTGGCATCATTTTCCTAGAAAAATTTCTACCTTTTTCTTCATAACGAATTACTTTTAATTTTTTTTTTTTTTATGAAAATAACTTAATGTGACAGGGATGTTTTAAATGTAGCTAGGATAACTTTGATTCTACCGACCCCAATTGTTCTTTGAAAAATTCCACCAATGTTGGTAGCGTCGATAAGAGAATGTCGACTCATTTTCCAAACTTAGTAAAACTATTTTTCAAGCTATTATTCGATTAACATCTTACAAACAATGTTTAATGATTAAGAGATATAACACGATTTTCACAAATTTCCAACAAGAAAGTCTTATAAATGTGTCTTCTAGCCAACATTTGATCATGTATTCATGTATGGTTGTATCCTATAACTGTAATATACCTAATATAGTAGAACAGGATATCTTTGAGATGTCTCCCTAGCAAGAATGAAACATCTCTCAAAATCGTATATACAAAGTACAATAGCTCGAAAAAATTTCAGTTTGAATCTCAGAAACTTTTCGTTCAACTGCAAAATGAACCAAATTTCTGGCCAGTGGAAAATAACAAATATTAAAATGTTTTTGTTTCTATGATGATGATATATCATCATTCTCTATCGTTCAAAGCTCTTATTATAGGTCTAAACAAAATTCCTTATACAATAATATTTAAATTGCCCTTGTCAAGCATTCATTCACGAGGTTTTCTTATTTTGTTCAATAAAATGTAGGTAATGAATCCTCTATCATCTACACAAATACAGGCATTCACTATATTAACCTAAAACATATAAATAATACAACATACGTACATCATTTTGTTGTTAAATATTGTATATCTTAACATTGTTCGCAATTGAGTTGCTTTGTCTTAGCTTAATCTACCTTTCTTTCTCTATTATAAAATATAAACTATCTTTTTCAACAGTTCAGTCGACAGATTTTCTGCAACAAAGCAAATGGGATTAAAAGTACAGTAAAAGATGTTACAAAAATTGGCCAATAAAGGAAAATGAAAGAAACCGCTCGCATTTTGATAAAACCTCATGGAATGTGTTTCTTAGGTGTCAAATATCATTAGTAACGCATGAGTTAGTGGCGCAAATGTTTCTAAATGCTAATAAACAATAAATTTTTAATTCAATGAAACAATCAATGTTAAAGTTCACTTAAAAAATTAGTAGTTACGCAACTTGTATGGCGTAAATATTAAGTGTTAAGTCAAATAATCGAAAAATATTATACATGTATAACGTATACGTAATTCAAGTGGCCTACTTATTAATTTTGTAAGTCAACTTTAACATTAACCGTTCCATTGAATTAACAGTTTATTGTTTATTAACAAAGAGAAACATTTGCGCCACTATCTCATGCGTAACTAATGATATTTAACACCTTAGAAACACATTCTATGAGGTTTTAGCAAAATGCGACCGATTTCTTTCATTTTCCTTTATTTGTAACATGTTTAACTGTACTATAAGATCGTACAAGAAGCAACCATATGCTTACTTCCACCACCTTGTCGTTTGATGGAAGATTCATTTTTTAAAGTATCACAAGATAGATAATAATGACTTTTATTGTTACCTTATGTTTTTTATTCGAAATATCATTCATTCGAAGCATTTTTCTATATAAGGGTCACTTGATTCGTAGTCTGTCGACTTGACTATAATAGTAAAACATGGAAAGCATAAGTAGGTATAAAGTACAAAAGATGTTGTTTCTTTAGAATTCGTTACATAACAACATAATTAATAAAACTGAAACTACCCATCCACGAATGTAATATATTTCAGAATTGCAGAAAAAAAGTCATCTTTCAAAAGCAAATATAAAACAAACTTTTATGATTTTCCTTTCCCCAAGCCAACAGACATTATTCTGTAAATGTCACACGAAAATTGTTTACAAATATTGAACTTTAGAATATTGAAATTTGAAATCAACCAATTTCTAGCAGAAAGTTGCAAATTGGTAGGAACAAGACTCGTCTTTCTTATGCAGAATTTCTTGAGGATTATTTTTAAACATAAGCTAAAATTTGAAACCGACCGTTTTAATGTACAATTCAAGAAACGTAAACGTGCTCTAATATAACTGGGAGCGTCATATAGTATTTAAACCTTAGGCCATTAAGTACCTACATCGCCTGAGCATCGCCTGTCTTTCCATACAGGCAAAGGTGTGCCAACATCTAAGGTAATTTCTTGGGTGAGTTAGTGACATTTCACTTAACTTTTTCGCTTTTTGCCTTAAAAAAATACTTTTCACATTTTTTTAACATATTTTTTTACTAATCCGCAATGACAAGTATGGCAATAACACCTTGTTTCGACATTTCCACACCGCAGATTTTGGCACGCTTTAAATAAAAGACGCTCTGTCCATGTACTTAATGGTCTAAGATTGTAGCAAATCAAATTATCGCCTTTAATTTTAAAAAAAAAAAGAAAAAAAAAAGACTTTTTTTATGTATATATCTTACTTTACTGATATTATCAGTGAAGACTAATAATATCTACTGTAAAATTGTAGATACTTATGCAATCTCCTGTATTAAATAGCTTTAATATGTAATTAGGATTTTTTTACCCCGATTCATTTGCGTATTAGCTCATTTTTTGTTTAATTCGACTGTACACACAAAGAAGCTGTAGATAAATAATTGATTATTTGAAAAATTTAATTCTTACTAAATATAAATTGTAATTAAAGAAAATCAATATTTTTTCAATAAATAATAAATAAATTTTGTTGTAAATGGGATTTGATTAAAAAAAACATTATAATCGTAATGATGTGAAATTGTTATGCATATTGTAATAACTATTTATTAGTTGTATACAATAAAATTATTATTGGAGCAATTGGAGCTGCTTGGTGATTTTATTTACTTATATGTAGTTTATTGCACCTAAAACATAGTAATGAAACAGAATCAATCAATAAGATACAAGATCAAATCAAATAATAATTTATTGTACAGTGTACTAATTGATTTCATCAAAATATAAATTATATTTCTATGTAATACGCAGAAATGTGCTTTCATAACTTAAAAGCACAACTTAAACCATAAGTAAATTAAAAATAAATAAAAGAGAGATTTATGCTCCTTGCTTGTTAAGTTAAATATTATCCTTACTACCAACAAGAATAAATTCTAAATTCGCTTAGAATCATTTTTCACGAGTGTAAATAATAGTACCTACCTACAGTAAAAGATGTTACTAAAATCGGCTAATAATGTGTTTCTTAGGTGTCAAATATCATTGGTAACGCATGTATTAGTGGCGCAAATGTTTTTATTTGTAAATAAACAATAAAATGTTAATACATGAAACGACCAATGTCATTTAAAAAGTTCACTTAAAAAATTAGTAGGCAACTTGTATGACGTAAATGTTAAATGTTTGTTTTATAACGTATATGTAATTCAAGTTGCCTATTTACTAGTTTTGTAAATCAACTTTAACATTAACCGTTTCATTGAATTAACAACTTATTGTTTATTAACAAATAGAAACATTTGCACCACAAACTCATGCGTTACTAATGACATTTGAAACCTAAGAAACACATTCCAATAGGTTTTAGCAAAATGCGAGAAGTTTCAATTATTTACCTTTATTTGAAACATCTTTAACTGTACCATAACCATAGGCCTCTGTTTTAAAGTTAAAATTCAACCTAAACGTATTCAAAAGCAGAAAATATATAATTAAATTCTTATTTTCAAAAGATTGTTGTAACCATACAGTGACATATTCATTCTTTTAATTACTGCTTTCATTTCTTTGCTGTAGCAATGAAAATGATGATTCACAATGCAAAATTATGTGAGATATAATCCTGTAGATAAAACAAATTAATTGTTGCAACGTTTCGCTTTTTATTTGGGCTTTTTTTAAGCTTTCAATTTTAATGTATTGATAAAGCATTCATACGTCAAAATTGAAAGCTTTAAAAAGTGTAAATTAAAAAAGAAAGCGTTGTAACTCAATAAGTTTATTGCTGTTATTTATCTAGCTTTTTCATTAACAATTCACCATAAAATTTTGAGAAGTTTCTTATTTTTAGAAGATCTTGAGTCATGTTCATTATTGTGCTAATTGGATAGAAACGCATCGGGCTAAAAAAGATGAAATCAATATGAATGGATAAAGAAGTATCTGATTGATTCTATTTCTAAACTATGACCTTAATAACTTTATACTGCATCCTGGGGAATAATTTTTTAGTGCTTTTTTATTTTTATTTGATTCTTAGTTTTGGGTAATTTATTTTTACATTTTTTTGCATGTATTATTTTAATGCTTTTTTCCATAAATATTAACACTCTACTATAGTTACTCAATCATTTCTAATCTTCAAATGTATAAAAATTGTTTACGTTAATATTTGGCACTAATATTGTAATTATTGAATATCGATTGTAAATGCATATTCAGTGTCTTATTTGTAGTTTGGTAACCGCATAATTTCTTTATTTTATTGGAAACGACTTGTATATTTCGGTTCATTTGATGCCTAGACCTTTTTGTTCTATGTACTTTTCTTGAAGATAACCAATGGCAGCCGTAGGCTGGAGTCGTGTATTAGGAGACGGCGCGCTACATCAAAATCTCGAACCACCTTTCAAATTTTCTGGGGGTGCTTCTTGAAGGTTACTTGTCATCCGGAAGCTTCGATGTCTCCTGATGACAGGTTTTTTGGGAGAGATAACACGTTTAAAATTTCTCTATCAAAAGTGTTAACAAGACAAAGAAGTCATGATCCTTCATACAAACGCAATGTGTGAATTAATTTGAGAAATTTTGATTGAGTATATACTAGTTAAATCGATGATATTAAGTCAAAGATCTATTAACTTTCTCGAGTGCACTCTAATTAGCTCTTTAATCGAGTCTTTGAAGAGTCTAATTCTGAGTTTCCTTCTCATCATGATAGATTCAAAATTCTCAAATTTCAATACAATATCTCAAATCATGTTTACTGTAGTCCTTACCAAGACGCAAGATGTCAAATTTTCAGGTTTAAACAATCTGTAGTTTACTTTTAGTAATTTTTACGAGGGTGTCGTTATTCTTAAACACCTTATATGCGAATTTATTCAAGATCTTCAGATTAAGATGATTGTATAGTTAAATCGACAATTTCCATCTAAAACCCTTCTAAACTTGTTTGGTTTGATCGACCACCGTTGATCTAAATAACTATTCTATTAAGGTTACTTTTTCACAATATCGATGGTTCTCCCACATGATATAAAAGTTAAAAAATAACCATTTTGGGAGATCTCTTATCGATTTTCATGAAGGATGTAGATAAACCACTATCAGGTTGCCTCCTCGATACTTAAGTTTCGAGCAGGAATAAAAACTGATCGAGAATTTATTAAGGGTAGTCGCCCTTCTATTTATGATACACAATCGTTTCATTCGCACAAACAACACTACACGAATTCAAACACGAACTATTCTTTAGAGCTTATCTGATTTTCTAAACTTGTACATTATCGAAATATAAATTTTGAAGTAATCCAAACTGAAGTCATAATGCCGTTGCAAATGAAATGTACTTTCATTTTTAAAGCTATTTACATAGTTTCAATCAATTAAAGTTAGCATAGCTTATATCACTTTGAGTCGAAAAGAAAAAACCTACTGTACCATTACAAATTGTATACATAATGTTCGATTTACATCTAGGTGTATAAATATCACGAGTATGACAGAATACATACGTTAAGCAATGTATCTATGTGGGAGGTATTATATACATGTGTTTAAGCTTCGATATGCGTTGGGATAGTTGTAAGACGCTTGGAGAGTTTTTTAGTTGAATAGATGAACTACAACAGATAAGCCACGATACAAGTAACTTTTGAAATTTCATATAACACCTATAATAGCTCTTACTTAGCTGCATTGCTTACCGCATGTACTCTGTCATACTCGTGATATTTATATGTCTAGATGTAAATCGAACATTCTGTATACTATTAATCTTAAGATCACTATAGATCTGTATCTAAGAAGTATACTCCAAATTTCAAATATATAGTATTATTCGTTTTTTCAAACTGGAAAACCCATGATAAACATTAATAAATATTGCAAATAAATGATTAAAGAACAATTTTTGAAATAATCACCGAAATCTGATAAGAATCTGAGACGCAAAATTGTATACAAAAAATTTAAAAAAAACCCAACATAAAATAGCATATTCGTAAAATGTTAGATATTCTGATAATCATAGATTATCTACCCGTTCCCTTTTCGTAAACACCTTTTTGTAAACAATCAAACCGATTTTTATGAGCATGTCTAAAATAAAGCCATTAGTCTTCTAACAGATGATTAATTTGTTTCGACTATTTGAGACTTGAACTGCCAAAGATAGATACACATAATAAATGGTGCATATTAACTTTTGGGGTGCTTAATTAAGAATTTTTTTTGGGAAAATATTTTTTCATTCGTTTTTTATCTTCCTTGTACGTTTATAAACAAATTAAATAGATATTTTTATTGAAATAAGTAATTTCCGATGTTGCTACGTATGTACAAAGAATTAGCGTTGCGAAAAAGAGCAGTGCACAGCTAGATGATACAATAGTCCTAAATATATAATTTTACATTCTACCGCTATTGTTTTAAAATAATCCGAAATACCTACATACAAACACTTTACATCAAAATTAGTCAAAATAGATTCAGGATTTCTCAAAATGAATACCTATTTCCGTCGAACCGATCCTTTTTGCGATTACAATTACTTTCTTTACTAAAAATAAATATTCATCAATCAGCTTATGGTTCATCCATAAAATATGGCCATCCATAAAATATGGCAAGCAAAATTATGTCTTTTCGAACCCCTCCCTCCACCTTCGCCAAATATGAAGTCGCAATTTCTAGACTCTTCTATAAATAATCAAAAAATCTATAAATATTTACAAAGAACAAAAAAGACAAAGATTAAAAAATTTAATGGGCAACAAATTTCGAACGTCACATTTTCTTGAAAAGCCTCTCTTTCCTGTCCTGTTTGCGTTAGGTATTTTACCAAAGGACTCCATCTACATAAACTTTGGACACGTTATAAAGTCCAAAAAAGACAGCAATACTTAAATAATTACTATTTAGAATGATTTGAAACGTTTTGTGTTTTCTTTCGTAGACTCCAACGCATCACCCACAACTAAATCAGCATAACTCTATACCTGATAACTCACAGAAACAATTGAATGAACTTATAGAACATAAATGTAGACAATTAGGCAAAAGTGGTACAAATAAAGGTAGTGCCTTACATTTGGCACAATGGATAAAAGGTGAATTAGGTACAAATAATAATAACATTCATGCGGATGGCCATGGTGATGAAAGTGCAGATGACGAAGTTGAGCCAGAAGTATGGACTGAAGAAGAACTACGTCGTCGTTCACGTGAATTACATTTAATTGATACTGACATGTTGATTAATTCAACGAATAATATTGAGACACAACATCGTCATCATAATGGTATACGTGCGAAAGAGTATTTGGAACAACAGCGATGTGATTCTGTACTCTTAAGTGATATTGATGGTAGCCCATCGAAAAGTACAACTTCTGGAAGTCAAGTAAGAATCCTCAATTCTAAATTAAAATACGAAAAATATAATGCGTGGTTATCAAAAGGAGTTGATTTATACAGGGTGGGGTATAAAAACCAAGTGGTTTTTTATTGTGAAGTACTCGATCATTAGGAACAAAATGGCGCGGTTTATTGCAAAACATGTCTTAATTCAAGACATTTATTTTTCAGTTGTCATCATGGAGTTTTCATAATATGCCAGCATATTAAGGTATAATTTTTTTAATTCGAAATGGCTAAGCTGTCACTTCGGTACAGAGTGAGTTCTTCCGGCGATTGAATATCAATCGAAACGACTTCGTTTCCAGGTGAGACACAATCTCACATCATTTCGATGGATATAAAATATCTGGCGAAATTCAAGTTGTATCAAAGTTACAGACCTGCCGATACGAACACAACAATAATATTCGAATATGGGTTATTCTAGCGCCGATGATGATGGCCACCCGATAGTAACAACTGAAAAACCAATGCTTTGAGCTAAGTGTGTTTTGCAACAAACTGTACTCACGAAACAATATTTCCCGATTCAAAAGCACGTGGTTTTTAAGCCTCATCTTTTACTTCTTCATCTATACGGGAAGCATTTAAGACGAGCAGAATCTATTTAAAAGTCGATCAAATTCAATCTAAAATACCAGAAGAATGAATGCCATTTTGCTTGATAGAAAACTACCCGGACTCGTACCAGTATTTAAGAATTCATGATATTGTTGGCCTTGATCTTAGTCGACCTCGCACCTGGGAGGTCAAAGATTTACTCATGATTTTTTTTTTTGCTATAATTCTTGATACATTAGCTTCTAACTTGATTTTTTGCTATATACTAATTTTTACATTTTTAGATTACAGTACGCTCTAGTCCATTAGTACCTGAAAAAGTTCCTGTATGTCGACAATGTCATAAGACATGTTTAACGACACATCCTAATTCAAATATAAATCGTACCAATAATAATTTAAGTCATAATTCAAATTATTGCAACAATCAACACTACTGTGATTCAGAATTTAATAACAATCAAGAAATTAACAAAGGTTAGTTCTCGTCGATTAACGATTTTGAAACCTTAATTTTATTTAAAGTCTTATTAAAATATTCTAGAAAATTCTAATAACGATCCATATTCTGATGATTGGGGTTCACTAATGTTAATGGGTTTAAGCGCAATTAATCCAACAACATCGTTAATACAAATGGATCCATTTGCTCCAAAAAATGCACCAAAAAAAAAAGAAGTACCAAAAATATCAGTCTTACCGCCAACGCCAGACACATTACCACGAAATACGAACGAAGGATCGCATTTTCCTCTTACCACAGATCAAGATAAATCATCACCGAAATCATCTCCAAAGCATTCACCGAAGCGAAAATTACAAGTAAGATTTAGTTATATAACAAAATTATATAAATTACATTTCAAATATTTAGCTTCAGAAAACAGTGGTTGATGATGAATCACCTGAAGACTCTCCACAAACGGAAGAACCACCATATCTTGTAATGGTACCCAAAAATCCTGGATTAAAACGATATGGTACGTGGTCAAGTTTAGGACGAATACCTTCAGATGAGTTGGTAGAAGCGCCTGATGACATTGGTGATGAACCTTCATCTTCTGAAGAAGAAGATGAAGACGAAGACGATGAAGATGATGACGATGATAATATTGAGCCCATCACTCAATCAATTATTGGATGGACTGCACGAGCGGGATCATTCGTTGCCGAAAAAATGGCAATCTTCGAAAAATTGGGAGAAGAGTCACGGGCAGCAATTGCTGGTTACTTAAGACCAGCAGATTCGCAAATAAAATCGGATCCAGAAATTGATTTGGGCATCGTTAATTCAGGTGGTCCAGGTATTGACGACGAATATGAGAACTCTGGCGCTACATCAGGAGAAGAAATTTGGGGTACACCAACCAGTGGTGGAGAATTGGACGAAATTCCAACATTTCCTAATTCGCAAGGCGAATCTCTTTCCGTAAGTCAATTTTTATTAGTTGTCAAAAGAAATTGGCAAAAAGTTTTCTTTTTTAAATTATATGTAAAATTTCAGTCTCCTCATGATTCAACGTCATCAGCAAACTGTGATGAAGATGATCTTATGATGGATGAATTGTTAATGGCTCCGCCAATGACAGCATCTGCTGTACGTGGATTGTTGCCAAGAAGGAGATTAGAACCTTTAATGGAAGAAGATGATACAGAAAGTTGTACTACAACTGGAGCATCAGTACCTAACCTGCATGATTCAACTCCTTCTCCGGAGCAGGTAGGATGCTAAACGTGGTAAAACAACTATAGCGATACTAATTTAATTTTTCATACTACACATTTTAAAACTTATAGGTGAAGACTTTTACTGAGGAGAAACCAATAATAAAGAGAGTTAGTAAATAAATATTTTAACTAACCAAAAAATTTCCACTGTATAACTAATTTTGCTATTTTCCACAGAGGTTAGAGAGTGCGCTGTAGTTTTAACATTTTAGAATATAGTTAGTTTAATGTGTATTTAAACATCCCAACCAAAATTTTATTGGCTAAGAATTCGGTCACCTAACAAATTTTTATGCAAATTCACAAAATTTTGTGTGTTCACGATTTTATTTTTTGTGTTTGTATTTCACTTTTAACACCTTCAACTCATAAATAATTCCATAATTCAATTTCTCCTGTATTAGAATAATCGTGAAAACTACACGTCAAACGGTATTCCATAATAACCTATTTTTTAAATACGTATTGTTTTCTATAATTTTGAAATTATTTTTAATATACCTCGCTAGGATCGAATTTCTGAATCTTAGTTTTACCAAAAATGGAACATCAGGGTAAAAAATCCTAGACACTTCCGTATCAACGATTATGTTAATTCCACTCAATAAAACTAAGTACTTATTTATATCTTTGATCCACTGAAGGTAGTCTTACTATGAGCATAGTGTCAGAAAATTATAAATTTTTGTATATTAATTAAGGATATTATAATACAATTACCATAAAAATTTGAAGTTGATTGACCGTCCCTAGCTCGAGATAAATTTAATTAAAGTTTGAATCTTTTACACGGGGAGCATTAGAGAGGTTGTGTTTTAACAAGTTTTTTAATAAAAAAAGAAAAAAAAAATTATCAGAAATTTTCAACAATGATTGATGTATTTGTCCTGAGTTAAAAAAAAAAATAATAATTGACCGTTTCATTGTTTATATATAATAACGCAAAGCTAAACCATTTTATCGTTGAACAGTAACTACATTAGAGTACTTTGATTGTGACATAAATAACTATAGTAGAAGTTTGTAAGCAACTAAGAACACACCTATTTTAGTATGTTTACAGAGTTGTGTGGTACAGTATAGACAAAAATTATACCTCGTTTTACGAAATTTTATAAACTCTTACCGCGCAATCCAAAACGTTTTTACAATATTGTACCAAGACAACATCCTTAAACGTCAGACTAAAAATCTAAAATAGTAAATACCGCCTGGCTTCTATTTTAGTAAGTTGCTTCTGACACAAAAACTTAATTTCACGTGAAGTCAAAATTACTACAAAATTGGAATCCAGATGAAATAATCAAAGTAAAATGATTAAAATTGTGACACTGTAACATTGTCTACTTAGATTGTTTTATTAAAATTACGAGTTACTCAATAGTTTGAAAGAAATAAAATGCGTTTTAAATCCTTAACATAAAAATATACTTGGCCACTTTTTACTTTTGACACAGATAATTCACCTAAGTATGAATAATTTATTCTTATAATTAAACCGATTTCACAAAATATTATACACACACAAAAGCTGCTACACACCTTATACCCAGTACCATGTACAATGTTGCCATTTTATCAAATGCTTCGAAATTTTGAATAATATGTTATAGTCTAGTCACAGCTAAGCATTTCCGTGTAATGCTGGGCCCCTGGATTTAACAATGCATTTATAAGTTTTTTGGTTCCCCATATTATTATCAAGTTATTATTAGCAAAATATAACCCAATGAAGAATTTTTTTGGTTAATCCATTCAGGAAATTTGGTTGATTAAAAATTTTTACGAGTGAATTTTTTGAAAACTATAGAATACCACTAGTATCGAGTTAAAAACGTAAATCTAAATATTAATTCATTTTTCAAATGGGGCTCATAAAACCCTTAACTTTTCTAAAAATTTTTTAATCACCCATCTAAAAAAAATAATCAAAAAATTCACTATACAATTCCGAGACCCAACATTTCACATGAGTACATCCATAGTCATGATTAGAAAATTTTTTTTTGACGTAATAACTATCATTTATATCATTGTTTAAACACTAATTGTTGCAAATTACAATTTTTGTAACCAAAAACAAATTCATTCAAATCATGTAGCTAGAAAAATCAAAATGTACTTGTCCAGCATGTATCTTATTGGTAGGGCAGCGAATATGGAGATGTTGCTGACACATCATGTGCTGCCGAGGACACCAAACGAAGCCAAACCGAATCGTCAACAAAAAGTACTACGTCAACCAAAACACCACCACCCCCACCGCCACGACGAGTCATACGAAATACGAACGCAACAACGAACAAACAAACAAATTTAATTGGTGTATGTTCAACAAGCGAAAAAACACTAAAGACGGGGACGGTGGAGCGTACATCATCTGTACAACAAAGCCCTACTACGAATGCGAAAAACAACGACAAGCCAACACAATCGTCAGAGAAGAATGTGGGACAGAAAGTGAAAACCAGGAGACATCATCCAGCTCTGATACGGGCATCGAGTTACAAACATATAATCGAGAACGATTCGAGTTTATTTTCAACAGCCAATCACAACAACAATACCGAATTGAACAAAACGAAGCCCGTATACTCGAAGAGGATTTCTTCGATTGTGAACAACACAACGCCAGATATTGATGTTGAACATAATGTTATTGTAAATCCAGCTTCATGTCGATCTAAAAGTACAAGATTGTACGTTTTAATGCATATACATAATTATCTCTTTTCCCGTTTTAACTCTTTCTATTGTTTTTATTCTGCGTGTTGTTAATATAGTCCGTTAAATAATTATAGGGAAGAAACTGGTCAAAACCTTTTTTATTACATCCTATTTGTAACCACTACAATAAAAGGTAGAAGGTCTCTTAAATAGATGGTTGCGATCTTTTTTTTAATTAAAAAAAATCAGTTGAGCCAAATTCTTTCCTATTTTTAAACGAACTATAGTATGTTTCAATATACGCTGTCAGTACTCTGTGATTTAATTTGATCTGTGACTGTGATTTTGTTGGTTTTAAACTGTTAAAGCTAATGATAAATTTGTATGATTCACATAATGAGTTTTTCGACTAAATTTTCAAGTGATAACGAGATCGACTAATGTAATGTTAACTTCCCCAGTAATTATTATCCGACTAATCCTGATACAAATACAATGCAGATTAATTATAAATGTATACTGATAACTTGAAGTAAAAAATTGAAGTAAAATCACACGCGAGTATACAAAGTGTATACTGGAACATACTTATATAAATTCTGATCATTTGAGGATAAGGAAACAAAGTCTTTGAGCTGCGCTACGAAAATCTCTCGTATTTCATGTATCCAATATATATATTTTCCACTTTTACTGGTTTTGGTCTGTTGTTATTTGGATCAAAAATATTATAGCGTCCATTTTCTTCCTCAGCGCCTCTAGCGGAAATAAGTATAACTTCTATATCATTTTTAATATACAGAACCAAAGTATCAAAGGAAAATTTTTTTAACCAAAAATTATACCAAAAATAAAATCAGCTGTATCTCTGCGCAAAATCATCACCATTTGTAACCGAAATAGCTCGTTTGAAATCTTGTACTTTCTAGTTTTGGAATCTATTGATCAATAAGTGTACCAAAATTTAAAAACTATTTTACAACAAATTTGTTAAGGACACTCGAAAGCTTGCCTACTTTCCTTGCAAATGAGCTATAAAAAAAACCATACGAGCTATACCAATATATTCGCTTCCCAAGCGTTTGATAATCGTTCGAAAGCTTAAACTGCCTTCTTATAAGTCCTGGCGTATTATTTTGTAAAAACTTTTATTATCATCTTCCACTTTTCGTTATTAAAACATGTCAAAAAAACAGCCATAGCAGCCAGGTGAAAAAACGCCTAAATTATGAAAAAATATGTTTTTGACATATTTTAAAAACGAAAAGTGGGAGAGTGATAAAAGTTTTTAAAAAACAATATGACAGGGCTTAAATGAAGATAGTTTAAGTTTTCTAACGATATGAACAAAATTTCAGTGCAATGATTTTAAATCCAGAAGTGACAATTTTGCATGTGAAGCGAATATCATGTTTACAAAGCTCGTACGGAAATATCACATAGCTCATTTTCAAGAAAAATAAACAAGCTTTCGACTGGCCTTAACAAATATGTTGTAAAATAATTCGTAAAATTTCAAAAACACAAAAAAGTACAATTTTTCAAACGAGCGATTTCGATTACCAAATTTCATGATATTTCGCAAGGATACAGCTATAATTTTGTGTAAAAAAATTTTCTTTCATACTTTGGTTGTGTTTAAATATAATGTTATAATATTCTCTGTATTTTTAAATAATAATATTATTTATTTATAGATAATATTATTACACAAATGACAAAATCATTGTGCAAATACCCCTCAATACTTAAGCTTAAAGTTTTAGAACGCACTGCTGCGTATGCACTTCTACGTGAGAACCGACGTAGAACATTTAAGTTTTATTTGAATTGGCAGACGCCTCCAGGCCTTTATTGGCTCTTGCAGACCAATGGCTTTGAAACAACCGATAAAGTATAAAATGATCAGAACTTACACACCTACTTTATGATTGACTATATCCCACTTTCACAATTAAGAAGCCCAATTAACTCGATTAAATATCAACCAAATTATACAAAGTCGAATGGTTTTCCATTTAACGAATTCATCTCTAGAAATACAAAACAATTGATGTTTCAAATATAAAGCTATATTAAAGTATTAAATTAAATTCCTTGGATCTTGAGAAGTTTGGATCTCTATGGATCTTTCTGAAAACGGACTTAATGATAAGTTTGGATGATTTTATTTTCCTAATTGGCAATATTTATTTTCTTTCCTAATTTTCCACAAATAACTAACAACTGCAATTATTAATTATAAGCAAAATAATTTGAAGAATTTTCTTTTCAGATTGGAATTTCTAAGTGGGCGTCGACAAGATGATCTATTAATGGGATTGGATGCTAGTTATGGACAACGAAATCAAGGTAGCCCTGGTAGAAGTAAACAAATATTAAAATTATTTTCTAGAGATGCTGAAGGTGCGCATATAACAACATTTACGCAACGACCATTTTCACCTCGACGACAAAACGTAAGCTTATTAAGTTTCAAGCGTGTAGATGAATATTAAAAGCGTATAGGTATAATTTCTTTTAATAATTTTTATTTTTCAATCGTTTAAAATGCATGAAATATATTTGGTGATGTTTTTTTTTCGATTGCATGTAAGAATATATTAGATTTAGTTTCAACAACATAAAAATAGAATAGGACTTAGAACAATTTATAATATTCTAGGATAAACAATTAGATAGACGATTTTGGAAACAATTACAACGTAGACGACGTGGTAGTTTGGGTTCACAAATTCCGGCTGTATAAAATGTGTAAATTTTTTAAAATTTAATGAAATAAACTTTAAAAAAATAATTTTATAAATGTAAATAGAAACTTGTTCGCCAACTGATGAAAAGAAAAGTGATTTTAATATTTAATAATAATAAAAAATTGAAAATATTTTCTCTAGAATATAAAAAGTTACCAAGTTAATTAGATATTAAAACAAATTGTTAAAAAATTCGCTCAATTAAATAGTTAAATCGAATATTATAAAACTTCCCGAAATAAACAAATAAATTAATACAATATTTCTAATAATGTTTTTGCTTTAATGTTATAGAAGTTAATTATTATTTAAAATTCATTTTGAAATGAACAAAAATTTCAAGCGAATGTTTCAGTAGAATTGTTTCTATATAAATAATCGAAAGGAATAAACTATAGTAGTAAAAAAAGGAAGAAACTGAAGTAAATATCCGAAAATTGACACGTAATATGTTTGAATGTCATGTTGGAAATGATTATCAATATTTTATTATGATCTATCTTCGTTTTTACAGTTTGCATTTTATAAATCTTATACCCAATTTGTCACAAAGAAAGAGAGACGATTTTTCCATAATTTAATCACTGCAGATATTTATTCTATTATTTTTCAAAAAAATATTCACTGTCATTAGGTTACTGGAAAAAGATTCAGTCCTGATCTGGACTGATTCTGGCGTTAGAATAATAAAAGTTTCTATTGAACTTAATCAGAGTGAACATCTATCTCAGAACTAAAATTTCACATTTCATTATTTCAAGACAAGTGTTACTAACTGCCTTATTTGTTTCGAGTTTTTAACACTATATATCCATAGATTCTGTAGTTCCATTCAACACAAATGAATCGAAAGAAGTAATTATGAATCCGAGTCTCAAAGTGTACAAACATGCCCATCTCACGATAATAATTAGAAAATACAACCGTTAACAAATATTTTAGAATCAAAGAACGAATAGAAGAAAGATAATGTAATTAAACGCCAATTTCGGATCCATTTTTGCTTAATATTCTTGCTTTTCAGTTCTTTCGAAAATCAGACCAAGGACACTATTTAAAATAAACAATCGTTTCCAAACTCCTATGAACAGCATCTATCTATCAGATTATTGTATTCGAATAAAAGAGCGTTTAGAAGTATCAGTACGGTAATTTAGTCAACAAAACACTACGTATCTCTGATACTGTAAATATACCGATATTGAATCAATTTTTCGCTAATTATTCTAGGTTCCTCAACTTTTTTGAAAGGTTGATTACACTAGTAAACAAACCTGTCACAACTATTTAATTTTGGTTTCGTTAATACGAATGAAGCCTGAAATCAAAATTTTTTCCAGGTTTTCAGTTTACGTCAAATACAAATAAATCATCTGGGTTGGCGGTTTTCACAGAAAGAGTAATATTAGTTCATTTGTGTTATTTTTAGGAATTCCTATAACGATGAATTCACACCCAAGCGATGAACCATTAATGAATGGATTTTCTAATAATTCTATAAAATCATGATTGAACTTTTCTATTATCAATTATCACTTGTCTCTCTTCTTTCTGTTTTGAAATCAGTCTTGCGTTATATATAATAATTTCAAAATTATCAAAATAAATCAGTATAACACTAGAGTAAAAACATATAAATTAATAAAAGAAATCTTAATATTTGAAAAATAAATAAAAAATTGTAAAATAAGTTTTGCTTGTACACAAATATTCAAGTTTGAATACCAAAAAAAAAAATGGCTTTTAACATTCAAACAATAAAATTTGCAAGTTCTTCCTAGAAATAAGCCGGTCCTAAAAAAACAAAAAATGGAAATAGTGATATTTAATATTAGAGATAATTGCCTCAACAAAATATGTTAAAACAGAAGAAGTAAAAAAAATTAATATATAATCCATCCAAACTTTAGTTAAATTGAATATTTTTAAAACGAGTTTCGTAGTTCAAAGTATAGTTAGAAATTTTTAAAACAGAAAACTTATGATCAATTGTATTTAAGTAAAAAATAAGCAAATAGTTTTTAATTATTAATTATTATTGCATTATTTATATATAAAAAAAATGTAGTTTATAGCGTTAAGTTTTTTTATAGAAAATTATTACTGTTTTATTCTGTTTTTCATATAAACCAAAATCAAAGGTATATTTATTAGTATTGTTAAAAATTTGAGAAATAGTGTAATTGGTTCGAATTGTCTCTAGTGTATATCCGAGAGACTCAAGTGACTAGGTATATATTGGAAATTTAGAGTTTTTATTAGAATGTTTAGAAATAAATACACAAACAGTCTTATTAGTTATTATATAAGTACAAGGTAATAAATAACTGATCTTTACTTTCGCAATTACAAATCATATGGAATCAAACATTTATATAACCGTGTACTTTACAGCTAATAGGAGTTTTGAAATAGAAATGAAACAATCTTTTTATGAGAGAAAATGAAAAGTTCTTATTGAAAATGAAGTCTAATACTTTACCACCTAAATAAAATAGACTTTTTTCACATTTTTTTTCCTTTTTTTTTTAAATAAATGGGCTAATTTTTTCCCCGATTTTTTTGGAGCCATATGACCGAGAAAACAGACAATGAAAATCATTAAAATTCAAATTGACGAAAACGATCCGGAAACACACGAAGTTACACGAATGTTGGTTTGACGTCATTTAAAGTTGATAATAATGATATATTAATACGACTGTTGACACTGTTTTATTGTCATTGCTTGTCGGATTGACATCACAGATCACGTGTGCGGTGGAGCAAAAAAAAAAATCGTTTTAAATTATTCCAAATATTGTGACTTTTTTACAATTTTTTCATAGTGTTTTTATTGTTAAAAATACGTAATTTTCGAGTAATAGGCTCTACTCGACCTATATTTTCATAAAAAATTATCAAAAAGCATTTCTGTTTTTTATGAAAAAGGTCTATTGTTCAAATGTCAACCACCTCGGCTCCTTTTACAGACTATTTGAATTTTTTATAATTCTTTTAGTGAAAATCTAAGCCGAATTTGACTTCAGTTACCTTTAATGAAGCCATTAGACAACTTTCTTAACGTTAAATTGAAAAGAGGAATGTGAATAATTCATAAATAATCGTGTTTGACACCAATATTATTTATGATGTATCAATGACGTGCAAGCACCTTTCATTTTGAATACCGTGCTTCGATTTTTTTTCATAAGAAGATTGTTTCCCACTTGAGGGGCCTAACAGTTATTGCACTACCATTTATTCAAAATCGTTAGCTTGAGTTGGATCAGGTTAGTTCAAGAGTTCGGTCCGTTAAGTCTTATCCTTTTACTCGGAGACCTGTTGTCCGTTGTGCTACCCTATCATCACAAAACCTGTAACCTATGCTTCATATAAAGTAAATTTCTGTTTTACCTCTATTTTGGCTGCTTCTTCCAACTCCCTCAAAAAACTGTATGTGTTCAATCTAGCTGTCCGTCCATTCTTTTGCACTTTGCAGTCTGTCTTAGCCTTGTCACTTTATGGCAAGAATCCGATTCGCTTATAGCATGGTGGATTTTGTCAATATAGAACTTTTCATTTTAGAAAACGGTTTTTTTTTGTTTCGGGCAGTATGTCAAAAAACTATTCAAGTGCTAATAGACTATATATCTTCCACCTTTGTTTAACAGTACTGTTTGACAAACAGGGAAAATATTTCATATCTTTACTTGTATAGTTTTTTGACAACTGTACGAAACAAAAGCGAATCGGTGAAAAAGGTTTATTGAAATGTTTGAGGAAACATAACCTCTAACATTTACGTATTGGAAACCCAGAGACAATCAAATCATGTGATCAGATATCCATGAAAATATATTTACAATAATTTAGGATTTTAATATCATTTGACTTATTATCAATTATAGGCTGCTATCTCCAACCTTAATTATTGGGGTTTTTCTCATTTTGTTAAACTACTACGGGTTGATGTTTAATTTAGTGTGATTTACTAATCTGGAGTCTGGAAAGTTTTGATCAGTTAACTTGTTATAATATACCCACAGTAGTAAAAACTATTAGATTTTAATAAAGTTTAGTATTCTCTTAATTTTAATTATTAATTTCACAGCGGTACAACGAAGTATGTTGATATTTTTACGAGGCCAGACGTTCAAGAGACTGATATTCTTTTCATAATTGTTATTTACAGATGATTTTTTACGGTTTTTGATTATTTGAGTAATTTTTAAGCAAATTTAATATTTTCACTATTCGCTTTAAAGTTTTAAGTTCACTTCTGAAAATTCTTTAAGGTTTTCAATTTAAACTTATGCCTATCATAAAGAAGTTTAAATTCGCAAATCTTTCGAATATCTTAGTTATCTTAACTGCTTGAATAATAAATATTTCATTTCAGCTATCTCACTATCTCAAAAATTAAAATAGCAGATTATCCCTTTTGAAATAAATGCTCAAAAATTAAAACATCGAGATAAACTTAAAAACAAGCCGTCCGTTCTCTTAAAATTATCTACGAAGTCGATTATTAATCTATAAGTCGGTAAAGTTGATTATATTGAATTACAATGTCGATAAAAAAGGTTAAAAGAAGCAGACGTAAGTAAGTTAAATTTAAATTTTAAATTTTCACTATGTTCAGAAGTATCAAAAACTTTTTCCAAACAGTGACGTATCCATAGAGTGGCAGGACTAGCAAAATTCCAGGAATCCTCTGACTAAAATGGCCTGACACTTTTTTTTTTGAACCACCGAAAAACTCAGACAACTCATATGTAACATAGTTAAATTTTAGAAGCTATAGCACGCATTGATTTTTCTATTTATTTTGTATTTTCGATGCAGATATTTATATTTAAAAAAATGACTGTTTGCTCTTTTTTCCTGACTTTACGAACTTCTTGTTTTAAGCCCCACATTTCTCAGTCAATTTGAGTAGTTATGCCGTACTATTCCCGAATAACTGCAAAAAACGTATTGTGAAAAATTAGATCCAATCATTCTCACAAGTGAACGCTTTAATCAGATTTTCACATCAAATAAAAAAACAGCAAGTCCAAAATTTCCCGCCTTAAATTAATAGCGATTATTGCATTTTTGGAAAATTACGATTCAATCAAATGAAATATTTGTTTCTCAAACAGTTCTGAAGTCTGAGAAAATGTCAAATTTGAACATGAAACTACAGCCATATTATTGGGCAACCATAGTTAAGTGAGCAAATATTCGATTATACTTTTAAATTTCGACTACTATAAATATAGAACTAATTGCAATTTCTATAATTTCGCAACGATTAATTTTAACTTCATATATATACTTTTCCAATTCGCATATGGTGAATGAGTTACCATTTAAATAAAATTATCTTTTACAAGTAATGGTTTTTTCTACATTCCATTCAATTTTAACTTGTTCTAAAATGAACCTTAGATTTTACTGAAATTTGTTCACAAAAATTGTTATACTTTTGATACCATGTTACTTGTTACAATTTTGATACCACGCAACTTAATTCGATCAAAATCTCTATTAAAATGTATTATTCAGATAAGGTTCTAACATTAAAATATTTATTTATATTAAATATTTTTATATTCACGTATTTGTAATTAAGAGCTTATTTCGTATACTTTTTGAAATATCACAATATAATAAATCGTCTCAAAGAGACACTTAATCACAATACTTGTAGGAACCAAAATTTGGCAATAAATTACAGTAAGTCACTCTCGAAGACATGAATATTTATTTATTTAATCCTGAAACGGTATATTAGTACCTATAATATTTTCAATAGAGGAATTTTCCTGTAGTACAAGAGATGGTATAAGGTCGATCTTCAACCATCTGATAACCAGATGAGACACATACTTTTTATGAAATTTTATTGATTTTTAAACACTCCTAGCATAGTTTTTTTTTATCGAAAAGTGTCCATGGCTATTTTTAATTCAATTTATTTTAATTATTTTCGTAATTAAATTATCTTTATTTTACTACCGATTTCGATTGGTTAACAGAACGGTATAGATCTGTTCATACCATATAAACAGGTAAGTTAATATAGGTAACTACACCGATCTGTTAACCAATCGAAATTAGTCTCAGAAGAAAGATAATTTAATTGTGGCAAAAATTGATTAAATTAATTTAATTAAAAATAGCCTTAAACACTTTTCGACAGAAAACTATGATAGGAGTGTTTAAAAATCAATAAAATTTTATAAAAAATATGTCTCATCTAGTTATCAGAAGGGTGACGATCTAGCTTATTCCGTCTCTTAGACCATTGCTTTACTGCAGTGATTAAAATTAAAGTCTTACCAAGGAAGCCCAAACTTATTTGGCATTATTTTTCGTCATCATCGATATTCTAAAATAACAGATTTTTCACTTTACTCTTTTTCATCTCACGTGAATTAATTATCTCCAAGATACCAGAATCCCATACAGCCTTTATCTTTCCAAATATATTTTATGTATAAATTCTCATAGCGATCGCAATGTTTCCATTTTATTCAATAATTTCTTCTTTCTTGGTTAGTTTTTACTCTAAGACTTCATTTGTTTTGGTACTGTTGCACCTTGACCCTTAAACCAAAGAATAAAATATTTTCATTCTTCATATACCTTAACTCAGATTATATTCTTTTCAGTCAGAATGTTTTAAAGTAAAGGAAAAGAAGCCAAGATATTTTTGAAGAATATTTCATTCCCCAAGTATTCCATTTTTATTCTCAATAGTGTGTAACGAGATTTCAATAAAAATTGCCATGCCAAATTTTGATTCTATAATTATTGTAAGGAAATTCCCCCGACCAAAGTTGGTATATATTTAATTATGTTAAATAATATGTAAGTAAATTATTTACTAATGCGATTTATTTAAAATAATACAAAGACTGTTTGGATATTTTTGAAGATAATGGTGTTTCAGTCAATATTAATAAATATTATTCATAATCTATTTATGGGGTTCAATTGAAAATTGTAGCATGTTCACTCATGTATATAAAAAAAAAACATTTATTTATTTCAAATTCAAAATCATAATAAAAATTCTCATCATTCAATTTTCAGTGTTTATTTTTTTTATCCTGCCTTATGATCCTATTACATCCTTACGTAAATATTTAGCAACAATAAATTGAGCAAAAATAATAGAAGTCGATTGAAGTAATTTAACGCCTGTTCATGCCACTGAGTATATAGTCTTAAAAGACTTTTAAAAGTAAATATTCCCATACCTGCCTAAAATCGTTTTTTAACGTACATGAGGTATTTAGTAAAAACCATTCATTACTCCGTCCAACCAGGTATCTTTGTTTTGTGCTTTTAAATTATTTTTGTTTCATATCTCAATGCCCAGATTAATTTTTTGTATTATAAATACGTATTTCGACTGCAATGTATTCACTATCAGCTAGTTAATCAGCTAATATTGAATTAGCTAATCGTAATTGTACTCCTGAAATATGTTAATTTACTCGTTTCTAATTTGGTAACTGTTCCACTTGAAATCTAAATACCCATTTGTAATACATAAATTGATCTGGACATTGGATTGCATTTGAAATTTTACATGAACAAGCATTTTCTCGACTTCTGGTAAGTAAACTTCCCATCTAGCTTGGCTCAGAGACTGCAAATATTTTTCAAGAAACTGTCTGATTATCCAAAGTAAAACACTTTATAAGGATGAATTCTTGTTGACTTCGTGTTGAGACATAGTTATTGAAATAAATACCACGATACTCGAAATAAAATTTTAAAGTCATTTCGATTGGGACACTGGGATATAGAGCAATGACATCAAAAGAAATGAGCCTATCTTGGGGTTCTAAAACAACATCCTTAATGTTATCTACTAGCTCCAAATTGTTTTTAATCGAGAAACTTTTTGGTGCGGGTAGATTATTAAATTCCGAAACAAGCCATTTAGCAATTTTAAAGGAAGAAGCGTTAATGCCAGAAACTATTGGTCTAAAGAAAATAATAATAATAAAGAAATTGATAAGACAGTTTTATGCAATTTTTTGAATGGCGTACTCAACCGACAGACTAATTACGATTACTACAAATTTCCGGAATGACCTTCTATCATTTTTTCAGATTGAACCTTTAAAAATAAATGCTCCATTTTTAAAATGAAGGTGGTGAGAATTACTCGTTTCTTCGATTATTATTGTTATTGGAATATAACGCTAGTTAACCCCACTGAATTTAGAAAATATCAAATTTTATCATTGGAATATCGGTGCTGCTATAGTAGTACCTAAATTTAAATCAAACTAAGTAATAGAATTCATTATATGATTTTATTTTAGAGGCTTATATGAGTTTGTTATACAAAATCTTACACAGATACGGAATAAATTAAAAAATACATTTCAAAGAAGTCGTTTTAGAAAAGACTAACTCGTTCACTCGAACATATGCACATTTTTTGGCTAGAACTCCATCAAATATTAAAATCGTTGTGTATTTTACGTTTATGTTTGCGAATTTTTACACAATGTATACCACACAATTCACATTTAAATTTATTTTTAGCTTTAGTTTTATGCGTTTGTTTATGATCGATCAGGTCACTTTTATCAAAAAACTTATCACAAATATTGCATTTCGAATAACTTGAATGATTTAATAGATGCTCCTCGAGCGCAATACTCCATTCAAATCGTTTTCCACAAATATTACACTTCATTTGAATTTCCCCATTTTGATGTTTTTCCTTGTGGAGTTTAAAACGTACAAACTGAGTAAACGTTTTATGGCAAATATCACATTTAAATTTTTCTTCTTTAGATATTTCTTTGGATTTTAAATTATGTAATTTCTCTTTTTTAATTCTAGAAGGATTTACTATTTCTTCTGTCGTATTTGTCAAAACCGTATTTTCTTCTACTAAAAGTATTTGACCATCTAATTGTTCGTTTTTACATAGTAAAGTCTCCATCTCAAAAATTTGAAATGAAACTAACACAATTTTAATGCATTTATTTATTACTATGAAATCGTTCTTTCGTGTTTTATCCTATATTAGGCTTGACATCTCTCCGATAGTCCGATTTTTGGAACAGTCTTCTGCCTCCGGGTGAGGGTATGAATTTCTCGATTTAAGTGAAAAAATTGTTATTTGTTCCAAAAAAAGTTAAAAACTTTTATTATTATCAAAAAACATTCCAATCTAATTAAAATAATGGTTGATGTAAACGAAAAAACAATCGTTTTCAACACTAAATATAATTTAAAAAAACAAAATCATTAAACTTCCTTAACAATATATTGAAGTTATTATAGGTTAAGTATTCTGTGTGTCATTTCACAACCCTACTTTTAAAAAAAAAATTATCATTCTATCAAAAATAAGTCGATTAAATCACTGTAGAGGCGCCCTGTGGAACATGAAACTACTCTACGTGGATCTACATTCTACCAGTGTTCTATGGAATGTAAAAACTGGACAAATTGATACTTGTAATAATTATGAGTGTAGACCAAAATGATGAAAAAATTAAAAATGCTAATTTTGTCATAAAAATCGGTATATGGGTATAAAAAAATATTCTAAGTAACTTTTTCTAGTAGTTTTTTTTTTTTCTTTCAATATCTCTAACCATCTCTAACGCTAGAAAAAATGTAAAGAATCGGCCCTGTATGTCAATTTGTAGTAGGCTGAGTTTATAGCTCAGATTTCCCACCTCGATAGAATGTACTCCCAGAAGATAAATAAATTTCGGTTTATTATTTAAAAAAATGTGATCCATCACCCCAAAACTGACTGTACAAAATTTCAATATTCCTATAAATAACGAAATTCGATATTACTATAAATAACGAAAATATGAGGATGTCTTCATCTTAAATGCGACGCAATGTATATCTAATATTTAGCGGACAGTGCCGAAAAAATCATGAAAATCGGAAGTATGGCGGAATAATTTCAGACACCTCAGATTATACACTATGGGTTCTAAAACTTATCGTCAATATATGTATAAAGACGTGAAACTTGAATGGAGAGGGTAGTAGGAAAAAAGGCGCCTATCGTCTTTTGTTTCCAATCAACAGACCTTTTTCATGAAAAACAGAAATTCTTTTTGTTAATTTTTTCTGAAAATATAGGTCGAGTAGAGCCTGTAACTCGAAAATTACGCAATTTTAACATTAAAAAAAGTCGCAATATTTAAATAATTTAAAACAATTTTTTTGGCTCCACCACACCCGTGATCTGTGATGTCAATCCGACAACCAATGACAATAAAACAGTGTCAACAGTCGTATTAATTAATATATCATTATTATCAACTTTAAATGACGTCACAACGACATTCGTGTAACTTCGTGTGTTTCCGGATCGTTTTTGCCAATTTAAATTTTAATGATTTTCAGTGTCTGTTTTCTCGGCCATATGGTTCCAAAAAAATTGGGGAAAAAAATTAGCACATTTATCAAGACATTTACTTTCATTTATAAAAAGAAAAAAAATGTGAAAAAGGTCTATTGAAGAAAATTTCAATTGTTTTCAATCACTAAGACAGCCTGATGAGCATTACAAAGTACACAACGACCGATGATTAGACAAGGGCGTTTATAGCTCGGCATAGGGGTTTCACGTCCTTATATATATGTTCTTGCTTGTCGTTCTTCTTTCATTGACAAAATGAACCCTTTTTTTTAAACAAACAAATTGTCCAGTGTTCGTTGCAGCCAATGCTCATCTTTTTTTTGTACTCATAATAAAATATTCGTAATTTCTATAATCGTCGGGTAAATATTTTTATAAGAATTATCAGGATTATTTTTATAAGGATGTCATGGAATTTGCGAGTTAGAAAATAAAATAAAACGAAATAATCAAATTTTATTTATGCAAACAATTAAAACTAAATTTATACAAAATAAATAAAATTCACCAGCCAGACAACCATTTTTTCCGAGATTGAACTCTCAAAGTATTACCATCTAATTTAACTGGATCGTTTTTAAATTTTTCAGTAGCTTCAAGTCTTTCCTTGGACACTTCAAGGGATTTTGAAATAATAAGCTCGCCATTTTCTTTTAAATATGAACAGTTGATATCATTTTCTGTAGGTTCACCGTTTGGAAAAGTAATAGGTTTAATTTCCACTAAATGTTTAACTCTCCACAGTCGTCCGTTATTTTCAGGGATATTTTTAACAATTGCTACATCCTAAAAATTGAAACAAATAGAATTACTCAAGTTTTTGATTTTAAATCGTCAAACGTGTTGTATATATATTTTACGAATCTGAAAATTAGACTAGAATCGATTAACGATCGTTTAAAAGAAAAATATAATTATAACATCCATTCCTTCAAGATAAAATATAGAAGAAGTTATAAACGTTCTTCTAATCGCTAACGAAACAAGTGTTTTGGAGCTGGTGACGACTATTCAGATGATCCCTGTACTAAATACATACTTACATTTCCCTCAAGTTTAAAATCACGAAGAATTTTTTTCTCCCAATGTGGATTGCCTTTGAAGGGTTTAATCCTCTTTACCATAAATAATTTTGGTGGATCTATTTTTGGTGTTACTTCGTTTTCATCCCTTCAAAAAAGTAATTATTTAAATATTTTTATAAAAATTAAAACATAACCACAAAAAATACCTTGGATAATATGTGAAACCCCCAGGATAAAATATTCCTTCATGTTTATTGAAGTATCTAGTAGCATATGATCGAACAAACGGTACTTCTTTAGTTATAGTTGATGTTAATCTTCGAAACATTTTTGAAATTTTTAACGGAGTGCTTTTTTCTATTCATAACATTTTATTGGTATTCGTTCATGAAGTACAGAAGTCATACAGAAGTACCCTACATATGTGACATAGCAATTGGGTGCGTTCAGGTGTTCTAGCTTACTTCAATTCAAATGTTGGTTGACCTTTGAAATAATCTACATCTACATGTCATAGCCTCATCACATAGTCCATGATTGGCTCACATCTATATAGCCAATAAGCCAACATCATACCTTCGTTTTGACGGTTGGGTTGAATATGGAGGCGTTGTCTTAACTTAAAATTTATAAGAATCTTTAACGAAAGTTTACAAACTATAATGAAAAGAAACATAAGAAATCTGTTCGTTTCGAGAATTGGGTTGCATCCTGCATCTTCTTGAACAGTGTTAATTTCCGAAATATTTTTTGCATTACAAATTTGCAATAAAATACAAAAAAGGGGGAAAAATTAAATTATTTAACTAAAATTTTTAAAATTAATGTAAAATACGAAATAATAAATCATTAACTAGCAAAATAAGTTTCTATGTAAAAAAAAAAACAAAAACAGTTACTTACATCATTTAGAAAAGACTTACTATACGGAAGGACGGTCCTTACATGTGTTGCGATCATGATATCAACATGCCATGATTGCAGCTTGCAGTTGCAGTAATTGTAAAACATGTATGAATACAAATGGGAAGGAAGAAGAGGATAAGGTGTAGCTTGAAACTAAGCAAATTGGTAACAGATTTTTCGCCAGTGGTGATTACAACATACGTTCTGAAACTACTGCTAGCAATAATAACATCGAAATTCTTAAACGGTTTCAATCAAAAGACCCAAAAAAGACTAACTAGTATTAGCTACAATATATAGGTATTAAAATTTTGATCGCTTTAAAACTGCCATGCCAATAATAATGTTTATACCATGTATATGAAATATACTGAGGTATATTCAGTTTAGTCCCAAGTTTGTAACGTTTAAAAATATTGATGCTATGAACAAAATTTTGGTACAGGTGTTCATAAAATCACTTAATTAGTCCATTTCTGGTTGTCTGTCTGTCTGTCTGCCTGTCGTCTGTCCGTCTGTCATCACGATAACTCAAAAACGAGGTCGAGTTTGTAAATGAGCAACATAGGTCAATTGGGTCTTGGGTCCGTTGGACCCATTTTGTAAACCGTTAGAGATAGTACAACATTTTAAATGTAATAATTATTAGTTCCTTATAATTGCTTGAAACCTTTTTTTCGTAAACATGACCTGTTTACCCGTGAGAGCGCATATTATGCGCAAATTGTAGTATTATATGGGTATATCAGTTATATGTGTGTGACATGTATGTTGTGTAATGCAATAGAGTAATCATCACTGTCTATACATGGTATTTCAACAATTAACTCATTCAAATGTTTGTATTTTCTTGTTTATTGTTAAAGTTACTTAAAATAGTAGGATTTATCATATATCATTTACTTCAAAAATTGTTTACTATTTATTGACAACAATGTCTATATCACAATGTGAATGTTAAATACATCATATAGATGATTTCACGATGACAATAAACAAACAGAGACTAAAAATTTTATATAACTTGAAATATTAAAACACAAAAACTAGATATTTTTGTATCTAGTTTTGTGATAATTTTTATTTATATTCTTAGCTGGTGAAATTCATTTCACTAAAACAGTCTAATGTGGGCAACTTTGACACAAATTTATTAGTTGAGTATCGTGTATTAATGAAAATATAATAAATTTGAAATTTTGTGATTTACATAATTTTGTTGTAAAATAGAAATTCAAAATTCAAATACGAAACACTTTCAAAATTTGTATTTTTTTACTAGTGAATTTTTGAAGAAACATTTATAACCGTTATATGTATATGCTTACTTTGTTTTTACGGTTCTTATAGGCTAAAGCTAGTTCAAATAAAAAATATAGAAATTCAAAAACTTATAATAATATTAATAATATTAAAAATAATATTATCAAAAGTAAAGTCTATTCTAAGCCTTCCTATTATCAAATATGTATTTTATTTACTCGCCTCGTTGTATGATGGGTTTGGCCGATAGATAATAAATGCATTGAAAACCACTTGGATTCTAAATTTAATCTAGCTTTGAGTCAGTTTCGGATTAAGAAATTTTCCACTTACACGTCGCCTACAACATGTAGCCTAAAAATAAATATTTTATATATATACTTACTTAAATTTTATTTGTCAAGTAATTAGTCAATGAAATATTTTGAAATATATATTGAATTTTGAAAACTTTTTTAAAGTTGTTCCCAAGTGTAGGTACAACATATGCTTCTATCAGTCGAATATAGGATAATGGACATGCACAAATAAAATATAGGTTCTCTTTTGAATACAACATAGAAAGATCGTTTAAAAAGTCCAGAGTGTATTTAAAAAAAAAAATGTTCTTTTCAGAGCTTCTCTTTTTATTTGCTTCTCATACGCATATACAAAAAAATAAGTCGTTTTATTTTTAACAACCTTAAGCTATCGATAATTGTAAAGAAATTTTCACAATATAAACATAAAAGAGGGGAATTAAAAATTTAGATACAACTACAAATCTCGAAACCAATAAGGCTCTTGATGAAAGATATTGGCATTAAACTTAGAAAAACTGTTTTTATAGCTTTCACATGAAGTTGTTCGGTCGAAAGACCGAATTTTAGGTTTTTTTTTGGTAATTATGAGATTATTTATTCATTTAACTGTTAAACTTTATTAAATACACACTTTCAGTTTTTTAACAGTTTTCGTTTATACAACGGCGACTGTAGGTATTGTTTTTACATTATCCAAGAGATATCACAAAATATTTTCAACAATAATTTAGCTTTAAAAATTGTTATTTATTTTTTAAAATTTGAAGAAAAAATGTCTCAGATATGTAGTCAAAATTTATTCGTTGATTCTTTTTAAAAAAAATATATAAAAAATAACAAAGTAACAGATATTTTAACAACTATTTAAATATAAAAAATACAAAACAGACTAGGCACTATTTTTTAATGGTGGTGATGGTGGTTGTGGCCGGATGAACTCAATGAAGAATGGGCACTACTTAATGCCAAACTACCTCCAGAGATTCCTCCTGATGAAATTAAACCCAATGGAATTGATGATCCATATGAACCACCATATGAACCACCATATGAACTACCATAGGAAGCACCATAGCCACCACTGCTTAAGAGTGCACCAGATGAAGCTCCATTTGAAAGAGATAGGCCTGATAATCCTGATGATGATAATCCGGATGAACCAATTAATAATCCATTTGATCCAGAAAGTGATAATCCTGATAATCCTTGTCCACCGTTAAGAATAATTCTACCACCGTTAAGTGATAAACCAGAAGCACCACCAAGAGCATATGAACCACCATATGCTAATCCAGCAGCTGATGCACCATTAAGTGCTAATCCAGATGCACCATTGATTGCTAAGCCAGATGCACCGTTAAGTGCTAAACCGTTAATAGAACCACCATTAAGTGGAGCAATAATTGTGTTTGTTGGTGGTGCAACAACCGCTTGTGGAACATTTACGACGTATGGTTGTGGTACACGTACTCCAACTGGTTGTGGTACTTCTACTGGGTATGGACGGTCAACTGGTACTGGGTATGGTCTTGGAACACGGACGCGGACTGGGGTTGGTACACCGACTGGAACATGTTGGTTGACTTGTACTGGTACTGGTTTATTGACTTGAACGCGTACTGGTTGTGGTACTTCTACGGGAACTGGACGTGGAACAGCAACTTCGTATGGTTGAGGTACTGGGTATGGTACTTTGCGGTTAACGGTTACTTGAACTGGATACGGTTGGTTGATACGAACTGATTGAGCACTTTGCGAGTATGTTGTTCTTCCAGGAACTGTATTACTACTGATAATACCATTTCCGGCAGATAATCCAGCAGCTCCAGCTGCTAATCCAGCAGATCCAGCACCTAATCCAAGTGATGCTCCATTTAAAGCATATGATGCTCCTCCCAATTCGATGTTACCACTTGAAAGTGCAATATTACCCCCACCTAGACCAATAGGTCCGGCGCTGGGAATGAAACCGTTTGCACTAGCAAGTGAATTTCCTTCAATTATTGTATTGCTAGCGGCACCCAAGCTAGCTGCACTTCCAGCTAATGCGTAGGAGTCTGCTCCACCATTGAGTAAACCCCGTTTGTCATGTTTCTTAGCTGTTTGAGATGCAGCAGCTACTGCCAAAATAGCAAATACAGCCTGTGAAAATAAACAAAAAGTTAACAATTATTATCAAACAATATAAAAAAATTTGAATTCTCTATAAACCTACCACGAATGTCTTCATGGTATGAGAGGAGATAGATGAATTGAAGACGATTGAATGATGTCCTTAACAAAAAAATTTTCTGCTTTTATAGGAAATATGAATTTTTGGTAGGGACCATTTGTGAGATAAACAACATCGATTTTATTAAATATGAAGTTGAAGATCCAGATTTGACAAATTTTTACTTTCACTAATAAACCAATATGTCCCCACATTTGAATATATGTATTATTTTTTTAAGCAAAAACATCTTGAAAACTATTTAACCTTTATTTAAACTGAATTTAGAAATTAATTCAAAAGTGACAAATATTATTATCATTATTAATTCAGTATCAAATCTTAAAACACAGAATTGTAATATCTTCTTAATATGATCATCATTTTCACTTTTTGTTATGCAAATTTATGGATAATATTTTTATAGGTTTTGTATAATTTTATTTAAATTTTTGTTAAATTTATTTATATTTTATTAAAATTTTAATTAGATTATCTCTTATCAAATTTAATGGTTAATTAAACGAATTATTATTTATGGAATGGATTTATAATTTTTATTTCACTTAGGCCTTATAAGTAAGCAAAAGCTCGTTAGCCAAGAAAGCATGTGAAAGTACATCAATCCTTTGTTATCAAAATATTCTCAAGATTTATGACTCGCCAGAAGATTATGTCTCAAACACAGTTATTTACTACCGTATAAGATGCTTTTTTTGGTAAAGATTTCCATTGATTAACTCAAATCTTTTACCAGCAAGTTGAGTCTATAAATTTCTATTTCATTTATTAATTATGAATAAAGAAACATTATTTTAGGTTTTTCATTAAATTATCTTATTTTTGTTCCTATTTTAAAAAGTTCATAATTATAAAAAAAAAATTAAACTATGAAACTATAATTAAATTAAATTTTTGATTGATTAGTTAATTAATTAATTATTAAACTATAATATTTAGGAGTATGAAAATACCCACGTAAAACAAATTCAATAGTTTAGCAATTATAATAAATAACATAAATAAGTTATTAACTATCCAATATTCGTTGAAGGCTTTTGGTAATTCCGAGAAAATTGGTACCATTTTCAATTAAAAAGCCGAAAGTTCCTAAATTAATATGATTTTGAGAAACCCGAAAAGATTATATTTTGTAGGATCCGTTTTTTCATTGATTGCCAAGTAACCTCAAGTGTATGTATGTCATAAACGTATTGTTTGTGACATTCTATTACAAATTTTCTATATTATGAAAGCTTAAAAATTTTTTTCCACGTGTTTTATTAATTAATGTGTTAAGAATACTCTCCAAAATTTTTAAAGCAAAATTCGAATTATTTTTGAAATTGTAAATAATATCTGACTAAAAGTAAAAAAAATTCTAAGTTTTAGCTTGTTATATAAGCTAACGCCGGTATCAACAATCACTTCTAAAAAACTGAAAGCTAAGAAATTGCCACTTTTGGAACAGGAAGAAGCTTACATGGAATTATTTGGCTTTATTATATGGCCAAGGAATTGCTGAATAAAATGATAATTAACTAAGTACCTATATTGAGATTGATTGAATAATTTAAAAAATTTTAACTGTAAAACATAAATGAAACTTTGAATGCGTTTTTCTCGAAATGTGGTTTTACAAAACGATTCTCACGATTCTAAAAAAAATATTTCACCTATCGACTTAAGTCTGTGTGTATCTTAGAGAAAATAGCTAAAACCAGTCCCCAAATGTCCAAAATCTTTCAAAGAAATTATAAATTATTTTTTATTGCCATTTTTATATTATTTTTTAACCAGAAAACCCGCTTTTTTCTCACTTCAACATCTGAAATTTTTGTTTAATATGACTAATTTTGGAAGGACTATTGCTAAGAAAATTTTTTTTTGGTATTTTAGTTTGGTATTACAGTTAAAAAAGTCAAATACCTACAGTTTGTTTAAGCAGAAAATATTGCTGTAAATTTTAAACAAAATTAAAATAATAAAGAAATTAAAAGCCAAATGGTCATAAATCATATAGTTAGTTTTATAACTGTTTTCATTTTTTAATATTCTTAAAAATTAATAAATTTATTAAATATTTATTCAAACTTTACGTATTTATTATGAATGATTAGATGGATTTCTTTTAAGAAGGAAACAAGTTTACTTACTTGTAGTTTTGTACTAATTAATTACTTGTAATTTTTGTCGACAAACTGTAATTAATTTGTTGTATTTTTCAATAATATGATTTCTAAGTTTATAATACATGAAGTTCATTGAAATAATCAATTTCCAAACCCTTATTCACAATAAAAATTCTTGAAAGGTTTTTGGGTACTGTATTTTGAAATTGAAACGGAAAATATTGATTTTTAGCATTCCTGTATGCATTTTAAGTATTGTCAAGTTTTGATAAAAAGTATCAGTGATATCACCACTCTATAAAATTAGAATAAAATATATTTTGGGATACAACCTTTAGTCAAATTTGATAGAGAATTAACTTGACGTACCTCCGTATGTAGGGTATGTACATACAATCCTCGTATTAAAAAAATTTCATAAAAAAAAGTTGAAATTTTGGATTAAGGACCACCATAGTAACCTTTTGGAACAAATTCAGAACGAACTACAAGAATATTTGGTAGCATCTGACGATAGCGTATGGTAACATTCGAAGTTTCGGGGTAAATATTAGATAAAAAATAATTGGCTACAATTTTCACTACTATTCTTTATTTTTACAAGCTTTTATTTAACAAGAAGGGTAAGCACATTATATATGTATATGTGCTTTTTTGGGTGGAATCTAATTATAAAGCAGATATCTTCAACCGATTGAGCTGATTTTGCATGCGTTTGTAAATCGAACGTCAAAGAATTTTTATACATTACCTGATTTTCCCAAAATCCATCAAATTTGGTATATATATACTTTTTTTTTAGTTTTAAACTAAAAATTTAATAATAAAAATACTTTATAGGGAAGGGACAAGCTTTTAATATACTAAAAAATAGAAAATAATTTTTTCTATGAGTGATTTATTCACGACTATTTGTAAAAATTTGAGGCGCTTCGATTCATTTTTTATGTTTTGTATGAATGTGTATGAGTGATTCATAGAAAAAATGATTTTCTACTTTTTAGTACAATAAAAGTTTGTCCCTTATAAAGTATTTTTTATAAAAATTTGTTGTACTTTAACTCCAAGTTAATTTACTGAGATATTGCCAATTTAATAATCACTTAGTTTTTTTCTTCTACAAGGAAGTCACGTGTTGTTCACAATAGACATTTTACTTTAGAAATTAAAACATTTTTCAACTTGAGAATTGTAACAATCTTCAAAATGCATCATCCTATTCCAAACTTTGTTATTTTGACCCATATCTAGAAAATTAATTAAAAATTCAAGAATGCCTTTAATGTAACTTCTTAAAAACATAAGCAATTACACAATTTTATGTTGATTAAACGATCATGTGAGAAAGTATTTAGGGTCGCTGACTCTTTTTGAGTCGAAACGTTATCTGGTAAATCTTAAGGATTCTTCAAGAAAAAATTAATTTTCCTTTATAGTTTTATATTTATTTTTGTTAATAGGAATATTTATTGTGTACTTTTACCCGATTCAACTATCGATGTAAGTTTCAACATCACAAATTGAAATTGATTTTGAAGTTTGGAGAATAATTGATGTCGATCAATTGTATTTCACTTGGTTTTTATGCAATAGATATTACACTCAAAAATAAATTAAAAAAGTTACTTATAATAATATTAGTCATATTTACAGATGACTTTACCTTTTGGTGATTTCTTAAAGAGTGATGCAATATTTTAACGGATTTGTATTGAATACTGCCTATGTTTGAACAATATCCAAGAGCAATATATTGTTGTTGGCACGATTATACATACATGCGATTGATTATTGTTGGTGTTTTTAAACAGGTTTTAACGGATCGTGATATTTATAATACTATGAGAACTAAGATAACTACATAAAACAATTTGCCCTTATGGAATTCAACTTGTTTTCGTAGGTATTTTACAACGAAATGAATTTGATTTTGTATACCTGTGAACAAAAGAAATTTGCATGAAATTGTGTACAAATGTGTATTTTAGGGTTCCGTTTCCATAATGGAAAAAATAAAATTGCTATGATTTCCTAATTTTATAATTTTAACGATTTGAACTTACTGAAAAATGTGACTTTTATTCGATTTGTAAGGATATGCTCAACGATGTTCCTCTCAATAAAGTGCGTGAAACTTTGTAGGAATATATCTCGCGTAACATTCATGTAATTATATCAAATGAAAAAAAGCCTTCGTATTTTTCGAGAAAAGTTTTATTTTATTTATAAACGATGATGTCTGTCCAATTCAGCTGAATTCTATAATATGATATATGTAAACAAGTTTTCAAGAAAAGCACTGAGAGGTAGACTTTGGAAAAGACACTGCGGTAGAAAATTACACTACATCTACGCAGTCTGTATCGTCAATAACTAATGTTGCCAACTTTCAAATATCAAGCCCACAAAACAGACGATAGAAAATTACTTTTGGTAACACAGTGTTATCAGAATATTTTTCTTTATCACAAAAATTTCAATAATTAGCATAAATGATATTAAAATATTAAATTATTGGATTAAGTTTAAGTGGTAATACCACTGAGTACCAGTAAAATAAACATTTTACTTAATTTATCAATAAACTGCTCGTAAATTTCTGGACAATAAACCAAATAGGGTTTTAATGCCATTTAGCACATCTAGAACACTGACGCTTGATACATAAATATTAAATCAAATTTTGTATTCTTTATTCTAGTTTAATTATTCAAAAGTGAATTGAATAAATAATTTCAATAATCACTTGTAAGGTATTAAAAAGGTTCACTTAAAAAAAAAAACTCTCTAATTAACCAAATAACTCACCGGTAAATCATCAGATATAAAAAAAGTTAACCTAGTTTAACACAATTCCCCTTTCCTATTCTGCTTGGAGAACATTTGGTGAATTGGAAATCAATCAGAGGGAATCAATCAGTATTCTGAAGTGCTGTAAAAGTAACGAGAAATAGAGCACCCGTATGTATTAGTTACTAAAATAATCAGAACCCATTACAATCGTATTGTTACGTTACTCGTTACTTTAGATGCATGTTACCTAATATAACTTTTATTGGTAAGATTTTATGTCAGTTATAGTTTAACTGTAAAGTCGAAGTGTATATATTATAAATAAAGAAGTGAAAACAAACAATTGACTGAGTTAATTGTTGAAATACCATGTATAGATAGTGTTGATGACTCTATCACATTACACATATACATGTCACACACATATAACTGATATTCCCATATAATACAAACTATACATTTTGCGCATAATATGAGCTCTCAGGGTAAACAGTGATATTTTCGAAAAAATGTTTATACAAAAGTTGTTTATTTTTTTATAAGAAACATTTTTTACAGTCAAACTTTTGTTCAAACGGTTCACAAGATGGGACCCAAGATCCAATTGACCTATGTTGCTCATTTGCGAACTTGATTTCACTTTTTACGTCCTGAGTACACTGTAAAAATTTCAGCTTGATATCTCTTTTCATTTTTGAGTAATCGTGATGACAGACGGACAGACAGACGACAGACAGACAGACAGACAACCGGAAATGGACTAATAAGGTGATCCTATGAACACTTACACCAAAATTTTGTTCATAGTATTTTTAAGCGTTACAAACTTGGGACTAAAATTAATATACTATGTATATTTCATATACATAGTATAAAAACTTGGGACTAAAATTAATATACATATACATAGTATAAAAATTTGAGTAACGAGATAAATTCGCGAGTAACGTTTCAGTACTCGTTACTAGACGGTGAACCCGTTACTCATTATTCGTTATATACGATTTGTTATTGCTCTAGTATTCAGTAACTATTTAACAATGATATTATCGTTACTTAAAGACTTTTTCATATGAAATAGTAATAGTTATTATGATGTTTCTAGATTACTTCTCTTGCTTTGACTTGCAAAAATTTGTCTAATAATTATCGTCTAGTGCAACGATAACGGGATGTTAAGGTGATATGTAATTCCACAACAGTTTCCATACCTACATAAACATTATTTTCTTAAATAAAACATTTAGAAAATATTTTGTTCGCTGGTGTTGATCGGAGATCTTAATTAAAAGGAAATTCAAAAGAAAACACCGTATGCAACATAATTCAAGAACAATTGCCATTATTATATCTAAAAATAATTTTATAAGCTAATAATAAAAATATAATAATTTCTAATTATATAGCTAAAATACATTATTTTTATAGGTACATTAAATGGTAATTAATTAGGTAAATTCACTTGTTTTAACTAGATATTATTCAATTGAATATCAAGTTCAATGACTTAAATTGATAATAAATAAATGAATAAAAAATAAAAATAAAACCTGCATTTAATTGTATATATGCTGTAATTATAATATTAATATTAAATATACTTGTATTGTATGTAATACGTATAAAAAGCAACCTTCACTTTGAAGTTACCTTTTTATACTAAATCTAAAGAAACGATGGAATTATGTCATAGGCTAAATTATAGTACGCAATTTCTATACTGTGCGCTCGGTAGGTCTCTGCTTGTACCCACATTCAATTTAAAAAAAGGAAAAACATTTAAAAAAATGTTTTGTGAAGGGTTGCTGCTCATGAGCTCTCAGTTCAAGTGGACACTACCTTTAATTACATACGAATTATCTTATACAGAGTGTTCCATTTAAGATGAAGACACCCTCATGTTTTCGTTATTTAAAGGAATATCGATTTGAAATTTTGCACACCTATAACTTTAAATTCAGCTTACGTACTAAAAATTGACAAATAAGGCCGATTCTTAATTTTATGTCTAGCGTCAGAGATGGTTAGAGATATCGAAAAAAACTATTAGAAAAAGTTGCTTAGAATATTTTTTTATACCCATAAGGAAAGGTGGTCTTAAATGATCCCGTTAAGAAAAAATGTTTTTTATATACAACATTGGAATGTAAATTTCTTTTGATCTGTTCAAATTTTAGAACTATTCTATATTTCTCAAAAGAGATCGTTTTGATCGACCTTGTATCGATAATGGGTAAAATGATCCCATTGCATTTTTTATCGAACAGTTCACATAAAATATTAACTGTTCTTTTACGATCAACGATTAGTATGATAACAAAAATCACTGGAAAATTCATCTAAATCAACACATTCAAGACCCGTTACATGATGGGGGATTATTTTATCTATTATAATTTTACACACAAAATAGTGATCATTTTACCCTAGATAAAGAGGATCATTTTACCCGTAACGAAATATTTGAATTTCGTCATAAAAACTGACGTTTAAATTTATTATACCCCTATGAAAATGTGTTATAATATTATTAAAAGTAAACAAAAGCCAAGAGTAAAGATAGCCAGCCGGCAAAAACTAATACAAAGAAAGAAATTTTACTTTGAAATTTGTCTTACCACAAATCATAAGCAGTAAGATTAATATTTTTGCTACGAAACACAAATTAGCTTATACATCACCATAAGTCTTTGTTGAACGATTAATTTGATCGCGCGGATACCATCTATCGATAAATATACTAATGGTTTACTTAAAACAACAAGGGATCATTTTACTCTGAGGGATCATTATAGACCACTTTCCCCTATATCAATTTTCTTAACAAAATTTACATTTTGGTCTACACTCTCAATCACTACAAGTTTATTGCAAGATTTGTATATATAACACTAGTGTGCTATGGAATGTAAAAATTGGACAAATTGATAATTTAGAAGTGTTATGTATTCAAATATTTTAACAGCGAATTTTGTGATAAAAATCGGTACATGTTTATAAAAAAATATTCTAAGGTATTTTTTCTATTAATTTTTTTCGATATCTGTAACCATCTTTGGCGCTAGATAAAATATTAAGAATCGGCCCTATTTGTCAATTTGCAGTAGTCTGAGTTTAAAGTTTCGAATAAGGTTAAGTATCTTAAAAATGTGTCTTAAAAATGTATGAATATGCAACATTTCAAATTGATATTCCTAAAAAGTAATGAAAATATGACAGTTACTTCTTCATCTTAAATGCGATATTATTCATTATTACTTTATCAAATAATCAATAATCTTCATTATTCCTTTATCAAATTCCATGATTATCTCCACGCACGGGTTGACTCGTCGCTTTTTAACTTATATCTGACAATATGCGTCAGATTAGTAAACGGGTTACCAAAAACTTATCCACTTGCTGGCGCTAATTCAACGCCTATTAACAAAAACCAACCTATTGGGCCAGGTTTACTAGATCTGGGTGGAGTTGGTTTTTGGCCCTTTTTTGGAAGATTAATTCAAAATTTTTATAGTTAGTTTACAATGTGACAGAAAGCAAAAATTGCAAAGTAAAATTGAAATTTCCAAGCTATCGGACAACGCAACTCTGCTATGTTGGATAATTAAGCTGAATTATATTCATTACCCTAAATAATCGATTTAACGATTAAACGAGATGTTTCGGAGGTCTCGACATGAGAGCATTCTAGAAAATAATTTTTATTCAATTCGGGCCAAAAGCTTTCAATTACTCTATTAGGAAATACCGATTATTCGACTGTTTTATGAATTGTAGCTTATTTGAAATACCTTTCTTATCCAATTTTCAGTGATTATAGGATCCTTTCTTGTGTATTAGTGTGGTTGGATTAATATGAGTTATATTGTTTTTACTTTTGGAAAGCAATAGATCTAAGAATTCATTAAAATTATATTGCCGGGTAATGATTGTGGGTATACCATTAAAATTAATATAATTGGATTGATGTAAATATTGATTTTGTCTGTCATTGTTCATTAAATTTTAATTTTCAATAATGGCTATGTAAAAGTACAACTAATAATAAGCCACGATATATTAGATCTAGAATCAGGAGTAGTATTTGGAAGTCATTTCAGAACTGCTAGAAATTTGAAAGGATGTTGTCAAAGTCGATTTTCGAAATCAGAACAATAAGTTTAAACGGAAAAACATAATTGAAAAAATTTTATTCAATATTTAACAAAGCAGAGTTGCGCTTCCGATAGCTTGGAAATTGCAATTTTTAAGGTGTCGGATAAAGACATCTTATTTTTTCGAGTGTCGGGAAAATGATTTTTGCACTTTATTAGGCTATTTTTTATTATATACAATGTGTCCAATTAAATTGGCACTATATGAAAAACATTTTTAATTTTGTTTTATGAATAAAGTTCTTCTTGAAAAAAGTTAAAAATGAAATAACCAGATAAAAAAAATGAAAATTTTATGCAGAAGTAAAGTATCTTTATTTTTTACAATATCGACAATCTTTTTGAAAAAAAGTTGATTCTAACTGAAAACTGTGGTCAGAAATTCAATATTATTCATCTACCATAGAAAAACAGATTTTTTTATTTTTACTAACTCTTCTCTGTATTATCATTGATTATTTTTGTCTAGAGAACCGTATTTAATCTAGGATACACTGACAAATTTTGTGTAATTGTCTAGACGTTGACATTAAAACTGTCTCGACAAATGCATGGCAGTTTTTATTTTCCGACCAAATTATACATCTTAAAGTACAAAAATTCGCAATCAGCTCAAAGTTGGTAGGATTGTTCAAAACACAACAAATGAAATATAAAAAATCCTCATCGATCCGTTAAATCGAACAAAGGTAACAAAACGGGTTTTTCGAGATTTTCAGCAACATGGTAAGTTTTATCATAAAATTAGTTGAAACAAAAATTCTAGGTAAGATAATTAAATATAAAAAATGTCCCATTACTTTTTTCTTAGGAGCCACTGTTTCTGAGGTATAACGATTCAAAAAGTTGGAAGAGTTTGATCGCAATTACAATCTTTGCAGGTTCCCTGAAAGAAAAATCCCTGGTTATGAAAATTTTTGTAGAGGAAAAAATTGTAAGCATGAATTGACTACACCTGATTCTAGAACTATATCATATTTTTCAATACTAATAAAAGATAATTTCTAGGTATATATTTCTAGATAACATTGATTTGACGAAGAATTAATTGAAAAATGTTTGCTACTATTTATACCTATTTATATTTCAGAACAAAGAATCATTAATTTTACGTTGTGCAAAAATATAAAAACTCTGCTACTTCCATAACGTTAAACTAATTTAAGACAATAGGCTGCAAATATATTTAATTGAAATGTAAAATTTAATGTCCCCAAAATCTAGGCTGCTTAATATTTGTAAGGTAGACTAATTATGAAAATTTATGTAGTGAGCTAGCTACTGAACCCTTCTTACAAATTTTGCATTTTTTCCAAATTTTTACATGATTTATTTTCTACATTTGAGACCACATTTAAATAAAATATGATTTCTTATTTTGTATTGAAATGCCCAAGGTTTACTGTCGGTTATAACGTTAAACTAATTTAAGACCTATAGGCTACAAAAAAGTTCGCAGAGTAGATACAAAATTTTGAATTTTGTACGAAATTAAAAATATTCTTTCATCAGTTTTAAGGAAATAAGTTTTCTTGTGATTTTTTCTCTAGACGCTTAGTTTTTGAAATAAAAATTCTTGAAAAACTAAAAATACAATATTCGATTTTAAGAAAAATGTGTTATTTTTTCAATCTCTGAAGGGATTTTTTAGCTAACGCAGCTTCTACGTTATGAATTTTTATTCTATAGCAAGGGAATAGTAAAAAATTTAATGGGAGTAATGTGATCTAATATAAATAATACATAAAAGTAATTGAACTGTGTATTTTGTGAAAGGAATTTTTAATAATAATAGTTACAACTTTTTATAATTATTATGACAAGATAAGTATATCAATATCCGTTTTATTTTTTTAATTTCCATTATTTTTGTATTTAATTATACAGATTGCATACAACCAAACAATCATTTTAAATCTTTTAAATTTATTAACTAATGTTTATTGAAAATATTTTTAGTCTAATTCTACACAAAAACCTAATCTTTGGTGGCTAAAACGTATTATATTGTAACGTTTTATCCCGTTTATATCAATACAACTGTGTGAATTATTTGAAAACTTTGGTATATTTTACTGTTTAACAAACTCTCTTAAGTTTGAAATAGTGAAAGTAGTGACTATTCACTATTTGCTAGCGAGAAGTATACTGCTATTTGACATAGTGGTATCCTTCTCACTAGCAAATAGTGAATAGTCACTACAAAATAGTGATACTTTTCACTATTTAGTTTTTAGAGAGAATGTACATTTATTTCTTCCACAAAATCATTTAACAAAATATTGATTTTCCGTGTATAATCACAGCTAATATCTTTTTAATTTTTCAATAGCCAATGTCGTATCTAAACTTCGTAACAACCGTCCTTATTGAACTCTCCATGTCAAGTGTCTATAGTGAATTCTTTATCTCTCATATATGTCGTTTCCATGTTTTATTTTTTTTAAATTTCACAGCTACCTTATAGATGCCAGACGTCTTAACAGGCGCCCACGATGTAGCCTTTAAATTTTGGATCTGATGAATCTTCGACGAGTTAAAGCTTCATTAATTATACCAAATTTAGTTTTATGCATATCTCGATTAGTATTAGTTGAAACCACAATTTACCAAAATAAGCAAGTTTCAAAATCTATAACAGACTATTGATTGCTAATATCAAGTTGGCAGTGTATTGATGAATTTAAAAAAATTTGTAAGTCACCAAGTTTGATGCCCGGCTAGTCTTAAAAATGTAACTCAATATTTTAATTTTATAGCAGGTTTTTTTGTGGGTTTTCAACTTTTTCGTTACTGCCACTAGTGTATTTTTTAAAAGGTGCAAAATTTAATTTAAATTTGTAAGTTGGGAATTAACGTCTTTTCTCCTTGGTACGAAAGGTTCGATATTTAATTAAACAATTTTCTTATCCTTCTATACGAAATTTCAAAATTAACTTAAAACAATCAAACTTTCATTTTTAATTTATAAGATTTAAATTTCAGATATGATAAAACCTGTGAAATATTTTTATTGTTTTATTGTTTCCCGTTAAACGAGCACCTTCATATATCTTTCATAGACGTCTAATAATCAGAATGGATTGTCATTATTTTATTAATGATATTTACTCTGCATATAGACCAGACTTGGATCTAATTTGGTTTAAGGATGTGCGTGGGCCAGGGAAATTTTGGATAAAAGGCTTAGGGTGGGTTGCCCGATTATTGAACAGTAGGCATATTTAATATTTCTCTTATGGGAAAACGGTAGATTAATGATACGTTTTCATAGATTTCTCCAAAACTAGTGGACGGAAATTAAAAAAAAAAAAACTATTTCAATTAAAGTTAAAGCCTTAATAACTTATTGAAAACATAAAAAAAATTCGTTGTGCCCGACTAATTAATAAAGATGTATGCACGGTAGTGGGGACACAAATTTAAAAAAAATATTTTCAATTTTAATAGTTAATTATGTTATAACGATATCTGAAGTAATTTTCAAGATATCGAAAATTGAAAATTTTGTTCAATTATTTAGCTTTTAATATTTCGAAAACCAAGGCAAATATTAAAAAATTGTATTGTTATTTTTCGCCTACATTCATGAAGTTATAACAAAATTCATCATCAAATTTGAAAAGGTACAAATAATTTCAAAAACTTGTCTAAACTCGACTTGTCGTTTGTACTATCTTAAGCTGTTCTTTTTTTAAATTCCAGTCGTAGTAATATTTTTGATTTTACTGTTTAAGTTAACCATACAAACTTCATAGACCTATGATAATAATTAACGAATCAACAACTTCAATTAAAATATTTGAAATAATTGCTGTTGATCATATTAGGCAGAGAAATTTTAATTTGTTTGGGCACTCTTTTGTTGCTTGTAAGTAAATCGACTTTGGAGATTGTTCAAATTGATTATATAAGAGGCAATTAATTACACAGATAAAACGTGATGAATTTTAAATTTAATAAATGCATATGAATTACGGTATCTAAGATGGGACAGACAAGTGTGCGATTTTGAAAAGGTTTTAAAAAGAATTTATTTATCATATTCAACTGTATAAAAATGCAATTAAGAAAATTAACTGTGATTTTAAATAAATTGTAATTCGTTTGTCAATCAATAGAACTGAGTGAGAAAAATTTAATAAAAATTAAAATTATTATTTTAGGAATTCAAGGGTTGAAAAGAAATTTGAAGATGAAAATTTTTTCACGAACAAAATTATTTGGGATTAGGTTAGACGAATGTTTAAAAACAGTCTTTCAGTAACTACTTTTGGTCTTATTCTTGACGATTGAATCTTGGTGTTGGTCTTGCTTTATTAGTTTGAGTCTTGATCTTGGTCTTGGAAAATCAAGTCTTGGCTTTGTAAAGTTGAGTTTTGGTCTTGCTCTTAATTCATATAGAAATGATCTTGGTATTGGTATTGTCAAGTCTAGCTCTTGGTCTTGAAAAATTTGCAAGAGTATAAGACCAAGACTGCAAGACTGAGACAAATTTTGCTCACTACTGCTTGGCTAATAGCTTCAACTGGTATTTTTAATGACTCGAGGAGAATGAGGCTTCTTTTTCCATTTTTTTTGCCCATAAAAAACAAGAATATAATTGCATTTAACGTTATGTTTAGTACTGAAGTATTGTATAACAACTTATTCACCAAATATAAAATTTTGGTTATTCGAAAACAAAACAAAATTGACAACTAGTCTTTAGCCTACCTACATTCTGGTAAAATATCCACCCATGAAACTACCTAAAAACTTCAAGATATATTTGATACTCTAGGTACTGCTGCTTACTCTACTTACAATATCAAAACATGTTGGACAAAATATTTCAATTTGATGCATCCATTTAGCAATTCATTCATTATCTTAAAACAATACTTAAAAGAATAGGTAAATAATATATTAAAATCTTTTGTTTTAACCTTTTAAAACAATTAAAGTAATAATAAAAATAATAACATGTATATTTAAAATATTTGATAAAAATATTAAATTTACTCCTAAAAATAATAATATTTTTATTAATAATTTATTTTTTCTTAATTGAATAAAATCCTATCTTAATTCATATTATAACTTTATTACGATGAAAATGAAAGTTAAATGAAGGTGAAGTATAAAGTAATTTTATATATTTTATATATACTCTGATTACATACTAGAAGTATGCAGATAATTATAAGGATTCCGTAACGAAAAATATCTTGTGAAAGTACCCCTTTATTATGCATTGAATAGAATCAGAAATGGATTGTTAATTTTCAAGACCATGAGTTTGTGATAAAGATTGCCATATGTCATGTTTAAACTGTGGTATGGGTAAGAAAGCATGTTTTCTACGAGTTTTTCTCCCATCTTCTTCCTCAGCCCATTTTTTTTTAAATAATTTCCAACTTTTTAAGAGTTTGAAAAGAAATTAAGATTTATAGATGTTGCATTCCTGGATCAGGGAATATGGTTCACCGGGAATAGGGAATATTCATAAAATTTAAATTTGATTGAAATATTTTTTTCCGCGTCTTTGTTGGCTGGACATTTGAACTAAACGATTATTTTAGTAATTAATATCTTTTTAATTACTTAAAATTAATTAATAAGTACAAATTCAGTGATAGAAATTCAAATTTCTAAAACAGAAATTCAAATCTTAAAACGAACGTGACGTTATAGTATGTGGCTTGTCAGACTTGTTAACATACTGTATAGTATTACTAATTACTTATATTTTGTATGATATTACCATTGATATATACTATAATTATAACATACGTGGGTATTAAACCTGTAGTAAATAGTATACTGATTTGTCACCAAATGACAGCTCACATATTAATACGTCATTAACAGAGAGCGCTAAAAGGACTGCGTTTAAACACCTCAAAATTATTCTCTATTTTAAATATTTTTTTACATTTAATAACAGCATTTTTAAACAGTATTTATATTTTTTACTATGTTATAACGGTTCAAACAATGAATTAAAAATATAAAAAAATATACATGAATATTCCCTAATACTAAACAAATAAGGGAAATCATCCAAGTGGTATCGAAAAAATTTGAAAATTATCCAAAAAGAAAATGGAATTGTATGTTATTGTATTTTATTACCTTATACAAAGATTTTTAATCTATATCACAAACTTTTTATGATTTTTTCGATATCTGATTTTTGAGATTTTGTAGGAACTCTTAAGACAATACCAAGATTTTAAAAGTGATTGCCTCGGTTTTTGAAACATGCAGGGCGAAGAAGAATCGAAAACCTCATGTTAACTTTTGTCCCATATATAGAACAAAATATTTTTCAACCGTTGAGTCCAATTAATAGATGGAAGAGTTTTTGTTTTTCTTAAATTTTGAGTTGAAAATAAAACGCCCGATAATTTAAGAGTTTAAAAATAAAGTTAACTTTATAATTTTTCAAAATTTCCCGTACATGGCACATAAAATATCATAGTTTGTGATATTTTGTCATAAAAAAAAATGAATGTCCCATATTTGGGACAAAAGTTATCAAGTGATGTAAAAATAAACTAAGTGGCTATGGTTATCATGAGGTTAAACATTTCTTCTAACACTAAAACAAGCTTCTCCAGAACCTATTGAAACAACTCAAAGTGACTTCAGTTTCAATTAGTAAAATTATTATGAAATTAGTTTGATGATTTGTTTGAATATCAAATTTTTTGGTAACCCTTAACTTGCATTGCAAAACATGAACACTTGAGACATTTTATTAAACTTCGGATCCCTCTTGCCGAATATAATATGTTGTCTTAATCGTTTTTTTATCAAATTATGAAATAGAGAGAATAAATGACATTGCAAATGGAAAAAGTTTCAGGTGTAATAAGGTAAGATATAAAGAAATGAAAGGGTGAACAACATATCATCAAGAAAGTATTGGAGTATCATTATTATTTTACCTTACTCTCGGAAGAGAATGTAAAATGCATATAAATTCAAAAAATTGTAGCAATCATTCATTAGTTCCCATGTCTTCGTTAACAAGTAAACTTATTAATATGAATTATATCGTAAGTAGTCTCAGTTCCTCGTCTTATTCTTTTGTCTTACAAACGTTTTCTGCTACAGTCCTTTAACGACTAATAACTCAATTGGATAAATTTATCGAAACATATCAAGTGCAAAGTGCCAGAAAACATAATAGTGAAAACGTTTTTTGGACAATTTTGTTACTAAAAATTTATTCTGTGAAAAACTAAAAACAATTTTTCTTTGTTTTAGATCCTGTTTTTAATTCCTGCTCTTGCATATTGTTCAGAGATTTTGGGCGGTAATGGATGGCATCCGGTTATAAAAACAAATACTGCTGTACCAGCAAAAAGTAGTCGTGCATTAAATGCTGACAATCTACATGGCAGTGCAAGCAGTCATTCGGTGAATACAGTACAAAGCCTAGATCTTGGAAAATATGGCGGAGGTGGATTAAACTCTGGTGGTATTTCTCAGGGAGGTCATGGTGGATTAAGCTCAGGTGGAGGAGCGTCGTATGGGAGTGGTCAATCGTTAAGTTTGAGTGGATTACACGGGATAAGTTTAAGTGGACTACAAGGCGGGCATGGATTCAGTTTGGGTGGATTACAAGGAGGACATGGGTTAAGTTTAGGTGGGCTACAAGGAGGGCATGGATTAAGTTTAGGTGGATTCCAAGGAGGACACGGCTTAAACTTCGGTAGTTCACAAGGAGGGCATGATTTAAGTTTCAGCGGTCTCCAAGGGGGGCATGGTTTGAGTTTAAGTGGGTTACAAGGAGGACATGGCTTAAGTTTGGGAGGATTACATGGAGGTCATGGTTTAAGTGGATTATCATTCGGAGGTGGGCATAGTTTTGGAAGTAGTTATGGAAATATACCTTTATCGCTTGGATCATCTGGAAGCCACGGTTCAGAATTATCATTTGGAGCTAGTAACCACGGATATAGTGGATCAATTGGTTCTGGAAGTGGAGGTCATGAGAGTGTTTTAAATATTGGAGATCATGGCAAATATGTTTCGGGAGTAAGTCTTGGAGAACATGATGGTGGAAGTAATGGACATCCATCAGTTGTGAGTTTAGGATATGGAAAACCAATTAGTATTTCAGTAAACGAACATTCAGGACAATCAGGATCTCAACCACAATTTTCTCAGAGTAAAATCTCGTTACCAAATAAGTTAGAAACCGTACCAAATTTCAGCCAATTCAAAATTATGTTCCCAAAAGCTGGCTTACAAAATTTAGGTGAATACTCAAATAAAAAAACACAAACAAAATTGATTAAATCTACAAAAACATACGCCGTAAAAGTACCAGTTGCCTATCCAGTAAAAATCCCTCAACATATTCCTGTCCCTATTCCAGTACATAAACCATATCCTGTAGCTGTTCCACAAATTGTTAAAGTACCACACCCAGTTCCTGTTGAAGTGCCAGTTGCTGTTAAAGAATCAAGTCAATCTGGCTCTTATGGTTCATCTTACGGGCAAGGACAAGATTACAGCACTCAGTCTCAAAACTTCCATTATCAGCCACAAACAAATGACTTATCTCACCAATTCTCACAATTGCTCTCATCAGGGCAAGGGTATGGATTTGGAAATCAACATCAAGGATACGGTGGTGATTTTGGACAGCAAGGTGATAGTTATTCCAATGGATACAGCCAAGGTTCTGAAGGATACAGCCAACAAGAATCAGGTCAGAATTATGGTAGTGCTGTTTCTGGACATGATATTAGTCAAATTTCACTTACCCAAGATAATCATGGAAATGGAGGCTACGAACAGCAACAAGCTCAGCCACAATACGATCAACAAAGCTATGGACAAAATGGACAAAACGGACATGCTTCAAGCTATCAAGAAATTAATTTAGATAATCAGAGTAATAACCATGGTGCATCACAACAAATTGATTCTTATTCCGCATTAGCAAATATTAAACAAAGCATTGAGCATGGTTTACAATCGACTCAACAAGGCCATCATCAATACAATGTCAATGAAAATCAACAAGAAAGCTATGATCAACAAGGTGGTGCTAATCAAGGATCCTCATATCATCATTGAAAATGATAAACAAAAAATTTGTTTCTAAGTCATATTGTTGTTGTTAATTGTTGTTAAATGTTGTTTGTTGTTGTTATTTACAATTAATATTAATTGTCGTTAATTTTATTTGTTAAATATGAAATTTTTTAATTTAAATTTTTTAATAAAATCAAAAGCAATTTAAAATTTAGTATATTAATTCAATTTAGTTTATCATTCTTATTTTGCAAAAAGTGAAAATGATAAACTATTGTAACAGAGTGAGAATAAACATTTTATCATTTCAAGAAAATTTCAGGTTTATTTGCCCCTGAAAACGTGAAAATCTAATTTAAAAAAAATTATGATTGCGGCATGTGCTTCCACATTAAGTATAACTCCGATTTAGATGAGACTTCAGACCAAGGTATACTAAGTTTAGTTCCAAGTTTGTAACTTTTAAAAATATTGATGACCTAATTAGCCCATTTCCGATTGTCTGTCTGTCGTTTTTCGTCTGTCCGTTTGTCATCACGATAACTCAAAAACGAACAGAGATATCAATTTGAAATATTTATAGCGTACTAAGGACGTAAACAGTGAGTTCAAGATAGAACAAAAGTTTAAATGTAAAAAATATTTCTTATAAAAAATAAACAACTTTTGTTTGAAACATTTTTTCGTAAACATTCCTGTTTACCCGTGACAGCCCAAATTATGCCTAAATTTTATAGTATGTATTATACGGGAATATCAGTTATATATGTGTAACATGTATGCATGTGTAATGTGAAAGAGTAATCAACACAGTTTATACATGGTATTTCAATAATTAACTCAGTCAATTGTTTGTTTTCACTTAGAATCCTTACTAATTAAGAATCCTTACTAATTTATATTATATAAATACGAAAGTAACTCGACTGTCTGTTTGTACGTCACGCGCCTTAACTAATGAATCCATTTAAATGAAATTTGGTACAGAGATAGTCTAGAGCCTGAGAAAGAACATAGGCTTTTTTTTTATTGAGAAAAAGGGTTATAAGGGGTTCAAAAAGGGGTATGCAATTAAGTGTTTGTAAGGCCTTTAATTAGATATAAATAAATACGACAATTCAAAGTTTGTAAAAATTTTACCCTAAAGTGGGGGGGGGGATAGGAGATGAAAGTTTTGGTGTGATGACAGAAAATAAAGAAGAAATACAGAGAATTACGGCGTCATTATAAAATATGAAACTGAAATTATCGCAATAACGCAAAACAGGTGTTCATTTAGATAGGTGAAAGCAACAGAGGATATGTGAATTAGGCCAAAGCCATCAAGATATATGCCTTCAAGTTAGTGGCACTAGGTACTTAACCGATTTTAAAAATTATTTCATGTATAGGAAGCTTTATTATCATCGAGGAACATAGACTGTTTTCAAAAACATCAGGGTTCCGCTTCAAAATAATAATTATTCGAACAAAAGGAGGACAAGTGACGGCATATGAAGTGAAGGTTATAGCACAATAATCTTTCTATTTAAAATTGAAGCTACCCAGTGAAGCGGGCAGTTCACAGGTAGTCATTAATAAATTAATTAAGTTAATGTATTCCGAATCTCATGAAAGCCTCGAAAATTTCTGAGAAAATGCATGAACTTTAAAAGATGGAAGGTTTCAAGAGTGAAAAAATGGCGTTTGTCGACTTACTCGGTAAAGTAAATTTAAAATAACTGCTACAAATTTTGAAGCACAAATTACAATGACAATCGCGCAATCAAGTTCGAAAGTATTCTACGATATAGAAAATTATAATGAACTATAAGAAATTTAGGTCTTAGAAAGATTGAGAAATTAAATTTGATACCATTCAAGACAATGGATTAATTACCTATGTAAATTTTAATGAGACTCTATAAGTATAATTTCGAAGCGTCAAGTTGATCAGAAAATGTTCAAAAAATTGGGCTTGTCTTTTTGTTTATACAACATGTCCAGTTTTATTTGCGGGATAAGTTTATAGTTTTACAGTTCTTTAAAATGTACTTACTGTCCTGTTAAATAAGACCTTGCTTTAAAAAAAATTTTTTGTTTAAATTTTTGCACATATATTTTAGACATTGGAATAAAATTAATAATTACACCATCTTTTATTTAGAAATTTTTATTAAATATCATAAATAAAATTTTGAAAATCGGGTTACACTTATTTCGTGTATCAGTACATAGTCTCACAATATATGTTATCAATAATGATGGCTACCAAATGAACCTAATTCATGGCTACCATATGAACCTAAACCATATCCATTTAAATCACCATGTCCAAAATTATAATGACCATGATCCTTTATCAATACTGGTACTTCTTTTTCAATTAAAACTGGTTGGGCTACTGGATATGGTACATGCTTCTCAACATGAACTGGGTAAGGTTTTGGTACTGGATATGGCACTGGATGAGCAACAGGTACTTTAACTGGGACCTTAACTGGATATGGTACTGGTTTTTCTACTGGATATGGAATATGTTTTTCGATATGTACTGGATATGGTTTTGGTACATGTACTGGATATGGACGATCTACTGGGACTGCTACGGGTACAGCTACTGGAACTTTTACAGGATATGGTACATGTTTTTCAACGGTCACTTGTTGTTGTACGACTGGGTAGTGTTCTACATGGTCTAAACCGTTAAAATCATTTAATCCATAATGATTAATTGATCCATATCCATATCCTCCACCATATCCATAACCAAGATCAAATAATCCACGTTTATCTTGCTTTTTCTCTGTTTTAGCGTCAGCTTTTAAAGGTTTTGTGGTTTCTTTTTCTTTTTCTGCTAATGTTATAGTTATCACAGCGAATGCAATTAACAAAGTTGTAAACTGAAAATAAAAATGTATGTTAAGTATCAGGCTTTTTTAACTTTACAAAGTTAAATTATAATCGGAGTAAAATAGTTTTAAAGTTTAATAGATGGTTGAGTACTTAAAAAAATTAAAGAGGTCAAAAAATGCTCTATTTCCGAAATATTGTTAAGAACAATAGACTAGGCGATTGTAATAGAGAAAATGGAGTGCACGAATACGGTCTTTTAGATAGTCAAAAAGAAATTACTCTTAATGCGGAATGCGAAATTTTATGTCGTCGTAGGTGTCTTTTATGGCAAGGAGCAGAAATATAAATAGCGCGGCTAACGATCTTAACCAAATAATAAGTTATTCTATTCTAACTAAATATAAAGAATTAGAACGTGCCTTGATCGCCAAAAAGCGGAAATTCTATAAATAGAGGTAAGGTCAGTAAAAAAAAATATACATTTGGAAAAAAGAAGTTCTTAGAGGAAAGGTAAATACTTTTCATGAATAAATTGTGAGGATTATTTTTGTACATGGCTCAAGAAAAGTCTTAAACATGCGTTTTAGGTGGCTTTCAGGAATGCCAAGCTCTTATATAATTGTAAAAGCCCGTACAAAATTGAAGGCAAGGCATTTCTTACCGAAACCTCAAAGGTAAAGTATTGTATTTATTTCTTTTTGAAGAATATTTTCGATCTAATTTTAATGAATTAAATTGTCAGTAGCAACTTTCGTTTCAAATCATTATTAAAATCTTGTAAGATTGGGACCTTTTTAAGGGCCATAACTGTTTCTCATAAAAATTCCAACAATTATTATCCGGAACATATTTTTCGAAAACTCAATAGATTTGGCGTAAATCCCAACAAGAAAAACGGGTCCGATATAGGGTCTGTTTTTGGGTCCAAGTGCATATGTACTTTCTTTTTTCAAAATTAAGCCCCGTAACAGACGATGGGTACTTATTCGTAAAGAAGCTGTATATTTGTTATTCAAAAATATAATAAGAAATACATTGTTCGGTTGAGATCCCTACACTAATTAGAAAACCCCGAAACACGATCCTTATATCAAAGCGTTCATGATGATAAATTATGCCGATAAAACCCACTTATACCAACTTATAATATATTAATTCGTAGTGAGGTTCGAAGGCGAGAAAGATATAAATCAGTTTCAAAGATCTGATCCATTTATTACACTCCTGCTACCGCACTCTTTGGGGATTGAAAATATTAACGCAGTTCTATTTTAGAGATATCACAATACCGAAATATTTGAATCGATTATTTAATTCGAATAGTAAAAAATAGTTAACGAGTAGGAAACTCTTTCTAGTTTCAATCCTAATGGGTGTATGCCCTTTTCACTGTTACACACTCTCTAATTCACAAAAAATAGTTCATATAATAAATAAAATGTAATCCTACCTTCGACATTTTTGTAAAACAAGCACTTTTTCTAAAAATATAATGTTAATTTACAAACTATCTAAGTACAACTATACAATTAGAAAAAAATAGGCCTTCTTTTATATACCAAATAGAATTTTTAAATATATGCATTAATTCAATGTAATTAATAGAATTTGAATAGGGGAGAGGGTATTTCCACGCATACAAGCATACTACATACTTAGAATTGAATAAATTCAAAGAGTTATTGCAACTAGGGCCAAGATCAAGAAACTCATAATGCGTAAATCCCTTTTAATTATTTCAAGTAAACAATGATGGCAATAGCCAACACACTTGTTAATAAAAAATGTCTTTTTTGAGAATGAAGTAATAAGTATTCATCGTTATGAAATAATAAACAAATAAATATACTAACAATATGGGTAGTTCCATATAACTCGATCATCTGAACCGATTTTAAATTTGAATTGCACACCGTGTGCAATTTGATCCAAATTAAAGTAGGATAGCTTACATCTCGATTTATAGTCGCAATATTATTTTGTTGCTAATTATTATATTTTATTTAAGATTATTTGTCTATTATTTGACAGTCACAATTACCTGTTAGGTCCAAACGATTCTAACAGATGGCTATACCTGTTGACTGGATTGAGTAAGTATTAAATAGATGGCGCTATGTTAAAAATACAAACGTTTCATATAAGATAACCACCACATGTTGCTGAGGCTAAGGTATAACCTAAATTTATTTGGAATAAACGAAATAAATACAAGAATCTTAGCCACTGCAACGCGTGGCCGGGTCTGCTAGATTATTATAAATTACTAAGCTACGTTAGTGCAGGGTCAATATTAATAGATATAAGGTATAAAATAATTATTTACAGAGTATTTAATGAAAAAATTATTAATTAAGTAAAAAAACTCGCATAATAGACTAGGATTTATGATTGACTCAGTCGGTTTCACAACTTAATTCTTGACATTTCGGCGAGTTTGAAATTTTAATTTAAATATACTTATTCTTATAAATTAGAAGTGAGTTCTTATAAATTTTCTTTGATAATTTTACTGTTATTTCTGAAGCTTCATTGTGGAATAGCCCATAGATATTTTAATATTTGTATAAATGAATAAGATGCAAGCATTTTTTAAAGTGTATTATATTTATTTAATAGTATAATAATGATGCTTATATCAATTTTATTTATATTATTACCGTGTAATAATATTTCATACAATTTTATAATAAAAAATCGATCTATTTGAGTTAACAAAAAATGTACATATTTTAACAAGCTTTTATATAATGTATACAGTGCGTTCATTCCAAAAGTATCCACCTTCAATAACTCTTGACCTGATGTTATTATTGTTTTGTGTAAAAATACGTCGATTTAGATATCGAGAGATAAATGCAAAAATGATACCTGGAAAATTTTAGGTTTCACCTCTTCCTCCCTAGCCACCCTAACTTTGAAATTTCAAACAGAATCCCCTACCTTGTTGTACCTCATTTGAAAGGGTAAAAAATTATCTATTCAACCATGATTAAAAAATGAAATCAATCGATAAGATAGACTGCACAGAAGCGAATTTTATATACTTTCAAATTAGGTGTAACAAAGCAGGGGGTACCATTTGAAATTTCAAAGTTGGGGTGGCTAGGGGCGAAGTGGTGTAATCTAAAATTCTCTTGGTACCATTTTTGAACTTTTCTTTCGATATCTAAGTCGACATGTTTTCACTCAAAACAATAATGTCACATCAAGCCAAGAGTTATTAAGGGTGGATACTTTTGAAATGAACACACTGCATATGTATGTATATCTATGTTACGGAATTTTGAACGTGATTTTCACCCACTTCAAAACGTGGCGTGGAATTGAAACTTTGCACACTTATCAAAGTCCGAAGACAATAGAATTTAATTTGTTTGTCCGATTATCCTAATCAGGATCTTCAGAGTTCATTTGGTGGTGGAAGCAATCCTGCTTTCGTAAAGAAAAGTAAAGCGTACATAAATTGTGTGGATTGTTAATTACAAACTCGAGTGATAAAAGTTCTCAATAGGTGTATAATTTAAAAAAAAGTTGTATAATATATTATTTTGTGATTGATGTAGATCAACTTTTACATATTTTGTAAAAGACAACTGTATTCAAAATAGGGAAAGGTGTAGTACCTAGAATAAAATTTTTCATTTATGTGTTTTTCAAAGTATTAGAATGTAATGCATTGAAATATTACAATGGAAATCGCTTCTGTTTTTAGTACTGTTATTTCTCAGCATTAGGAGAATTTAAATATTAAACAACTGTCGATAAAAACGTGTGAACCTTAGTGTTTGATGTGTGAACCATGGTACAACAACATATTTACCCTAGCTTACGCCCGAATATACCTAGATTCAAATCCACTGATTAAACCTGAAGGCACCCTCTTTAATTTATAATCGTTAAAATTGACACTATCTTGTAGGTATCCACTACTTTGAGAGTCAAGCAACTGCATCAACTGATATTTTTAATGACTCTGGGTGCATAACACCTTTTTTTCCTACTCATACTTCAATTACCTATACTTGGTAATCTATAAAAAAACAAGCATATAATTATATAATTAAGTTGATAATACATCACTTTGTGTATTTACTTTATCCCCTTTTAACGTTTTGTTTAAAACTGGAATATGATGTAAACCTTACTCACTTATAGCTAATATTTTACGATGTGTATGACTTATAAAACAATATGTAATGGCCATAGCTTAAAAATATATATTCAGAAAAATCAAAATTATTTACTTTTTCCAAAAATATTTTATTTTTAGTTTAATTCAAAATAAAAGCACTTTGACAATCAGTCTTCAGCCTACCTGTATTCTTATAAAATACCCACATTTTAATACAAATGGTGAGTGAATATTTGCAAAGAAACACAAAATGATTCAAGGTACCTTCGCTTACTATATTTTATAATTGGATTGTATTATTAAAATATTACGATGAGTGTGATGTGATGCTTTCAAATAATTTGTAGGTAATTAATTATATCATTTTTTTTCTTTCTAAAAGGTATTTATTGTGTGCACAAAATATTTTTATTTGAAATATTACTTTTTTTTTGTATGGATGATTGATGTTTTTGAATTTTGAAAAACATTTATTTTGTAATAATAAATTACGGTTTTATAATGTGCATTTATAAACTATTTTTGAACTGCATTATTATAAATTGGTTTTTGCCCACAAAACGAATAAATTTTTCTTTTGCTTCTTGTATGTCTTCCAGTTATCGATCCTATAATAATCAAACCTTAAAATGGCCCTAAAGTAATACGAACACTTTAAAAAAATATGGTGTCGAGGATATTTTGCATATAGTTTTTATATTATTTGCAAGCTCTTTAGTAGACAGATGCGAAATAGCAATGTATATACCTACTTCGTGATAAAGACGAAAATCTTGCACGATAATTCAGAAAATGGTTTGAAAACCCCATATATTTTAAGGAAAAACAGCTAACTATCTAAAAGTTCTAAAATATATTTTTTAAGTCGTAATCCAAGAAATAATCCATGCTGAGAAATTTATTTTGCAAGAGTCCAGGTTGTAATTTCTCGGTTATCTGATCGTCATCAATCCTTAATTAGGTTTCTTCACGATTTCAATAGTTTCGGAATTTGACTGACTAGAATATCAAATATGTTAATAAGTTTCTTTAATATAAATTCCAAAAATTGGGAAAATCCTGTAAAATATCATTATTTCACTATAACATTTTTGAGATAAAAATTTTAATACTTTTTCGGTTCGAGACCTGGCGACCATACTCTATAGTGTATTGACAAACATTAGCAATAGTTATGGCGGATCAGGCAATGCAGTATGGGTGTCAAGTCCAAACTAGTACGTGGTACCCACAATGCTTATGGAAGATAACCCCATTCAAGACTGTAATATACTTATGCTTACATAGATACTATAGTATCTGTCTCTATACCATACCGGCATTGTAGTAAACGCTATACATTTTATATCGTGATTGAGGTAAAACATGTCTTTCACTCTACGTTTACTTACTAGTAAAGCAATCAAATTCTTACCTGGCAAAATAAAATTCTTTAATTTTGAAACTAAATCAATTTAAAATTACAGCTACACTAAAAGGATTTGAAAACGTTTGTTTTTTGTTATTAGAATAATATCTAGTGCGATGTTAGCAACGGTAAAACTGTCTAGCAATTATAAGTTAAATATTGCCAAAAAAACAAGAATAATTTAGAAATTTTTAGCGGTAATACCAACTAGTAAACGTTTTAACAATCTCAGATGACTACCTAATGACTTCATGACTACCTAATTTCAGTAAGAAAAGAAATATCAAAAAAGAAATCATTTTTTCCAGACTTTACTAGATGATTTTATGTCATTTGGTCTATAGACCATTCGAAATCTCCTACATTTTTTTGCCTGCAATATTTAAAACTTACAGTACCAAATAGGACAGTATTTGTTATTACATGCGTGCATCTACTTTAATTAGTATGTTGAAAATTATTGTCATTCTACAATGGAGACATTATGAAAAAATCTTCTAGTTACTACATAATATTCAATGGTCTTGTTAAAATAATTACATAAAAAACAAATAATAGATGAAATTATATGATGTTTGCAGGTAGCCAAAGTATGTAATTAAAAATTGACGTTAAAATAAAATTATAAATATTTAAGATGTTGTATTATATTGCTTCCTTGCATGTTGCAAGGATTTTTGAAAGTTTTGTAGCCTTAAAAGATTTCTATTTTTTTTTCTTTTATTATATATTGTTCTTAATTTCGTGTTAATAAATTTAGGATTTATGCGGTAATTGTTAAGTGTGATCGCTAAGGTACAATTATTTTATAAAATGTATGAGTAAAAAAGAAATTAAATAATTAATTTGTTAATTCAAGGATAGAATAGATTCATTTTACTAGAAAAAGTTAAAGAAAATAATTTAGTCTATTTAGTGGAAAGCTTATTTTTCCAAATATATCGGCTGTCTTTTATCGATCTTTTAGAATAATTTAACTGCCTTTATTTACCATGATCGTTATTTGCTAAACTAATCTTTTTATTTTCCTATATCATATCAACAACATTTCTTACAGTATGTCACAAAAGTTACAATTCTTAGTCAAACGTTGGAATTTCTCCATAATAAAACATTGACTCCTTTACTCTATTTTGGAAAAGGGTGTCCATTCAATCTTTGAATTTAAATATCGTTGCAGTGGAAAGAGGTAATAACCCATGATGTTTTCTATTTCACAAACAGGGTACATTTATCTAAAAGTTCATAACTTTGCGTAACACTTCTTTTATTTATTTTTATTGATTTGATAACTTCTTTTGGCGCGTTGACCACTCTTTGTGTGGTCACGTGTCACGCTCCATACATACCACACTGAAAACAACGATTATCACCCGATCACTGAAGTTAAGCAACATTGAGCACACTTAGGTCTACGATGGGTTACTGCTTATTATCACCCGATCACTGAAGTTAAGCAACATTGAGCACATTTAGGTCTAGGATGGGTGACTGCTTGAAAGCACTGTGTGTTATTGCTTTTTTTGTTTTATTTATAATAGTTTTTTATACACACGTTAACAATTACAAGTTATGAAATTTTAATTATTTATATTATTATTAATTAAAAAATTATAAAAAAAGAAAAGTTATTTCAGTTTTAAGTTCACTTCCGGCGAGAGTCCCCAAGGCGGACTATCATTTTGGGTAGGCTTGTTTCTTAGAAAAACAGATCATGCCATTTAAAAATCACTTTATAAATGAGTCATAGTGAAGTAAAACTACATAATTTTATGCTATTTTCCAGGTATTTGCATAAACAAGTTTTTGGAGAAGGGCTACTAGCGCCCTGTGCGAGATTTGTACTGCTCCCCCGAGCTGCAATTCAAACTCATACGGAAAAAGGGAAAGGATATAATGTAATAACCATTTATTAAAAGAAATAATTTCTAAAAATAAATTACGCTATTGAGCGAGGATTGCCAATACGCGTTATATTCGGCATAACGATAGTACTAGATTTTTCGAACTTATTTGCCATGTATAAAAGTAAGGTTGAATGTGAATTAGACATTTTTATCGCTTTAAAAAGTAGGTAATTTATGTATATCTTCGGGGTCCACACTCATATCAAAATTTCATCATTATCTAATTCGTTCAAAATATCTTCTTTTAAACTATTTGTACAACTTTTTAGATAAAACTAATGTTAATTGGTAGTAGAAACGAAAAGTGACCAACATTAGCATTGCAACGTAACATTTACCGTCTGATTATTACGTCGCGTCTGTTCTTTTTGAAATAATTGGAATAATAGTTTTGTATGTCCATTGATTTTGACAATGCGTTTCTCTATGACTGGGGATTCCCGGTAAAATAAACTGTGTTGCCAACATAAAGATTTTTACGCTTAATTTAGAGAATGTACGAGTAACTTGACCCCGAACTATGAGCGATGGGCTATATATGGGCGCCCCTTTTATCTGGCACCCTGGGCGATCGACCAACAGCGCCCTTCTCTAAAACCGCTACTGACTATCATGCTCATATTCCGTGATGTGAATGGTAAATTCTTCGAATTATGGACATGAAAGTTTGCTTCCATATTTCAGATAAATTGGAAATTTCAAAATGGGTGAATTTAACATACAGTACTTGACAAACTCAGAGTTAGTATATGAGAATGGTAATAGGAAATTTCTATTAAAGTAACACTTTTGAGTCACGGTTAGAATCTTTTTTTTTATTATCAATTACCTTTATCAAACATCTAACGGGGATGTAAATGAAAGCACATTCCACGTTAAATGGAAGCTTATTATTATTTTATTAGCTAGCATTTTATGGTTTGTTTTATCTTTACGATTATTGCAAAGATAAAACAAACCTTATATTATTTGATTATTTACTATTACAAAACATATTTATAGGAATTATACACTAGTTAATGTTTATAGTGTGTATAAAAGTAATAATAAATATATTATTTATCAAATAAACATCTTATTCAACCATATTGAATCACACAATATCATTATTATTTCATAATATGTTTTTTTTAAAATGAATATTGAATGAAAAATTAAGTAAATAAATAGATTTTTAAACGAATGTTTAACCTTCATATGAAAGAATGTTATTATTCTTTTTAACCAGCTTCAAAACAGTGAGGATGTTACTAGAAGAAATTTTACAAAATAAAAGATCCTTTGATGTAAAACCACCAAAATTAAACTTTTTTTTTTTTTTTAAATATCGATTAATTTAATCAAAGTAAAGAATTGTGATCTTGTGAAAGAATCTTCTTAATTATTTTCATTGGTATAAAAAAAATTTATAAAAAGAAAGGCGGCTTTTATTTAACTTGCAATGTGTATGTATGCTACGGTGCAGGTGGATTCTTTGACCTCCATTTTAAAGTAGATATCTTCAACCGATTAAGATGAAATTTTGCATGCACATTTAGTTTGGATGACAATGTATGGTAAGGTTGCGCAGTCCTGATTTTCCCATCATATCCCATGATTTTTCCACCATATTTTATATAAATACATTTTTTTAGTCTTAAATTACAGATTTTAATAAAAAAATGCTTTTTATGGGACAAGCTTTCCTTGTACTAAAAAGTAGAAAAAGATTTTATCTATAAGTCCCTCATACCCGACTATTTGTAAAAGCTTGAGGGGCTTAATATCAAGGATGAATCGAAAAGTAATTAGGCATGTGGAGTAGATGAGGCGTTCCGATTCATTTTTGATATTTTAAATTAACCGCCTCAAGCTTTTACAAATAGTCGGGTATGAGGACTTATAGATAAAATAAATTATTTTCTACTTTTTAGTACAATAAAAGCTTGTCCCTTAAAAAGTATTTTTTATTAAAATGCGGCTCAAGCTTTTACAAAAAGTAGATTATGAGTTACTTATAGATAAAATTATAATTTTTTTTTATTACAATAAAAGCTCCCTTTTATTAAAATTTTTTTTGCACCAAAGAATATTTAACTGGATTTTTAAAATAATTATAAAGTTTCACTCCAATTCTAAAAAAAAATTCTAGATAAAATTATTGAAAATTCTATAAATTTCTCGAAAATCAAAACAATTATGGTGATCATTCTTTTAAAAAAAAAGTTTTTTATGTTTGAACTATAGTTCTATCTCTAACGATTTACAAGATGGGTCTTGCGGGCCCAAGACCCATTTAAACTATGTTCTTAATATCACTTTTCGTTAGTTATCGTGATCACGGACAGACAACCGGAAATGGGTTAATTAGGTGATTTTATGAAAACCTATACCATAATTTTGTTCGTATCAAATTGGGACTAAAATTAGTATATCTTCTATGTAAACAGGGTTTAAATGTTAAATTTTTATTGAATTAAACTTTTAAGAATTAAGAGCTTTTTATAGTTTTTTAAAGTCAGTTTCTTTATTTGTAAATTTAGGATTTATGGATTTTAAATATTAGGTATTGAATGGATAGATAGCATTGTATGTTATTAATTTATAAATGAGTGCGGAAGAATGTTTTGAATAATGAGGTTTATGAACTATTGAAGATTTTATTTAACTGTTATAATAATAATGTATTATTAGTCCATAGATCATTTTGCCCTGTACTATTATCGACATTTCTTATACTGTAAACCCTTTTAGATATTCAATTCTTTTCTCTTTGTGTTTTTACATACCTATTTATTTTAAAATCTTTAGCATTTTTAGACTCTGATGTTGAGAAATCGTTTTCAAATTCTACCGAGATTTTGTCTAGCATATTTTTTACACTAACTCATTTTTAGTTTTATTTAAGCATATACAAAGTATATAGGTAAAGTATAGTAATCATGTAAAAAATTATATCAGGGATTTTATCAATATTTCATGTTTTAAGGGCTTCAGATTAAGTTTTTCCATTTTGGTGGTAAGATGTTATTGTCTTGAAAATGATAAATTTGGAGTTTACGAAAAAACTTTATGTTTTGATGTCTATTTTTTGCTCATTTTTCAGGTAATCTGTAAGTATCGGACTTGTTTTGTGATAGAAATATTTGATAGAATTGTTTGTCCTCTCATATACAGTATGTGGAAATTTATGTTACATTATAAGGGCAAAGATAATTGTAATTATGTGATTGTTAAAAATTATGTGATGGTGAAAATATTTTTGTGAGAAAGAAAAGTGTGACTTTTATCATCGTGTCAGGGATAGTTGTGGGATACGTATTTAAAAAAACGTTTATTTAAATCAAATAAACAGACCAAGCAAAACTCTTCATCATTCTTTGCTTTAGAAAGCTTTTTATTTTTTGTTGTTGGCACTCAACAAACGCATAGATAATTTTTTCAATACTTATTTTTTTCTCTTACCTGTCAGAATTGCTGATTTACATTTTCTTCTGTAGGCACGTTGGAGCTTTTGGTATTGGTTTTAAATGTTATTGCGATATATCACAATAATCAATTATAATCAAAGAACTTGCACCAGGAATAATCCTTTGCCGATTAATATTGCAATGATATCTTGGTAGAACTTTGTGGTGTCATCGTACGAACGTTAAGGTTAGAGTTATCATTTTGTTCAGTGATTACGATATCTGGTTAAAGTGCGGTAATTAATTTCAAAATCCTTCTTGGCAGGCATTATAGATTTGCCATGGTTTAGCACAGACAGACGTTCTCTTGTAATGCCGCTAATTATCAAAACTCCAAAAAGGCAACAAAAAAGGCAGAACACATGAATGATGTTAGTTCTTACATGTGACTACTAGCCCCCGGCAAACGGAGACAATCTGATCCAAAACACTTTTTAGAAAATAACCTTGAAAAATAAATCCAAATCGATGCGTATTTATAAAAACAATTTATCGATATCATTGACCATATATTTAACATTATAAAAATATGAAAAGGTATATTAACAATGCAAAATTTAAGCATAGTTACAAGAATCGACACAATTGCACAAAAAAATACTTTCACTGTGTGAAAAAAACGAATGCATTTTTTTCGGCCTCGGTGTTTCTGAGCGGATTGAAACGAACTGAGTATAGAGATGTTGTGTTCGTGATTCTTCGCCACCAATGAATGTTCGTATTTATACGTTAAGTTTTATGTTATGAGCCCTGCGACAACCTACCCGTGAGACAACCATTCCCGGTTTCCCCTAACTTTAACCATTCTTATCTGGAAAACCGCCTTTCTTTATAAAGTTTTTTGTACCAATGAAAATATTTAACAAGATTCTATATTCTATTCTATATCAAACAATTGAACACTTGTTCCAATGGAAAACTTATGAAAATTATCGTAATATTTCCAATCATAAGCGAACTTGTTCTCATTAAATTTCTCAATTATTCAAATAACCGTTTGACTGTCTATTTCAAAGAGAAAAAAAATCAAATTTAAAATATAATAAAAATCATTTATTTCAAAAATTTGGTTTAAAATAAAATAACACAATTATCACACAAAATTCAATAGAAACAAAGTATTAGAAAGAAAGTAAAATAAGTCTTGTAATGTTTTCGTTTTTTTTTTTCTTTAAAAAATATAAAAAATAATTATTCCAAGAAATATGAGATGAATTAAACGCGATAATGTGAGAGATGCTCTGTTATGTTATTAAAATTGCAGGTATTGTTAATACTATTTACAAAAAATGAATTAAATTTGAATTAAAATGAAATTAATGATGAATTTAATGGCGATGATGATGAATAAATGATGATCAATTTAAAAACATTTCTTCTTTTCTTTTGTACAACAATGAACTTTAATGATGTCCACCATAGGAGGAGCCACCGTACGATCCACCACCAAGACTGATGGTTGAATAACTACTACCGCCATGTCCACCACTGGAGTAACCACCGCTTGAAAAACCTCCATGTCCACCTCCAAGGGAGTAACCTCCGGATCCACCACTAGAGAATCCATGACCACCACCTAAACTGATTGATCCACTGGAATATCCACCATGTCCACCGCTGGAGTAACCACCACTGGAGTAACCGCCACTAGAGTAACCACCCCCATAACCACCTCCATATCCACCTCCAAATCCACTACCTCCGGATCCACCACCGAATCCACCGCCAAATCCACTACCTCCTGATGAAACTACAACTGGTACAGTGCGGGTAATGTAAACGGGTTGTGGTACTGGAACAGCTACTTTGACTGGTACTTTAACTGGATATGGTACTGGTTTTTCGACTGGATATGGTACTGGTTTTGTAACTGTTACTGGGTATGGTTTTGGTACATGGACTGGATATGGACGATCAACATGAACTGGAACTGGAACTTTTACTGGTACAGGTACTTTGCGTTCAACTGTCACTGGATATGGTTGTGGAATATGTACTGGAACTTGTTGGGTGATGGTAATGGCTTGAATTGTTCCTTGGCCAACGCTTACTGCACCACCACCTCCAATACCTCCACCGAAACCGCCTCCAATTCCTCCTCCTAAACCACCTCCGAATCCACCTCCATAGCCGCCTCCGTAACCACCACCTAATCCTCCATGACCACTTGATCCAATACTTATAGATCCACCACTGCTGAAACCACCTCCATGTCCTCCTCCAGAGCTTAATAAAATACCGCTATCACCTCCATGACCCCCGTATGACGATGAGTAGTCGGATCCACCTCCGTAACCCAAACTTAAAAGGCCTCGCTTTTCTGTTTTAGAGGATTTCTTTGCAGCATCCTCTCCAGAAACGATTGCCGTTGTCAATAACAGGGTACAAATCTGAAATTGAAGAAATAATGATGCCTTAAAATTTGTTACTAATTTTGCGATTAAGATAGTATGACTACCAAGACAAGCTCGTGGTTGAAATTATTATTTATCTTATTTTCAACTTTGATAATGAATTGTTAAAGCTTCATGAATGTAGACGAAAAATAGGAATAAATTTTTTCGATATTTGCCTTGATTTTCGACAAATCGAGCTAAATAATTAAACAAGATTTTCCATATTTTGAAAAGTATTCCAGATATCGAAAAATTTTACTTTTACTTTTCGTCTTGTATTGTCAAGTTATAACATAATTCAACGTCAAAATTGAAAATATTTATTTTTATAAATTTGTGTCCCCACTACCGTGCTCATACATCCTTAATTAGTCCGGTACAACGGGTTTTCTTTTAAGGTTTTATTAATAATTTATTAAGGTTTTAACTTTAATTTAAATAGTTCTTTTTTAATTTCCACCGACTAGTTTAGGAGAAATCTATAAAAACATATCATTCTTCTACCGTTTTCCCATAAGATTTCCCATTAATGTTATATGCCTACTTTTAAAATCATTTATTTATTTAAATATTCGAGAAAGATTTTTACTCAAAATTCAATTCATATTAAAACCAAACCATCTAAAGTGTAATAGATTTCCGAAAAAAGGACGCTTCATATTTCCTTTCAAAAGTAATTTTTTAACAAATTTAGTGCAACTTTGTACTAATAACGGATCATATAGCTCTAAAGTGAACAATAATAGTTCGAAAGTTACAAGATCACAAAAGCAAAGTAAATTTAAAAGGAAAGTGGTATGCAAAATCATAAATTCTGGCAAAAGTCTCAATTGTAACTAAGCTCTCAATTTAGTGAAACAAGTTTCCGTAACTTCTTACTACTATTTACTGTGTAATAATTGAGACATTTAATCTGGATAATATAAGTTACAACATCTTAGTACATCAGTTATTTTGGTCAGTATTAATGATAACTTTCCCCACTGAAAGTTCAAAAAGCGCAACACTCTTTGTATCTCTAAACGAAAGACGGAGCTAGGAAAAAGAGTAACCATAAAAACTTGAAGCTCGGTTTTACGGTTGCTCTTTCTCGTTGTTATTTTCTTTTCTGTAACTATGCAGCTCATCGTTTTAGAGCTTCGCTCCCCACTAAGTCTCCCTCAAAGCACAACCAATTTTACCGAGAACTAATTTTCATATAAAATATGCATGGCCCTTTCTGAAACACTTTATGAATATTTAATAAAGCACAACACACAAATTTTCGTGACAAAAATTTTGAATTCACTTTTCCAAACTTAAGTTAACAATTAAACTAATTTTCGTCCTGACAACTTTAATAATTCGAACTCACCAAAAACTTCATTGTTGTATAAATGAAATGATGATAAGAAATGAATGATGATTCGAATATGTCATACATCGCATTTTATACGATTTTTATTGAAAAGTGATTGTATGGTACTTTCGCCATAGAAATTATGATTGTTACCCAAAAACACCCCACCCGTAAGAATAAAAATATAATTAATAATTATCTTTGTGTTCAATATTATATATTATAGTTTTATTTCTTTTTGCACTCTTTATTATTATTACAACAGTTTATCATCACATCAGATACAAATAAATCCCGCCAACTATGGGTTATTTTTTCCTCTTCTTTCATAATAAGTAATAGCAAACGGAGAAAAAAAACCATAACGATTAAATAACAAGTGTAATTATTAATTATGTACACATATTAAAGATAAATACTAATGTTCTAAATACAGAGTATTCAAAAATTGATCTTAAAAGCTTCTTTTTTTGCAAAAACTGTGGTTGTGCCAAGCTTAGTCACATTTTCCCTCATCGTATATCTATGACTGATTCGTATTTATAATAACTACTTCCCTAAACCAAAAACTTGTTTCTTATCCTTTTTTCAGTCTTCGTTACTCAACCTTCCTTTGTCACTAATTGCCGCTTAACATCTAAAAATATACACCTCTTAAAATCTGACGCAAAATGTCTGGGTTGACTCGGCCTACCAGTATAGGTATTCAGTACTGAACAGCGGCAAAAAATATTTTTCTTTGATTAAAAATACGTCAGCTATCAATTGTATCAAAATCTAAGAATAGTAAAATTTATAATTTTCGTTAGATCCGGAAGTTGATGGGTTTCGAATTGCGAACATCTGACGTTAAAAAGGAATTTTTTTTTTTTTTTTGAAAACAATGTTAAGTATGAAACTCGAGCGGGGATCTCACTCACAGCCTCAGGCTTCCCAAGCAATTTGTCTGACATTTTAACTATAAATTCTGCGGTATAAGTTAGTTTAGCAAATTAAAAGACATGTTAAAATGCATAACAGTAAAAAACAACTGAAAAATAAATAAATACAATTCAGTAGCTCAAAAGGGATTGCGATGTTTGAATCCAGAGGTCGTGGGTACGAGCCAAATCAGAATATACGTTTCCTTATATCCAGTATTGATTTCAAAAAGGTTAAAATAGTGCAGACATATTACTTAAGGCTCTTGTCTCCGTACAATATTGTAAATTTTTTTTATACTTAATCATACAGCAATAGTAGCATATATGTATACACATGCTTAGCATACATACATATCAAATATAGTATTAGTTTTATCTCTACTGTACCGTACTGTATGTATTCTGTATGATAAATAATAATAATAGATATCCAGTAAGCTCTAATTTATATGAAAGTCTCATATGCGCAGCGTGCTTATCAAAATTTTTTCATCCGCTGTTTGCAACATCTCACATGTCGCAAATAAACTATTATTATTTAACCTAGCTTTTGTGAACTTTGTAATCAATTGACGTTATGGAACATAATTTTGTGATACTTTGTATATGAATCACAGAAATGATTTTTTTATAGATTTTTATCTATAAGTGTGTGTTAAATAGAGTTTTAAAATGTTTCCATAATATTTGCAGAATAAGAGTTGAATTTTTTTTGAATTTGAAACTTGTAGAGCAATTTTTCCAAATCATTTTCATTTTAGAATTTGAAAGACGTACTTCAATAAAAAATATAGTAATATTTATCTTTAAAAATTTTATGATAAAAATATCTGATTTTTCGATTGGTGTTAGTAAAATGGATGTATTTATTAAAATTAGGCAAATATAAATTTAACTCGATGATTGATTATGATTTTACTCGAAATCTTATCTCAGCAATACTATAGATTATTTAAGAAAAATTTTATTTTTCCTAGTGCTGTTGCATTGTTATACACTTTCCTCAGACTTAAAAGGAGGCACATTCAAAATTAGAAAATGTTGCCCGTATAAATTTTGTTTAAAACTTGTAATTATCCTAATAATTAAATTATTGATAAATATTTGTGATAAAATTTCTGATTTGTATTTGTTAAAAATCTAATAGATCGAATTTTAGTTCGCCTATATTTTTGACAATAATAGAAACTATGTCCAAAAGTATAATTTATAATTTGTATTTCATCAGTTTAAAATATCAAATTATAATTATAGACTACTCTTTCTATAATTATAAAGTGCTCTAGCTATATTTAATAAAACATCAATGGTATTAATTTATATTTAATATAATATAAAACATATTCAACAAAATATACAATCCGTGATGAATATGATCTTCAGAAGTCAAATCAATGACACTGCGATTGAGTAAATTCAATGTTAAAATAATTACGTAGATTTCAACTAATTCAAAAAAACAGAAATTTATCTTAAAGTCAAAGCGATGGTTACTTTATAAACTACTGCGGTAGCAATCTTTTCAATAAACGACTTCGATCGCCCTTGTTATTTCACCTTTCCTATACAATTAAATATTTAGATTTCAATTTTACCATAAATATATTTCTTAAAATTTTAAATTTTCTGTCTTGTAACGAAATACGAATACTCTAAACTATAATATTTCGAAATACTTCTAAATTTTTGAAAATACTAACAAACAGAAAAAATTTTACTTCCTAAAATTACTTACGCTTATGATAACCAATATCTGGTAAAAACACGCAGGTCAACTTTACGGTTGCCCTTTTTCGTTGCTCCAGAGGAAGTCTTTGCTTTTTAGATCAAAATACAGGAATTGTATCGCACTACTTGAAGTTTCTGCCAAAGTATTTTATTTATTTATACAAAGCGACAAACTAAAAATTTTGAGTTTACCTCTACTTTTCAAATTCCTTCTTCTCTAGTCTAACTTGCCTCAAAACACAAAGGGTCAGTTCCTCATAGAGTTAACATGATTAACTTGAGATATGCACGAAACTCTCAAAATAAGTTTAATCGAGGAAAATGCTTCAAACGAAAAATGTTAACACACATCTAATACAGGTGTTGAATTCAATCAAAATTTTTCGGTTCAATTAAAATCTTCCTCTAATTCATAACTGGCAAACCATAGACGTTTAAATTAAATTAGAGAGTTCTTCTTTATGAAAGCCCAAACATTGTTTGTTTAAAAATTTTTTTTGTAAACCGAATAGTTTAGACAGTAATTGAGCAAAAATACCTTATAAGACCCTGTAAGAAAACCACATATCATTGCTTTTTGTGCGTTTTTTCATTAAATTTGAATAATAATGGTCTTTATGGAAAAAGAAATCATTTTTATTACAAATTTTTTTTCGAAGAGATTAGATTTTAGAGAGCCTAGATTTTCAGTCCGTTTTGTCTAAGTTGTACGTTTTGTTGAAAAATGTTTCGAACAAAAGTGTTTCTTTTTAATTAATTAACACTTTCTAATTTAAAGTGTTCGTCTATCTGTTACCAGTTATGGAGTAGACTGAGCATTTCATTGACACTGAAAACCAAGGTCAAGTTTAAGGTCTAAGTAAGATGTGTCCCTATAAACCCAACATATTTTGCTTGAAGCATTTGTATAGATAAAACTTATTTTTTGAGTATCAAGCATATGCCAACTTAAAAAAGCATCCTGTATAATAGACTAATATGCCTACTTTATTTAAAATTAAGTAATATCATTGAATTCGTTCTGTGCGTAGTCATGGTAGGGACAATAAAATCGATGCCAACGCTTCCAGTGAAAATTTTGGCGATAAAGGAGGTTGTTATGACTAATTTGCAGTTCTTTACATGTTAATGTTATAGAAAATGTCAAATTAAAATTATTGAAAAACACTAATTAATTAAACTTAATGCATTAAAAATTGTGAAAATAAGAAATCAAATTGCACAAATATTATTTTTCAAATGTAAATTATCATAATAATTTCTTTAAATTTGTGAATCAATAATATTAAATTTTTAATGTAAGTCATAAATGCAATTCATACAATTCAATAATTCAAGTAGTGAATCGTTACCATAAAAACACCTCCAATAAAACTCACGAACGGTGCGAATACACTTTAAAATGCCATGATAAAAATAATTGTAATGTTGATTTTCTGACCGATACATTTACTTTCTATCATAAAGTACAAATAATAAATACCTCAAGGTATGTGAAATGTAATTTACCGAATCCCTATAGCGAAATTATCACATTTTTTGTATAGCAATTTGATTTCCGTCTTTTTTTTTTTCAAAACTTTACTTTTAGCTTCTGTGAGTGAGTAGTTTATGCTTATTCGTATTCTTATGTTTATTTTTTTTTTTTTATAATTTCATTTTTTTTAATTATTAAATATGAAATACATAATATTATCTTTTTTTTTCTTTACAAATGTTTAAAAAGAAATTTTTTAAGAATTTTTTTTATGTTTATTTTAAATAAAAATTCATGTAATAATTTTATTACGAATTTGCATGATTATTTCAATTGTTTGCAACTGTTTATTTTAGATGTAAATAGAGGAAATGTATTTTGATCGTAATCTATTTAAAATTAAGTTGTTATTTGAAGTAGATTTCTATAGACCGTCAGCTCATATTAAAGTGAACAAATTTTTTAACCATCTTTTTGGAGGAGATGTGATTTTGGAAATTGAAAGTTTTTAAGCTTGACCGAATTGTCACGTTAATGTAAATTTTCATTTTATTAACGATTCTTTTTTGCTTGCAGTATATGTTTTAGAATGAAAGCATTGAACCAGAAATTTGAAAGTGTCGAAAGGGTTTTTAGAAATGCACAAATGAAAATCGATAAATTTTTATAAGGCAAAATTCCGGCCGACGACTAAAACCTAATTTTCTTCATGGTTGGACATGATTTGCGGCTCTGTTACCAAGATAAATAATGAGTGTCTGCCGAATCATTCCTGGCGTGTCAACTATTTAATTTTTATTTTAAGTCGCACTATAGTGAAATGAGATTGAGTTGTTAAGACTTGTAAACATCCGTGTTTTCTTTATTCAATTCAAGTTGTTTGAAGAATCAGATAAAAAGTAGTAAAATGATTTAAATTATTTAATTCTTGTATTAAATACAGAGATAACATCAGGATTATATTTGAATTACATAAAACCGCCAGTGTTTATTATATCAACATGACATGCCTACAATTACAACTGTTTAAATCTTTTCTAATAATATTGCCAATTATTTAATATGTAGCACCTTAGGACGAAATGAGAGTGCAATATATTGTCTTTGTACCTACTCACCAGGTTTGCAAACATTTATTATAATAGTGTATCGTCTTGCGTATCGTAATTTATTTCAGAATTTTACTGTTTAGGGAATGAGATTTTTAATTTCTTCAGTGTAATAATTTTAGTTTAAATTTGATTGTGGTCATATTTCAAGCTCTTGCAAATATAATAGTAGTGGTATTGATATAGAGCCTTTATCTGACCCCAATCAGATCCCAATCGAATGGATATGGATCACTTTTAACGCTCTTTGATGAAAACATCATGAAACGTTTGAAAATCTCGTCTACTCCATCGTTTTTCAGCTCGTACCAAAGCCTTGATCGACGCTAATAAATCTAAAATAGGTTTGCCTACCCTTTTCAATGCAATCAGCCTTATCAATGATACGGGGCCCCGAGCTTCAGAGATCCCGTACGTATGCAAGCAGAAATTACTAAAATGTTATCCACAATGTCATTTAAGGGGCCATTAATTAATAACGTAAGTATTTTAGAAAAACTGAAATCATCTTCAGCTATATATGATTCATTAAATCAATTTGCCGAAAACAGGCAAGAAAAGAGTATATTTAATTTGAATTGTTTGGCTAGCTCAATTTCTAGGTGGAAGTTATAACTTATAATCAATAAATATTTATTTTAATTTAATGCAATTGTTTCTTTGTGAGAAATCTTCACCCTTCATTTGGGCCCTCCAAGCAATTTTGATACGGGGCCCCTCCAAGAAGAGCTACGCCACTGATTTTGATTATTTAATATTCGAAATAAATAGTATATTGTACATCCAGGGAGAACAAGTAAAGAATGCCTTCGATCTCGCCCGATGTTAACCCGGTTTCTCCTCGGGTGACAAACATGAGATCGGACACATTCTTTACTTGCTCTCGTGGTGTATATACTATTTTTCTCCCCGGCGGAGGCAGAAAGCGGCAACTTAGTTTTGCATTGCGGGCATAAAGTTTGCACTTTATGCACGGAGGTGAGAAAAAAGTGTTTTATAACTCATTTATATTTGTAAAAAATGAATAATAATTAGCTTGATTGATTGACAGAAGATAATTAAGTGTAATTATATAATTTAGACATTTAACTTTTTTTAAATATTGATTGATATTAGTGTAATTTTATCTACAGAGTGTTCTAATCATAATGCATAATATCTACAAATAATTAGCCCGTCAGCACTTTCGTCAATCGTTTGGTAATCTTTAGTTGCGTGATGAGAGATTTGCTGTGAGATGTGCCAAATATATATTTTTATTTCTTAATTCTAAGGACAGATGGGGCCTGAACACAACAATTTATTACTTTACCATAACACTGTTGTCAATCGGAGTGATTTTTGAGATGGAAGAAATCAAAAATTCATACTGTATCAGATTTGTTTACCTAAATTTCATTTACTAGTTATTACTTACTTTCTTCTTAGAAAAAGGATAAAATCACTTTCTTGTAAATGAGGAACAAAAAAACTTGTTTATTTGAGGAAACGATAAAAATATATATAAATGACACTTTTTTCCACTTTCCTCTATTATGTCAAAGGAAGGAAATAAAATATATCTACATGTATGTTGTACACATAAGTGCCAGACAATAATATTAACAATTAATACCACAACTTAATTAAATATACAATCTTAAGGGTTTCCATTAGGAATTAAAGAACTTTACTTAAATTAAACAACTTCATTGTTAATTCTATTGGTTTAAAGCACTTACTTAAGTGTTTGTATGCACATAATTAAGTGCTTGTCAGCATTGTTTTTCAGCTCTGAAAATCTCATTTTTCTAATACGAAAAAGCCAACCGAAAGGGCCTCTTTTAAGTGAATTAATCCAAAAAACCCTGGGTAGCTTAACATGGTTCAAAAAATTTATATTTGACTGTTGCTGTGGAAGGGGAGATATAAAAAATTGGAGTAATAGGATTTCTGGAAACATCCGGTAAATTAATCCGGTAAAGTTTTTCTGAACAATAATCAATTTTCAAAATGCAATCCTTATTCAGATCGAAATTTGATAAAGAGCTTCTTCGTTCGTCTCGATAAGCTTATTTAAGAAGTGCAGAGTTCTACAGTCAATTATAAAAATCACACGTTTTGCTTTGAGTTTTTTAAACTCTTTAAAATAAATCTTATCTGTTAAGGTGTTTCGATACCAAAACGAAAGTGTAGTTATCAAAAAAACTAAAATTGTGTGTCAATTAATGAGTATTTAATACGCCTTTTGCACACATTTCAAGTCGATTCTCTGAACGGTATACGATAAATTAATTATTAGAATCAATAAGTATGTGAAGAAGTCGAAAAAAATATTGATTTTTTGGTCAATATAACTGCCTTTAAAAATGTTACCATTTACATAAAAAACTTTTATCAATAATATTCCGCTTTAAAATCATACCAAAATTAAGAACTGTGCATAAAAATGAAAAACTTTTTTTGGTAAATTTCACCTAAGCCGTTTCACAAAGGACCTATGAAAGGGTGATTAATTGATAAATAAAATTTAAAATTTTTTGGTAAATTTTTTCGATATCGAAATACCTTAAACAAAATGTTTTTGTTATTTGACACACATTTAAACATAGATAAAGTGACTAAAAAAATTTCATCACTTATTGTTTCAACACATTAAGTGTTTTGGATTAAATCATTTAAAATAAAACTAGAATTTACAGTGTTGTGTATGCGATATCATATAAAATAAATAATTTTTTTTTATTTGAAAGAGTATTTCATTGTTATTTGTGTGATATATGATACCAGCTAAATGGTAAAATCATCATCAAACATTACTTGTTACCAACCCATGCAAATTACTAACTGTTTAAAAAAAATCAAAATGGATTTTTAACTCAAGCTATTTACCGTGTACTTCATGATTTTCTTAGGTAAGAAATTTAAAAATCAAAACTGATTTAGTAAATCGTCAAACAATATGCACACATCTTCGAAACGTACATCGCCGTAAACAATATGCGCACGTCGTCGAAACGTGAAATTTGGTTGAGTTTTCTTACAAATAAGTTTATATTTAATATATGTCAAACAACTTTAAATAAATATATTTAAGTTTAAAATTCTTTCATTCTTAATGGAGAACCCTTGATATAAAAATACTTTTTTTATAAATAACAATAATTATTTATAAATAATAATAATTATAATTATTTCATTTAATTCAATAGGCATTCATGAAAAATGATGTATTTTTTTGTGAATAGCATTTTTAGCGTGTATCACGCCATAAAATTAGAAAAACCAGTGCCTAACTGATTAGCATATTGGAGTAGGTATTTGTACGTGTAAAGACGTATTACATGCATATTAAACAATATACACTTTTTGCACTTCCGGTTTATTTTGCTACGATCAATTTTATTATACATATTTTGTTTTTGATCTTGTAAGGTTCAGTCTATTTGAAATCATAGGTATTCATGATTTCGAAGCTCATATTGTAATAGGCGTCGGAAAACCAATTTTTGAATATTCCTCATATATCTTGAAGTTGCTATCAAAGCATACAGAAAATCGCTAATTGTATCACTGAGCTTTCTTAAAACTAATGAATATTTGTTATTTCTTTTGCATTCAAATAATGAAGATATATATCATTTCTTGATCATTTTGTCCGCCACCCGAATATATGTCTCTCATCCGACAGCTTAAAATGTTCAATTTTCGACGTGCTATTGCGTTGAAATGTACAAACATATATCCAATCAATCAAAAAACCTTTCTTTTATCAAGGCAGAGCTAGACAGATTTCCAGGAAAACCATAATCGTTATTCAGTTGTTTTTTTATGATGAAATGTGTTTCTATTATTAGCTCTAAAGGTCATGAGGAAGCAAAATTTGTATGATTTTTAATTTATTTTAAAAATTTAAAGCCTGGGATTTTGCATCTAGAGGAGAGGTTGAAAAATGTAATGCAATTTTTCGATTTTTCAACATTTTCCTGCCATTTGTTTCTACGTACAACATATTCTTTTAACATAATCGACTAATAAAAACAAATCGAAAAATTTCATTTATATAAATTCGACATTTGAGGCTCGGTTAAAACATATATTTTACAAGCTTTTTTTTAACTTAATGTTTGTTTTGGTTCAAATCTTGAAACTTTAAAGCCTTTATCCTTACCCAATTGAGCTGCAATTTTGCACAAGATGGCATACTAGTTATTTTTTATGCATTCCCAGAATGTGAATTATCCAAGAATATGAATAATATATGTAAATCGAAGGACAATTCCTTTTTAAAGGCAAGCATGACCTGATCTTCCTGCCGCTTCCACCATTTTCGATACTTATACATACCTTTTTTTAGTTTTAAATTAAAAAAAAATTTGTTAAAGCCAAGCATTGATTATACTAAAAAGAAAAAAATAATTGTTTCCATGATGAGTCTGCATGACTATGTAAAAGCTTGTGGCGCTACGGATCGTCTTTGATATTGTAAATTGAGCGCCTTCTGTATAATGATGAGTGACTCATAGGAATAATTATTTTCTAATTAAAGTAAATTGAAAAAACTTTGTATTTGTATACAAATAAGTAATACAAAAATTAGTTTTCTTTATCCACGGCCGAAAGATTTGCTGGTTCTGTTGGGTGTTGGGAGGCTGAAAGTCCGACATTTATGCTTTGCTAAACGAAAGTGCACTGCGTTTTGAAGAGGAAGGGGTATACACTTTTTCGACTTAGCTTAAAATTTCAAGAGGAGAGTTAGTTTCAAATCAAAGAAATATTTTGTATGCTACCCTAAATTATAAGCCCTCTTAAAATTCCATAACTGAGCTACTTTTAATATTAACTCTAAAGAGAAAACAAGCTCTAAATACTTTAAAAATAATTTTATTTTTCATATGAAATTTATTTTACATTTTTATTTTGATTATTTTAAAATGTACTTATTATTTAATTACCAACTGTTTGCTCTCTGTAAGCTTGGTGGCAAATTCCTTAATACTATTGGAATTTCTTGACTAGACCAACCTTCTAAAGATGGTTGTGGAACTGCTATTTCAATAGATCGCTGTATTTGAACTTGTGTTCGAGGTATTCCACTATTCAATGTATTTAATGTTGGAGGAAGTTGAACTAGAAGACCTTGATTTAAATTTAAATTTCTTGCTGGAATTAAAAATTGACCGTTTGAAGAAGCTCTTGCATCGGCAGACTCAACAACCACACTATCTTCGTCTGAAACAGGAGCACTTCCGATTTGATCAAATTGTATTCCCGCAGGTTCAATAAGAATACTGTCTTGAATTGGTTCGAAATTTAAATGATGATCATGCGAAATTTCTAATTGATTGTCAATGCTTTCATGTATGGGATAGCCTAAATCCAGTTCACCATAAATACTGCGTTTATCATTTTTTCCTTTAGATAATTCTTTTTCTTTTGGTTTTTGTTCATCACATTGCGTACTGTGGGCAGCTATCAGCACGAAAACTGCTAAAATCTGGAATTAATTTTCAAACAAATTTCACAAAAATTTCTTTTAAATTGAGTGGTACCTATATGGATAATATTAACATTCGCAATATTGTTTTGCTTAGTACACTGATTTCAAAAGCTATAATATAATATACATATTCGTCATTTTAGCGAAATTGTGTACCTTAACCTGATAAGGCTGGACTATGGCGGCGAAGAACTAATTTACAAAAATTAATTTAGATTTCTTAAACAAAATTCATCAAAATAGGAAATTTTAGATGAAATTTTTTAAATAAAGTTTTAATAAATTTAAAAAAGCGTGTTTTTTTTAAAATCTATAACGTATTTACTGACAACTTCGTCGATTCGTATTGCTAACGTATTGACAACTTTTGGAAAATTATTTGCTTGATAGAAAATTACAATAAATATTTCCAATTTTTAAAACATTAAGACAAAAAACGAGATATTTCAAAATAATCATGGAAATTATTTATCGGATAACTTTTCAATCATCAAAATGATTCCATATTTTCTTTCCATTTCAACAATTTTTAAGAATATTCGAATTGGAGTAAAATGAATTTTAAAAACAATTTGCACTGACAACATTTTGTTTTTTTGTTATTAATTATAGATACAATTATCTTATATTTTACCCGATTTCGAGAAATATAAAAAAAAAAAAAATTCTTACAAAAAACTTCATTGTCGATTGGGATATTTGGCACTGAAGAAATTACGAACGAATAACATTAATTTGTGTATTTTAATAAGTATTTATATACTTAAAAAAAAAATCAATATAATCAAAATTGGGACAATAGACCATTATCAATGTCAAAATATTAATTATTACAACAGGGCGATTTTTTTTTGTATACAGCCTGCTGTTCTCTGATATTACATTACATTATATTAATATTGTCACAATTTGACCAATTATTTCTGAAAATATGTCCAACGGTTATATATCTCTTGGTTATGTTCTAGGCATTAATGAATGAGTTGAATAGTCTTATTTAAACAATTTCATAAAAAATCCAATTGATTTTTTGTCCAATCGTAGAGAATTAAAGGAAAGTAAATTAGCCAATTATAAGTTTTATGTCTTAAGTTTTAAGAATACTAATCGAGGAAATAAAACCGAAAAAACATTCTTACCAAGGAATGGACTCCTCGTCAGTAGATTTTTATGGGAGCCGGTGGAAAATATTTGTCTGATGTACTTAACAAAATCATATTGCGAACTTGTACTTTTTCGATTTACGCTCATAGGATGGAACAGAAGTACCCTACTTCCGGACATCAGATTCCCTTTATTTAAAATTTTAAAAACTATGGTATTGTATTACATATTATGGACAGTTTCTAGCATTTTTTTATTTTTTATTTATTTTTTACCTAACCTCACCGTTTTCGAGATGTGAATGTTAAAGCATAAAATAAAAATGCGGATTTTCACCGCAAACTCGCTATAGACCGAATAAAAATTATGTTGTGGTTCTAGTCAAAAATTTGATTTGAAAACCATATGACTTTATATTTGGACAACTATAAAGACTTTTTGACTCGTAACATTTTTTATCTCACCTCACCGTTTTCTATTTTTTTCCTCATGGATCATGGATCTCTATAACTGAAATTGTTACTTGCGTGAACTTTTATAATCAACAGTCAGCCGTATTGCAGTCGTCAGCCGTCCTGGTTTGATAAACTAAAAAAATATGCAACTATAACTACTTAATTTATAAGAAGACCGATTCTTATTAACAAAATATAAATCTTATGTCTGCATGGTAAACATTTGTAGAAAACTTTCTCCGTGTACTTAATTTTTTAGTGTAAATGTTTATTTATCTTCTCATTTGCAAATAGACATAGTCAATTTTTCTTAAACAAATTTATTAATAAAACATAAAAATTGTTATTTGTGATGCAATTTCCAAATCACCATGATTTAGTGACAGGATAATAATAAAACAATTATGCAACTGATTATTTGAAGGTTGAAGGTTCAATAGCGAAAAATGAACGAAAATTGAAAAAAATTATTTTAAAGTAAAATAAACATTTAGGTATCTGGAAGATGAGTGGGTAGACGCTCTCTTAGTCGCTCCCAATTTGTACATATCGTGTCAAATTTCTGCAGAATCTGTTGAATTTTTAATAAAAGATTTCGAACAAAGGTTTCGCTTTCTTACTTTTTTATAGATGCTCTTATATTCTAATAAAGTTCGGATATTTGTCTCTAGGTATGAAATGTCAAATGAATAACTGTTATAAGTGAAGTGCAAATTACTGCGCATAATATATTTCGATGGTATCAAAGGAGTTTTTGTAACGTAGCCGATGTATTAAAATCCGTGACTACCTTTTTAGTTGTTCCACTTTATAGCCCAGATAAATAAAAATTTTACTTCTTAAAAAATCCAAGTGAAGTTGTTTCACCGGAATTATATTTATTAAGATGCAAAAAATGACGTATGAAAAGTACACAGCGTATCGTTAGAATCGTGGGGACAGTCAGTATACTTGGAATTGGTTAATAACAAAAAAAAAGCAATATTGCGGATTTTAGCGACTGTAATATTTGCCATAATAATCATACTATGTGGCACACATAAATATCTTTAATTAAACTATTACAGCACCGTTAGAGTTTTAATGAGAGTTCGAATGACATAGAATAGGTCTCCCAGTTCAAAAATTTTCAGAAACTTTTTACCCTAAAATAAATTCTTAAATTACTTTAAAAAACGGACTCTGGTGTTCAATAAGCTATTCGATTGTCTTATTGTCTTATTGTGTAGGTCTTCGACTACACTATTTATTGAATACTGGAGTGGCTTGTTTTTAAAGTGATATAAAATTTTTAGATTTTTGTTTGTATAGAATCTTTAATGTTTCAGCATTCATTTGATCGATTATTTATATGCATTTATAATAGTTGCATTATAACATTTACTACTAGTATTATATTGAACTTTTCAAATTGATTTATAAAATAGATAATTTGCATTAAATGTTTAATTTGCATTTATATTTGATGACATACATATGTAAAAATTTAAATTTTTTCAATAAATCTAATTTCATCCCTGCCTTTTTTAAAAATTTAACTTTTATGCGATAAAAATTAAAAATATGCATTCAATAATTTGCATTCAATAACCAAGGAAAGATTAGAAGTATTCTCAGGGATAGAAGATGTAAGATTTTATTCCATTTGCGGATTCAAAATTTTATTCTATTTTTAGGCACTAGTTGCAATGCTCAGCGTTGTTCAAGTCAGTTCTATGACTTTCTTCCGTCATGTTTTTCAAAATGATTTTAATATGTTATTCCCCTTGATCTGATTTTTTAAATTTCAAATTTTTTGAATAGTTTAAAATTTAAAAAATAACAAGATATTCCAAAAAACAAGGTTGTTTATTGACATGCTACCACATAAAAGGGAGGCATTTCGCCCACAAAAATATTATGGCTAAATTTGGAGAAAACTATTGTTCAAAAATATGTTACCATTTAAATGGATAATATGTGTATTCTAAGAACACAATATATATTATTAGTTTAATATATATATTATCTTAAATTATAAGATAAGTGTTAATATCTTCTTCCCCATTAAGTGGTAACATCTTTTTGGACAATGTATATCTACCATAATTTTTTTTTCTAGCACACTCTAAAACTCCTATCAATTATGTTAACAGATATTCTGTTTGAATTAAGTCATTAGTGATGAGCATTACGATATGTTCAAAGTAACAGGTTGGCTGATAAGTCCCCGGTCTGACACATAGATGGCGTCGCTAGTATTAAATGCATATTATTTTTATATAGTACCAACCTTCAAATGATTCGTGTCAAAATTTGACGTCTGTAAGTCAATTAGTTTGTGAGATAGAGCGTCTTTTGTGAAGCAACTTGTGTTATTGTGAAAAAAATGGAAAAAATGGAATTTCGTGTTTTGATAAAATACTGTTTTCTGAAGGGAAAAAATACAGAGTCCGGAAACTCATTATCAAGCCAAGTTTTTGCTTCCACTGTATTTTTTCCCTTCAGAAAACAGTATTTTATCAAAACACGAAATTCCTTTTTTTCCATTTTTTTCACAATAACACAAGTTGCTTCACAAAAGACGCTCTATCTCACAAACTAATTGACTTACAGACGTCAAATTTTGACACGAATCATTTGAAGGTTGGTACTATATAAAAATAATATGCATTTAATACTAGCGACGCCATCTATGTGTCAGACCGGGGACTTATCAGCCAACCTATTATTTTATTAATAAGTGAAACTATCTCCACCCGTGCGGTATTCCGCCCCCGTTGTTACCGTAACCCATGGCTACCCTGTACTCGTGGCTAAAAACAACAATTTCGTAGAAAAGTGGTGAAAAAAATCAAAAATTCTTGAATTAATATTATTAGTACTCAAACACTTGACTTAAATTTTAAAGTATGATTTAAGTGGTGCCAGGAAAACAGTTCCATGGAAAGATCTCCGTTAGCCATTAGATTATAATTCATGAATATTGTTTTACTATTGCTGAGCTGAAATATTTCTCTGAATCTTTTTTAGAAAATTCTAGAAATTAAGATTCTGTATTTAGACGGATGCATATTTTTGAAAATTTTTTTAAAATTGAGCGTTTTCTAAAAATAATCTATAATATTAACAATTCTTTAAGCCTAAAAACAATATTCATATTTATTTGTTTGTTAAATCATTTGGAGCGCTTTATATTTTAATCAAGTAAAAAGCAATTAATAAACTAAAAAAACTTTTAACAAAAAGAAAACCGATTTCAGAATAAAAACTTTTCCAAAACAAATTAATATGCACTAAAAAAGTAAAAAAACAAAAAAAAAAACGATAATATAATGTAGTTAAAATTATTGTTATTTTTGGAGTCGGTATTAGCCGAGGAAACAACTCTGACAGAACAGTTTCCTACATTGCTTGGCTGACACCAACTCCAAAAATAACAATAATTTTAACCACATTATATTATCGTTATTTTTTTACTTTTTAGTGCATATTAATTTGTTTTGGAAAAGTTTTTCTTTTGAAGTCGGTTTTCTTTTTGTTAAAAGTTTTTTTTTGTATTTGGCAATTTTTAGTGATTCTGAAGGACACTAGCTAATTTGTCACTAAAAAATAATCATCGAAATCGATGGCGTGATATTGAGTTATTCGTCCTCTTGTCGTGCATCCTTAATGCAAATTTAAGACTTTTACGGTTTTCTCATGAATGCCGTTGTTAGAAATGGGACCACATGAGAAGCACCAGCTTTCAAATAGATTTAGATAATGAAAATCAGTTCACCCAGTCGTAAGTTCTGAGGTAACACACATAAAAAAATACAGTCGAATTAATAACCTCCGCTTTTTTTGTTTGAAGTAGGTTAAAAAGCAGTTGTAGGTATGACACCCCCTTTCATTTTTTGAACTTATTTATATCAAGTCAAAAATTTATAGCTTTCTTTAGTGTCAGAGTAAAGCCGACAGAGTCGATTATCTTCTTACAAAAATAAAAAGAAGTAGAAATGTTTATCAATTTTAGGCTGGAAGCGCAATTTAATATTATCCAGATCTGGAACTTCAAAAGTGCAGCTCTCTTTAGTAGTATTCTAAAATATATACGAGAGTTTAGCTTTGTGATTGTTGTTTCCAAAAAAATTTCAGAGAAAGTAATGAGAGTGAAAATTTTATTTTATCAAAGTGGTAACTGAATACGTCTATAATATAACAAAAAGATATTGAAAGATTTAAGATATTTAATCAATTTTTTTATCAATTTTTTATAACGTGTTTTTTTAAACTCGATATACAACGAGATTTCTTCTTTCCTTTTATAATCCGGTATGCATAGTTCTTTCTTGAGATACAAGAGAGCAACTAAAAAATTGCTTTTAGAAAAAGTAATTCTATATATAACAATTGTTGGGATTCCGTCAAACAAGAATTTTAGCTTACATCGATAATTTTCATTGAGATTTTCTTATAGAACTTAATAAATAACGTATTAACGTAGTGATTATTCTCTTGATGTGAAAGTTGGTCCGTTCGTATACACAAAATATGGTAAAAAACTAAATAAAAATTAAAAACATTGTACAGATCTTAAATATATTCAAAGTGAATCCGATGGAGAAGTGTTTTAAGTAAAGAAGATTGTCTATCCTCTGTAATATTCATTTCAAATTTAAAACTTTGTGACGAGAACATATGTCATTTACAAAAATTTTTCAGTTTCGTATAGAAATAAATTCTATACGAAAAAAGATTCGAAAAGGCCCCGCGGCAAAACAAAATTTGCGGGCCTCATCCAAAAATAACTCGTTGTATAATATTGTGGGAATGCAAAGTAAAATTAATAGTATCTTGTCGCTCAACAAATTTTAATTTACATCTTATACTACTTTGAAACGCAAGAAATTATTACTTAAACCTCTTATTCCTAGATTTTACGGTAGCAAATTCATTTTTTCTTTTCGCAATATGATTTTTAAAAATTGTTCGCAGTATCTTTTCAACGTGTTAAAGTTTTTTCCTTCCATCCCTTGACTAGGAGCACTGCCTCGGTTGCTTTATTGTAGTTTTGGCTCTATTTTGTAATAAAAAGGAAACAATATAGCTCGTTATAGCTCGAAGTAACCGTGATCCTCTTTTGGGTCTATAAATCAGTCAAATAATTTGCATATATGCTTCCAAATTTCCAACTTTCGTGCTGAATTTTCTTGTAACTTGGCGAAAAGGATAATGAATTCTTTCGATTTTTAGCTTACACTTATTTTGAAGTAATAGATACTTAATGTAGACGGGGAAATTTTATCTCAAAATAATTTAGATAGGTGCTAGTATTAGGGTTAGACGTTGGATTTAAAAAAGAAATAACCAAAGAAATTTAAGAAAAATACAAAATTTTTATTTATAAAAATAATAAAACAAAAAATAAAACAATAAAAATTAACATGACAGAAAAATAATTTTTTACAAAAATTTCAACATTGTTTTTTAATGTGAACTATTGTAAAAAATGATGAAGGGTAACATGAAAAGATGGTAACAACAAATTATTTCGATGATTCACTAGAATGTTTAAATTACCCTAAACATGGTAATGAACGTGTGGTGGGGGTTGGTGCACGTGAGCATGTACTTGTCGCACTAAGTACGGAACGCGTCTGTAAACTGGAACAGGTTCTGGAATAGCTACTGGTACTGGACGTGGCACATTATAAGGTACTGGTCGTGCTACGGGAACTGGATATGGTGCAATTTCTGGTACATTGTATGGAACTGGTACTGGATGTGGGATTTTACGTACTACTTCGTATGGGATTTCACGAATTTCAGGTACTGGGTATGGTTTTGGTATTCTAACTTCGTATGGTTTATCAACTTTCACTGGAACGGGTTGTGGAACTGGAACTGGAATGTTGCGTGTTACTGGTACTGGATATGGTTGTGGAATAATTTCTCCTAATCTGTGGTTAACATGAATGTGGCGGTTTACTTGAAGTGTTTGATGGGCAGTTGATCCTAAATGAACTGTGCGACCTTGTAAAGCAGCACCATTTAAACCAATTGAACCACCGGCCAATGAAGCTTCAGATAATGATGCACCAGCTAATGAGGCTCCAGATAATTGAGCTTCAGCCAAAGAAGCACCAGATAAGGATGCACTAGATAATGAGGCACCAGCCAATGATGCACTAGATAATGAAGCAGCACTTAATTCTTGACTTTGCACAATTTCACCACCGTAAGCTGAGCCACTGCTTAATGCTAATCCAGCTGAGCTAGCAGATGCAATTGAAGCTCCACCACTGATGGCTGTTTGATCTTCTAATGCTAAACTAGCAGCTGATCCATGTCCTCCAATATTTGCGATTGGACCAGATGATGAAATTCCTCCATATGAAATGGCGTTACCTGCAATATTAGCCACATTGTTTACTCCATACCCTGAGTACAACCCAATGCCACTACCTATTGCAAGCTCACCTGCTCCTAATCCGTAGGCTTCACCTAAAATACCCCGTTTCACTCCCTTCTTCACGGGTTTTTTCTCCTCTGCAGCTACAACGAAAACTGACAGAGCTAGAACCGTGAAAATCTAGGAAAAAAAATTTCATAACAATTAATATTTTGATAATTTTCGATAAATAAATAAACTTACGAAGATCTTCATGTTAATTTTTATGAAGATTTTGTTATTTTTGTTAAACACAAAGAACTGCTTGATTTCGTACCATTAAATTTTTGTTTATATACTAAAAATTTTTGATAGTGGTGTGAAACCAAAAAACTTGTTTTGCACATCGGCAAACGTTACGCACATATAATCTAAGTTGACCTGGTGATTATTTGGTGACGATTTTAAAGTGGGGTTTATCATTATATGTTTTGTTTTTGTGTGTGACATCTTTGAATTTCAAAAATTAGATATATATCATCTAATTCTATGCAGATATTCTTTTAATTAATTCAAAATAAATATATTCTTAAAGAAAGTTTTATTCATTGTGTCATATTGGTTGGTTGTTGGTCTAGCTCATATTATCGACCTACAACTTACATAAGGCTCATATCATTCATAGTCAGATGTTATTCTTGATTTTACATAAATTTTAATTTTTTCAAATTAAGAAATTAATAGTTGAGAAACGTTAAATTAATTACTATTTCTAATTAAAGTAATTAAGATAAAATAGACTATTAATTATTTTGTACTGTCACGTTGCAAAGCTTGAAAATAAAAGGGATAAGTTCTTAAAATAAGTTAAATCTTTCAATGTGGTTTTATCCATTGAGTCAATTTGCATGTTAAAATTATTTTAGTTATATTTAGGGCTCTTTTCAGTCGTTTAAACAAAAAATCGAATAAAAACACATGTTCACAACTCGTTGACTGCGACAGCTCTTAAATGAGGTGAAAAATTAAAATTAATAAAAATTGCCATTTTTTGTTTTGTACTTATAAACTTATATTATTTTCAACTTAAAAAATAATACGAATTTTGCCTAACGATTTTTAAAAAAATGAAAGATATAATAAGGGAAAAAAACTAAGCTCGGGATAAACAAAAGGAATTTAAAAAGGAAAATTAAAAAAATAAAGTGAAATCTTGTGTTTTTAACCATTGAGATAATTTTTCTCACTTTAATTATATACCCTGTACATTGTACTCGGAAAATATGGAAACTGTTTATTATTTGTATAAATTCTTCTTCACCATTTTTAATGATTAATTATACAATACAAACAATTGACTGAGTTAATTGTAGAAATACCATTCATAGACAGTGTTGATTACTCTATCACATTACACATACATACATGTCACACATATATAACTGATGTTCCCATATAATACATACTATACAATTTACGCCTAATTTGCACCCTCACAGGTAAACAGTCATGTTTAAGAAAAAATGTTTCAAAGAAAAGTTGATTTTTTTTTATAAGGAATATTTTGTACATTTAAACTTTTGTTCTATCTCTAACGGTTTACAAGATGGGTCATACGAACCCAAGACCCAATTGACCTATGGTGATCATTTACAAACTCGACCTCACTTTTTACGTCTTGAGTACCTACGCTGTAAATATTTCAGCTTGATATCTTTTTCGTTTTTGAATTATCGTGTCCACAGACGGACGGACGGGCAGACGGACAACCGGAAATGGACTAATTAGGTGATTTTATGAACATCTATTCAATAATTTTGTTCATAGCATCAATATTTTTAAGCGTTAAAAACTTGGGACTAAACTTAGTATATCTTGTATTTAGGTCCCAAAGGACCTACGTAAAATAATTTCAAATAAATGTGGAAGTTACTGAACACAAACTTATATTGTCAATTTTATTCAATTTTTATTATGAAACTAGAATTACATTTGTATCAAATGCTTATGCATTTTTCATTTAAATCAAAGACCTTCATAAAGACAATTTTTAATAGCTTTTGCTATATTGACAAAATAGTTCACCTTTACCAATGTTGAATAAGTTATTTGTAATTTCAATAGTTTCTAAATGATTTTTAATTGATATGTGTTCTAAGATTAAATTAATGACATGAAAAGTATCCCCTTTTTATTTCACTATCTTCGAGGAATCATCAAAATAATTAAAAACGTATATTACTAATTTGTTCGATTCTTCACGCTGAATAAATCTAAATTTACTTTAGAGCAAAAGTGGACGAATATATTCTTTTGTATGTAACTAATGAACACTAGACTAAAAATAGAACTTTGATAAGACTGAAAATCGTTTTTATCTAAAACTACTGTGGAAAACAGATGTAAAAATCATGAAATTTTTCGAATTTATCTTTATAGGTAATTGACTGTTGGCTTTGTATACTTGACTATGGACTATTACGGGTCTTTGTATAATAAACTTTAATTAACAGTTCTAATCAATGGTTTAAAATATTATTTGTCGCAAGAATAGATGGAATTTCAATGCAATTTGTGTATTTGAATGATGTTTTAGTCAAGTATATGATGTTAAGTAATGTTTTATGAAATGTAAATTGTATCTAGTCTAAAATGAGCTTTTTTGCCACTTCCTTACTCTCACATTTGTACAACTTGCTTATAATTTTTGGCTTTAAACCTTGAATAATAAATATGAACTATGAATGGGACGATTTTCAAGATGACCTTATAAATTTTTAGTTATAGGTATTAATAAAAGATATATCAACCACTTTACACGTTGACATTTTTATATTGATTAACATACTAATTTAAAATGTCAAAGTGCTAAGTGTTTTATTTATTTTTAAAATCATCTAGTTAAAGACAATTTAAAACTATTATAATCGATATGATTATCAATTCAAAAATAAAAAATAAAACGTGTAAGATGTCAACTATATTGTAGATTTAAATCCATAAAAATTAGAAAGAAAATGAAAGTTTTTTTTCTATTTTTAATTTTTATAAAATAAAATATATTTGACATAAAAATTATAAATTATGTATCTATACATCATAAAATATAAACTAGAATCTTACAATATCTTATATTTTAGTTTATGCATGCGTTATTTTATTAATACCAGTATACTGACCAGTAACTTTAAACATTGGTTTTCTATATATTTAGCATTTTAACTGATGATATCATCATACTGGTTAGTATTTGCGTTAATAAAGGAACGTAAGAATGTGTAGTGTTAGATTATAGGAAGTCTTTATTTTGATGACGATTTATAAAAATGTCTTGTAAAATTGAAATGATCATTTATTTTAATTTTATTATGCTAATGTAGTGGGTTTATTTATCTTGTTTGAAATTTATTTGTTCTAGTTAATAAAAAAAAATGAAATGATTTGGTAATTAATGTCTTATAAAATAAATTGATCACCTAGGTGTCATATAAGTAACCCAATTAACAATTTGCCAATGTAATATACCGTTTATAGTATAGTAGCATATTAAAACCCATGTTTGTAATTATATCTACGGGGCAAAATACCACTGTTTTCAAAAAAATTATCTCGTCCGGATTTTCAACGGGATACTTAGAAGAAAAATAGTAGTTTTTTAGAAAAATTGGAGAGTATAAAGTTATTACACAATTAAAAAGGTACGAGAAACCAGTCTTTGCACAGAAGACGTAAAATGCATTTTTATAAAAATGAGGTGGTTGTAACGCTTAAAATAGTGAGACTAGCTACAGTCAAATCCATTCGAAACGAGAAAACAGAGTTTAACTTTCTTAACTTGCTTGGGGGCTTTTCCGCACATTTTGCGAAAATGCAAAAATAGATGCCTCGTCAAAGCCGTACGCAATCGGTATAAAAGCATCTAACGACTATAAAAAAATTTATTTCGTTAAATACTGCCCTACGTGAAAACGTAAAGAAAAACGGGAAATTACAGACTGTAGTATAGAGTATAAATACAGTATAGACTACAAACTGTCCAACGTGTTGTATCGATCAACTGTTAAAGTTTGAAAATTCCCGTTTTTGGTTGCATTTTCACGGTTTTTGCCATTAAAAGTTACAATTTGAACCCTGAACGGATTTACTGCGAGTCATACAAGCCGAGAACATAAGGGGAGAAAAGCATGATTTTACTTTTAAACGGATTTGACTTTAGCTAGAGTCTTTTTTTCATATTTATTAGCGTAGCATCTCCTTTTTTATTTATTTATTAAAATATTTTTTCCGTTTTCTTTTTGCAAAAATACTAATAATTTTCGCATGATATTATCTTTCGATTTTTATTAATGGCTTCTTACACTTCTCTTTTGCTAAGTATTTTTCTGAAAAACTACTATTTATCTCCTAATTATCCCGTTGAAAAACCGGATTAGTTAATTTTTTTTAAACTCTCCAGCCTGTACTAAATGTTTCATTTTCATAATTTTAAAGCATTTTTAATTCACATAAATTATAAAAGTTTTTACCTACTTTCATGATACCTACTTTTATGATAGACTTACACCCCCAGTCATATAGGTAGAAATTTTAGATAGTTGAACACGTGAATTTGTTCAGCAGGATTTGGCAATTTTTAGAGTTTATCTGATAGCAAGACGAGACATATATTTAATGAAACTTTATTGATTTTTAAACACTTCTATCACAGTTTTTCTATCTAAAAGTGTTCATAGCAATTTTTAATTAAATTAATTTCAATCAATTTTTTCCATGAACAGTTTTTTTCAGGCACCATTATTTTCGTAATTAAATTATTTTTCTGTTGTCATGAATTTCGATTGGTTAATTGGTTAGATCGTTGTAGATTTGTTCATACCATAAAAACAGGTAAGTCAATATAGGTAGCTACACCGATCTGTTACACCAATCGATATTGGTGTCAGATATTGGTTAAGAAATATAATTTAATTACGAAAATAATGGAAACAAGTGAAAACAAACAATTGACTGAGTTAATTGTTTAAATACCATGTATAGGCAGTGTTGATAACTCTGTCACATTTCACATACATACATATCTGACATATTTAACTGATATTCTCATATAATGCGCAAGTGTTGATGCGCACTCGTTTGTTTTTTTGACGTCACGTAAATAACAAAAGATACTCACTTTGATATTAATACATACTATAAAATTTGTACCTAATTAACGCCCTCGTGGGTAAACAGTGATGTTTACAAAAAAATGTTTCAAACAAAAGTTGTTTATTTTTTTGTAAGGAACATTTTTTACATTTTAACTTTTATTCTATCTCTAACGGTTTACAAGATGGGTACTACGGACCCATGACCCAATTGACCCATGTTGCTCATTTACGAACTTGACCTCACTTTTTACGTCCTAAACACGCTGTAAAAATTTCAGCTTGATATCTCTTTTCGTTTTTGAGTAATCGTGACCACAGACGGACGGACGGACGGCCGGACAGCCGGACAGCCGGACGGCCGGACGGACGGACAACCGGAAATGGATTAATTAGGTGATTTTATGAACACCTATACCAATTTTTTTTTTGTAGCATCAATATTTTTAGGCGTTACAAACTTGGGACTAAACTTATAATACTATGTATATTTCATATATACATGGTATAAAAATTGAATAAAATTATTTTAATTAAAAATGCTCATGAACTTTTTTCGATAGATGGGCGAAGATCGACTTTATACCGTCTCTTCGACCATTTAGAACATAAAAGATGAATTTTAATTTGGTAGATATTTTTTGTCGGTTCGTTTGTTAAACCTCAAGAGATTGTTAAACATTAGCGTTTCACCTCGTTAAGTAGCTAAACGGTCGTGGTGTTTACGCATAATTAATTACAAAAAAACCATTTACATAACTTTTTTTATGCACTCTTAATCTTATTAAAATATTTTACTTCCAAAATTTACTAATAGAAAAATTATTTTATTAGTAAATTTATTATGATCCAATCAACTTTCTTTAATATATTTGAATAGAAATGAAATTATATCGTTGATATCATCTCTATTTGTATACTAACGCGCAAATAATTTTTATGTTTTTTTTTTGACGTGGACGTTCTGGGAAAGCAGTAAATAAAAGATGATAAAAATGCAAAAAAAATCCAATAATTGATTTAGCCAACTTTAACTGCTTTTTGATATTTGGCGTCGTTTATCAAGAATTTTTGATCACGAGATATGATTGACCCTTTCAACGCTTGTTGGCAAATCTTATGGTAGGCAAATCCTATACATTGACAAGATATTGAATAATTGATCTGCTTCTTACATTCTTCTGATTATAACATTCGTTATTTACTTTATTTTCTGTGTTAATTATTGTTTTGCTTTTCTTTGATATTCTAAAAATAATACAAGCAATGTTCGGTATGAAGACTAGAGAAATAACACACTAATTAAGTAAAGTATAATTGTTCATTAAGCCACCATAAAATTTATTTTCTACCACTACTAAATTAATTAATAAAAAATATTACCATTTTTAGTATTTTGCCAGAAAAAATATTCAAAATCTCACATAAGGGTGTCTTATTTTTGTAAATCATAGTTTTGTAAATCTTTTTTTGAAGTCATAATTGTCGCATCGTTTAAAATTGATCGACTGCCATTATCACAAAAATTTGAAATTTTATCATTTTTGTGTCTATTCATCATCAATTACGACGGTGGCGTGTAACTCGTCTAAAATAAATGATAAATAAAAATATATTAATTTATTAATTTAATGTAATTTTTTAATTAAACATAATTAATTATTTAAATAGAATTTTAGGTTTAGTTGGGAGTGACAGTTTGGAGTGAGAGTGTAGATATTCACACAAAAAAATTTAAATATTGGTAAAAATTGTAGTTTTTTGTTGTGAATGAATCAATAAGTATTCATCTCCACACATACTGCTAATAAAAAAAAAATTAAAGGAAGTTAAAAATCTACATCGTTTGTTCAAAAAAATTCAATTTAACCATGATTGTCGATAATCGCAGTTGTGCGATAAAAAGATTCTTGTTGATATTGCAAAGGACCCCGCAATAATAGATAGGAAAATGGCTTTCTGTGAAACTTTTTCTAACTCATCCTAAAATGTTCTTTGGATCATTCTCATCAAAAGCACTTACGGCCACAAAAATTTATTACTACGGGCGATCAAAGGTGGAGAAAAACGCGAGCGTCGATTTTATCAATTTTTTTTTTCAACGCATCTTGATTAAAACGCACATTTGTTAGAATTACGTAAGTGTTAAATAGAGTTATTAAGTATGTTGAAATTGACATCCATGTGCTATGTTATCTTGACAAAACGTATTTCGAAACGAAAGTTTGAAAAATTCACGTTTGATTCAGCGTGTGATCTATGAGACTTAAGCTTAATTTCTAGCAATATGGAAGAAAATTAACTATTGCAATTCAAGTAGTGAGTTTTTGTGGCGTATAAAAATTTGTTTACCTGATTGCATGCAAGTAAATCGTATTTTGCGAAATACTTTCTAAAATATTCTTAAAATTGCATTAAAATTCATTGCATTTTGTTTTAAAAAACAAAATCGAGAATTATCTTGGTTAATTATCTCAGATTGTGTAATTTGATACTGCATATAATAATACTTCATTAAAAAATTAAAAAACTATTATTATTATATTCAACACATATTTTAACGTAAATGAAACTAAAGGATGCCGTATCAAGCTAAATGTGGTTAATGTCCTTCAGAACCGTGCGCAGAAATTATCCAAGGGAAGGATTCGAACCTTTATTCGCCATAATAGGTCATAAAGTCAAGAGATACTTTTTTTGAGTAAGAGAATATTTAATTAGGTCAAAATTGATATTCATTCAATGTTTTTCAATAAGTTAATTCGACCTCTACACCGCGATGTATATTAAGCGAGGACTAAACCGTTTAAGGTATGTTTTGAGAGGACACAAGATTGAAAAGGAGCGTTCATTCTTCGCTGTTGTTACAGGCAAAACTGCCAGAACGCGAAGCATTTAGTAGACATTCGGAAACGCATCCTTATTACAAACATTGAGTGAATTCCGCACTTCTATAAAGTATTCATGGCAAACATCGCTCTTGGTATTGAAAATTTCCCTGAACTCTTTTCCAACGTTTCCTCTTCTTCCAATCAAAATATGTTTCCAAGATCCAGGTTTTTTTTTTTAAGTATTCGCCTCAAAGACAAAGTCGAAGGCTGTATCGAGCTCAAAATATGCTGTATTATTAGTTCAAAATTGATGTGGTCAGATTTTCAATGGGGGGGGGGGGCGGGTTTGAACAACAACAACATTTAGTTATTTGAGACATCAACAAATATTTACAACATTTAGTTATTTGAAACATCAACAAATATCAAATCGAAGAGTGGAGATAGCTATGGAAAATGAAAGACTTTGATTGAAATTTGTAGAGATAGCAGCTTCTATAAGCAACAATACCTCTGATTTCAGAAGCCGGAGACAAATGGCATACTGAATTTAAATGCGACGATTACAAAAAATTGGTAATGGACTCTTTCATGATTTTTATCGATCATCGTTTCTAATATCATAAAGTAATAAAATGTATTTTGAAATTTGTTTGCTTTTTGTTTGTTTGATTGTTGGGGTAATCCCTAGCATTATCAAGCGCTACAAAGGGAATATTTTGAAATATTTAAAATTAGCGGGGTATATACTGATTTAAAATTTAAAAAATTTGAGATAAAAGAGAGCCACCAAGTGCTTGTTTTAAATAAGAATATGAGCCACTTTTACGGTTAGAATAATTTTTATGGCAGAATATTAAAAGGAATTGCACAGCGAAGCGGGCTGGTAGCAGCAGAAAATAAATATTTTAATTACATAATTATAGCAAAAATAAAATGAAATTGTTATAAATATCTCTAAACAAATAAAAAGTTACCTTATATCTTTTCTTTCTCTTTATAAAATTAGCAATATGAATGAACACTCATGAAATATGTGTTATGGGAGTGTGTTAATTTAATTTAAAGTAGTTGGTTTGATAATATTTTTACATAGTAGGATGAATTTAATAACCGATAAACTATTTATTTATTTTTTCATATAGGTATCAATAGGCAAAATAATTATAATAAAGATGATTTATAACTTTGTTTTGTTTAATTTTTATATAATCAAAAATTTAGTATATATACAAGAAGCATTTTTAATTTTTAATCACTAGATGTTAAAATTGTGTGAATAAATGCAGTCCGCTTTCTTGACCTGAGCTATCTTGACTTGTAGCCAAATTTTGTAATAATTCCTGATTTGTAAAATAATCACTTTTTAACGTAAATTTTACCCAAAAAATACAAACATCGAATATCTCCGGATATAATTTTTCTCTAAATATGGGTCTACTTTACGAATAAGAGAATTTCCTTAAATCTCTTTTCGACTTTAAGTAACTTCAAAGATAGTAAGTAGTATCCAAACATATTTGAGATTAAGCACGTGTTTTTTGCTTAGGAACACAATATTTTTAGCGTTATTAATACAAACTAATTATAAATCTCTTATAATCTCTAAAGACAAGATTTTATTGCAGTAATAGTGTTTATTTTAGTGGCTGCAACTTCCTCTGTTTATTTTGCCCTGGACCAGTGGCTTTTAGAATTATTGGAAATGCATTGTTTTTTCGATCTCATACAAATAAAATAATAAAATTTATTTTTCACTATGATAAAAAAAATTAGGGGCTATTATCTACGAAAAAAAAGAGTTCATAACATTGATGTGATGAAAATATGACAGTAAGAAAAAACGGCCATAAAGCTTTTGGAATTGATGTTTTAAAGGAATTAATCGATTAAGATTTTATATTTCCGATTATTTCAAAGTTTCCACGTTCTTGAGAAACCACCTTTTATTTCGGAACCACATTTCGGAATATGGATAGCCTAATTATCGTTTTATATATCCCAGCCTTTAAGCTGAGCCTATAAATTGATTTTTTTCACAAAAATGGTTATCTATGATATAAATTAGTACATTGTTAACAAAAAAAACTCCATTGAAGAGTAATGGGTGTTTGTAACATCACTACATAGTATAAAACAAAGTCGCTTTCTCTGTCCCTATGTCCTTTTGTATGCTTAAATCTTTGAAACTACGCAACGGATTTTGATGCGGTTTTTTTTAATAGATAGAGTGATTCAAGAGGAAGGTTTATATGTATAATAACATCCATTAAATAGTGGAGAAGTACTGCTATTTTTGAGGTTTCTAATGTGATGTCGTAAATAATTACATTTTTTATATACAACGTTCACAGTTTTTCTGTAGTGTATTTAGTATCAGCATTGCACCCGTGCGAAGCCGGGGCGGGTCGCTAGTGTAGGTATAAGATCTTAAACTTTTAGTGAAATTATGAGAATAGTGTTTATAAAAACATGCATAATATCTATTAAAAAAAATTTATTGTTATAAAATACATATCTGAAAGGTCATAAGCTTAGTTTTACGTACCTACATCTGTGCTTTCTTATGTTCCTAAATGATAAGCTTGGAATCAAGTTTTTAAAACGTTAAGACTTGTTAAAAAGTGATAGTCGAATTTTCGAGTGGAAAATATTATTTCCATATTCGTTTATGGATACATTATATTTCTATTGAATTTATTTACGAACAATTGGAATAGAATTACAATCATTCACGTTAAGAGTTAAAAGTCTTAAAATTTAGAAATAATTTTAAATTCGTCTACCTACATACAACAAAGATAAATGAATGCAATAGCTATTGTGTTATTTAATAATGAAATGTATTAAAATGTGAAATTAAGATGGTTTGATGATAAAATATGGCTGCTGTAACAATATTACTCATGATATGGTTCGTTTTTTTCTTCATTTATCAACTTTATGATAGAAAGTTGTTGTTTTGCCCCGAAAATATTCATAAAAGTTTATGAAAGTGTGTTAAGGCCAGATTGAGGGTTATAGACTGAATATCTTAAAATTATTTTTGTAATATACAGGGTGGTGGGAAACGCGGAATGTACCAAAGTTGTATTTCTTAAAATGGAACAGCCTGTTTATTATTTCATTTTCAGATTCTAGGATCAAAATAAAAGTATTTTCATGAAGGTTTGCCTCACTTTAACTTCACGGCTTTCGAAATATTCTGTATTTTCTGAAATTATAGTAGTAATTTTAACGTATAATTTTTCAAAGCTTGTATCAGTTTTTCAAAGCAAATTTAACTTGGAGTCTAATAATCGATTGAGTTACTTGTCACAACTGTGAATAATTGAATTAGGTATGTATACAGGTTGTAATAAAATTGTGACTAAAAAATTACAATTTTGTGATACTTGATTCAATTATTGAACCTGTATACTTGATTCAATTATTCACATTTGCGGCACGAAACTCGAATTGATTTGTAGATTCTAAGTTAAATTTGGTTTGAAAAATTTATATAAGCTTTGAGAAATAATACGTTACGAAAACCGTGAAGTTAAAGTGAGGAAAAACCTTAATGAAAAACACCTCTATTTCGATTGTAGAATCTGAAAATGAGTAAATAACTGTATATTACCAAAATAATTTTAAAATTTAGCATCAATAGCCCTCCATCTAGCCTTGAAAGAAAATTATGTTAAAATCAAGCAGTTTAGTCATAATCTTCCGTGTTGTATATAGCGTGATCAACCCTAAATATGTGTATGTGAGCGTAATTTACTGCGCTGTATCTAAAATTTTCAGCTGAATATGAGAAGAAGAAAACTTAATATATTAATCATCACTAAAGTAGAATTGGCGATTTAAAAGTTCTTTAACTGAAAATTTCTCAGTAACAAGGTATAAGTAAAACGGAAAGGGGAAGAAAATCAATTTTCAAAATCAATGTATTTATTATTCATTAATTTACGATTTTAAGAGGAAAACAGGCTTTCAAAATTTTTCCCTATAAAGTCAGTCAGTTGGTTACGGCGTTACCAATTCCGTCCGCGGTATGCTTTGGATAGCGGGTTCGATACCCGCTGTCGCAACAAAATTAATTTAATTAATAGTTGTGATGGGCTGGTGTAGTGCATGATATATGCACGAAGGAGGTGCACTCAGCCTCTGAAATTGAGGAGCTGATAAATGAAATTATCAGCGGAAATTTGGTAAAACACATACATGGTATCACAATGGGCTCTGTAGCCTAAGTGTGTCCTTCGTGGACAGCCAATATAACCTAACCTAACCTATCTATGACAAAAACTTGCTCAAAATTGTTGGTCTCTTCATTGAAGAATCATACTGACCACATCTTGTTTTTCAACTTTTATGTAATATTCAAAAAATTTTTAGGAAAAAAATAAATAAATTTTAACAATAAAGTGAAAGCCACCAACACCAAATAGTTTATGTATTTTTGTGTAAAATGATATTTCAATTAAATTTAGATACATAAGAAGAAACCTCCACATACCACAAAATTATCTAGTTATCTTCCGAAAAGAAAACAGGTGTTAAATTAATAGAATTTTTATTTAATAAGAATTATATTAAAAAGTTTTTACTTTTTTTTTTTAAAGATGAATTTAAAACATCGACTGGTATTTTGAATGAATAACAGTAATTTATGGGTATTGGCTAAAAAGAATTTAATATTTGGTGATATTAGATATCCAGTCTTTTCTTCTTTACTGTCTTTAACTCAGATTTTATTTATATACCCGATAGGAAATGTATGCAAAAATAACTTATTTGACTTCCGATCAGTATAATATAGATCCAGCAAAATATATCATTGAGTATGAATAATTTTAACGTAAAAGTGCAGGTTGTCGGTGCATAACCCGGTTGGATATTGTTTAAACTAATTTTTTTCAAAGAAATAAGTAAATATGACCGAATCGCTTCGGAAAAAAATGTATCATATATAATTGGGATCAAAATTAACCAAAAATATTCTAGACATTTTTCTCTAAACCCTTCAGTTTTCGAGCAAAAAATTCGAAAAATTTGAACAAACGCGATTTTTACGAATTTCTAAAATTTAACCCTGGTTATGACTGCCATATTGACTACTTGACATCATTAGGTACAGATTCTTCAAAAAATATAAGAAATATAATTATGGTGGAAGCGCAGAAAACATTAAATTTTTAATAAAATGATTTTAAATATTTAAATCTAGGGTAGATAACATACACAACAATGGTCTAAGATACATATAATGACTAACTCAACCAATTTCCAATACTGTATAGTTTAAACTGGAATAAAAGTGTCATTTGTGGGAATGTAATATTTATTTTTTTGTTTGTCTGTTTAATTTCAAAACATATTTTAGAAATTATGATTTGTTGTTATACTTTTTATTTATAATAAATGTCATGACAAATGTTTCTTTGGTTTAAAATGTTTTCTGGGAGTTCTGGGGGTTCACAGTTTCCTTAAGGGAACAATTAAAGTCAAATAAGAAAATATTAATTTCTTAAGAATAAGGCCATCTTCATTCAGGAATCAATATATTACTTTCTAAAGTTTTGTTGTGGTCGAAAAAATTAACAGAATTAGATACACCGCGTAAATAAAAAAAAAAAAAGCGAATAAACTCATTTTTAATACCGCCCCTTCCCCCTACTAACAAGGAGGGTATGTGTATCTGTGTGTCTAAGCGAATGAACCGATATAGATTTTTGTTTTGTTTCAACGTTAAATTGATCGATACTATTCTTTGCTGTGTTTCAAGAAAATCTGCTCAACCGTTTGAAGAACCTGTTTTCTAGATGTCGATAATGAGATATAAACCTTCATCAACTAGAAAAGAGGAAATGATTTTCAAGCAGATGACACTTTGGATCAAATTACCTTTCAAACAAAAACAAAAAAATCAAAATCGGTTCATCCGCTTATATAAATATACGTGCGAAATTAACTTTGGTGTGAGATCTGAATAAACTGAATAAAGTGTGGAATCTGGATTTAAAACATAAAGCATTGTTAATATTAAACAAAAACTTACGATGCAAGAACTGGGATCGATAGAGTTAGTTTTTGAGGTTTTATTCCAGGACGATGGAATTTCGGATATTTATTTCCTGATTGATTAAGGTAGGTATGAAGTTGATCTCACATATAAAGAAAAAAAAATTATAATTACATTATTTAATTTTAAAACTAAAACTAAAATGTTTGTTTGGAATAAAATTTGGTACGGTGTTGCCAAATTCCGAGAAAAACTACAAAATAAAATGATTTAGATCGCTAAATGTCGCTAACAAAATTATCTTAAAAATATTTTAAAATCATTAATTTTTGCAACTTTCTTCGGGTACTTTTAAAATCCGTAAATAAGACCGCTCTTCGGTGCCAGCTGTACTTCATCCATCCCTATATTTCAATAAGAATAAAATATCCAAAATACTACCTACTTGGAATCAATTTCTTTGTGTCGTTGCTTGCCGTTGTTTGTAGGTGTGCCCTACCTACCGCACATAAGTTATTCAAAATTTTACATAATCGCGTAATAATTACTAAAATATAGCGTGTGATGGACACACACTTTATCAAACATAATCATTAATCACTTTATATAGAAACGTTATTTATTATTTTAAGTGCGTAAAATAAAAATTTAAAAATAACCATAATGAGTATAAACACCAATTTAAAATACTGCAGCCCTGCCGCTGGAATTTTAGTTTCGGAAACAAAATCAGACAAGCAAGCTTCATCAAATCAGATGAATACATCAACGACATTTGTCAAGTTTTTCGGCTTATGAGTTATTGTTTCTTGACTGCGTATGAAGTATTGTTTGAAGGAATATTTTTACATTTAGACTTCTATTCTATCTCTATCGGCTTACAAGATGGGTCCTTTGGATTCAAGACCAAAGTGACCTATGTTGCCCATTTACGAACTCAATCCCACTTTTTACGTCCTGAGCACGCCTGAAAAATTTCGGTATGATATCTCATTTTGTTTTTGAGTTATTGTGACCAGAGACGGACAGACAGACGACAGACGAACAACCGGCAATAGACTAAGAAGGTGATTTCATGAACACCTATACCAAAATTTTTTCGTAGCATCAATATTTTTAAGCTTTACCAACTTGGAACTAAACTTAGTATACCTTGATATATTTCATCATATATTCATGGTATAAAAGTAGCTTAAAAAAACAAATACATGTAAATTTTGACTGTTTTATATGTCTTGCTGTCTGCCTGTCTGTGGCATCGTAGCTCCTAAACGAATAAACTGGTTTGGGTTTTTTTTTTTGAAAATTAATTTAAGGGAGAGTGATCTTAGCTATATATCAAGAAAATCGGTTCAATTTGGAGAGGGCTACAAGGAAAAAAATCCGTATTTGTCGTTGGTTTGTGAATGAGGTGTGTAAGAGAATTAAGTTCCTGCACTAAAGGAAATGAATCTTGTATATTATTTAAAGATGTAAATAATAGATAAAAAAAAATTAAAAAAAGAATGATGCTGGTCATCATTAAACACTTGAGTTAAAACAGTTCATTGCACACCGTTTAAAAAAGGTCGAAGTACTCATTTTATAGGTATATAGTAAGCTGTTTAAATCAATCTAATACCTTTCACTAAATTAAGAAGGGGTGTGGTGATGAAGAATAGGTAGTATTACCTACCTATGTAGTAGGTAACGTGATATAATCTGATGGTCAGTATATCGATGAAGAAGATAAATAAAAACCGCATAAAAATGAGACTATTCAATTGTTTAAGAAAACATAAATAAAATTTCATCCGGGTTCTATTTTTTTAGTATACATTTAATATTTGTTAAAACGCCTACAAATAATAGTTGTTTAATTTCCGTATTTTTAAAAACATGCTTAAAATTGAAACTTAAGTTATAGTTTAAAGACACCGAAACGTATACATGTGACGATACAAGAGACAAAACGATTGATAATTAGAATTCTAATTTTCGATAATTATTTGATAGATAGACAGAAGATGTTCTAGGGATAGATGAGAGAGGATAGATTTTTCAATCAATTTTAACCGATTTGTAAGTTAATTGGCCTCTAAGTTATTCCGACTTTCGATTTTTATTTTGTTGATGATTCTAGGCACCGTAAAAGTGTAAGCAGTAACAAATTTTTGAAACCAGCTTTTAATTGGTAAAATCGTAAGTTTAGCTAGTGTGGATAGTATTTATTTTGTCACAATTGGAAAAAGCTAATTTTTCCAAATTTCTTTTAAAGCAACAAAAAGCAACAAATTAGCAAGAAATTAACTTACATTCACGAAATGCATCATACCTTTAATGATTTTTTTCAGGGCAGTTTAACGTTAAGCTAGCTCTGTAGATGATTTTTCTCGATTGGTTCGAGAAAGAAAATCTTTTTTTTGGCAACTACGTGATAAAATAAAAATCTAGTATGAGGGTGAAAAAATCAAGAAACGGAAAGAACCACATTTTTCGAACGTTATATTATTAGAAAAAATAATGCATTATGTTCCACTTATATTTTTTAAATATTTTCATTAAATAAGGCTGACTGAGCATGCAATTTATTTAAAAACACTTTGAAATTGGTCCATCTGTGCATTACGATTTCACAGACAGATAGGCAAAGAGCTCAAACTTAAACTACGTAGCCCTCTATATTTTCAGTGGATATAAAACTTTTTTAAGGCAAATAATGTGAATTAAATAGCTTTTCAGAAAAAAGGAATAAAAATGAATACTGAGATTTTCAATTTATCTCAATTTTTATTCCGTTAAGTTATATGAACGATAAATTACAAGTGAAAAGTTGTTCACTCAAATAAATGGATGTTTATTAATGAACCGTTTTAATAAATTGTATCTCGAGAAGCTACTTGGTAAGGAAGGTATCATGCACGCTTTTACTTGATAATAAATTCCCGACAAATATATTTACATCTGACTTTCGAGTTCAATTTAATTTCTACAAATATATTTTTCTTTACATTAAAAGCAGAGTGGTTATTAATTAAAGCGTTAAATCCTAAATTAGAAATTTTTAAGCAGCAAAGCTTACGAATGATAGAAACAATTATATTTAAGTAGGTACAATGATGAATTGTTTAGGAATATTTTATATTTATCGGATAACTATTCAATTTATACACGCAATACATAATTGCTTAATAATGCATTGAACTGCCATTACGAAGAAAATTCCCAGAATAATTAACCAGAAATGAATGACCTTTTTAAGTATTGGAATGCAAATGATATTTCACAATGAATTATATTTGTTTATGAAAAATAAAGTTTTAATGATCTTGTTTATTTTTATTAATTAACATATAAAAATTTGATACATTATTGAGCAACAAGTATTATTGCTTAATTACACACAATTTCATAATTATTAAGCCAATTACATAATTCCAGGTGAAACAATCAATTTCGAATAAAACATATGTCAAAATTTTAGAAATTTTACTGAACTCTTAAATTTAAAAGCATTTGATTCAAAAGAATCGTTTTAGGGGACTTAATTTAATCAGTAAGAACTTATTTGAACAGTCCTTCTCTAGATGACGACATCCCGTATGGATTGGAAGCATTCGTTATGTAGCTACGCGACGATATCTTGGAAATATTTCCAGAAGATAGACAAGATTGATATTTTGCGATCAATATTTGTAAAGCAAAACGTTTAATCATTAGGAACTTATACTTAAGTTGTGATACATTAATTATATCGATAATTTTCACATAGGTTTAAAGCCCAACGTGCATTTGTGGTAATTTGATATTTGGAATAAGTAAAAATTTTCGATTCTTTTGCAACACTAAGGAAGAGTTCTATTGAGCAAGCTGCACCTTGAAATGCAGGATACGAATGTTTGTATTTGCAACTAAAGTTTGAAATTGATTAATACATGGTTTATTTTTTTACTTCAGTAAAATGGTTAAAAACGATGAAGTGTTTCAATCGTTTTGTACGACACCCAACAAAACGGTAATCCGTGATCCGACACGCTAAAAATTGCAATTTTTTTAATTTCGGACTATGGATAGGACGTCTGTCGCATGCCAGATAAAACACCTTTGCATTTGTTGTCAATTCTGTTTACTTAAAAACAAATGAAAAACAGATATCGATCAGTTTCACGACTTTCTCAATGGGATTTTAGCTTATAGTTTGTCTTACTACCTAAAACTTATACATCTACACAAATTTCGAAAATAATTCCAAAAAATGCACCATGGTTTTATACGTAATGTGCTCTGTTTTAACACGCTTTTATTAGCTTCATATGTATGTTATTATGTTAGTATGTAACGGAAACTTCGAACATGATTTTGACCCCCTTCAAAACGTCGAATTAATTCGGAATTTGATATACTCATCAAGGACTGATGACAATAAAATAATTTAATAATAAGTAAAAATAAGTTTATTTGATTTTTTTGATGAGGATTTTCAGAATTCACGTTTTTCATATCTCAAAATATATACATTTATTTGCGCTAACCACCATATTTATACTGAATTTTTGATAAATAAATAAATAGTCTAAACAACACAAAACAGTTTTTTAGTTTTTTAAACTATTATTTTTTATTTATTTTTGTAGGTATTGTAGAGTGGCTTGATCATAGTTACGCCGTTTTTCAAATAAAGAAAGTATTATAAAACTTATTCGTAATAAAAATACGGATTGACTTATTTGCAAAAATTTAATTAATCATTTAAAATGAAATTAGTGGTTTGCAGAATATAAAATAAAAAAAAAACCTAAAAGATCAAATGTTACCACGATACATTTTACATATACAGTGAGCGATCGGAAGTGCATAATACTACAACAAATTTTTTACATAATATATTTTTAAGATTTACAATGATTTAAAAAAACCGACTTGTTACTTTCATTTCAAGCATGTCAATTCTGATAAAATTCATTGATTTATTACAAAGTTTATAAAAATAAATTCAGAATGACTTCGTTATAATGATACTGGACTTTCATATCCTACATACTCGTGAGTGGTTTGAGATGTTCAGTTTTAATTCGATTTTTTGTTAACAAGGAAATTAATTTTTTTTATTTGTTCATTTCTTTAAGTTGTTTTTTTTTTTTTTTTGAGATTTAACGATACGATAAGCAATTTTAAAATAAAGAGACCTAACAGAGAAGAATCAATTAAACTGAAATGGTATAAATTTTGTAAGCAAGATAGTTGAGGAGCAAGATAATGGCTTGGGCTACTTTCTATCCAGAGAAAAAGTTTTATTTTATAATTATATAATTTTTATTGGTATTAAAGAGTATATAATTTTTCATAATGAATAGATACCCAGCAAATTATTATGCTCGTGAACTAATAATAAAAAAAATTAATATTTCTGGGCCTGGACATAGTCAGCTTTTGGTCCAAAGATGAGAGGGTAGGGTGTTTATAGATAGAGAGAGGGAAGTAGAGAGAAAATAAGTAAGATACAAAAACCATTTGTTTCAAACAAAAGTTTAATCATTTGAAAGCCTCGATGTTTTCCAAATGCATGCTTATTTTTAGGTGGATCGATTCTAGGTTAATTGAGGAAAAAAGAATTTATTATATTTATTATAAATGCATGTTTTTTTGTGATCAGAGCAAGAAATAAGGGATATTTTCATTGACTTCTCATAATAGAACTGTTGTTTTAGAGAAAGTTCGTAAATGTGAATGAAGTGTTTTTCATTTAAACACGTAATCATTGAGAATATTTTCGAATTTCTTTCAAACATTTTTCTCATACGCCAAGTTATTAAAAAACAAGTGAAAACGAACATTTGACTGAGTTAATTATTGAAATACCATGTATAGACAGTGTTGATTACTCTATCACATTACACATATTCATGTCACACATAGATAACTGATAATCAAATACTAATACATACTATTCGTTGTGTGCGTAGTCATGGTAGGGACAATAAAATCGATGCCAGCGCTTTAAGTGAAAAATTTTGGAGTTAAAGGGGGCTGTTATTACTAATTTGCAATTCTTTACATGTTAATGTAATAGAAATGTCAAATTAAAATTATTGAAAAACACGAATTAATTAAAATTAATGCATTAAAAATTGTGAAAATAAGAAATCAAATTGAACAAATATTATTTTTCAAATGTAAATTATCATAATTATTTATTTAAATTTGTGAGACAAGAATATTAAATTTTAAATGTAAGTCTTAAATGCAATCCATACAATTATATATGCATCCATACAATTCTATAATTAAAGTAGTGTATCGTTACCATGGAAACGAAACTCATGCACGGAGCAAATACAATTTGCATCTAATGTGTACCCCCGTGAGTAAATAGTGTTGTTTGCAAAAAAATGTTTCAGAAAAAAGTTTATTAGTAAGTATTTTTTAATAAGGAACATTTTTTACATTTAAACTTTTGTCCTATCTCTAACGGTTTACAAGATAAGTCTTACGGACCCAAGACCCAATTGACCTATGTTGCTCATTTACGAACTCGACCTCACTTTTTATGTCATAAGTGCGCTGTTTCAGCTTGATATATTTTTTCGTTCTTGAGTTATCGTGTTCACAGACGGGCGGGCGGACGGACAACCCGAAATTTACTAATTAGAGAATTCTATGAACACCTAAACCAAAATTTTTTTCGTAGCATCAATAGTTTTAAGCGTTACAAACTTGTAACTAAACTTAATATACTATGTATATTAATTAATTAATTAATTATTATTATTTACCATAAACTTAATATACTATGTATATTAAGTTTATGGTATAAAATATACGACAATAGTCTGTATACGACAATATTTTGGTATAAGCACATCCATAACCTACGAAATCTATGGTAACCTCAAAAAGTCCACGTGCAGGGAAGGGAATAAAATTATGGGTGTAATAAAAAACCTTCTTAAAAATATAACTATTATATATATTACTGTAAGTGAATCTTTATTAAAAATAGATCAATGAATAAGTATCTTACTATTATTAAAAATTACTGCAGTTAATAATATTTTAATTAGTTTTAAAATGAAAGTCCACTAATTATGAGATATATTGTAATTATAATTATCTTATTTCATAAGTATTATTATTAATTAATTTGAATGATTGTCCTTTTGTACAAATTATATTTAGGTGAATATAAGAAATAATATATTTTAATAAAACTAAATTTCGCAAGATATGCAATTATAGTTTAAGAAACCATAAAACACTTTTTTTTTAATTAAAGAAGTAACAAGTGAAAACAAACAATTGACTGAGTTAATTGTTGAAATACCATGTACAGAGTGTGTTGATTACACTATCACATTTCACATACAAACATGTCACACATACATAACTGATATTCCCATATAATCCATACTATATAATTTGCGCACAGTGATTCTTACAAAAAATGTTTCAAACGAAAGTTGTTAATTATTTTATAAGGAACATTTTTTAGAATTTGAAACTTTTGTTCTATTTCTAACGATTTACAAGACCTAATGGAACAAAGACCCAATGGACTTATGTTTGTGACGAGGACGAACTCGGCCTCACTTTTTATGCTCTGAGCACGCTGTAAAAATTTTAACTTGATATAATTTTTCGTTTTTGAGTTATCGTGTTGACAGACAGACGGACAGCGGACAGACAGACAGACAACCGAAAATGGACTAATTAGGTGATTTTAGAAACACCTATTCTTGTTTATTATGGGTGTATTCCAAATTTTTTATCGTCATATCAATTGGAAAGATATGATATCCATAAATTTTTGCAAAGGTTTGGACGTTCGTTTTAAATTTATAGCATAGACGTTGTTTAAATTTTTTTCAAAATATTTCAGTCCATACTCACAGAATTCATGTAAAATGCATTGCGTCATTGGGTATTTGCAAATTTAAAACTGAAATTATAAATTTTTAGGGTTTCATATGGAAAATGTGGATTGCTAGTAGGTATTTGAGAAACGTTGGTAATTTGATAAATAAAAATTAATAAATACACATTGTTTACCATTGTTTATAATTTTTATTTCATTTTTCATTAATATAACAATAAATAAATTAATTTTATTTTCTCTAGAGATTGGCATTTGATACTTACATTGATTATTGGCATTGATACTGATGTGTACGAAGATCAAATTATCTCCTCTTTTATTCGAAAAATTTTGAAATCATAGAAATTTTTCTCTAGAATCTCTTACTAAACAATCTTACTAGAAAATATACAACTACCGCGCTAAATTGTTTGCTGCACACAAGAAGCGGTGGAATTACTAACAATGAATTATTTCTCAGCACGATTTTCTGTGCAATATAGATAATAAAGAAAAGAGACCTTTGATTTTATGAGTCATGATATCAAAGTGCGAGCTTACAATTTATTGTGAGTTTGTTGCCAATTATACATTTTATTCTGTTGTTTTTCTGAATTAACGTCCCAAACAGTACAAGAGAGAAATAAAATACTGAGCTATAGATTTAAAAAAAATTGTTAAAACTTAAATAAATTAAATAAATAAATATTTAAATAACTGATAAATTTTTTAATTTTATTCGAAAATTTTCGGTGGTATTGTTTGTGTTACTTTATACATCAGAGCTAGACCTCGTAAATTTTCGTACTTTACTGGAATTCTGGAATAAGTAAATTATATTGATAGGGCAGATGGTATTTGCTTACTCTATAGGAAATTACAGATCGCAGAGTGGAGTTACTGTGAAATATACCAACTTGAGTCGTCAAGATACCCAGCAAAAAAAATTACTGAGAAGGTATCAAAATAAGTCCACATGCTAATAAAATTTTCCATGTACAGTAGAACGCCGATTATCCGAACACCGATTAACCTAATCGCCAATTAACCGAATCAGCGTAATATAAAAAATTAAAACCAAGTATGTATGTAATTTTTGTTTTGTTGTTGTTGAAACTCGTTGGAGTCCAGATATATTTCAATTGTTATAGTTGAAAGCTAGAGGCAAGTTATTTTAAAATTTTGCTTGTTAAACTTAATAAAGTTTATTCTATGTGTGACAGTTCGTTTTTCTTTTTTTTTTTTAACAAGTCTATATCCGATTATCCGAATTTTCGATTATCTGAATCGACCCCGGTCCCAATTAGTTCGGATAATCGGCGTTCTACTGTATTATCATTTAATCATAATTGCACTTTAAAATGGCGTGATCAATAATAACAGTTTAAAAACGAAAATATACTCTTTGCAACCTATAAATGCATCTAGAGTTTATATACTTTGCCCGCCACAAGTCCAGTAAAATGTTACTGAATTATGTTTCGTTTTCGATCGTTGCTGGTAACATTGAAGATGAAGAATTATTATACGTAATATTACTACTTTGTGGAGTTACAATCATTAAATTTGTGGTAGGTTTTTCTGTAGTTGTTGAAGTCGTGGTCGTTGTAGTTATTGATACTATAAAACTGCTATTCATTGGTCTTCCAGGTAAAACAGCTTTTTCGGGTACTTCACAATTACGTCCAGTATATCCTTCTCGACATAAACATCGATAATTGCCATCTTCAATTGTTAATGATACACATTTCGCTGAATTTTCACAAATACCAGGATGATTATCACAATATGTCAATTCTGGAAGATTTATAATATTTTAGTAATGGTTAATAATTTATATTTTGGGATGAAAGTTAAAATTCAAAAAACAAAAGACCCAGTAGACGATAGAATTTCCTCTCAATTTCTTACTAATTATATTAGTGTTAGATTCCTACATTTTAGTGTTCGACTAGCAACCAAAACTAGGTAGATGATATTATTTTATTTCTTAAATATCTTCATGGACATAAGTTTGCTATAAAACTCGGAACTTGAAGACATAGATAGATATTGGAAGTTCATAAAGTAACAAAGAAGTTATTGAAGCTAAAAATCCATAAAACTTTCGAAGTTCGAAACGAGTCAAAATTTTAAAACGATTATCCAAAATTTTTTTAAACATTGTCTTGTAAATTTCTACCTGGATACCTGGAATATAAACTTACAAGAGAAATGCAAATATTTATTAATTGCATTTCTAAATTGACTATTTATTGTATAATAAAACATTTGCCTCTCTTTTAAAGCTACGGTTTTTGAGAGACACCAGGTGTCCTTAAATCTTAAAACCTATCTATCTAAAGAATATCTTTTAATATTTTCCAGATGACATGAACGAATCCCAACTCTTAAACTGAAATATTTATACCTTTGGAATCAAATGTGATTTCAATCTCATTTTTCAAAATATTATAATTTATTTGGATCTAAGCTCCAAAGCATACAAAGTTCGAAAATGAATAACTATAGAATATAAAGCAAATAACATGTAATGCTTTTCACCTGTTCTCTAACTCTGTAAAAGAACAAATTTTTTGTCATTTTTTTTACTAGGACAATTACAAATATAATGATATTTTCGCTTGGATATCTAAATTTGCATTTGTAGGTACTCATTTTCCATAGTTTAAAATATTATTTTGGCGACTTTGTCAAAAATTAACTGACTATAACTTCGCAATGCTTGTGGAATATATAATTCCACAGGCATTGCGAAGTTTTGTTATGAATCATGAAAGTTGATGCCGAATTATTGTTAAACATTTTCCAAAACCTAAAATTAATTAATTCATGAAATTTTAAGATTTTGGGATATGTAAATGCAGGATTTCCTGTGACTTGTACAAAATTCTGCGTAGATATCAATCGTAAAATTAACCGTTACCACAAAACCACATACACATAACCACACGAGCCGTAATAAAATGGGCTTTCTATGTGCTGTTATTCCGTTCTACATTCTGTTTGCGTGATAGTGATATTTTTTCTTCAATAAGTGTTTAGATGTGATTATTCAGTATAAAATTATCGATTAGAACTATACATTAATAAAATATCGATAAAATGTAGTGGGAGAAATTCTATGCCGTAATCAATCATAAAATTTCTTGAATTAATTTTTGAGCCTTAAATACCATTTTTCTCCATATGTTAACAAGAAATAAAAATCAATGAACCAGAGAGAGAAAAAATCAATGGGCCAGAGAGAAACATTTAATAAAAACATGTTTTCTGATTTGTTTTTTATAAGTGGAAGGAAATGAAAAGTGTTGTCAAAGGAAACATAATTTTTCTTCAAACGATTATAAAAGATGATTTATGGTTTTTAAATAAATAAATAAAACATTTCCTTAATTAACATAATTTTCCTATAATCAATTATTTTTTTAGGAAGTGTAAAAAATTTGTTATTTATAGATATTGCTAGATATGTAGCGAACATGGAATACTTTTTGTATTCCCAGGTTTTATGTTTTAGCGATATATTTTAGTCATCATTACCTCGCCAACTGCACTAATATATTTTTCTGAAACTTGTTAAGGGTTCCAGAATATTTTTTATTTGGCAGACTTATATGTCGTTTTTAAGCTCCCTTTTTGTATAATTCAAAATTTGAAAGCAAAGGTCAGAAAATAGATATTATGGTTGCCGAGAATCTTTTCAAAAATCAGAGAAATCAGGATTTATTGGCCCTATGTATTGTTAAGTAGTTCTAGAGATACCAGTGTAAACCTTTTCGAAATTTAGGGTTTCATGTAGGATTTCGAGCGATACGATAAAATTTTCGATTATTTGTACAACGAATACGTTTTTTGTATTTTTTGAGTCAGATTTTCTGTTCTCATCGAAATTTATCAAATTCCGAAACGAAAATTTGTTTGTGATTTTGTCGAACTTTACAAAGCAACTCTGTTGACAAGGCACCTAAACCACAATAAAACAGTAGCAAATAAAATCGTAAGAATTACAAAGGTCTTGTTTTCAGTTTTGATAAAGGTCACTATTAAAATTTTCGAGATTTCGTTTCAAATTCAATACAAATAATTTTTGAGTGAGTATATATTACCTTGATCACAAAGCATTCCACCCCAACCAGGATGACAGTTACATTCCCATGGCCTGTTACATCCACCATTTCGGCATCCTGGATATGGGAAGCATTTATCACAATTTTCACCCCACCATCCTACTTTACACCTAAAAATGACAAAAATATTGAATATAACTTCAATCTCAAATATTTTGTTTTTATTTTTCTTACTAACCGACATTCTCCTGGTCTACGACAATAGCCACGTTCTTTATGACAATTGGCTGCACAAATTGCTGAAATACGAAACACACTTTTTTATTATGTTATTTATCTTAGTTTATTGCTTATCCGTATATGAGGCAGCTACAAAACCCATCCCAGCAAAAATATTTTTTCTGAGCACAATAATTGTGGAATATTTATTGCCTATTTAATCAGATTTACGTCCGCGTCACGTTGCTTGTTCATTTTTATTTTGAAAGCAACGAATTGGCGTGTTTATAATTTATTAGGCCGCACAAAGTGTACGTAGACCCAAAAAACAACGCTCCTGCTCATAATTCAGATGAGTGCGAACTTTAGTATAGAATTATATTCTCACGGAATATAATACTATAATATTCCAAAAGGCGAAAAAAATTTCGTAAATGCGTATGGATTAAAAAATACGAATAATTTCTCAATGTTTGAGAGCATTAATTCAGATATTAAAGCAGATATTTTTTACTACAAGCCAACATATATGAAGCCCAAATATCACGCATGATTTTAAGAACATTATCAGTTTTAAATTGTGGTTTGGGGATATTTGTTTACAACTGAATACCAATTTACTTAGCTAATTGGTTTAATATATTTTTAACTTACGGCTTTGACATAAAATTCCAGTATATCCTGGTAAACATTTACATTCAAGTGGTTTTGTACAGTATCCATGTACACATCCTGGTAAAACTTGACATTCATGGCATGTTGGTCCAGCCCAACCTAAACGACATCGACAATCACCGGGTTGTTCGCAATATCCTCGAGTGGCATGACAATCAGATCTACAAATTGCTAAAATTTAAAAATAATATAGTTAAATAAATATAAATAAATAATTGTAAATTTTCTTTTGACCATTTTTAGTGCCATGAGTTTTAATTTGATTTGAATAAATCGATAGTATTATATCAATGAGCTAGACACATAGACACTAAATAAAACTGAGAATGAGATTTATTGACTACAACTCTACAAGTACAAAGCGTAGGGAAATGACAGTTCAGCTAGAAGGAATTCATTTATTGATATGAATTGATGCCATGATTTTGGGTTAGCGTAAACGCTCATTAAGCGCTAACTTGATTTTGGTAAAACGTTCCTCATTATAGTCTTTACAGACGTTCTTTTCCCATTATTAAATACATGTATAGGTTAAGCAAATATTGGATCGTCTCCTCTTTAAACTGATTTTCAGCAGGTATTGAGCAACGAAGCAATTATCTAGATTCCCCTTATCGACATCTGTGTATTTTGTTTGAACTCCTTGATAATGTCTTGTAAAAACTTGATACGTGCTCGAATTGTTTGTCGCGAATCACGAAACTTTACGGATCTCTTAAATTATTAACGAGTCTTTTTTCTGTTTGTATTTCTGTGTAGACAGAACACACAAACATTTCACACTGCTATGTAAGTGATATAAAATACATATTTTTATTATGAAATCAAATTTTTACATTTTCATCAAGTTCTTGAATACTTTATTTTAGTAAAAGTCCCTCATACATGAAAATTATATGTATAGCAGTGTGAAATGTTTTTGTGCTCTACACATGCAAATATACAAAAAGAATAAAGACACAAAGAGGTTACATATAATTTGAGTCACTCACATAGAACAGAAGTGACGGAGTTAGTTATGCTCTAGTCTGAATATGTAGAAGACTCGGGTTCATGTTCATGTTCCGGTTTCTATGTTATTTTTTGTTTCTTTCTTTTTATTCAAACAAATATATAACTTTTATAATAAAGCACTTGTGATTTTTTAAAGTCTAATCAAAACCCTAGATTGTCGATACATAATATTATTGATGAGTCACTTAATGGATCATTTAAACAATCGTTTAACTTTCTAAAAGCTTATTTATTTTCGACTATCCAAAAGATAGATAGTGTACTTACGTTCAGAGCAGAATAAACCATCCCATCCTTTTTGACATAAACATTCGAAACTTTGATTACAGTAGCCATGCTGACATCCAGGTAATGGTATACATTTTGTACATCGTTCACCATAAAATCCTAATTTACATCGGCATTCACCCGGTCGTGTACAATATCCTTGTAATGGATCACATCCTTTACGGCATTTTGGAACATCACATAAATCTCCTGTCCATCCTGGTAAACATTTGACGTCACCATTATCATCACATGTGTAATGACTGTATTCGTTTTGAGCTGTGGGTATTTCACAAGCCTGAAACCATAATTTAGTTTTTAAATGTTTTGCTAACCATTTTTTAAGAAATATTGGTTTTTAGTGATTTTTATACTATTAATCTCTTTGCTATTAATTCATGATTATTGCATTCCCTCGCATGCATATACAAGATTCAAAACAATTTTGCTTCTATGCAAATAACGATTATATTTCGAGCTACCGAAACAGGGTAAATCTATCGGTCACATTTTTGTTGACTGAGCTTAAATGGGTATTAAAGGGGTGTATTGTTAAAAATACTTATGTCTGCACAGTAAAATAGCCACAAAAGGCTTACAAGATCCAATAGAATTTTGAAATGAGCAAACATAAATCAATTGGATCTTGTAAACCATTTATTTAAAAAAAAGTTCCTTATAAAAATAAAACAACTTTTGCTTCAAAAATTTTGCATCAAAAAACATCACTGATTAGTCATAAGGGCGAGAATTAGGAAAAAATTTTGATGTCAATTCATTATCTCCAAAACTATAAAAGATAGGGGTTGAAAATTTGCAGGTAGCTTCAATAAGTGGTCTTGTGAAACATTCTCGAAAAACGAAAACAAATTCTAGAAAATAAGCTCGATATTTTCAAATGTGCCATTTTAAATTTCAAAGTTGGGATGGGTTAGAGTGAAGGGATGAAACCTAGAATTTTCTAGGTACCAATTTTGAATGTGATTTCAGTGAATTGTTTCTCGTATTTTTATCGATTCAAAAACCCGTAAGTAAAGCAATTAAGCACGACCACTGAGTGTGCTTTCGGGGCTGACAATCATGCTAGTACTCAGTGTCAATGTTAAAGAAGAATGCCAAGATGTTAAAAGAAGATAAATTCTTCTACAATTTTAATATGTAGTTAAAAAGAGTAATTATTATAATGAATATTAATCTGTAGCTACAGTAGTTCTCATAAGGTTCTTGACCTGTACCAATACAAAAAATAAAATTATAATGTATTCCAAGTATGTATCAGAAGTGGGTCAGTGTGTACAATCAGATTCTTAAGTCCTTAAATAAACAAACAATGATAGTGTTAATGCTATAGAAAGAAATAATTTTAAACTTTCTCTTCTGGTGACAATAACGATATTAATGCTTTCTAACTTTGACTTTTTTCCAAAACAAGTTTATTTTAAAGAAAATTTTATTTGTTGTCATATAGTTGAACTGACATTATATACAAGAAAATTAATACCTTGATTTTGCTTAGCTCCAAAAATAATAAAATCAGAAAGTCAAATACAAACAAATATATTGCCAGTTGAGTTTTTAAAGTGTATAATTTTCTGCCTTAAAAAATGTTATTTTATAATAAAGTGCTATGAGTGTTTGAAAACAAATACACGCATTGAAGTCTCCATTTAAAAGTTATATATTTTCAAACTCAACAGCCACTGTGGGGATATCTTGTAATTGGTAATAAGTTCACTTATGGGAATATTTTGCCATTTTGTAATAATTAAATACTTGAAGTCAAAATCAAGAGTGAATCTGAAAGGCCAATGTAAGCACCATATAAGCAAGATAAAAATTAGACGAGATATGTACATTTCTAAGAGTATTTTTGTATAAGATATTTTTCCGTATATTTCGATTAAAACCAAATTTTTCCTGAAGTAAAGATAGATATAATGATACATTAAAAGTGCCTACGTGCAAAGAAGTTTTCTATCTTTTTAACAATACTGTTTTTTTTTTTACATCATTTTCAGTCTCACTTCAGCACATCAACACATTTTCAGTCTCACTTTTCAACAAATTTAAATAATAGAGTAAAAAATTATGCATCTGATACGGTATTAGAGAATATGAACGCCGGGCGAGATACGAGAATGAGAATAACAATAATTTTGATTTTCGAATTAAAAATACTACTGCTTGTCTAATGGTCTACCTGCTTACTAATCTAATAAAAGACTGTAAAAGAATATTTCACAGGGCGACTTTTTTTTATAATATATTTTCGAGACGCTTTGAAAGTAGACAATAGTTCTTTTATTTTCTAGAAAAGAGTGAATTATATTTATAACGTTTTGCCGCACCTGCATTAATGAAATAGTTACGATAAAAACATACATTTATTATTCCTTTGATCGCAAAAGTAAAAATTGTTTGATCATAAAATCGAATTAATGGTATAAATAGATAATTATTGTAATATTCAAAACAATCGCTTAAAATTGCTCTTAATATTTCATGATAAACCGATGTTTGTACCGGTCTCGTCTTGATCTCATTTCCTTTTAGGAGGCGACATTGATAAAAAACTGTTAAAAAATTAATTGAAATTATGTCAATAATTAATCGTTCGTGATAAGTCCGTTTAAATAACCAAAACTTGACAAAAGACTCGTTTAAATTCTGATATAAATTAACTTTTCTCAATTTTTTCCGTTTTCTCAAAAATCAAAACTTACTAACTTAAAAGTAAAATCTCTTACCTGTTTCTTCCATTTTGGTACAAATCGTGCTGAATATGTAACCGGTACTAAAACAAACACACACAAGATAAATAAACAAAAACTATTATTAATTAATAATAAACCCATAGCTAGTTTAGAAATCCATTGGAACCAAAAACAATATCAACAACAATGGTGTATGACTCTACTTGTATCTTTTATAATATAAAAACAACTTCAATATTAATAACAAATAGTGTAATAATATTTATATACCTTGAACTTGATTTTAAATTTCTGGTGCATCATATTAAAAAAATAAAATATAGTATGTTGAATAAAACGTGATCACATCTACCATATAAGACAATATACTTCAAACATTATGAATCCAATGTACTGTAAAAACATTTTACAGTTGTTCAATTATTCATGTCATCTAAGAATAATCAGATGTGGTTAGCTGATGATCATTCGTGATCTTTGAAACTCTTGAAATCGATCTGGAAAATAATATGTATCGCTTGAGAATGCATTATAGGTCTAAATGAAATGAAAGCAGTTGTAGGGACCAAAGATTGACACAATTCCACCCTCACTTGGTGAAATCGCACAACCATGTGCCTAATCCCCCAGTGAACGATTAATTAAAAAAATTTATAACTACTGATTACTGAATCAATAAGAAGCTGTGTCGATATCCTTCGGTCGAAAATCGCCATTCTAAAATCTTGGAACCAGGTATTCTAAATGGTCTCGAAGAGGCAGCAGAGATGGATATTTTATTTTCTGTAAGTTTTGCTAGAAATTATAAATACTTCAGCTGAAGGCTAAAGAAAGGATGTTGATTTCTTTTATGGAGCAGCATAATAAACCTGGGGCCCTCGAATGATTGTAGTACTGACGTTCAAACTATCACAAGCGCTTAAAGCAAACACTTTATGCTAACATTTTCATTTGCAATTAGTTTTAGGAGATAATTATTTCTTTTACCAAAACTTACGTATTACTATCCCACGTACAACCGGTATTGACATTGCTCTATTGTCCTTTGCTTTCGCTAAGATTCTTACAACAAGAGTTTCTCTTATTTACTTTACTTAAGCCCCCCCCCTTCCCCAATTTTCGGATACAAAAATGAGCGTTTTTTATAGGATTAAAGTATATTTTGATTAATACTAAAAAAATTTTTTATATTCTTCAAATAAATTACTTTAAAATACTATATATATAAAATCACTTATATAAGTTAATTTCTATGAATTTTTCAAATTTTTTTAATTAATAATGTATTTGTTAAACAAAGAGAAAGTAGCTGGAAAGAAAATATTATCAAAAGTACATCTCACTCTTAGAAGGATAAAATTCAAAGCGTTTGCAGCCCTGTATTACGTAGTCCACAGCTCAAGCAATAATTAATAACTACTTAAGACTATGAATCGCTTGCAGCTCTGATCGATATAAGTTTTGCGTAAACTACCGACATCAGATGTTTTATAATAAACTGTCTAATAAGATGTATTGTAATTTTTGTTTATAAACTATAATTGTCTATATGTATAATATAATGACCCTACCACAGAATTGTTTGACCTAGTTCTATGGATCAAGTTTTACTAACTGTATATTAAAAACTGTCTTCTTGAGTCATCATGATTATTATTGTTGATATGAATGAAGTGTTCACGGATGTATCAGTTTTTTTTCTTATTAATTAATTAATTAACGGTATAGATCAATATTAATTAAAATTGTCAAATATTTGGGAATATAACATTAAATATCATTTATATAATCTTGGAATCTTTGCAGAATATAATTTTTTATTTATCAATCAATCATCCCTTTATACATCTTTCGTAAAAAATGTATGCCTATTCTCTGTACGATTTATGAGACACTCAAGTCAAGTACAATGTCGGTTTTTTTCTAAAAGAGCTTTTTATTCGTAAAAACGCTGACTTTGATAGTTAATTTCTCATAAACCGAACAGAGAATTGATATGTATTTTTTAAAAGAGATGTATAAACGGTTAATAAATTTTAAGTTTTTGATAGAGTTTTCAATTTTATATTATTTTTCAATTTGTCTCGAAATATCTAAACACAATTTAATCATGCACATAAAACGCTGCACAGTGTTATTCAAGAAGGAAAAGGAGGCATTTTTAGACAATAAGGTCGGACAACGGATATTAAGGATGTACAAACGCAAGAGCAACGTTGGATAAAAGGTTTGATTTTGTTATGTGAAGAACTAAGTTTAAATCAATTCTGAAAATTTTAGGGGGGATGGCTCTATTATTTAAATAAAAATTGACTTCAAAAGTAGGAATATTTAGCATTGTTCTTATGGGAAAACCCGTAGTGCCCGACTAATTAAGGCTGTACGAACACGGCCGAAGAGACACAAATTAAAAATATATATACCTATATTTTCCATTTTGATGGTGAATTATGTTATTACATAACAATTGAGTCGAAAAGCAACATCTGGATTCGATATCTGGAGTAATTTTCGAAATATCGAAAATTGAAAATTTTGTGTAAACTGGATTGAAATTGAATAGTGCATGTTAAGAAAATTAAAATTTTATGTTCAATTCAGGTTAATCAGACAATACTATATGGTTCCATGCTAAATAAAAGAGTCAGTTATAATTTTAAGTATTGTATTACAAAGGTCCATACATAGTACTTTATCGCAAAAATTTTATTTCTTTAAATTATTAATTTTTCTACAAAGTTAACTTTACTGTATATACAATATATTTGCGAAACTGCTATGTTGTTTGTGTATATATGTATAGATATAATTGAAATTGAATTGTTGCGCATTATCGTTAAGGAGATTACGAAAAATCTCTATTGTATTACCTATTTACCCACAATGACGTTGAATTGATAAAGTAACATTCCTTTAACGAAATGAGATATTTTCCTCCTAGCTGGAGATAATCCTCCAGCAAGATTCATCAAGAATATATATTAATAATTATATTAATGTTTCTAATATTTTATTAGAAACTATTGTGTTTATGTTACTACATATACAAATATGACAAATGTATTGCCTATGAACAACATTGATAGAACGAAAAAGAAACTTCAAAATGAATAATGAGTCAATGAATAAAAATGTGTCTGTTCATCCAGTAATGCTACAATCGGGGTTTCCATATATTGGCCATATATTGGAACACTTCAGGAAGGTAGATAAAATTTGAGAAAAATTGTTGATAAGAATATTGCCAATCGAGAAAGTCAAAACATTTTAATCTACGATTCGAGTTTTCACAAAACAGATTTTCTATAATATGGATTAAGTTGTTATTTTCAACTTTAATTTCTTATTATACCTAAATAAAGTTGTTAGAAATATTATCCCCAACAATTTTTGCTAAAACCATTATTTACGTGAAAAAGTAATTTAAAAAAATAATTTACTGAGATTAAGATGGAATAATTTGTATATCCAAGAAAAAGTATTCTTGAAAAGGGCAATGTTGGTTATGTGCCATGATCTTTGAATATAGTAAAGAAATCATGACCTTTCAACTAAACTTCAGTTTTATGTTCAGACAAAAGAAGTATTGCAAAAATTTTTTGAGTTCATTGAATGCCCTAAATATTTCCTTAACATACTAAAATAATAAGAAAATTGCTGTTTATAGTTTAAGATACTAAGCCTGAAAACTTGGCATTGTTTAAGTCAGCGGGTGGCCATCAAATTATTAGAAAAACAATCCTTATTAACAATGAAATTACTGAAAATCACAATAAATTTATTTATGTTGATTGATATGCCCTACATATATATGACTTGCAAATATGAGTGCAAACTCTTGTTAAAAATTAATTACAAAAAGAAATTTTTAAATATTTCATTAATATCATTACTTGACAAAAAGAGAAATAAATTTTATTTTAAAAAAACATAACAATTATGGTTAATGTAATAATGGTCAACACTCAAATCATTTCAACACACAAAACAACACAGCAAATGATTCCACGTCAACTTTTATTTCTATTTTGCGTCTTCTCTTACTAAGAATTTAAACATTTTTTTACTTTATTATATTATAAATATAATAAAGTATTGTGATGGGAAAAAAAAACGATATCGGGGTTACACGTTCAACGGAAATACACGTTTTGAAGATCCCTGATTCCTTGTTGAATGTTGCGTCCGTCGGTATGTAGGTATGTCTGTTACCAAGCTGGAGCCTTCAATTTTCAACCGATTTTTCTCAAACTATATAGGTTCAGTTTAGTCATAATTCCAGACGATTTTTTCATTTTTTCCCCAGTCCTTTTTTAAATTCCCTCTAGGCCAAAACAGGATTTTTGCGGTTTTCTCAAAAACGGCTCTAATGATTTCGATTAAACTGTGCACAAGGCTAGACCTTAAGGTGTTCCAAGGATTGATATAAGCCACATATCCGGGAAAATTCGAGAAGGCCCGCATCCTTGGTAAAATTTTTTTTTAGGAAACTGAGATTGACAAAATCATGGCACACTTCCATCTTATAATTTTGGAGAGAGCATCTAGAACCTAAATTATGCAATTTAGTGCCCTGAGGTTTCCAGAGCTTTTTTCTAAAACTAAAGATACAGAAGGATCCTGCTTTGTTGGAAAGTTGTAATTATTGGTTTATTGTTCCTAATTTCATACCAACGCTATTTATTAATATTAAAGAGGTACAACAGTTGTTAATTTTTTGTTTGATGAGAAATCAAATTGCAGCTCTTTTATCCTCAAAATCAGTCGAAGCTGGAATGAAATAAGGCACTATAAGAAGACAACTTGAAGCCCCGTACCATTTTTCAATTTTCAACCTCTTATGGTAAGCCCGGAAAAATTTTATTGCGTACTGAGGACTGAATTTTTTTTTTCATTTTTGAAATCTACGTACTTAAGCTGAAACGTAAATAATATTTTCGCTAAAAGTTCTCTCTCCCGTGACTCGATTACAATAACTCCTTTTATTTTTCTTTTTTTTATGTGAATTGAATTTATAAATTATAGAGCAATTTTTAATTATAAAAAATACAACTTATGCTCTTATATAATAGATCTCGTGAATGTGTTGTAGTTATAGAAGAGATTGTTTTTTTTTAAATAAAAACATAAAAATAATTTATTTAAAAATCTTTAATAATAATATAACCTTCTTAAATTAGACGGTACATATTATATTTAAACATAATTGGTCCCCTTATAATCATATTCATAATAACCGGTTTCAAAAATATTGAGAGTTAATTTACATAAATATGGGGGGGAGGAGTTTTGGAGGTATGTTAGTTACGTGTATACAAAAAAAAAATCGTTCAAAAATTCAAAAATTTTACTTTTTGGAGCTTCCTAAATGAAGGTAATGCAATTTTTAAAATACTGCTGCTCCAAACCACGTAAAACTCATCAGGCATATAGTAATTTGACCCAAAAATACAAATATTGGGTTCACTAGCCGAATACTTCTCTACAAAAAAACTCTCCGAAATATGGGAGGAAATATATAATTATATTTTTTATTTATATAAATATATAATTTATATTTTAAGATTTTAAGTGATAGAATAGAAAAAACTCGAAAAATTGTCAAATTAATACCATTTCTGAAGTTTTGTCTCAACAAAATGATCTAGCGATTCTGTTACTCCAATAAATGAGGCTTATATGTCTGAATTCTTTCCTATAGCTCCGAGTGAACTGAAAATTTGTGATTAATATTTGTGCACCCTCTATAGATTAAAACTTATATGATGCCTAGTGGTGCTTTTGCCCCCAGGGAGTGGTAACCACCCCACCCAGGGGGTGACAAAAAAATGTTGAAAATGACAACAGGAATCGCTAGAGCAATTAAATCTAAACAAAAAGTGCGATTGAAATTTTGGAGTAATTAATGTTAATTTTCGTGAACTTTTATAGTGTTTTAAAGGGTGTATGCTATAGTTTTTCAAAAAACGTCCAATTTTTCAATCATTTAACGTTAAATAATTTGAATCCTCAAAAACTCGGAAAGTATGGACTTGTCGAAATATACTTAAATGACACTTTTTGCTAAGATTTCAGTCTATCGATTCCTGTTGCCATTTTCACATTATATTTTCCACCCCCTAGAAGGGGTGGTTACCATTCCTTGGATAAAAGCACCACTGGGCACAATATAACTTCTGTGCTATAGGTCAAAATTAAGAGATTTCGTCTTTTTGCTTCCTCGTTTATTGGAGTATGTTAGACAATATACCGAAACACGTAATAATTTTGATTCAACGTAGTTATTACAATAAAGAAATCGCGTTGAGTTTACAACGAACAGAGTTATAATCAATCATCTTATTGGAATAATAAAAATAACCGATATCTATTAATTTTACCAGCGTAATCAAATATTCTTAACTAAGCATAACTTGGCGGCACAAGCCAGTGCTTAATTTATCAATACCTATGTTTTCTTGCAGGCACCCTGAATTCATTTTTACGACCTTCTTGTAATACACAAATCATCTTTCATTTTTGCTTGAACTCTTTGTAAAGAAATAAGGCATACAATCATATACACAAATTAATTATTGATGGATAAATAAATTCAGTTAATTTTTTACTTTGATTTTACTATCATTAGATTATTAGTATATTTGTATATTTTATTAGTTTTTAATGACTATATACTTAGGTATTGCAATTTTTATCGTAATAGATTAATCATTACCTATCTGATTATATAACGTTAACTAAATGATTATTTAACGAGTAGATTTTTTAAATTTTATTAATTAATTTAGCTAACAAATACACAATTACAGTAATTTAAGCTACCTCACTTAATTGCAAATTCTTATAGATCTAGGGCCAGGAGTTATACTTGGCTGTTTGAAAGGGTCTTATTAAATTCATCAGCAGGAACTTTCAGGAGACCCCTGAAATTGGAATACCTGTGTTTTTAAATTTTGAAGTTATGATTAATTAAAATTTTATTATTTGAAAATTGAAATTATATTAATTATTAGGGAAGTAAATAAAAATAATCTAGAAACACATTTGAAATTACATGACTTAATTCATCTCTTTTTACCCAACGAACCAGAAAAAGAGGTGTTACAATCGTCATGTGTATCTGACTGTCTGTAGCATTGTAGCTCCTAAACGGATCAACCGATTTTGATTTTTTTTTTTTGTTTGAAAGGTTATTGGAGAGTGTTTTTAGCTATATTTCAAAAAAAGAAGCGATGATCTTTAAAATCGGTTCAGTTGGCCAACTTTTCCAGTTTCGTGGTCATAAACATATGGACGTTAAATTATATACAATGGGTATAAAAAATATTATAAAAAATATAAATATAAATAAAAATATTATAAATAATAAAAAGACTCTTCATGTCACGAGATGTGCATGTGGTCTTCTAAGGTCACGATCCAAACCATGGTGACCATTACAATAAACATCGCTCAAAGTAATGTGTCCATCATGTGAAACCTTGGCAGAAAGTCAGTCAATAGGCATATCGTTATTTCGAGTATCGAACAAAATGATTTTTGCATTTTTAATAATATAATCTTCTTATTTGAATGCATTCCTCAATTAATATTCATCAATTTTGTTCCCCTGAAAGATATGTCACCATCTACAAAAAATTTCGTAGGGGAAAAAGTTATTAAACCCAACCTACTGCACGTAGCCGTTAACCTATTAGTTTTTGCTTAATATATCAAGTTATTTAGTTGTACTTCCAATTTTGCTTCTTCTGTTGGCTGTAAAGTCGTGTTCTCATTGGAATATGATTAATATAAAATTTTTAAAGATGAACGGACCTCGACGCAACTGAGCTTTTCTTCCAAATCAAACCAAATCAAGCAATTCAACTTTATTCCTAGAATGAATCTTATATATTTAAACAAGCAATTCTTGTCTATATATATATATATATATATATATATATATATATATATATATATATATATATATATATATATATATATATATCAACGATCTTGGAAATGGCTCCAACGATTTTCATGAAAATGAGTATGTAGGGGTTTTTTGGGGCGATAAGTCGATCTAACAAGGTTTCATTTTAAAAAAACTTCCTGACATCTTTTGGTGTATATCGTAGTTAATGAAATAAACGACATTACCGGGATATTCAAAATGGTATTTGTGTGGAGACATTTTAAACGGTCTTATACAATATAATTAAATCTTTATGGGTCTTATATTAGTGATAAAATTTGTGTCTTTTTAACTCAAAAAATACCGAGCAAAGATCGGTCATCCAGATATTTATTTTTATAAAATAAAAGATATATAATATTTAGAAGAGTTTACACATTCAACAAAGTCAAATTTGAATATGACGCCTAAAAATTCAATTTTGGTGCAAATTGGTTGAAAAACTGATGTAGAGTTTTAAACGCATAAATGATTATTGCTAAGATATTTTTTATCAAATATCTTCTTGTCTGGGTAAGAAGATATATTATGGTACATATTACCAATAAAACCGATATTCAGCAATTTTAAACCCATCTTTGCAACTAAAAACCCAGAATTTTATTAACAAGCACCCAGAATTTATTGTTAGTACCTTCAATTATAAATGGTGCTAGGGAAGTTGTACATTTCTAAACAATGTAAACGTTTAAATAATCTTCTTTGTATTTGTAAAGTAGAAATACATTTTAAAGCAAATTAAAATTATCATTAGACAATATTATTAAATACCTAATTCCTCTGATTCTTGAAAAAAAAAAAAATTAAATTTTCACTTTATTTAAACATGCAACAGGGAAGTTGTTACAAAATATTTTTGTTATAAATACATAAATTATTGAATTATTGAATATATAAATTATTGAAGTACAAATTGTTGATTTACAAATATGCATATCCTTAATAATTGTAAGAGCCTCTAAGAAGTTTGAAAAATTTAATGTGCAAAAACCTAAGTTATTTAAATGGACGAACAGTTGCCACAATTAAGAAAGGTATTTTAAATTAATAAAGAACTTACAAAACCACTCCCCATCTCCCAATAATAATAAGTACAAAAATAAAATTTTTGAAATCATTAAAAACAATTGACCTTTTCAGTTAATTGACTTAATATTATTGTTATAATTAATGAAAATATTATCTATTTTTTAAATTCCATACTTCTTAAGGAGGCTGACTGGCCAGTAATAGAAAAAAATAAATTAGTAGATAATGATCCGAATTTTTAGTATGTTATAGTTAACGAAATATATTATTGTATAAAACAAAAATTTGGCTATCTTACCGATCAATTAAGAGAGTTTTTATTAATTAAAAATACACTAAATAACATAACCATCCTCATAACAGGTTATGTTATTTAGTGTATTTTTAAGTAATTAATTCCTCTCTTAATTGATCGGTAAGATACCCAAATTTTTGTTTTATACAATAATATATTTCGTTAACTATAACATACTAAAAATTCGGATCATTATCTAATTATTTATTTTTTTCTATTACTGGCGAGTCACCCTCCTTAAATCAAACAAATTAGTTGGTATTTATTTACTCGACAAAATATTATGTAATAATCAAAAGATTCAAAAAAATATGAACATATTGTGTTTTTTCGTCGTATTTCGTTCTGTTCTGATAAATTTGTTCGTTGGCATATATCATTGACGTCTCGTTTGATACGTCTCTAACAAGTGAAATTTACAAAGTTTAAAAACCCCCGACAAATTTTTCGAGTGCGGAATTCTAAAATCGCACTTGAAAATAGCTAAATACACTCCCCGTTAAGTTACCTTTCAAACGAAACCAAAAAAATTAAAATCGGTTCATTCGTTTAGGCGTTTTGATTCCACAGACAGAAACACACACAAAGCGATCAAACTTATAAACCCCCATTTTTAGTTCGGGGGTTAAAAATGAAATAAAAACCCCTCAGATGAAAAAGAATCAAGATATTAGTCTCCAAAATGAAACAAAATGTATGGTACCCTTTTTAATAACGCAATTTAAAAACACATTAATAAGTTAAAATTGCAATTCCTTTTAACGAAGATTATTTCGAAGGTTTTACAATCAGAATATTTCTATAACAAAAATTACCGATTTTCAAATACTGTGTGCATGATCCTAAATTTGATTTAATTATTTTGTACATATAGTTTGAAAAGTAATTGATTATGCAATTTTAAAAATATTTGTAGGTTTTATGGTTTATGTGATATTCACTGTGCAAATGACATAAAAATAGCACAAATTTTATTGATTTTAATCGAATGTTTTTTAACAAAAGAAAGTTATTCTAAAGAAAAAGCATAACCATTAAGTATAACTCATTTTAACAGTAACCTTGTTATACATTATAGGCATATAGTCTAGCCCTATCAAGCAAGAAGCCAAGAAGGTCATTTTCATAGACAGGAAGTGAATTAAAAATATTGGATTATAACATAAATGAAAATGTATTGTACTTTTCAAGCATCATGAATTTTAATATTTTGAAAAGTGTCTTTTTGATAATTTTTTTTTTAAATTTGTGTGTTTTAATTATTATGGTGAACATTTAAAAAAAATTGAAATAAAATTTATATGTTCATTAGAATAGATACAACGATTGGAAGCTCAACAAAGCCACAATTAGTTTTCCACTCATTAATGTTTTTAGTTTGGGAGCCCATAAAGAAGCATAATTTCCATGATTCTTTTTGTCTGTCTTTTTGAAGATTATAAGTAATGATAAGTTCGCTAATGAACAAATTTGAAGGAACTGCTCTTTTTTAGTTATGGGAAATTGTCACTTGCTTGGTTAAAAATAATAAAAATTTGCTATTTTTCTTTCTTTAAGAAGAATATAATCGGCTCTAAGATAAACAAAGCGGCTTAAAACATAAATAATGTGTAATTTTTTTATTTCTTTCTATTTGTTTAAATTTTGAAATAAATGCAAAAATATAGATTCATTATAAAAAATATATAATATATATCACTTATATAGCAGTGTGAAACGTTTGTGTGATTTGTATACACAAACATGCAGAAAAGGTTATGTACAATTTGAGTCACTCACATAGAACGGGAGTTAGGGAGTTGGTTACAACCTAGACCGGATATCTAGATGACCCAAGTTCGAGTAATTTTCGTTATAATTTCTTCATTTCTTTCTAAAAATTAAATATGCCTTTTCCATTGTAGTGTACAGTCTAAAACTCATACTTTAAGTAGAAAAACGTGTTGAGATAATAAAAGCTATTGAAAGTATCATGTAGGAAAGGGTTTGATTTATAAAGTACACAAAAATTTTTAATAAATATAAATTTTTTAATTTCTTAATAAACAATATAAATAATGTTATTTTTAACGTTGATCAATTGATTTACCAAAGAATACCTACAGGGATTTAAAAATTGATATAGATATTCTTGAAAATCTGCATAATCAGCGCCATAGCATATGGAGCCCTTATTTTTCATTTTATATTGGTTTTTTATTTTCAGTAATATAGTTACCATTTTTAAGTATATTTTAATGGCTGAATACTGTTCTTTGGGCTTATTAATTACAAAATTCCTGATAATATTATCAAAATTGACGATTGACTATTAACATATTATTTTTTTCTAAAGTAAAACATTTGATTATCAAAAGTTGGATAATCGATGCCTTTCCTCTCTGCGTTAATTCCTTATTGTTAATCCAACACTGGTGAAGTTAATTAGGTAATAACCATATCGCCCAGTCATTGAAATCACTTTAGATATAAATATCGATTTTTTATGCAACGATATTTGGATTTATATATTCAAGATTACGAAAATGTTTGTTTTCAATTTTTGTAGCCATTGATTTTTTTAAGAAGAAATTATTTCTTTGTCAATTTGACAAAATAATAATAATTGAAGTTCAGTATTGAAAAAAAAACCATCCGACATAATTAAAAGAAGAAGCTACATATATCTTTTTAATCGATCGTTTCAAAGCAATGATTAATTTTGTGTAATACTAGCGACCCGCCCCCGCTTCGCACGGGTGCAATGCTGATACTAAATACACTACAGAAAAACTGTGAACGTTGTATATAAAAACATAGCGGCCCGCTCTGGCTTCGCACGGGTATAAAATATATATCCTATGTGATTAAAATCGATCCAGCAGTTTTGATTTATTCATTACTGCCCGTGGCCCGCACGCGTTAAATTTGGAGTAAAACAATCCCCCTTTCCCTATACCATGAAGATTTCCTTGCTATCTTTGGAATATCTAAATTCATACACTACATTTTTACTTATTTACTTTATACATTTTTAACTATTAACCTCAAAAATAGCAGTACTTCTCGACTATTTAATGGATGTTATTATACATACAAACCTTCCTCTTGAATCACTCTATCTATTAAAAAATCGCATCAAAATCCGTTACGTAGTTTCAAAGATTTAAGCATACAAAGGGACATAGGGACATAGGGACATAGAAAGCGACTTTGTTTTATACTATGTAGTGATATAATATGTAAATAACAAATAGAAATTCACAATATTATCGACCGAAAATAAGAAACCGGATTCATTTTATTTTAGTTAGTTAGATTCAACTAATAAAATTGAAATAATTTTTACTTTACAAAATTATTTTTTTATGTATGATAAATTATTTAAATAAATTAAGTATGAATACTGAATATATGACAGTATGCGATAGCACTTATAAATGTTCGAAAATTATTTTCAAGACAAAATTAATTTTAACGCCGAAGTTAAGTTTGTTATACCCAACGTGTTTTCCCCGGAGCAGTTAACGTGGCTGCTTCTCGAATTGCCTACTGCTTCGAGATTGCTCTTCCACAAAATTGCAGCCAATGATTAAAATTATAAAGTTTGAGTAAAATACCAGCCAGCATGTTAAAAATTGCAGTTTCATGGGAATAATAACTCCCAAACGTAACGGAACAACTTTCTGCTAATAACATAAATTCTCCGTAACTACTGGTTGGAAAAAATTCTTTCATTTTCAATTCAATATCATTGCTTTTAAAAATTCGTATGAGGCCAGCGAGCAAAGATAGTAGACAAAAATAAAAAAATTGAATTCGAGATATTTGCGACTAAAATAATGATGGCGGGAATTAAAAATCATACAATCAAATCAGATATTTAGTTAAATAAAATTTTCGACTGTTTCTTCTTTCCTTCGTCCATTGGTGGCGTCCTTGATTCACATTACCAATTATAATTAGAATATCAGCGAGCGAAAGTTAAATTGTTTATATTGAAAACTGTTTTGTAGGGTACAATATTTCGTAAAAGCCTCAATTGAGAAGTTTTTGTCAAACTTCTCCAATTGAAAATGTATTTTGTTAGAGCAATTTAAATAATTCGTGGTGCACTAATATATCCTATACTATATTATTTATGTAGTGTTTATTGATATTTTAATAATTTTATACTTTTTTATCCATATTTGAATAATTGTTTCTGGTGTTTACGAATAATTTCAACTATGGTTTCATTGGTTTTGGAAATTAAATAAGCCAGCGAAGATTTTTTTGTATCCAAGCGGAAAATATATGATAATATGTGACATATTTAATTTAACATATATTCTAATGATTTTATACGTTTATGGAAATCTAAACCATATTCTTAAAAGCGATTGAATATAATTTTAGGGTCTCCAAAAAATATCGCATCCGAAAACAGAGTGATACATAGGATTAAATTAGAAGAATGGATTTCGCTAACAGTATTTAAATCCGATATTTAACGAGAAATAAATATTTGAATAATAAAATACAAAATTTGATTTGTTGTTAAAAATAGCAAATTTTGTATTTTAGAACATTGAACGGAAATATCGTCATAACATTAAATGTACTACCTACTTCTTAGAGAGAATGAAGATAAATTGTAAGAAATTTTATTTTCTCGTTACTAAAATTTAGGATCCAAAAACTTCTAAGGAACTGTTTTTGTAGAAAATTCTAGACATCGAAGAGGTGGAAATTATACAGGCAAAATAGTTTATTTACAATTTCGTAATTTCTTTTCGAGAAATTACCTACTATTCTTTTTATTTCTTTTCCGAAAATTACTACATATATCTTTTATGATGTCTGTGAATACATTTTGTACGATACACATTAAATTAAATTTTGTAAAATGTGGAATGTGATTTAGTAAAGTATTAAATATAGAAATTACGATTACATAACTTTAATATCTACGCATAAGTAAATTTTTGATATTTATGCTATTATTTAAATTATCCATAATATCCAAGGTGACAATACTGGAACTTGAGTACACTTAAATGGCAAGGTTATTGTATGCACGTTTATCGAAAATCACTACTATTTACTAAAATATAAAAGGAATTGTATTACAAAGAAAGATAATAAGAATAATATCGTATAATATTACTGAAATACCTACTTTTTTCTTAATATAACAGAAATATCAATTTGATTCTCAAATAAGGGAATTATTTTTAGATTTACTAGTCCAGAATTTGAAAGAATTCAAAATTTCACAATAATTTTTTACAATATTTTATTTAACTTGCTTTAGATATGTTTCCGGTTAAAATCTTGTCTTTGAAAAATCAGATTCTTGTCGATGAGATAGAAATCTAGAAACCACTGATATATATCGATTGTTTAACAATACATTATCCAGAAAATAATAAAAGTATTATAAAAACATTGTAAAATGATATTGGTAGGGCGCTTGACATGAATCCAAGAAGTCCGGGTTCGAGTCCTGGTTCGAATGTATTTTTTTCAATTCTCTTTAATTAAGATTACTAGACAAGATATTTGTCAATATTTAGTTTACGCCTGTATGTATCATATTTCATCAAATATAGTCGAATAGACCATGATGTAAATAAATATCGTATGCATGATTATAAGTAAACAAAAAACCATAAATAATAATAAATGGATTATATTTATTTTATTTGAAAATTAAAGAATTTTCTGATAAGAGATAAAAACCGCAAGAGATGTGTTGATCGGATAATAATACAATGTATAATGGCATAAAAATTTATGTTGAAATCTGACATAAGCGTTAAAATGATTTCAGTTTACAATCTTTTTTTAGTTTGAAAACATTAATTTTATCTTGAATTGCCCGTATTCAAGGTGTCCCATGATTCCATCCCATAGCTTAACAGCGTGTTTTTTTGACAATTTTCGAAAGTGCCTAATATACTTCTGTCCATAATCCAATATTTAAGGAGTTGGATTGGGCTTTTAGCAGAAGGCACTTTCGACTTAAAGTTCAACCTTGTATGACTACTTATAAATGCTCGAGATGCTTCAGTTAGGAGAGCCAAATAAAATAAAACAAAGAAATGCCATTTTCAATTCCTTGAACATTTAAATATGAGCACCTCAAGCTTTGGTATATACACAAAGAACTTTTACTGTTTACTACAATGCAAGCTGTAATAAGCTGTAGTAAATGTTTACTAAAATGTACAATGTACAAAGCTTGTACTTTGAAAAGGTTTTCTATCATTGAATTTCTTTTCTTATTGAGATATTTCAAGGTATTCTTTCTTCTTTTTACCTGACTACCATAATCTTAACCCGAAGCTGATGATAAGAACACCATACTCCAATTCATTTCGGTGTGTCTGATGAATCGTTCAAATAGTTAGCAACTTAAAAAAATTTAGAAATACTTAAAAAAAAGGCTAGAGCAGACTTTTGATGCGGTAAATACAAAAAAATGTCTCTAGGGAAATATATAAAAATATTGTATGATTTAAAACAAGTTACCAAAAACTGTTTTTACTTTCAATTAGCCACTACACCATCATTTAGCACTAGGTAAATTTATCTAAAAATTCAAGTTGTTGACCCCAAATGAAGTTTAAGTGAATTCAAATTTCAAATAGACATGATTGTCGAATAAATTTTAGTCCGAAAAATTAATTCAGGGAAGATTTTTAATGTGTAGGTTTTTTTTTTTAATATTAGAAAATGTCGAAAAACAATGAAGATGTCAATTGATAGTGTTGCAAAAACAGATAAAGAATAAGAAAGTTAAGACAAAGTTATAACAGATCCTAGCCGAACCAACAATAAATTTACTTCTTCTAAAACTTCTTCTCGCCAAAAGAGAGAATCACAACTTTCAAAGTTTGTTCAATTCGTTGCTATTTTAAATACCATTAACAAAATAAAAGTACAAAGTACACACTAGGTGCAATCATACTTTAAAAAAATTTTTAAAAATTGAAAAAAAAAGACATAAAGGAAAAAATTTATGAAGTGAAAGTCTCAAATCTTTTGGGAATTCCTATACATTATCTCCGAAGTTCGTCCATATGTTTTTTATTCATAATAAATATTCGACTGCTTATAACATTATTCTAATTATTTAGTTGAATAAATAATTAACATTTTGTCGCCAGTGCCTCATTTACAACTATTGTTGCTCGCGAATTTTTGGGGGACGGAATTGATTGAGATCCTTATAAATTAAAAAAGAATAAAACTTGTAAATTAAAAATCTTAGTTTATTAATATATCATTATTTTAAACAATATATAAATATTATTATTCATAATATTTTATTCTTAAAATTAAGTAAATGGGAACTTTATGACTTCATCTCATTGGTCTTAAAGAGCTTAATTAGAATTAAAGAGCTTTTATTATTGTAGAGCGAAGTTTGTTTTTAATCAACTTCAGTTTTGAAAAAAATCGTTCACATGTAGGTAAAATTTGTTGTCATCATAACCAAATATATACCTACTTAATAAATTTTAAAGCTATGAATAAATTTTTTTAATTTTTGTCGGCGAATAACTTTAAAATTTAGCTTTATAGCTTAATTCAACTGTGTCTGAGTTTTATGGTGGAAGGCCCTAGGCACTCGTCTCAGTCTAGGCTGCCTAAATTTCAAATACGGCACTGCTTTCAATATTATTCTAATTATTCAGTTGAATAATTAATTTACATATTATCGCACTTATTGCAAGCATAAAGGTCTAATAGCAATAGTTGAAATTTGTACATTACAATTTCTAATCCACCTTAAATATTGTCAAAATTGTTCGTAATTTTTCACATTTTCGGAAACATTTATGGAAGTAAAAAATGAGCTTATAGAATAACAAAAATTTGTTCAGGGCCATCGTTAAGACAGTTCTATCTAGCTGTGAATAAGTGTACTTGGAAAAGTAAAAATTATGGTTTAAAAAAACTTTTTAGCATGTTGAACAATATGATGTAGGTACAAAAAAACTGTATTTTGATAAATTTGGATATCTCTAAAATAAGGAATTAATGAAAAAAGGAAGCAAGAAACAAAATAAAGGCAAAATTTTGACACTCACTTGAAAAGATTCTTTTTTTAGTTACAGTAAATAACAAATATACAAGAATTTTACAATAAATGCAAACTGAATTTTGAACGAGAATTCCACAGTGTCCAAGATTTTTTTTCAAATGAAATATATTTCAAATTAGAAATGTAAAGAAAAAACACTAGAAAATAAACATAAAGAAAACAAGTGAAAACAAACAATTGACTGAGTTAATTGTTGAAATACCATGTAAAGACAGAGTTGGTAACGCAATCGTACATACAATACATACATACACACTTAACTAATATTCCCATATAATACAAACTATATAATTTGTGCTCTTACGGGTAAACAGTGATGTTTAATAAAAAATGTTTCAAACATAAGTTGGTTATTTTTTTATGGAAAATTAGTCCTACGGACCCAAGATCCAATTGACCTATGTTGCCTATTTACGAATTTGACCTCAATTTGTATGTCTTGAGCACGCTATAAAAATTTCATCTTGATATCTCTTTTCGTTTTTGAGTTATCGTGTTGACATGCAGACGGACAGACAACCGGAAATGGACTAATTAGGTGATTTTATGAACATCTATACCAAAATTTTGTTCGTAGCATCAATATTTTTAAGCATTACAAACTTGGGACTAAACTTAGTATACCTTGGTATATTTCATATACATGGTATACAAATTTTGTTTTTTACTACGTCGATACATTTGACTCAGTCTTTAGTCGAAATTATTAAAACAATAACAAATTGTTGGATTCGTCTAGGACAAAATTGAATAAACGAAAAATTCTCAAAACGTTTTCAATGGGAGCCCAAAACCTTAATGTACCACTAATACAAATTATGTGTGAAACTAGAATGATCTATCTATGTCTTTTCGTTTGAGAACCAATTGAAAAATAAGTATTTTTTAATGGAGCTTAACGAGAGTTTGATAGAATCTAGGGGTAATAGAAAGGAGAAAATGTTGATTTTATTATTTTTAAAAAAATATTTTAAAGTATTATATTGTTTTAACCATCCCGTGCTTAGCCGGACTATATTAGATGTATAATTATACATTACAAATTATCGATTCTTAATAATCGATTTCAGAAATAATCACAAAAATTTTTCTATAAGTCTTATCTATTAACCCTTACACTATGGTCGTTATACTTTGCAATTGGTGCATCGTTTCATCTTTAAAGAAATAGACCAGAGCAGTCCATAACCTAGGGGGAAAAATAAATCTAAGGCTGCGCAACTCAACATCAATTCAGAAATAATTGTTTGTCTTCTCCGATAAATTTCATTCACATTTACTTCGAAATATTTCAAAAAATATTCTAAAACTTCGCCATTTATATCAATACAAAACTGAAAGTGCTTGATAAATAGCGTATCGGTTAACCTTCAATTTTGGAATTACCTAGGGACAAAATTTTGGATTTACCTAGGGATTTCGTTAAATTTAAATTAATATTTTTTGATTAGATAAAAATTTATGATTTATTTTTTATTTAGTATAGTAACAAAATAGGTATACCACAAAATATATAACAAATCCTGATTGTAATTACATCGTGAAAGAAAAGAAATTTAAAACTCTGAAGTAGTGGGGTTCATGTTTATGTTTCTTGTCTAATATATTTTAGGTGATATACACCTTTTATTCTAATGCATTATTATGGGGGATGTAAATTTTTTGTTATTTAAGTACTTCAACGTTTGCCAATTTTACATCATTTACAAATAGTTCTTTTTCGTGATAACAAATATTGTGGTTTTAAAAAATATGTTAGGGAAATTTTTTAATATTATTTATTTGCTACTGCTATCCACTTATGTAGCAAATGCTGTGACTAAATTACGTGAAAAATTTTTGTGGAATGCTGTAAATTTTGAATATCCAGATAGGCAAACATGGTTACATGCCTTATCTGTTGGAGATTTTATACCAGAGAATAATTTACCAGTTGGAATTGAAGTTTATAATGAAAAATTATTTGTTACCGTGCCTAGATGGCGAGCAGGTATTTAATTTTCATTCACAGTTATAATTTTACTAGAAGACCTTTTAAGAGTTAAAAAGATGCTTGAAACCTCAAGTTAGTTTAAAATAATCTTTTAATTTGAAAAAGTTTATTAGTGTATCATTGCCAAAAAAAGATCTAATAAGTTTGCGACGCGTGTTTTCTGCTTTCGTATTCGTAGTTTCTGAAAAGAAAAAAATTGTTTGCCATCAAAATGTCGAGGTGGTTGCAACTCCTGTTCTTGTTGTGTATGGATTCGATTAATAATAAATAGTGAAAGCGCTGATAAGAGTGAAAAATTAAAATTTTCACTGAGTTTATAATTTTATTACAGTTCTAGAAGATATCGATAGTGACAGAAAAATCAAAAAGGCTACTCTTAAAGTAGAAAAGTAGGACCTGCTGAAGGGATTTACGAATCGCTGAATTAAAATCTTAAGTCAGAAAATGTTAATACCCATGGGTTGGAAAATGGAGTAAAATATACAGTTATAAACTGGATTTTTTAATCCATTGACTTTTGTCCCCCTTACTTTTTATAAAATAGTATGACCAAAGCTTTAATACGCAAATAGTTTCTGCTTGTCAAATCTAACTAAGTGTTTAAATTCTGTGGGCCTTTGGGTTGTTATGTGCGGCGATTCGATCAAAAGTTTATCCGAAATCGGGTCTGGATTGTGAATCATGTGTGTATACAAGATGCTTCTATCACTAGCAAAACTGACTTCCGCTCATAACATTCGGTTTGAAGTTTGGAATAGCCATGCTAATATCAGAAAATTTATTCGCAAACAAAATAAATAGCACAACTATTTCTTTTTAAGGAATGAAATAAACTAAAATAAATTAAAATATTAATAAAATTCTTTTTAAATTATTTTTATTAAAACATTACATGCATAAAATAAATGTATATAAAATAACCGAGTTTCAACATCGAATCTCAAGGGATCCAAGCAAATTACATGGGGGATTTTAGACATGTGTTACCAACTAATTTTCTCATTCAGGTACTTCATTAATTAAATTATATAAAAAAAAAATTATGTGTCAATAAAAGTACCTAAAAATGTCAATATGTTTAAGACTGTTCCATACACATTTTTGATTGGCGTGAAATCATTCTTTGACTGGCGTGAAACTTTTTTTTTAAGAATCATCTTAAATATTGATTGGTGGAAAAAAAATTTTATAAAGAAAATCAGTTTTCCAGATAAAAATGGTTAAAGTTACATTTGTATTTCAAACATGGCGATTACGTACCCTTTACCCTATCTATTTGAAATTTGGATATGTTATAGGTATTCATATTCTACATGCCTTGGTTACTTTTATTTTTCGAAAATACTGTTAATTTTCGAAAAATAAAAGTAATAAGGGCATAGGTAGAATATGAATACCTACCATATCCAAATTTCAAATCGATAGAATAAAGGATACAATCGCAGTGCTTGAAATTCAATTGCAACTTTAACCATCTGTTCTAACAACTTATTCTACATTAACTAATCTGGGAATTGCTTTTCTTTTTAATAATTTTTCCATTAATGAATATTTAAAAGGTTTTTTAAAAAAGTTATAAAATTTCACGCCAATCAAAAATTGGTATAGAACAGCTTTATCTTCTGTTATAAATATAAAATTGATTATTATTACTTGATCAGTATTATAGGTCTATAGCAACACGAGCGGTATTTGAAGTTTATTTCAGCTGGAAATTTGAAAAACTGCCGGGAACTAGTCTTTCCAGAGGCAAGGAAAATTTGAAATTTCATATCGCTCGACACCCAATATAATAGGGAGTACGTTGCTCAACAAACATCTCAATCCCTCGACCTGTGTATTGACATTTTCGTAGAGGAAACAATTGTAAGACACATGCACGACAACAGCTTTTCTAATTTCCAGCCGTTCTGAAATGATCGTCGAATAATACGCCTGACCCTAGACTAATTAAAACCAAACTATTTTTTTTAATATTGGAAAAAACGTTGTATGTTTTTATTTAGGTAGCTGTAAGCTATCTAATTGTTTTTAATAATTAAGCCAAAAAAATATCATGACTGGTTTTCGTTATTATTTATAATAAACTCAGGTTATCATAAAAATTAATTGTTAATTGTCAAAATAACCTACGCTTTTTTTAATCACGATTTTCGAATATTGTATTTTTTAATTTTATTTCAATCACAATTAATATTTTTATTAATTTCGTAAATAATTAATTAAACAAATAAACAAATAAAATGTATCCATTAATTATATTTTTCTGTATACACGATCTAATAATTAAAGACACAGAAAAATGGGCTTGTCGTACATTTGATTTAGTCAAATCAATGAACGAAGTAATATCTAGTATATTACACTTACAGATACTTACCAGTACCAGTCTTTATTTCTAAACACAGAGAAACGGGCGGGTATTAAGCTAGTATTATCAAAAAATTCAACATCACGATGTACTAATTAATTTATGCAAAATGTAGCCAGCAGTCAATATTTTAAAATCAAAAAGTGAACACTTTGCAATTCCTCATTCATTCATTACATATTTCATTTAATTGGATTTTTTTTTATTGATATACCCTTAAATTTTTTAAAATGATATGCAGATATGTAATAAAAACAGGCACGTAGCCAGAATTTAATTTTTATCATAGAATTGAAATGACTTCATCTCTTCATTGTTCTAAATTATCTAAAACATCTTGAAATGAATAAAATAAAAATCATATTTCAAAGAACCCTTTTTTAGAGGTCCACATCTTTGAATTGGCCACACTCTTTTGTTTGATAACCGATATGAAGCACAGTCAGTGCTTAGCTTGGTTTGGCATTTCATAATACGTAATCTCACGCCAGAACAATGATTGAAAATTTTTAATTAAAAGAATGGTTCTGTTCGACTACAAGACCTAAATCTTAATCAAACATTAGTATCTTAAAATTATCTTTGCTATAAAGCCAGTTTCAATTATATAAAAAATATTTTTTGTTTGTTTTATTTTAATTTAAATTTGCGAACCTCTAAAAAAATACCCTTTTGTATTATAAAAAGTCAATGACCAGCGGCTTGGCTATTATATTAATTGTTTCCCGTCGCTTCCACCATATTATGCTAAACTTATTTTATGTGTCTGAGAATTTGTAATTTCCAAAATAAATAGTTGTGTGAAATTTTCTAGCAGCCGAAAACCACATTTCTAGAAAAAATCGAATTTCCAAGTGTAGAGAAAACAAAAGTCTTGTCTTCTCACTATCAACCTACCAAACATCCGGTTCGAAATTATACACAAATAAGCTGGGTGCCCGTGACAGTACAACTGCACCTACACGGATTTCAAAATTTCGCATCTAAGTCAACGCTATTTAACGATAGGTAAAATATGGACTAGATGTGCCAGGAATTGTTCTGGCAGAAATATTTTTTATAAAGTTTTCTTTCCAAGAAATTAATTTATAGGAGACCATTTTATTGCAAATTTTATCTATGAAAAATTTGGTGTGACAGCTCTTATCATGGCAGAAAGGTGTGTCACGCCGATTTTTAATATATAAAGTCAATAAAATTTTACCCTTATCGCGGAATTACTTTTTTTTTGTTCGTTTTCAGTTCCATTTTCGAAATACCTCGGTGTGACAGCTCAAAACTTTACCAAAATGTCTATCACACCAGTAAAAAAGAAAAAACATCCTGGCAAAAAATATTTCTGCCAGGATAAACCCTGGCACACCTAGTCCATATTGCACATATGGTTAAATAGTATTGATTCATATTCGCAATTTCTAAATCCGTGTAAATGCAGTTTTACTGTCACGGGCTCCAGGGCTAAAAGATGCATGTAAGATCCTTAACTTAAATTAATTTTTCTAATAAAACTCGCCATTTCATATTCTTAAGTATACGCGCCTGACGACTTCAATTATTGACATAAATTTATAAATCATTATACCTATAATTATACTTATACTTTTCATGATTATTATTATTATACAATAATTATATAATGAATTTCTAGGTAAATTTAAACAAGGTTAATGTTTAATATTTTATTGCCAATATCTAATATGTTGAAAGATAGAAATGTTTACTAAATATGTTTAGTATAATTTTTGGTAATTAAATTTTATCGAATTTTAAAATCAAGGAAATCAATAATTTTTTATTTTATTGATTATTATAGATTTTTCAAACGCACGATTTTAATAAAATATAAATTATAATATTTGAAATTCGAGGGTATTTTTATTGAGTTTTAATTGAATCTAATGAATTTTATGTAATTATTCATTTGAGAATAGTCATGTAGCAAGAGGAACAAATGCTATAGATATACTTAAAGCGGTGAAAATTTTTGGCCAAAAAGTCTCTTCGTCGAGAATCCCAGAGAATACCTAAAAAAAAATGTGGAGAATAGCGTCTCTATTGTTTACATCAACATCAAAACTTTTTTTGATAAGTTTAATATTTGCAGAGAAATTTTCGTTCAAAATTAGAAATTAAAATTTTTTTTCCAAATTGATAATTTTTTTCGGATGAATTTAATTTATACGATTAACCGAAAACGAACCTTGCTACTTGCAAGATTGCTTGCAACTTTGCTAATTAAAAAAATTAAATTTTTCCTAATATTAATTCTTAAGAAATAGAAAAAACGCCAAAGAACTTTTGGTTTTATATCAATTTCGTAAAGAATGCATAGTTGATGGGTAATCCAGTGACTAAGGGATACTCTGTATAACTTAGTGAATCGGAAAGTGATTGATCTGCCCCCTAAAAACCATATGCACCACGGTTTATTTAATAAATTAATTTGTTTCGTTGATTGATTATTTTTTACTCTATTTGTATAAATAATTCTTTACAATACATAGGCATGCATAAAATGTATTAATTTTTTTTTCATATTGCATATTCATTTCCTGATATCTTCATCATAATAATTAGATTGTAATGTATAAACAATAAGTTACGCCAAAATTCCACAACTTCATCGATACCTAATAATAATTATAGGATATTTTTATTCGAATCAAATCAGAAAATTTTTTATTACGAAATTGTTTTTTATTTAAATAAATATTATTTAGTAACAGAAAATTCTTCTTCTTAATATGTTAAGTAAAAACATTCCTTGAAAGTATTAATCAGTGTCGTAACTATATTTGTGTTCATCCGCTGCTCTAAAGATTGTACGCAAATTGTGAACTGTTATCATCAATCATGTATAAAATGATTTTATCTATTGTCACCATCTCTTCTTTGGGGGGGGGGGGGTGGTCTTAATTAAATTTTATAAATGTTCAGAACTCAAATCAATACTGAAAACTTATTTTTCTTACTTTTTCTAGTTTTTTCGCGTCGTGTTTCCTGTTTCTATCGATTGAGTATGAAATATCCAACGCTGGAGAATATTATTGTATAGAACATTCAGTAAACATTTCAGGTCAATTGCCTCACCAACTATTATCGTTCAAAAGTTAATTAATAAATATGAAAACAACCAGAAATGTTTGAATACCTGTTGACCCTATTTCTCACCATTCCGGTCACAATTCCTAGCGCAGGAAGATCATTTTCGAAATTGAAACTTATCCAAAATTATTTAAGAAGTACCACGAGGCAAGAAATGAGGCTCTTTGAGTGTTGAGACTCATGAAAGTTCGTAGGAACGGTTTTAGGAAATCTATAACGCATTTTAAATATAGAAAAATATGCAGTGCATAAATAAATAAATTTCAGTGAAAAAATATTCGTCATTTTTCATTATTGCAAAATTAATGGGGGTGAGAGTCCATAGAGCCCTTTTTCTCAATGGAACATATTTTAGTCGACAGTTGTTACGCCACTGGTATCAATAATTATTTTCTATTCTCACTTTTCTTCATTTTTTCCATTTTTATTTTCTATTTTAACCTGGTTGACTATAAATGGATCAGATAAAATATATGTAAATGATATATACGTCAATTAATTTTTTTAATTGTTTTATAAACTGTAGTCCAAACTTAGAGGAAGGATACTAAGAGGTATAAGAATTCATTATCATGCCCATATCGAATTATATTATTTTTAACAAGAAATGTATAAATTAAAAAAAAAAGTATACATAAGTAAATTAGCTGGCGTAGATCATATAGACCTTGGTGACAGTAAAACTGCACTTACATGGATTTCGAAATTTCGCATATGAATCAATACTATTTAACTATAGGCACAATATAGGCTAGGTGTGACGCGGTTTATCCTGACAGAAATATTTTTATACATTTTTATATTATTAATGTATTTGTAAATTTTTTCTTTTTTTCAAAAAAATTTGATGTGCCAGCTCTTATATCGTGACAGAAAAATCTGTCTCGCCGATTTGTATAATTTAGGCCCTCAATTTGGAAATCAACTTTTTTGAGGTACACACTTCGTGGCCATGGGGGATGGGGTCGTAATGTTATCAAAAACAAAACCCAAAAAAGTTGCACAAAAGTTTGTCCCGGAACGATCTTTTTTGTAAAATTTTGAATAAATTATTAATTTTAGTTGATAACATTAATTGGGGAAAGAAAGTAGAAGGTAATTAGAAAATACCTATTTTGAGCCATGACTCGACCCAGTATCTTTATCCGTTCTCTAGTTATATGTAATTGAAGTTATGAATTTTTTTCTCAGAAACGGCAGGGGTGGTTGAAAGTAATCGTATGAATAGCTAGTTACACTTTTATGTATTATTTTTTATACTTTTTTCGAATTTGTATTAATAATAAAAACAGGCCAATAACTGTTGTTTTGATTGACCGACGTCGACAATTGAGAGGGTTAGCGACCAGAATGAATTCAGATCAAAGTATGACTAAATATCTACAAAATATTAAAAAATCTAATTTTTTATTAACTTGTCTAGCAGTAATCGCAGAATTATCATTTTGGAAACTTTTCAATTGTTTGTTGTTGATCAATACGTATAAAGAAAAATAATCGTTCAAAAATGTTTATAAGTGTGAACTTACCTTTATAATAATACAAATTTCGTTACATAATAGATACAAATAAAAACGAAATGAGAGCAAAAATATTAAAATATACATTTTTTAAGTCTCAAGAGACCCATAATATTTACAAATATATTATACGCAAGTAGGTTAAATTTCCTTCACTTATATCTATCTGAAGGCAATATCTATACCTATGTGTAACATAAGTAATCACAATAGGTATAATAATTTAATTTATGTATTTATTTAATTTATCTTGGTATTTTTGGTAGTCAAATAAGTATGTAAACACAAGTGTTGATTTATTCTATGGGCACTAGAGGCTAGTGTCGAGGGTTCACTAGTCCTTAACCGCTCTACTGTTCAATGTGACAAACGGCAAAATTTGGGATGTTAGCCAAAATTTTTTTTCCTGCTTTATCGAAAGAATTAAGGACTGTGATCGTATTTAAATCATTGATACAAAATAAATTTGGAAACTTTAAGCACGAAGCGCTGAGGTACGCATTACTTATTTTACGTAAAAAGTATCTATATTTTTACAGTATACCTACAGCGTACATAAATTTTTATTCAATTGACGTTCAATAAAAATTATTCAAAAATTGAAAATATTACTATTTTTCAATGAATAGTAGTTAACCCGATCATCGTGTCAAAAAAAGTGCTACCTCGGAATCTAACGGAATAAGCTGAATTTTTGAGCAAACCACATATGGCCACGTGTGCTTGTCCTTAGATATTCAAGGTTAAAAGTTGCATAAATCAATTTTTTGAGAATATCTCGTTTCCCTTCAATTGTATTTATCATGAAAGTTATGGCTGAGCTGAGAGTACCTACTAAATTTTAATTTTGTATGGTCAACGACTTTAAAACAATAAAATTAGATGGAAAGTTATTTTATTACTATTTACATAAACAATAATAAAAAAACCTGCCCACGATCACATAATATTTTATTGTCAAATATAATTGTCAAATAATTTAATTTAATATAATTAGATATTTTTTTAAATTTTTAATATAATAGATTGATATCTTGTGGAACAAAATTAAAAACCGTCTCGTTGAGAAATTTTAGTTGTAAATTATAATATTAATATTAAAAATAACATTAAAATTATTTTGAATATAAAGTTGCAATGAGAAAGTTCATTTTATATTAAATATAAAAAATTTGTTTAGATATAATAATATCTCGTAGTTTAATGGAGCGCCCACACTATCGACAGACATTATCGAGTTGACACACAACCAATTGACCAAAATCTAAGCACACCCTAATATATTTAACAATATGAATGATATTAAACAAATTATGTAAAAAAAAGAAATATTAAATACGTCAGTGCTACCAACATGTGTGTCTGTGGGTTGTTTACTATTTTTCTTGATCACCTAGCCGAAATTCGGATCTTCAAACTTTCCGCTTTTAACAGCGGAAGAGTTGTGACTTGCTAAAGTTGTGGCAATGTTACCGAGCCACAAAAGTCACACTTTCTACACTAAAATGCGATCAGGAAAACTTGCTTGCCACTAGGGGATCAAGAAAATAGTATACAACCCACGGCCAGAAAGTTGAATGTCGTAAGTGATATAAAACCAAGGTTTCATCGAATAAAATATACTTTAAAATAGATAGGTACCTAATCATCAGTATATACAAATGTCACGACGGATAAAAAACTAATTTCTTGGATAATTTGAGATATTAGAGTCATTTAAATTTAAACCAGGAGGATATTTTTTCTTGACCTCCTAGCCGAAATTAAGGTCATCCCGGGTTAGTTGAACTTCGGGTAGAGCCACATTTTTGGCTAAATCGGCTAGATTTAGATACTCGATAGAGTAAAAATAGTTGATTGGATGTACCGATTCACTTGCCAAAGGACACAAAATATCTCAATACGCAATACCTTTGTATTAAAAATTAAGAAGATTTGAGTGGTTGACTTATTTGTTGTACACAAGGTTACTATTTCCCTACATATAACTTTAAAAATATAACATTATTGTAAAAACACTTTGAAGCTTTTCTCTGAGCTTAATAAATAATAAAATTAGGAAACTTAAATGACAAAGAGATTTTGGTTTGACTACGTAATATTTAGGTGTCATTGTGCAGGATTTATTAATTCTAAACTAAACTAATACTTAAAACATAATAATATTAGATTAAACAGTTTATATTGATTTTCTTGTCACCAATAAATAATAAATTGAAATTATGAATTAAATTTATCGTAAATTGATTAGATATCTAATCAAAGACACAAAACAAATATAGAATTGTTTCGTAATATATTCAAATTATTATGCACACCTCACAATAATTTCTACACATAACTACATTGATTACGCAATGTTTTGTTTAAGATATTGTTTTGAACTAATTAATTATAACACCCTTATATGGGATGTTTAGTTCTATATTCACATTTGGACAATATTGTGATACAGAGTATAAAATTCTAAATAAACAAGTAAAAACACTTTACTAACTGAGTTAATTGTTGAAATACCCTGTATAGAAAGTGTAAAAAAGTTTTAAAAAACCAACACAATTATAGTTTTATCTCAATCTTTTATAGTCTTGGAGAAAATGAGCACCAAAGATATGTCCTAAATTGCGCCCTCGCGGGAAAACAGTGATGTTGACGAAAAAAATTCTCTTAAGATTTACAAGATAGGTTCTGCGGACCCAAGACTCAATTGATGAATGCTGCTTACTTACGATCTCAAACAAACTTTTTACGTCTTGAGCACGCTATAAAAATTGATATCCTTTTTCGTTTTTGATTTATCGTCGTTCAGACGTTTAACGTACGTGTCAAGAATATTTCTAAGCGTTACAAACTTGGGAATTAAATATACTTTAATATATGTATACTAAAATTAGTATACCTTGATACAAGGAATAAAAACTTGTCACTAAAATTAGTATACCTTGATATATGTTTCATTTATACAGGGTATAAAAACTTGGGACTAAAATTAGTATACCTTGATATACAGGTTTGTTCACGCTATACGACACGGAAGATTATAGCTAAATTACGTACACAGGTTGCCCAAAATTATGACTAAAGAATTACAAGCTTCAAACGATAATAACATTCTATAACTTAAATACAACACAGGGTTTATGTCAACAGCAAATGTAAATTATAACTGTTAACGATCAAATACCATCAACTTTCCTATAGCAAACTGAGTTGGTTTTCATGAAAAAAGTATTTTCCGAATCGAATATATTTCATATAAACAGGGTACAAAAACTGGGAACTAAAATTAGTGTACCTTAATATATATTTCATACAGGTGTACAGTCATCCTTAATTATAATGTTCAAATTTGAGAATTGTACGATCAATGTCAGTATAATGGAAATTTTTATACTAGATAAAATTATAGAATATCAATTTTACTATTATTTTAAGTACGATTTATTGTCTCACCCACTTTTCTGAAAGTTTATTTTTTACTTATACAGAGATATTCAATTATTATAAATAAAATTATTTGAAATAAAAATCACAAAGTTATTTCTAATCTTTTACAGGGATTCCATCAACATTAAATTACGTTCCAATTGATTCACCAGATTTATCCCCACGTTTAATACCATATCCAAATTGGCAAGCAAACAAGGCTGGGGATTGTGAAAATGGTTTAACAACAGTGTATCGAATTAAAGTGGATGAATGTGATCGTTTATGGGTGTTGGATACTGGTACTACAGGCATTGGAAATACTACACAAAATCCATGCCCTTATGCACTTAACGTATTTGATTTAAAAACAGATACGCGGATAAGAAGGTATGCATACAAATTTAGTCACTGAATCACAGATTCTGCGATTTTGTCACAGAAAAATAAATTCTCGGATTTATAGTATTTGCGAAATTTCGCTCAATACCTAGTTCATTAGTACGGTAGAATCTCAATAAGCAAAAAATCGTTTTCAATTTTAATGGTTAGGAATACTTAATTAAAACGGAAGTTATTTTTAAATCAACCTGATTTTTATAATATAATTTAATATTCCAGATACGTCTTCCGGCCAGAAGATACAAATGCAAATACCTTCATTGCAAATATTGCTGTTGATATTGGAGCAACATGCGACGATGCCTATGCCTACTTCAGTGACGAATTAGGTTATGGTTTAATTGCTTACTCATGGCTTGAAAATACATCATGGCGTTTCACTCATAGTTTCTTTATGCCAGATCCATTATCTGGTGATTTTAATATTGCTGGATTAAATTTCCAATGGGGTGAAGAAGGTATATTTGGCATGGCATTGTCCCCAATACAACCAGATGGATATCGTACAATGTTCTTTAATCCATTAGCTAGTGGGCATGAATTTAGTGTATCAACAAGAATTCTAAGAAATAAAACTGCTGTCGAAGATAGCTACCATGATTTTAAGGTTGTCGGAACTCGTGGTAAAGATGGACATGTCACAGCTGCTGTTATGGATAAGAATGGTGTACTATTTTACAATTTAGTTTCTCGTAATTCAATTGGCTGTTGGAATTCTCGTTTACCATACACTCCAGAAAATTTGGACGTCGTTGATTCAGATGATGTAGGCTTAGTATTTCCAAGTGATGTAAAAATTGATCGAAATGAAAACATTTGGGTAATGTCTGATCGTATGCCAGTATTCTTAATAGCCAATTTAGATTTCAGGGATGTTAACTTTAGAGTATACACAACTACTGTATCTGAAGTTCTAGCAAATACTGCTTGCGCTCAGCCAAGTTTAAATTCTCTAGACGGGTATGGTGCCTTGGGTTCCCCGAAATTTTACAGTTTTCCCATTTCTGCAAAACCCGCTTTACCAAAATTTATTGGATATGATGTTGCACCAGTAAAATCTATTTTACCTAAATATGCTGGTTATGATGTATCGCCAAAATTGCCTAGTTATAATATTGGTGGCTCAAAAACTGGATACAGAAATGAGCCTACAGCATTTTCTTACTCCTACGTAACAATTTAAACTTAAAACTCTTCAGTATTATCTATCTATTGTTTTTAATATTATTAGTAAAGACTTCAACTTGATACGTAACCATATTTGCACAAGACCTATGCACAGTCTACAGTATCTTCCATAAGTTCTTAATCACTCTTTAATATGGAATAAGAAGAATAAGTAAAATAGAGAAAAATATTTCAAACAAAAATTGTTGGGTTTAAAGTGGGACATCTCAAAAATATTTGAATTTTGACATTCAGCGTCATCTAAAGTCAACTAGGGTTTTTAACTAGCCAGAGGTAAATTACCACTTTAAATTCGAAAGTTTTCTCTTATAAAATTATTAACATTTTTGGTTTGAAACATTTTTTCGAAATACGGATAGATCCGGCAGAATTTGATTTTAAAATTATAAATCATTTATGAAGTCGAGATGATTTTTAGATGATTTTGAAGTCCAAGCTGAATTCAAGGTCTTTTGGAACATTAAGGATTTCTGGAACATACCAGTTACTGTTTAATACAGTTTACTTTCCTAAAATACACTTTTTTTTTTAAGAATTACATTTTTTTACAAAATATTATAGTTTTTTTTATATTTATTTTAGATATTTATAGACAGACTATTGTAGTGAAATTCTAAATAAAGTTTTTATTTTTTTACTTTATTATCATCTTGTTTTTTTCTTTTTTTTTTTTTTTTTGTTCCAATAAAGGAGGATAACTTAATTGAAAATCAGTTGTGCAAGGATTTTTTTTGGCCTACACAAAATTTAATTGCTACTTTATAATTCTTACAGCTTCAAAACTAAATATGAATATTACTTTCGTATCAAGTACAATAATTAATATTTGATTTTGTAAAATGGTTTCAATTTAAATCGGTAGATAGAGCCTTCCTTAGCAGGAGTGTCGAATAACAATATAGGATAGTGCTGCCACCAGCAAGCATATGTGTATATTATAAACGTCAAACACTTGTCAACTCAACTCAACTGACAAATGTCACCATGTTAGTGGTGAACTGGTGAATGTCAGTTATTATCAAAATAAGTTTTTGTTTACTTTAATTACAATGATAAAAAAACACTCATAAATATTAGTTATATACTTTAGATAACATAATTATATTGAATATTAAAATTATGTTTATAAATCAGTGCATTACAATTCATTAAACCATAATAATCTTTTATTTTAAAATTTCATCATACTCCATTAGTTTGTTCAAAGTGCGTTCGTTATATTTCAAAAGTTTGAATATCATTAACAGAGTACAATGAACCCTTCTTCATCAAAAACTATACAATTTTCAAATTGTCGTCTTTTACGGCATCATAAAATTATTTTGGATGATTTGTGGGTGAGAAATGGAAAAGTTATAAACCCAGAAAAAGTTTTTTTTGATGAGAAAATCTTTCCGGATGTGGTAATTGATTGTAAGGGTGTATTAATTTCTCCCGGTTTTGTAGAACTGCAAATAAATGGTATGATAATTTAATTCTTTTAAGAAAAATATCTTAGGTAAGTGATTTTATTTTTGAATTAGGTGGATTTGGAGTTGATTTTTCGCAAGAGTCGGAAAATGTCGAAGAAGATGTCCGTAAAGTATCAAAAGGCTTATTAGCACATGGCGTGACAGCGTTTTGTCCAACATTAGTAACATCTCCGAAACATGTTTATCATAAAGTGATACCGAGAATTAAGAAACAAGCTGGTGGTAAACATGGAGCTACAATTCTTGGATTACACATAGAGGGACCATATATAAATAAAGAAAAAAAAGGCGCTCATCCACCGGAATACATTCGTGATCTAGATGAGGTAAATATTGCTTTTAATCGAATTTTATTTAGAGTTGTAGTTTTTGAAAAAATTATTTAATTCAAGGGAATGCATTCTGTATTAGATATGTATGGATCTTTGGAAGATGTAAAAATTCTAACATTAGCTCCCGAACTATCTAGAGCACCAGAGGTAATTGAAGAATTGACGAAACTAGGCATTACTGTTTCTGTTGGTATGTAGGGTATTTTAAATGAAAAGTTTTACTATAAATCTATTTTATTTTTAAAAAAATCCATTTGATTTTCAGGACATTCGATTGGAAATTTATCGGATGGCGAACTCGCTGTAAAACATGGAGCAACAATGATAACACATTTATTCAACGCCATGTTGCCTGTAAGAACTTTTGAATAATTAAACTAATGTTACTAATCTTCTGCAAAACTAGAATGTATTTATTACGACCCGGTAGAAGCGTCAATTACAATATTTTAGCAGACATTTAAAAAACTGTTTAATCAATAATGTTTTGTAATTGATTTTCCTATTATAAAAAAAGCGTAAAACTCCTTCAATTTTAGAATAAATTTGCTATCAATAAAATTAATTGGATGAAAATATTACCAAAGTTTATTCATTAAATTCAAAGTATTGCACAAGTTCTACTTAATGATACCGATCCTTTTTTCCCAAAAGTTCAAGTGTTCTTAAATTTGAAGTAATTTTTCTCCAAACTGTAATTTTCATGTTTCAATTTTAATTCATCCTAGAAATAAATATATTCAAAGTTTATTGTTTAGTTTCATCATCGTGATCCTGGATTGGTGGGATTGTTAACATCTGATCAAATTCCAGAGGGAAAAACTATTTATTTTGGTATAATATCTGATGGTATCCATACGCACCCAACTGCACTTCGAATAGCTCATCGTACTCATCCTGATGGTAATTTTAATATTTTTTTTCTACTTATACTATTTTCAACGAACCTTGTTATATTACATGTCGTAAAAATCGTGTTTCTTGAGAATCCGGTTTATTCTTTTTGGGGATAAATAATTTTCTAGCTCCTAAGTATTCATAAAAATAATAGAATTATCTTATCTTGTCTTCTCAAACTTACTTGTATTTTTAGTTACAAATTTATTTTTATACGTAAATGCAATAATAAACACCAGTGCAATATTTTACTACCCACTGTACGATATAGATAAATTAATTAACAATTTGTTTTCTCCAAATTTTAGGTTTGTTCTTAGTCACAGATGCCATCTCAGCCTTAGGTCTTGAAGAAGGCACTCATTATATTGGACAATTGGGTATCGATGTTAGAGGTGATAGTGCTTATATCACAGGAACAAATACATTATGTGGTAGTATTTCAAGTATGAACATTTGCGTTCAAATATTCAAAAAGTCTACTTGTAAGTATTAAATATTTCAAAATAACATTTACAAATACGTTGCTTAAATCCAATGCGTTTGACGACTAGATGACTAGTTTCTATATGTTGTATGAGTGCTGTTGAAAATATCTTAAAATTATAGGTCTGCATATAGGATTTCGGACGATATCATAGAAAATACTCGTACTATGGTCACATAAACCCGATTTTCGCATTTTTTGATCAAAATTAGTCTATATATCAATGTTTTATTATTTTCTAAAATAAATGTTTATTTGTGACTTCAAATCTCTTAAGAAATTTGCAAAAAATAGAGAACATTTTTTTGCCCCCAATTTCGATAAAACTGATTACATAATATAACACAACAAAAAATACACAAATCGTTGATTACACTTGCCACTTGCCTGGTAGTGATTTAGTCACAAAAACATCTTTGGCTATAAGAGTCTAAAAATGATATCTTTTTACAGCATGTTCAACTGTTACTGCATTAGAAGCAGCAACATTACATCCAGCTAGAGCTATTAATATGAGTAAACAAAAGGGAACTTTAGATTTTGATGCTGATGCTGATTTCATATTTTTGGATGATGACTTAAATGTCTTATCAACATGGATTTCTGGTGAATGTGTTTATGAAAAATTCAATAATTCATACGAAATAAAAAAATTTTAATGAAGTGTATTCATATTATTTTGTATTTAAAATTCATTCCATTTTTTTTTGTGTTAATTATTATATTTTAATAGAACATGAAACACTATCCAATTGGTAGTTGAGGCATTGTAATGAGAGCCTGGATACGACATTTAGTCGCCATTTTCAGTGGAAAGTATCATCATGAAATAAACTTCCCCTGTGAGCCTGATTCATGAAATGAACGAGTTTATTTTAACCTTTTATGATTTTGTAAAGTTTTAACGGCACTGTGGCAAAGAAATAAACCAGTATTGGAAGAGAAGACAGTTTATTTTATCGTATTATTGTCAAATATTATCTTTCTCAAAATGAAAACATTTCTTTCATGTATTGAAAATATGAAGACGATTTATTTATATATTAAATAAATAGTTTGTTTTATTAATAACATATCCAATATTTTTTTCTCTTAAAATGATAGAATACCTTTTAGTAGTGTTTCTTGTTTTATCTGTAAGATAGCTTTCATGCAGCTTTCTTTTTACATGCATACATAAAGCTCAAATTATTATTTTTAAATGACTGGTTATTAATTTAATGTTTTAGAGTAAACAACATAAGATCATTAACGAAACAAAATTAAATATCCTAATTAAATCCTTTAATAGGATAATAATACGTACTATTAACAGGTTCATAAACCTTTTAAAAGCTAGGTGCTATAATATAATCTAGAATTAAGTGCCTTAATAGGCTCTACACACGATTTGATCTGAGTTGTCGCTTGGAATGATTTAATTAAAGTATTTCCAGCATGGTATTTACAGTTCCTATGCTAAAACTATGATAAAATCCACTTTTGACAGAATTGGCGTTTGTCTTTGAATTTTAGATAACATCAATAACTACGAAAATATGAAGGATTTAAATGTACAAATAGAAAGGAAGGAAAATAACACTTGTAGACGTCTTAGCCTGAAGCTACTTATCAAAAGTTGTTTTGCAAAAATAACATTTAATTGCTTAAATCTTTTATGTTTATCATTCGATTTAAATTTTGATTTCACATCCTGACATCTATTCTCGCGCATTTTCAAATTTTAACGAAAGCTATATTAAAATCGACACCAGGGCAAAGGTCTATTTAACGAATTTTTTTTCACAGGCTAAGAATAGCGCTTTCTATTAAATCTCAAAGCCTTAAAAATTTTGACCGTTCAAAACACGAGATAATTAATGCCTTAGTTCTCAATTTGTGATTTATTCTGTGGTACATAAATGTTAAATAAACAATGTCGAATTGAAATCAAGACTTTCCAATTAAAGATCATGGCTTCGTAAAATTAGATATTTATGTATCACATTTCGAAAAAGACTCGATGCATGATATTGCTATATGAGATAGATCGCTTGCCTCATCCTTACAAATTTTTATCTAAATTGTTCATAGTTTATATCTTCTAGGGATCAAAGGCCATTTTTGTTCACATAGATATTATTATCTTAACTTCTTTCTGCACTCCATGATTTTAATAAAATTATTTTTAGGTTTTGTTGAATGTTAATGCTCTCATGATGAAAAGAGAATCTGCGTTGACAGATCAAATCCTGTGCAGGCTTTTTAATTAATAATTGTTTTTAAATATATCTATTTTTATCATAATTAAGACAATATATGAATTTATACATAATTTGAATATAATAAATTAATTTTAATTAACTTTCATAACTTTTTATTTATACAATCCTAAATTTTCTAAAATTTTGTTTATTTTATAAATTTATTTGTATCTACTAAGTAATTTCTGGTTTTTAATGAAATTGGTTTTTTATTGATTTTTAATGGCTGTTTTATTGGTATTACTTTTAATGCGTTATCAAATTTCTATATAATTAAACCAATCAGACAAATAGAAAGTTGATTGTTTTTTTTTAAATGAAAAAATTTTATTGATCGATAATTTTTGTTTATGATTATTTAATGAATGGAAAATATAAAAATAGAAAACCACATACATTTATAAAAAGTTATATGTTATTGATCTTATACGAGATTAATTGGATCCATGATTATCATCACGCATATAGTATTTTGTTTGCGCTTACAACCAATTACCACTCAGAAATTGGACTTCTAAACAAGAAACCATTATTTTTTATCCACGATTCATCATCATATGTAGGAACAAGATCTGCTTATATTTTTGTTTCTACTAATTTAATAGTTTCAGCGGTTAGTGTTAAAGAAAAAAAAAAATTTCATAATTCTAATCCCAACTCTGAAAAGGTTCAATGTGGGCTCTCACGATTATCCTAGCAGGTAATATCCTACTAATGTCCTAAATGAGCTTAAGCTATTTTTTGTTATACCACTAACGTGGTCGTTTTTTGAAAAAAAATTTAAATTATGTAACCTTAGAACGACCACCATACAGTTATTAAAAATATTTTGTCATTTTATTCCTTTAAATATTTGGCCTACTTCCATGGTAGATATAATACGAATATTTAGACTTTGACCCACTGGCTTATGTATATTCTATTCGATTGTGCATGCAGTAATAGTATAGAATGTTAAATTTTTTGTACATTTATTTTCGGGTAGATCGGTATTTATGTTTTTTTTGTTAAGTAACATAAATAAATTTAAAAATTTTTAAAATATCTATACTCTTTTTGAAAATAACAGAGGAATGTATGAAAATATATTCTCTGTATTGTGACTTATGTGGTCACAACATATTTTATTATTATGTGAAATAGATACAGAATGTTTTAAAGGTTTCTGCAGACTTTGTAGGTGGTATATTTTTTGTCATAAGACTTGTTGACAAACGGTCGTCTTTCTGATTTACAGGGCATGATGGAGCGCTGGACAGATGTATAACGTGCTTTTGAGATTGAAGTTTGCATAAAGTTTGTTTTTGTTATAATATGCGCAAATCAAGGAATCCCCGAAATGCTAATCTATTTAAAAAGTTGTTAAAGAAGTTTCGTGAAATAGGTTGTGCTATTAACCAGCTTATTCCCACGCCTTTTGTTTCAATCGAAGAAAAGTTACAACACTAAAGAAAACTTTCGATAATCTTTATGAATTTTGAACCAATGTAGCCCAATGTGATATCTCGCGGGACTATGTTTTAAGCCAAACTGGTTCTGAAAGTGTATTAGGTAAAAAAAAAGTACACTTCTGTGGCAAATAGGCAATGAAAGAGAAGTGCTTTGTTTGTGTGTGTGTGTTCTGTTTGTCTGTGGTATCGTAAGTGTTTAAAAAAAACAGTATTTGTCGAGGGTTTTTTTTTAATTACACATGTTTATTATTTGTGTTTGTGTGTGTATAATTGGGTATCATGAATGTTTAAAACTGTGGTTTATTTTGGATGTTTCTAAAAGAGCTTTACACCTGCAAAGCTCTAACAGGTTAAGTTCACTTGAAAAAGCCGATGTAGCTAAATATTTTTTCATTATCAGACTAAACCTACTCCATTACCTTAAGTTGGAACAATTAAATCTTTACTTTGCAATAGTGTGCAAATAGAAGACAAACATTTGGGAAGAATAATATTCAAATTCATGAACATTTTCATGTAAATAAATAGTTTCACGATAAAACCTTTATTTAAGAACAAGTTATCCTATTATAACTTGCTTATATAGATACTAATTAAAGAAAATATTCTAATCGTGAAAAAGTCGGTGGCAGGTTTCCATTGGAAATATCTATTTTAAGTATCCTTGGTATTAGCTTTGGCGTAACATGTAGCCATGCACCCCCCATTTTGTAGAAACTTCCTTATACATTAATTATACATTAATTATACATCAGAGGTGGATTAAGTATTTTGGAATTAATTTTATGATAAGCACGCGCAAAACCTTTGTAGCTTCGCCTCTATTGTACGTAGAGGTATCGAAAATTTCCAATATCTCACATAACTGAAAAATCTTTAGTCGTGGAATGTTGAAATTTTGGATTGAGGCCTATTGCAAAATCTAGATATCCACCATGCTTTTATACATATCAATAACGAAAGTTTTCAATTTTCAGAATAAATTTAAATTTTTAATTCAATGAAACGATCAATGTTAAAGTTCTCTAAAAAAAATAGTAAATAGGCAACTTGTATGACGTAAATGTTGAGTGTCAAATTATCGAAAATTATTATAAATAACGTAATTCAAGTTGCCTATTTATTAATTTTGTAAGTCAACTTTAACATTAACCGTTCTCGCCCTTCGTCAATTCCACTTTCAATGATTATCTCTTCTCAATTCTCCCCAACTATACCTACATATATACAGACGCTTCTAAGTTGAGTGTAGACTCGCGTGTGAGAGTCGCGTTTCATTGTGGTGCGCATTCTACCACACTAAGCATTTCTAAAAACATTTCAATTTTCCCAGCGGAGTGTTACCATTTTTGGGGGCACTCGCATACGTGGAGACAAATGGTATTAAAAAAACAGCTATTAAATCCGACTCGCTTAGTTCCCTCTCCCTAATAAAACAAAATTGTATTTCCTCCAAAACTCCCTCTCATAGTACTAATCAAAAACACCGTACTCAAACCCAATCAAAAACGTTTTTACGTTGCCTTTGTATCTAGTCCTTATAAATATTTAACGCCTAAACCCTCTGGAAGAGTAGTTCAAACTACCAAAATAGTGAGTTCGGATACGTATGTACAAATGATGTTCTATTAGGTATTCTGTATTCTTTGACTGCACTATAAGCACTCCTTGCTAATGGAACATTCTGTATGCATAAATATTGTTGGTTTGGCTTCACTATTTTACTATACAATATACACATTGTTCTAGTATTTGGCAGAGTTAGTTTTTCTATAAAATTCATTATGTATATATTATGTATACTTTTGGGTATGTTATCTGGATTGTAGTTTTTAAACAATGAAAAGTATCATAGCGTAAGTTATTAGTTTGAATAGATGAAATGCAACAAAATCCACAAAAAGTTCAAATTTAAATTGTTAATCTTTAAGCTTAATTTCGAATATTATTCATACATATCATTATTTTGGAATATCTTTCTTCCGAATTTCCTCCACTTTTATGTTCAATACAAAATTAAAGAAGGATTAATTTTATTAAGAAGTAAAAATTTTTCTCAATGTATAAAAATTTAAATACACTTCTATTGTTTTACCATCATTATCCTTGTTAACTTCCCATTCTATAGAAACGTTATTGTTTTAATTTTTTAAAATCGCGGTTTTCTAACATATTTTAAAATTTCCAAGTGGAAATAGCATCACAACATAATTTGGAGAATGTGTGTGTGTGGTAATTGTTTTTCTGGTCGATATCGCGCGAATCAAGAATGATATCGACTTCGATCGAACGTGCCGATCGAATCGTATTAACGGGAATACGATCCGATAAGAATTACATAACATTCGACCGAGTGGTTAAATTTAATAAATTCCGGAAGTTTTTTGAAAAAAATTTGTCTGATTTTTGTTCTGACCAATTACTGTAGTGATCTATAAACATATAAATCAGTTTAAATTTTTAAAATTATCTCGTATTTTAAACGGTCAAAATCTCTGAACGGTCAAAATATTTGGGATCTAATAAGAAGCCCTATTTTAAATTCTGCCGAAAACAATGGTAAACCTTGCATATTACATATATGCATGGTATAAAAAATACCTGAAATACTTTCAAAAAACAAAACAATAGCCATTTCTATTTTAATTTCTAGATCTAAATATGGCACCACGGTCCTAATTTTATGAAAAGGTGACCTAGAATTCTTAAAAAAGTGTGATATATATAAATATATATTTGTTTTGTTTTTTGAAAGTATTTCAGGTACTTTTTATACCATGCATATATGTAATATGCAAGGTACACTAAGTTTAGTCCCAAGTTTGTAACGCTTAAAAATATTGATGCTACGTACAAAATTTTGGTATAGGTGTTCATAAAATCACCTAATTAGTCCATTTTCAGTTGTCCGTCCGTCGGTCTGTAAACACGAAAACTCAAAAACGAAAAAAGTTTTCAAGCTGAAATTACAGCGTGTTCAGGAAGTAAAAAGTGAGGTCGAGTTCGTAAATGAGCAACATAGGTCATTTGGGTCTTGGTAAATCGTTAGAGATAGAACAAAAGTTTAAATGTAAAAAATGTTCCTCATAAAAAACAAAACAACTTTTGTTCGCTACATTTTTTCGTAAATATCACTGTTTACCCGTGAGGGCGCAAATTAGGCGTAAATTATAGTAGTATAGTATGTATTATATGGCAATATCAGTTATATTAGTTAATTATGTGCGACATGTATGTATGTGTAAAATAATCAACACTGTCTATACATGGTATTTCAATAATTAACTCAGTCAATTGTTTGTTTTCACTTGTTTTTTTTAATAAAATAGAGTAACTTGTTTATTATTTCCCACTTGATATTATATTCTATTGTTTTAATGAAAATAAAATAACATTTTAATTTCATAAATTATGTTTATTATTTTCCACTTGTTACAAGTCTAAAAAGTAAATAAAAAGAATTTTTAAAATTTAAGTGTTATATTCATTAAAAGTACATTAATAATGCATTTCCACAAATTGTAGCTCTAAGTAGGTATCTTAAATAAATTAATTTTTTCTTTTGAATTATTATTAGGTATTAAATCATTTATCTTTTGTTTTTTTTGAAAATTACACATATTTTGTTCCTTACATTTGAGCTTTTATTATTATGATATGATATACGTAGGTAATATAGAATTTCATCAAATTTTTAAAAAAGGAGAAAAGTCAATTTAGATAATGGTTGGTTTCATGAAAATACTTGATTTATTCAATTAATTTTCAAAAACTAGTCTTATAGAATATGCTCATAATTTTGTGATAATTTAGTCAATTTGTTTTTAATTAATTTTTTGACATTAAATTTAAATATCCGCTTTTAAAACTCGTTAATAGTTATTTCTACTTTCCGCACGGAAAGTGTCAGCTTTCGGCCCGCTGTGCGAATGGATATTGCCACTTTCCACCTCCGTCGAGTAGAAAAATAGTATACACACCGCGGGAGCAAAGTTGACACTTTCCGTCAAAAATGCAATGACCTGTCAAAATTACAAGTGAATCCATTGATTCTTTTTCGTTTTTTGCTACCATAAACATACATTTATTGCAAGGTTTGCAAAAAAAAGTTATTCTTTATAAAAATCTCTACTTGCCTATATTAACATTCAGCTATTTACTTTTGAAATTGAAAAAGTTCGATAGGAATGTTAATGGCCGTTTAGAAGTGTAGATCTTTTTCTACAGATAATAACAGAAACGTTTGAAGAAATCATTCCCGAGATATGAACTAGTGTATTTAAAGAATTTTGTAAAAGAAATATTACATGTATGGAACGTGAAGGTGGATACGTCGAGGCAAAACGAACTGAATACAACTATTTTTCTACAATAATAATTGTATTTTGAAATGTATGAAAACAAGCAATAATAATTGTAATGTTCTGTGTTAGTTATTCTGTTTCATATCTATCAGTCATTGAATGTGTCAAATTAGTAAATAAACATTTAAAGTACTATGATTCATAAGTAGGATTTGCAAAATTTTATTTAAAATTGAAGTGGCCAAAACATTCTCATCGCCCACAATTCATTCCTAAACAGTTATAATCAGTTTGTTTTTGCCTCAACGTATTCACTTTTGAGTTCCATATATATACTTAGTTGTTCTTTTACAAGTAGACACGCTGTCTTTGAAACTATCTTAAGAACAAAGCGATATAGACGACCAAAATCTAAGATAATATTTTATTTTTAGTTTTTGAATCCAAAGTTCTATTATTTTCGAGATAGGAGTCCGTCAATTATTATTTGTTAAACAGCTTGTTTAATATTACTCAAAATGAAGTTTTGTGAATAGAAAAATTGTAAAAAGTATACATGGATAGTTTAATTACAGCAAATCACAACTTTACAGCAAAAAAGAAAATAAGTATATAGTACAAAGAGAGTTTTGAAAATTGGTACTTACTTCCCGATAGCTCGTCTAAGAAACGTCTGCTTCAAAGTATTGCTCTATAGAGTAAAAATTTGGATACGTTTCCTAACATAGTTGAGGATAATATATGTTTATAGAATACGAATTGAGAATTACTTTTTCCTTTTTTTGAAGACGGTTAAGAGAAAATTTAATAATGATGAAATGATTACCATGCTTTAGTCATAGGAACAATATAACAAAAAAATTATTTAAAAAGTAAAAGAATGAGGGGAGCAATGGGGGATGTATGGATATTTGATGTAACAACGAATAAATATCCACATTCATTCACACTACATATACGTGAAAAAGCTTCATAGATGGAATCACATGGAATACATCGTTGTAAAAATATTTATAGTAAATATTCTCTAATGCGTATTACTCCATAGAAGACTTTGTTTTATGGGTTAGGTTATGTTAGGTTATATTGGCTGTCCACGAAGGACACATTTAGGCTATAGAGCCCATTGTGATACCATATATATGTTTTACCACCTTTCCGCTGATAATTTCATTTATCAGATCCTCAATTTCAGAGGCTGAGTCTACCTCCTTCATGCATATACCATGCACAACACCAGCCCATCACAACTATTAATTTAATTAATTTTGTTGCGACGGCGGGAATCGAACCCGCTACCCTAAGCACATCGCTTGTTTCATGGGTACTATTGGGAAAATCATTTTATCATGCGACAACCTGTGCCTTAGAATACAAAAACAATGCTGTTCAATGTATGAATGCACGGCCTAATTTAATTAGCTCACCCTTTTAATTGTCTATTCCATAGAACAGTGGAATGTTGTTTGGGCAGCAGATTTAGATTCCGATCAGATTCCATTAAGCCGATTTTGGATGTTTAAGTTTGATTAAATTGTTATTTATAAGTTACTATAATATCTATATGTTTAGTAGCATATAGATATATGTTAGATATCTACTGTTTAGTAGCATAGAGGAAAATTTCCGGATCACAATCAAAGTGAAAGAAGTAAATGGTTTCTTCTGCTCATTGGATTTGTAAGAAATTATTTTGATATACATTAATTAACCATTAGGATATTAATTATCTTGAAATGCGTGAATTTTGTAAAATCAATTTTGAGGTTTTTCGATTTTTAATCACCGAAAAAGTTATTATTATAAGTTGGATTGCTATGTGTGTCTGCCTGTCTATCGGATGAAACGATTTTGATTTTTTTTTGTTTTGTTTGAAAGGAAATTTTACAGAGAGTGTTCTTAGCTATGATTAAAGTGCCAGTTTAGGGTTCCGTACCCGAAACAACTATAAAAGAGGCGATGATCTTTAAAATCGGTTCAGTTTGGAGAAGGATATAAGGAAAAAGCTAATTTAATGGGGAGTGTTTTTAGATACTTTTCTGGCCTAATTTGCAGCTATAATTCAAAGATTCGTATCCGTATTGGCGGATCTTACCTCTGATGATCCGTATTCTTATTTGTGTGTTGATTCTTTTTCGGATTTACATTTTTTCAGATCCAGTATACGTTTTACATGTGTAGATATAGGTATTGTGTGATGCTTACACTAAATTTTTGTAATTACTTTTTAAAAGCTTAAAATGTCGGCCATCTATCTTTGTAGTAATGCAGTTTCACTGTATTTTATACAAATCTGTAGGTATAAATGTATTGTTGGTTGAATATGTATGTTGCTTTTATATTATTGTATTTGAAAAATGAGAGACAAAACGTTAGATAATCTCTTGAATAGATTCTGATGTGGCGGTATCGTTTACACATTGGCTTAACGTCATATTAAAAATTCTGATTTTCCATTCCTCTGCTCTGTGTTTAAACTACAAAATACAGTGTACAATAATGAAAAACCTTTCTTGTTATCAACATTCACTATACAGCCATATAGCCTGAGAGCCAGCGAACGGCAAACTTACGGTATTTCAGCATATTGATGCTATTGATACTATTACATCTGCCGCGGCCGTAGGGAAATGGGGATTTACTATCCTTGGCGATGGTTCCGTTGGGCATGTTCAGAAGTCAAAAAACGTCAAAATTGATTTCTTTAATAGCAGACACTTATTCCAGTTCTTAGTGTGTTTTATTAAAGTTCAAAAGTTCGAAAATGTTATACAAATTTAAGTTATTTTAGCAATGATGAAATTTTGATTTTATTTACATTAGTTTTATAAATTTATTTTTGAAAAAGCAGACACGTAGGCCGGCTTCAATCTGCGGGCAGGCGATATAATGCTCTCTCTGTCTTTTGATTGACTCGCTCACTCTAATAGGACATGTAAGCGAATCAGCCGTCATATATTGACGGGAAGTCGTCATATATTGGTGGGAAGTCGTTTTATATTGATGGGATAATTTATCATTATAATTTTAAATAATAAAGATATAATTTCTTTTTAGATGTGTGACTTCCGGATACGCAAAAAAAAATCATCGCCGAGGATAGTGAACCCTCATTTCCCCTACAGAAGGTGTAATAGTACACCTAGCATCAATATGATAGCATCAGATATGTTTGCTAAAATACCGTAGCTCTATCTATCACTGGCTCTTAGACTAATAGCTATGCATATTACATACATATAAAGGGTAGGGTATTCTACTTGTTACCTCTCTTGTCCCTATCTGAACCCCCTTTCCTCTCGTGTTTCATTTGTACCCCATTTCTGTTTGTACATGAGCCGATCCAGAGACAGGCATCAGAGCTTGGATATTTTTACAAGAGATAGAGCTTTTTGACTATTGATATTTCAACAAAAGAAATTCAAAATTTTAAAAGAACTTCTAACGTAGCAAACATTAAAAAAACCTTAATCGAAAAAAATTCATACATGTAAGTCCATTAATCTAGTTCATGAAAAAAAAAAAGAAATAATAAATCCACAAAAGAAAGAGAAAAAAAATTAGACTCGAGTTAATACTGATAATTCGAGACAAGTTAAAAAATGTAATTCTCTCTCTTTATCAAAAATCCAATCAGCCGTTTACAAATAACCACATTTAGAGTAGCGCTAGAAATATCGAAACGGTGTAAAGACAAAAATATTAAAGTTTCTATCCTGTAATTCTAAACTGTATTATTTCTCAGCGTTTCCGTAATCAAAATATTTCGTGTAAATAGATTCGATATTTTGAAATGAGTTTTTTTTTTTTTTTTTTATGAATTTTTGCAGGTGTTAATGAATATTTTAAATAGCCCCTACCCATTGTCATGAAAGAGCGTAAAAAAAAGCTTCGCCTTGTTTGAATTGAGCTTGACCCGCTCATGTATGTACATAAAAATGTCAGTAATATAATGTTGTAAGGAAATATACCTTTATCTAGCTTAGAGAAATTTTATTTAAAAATTATGATTTACATATTAGGAATTCACTTTATTAATATCATCATTTCAATTTTTTTGTGTATGGTTAGAAAATAATTTTCCAATTTATGACCTTTTCATAAAAAGGTTGTATATGAGGAGGAACCATACAAAACCAGACATATTTAAATTAACCATTTGAATATGAACGCAAAAGCGTATATTTATAACTTTTACTATAGCAGAAAAAAGATTGTATTACATTTTTTATTAAAGAATAATATGATCTAAGAGACCTTTAAGAGGGTATAAAGATCTTTATCCATCTGATAACCAAATAAGACATATTTTTTTATGAAATTTTATTGATTCTTAAACACTCCAATTGAAGTTTTTCTATCGAAAAGTCTTCATTACTTCATCTGTATACCTCAATGTATACCGCTATAAACTGAGTTTGGGCTTCAGAATATACTGCACTTTGTAATAAAATATTGTATTTTTTACTTAAATTTAAAAGGCAACGGACGTTCATCAATAAACATTGGAAACGACGGGAAGTTACTTGAAAAAAGAAATTCAGTTGTTCAACGTTTCCACTATATGTTCTTTTATTTTTTGTTACAGGTTTACTATTTGTTATAGCGCTTCCACTTTATTTTTTATTATGTCTATCTTTTTCATCGGGAAATGGCTTAATTTTAAAATACAATATTTGTATCGAGCAAAACGAAAACATGAAAGCGAATTATTAAAATGCTTTAAAAAAAATAAAATAGAATTTCGTAGGTATAGTGCTAGCGTACATTTTTGTTTTCAACAATTTGCTTTTTGAAATTTAATAATGAATAACATATCTGCTGCTAAAATATATTGTGCATAAGCACGATTTAATTAATTTAATGCAATTTATATATTTATTTGAATACTGTTTGTATGGAATTTGAATATCGAAAATATGGTTTCAATTCGTATTTCGACCGTATACAGAGTACCATGATTGCAGAAATATATTATATAAAGAAATTGTAAATAACTTTAATGGTTAGCTTGGTTGATTTTGATAAAAGGTTGAAAGAGATCTGAGCTTAAGATAGGATAGTAAAAATCCGTTATGTCTTTACAAGAAATGAGAATTGCGAGAAATGAAATGAAATTGTTAGAAATTGTGAGGGATTTGTGATTTTGAATTTCACACTCTTGAAGTCAAGAGGAGAAACAAGATATTCCAGACATGTTTTGTCTCAGAGAAACATTAATTTCGACTTCAAATTGATAGTATAAGAAGTATGACTAGATATACAAAGCGTATAACTAGAGAACTTTCAATTAGTATTCGCCCACGTGGGCAAAACCTTCAAGATTAGGGCACATTAGATTTTAACAATAATTTCAAAAATCAAAGATATATCATGTATTATATTTTACTTTTTCTGTTTAAACAAATCATATAGTATGAAGACACCTTTGCTATCTACGTCGTCGCTCTAATCAATCTTTTTTTTTGAGTGAAATTAAGCATATTGTAACGTTCTACCATCAATGAGTGAATTCTTTGAAAAGTGACATATTTATTGTTAATTGTAAAGGCACTTTAGTTCTACAACAAAATCAATTTAAAATCTTTGTTTTCTAAATATATTTACAGGTAATATTTTCAATGATAATTAGACAACTTTACGCACTGCTTTATTAAGCGTTTTCTACTGCCCAAAAGTGAGCTGACTGTTATTTCCACAGTAATAACACACAGTTCATAATTAAACTTTTACACATATACTGTTTCTTACTATTTTTATTATCCACAGCTACCATTTAGATTCCAGGCATACCAGACTCTTTACTCTTTACAATATGTATACTTTTTAACTGAGATAATTTCCGTTATAAAATGGGTCTGGATCGATAGGTATTTATTTTCATTAATGGTAAAAAACCAATGCCTATATCTTTATCGAAGAAAATTCGTTTAAATTAGGTGACTGTAACTTTTTTTTCCTCATAATATACATTTATATATAATGTATAACGTCTACTTCCTTGTACTTTATGCATATATATATGTCACCGGATTATTTAAGAATCGTTAGTTTATAATAAATCTAGTCAGATAATAAACCATCGACATATTGTAAATGAATAATAAGATTTACAATCTAACGTTTTTGTTTTCGTAGGATTGTAAACTAAAAATGGCTGTTTGTACTTTATAATTTTACGATTTCCAGCTGTTATTTAAGAACTTGTACTTGTACGTTATAGTGTGTCACATAAGTGTTTTAGTCTATAGAGTAACAATTTTTATGAAAAAATATTTCAAACAAAAGTTGTTTATTTTTGTTATGTCAGTCAGAAGTACTAGAAGTAATTTTGATCGGCTAAGAGTTTTAACTGTAACATATACATAAATACAAACAAAAGGAGAAATAATGGAATACAAAATGATATACGACAGTAATCGTTGTATGTGGTACGAAATACGATTTGCGTTTTATATTCAACATTTACTGTATAGTAGGTACCTGTCTTACAATGAATGTATGTGGTTTTCCAAATGGAATGAATGATTAGGGAAAGGAGATGGATGACTTTTACAGATATATGTAGAAAACAACTGTCGTTTGTTTCATCTTTTTTATATGTGTGTTAGTAGGGTAAAATAACTGAAGTTTTCATGATTGTATGTATATTTTATCAGACAGATAATACGATGATGATAGAATGTTTTGATATTTTTTGTTTTTAATTTTTAACTTAAATGTATGTGAAATATACCAAGGTATACTAAGTTTAGTCCCATAGTCTCAAGTTTGTAACGCTTAAAAATATTGATACTATGAACCAAATTTTGGTATAGGTGTTCATAAAATCACCTAATTAGTCCATTTCCGGTTGTCTGTCTGTCTGCTGTCATCACGATTACTCAAAAACGAAAAGAGACATCAAGCTGAAATTTTTATAGCGTGCTTAGGGCGTAAAAAGTGAGGTCGAGTTCGTAAATGAGTAACATAGGTCAACCGGGTCTTGTAAACCGTTAGAGATAGAACAAAAGTTTAAATGTAAAAAATGTTCCTTATTAAAATAAAACAACTTTTGTTTGAAACATTTTTTCGTAAACATCACTGTTTGCCCGTGAGAGTGCAGTAAGTCGATGGATATTAAGAAACCACAGTAATTTACAATAAAACTTTTCAAATGTAGCAATGAAATACCTAATAAAAAATAGTCTGCCAATTTTATGGACTAGTCATTCAATAGTTCGCTGCTTTTTTTTAAAGATTTAGGCCCAGCTTATGCTTGCCGTATTGATTGCTATACGTCATTAGTAATTTTCACAATAAAATATGTGGTAGTGGATTTAAAAACTATACCTCGGACAGGAATAGAATGAATCTATTTTTGATCCTTTGTGTACGTTTCCCTAAAATCTATTAACCTATAATTGTCTTTATATTTATTTTCTTTAAGTTAATGAGTATCTTGGATATTAGTATTAAATATCGATACATATTAAAAACCTTCTTTTTGTACATCACATTGACAGATAATTTTTTCCAATATAGACGTGAATATTTTTTAATTTTATATATATTCCATTAAAAATATATACATCAAACATTGCTTCTGACTTGATTATATGTATGTATATTATATATATATATATCCGTTAAAGATATATATCTGGTGATTGGCAGTTCGTAATTAAGATATGTCGACAAACGAAGATGAGCTTCAAGTGCAGATATAAATCTACTGTAGCTGAATAAAACGAATAATATACATGCATAGAATTCTAGTTCTTATTCTATCCCCTTTATATATATTCATTGTTATTTTAATGTACAGAGTATTAAAAAATGATTTGGAAGACTGGATAGAATAATGGACCTCGCAGATAAAACTTAAATAATAAAAATTGTATACTGAATACTACTGCGCTTACACCGTTTTTAATCCGCCAAAAATGTTCTGCTTTTCCAATTTAGCATTAAAATTTGAGAAAGCTGTTGTCAAGGGTGAATTTTCAAAGGTATATTACAGTAACTTTATACATTACAGTAGGCTTCAAATCGGGTAGTTTTGATTTTTTGCAGACTTGTTAATGATGGTATTTCAATGAATAATCCAAGTTTGTGACCTCGAGCGCCGAACGCAACTTTGTCAAAAATCAAAAACTCCCTGAAAATTTCGGTATTTGGCGAATATAACCCTTAAGGACTAGTTTTTTGAAAAACTTTTTCAGAACGTTTTTAAAGTAGACTAAATTTGCTACAATATGCGCCGAAAATGGATTCTGTAGACCCAATACTTTCCGAGATAAAGCTTTTCAAAATTTATCGACGTACGTTTATACATCAGAGCGAACGTCAAATCCGGTAGTTCTGATTTTTACCAGACTTGTTTACGATGTTGTCCTAATGATAAGTTTGTGATCTCGAGCGACGAACGCAACTTTGTCAAAAATAAAAAAACGCGAGAAAATTGCAGCTTTTTTTCATATTTTGGCAATTATAACTCTAAAGGGGTAGTTTTTGAAGTACCTTTTGAGATGTTTTTAAAGTACACTAAATTTGCTCCTGGGAAGTTAAATAAAACATATTGTGTAGAAATAATGAAGCTTTCCGGAGAGACTATGACACTATGCCTATTATTTTTAATGAATAGCTTTGAACAACTGTTCCATAATTGTGATTTTGGAACAGTTTCTCATATAATTAAGTATGATAATAACAATAATGAAAATATATAAATATACATTATTTTAATTATTGAATCTCATGAAATAAATAAAAGTTTGTAAAAATGACAAAAAAGTGTATGTACATGCGACACCATATTTAAGTAAGTAAGAGTTTATACATGGAATGATCAACACTTTAATGAAATCCGACAGTTTCTATAAAATCTATTTTAGGTAATTAGTATAATAATTTTTTCCATCACAAATTCGACGATGACTATTCAACAAATCTTAGAACTTGAAACAGAATATTATCCCCAACTCAAAATATTATAAATAATAAAAAGCTTATAAACTAAAATCCCTGCGACTACTTATTACGCTCTAAAAAATATGAAACCAAAAAAAATTTTAATAAAAAATACTTTTAAGGGACAAGCTTTTATTGCACCAAAAAGTAGAAAATAATTTTATCTATAAGTCACTCATACCCGACTATTGTAAAAGCTTGAGGCGGTTAATTTAAAATATCAAAAATGAATCGGAACGCCTCATCCACTCCACATGCCTAATTACTTTTCGATTCATCCTTGATATTAAGCGCCTCAAGCTTCTATAAACAGTTGGGTATGAGTGACTTATAGATATAATTATTTTCTACTTTTAAGTACAATAAAAGTTTGTTCCTTAAAAAGTATTTTTTAATAAAATTTTTCATTTAAGACTAAAAAAATGTATTTATATAAAATATGGTGGAAGCAAAATTTCAGCTCAATCGGTTGAAGATATCTACTTCAAAATTGAATTCAAAGAATTCGCCGTAACATACAAACATACATACATTGCAAGTTAAATAAAAGCTTTTAAACATATTTTCATCTGAAGTTATGATAAGTAAAATCGTTATTACAGTCGGGGGACCTTTCAGATTAAAAAGACTTTAAGATTAATGACGATTTTACTTATAAAAATAATTTCAGATGATCATATTTTCTAATTCATACTTTTTAAAGCGTGATTTTGTAGTCGTTGAGGTTTTAATTTTTGAACTTTATTTTATTAAGATTTTTCCAATATCACGAAGTGTTTCGAAATATACGAAGTGTTTTCTGACAATATAATACATAATTGTCTAGTCATATAAATAATGTCGAAATTCTGAAATGTGCTGAAGATTTATATACAAAAGTAAAATAATATATTCGTTCAGTCTTATTTGGATAAAATAGTTTTCCGTATGCGATGTAAGTACAATCTCTATTCTTATCTGTCGTACAGAATAATTCAATTGTGCCATCTTTTTTGTTTGTTAATATACATTAAAATTATCGTGGATTCATTTTCAGTGAACAAGTCTGTGTGTGCGTTAGTGTGTGTGTATGTATGTTTTTCAAGTGAGACGTCAACACCATGTTTTAGAGAATTGTGAAAATTGTAAAAGTTTTTCCTTAGGTTTTGTGTGATGGGATTCAAGTTATCTCTCTTCTATATTTTTATACATATAATACTTTTTTTACGTTATTGTTGTTTGATGTGTAATTTGTTGTTTTAAATTTTCTTCTTGTAAAAGAAAAATTTGGTATAAATTTTGAATTTTTTGTTTATTTTTTTTGTTGTTGTACGTAAATTATTCCTGTATATAATCTATGTTGACAGATGAGATATCTTGGCACTCACAAACCGTAAAAAACATCGCTATTCATACATTTTTTATAAAAGATGATTCGTAACCTGCGGTGCCGGTTATAATCATTTTTGAGTATTAATTTCTAGAATATCTATTGTTGGTGTTGTTAAATTGTCTAAAAATATAAATGATTGTTTTCTTAATCACTCTATTTTTTTAACTTATAGAAATTGGTTTTCTATTTTAAGTTCAACTTGTTACAAAAGCCTGTTTTTTCCACATTTTTTCAACTAATATATGTTTTTTACTTTTTCAGCTAATTAAAAAAGCGCATTTTTTAGTTTTTTAAACGATTATTTATTAATATTATTGAGTGTTATCTGCGCTTCCACCATCAATGATTTTTTAGTTATTCGTTTATCCTGAAGATTCTGATCAGGATAACCGGACAAACTTTATTTATTAAATTATAGTCTTGTCATCAATTCTTGATAAGTGTGGAAAGTTTTTATTAAATCCATGGTTTTGAAACGAGCTTTCCGATACATAGAATCTAAGTACAGTTACCAAACTATTAAATGCGTGTTGGAAACTTCACAAATTCAAACTCAAAAACTATAATTAAAATTTATGATACAATAGCTTGGAGATACAATTTAAAATTATTCTTTGATTAAAACATAATTATGCGCAAAATTATGATTTTTTAATTCAACCAATAATTGTAACTGTAAAACGTGCACGATCCAAAAGTTCCTACGATTTTCATATACGAAATTAAAACATAATATTTGTAATATCCTTTGAAAGCCTTTATTTGGCGTAGTATTCGCTGTAGAGAAAATTTACTAGAAAAGGTGTCTAACCGACGGTATCCGTGCATTTTTGTGTTTTCTCAGTAGGAAATGTGTCTTGTAGGAAACTAGTAAAATTGGAAGAATGTCATAAAGTTATCACACCGGTAACGGAGATACTTATAATATATTATACATAAATATGTTCAGAATTCTCCTAATTATTCGTTTGTTGTTGTTTTTTTTTTTGGCTTAGATTATTAAATAAGATGGTTTGTTCGTTTTTATAAATGTAAAGCTTTTCATAACAGATCGAAGCTTTTACAAAAAATAAAAAAAAATAAAAAAACAACAACGATAACGCATGGGCATGAACAAACAAATTAGAATCATTTTTATCAATAATTTAACATGAAAAATTATTAAGGTTATTTGGCATACAAAAATTAGGAAGACAAATAATGTAACTTTTCAATTACCGAGGAAAACAGTTTTTAAATTATTATATTAAACTTAGAAGTGTATATACCGTGTGTTGACAAGAAAATCAAATAATATGATGGTTTTTAGCTTGATTATCTTTTTTGGTTAAGTTTGCTAATAGATAAATATTATCTATTAGCAAACTTAATATCTAATTTATGTATTAGCAAACTTAATATCTACTTTCTCTTTATTTATTTCCATTTTTTTAAAGTAATAGTTAATTTGTCTCTAAACAAATTAATTTTTCTGTAAGAAGTATGTCTGATAACCTTGGTTGAACAGATGTCCATAAATCGTATCCCCTTCATTTTTGTTGATCTTTGCCAGTTATTTAAGGACAAAAGTGCGGCCGAAACTGCGGATAAAAGTTAGTATTACCATTCTTTTATAAACTAGCATGTAACAAGTGCAATTTACAAAATTTAAAAACCCACGACAAATGCGATGTAATTCTTGTAAACAGATTTTTTGGAAACTTACCTATAAAATGTTCTCAATCAAGTCGGTTCGGCCGTTTAGGAGCTACGATGCCACAGAGAAACATATAAACGCACAGATAAACACTTTAAACATAGAGAGCTATCATTTTTTGGGTCCAATTGGAAATTGGAAATATTTTAATTAAAATTGAAATATTTGAGTTGACTTTGTTCTTTTGAATTAAATATTTATTTCACCATTTCGATGTGTGTGTGTCCTATTTTAATTTTTTTGGTTCACTTGAATGGTACATTAACGGAGAGTGTTCTTAGCTATGTTTGCAAGTGTGAGCTTAGAGTTCCGCTCTCGAAAAAATTAAAAAATTGGCTATGACCTTCCCAATCGATTCAGTTTGGAAAAGGCATGTATAATTTTAACATATAAATAATTACTATGGAAATGAATGGTCAAAAAACCTAGCTCAATTCATTTTGAAAAGGGAAATGGTAAAATAATTAGGTAATTCAAAACAATAATTCAAAAAAACAAACTCAACTCAAATATTTCAACTTCAATTAAAATATTTCCAAAAATTTGTCAAAAAAAATGATAGCTCTCGAAGTATCCTTTTCATCTGATCTAATGTCCATGACCATCACTTTGATAATGATTAAAGAAGGAGTGTAATAAGTTTAAAGTGTTTATCTGTGCGTCTGTGTGTTTCTCAGCGGCATCGTAGCCTCAAAACGGTCGAACCGCCATGATTGAGAACATTTTATAGCTAAGTTTCCAAAAATCGTTTGTTAAATTTTGTTAATTTCACTTGTTTAGGGGGTTTAATACGATAAGACTAGAATTTTGGAATATTTCGTGAACAACATGTATAATTCTGTATTTGAAAATAATATTATATAACTGAACATACATTTTCAACGATTGCTATTTTTCAGTACGAGAATATTTTTGTTTGTGAGTAGGATTTAAAAGTTTTAAATGTTATTTTGGTTATCATTTTCAAATTCAAAACTAAAGGATAACAATTTTCACAGTTAAACTTTTGTACAAGAAAAGACTTTCTTCTTTCGCATTTTCTTTCAATCACTTATTGTATTGAATATATAAAATAAAATAATGTGTCTGTTATATTATGTGAAATATCTTTCCATGAGTTTTTTCAAGTCGTTTATCCCATTAATATTAAAATTTTGAAAGTATGTTTGGATATTTACCCTCGAACCATTTCATATAATTCTTATATTGACTAGAAAATCTTCAAATCATTCTTTGGATAATGGTTTATTATTCAATTAATTTATTTTATTCATCCGTTGAAAATTATATTTCATAAACCAATTGATATCTAGCGAATGGACCCCGAACTATATTGCACAGACACTCACATGGGTTGCAGAGACTTGCAGGGGTTTCGTTTAAAAATGTGGAAAGGACATTCCTAGTTTTGAAGTGAATTTCATGGATACAATTAGTAAAGATTATTATAAATGTTTATTTTTTACCCCGACTATACAATGGCGAGGGTTATGTCTTTGACCGATATGTATGTATTTTTATTTGTTTGGACCTAGCTTCTAAACTACTTATCATAATTTAGGCATATGAATTATCGTTAGAAGCGTCTTGATCGCCCGCTGTATCTCTATCTCTATCTTTTATGTTTTTGGAGAAAATGGATGTGTTGGCGACACTGGCGTTGAATTTATAGTTATTAAAATCATTTTCAATTGTAAAATTACATGAAAAAACATTATAACATTTTTTTTTATTTAAATTTTTCTTAGTCATTTATAGTAAACTTTTGAAAAAGAAGTGAAAACAAACAATTGACTGAGTTAATTGTTGAAATACCATGCATAAACAGTGTTGATGACTCTATCACATTACACATACATACATGTCACACATACATAACTGATATTCCTATAATTAATACTATACAATTTACGCCTAATTTGCGCACTCATTCATAACCAGTGATATTTACGAAAAAATGTTTCAAACAAAAGCTGGTTATTTTTTTATAAGGAATATTTTTTACTTTTAAACCTTTATTCTATCTCTAACGGTTTACAAGATGGGTCCAACAGACCCAAGACGTAAATGACCTATGTTGCTCATTTACGAACTTGATCTCACTTTTTACGTCCTCAGTACGCTATAATTATTTCAGCTTGATATCTCTTTTCGTTTTTGAGTAATCGCGATGACAGACGGACAGACAGACAACAGACAGACAGACAGACAATCAGCAATGGACTAATTAGGTGATTTTATGAACACCTATACTAAAATTTATTGCTTTCAATCAGCTTGCAATTTTTTGCTTTCAGCTGCATCAATATTTTTTTTCAGCGTTACAAACTTGGGACTAAACTTAATATATCTTGCATATTACATATATGCATGGTATAAAAACAATTATTAAAAAACATGTATTTCTCTATTGTTTCAAATTTAATAAAATTTCAAAATGAAATTACCAATTAATGTCAAAAGCTCATAGTTTTTGTATTGAACTTACAAACTTTGCAGTTTTTTACGGTTACCCAGGTAGCACAATTTTGTTTTGATTGCAAAACTTAGTTTCAGACTCCCCTAAGGGGTATAAATAACATACTAAAAAAGCTCCTTTACATCGTCCTTTGCGATTTTAATTGTTTTTATTTTTATTTTATTTTTATTTATATTCTATTGGCGTATTAAAATAACGGTTGGGAGCAGTGGCATTGAAATTATTATGGGAAATCAAAAATTAAACATACGGTTATACGACTCTTGTATGTTAAATTAAACCACAAAATGATTGAATGACAATCTTGAATTTTAAAGCTTTTTAGTAGTAGGTACTTTACCTAAATACTAGTGTAATATAAATAAAGAGGAGATTACTTACTAAAAGTATGCATCCAAAAGTAAATATATATATAATATTACTAGAGTGATACCCACCCGCTTCGCTGGGTTTAAAAGTAAAGATTGATATAAATTGCTCTCGCTTATCCCTTTCTATAACACTCGAAATAATGGTAAGGATTGTTTTACACAGGTAAAATATATGTATGGTTTTCTATTTTTCTATTGAGTATATCAGAAAAGATGGCAGAAATCTGTAATTAATGGTAGTGTCAAATGACTATTTTTACAGAAATATGTAATTTATGGTAATGTCAAATTAAATTAATTTTTTAATTTTTATACCATGTATATGAAAAATACCAAGGTTATTAAGTTTAGTCCCAAGTTTGTAACGCTGAAAAATATTGATGCTACGAAAATAATTTTGGTATATGTGTTCATAGAATCACCTAATTAGTCCATTTTCGTCTGTCTGTCGTCTGTCGTCTGTCCGTCTGTCATCACGATTACTCAAACACGAAAAGCGATATCAAGCTGAAATTTTAAAAGTGTGATAAGGGCGTAAAAAGTGAGGTCGAGTTCGTAAATGATAAACATAGGTCAATTAGGTCTTGGGTCCGTAGAACCCAACTTGTAAACCGTTTGTGATAGAATAAATGTTTAAGTGTAAAAAATGTTCCTTATGAAAAAATAAACAACTTTTGTTTGAAACATTTTCTTATAAACTGTTTACTCACGAGGGCGCTAATTAGGTGCAAATTAAATAATATGTATTAATATGGGAATATCAGTTATGTGTGTGTGGCTATTTAATAGTAAAAAAAGTAAACGATTGCCTCATCAACACTGTCTCTACATGGTATTTCAACAATTAACTCAGTCAATTGTTTGTTTTCACTTGTTTTTTTATTAATTTATCTTTATAAATTATATCTCATGTGTTATTCTGAAGTATGAGCCATATTTCTGTACAGTTTCATTAAAAACCATTCGCTAGCTTTAGCGTAAAAGCGTAACAAACAAACAAACAAAGAAACATGCTTACTTTCGCATTTATATTACATAGAGATACATCTCTTGATTAATTAAAGCAATTTATAATGCTAATGATTGAAGATGCTATTATACAGTCGGTTATCTGTATTTATATTCAGTACCACAAAAAGTGAGACAGATATAATGTTGTTTACATTAACAGAGATAAATGAATAATTCCATTATAATTCGAATGGATTGCTTTACACGATATTTTTTTGTAAATTTTTCTTAAATAGAATAATTTTAGTCGAGTCTTACTTATACCATTGTAAAGTTAACTACGCGGAACTTACGCAAATTCTCCAGCATTATTCATTTAAATTAGTGGCCCTTCACGTATTCTTAGGCTCTCTCTCCTCTTTGTCACATTTCGTCACACTAAGTAATACGTGACGTTCATTTGCGTGACGTATTTTATGAATTACCCCCAATCCTCATAAAAATGAAAAAAAGGACTTTCTGTTATTATTTGTATAATTTATACTTTTGACAGACTCGAAATATAAAAAAATAATTTAATTGTCGATTTTCGATACATTAAAATTGAATAGACTTATAAAACAATAAATTAACGCCAAATAATTAATGATAATGTACTAAGGCTTTTTTTTCAGTTTAGATGAATATAGAAAAAAAATTAAAATGTGGTGTGCAAGACTACATAACATGTATATACAGTATGTGTTATATTATATTAAGGCAGTGATCAAGTATAAATTAGATTATCGTTATTATTTACTTGTTGTGGATTTAGTGATTGTTTGGTTACTGTTTCGTGCGTAAAAAATATGTTGGTCCCATCGGGGACGTTTCTCTCTATGCAAAAATTTAAGAAATTGAGAAAATAGCTTCTAGGCCATGTAGGTCCATTTTTCCAGTCACTCATAGTTAAATATTCACCAAATATACGTTGACTCCATCGGATCAATATGGCCTGCTGAGGCAGCACCAGCGTTGATCCCATAGGACCATTGTGGCAGGGAACGTGTTAAGCATGATAAAGAAAGTGTGAAATAATAGAATGTTAAAACAGTGTAAAATATTCAAAAGCGCCACACTTCGAAACACAGGTGTCGAAATTGCACAAACCGTTTTGAACTTGTGTCGAAACCACTAAATAAATAAAATTTTTTTACATAAAAATAACTGTTTCCAAAAATGATTGCTTTCATTTTTGTTTTTAACCACTATTACGGAGAAGAAAGGCTTGAAACATTTTTACTTAACTGAGCATTCACAAGAATTGTATACTTATATATACAATATGTATAAACAAGTTGTAAGATTAAATACAATTAAGCTGCGTTTTCGAGAAGTGTATTTTTCAATGACAGTGTATGCTGATGGGTACTGATACATACGGTAATTTTCCTAGGGCAGAAGTCTGTATCTGTATCCGAATATGTCCGCCATAAATAAAAGATCCGTATCTGTATCCCTTTTTTTAACGAATCTTTTGTATATTTTTAATTTTTTTATTTTATAGCAAAGAGTTAAAAACTAACTTATTTTATGAAAAATGATCGACACATCCAGTGTGAAAGTATGACTATAGAAAACAATATCTTAAGGTGATTGTAAACCTACAGTATTGTTAAAAACTTTTGGTTTATTGCACGGTACATACATATAAACCAAATACATGCTTAGTTTTAGCTTTACAATACCACGCAACCACAACAATATATAATATATTGTGTCCAAGTGATGCATATAAATTTGATAATATGGATGGATCTTCGATGAACTCACACTGAAATTAAAATTTTGTTTTTATATCATTGGCAACATTATATTTTTCAGGTATTCTTGTAAATTTTATCAAGTTTAAACGATAAAAGAATAAGAAAAAGCCCGATGACCTTCGAATTTTTTGTAATTTTTGGAAACGTTGTTAATAAAAAAATGTATTTATAAAGTTTTATTGAAATCCCTAGTATTATTCAATTCTTGCATATCTCTTTAATTTGTTACTTTATTTCTGTCTGTATCAACTTTAAACATGAGTCAAACAATTCAATTTACTGCTAAAAATTCAAAGATCCATATCCTTATTCATATCCGGGAATCTTGATTATGATGATTTGTATCCGTAAGTACCCCTGGACTTATTTTTGTGCCAATCCAGCACATCACTAGTCTGTATATGGAAGCTTGTATAAATAAAATGAACTGTTTTCAAACTTTCATTATTATATTTTGTTAAAATAAATGATTTGATTACTTCTAAAGGGATATAACTAACATACAATATAAATAATTAAACACAACAGAATGACAAAAATTTATTATTATAACGAATAATAATAATACAGTGAGCGTAGCTTGCTAGCTGTAGGAGCTACATCTACAGAATAGAATACAGTCTGAGTTATACGGACGATTATATTCGGCAATGATTTTGTGTGTAATAAATTTTTTATTTTATGTAATACGTATAATTACTCCGTCTAGATTAAATAAAATATCGCTGTTTTTTTGAAGTAAAAAAAACCCCATAATGGGAAAGGAATCAAAACAAAACTCTTTTCTATTTTTTACGCAGTTTTTGCAGTTTACTCAAAAACTGTGCATATTAGCAAAAATAATGGTTCGTAATTTCATATATTTTCTCTTATATTATACTCGAAAAAAATCATTCAAAATTGTGCGTATGTACTCTAGCTACAACTTTTGTTTGAAAACTTTTTTGATCTGATCCCTCTGTTTAAAGCTAGATTTAAGAAAACCGAAATATCCATGTTCAATTTGAATTTCGGGCTTAAAAATAGTTTTATTTTTTTTTTCACCCCGGGGAGCAAAATGATCCAAAAATTCGTGATTGACTTATTAGTCTTTCGAAATTTCACCACTAAAGCGCGTAAAAGAAAGTGTGTACATTTCCTACATGAGGTATACAACACATATGTTTCTTTCTGTGACTTAGCTAGGGTTGCCACTTCAAAGTCGGGAAATAAACCAGAAAAAATCAGGAGATACTGAAATTAATCTACCTTCCAATTATAGAACTTAGCGATATTTTCGATGGTTTGTGTACTCAGTTTTACCATAATTAAATTTTAAATAATTATGCTTCAAGTAATTTTCAGAATTATTGAATTTACCTGAATATGAAACAAATAATCAAAAAATACTTCTTTTACTGAAATCTGAATAATTTATGTTGATATCGGGAATCCCGATCAAATCTAGAGAGGTGACAGCTCTAGATCTAGTGGGAATCTTATATTCTAAAACTTTGGACTGAAAAATTGGTTTTCCTAGAATAGATAGTTTTTCAGTAATTGTAAATTTTTTTGAAATTATCTTATTTTTCTTGGTTTAAATAAAACATTTGATTCTATAATTCATAAGCTACAACTGGGCAGTGCTTTTTTTAACTTCTTAAATTTATAGCTATTTCAGACGGAGTATATTGTATATTGTGTGTATTGTATTATTATTTAATGGACTCGACTTTATGAAGTTTAATTGTAATTAAAAAGTAAAAACTTTTTACTGGTAACTTTTTATATGAACGTGCAATATGTATCTATTATACATATAAATACAATGTGATACACAATTTTAATATCTTACATATATTTTTTATATAAAGATATATATTGACTTTGATACAGGTGTTCCCCGAATTAATCTTATTGGTCCATTTTCATTGTTTGTCTGCCTGTACGTTAATACGTTGGCTTATGCAGATAATTAGTTTTGATTAATTTTCTATAAACTCTTTACTTTTACCAGAATTCTGGTTCAAAGCCTACATAAGATGTTTGTTTCCCTACAGTATTGTAAAAAAGTTTTGGTTCATATGCACGGAACATACATATAAACCAAATACATGGTTTGTAGTCAAATAATGTGTTATTTTTAGCCTTAAAATATCCCGCAGCTACAAAAATATATAATGTATTGTTTGCAAGTGCTGCTTATAAATTTGATAATATAGATATCTCACTTTAATTATCAATACTCTAACCATAGTCGTCTCTGCTTATCAAATGATCGATCCTCGATAAACTCATAATAAAATTAATATTTTGTTTTTATATCATCGACAACCTTATATTTTTATGGTGTTATTATAAACTACAAGATTGTTGAATATTTTAGAAAGTTTTTTATCTATCTCTCTATACTTTTTGATATAGAAATATCCAATTGAAAAGGTTAACCTATATGATTTATAATTTTTTCAGCCAACTTTGAACGATAAAATAATAATAAAAAGCCCGATGACCTAGAAGTTTTTTGTGATTTTTGGAAACTTTGTTAATCAAAAAATGTATTTATAAAGTTTTATTGAAATCCCTAGTATTTTTCAATCCTTGCATATCTCCTTAAGCTAAATTAATTAAGTAAAAATAGTTATAAACAGTAAGAAACAAACATTGATATTATTTGAATAATTTTTATAATATTTAAACAATTCTTTAGCTGTCATCTTTCTAAAATCTTTGACGAACATTAAACCTTTATGGGGTAAATGGCACTGAGTTAGAATTTGGGCTAGAAATTTGGACCGTACAAATTTGTTTTTACATTATAATTATTTTGTAGCTGTAATAAGTTCATGTCATCTAAATTTTGAAAAACTCTGTTTGTGTATGCTTTAATTTTCTATAAACATCACACCACATACACTTCCATAACATTAAATACTATGTTAATATATAGAGAAGAACAATTTGGTATATTCGTATTTTTTTATTGGAAACGACCCATAGAGAATGAGAAAGCTACGGCTTTCTCAATTTCACTGAAATAACTGTATGATTGATAGAATCAGAGATTAGAAAACTAATAGGTGTCTGTGCAGAGGGCTTGGAATAAGGACATAATTTAGTAAGAAAATAATAATGCAGAATTACAGAAGTTTCTGCTAAGCGGGAATTTAGTTTTTGCTCTCCGTTATTTTTTAATATAATGAGTACTACGAGCCCATGACCGAATTAATCATGCTCATGGACATACGGACCGAAAACGGAAATAAACTAATTAGGTAATTCTATCAGCATCTATACCAAACTTTTGTTTGTAGCATCAATATGTCAAGCATTTCGAACTTAGGACTAAACTTAATATACTTTGTATTTTCATCGGTTTGCGACCAACCGGATTCCCTCCAAAAAATCCCCCAGCCCTGATAAATCACGCCCTTGACAACACCTCAATACATTATCTGTTTTATTTGGTAAATTTTTGTTGGTATTGCTACCTGTAGTTGTCACAAAAAAAATCGAAGTTGATTTGGTTTGGTTCTACCATTATTAGAAGACGTTATTCTATAAACGTTTTCTTCATCAAAATCGTAAGAGTTTTTTCCGAAAGCGCCATTTATATATATACAAGAATTGCTCGATTTAATATATAAGACAATCATTGAGGTAGTACGAGCGCCAAGGCAAGTTTAGACTGGTTAAAATAATTTGTACCTCATTTTCAACTTTGATGATGAATTATTTTATAACTTCATAAAAGTAGACGAAAAATAAGAATACTACTTTTGTCGATATCTTTTTTGGTTTTCGAAATATCGAAAGCTAAGTAATTAAAAAAAATTTTCAATTTTCGATACTTTGAAAATTACTCCACATATCGAAAAATTTAATTCTTACTTTTCGTCTTATATTGCCAAGTTATAACATAATTCATCATAAAAATTGAAAAAATAAATTTTTTTAATTTTGTGTCCCCACTACCTTGCTCAAAATTTCTTATTTAGTCGGGCACAACGGGTTTTTCTTGTTTTCAAAAATTTATTAAGGTTTTATCTTTAATTTAAGAAGTTTTTTAACTTCCACCGACTAGCTTTGGAGAAATCTATGAAAACATATCATCCATCTACCGGTTTCCCATAAGACCTATGTTAAATATGTCTACTTTTGAAGTTATTTATTTATTTAAATAATCCGGCAACCCCCCTTAAATTTTCAGAATTGATTTAGACTTAGTCCAACTTCATATAAAAAAAATAAAAAATTGGTGCTCGTACATCCTTTAGAAAATAACTTATCGATTTTGATTGTAAAGAATTATATCACAATTGAAGACGAATGAAAAGACTGTTGTATTGAAGTGCAAACTAACGAAACACTGAACATTTACCGGTGTTAATTATGTATGCAAATTACTTTTCTTGGCGTAAAAATAAAATATTTAAAATTGTTAAATAAAATGATAAATGGAGGTAAAAAAAAAAAAAAAAAAAAAAAAAAAACAATTAATATCCAATAAATATAAAAAAGTTGATTATTTCATATTATAAATATATAAAACTTATTTAATATTCTTTCTTTTAAATTACTCACTTATAGTAATACTGGAGTAAATATAAGCAAAAAAAGGCTGTTATATGGATTAAAAGTTCGAGCAACGAAACTTTGGGGTTTTTCTTTTCACATCAAAATAAGTATTTTTTGAAATTTTTTACTTTCCCGGAGTGGTGCAACATGTTTAAAAAACAAAATGGCGTCAAAAATGGAATTTTTTTCAGAAATTTTATCATTTTTATTTTATATTCGCAAAAGGAGGCATCGGTGCATATCCAAATTTGGTAGGTTTGTAGTCCATGTTAAGAACTACTCCTCATAATTTTTTGGTGGGGTTTCGTCCCTTCCCCTCCCAGTTATATATATATGTATACATACATATGGTAAAACAGTTCATTTGACTATAACTTGAAAAATATTCTATTGATTTTAATGAAACTAATATCAATAGTAGGTTTTATTACTTACAACTATCGGTTAAAATTTTAGCGAAATCCGTTAAATAGTTCGGCCAAAATTTCCAATTTAGGAAATTGTTTAAAATGGCTGCCATTTTATGCCATTTTGTCCTACGAGGTTAAATTTTTTTTTAAATTGTAGCATTTTTTATTATCTTTCGATTTTATAATAAGTGGCTTACCCGTAAAATGACTCCTTGATCCATATTTTTGCGAAAAACGGAAAATTTAGCATTTTCTGGAAATAATTGTTTGGGGGGTGTATGGACTGGCTTTGGGGGGCGTTTTTTGCTTTGGCATGAGAAAACTATTTTTAAAAGAGGTCTATATGGTTTAAAGCAAAATTTTTAAGTTTTAACCCCCCGCGCTGTAAGGGGGAAGGGGTGTATGAAATAAATGTGTCTTAAAAGATTTTAAAAAGAGGTCAAAATAGTTTAAAATGCTAAAGTAACCCAAAATTTTAGTTGCTTTTATTAATATAGCACTTTTTACAACATCCACCCCTTCCCCTCCCGCTTTCATATTTTTTGCAAATTCAAAATTTTTATGACGTATAATGGGGTTTTTGGGGTCGCTGATCTCGAATTTTGCAATAGATTATCAAAAACAATTGTAATATTTTTAGGGGGTGTACTTATTTGGGCCAAAAGTTCGAGATCAGCGACCCCCAAAACCTCTTTATACGTCATAAAAATTTTGAATTTGCAAAAAATATGAAAGCGGGAGGGGAAGGGGTGGATGTTGTAAAAAGTGCTATATTAATAAAAGCAACTAAAATTTTGGGTTACTTTAGCATTTTAAACTATTTTGACCTCTTTTTAAAATCTTTTAAGACACATTTATTTCATACACCCCTTCCCCCTTACAGTGCGGGGGTTAAAACTTAAAAATTTTGCTTTAAACCATATAGACCTCTTTTAAAAATAGTTTTCTCATACCAAAGCAAAAAACGCCCCCCAAAGCCAGTCCATACACCGCCCAAACAATTATTTCCAAAAAGTGCTAAATTTTCCGTTTTTCGCAAAAATATGGATCAAGGAGTCATTTTACGGGTAAGCCACTTATTATAAAATCGAAAGATAATAAAAAATGCTACAATTTAAAAAAAAATTTAACCTCGTAGGACAAAATGGCATAAAATGGCAGCCATTTTAAACAATTCCCTAAATTGGAAATTTTGGCCGAACTATTTAACGGATTTCGCTAAAATTTTAACCGAAAGTTGTAAGTAATAAAACCTACTATTGATATTAGTTTCATTAAAATCAATAGAATATTTTTCAAGTTATAGTCAAATGAACTGTTTTACCATATGTATGTATACATATATATATAACTGGGAGGGGAAGGGACGAAACCCCACCAAAAAATTATGAGGAGTAGTTCTTAACATGGACTACAAACCTACCAAATTTGGATATGCACCGATGCCTCCTTTTGCGAATATAAAATAAAAATGATAAAATTTCTGAAAAAAATTTCATTTTTGACGCCATTTTGTTTTTTAAACATGTTGCACCACTCCGGGAAAGTAAAAAATTTCAAAAAATACTTGTTTTGATGTGAAAAGAAAAACCCCAAAGTTTCGTTGCTCGAACTTTTAATCCATACACAAGGCGTAATTTCACTCTACTATAAGTACAAAAGTAGGTACACTATGAAATAAAAGATATTAATTACCAATCTTGAATATTATGCATATTCTTTTTCTTATCGTTTATATCTAACTATTTTTTACTCAACTATTGCAAATAAAAATAATTGAAAGAACTATGGGTATGATATTAGAGAGTTACATACAAACATACATACATGCGTACAGGTGAAGCTAATATAAGCGTGTTAATTAAAATTTTTAGCTAATTATTTAAACATATTTTTTAGTTTATACTGAAAACGAAAATTCCAGAAAATTTTGTTAATAGAAATTTTTGCAATTGTCTAACTTGTTGAAAAATAACTTTAAATTAAATTTCCAACTGTAATAAAGTGCTTAGAATACATCACAGTTTTTTCAAATTTTTTAATCAATGTTTAATAGTACCTACCTAATTTAAAATTATTTAGAGTGAGATATTCGTTTTTGACTCAAATTATTACTATTACAATACACAAAAAACCTATTTTCAGCGCTAAATTAAAATTATAAATAACGGAGATGGATTTCCGGGAGCGAGAATTTTTATCGAAAATTTCCTCCTCTTTAAGAATCTTTTCCATAAATTTTGAAAGTTTTTATGTGAAAACGCTTTTATTTTTGATCAGTATTTCTATGATTCACCAATTTGAACTTGTTGATTAGACTATTACCTGTCTAAGTTACATATCTTCTAAGAAAAACCTTACAGCAAAATGATTACTTATTAGATCAACTTGATACTCTCTCCAAATACCTTCAAGTACTTTTCTTTTTCTAAAGCAACTAATGTTGTTAATGTTGTCTTGCATATCGAGAAGTGTCGTGGGACACCCGATGGACACTATATTCCTTTCGTACGTTGGTATATCATAAATGTATTTGTAAATTTAAGGCATTAATTTTAGAAGTCAAATACTTGTTTGATTCTATTATTATTTAATTTTATAGATACTTTTATTTTTTTCTGTATGAAAAAATTGTATTATTAGTTAAAACAAGTGAAAACAAACAATTGACTGAATTAATTGTTGAAATACCATGTATTGACAATGTTGATGAGGCAATCGTATGCTTTTGGACGTCACGTAAATAACAAAAGATATCCACTTTTAAATAGTCCTCACACATAATTGATACATACTATATATAAAATTTGCACCTAATTAACGCCCTCGTGGGTAAACAGTGATGTTTACAAAAAAATGTTTCAAACAAAAATTCTTATAGAAAAACTTTTGAGAGATATAAAAACTTCTTCTATCTCTAACGGTTTACAAGATGGGTCCTACGGACCCAAGACCCAATTGACCTACATTGCTCATTTACGAACTCGACCTCATTTTTTAGTCCCTGAGTACGGTATAAAAATTTTCAGCTTGGTATCTCCTTTCGTTTTTGAATTATCGTGTTGGCAGGCAGACGGAGAGACGGACAGACAACCGGAAATGGACTAATTAGATGATTCTATAAACACCTATACCAAAATTTTTTTCGTAGCATCAATATTTTTAAGCGTTACAAACTTGGGACTAAACTCAATATACTATGTATATTTCATATAAACATGGTATGAAAAGACATACTTCTTTAGTAGCCAACCCAATATGTGAGTACATTATACTTAATTTAAGAATATTTATTATGACATAACTTAAAAATTGCATTGTACTTACTTTAAATTATTTTGTTTTCTTTAACTTCTGATAATTTTCACTCAAGTACTTTAAGTTATAAAACATAAAATTTTGACAGAAAAGAAAATACAAATTGATTTTTGCATTTTCTCAAAATTAATGGCAACCTGAATCGATTGAAAAAGTTTTAGTTTCCTAGGAATCCTTGATGTCGATTTTTGACGTCTGTTTGGCAGTTTTTTTGGTTTTAACTCACAACCAGCAAACAAATAAGGTGCAATAAGTAACATTAATGCAAATAGTAACATTTCTACCTTTACCTATTTTGAGAGAGGTATAAAATATGAAACTTCGCTTTTAAATTGTTCAAGAATTCTTTACAATCAAATGGAATAAAATTTGGTGGCCCAAAAGCCTTTTACAACGTTTTAATGAGTAAACACAATGAACACACTATTACACAAACAATATACCTTCAAAAAGATATTTTAAAAACTGCAAAAAGGTGCATTTTTTGTATATACGGATCTCGTGACAGAAATATATCTTCAATTGACATGCGCATATCATATGTATTACTCTCTTATTTTCGACTATAACAATTATACATACATACCATGGTTTATATCGAATACAACAGTGCTTTCAGTGTTTGATACTGTGCTTTTGAGGAAAGTAACCTGTAGTTTGTTGATTCGCTTTGTCGATGTGTGTGAAATACATGATATGAATGGTTTTTCACTATAATCAAATGTCGTATTGTGGATAACAATACATAGCGATTTTGGGAATTTTATTTGGAACAAAAGTTTTTTAGTATAGTGATTTTGTTTTTTGAAAACTAAATTGATTATAAAATTAGAGTGATATTTTTTTTTGTTGGATTGAGTTATGATAAAATTGTTTTAATAAATTTGTGAAATTCTTGAAAGAAAAACTTTGTGAATTTCTAATGTAACTAATTATTAACTACATTTAGTGAATTTATAAAGGAAAAGTGTGTTTCATAGAATAAAATTTTGTATTTTTTTGGGATTTATTTAATACGATTTTGATAAAGTTTGTCTTAAAGTTATTGTTGGTAAGTTATATTGTTGTTTATTAGAAGTTTGATTTTTTTTAAATGTGTTTTCAGAATTGAATTTTACAAGAACTTTTTGTTAAATTTATTTGGATACGATAATGAACTTATAAAGTTGGAGAGTTAATATGTTCCCAAATATCTTTTTACAAAAATATAAATGACTAAAGTCAATTTTATAAAGTAAATTTGATCAAAACAATTTTTTAAAATGAAGCGATAATAAACAACTCAGCTGTAAATAGTGGAACAATATACCTAAATTTCGTTCGCGACAGGGTGTATATTAAGGAGTAATCGCTACCCAATCCCGCCTACTCCCTTTCTCTAAACTAGCAATTTTTTTTTTATATTGAATAATAAATTAGAAATAAAAATTAAAAATGTAGAAATAATAACAAAACTGAGACTATGCTAAGCAGATTAATAGTCCAAAGATAAATAAATATTCATTACAGTTTTATCAAGATATATACTGCAGCTAACATTAATAGACATTTATACTTCAGCTAGCATAAATAGAATGTCCCGTGGTAATTGCATCTTGGGAAACCATGAAAATAGCAAAGGTATAAAATTTAAGCAGAAAAGTCCTTCGTAGTTTGATACTTTGATAGCAACTAGCTAGGGGACTCGTACAAGGAAATGATGTATTTATAGTTACTAGCATAGTACAAGTTATTTAGGAAAAAATTTCAGAAAACTTTTTACGTATTGCATTAAACTTTTCAGTTTCCAAGCATTTATTCGTTAGGTACGTAGCAACTTTTAGTTTATTTTTAGCTTAAGTATATGGAACCAGAAATAAATCCACATAATTGATAAAAATTAAAGAGTAGTTCATAAATGGAACAGCATAAACTACGAAGATGCAGAAAAAAGTAGTTCATTTCTTGATATAAGGTGCTTGGAATAAAGATGGTTTGAAAGGGATATTGACATTATAAAATTAATTTCTCCAACAAAAAATTTGAGAAAAAGTAAATTTAACGAACATTTTCCGTTGTCTGCGGGAATTTTAAGACAGATCTGAACATTATTACTGCCTCTTATTATTACTTTAGTTTACACAGTTTGATGAAGATCATGAACTGTACTTAAATCAATCTTAGAACGTAAGGAAGGCTTTGAAACATAGATGTTAACAACTTTTCTCATTACGCGAATGATGAAAAAAAGCATGAGATATTGAGAAAGATTTAATTGCAGATTCCTGATTTGAAGGTATGATTTAAAAAAAATTAGGAAAACAGCTGGAAAGAATTTTTTTTTAAATTCGAATGCCATAGGGTTATTTTTCAAAAAAATCCTAACTTTGTCGTTCAAGAAAGTGCAAGAAATCCAATAATACATTACATAAATCAAAGCTCTGCTTTTTTAAGTTACAAGTATCTATGAGCGATGCCAATTTACGTTAAGGTAGTATGAGCGCCAGGCAAGTTTAGAATTATAGTTGATATTTTTTTTTTCGTCTTTATTTAGTTGTTCTGACAACCCAGGTCCATAGATGATATTATTTGTACTTTATTTTCAATTTTGGTGATGAATTTTGTTAATAATTTCATAAATGTTGACGAAAAATAAGAATAAAATTTTTCGATATCTGCCTTAATTTTCGAAATATCGGATGCTAAATATTTAAACGAAATTTTCAATTTTCGATATTTTGAAAGTTACTTCAGATATCGAAAATTTTTACTTTTCGTCTTATATTGTCAAGTTATAACATAATTAAGCATCAAAATTTAAAAAGAATATTTTTTAAATTTGTATCCCCGCTGCAGTGCTCATACATCCTTAATTAGTCGGGCACAATGGGTTTTTTTGTTTTCAATAGTTTATTAAAGTTTTAACTTTAATTTAAATAGTTTTTTTTTTATTTCCACTGACTTGTTTTGGAGAAGTCTATGAAAACATATTATCCATCTATCGTTTTTCCATAAGACCAATATTAAATATACCTACATTAGAAGTCATTATTTATTTAAACAATCGGGCAACCTTCCTTTTAAAATTTTCCAACTTGATATAAAAAAATCAAGCCTTTTATCCAACGTTGCACTGGCGCTCGTATATCCTTAAGAAATTAATTTTGTACTGTACCAAACATGATAAAAAACAGAAGCTATTCTGTATAGCATACTTTTGGATTTGACATTTGTATATTCCCCGTGCTAAATTATGTGGAATTTTCCATGTACCATGTACATATTTGTGACATTTATCTTACATAATAATTATTTATAGCAATTAATTTATTAACTTTATTTAGAAGAAATTATTAATTAATTTATTACTAAAATAATCGACTTGGTAGAAAATAAATAAATTATTTTACACAATCTGAAACAACAGGATATTTTTTAATAATGAATAATTTTTCTTCATAAAAATTACGTAACATATGTATAGTGCATTAATTTATTAATTACTTGTAAAAAGTTGATTCTAACCGAGTTCAAATCAATGAGGAAAGCTATGAAATCGTTTTATGTAGGTCTTCTGAAATACTGCAATAATGTTTGTTTTTATATATATATATATATATATATATATATATATATATATTTTGTCGCGTTATTTTAATTAAAGAGAATTGAAAAAAATACACTCGCACCAGGACTCGAACCCGGACGTCTTGGATTCAAAAAAAAACAACTGAAAACAAACATTTGACTGAGTTAATTGTTGAAATACCATGCATAGTCAGTGTTGATTTCTTTATCACATTATACATACAAGCATGTGACACATACATAACTGATAATCAAGTATAGTACATATTATAAAATTTAACTTTTGTTCTATCTCTAACGGTTTACAAGATGGGTCCTACGAACCCCAGACCCAGTTGACCTATGATGCTCATTTACGAACTTGACCTCACTTTTTACGTCCTGAGTAGGCTGTAAAAATTTCAGCTCGATATCTTTTCGTTTTTGAGTTATTGTGTCCACAGACGGACGGACGGACAACCGGAAATGGACTAATAAGGTGATTTTATGAACACCTATGACAATATTTTTTTCCTAGCTTCATTATTTTTAAGCGTTACAAACTTGGGACTAAACTTAATATACTATGTATATTTCATATATACATGGTATAAAAATACAAACAAAATTTTCAGCTTGTGAACAAATTATAACATACTCTAGCAGTAAGCAGTGTTGTCAAACATATGCCATTTTATTTTTTTATTAGTCAAGTGTTAAGAATAATTTTTTTTTTAAAGTTCGCGTGTAGGTATAGGTATGTTAAAAAAGGCTTCTTTTATTACGGTGATGTGTGTATTTCGTTAAAAAAGTAATTTTTGAAGTTGGTTATTTATTAAAGTTTATTTAAAAGTTTTTATGATGTTTTAATGTAAAAACAAATTGATGAATGAACAATTAGGTATTTACTAATTATTAAAAAATGTTATATGTACCTACATTATTATAACTTTATGCACGAAAATAATTAATTACGAGATCAAAGGAATATAATTATATTAAATTGTTGGTATACATAATTTACTCATTACAAATTGTTCATCATATGCAACTACTGGGTTTATATATTCTGCATAGCATTATCATATTTTCATGATACGATTAAACCCTGAAAAGATAAACTAAGATATTTCAATCTCTCACGACGTGTCCTCACTGAGTATCCTCGCCAAAGTTAGCTACTCACTACCATATCCTCATCTTTATATCTCAATGCTATGACTGACATTAAAGTGGCTGCTACTGTTGCAGTAGCATTAGTTTCAGTAAAAGACAACGCTTCAGATTTTCATATGTATGCTGACTTTAGGAAGAACTTCTTTGAATTTTGGAAGACTTCTATATAGTTTATGACCCTTCTCCTTTTAGCCGTTTCCTTTATGCCTGGGGTAGCGGGTTCGTTTCCCTCCGTCACAAACATTAGTTAATAGTTTTGATGGGCTGGTTTAGTGCTAGTACCTATACGCATGAGCGAGGTGTACTCATCCTCTCATAATAATTGTGTTGTTATAAATGATCAGCGTGTCTCCTTCCTAGACAGCCTAATATAACGTAACCTAACCTACTTTCAGCCATATAAAATCAGATAAAAATTCTGACCAAAAGCTTTTTATAACATACGATAATGTTTTGAAAAATTATATAAAATAAAATTATCACCTTTTTTTTTAAAAAAGAAGTTGACAAATGCAATATTCCTCGTTACAATATTTATATATATGTTCTTTCTTAGGACGAGCGACGGTCTATAAGGAATTTAGTCATCACATCCTACGTGTATGTGAGAAGGATTTTAGATGATTTCACATACTCCTTTTTTATATTTTTGTTTTATACCTGTCGGATACATAGAGATAGATAGAACATCTGCAGTACCGTACTTGTGCAATATTTAAGAATAATGAACTAGAGTACGCCGAAATTTCTTCCAAAATACAACAGCTTTATTTTCTATCTATATTTAATACTTCTTTCTAACCCGATCATCTTGGTCAAAATAAGTGATCAACCTCGGAATCTAACGAAATACGCTGAATTTTTGTTCAAACCATAATTTGGATAGTAAAGCATTGTCTCCAAAGTGACATATGATCACGCATTCGCGTCGTTAGATGTTGAAGGTCAAAGGTCTCAAAAATCAGTTTTTTGTGAATATCTCGTTTCTTTTGCCTTCCATCGTATTAACATTTATTATAAAAGATGCAGAGGATAAAATTTTCTACAAATTTTTTCTGAAACTTTTTTTTGTATTTTGAACCGTTTTTGAAATATAGGGCGCAAAAGGTATAGCGCTCATCTTAACGTACTTCAGTACTGGGTCACTATTTATAATTATAAAGTATTAAAAAATTATTTAAAGTTGTATTTAATCCATAATTAAGTGAAAAAACCGTGTAATAGAGATGATTGGAGTATTCTGTTTTCTGCGCAATAAAGAACACTTGTTCTCTATCTCGTACAGCCACTTACGAGTATTAAATGCTCAAGATTAAAATTATTACTCGCAGGTTTTTTAATTTGATTCATAAGGTTTACGAAAAAATATTTCCCACAAAAGCTCTTTGTTATTTTATAAACATTAACTTTCTATTTTAACATTTTTGTCTTATCAACTATTATAAGTTGGTATTTAGTTATCTCTGAAGTTCAAGGTTAAATTAAAGAAGGCTCCCGCAGCTTTTGTTTAATACATAATTTTGGAGCTGACGTATATTTAAGAGAGGTTTAGATGTATCGTTTAAAATGATTTCTCGTGTACACAGCTCGGCAATGTATGCAGAATGTTAGATTTACATCATACCATATAAATATCACGTTATGACAGAATACATGCGTTAAGCAATGCATCTAAGTGAAGGGTATTATATACATGTGTTGAAGCTTCGATAAGCGTTGAGATAGTTGTAACACACTTCGAGAGTGCGAGGATTTTTAGTTGAATAGGTGAACTACAACAGATAAGCCACGATAGAAGTCACTTCTTGCAATTTCATATAACACCTATAATACATCTTACTTAGATGTATTGCTTAAAGCATGCACTCTGTCATACTCGTGATATTTATATGCCTAGATGTAAATCGAACATTTTGTATATATATCAACAAGATATTTCTATTATTTATTTAAAACCATATTTATTAATTAACATAATTAATTGTAAAAATTCCTGGAATATTGAGCTATAAAATAAACATCATCATATGAAAACTTTATGAAAAGAATGTGTTTGCTATTTTCGGAATTTTTTAAATGAATGGTTAATTTCTATTAAATTCAAATATTCAAATAAATTGCTTTTAACGTTATGGTGAGATAGAACTCGTTCTCTAATTCTTGGTATATTATTTTTACCCCAGCGAAGGTTAATATGTATTTGACCAGAATGCATGTATTCTCACCTGTTCCATTATAAATTCTCAACTACTTATCATAATTTGACAAATGACGTATTGTTTAAAACGTCTTGATCGGCCGCTGGTTATTGGCTTTTATAGGCTATACCTAAGTATCTCGTTTTGTAGCTTACCAATCAAAAAATAACTTAAACAAAAGTTGCAGGGTTTTATTAGGGACATCATGCTCTGACATCAGACTGGACTTAATTTTTCGGGTTTCTTTAGTAGCCAATCTAGATCTGAAACGGGTAGAGATAACATTACACAAAGTAGAAATTTGATCCTAAAAAAAACTAACAATTTTTATTTACAACATTTTTCCGAAAAAGGTTAGCTTTAAGAGGAAAGGCGATTTACAAATATTTCATTATTACATTTAATCGAAAGAACACACGCTAACTACGGAAAAATGCTTTAGCCAAAATTTGTCAAGGGCAATAGAGGACATTTGCGCGTGTCTATGACATATTTTTTTTCATGCAATAATGACATATTTGTAAGTCGCATTTCCTTCGAAAGCTAACGTTTTTCGAAAAAAATGTTTTGAACAAAAATTGTAAGTTTTTTTATGAGGACCAACTTTTTAATTTAAAGTGTTATTCCATCTCTTACCGTCTAGGATCTAAATTGGCTATTAGAGAAATTAGAAGAAATAGGCCCAATCTGATGCCAAATCATTATGTCCCCTATACATATTTAGGTATATAGATTAAAATTCAAAAACTACCACCCCAACGGCTACCAAATCACGCTCTAACAAGTTTATGATATCCTTATGTCTTTCCGTTCTGTGGAAATTTAATGACGAATTTAATGACGAATTTACTTATCACAACAATTTCAAATAAAAATATTTTCATGTCTTCATACTTTTTAGAGCGAGATAAATAAGCGACAGGTGATGATTAAATAGCTTATTGCGGTATGATTGGGACCAAACGATTTCACATTCACAGGTAAAACAGCAGCAATTTAAGGTAGTACGAGCGTTAAGGCAAGTTTAGACTAGTGGTTAAAATTATTTCTATCTTATTTTCATCTTTGATGATGAATTTTGTTGGCTTCATGAATGTAGCAAAAATAAAAATAAAATTCGACACCTGTCTTGGTTTTCGAAATATCGAAACCTAAATAATTAAACAAAATTCTTAATTTTCGACTTTTTGAAAATTACCGAAGTAACAATATCTGAATTACTTCAGATATTGTCAAGTTATAACATTAATTCATCATCAAAATTTAAAATATATATTTTTTTTAATTTCTGTCCCCGCTACCGTGCTCATACATCCTTAATTAGCCGGGCACAACGGGTTTTTTTTTTTAACTTTAATTTAAATAGGTTTTTTAATTTCCTCTAACTGGTTTTGAAAAAATCTCTGAAAACATATAATTCATTTACCGTTTTCCCATAAGATCATTGTTAAATATGCCTACTTTGGAAGTTATCCCCCCCAGCCCCTTAAAATTTTCAGAACTGATTTAGATTTAGTCCAAGTTTAATAAAAAAAATCAAACATTTTATCCAAAATTGCCCTGGCGTTCGTATTTCCTTCGTAAGTTCATAAATTCGTTGTTGGTCCGAAATTAATATTTCAATTAAAGTTTGCACGAATCAATGCATATACCAACTCCCGAAGTACTATTTGAAGTGACACTGATGACAGTGAAGTTGAATTTACCAGCAATGAAGTTTTTTTTTTGTTAGTTGATTGGAATGAGAGATATGTGGTGTCACAAACAAATGTACCCCTTGGGGTCAACGTATAAAATTATTACGTATCCAAAGGGAACTCTTGTTACAAATACACACAAACCATTGCTGGTTTCATATACCATTTGGTAATACTCCTTGCTGGTTGATAGTTGTAGATGGTTTATTACTGTATAGCCACTGAACCAGCAGTAGTGCTTTAAATAATACATATATGTATTTTCTAATATCATCTAGATATTTACTGTTTTAAGCAAAAGTTTTACTATTTGATATCATCAAATTGTTTATCGAACTAAATTATCGAACTTTTCGAAACATATTTTAAACAATTTTAAATCACATTAATTGTTGCTACGAGAGCTGGAAACGTTTTCGGGAGTTTATTTTAAGATTAGAACTAATTGATAGCAAAAATCTAGCTTTCTGGACATATGTTTATTCAACTTGAAAAAAACGGTCTTTATAGAAAAATAAACCTCTATCATAAGATTTATTGGAAATTTTTTTCGAAGAGTGCCTAGATTTCGCAGAAACTATTCTATGAAACAACAATTTTGGTAAATCTTTTCAGTCCTTTTTTGCCTAAACTATACCTACGGCTTGCGGATAAATATTTCGAACAAAAAATGTTACTTTTTTCATGAATAGAAACTTTCTTATTTAAAATGTCTATCAATTACCAGCTGTGGACTAGAGTGGGATTTTTATTGAGCATGAAAACCTAGGTCAAGTTTATTATCTGGGTAAGTATTTTTCAAGTTTCAAAGTTCAAAAAGTTGAGGGGAATTCATCACACACTGATCACAAGCTGTGGGGTGGGTCAGGCGGGACCCGAGAGGTCCACACGAATAACTTCGAAGTATAATAAAAGTTACAAAAATCAAAAACAAAAATAATCAAAAAAACAACTCGACCAACTAACTCTAAACAACTCGACCGAATATTATGAAATTCTTTTTGGATCATATTGCCGTTCATAAGCTTCGATCGGCAACTCAACGAAGTTCATGTAATTTTTTGCTCGCGCGATATCGATCAGAAAAAAAAAATCGCAAACGTATGTACTTATGTACAGACCGACACACACACACACATCATTATTCTCCAAATTGGTGTCAATGTCTTATCCTGAACATGAAACGTAAAGGTATGTTGAAAATTTCGATTTCGAAAATCAGACTCATTGCAATAACTTTTTGGCTACCGTATACAGAACATTTGTTGGGTAGACCTTTTTGAATCCTACCTTGTATTATTAACCCCCGAACTAAAAAATGGGGTGTTATAAGCTTGACCGCTATGTGTGTGTGTCTGTCTGTGGCATCGTAGCGCTTAAACTGATTTTAATTTTTTTGGTTTCGTTTGACAATTTATTCAATGGAGAGTGTTCTTAGCTATCGAGTGTTCAACGGAAAGTGTTCAAGTGCGAGTTTAGGGTTCCGTATCCGAAAAAACTAAAAAAAAGGCAACGATCTTCTAAATGCTTTAAGGAAAAAGGTAATTTAATGGAGAGTGTTCTCATATATGTTTCAAGTGCGTGTTTTGTCGGGGGTTTTTTAAATTTTGTAAATTTAAGTTTTTCTTATGTATTGTGTGCGTTGGTTTTCAAATTTTGTACGGTAGTGTATTGTCTTATCCTTGGTGATACACACATCACCTTCCCACTCAAACATACATATTTACTACATATACATAAACATCATATATGATGCAATAAGAAATAGTTTCAACCAGAATTCATGTCGTGTAAAGATAATACAAGAATGTATATATAGATGATTTTGGTATATAATATTTTATTTTAAATCCATATTTCTTCACAGGATAAGATAAAATTATTTTTATTATAACCGTCCAGATATATATACGAAAATTTGACCTTTCTTTTTCGGGTCGAGCGGAGACATTCATTTATATTAATAATATCTGTTGAAATATCATCTGCTTACTACGTTCGATTTCAATTATTAGATATTTCTAAAAGACTTTTTAGTCAAATGAAGAGAAAAATTGATTTTAAAGTAAATGTTAGTAAAAAAAAACACACTTTTGTTATTAGCTGAGCAAAAAAGGAGAAAATAATTTATATTAAGTTACGTAAGTATGAACTAAGAATTGTGCAAGTGTGCATTCGATTTTATGCAGTTTTTTTTAAGGGGTACACCTTTAAAAAATTGAGAAAACCGCAAAAAAAAATTTTGTTTTGGAATTTGATGAATTTCGGTAGATGGTGTAATTTTGATCCAAATATTATAAAAATCAGGTTAATTTAATGATTGGACCTGTTCGTTCTGTGCGTAGTCATAGTAGGGACGATAAAATCGATGCCAGCGCTTCCAGTGAAAAATTTTGGCGATAAAGGACACTGTTATGACTAATTTGCAATTCTTTAATCTTATAGAAAATGTCAAATTAAAATTATTGAAAAACACTAATTAATTAAACTTAATGCATTGAAAATTGTGAAAATAAGAAATCAAATTGCACAAATATTATTTTTCAAATGTAAATTATCATAATAATTTATTTGAAGTTAGACAATAATATTAAATTTTCAATTTAAGTGATAAATGAAATCCATACAATTATGTATGTATCCATACAATTCTATAATTAAAGTAGTGTATCGTTACCATGGAAACGCCTCGAATAAAACTCATGCACGGTACGAATAGAAAATCATGGACAATCCATAAAATTGTGAACAAAAAGGAGGGTAAGTGAGGGCTATAACGTGATAGTCTTTGTTTTTAAAGGAGAAATTGCACAGCAAAGCGGCCGGGTAACTGCTATTTAAATTCAAAATTGTAGCTAAAACGCTTCTTCACCTTAATGACACTAAACCTAGTATATAATTTTACTTAATCAAATTATATTAAACAAATCTAAATTTTAAAACTGGCACATTTTGCCAGTCTGCCCATACTGTCTGTTAAATAAATATAAATTGTAAGAACATGTTATATTTAAAATATCTGAATGATGCTTCTATTTTTGGTACAGACCATCAACAACAAACGCAGGTAAAAATCCCCTAATATTTTTAATTGTGTAATCGGAATAATGATCAATAATCAATCAAGTTAAAAAATGTTTCAATATTTGTCAAGTTACGCTAACTATTATCCCGTTTGTTAAAATCAAATTGTAAAGTGGATGTTTCTATGTATTAATGGTTCTGTATAGAATAATTTTAAAATTATAAACATCAAAGAAGTAACTTAGCTTCATGAAATTTGTTAATTTAACAGAAAACTTTTGCAAAGTTTTGTGAAATATACGGAAAACATTTGTCTATTGAAATATATCCTGAAAATATTTTATACTTTAATCACATAAAAAAATAATGTTTTATTTATTTTAATGAAATATTGTATAGCTGAAAATAAAATATAATCAAAAAAAATATCTCTATTTATATAATCCGATTTATTTAGCAATTACAAAATTAAAAACATCTCTGTATATTATAAATGCCAAAGTAAGTTTGTTTGTTTGTTTGTTTGTTACCCTTTCACGCTAACACATGAGATATAATTTATAAAGATATATTAATAAAAAAATAAAAAAATAAATTTAATTTGATATTTCCATTAATTACAGATTTTTGCAAAAGTAGTCATTTAACATTACCATAAATTACATATTTCTGTAAAAATATAAAATGTGTCACGGCCAGATTCTCTGAAATACTCAATGAAAAATTACTATTATACATTTAGAAAATAGAAAACCATACATATATTTTACCTATGTAAAACAATCCTTACGATTATTTCGAATGTTATAGAAAGGAGATAAGCCAGAGCATTCTTTATCAATCTTTACATTTAAACCCAGCGAAGCGGGTGGGTATCACTCTAGTATTTATATATAACTAAGCGTTTTAATAATAATAACGTACTGGAACCATTTAAGACAAACTTAACTTCAAAACGCCATAAATTCTCAAAATTAATTTTCTTTTTAAATTGCTATTAGTAGAATAATTACTTATTCACTGATATACTTTTATAAATTTGCCATATTTGTACTGAACTGAAAAAAAAAAAACTAAATAAAATAAACAGGTAATGTGCTATGTTAGTTGCTCTATAATTCCCTCGGAGATAAACAAAGAAAAAAATAAAAATTTTTCTTAAAATCGAATTTTGTATTTTTAGTTTTAAAGAATTTTTATTTCGAAAACTAAGCGCAAAAGCTAATTCATAATCGTAAAAAGATTCGGGATCCGGCCATCTTAGATAACCAATTATCGGGCCAGTATACGAAACCTATTTATTACTCAATTGTAGTAAAGTCCTGCTAATAAATAAGTTATGTAAAATAAAAAAAAAATAAAAACAAACAAACAAAAACTTACCTTTCAATCAATGTGTAAACGTTTTGGTATGAAAATGTACTGCTTCTAATAAAATAATTTTTACTATTTTAGCTATTTTATTTCATTATTTCACATTTCCAAGTTATAATACATGCACTCTCTTTGTTATGCCAATGAAAACTCAAATCTAACGCTAAAATGATGGCGAAATATGATATGAATTTGTCATTTAATATTTATATTTTTAAAATGTGAGATGTCATACGAGCCTCGGCCATCACTGGTTCCACTACCTTAATATGTCTAAAATGGGCATGGATTATTTTATTTTTTAGTTCAGATTTTTTGAATAATGATTTAACTCATAATAACTAAATATTTTTACAAGGGTACGGTATGCTAAAAAAATACTTAAAAAATAGATTTGTGTGGTTAAATGATAATTATTACTTTTAATGATGAATTGTTGAAGGTAAAAATGTTGGATAATTCAACCAAATAATATAAATTTTAGGATCATTTTTTACAAAAATAATGAGAACACCATAATGTAAGACAACTGCAGTATGAATTATTAAATCGTAATTATTCTTCAGGCAGATATTTCTTGTTGCAAATTTAATTACACTTCAGGACGATTTATTCTTTGTACATCTTTTTACAGATTTTTTTTTATTGGTATACTATCAATTCCTCAGCGTTAACTAATCAAAATCGATTAGATAATGTTATTTTACTAATCAGTATTGTTCAAATTAGATAATAGTTTAAAAAAAATACTTTGTTAACTTTAGCCTTCAAAAACAGTTTTAATTGTGAAAAGTTGTCAAAGTATATGTTTTTAACAATAATGGTATTTCATTCTGAACTTTAATTTGTTCCTTTGTAAACACTTTTTCGGTAATAGAAATTCATTTTTCAGTAGCCAGAAATCAACAAATTTGAACACCATTGGTTGGATATCTTTATTTTTCCTTTTAAATTAGCCCAATTTTTTAGCCCAAAATATGATCGGTTTTTGTAAAAGGTCTTATATTTACAAATACTCCAATCGCGTTTAACTGGATATCAGTAAAAAATGAGAGTGATGAAAACGTTCTTTAGAGCAATTTTCATATACTTGTTTTTCCTATTTGACCTATTATTAACCCCCGAACTAAGAAAGGGAGTGTTATAAATTTGACCGCTATGTGACTGTGTCTGTCTGCCTATCTACCTGTGGTATCCAAGCGCCTAAACGGACGAACCGATTTTGATTTTTTTTGTTTCATTGCAAAGGTAATTGAATGGAGAGTGTTTTTAGCTATGCTTTAAGTGCGAGTTTAGAGTTCCGTTCCTGAAAAAAAATAGGCGATTAAAAAAAACGGTTCAGTTTGGAAAAGCCTTTAAGGAAAAGAGGAATTTAATGGAGAGTGTTCTTAGATATGTATTAAATTCGAGTTTCGAGATCTGTACCCGAAAAATTTGTCGTGGTTTGTTTAAATTTTTTAAATTTCACTTGTTGGAGAAATTTGCCTTCAATTTTTGTTTTTCAGAAAACGCCCAACTGGTAAATTTGGCAATAGTTTTTATGCTCGTCAAATACTTTTCTCGCAACTTTCACCTTTTTTATGATTTTTTTAAAGTTGGAAAATCAAGATAATAAAATACCAATTTTCGCATAAATTTTTCCTTATATTCATTTTATTCAAACATTATTGTGACAAACAAACCTATAACTCTAGTGTTTAGGTATGTGAAACTGGGAAATGATATAAACCTGAAATAATAATTGATTATCCGTAATTTCAATTAAATCTGCATTGGACATTATGAATAATAATGTTATTAAAATAATTATGAAAAATTGACCGCAATTATGTATTATATACGAGTCAAATATGATGTTTGTACTATCGCTAAACTATATAGGTATACCTAGATACCTATTGTAGTATACCAATGATATCGCGATATTTATCAAAATACCAGGGGATTTCAATTTTGAAAGCAATAAACATAAAACTAGGGGAGTATTATTTACACAATTGATTAAGGTAGTATCTCTGTTTAATAAATTCAAATAATATTTGAATTTCATTAGTCTCAAAATTTTTTTACTACACGGAAAGAAATTCATGGCGTTTGCTACGTAATGCATGGCATGGTATAGAAACAGACACATATAGTATCTATGTTCGCATAAGTATATTACAGCATTAAAGAAGGCTATCCGACAGAAGTATTGTGAGTATCGCTTACCAGTATGGGCCTGACGCCCATACTGCATTGACTCGTCCGCTATAACTAAGTTAATGTTACTATTCCCTCCATGCAGCATACGGTATGACGTTCACACCCGTACTGACGTAGTGATATTCACATAAATTTTCTTTACCGTATAAATACTCCAGCAACCGCAAAATGTAATAAACCAAGTGTATCAGACTAAATGGTCAAAAGCCTAGTGGGTAGTAGAGTTATAAACGCGATAGGCTACATAGAAACAAGAATTTTAGTATTAATAACATGTGTTCGGAAACGTTAGAAAATATAACCGGAAATGCCAAAAAATGTTTTATTCATAAAAATATCAATATTTTTCAAAATACAACGGGGTTGAGAGAAATTCCACACGGAATAATTCGGAACTTCTAACGACTGTTGCCTTAAAGGTGCACAAAAATGCTTCTTTTCCCTAGACTATTGAGCATTTTTAGCAAATTTCCGAAGAAAATGGCGCTATTGTTTTTGTACTGATGATGGAATTTCGAAAAAATTTCTTCAAATGTTCATCGATAATATCTAATAGATGCCAAAAATGATCTACGTTCAAATTTTTATTATGTCTGTACCCCCTCTAGCGGTTTCAATTTAAGTCCGATTTGAATAAAATTTGGTATCAATAAGGTATTTGAAAGGTTAAGGGTAATGGGTAAACAAGGATGGGGTTGTGTGTAAAGTACAAAACTTTGAATTTTTTTAAAATGTATTTTTTCCTCCCATTTCGGAGGGAATTTGCTTAGCTAACGCAGCTCCTTTGCTTTACCCAAGATAGAATTTTTGCTAAGAGACAATTTTTATCAAGACTTTTCGTCAGTTTTTTCGGAAAAAAACAAAATTTATAAATATAAATAATTTCGAGAATGTCGTTGTTGCACCACCCCGCCGGTTAATTACGACTGGCGTGCTTTTTTATTTTTTATTAAATTTGTAATTAACAAAAATTCATTTGGCTATTTACTACCCATATTTCTAGCATACAGAAATTTGCTGATCGTAAAATAAGTTTTAAAATTATAATTGAAAATAATATTCACATTTATTTTTATTCTATGATGTTTTATTACTAAAAACCTTTTTGTACAATTTTAAAATTATTTCATTCCATTCTGTTTCAGGAAGGAAAGGCTTCCGAAACTTGCTCGTTCGTTCGTTTTTTTTTTTTTTTAATGGTATTGTTATAATTTTTTTTAAATTTCATAACTAATTTAAAATGTTATCTAAAAAAGTTTACATTTATAACTGGGTGTAACTAATTGTCAACATTCTTATATAATAGCTTGTGTAATTACGCTAGTCAAATTCTACATTAAAATTCTAAAGCTGCTTTTTTGATACGTTATTTGGACTTCTTATTGGAGTGATACAGCGCTTTGCAAGAAAAAAAAGTTGTGCTACTTGTGTAATCCGTATATTTTTTTTTAGTTTTTGCAGTTCAATTAAAAAACTATAATCTTTTGACATTAGTTGCTACAATCATGTTGAAATCAAATTAAATTTGAACAATTGAAGCTAACTCACTGCTCTGTATGTCTAATAGTTCTTGGGATATGATGCTTGAAAAATTTACATGGTTTTTAAAAATTTTGAGTTTTGCTTAGGTTAAGGTAGTACTATCGGTAATAGACTTTGCATTCAGAATTTAATGAAACTTGGCATAGTTGTCCATTATTAACCATTATATTATATTATATCATAATTAACCAGTTAAATTTTTAGGGGCCTTTAGAGAACTGAAATTCTGAACGTCCAGTTTTGTAAAATAAAATTTAATCTGTGATTTTCCATAAGTATCAATGTTAAAATATCGTTTTTTCAGTTCTCTGAAGGCCTCTAAAAATTTAACTAGTCAATTATGATATAATAATGGACAACTATGCCAAGTTTCATTAAATTCTGAATGTAAATTAAAATATCGTTTTTTCAGTTCTCTGAAGGCCCCTAAAAATTTAACTAGTTAATTATGATATAATAATGGACAACTATGCCAAGTTTCATTAAATTCTGAATGCAAAGTCTATTACCGATAGTACCTTAAGCCGTTAAAGATAGAACAAAAGTTTATATAAAAAATGTTCCTTATAAAAAAAGAAACAACGTTTGTTTGAAATTTTTTTTCGTAAATATCATCTTAAACGTTTTCACGTGAGGGGACAAATTAGGGCAAAACTTTGGTGTCCATTTTCTCCAAAAGTATGAAAGATAGAGACATGAAAATTTTTAGGTAGCACAACTCTTTTTTGCTTCCAAGACTTACTTTCTCACTCGTAGGGCCCCAATAACATACCAAAAAAGAGCTTTAGATCGCGATTTGTGACTCTAGTTAATTTTTTTGTGAGATTTTAATGGCGTAAATAATTTTGTTTTTGAAGTATTATGACATTAATTGAAAAGCCTCCTGTAGTATTATATATTCATAGTAATTTATTGAATTATTGATTTATGTACATAAACATTATTAGACCATGGGTTCATAATGATACGAAATTTCTATTATTCTGTTTGTTTTATATTTAGAGGATTAATAAAAGTAAATTACGTATACTTTATTGGATATTGAAAATGGATTTGCCTGCCGCTAATGCCGAAAAAATCATTGGCAACATGAAACGCAGAAACGAAAAACAACTCGTAAAGCTCGATTATCATAAATTCGAGTCACGGTTCAAGCATAGTCTCATTTTTACACGCTCTTGTTAGCTTTGCTTTTGTATCCAACTAACAAACAAGGCAATTTACGTTTTGCAAAACGAAGTTTTACATTTCCCAAAGGGGTCCAAATAACATATCAAAGTAGCTTAGAGTATGATTTACTTTTTATTAACAAATTTTATTAATCTTCCAAAAAGAAAACAAAATCTACCATACAAATTTCATTTCATTATGAGCTCACGGTTTATATGTATAGTATATTATTAATAATATGAATAGATAAAATACATTATTCATTGATTGTGTTATGAAGCTATTAAATGAATAGATTTGAATTGAATAGAAGGCAAAAATTTTTTCGATTTGGATAATATTTCAGTCAGCTTATTTTCTTGATATATTTTTGCCTTTATGCTCGATAATTTTTGGAATTTTCGAGACCAAACTGAAAGCAACACAAAATATTTCAAATTTTGTGTATCAATTAATTAGTAAGTAATACAATCTATATTAAAATTTCAAGTCGATTCTCTGTACGTTTTAAGAGAAATAATTTATTAAAAACCGTCTTTCTTTCATACTAGAATATGCAGGAAAGGTAATAAACGGTAGTTTATTACCTTAAAGTTTTGAATTTCATCATGATACAGAAATTAAGAACTTTCGGTGACTCTGTAAATATAGGATCTTTCTCAATTATTTGTTTTAAATTTGTAATACCACACCACCCAAGCAGGGTTCGCCGGACTAAGACACGTGGCCAAGCATTGGCCCATTAATGGTTAATGGTACTTGGCAATTTTTATTGGGCCATTGCTAGAACCAAGAAAAGGCCGATGTACGGTTCATAGAGATAGCCAGTATATATTTTTTTTATAAAGCCAATGTATGGCATATCAACGGCAATTTTATGGCATATCATCATCTACTATTACTTATGCAACTTAGGCAATCTTTTAAGCCATGTATGTATAAAAGGTTGCTTGCCAAACATAATGTTAATGAAATAAAAATTAGTGATTATAAAAGGATTAAGATTTAAAAAAGTTTCATAATTCTTGATATAATAAAAGGTAATAATTGAAAGGAATGTTAGGAAATTTAGGTAGTCAATAAATTTAAAATGGATAATACATTTGAAATTTTAATGCATTAACCATGGCTATTCAATAACAATCCGTGTCTCTGTTTGAGTGTTGACGAATAAATATCAGTTATTTATATAATTTTTTTAATGATAACTATCGATGAAAAAACGATTCTAGTTAAGTTTTGACAGTCGAAGGCTTCTCTTGAAATAAATTTCATCTTTTATTTTTGAAAAATAACCATAACAGATGACGTAACAGAATTAAAATATTTGTTTACATGTAAGAGCAACGTGTGGCTCGTATGTATAGTTCGTACAAAACCAAGTGGCACCGAACAAGAGAGAGTATAGATATAAGTGCACATACATATACATCATACACTCTCTCTTGCTCGGTGCCACTTGGTTTTGTACGAACTATACACTCACTATCAGATAACTATTTTGTTATTGTTTGGCAGTGACTTACATGTGCAGTCGTGAAAGAGTTCCCTGTGCTATTAGAACGATTGGTCTCTCGACAATACGTAAAATAATTGATAACAGCCGTTTATTGAATAGTATTTATTGTCTAGTGTTTTTTTATTATTTTTGATTTAAAATTTTACTAAAATGTCTAAAAGTTATTATAGAGTTAAAAAACATCGTACGATGAAAAAAAAAGAAATTAGTGATAGTAATTGTAGTGAAGATCAGTGTCAAGACGATTGTGAAATAATTAATAGTGTAACTGATAATATCTTGCAAAGTACAAGTGCTAATACTAGTTTTTCATCAAATAATTTTTCAACAGAAATAGAGCCGTGTGAACATGGCGAACTGGATTCCATAGTTATAGATGATTCTACAGCAGATTTATCATCAGAAATTTTGTTAAGCCATCAAGAAGCAATAGTAAATAAACCTGGCATTCGAGAAAAAATTCATTGAATAATAATAACTATTGAATAATAACTATTGAATACACTATATAGATTGACAGTCATTAAACCATTCCTTCTCATTAATTTTGACGGATCCACAATTAATTGAACTAAAAAGTGAGTATTCTTTTTTCAGTATGTTTAAATTATTTACAAAGATTTTCACTTATGGTCATACATTGTTTGACATTTTCAGATCAAATAGATACAATGTTGGAGACAAAGTTTTATAACCTCACACTGATAATGGAAAAAAAAATAGAATCAACGAAAGGAGCATATTGTATGATATTCAGCACAAAACTGATGAACTTAAAAATACTACAGTTACAAATGGATCTGCGACATCGATAAATTTAACAGAAGCTAAAAAGAGAGGGATAAATGGATCGTTGACATTGGAGGAGTTCGAAGATTTCGATAATAAACTCAGAGCGAATGATGAACACAAAGAATCTTTAGTAAGTTATCAATCTGTTAATTTTTATTGTTTTTAATTTTAATGTTTTCAGAAGTCTTTCATAAAACATTTCACATGTTTTAATGTTAAATAATTGAATAAATTAAAGAATTAGTAAGTTACAGAAGTTTTTTAATTAATTTATCAAATTTTTATTGCAGATGATTTTATATAAGATTATAACAAGGGGCGAATTAAAAATAATGTCTGCTATAAAAAAGATTATGGAAGTGACCATGGAAAAAACGGTGGAGTTAGAATACTCAGGAACAGGTCGTACTGTCAATGGCTTGGGGAAAAAAAATTTTAGCAATACGGCTACCTACAAATGTTTAGATGGTAAGCTAAGTATGTACACTATAGTGTACGTACAAGGTTATACAACAATTAATTTTTAATTGAAGATGAATATTTATATATAAAATTGATGTTTTTCCAGGAGTGCTTTCTGACCAATTTGCGGACTCAGGAGAGTTGAAAAATTTATCAGGAAAAGTGGGTCGCTGGTTATCTGGTGCAGCGGATCGCGGAGGTGGTCGTAAGGAGCGAACCAAAAAAAATTAAACTAATAAAATTTATTGTATTTTTAATTCAATATTTTTAGTTTCAATAAAATTTTTTTTTCATTAAAATCGTTGCTGGCTTAGTACAAATTTTATTTATTCCCATTACTGGGATATTATTGGCTTCAATCTTTGGCCAATTAACTGAACCCATCAATGGGCCCAAGTTATCATCCGATGAAATTATTTTAATGGCCCAGTCATGGTATATAGTACTCAGCCATTGCTGCAAAACTGGCCACCAGCAATGGACCATGACTGGGCCAATTGTAAAACCTTGTATGGGCATGCGCCTATCAAATTTATTCGTATACCATGCATATACGTAATTTGAAAGGTATACTAAGTTAAGTCCCAAGTTTGTAACGCTTAAAAATATTGATGCTACGCATAAAATTTTGGTATAGGTGTTCATAAAATCACCTAATTAGTCCGTCTGTCAACTCGATAACTCAAAAACGAAAAAAGGTATCAAGCTGAAATTTTTACAGCGTACTCGGGACGAAAAAAGTGAGGTCGAGTCCGTAAATGAGCAACATTGACCCTCCTTGTAAGCCGTTAGAGATAGACCAAAAGTTTATAGGTAAAAAATATTCCTTTGATAGATAAAGATAAAAAAATAACCAACTTTTGTTTGAAGCATTTTTTCGTAAACATCACTGTTTACCCGTAAGGATGCAAATTAGGCGTTAATTGTATTGTATGTATTATATGGTAATATCAGTTATCTATGTGTGACATGTATGTATGTGTAATGTGATAGAGTAATCAACAATGTAGAAGAGTAATCAACAATGTGTAATGTGATAGAGTAATCAACTGTCTATGGATAGTATTTCAACAATTAACCCAGTCAAGGGTTTGTTTTCACTTGTTTTTATAAAACTTTTCGTATTTAGCCGTTCATCCTTTGATGAAATAACATTCATACTTTTATGAAAAAATAGAATCTCAAAAAAAAATTTTAAAACAAGTGCATGAAAGTGACGAATAGATAGTTGGACTACATGAATAGAAGATGATTAAACTTCCGTTCGTTATCAAAAAGAAGACTAGATGTACCATTCACAAGAACTGGGATATCAGACAGAAATGTCAAATATTTTCGTACAACGGATATATATATATAAGTGCGAATATTGAAAATGGGGAAAATATTTAATATATTAAAGAACATTTTTTTATCTTATACTTATTGACATTGATCAATATGGTTTTCATATAAAAATTTACAAATCATTAACTAATATACGAAAACAGATATATAAGGAACAATAATTTTCAACATGATGTTAAAAAAAAAGTTTTCCCTTCCTGCAGAAAACCATTTATTTATTGTGTTATAATATTTTGTTCAACACATGTTTCTTTTTATAAATATTCACCTTTTTGAAAAATGATAAACCTTATTGTATTTCCATGAAGAAAATCAGTTTTATACATTAAGTTATTGGCAATTTTTTATTGCTGTATATTGACAGGTTTTGTTCAGTAATACAGTCTGCGTAAAATTATGAAATTGTACAAATTAATGATTGGTAATACATTTTTTTTTTTAATTTTTGCAGTAAACTGTTAATGAATGTTACTACAAGGTTTTGACTTTACCAATGGAGATGTGTTGCATATAACATTTATTTGACATTTAAGAAAATGTACAAAAATTTTTACTTTTTTTTTTATTTCAATGTAAGATCTCACGGAAAGCCCGAGATTTTGGGTTCGTGAAATTTTCAAATCCGTTTAAATGCTCAATATCCGTTTGTCAGGCAAGCTAAGGGCTATGGGTATATAAAGCTTAATTAGTTCAACGTAGTTCTTCGAAGGCCTCTAAAAATTTAACTGGATAATCTATATATATAAAAAGAGAGTGTTTGTTTGTATGTCCCCGATTTTCCCTAAAACTAACCATTGACCTTCGGTAGGGGATTATGTCATTGGGTAGCTCTTAGGCTCCCATTGTGAATAAGGGAGTTTGGTGGGGGTGGAATTAAAAATGATCTAGGAATTCATAGAAAATAGATTAAAAAAAAAGTTCTAATAGTACAATAGGCCCCACTGTCAATAGTACAATTTTCACTAGATGGCGCTACTGGCGCATTCTGGAATGTTCTATGGATTTCTATCGAATTTTCTAGAACTTTCTCGAATATTCTCGAATGTTGTATGGATTTTTATTGAATTTTATCAAACTTTCTCGAACAATCTGGAATGTTCCATGGGTTTCTGTCGAATTTTCTAGAATTTTCTCGAACATTCTGGAATGTTCTATGGATTTCTATCGAATTTTCTAGAATTTTCTCGAACATTCTGGAATGTTCTATGGATTTCTATCGAATTTTCTAGAACTTTCTCGAATATTCTGGAATGTTCCATGGGTTTCTATCGATCTTTCCCTTACTTTTCCGTACACACAGAGAGTGTAGACATAATATTGGGATCGGCCAAAAAAATGTTACTGTTCCGTACACACAGAGAGATTTTAAAAAAAAGTCTTTCATTTAACAATTTTGATATTTAAATGTGCAAAAACAACCCAGCGAAGCGGGTTTAACAGCTAGTTATGATATAATAATGGACAACTATGCCAAGTTTCATTAAATTCTGAATGCAAAGTCTATTACCGATAGTACTTCCTTAACACTGAAGCAGACAAAAACGAAGAATTGAATCTGTAACGTTAAATGGATCTAGCCAAAACAAATCTATCTTTATTTTATATGAAAGTTTCAAAAACTTATCCTTCATTTCACGTATCTGAAGTAATCTGTAAGTGTTTAGAAATAGTAAATATGCTGATATACAGGCTTTTTAAGTTGACATATGCTTGAAACTCGAAAAATAATTTTTATCAATAAAAATGCTTCAAGCGAAAAATGTTGGGTGTTAAGGCGCACATCTTACGCAGACATTAAACTCGACTTAGGTTTTGAAGACCAAAAAAAGCTCACTTTCCTCCAAAACTGTTAATTGATAGAACACTTTGAATTAGAAAATTGTCGAAATATTTTTCCCACACAGTTAAGGCAAAAACGGACTGCAAATGTTTACCCAAAATTTATTTTTTCATATCAAAATTCTTATTTCGTATAATTTTTTCTGCGAAATGTACGCACTTTTCGAAAAAACAATTTTCAATAAATCCAATAAAATTGGTTTGTTCTTCTATAAAGATCATTTTTGTTCAAATTGAATGAACAAAAGCACTAAAGGCTAAATTTTTGCTATAAATTACTGGCTAAACTATTTGGTGTACAAAAAAATGTTTCAATAGAAAAGAGTTTACATATTTATAAAGAGCAGCATTCTAATTTAAAGATTTCATCTAATATTTGTCAGTTATAAATCAGAGTGAGGTTTTCAAAATAAAATTTCTTGGAAAACTAAAAATGCAATATTCGATTTTAAGAAAAATGTGATATTTTTTCAATCTCTGCTTGAATTCGCTTAGCTCCCGCAGCTACTGCACTAGGATTTTTTTCATATTAAATGAAGTATACTTAATATTTGATTAATACAAATATAACTTAAAAAATAATACATTTTTTGAATTTTTTTATAATTAAAGATAGGAATCTCAACTTGGATCACCCTTTAGAATGAATGCGTCTAAATTTTTTTTAAACTTTCGAATGTAAAACGGTCTCCCAAACTTTTTTGTAAGAAAAGCTTTCAAAATGTTCGATATAGAAAAATCATATACATTTAAAAGATGTAATTTCACAAATAAGAATGTAATCTATTTAAAATCGTTATCCTAGACATTGATAAGAATAAAAATAACTAGGGTGTATAAACGACTGCCTTCAATTGTTATCCTTAACGTGTTGTTGTACAGAGTAAACGAGATGGTCCAAGAGCTCGCTGCAAAAAACCTGGCCTATCGAGTTACCGGATGAAGTATTTCTTAAATGATACTACTCACTGTAACTATTAAAAAAATCATTTAGTGCCAGGGCAAATATGGTGCATAACCTTGCTATATTTTTTCTAAGGTACATTTTTTGGACATAAACTGTACCAATCGAGTAACCGCTTGAAACTGATTTTAAAATGTAGTTTCGAGTGAGCAGAAAATAATTATGAACAACTGCCTCGGTCAATCTGGTGCTAACCCCATGGCACGACACATTTTTTAATTTTTTTTTGTTGTGTTACCGTACCTATCGAGTAACCGCTTCAAACTGTAATTAAATTGAAGTTTAAACATTTCTTATTAAGAAAATATATTAGTGCCACTTCTATTTTAGTGACAAATGCCCGGCACGATACTTTATATTCCTTCAAGTCCCATACTATTGCTCATATAATCTATAACAGATACATTGGGGAATAAATGAATAAACATCTAATGGATAACAATTACAGTAATTTTTAAGTGATTTTTTTTATTTATACGAGTATTTTATAAAGTATCAACATAAAATACAATGAAAGTTCTCTCATATACATATTTTACTATAAAATTAATTAAAAAACTTAAATATCTAAAAATATACATTGAACTATATATATAGAATTATTATTAAATGTCATCATGATCATCATCATCACTATCGTCATCATCATTGTCACTACGGCCATGATCATCGTCACTTTTATCATAATTATCATCATGGTCACCTTTATTTTCATGATTATCATCGTTATTATCGTCATGGTCACTGTCATTTTTGTTGTTGTAATCATCATTATCATAAGAATCATCGTCACAATTATCAATTTCATTAAGCTCTACTTCATCAAGTTCTACAATAACAATGTCTTCAACTAAGAGAGGTGTTGGATCACCTTCGAACCAAAGCGGTTCAATTTTATTGTCATTTACTGTCCACCCGCATTGTTCTGGTGAGAAATTGATGCAGTTAGCTTCAGTAGCATTCTGCCACATTGAAGTTACATAGATAGTTCGTAAAATTTTTTGTTTCAGTGACTTCCAACATGGTGGAAGTTGAGTTGAATCAAATCTTTTTACATTTTTCATAAAATATTCTGCTACAGACGTTGACGTAAATCGATTTTGAAACATTAAGGTAGTTCCTCCGCGACCGTCCAGTCAAAAAGTTTTGGACTAATACTATCATTCAGTGCATTAACTGTACTATGACTATTATACATATACCATATATTATTTTCAAAAGACTGTAGTTCCTCACTACTGATTCTAGTATACATATAAGCACACACACTATGACATATGCCTTTAACATTAGTCTTCATATCTTTTCCACAAAAATCATCGCTAAAACGAGTTATTTATTTAAGTTTTTTATCGAAACTATATGGTAAATAATTTTTATTTTTATTTATATATTTTCTAAATATAGTATTCTACATTATATTAGTTTTTCATAGAGATGGTGGACGTCATTCATTGGTAAATAAATATAATATTTGTAAATTTGTGTATTTTTATACACTTCTCCCATGTACACGTACAAATTGCGTCACTTTTAATTGCTAATATCTCATGTATGGCATGGTAAATCATCTTCTAATTTTAACAGCAAGTGTATTATGAATTAAATATTTTATATTCTGAGTTTTGAGAAATTCTTGGAATATCACTTTCGTGTAGGTACTACCTTAATAATCTCGCATCATTTACATTGTTACAACTTATTCCATAAATTTTACAAGTATATTCTTGCAATATTTCCATACTTCTTAAATTATCAATTTCGTCTATATTCGCGCTCAATGTTCGCATCAAGTTTGGACAGCTTTTGACAAGTTTTGATATTTAAATTTTTTTAATTAATTTTATAGTAAAATATATGAGAGAACTTTCATTGTATTTTATGTTGATACTTGATGTTTATTCATTTATTCCCCAATGTATCTGTTATAGATTATATGAGCAATAGTATGGGACTTGAAGGAATATAAAGTATCGTGCCGGGCATTTGTCACTAAAATAGAAGTGGCACTAATATATTTTCTTAATAAGAAATGTTTAAACTTCAATTTAATTACAGTTTGAAGCGGTTACTCGATAGGTACGGTAACACAACAAAAAAAAAATTAAAAAATGTGTCGTGCCATGGGGTTAGCACCAGATTGACCGAGGCAGTTGTTCATAATTATTTTCTGCTCACTCGAAACTACATTTTAAAATCAGTTTCAAGCGGTTACTCGATTGGTACAGTTTATGTCCAAAAAATGTACCTTAGAAAAAATATAGCAAGGTTATGCACCATATTTGCCCTGGCACTAAATGATTTTTTTAATAGTTACAGTGAGTAGTATCATTTAAGAAATACTTCATCCGGTAACTCGATAGGCCAGGTTTTTTGCAGCGAGCTCTTGCTCCAAGAGAAGAAGGGACAGTTAACATCAAAACTCAATATGGTTGATGCTTACTATATCCGCGGACGAATGATTCAATCAAGCAGAGAAATCCAAATAGAAATGAAAATTGAATTGAGCAGTCGTGTTGCAATAAACTTAGTTATATGTAAAGAATAAGGAATAATAAGTTGTTTTTTTACAATATGTTCCAGAAAAATTTTTGCAATAGGTACATTGTGCTATTATTAAGTTTATCTATTTATTTTTATACTATGTATATATGAAATATACATAGCAAATTGAGTTTAGTCCCAAGTTTGTAACGCTTACAAATATTGATGTTACGAACAAAATTTTGGTATAGGTGCTCATATGCCAGTCCGTCTGTCAACTCGATAACTCAAAAACGAAAAATGATATCAAGCTGAAATTTTAAGATGGTGCTCAGGACATAAAAAGTGAGGACGAGTTCGTAAATGGTCAACATAGGTCAAATGGATCTTGGGTCCGCAGGTCCATAGGTCAAATGGGTCTTGGGTCATTTCGCAAGTTATATAGTATGTATTAAATGGGAATATCAGTTATGTATGTGTGACATGTATGTATGTGTAATGTGACAGTGTAATCAGCACAGTCTTAGGATTCCCTCCTATATTTGTTCTATCTATACATGGTATTCTATTAACTCAGTCAATTGTTCGTTTTCGCTTGTTTTAATTTTTTTTTCAAATTTTATTATTTCTATAATTTCGTAAAAGATTTATTACTTTCCTTCTAAAAAAACGACTCTTTTTTTTTTTGCTTGCAAATCGTAGTTGCACACTCCCCTAATTGCTCCAAATAACATACTAAAAAAACATCTTTACATCGTCTTCAGACCGCCTTTTGTATTATTTTTCAAAAATTTTAGTAATTTTTCAAAGAATGTTCTAGAAAACTTTTTATCGTTTTTTTCATAGGGCTCACTAGTTGAAGCTTCCTACAAATTTTCGGCTTTATATCTTTTATGTTTTTGGAGAAAATGGACAACATAGTTTTGCCCTAATTTGCTCCCTCACGAGAAAACAATGATGTTTACGAAAAATTGTCCAAACAAAAGTTGTTTATTATTTTATAAGAAACATTTTGCTTACTTAAACTTTTGTTCTATCTCTAACGGTTAAACACACGCAAAATTTTTCAAGCATTATATCTCAAATACTATTAGACATACGGAGCTGTGGATTGGTTTCAGTTGTTTCAAATTTAATATATTTTCGAAATGATATTAGCAACTAATGCGAAAAGCTCATAGTTTTTGAATTGAAGTTCGAAAATTTTGCAGTTTGACACGACTAGGCGAGTGGCACAACAATTTTTTGCAAAACTCTCCCCTAATTGATACAAATAATACACCAAAAGGCAGCTTTATATCACGTTCTGCGATTTCAGTTTGTTTGTTTCTTGTTTTATTTGTCTTTGTGATTGTACTGGCGTATTATGCTTTGCGGCAATGTAGAGTTTGCACTTTTATTTTGATAGATGGACGGATCAGAATATTTGGTAGAAAGATGTTCGTCAGCCCAAAATCATCAATCTTTCAAAAACATAATTCAGAATGAAATTAAGAAAAAAATGCTCAAGTAATATTTTCGTAGATTTTATTAAAATTCGCCAAGCTATCACAGTCAATATGTACTTTTTGGTATTGTTATATCTTTGTCGATCAGGTTAAATGTGATTTTTCAATTTAAAATGTCTAACGTGAAAGTTTATTTAAACATGTCTTTTTATGTCACAAACTTCTATGATATGGACAAATAATATAATTTCTGTCCCAAATTTTTTTTTTTTTTGAATTTAATGTTATTAATTTATTATAATTTATTCAATTTAATTTCAATGGAAAAATAAAATAAAATCATAAATTTTATTATTATGTATGCAAAACATATTTTTTTTTTCGTTTATAATATAGAAAATGAAAAAAAAATTTTTGATGAGAAAATTATTTTTTGTAATGTCTGTATAAATGATATTATTACCTAACTTTAAAATATTGAGAGATATTTTTTTTTTAATTTCCCAAATCGTACCTAATAAATAATGTTATGATTTTCTTTAGTTTTTATACTTCAAGGTGTATGCATATGTCATGTCTGTCAATGATTGTTCTTTCCCAAAAAAATTTTTGGGAATTTATAATAAAATGTATGTATTGGAAGCCAATATATTATTTAAAAAGAAAAATTTCATGTAAAAAATATTTTCTGCCTATATAAAAGTTACAATATAAGTTGAATTAATATTATGTGAACTATCAAATTGACAGATCTCATCTGTCAAAAACTGTTAAAGTTAAATTTATTAAATATTTATTTTCTTTAATCAATTTTTCAGGTATAAAATGGAATTTATTATATAAAAAATATAAATATAAAATTTATTTTAATTCTAAACGTAAGCATGATTTAATGAAATTTTGTCCGCCTAGAGGGCTATGATCGACTCAGTTGATCGACCATAAGGTGTGCTCTCTACGAATATGTAAAATATATCAAGGTACGTATACTAGGTAAGTTTAGATCCAAGTAACGCTTAAAAATATTGATGCTATGAACAACATTTTGGTATAGGTGTTCATAAAATCACCTAATTAGTCCATTTCCGGTTGTCTGTCTGTTTGTCGTCTGTCTGTCCGTCTGTCATCATGATAACTCAAAAACGAAAAGAGATATCAAGCTGAAATTTTTATAGCGTGCTAAGGACGTAAAAAGTGAGGTCAAGTTCGTAAATGAGCAACATAGATCAATTGGGTCTTTGGTCCGTATGATCCAGCTTGTAAATCTAGAGATAAAACAAAATTTTAATGTAAAAAATGTTCGTTATATAAAAAGTAATCAACTTTTGTTTGAAACATTTTTTCTTAAACATCACTGTTTACCTGTGAGAGTGCAAATTGTATTGTATGTATCATATGGGAATATAAATTATATATGTGTGACATGTAGGTATGTGTAATGTGACAGAGTAATCAACACTGTCTATACATGGTATTTCAACAATTAACTCAGTCAGTTGTTTGTTTTCTCTTGTTAATATTTAAAAAAAACACACTTTTTTGGACCTCTGTAAATAATATCTAATAATCGAAGATTCGTTTTCAGAAATCATTCAAATACCCAATTTTAAATACAATGTAAATGAGATACGATAAACTTTATTTAATAATAAAACTTCTTGGATTAATATCATAATAGAATAATAATAATCATCGCTATAACACTATAATCAATGTGGCTATAAAAAACTCAAATATTAATAATAAAAACCACCCAACAATATTAATAATACGATATACTTAGTTTTTACACACAAAATAGAGAAAAAAATTACTAAAAATATTATTTCCACTTCAAGAAAAACAATTTAATTTTGTTACTAAGTTTTAAATAGAAAACTTCGATACTAACTATGCATTTAAATCGCCACTGATCTCTTTATGTAGTCTAAATCGCTATAAAATAAATGACTTTGGTAACAATCCGCAATTCACATTTTTTCAACGGAATATCTTTTAGAAACTTGAATTTTATCTGGACCTTCCAGATTATCTAGAAGTCCTCTAGAGTTCGTAGTCGATACGAGATAGAAGGAGTTAGATTTACTTTTATGTGGAGTAAGAATTTTCCCAATAAATTTTTGTTAATAATATTTTTTCGTAAGTCCAAAAGTTTTCTTAAGTTGTTAAGAAAATTTTTCTCTTTTACCCTAACATATTTTAGTTAAAGACATGCATGTTTATGAAAGAATCTACATGTTCGAAGGCTACTACGATGATAGTGGGTAATGAGACATTAGTTTAGTTTCCTCTACACTTAAATGATAAGCCCAGTAATAAACCCTTTTTCCAACATTGATGGTTCGCCGCCATTTCAGTCATACAGTCATAAAAATACAAACTTTACCCCAAACTTAATACACAATCCATAATACAAGTTGGGGCAAAAAAAGTCTACTGTTTGTTGGTGTTGCGTGACATTTCTTATCTGAAAGCATTTCTTCTTCAGATGTATATTAACAAAGAAGTCATTATCGTGGACACTATATTAATGTTTACTTTAGTATGACTGTTAATCTAGCTAGAGAGACAGTCTTACATCGGTTTAATAGTCTTTGAACAGATGGCTACGTAATAACAGAAGGATACTTTATATTCATTATTCAAACATTATCAACCTAACGCATGCTTCTGTGTAGGACAAAAACATAATTATTTCGCCCACAATTGTCATCCAAGATGACGAGAACTGAAAAAGAAAATATATCTTAAGAAGGCACTAGCGTCAGAGCAATGTTGGATAAAAGACTTGATTTTTTTTATATATAGTTGGACTAAGTCTAAATCAATCCTGAAAATTTAAGAGAGGGGGGCGGCTTGCCCAATTATTTAAATAAATAAATGACTTTAAAAGTAGGCATATTTAACATTGGTCTTATAGGAAAACGGTAGATGGAGGATATGTTTTCATTGATTTCTCCAAAACTAGTCTGTATTAATTTAAATAAAAACTTTAAAAAAATAAAGTTAAAACCCCAATAAATAATATAAAACAAAAAAAGCTCGTTTTGCCAGATGGGCAAAAGATACCCACGACATTTTGTCCCCACGACATAAGTGGGGCCGAAAAAAATAAATATTTTTTCCATTTTGATGGTGAATTATGTTATAACTTGACAAAATAAGAAAAAAGTAAGCATACAATTTTTCGATACCTGGTTTAACTTTCAAAATATCCAAAATTAAAAAGTTCGTTTATTTATTTAGTTTTCAATTGTATTCCAATTTTTCGTCTACATTCATGAATTTAAAACAAAACTCATCATCAAAGTTGAAAATAAGTATCAAAAAATTTCAACCACTAGTTGCCTTAATGCTCATACTACATTAAGTTAAGAAGTGTATTGCAACAAACCGCACAGTGTCTTCTTTTTTTAATGGCCCATTATTTCCTTATAATAAGAAACTCATCCCACATTCTGTAAAGAAATAACATTGACAAACGTTAAGTTAGCGATCAGCTTTTAGTATTTATCGTCTATGATGGATGAATCTAGAAGTATATAAATAGCTCATACACCGTAAAGAAAGAATTTTTAACTTTTAAAAAAGTTTTGATAAAAAATAAAAAAGTATTAAAAAAAATAAAATTTTTCTTCTTAATATTAATATTATAATAAATTTTCTATATCATGAACTATTACAACAAACATTTTTAAAACTACTTTTTCATTATCTTAAATCGTTATTCTTCTTAAGATGACATTTTATTGGTATTCATGTTTAACTTTCTTTTTTCTACTACCCTTCGGTATTTATTAGGTATTTGAAATTGAAATATTGCTTCTATTTAAAATGGTAGAGACGTGTTCTTTCAATCAAGGTACATTTTTGTGAATGGGTGGAAAAACGATATTGAAAATAACACATCGAATAAAATGTTATGGTATAAGGAAGTGTGTTAGTTTGTGTGTTGGTGTGTTGATGTAAACATCACAAAATGTTTTTTTTTCTTGAAGTGGAGAAATTTATAGTTAATTTTTTAGTAAAATTGATGAATGAAACAAAATTCTTTTATAAAACGAGAAAACTTTTATGTAATGGTAAAATTTTATGAAATTGAATGATTGTGTGCTGATGATTGTTTTGAGCTATATTAATGAAAGTAAATTAACTATAGTAAAACTGTGGAAGAGTTACCATCGCTTAACCAAAACTGCTTAACCAAAAGCATATTCCAACCGCATGTAAGAGTATCCGAGTTCCTTTCCGGTGAGCTGCACGAAAAAATAGACTGAAAATTTTATAGAGTATTATTGTAATTACGAGTTGGTTTGGTTGAGTTTGTCGACTATAGAGGACTTGGTAGGTTCTGAAAATTTAGCTCTTGTGCTCGAAAATGGGACACTAATATATAATTGTTTTTGGTATTTTTTCCTAAACTTTTTGGTTACATAAACTTCATGCGTTTTGTTCACATGCAACGATTTACTTGCGTAAATGAGTTTTTTCACAGCACTTGGTGGAAATTGCATAACCGTAAAAGTAATGGAGGCAGACCACATTAAATTTTTTTAAATAACCTTAAACGAAAATACCCAGCATTTAAAGTCTTACTCAAACGATCTTTTGAATCTTTTAGCTATTTTCAGCTTTTAAACAACTTTAAATGTTTTACAACTTTTTTATGCCATGTATATATTAAATATATCAAAGTATACTAAGTTTAGTCCCAAGTTTGTAACGGCTAAAAATATTGATGCTACAAACAAAATTATGCTCTAGGTGTTCATAAAATCACTTAATTAGCCCATTTAACCATTTTAGTCCAAAACATTTAACATTTTTTTTAATAATTATCATACTGTTTACTCGTCAGAGCGCAAATTAGTTTATAACATTATATATGTATTATGTAGTATTTGGGACAATCAGTTATGTGTGTGTGTGACATGTATGAATGCGTAGCTATCTAAGAATGCCTATCTTCCTTTACTTACATGACGTAAAAAAAACAAATGCGTAGTCAACACTGTCTAAACATGGTATTTCAACAACAAACTCAGTCAATTGTTTGTTTTCGTTTTTTTAAGTTTTCTTTCTTGGAAAATTCAATTAATTGTAATTAAAGAAGTAAAATTTGAAAGGTTTTTTTAAATGCATTCTTAGGTTATGTTTAGCGAATTATACTTTTCATTTCGGGGTTTTTCTTTAATGCTTTAGGACTTTAAGAGAAAGTTTTTCCAAGAGTTGGTGACTCTGAGTAAGTATCTTTATTCCAGCCCTCATCAGTTGTTGGTATGACTACGTGTGTAGGTACATCTCTTCACTTTTTGATATTTTTCATTCTATTCTTTCTAAGCCTTCAATTGTAAAAAAGTAATTGAATTTCCGTTAATTCCACTTTCCGTAGATTTAATTAGAAAAATAATCTTTTGAATTGAAGCAGGACATTAATTTAATAATCTAAATAATAGACTTTTTATTAACCTTTTAAATGGCACAAAATATTACAATAAAATTATGCAGGTCAGCTTGTGAACAGATGTACCAATAATAAAATAAAACAAAATAATAAAATATAATATTTATTTACATCAATAATGTTTATGAAAATATGTCTATTTTATGTAACAAAACTATCAAATGAAAATGGCTGCTGGTTATAATATTATTGATGGTTATAATATCCAATAATAACCTTAAGTTGTTTACGTTCTAATATTGTAAACATATTTAAGATAACCACAAGGTTTTCAATCTAAATTAATAAAAATAACTTAAATGTATATTACGGGATTTTTTTATTTACGTTATTCCGGGATTTTTTTATTTTGATCAAAAAACAGAAACATCAAAGAAGCTTTATTACAAATATGTTGTCTCTTTACGTAAGGTGATATTGCTATATTCTTAAGGTTTTTTAGTTTACTGGTAAGTGTATGATATTTAAATATATAAAAATATTGATTAGAATGAATTAATAAATCGTTTGAAGCTTTTTCTAACTATTTTAATAAATTATTTTCTTTAAATTATCATTCCCGCTATTATGTTCTTAAATCAGTGATAGTGAACCATATAAAGGGGGTCTACCGTAATTAGGGAAAATAAGAAGTAATTATTTTTAACTCTCATTTTAAATTGGTGTTAAAATTATTAGAAAGAATAAATAACATAGATTGTTTTGAGTGATCGTTAAGTCTTCGAGTGTCTAATTAATTTTTAAAGACTTGCTTTTTATGATATGTATCTCATGTGTTTTTAACTCCCGGAATAATGAGCAGAGTTTTTACTTATGTATGCAATTCCAGGAGTATCACATTGTAAAGGAGAAAATTGAAACTTGATTTATATTTTGTTATTTAAATTAGTTTTCAATGATTATTTATGTTAAAATAACTTTTATACTATAATTAAAAGAATCAGAAAATAATAGTTTCTATTAACTTAATTAATTTAATAACAAAATATTCATTAATAACTGTGATTTATTACCATTAGTATTCAGCAATATAATATGAGTTTTTTTTTAAAATTTAATAAAATTTAAATTTTTTGTTTTTCAATCAAATTTTATACAAAAATACTCAATGTGAACTTAATTATGTTAAGCAGAACAATTCTTTTTTATTTACCTATGTTAAGTGTATATCCCAGAAAGCCAAATTTTATCACAGATTAGAGACAATTTCCAGACAAAGTCCAGAAAATTAACGTTTAATGCTATAAACTAAAGACTTAGGCGTGAAAAAATGATCAAAACTAATTCAATAAATCAATAAATCATTTTGTACGACAAAATGCATTAAACCTTAACATCCCGTAATATGGTAGATTTACCTTAACGTTTGCATTCTATGAAAATGTCGAAGGCATCAAGTTATTATGTATTGTGTTCTATTGGATCTTGTTACAATATTTTTATTTAAAAAAATTAATTTTTATTTTATTAACTTCTAATTACAACTCACAACTTTCATAACTTTAAATAAAAATTACTTTTAAACAAACTTTCATTATAGTTAAAAGTACTAGGGATCTACGGACATTTGATAGTTGTGTTGATAATTATAAATTTTTAATTATTCGACAATAATTAGAAATCGTTTGCGGTTGTGTTTCAGATTTCCTCTAATATTTAATATCAAAGTTTCAAATGGTCAAATATATCCATAGTTAACCAATATAACATTAAAAACTATGTGAATAAAACAGTATATCGTTTGCTATGTAATAAATTGGTGTACACAGTTACACACGTTCAATAGATGATTGGAACAACAGAATAGACATTCTAATAGATATGTGATTCGTCGCATAGTTTCACGTAAACACTACTTAGACCATGTGATATGGGCACTTGACTATCGTCTATTTATCCAAAATTATTTGCTAAAATAGTAATGCCAGAAAGGAAGATCGAATTAAATAGTGTCAAAATAGTAGGGTGAACTTTCATAATTAAATACAGAACGATGTGTACAGCTTGAATACGCCAGCTAAGAAGCTAGAAGGTTTAGAAAATTGAGATTTCGAAGAACAGTAAGCAACTTCAATTTTTTCCTTATCCTTAGAATTTTTCAAGTAGCTTTGCTTTATCTCTAATAAACTAAAATAATAAGCAAATCCGATAAAAATTTAAAACGGTGAGTGAAGTATTGACGTCATGCTCAATTTCTTTTGACTCTGAATGCGAGCGTTTTGTGGAACTTGTTCCTTACAAAAAAATGCTAATGAAAAATAATTCAATCAAGTTTGTATTTAGTGGTTTGTATCAAATTCGGAAATCGGAGTTTACAAATTTAATAGATTAAATTTCACTTATCTAATACCGTTTTCAAGAAAACTATATAAAAGTTCGATTAGCTATACTGGGTTGAGCTAAGTTGGGCCTGCAAGGAAGAGTTTTATTTTGATAGATCACACAAGAATGAGTGATGTTTACAATGGGTGGGTTGTATGAAAAAATAATAGCTTTAAAATTAGCTTGATTTCATATTTTGATGAAAAACCAGGTTTTGAATAGAATAAATTTGATTAAATATAAAAACCAGTGTAGGTCGAATCTCAGTTCCCTATCAATAACTATTTAGAAAATAAATAATAGTTTAGAAAAACTTAAAAACACGCTTTTGTAACTAGCTGAACTTAAAGGCAGAAAATAATTTCTTTAAATTCAAAAAATCATCTTATCGCAAAAGAGATTGCGGTTCTAAATTTCAATTATTGTAAATATTTTATTGACAGATATTAGTAAAAGTAAAGTCATTATAAAATATCTTAAAAAGCATCCCACGCTGTTTTACGATAAAATGATTTTTTTAATTTTAGACAAATTATTTTCTACCTTTTAGTTCAGCTAGTTACAAAAGTTTGTTTTTAGCTTTTTTTAAACACTTATTTATTTTGTGTTTTTTAGCTTTTAGGCTATTATTTATTTATCGAAAATTCACTATAAATATGGTGGGAGCGCAGGTAAATGTATATATTTTCAGATATGGAAATCGTGAATCCTGGAAATTCAGATCAGGATAATCAAATAAACTTATGAAATTGTATCGGTCGTTGATAAGTTTGCAAAATTTCGAGGTAATCCGACGTTTTGAAGGGGGTAAAAATCATATTCAAAGTTTCCGTTACGTACTAAAATAATGACCTACGTATGAAGCTAATAAAAGCATTTTAAAAATGACTCAATTCAAAATCTCGTATGTCACCACCTATACCATCTAGCCTAAATCCTATATTATATTATGTTATTATTATTATTCTCTTGAATAGCACAAGCATGCTAGGCTATCTAGACACACACACAAGATAACAAACAGATGGTTTTTATCTTTTGCTTTTATATTATTAAGTTTTTATGACGTTTTGATAGGCAGCTTATATGGGTTGTACCGTAAGACCTTTAAACGTTTTATTATTGCGTCGATGTATTCGATTTTCTGATACAATTTATTATTATTTGAAAATACTTTTTGTTGTTGGTATAGTTTTTCATAATTGTTAATATGTAACAAATAATGTTAACTCTGAGTGGGATTTTTAGGGGTCAGATCAATCACGAAATTTAGAATATAAGATTTCGACAATTAAGGTATTGTTATATTCGTCTTAAAACTCAAAGGTTCTTGGATAGGTATTATAGGCTAAATAGTTACATAGCGACGTTATAGGTTAATGTGTATACGTTAATACAAAAAAACTTAATCAAATCTATTGAATAATAATAATAAGTGTCATGTTTGTACATTGCAAACGTTGACCAACATGCTCTTCCATTTAACTCGATCGTATGCCAGATGAACAATTTGATTGGATTTTGCGTTTTCACATGGCAGGCTCTCTGTAGGTACCTTAATCGTCTTCTATCTCGTTGCTTACACCCTTCTATCTTTACCGATAGAAGATTGTTACAAATTCTAATTTCCCAAATATGTCCCAAAAATTCCAACCTTCTTTTGTGAACACTATTTAAAACTTGTTTTTTCAGTCCAACCTTTCTCCACACTTTATCATTCGAGGTATAATCAGTCCATTTTATTTTCAATATTCTACGCCAACATCATGTTTCACACACTTCCAAGGATTTCCACAAATTTTTATTAACTGTCTAACTTTCACAACCATAAGTTAACACTGGCCACATACACTATTGAATAGGGAATCAAAATAAAGGTAATTAAGGGGTTTATAAATAGTTATATGTTTAAATTCAATTAGGAATAAAAATTGGTTAAAAAAATTTTAATTTAGTGTAGCAAGAGGGTTTTCTTTTAGTACCGGGGCACTTAAAAGTCTAAAATAAAATAAATTATTGGAAAATAAAAAACTCAACCTCGTTAAATCAAAACTGAAGAGAAAGTTAATAAGTCCAGTAGTTTACATAGTGACTAATAGTCGGGGCCCATTATTGGGAAGATTTGAGCCGGCCTAGATTTTAAGTCACTATGTTAACTAATGCTTAGAGTCACTATGTAAACTAATGAACTTGTTTCTTTCTTTTCAGTTTCCATTTTGCTTAATCGGATTTTCGATTTTTTAAATTATTTATTTTATTTACTGATTGTTCCAGCTTCATAATTATTTTTCATGCATATACCATACACTACACCAGCTCAGCAAAACAATTAATATAATTTTGTTGTGATGCGAGAAATCAAACTCGTTATCCTACGAATATCGCGTGGGTTAAATGTACTCAACGTAAATTATTTAAGTTAGAAAACATAACCTCTATATTAGAAACTCATTTACAAGTAATAAATGTTTCAATGTTATTTCGTCGCAACAAACGTATACTTTATGTCTGTACACATCTGGTTGTAGAATAAAAGCCGTATAATATAATTTTACACAATGATGTATAACATAAATAAGGCAACACACAGTGGAGTATTCAAATTTTTGTCCAAAAGTAAGAAAAAAACTACTCTTTTGTTTTGCATTGAAAGTTATTTTTTTGGTGTAGTTAGATAACCACTCCATCATAAACAGGCTGCTTGCGTTACCTGAACCTCGCACTACGCCTGTTTTCTAACCCGCAAACTACCTGATCTTATGAATCCATCTTATTATTGTTGTGGCTCTTGATTTACCGTGTAATTCAATTTATGATTACTGTGTTTGTTAGTACAATTAAGTATAGATTTATATGGGATATTGAAGACGAAGGTATGTGTTTTATTTATGAGAATTTAATTTTAATGTATTAAAAAAGCTGCTTGCCCACAGCACCTAGGGACTGGTCCAACAGTTTTGACACTAGATTTTTTTTATTAATTCATTCAATAGGGGCTTGTTTGGAGATCTTAAATCTGATTTTGCGTATTCAGGAAATTAAATCTTTCGCCACTCCTTGAAAAATGACTTTTTTTACGTTTTGACCCATATCTTGCGTTCTATTCATTTAAATTTGATGATTTTTGTCGTTGGACTTTCTTGCGTTTTATCTTCAAACCTATTTATTTCAAGGTAAACGCTACGATTGATAGAAAAAATAATTGTTTAATAAAGCACTGCAGCAAATGTAGAGTGTACTTTGATATAAATGTGTTTGCAGGCAAGTTCAACAACATAAATATCATCAAATTTGAATGAATAGAACGCAAGATATGGATCAAAACGAAAAAAATTCATTTTCCAAGATAGCGGCGAAAGGTTTAATTTCCCGAATACGCAAATTCAGATGTAAGATTTCCAAACAAATCCCTATTGAATGGATTAATAAAAAAATCTACTGTCAAAACTTTTGGGCTATTCCTATACGATTTACGTGCACTGTACCTACCATGTTATTTGTTTTTTGTAACAAGGCAAAGTTTAAGTATTCTTTTCGTTTAAGACTTAGATAAGGATCTATTAAAATAGATTAAGGCAAAAGCCCAAAAAAAGGAGCAAGCAGTTTTCCAGTGCAATTTTGCAACTTATAATTCCAGAATGACGTTTCGTGGAAAGAAAAGCAAGCATTGACAAGAAAAAAGTGGCTCAGAAGCTAAGTAAATTAAGAAAATTAAAGAAGAAAATGAATTATTTGGTTTTGAAGATCAATATGATGAAGGAAATGTATTTTTAAATCTAAATAGTTTTTTGAATCAATTTTGAGCATAAAATAAACTCTAGTCAATACATTTTAGCAATAAATTTTATATAAAGACTTCACTGTGCACCGTACCTTTGTTGAGTAGCTAGCTCATTGATTCATTTCTTGTCTTTTCGCTTGTTATTATTAACTTGAAGTAAAACATATATTTAATATAATATGATAAAGGAAGGTAAGGTATATAATATGGTGGTGTAGTATTATTGTGATAGAGCTTGAATTTCCGTATCCGTTACGGAAATCAAATATGAATTTATTTCTATCCGATTATAATTTGTTGTAAAATGTCATTTTTAATTTATTATATTTTATTATTTATTTATACGTATTATATGAAAAATATAACGGTATGATTTAATTAATTAAAATAAAAATTAAATAAATAGTCGTAAACTGTTAATTTTAATTACAAACAAGTGAAAACAAACAATTGACTGAATTAATAGTTGAAATATCCTGGTATATACACTCCTCTTACACACAAATACAATACGTGTATACATACTATATGTCCCTAACCTAATTTGCGCCTTCACGGGAAAACAGTGATGTTTACGAAAAAATGTTTCAAACAATAGTTGTTTATTTTTTATTTTATATTTAAACTTTTGTTCTATCTCTTACGATTTACAAGATGAGTCCTACGGACCCAAGACCCAATTGGCCTATGTTGCTCATATACGAACTCAACTTTTACGTCCTAAGCTCGCCATAAAAATTTCAGCTCTATATCTTTTTTCGTTTTTGAGTTATCGTGGTGACAGACAGACACCCGGAAATGGACTAATTAGGAGATTTTATGAATACCTTTATCAAATTTTTGTTGGTAGCATCAATATTTTTAAGCGATACAAACTTGGGACTTGGGAGTATACTTTGATATATTTCATATATACATGGTATACAAATTGGTTATGCAGTAGGTATTGGTTATTGCATTGCCTTAGAGAATTTTCTGATATCTGATATAAGTTGTATAAATACACACATTGAGTCCATTAGAATGAACGGCCCATTACAATAATGCACTTTTTAAGTTACTTTTGCCGTTTCGAAGCAAGATTAATGTGGGCTTGGTATTAAAAAGTCATGGCAAAATTTTTTTTTTTTTTTTTTTTTTTTAAACGCAAAACGTCGTTTTTGACGGTTAAGACCTGAATTTTACGTTTTACGAAAGTTTTCCTTACCAATTCACAAAAAAAAACCTGCAGCTAGGAAAATGCATAAATCAATCAGGATTTTAATTCTTGCTTCCTTAAAAATGGCCAATGAAATTGTATAAAGTATTGTGAAGAATTTGAATTAATTAATTAAAAATTTTGATGAAAAGATGCAACTGATGCAAGGAACTTTTGAGACCATGGGTAGTAATTTTTGATGAAGATGCAACTGATGAAACCATGGAACTTTTGAGACCATGGGTAGTAATGGTTACACCATTTTTTAGATTTTCTATATAAAGTAAAATTCCGTTTGCAATAAAATTTGAATCGATTTCCTCAACTCGTCATATTTATGGATTAAAATATTTATGTATTCAATATTAGAGAGAGAATTCAAATTACACTTTATTTAAAAAATTTAACAATAGAAAATGTGATCTTAATATTCGGGTAATTAAGCACAATAATCACTTCCAACAATTTTTACTGTAGTTGAATGAATTGAATGTGTACTTAATTTTAATTAAACTTATCAATATTAAGCTTTTCTACTCCAATTATGTTTCTACTTGTATCTTTCAATTTCTTTCCGGATCATCATGTTTTCTTATCATAGTAAGAAAAGTAACAAGAATACAAAATTCTACAGTTCTTTCTGTATTTGAGAATTCCCTCAGGATATTTTCTAATACTGTTGATCAGTGTTACATACACATTAGTGTGGCATCCTGCTATTTTATTTTGAACATGAAAAACTAAGATTACAGAATTACTCAAGCAAAGTACATTCAAAATTATTTACTTTGTTTTTCTCTCGACCCATTTATTTTTGTAACTATTTTTTTTAAATATCTGTAAATATTATATTTTATAGATGATATTTGAGAAATTTGAGAATTTAGTATTTTAAAACTTTTGAAACTTCAGAATCACTTTGATATTGAATTTCGCATAAGCGTTTAAATACTTTGAGTCTTGAGAGGCCAGAATGAAAAAGAATAAAAAGCACCGTTGGAGTGAAGAGAAAGTTTCAAGAGCCCAGTAAAAATTTGTTGACGAAAATGTATGCGTTTTATTTTTTTCTTATTTGAAGAAAATTTTGGTGTTGCTTTTACAAAAACCACCCTGTATAAAATTGAATTGAAGTATTTCATATCAGAAATAGTGTGAGTTGTATCGTATAAATTTTATTCAATATGAAAAAACTTGACCATGAAAAGGAAAGATTTATTTACTTGGAGATCAGAGGGATTTTGTATGAAGTATAATTTTATCAACATTGTAGAAAACATAAAAAAACATTTTTTATTTGTTGAAGGAAATTTCTGGCCCTCCAAAGTCACAAACATAATCTTTTACAAAATGTAACACAATGTGGAAATTTCTTCTTTATTAATCCCCGATTAAAAAGAGAGGTGTTACAAGTTCATCTCCTAAATGGATGAACCGATTTTGATTTTGTGTGTTTGTTTGAAATGTATTTTGCTCGATCGATAGTGATCGTAGCAATGTTTCAAGAGCAATTTTAGATCTATGTTCCCGACAACAATCAAAAAATATAACAATAATAATAATAATAATGTAATTATTCTTGATCATAGCTCATAATACTCTCGAACAAATTGCCTTAAAAAAAAAAGGTTCAACCGTTTAGAAGCAACGATGCCTCAAAGGAATCCAACGAATCGTAGCTCCTAAACTGTTGAACCCATTTTAATTTTTTTATTGGTGGAAATATAAATTTGATCGAGAGTTTTCGTATCGTCTATAGTTTGTATTGTCTTTTGCAGTATCACTTGGTCATAGAGACTGTTCCAGTGAGGCATTTTTTGGTTAACAGTTAATCTGGGTCTTTATTCATTTTGAGAGATGTAGTTCACCAACTTCAAAATGATAATACACCCATCTCAACTAATTCAATCGATTTTTGTTGCAATAACGGATAAATGGAATCACTTCTGTTACACAAGGTAAAATATTTCCTCTTGTTTTGTTAATATAATTCGTCAATGCAAACATACAAATAAATATAGTTACCTTGTCAACGAAGGACATCTGACACCAAGATGGTTTTCTTTTTATACTACTTATATATACTTCAATATATTTACCCTAATGATAAAAAATATTAAATTTTCGAAGCATCTTCTTTTATCATATCGTCATCATATTATGACATCATCAAAACAAAAGCAGTTACTGTAGTAGCTGTATCAAATTGAATACATATAATATGTTGCAGACCAAAATGAAAAGAGGAAATCTGGTGTGAACAGTCACAAAACCTCTATGTGCAAGACCGCAAAAACCGATCATTTTCACCTAGGCCACCTAGGAAACTAGAACTTTTGTAAGCGATTCTGCTTGCCATGAATTTTGAGAATATGCAAACATATTTTTATAATTTGTCAATTTGTATTTTTTGACCAAATTGCATGTTTTTTTTATTAAAAGTTGGGAGTTGTAAAAGTTTTCAGAAGCTAAACATAATAGAGATAATTTAAAGTATATACATGAAAATTTATTGTTGTGTCATAGTTAATATCCGGATCAAACCAAATGTAGGCAATATACGCACAAATTGGGTTAACTAGTAAATCAGAAGTATGATTTTTTAAAACTAATAAAGCAATTAATTCATAAATTTAAAGTAGCATAAAATTAAATTCTTTAAAGAATAAAGCAAGTATCTCATTTCTTAGATTAATTAAGATAACTGTATTTCCGTCCATATATAATAATGGTCTTTGATACCGGAACATTAATCCTACCGATTCAATAAGTAAATAATCCTATACTCTTGAAGAAACACTTGAAGTTAGGTATTGTTTGATTTATATTCTAAGTGATTAACTAAAAAATTCCAAATTTAGAATTCCACTAAAGCAACCTTCCTCTTCCACTAAGGTTCAAATACTTCTACAGGATTCGTCGAGGCGTGCCAGGAGCGAATTGAAACAAAAAGTTTATCTTGCTTATCAGCCAAATCAAATCAATTAAGAATAATATTCTTTAAATAGGTAAAAAATAGACCGACAGGTTATAGTCAATATTCCCAAAATTTAATTTTGCAAGAAACCGGTTTAGTTAAAGATAAAGTGAACTTGGTATACAGAGGTAAAATAAAAAGAAAAACGGAAAAGAAAACGGAAATAAAGATTTGTTATCATCTAATTTTTGGTTATGTGTATGTATGTTTTTTTATGTTATTATTAAATTTTGTTTTTCTTTTATATAATACACACGGAACAAGAAACAACACAAAGAAAGTTTATTTTTGCCACCGTATAAGTGAGTATATTCCACCATATAAGTGAGTTCTAACCTCTGTACTTTCTTCTTAAGATTGTAGCAATAGTAGATCGCTACACCATTGCAGTATTTTTATCCAAAATATTTATCTTTTATTTTTATATTAGCGACAATGCCCGAATTGAGACTACATGGAAAATACTCAGAGTATAAAGAAGAAGTGATTATATTGCTTTCATTTTGTAAAGAAGTGAGCCTGCTTGAATCATTGTTTCGCTTTTATTAAACAAGCTTGCACTATCGGTATTTTCAAAGGTAATTTTTTAAGAGAACATGATATTCGCTATTTTACGCCTTTTTGAAGTGAAAACTTCTTTTGGCACGTTGAGCACTTTTTGGGTGAACGAACATTATGAAACTTGCGTTATCGCCGCCGCCATCGCGCGAGTTCGTGATTGAACTCTTCTTAAACGGATGGATCGATTTTGAAGAATTTTTTCTTTTGTGTTCAAGTGGATGCGAGAATGTTTTAGATTCACAATTCGGTCCACAAAAGGTTTTTGAGGGTTCCGCACCAAAACTTTAAAACTCATGAAATAAATGGTGGAAACGCACATAAATAATATATTACATTAAATCTTACTATTCAAATGAATTTATTTGCACTCGCACCATATTTATTAAAATTGTGAACAGATATTGAATAGCATTGAAGTATTATTTATTATTATTCAGGTATTGTGAATAAGTATTTATTAGAGCTATATGCGAGCGCAGCGAGGTCCGATGCCAAAGGCCCCAGCCAGGCCGATGGCCAGTTATTTCAAAGTTTTAAAATTTCCCTTCCGTCGACAGTCCTGACAAAAATGGGTTTAAATTTGCAAGAAAACTGCGAAGAAAACATTCCATTCTTCGCAACGATTTTGTCAGCCCTACCATTCAGAATACGAATAAATTTCCTTGCAAAGAAAACGATACCTTGCAAAGAAAACGATAAACATAATGATTCCAAATGACAAGGGCTGAGTAAAAATGGGACACTCAAATTTGTTTCCATCTTACGCTCTAAAATATGAAAAGGTTTTTGAATTATTTCAATCAATTTTTATCTACAAAATTGCATGCCTCCTAATGTACATTCACTGATTATTTTAAGATTTCAATTGTTCATTATTGATTTTGGCATTTTTCGTTGGATAAATTTTAAATTCGTGTATTGATTTTAATATGTCTACTTACTGTATGAATTATAGTGTTGGGTATAGAATGTGTGTTTCCCATTCGATTACGTTTCTAATATTTTATTATTACTCATCATTAACTATGAAATAATAATGGAAGTGGGGTATTATTAAAAGCCATATCGCGCTTTATAAACGCGTCTAGTCTCATTTTATTTTTAAAAATCAAATAAGTTTAAACATTTACTTTTACTTTTATGTTGTCTATTACATTTATCTAGATATTTTATGGAATTGAATTTTTCGAGATACCTACATGAGTTAAAATTCTTTTTGTGAATAAAAATAAACTTTTCAGTTTTTTCAATTTTAGCCGAAATTATTGATAAGAATAGGTAATTTTGATTGAAAAATTGAAAAAGTAGGATTTATTTGTTTATTTGAATGAAATATCTCTGTTATGCCTTCCTATTTACTCGATTTGTAAATTGAGGCATATTAAATCATATTTCACAGCAGATTTTAGCCGATGATATTGTTTTCGGTAAGTTTAAATTAGTCTCAATCGAAGTTTTGATGCAAATTGGGAAATAAATTTTTTAATCGAATGTTTATGATTGTCGAAAAACATGCCTTGGATGGTTAATTAATTAAAATGTGACCCAAAATCGGATTTAGTTAAACGTAATATCTGTCTTTTTCAAGATATAACGTTTTTGTGTCTTGAAACTGTCTTGAAAGTTGCTTTTGATAATTTTCTTAAAGAGTTTTCCTTCGAAAAATGAAAAATATTTTACTTCAAGTAATGTTTTATTTTTATTTCAAATTTTAGCGAAAATTATTTTGAAGGGTAATTTTGACCCAAAAATTACAAAAATTGGATTTATTTTAAGACTGACTGACCAGCCCTGTTCTAACAACTAACTGACTGACAATTACAACGGTTATTTATATGCAATATACAATCTATATAACAATTTTCAGCTTTAGTAAGTTCATTTTAGTTTCACGTATTTCACGTAAAACTTTTTCGATAGCATATACCTGACCCCTGTTTATCGTTCGCTTGACTGATCGTAGTATGTGTGTGTACACAACTACTATAACCAATCTTCAAATTATCAGCTTTAGTAAATTCAACGATTTTTTTTTTTTGGCTTGGCTCTTAATCCATCTGTTAAAAGATATAACGCTTCCAATTCATTTTTTTTTAAATTTTAATATGTACTTACTATGAATCTTATATCTGGAAGCCCTTTCAATTTCAGTTATACACGCCAAATGTACTCAATCACGGTAATCATACAAACATGCTCAATACTAAAATATACAATTTTATATTATTATTGTGATAAGCTTAACGATGAAATGGGTGTATGTGTTTCCTTTTGTTATTAAAAACAAACATTAAAAATACATACACACACCACATTCTAGATGTAAAAAAACAGCAGGAATTAGTTCGTTTGTTCTCAATTATATTTACTTATTCGTTTTGTTTTTGTATATACCAATTTCATTTTATAAGTGCACCAATCCAATCATAGAATGATATTAACTTTTTTTTATAACAAATTTTACTGAAACCAATAATAAAATTTTTTTAAATATTTTTCTGTGGTGGAAGTCTTAAACAAAAGCGTTAAATATGTGTTGAAAAATGCCATATAGATATACAAAACTGTACGTCCAACCAAACAACAAACGATCTGCCATTTTTTTCTTTGGTCTTTGTGTTTTCTATATTTACCAAAATATTATTTGACTGCATATAGTTTTTCATTTTTTCATTGATTTTATAATTTTGAAGCGGTCATAATTTCATTATTTGTAATTTTTATCACTACTATTAATTTTAAGTTTTTTTGTAAATTTTTCCAATTTTGAATTCTCACTCCATCATGAATACAGCACCTATCTCTGCCCAAAAAAACGATATAGGCGATAAATCAAAAATACGCGAAAAATGAAAATTTTGTCTTTTTTTCCTGTTTGTTAACTTTCCAATATAGGAAGTTATTGTAATGAGTCCGATTTTTGAAATCGAAATTTTCAACATATCTGTGTGTATGTGTACGTACGCCCGTTGACATTTGTTTCGTCGTAGATATAACGAGAACAAAGAATGATATCGACTTCGTTGAGGTGTCGATCGAAGCCTATTAACAGAAATATTATCCAAAAATAATTTCATAATATTTGGTTAGGTCGTTTCGAGTCGGGACAGTTTAAAAAAAAATCTTTCCTGATCGAAATCGAGTGAATAAAAAATTATATCGACTTCGTTCATGTGTCGAACGAATTCGAATTTTTAGTTTTTTTAAACTTTATTATGTTGGGAAGCTATGCGTGTGGACCTCAAGGCTCGCACCAGACCCTACCCACGGATTGTTTCAACTGTTTTGTTATAACAGTTTGTTATCAAAAATATTCCGATGGAAAATTTGATTCTCTATAAAAACTTTTCCATAAAATTTGTCGAAATTTTCTTTAGTTTACGAGATATTTGGAAAAAACCAATTAGAGTGCTTTTCCGACCCTGTATTCAGTGTCCACCCGCTTACTCTTATAGGACTCAATTTTTTTTAATAACCCATTGAACGATTTCTACCTTAATTAATTTCTTATTGCCCTGTTTTTAAAGACATAATCAACAATCTACTACACAGTTATTACCCCGACTATACAATGGCAAGGGTTATGTGTTTGACTCATATGTATGTATATTCATCTGTTCCCACCTAACGAACTTCTAAACTACTTATCATTATTTGACAAATGAGGTATCGTTAGATGCAAGCGTCTTGATTGACCGCTGGTTATAGACTCCCAGACGTCACATAAAATTGAATATGACGCCTTCTAGAGGACATAAAGTTCTGATCGAAAAACAAATTTCGATTTAATGATAGCGTTTTTGGAATCAAATTAAAGGGCGTAATTAGCACATTTCAAAAATGTATATATTGTAATACATAATCGCGAAATTTTAATCTCAAAATAGTGTAAAAAGGATGTATTTTCGTCTATTCCCACCTTGCTTCTAAACTACTTCTCATAAATATGACATATGAGGTATCGTTAGAAGCGTCTTAATCGCCCGCTGGTTATAGGTGATGTGACGTCACATTAAATTTAATACGGCACCCTTTAAAGAACATAAAGTCGCAAACTAAACACAAATTATAATTTAACGATACCGAGTTAGGTATTAAATGAAAGAGCGTAATTAGCACTTTTCGAATATATATTGTGTAATACTTTATCACAAAACTATAACCCCAAAATAGCTTAAATAAAATAAAGTTCGAAAACTAAAACGCCGCGCCGACTCTTTAATAAAATCGTGCTCTTAAAAGTAGGAAAACAAGAAAATATTTTCATCTGAAATTGTTATGATCAGTAAAATCGTCATTACAGTCGGGGGACTTCCAAGATTAAACAGTTTTTCACAGGACAAAAAAGAGGTCCCCGACTGTAAGGACGATTGTTCTTTTTTTTCATACTTTTAAGATCACGATTTTATTAGAAAGTCGGAGTTTTAGTTTTGAAACTTTATTTTATTTAAATTAGACGATACAATTGTATTGAACAGTAATAATTGTGTATAATACAACATTTAAACTAACTGATTAATTATTTAATAAGTACATATTACATTTTATATATGTTTAGTAAAATAATGTTATATTATATGTGTTTTATTATACATATCTATCTAGACTTTATACAGTATAATATAATGTTGTATGTATTATATTCTATGAATCCGTATGTTGTACACATTAATCGCTTTTCAAATTTATATAGCGTTTAACTTAAATAGATAGATAGGGCTGTTATAATACATGTTAATATATTATTATAAATGATTCTATATAATATATACATAGTACTGTAATAAATATATCATATGGTACCTTACTGTTTGGAATGATCTATTATGGACGGGTACATTTCCCCACTTTTTTTTTTTTTTTTTTGTATGTTTTTTTTAATTATTTTGGAAAACTTATTCAAGCACCATATATGGAGGAAACTCTCCTTTTAAAAAAATTCTAAAATAAGACGTTTTTTACCTAGATCTATTTATAAAGTAGAAAATAAGCACGTATCTACGAGAATGCATTCTTTTTGATTGGAAAGATGTGTACTTCAGACTAGAGACAACCTTTTTCTTCATTAAATTACAGGAGTTATTTTATTATTTAAATGGGTTCAGTATCACGTACTTAATGTAAATGCACAAAATTCTTACAAAAATAGACGGGCGAAGTGCCTCCATTCTAAGGAAAACCGTTTTGGGTTATATCTCCATAACCGTGCACATTAGGCAAAAAATGGTAATAGTCTTTATTGTGGATAAATAAATTTCCTGTATTAAATTAATGTAGAATATTTTTTTTGTATCACTAACCGTTTTTGACTTATACGACTATGACAATTTATTTATTGATTATTTCACCGATATCTCTTCTAATATTTCTTTAAACAATAAAATGTTAATAACTTAACTTTTAAATCTATAAATTTTCTAAAACTTTTTTTTCTAAAATTGATATTTTTTAAGATATTACGCGCTTAATGGCGCACTACATATATGGATAATTGAGAATTATTTCTTGTACTAATTTACAGGAGTTATTGTTTTCTGATATAGGTTTACTATCACGTTTTTAATGTAAATACACAAAATCCTTACAAATTTGGAGGGAGTAAGTGCCGCCATTTTGAGAAAAACCGTTACTACCCAGTAACCGTGCACTTAAAGCCAAAAATGGTAATAACCTTTTTTGTAGATATTTAAACCTATTTTTAGTCATTTTTTTTTAATCTTAAAAAAAATTTCAATGGATGGTCGCTGTTTTTGCAGGTGGGAGGTAAATTACTTATTGCTAATTATGTTAATATCATTAATATTTTTCATATATTTAGTGAATTTTTATCATTACTCTATGCATACTTCTTTTTATAAATCTTGCACCCGGTGGTTACAACATTAAACGTGTTATAACTTCATAAATATTAATTTTAGAAAAAAAAGTTTAAGTAAAAATTTTAGAAAATTTATAGATTTAAAAGTTTAGTCATTATCATTTTCTTGTTAAAAAAAATATAAGAAGAGATAAAATACGCAATAAGTAAATCGTCATAGTCGTGTAAGTCATAAACGGTTAGTGATACCGAAAAAAAAAAATTGTTTTACATCAAAGCTTATTTAATTTTCTACAATAAAGGTCTAAAGTGCGTGGTTATGAAGATATAGCCTAAAACGATTTTCCTTAAAATGGTGGCAATTCTCCCGCCTATTTTTGTAAGGATTTTGTGTATTTACATTCAGCACGTGATACTGAACTTATTTGAATAATAAAATAACTCCTGTAATTTAGTGCATTATGGACAAGAGTATCTAGCTTCTATATAACCTGTATTATGTGTATGCTGTCTTCTAATTATAATGAGATGCAATATAAAACTGACTTTGGACATTAACGAGCAGGTAAGCTAAAACACTCAACATGATTTTAAACTTAATAATCCAAGTTCACAAACACCATAGTTTAATCTGTGCCTCCAGCATATTATTGTTAAGAATTTATACCACTTGTAATACATCATTTTCTATAAAAGTATTTATATATGAGAAAAGCAGATGAGACTATTAAGTTAGAATTGTACCATTATATTTGGTTTATTTTAGCAAGCAAGTGCCTACATATATATGTGTATATAATATAATATACTCTAATTTATAACTCTAAACAAGAACGATAAAGCCTAGAACTAACTAGATGTCGTTCGTGTACGTATGTATATATTCATGGAATTCATATGTGAATGTGCTTTGTCAATTATTTGATGGAAGGTGAATTGTGTTTACCTCGAAAATTAAAATAAAAAAATTCTTCGGAAAAATAATTTTTCAAATACAATTTTTACTTATTTAAATAGATATATATTTAAAGTAAAGAAGTAAAAAAATAATTTTTCTATGATTTATCTTCATAATATTTTACTGCAAGTAATCATTTATAAAGATATTTTATAATGAAACAAATATCTTTGCAAATATTAAAATCGTAGTAAAAAAAGTGAAAACAAACAATTGACTGAGTTAATTGTTGAAATAGCATGTATAGACAGTGTTGATTACTCTATCATATTGCACATATACGTGTGACACATACACAACTGATAATCCCATATTAATACATACTATAAAATTTGCATCTAATGTGTGTCCTCGTGAGTAAACAGTGATGTTTACAAAAAAATGTTTCAAAAAAAAGTTGTGAAAAAAAAAAAACGGTTTACAAGATGGGTCCTACGGACCCAAGACCCAATTGACTTTTGTTGCTCATTTACGAACTCGACCTCAATTTTCACGTCCTGAGTGCGCTGTAAAAATTTCAGCTTGATATCTTTTTTCGTTTTTGAGTTATCGTGCAGACGGACAGACGGACAGACCACCGGAAATGAATTAATTAGGTGATTTTATGAACTCCTATATCAAAATTTTTTTTCGTAGCATCAATATTTTTAAGCGTTACAACCTTGGACTAACCTTAATATACCATGTACATTTCATATGTACATGGTATAATAGACTGAAGATAAATTAAAGACAAATTATTTTCCAATTTCTTTGTTATTAATGTATATTTGCTTTTAAGTAATATATTATGAAGCGAAATAAATATTGATGGAGATAGAACAAAAGTTTAATGTGTAAGTTTAAAAGTTTAAGTGTAATTTTCTTTATAAAAAAAATAACAACTTTTGTCTGAAACAGTTTATCGTTAACATCATGTTTATCCGTGAGAGCAAATTAGGGCAAAATTTTGGTGTCCATTCTAAAACTACATAAGATAGGGAGTGGAAAATTTGCAGGTGACTTCAACTGGTAGAATTGCGAAAGATTCTCGAAAAATGAAGAAAAGTTCAAGAAAAACGGCGGGCTTCATCCGCCATAATTGTGTTGGTTGATTATACTCTACTAATTTGTAAAAAAAAATGCAAACACTGATATTCAAAAATTTTCTTTACAGGGTATTTGCACAATTTACTAAATCAACTGTTTGCTTTCACTTGTTTTAAAGGGTATTTGTAGCAATTTGTATAATATATGATAGCAGCCAAATATAGCCCACAGTTTCATTTAAACATATTTCTTAAGTTTCAAGTTCTATGGAAATAGAAAACTCTTCAGTAATTTTTACGAAATGTGAAATTTCTCGGTTAGTAAATAATATCCTAGATTTACTTCTTACGAAATATGGAATTTTTCGGTTAGTAAATATAAAATTTAAATATTTACGATAATTGAAAGTTGTGGAGATTGTATTATTTCAAAATTCCTCAACTTTTAGATCTGCCTTTTAAACTTCATATCACCACATCCTGCTTTATTTAGTTCATTCCAGTATACATCATTTAGGATAATATTAGAAATTACCAATGTTTGTATTGGATTTAAATTGGTTATAGGCAAATTTATAATGATCAACTATTGTATAGAAGGAATTATGTAGAAATTTACGATTCAATCTTTCTATATGGGAGATAATTTAGTCGACGTATTTTCTAAATTTAATCCAAAGTAGTTTTTACTTCAAACCTATATAACATACGCATATTGAACAAGTTATGTTCTTTCATCATAAAACATATGTATTTACACCGATACGTGTATACTGTATATGGTTTCATAATTGGTAAACTTTAATATATTTTTTTGACCATCTTTGAAAAACAATGAAGATCGAATGTGTTTTGTGTTACACGATATCTTCTCTTATTATGGACTGTTTGTTCGTAAGTTGAGATATTGCATTCTCGGAGATAAGGTTCACGTGAAGTTTACATCATAAAGTTATATACAAGTTATATACGGAATTCTAAAATCGCACTTGAAACATATACAGCAGCAATCTCCATTAAATTATCTTTTTCCTTAGAGCCTTCTCCAAACTGAACCAATTTTGAGAATCATTGCCTAGTTTTTTTTTTTGGTTCGGAACCATAAACTCACTTGTCTTATCTATGCCTGCTTTTTATCCACGAAACGTTATTTTGGAGTTTGGAGTTGCAAAATTTCATTGCAAAACTGTCCCCTTTCTTTGACTTTTGCCTTAAGCTATCTTAATCTATACTTATCTTAGTCTAAAAAAAAAGCGCAAGTTCGGGCAAGATTTTTTTTAATAAACATATTATAGAATACTTAAACTTTGCCTTGTTACAAAGAATTTTGCCCGATAAAACCTGACACATAAATAAAAAGCTTTGAGTATGATAAATTTAATGAACAAATTAGGTTTGAAGAAATAAAATTTCCAATTTACTTTGCTTAGTTCACTTTTATTTATTTAATATTTTAATAATTTAAAACTTTAAGTGGACTAAGCAAAGTAAATTGGAAATTTTATTTCTTCAAGTTACCTTTTTTAAAAGCAATAATTATGAATCAGAAATATTTAATTGATAGAAACATAAAATTAAATATAAATAAATAAAGTACCAACCTTTGTCTTCAATATCCAATATAAATCTTTACCTAATTGCACAAACAAACACACTAAACATAAATTGAATGACGCGGTAAATCGAGAGCGACAACAATAAAATCATGAATCCGTAATAGCAAGTAGATTGTGGTTGATAAAACAGGCGGGGGCGAGGTTGAGATAACTGAAATGGACTGTTTGTCATGGAGTGGTTTTCCAATTACACCAAAACACAACTATCAATAATAAACAAAAGAATTGTTTTTACTGGATTTTTGATACAAATATTCCACTGTGAGACGTGTTCTCAGCACACGCACATGTTTTGTTTCATTTGATCTGTGGCCCAAAAGCCACTAGCTAAAACGAACTATAAGTAGACTATCGTTACGCTTCGACATGTGCCCCCAAGATTGCACTCTTGGACATAAGAAACTGCCTCATTCAAGTCGTTTATTCTTTCATTTTCTTCTGTTTGTGTTTTACCAAAATCAATTTTTAAATTGTTTCACGTGCTTCATTTGTACGAAAGTTAGTGTAACCGATAAGCATTTGAATTTTTCGCATGAGTCGTTTTCTGAACTTTCTTATGAAATGATAATCTTTCAGAGGCTTTAAGGTTTTCACTTAAGCTACGCATATTTTTATTTTACACCGATAATATGCACTGATTTAAATTTAAACCGAAAAATTTTATTATATAATAAATGTTCAAAATATGACAATTCATTTTAACAAAACCCTTCTTGAGTTTTCAAGTATGGTCAGAATTTTCACACCACACCAAACATGACGATGGAAATTTTGAATGACAACTTGACAGGTATGAACGCTTATTCTAATACATAATATTGAATAGTTGCTATTATTATAATGTCTATACTTAACATAGGAATTTATTAGTTATAATTTTAGAATCGATGTACGAATTTGAGAATAAAATGAAATTGATAATAATTTTTAAGGTGATTCAATACGAACTCCACGTAGTTTTTTCGTTTTATTATATTATTTTTTCTAGGTAGTACACTATATCGTTATTCTATAACAGAAAATAACGTAGGCATCTACTCTCAGATGCCCAATATTTAATAATCGTAAAGATTTAAGAATGGTCGAATTACACTGCAGACAAAAATTTTCAATGTTAATGAGGTGGAAGCTTGCATCAGGAGTCTTGTGGAGATTTTGGTATCATAGCTGCCATTAAAGAAATCGTTAAAAGATTAGACAGAGATATTACAGAGAAAAGGCAAGAAGACATGTGGCAGAATAGAGATTTTTATACCGTTTCTCTCTGTTTTTATAGTCGAAGGAACTACTGAATAATAAGAATAATGTAGTTTGCATTACCATTAAAAGTAGCAAGTGAAATAGTGCTGCCAGTATCTACATTAAAAAATGAGGCATCATAAATGACTTCCGTAGAAAATGCAGCGAGAAAGAAGAGACCGAGAAAATAATGGCCTTGGTAAAAAGCTGAGAATGCTTCAAGGGAAAAATTTAGGAGAAGTTAGTGGAGTTGCTTAGTTCTTACACAGGGAAGGAAATCTAATGAGCTTTTTATCCCAAACCGGAGTGAGGACTCCGAACTCTCTTATAATACCAAGAAGAATTTAAGACCACTCTGTATGAGTGTTAGATATTACCAAAATAATATTGCTGACATAAAACTTATCGTAGAAAGTTATTGATTTAGTTATGATTATAATATTAGTGAGAGGATCATAGTATTTATTAAACTAAACTATATATATTTATTGAACTTCAAAATAAGTATAATGTTGTAATAAATGTAGATACTTACCTAAGTATATAAGATTAGAACTGAAAATATGATTGACAGTAATATTAGTAATCTATAGGCTACCATAATATTGTTAAGTAGTATAAACGAAGAACAACGCGAACAAAATAAATAGATAATATAATTGTTAGTGTTAGAGATGTAAGAATATAATATTATCTGACAAGCAATATTTGTATAAACTGGGGTTAAACTAAAGCGCTAATAATAATTTAATATAAAATGTTATTAGTCTTAAGCAAAATTTTCAAAATTTATAAAAATTCTGATGTAAAAAGTATAGTTATTTACCATACTAGTGCGATAAAGCATTATTAACGTACGCCTGAGAAATCTGCCCAACGAGTGCGTATTACGAGCTGGACAATCGCAGAAGTAAAAAGCTTTATATACTTCTAAAATGGGAAAATAAACGATAGTTATTGCTTTTTAAAATTGGCCATGGCTTTTTGAGAATATTAGAAAATTAAAAAACTTGTATTAACTTCTTATTAACTTCCCACTATAGGAAGTTATTGAAATGGGTCCGATTTTCGAAATCGAAATTTTCAACATATCTTTACGTTTGATGGTTAGGACAAAGCATAAGAATTTGCATTTGGAGAAAAAGCATGTACGTATGTATGTGTGTGTACGTTCGTAGACATTTTCTACGTCGTCGATATCGCGCGAACAAAAATGATCGACTTCGTTGAGGTGTCGATCGATGCGTATAAAAGGAAATATGATTTGAAAAGAATTGTATAACATTCGGTCAGGTTTATTCGAGTCAGCCGAGATTTTTAAAAAATTTTTTCCTGATTCATATCGCGAGAACAAAAAATGATATTGACTTCGTTGATGTGCCGATCGAAGCGTATTAACAGCAATATGATCCCAAAAGAATTTCATAACATTCGATTGAGGCGTTTCTAGTCGATCTAGTTTTTTAAAATTTTTTATAACCTTTTATTATGCTGGGAAGTTATCCGTGTGGACCTCAAGGGTCGCACCAGACTCTATCCACGGCTTGTAAGTTTACATTTTGACAGCAATTTGGAGTGTTGTAAAGAATTCATTACGATACAAGCACAGTAATGAATTCATTACACGCTAGGTACTGAGTGAGAAAAGTTCATTTCATCTCACGGACTTAGATACAATCATTTTCTTTTAGGCATTGTAACACTTTTAAAAAATATAAGTCAATGGCATTGATAAATACACCTCCAGAAAGCCTATTATATATTAAGCCTATATTATATACACATATTATAAACACATATTATAAATTAAAAACACATATTTTGTTATATTCAAAAAAAATTTATTGCTGATTTGACTAGGGTGGTGACTTTGATGCTGATATACTACCTTATTTGAATCTTATAATTTTCACGAATATCTAGTTAGTACTAATAAATGTATAGTACCTATTTATATACTGATTCGCTACAAAATAGTCTTAAGGTAGTACGACAAACGAGGCAAGCTAAAGTTGTGATTGAAATTATTTGTACCTTATTTTCAACTTTGAATTTAAAAAATAAGAATAAAATTGTTCAATATCCGCCTTGGTTTTTGAAATATCGAAAGCTAGATAACAAAAGAAAATTTTCAATTTTCGATATTTTGAAAATTACTCTAGATATAAAAAATTTTTATCTTACTTTTCGTCTTATTCACCATCAAAATTGAAAAACTATTTTTTTTTTAAATTTAAGTCCTCACTACCGTGCTCTTACATTCTAAATTAATCGGCTTCAAAGAGCTTTTTTGTTTTCAAAAATTTGGTAAGGTTTTGACTTAAATTTAAATAGTTTTTTAATTTCCATCTACTAGTTCTAAAGAAATCTATGACAACATATCATCCATCTGGCGCTTTTCCATAAGAACAATGTTAAATATGCCTACTTTTGAAGTCATTTATTTATTTAAATAATCGGGCAACACCCCCTACCCCCCTAAAATTTTCGGAATTGATTTAGACTTAGGTCAACTTCATATAAAAAAAATCAAGGCTGTAATCCAAAATTTCCCTGGCGCTCGTACTCGTCCTTAAGTCATCATTGCGTTGTTATTAAAAATTAGAGTTATCTACGAAAAATCTCTTATGTATTAAGAATCAATTAAAATGATAAACATTGATTTCTGTCTATCTTATTATTATATTATTATATGTATATTTTAAGTATGAACTCCTGTTAAGGTAGATAGATATATATGCATCTAGATATACAGGATGGATCATTTTAATCTATTATGGCTAATACCTCATTTTGTAGTTAACCAATCAAAAACTTAGTTTAACAATAGATGCAGTGTTTGATGGGTGACATTATGCTCTGACATCAGATTAGGCATAGTTTTCCGGGTTGCCTATTCTGCAATGTAGATTCTAAACGGTAAAAGATATAATAACACTATAATTTGATCATTGATCATCGTTAAAAAAACCATTTTTAATTTAAAAAATTTTTTCGAAAATCGTTAGCTTTCGGAGGAAATACGACTTAAAAATGTCATTATTGCATTTAATGGAAAGAAAATACGCTAGCCTTAGAAACATTTTTTAGACAATAGTTACTATGGAAAATACATGATATTCACCAGAGATGACTTTGCTTGAAAGTTTAGTTTCAAGGTTATTTGACCTTGATCTTCAAATTATATTGAAAGTTTACATTTGCTTAAAAGATTTTAACACAGGCGAATGACCTGTATTGTATTGTCCTTGAGAATTTTTTTTCTACAAATTATTTCTAAGGTTGGCGTATTTTTTTTCGATTAAATGCAATAACATGACATTTTTTAAACTGTTAAAAAAAAGAGATATTTTTTGAAAATCTTTTTTTTTATGAGGATCAACTTTCTAATTTAAAGTCATAATTTATATCTTACCTTTTAGGATCTACATTGTCTAACAAAGCTGGAGGACTAGGTGCAATCTGATGTCAGAAAATGATGTCCCCCCATCAAAGTCTGCAAATTTTATTATTTAAGTTATTTTTTGATTAGTTAACTAAAATGATCTACCCTGTATATACAGATATATCAAATATGTATCCATGTTCTATGAAATTCAATTCCATTATGCAAATATGACGAGATTTTCAAATAATGTAAACTTATACCTATATACGTATACATACACACACATAGAATACACATATGTAATATCCACAAAATACAGTCCAATCATTTTAGGATTGCATTTCTGAAAGATCCTGAACTTTTATTATGGGTAAAAACTTGTGGTTAAATTATGAATTGTAGTATTGTTTTCTTTGAAGAGTAGAACAAACAAAAAATTTTTATAAAAAATAATTTTTTAGACAAGCTTTTATTGTACTAAAAAGTAGAAAATAATTTTATCTATGAGTCACTCATACCCGACTATTTGAAAAAGCTTGAAGCGCTCAATTTAAAATATCAAAAATGAATCGGAATGCCTCATCTACTCCACCTGCCTAATTATTTTTCGATTTATTTTTTATGTTAAGCGCCTCTAGCTTTTACAAATTTTTTGTTTTTTACAAATTTTTTGTTTTTTACAAATTTGTCTTTTACAAAAGACAAAAAGTAGGATATGAGTGACTCAGTGCAATAAAATCTTGTCTCTTAAAAGGTATTTTTTATTAAATCGATTTAAAAAATTATTGACGATATAATAACGATATAACGATATTGAACGAACCAAAAAATTTAGTCGTTATTTTTGACTAATTTCAATGACGATTGGTCGCAATAAACGATATATGAGTTAATAAGTTTCAAAACATAGTTAAAAATAAAGGAACAAAATAATATTATTAATCATAAAAATTGAATTATGATTGTTGGTCTTCCAGTGTGCAAGTGCGCATGAGTGTGAGCTTTAAAAACACAGACACAGAGAGTTTTTAAGTTTCCTTAAAGTAGAAGTGAGCGGAAAAGATAAAAGTCAACTTGGTGTCTTGTTCGTCGTTCTAATATGCGTCTATGCCTTTAAAACCAAAATTTTCAGAAGTTGGTTGTCGTGAACATGTTTTATTTCCTCTTCATGGACTATCGTTGATTTAAAAAGTTTGACTAACATTACTAAGTATCCACTTTCCGCTAATCATTAATCCGAAAATATATTCTTCTTCTAAAATGATTGGTCTAATACATACACTATCCAATTGATAGACAGACAGGCAGGCAAAAATACACTAAAGGCATGATGATAATGCTTATAGTGTTATTCTGTTGATGACGATTATACATAGAAATTGTATCTACAATTCAAACAACTCACTACTGGCAAACAAGAATGTAGATATTTATTAAACATATACAGAATGATTCAAATATAATATACGTCCAGCATCTTGTTTGCTGTAAAAGCGTGTAAAATCAAAGATAATTTTCTTTAAAATACTTTAAAATTGATCATTCTAAACAAGAATAGCTTTTTAGAGTCCAGTAAATAAAGCCCGATAAAAAATATTTTGCAAAAAGAACACGAAAAAATCTTAATGGTCTAGTTTCATGAATCAGTTGTAAACATGTATTCTAGGACAAGTTATCAAAAAAGTTCAATTTTTGGAAGAGAAAAGAGATTGAAAAGTTTTCTGACACCAGGTTCAAATTTAGAACATGATCGCGTACGCCTAACCTTGAAATGAATGGTAGCTAAAATATTAGGAACTTAACATTGTAAACAAATTTTAAAATAGATTTTTATCCACTTTTAACTACTCATTAAAGAAAATACTAGTTGCAAGAAAATATGCTCTTAATATAGTTGAAAGTAAATATTTTCTAATTACTTGCTATATTTTAGTTTTTAAGGAGAGTATTTATTTTCTTGAATTAAGTTTGGGTATCGTTGACTCAAGAATATTTATTTGACATAAGAACATCAACAGCCAAGAAAAAGCAAGCTTTTAATTTTGTGTTTTGGGTATGGTATTAATAATTTTTTAGGCAACTTCAAAATAGAAGAAGGTTCTCGGTTCGGTTTTTTTTAATGTTCTTTATCGAATGTGTACAGTTTTTGTTTTTTAAAAGGATATAGTCCACAGGTACCAGAACCATCAAAGTCGGTTTAGTAGTATTTAAGATATGAACTAATACATACAAGTGACTTTGTTTATTACGTACGAAAAAAGACCTCAACTAAATTAAAAATTATCAGAGAAAGATGAAAATATGTGGTTAATGCAGTTTTATTGATATCTTGATGTTATTTTGCTATGATCAGGGTTCGGCAAGATCGATGCAGAAATGCATAACAAACAATTATTATTTTTATTTGTATCAATCCGATCAATAGAAGCAGAGATATTCAAGAAAAAGCCACCATAAAAAAAAAAAACAATGCATAGATAAATTGTCCCAAAACTGTGTACAGAAGGTAGTGTGGAACGTTCCGGAACTGGAAAATTCCTTTTCTCTTTTCTTACAACGAAAGAAACCTATTTAAAAAAAAATTTAGCATTCTCCCAAAATGTTTCGAAATGATTATCAAAATCCGGTAGCTTTATCCCACTATTGGAGTTTGTACTATAAAATTATTTTCTACTTTTGAGTAGTTTTTTTTTATTTTTGTTGAGCAATTTTGACTAAATTTGATAAAAGTAGGTGGTGTTGTTATCCACATTACTTGGATTAAATGAATTTACTACCTCATGAAATTATAAAATTTCTTCTAATAAGCTATATTGTTTATTTTGTTAATAAGATGATATTGTTTTTATATTTTTCACATAAATAAGAATTTTCCTTCATATTAAGGGTTGTGTGATATAAAGAAACCTTTATTTTATACAACATTTTTATTTGACACATATTTTGATATAGTAAGGTAAAATATTTTTTGTATTTGTAAATTATGATATCATATTTTGAAATACAAAAAAAAAATATTACTTCAAATATCATACTTTCGTCTGATAGCATGTATAGTGTATTTTTCTGTATACAACAAATATATTTTTGGGAGCTTATTTTTAACATATACCTAATAAATATTTTTGAAATCAGACCAAAGTCCCGAATTTATATATTATCATAATATTCAACTTTTCGAAGCTCATAGACGTAAATGAATAATTCGAGACATAATTAATTGTAGAGAGCTTTACTTTGTGGAACTCCATAATTAGGATTTTTTAAAACTTCTAATTTTTTTGCTTAGGACACTATATTTTTTTATATTTTAATAATTTAAAATATGTTGACATGCTTCATCTAATTAAGACATTTTCAAAACTGCTCAGTTTTTTTAAATTATTAAAATATTAAAAAATATAGTGGACTAAGCAGAGAAAATTAGAAGTTTTATTTCTTGAAAATGCTAATTTGAGATATGTTTCGAATTAACTGTCGACACAAAAAATTTTAAATACTATATAAATTATTAAGAGTAGAAATAAAATGGCAAAAAGAAATAAAAATTATCCAATTTTTTTTCGAATGTTTGAATTAGAATTAGTTTTGAGACATAGAAAACTAGTTATATTTTTAAGATCTTTTTAGCTCGACTAAAAACATAACCGAATAAATAGTGTTTTTCACATCTCGGGAGCAAAAGTAAAGAGTATCTTAGACCTCATGTTTATTGATCTCTCAAACATGAGATCTGAGATATTCTTTACTTGCTCCCGTGGTGTGTATAATTTTTTCCACGGCGGACGCAGAAAGCGACAACTTTGTTTTGGATAGCGGGATGGAAGTTGACAATTTCTGCACGGAGTTGACACAATATTTTTTTTTTCGGTAAAATTTAGCATAACTTAAATTAACAGCAAGAACTCTCTAAACACTCCATAATGTACTCTATACATACATTTTAAATTATTTGAAAAAATTTGCAATGAATTAAACTTTGAACACCCTGTTTGTAAAATTAAAGCATTAAAATTTGGGTGAAGCAATTAGCTGTCAAAAATTTGCCTTTAGCATTTCAAAATAATTTTCAATTATTAAAACACCTAATTAATTTGGTAGTAATAACTTTGAGGCTGGTCATGACTGCTATTATATATGGAGAGTTTCATTGCTATAAAATCTAATTTCCCAAACAGAAATCCCTTTTATAACTTATCTTGCAAAATATGTTTTTATATTTTCGTTTCATAGAATTGGAAAGGGTAAAATAAAAACTCATATGTTTGAAAAATCGTACTCTTATTTCAAAATTTTGGCTTCTGCTATCATCTAGCGTTTTTCAATGCTAATTTTCAACAGAATAGGTAAATAAGGTAGAACTTACTGAGCACATTCTGATAGGCTTTTCAGCTCCCTCGGAGATCTAAGTTAGGTATTCGGAAAACTTGACCTGCTCTCATCTAATACTCTTATGGCAAATGCCTTTTTGGTAAAGGCTGACTGGAAGATACTCGAACTTAAGACTGTCTGCATTTCTGAGTTTTGCAGTTATATTTTCTACGAGTAAATTGTCTAGTTAGATTGTATCAATGATTTAACCTTGATGAAATTTCCAATTAAGAGACAATCGATCTAGAGCTTTCAAAAAGACAACATCAATACTCATTAATACTAGGTTCTAAGCATATATGTGATAAATATTGGTGTATGATGTTTCAATTAAAAATATTTTCCAATTTTTGTCATATTTTTTTGCAAGGAATCAAAATATTTTAAAAATAGAAAAGTGCCATGTTAATTCTTAACAATTAGAGAAAATGAATTCTTGACATTAACTCTTATCTTATATATAAAATTCTCGTGTCATAGTGTTTGTGGTTAAACTCCTCCGAAACGGCTTGACCGATTATCATGAAATTTTGTGTGCATATTGGGTAGGTCTGAGAATCGGACAACATCTATTTTTCACCCCCCCCCCCAAATTTTTTAGGGTAGTCAACCCTTAAAATTTCTAGATAAATTTTTATTTTTTGATACAGTATTAGAAAATACATACAACCCAGAATTTTCAACACTCTACGATCAACCCCTATTTTTCCATCGCGATATAGTACATATAGTAGATAGTTATTTTTATTAAACTAAAAAAATGTTTCCTAGAAATAATATACATGGCAAAACAACGTTTGCCGGGTCAGCTAGTTATATTATAAATGTGAAAGTAGGGATGTTTGTTTAGTTGTTTGTTTGTGTGTTTGTTAGGCTTTCACGTAAAAACTAATGGATGGATTTGAATTAACAGTAATATAGCTCATACGTCATAATTACACATGAGAATTTATAAAGAATAAGTAAAAAAATAAAAGAAAAAAAAAACATTAAAAAATTGGATTTAGTCTATGAAATTTCACTACGTCTTATATGAGCAACATTTTCAATCATAAATTAAAGGTTTCTGAAAAATTCTGAACGAGATACAATTCATGGCACCTGTTCTGATACACTCAATGATGAAATACTATAGCATTTAAAAAAAATTGAATTCTGTACATGTATATTACCCGTGTAAAACAATCCCCAGAGCAAGAGAGGAGGATTCTTTAATGTGGTGGTCTTTATCAAGTGGGTATCAAACTAGTTAATAATATTTCCCAATGTCTGTTATTTTGTTTCAGCCATATTGTTTTCAATTGCTTGAATAACCATTCATTGAGAATCTCCCCATTGAGAATCTCTCCATATAAATTAGAACTAATATCATAATCCTTACTTCTCATTCTCTTTAAGTTCTCTCCACATAAATTTGGACTTACAATTTGATAATCCCTTACTCCTCATTACTGTTGAACAGTTTATCATTCTTGAACGGGCCTGGATTTATATGGGGACTTAAAGAATTAATTGTGAGTCCAACCGCTTATGGACAAACTTGAAAATATTTTCTGACCTGTCTACTGGCCAATGCGAACATTAACACACACACAAAATCAATATCACTGAGATCTCTGCAGCTTTCTTTCTTCCCAAGACTTACTTCTTACCTAAACCTAACTACATTTATATTTACTTACTTTTCTTACCCCAATAACTGTCGTTAGAGCACAACGGGTGACAAAAGACTTTTCGGACATACTGTATTTTATATAATATAATATAATGACATATATTATATGTTATTATTATTAATATTAATAACACAGCAATGTTATTTGACAAACATGCTAATTCATTCTATGATTGAGTAGTATCTTATATTTGACAGTTGTATATATTTATACTTAAGTTAGTAAATAATTTATTATAAATACATGATATTATTATATTATTATATTGGGAAGTAAGTAATAAAGTAAGTAAGTAAGACGATGGAGATTAGTTTGTTTACCAATATATTATACACTTCTTCGAAAAGTATACGAAAACTTTCATAAACTGTTTATGAAACCATAACAAATTTCAAAACATCATATTCAAGTAAATTTGCATTATCAATAACAAATTTTTTTAAATGATTTGACCTAGAATAGATAAAATTTTATCGTATTTAGGCTAAGGCGTTTATTTTGTTTAAATATATCATATTTATATTACTTCGAAAATCGTTTTGCTATTGCTATTTATCTGTCAATTTTAAAATTAAGCACGAGGTGAGGTAATTTAAGCAAAATCACAACAAAAATAATTTATTTAGAGCATTTTGGATATTTTGGCAAGTCAGAGTCACCTTTTGATGAATAAAGACTTCTGAGTTACAGTACCTAGTAAATTTTTTTGTTTTTCCACTTATTTTGAGATTTCAACTTTCAATTTTATAATTGGCTAACAAAAACGTAGTTAGGCACGTAAATTGAAAATAGAGAAACCATATTACAGCGAAAGGCGAAAGCTACTGACAATGAGATATGAAGTGGTAAACATTTATAGCATATATTAAATTTTTTAGAGCCTAAGTTGGTCGATCGGTCTAAGGCGATACACTTTGACCGTTTGTCTACTTAGACTTAGGTTGCGGGTTTGAATCCAAGCAGAAGCAGGGTGAACAATTATAATGAATGGGGGTAGAATTGATCACATTGTCGTCGATGGGATAAGAACGAAGTAACCGACTACACCCACATCCAAAATGTAATTGTAAATATTAATGTAGTTAAATAAATAAAGATTAACAAATAATGATGTGGGTGGCCTCTGTTATAGGCGTATATTCCAGAGAAACGGAGGTAAAACCCAATAATTAACTTATTAATTAATATTAAATGTAGTGTAAAGTTTGTAAGCCTTAGAAATATCGATGCTTGAAACAATTTTGGTCAGCAAAAATACCAAATTAGTTAATGACCATTTCTCGCTCTAAATGTACGTTAATAAGATGACTTAAAAGCACGACTAGTATTTTTTCCCACATTCTGAATTATTAAAAAAAATGTTTTTCTAATAACTCCAAAAGATATTTTGTTTCTCCTCCGTTGATTGGCCAGTATGTTTAGGTACATAAAATTTTATGCAAATTTTAGATCAATCTTACATTTGCATATACATATATCGACAGAAAAGTACAAACTTAACAATGCGGTTTTAAACGGAAGTTTATAATAAAGTAGTCAATCTAGCTACAAACATTTCAGTATTGTCGTCAACCTTTGGTTACTCCCGTAAAACCAAAACTCTTCGATTTTACTCTAACCAGTAAACCAACCACCAATCTATCTGTAGACATAAAAAGTAAATAGTGTTAGAATTGTATTCTGTCAAGCGTAGATGGTATATATAGTCTGCTATTAACCGTGTAAAAATAAATTTCTACTAATCGAAACAATTTATGTTTTCAGAAAATTAGTTAAAAACTAATATATTATCATAGAAATAACACTAAAATAAATGGCTGAATATTTTTTTTAGCTAAACAATGACAAATATGTTGCAGTAATAAATAAATTCATGGTTTATGTATAATTCACAACATTCATGGTATTTATTTTATATGTAGAACTGGTAATTATAGATACTACACTGCTACGGTTTGTTGTTCAACGTTGTAATACGGGTGGCTCATCAAAAAAATTATGTTTCTTTTTCATAGGAATCTTACACAGAATGTTTTAAATGTCAGAATTTACAGTCTTAGTTATAGCCAACAACCAAAATTCAATGGTTGGCGTATTAGGACTGTTAATATTTTTCTTATAATGGAATTTTCGATAAATCAATAAACAATCAAAAGTCAGCTCTAAAATAATTCACACAGTTTATATAATCTAATACATTTATGAAACAAATTAAATTACAAATGTATAAAAATATAAGTTTAAAATTCTTAGAATTGTTTAATTTTAATGTGCACCAATGTTTTTCAATATAAAAGATTAGGTGCTATCAAAATATGCAGATTGGTTGGAAATTTTTTGTTTAACAAGTATATCTGCTCTAAAAAGTACAGTTTTTAAGGAAAATTCACAAAAACACGGTAAATTGTACATTGATGTAGATTTTTTAGAAAATAGGAAAAGTAAACAAAAATTATATAAACAAATCGATTGGAAATTTATGCCCGATAGCTTTAGACTTCCTCTTTTTTTCCTCTAAAATGTATAGTTTTGGGGTAAATTGTAAAAAATTTTAGGAAACGTGGAAATATTTGACTTTTCTGAAATTGGCATAGGTGGCATTACTGTACTCAAAACTCCAGCAGGTAAATCATATGCAATTTCATCTAACTTGTTGATGGGACTTCTAAAAGATTAATTGTAAAATGTTTACTAAGGATCCAAAATTTTAGCACATTTGATGACCTTGAAATATTTGACTGAACTAAGCTAGGGAAAGAGGAAAAATATAAAATTGTTTAAATTTAAGCACATAATATTAAGTTTACGCTGATGTTAAGTGTAAATAATTTCCGATAAAAAATGAAAAATAATAACTTATTAAAAATAAAAAAATATCGACCCTTGATATATTTATTTCCACGTCGAAATATTTATATATAGTCCAAAAAAATATTAGTAGGTAATACATATCAATATTTCTAAATAATAATATCGATTTTTCATTTACAGTCTTAGCATATTCTATTGAGTATCATGATGGGCAAACTTGGGACTAAACGCGGGTTTGGTTTCTTTTAATTAAATTAAATTCTTCTTTACCATGTTATACTTAAATAAAGAGCTATGAAACCCAAAGGAATTTAATCGAAGGTTTAATAAAGGCAAGGAAGTCAAGAAAAACTATAAGAGAGCAGTCCATAAAAGCGGATCTATAGCGGTTAGTGTAAATTAAATAATAATTAAAGACTTTTATGCAAGGAAATACAGTCATGTTTCAGATTTGAAGTATTATGAGCAATTTTCCCCTAATGTTACGCGTAATGTTATCAATTTTTGGTTGACCACCGTGTATATTTATTCAAGCTACGCGTACCTAACAAGAAATGTATATAAATTTTGGATTTAGTTGACTATGAAACAAAAGTATGTAAATACATTTATTTCAATGTATCTACCTACCTCAATGTAGTAGTGGTAAAAAAATTTTAGTAGCTACCACACAAAAAACATACAATTTATACTAACTACTAACACTGACCGCAAAACGGGCTATTCGTTGTGTGCGTAGTCATGGTGGGGATAATAAAATCGATGCCAGCGCTTTAAGTGAAAAATTTTGGAGATAAAGTGGGCTGTTATGACTAATTTGCAATTATTTACATGTTAATGATATAGAAACTGTCAAATTAAAATGATTGAAAAACACTAATTAATTAAACTTAATGCATTAAAAATTGTGAAAATAAGAAATCAAATTGTACAAATATTATTTTTCAAATGTTAATTATCGTAATTATTTATTTAAATTTGTGAAACAAGAATATTAAATTTTAAATGTAAGTTTTCAATGCAATCCACACAATTATATATGCATCCATTAATTCTATAATTAAAGTAGTGTATCGTTGTCATGGAAACGAAATTCACGCTCGGAGCGAATACATTTATTTATTTGTGTAAAGAATTCAAATAAACAATCAAATATGAATGTCATTCAATCAGAAACATTCATTTGAAAATCATTGGCATATTTTCACCAAACTATTTTATCAAATTATTTATTATAGATTCATGTAACTATTATTATAAGTCTCACTCCCTGAACGTGATCTCTCATAGTTCTTAATTAAAAAACAATACAGCAAATGAGACCGTTTGTAACCCACAAACCAAAGAAAGGGGTGTTATATAATTTAATGGACAGTGTTGTTAGCTATTTTTCAAGTGCGAGTTTAAGGTTCCGTACCGGTAACAACTAAAAAATAGGCCTTAAAATCGGTTCAGTTTGGAGAAAGCTCTAAGGAAAATGTAATTTAATGGATAGTGTTCTCAGATATGCTCAAGTGCGAGTTTAGGGCTACGTACTCAAAAATTTATCGGGGATTTTTTAAATTTTGTAAATTTCACTTGTCTGGCAAGAAGTTTTAGAGATAACCCAGCTTTAAGAAGTTTCGTCATCGAAATATATTGCATTATGAGAAAGATTGTGTTTTTCTCGCAGAAATGTATGAAAAAGTCGTCAATTGTCCCAAAGATGGGATCAATTTTTTTAATACTCAGTAGGTACATCGGACGTATTATCCGATGTGAAAATAAAACAATTTCTGTAATTGAGTAAAATGTGAGAAATAGTATTTTTATCCTGATTTTAAGGTATGAAATTTAGTTGAAAGCTTGTTTCTTTCAGAAAAATTGATCACTGCAACAATTATTGAATCAAAATAATTGCTTACCACTAAAATTCACAAAAGCCTTTTGGTCTGTCTGTCCGTTAACACTTAAACCCAAAAACAATAAGTGGAACAAACAATTGACTGAGTTAATTGTTGGAATACTGTGTTTATACATGTGTTGGTTACGCAAAAGTTTTAATTAAAGAAAGATAGCCACTCTTACACACAAAATAATAAGATTATCTTTAAAAAAATTTCGATTTTTGGCCCAAATTTCCTAGGTCCGTTTTTTGTATTTTATAAATACGTATTTCGACTACCATGTAGCCATCATCGGTATGAATTAGCTAATCGTAATTGCTCTTATGTTACTCGTTGCTAATTTGGTGGCGGACTGCACCAAAAGGGATAAAAAATCGAAATTTATTTCGAAATACCCTAGGGTTCTCATTTATTATCGTTGATAATATTTATAAGAGTATCTTTGTTCTCACTTCTTCAGTGGATTTAGTATATGGTATAGCAAACAGACACATATAATTGTGTAACGTATTAATTTAAAATATATACAATACTTGTTAACATACTATATAATGTTTTTAATCAAATTTGCCCACTCAAGGGTAAATCATGAAAAAATGTTTCAAACAAAAGTTGTTTATTTTTGTATAAAGAACATTTATTATACTTAAAATTTTGTTCTATCTCTAACAGTTTACAAGATGGAATAAACGAGCAAATCGGTCCGCCTATAAGACACGCCAAAATTGTTGAAGTTTTAAGCTAAAACAGATGAAAGAAAAGTTTTAAGGAATAGATATTTATATGCATACAACCTTATTGAAATATTTCCACCAAACTAAATTTATTTAGAACAAGACTGCTGAAACGAAATCCATAAAGAACTATGATGCACGTATATGTGGAGCGTTACCAACGCGTTCATAATAGTTTATACTAAATTATAAGTTGTTCAAATAATTAAGTGAAAACATTTTCGTTCACAAAATATGAATCTTAAAACAATGCACGGGGAGTGAGTGCACAGAGGTGATACTAACGATAATAATACTTGAAATTGAAATTACAAAACAATTGGGATATTCGAACAAATTACGTATGTTGTTGTTATACAAATTTAGATAATATTTTAAACACAGAGCAATAAATAATGAATAACAACTACACACCTTCTGGTAATAACAATAAATGCATAATTCATATAGTGTTGTGAATATAACATAATACACACGTTTGTTCTTGAAACATTTTACATATTAGTGGCAGAAACGAAGCAAAGAAGTTCGAAAACTTTGATCAATTAGCCGGATTTGATTTTTTGGTATTTGATTTGTTAGAGCGTCAGAAAATTTTGTGACCTGAATTGATTTATAAGAAATTAAAAATATGCAATTGGCAACAATAATATTTTTTTTAATGTGTGTTACCTCAGAACTTTCGACTGGGTAAACCAATTTTGATGATTCTTTTTCTGTTTGAACGCTGATGCTTTCCGTGTGATCCTATTTCATTTTGGTCCAGTTCTTACCACGGCATCCATGAGAAAACGATAAAAATCTTAAATTTGCATTAAGTTTGCACGACAAGAGGACGAATACCTCAATATTACGCCAACCGATTTCGATGATTCTTTTTTTAATGAAAAATTATTGTACTTCAGATCCACTAAAAGTCATAAAATAAAAAACTTTTAACAAAAAGAAAACCGACTTCAAAACAAACCTGTTTTCTTCAACCGAGTTGTGAATTTAGTATATTTACGGTTAATTTAAAATGCAATTATAAAATGCAAATTATTTATTCCAATTGAATATTTTTAATTTTTTATGAATCAATTTAAATCAAAAAATTTCCTAACGCTCTAATGAATCGAATGCCAAAAATCGCATTAAAATCCGACCTACTGTTCAAATTTTTCAGACTTAGACCGATGACAGTCTTTTGTTTCTGCGACTTCATGTATATGTGGATTGTGGAGTATTTGTATGTGCATTTGTTTACACGTAAAGTGTGTTCTATAAAGTATAAATAAAGTATAATGAACAACCAAGGAAATAGCCCGTGAGAACATAATGAAGCGGATTTTCCATGATTCATCGTGTCGTGACTTTTTGAAGGATGATTAAGGAAAGTCTCGTAATAATGAATATTTTGGGCCATCCGGGTATGTTAAGTTATTGGCAAATAATACGTGGAAAAAAATGACAGGAAGCTTACATCTGTCAAAATATTTGAAAATGGAACGTACACATAACCGTTTTCCAATCTTTTCGTCAGTTGCAAAATTTCTTCCATTTTTTGCACGTATTCTGTTCTTATCTATTTTTCTATTAGCGACAAATTTCAAAACTAGATTATCAATTCGGGACTCGAAAAAATAAACAAAAAGAATTTCGCTTAGTCATGAGATAACGATTTACACAATACAAGTACTGGCATTTCAGTCAAATAGAAGTATTTTCGAATTTGCGCATTATTTTACATTCTTAGCAAAAGGACATTATAGACAATTTGGATTTAGGTTGACTTCGAAATATAATGCCTTGACTTTTTTTCCTTGCATATTATCATCACAATTTATAAGAGGTAGTACCTACACGAAAGTGATATTCCAAGAATTTCTCAAAACTCAGAATATAAAATATTTAATTCATAATACACTTGCTGTTAAAATTAGAAGATGAATTACCATGCCATACATGAGATATTAGCAATTAAAAGTGACGCAATTTATACGTGTACATGGGAGAAGTGTATAAAAATACACAAATTTACAAATATTATATTTATTTACCAATGAATGACGTCCACCATCTCTATGAAACCATATAGTTTCGATAAAAAACTTAAATAAATAACTCGTTTTAGCGATATTTTTTTATGGAGAGGATATAATAACTAATGGTAAAGTTATATATCATAGTATGTGTGTGTATACGTATAGAAGATTTGTTAGTGAGGAACTACAGTCTTGTGAAAATAATATATGGTATATGTATAATAGTCATAGCACAGTTAATGCACTGAATGATAGTATTCGTCCAAAACTTTTTGACTGGACGGTCGCGGAGGAACTACCTTAATTAAGAACTAGGTCCAACCTGATGTCAGAACATGACGTCCCCCATCAAACTCTGCAACTTTTGTTTAAGTTATTTTTTGATTGGTATACCACAAAACTAGCTAGTAACCATTACAGATTAAAATGACCCACTCTGTAACTGATTGACAATGCATGGAAATGTAAATAAAATACAAATGCTGAAAAGCAATAACAAAAATTTAAGTAAAACAAATTTTTTAATATATATACCACGTTTTCAAAACGGGCTAAAAAGTATCATTAAATTATTGTAATTATAATATAAAACTAATATTAATAAGCGTGGGGTGTCAAATATCACAATATAAATTCATGAAGAGCACATCACGCTTTTCTCATTTAATTCTCTTCAGTTCCTTTGGAAATATGATGTTTTAAAAATATTATTATATAAATTTGTTTATTCCCTGCAAAAACGGGAATCAAAGCAAATTTTCTAATTTATAAAAATGGTTAAATTCTTTTATAAGTAAAAGTGAATGAAAAGTATTGGCTTAAGCTATGCTTGTTGTATGATTTCATCGTTATTCATTTTTTGAGATGAACTCCCAAACACGACTAAACTTCCGAAAATAGACAAATCTTCTACGCCAACGTTTTTTGTTCATACTCGTTATTATTTCACTTTACTGCAGGTTATTATAAAGAGCTTATTATTTATTCAATTGTTAATGCAAAAATAATTATTTAAATTGCAATAAACTTTAGAATCAGTCAATACAATAAATACATTGTTCAAATATAAGAGTACTAACAATGTTCTAATTGGTAATTACATTTATACCTCAGATATATGTAAGAACACTTCTACCAACATTCAGGTAAAGGTGGTATTATGAGTAAAAACTTAATAAAGGTAGTCAGAGAAAGAAGTACACTCACAAGTAACGAGAAATTGTAGAATATCGAACTTACTTTTACAAGATTTCATTTAATTTTACTTGTATGTATGTATGTTTAATCCGGCCTTTTATTCCCCACGGAAACCACCGTTAGTCATTACTTTACTATTCAGCTATTGTTCTTCCTTTATGTAGGGCAGGACATTCCTAGTTTTTGTTCATCTTATCCCTTTTTCTTTCGACGGAACGCAGGTGACTGAGGACCTCCGTGGCAAAAATGCTGGTCGCGTTCCAACCTGCCTTTGATGACAACATTGCTTCCACAAGTGTATCTGGTTGGATCGTTTGTTGAAGGATCTCTTCCAGGTCGCTGCGCAGCGAGCTGAAACGCGGACACACGAAGAATACGCGTTTCGCGTCTTCTGTTTGTCCTTTACAGGACGGACACTCTGCAAAATCATCGCATTTGAATGGTCGCATCGCTCTGGTCCAACCATGTCCTGAAAACATTTGCGTCAGGTAGTATTTGACCACTCCATGCTTTCGATTTAGCCAAGCATCTAGTTCTGGTATCAGGCGGTGCATCCACATCCCCTTCACTGCGGCATCCCACTGCGTTGCCTGTGTATGTGTATGTATGAATTATTTATGTATGTATGGTTTATATGGTAGGTAGGTAAACACTCAATGGTTTCTAAATGAGCTCGATTTTGCATGTAAATGGGATGGCAATGTTTTTTATAAAAGGGATGTTATTAGTTTGGCCGTTATGTGTGTGTGTTTGTGTGTTTGACTGTCTGTGGCATCGTAGCGCCTAAACGGATGCACCGTTTTTAATTTTTTGGTTTTATTTGAAAGGTAATGTAACGGAGAGTGTTCTTAGCTATGTGTTATGTGCGAGTTTCATATACAGTTTTGTACCCGCAAAACTAAAAAATTGGCGATGATTTTCAAAATCGATTCAGTTTGGAAAAGACATGACATATAATTTTAACATATAAATAATTACGATGGAAATGAATGTTCAAATAAACATGACTCAATTCATTTCGTAGAGTGAAATAGTAATATAATTAGGAAATTTAAAACAAATATCAAAAGAACAAAGTCAACTCAAATATTTCAATTTCAATTATAATAGTTCCAAAAATTTGTCCCAAAAAATGATAGCTCTCTTAGTGTCTGTTTCATCTCATCTGATGTCCTTGACCATCACTTTGACATTGATTAAAGAAGGAGTGTTATAAGTTGAAAGTGTTTACCTGTGCGTCCTTGTGTTTCTCAATGACATCGTAGCCCTGAAACGGTCGAACCGACTTGATAGAGAACATTTTAGCTAAGTTTAAAATAAATCGAATCTGTCGGGGGTTTTTTAAATTTTGTAAATTTCACTTGGGGTAAGTTAAATCTCATTTTCCTAGCGCTTCAGCCATATTTGAGGTACATATATTTTGTTTACCATGTATATGAATAGTATATTAAGTTTAGTCCCAAGTTTGTAACGCTTAAAAATATTGATGCTGCGAAAAAAATTTTGGGTTAGGTGTTCATAGAATCACCTAATTAGTCCATTTCCGTATGTCTTTCTGTCTGTCGTCTGTCGTCTTTCCGTCTTTCATCACGATTACACAAAAACGAAAAGAGATATCAAGCTGATATTTTTATAGTGTGCTTAAGACGTAAAAAGTGAGCTCGAGTTCGTAAATGAGCAACATAGGCCAATTGGGTCTTGGGACCGTGGGACCCATCTTGTAAACCGTTAGAGATAGAACAAATGTTTAAATGTAAAAAATGTTCCTTTTAAAAAATAAACAACTTTTGTTTGAAACATTTTCTTGTAAACATCACTGTTTACCCACGAGGGCGCTAATTAGGTGAAAATTTTGCAGTATGTATTAATATGAGTTATGTGCGTGTGGCTATTTAAGAGTGGAAGTGAGGTGAGGACGTGACGTCAAAATGATTGCATCATCAAAACTGTCTATACAAGGTATTTCAACAATTAACTCTTTAAAAAAAATCTTTTTTAGGGTCAATCTTATATAATATGAAAAAGTAGAAATAATTTTTCTTATTAACCACACATATATAACTATTTGTAAAAGTTTGTGCTTCTCGGAATCATCATTGATATTTTCTATTGTCTAGCTTTTACAAATTGTCATTGTGATTTATAAGAAAAATTATTTCCTATTTTTTCGTAAAATAAAAGCCCATAAATTGATGTTTTTACATCATGTATTTATGAAACATATCATGGTATACGAAGTTTAGTCCAAACTTTGTAAGGCTTTAAAATTATTGAAGCTACGAACAAAATTTCGATCTAGGTGTCCATAAAATCATCTAAAGAATCCATTTCCGATCGTCCGTATGTCTATCTGTGATGAAGATAACTCAAAAAGAAAAGGGATATTTTTATAGCTCGCTCAGGACGTGATATGTGAGGTTGAGCTCGTAAACGAGCAGCATAGGCCGATCTTGTAAACAGTTAAAGAAATAACAAAAACATTTTTTCGTAAACATCACTGTTTATCAGTGAGAGCGCATATTAGTCTATAAAATTATATGTATTATAGGTATATAACATTATATGTAGGCATTATAAGTATCTGTATTATATGGGAACATAAGTTATGTGTGTCTGACACCACAGTTGTGTTAGATAAACATGACTGTGGCTATCTAAGAGTGACTATCGATCATTACTTACATATAATAAAAAAACGATTGCGCAACACTGCCTTTACATAGTATTTCAACAATTAACTCAGCCAATTGTTTGTTTTCACTTGCTTAATTCAAATTTTTTTCTTAACCGAAAACTCTAAAAGGATGAATTGTGCTCAATTTTGGATAACTTTGCTTAAAATAAAACGTCAATTTTTCAGAAATTGAGAAATTCAAAACTAATAAACAAAGTCACATCTCTTTAATGATTTGACGGATCCAAAAACTTTTTATTCATATTTTAGTTGTGTTCTGAAAAAGTTGCAAATAAAATTGAAATAAGTAAGCTTCTGGTACCACCTTTACCCTGTTAATGTTGTAGAAGTACATATCTACTTCAATAATTATGTCCCGTTTGTGTAATTTCAACAATTTGCAGCAATTTGCTTTATTTACTCGAATCATTCGACGTAAATGATAATGATCAATTGACTAGTATTCTCATTTCAAATATATATATATATAAAGACTGACATACAAGATGGTTTGTGTGGGGTTGCTCTGAAGTAAATGTGTTTAATGGGCTTTCGATAAAGACAAATATTAATATTATGATATAAACACTGCAAATATACGGGGTGTTACTTTTAAAGATGTAAAATAAATTAATTGTCAATATCGGGAGGATACATGATATAAATATACAGTTTTATTAGTATTTGTTTCTCTGTTATTAAAATTCGCATAAAGGAATACACAAAATAGTCATTCTTAGGGATTCACCAATAACTGCTCCGATTTTGATGGTTTTTTTTGAATGTTTCTTTTTATATATTGTTTAAAATCAGAAACTTTTCCGATTTAGGAAATAATCTGGAGGGAGAAAACGCAATGTCCCGACTGATACATCGATGCCCAGTCGAAATCGCTACTAATAGAAGTTTAGAATTTCCAGAGGATATTGATTTTATACTATAAATGTCATCGAAAAATGGATTTTTCGAAATTTATCACCTAACAAGGTCAAATAGGAGATGAAAGTTTGTACGAACATATATAAAAACCGTCATTTTTCACTACTTAAGCTCACAACATGGGTTTTATTTTATTTTCAAAAAATTCCGCAAATTTTAAGGGGCGGTTTCTCGATTATTTAAATTAATTAATAACTTCAAAAGTAGGCATATTTTTAACATTGGTCTTATTGGATGATATGTTTTGATACATTTCTTCCAAAATACTCGGTGGAAGTTAAAAAGAAAAAAAACTATTTAAATTAAAGTTAAAACCTTAATAAATTATTGGAAACAGAAAGAAACCGTTTTGCCCGACTAATTATGGATTTATGAGCACGGTAGTAGGGACACAAATTTAAAAAAATACATATTGTCAATTTTGAGGGTGAATTTTGTTTCAACTTAACAATATAAAAAGAAAAGTAAGAATAAAATTTTTTTGATATCTGGAATAATATTTAAAATATCGAAAATTAAAATTTTTTTAAAATTATCTAGCTTTCGATATTTTGAAAACCAAGGCTAAGATTTCGAAAAATTTTATTTTTATTTTTCGTCTACATTCATGAAGTTATATCAAAATTCATCATCAAAGTTAGGTACAAATACTTCGAAAAAATCGAAATTTCAAAAGTATTTTCGATATTCCACGTGAGACTGCCTCTCTCCGGACCCGCACTTGGATCTTTGTTTCCAAAGTACTACTAAAAAAAAAAAAAACGAAATGCTCATTCAAACTAAGAAACAATATACTACAAATCTGTGCGTTGTCTGTCAGTAAGTCGATTATAGAACAGTACTATGTGTTATACAGATTTCATAATAAATCTCTATCTCTATATATTATAAATGCGAAAGCAGGCATTTTTGTTTGTTTGTTTGTTTGTTACGCTTTCACGCTAAAACTAGTGAATGGTTTTTAAAGAAACTGTAAGGCAATAAAGCTCATACTTGAGAATAACACATGAGATATAATTTATAAAGATATTAATAAAAAAATAAAAAATTTAAATATTAATGTAATTTGACATTACCATAAATTACAGATTTCTGTTAAAATAGTCAATATAAAATATTTCCCGACCATCTTTTCTGATATACTCAATGAATAATTACGACTATTTTATCCTTTCCATTAATTGTGTTATGTGTTATAGAAAGAGGATAAGCGAGAGCAATCGTTATCAATCTTTACATTTAAACCCAGCGAAGCGGGTGGGTATCACTCTAGTAATATAGTATATATATATATATATATATATATATATATATATATATATATATATATATATATATATATATAAGAAGTAAATATATCCAACAATCCTATATAAATATTTGAATTAAAAATCTAGGTAAATATTTTAAAAATGAAATATTAAAATTATTCGTGTGGACGATTATATACTTTTTTTTTTATAGAAAATTTATCCATTCATTATTATCCTAAACTAACAGAACAAGAAGAATTATAATATAATGTTTACTTATATTTATGAAAATAAATTTGTTTTATATTTTTCAAGAATTCATTCACTGTCAAATATTTTAGATACGATACGACCCAACAGTGTGTATGCTTATAAACAAACTTTTGGCAAAAAGAAAACCGACTTCAACTTTCCCAAAAGAAATTAATATGCACTAAAAAGTTAAAAATAACGATAGTATAATATAGTTAAAATTCTTGTTATTTTTGGAGTCGGTATCAGCCAAGGAAACATCTCTGACAGAACAGTTTGCTACATTAGCTTGGCTGACACCGACTCCAAAAAGAACAATAATTTTAACTACATTATATCATCGTTATTTTTTTACTTGCTGTAAATTTAAGACTTTTATGGTTTTCTCATAGATGCCGTTTTCAGAACCAAAATGAAATGGGACCACACGGGATACACCAGCTTTCAAATAGATAAAGAATCATCAAAATCGGTTCACCCAGTCAAAAGTTCTGAGGTAACAAACATAAAAAAAAAAATACAGCCGAGTTGATAACCTCCTCCGTTTTTGTTTGAAGTCGGTTCAAAATACATTATATTAATAAAATTTGAATACGGTTCAATAAGCACGTTACTTATACTTTATAAAAATGATGTGAACAAAATTCTTTTTTTATTGAAATTTTTTTAAAAATCTTATGTACACCTACTGTATAAAACTTTTTAAAATTATACGAAGTAAATGGGTAGTTACTTCCATAAGACTCCTGTTCTCCCTTTTTCTTGGACATCAAGAAGGCTTTCAACGTAAAGCCAGTCTTTACTCTCGAAACTCGTTCGCTTCAATATGGTAAAGATAATTCGGTTTGATTTGCTCAGAACTTATTTACACCTCGGGTGTTTTGATTATTAAAAGGAAACAAGTAGGATGCCTTCAGCCTGGCTTGGACCTTCGTCAAAAAGATGGTTGAAGGACAGATTTACACCTTATGATATTTGCACATCTTTAGAAACATTTATAGTTTTATTATTACCAGACTGTGTATATGTATATTTGTTTTTAAATTTCTTTATTACCTTATTAGTCTAAGAGCTTACCTTATTAGTGGCTTTTTTGAGTACATATTTGAGGCACATTGAAAATATTAAAGTTGATAACTTGCGAATGTGTGGATGGTGAAATCAACAACCTGGCTGGGAGGTTGCGGGGGGGGGGGGCGTTAGTGACCTATGAAATTTTTTATTTGCAATTTTTCCTATGCAAAAAATGTTTTTGAGGTACTTTGAAACCTACACCATTTTAAAGTCTAATATTCAATCATACGAAATATCATCGCCTGGCATGATTTGGTTTGGGGCTAAAATAGCCTGGCAGGTGATTTTAATTTACAATTTTTCCTATGCAAAAACTGTTATTGAGACACTTTGAAACTTACACCATTTTAAAGTCTTATATTCAATTAGACGAGTTATCATCGCCTGGTATGATTTGGTGGGGGCTGATATAGCCTGGCAGATGATTTAAATAGTGCACCAAATCATGCCATGTGATGATATTTCGTATGATTGAATATTAGACTTTAAAATGGTGTAGGTTTCAAAGTGCCTCAAGAACATTTTTTGCATAGGAATTGCAAATTAAAAATTTCATAGGTCACTAACGCCCCCCAACCTCCCAGCCAGGCTGTTGATTTCACCATCCAAACATTCGCAAGTTATCAATTTTAATATTTTCAATGTGCCTCAAATATGTACTCAAAAAAGCCACTCAGCTCTCCAGCTATATATCATTCAAGCAGCTCCAATGGATTTCAATTCTTAGGGTATCATTATATTTGCCTCAATAAGCCATGTGTTCTTCGATAGGTTTATGAAAAGACAAAACAAAATGGCGGATTTTGGGAGCGAAATAGTAATACGTTTATTCAAAAAAATTAATCAAATCTATCCAGTAGGGTATCAAAATAAAGGAAATTTAAAGAGGATTACAAACAATAAAATTTTTTTATGTTTAAATTTAATTAGGAATAATAAATTGGTTTAAAAGTTTTAATATAGTAAAATCAGAGTGTATTTTTAGTGCTGGGACACTTAAAAAGTATAAAATAAAATAAATAATAAAAATAAATAAAATAAAAAACACGACTGCGTTAAATAAAGTCAGAAGAGAAAGAAACAAGTCCAGTATTTTACATAGCGACTTCAATAGTGGGGGAAAATTCAGGGACTGAAAAGTAGATAGTTCACTTTGCAAATAAAATCTTTTATATTAACTTATTATAGTGAAGTAATATTGATTAAGTTCCAAAAAATTTTGAACATCTAACCACAAAAAATAAATTTTATACACATTATAATAATTATGGAAAAGACCAAAATCATATGAATGGTTACTTTTTGCCTATATGATAATAATAAAATAAACTTTTAAACATTTATTATAAAATTACAACAGATGTTTTCACAACACATTTTCAACTTTATAACTAGGTTTGACATGAATTTTAAAACCACAAACGTGACAATGATGCATTTATATAATCATATATCTATGTCCTTACTTATTATAAATACAACAATCATAAATAAATAACTCCTAGTGATTTAACTTATGACGTGAATGTGGTTATTGTAACACACTGGATGTTTAAATTTTAAACAAAACATTCATCAATTTATTTGTGATAAATTATTTTGAAATTTCTTCATATTGCTGCCATAGACTTGGACACACTGACATACAATTTCGATGTGTTTGTAATTGAATAACGACACGTTTTACTTTAAAGTAGTATTTATTAAAGTATTCAAAGAATGTTTTAAAGGGGTGCGTTGATTCTAGGTGTAAAGCAACCGTACATTTTTTGGAATTATTTTCAATTAGTCAAACATTTGTGTAGATAGTCTCACAACACTGAGCAGATGCGATATTGAGATAACATTCCTTTTAAACTGATAAGCCTAGTAAATCTCTTTCATTCATAATCGTACTTTGACATTTTGAAAATATTTAATTTCAAAGTGTTTGACTACAGATATGTCACTTTGTTGAGTATCAGACAAAGTTTGTGCATCGAAAAAATTTTTTGGCGGAAGAATTTGCAGTTGTCTCAATATCTACCCTTCTTAGTGTCTTTATATTACCTAAGGACTATATATCGGAAAAAAAACGGACCGAAAATTTTATAGACCCGGATTGTTGTTGTAATTATGAGTTGGTTGGGTTGGGTGTGTCGTTTATAGAAGAGTTGGTTGCGATCTGAAGTTTTTAGCCCTTTCGTTTGAAAATGGGACACTAATACAAAAAAATTTTTCGGTATATTTTTCCTTTGTATATTTTTTCCTTAATCTCTTTTACCACATCTTTGACTAGTTGCAGAAAAGTCTAAAACATGTATTGTGACCACAATTTTCCTTTCCAGAATAATGTAGAAAACGGAAATGCGATACGGTAACAATTGTCTCGAAGTTTTGCATCAGTATCTCCCAGCCTATTACTATATTTGTATAATATAATTATTATTCGAAAATAGTGAACCTCTTAAAGTATACCTTGAAGTAACTAAAACGGTCAAGTTTAAATTATAAACTTCAAACTCATTGCTTTCCTCGCGTTCTTTCAAATGACAATATTCGCACTGTGTATGAGTTTTATTTCAGGCGTTTCCATCTTAACGACACAATTTACATTTGAAAAACATTATTTATGCAATTTCGTCTCTTATTTTCACAATTTCTAATGCAATAAGTTTTATTAATTATCATTTGATATAGTAATGATATAGAGTAATTTAATTTACTATATCATTTACATGGAAGAAACAGTCCCCTTTAACGCCTAAATTATCCACTGGAAGTGCTGGCATCGATTTTATTGTCCTTACCACACAACGATTACACGAATTTGGATATTGAATTTACAAAGATGATAGTAACTGTAATTACGGTTAAGGTGCTATATCCTTAATTATAGTATCGTTTGTACCTTAAACCTGGAACAAACGAAGTTAGTGAAACTTTAAATTCGGTTTTGTTCGCATTTATATTTTCACAGTATGTAAAGTTAATTAGAAACTCGTAGGAATAGTTTTCGATATTGTAATATAGTTGTAAACAATTGTTACATTATGAAATATTAATGAAAAACTATGAGCATATTTAAAAATACTACAAAACTATACAAATCAAACAATTTTAATTGTTTGAAAGATGTAAGAACACGGTTGATTTTATTACTAGTCCAAATATGCATACCAAATATCAGAAAAGTTAAAAAATTATAACAGTCGAAACCCTGCTATAACTATAATGACATTAATGTGATTGTTGAAAATAAAATTTTCGGGACAAACCGGACAAACTTCTCCTCCTATGCTCTCGATAACTTCTCGAGTAGAGCTTCGCCTACATACTACCGCCTTATAGTCTTCATGTCCCTGGCTGTCACTACCATAACATTCGAAATAGGGGTAGGGATTGTTTTACACAGGTAAAAGTATTCAAAGAATACTTTTTTCAATTTTAAAAATGTAAATAAATCATAATGCATTTAGTATATCAGAAAACACCCTTTTTGCAGAAATTTTTATTTTCTATTCTACAATTGTGTTCATAAACGTTGCGCGCATAAATGTCAAACAAATAAATTTGATTTATATGAAAATAATTATTATAAATTATAACTGATGTATGAGCTATATCATCGTCAAGTCTCGTTCAAATCCATTCAGTTGCTTTTACGTGAAAGCGTAACAAATAAACAAAAAATTCACTTTCTTATTCATCATATATAGGGATAAATAGAATAAAAACAGTAATATATCTATTTATCGTAACGGTCTGATTTTTAAATTTTTTTAATTGTATATCCTGAACAGTCCAAGAACCCTTGATTCATCAAAATCAGTCCAGTGATTCTTAAGATAAACCAATCTCAAACAAACAAAATCAAACTTTATCTCTTTATAATAAAGTGTTGTTAGTTTTTATGACTTTGGCAGAAGTGATCGAATAACCTTAAACTTCATATAAACTCAAATAGCTAATTTGTTGAGTTTATTAACTTTAATAGAAACATGAATAGTGAATACATACACTTTTGTGTTTATAATGCTGTAAAAACAATGAGAAATTTTCCTTTCTAGGAAAGAAAATCGACGAAACATACAAAAAAAAAACGACTTTATAATTTATAATAAATAATAGAAGCAACATCAAATGCAATATAAAATTATAACAATCCAGTTCTAGGAATTCTAGGGCCAGGTGTATTATTTGGCGCATTATTATAGAACGACTGGTGGAGAGGTCTTCCAGTTGATATTAATTAAATAATCCTTAGCTTGACATTTCAATAGAGCGATGAGGACAATAAAGCGATTATGTGTTAAATTTGGAAAATTAATTTATAATTGCGAGGATGAATTTATTTATATTTGTTTAAGAAGAAAAATTAAATATGAAATTCACAAACCTTGATCTAAATCACTATTGATTCTCTATTAAGGAAGGTGACCCGGCAGTGGTAAGGTGACTCGGCAGTGAGGGTGGCTCGACCGAAAAAAATCAATTAGTAGATATAGACCGGAAGTTTTAGTACGTAATAGTTAACGAAACATATTATTACATTTAAAAAAAATTGGGTAACTCATCGATCAATCAAGAGCGCAATTAATTAATTAAAAACACACTAAATAACTTAGCCATAAACCTACCCATTTTTTGCTATTAACTTTTGTAATTTTCACCATAACCTCAATATTTGGGTTCGAAAACATTCTAAATATAATTCCAAATCATGTGACACCTTGATCATAATTTTTCGAATACTAGATCAGGTTCGTTCCCAAACGGTGCTTGTTGATTTGACTATGAATCATATAAAAGAATCCTATCGAATATTCATTCTTATATTATAATAAAAATTATAATTGCCAGATATTTTTGCCGTTACTAATACCGTGCCAGATATTATTCTAATAATGAAAAAAAAAAACCTTTTCAAATCATTTTAGTGAGGCTAAAATTTTAATATGATTTAGTTTTATAATTAAAGAATATAATTTAAATTTTCTTAGCAGAAATTCGATTGATTTACTAGTGCGCATCCAGTGTTTGTTGACAAAATCCTTATCGTATGCAAGACGTACTTCACCTCTACTACCATCAGTAGCGAAGAAATTGTTTGGTACGTCGTTGAAAATGGCCTCCCAAATTTACAGCCGTTTTGAAATGAGTGTTAAATACTACAAGTGAACCTAGACCTATATAGCTCTTTATTTCATTTTAAAGAGCTATATGTATGTTCTATTCCTAGTCTTCAATTGTAACACAAAATTTTCGTAATAAATTGTAATTAAAATAAATTTTACTTTAGTTACTAAATATAGTTTTTTTTTTCGTGCATAAATTCTTTTTTTTATATGAAAACTAATTAAAATACAAAGTGAATACTTGAAAAATACTCGAGTTTAACAATATTAGTGTACATTTCGAGTGGCACAATAGAAATATTCAAATAGATGGTATTTTGTAGCACGTTTTCGAGCGTGACTTCTATTCAAGTGGTCGAATACAGTGGAGTCGAGAGTGAGATAGAGTTAAATAGTTAAAATATCACAATAGACGGTACTTGTATGATATATATGTATGAGTATGTATATTATACGGTGTTTCAAAATGTTGTTCTCAATCTAAAGAAAATGTAGACTCTAATACTTCTCGATAAAGTTTTCTGGTTTTTATTCCTCGACGCAAGAGAATTCTCGACCAACAGTTCCCTATTTTCTCGAATCTCGAGAAATTTGGAAATTTATGATAAAACACTTTATATTAGACTCATAGAAGAACACAATTAAATCGAACGGTTAAGAAGACGGCATAAATTGCTCAAATAAATAAACTATATTTGGCTGGTCTATACAGAAAGTAAAAAGTAGGGTAATACTAAACTTTTTTTATAATTTTTTATAATTATTGGGTCTCTACCAGTTCCGAAATATACAACAGTCTTTAATTAAATAGAAAATGATATGTCAAATTAAATCAATACAATTACTAGTTCATAATTAGTTAACTATAAAAACTTTTTCTACTGAAACTAGAAATGCCATTATATTTATAAAAACTATTATGTTAATAGCATCACAATCTTTCGATTAAATAAATAATAATTAACTTTCAGTAGTAACTAGGGTAGTACTGAACTATGTAGTGTACTATGTTTTTAATTTTACCAGAAAATTAATCAACAAAGAAATCAAATTTCGATCTATATACATATACTAGCGGCCCCGACGGACGTTGTCCCGCAAAAACGTAACTCCAATTCATGAATACCTATACTACGTTTAGCCTGTCCGCTAAACCCATCCCGCTAAACCCCAATTTAACTCCTATTTATTGGAGTGGCCTGACCTTTGATAGTAGAGCTCGCTGCGCTCGCATATGGCTTTAATAAATGCCTATTGACAATACCTGAATACTATTAAAAATACATAGTACACATAGTATACATAATGTGATATGATTTATATGCGCTCCCACCATTTAATGAAATTTCATTTTTTTGGTACGGAGCCCTCAAAAACAGTTGTACTGGACCAAATTGTAAATCTAAACCATTCTCGAATCTCCACGAACACACACAAAAAATTTCATCAAAATCGGTCCAGCCGTCTAGGAGGAGTTCAATTACATACACACGCACACAAGAAATATATATATTAAGATATAAATGTTATGTTGGCTTGTGTACGCTTCAAAAAGTTCTGCATCGATTCAGCTCAAATTTTTACACGATATACATTTCGCCTAGACGATAGTTTTTATCTATTTTTACCCTCGGCGCAAGTGGGTTAAGGAGGGGGGAGTGGGGATGAACAATCAATTATTTTCAAATTTACCCAAGTAAGGTATCGAATAAAAGAGCAGGACGTGTATATTACCTACATAACTATAACCCCCGAGGCAATGAGATATGGGAGTGGAATGGAAGTAACAATGAGAACTCTTTTATCGGGAGGTTGTCAAATTTTATAAAATTTACAAGCTGTCAGAAATACAAGAGCAAGACGCGGTTTTAATTGCAGTGGCAATGTTTCTCGATTATGAGAAAATATTCGAGAAGAAATTTTAAACAATTTATTTTCGCGATCCGTATACTTTAGGTTCTCTCTTAGTGAGTTGGGAACAAATAACTAACGTTATTTTGGAGCCGAGGAAACTATTATAAGAAATTTTGTGCGTTTTTGTAGAAAAATATGTATATAATTGTTAAAGTTTGAATATATTTTAGATTTTAAAACGTCTGTGAAAAATTCAAATGCTCACCATTATTAAATAAAAAAGACATACCTACAGGTGACTTCAATACTTCATTTGTTTTTTTTTTTTTCGAATTTTATGAAAATTTTTCGTAGCATTTACCACTGAAATTCTATTAATTTCAATGATATTTTTAACTTCAATGATGTTTTTATTTTTGGAACTAACCATTTATCATTGTTTCCATTTCACCCCCAAAAATCGAAATAGAACCTTTATAAATGGAGTGCAAATGTAAAAATCAAAACCATTTTTAACAGTTGCAAACTTCCTGCCATTTTTTTCACGTATCCTTATTTACTCTTTTTACATGCCGATTTTTATAAATTCAACACTTGAAAGCTACGATTAAAAATTTAAATGTGTTTATTTTCAAACTTTATCAATCCTCAAAAAACGCAAAAAAAATAATCATGAAAATTTTGCGTCATTTTATTCTTGCGGTTGATACACACTTATTCTATTTGTTTTGCAGCAAAATCATTTTCAGTTACTTTGCTTTTAATCGAATATTTTCTAAAATTTCCTCTCCCTCATTTGCTATATCAGTTCCCGATGGAACTGATTTTCTATTATGGAACTTAACTTCCAAATACCAAGAGCAGTTCAGATACTCAATTTAATTCTAATCAATTCAACTTCGGAGTTTTTTTTTTATTATTCTTTCGAATAACATTATATCAATATTATTATATAATCAACATTATTATATATTATATTTTATATAATTATTTATATATTATTTTTTAGTTGTCAAAATCAGGTAATAAAATACTCGAAAATCATTTACCAAAAAGGATCACGTTCTACATATACACGAAGGCTGATACCACAATTGTCAGATACTTGGAAAGTTTAAATTGTGAACACCGAAAATACTGATATGCAGATGTCATCAAATTAGCATTGGGTAACGAACGCTATTTAAAGCTATTTCATTCCGAAAATGACTACTTGGTATTCGAAATGCATTTATATAAAACAAAAACAAATATAGGAAATTGGGGTAAAATCAAAATTTATTACATTAAATCAAGTTGATAACATCATAAAGTTATACTTTTATCAAAATTTTATATTTTGGTTAGAATTGCATGCATATTCAAAGATTTAAATGCTATAATTAACAAATGAAAACAAACAATTAAGAGTTAATTGTTGAAATACCGTGTATAGACAGTGTTGTAGACGCAATCGTTTTTTTGACGTCACTTAAGTGCAGAAAGACCCAATTGACCTATGTTGCTCATTTACGAACTCTATCACTTTTTTAATGTCCTGAAAACGCTATAAAAATTTCAGCTTGATATATTTTTTCGTTTTTGAGTTATCATTTATGCAGACGGACAGGCGAACAGACAGATAACCGGAAATTGGAACTAGTTAGGTGATTTTATGAACACCTGCACCAAAATTTTGTTCGTAGTATCAATATGTTTAAGCGTTACAAACTTGTTACTAAACTTTATATACTATGTATATTTCATATATACATGGTACAAAAATAGTGAATATAAATAAGATTTCCTTACAATACCTTAATTTTTAGTTACAGATGTTGTATTTAATTATAAAAGTGAGCTGAAATTAGCTCTTATTCTGTATACCAATACTCATAAAAATAAATGACAACCTTTAGTAAGTAGTTGCATAAAAGGGTATGTACTATTCAGCGTTTTATTAAAATATTTTAATGAAATATACAAATTGTTAATAGTGCGAAACGGGAAGCTAGGGTAACGGCATTATATACTTCATAAGATTATAATAACTGGTTAACAGTAAATATAAATGCATATACTGACTATACATACCTATTTAACTGTGTAAAATGTTGTTATGTACTCGTCATGGCAGCGTGCTGCATGGTGTAAGGTTTTCGTAGTTATTAGTGGGTGTAGTTATATGTAGAGGACGGTCCAACTGAAATTATACACCTTTTCGACGAAAAATATTTGGGTATGGTTGACCCGTTTTGATCATTTTTGTATATTTTTGAGAAAAAAAAACTATTTCTTTATATTGGTTTATATTTATAAAAATATTGTCTAATATCCCTATCCCTATCTTCTATAAATATATAGGAGACTTTCTATAGATCTATATAGATAGATAGTCACTCATCACGATATCTCTGGAACTATAAGACCTAGAGACTTGAAATTTGGCAGGAATATTCCTTTTGCCAAGTAGAGGTCAGCTAAGAACGGATTTTACGAAATTCCACCCACAAGGGGGGTTGCGGGGGTGTTCATGAATAAAAAATTCATATTTTTAAATTATGGCTTTTAATAGTTCAAAACTTGGTCAGAATGTTTTAAATTACATTTAGAAATTTTTTTAACCTTCGGAGGGTAGAAAGGTGTTGCGAGAAAGTGGGAAGGAAATATCGAATATTTACAAATATTCCTAAGTGGGGTATCAAATAAAAGAGCATGACGTGTACATTACAAAAATGTTATCCAACGCGAGGAAATGTGGAGGGAGGGGTGCAAGTGGGGATGTTGCCCAGCAAAGCGGGTATATTTTACGCCACGCAAAGCGGGCGGGTAACAGCTAGTATATTATAAATGTGAAAGTAATGATTTTTGTTTGTTTGTTTGTTTATTTATTTGTTTGTTTGTTACGTTTTTACACTAAAACTAGCCAATGGTTTTATTAGATATATTAAAAACAAAATCTAAAACTTAAATTAATTAATTATCTGAAATTTTCCATTTTAAATTATTACAGAAATATTTAATTAAAAAAATGTAATTTAATAACATATCGTTTTACCGTTATTTTAACACTAGCTTGATATCCGCCCGCTCCACTGGGCTTAAAATTAAAAACTACCGCTTTATAGTCTTCACCTATCTTGATATGCACAGTTTTCAATTTTGTTATATGTAAATTAGCCATAATTCATTGAGTATATCAGAAAAGTTGACCATGAATGGTTTGACATTTACTATTTTAAATTTTTTACAGAAATCTTTAATTTAAGGTTCAAAATGATTATCATAGTTCTGATCCATCTATAAGTAGTAGGTATTTTTTGTTTTTTATACGATTAACTTTCAAGTCTACATTATATGTCGCAGCAACTATAAACCCCATTGTTATTTAAATAATCCATAATACCACTTTAATGATAATTAAAATATTCAGCGCATTTTCTTATCGGCTCCTGTGAAAGTTATTATACTTTTAGGTTAAAATTATTATGTGGAGATAATAATTTGATTTCAATTGCATATACTACTTAGTTTTGTTTAGTGCACATATTTTATGTTCCAAATACATAATATTATTATATAATGCAATGGGAATGTTTAGTCAAGGACACAGGTACCTACGAATCTAAGAAATTCTATGAAAATGATTATAGACATGGTTCACAACAATATCTCAGTAATATATGAAACAAATTTCTAGCCATTGAATTAAGAACAAGGCCAAAAAAAAAATTCGTTGAATTTACTAAAGCTGATTATTTGAGTATTGGTTATAGTAGTTGTGTATACACACATACTGCGGCCAATCAAGCGAACCATATAAACAGGGGTCAAGTTTTACGTAGCACTAAAATGAATTTACTAAAGCTGAAAATTGTTATAACGATTGTATATTGCATATATATAACAGTTATGATTGTTAGTCAGTTAGGTGATAGAACAGGGCTGGTCAATCAGCCCTTATTTATGAACAAAAAATACATCAAATTCACTTATGGTTTCCATGGTATTCAAAAGAATTTTCAAAATGTACGCTAGAGGACTTGCAATTTATTGCAGAAGTGATTACTAGTCAAAATAACATAGATTTTGGACTATAAATGCAAATAATATTACTATAATTGTGTAGTACCTACTATATTTAATTCAACAAAGACAATTAAATGTGTAAACAATTAGTGAGAGTTCATATTTGTTGATATTAAATTTAATAAATTGAAAACCTATACCAACGAGTTATTAAATTTCAAATCAATTTATTTTCATCAGTTTAAATGTGACAAATTTATGGACATAATCTAACAATATGTACTAAATGAATGTTTTCAGGTATAAATGCTGCAATCGGTTTCTAAAACCATAAAATAATTGAAAAAATTCTTAAGCTTTTTTCCAAAGCAGGTATTTGGCACGAAAGTCTCTTAGCCATTCGTAAAGACATGCTACATATCCCATGCTAGGTGCTTCAACTGGGAAAGTCCACTTTTACCTGCCATTAATTATATTTATAAAATTTCCCCCGTATTTTTATAAAATTTCGTATTGTGAATTGAATGTTTTTAATTGATGCGGTGATTATTTTAATTTTTCTTGGGACCTGTATCAGTTTTAGGGTTCTATTTTCAATGAAAAAGAAAATTACTGGATATAAGGGAACGTGTTTACAACCATAACATTCTTAATTTTACTAATTATTTATTGATCATGGATGATGTTTAAAAAAAAAAAAGGGAAAAAGAAAGGGCTGTATTATGATTTGTACTTTTGTAAATACTTTTATATAGTAATATTTTGAATATTTGGAAATGACTAATACTCATTATAAATCATGATATTTTATATCACATACGTTATAGTATTAATTAATTTAATCGCCAAATAGTGTTTTCAAATTTTTATTATTTATTTATATATGTTTTCAATATGTTTTTTTAAAGATTTGATAGTTATTAAAAATGTTATATTTTGATATTATTTCAATAAATTGTATCACTATTATATACTGAAATCAAATACTAACAGTTTATTATTCTTTTTAAATCTAAATTTCAGAAAAATATAAGTTTCATATAAGAGCGCTAAACGAAAAGATTTACGTAAACTCTGTAAGAGGTGTAAAGGGCCCAGTACACTATTTCCACAGTTTTATTACGATATTTAAAATACGAAATTAACAGTGTGCCTTTTTAATATTTACTTCGGAATGGATTTCTTCTCAGTTAAATTTGCAAATCTATTTATTTATACAAAGGCTAAACTTTATATTTTTTTTTAAATATCGATACATACATTTTTTTTCACCAGATTTATCTTCTATTGGTACCCAATATTTTTTATTAGTTATCAAGCTAGTTATGGTTTTTATGAAACTTTTCGTATTTTTAAACAAGTATAAAAAATGATTGTATTTATATTACTCTCCTTTTTTAAAGATATAAGTGAAATTTACCGACGTGGTAACGATCATAAATCGATGAGTAAAATTCACTGAATAATTTTACCAAACTTCACTGCGTTACATCAAAATTCAAGGTACTATAACTTAGTCTTCATGCTATATGATACAAATATAATTGATGAATTTCAATTAATAATAACAAAATATTCAATTACCATTATACAAATGAAAAATTAATTATTATTATTAACATGCAATCAATGTAAATTATCATAATATTAATTGAAATACAGTTAGATAGCATAATTTTCTAAGCAAATTTGTATTACAGAATAATTTTGTAATAGAATGCATCACATATTATAATGACTTTAGTTCATAGTTTAATTGCCATGTATTATATAAAGTAAATGGTTGAAAATAGTACCAACTAAAGAGCTTTAAACCATTTATATCACAATAATATCTTAATATTACTTTATACTACAACCATTCTGGTTTATATTCTTGAAAAATGTCAAACGAACTGACAAAAATACTGGTGTAAAGTGACCGAGTTTTGCTACGAAATAACCGTTTAAAATATCCATAAAAATATTTTTAGACAAAATACTATTAAATATTATTGATAACAGTTATTTTCACATATCTTAAAAAGGAATAAAAATTGTATTAAATTAAAAAACAGTGCCCATTATAAATATCCTGTATAAAACACATAGAAAATCAGATTTCTATACTTTTTAATTATAACGGTTTCTTAAGCAAGCTATTTTTTTCACAAATTTTAGTAACTTCAAGTTATTTACCAAGAAATCCAGTTCTTCTATGCGTTTTTGTGATTTCGAGTAAACATATATATATAATTTATTAACAATTCTTTTTTGAACAAACATTCATGTGCTGAGATCTATAAAATTTTGTCTAAGTGAATACTTTCGCAAGGATTTTGTTCCTTACATTTTTGCAATACGTTACAAAAAGAAATATTAACACATTCCTCCTATGATCAATGCATTGAGTTTGTTAAAAAAAATAAGAATTATACATTCATGCAGATATTAATCATTTATGCAAAATTTATCCTGTTATTCCAGAATTTCAAAACCATTTACTATAGAACAGGACACTTTCTAGGCTAAATGGCTTGAATGAATTGAGAAATTGTCATTATTTTAACGTTATCTATCATTTAATGAAGCTCTGTTGTTATAGCTTGGACCACCCTATACATTTATCCATATGTTCATACTTCCCACATCTAAGTGTCTCTGTATTGGTGAAATAATTTGATTAATATGTAATATTTTTATTGTTGTATTTATTTTTGTAACAAAAAAGTTTTTTTAGTATTGCCTACCCAATTAAATCAATTTACATTTAATTATTGTTTTATAATTGTCTCCTCTATATACTAAAGTGACACCTACTTCGATTTATGAGGTTGATTGGTCTGTGAATGCATAAATCTTTCTATTTTTCCCATAGTCACATCTCCCTAATTAGACCTCAAAACGAAATTTGGTAAAGAGCTTTTCCATTTGTCTTGATAAGCTTAATTTACTGGTATAACTTTCTGTTATCAATAATAGAACACCCTGTATCTTCCTAATATTTACAAATTTTTTGAGATATTTTTTGAACAAACGATTTAAAATGACTGTAGTAGGTATAGTACTAGTGCTGCATGCCAGTGGTGTAGAATACAATTTAAGTAAGTAAGTATGTGTTCAACATTTAAACTTACTTGTATAGATATACTTAGAGAGATTGGAGTTTTAACTTAGGTAAATTATTATTTAAGACAAAGATGAATTTATAATATGTTGCTATAAGCATACATAATCGTTGCTTACTAAGCATAAATATATATGTATATAATATGTTAAACTATGTAAATGTTTGTGGAACTAAATAAACTGTATGTATGAATATATGTTCCAATGTATGAATGAATGGACCCTATAGTCAGTAATTTAATTATATAGCTTAAAAATAATTTTAATAACCATCGATAATTTAATTATTGTATTAAAAAATAATTTTTAATAATCGTTAATAATTTTAATAAAAGTATTGTAAACAATCATAGTATAAAGATGTAAAACAAACATACATTTTGTGATATGACCAAATATAATATGAACATCATTTTAATTTAATTAATTTTAATATATATCGGCCCATTCAAATAATGCTTTTGAGAGATAGCTCCTATATACAAAATGTAAATTTGAAGTGAAACATAAAGTTTAAACGGTGAAGGATATAGAAAACCCAAAATATGTTAATGTTAAAAAGACAAAAACTTTTATTTGAGATATTTTTAACACGCTTTCATTGGCTTCACACGTATGTTAGTATGTTAGTATGCAACGGAAACTTTGAACATGATGGAATTATCTCAAAATTTGGCATACTTATTAAGGAACGATGACAATACAATAATTTAATAAGTTTATTTGATTGTCCTGATCAGGATTATCGAGAATAACGATCTGACTATATATACATTTATTTGCGCTCCCACCATATTTATATTGAATTTTTGATGAATAAATAATAGTCGAAAAACTAATAATAACACAAAATAAATAATAGATTAAAAAAACTAAAAAACACGCTTTTACAACTAGCTGAACTAAAAGGTAGAAAATAAATTCTTTAAATTCAAAGAAAGCCATTTTATCGTAAAAGAGCGTGGTGTGCTTTTTAAGATATTTTATAATGACTTTACTTTTACCAATATATGTCTAAAAAACATTTTTATTAATGGAAATTTAGCACCCCACACTCTTTTACAAACAAAATGATTTTTTTGAATTTAAAGAAATTATTTTCTACCTTTTAGTTTAGCTAGTTACAAAAGCGTGTTTTTGAGTTTTTTTAAGCTATTATTTTTTCAAACAATTAAAGAGTTAAGATAAATTTTTTGTATCTAACTAGATTTTAGTTTGGATTAAAATTAACTGGTATACAAAGTCGATAAAATATGAGAAATATTTGAGCTATTTTCACTCAATGAATGTTAGTACCGATATACAGCCCCAAATATGGTTCACATTATGTTCTGTGGTTCATTTACATCAGTTATTCGAAATCATTCTTGACAAAAATTTTATTGTATTCTGAAAATTTGGTACTTCTGTACTTCTAGTTTAGTATTCTATAAAATGCTAGAAGAGATAGAACAGAAAAGAAATAAAAAATATTTACGATCATCAATGAAAAATATTGAATTTCTCTACTAAAAATATGTTGTGAAAGAATATATTGTGTGAAAACATAAATTTTTCCCAAATTTTCGAATATTCACGCATACATACTAGTGTACATTATGTACAGAGCAGCAGATATACATGAAAGTCGAAAACCTAACAATGTAATAAATTATAAATTAACTCAATAAATTATAATATTCTTCGAAGTGACAATTATGAAAATTATTTATGATATGGGGAATAATAAGAATAAATCAAATAATAAATATTGATATAAAATTAATGTGCAAGGAAAACTCTGTGTTGATAACGGTAAACATAAAACGGTCTTAGAATTCCATGTTCGTTTATAATTGAAAACAATCTGTTGGTTTTATAAATAAACGATCAAAACAAAAGCTAGTAGTTGATTAAACCTAGACAAAATCAGATGTTCTATAATTTTTCGTAACGAATGATGTTTTATTTAAGCAACTTTTGTTTTTTATACCATGCATATATGTAATATGCAAGGCATTACTAAGTTTAGTCCCAAGTTTGTAACGCTTAAAAATATTGATGCTACGCACAAAATTTTGGTAAAGGTGTTCTTAAAATCACCTAATTAGGCCATTTCCGGCTGTCCGTCCATCCGTCCGCCCGTCTTTGGACACGATAACTAAAAAACGGAAAAAAATATCAAACTGAAATTTTTACAGCATAGTCAAGACGTAAAAAGTGCGGTCGAGTTCGTAAATGAGCAACATAGGTCAATTGGGTCTTGGGTCCGTAGGAGCCATCTTCTAAACCGTTAGACATATAACAAAATTTTAAATGTTCCTTATCAAAAAATAAACAACTTCTGTTTGCAACATTTTTTTGTAAAAATCACTGTTTACCCGTGAGGGCGCAAATGAGGCGTGAATTGTATAGTATGTATTATATGGGAATATCAGTTATGTTTGTGTAATGTGATAGAGTAAACCACTGTCTATACATGGAATTTCAACAATTAACTCAGTCCATTGTTTGTTTTCACTTGTTTTATTAATTATTTATTATTAATGCCTTAAGGTTGTTTAATTTTAAAGGAAAAAAATTGCGAAAAGGATATTATTGATAGTAATATTTAATCACAAGTCGTATTGTCCATTTTCCATTATATTTTCAAAGAATTAATTTTTTATTATTAATACTAATTATAAAATGTATCCTGAATTTTAATAGAATCATTGCTATATCATAACACTTAAACACATAATCATAAATTAATTATAAATATACATTTATAGTAAACATGTTTGTATTTGTTATACACAGGGAGTTATTTTAAAATATACTCAAATTTTTTGGTTGCAAATAAACTAATTGCAAATTTAAGTTTTCAATTCATTTCCATTGTAATTTTAACACTAATGGGAAGTTCTTACAATTAGTTCAAAAACCCACTTTGAAATTTCAAACACTTTCTCATGTTTCCTTCCAATGTACAGGGTGTTCCGTGACTCGATTGTCATAGCTTAAGAGTGTATTTTCTAAACAATTTGAAGACGAAAGTGTTTTTTGGACATTTGACCAAAAAACAATAGGTCAGGAAACAATAGGAGTTATGAACACTACTAAATTTATCCAAGGAAGTAAAGGCATTGTCGAGAAACGCAAACATTGTTAAAAATAGCTGATGTAATTTTGAACATTTTCGTTTTCTACTCAACTCTCTAGCATCAAAATTGCCTGAGATATTTCATTTTTTACGATTTTTTGTATACTTCCTTACTCAATAATGTCCTGATTTTATTGGTTAAGTTCAATAGTGCCCATAGCTTTTTAACTATTGAATTTTGAACAAAAGTCCAAATTGAAAGTATCAATTATTTTAAGGTAATATCTTTAAAACCTTTTTGCATGGCAGATAAAAATCGTAACTGGTAACTTTGGTAACTTTTAGAGGACAAGCATAAGCGATATAAAATGATTCAAAAATATTTTTTAATAATAATTCAATGAAAGGATTATTTCAATGAAATAAAAATTGATTTTAATTACATCATTAGCGATGAAATACTTGCATGAACGGCTGTATCTCAACTTGAAAACATACCCTATAAATGCGTACATAGTAGCTTTCCACATTACAAAATGAAATTATGATAATAATTTATATATTTTCAACCCTGGTTGAATTATTAAAATTGTTTATAGATGCATAATTTATTTTCCATATTTGTATGTTTGTATGTATACTGCATTGAGTTTTATTTTAGTATATACATGGTGGAGCATAGTGAGCGATTTTGAAAACGATGTAAAACAAGAACTAGAATTTTAAATATATTTTAAATCGTATTTAAAAATGAATACAATAAATTAAGTGGGGAAGTTATAAATTCGTTGGATCAAACAACTTGCAACGTTTTCTTGTGAGTTTACCAGTGAAGAAGAGTAGATATAAGAAGAGAGAAACTGAAACCAGAAGAACCACCCACTTACAGTTGATGGACTGAAAGAATTGAAATTTCTGGTGCACAGTGGAGTATTAATCTTTCTGAACAAAATATAATGAAGGATTTTTCTGCTAAAAATTAATTCAAAAGACTATTAAGATGCATAAATATCTTTCATTTGGCAAAAATTTGGTTAGTCATATTTGTCTTCATCATATTGGTCTTCAAACCCAATAACATCATTTTGTACTTTACGCTTTTTGACTTTCTGTGCTTCTCAGCCACTTTTTGTCTTATCTATGCTTGCTTTTGTTTCCACGTTACGTGATTTTGGAACTATAATATAAATTGCAAAATTTCACTGCTCCTTTTTTTAAAAAGCGCAAGTTCGCGTAAGATGATTTTTCATTAACACATTAAAGAATACTCATACTTTGCCTTGTTAGAAAATATTTTGCCCGACAAAACCTGACACATAAACAAAAAGCTTTGAGTATAAAAAATTAGTTGAAAAAAATTACCTTTTTTAACAGCAAATATGAACCACCAATATTTAATTATATTAATAAAAACATTTACATTGAATACTAATAAATAAAGTACAAATCTTTGTCTTCAATATAAAAAAAATTCTAACTTAATTGCACTAAAAAACCCAGTAAACGTAAATTGAATGACACGATAAGTCGAGAGCGACAACAATAATAACATACATCCATAAAAACAGGTAGATTGGAGCTTTCAAAACTGGCGGAGAAAAGGTTCAGGTAACGCAAGTGATCTGTTTGAGATGAAGTGGTTATCTAACGACACCAAAAAAAGAACTTTCAATACAAAACATAAGAGTTGAGTTTTCTGACTTTTGTCCAGAAATTAAATCGACGTGACGTAGATTAAATCTTGCGGAAATGTATTTGCCTGGATAGGTGCCATGTCACATGAGTTACTGTTAAAGTTCAGCTGTATTTAGTTAATTTTTCTGAATACTGTTTTCACAATTTAAAAATTTATGTTGTTAATAAGTTCAATCTACTTAATTCAGTGAAAATTATATGTTTCATTTGAAAATATAATTTATGACATTGAAAATCGTATCTTTTTTTGCTCCATTACATTTATATAGTTCGTACCCAGAAGGATTAATAAATTATTTTATATATTGTCTGTAAAAGAGCCAGCACATTTATATAATTGTTTAAATTTTAAAATACCAATGGTATAAAATAACATCACACTCCTCTCATGCTTCGCTTATAAATGGTACTAGAATATTGTACTATATACTATACTTGTTTCCAAAATTAAAACTTCCTTTTACATGCAGATATTATAATATACACAAATCCATGTACATACGTGGATGTAATTTTACAGAGTGTTATAGAATCAAACTTGTAGAAAACCGTTATTGTGTATGACAAATCGATTTGTTCATTTATTATTGAATTGCCTTTCTATTAAAAAACAAAAAAACGTATGGATGTCAAATAAAGAGCAAATAAGTCAAATTTTATGATTCAAAAATGTCCCAACACATCAAAGTATCTCGGCAAATATAAAATTTGGTATTCGAGAATCAAAGCTCCTCTTTGCTACGTCCAGTTTGAACTTGCAAATCTAACGTAATCGAGCACTATTATCTCCCAGAGCACTATTATTAGTTAAATTTTCAAATTAACCGAAATTTTTATTTCCAGTACACTGTGTAGCTTCTGTTAGAATAGTTATTTAGTTTATTATTGTACTAAATTTATAAAATTATCTGGTAATTATTCTAAATGAAATACTATTTGTATATTATATCTCTCCATTTTTCAATGTAGTTGTTATTTCTGGCATTATTTATTTAGAAATTTCGAAAAAATAAATAATTTATTACCTCGATCTCAGGTTTCATTACAAAGGCTGAAGGGACGGTTGTTACTTTAAAAAATTTCCTGGTTTTGTGTAAATACGTCATATTGTGATTGACGAGTCTTATAGAAAATAGAGAACGGCATGCCGAATTCAGTTAGATAGTAGAAACTTTTCTAAAATATTTTATACAAATCAAAATAGGGTTGACAATAGTACATGACAATTATGAATTGATGAATTCATTACTTTTGGTGAAAATTTTTGCAGATAAGAGCTGTCAATGTTTTGTTTTTATTAGGTCCTCGGGCCACGGGAAAATCTCAATTTTCTTTATAATTAAGATAGTACGAGCGCCAAGCCAAGTTTTAAACTAGTGGTTGAAATTATTTGTACCCTAATATCTTCAACTTTGATGATGAATTTTGTAGTCGAAAAATAAGAATAAAATTTTTCGTTATCTGCCTTGGTTTTCGAAGTATAGAAAGCTTAATAATTAACCAAAATTTTCAATTTTCGATATTTTGAAAACTACTCCAGTTATCGAAAAATTTTACTCTTACTTTTTGTCTTATATTGTCAAGTTATTACATAATTCTCTACCAAAATTTAAAATAATTTTTTTTTACTTCCTTTGCCCACTACCGTGCTCATACATCCTTAACTAGTCGGGAACAATGTATTTTTTTTCTTTTCAATAACTTGTTAAAGTTTTTACTTTAATTTAAATAGTTTTTTGAATTTCCACCGACTAGTTTTGGAGAAATCTATGAAAACATTCCTATAAGACCAATGTATATCTACTTTTGAAGTCATTTATTTTTTTAAATAATCGGGCACGGCTCCCGTCCCTAAAATTTTCAGAATTAATTTAGACTTAGTCCAACTTCATATAAAAAAAATCAAGCCTTTTATCGAAAATTACCCTGGAACTCGTAAATCCTTAAACATAAAATCGACCAAAATTCAGACTAACGTAAACAATTTTTATATTAAGCCTTCATGTAAAAATGTAGACAATTACAAATTAATGCAATAAATTATTTAGTTTAATTATAATATAATTTAAATATAAAAACAATTATCATCAATAAAATAATTTCTTGTTAATTGTTGCAGACGAAGAACATTCTTCGAAGCTGCCTCATCGCATCCATATGTAAAAGTGTATCATCTACAAACAAAGCTATCTGCTACCACGTGAGTACATGCAAATTTAATAATACGTATATTGGATTATTTAAATTTTTAATGTTACCATTAGCATAAGTAATCAGTTTGAATAAAATGCAAATCATTGGAATATTTGTACCAAATGTTTAGAAAAGGGAAATTAATTTTATTTTTTAAAAAAAGATATCGAATAAGCTTTTTCAATATTAATAGTATTTTATACTTGGTAACATTTGATAAGAGAATATTTTAATATTTTCAACAATTTTATTTATTTTTAACTGAGATGAGTTCATTGGTATAAAGCATGCAAACATTTAGTTGCAACTAGTGAAAAATTTTTGTAGACGTAGTCAACAGTGACCCGCCCTACTAGCTCAGTTGGTTAAGACGCACCCAATTCCGTCCGCGGTATGCTTAGGGTAGCGGGTTCAATTCCCGGCGTCGCAACAAAATTAATTTAATTAATAGTTGTGATGGGATGGTGTAGTGCATGGTATATGCATGAAGGAGGTGCACTCAGCCTCTGAAATTGAGGAGCTGATAAATAAAATTATCAGAGGAAAGGTTGTAAAACACATGTATGGTACCACAATGGGATCTATAGCCTAAGTGTTTCCTTCGTGGACAGCCAATATAACCCAACCTAACCTAACCTAATTAACAGTGAGCAATGGTGACATTGACAGATTTTCTCTCTTCTTATGAACCGGACATGGTTTTAATTACTGTACCAGCCTAAAATTGATAAACAGTTCCTTAACTCGAAAAATAAGCCGAGCTCTGGCTTAAACGACATGCCACTTGCAAAAATTGTGAGAAAACCCAGATAATTTTCATTAAAATTTACTTCGAAATGTAAAGATTTAAAATTTTTCTTAAATCTAATCGGTATTTATGTCAATGAATACAAACCTGAAAGTGCTTGTTAAATAGCATATGGCTTAAGTATTGAACTTTAATTTAAAACCAATTCAAAAAGACGACTTGAGTGAATTTTATATACATAAACTTTTCCTTTAAAATAATCTTGACGTCATTAATAAGATTTGTTACAGTTTTGCATTTTTTGTTAATGTCAATAAACGGCGTCAAGATCCAATTTGCGTACAAAAAAAAAGTCAAAATCAGGGATTGGTCTATGATGAATGTCTGTAATAGAATCTTCGACCCTGCCGACTTTGATCCGAGCATGGACGCACATCTGAAGTCAAACACTTTGAAAATTTGGAATATGGACCGCTAGTATGCTGAGTGTCGAATAAAAATTGATAGTGTCAGACGGTCTATTATGGTAGCTTTCTTAATATCGCCTCAGCTTAGTGTTTTAAGCCACCAAAGGAATAGTCTCCGAAATTTTAACTTTTTGCAAATATGTAAAAAATGTACGCTACCTTTATGCCTATCCACTGGTCGAACTCATATATAATGCTTAGAAGAATAAAGCGTCATTTGTTTTAGTATGCAAATTTTTTAGCAAATAATTAATTTTACATAGAAATGAAAGTTTATAAAACTCAGATTTAAATATTTACATTATGAAAAACTAATTTATAAATGAAAGTAACGTTGATAAAGTAGGGTAGCCCATAAAATATTCAAGAAAATGGACGTTGGTCAACTTTATTAAAACTGGGAAATTTATTGCTTGAAAAGTGAGATAACTGTAGCGGCCACAAATCTTAATAAATCTTACTTATAATAACGACAGTTATTATCGATTATAAGAGAGGTGCTAACTATCGTGCACAATAGCGAAAAAGAACGCTGCAAAATGATCCTCACGGGCCACATATCTGGATAGCTATCTTTTGCATACAAAATTAAATCACAGTAGATGGTAAAAACGCAAAATAGCCTTTAAATAATGTTTGAAAGTAAAGTCAAAGTGAATGCAATTTCAGGTGATCCATTCTAAGCTAGGAAAAATTTAGCTCTTTGAAAACTCGTGGAAGTCTTTTGTCTCCACTTTATTGCTTGTATTTTCTTAAAGGCATACGTGTTTATTTGTCTGTTGATGTTCTTACAACAAGTAAATATTTATTGTATCAACGTTGTCAATACTTAATTCTAGAAAATAATTATTTGACAGATTAGTATTTGAAAAATTAAAGTATATTTTAAAGTAACGTAAATATATTCTCTTAAACCAAGACAATATTTACTTTCTTGTTACTAGTACTTTTCTCCAGTGTACCCTTCATAAGAAAATAAAAATATTATTTTTACATTATTCAATATATAAAAAACTAACACTTGAAGTATTTTGTACATACATATCTAGATACCACAGATTTGATACACTCGATAACAATTACATGGTTATCCAGGTAATGTAATGTAGTGAGCTATATAATCAACATAAAAATTGATGATAATAAGAATGGTTCATACGATAGTACGATAAAATAAAAAAAGACGTGAAGAAGTTACAGTAATCGTATACGTACAGACGTTCAATTTGATTCTACAAAGTTATCAAGTAATTACTTAGGACTTCTTTGAGATGATTGAACCAACTAGAACATACAACCGATAATCTAACTTACTTTAGTATTAGATTATTTTATTTTTATACTTGTTGTATGATGATCTGTTTTATAGTGATTTCATAAAATATTGAAGGAGTAGTAATTAATGGTTAGCCAACCTCTAATAAGTCGATTGTTATATAAAGGATGCTTTTTTATAAGGTAAAGGTTGAGAACAATTATAATAAAATACAGAAAAATATTTTTAACTACATGACATTGGTTATATTTAACTCATAATTTGATGGCGATATAACGTTTGATTATCATTTCTGACATGTTGTCACCGCGGCTGACGCACACATTGATCTCTTCTCAGTAAATCAAGGACTATATCAGCAATTGTGCGCCGATTAATGACTTCCAACAGCTAAGTTACAGCACGAAATTAGTCTCTTTCTTTTCATGTAGCATAACTAGGTTAGGTTAAGTTATATTGGCTGTCCACGGTGGACACACTTAGACTATAGAGCCCATTGTGATACCATATATGTGTTTTACCACCTTCCCGATCATCATTTCATTTATCAGCTCCTCAATTTCAGGGGCTGAGTGCACTTTCCTTCATATATACAACATGTACTACTCCAGCCCATCACAAATATTTATTAAATTAATTTTGTTGCGACGGCTGGAATCAAACCAGCTACCCTAAGCATAACGCGGACGGAATTGGTTACGCCTTCACCAACTGAGCTAATAGGGCGACTAAGCATAACTAAGAAAATAGTTGATATTCTTTTAACAGTTGATGAAATTAATTCATTAAATAAAAATAAGAGTTTAAAGTAACAATGTTAATTGCGAGGTCACAAAGAAATGCCACACATACGCCTCAAATTTATAACACCCTTTGATCTTATTTGATCTCGTTTCATTTCGAGATACTCTTAGAAAATATCTATATTCAAATTAAATCCCATGACAAATACCTTTAATTAACTACATTCAATATTTGAAGATTGTCTGTACAAAAATGTTTTAAACATTTTATATATTATCCCAATACAGAGAAATTTTTGTTTTATGTAATATGATATTTATTCTCTGACTATAGTCGTATGTGTGCTCAATCGAAGAGTACAAAATATAGTTTCTTGTAATCCATATATTTTGGATAAAATAAGTTTCGAAATTCAAATATATTAATACAGAAAAAAAACCATTGTGAATTTAACTTGTGAAATAATAATAATACACACAAATAATACAGTAACATTGTTGTTTGAAAGTATGGGGTAGTCTGCATCAAATGGTCTAATGAATAATTCAAGTTTGTGACCTCGAGCACAGAACGAAACTTTGTCTGAAATCGAAAAATCCGTGAAAATTTTGGATTTTGGCGATTATAACCCTTAAAGACTAGTTTTTCGATAAATCTTTTTCAGAACGTTTTTAAAGCAAACTAAATTTGCTACAATATGAGAATCGTCTCTGTAGACCCAATTGTTTTCGAGATAAATTCTTTCAAAGTTTATGTCGTTTTGAATGAATTTTGAGCAACACTAGCAAAGTACGTCGGAGATAAGTGAAACTACTTCTCGCTAGATTAGTTTTAAATACTACTGGAATATTGCAAACTGACGTCTAAAATATTGCAAAAAATTACGAAGTTAGAAAAAATGATGAATTTTGAACAGCTTTTTCTCGGAAACTATTTGTTCTTCAGTGACAATTCTAGTCTCATTGTAGCAAATTTAGACTACTTTAAAAACATTTTAAATAATTACTTCGAAAAATACCAATTCAGGGTTATGATTGTCAAAATATGAAAAAAGAACTGAAATTTTCTTGCGTTTTTTGATATTTGACAAAGTTGCGTTCGTCGCTCAAGGTGACTTGGATTATTCATTGGAATAACATCATAAACAAGTTTGCAAAAAATCAGAACTACCGGATTTGATGCAGACTGTAATGTATACAGTTACTGTAATACATAGGTGGACTGATAAGCATTTGGATTCATATCTTCTTCAAAGTAATTAAGCCAAAAATTTTTTTTTGTTTTTTTAGCTATACTTAAATTTTTTACCAACGCAATCATGGCAAAATAGAGCATAGTAATTAGTTACTTAAACAAATATGATTAGTACCTTAATTTTCCAATAGTTCTTATTTTATTAACTCTATTGATTTTATGAAAAATTATGATGCATTTATTTTTAACCAGAAATTATAGTCATTAGGTGCTTGCATATTCCAATGATACTCACATAGTCAAATGATGCAAAATAAGTAGAAACATTCTTATAAAGATCTTACAGAGGCAAGGAAATAATTTTTCTATAGTCTACAGTATGTCTCATAAAAACAGAAAATATTCTATTGAATTGAAAAACTTTTGGGAACAATAATTTTACAAATACAGAGTAAAACAAAGTCTAAATACCGGCCAAATTATAACCGACAAGAGAGAGCCGTTAGATTTATACCACTGAATCCAGGGGGATTCAGTTCTGATCAGTCACATTCCTGTTGATCCTTGTCAACAGGAGTCAACAAATCTTTATAAAAACTGTTCGACTGCATTGTTTAAGGCTTACTTAAAGAAGTTAAAAACAAAAATTTGTGCGCTCTTGTCCAGGGAGGAGGACACCCCTTATCAGAGGTGGAAAAACTTCTGTTAGAAATAACAACGGAAATCGATAGAAGGATGAATTCTCAGCAAAAAAAGTCATTAAAACATATTTCGAAAAGTAAATACTTTCCGAGTGATTGGCAATTGATATTCGGAGTATTTAACGTCAATTAACTGACAAATTTGAAGTCTTTGAAAAAAGTATATCATATAAAAAAGTACTATAAAAAACCATGAAAATGGGAGAAATTTCAAGTCATTTGCATGAAAATTGGCGGAGTTATTATTTAGGTACCGGAAACATGCTTAAAAAGTTCTAGCAGTTGCGGATATATATTTTTTGAAATATTGCAATTTAAATGCAAATTTTTTTTTTCAAAATTCTAAAAAAGGTCTTTAAATATGTTTTTTTAATAATACTTTTTTGGTGTAAATCAGATATTAATGAAACGTATAAACCCAATTTTCAAATTTAGGAAAAAAGCCCATTATTATAATTCTAGTCGCAATTTTTTATACAATAGATCATGCCATGTCATCATTGAATAATCTGAATTAATTATTAATGGCGGTAATAAATATTATTGCAGCCATTACAGGTTCAGATATAAGAAGCTGCCTCAATGACCAGAAAGGGAAAACGACAACACTTTGGCTGAATAGGTCAAAATGATTCAAGTAGTAGAGATTGGAAACGATTTTCACAGTTTCCGAATCATTCGGTGTACATATTGACAATCTCGGTAATAAATGAACCCATATAGTCTCTACTATTTTTTCGATTACTACCATCTATTCTGGAAGGTAAGTGATACTATAAATAATATGTGTTGAATGTATTTCTATTTATTTGGGAGGCGTTTTCAATATATTATTTCCCTTCAAAAAGATTAGCAATATTGTTATAGACATTACGCAGCCATGTTTGGTAGATAAACATAAGCACTCGGGTTTAGAAAGAAACTCGCATTTTTTGTCCCTGGCTAGTTCTTGGTATGAGATAAATCACTTACTTTGTTTTTACATTTTTGACGCCTGTCTGAATTGAAGTGGGTCAAATATCTTTTTGATGATTTGTAAAGTTTGTGTTCAAAATGTTTGAAGGAGTAGATACTGGAAACTATATTTATAGCAGAGATAGTGCAAAGCTTCGGAATCATCCGGTACACGTATTTACAATCTCGGTAATAAATCTGCCCGTATACCCACTGCCATTACTACCAACTATCTCCCCAGGTAGGTAGGTAAGAACTATATATAATAGTTGTTGAGTATATTTCTATTTATTTGTTATATTCTATCTGTTTATTGTATATCCACGTAACAAACGCTAAAGAACAGTTCAGTAGCACAGTAACAGTAAAACAAAAAGCACTTGATTTTGTAATATATTGTTGACAAACAAACAATAAAATAAATGAAAACGACTTCTAATATTTTTGTTCTAAGATTGAAGAAAAAGTGTGTTTCTTTTTGTGTAGATCTTTTATTTTTATAACAAAGCTACAGAACGCCTTTCGGTGAGTTACATCACCCTTTTAAATGGGATGCATGCACAATCATGCCTTCCACACTTAATTAATGCATTGATTTTACTAATTGAGAACTATAGTCGCACCGGACCCTATGTTTATCCGTATATTTGTCCGATGTTATCATTTAATACAACATTAGTTCAATGAAAATTAGCTCGGATCAATGAGATAATGAATGAGACGCCTTGGCTGTTAACTTTAAAAAGAATTCTACCAAATCAGTTCAGTACTACTGCTGCAACCTTTTTAACTAAAACTGCAGAAAATAAAGTTGATTGGGGCTGAAATAAGAATCATGCAAGAAGATTTTAAAGAAAAACTAAGATTCGATTATTCATTTAGTTATATTTTTGGGCATAATTCTAGATATATCCCAGTAATATAGTTACATTTATTGAGAGACGCTTTGCTTCTTCGTTATGGTAAAATTTTCCCACAGTTATTAATTTCGAAAAAAAAAACCCGAGGACACTTCTGAAATTTCATATTTTAGATATTTTTATTTATTTGGAGAAAGAAAACTATAGTTAAGTATGCAGGAGATAAGACCGATCAACCTAAAGGTAGGAAGGATACTTTTAAAATTCGTAAAAGAGTCTAGCGTAGTTTTTGACAGTAACTTCAGAATGACCAACAATTTGACTGTTGTCTCTTGTCACGGCCATGCCTAACAGCTTTCAAAGGGCTTGGAAAATTTATTTATTTCGTGGCCAGTATAAAATTGGGGAATACTCATTTAGGTTTATATTCCAGAAGCACGGAGTTGTTCGACAGATTTAAAACTGCAGACAAACAACAATTTGGTCTTTCAAGCAACGATCAAAATTATTTTTACATTTTTTAATTTATATTATCTCATAGTATGTATATCGTCTTTTGAGAAAAGTTATAGGACAAGTTTTTTAAAATATGCAGATGGTCTAAAATGAATGTCTGATACTAAACCTTGTTCTGGACCAGGAAGATTCGCGAGAGCCTCATTAACCCGCCAGCACTCCCGTTATGAGTAATTGGCTCACGCTAGAATCAAAACATAAATAACTTTTATTTATCAAATGGTACATGCGGTTGAAACTTTTTCTATCTTCATATATTTATATCTATTTTCGAAGTATGAATTTTTTTAATAAGCCCTTCACAAATTTTTCTTCTCGAAGCGCATATAATTGTAATATAATTACAATATTTGTTATACGAATTTATTTGTATAAATAACCAAAGGCCAATATTTTTTTGATTAAAATATATGTGATAATAATTAATAATTATTAATTAATTTTAATAATAAGTTAAATTAGTGTCGGTTAGTAAGTACGCTTTGTTTTTAAAAGCATTGCTATTTTGAACATAGCCTATAATAATCATTCAATTCAATAAATATTTATAGTATAATTGATGAATTTATAATATATTTTTATAATTTAACAAAACTTATCATTTTATCATTAATAGTTTTATTATTAGATTTGTACTTCTAGTCAAATATGAAAAAATAATATCTGATATTTAAATTCACTTGAAATAATCGAAGATGAAGAATCTACAACTTTTAATTAGCTACTTCATTTAAAAATAAATTTTTTGTAAATCATGAGGATATGATTTCGAAATTTAAAGGATCCTTAACGCTTAATATATTCGACGCATGTGCAGAATCTGGGCAAATCCCTCATCAGGCGCCTTAAGATTATCGAACGATTGACGCGAGTGTTGACGGGTTAAATATAAGTGCACCCTATACATGTATGTACACATGTGTGTATATGTGCAGCATGACAATAGATGATGGTTTTATATGTGCCTTTGTTTCTTTCAATAGTAATAATATAAGAGTATTGTTGTCGTTCGTATCAATACAATTTATTGTAATATATGAAGAGAATTTGCGACTTATTATTGTGTCATCTAATACTTTTTACAATAGAGTTGTTATGTTGTGTGTTTTTTGTTCTGTTGTACTTTTCTTGTAGCTATGTTTGTTTTGATTATTAAAAAAAATGTCGAAAGAAATTCATACAAAATTGTTTTAATAAAAACTACATTTATTGAAATACAAAGTACCTACACCTTCAACTACAACAACATAGTTTTTATTAAATTTCTTAGAATACATTTAAAGAAGATATTTCTTACGTTACTTAAAGCACAGACAATAGATTTAGAGCTCAAAAATTATGTGAACAAGAAAAATTAACATCGATAAATTACTTTTTCTTAAATAATGTTTTAACTTAAAAAAATTATTCTATTTTGTACTCGACTTTCTAGAATCAAAAGTGGCGTAGATATGATAGTTTCATGTCATTCGGTGTGATATACAGCCAAAAACAATAATAACGATATCGATTATAACGACGAAAACGAAAGACCCCGATTGATTCTTTATATTAACTCATATATGAATATATACACGGTGTTCTGTTATTGACTGCAGATCGTCAGCCTACAGAATAAGCTCATAAAGACGAAGGAAAAAGTCCTTTACCAATTTTGGATTTGAGCCCTAGTTTGGGCGCTACAGGTATGGCAAAAATTGATAAATTTGTTCATTCACTGACTGTGATTAGATAACCAGCAGCCAATGATAATCAGTAGATATTATTAAATTTCATTTAATAATATTCAACTAAAGAAGGGATATGAACTGATTTCAATTCATATCGACTGCAACAGTAGGAGCCCATTAAAATCTAGACAGACTCACATCTTTCTAGAAAAGAGTCCCGACTGTCAAAGTCGATATGTAAACCACTGGACTTGTTTCTTCTTTTCAAATTTTAGTTTACGCAGTCGGGATTTTGATTTTTTAAATTATTTTATTTATTAGACGAAGTCCAAGATCATATTTACTAAACTAGTTGATTGATTCCTTTTGTTTTTTTACCAAACAAAGAATACTCGACTTAAAGGAATATGAGCCCATTAAAATAACGCAGTAACATAAGTAGCTTGACTCATTAAGCCTCTCCAGAAAAGATGGGTGTTTTAGGTTTAACCTGTATGTTTCTTTGTGTCTGTGGCATCGCAGTTCCTAAACGGATGAATCAATTTTGTGGTTTTTGTTTGAAAGGTAATATATCTATCTTCAGATTTTCTTGAAACATACCTAATAACACTATCGATCAAATTACCTTGAAACAAGTGAATTTTACAAAATTAAAAAAAAAAAAAATCCGACAGATTTTTGGGTACGGAACTCTAAACGCACTTGAAACTTATCTAAAATTACTTTTTTCCTTAAAAAATTTTTAGTTGTTTCAGGCATGGAACTTAAACTTGCACTTTAAACATAGCTAAGAATACTCTTCAATAAATTACCTTTCAAACCACAATGCTACAAACAGGACGGCACACACATATAGCGGTTAAACACCTCTTTTTTAGTTCGGGGGTTAAGAAAATCAAAATTGGTTGATCCCTTTAGAAGCTGCGATGCCACAAACGAATCGATAAGACCTGTTTTTATGCCGGGGGTTTATGTAAATTTTTAATTTAATTTTATTTTGATAAAAGGTTAAATAATGTTCGTCCTTCACCTATATTGGATGTGTTATAGAATTCGTTTAAATGGTTATAAGTACGTATACGTTTAAAAACCTCATAAAATAAATACTCATAATATTTTATAATTAATAATATATGTAGATAGAAAAGCTTCTACCTCTGTTAAAGAATTTAAGAGGGATCTCAACTCTCTGTTTTAAATTATAATTACGTTATAACCCTATCTCACTCAATCATTCATACTGATTATAACAAATTTTAGTTAGAAAATGCAACAAACAAAGATTATAATAAAACTGATAATGATAACGATAATAATGATGATAAATAATAAAGATGATGATCATAATACTAATAATAATGTTGATGTTGATGACATTATTATGAATGTTTTTGCATATTTTTGCATAAATTTGTTACTATAAGCTTCATTTAATTAACTGTTAATTTTCAAACATTTTGCTATTATTCTTTTTGTATATTTTTTCCCCCAACATTTTAATAATTTTCTTATACGTGGTGTGTTTATTTTAATGAGGGATTCTTAGCAGGAATCTGTAAATATCTGAATTTATAGAAATTAGTATTTTTATTCTTAATTGATAATTTCTTTTATTATTAACCGACTTCAAACAAAAACGGAGGAGGTTTGTAACCTCAGAACTTTCAACTGGGTGAACCGATTTTAATGATTTTGAAAGCTGGTGCTTTCCGTGAGGTCCCATTTCAATTTGAACCAGTTTTGACAATGGTATTCATGAGAAAACAATATAATTCTTAAATTTGCAGTAAGTATGTGGGCGGAAAATGAACAAATAACTCAATATCACTCCAACCGATTTCAATGATTATTTTTTTTTTTAGTGATAAATTAGATAGTGTACTTCAGATTCACTAAAAATCAAAAAAAAATACCGACTTCAAAAAAACAACTCTTCCAAAACAAATTAATATGCAATAAAAAGTTAAAAAAATTGCGTATTCTTCTGAATACCAAACAATAATTAAAATATTCTTTAGAGTTCTCCTATGTAAAATGAAATAAAAAAATTAAAATACTTAAAAGTCAATAAAATTATTGCGATAATATAATGAAGTTACAATTATTGCTATTTTTAGAGTCGGTATCAGCCAAGTAAATGTAGCAAACTGTTCTGTCATAGTTGTTTCCTTGGCTGACACCGACTCCCAAAATAGCAATAATTATAACTACATTATATTATCGCAATAATTTGATTGACTTTTAAGTATATTAATATTTTTATTTCATTTTACTTAGGAGAACTCTAAAAGATATTTTAATTATTGCTTGGTATTCAGAAGAATACGCAATAATTATTTTACTTTTTAGTGCATATTATTTTGTTTTGGAATAGTTTTTCTTGAAGTGAAGGATTTTTTTTGTTAAAAGTTTTTTTATTTTTAATCGCGTCAACTCTAGTAGCTCAGTTTCTTAAAGCGTAACCAATTTTGTTCGCGGTATACCTAGGCTAGCGACCTGGTTTTCCGCGGTCACAACATAAAAAAAAATTTAATTAATAGTTTTGATGGGTTGGTGTAGTGCATGGCATATGCATGAAGGAGGTACACTCAGACTCTCAAAATAATTTAGGAGCTGTTAAATGAAATAATCAGCAAGTAAGGTGGTAAAACACATATATGATATCACAGTGGGCTCTATAGCCTTAGTGTGTCCTTCGTCAATATAACCTAACCTTATTTTTTAATCGTGTCATAAAATTTTTTGAAACTCAATGTGTTTGATATGATGTGGCCAAGAAATGTCATACACACACTATCTACATCACCAAAGGCACGCGTGATTGTACATGATGCCATTGGAAGTCAAAATTGCTGCGTTTCATCCGAGGAAATGTTTACCGGAAACCAATCTGCCTCCCTAGAGATTCAAACGGCAAGTTACAGTAGATGGATCTCATTCTCATAAAATAAGACGGAGATTTTATTGTTTTGTGGATCACTATCAACCGTTAACCTTCCATTTCTTCCGATTTAAAGTCTACTTCTACTTTATCATTACAGATTTGTACACTTAGCTTGCTTAACGATATACGATTCTGAAAATGAAATTATTTTCATGGTAGTGTCTGAGACAATAAACCGAGAAATGCTACGCTGTGTTATTTGAGTACTACGTTAGGTAGTGGTTCTGGCTGAGTCTAGTAATAGAATAGAAATAATAAATATATTATATTTTACAAGGAAAGTTCATTTCAGTAGGAGTTTACTTTCCCTTGGTAAAGTCGACTATTAACTGGTCTTTTCAGTAAAAGTTTTTAGTATCTTTTTTTAAAGATACGGTCTATCAGCTAATAAAAACAAATAAGATAGGCAAAACAAATAAGATAAATAAATTTAAAAAAAAACTAAACAAATAAGATAATAGGTTACATAGAAACGTTAAAAAAAAAACTAATAAAAATTACTATATAATTAAAAAAGAGGGCAGATATTCGAATTCCATCGTGAGTTTAGTGAGATTACCACGCACGTTAACATAATTTACAGTAGATGATTAGTGTGAACAGAATGTTATCTAAGTTTTTTTAGCTTTTCTCAGATTTTCTGAGCATCCCTAATGAAGGTAATCACAGGGTTAATCCAAAAGCCAAAGAACCCATAGACTCGTCTTAACTCGACTCTATTAAAGGCATGGACAACCCGCGATTCACAGGGAAAAAATTTACTTATTCCTCAAAAAATGAGTATTGCTAGATAATCTGTTCACGCTATCTATCTTCTCCAAATTATCTTAACGTGAAAATCACCCAAAACACACGATCGTGTCCATATATATTTACCGTAAAACTAATAAACTAATAGAAATGTAGACTATATTGTTACAACAAGGAATGTGACACAATATATTATACATAAACTGGATTAATTTACGAGTAAATTTATCACCATTGCGCTACAACAAACAAACGAAATAATTAATTAAATGTACATGAATAGTTTGTCACCATTACACTAAAGCAGGCAAACAAAATATCAATCAAAACAAACGCACAATCACAAAACAGAATATGTCTCTGTCGAACTTCCTAGTGAATCGACTTTTACTAAACAACAGCAGGCATAGTTAGCTTTTCCTTGGAAAAGTGCACTCATTTCAATCAAGAGTTTATTCTACCCAAGAGGAGTAGACTTTTACTAACCATAGACTTTTTCTGTAAAATATACATTACATTTAACATATCTACGGATGCATTATAGAGTTTTGCAACGCATCCGTTGTAGGATACCGGCACATAAGCGGTATGGCGTTGTTTACAGAACAAAATAATGTTTTTGCATTGCAAAAGTTATATCATTTAAGCAGAGGAAAACAGAGCTAATTTAATCTAGTAAGACGAGTTTTGGGCAATGTAAATAAACTCGAATAACATTCATGATACCAAGACCTCTGACTGAAAAAAAGAAAATTTAACTTGCCTGTATCTATGTATCCGAATGTCTGTATGTAGTGCATCGTAGCTCGTAAACGGGATGAATCAACTTTGATTATTTCTTGTTTGAAAGGTACGTTGATAGAAATTTTTCTTGGCTATGTGTGAGTTTAGGGTTCCGTACCTGATAAAAATTAGAAAAGATGTGACGACCTTCTTATGAATGGTGAGCAGATTTTCTTGAGACATGATAGTTTAAAATATTCTCAATCGAATTACCTTTGGGACAAAAAAAAATCAAAATCGATTCATCCGTTTAGGAGCTGCGAGGCCACAAACGAATCTGTCAGACCAGATTTTATGGCATCGTAGCTACTACGAATAAACCGGTTTATTTTTTTGAAAGGTAATTGGATCGTGAATGTTCTAAACTATATATGTTTCAAGTATAATTTTAAGAATCTGAAACAACCAGAAGAATGGCGATGATCTTCAAACGGCTGAGTAGATTTTCTTGAATAGCTAAGAATACTTACGATTAAACTACCATTCAAATAAAAAATCAAACATCCAAATCGGTTCATACGCGTGTGTTCATACGCCATAAACGAAACGATTAGGTTCTATAAATTTTTCATTTAAATTTCTTTCTAAGTTATGGTAAAACCAAATATTCGTCACGCATTCTGTACTTGTATTCATCTAACACATAGTAGAATAAGACCACACTTATTAATGTACATGTTACTTATTAGCCTAGAGAGAAAAGCCTTGTGTTTTTTGTTTTTTATTATTAGTTGCTGAGTGGCGATGGTTCTTTCTATTTTATACCATTGTAAGACTATATTTAGCATACTTATATATATAATGTTCTAGTAACCAGCATAAATAATAAAATAACATCATAAAAATTAATAAATAAATTAAAGCAATATTTTTATGGTATATGTTAATAAGGGGATACCATATTTGCATATATATTTAATCTATTTTTTATATATAGTAATACTATACCTTTACAAGAAGTTTCAGTGTTGATTGGTATATAAACATTTTTTTTTTATTTGGTCCCTTTCATAGTATTGAAACCGAGTATCAATTTATCTCCACTATTATTAGTTTAAAAAAAATTAAAACCATTTAAACAAATTAAAATTGAGGTTTAAGAATCAAATAATATGCAACTACACTTCAGAACTTTATAAAATATGTTCAAAGATGATTTTCAGATTTTGAAACGCACAAAAATTTAGTTTATTTGCAAGAATTTTCAGCTTAGAAAATGACCTTTCTGAATTTTTTCCAGAAAAACTTACAACTATTAATAACTCAAAAAAGGTGAACTTTAGAAAGAACAAGTGAAAACTAGCAATTGCCTGAGTTAATTGTTGAAATACCATGTATAGACGGTGTTGATTACAGTGTCACATTACACATCCATACATGTCACACATATATAACTGGTACAGTCATAACATACGTACTTTACAATTTACGCATAATTTGCGCTCTCACGAGTAAACAGTGATGTTAACGAAAAAATGTTTCAAAAAAATTTAGTTTATTTTTTTATAAGAAATTTTTTTTATATTTAACCTTTTGTTCCATCCCTAACGGTTTACAAGATGGGTTCTACGGACCCAAGACGTAATTGACCTATGTTGATCATTTATGAACTTTACCTCACTTTTTACGTCCTCAGTACGCTGTAAAAATTTCAGCTTGATATCCCTTTTCGTTTTTGAGTAATCGTGATGACAGATGGACAGACAGACATGCAACCGGAAATGGACTAATTAGGTGATTCTATGAAAACCTATATCAAAATTTTTTTCTTAGCATCAATATTTTTAAGTGTTACAATCTTGGGACTAAACTTAATATACAAGGTATATTTCACATATACATGGTATCATCAAGAAGCCTTTTTGACGTAAAAATATTCAAATAACCTTAAGTGGTTTTTTTTTTGTTTCAAATAATTGACATTTGGCTGTTTCTGTGGAGACGGATGTATAAACGAAAATTGGATCAATAGGGTTTCTGGCAACATCCGGAATATGAATCATTTCTGAACAAGATTCGATTGATAAAATGCGGTCATCGACTTTTGCGGACTCAACTCTATCTAGTGCCTGCTCTAGTATTAATGAAAATAATTTTGAAAATATTTATAAGTGAAAACAAAAAATTGACTGAATTAATCGTTGAAATATCATGTATAGACAGTGTTGATTACTCTGTCACATTAAACATACATACATATTACACATATATAACTGATTTTCCCCTATAATACGTACTATAGAATTTGCGCTCTCACGGGTAAACAGTGATGTTTAAGAATTAATGTTACAAACAAAAGGTGCTTATTTTTTTATAAAGATCATTTTTTATATTTAAACTTTTGTTCTACCTCTAACGCTTTACAAGATAGGCCTTACGGAGCCAAGACCCAATCGATTTATGTCATTTACGAACTTGACCTCATTTTTTACGTCTTGACTTCGCTGTAAAAATTGCAGCTTGATATCTTTTTCGTTTTTGAGTTAACGTGTTCACAGAAGGACGGACGGACGGACGGACGGACAACCGGAAATGGGCTAATTAGTAGATTTTATGAACACCTATACCAAAATTTTGTTCTTAGCATCAATATTTTTAAGCGTTACAAACTTGGGACTAAACTTAGTATATCTTGATATATATATATTGCACATATAAATGATATAAAAAAAATTCAAAATAAAGACCTGCTAGTATTTTTTCTAGATGACCATTAAAATATTCAAATAAATTTTATTATTTTAATTAGGTTTTATTTATTAACATTATTTTTTTATATACGTTCAAAGGCTTGATGTATAATCAGAATATATCTGTCTGGTGTTGGATAGAATTATTATTAGCTGGATTTATTCATAAACACATAATTCTGATTGACAATGTACAAAACCGACATAAAATAATACAATTTTCAACGAATATTCTCTTCCCTGTGAATATTTTCATTTACATACAAGGAAAAATATATTTGATTATATTCTACTTTAAATAATTGTATTGGCTTGTATCTCAGGGTTACACATTTTAATTAAATTTTCAGAAAACTCTTTTTACATCAAAAACATATTTTTCCCGGTTATTTTTCATACCTAAATAATAATATTAGCTTGTTGTGTTTTTAATTTTATTTGAATTTTTATAAAAAATGAATTTTGTAGAAATTGAAGTAACCAGAATTGTTTTACAATAAAAATATAGGTTTCAAATACGGGATGCACCTTGAAATATAATATATTAATGCACCATTGACACATGAAAATATTAAATTTTACAATCATATTCTTGTTTTCTGATAGGTTTACAGTTATAGATAGATAAGTAAAGTTCAAGAGAGAAAAGAAATCTCATTAACTCCAAGTCATTTAAAATACCAATTAAAACTGTTACTGGATGCTTAGAATAGTAGATGCCTGTTAGAGAAGCATGTAAGATATTCACTGCTGGTATAATCTGGTGTGTATCAAGGAACATTATTATAAACTAATCTATCACGGTACGTTTTTCTAAGTACAAACCTTCCCTTACATAAAATAATTGTTTCCTGCACTCTTTTTTAATGTTATGAAAATGTCTGTTAACAAAAATCATTAAATTTATTTAGTCCTAGTATAGGACTAGTCTGTTCTGGCAATTTAGATTCAAATAAGAAATAATAAAATTTTAATTTTTTATATATTTAAGGCTAAGAAAGATTCGCAAATGTCTTTGTAGATCATTCTAGACCATTTTAACAAGCTTTTATTAGCTTGGTATATATCTATAAAACGGAATATTTAAATGTGATTTTCACCCACTTAAAAACGTTGGCTTGAATTGAAACCTCTCACACTTATCAAGTATCGATGTCAATAAAAATAATTCAACAAGTTTGTTTGATCAGGATCTTCAAGATTAACGATATACTACAAAGTATTTCAAAGTGGAAGCGCAGATAACATTTCATAATATTTATTAATAAATAATAGTTTCAAAAATTAAAAAGCACGCTTTATGAGAATACCTGAACTAAAAAATAGAAAATAAATAATAGAAAGTTGCAAAAGTGTGTTTTTTAAACTACTAATTAATTATTTAAAATTCGTTTAAAATCGAAGGAAGATTGGCTAAACTAATAATTGTATTCCATAAATTTTTAATTAGGTAAGCCCGGTTCAAAAATATGGAAATATAGGCTTAGAATTGTTTGGTGGAATTCTATCAATTGATGAGTTACAACAGAGTAAGAGTTCCGGTTTACTTTTCGTGCCAAATACAGGGATATGCAATGGTTTTGGATAACATTTTTTATTGATAAAAATTTTCCACATTAAAGTTCTTGGGTCCAAAAGAAGCACCTTATAATCTCCAAAACATTTGTGGATTTTCAAAACATTTGTTAATTTTACATAAAAATTTGTGGATTTTCGTTTTACGTCACTATCTTTCGTTTTTCGTCTTTAATTGTTTTGCTACTTTTTCAATATTGTAATTAACTCGAATTACTTTTCTACTTTAATGCTTTATAAAACCGGAAAAATTGTTTTAATTATGAAAATTAAAATAGTCTGATTAGACATCACATAATTTTTTCATATATTAAATGTTTGCATAGATAATCTTGGATTTGACATCATGAGTATTTTCGAGAAGAAAACAAATTAGCATTCTTTTTGTCAATATCATAATGAAAAGAAAAATACTGAAAATACCCAAATCAAGTAATTTTTATACTTTGTATATATGAAATATATATCAAGGTATACTAATTTTATTCCAAGATACGAACATAATTTTGGTAAAGGTTCATAAAATCATCTAATTAGCCTATTTCCGTTTGTCCGTCTGTCTTTCCGTCACCACGATAATATAAAAACGAAAAGAGGTATTAAAATTTTTATAGCGTGCTCAGGACGTAAAAAGTGTGTTTGACTGCGTTAATAAGCGTCATAGGTCATTTGGGTCCGCAGGATGCATTTTGTAAACCGTAAAATATAGAATAAAAGTTTAAATGTAAAAAATGTCACCTATAAAAAAATTAGCAAATTTTTTCAAAAATATTTTTTTCGCTGACATTTTTGTTAACGGTGGGCACAAATAGGGCTAAAAGATAAGTTTCGACTTTCTCTAAAATCATACAAGATAGAGGATTGAAAATTTGTGGATAGCTTGAAATAACTTTATTAATTATAATTTTATTCCAAACCTGTAACATGAAAAACATAAATTTCGAAATTTCAAAAGGATAGCATTCTGCCCGAATATTATATTTGACATAAATGTTTTCGTTTTTTTAACATATCTAATTTATAAACAATACAAAGTCTGGTATTCAACACGGTCTATACAGGATATTTCAACAATTAACTCATTCAATTGTTTACTTTCACTTGTTTAGGTGTAAATCACTGTTTTGAAGTATTGCTTGGTCATTAATTCCTTGTGGTATTCATACTGGGAGTCATTATACATACACAAGCCACAAGGATGAAAGTATTTCACATAGCTATACGTGTAAAACCGCTAAGGAATTTGTGGTTACATTATATTGGTATTTGAGTAATAAGTACCTATACATTACTATCTCATTCCATCTAGGTGGGTACATATAATCAATTAGATTATTGTGATATATCACGACACTGATATAACACGTTTACACCTGAGATAATATTGTCTTTTGCTTGTACCAAAATAAAATCTTAATTCAATCAGATTCAGGAAAAATTTTGATGATACGTGGAGGATTTTGCTTCAGGTAGTACCTACACGAAAGTGATATTTCAAGAATTTCTCAAAACTCAGAATATAAAATATTTAATTCATAATACACATGCTGTTAAAATTAGAAGATGATTTACCATGTCATACATGAGATATTAGCAATTAAAAGTGACGCAATTTGTACGTGTACATGGGAGAAGCGTATAAAAATACACAAATTTACAAATATTATATTTATTTATCAATGAATGACGTTCACCATCTCTATGAAAAACTAATATAATGTAGAATACTATATTTAGAAAATATATAAAAAAAAATAAAAATTATTTACCATATAGTTTCGATAAAAAACTTAAATAAATAACTCGTTTTAGCGATGTTTTTTTGTTTAGAGGATATAATAACTAATGGTAAAGGTATATATCATAGTGTGTGTGTGTATACGTATAGGAGATATAATGGTGAGTAACTACAGTCTTGTGAAAATAATATATGGTATATGTATAATAGTCATAGCACAGTTAATGCGCTGAATGATAGTATTAGTCCAAAACTTTTTGACTGGACTGTCGCGGAGGAACTACCTTAAGTACTTTACTTTAGTTTCTTTCTTTATTTTTAAAAAGAATGACTACCATATTGAATTTTACGAGTGCAGTCAAATATTTCCATGAATTGATTTGCATGAAAAAAATTTTCGAAAAATTTATTGATATTATTTTTACATGAAAATTTGTTTAGTTCATGAACAATTTTTCTAGTTAAGGAAATGATATTGAAGTTTGTTCGATCTTACGACTAGAACTATTATTTCAGATCAATTTTTACGAAAAAAAATAAGATATGTTGTTCTTGGCAAAAAGGTATTCTACTTTATTGGAAAAAGTACTTCAAAATGTTGATTTTCCTAATAAAAAGCCACAAAACAATACATTTCAGCAAAATAAACACGCTTTCTTGCCATAAAATTAAATTAAATTTTAAACATTTTTTATTCTCGCAAAACCGCTGTCAGCAATTTTGGTTACGTAATATTGGATAAGAAAACAGTCGTGTATGTAATTATTACATGTATAAATAAAGCTGAAGGTAACATAACCTACAATTACTATGAAAGTCATAAACATATTAAGTAATTAATTCATATTATTTTTGCCTATATGATGTCACTTCCTGGCGGCTAGTGTTTTGGGTCACGTGATATACAAATTAAAATTACGACTTTTAATTTTAATATCACAAAACAATAATGTGCTTTTATGTCTCAAATTTTAATTTTTATCAAATTTCATAATTTATTTTTCACTACCGAAAGTACCTACCCTAATTTTATGGCAGTTATTTTTTACATTTAACTCTAGTTTATTGAGATAATTGAATTAATTTTGTCAAAATTTTAAAAAGGTATATATTATGGCACTGAATTAATAATAGGAATCTAAAATGGTAATTATAATGGCTTAGTTGTTGAGAATTATTACCATGATTCTTAAATCTAATTAGGAAATTTTTTAGAAATTATTTAGTTTCAATTTATTTGTCAAAATATTTTGGCATTTTTTTGTTTTACAGATTTGATTTCTTCGGTTAATCTTATATTAAATTATTTTGAAATTTGCCATTTCCATAGTGATTATCTATGTAAGTATTGTAATGCTAAAATGGCAAACATTTCCGTTAATTTAGTAAAATTTTCAGAAAGCAATATTTGTAACTGTTGTTTTACTGTATACTTTGACGATTAAGAAACGAAAAATAATAATTTTTGAAGCATAGTTATTGATTTCTGATGTTTGAAATGCGTAGAGTACATATTTTTAAAAAAACAACACAAATAAGAAAATAATATATTTTGGAACTAACGTCAGATTTTTTCCATTAATCATTTTCACAAAAGAGAAAGACTTTTGAATAACATAAAACACGAAGTTTAACTTTAAATGAATGTTTTAAATATAATATGTTAAATGGTTTTTTTTTATAAAGAATTACTTTTTAGAAATTGTATATTATACAAGATTTTTGAAAAATTTTCCTTGGTTTAATAAAAGATTTAAAAAAAAAAAGCATTGTTCAGTTTTTTGTCGTAATTTTGATTAAAAATAATAGTCAAAATAAAGCAAAATAAGGCAAAAACTTTATCATATCATTTTTGGGAACGTCTATTTTTACAATAATTTAAGGTTAAGTTGCCGGGTAAACTTAGGTATAGAGTTCAAAAAGTCTGAAGAAAATCAAATATTTTGTCAAGATTTAGTGTTTTTTCCATATGAATCTAAGCTTTGTTTTCTACAGGGAGAAACTTTGATTGTTTATTCTTCTATTAAAAAAATTTTGAAAAAAAAAAGTAAAAATGTAGGAATTTCAAGGAAAGTAGATCTAAAATTCTAAACTATATTATTATCTTTACCGTCCTAGGTCCTGTTAGTACTTGTATGGGTTTTTTACTATAAAACTTACTTTTCAACACATAACTTATAATTTTGAACTCTACCATGAATAAATCAAAAGAGTCAGTTTAATACTTCTTAAAATTTTCGGCACGCTAAATATGCAAATATTTTGTATGCACACATAATATTATATTATATATTATTATATCGTGTTCTAAATTCCTATATCTGGTACCTACATAGTGATGATGAATTACGAATATTTAATTAAGCAAGTACAACTAAATGCACTCACTAATCATTTTACCTAGGAAGTTTTTCCACACAAATGAACGGAATATATTTAAGTTTTAAATCATGTATTAGTAACATTTGATCAAATATTATGTATTTCAACTAATTTAGAATATTTGTCTTCCAGAAAATATGAATAACATTATTCATGGAATTCGTTTATTCGTTGGTTGCAGGACAAACCAAGATATTGAGATTGTCAATTTAGCAACTTCACACTATAAAGTAATTCTCATTATTAAAAAAGTTTAGGCAATATTATTACATATATGATAAAACTACAATAAATATAATTGAAAATGAAAAAAGGCTGCATGTCATTCCTACGAAGAAATTTTTCATCATGCTGTTTTACTTTGATCTAGAGGGTGAAATAAAGTTTATCGATACTTTAGGTCAAAATTAAGAGATTTCGTTGTTTTCCTCCTCGTATACTAGTATAAGAGTATAAAGGCATCCTGGCACTGAAATTAAGTTAATACAAACATTTTGAAGTTCTTTCATATGAAAATAAGTTTAAACATGTCAAGATATGAATATATCAAAAATCGGATAGAAAGTAGAAATTGCCAGAAAGAAAGGTTTTTCTCTTTGATGTACCTATATCTAGAAGCATGTGATTTTGTTCACGCGTTTCTTAAATGAATAATATATGAATAAAGTAAACTTCCTCGAAATATTTTCAAATTTGTGTACCACTCTACATTCCCTCATGTTACCATAATGATTCCACAATTGTATACAAACACAAACTAGAAGTTATATAAAATTTTCCCGAATGTTTGTTGTTGATGGTTTCAAAACGTGTTTGTAATGCCAATCCTCATAAAAGAAATCAAATTTTACCATTACTAAAATAACAATAATAGTTTGGTTTCTAGAAAACGTACCAACTGTATCTACTTAAAGCTTTAAATTTCGAGTATCGATCTTTAATCTTCTAATTAAGTTTTCATTACACATTAAAATCTTTACTCACTGTTTTAATGATCGAGACAGTGATCATTAAAACATCCATATTAACAAATGTAATTCAAGATTCAAGACTGAAAATATATATTGTATTATACTCTCAGGCAGAAAAGAAGCGCACATAAGCAAAGTTTATACATAATAGTAAGCAAGGCAAGAAGCATTCACTTCACTTGACTATTTTTCTCATTTAAAATAGAAGACATGCTATTTTACGTTTTATTTATAAGACACGAGTAGACGAAGGGAATCATCATGCAAGTTAGTGACGTATACTTACTTTAATAGTATATGTGTATTGTGGGCTGGTATAGTTGGGTTTGGAGTTTATATGAGTAGAAATAAAGTAAATGGGTGTAGGTTTTGTTGGTTGCTTGTTAGATGGATGGCTACATCCTTCTACGAATAAACAGGGTGTATTTTATGAACAGTTCTAAGGCTTTGAGCCCAAACCGTGACTAGCTACATTAAGCGGACCAACAAAGAAATTGGAGAAATTTAAACAGAATGTCTCTCTTCTGATGCATTAGAAAAACTATTATATTCTTTAAAGATGTAAGACAGAGCATGATACTTGTATGGATATTCCACAGTTTCAATTTTATACTTGTTTCAATTTTTCTTCCTTCATAAAACCAGTTTTGATTACATTCGTCTACTTGTCCGTCTCGTAAAGCGCATGTGAATGATTCAACTTTGACCCAAATATCAACATAAGTATATTTCAAGCAATGAAAATGTGTGTTGGCAGACACTACAAGAAAATTTTGACAGTATCAAGCACGAATCCGAAAAAAATTTAAATAAACAAGAGAAAATAAACAATTGACTAGGCTAGTTGTTGAAATACCATGTAAAGACAAGTTTGATTACGCAATCGTTTGTTTTTTTACGCCAAGCTAGTAAAGAAAGATAGCCATTCTTAGAAAGCCACATATACATACATGGCACACACACATATTACCATATATTACATACTAAATAATATGCGCCTAATTTGCACCCTCACGGGTAAAAAGTGATGTCTACGAAAAAATGTTTCAGGCAAAAGTTGTTTATTTTTTTTATAAGGAACATTATCTATATTTGAATTTTTGTTCTATATCTATAACGGTTTACAAGATTCTATATCTAACGGTTTACAATTGACCTTTGTTGTTCGTTTCCGAACTCAACCTCACTTTTTACGTCCTAAGTACACTATAAAAATTCCAGCTTGATATCTCTTTTCTTTTTGGAGTTATTGTGTCGACAGGCGGACAGACAAACTGGCGGACGAACTGGCGGATTAAAACGTACAACCGTTTTAAGAACACCTTTACTAAAATTTTGCTCGTAGCATTAATATTTTTGAGCGTTACAAACTTGGGACTATTCTAAGTATACTTTGATATATTTCATATATACATGCTTTAAAGTATAAAAATGCTTTTAAAGGGACAAGCTTCAACTGTACTAAACAGTAGAAAATAATTTTTCATATGAGTCACTCATACATGACTATTCACATGAGTCACTCATACATGACTATTTATAACTGCAGGCGATTTATTTAAATTGCCAAGAAGGATTCGGAGCACCTCAAGCTTTTACAAATCGTCAAATTTGAGTGGCCCATAGGAAAAATTATTTTCTTCTTTTAAGTACAATAAAAGTTCTTTCCTTAAAAAGTATTTATTATTTTAATTTATAATTTAAAACTGAAAAACGTATATTTATCAAAAATGGTGAAAGCGATGGGAATAACTATTATGCTGGGAAGTTATTCGTGTGGACCTCAAGATCCGCATCAGTCCCTACTTTAGGCTTGCTGATAATGAAAATGCATTCAAAATGGTGATTGACAATCATTAACTTTTTTTATATGATTCCAAAATATTTAATATAATTTGATATTCATTACATTTCACCCTGTATGGTATACACTACAGATAATGTTAATGATAATGGGTGTAAAAGAAACAGAAGAGAATAAGGGAAAGAATGAATAAGTGTATACATGTATATACCTATACGTTAGTTAGTAATAAGTAAAGTAAGTATATATAGCTGTAGAACACAATTGAGCCGTTAAACATTTCACTGGACTAATTATCTGAGAAACCGTTAAACGTGAGTGAATTGTGAAACCTACGAGCAAATTCGAGGTTAAATACGTTGTACGTAAGATACATACATATTATATGTATACTATATGTTTGCTGTATATTATATAGGTTGATACGTTATACAGGTTGATTTGGCATTATTTGACGCTGCTTAGTTCCGCAAACTGCTGTAAATCGTATTTCTAGACAAAGCAGCAATATTATTAATTATATAATATTTGAAAAAAAATATTTTTGTTATTTTAAAACCAAGTTTTATGAACTTGGGCAATATAGACTTTATATGAGTAATTAATAATTGTTCACTTTTCGCGTTGTCGTCTACTGACACAGGACTTTAGTTAATTAGCTACTTTACTAGTTATATAACCAATGTTAAATATGCCTAATTTTGAAGTCATTTATTTATTTAAATAATCGGGCAAACTACCCCTCCCCCTTAAAAATTTTCAGAATTTGCTTAGACTTCAGATTTGTTATTATAAAAAAAAAGCATTTTATTTAAAAATGCCAAGGTGCTCGTACATCCTTAAGCTCAAATTTAATTTATTCACTAAATACATAAGACGTTTGAGTACTTTTCTTTTTGGCGTAATTTCGTCGACTCCCCTTTCCGTAGTATTAGTAATGTAAGAAAATAACTTAATAATCATCATAGGTATAAGGATAATAAAATTACACGTTTTATAAATTTAACTGCAGTATATATAAAGTTATTGTTTTTAATTTAAACATATAACCACTTACACTTTAAAGTCATATGAAATGTCTGTATATCCATTCGTATATACCAACTAAATAAACCTGCAGTTAGCATGGAAAATGGGTCGGAACTCTGATTCTAACGCAACTTACATCGATTGTTGAGGTTTATTTTCAAATAATACTAGCCCACTTCAATAATTGTGAATCAAGATTCACTTCAAAATATGGAATCTTTCAATAAGGATGCTAATTTTTGAAATTTGTATTCCAAGAAATCAAATTCGATGTGTGGCAGTCAATTGTGCTTTATTTTGTGCCAGTCATTGTTCAGATGTGCACAAAATATTTCAAAAAGATTTATAATTAAATTAATTCTTGAAATATATATTAACTTTTAAGGTCTTCAATCGTTTGATAATTATTCACATTTTACTTTTCAGATAAATTCAAAGAAAATTCTTTTTGAAAGACCCTAGGGTAGAAATGGTGAACGAATGGTTAGACACTTAGAAGGGTTATATTACAAACGAACGCGAATGGTCCTATCTAAAAATACAAGGCAGCTGTTTGTAGCACATTATTTTTTTTAAATAACCAAGATAACAGAAAGACAGACATAACACACATATTGACTGCCGATGGTAGTGAAAACTTAGAGCTTTTAGTATAAAAATTTGAAATCATAATATTTGAATTAAAATTATCAACAATAATCTGATTTTCACATCTATTGACACTCCGAGCAACAATTATATGCATGTTTATATGATTTTTTATTATTTGAACATATTCAGGGCTGTACAAAATTATGACATAATATAAATAGAATTCAATTGAAATAACCATTAACATACAATCATATGATTTGTGGATAGTATTTGTATTTACATAAATTTCAATGTAATCATACGCAGCACTAATGTTACACAATACGTCTGCTGTATAGCTACAGATATACTGGTATAAGCATGTTAGCGCGCGCACAGCATGCTGGTAATACGTTACCTATAACATTTTCCCCTACCAAAAAGAGCCCAACGTCGCACAAGAAGTTTTTACTTCAAAAGTTTTGCATGGAGTTCTTATGGCAAATATTATGTCCGATCACTCTGTCTAATATCTGCATAAGCAGTAGTTTAAAATGTCCATATTATTCGTATTTCTCGGCCGTTTTTAATTTCACTTTTTATAATTCAGGTATTTTTATATTTTTTTTAAGAAATTTAAAAAAAAAATCGTCGATATTCTCTATTGACGTGAGTTGATGTCAGGATCGGAGTCCCTACTCATTATTCTGGCTAAATACCGGTCTGGCATATGCTTACTTCGTTATAGGCTGATATAGGTAAGAACCTTTTACCGCATCCATATTCTTACTAACACATTTTCACAAATTGTTTCAATAATAAAATCATTGGTAAAAGTTTTGAACTGGTTGGTTACTTGCTATTCGTTATATAGTTCACCAAACTCACACATAGTAGGTATGATGTGAATGAAGGTATATAAAATTAGTATTATTATAATTAAAATATGAACAAGTCTCTAAAACCCATCTCATATTTTCATTATATGTATTATTTATAATAATGATAATGTTATCATTGATTTTGAAATGTCTTTTTACTCTGATATCTGCATAAGATGTCCCTCGAACAGATATTTACTTCTTTTTAACAGACTTCAAACAAAAAAGGAGGTTCTCAATTCGACTGTATTTTTTTAAATGTTTGTTTCCTCAGATATCTATTTGAAAGCTGAAAAATTAAATTGGATTTAAGTATGCACGACAAGAGGGCGAATAACTCAATATCACGCCAACCGATTTCGATGATTCCTTTTTAGTGACAAATTCGTAAGTGTACTTCAAATTCGCTAAAAATCACAAAAAAAGAATCTTTTAACAAAGTGTGTTGAATAATTACTTTTGTCAAATATTACTATTGTCTAACAATATGAGAGTTTAGAAGTATTACATATGGATTGGCTTAAGTTTTAATGATAAGTACTTTTTAAAAGACTCATTTTGGACATTCAAGAATCTAAAAAACACACTTTTCTGTATTCACTTGACGGATACTCTGTATATATATTGTATTAAATGAATTGCACAAATAATTAAATAACATTATAAATTGTAATATTTTGCAATAAAGTTGACTTTCTTGTTTGTATGTTTATTACTCGACTGTCAAGGATTGGTTACATTTTTCGCGCGTTGTTTGTGAATTTTTTGATTAAAAAAAAGAAAACCAAACCTATCGAGTAAGGTATCAAAATAAAAGAAATTAATACACAAATGTATTTATAAGCTGTATGTTTAAATTTCATTAGAAATATTTAATTCGTTAAAAAAGTTTTAAGCAGACTTTTCACCTTGACATTTTTTTGTAATTGATTTTTTTTACATAAATAGATACCTGTAAACCATAAGATGATTACCCTAAAATTATAGAACAAAATAAAAATGTTTTTGAGTTATTCGTATATACATACTGTATATGTTTTTCCAAATTATTGCTCTCATAACTGGTTTATCGATTTTGTTCTAGTTGATCTTACTTTCTTCGTCTTGTTTGTGTTTTTATAGCATTTTGAAGCCAAATTTTTGAAAAAAGGTAAGGCTAAGCTGTAAGTCTTTTCTTTTAGATCATTCAAAATTGAGTTATTGGCAATAATTGAAAAAACCAATTTTTTTATGCGACCTCTGCAGAGAAAATATGACGACAAAATCGGTCAAAAATATATATAATAAATACAAGACTTGATACTTATAACTATAATATATTCATTTAATTTTAAACTCAAAATGTTAATATTTTTCTACTCACCAAGGTGAAGGTTCTCTTAATATAATATAACAAGATGGTTTTTTAATTTCGAGAAGACTAAATCAAATTAAATAATTCAAAACCTGCCAGTCAGTTCCCATTAAAATCTAAACCGGCTCATATCTTCTTAGTAATGGGCCCCAACTGTTAAAGCCACTACAAACTACAAACTACGCACTTCTTTCTCTCTTTTCAGATTTTATTTGCCCAGTTGGGTCTTTAATTATTTTAATTATTTATTTTATACATGGGTTATGTTTCATTGATATTCAAAGTCTGATCATAAATCCATATTAAAATACCGGGTCCAAGAGATCCAAGATTTCTCACAAAAGCAATTCCTTTCTTTTGTTTTTAGGTTTTGAAAAGACATATCGAAGACATTAAGAATTATAGTGTATTTAAGCTCGCGTCCTTAGAAAAGATATTTATTATGGTATCGCGAATGTTCTATTAATAATTTCATTGATAAGCGATCGCAAGACTTTCAAAATCAATCTCTATGAAAAGTTGAAAAGGTATTACATCAATGAAGTACAGTAAAAATTTTAAAAAAAAATTCATTTTCGCCGAAATTTCCCCATAAACTTTCTAGCAAAACAACCTACGACCAACCAAGATTATATTTGTTAACACTTAAAATATAATCTTTTAATTAGTTTCTAAATATTGTCCATTCCGTTGCTTTGTTTCATATAAAGCTTTTAAATAAAATTATTATCCAGCAAAATTGTTACACAATTTCTAGAGAACTTTTGAACGATGTCATAAATAAAGACATTACAAAGACTTTTTGTACAAAAATAAAAATTTTTATTGTGAATACTGTAAATAAATAAAAGATTCCCCTTTTCTCCCTCGTTCAATCCAATATACAGTTTATGGCATCTATGATGGTACAAAACCAATCATTAAGTGCATCGTTTTATCCATTTATGTAGTACCGGTTAGAATTGACAATTGCTTGGAATTGAATGATTCAGGTATTGTATCACAAATAAAGGTTATTTTGACTTGCAGATTTACATTTTGTTTCCATCATTGGAAATGCATTTAAAAACCTTCTTTTATTTTTTCGTGCACAAAAAGTAGTGTAACCTGATGGAAATACTACGGTGCCCAAAAAATAAGGTGACATTGTATTTATTTTGAAAATGCTCTATTTATTCTTCCAAATCAATTTTATCCCTTTTAAAGTAATCCCCTCCCGATGCAATGCACTTATTCCAACGGATTTTCCAATCAATTGAAACACTGGTTTTAGTCACTTTCCGGGATTGCCAGAAGTCGCACGGCGCCAGATCAGGTGAATACGGTGGTTGCAGAACGATATGGATTGAGTTTTTGACGAAATGATCACGAATTATGAGTGCAATATGGGATGGTGCATAAACTCCGACGGCGTGGATAATTGACAACTCTCTGGGCTTGTAGATGGAGTTATCCTAGTTTGTTCAAACAAAATTTATCTTTTTTTTGGAACGGATATTCTGAAATGAAACAATAATTGTAACACCCTGCATCACGTTGTATTCGTAGTATTTATAGTTGAAATGTATATAAGAGTACATAATAGACTCGAAGTAGTTGTAATGTAAGATTCTCAATATATTGAGGAAGCTATTTAAATTGGTGCGTCAAAGACAAAAGCTGTTTGAGGGTCCTCCTCAATACGAACAGCTTTGATTATGTTTACTCTATATATCTACTTCAGACGTATGTTTTCTATTAGTTTCCGTTGCTTTCCAGATACATCCCTTATATATAACAAATGTGAAAGTAAGGTTGTTTGTGTGTTTGTTACGCGTTCACGTAAAAACTACTGAATGGATTTGAATGTAACTTGACAATAACACATACATCAGAATAACACATGAGCTCAAATTTTAAAAGCTATTGAAAATAAAAAAATTAATCAGTTATAATAATTGTTTTGATATTTCTTAAACCAGGGTGAAAAAGATACAACTTATGGACATCTGTTCAACGAAGGTTATCAGACATACTTATAACATTTAAAAAACAAATTGGAAACTGATTGCTAGATAAATATACTTTTATCTGTGAAAAACAATGGATGAATTGATTTTTTGATTATTGCATATTCATTGAAAAGAAGTAGTTTAAAAGAATTAATCATATTTACATTTAATAAAAAAATGTTTGTTTAATGATTAGTTTTAATCAAATTTTTTCTTTATTTATTTCTATTTTTCTTAGCAATAGTTGATCCAGACCTTGGTTGAACAGATGCCCATAAATTGTATCCCCTTCACTCTGTTTTTTTGTTTTTTGTTTTTTTTTTTGTTTTTTTTTTTTTTATTAATTACTTTTATTATATTTTATTTACTTTTAAAAGATCTTTGCCAGTTATTTAAGGACAAAAAAGTGAGCGAAGCCGCGGGTAAAAGCTAATATTTGTATAGAAATGATCTCTCTCGTTTAAGTAAAACATACTTTATACAGGAGGCTTTAAAAGATGATGAAAGCTGATAAAAGTATTTTTTTATCTCTGGTGATCAGAGTTATTAGCCACCAAAAATCAGTTGTAGGTAATCTAACGATCTTCTTTTTTAACATTTGGAGTTTTGATATTGATCTTGATAGTTGTCTAAAATTGGAAATATATGCAAAACTCATACCTACTATTTCGAATATTTTAGAAGACCTTCCTCATTTAGTGACTTATCTAAATTTTCAGATTTGTTTTATTTGATGAAATAGAAGTTATTCTAAAAAAGCGATGTTCTGATAAATATATTGGCGGATAGGAATAAGAGAACAACGTTAATGAGTGGAATTTACTAAAATTATTCTACTGAAAGCCGAATCTTTTAAGTTCGAAAATACACAATATTATTAAGGGGCTTTTCCTTAAAATTCAGAGACCAAACCGTTCAGGGTAAACAAAAGTTTAAATAAAAATTTTGTGTGAGAGTTACTAGCAGCGAAGTTCGGTTGGCCTCTCATATGGATTCGTTTACTGCATTACTAGGTTCCGAAATAGTTGTGAAATTTTGCAGATTTACCTACAGAGGCAAATAATATTACCTGTGCGTATAAATATATACCTCTCTAGCGGTCGCAATTTAAGTCCGATTTAAATAAAATTTGGTATTAAAAAGGATTTTGGTGTTTGATAGGTCAAGTTCGTCAAAGAGAAAAATCGACATACAAACAAGGGGGGGGGGTTGTGCTGAAAGTTCAAAATTTGGAATTTTATCAAGATAAAAAATATTTTTGTATTTTGTGATTTTTTTCTCTAGGCGCTTATTGTTTTAAATCTGAGAGAATTCGCATAGCTTATGCAGATCCTGCGCTTTTTTAAGATGATTTAGTTAAATAATTAATTAATTTTGACAGACAGAAATTCGACGCTTTGCTAGCATCCAGCGGTAGCTGAAATAACCGTTCTCAAGTGCAAGAGGTTCGTTTTAATAAGAATACTTATCCTTTTTTCATTAACTCTGTGATTTTGCAACAATTCATACAAATATATGCAGGATATATAAACTATCAAATTTTTTCATATCTTTGTGGAATCAGTTCTTAAGATACACATTAACACACTGTATAAAAAAGAATATACTACGTGAAAGGGTGAGTTTTACTTTATCTATGTAACATATTTTCGATTCAAGTCAGGTTTTTTTTCCTTCTAAAACGACCTTTCAAAGCTAGTTTATTATATTCGTTCTTGTATTTGTTTTTTTTTTCTTTCGCATTGTGAAAGTGCTACAAATTTTATAACAAAAGACCAAAAAGGTAACCATCATCGCATCATCCTCATTCTGTCTATGTTCTTCTTCGGCTGATATAATATATTTATTTCATTATGTGTTAATATATATAGACATCCAGTAAGAAAACATAAACGGATAGTTATCATATTTACAAGCGCTTACCCGCAGCTTCACCACTTATAAAACCAAATGTGAATCTTGAACACAGGACAAAAAAATTTAATAAAAAATACTTTTTAAGGGGCAAGCTTTTATTGAACTAAAAAATAAAAAATAATTTTATCTATAATTCATTCATACCCGACTATTTGTAAAAGCTTGAGGTGGTTAATTTAAAATATCAAAAATGAATCGGAACGCCTCATCTACTCCACATCCCTAATTACTTTTCGATTCATCCTTGATATTAAGCGCCTTAAGCTTTTACAATAGTCGGGTATGAGTTACTTATAGATAAAATTATTTTCTACTTTTTAGTACAATAAAAGCTTGTCCCTTAAAAAATATTTTTTATTAAAATTTTTAATTTAAGACTAAAAAAATGTATTTATATAAAATATGGTGAAAGCGATGGGAAAATCAGGACGACCTTATCATGCATTGTAACGACCAAACTAAATGTGTGTCAAAATTCTCAAAATTCAGCTTTATGAAAATTAAAAAAAAAAAGAAAAAACGGATTCTAGAAAATACTTCAAAATTTTCGAAAACTAATACCTTTGAAAGATGGGGTGTATTTTTGGTATTTTATTTAGTTGTGCTACCTGTGCAAAACGTAGTTTCACACTTCCCTGAGGATTAATTACAATTTTAAACTGTCTCAAAATTACGTAAGAATGATATGTTTTTCGAGATATAAATTATCTATTCAGTTTATGGACCTCCTCCTAAAGCTCCAGTTAGGGATGGAAGCAAGACAAACAAACAATCAAACTATCAAACTGACATTGGGATATATTAATATAGATACAGACAGCCACCAATGTTACCCAGTAAGAAAATCATAAACGAAGAGTTATAATATTTACAAAACACGTACTATATAATACAGGATCTTATTCCTATGATTGATAAAGTTGTATCCTTCGCACGCTGATAATATGACGTCTATGGAGAAAGATAGATTGAAATCAGTTATAATAAAAATATAATAAGTTTTCGTGATAAAATAATTCTGTCCATTTTTTTTTATTTTATTTATATAAAATTATGGATCAGAAAGTTTGTTTGAAAAATTATTAAGTTTGCAATCCATCAAATGAATTTAATTTTGGCAAAGTACGTGATTTAGCTTTAAATTTAGGAACCATAATAGTTTTAATTTTTTTTTTTTTTAATTTCAAATATTGTTGAAATGTTATTATGTAATTAAATTAAGCAGGTTATCACAAATTACTTTTTAGTAGAAAACTGTTTGTTTTTTAATAATTCCATCAATGTATCGTTTCCTTATCCTATAAATTAAAATTTTTTTTAAAGCTGCCGGTTTCCTTAGCCCTTTTTGAACATCGAAATTTATTAATTATTTTTGTTTTCACAAGAACTTAATTTGGAAAAAAATAGTGTATATATAGCACGACTGTGATATCACACACACATAGCTGATATCCCCATACAGGACATACTATTTAACATATAATTCTTTAACCCAATTTGCACCCTAACGGATAAACAGTCATGTTTACGAAAAAATGTTCCAAACAAAAGTTGTTAATTTTTTTATAAGGAACATTTTTTACCATTAAAGTTTTGTCCAATCCCTAACGGTTTTACAAGATGCGTCCTACGGATCAAAAAAACTATTTCTCATTTATGAAGTCAATCTGACTTTTTATGACCTGAGAACATCCATTGAACATCAATATCTTAAATCGTTACGAACTTGAAACTAAACTAACTATCCCTTGATAGCTTGATACATTTCATATATATTATTTTATTCATACTTTAAAAAAAGTTTAATTCTTGTAATTTTTGACATTCTTTTATCTGACATTTTATCTAACGTTATTTTACATAAGCCTCTAAGTTAACTTCTGGTCTCTAACATCAGTTTGATTGTTTTACCTCTAAACTTCAGTAATTATAAAAAAGTGCTAAAAGTTCAGAAATTTTGAAAAAGTGCCAAGCGTTTTTTAGCTGTTTTGCATATTGGAACTATATTTTAAAAAATAACTAACGGTGAGGTAAAAAAAACGGATTCGGCAATCCATCTGCGATATATACATTAACATTACCAAGGTGTCAAATGATAAAAAAAATGCTAAAAATGTTTTTATAAGGAAAATTAAATTTACTAATCGTATAAAACCTTTCGAAATTTAAGGTGAAAGACTTATAAGGCTATGTTATTCAACAAAAGATAAACAAAATTTTATGTGACATAACTTTATTACAGATTTTCACAATAGATGAGAGATATTTGGTTAAATATAGAACATGGAATCAAAGATTCTAAAAAGCGCGTATGTATATGTATATCGTTATAGTGAAGGAGCTTCCATACATTATGTATACTTGCAGCCACATACTAGATAAGCCGTACATAAGCCTGTAAACAAAGTATTGCTTATTGTTTACCAAAAAAAAAAAAAAAAATTAAAGTATATCCCATAATCCTTTAGACATTCATTAATAGGAAAATATTCTATGGTATTGGGCTTAGAAATCAGCGACACTATGGATCTCTGGCCTCTGAGTGAGTGTCAGCGGTGCCAAACCTGCCTTTCAATGAATTCGTTTTCAGCCAGTGTCTACTAATCCGACACATGCTTTTTATATAACTTACTCGAAAAATGGAGAAATTTTTAAATAAAAGGGTACATTTTGATAAAAAAATTTTGGCAGAATAACTTTTCTCGTATAAATTGTCTAAAAATTGGTTTTGCCCAACATTTCTTGCTGTTTGGGGTGAACGGTCAATAAAAACGAAATTCAATTCAAAACGGAATTTAAATTTATGTTTATAACATAGATATAAAATTGCATTCAAAAAGGTTAATATTCGCGTTTAGGAAACTGCACCTATTTCGAAAATCATTTATTTTTCAGAATAATTTCAGGCTAGCAAAGTTTTTAGCAGGCGGAAATTTTTTTGTCAGAATATAGTCTTTTTATTTGAAAAATATCATTTATAGTAAATTTAACAAAAAATTAAATGTCCTTTTCGACAAACGAGGGAAGAAAACGTTTTTTTGAGTAAATATTTTTTTTTATGCGTAAATTATAGAATAAGTATAATCCATTATTTGAATCAAACTTGAAGTGGTCTTTTAAAGAGAACACCCTTCGTTGACTAGAACTATTTTAAACTAACAAATCTAAAGCCTTGAACTCAAATAATTGTGTTATGAATACGTATTTTGAATATTAATATTAACTTTGTTTTTATTAATCAGTTTTTCAAAAATAATAAATCAACAAATGCAGATTTAGTACTACAAATTATTAATAAAGGTGTTAATTAATAGTTTTATCGATCTATATTAAATTCAATACCAGTATTTTGAAAATAATTGTTTTTTTACAATTTTCGAATTATTAATTCATGTATGTGAATGTATTGCCCAAAATTGTTAGGAATTATATATGATTAAATTTAACAATTTAAAAAAACAAAGGGTATGAAAATAAAATAAATTATTGAAATGTGCCCAATTAAAAAACGAATAGACTGTATTGCCTGCGCTTTAATTAAATATTTTCACACGATCTTGTGGTAAGAATGTGTGCATTTTCAAAGTTTGATATCCAGTTTAGCTGGATCAATGAATAACATGAGCAAAAAGGTAGTTAATAGTAAAGGAGATAATTTATAAAATTTAGATATTTTGAGTCTGCAGACTTTACATACAATAAAAATTCTTAAAATGCATGAAAAAAACGTGCACCACGGAGTTACGAATAAGTTGTGAAGAGAAATCCGCAGAATTTTACTAGCTATTCCGTAGCTATAGGATCCAATAAAATCATATGCAAATATTCAATTCAACACCGGCAACTTTCACATAATTATAATTATTAACGATAATTTTTCAATTTAATTTATAATTGGTGATTATTAAAATTGATTTTAATATATATCAAGGTATATTATATTTTTATAATGACGTGTAAACTATCATATTTGACTTGAAGTGAAAAAAAAAAGTGAAAAGTTTTAGGCTAAAGTACCGATCACTCATCTCCTAATTTGAACTCGGGTATTAGGCACTAATTGATCTTCAAAATCGAACTTTTTATTGATAATAAAATTAAGTTAATATTTTAGGGTATGGCACGTAAAACATCCATGAACTCTAACTTTCTGCTGCGTAGTAATAATTCGATGTGGAATATTTTCTCTCATAGGACATATTGTATACATTTAAGGCAGAGTGACGATTTTCGAGATTGGGTAATAAAATGAGTGAAAAATGAAAAAAGGTTCAGTTCCTTGCCAAATAAGTTTCCTAACGACCGCAAAAATGTTACGTAATGCGCGCAGTCATATCTCCCTTTCCGTCACGACTAATATCAATTAAACCATGTTACCCCTTTCCGGCCGTTTGGGAAGAGAGAGAGGGAGGAAATGTCTGCCAGCAGTATGTAAAGTTTGTGCGATCATTAAGGAGCTTTTGCAATCATTTGGTTATCTTGTCATCTCAATTTCACTAATATTAATTCCCCCTTCCCCTCTATCTCGAAAATGACCGATCTGAAATACACATGCCCTAGGAGAGAAAATAAATTCTATAATTAATTAAGACTATTTTATGAAATTGATTTCATCAAATTGTAAAATGATCGTAATTTAATAAAAGACGCAGAAATGTTGATGTAAATCAGAATAATATTTTCCAAACAACGAAATACAAATGTCTAAGTATTTAGCTTATGTTTTGACTGGACGATTAAAGAGCCGGTTCGCAATAGACTGCACTCCCCCCACTACTTGATTAAATTATTGTTCTAATTTGAAGAAAGTCTATATTTGCATTTCTCCTGTACAGTGAGTGTAAATTTATAAACCAGTGTTTCTATAAATTACACTCGTATAGGTACTTATCTAATAATTATTATATTTATGATAATATCCATGGTACCTATCTTTGCATCATATATCACATTTATTAATAATTTTATGTTATAATTATTAATTATTGTTCATTTATGTAATATTATTAATTATTTATATATTATTATTCTAATAACACATACTATGAAGCTAACGAACTGACGACTGACAATAGAGGAATATTGGGTATTCATGTACAGCATCTGGATGACCGAGCTTCCCTCGGTATTTTTTGAGTTAAAAAGATCACTAATATAAGAACCGTTTAAAATATCTCCATGAAAATATCAATTTGAATGTCCCGGTAATGTACTTTGTTTCGTTAACTTCGATATTCACCAATAGATATCAAGAAGAGTCATATTTTACATTGTATGTTTCAGTTTTAGCTGAAAACAGGAATAAAACGACGTTTTAAAAAAATTAAACCTAGCTAGATCAGTCTATTCTATTTATTAGAACTTTCTAATGTAGTTTAAATCGTGACGCTAAAAAAATGTGGATGTGGTGATACTCTGCGTCACAAATTCTGCATAGAGCAAATTTACAAAAAGGTGTCATACTTTTTTCTCTAAAATATATTTGGTGATATACATGTGATATATCATAACTATTTTTGATAAACCTTAGAAATTTTTAACCTTAGAAACCTTAGAATTTTTACTGAATTATAAAAATGGATAGTCAACAAGTGTTGATTTTGTTACGTAAAGTATACTTTGCGTACTTAGATGATACTAGCCTGGTAGCCGCCCATTTCACTGGCCTTAAAAGTAAAAAACACCGCTTTATAGTCTCCACCCTCTCTTGATATACAGTTTTCAATTTTGTTACATGTAAAATAACTCATTGAGTATATCAGAATAGTTGGCCATGATTTGTTTGACATTTACTACTTTGAATTTTTTTCAGAATTCTTTAATTTATGGTTCAAAATAATGATCATAGATCTGCTCCATCTATAATCATCATTTAGAACCATAAATTAAAGATTTCTGTAAAATTTTTTAATATATCTTTATAAATTATAGTTCACGTGTTATTCTGATATATCAGCTATATTGCTTTACAGTTTCATTGTTTGTTTGTTTGTTTGTTACGCTTTCACGCTAGCACTAGCGAATGGTTTTTAAGAGAGAGAGAAATTTATAGAAATTAGTGTCTGCGATTTTGAAACTGAATTTTACAACTACTGGGTCCCTTGCAATTAAACAATAAGTTAATGAATATATTTGCATATTTTTAGCTAAAAATGAAGATGTTTAATATTTGTTTGGTATTTTTGGAATTTTATTCATTACTGAGTTAAGATAGTTAGATAGATTATCTAACCTTCCCTTACTGGAATGCATCTCTCTGCCATGAATTGAATATATTATTAAGTATTCATAATATACATAACATATAAATATTCCATAAAATTTATGTACATTTTGCATATAATTCCCAAGATAGACATCAAATTCTAGTATTTTATTAATTTATACATTTTGTGTAGAGTATTTTAACACACATAAACAATTATTGTTTAATAATTTATTTATTATGATCTTAATTGATAATTGTTTATGAATGTAATAGAAAAGTAAATGACATAGATGTAGGACAAAAATTATATACTCATTATTTATTAATAGAAATTAGATGCACATGTCGTCTGTCCGTCTGTCCGTCTGCCCGTCTGTCAATTTTTATAGTGTGCTTAAGGCGTAAAAAGTGACGTCGAGTTTGTAAATGAGCAACATAGGTCAATTGGGTCTTGGGTCCGTAAGACCCATCTTGTGAACCGTTAGAGATAGAACAAATGTTTAAATGTAAAAAATGTGTTTTATAAAAAAATAAACAACTTTTGTTTGAAACATTTTTTCGTAAACATCACTATTTCCCCTGAGAGCGCATATTATGCTTAAATTGAAGGATTATATGGGTATATCAGTTATGTATGTGTGACATGTATGTATGCATAATGTGACAGTGTAATCAACACTGTCTATATATGATATTTCAACAATTAACTCAGTCAATTGTATATTTTCACTTGTTTTTTTAAATTTTTTAGAACTTTTTTTTTATGCTGGGAAGTTATTCTTGCGGACCTCAAGGCTTGCATCAGACTCTACGGCTTGTTTGTGCTTGCTTCTATCCTCAAGTAGTTATTGCCTTGTTCTAAAATTGTGCAAAATATTCTCCAGCCAACAATATGACTCAGTATGTTAGTACAGTCTTGCTGTTGGGTCAAGTCTTGGTTTTATCACTCTAATTTTCGTTCTTCTTTGGTCTTGATATTGCACTATCTTACCCCAACATGCAAGGCTCTTTGCAACAGTCTTCTCATATATAGCTAACTAAAAATATTACGACTTTGTTGTATGCTATTTTCCTATGAATCAAGAACTTCAAAAAACCAGTAAACTATTTAAGACAACTCAAAAATGCAGATAAAATTATGGTTTATAAGGCATATACTGTCATAATAAATTGTTTGTTTGTTTCTGTAAATTCGATTGAGATGAAACTTAAGAATATGAATATCTGGTTAATCAATAATTTCATGGTATCCAAATTTTATGCTAAAACATTTAACACTGTTCATCTTTTGAATTTTTTCATTTCATGTCTGTTTTATCATTTTAAAGCTAATAATTTCTTGATATGTAAAATTTTTAAAAAGTCTGACGTAGGTACTTAGCACTGTTATAAACAAAGAATTTGATAAAAAAATAATCCGATAATCCATAGAATTATCACTTTGTTTCCTTTTTTATATTTCTCTGCACATTCAACAAATTTTATATAATTCAACAAATGGTCAAAATCAAAATTAAAAGGAGTCAAAAATGTAAATATATACAAAATAAATGAATAAAAACCCGAAAGGGAAACGGTTTTAATTGAATCGAATGTAATATATATATTTGAATTTATTCCGTATCATATTTGAGCATATTGGTTGATTTGTTTTGGTTTATAAACCTTTGACATGGAATAGTTTCTAAAGCGCAAAATCTGTGTTTTATAGCTTACAAATTAAGTTTATATCCCGCTTGTTAAATTAATTATCGATCTGAGAAATAATAGAAAATAGATATATTATGATAAATTATAAGCGAGAATTAAAAGGGAAATTTTCAAAATTAAAAAGAACCACAAATGTTTTCCATACAGAACCCTTAACTTGAAACATAGCTAAACACACTCTCCATTATATTGCCTTTCAAACAAAACAAAAAATGTGACGCACAGACAGACAAAACAAAAACAATCCCCTTTTTGGTTCAGGGGTTAAAAACATCTCTATCTCTATATATTATAAATGCGAAAGTAAGCATGTTTGTTTGTTTGTTTGTTACGCTTTCACGCTTAAACTAGCAAATGGTTTTTAATGAAACTGTACAGCAATATAGCTGATATATCAGAATAACACATGAGATATAATTTATAAAGATATATTTAAAAAAAAATTTTATTTAATTACAAATATTGCAAGGCCATCTTCTCTGATATAATCAATGAATAATTACTATTAAACATTCAAAAAATAATAGATTTTACCTGTGTAAAACAATTCCCACCATTATTTCGAGTGCTATAGAAAGGAATAAGCGGAAGCAATCTTTATCAATCTTTACTTTTAAGCCCAGCGAAGTGGGTGGGTATCACTCTAGTAAAAATATATTTCTTTTCTTGCCTAAATTATTGTTGTATTTTATTCAAACCTGCGTAATGTTAATCCTGCCCCAGCTTGCTTCGGTTTAATAATAGCAACTACTCGTACACTTCTATGAACAACGCTGCATGTGTAGGTATCCATTTTTCTTTCATAAACTGGGGTAGTTTATTATTAAAGTTTTAAAGTAAAATGTTTTGATTTTTATATTCGGAATGATAAATCGACGAGTGCAACATAAACAAAAATAGGAATGAATGTATGCAAAACAATTTTATTTATCACCATCAATAGATTATCAAATATTGTTGTATTATAACATGCCAACAAAAGTGAACAGTTTATACATGAGTACATAAATTTATATTTATTATACGATAGTCCAAGAGACAATCACTCTAAAACGTAAATATCGAATCGAATTATCATTTTCTTCTTAAGAAGTAGTAACTTTGGAAATGTATTCGTTGTGTGCATAGCCATAGTAGGGACAATAAAATCGATGCCAGCGCTTTCAGCGAAAAATTTTGGCGATAAAGAACGCTGTTATGCCTAATTTGCAGTTCTTTACATGTTAATGTTATAGAAAATGTCAAATTTAAATTATTGAAAAATACTAATTAATTAAACTTAATGCATTAAAAATTGTGAAAATAAAAAATCAAATTGCACAAATAGAATTTTTCAAATATAAATTATCATAATTATTTATTTAAATTTGTTAAACAATAATATTAAATTTTCAATGTAAGTCATAACTGCAATCCATACAATTATATATGCATCCATACAATTCTATAATTAAAGTAGTGTATCGTTGCCATGGAAACGAAACTCGCGCACGGTGTGAATATACTTTGACCAGCTAATTCAATTCCAAAGCTTATGTCGGTTTCATTACCGGAATATTAAACCGGAACCATTAAATATTAAAACTACATAAATATCGAATGTTGTAAACTATTCAGAAAATTTTTTAAACTTTATTCTGGTGTACTAAAATGCATCAAGTATTTCGGGTTAAAATTCATCAACAACACTTTTCTTTAATCTCATTCCCAATGGCGATATTATTAACCAGTTTTGTTCTAAGATTAAAACTATTGATTCTAATTACACTGAAAAAATTATTTAATTTGACAAGGACCATAGAAATTTTGCTTTTGAAATTTTGACGCTAAATTGAAATTCTCATGTGCTAAACGAAAAGAGATATTAAGCTGAAATTTTTATAAGTGCTTAGGACGTAAAAAGTGAGATCGAGTTCGTAAATAAGCAACATTGGGACTTGGTTCCGTAGGAACCATTTTGTAAACCGTTAGAGATAGAAGGAATTAGTCGCAAGGTAAATAGTATGAATTACATGAGAATATAAGTTATATCAGTTATTTCTGTGTGACATGGCGTACAAAATCCAACGATTCCGTGATCAACACTGCCTATACATGGTATTTAGACACTCAGTATATTATATGTTTTCACTTGTTATAACAAAAAATTGGAGAAAGTCTACTTCCCCCCCCCCTTTTGAACGAGTGTTATCATGAGTTAGAACCGAGACTGTTATTTTAGATAGTAATAATCCGTGTCGAGAAAAAACTGCTGGGGTTTCTTCGCTATCACTTTTGCTAAATGGTTGGAACTCAACTCAACTCATCGGGATCACGGGATTAGTTCGGGCCGGTTCTCTTTCTAACAACTATGGTGGAGTACGCGAAGATTTTGGAACTTTTTCTACAATGTTAAAGACTAGTCAAGTTCTGTGAACTAATGACAAATGTATCCGTTGAAAATCGATAGTTATTCAAGATCAATTCACTGGTTTCTCCCCATTCTTGTATTGCCGTATACCATTTATTGGAACGGGATGGAATTAAACAACATTAAAAATAGTAGCCGCAGAGTTGAGTGCTCATTCAACAAAAAGTGATGGATGAATAAAAGAACAGTCTCGATTAAGCACTCGAAAATTTCAATGTAGCGTCAAAGTTTCAAAAAGTGTTTCCAAAAAGTGTCATGGACAATTTACGTTAATGCATTTGCAGTTAATCATTCAGATTATGGTATTTAAATGATTCGGTTTTCGACCACGGGTCACTATTATTATATAGTTTTGTTTAGATTTTATTTTGTAAAAAGGTTGATATCGGTTGCCTCGTCCATTCTAGTACTACCATTCACACAGACATATTTTTGCGACAATAACATCCGCTGTGTATTATATTCTGTATTGATGTATTCATATCTTTGTATTATTGTGACCGAAATACGTTTACTTGAAATACATTGATCCATGTTTATGATGATATGATATGTATCATTTCCAAGAATACCTACTCCGTCTAAATATATTGGAGTTTATTATGCTAATACCTACCCAACATAACTATAAAGAAGAACACTGTTATTTTGGTTGGATAAGAACTTATACTTGCAATGACTAGCAACAGTACACTATACTAAACCTTGAGCCCATAATGAAACGAAAGTCATTTACATTTACCAAAGTATGAAGGCTATGTTTTCTGGTATAATAACATCATTTGAACTATGAATTACATGTTCAATGTACTTGATTCGCTTAATCAGATTCAAGAGTTCTTCATGCTTTAAATACCATGTATACATGAAATATATCAAGGTATACTAAGCTTAGCCCCACGTTTATAGCGCTTAAAAATATTGATGCTATGAACAAAATTTTTGTAAAATCTATTTCCTTCTACATTCACCCACCCCCTCCCCCTTTGAACGAGTGTTATTCATTAGCAAGAATATTCTATCCGCTAAAATTGTCAGAAGAAAAAGTGAAAATAAAGTCGGTTATATAGACTAGTTTCGGCTGTTTTTTTTAGTCTAATCTCTTCCATTGAAGAGCAAATATTAGCGTGTACCTATTTAAACTTATTGGTGGTCCATGTAACAGCATACGTGTAGCCACAACATATTATATTAAAGAAGATAAAAAAATTACGGATTACCAGTTACGGAGTAGAGTGAACTTTTCATTGAGCTTTGAAACCTAGGTCAAGTTTAATGTGTGCGTAAGATATGCGCCTACACACCCAATATTTTTCGCTTGAAACATTTTTTAGAAATAAGTTATTTTTCAAGTTTCAAGTATGTCAACTTAAAAACGACACCTTGTATAACAGTCAATTTTGTTTTTCGTTTTTACTAGGTTTCAATAAATTTGACCGAGAGGTAAAACCCATAAGAAATGTGGCCATGTGCTTAAACCATGGCTCGATTGTAAAATTTATGGAAGTCGAGTTTTTAAATTTTCGTGTTTGTAAAGAAAACGGCAAACAACCATCGTGAGGTTTAAAAATGATGGAAAATTCAAAAATATAATAGTCCAGAGGTACAGAGGTTCAGAGGGGATATGATTTCGTGACTAACACACTCACGATACTTTGTGAGTAGCTTCATTTCAGGGTAACCTACATCATTTTGATTTACGAAAACTTTGGAAATTGGAGCGTTGGCATTATAAAACATATATACATTAAACTGACATGTTTAAGGCGCATGAAATTTGTAGGCCAGTATATGCATTTATTTTTAATGAAAATATTAAGAGAGAATAATAGTGGCCTACAAAAATATTGGACCGTTTGGTGTGACCTCCACCTCCAACATGTGGAAAAACGGGGGTATCAAAATTTATGAACAACTGGCTAATTTTTATACAATTGTTTAATAAATATAAGTATAATTAAATGTATATTCTGGCCTACATATTTCATGAGCTGTTTTCTGACCTACACCTTAAACATGTCTACATGTTTTATTATGCTAACACCCCAATTCGCATAGTTTTCGCAAATAAAAATGTTGTAGGTTACACTAAAATGAAGCCACGCATGAAGTTTCGTAAGTGTCACGAAATCATACCCCCTCTGTACTGTAGACTATAAAGCCATTTGCGAATATCGATTATTTTGTCACTTAATATGTTGCCAATAACTTACTTTTAACAATAGTAGCAAAATAAACTCATAGAAAAATGCGAGCATCAAATTTTCATGAATTCGAACTAGTTTCAGATAATGCCTCAGTTTTAAAGTTTGCTTATATCAATTGTCTAAACGACAAACAAAAAAAATGAAGGAAATTTCGCTTTATTATGAGCTCACAGTCTACTATCACTGTACAGTGTACACAGAGATAGATATACATTATTGTACTACATTGAATGAATGATAATATACATTTATAATATACACCTGTCCTAGAAATATGTATAGCATTCCATTAAATATTAAAATATATTCATGTTCAGATATAGGCAACAAACAGTATCTCTACCTGCTGTAGGTTGTACGTGGATTTGGCACTTTTTTGGAAATAGTCAAGAAAAATATTCATAAGGAGGGAATTTTTTTGGACTAGGTTAGGTTAGAGAGTTTAGTCAGCATTTTTGACACTTCCCTATTGTTCTGAAGATGTTTTGAAGTTTTTTCTAATCTAAAAAAGTTCATCATTTTATACAATTTTTCAGTTCCAACTCTGCTTCTAGTTGTTCCCTACATTATCCCTTCTTTTTCTAATTAGATCTTGCAGTAGCAGTCATTTCAAATTTCATATTTGAGGTTGATCTAATCTGCACAGCTTTTTACAGTTTTTTGTGTGATTTTCAAATTGGGTTATTCTTTTGATTCAGTAGCTGTTGGAAAAATAATCATTCCATATTTTCATATTTTTCTCTGTTTTTTCTTAAAATAATATTCTGGTCTAGAAATACTTCAAAATGAGTAATATTATTATACAAGTTTCTTTGTCGGAATTATCTCTTAAACTTAAAACACGTTTTTCTTGAAACAACATTTTTCGAGGTGGTTGATATGATAACTAAAGTACTCGACTAATTTCTCTGAGACTTGGTAAGAATCTTCTTTATAAATCTCTTTGTCGTCTGAACCTTGGATTTTAAAATATTTCAATTTTAAGTACTTTAAAAAAATTCGAAAAAGAAAAATAGTAACCAAATTTGTTTTTTTTTTTTCATTTTGGCACCATTTTGTGAATTTCTAGATAGTGACATCTTTACTAATTAAGAATTTCTCAAATTTTTTTGTTTTGAATGGCTACAAAGGCTGGAATTGTGTTAACCATGGTTACGTGTGTTGTTGTAGCCCCACATCACTGGCTTGTAATTCGTATAATTTTTTATTTGTGTTATTAAAATGCTAATAAACATCATATGAAAAAATGCTTGCAAAAATGTTTTTCATTGTCTTATAATCTTAGTTTGAAAAATGCCTACAATGAAGGCTTCAACATTCCATTGCAGTCATTTCCTAGTCCTCTGTTGTGACTGCTAAACATCTAGTCTATGCCATTTAACGGTATTAACTTCTTTTTTTTTGTAAAGATGGAGAAGGCGTGCTATTAAAAAGGTAATTAGCATGTTTTATGAGGTATAAGCAACGAGCCAGTTTTTTGACTTGAGAGAAAATCGAATGAAAGTTTATAAGAAAAAAAAGTACAGGGTAACCAGCAAGTAATATAAACAATTAGAAATGATTCAAGTTTCGAAATTTAATTTCGAAAGTTTTTGGAAAGAATAATGTCCAGTGTACAGTGTAATGTTTGACCAGTTAAAAAATGTTAAGTTTACTTACAGTCTAAAATGTATTCATTTCAGATGTTGGTAATAAAACATTTCCTTTAAGATTCACACTTAGATTGATAATAAACAGAGTGGCTAGCTTTACATAACATTACGTAAAATAAGAGATTTTTGTCATTTTTCAAAAATAATAATCTGCAAACAAATTGTTTCTTGTTAACTGTTGAATATTATTGAATATCATTTTGAGTATTTTCAAAATATTTTGTTTATAAAGCACCAATTGTGGCTGGAGTGTAATAATTTAAAAGTGAAGTAGATATATGTAATGTTTAATGGTAATGGTAATAACCTTTATTTTGATGAGTACATTTTCTATCTTTTTGTAAATTATTTGTCACTAACCGTTTATGACTTATTCGCACCGTGCGTGAGTTTTATTGGAGGCGTTTCCATGGTAACGATACACTAATTTAATTATTGAATTGTATGGATGCATATATAATTGTATGGATTGCATTAATGGCTTACATTGAAAATACAATATTATTGTCTCACAAATTTAAATAAATAATTATGATAATTTACATTTGAAAAATAATATTCGTGCAATTTGATTTCTTATTTTCACAATTTTTAATGCATTAAGTTTTATTAATTAGTGTTTTTCAATAATTTTAATTTGACATTTTCTATAACATTAACATGTAAACAATTGCAAATTAGTCATAACAGCCTCCTTTAACGCCAAAAACTTTTCCACCAGAAACGCTGGCTTCGATTTTATTGTCCCTACCATGACACACACACAACGAATACGATTATGACGATTTACTTATTGATTATTTTACATATATCTTTTCTAATTTTTTTAGTAATAAAATGATGATAACTTTACTTTTAAATATATGAATTTCCTAAAACTTTTACTAAAAAGTATTTTTCAAAAATTAATATTTATGAAGTTATAACGCGTTCAGTGCTGCAACCACCGGGTGCAAGATTAATAAAAAAGAGATATGAAAAAAATATTAATGGTAGTGACATTATTAGAGCACCCTTGAATTTTTTTTTCGAAAAAAAAAAATTGATTAAAAAGAACTAAGTTAACGGTTACGGAGTTATAGGTCGTGCACCTAACGTGTACGGTTTTTCTCAAAATGGCAATTATTACCATTTTTGATCTAAGCTACACGTTTACTGAGATATAGACCAAAATTGAGGCCCTTCTCCTCTTTTTTTGTAAGAATTTTGCGGAATTATATTCAGTACGTGATACTGGACTTATTTAAATAAAAAATAACTCCTGCAATTTAACTATAAAACTAACCCTATAAAATATAATGAAGAAAAAAATCCTCTGTAGTCTGAAGTAAAACTAGGAGAAAGTTACTAGAGTAATTTTTTGAATATTATATTTTTCTCAATAATTTTGGAGGCATAAATAAAGATTTGGCAATATTCGTGTAAACAATCATTATTAACGTACTTCTGAGATTTCCCAACTCTTCCTACGCACTCGTTGTGTAAATTTCGCATGGATACGTTAATAATTTTCTGATCCCACTTGTATTGTAAATAACTATTGTGTACCTATTCTTCTACAAATTAACATCGATTACTATGAACTATTCAAAATAAGAGATTTCATTGAAATCCATCAGATTGCTTTTAATCTTAAAATAATAAAAAATACATAATCTTAAGATAAATACTTACATAATCCTAAAATAATAAAAAATAAATGATAAAAACCTCGAAGTAAATAAGAGCACCGAGTAAACAGACGTCACAGATACTAAAACTTTCCTCTTCTCCTCAATATTGTCATCTTTGTCGCATTTGCATTGAATTACTGTTTATCAACATAAAAATTGGCATCCTTGGGTGGTATGGAACTACTACTTGAGTGTTTTCCATGATTGAAGTTGTTTGTCGTTTATCACGACGACACGTTTATACTTGTAAAATATGCTTTTTGAGGCCACATTGCAACTAATGTTAAGAACGTCTAAGTAGATATATTGGTATTTATTATTTCTTGTTTTTAATGATTGAATTATTTCGTGGCCCTCTACCAGGAAAATGAAACACACTATCTCAAAACGATCATTTTTAAATTATATCTAGGTAAGCGAAAACAGAATATCTGTATATATCAAAAGGCTTACAATGTATACTATAATGTAATACTACTTACTTGTATACGATACATAACAACAATGGGAAGAAGAAAATGCAATGCACATCTTTACACGTATTTTACATTCACAATAAATTTTAAAAATGTTCGTTCTGACAGTAGATATAAATATTACATTCATACCATACACGTAACACATATGGTGAAGGAGAGTCGAGCAAGAAGAGCACTCTTTACAAGAGCAAGCAAGCTGTAAGCACACACAAAAAAAAAACGAATATATTATACAACAAAACAAAATATTTTAGCATTGAAAGAAAATGATATTACTTATATTTATTTATGTTCAAATTCAAAACATATATTATTTAATTTTTTTTTTCTTCATTTTGTACTTGTACAGTATATGTATACGATCATTGGGTCGTTTTGATGACAATACGAGTGCTTGAAACGTTTTTAAAGTAGCTGAAAAATTATTAGTCAGAATACAGGTACTCGTTTATCTTCCATTAAACATGACTGCAATGCTTTTTTGGTCAACTACAAAATGACCTTTATTTGTGTAAATCACATTTTGTATCTCGCATTACTACATCTGTCATTTAAAATCAGGCGATGGGCGATCTTAAAACAGAATAGTAAAACTTTATGTGGTAGTGTGGTAGGAAGTGATACATAACGCAGGCGAGGCTACGAACTGGCTCATGTAACTAGAAATAGATAGAGGAAAATTTATATAAAGAATCGCTATAAAAAAAAAGCTTTTGTTGGCTATATAATTCTTAAAATTTATAAATACATACGGCGGATAGTCAATGCAATAGTCTGATGTCCGCATTCTATTTCCGTTGAAGTTATGAGGTTTGGAAATATGTTTCTTACAAGAACTGTTGTGTTTTAGTTTGTAAGTAATAACATTTTACACACCACCCCCCGCGTAATGTTATAGTGAAAATTGCATAAAACAAGTGAAAACAAACAATAGACTGAATTAATTGTTGAAAAACTCTGTATAGAAAGAGTACAATGTCAGTGCTTGCATTATTTTTAATAAATTAGAAGAGATTAAAAAAAAGCAAAATTGTTTGTCCGCCATTTCAATTGGTTTTCGAAAATTTCGAAAATTGAAATTATTCTGAAATTATTTTCTAGGATTTTTCTTTGCTTTCCGTCAATCTTTCACAAGACCACTGATTGGCTACTTGCAAATTTTCATCTACCTATTTTTCCTTATTTGGAGAAAATGGACACCGAAGTTTTTTACAAATTTGCGCCTTCACGGGTAAACCATGATGTTTACAAAATAATGTTTGAAACAAAAGTTTTTTATTGTTAATAAAATATGTTTTTTACATTCAACCTTTTGTTTGATCTTCAATGGTTAACAAGATGGATCTTACATGGCCAAGATCTAATTAACCTATAATGCTTATTTATTAAGTCAAACTCACTTTATACGCCCTGAACACGCTCTTGATTTTCAGTTTGATATCCCTTTTCATTTTTAGTTTTGTGTTTACGGACGGACATCAATAATTCAAAGAATTATTAACTTTTCACCTTGATATGTATGCCAAATATAGCAGAGTATAAGAAATAATGTCTTTGATTCATCATAATAAAGACACGGACGAAAATGTATTTAATGATGTTGAAACTCTCTCATTTATGAATTGTGGGCGAGTATGCATATTAATAAACAAAAACATAAGTAATAAAACCAAAATTCGTATTTGAAAATGCTACGTTTGGTCGGTTTTATTATATGCATGCGAAACATGGACAGTGCCAACTGTTGCTAAAAAAATATTAGCTGCGACAGAAATGTGGTTCTTGCGTCGCTCCCAGCGGATATCATGGACCCAACGAACAACAAATGAACTTGTTCTACAAAAATCGGGTGTAGACTGTGAACTAATATAGACTTTTAGATTTCAGCAGCTCAATTTCTTGGGTCATATAATTAGAATTAATCTCGTTAACGATAGGGACGGATGAAATGCCATGATCACCAACGTTTGTTAATCAAACATGGTACTCCATTGCTTGATTCATAATACACAGATATGTTTAAATTAGGCGATTTTCTCGATTTTCTCTATCTCCTTACCCTTTTAAATCGCTTTTTGGGATGAATTAAGAGCTGTTTTCGAAAGGTTTAACTGTATATGTTCAATAAATATGGAGAATAAATGGTAAATAAGTTGATTCATTAACAACACTAACAAAGTACAACTTTACAGAGCTTAAACAATCCTGGTTCAATTCGTTTAAGATTGACATTGCGAACTACGATCGCAATAAAAAAAGACACACTCAGTACAACAGTCTTTAAGCACAAAACCACCATACCCGAAAAAATGTCAGAGAAAAATTGTTCCTAAATATATCACACGAAAATCATATACTCAAATTGTTGCTTATGATCATAATACATTACAAATACCTCTGCTACGGCCTGCTACGAATTCTTATTTTAAAAAAAGGGAAACATCCTATCAGAGTTTTTTGTTTGTTTGTTTGTTTGATATGTGTGTTTTGGGAATTTATATTTATCACTGTGTTTATTTTTGTTATTGTTGTTGCTGGGTGGAATAAATAATGAGGCTTTAAAATAATTAGTTCGAATCAGTTGAATACCTAAAAACATATTGAAGTTAGTGATAGTTATTCAATAAAGCGTTCATTTCACCTATTTTGGGAAATTATACTATTAACATTGTAAATTTACTTTTAAAAGGTGAATTTTGATTTTGCTAGTATATCGGCTGAGACGTCAAATACGTTAAACCTATCAAAATTATGTCACGTAAATTATTCAATATGAATGATTTCGTGTAAACTCCATCTATGCAATATCGATAGTCTCGACAGTATACGCTTGGCAAGTATCTCGAGTCGGCAATGTGCGCGCCCGCCTAGTGGTTGTTTTATTAAATTCTCGGGTGAAACGGAAGCGTTGATTTGGAGGGTTATACCTTTGAAATTGAAAAGTATAATACAACATAATAATGAGTCTTATTCTTACGAACGGATTTCAAGCAGTTGATTTACGAAATTTTCCGTGGATCCGTGTTTAGAGAAACTCCTGGTGTTACAAGCACAAAAAAGAATGAAAATGTTTATTTACCCGTTGTATTTGATAAATTTTTGTATGTAACTTATGTTATGTATGTTATGTATCTTATTACTTGGCTTGAATCGTTATAAATGGGTTTTCAATAATTTGCACTTATTTAAAAAATGTTTTACACTTATTTAAAAAATTTTTAATGTAAGTTATGATGTTGTTACATGATTTATGTTTATAATACAAATGATGATGTTGTTATATGCTTCTATTATAAAAAATAACAATTACATTTAAAATTAATTACTGGAATTAGGCTAGGAAAAGTGTAAAAATAAAGATCGGGATTTTTTCTTTCCGTATTATAACAATTCACTACGCAATAATTTCGATTTGACCGCTTTCTTTGCGTTTTTTGTGGACTTTATTATAATCACCAATGTTTTCAATACAAAGACTGTCACGCTCTATTACCGCTGCTAGCCGCTACGTGGCGCTACTCGAGCTACATGCCAAGCCTATATCAATGCAGGTCTACAGTGAAGAATCATATATTCAAAGTATGATTGTGTCATACTAGACCTGGCAGCTGATGTCACCTGCATTATTTACTTGAAAATTAGCAATTTTATATGGATTTTTAATTTATTATAATAATAAAATACTATAATAAATTCGAAAATTCACTGAAAAAATTTATTTGAAATACTTTTCTTTTATTTTTTTGATGTTCCCGAAAATTGTGGTCTTTACTTATATCTAAAACATTTTATACTTTTCAAACATAATTATTCCTAGTATTTTATTACTCAAATAATTCTATTATCAATGTCCTGAACACAAAACACATTAGATTAGTAGCTAGCCATCAGGTTAATTAAAAATTTAAACTCCCTTTCTACAGCTTCAGCTGCTTACTTGATAACAACGTTTTATTTAATTTATTTACTGAACATTTCGTATCATTATCAATTTCGGTGCTAGCATCGATGTTCAGTTTAAATTTTTGAAGGCATCAACTTTCCTGCACAATTTTTTTTGAAAGGTGGTTTTGGTATACATTTTAGTATACTTTTGTATACTAAAATGTAGGAGGAAGCGATGAGAATGACCTGTTTGATATATTTCTATAAAAAATAAAAAAATATTTTTAATTTATTATTTTTCTATAAATTTTGTTATTGAAATTATTTTTATCCATGAAAATTGTTGAATAACTAAAGAAAAAAATACACGTAAAAAATTATGTGTAAGCTTATTTTGCTGTAATGTATGACAACATTCTACTCAAACGAAAACTTAGCTGAAATTTTTAATCAAAACATAAAATAATTGCGAAAAGTTCGTTTGAATATTTCTCATTTCTGTGTCTTTAAAATAAAATAAAATAAACAAGATCCTCTGTTTCTGTATATTTTGATTAAACTCTCTGTTTAAATATTTGAAAAGAGCTAATTATTACTATTGGATAAAAAATTTATTACTTTGTCGATTTATTAACATAATTTGCAAAACTTTTTACCAAAACGTTAACAAAGTTGTTCTATCTATAATAAGTATTTATTTCTCGTTAAACATCTTGTTTTATTTTCAAAAATATATTTGAAATGCAGGTATCAGAAGGGATTAGGTAAAGCAAGAGAATAACTGAGTTAACTATTGAAATACCCAATATCAATATATAATTTTTATAATTAAGTTTAAAATAACAAAAAGATTTATGTAGAAGAAATTAGTAGGAATTTTATTTTTTTAGAATCTACATACTTGGAAGATAGATTTGGACAAAAAATTTTTATGCCTTGCATATATGTAATATGCAAGGTATATTAAGTTGAGTCCCAAGTTTTTAACGCTTAAAAATATTGATGCTATGAACAAAATTTTGGTATAAGTATTAATAAAATCCCCTTATTAGTCCATTTTCGGTTGTGTGTCCGTCTGTCCGCCTGTCCGTCTGTCTGTCAACAAGATAACTCAAAAACGAAAAAAGATATCAAGCTGAAATTTTTACAGCGTACTCAGGACGTAAAATGAGCAACATAGGTCATTTGGGTCTTGTAAATCGTTTGAGATAGAACAAAAGTTCAAATGTAACAAATATTCCTTATGAAAAAATATACCAACTTTTGTTTGATACATTTTTTCGTAAACATCACTGTTTACCCGTGAGGGCGCAAATTAGGCGTAAATTGTATGTATTAAATGGGAATAGCAGTTATGTATGTGTGACATGTATGTATGTGTAATGTGATAGAGTAATCAACACTGTCTATGCATGGTATTTTAACAGTTAACTCAGTCAATTGTTTGTGTTCACTTGTTTTCTTTAAACTGAAGCTACCTACAAATTTTCTATTTTAAATCGCTCTTAAATAAAATGGAAAAACTTTAAACAAAAGTTATTAATTTTTAGTTAAAGATTATTTAAGTAATTTTTGTTCTATCTGTTACGATTTAAAAAATGATTAAAAAATTTTAGCTCGATATTTTTTCTCATTTTTAAGTTTTCGTGATGACGGCAAGGCAGATGTTCAAGCTGACAGTCGGGCAGACGGAAATGCATTAATTAGCTGTTCCTATGAACACATATGCAAAATTAAGTTTGCAGCATTATTATGTCTAAGCGTTACCAAATTGGGACTAAACTTAATATAATAATCCTTCATATATCTGATGTATTTATATATAGAGTATGAAATTAGCTCTATTATACACAGAAAAATAAATAACTCATTTATGATTAAAAAGTAGAAGCAAACTTGTTTGTCTATAATTACTTTGAGTGAATTTCGATATAGAAAGCAGTTTAAGTCTCCATTTTATAGTTTGCTTTTGCATGTTTTTTTTTTCTAGAAACTTTCTAGATGGGGCAAGACATTTATTTTAAACTTTAAAAACGTTTATTCGTTTATCTTCAATCTGTATTATATGGAAAACCATCGTAGACAAACTTTACTGTCGCGTACTCATCGAAATGCTTCTCGAAAATTCAACAATCAACATTCTCGATCAAAATAATCTAACCCTTTCATAATGTTTGGATAGTTATTTTTCAATAGCTATATTGGTATATAATAAAAGATATCTTAACATTATCATATAATTTTAAAATTTTCAAAGATGTAGCGGTAACATGAAAGGATGTTATTACTACAAATAAGAAATATAAGTTATATACAGGATAACCTAGGATTTATTATTTTATTAAAATCGAAAAAATTTGCATTCTTAAGTGGGAACTTCAGACGAATTCGTGTAAAATAGTTTAAAATAGTTAGTTCCGACTAGAAAAATGCGGCACTCTGCCTATTACGCGACCAAAGCCTGGTATGTTGATTTCGAGTACAGCGTAGTCAGATACTCAAGCCAACCTAACACCCATCTTTCTTTTATTATTTGAACTATATTTAATTATGATTTATAAATTATTCAATTTGTTTTTTATTATAAAATGTGATTAAAAATCTACTTTGAGGTAACGTTATCAAGGTAATAAATGATTTTATTTATGAGTTATATATCATTTCTTATGATTATCTTAATTATATTTAGATTTTTCAAAAAAATATTTCGGCGTGAGATTTTTTTTTAAATTTTCTATACAAAACAATCAACTTAAAAAAAACTTGGGAATTTACGCCAGATGTTATTTAATTTCATTATATTAGTTATTTCTATAGTAATAAAATAAATAACAACTGATTGAATATAAAGAAAATAAAAATATTTGTTTTTTATTTTAATCGATCAAAAATTTCTCTCTTTTTTTATGCTTAAACCAGCGTACTTAGAAAGTGCAAAAAACTAAACATTGCTACTCAATGCCACGACCCGATCAGCTCTATGTGGAAATTTTACGGAAAGGGTAAAGGATTTATAAGTCTGAATAAGTCATGAGCTATCGAAACTGTAAGTGTAGCTGTGAAAGTCGTTAATCTAAAAACGTTTATTTTGGTAATTTCCAATATTTTCTCAATTATCAATTCCTGGAACATTGTGTTCAAAGCAAACTTACAACAAACAGACGAATAAATTATCCTTTGTATGGTGTAACGTGTATGAAACAAGTGAATTTGAATGTGTATATCCATTGTATAGAGCCAAAGTATTATTATTGTAACCAAAATTCTACGTTGAAAATTATCTTGTATCCTCTTTTATATTCAATATAAATTCAATTTCCTCACTATTTTTTCTATCCTCTCTTCCTCAGTGTAATAATTTATAAGTTAGGTATATTATGTAAATTATACACGTAGGAGTAACTTACCACATTGCCTGTCATATACAGGATGTTTATTAAAGTTGAAATATCTTAGATGTACTTTTGATTGGAAAAAATTGGAGTTTTTAAAGTGAAAAATTCTTTGGATACTTTATAAATAGGGAAAAAACACTGAATTTGGAATCGGAAAAAGTGACTATCACCGAGTGGGGGTTGAAACTAAACGTAAAAAATGCAATAGTAATTAAACAAGCAGGGTAAACCAGTGTTATCGCTGCTGGATGCAATTAAAAAGCCAGCGTTCGAAACCTAACTCGAATATTTAATTTTTAAAAAATAAAAAAATTAAAAACATAGTTCTTCTAAAGTATTAACTTTTCTGTCGACAGTCATGCCCGATTACCTTTTTTGTTAATTTGCTAAGTAATTTTCAACAATATTATAGGAGGCAATTTTTTTAAACCCTAACGCTCTTAAAAAATAAAAATAATAAAAAGCAAATACCTTGTTGTTTCAATTCTCTTTTTACAACTTGTAATCATTTTAACAGCATGATTTAAACTTGAAAAATCTTTAAACTTAAAGCGTCTAATTTTTAAATGACTACAAGAATAACTACGATCACGAAATCATGAAATTATTGTATGGTATGGTAGTAATTGAAGCTACTACACAAATAAGTGCACTTAACGTGACGTTTTACGGACTTTTTTTTTAAATCAAACTGAGGAATTTTTTAAAACAAATTTGTAGCTTGTATAAATTCATATTAAAGTTTGTATGAGTTGAAAAATTAACTTTAACTTTGAAATTTCCCCTTTCTGCATATATAGCCAAAGCTTTAAATATGTTTATTTTAAGAGCACCAGTCTGTTTCGCCGGATATGGGTAAAAAGATGGGGTGATAAACCAAAGTTGGTGCAATTAAAAAAAAAAGACTCCATGTATTGGTAAAAATTTATGGAGAATATTAAGTCCTAAAACATAAGAATGAGTAATTTAGTCAAAATTCAAGAGGAGTGATCTAAAAGCAGAGAAAATATATTTGCAAACATTAAGAGTAGCGAAAGATTATAGACCAAAAGTCTGTCCAGGCGAATATAAGCAATAAATATGGGGTGAGAAGTCAGAGTTGTCAAAACACACGGAAAATTAGGTGTAGTCATAAATATCATGAAATTATTAAGAGGAGTCATCAAAATATGAGAAGTGTCAACGGTAACTAGTTTTTCTAACAAAATTCCGTGTAGATTTGTCTCAATTAATAAAAGTCACAGAAAACTTAAGTGCAGGGTATGGTTATAAAAATAATAGTTTAAAAAACTAAAAAACACACTTTTGTAACTAGCTGAACTAGAAGGTAGAAAATATAAAAATAAATAAAATTTCTTTATCGTAAAAAAGCGTGGGTTGCTAAATTTCAATTACTTTAAATATTTTTTAGACATACTGGTAAAAGTAAAATCATTATAAAATATCTTAAAAAGCACCCCACGCTTTTTTACGATTACATGTTTTGAATTTAAAGAAATTATTTTCTACCTTTTAGTAAAGCAGATTACAAATGCGTGTTTTTTAGTTTTGTCAAACTATTATTTATTTTTTCTTTTTTAATTTTTAAGACTATTTATTTATTTATAAAATTCAGTATACATATGGTGGAAGCGCAAATAAATGTATATATTTTCAGATATGGAAATCGTTAATCCTGAAAATCCTGATCAGGATAATCAAATAAACTTATTAAATTATTGTTTTGTTATTGGTCCTTTATAAATTTTGAGTTAATCCGACGTTTTGAAGGGGGTCAAAATCATGTTCAAAGTTTTCGTTACATACTAACATACGGATGAAACAAATAGAAGCGTGTTAGAAATGTGATCACTGGGTGAAGTGTGTAAGTTTAAAACTAAGTGTAAGTCAAAATGTTTCAGGTTAATTTTTTAACCACAAAAGTCGGATATTTTGTTTAGTTTTTTTTTTTTTTTACAAACATCCTTTACCATCTCATCGTATAGACATTAGCTTTGTAACACTTTCTTTCGATTTTAAATATACATGTGTGTCGTGTGCCACATCATTTCAAATAATAATAATAATGATAATAATCATACTAATAATGCTATTTATCGTGTAAAATAAAGCCGTTCTGTTCATGCTTCGTGTACGATAAAAAATTGAATAAATGATTTTTTATTGGTATGATCATTTAGGGAATTCGCATGTTCGTGTTTTTATAGAGTGAGAAAAAACGTTTTTCTAACAAAATTGCATACATAATTTATGCGTAAAAGTGTTAAATTTTTTTGATACATATACCATAACCTTACAGAGTGAAAAAAATATTTTTTTATACATGGTTGGGTAAAAGTCCTTCGTAGGCACCACATAACTTCCTTGTATACTTTTACGTTGATCAAATTATATTGATGGATTGTTTTTTAGATTTTTTGATGAATTTTACTTAAATTAAAGCTTCTCTTGTTACAGAAAGCATTTGGAGAGGGGAAGCATGACTTTGTATCAAGAAGTTAGATGTACTTAACGATACAAACAGGAAAAATCATGGAGATATTATGTGTAGAAATCATAGAGATATCATATGCGCGGGACAACGGTAAGATGGTACGATTTTAAGAGAGATTACGCTGACGATTTATCGTACCATACATAAAAGATACGAGCATTCTGTCTCTTATCTGCGGATACTCTCACTAAATGCTAGCATAGGCATTCGCACATCTTTATATAATAATATCCCTATGGGGAAAATCTATGTGAAAAGTATGTAAGATTTTTTGACTGAAAATATTTCTGTCACTTTTCCTGGGATCTTTCTCCTTGGGATTACAAATTCAAAGAAAATCCATTCGTCAAATAATCAACGAAGATATTCTTCAATTAATTGTAGTTATATGATGGTACAAAAATTGTTATGAAAATTGAGAAAATAATATTCAAACTATTATACTTACACATCTGAAAGTAATGAATGTAATTTCGATATATGTCTACACATATTTCATTTATTAATCAACCATAATGAATTTTTTGTTATGGAAAACTCATTTAACTTTCATGTATACAAATCAAAAGTTCCGGCAGCAATAAAAATATATGTTTAGTAGAATTATACCCGCCCGCTTTACTAATTAATTTTTCTTGTAAAAGACCTCCACTTTAAGGTCTTCACCTACTTTGCACTTACTTACTTTTAATATGTCCAAACTATTTAGTATTTCCTTTCAAAACAGAAATTTTCCGGCGAAGCGTAACAAACCAACAAACAAACAAACTCACTTTCGCATTCATATTATATGGGGATAGAGATAAAAAAAAATTTTATTTTGTGATTTTTAACAACGTTTGTTTTTTTGTTTTTTTTGTAAATCACCAAAACCTTATATTGTGCTTCTTTCTTCTCTCACAATTTTCTCATATTGCGGCGTAAGATGTTCTATGTTTTTGTAAGATATTTTTACAGTCGAATTACTATTTACAGAGAAGACGATAAATTCCTCTTATTTCGATTTTACAGTCTAATATTTACAGATAATAGGATTAATTCGAGTAAAATACGATATCTATAAATATTTTTTAAATATGATTTAAAAAAACCCCTGACTAACAATTTTATAGATTTACAAAACGCATTTAAAAGTTATCGGAATTCAATGTGGACCCAATAACTCATTGAAGGAGCAGGTTGAACTTTATTTTTTTGTTAAAATGGTACCTATACAATTATTCTCTTTTGCCTCTTTCAAGAGTTTTGCTGCAAGAACAAGACCAATATCAAGATCTTTCTTGGTTTAATCCAAAATCAAACAAAAGTTTGTTCAAAAATTATATAGAACATTTTTTGAGATTATACATACGCATAAAGTTCTTTCTAAACATGAAATTGATAAACACAATCCGTTATCTTCTCCTCTCTCTGTGTTTCTAAAAAATGCAAAAATTTTCTTTTTTCATACCAACATCTAACTTAGATCTAACTTAGATGCTTTAGAGGCAAACAACTTTAAATTGAAATATAACAATAAAAACTGTTTTTAGTATTCATGAAATTGGGTTTTTTGACATAAATTTATGATATTTATGTTTGAAAATAATGTCGGGAAAATAGTGAAACGCAAAATAGACTTAATTGAATGAAAGAACCATTTGACAAACGATTAATTTCACGAAAGGGATCAGTTTACCATTTTGTTCGTACAATTCAAGCCTCTAAGAAAACGTCCCTTTCAAACTGTTTCATGTTGCAACTTTATAAATATACAAGTTAATATACGTGATTGGCTTATTAATATTTTCATAAACAAAGTGTTTGTAGTATACATCATATTTTTCAATCATAAATTATCATGAAGCTTTATATACTCACCCTTACTAATGTTCCTGTGTATGTATACCTTTTACATATTTTTCCTCACAAAAATGATATTTCTTTATAAAAAATTGTTTTATTAAAGTTTCATTACTTTATCATGGTAAAACAATTGATATAGTGAAAAAAAATTGAGATAGAAACACTCAGGAAGTATCATAGACATGATTCGTTGATTTCAATCACCGACACTCAACTTGGCGTCAGCTTAAAATGTTCGCTGAAGTATTGTTTATTACCAGAGAAAAAAAATAACATTATCAAAACATTCCTAATCGTGGCAATTGAAACTCGGATTTATTGCGGCCAAAGTATTTTTTTTTTAATTTTCATCTTTACAGTAGCTAGTTCGTAAACTCACTCTTCTGTTGATTGTGTTAACATTTTTGGAATGCTAAAGACAACCTTCCTCTAAAGAATTGCTGTATTTGAAATAATTTTCGCAGAGTAATAAAAAGGTATTCGATACCAAAGTTGGAAATATATACCTCATTTTAAATCATTGCTTAAAAACTTGTCTACTATTATTTGCAAATACTTTTTTGGAACCAAGGAAAGGGTTCTTGAAAATATCAACAAAAACAGCATGCTTTTCTTGACTTGAATGGAACTGGCGTAATCCCTTAAGATGGTTATTTAATCAATAAAAACTCATTAAATGAAATATATTTATCTTAAAAGTTGTAATAAGAGCTAACAACTATATAATTGAAACAGGACACCCAAAAACTGTTTTTCGCAATTTTCTTTCTCTTACTTATAATTAACCTGCTAATGTGAAAATTTTTTCTATTTGCGTAATCACGTTTGGAGATTCATTTAAGGTATTTTTAGCATGAATACACTTGTCGATAGATTTGTCCTATTTTCTTCACAGGCTCAGAATAATGTTAGCTCTGAGATCACAAAGTTTTAGAATTTTTGGTCTTTTAGATCGGAAGATAATCAGCTGCAAAGCTCGCTATTTTTCTATTGACAGCATGCAAAATTGACTGTCCTCTCAGCTATTTTTTACGATATTAAAAAATATTCTCGACAGAATTGAAAAACTAATAGAATAGTTGAAAGGAATGTTTTTAGAATCAAATGAAAAAATAAATTTAGATATTAATTGTCGTTTTTGGGATATTATTTTGACGTTAGTTGGTCAAAATTGGGGAAGTTAGAATAATTATCTTGTGTTTTAAACGGTTAAAATTTTTGAAACTTTGAGATTTAATAGTATGCCCTATTAAGTTCTAAAATGATACTTCTCGTTATATTCGAGACGGAAAAATTACCGTGGCTTTAGCATAGGAACTACAAACACCATGTTGTAAATATCTTAATCATATTAACAATATGTTGAGTTGCTTTGAAAACTCCCGACAAATTTGTCAGCTACGGAGCCCTAAACTTGCATTTGAAATATATCTATGAAGACCTTCCATTAAATTGGCTTTTTTCTTAAAGCCTGATCCAAACTAGAGTCGATTTAGAATATCATAGTCAGGTTCAGTTTTTTTGGGTACGGAACCCTAAGTTCTCACTTGATCAAAGCACATATCTAAGAATACTCTCCATTAAATTACCTTTCAAGCTAAACCAAAAAAATTAAAATCGGTTCATCTGTTTGGCGCTACAATGAAACAGACAGGGAGACAGAGAGAGCCACACAGACACCCACACATAGCGGTCAAACTTATAACACTCGTATTTCTTAGTGCGGGGGTTAAAAAATGAGGTTATTTACAATGTATAACTTCTATAAAGGCACAACAGTCAGCTAACTATATTTTTCTTAAATTACCGGATCTACTTTTGATTGTTTTTCAAATATTTTAAAATATGGTTACGGTACGTACAGAATTTTGACAACTTTCTTAGACCTACTAATTAGTCATAATAATTTACATTACATAGCAGTATATTATTAGTGATCATTGTTTAAGACACACATCTATGTTATATTATGTTCTTCTGTTATATTAATCACTGAAAGGTAGATTTATAAAAGTAATGAGCCCTTTTTTGTTTTGTGTAACCACTGAATGACGAAAAAGGGAGATGGAGTAGGGAAGAGACTAAGATAGAAGAGTAGAAGAAGATGACGTAGTGGTAGTAGCAAGTAAGTAAATAGCACGTAGATATAGATATGGATAGATAGATACAAGAGTAATTGAACAAAGACTTTTAGTAATCAGTAAAGACTACAACACATACAAAATACTCACTCACTCATCATTATCTAGTATCTACCCATGATGATCCTTTAACATAGTACCTATGTAGCGACAACGATGAGTTTGTTGTATAACGGGAACATAGACAAGAGATGGGAAGAGGATGGTTATGTTCTATATATCATGTACAGAGTAGATCACCGAAAACTGTACGCACAAACGTGACCCTCTTTGACAGCCAAGATTTTAAGCCCAAGCAGATTCAAAACTGAAATTATGTCAGGCTTCGCTTGTGATAATGATTTATTTCAATAGATTCCATACATGAGTCATTTAGTGAATCATTGATTCATTTATAAAAGCCCAACCTTACCCCACTTATCGGCTCTATATACTGTTCACAATATTTATCAACTTTAAACCCATATGCTTTCCTTCAACCCGCTTGTCCTCGCTTAGCCCGCCCTCTGAATATCCAATTTACCCCCGCTACTTCGGAACAAAACGCGGCCTTCGATCATAGAGCTCACTTCGCTCTCTTAAAGAATGAAATATAGAAGTAATAATAAACTTTTGTTTTGTACTATAAGCACATTTATTAATTTTTACATATCTTACTTCAAAAGTTTCATATAAATTTATACCCTCTATTTTACCTCTTTTTGAAGTACGAATTTTTTGAAATTAGTCACATTTTGAGGCGATTTTATTTTACCAGGCCTGGTCCATTCAGGTCTGGAATATTTATTAACTCTAACTTGATACAGAACATGTCAAATTTTAGTAGTACATGGAGATGTTCAAAAAGCTATTAAAGCCACTAATGTCTTTACTTTCAAAGATAAGTTTCCATTTTTCCTATTCCAAATTTCGATTGAGCTTAATAAGATTTTCATGAGTTACATGACCTTTATTTATTACTTTACACGCTTTGATTTCCGATTTTAGAACATTAAACTTCAAAACAATAGCGTCGTGATCAGAGAATGCGCAGTTTTCAACATAAGCTGAGAGATTACGTAAATTGACGAAGAAATTATCCTACAAATTTGTGGAGACTTTAGTTTGTTTATCTATAATTGCCAATTTATTACCAAAATCAAACAGATTCTTATCTTTCTCATCTTGTTTCACCAGAAACAAATATTTTTTTCCACCCATTCGGTTTCAGTGGGCCACTTTGTATATAAAGAGTTAAAGTTTGTAGTAGCTTTAACTTGTCGAGTAGGATATGATGTGGTGTCTTATTGGCGTATGTACGCCCTTCGACTTTATTTATAATAATACACTACTGTTGACAAAATTTATAGATATTACCAGAATAATCAATTAATTTCATTTCGATACAGATAAAACAAAGTATCACTTCTGATTTTGTAGATATACATATATAAAACAACATATCGCTTGTGATTTTATAGAAATTTAGGCCAAAGAGAAAAGAAAAACACGATGCATATATTGGTACGTTCAAGATTGGTACTATTTCGATAATTCGTCTCTTAGTCCTTGTTTTATCCAGAAATGTTTATAATATGAATTCCAAATTTTTTTTCTACCTATTTGTTCTGCCGACAAACTATAAACACTATTATAATTCTATAATATTTCAAAAAATTCAACAAGGTAGATAAGGAGAAATACCAATGGTATGAACAAAATATAATAAATGATAATACTTTTTATTGCATAAAGTACTTTTAATTGCATCCAATTTTTATCATTTCGTTGGAAAAAGTATACTGCTTCGATAATTAATTGGTTGGGATAATGCAGCATGTTGGAGAAAAATATAACCACACTCTTTTCTTTTAACAAGTGAAACAAACAATTGACTAAATTAATTGTTGAAATACCCCGTATAGAAAGTGAATGACGGTGTTTGCATTATTTTTCATCTATTAGAAGAGTTTCTGGTTTTCGAAATTTTCGATAATTTTTTTAAGTAATTGATTTTTGTCGTTTCTGGAGAATCTGTCACAAGATCACCAGTGAAACAACCTGCAAATTTTCAACTCCCTATCTTTAATAGTTTTGGAGAAAATGGAAACCAAAATTTTATGCTCCTTATTTTGCGTACCCGTGGCTAAACAATTAAGTTTACGAAAAAATTTAGAGATTAAACTTTTATTCTACCTCTGAAATTTTACAAAATGGAACCGTAGGTTACAAGACCCACTTGACCTACGTTGCTCATTTACGAACTTAAACTCACTTTTTACGTCCTTAGCACGCAATGATGTAATGTAATTTTAGCTTGATATCTTTTTTCGTTTTTGAGTCATCTCGATCATGGATAGACTTACGGACTAACAGCCGGAAATAGATTAATACATGATTTTATGAACTTCTATACCATACTTTTGTTCGTATCAACATATTTTTTAAGCGCTACAAACTTAAGACTAAAACTAGTTTCTCTTGATATACATTTTATATTTACACGGTATAAAAACAAATAGTGCAAGAGTTAGGTAAAAATGTTGGGTAAATTCAATTCAATTCAACTCAATTCCATTTTTTCATTCTTTTTTTGAACAATAGAATATTGGACAGAACATGTCGTTAAAAGGTATAGGGAAAAAGAAAGGAAGGTATGCAGCAATGGCTGACTTTGTTAGGAACTATCCCGGCAGTAACCTCGTAAAAACCTAATTGAAAACCATAGAAAACCATAGGTAGGATAGCCGGCATCTGATACTAAAAGATCAAATGCCTCCCAAGAATCATTCATAGTGTGATTCGGTTAAAGATTTCGAATACAAGTAGTACTTAGATGGAGTACATAAAAAAATTTAACTGTAAATTACATAAGTCAAACCAAAACCTTGTCTCAGTTGAATAAATATGTTATAATATAAAAATAAAAAACTAAAAATTCATTTCTTTTAAAATGAAATCAATATAATTAAAATTTCAATGTTCTCATTAATATCAATTCAACTGAGAAGTCAAATATTTAAGGAATATAAATCCTTACAATAAAATACTTATAAATAAATTAATCTATTCATAATAAAGTGTTTGTATCAATAGATTACAAATATTAAAAAAAAAAAAAAAAAAAAAAAATCTCGCCCGAGGCTATACATAAAATTTGTATTTCCGATTAACACCAGCTTATTATAAAATTTATTGCAGTAGTGTACTATAGATGATACCTAGCGCGACTGTCATGAACCACTTTTATGAGTAAAAGAGATAAGTTTATGTTCACGATAAACTCATAATTTTCTAAATGTGAAGTCATATAATTTTTCTATTTTTTTAAATATTGAAATTATGCAATCATATCGTATCAATGTTATTAACTTTTTCATATTTTGTAAATTTATTTGAAAATTTTATTGAAAATAAAAAATTATTTTCTTATTTAATGTTCAAAGGAAGTCAATAATGATTTTTTTTCTAATTTTGTAATAAAAAAAATGGTTACTAAAATTACTTATAAAAAATTTATAAAAAGTATTACAAACTCTAAATTATTAAAAGGGTCGGAAAAGGTTGTAATTGATGTGAGGCATTCGAGCTTTTGCATAAATATTATATTCACTGAAAATAATAAATACAATAATTTCACTAGAAACCAGTTTATTTAACGAATATTTAAATTTAAAAAATTTAATTTCATACACAGCGCTATTTACTTTGGATCAAACAGCGTACTGTGCCACTAATCAATAAATTAAATTTTTTAACAATTTTTTTCGTAAGCGTATCGGATAATAATTTTATTCAACCCGAATTGTAAAAATTAGTTTAGCTATTACTGGACGCTAAAAGAAGCAGAACCTTTATGCAAATTTGTAAAGCTTTCAGTACTTAAATCACATAGAATAAGAGTCAAATAAATTCCACAATGCCTTTGCTCAGAGTGAATTTAAGAAATTATGTATAGAAAATAACATCTTCTAGTACAATTGGTATAGATGGCCATAGGTACGGGGTTGGGCAGTTGGGTATGGATGATTTGAAATAACAGTTAAACACTCATCTTTAAACGAAACTCAAAATTTATTTTTTTATGTGTACCTTAATGTGTTGCCATTATAAAAATTAAAGAGGAAAAATTTAAACATTGATTACGTACGAAAAATAACATCTGTTAAATGCTGTCCGTTTTTGTCCATACACTCCTGTAGACGTTGTGAGAAGTTGTCCATACCCCTCTGAAGCATTCTCCTCTGATGCATTCGACTCAGAAGTTGTCCATACTCCTCTGAAAAAACTCACGCAGCATCGTTAGGTAACGATCTGTATTGACAGTGACGGTTCGACCGTTTTCTCGGAAAAAGTAATGGCCAATAATGAAGTTTCGTCCAATGCCACACCAAACAATCAATTTGTGACTGTGTAGAGTTTTGGAGTTGGCGTGGATTTTCAATAGCCCAATACCCAAAGTTCTGCTTGTTTGCCACTCCTGTCAAATAAGAATGAGCTTCGTCACTCATAATCCAAACAATATCATCAGTCATGTTTTCCAACATTGTTTCTGCAAAATCAGAATCATCTTCCGTAGTCGTTTTGCTGCAATTGTTGGACAACCATCTGTTTATATGGATAAAAATGCAGGTCCAAATGTAAAATCAGGCGAACTGATCGGTTCGACATGCGAAGAGCACGAGCATGTCGCACAGCCGAACGACAAGGGCTTGCTTCAACTGCTTACAGCAGCGTCTACAGGAATGTATGGACAAAAACGGAGAGCATTTAACAGATGTTATTTTTCGAACTTAATCAATGCTTTAATTTTTTCCTCTTTAATTTTTATAATGGCAACATCTAAGGTGTACACATTTAAAAATAAATTTTGAGTTTCGTTTAAAAATGCGTAACTGTTATTTCAAATCATCCATACCTCCCTGCCCAACCAACTCTGTACATTATAGTGTAATCCTTGGTATATTATGATCTTGTAACATGGAGCGGGAAATACCAATTAGAATTTTTTTTCGATAGCGGTTTGAATTCTCCCAAAATAATACTTAGAATGCAGGAATGTCTTCTTCCTTTTAGTTTTCGTTGCTTTTTTTCGTTAGGCAACAATAAAAATAAAAAATATTTTCAAAAATACATACATTTTTCGTATAGTTTTTATTAAATAACAAGTGAAAACGTGGGGAAAAGAAGGTGGTGAATGTCAGTGCTTGCATTATTTTTAATAAATTAGAAGAGTTTAAAAAAATCGACTCAATAGGAAGGTTGACTAAATTTTGTTAATCACTTTAGGTGAAGAATTCTCACTGGACGGGAAGAAAAGTGAAGTTGTTTTTGGAAAAACTTTAGTAGCATGCAACCATATGAACGTTCCTTATTAAACAGGAAGGAAGATATAGTTTAGTGACGTCATTAGAGATCATCATAGAGATTACATATAAAACTTTGTTTTGCTAAAATGAAATAGCCAAAATTTTTGCATATTAATAACTTCTTTGTTTTTTAATAAATTTTAATTTTATTGTCTTTTGTTACGGTATCAAGCCTGGTTTTACATTTTTATGGGCAATATGGCACATTTGATGTCAGGCAACTACAGTATTATGGCTGCCTTTCCGCCGCCATTTGTCTTGTTTTTCGAAAATTCCCAAAACCTTCGAAAGTATTTTTTAGAACTCTTCTTCGTTTTTTGAGAATTCACAATACCACCAGTTGAAAGTACCTTCAAATTTTCAACTCTTTTTATAATTTTGTGGAAAATGGATACCAAATTTTTGTCCTAATTTGCAACCTCACGGGTAAACAGTGATGATTACAAAAAAAATGTTTCAAAAATGCTGTTTATATTTTATAAAAAATATTTTTTACATTCATAGTTTTGTTCTAGCTATTTTGTTTATACCTATCTCTAATGGTTTATAAATGGTTTACTTATCTAAATGGTTTGAAGGTTTTGGGGACTTAATTGACCTATGTTGCCCATTTACGAAATCAATCCTACTTTTCACGTCCTATCTGTTTCTGTTTATGAGTTATCATGTCGACAGAGATACGGATAACCAGATGAATTTCATTTATAACAGGGAATAAAAATTAATATACCTTGATGTATATTTCATATATAACAGAGTATAAAATCAAACTTATAACTTCATATGAAGATAATAAATCAACATACAAAATAAGTTGTTCAAATATTCATTTTCTTTAAATGGTATTAGCTAATTAAATAAAATATTTGTTCATTTGTTAAATACCAACAGAGATAATAAAATATATACAAAACCAACCTGCATAAAGAGGCGATAAAAATAGAAAGGGACAAAAAATGTTACACAAAAATTATTGTATACTTAATAATATGTATTTATTTCCACAACTCCTAATCTTGTTAGCCAACAACTGATAATCTTTAACGAACAGCGAGATTACTGTATGTTGGGAAAATAAAATAACTTTTTTTTTTTAACAATTCCCCATAATTTATCATTTCTTTCACCGAAAAAATACACGAAATATCCGGCATACGACATTTTCAGTCTAAAACTCAATTTAGATGACAATCTGTTTATAATTTTTATTTTTCTGGAACATGGGATATGTATTCAATTTAGATGAAACCTATTTATTAATTTAATTTAAATGCTAACTATAAAAACTTTTACACGCGAAACTCTTTATCCAAAATATTATATATTTTTTTATACAGTATATATGAAATATATTTCAAAGTGTACTTAGTTTAGTCCTAAGTTTGTAACGCTTAAAAATATTGGTGCTACGAACAAAATTTGGGTACAGCAAATCATAAAATCACCTAATTAGTCTATTTCCGGTTGTTTGTCCGTCCGTCGACACGATAACTCAAAAACAAAAACAGATATTATGTTGAAATTTTTATAGCATGCTACTAAAAAGTGAGCTTGAGTTCGCAAATGAGTGACATAAGGCAATTGGGTCTTGGGTCCGTATAACACAACTTCCTTCCCCCTTATAAAAAATTAAACAATTTTTGTTTGAAACATTTTTTCGTAAACATAACTGTGAAACTTTGGACATTAACTGTGTTATACGAAGGTGGGTCGACCTTCTTCATTAGAAAATAGTAACAACAAAATTAATTTATACTTAATAATATGTATTTATTTCCACAACTCCTAATCTTGTTAGCCAACAACTGATAATCTTTAACGAAGAAAGGGAAAATTTTCGAAATTTTCTAAAACCACATAAATGGCCATAATTGTGTGGGTTTTTTAAACTGTTTTTTAATTATAAAAAATAACGTAACCAATGAAAACACTTTCTACACAGGTTATTTCAACAATTAACACAGTTAATTGTTTTTTCCCTCGTTTTTTTTTTTTTTTTTAAATTCGGTTTAATATTAATATAAACGGCGGATAATAGGAATCACACAAGTTTAAGCTAATTCTGAATTTGCAAATTTTTAGTGCTGCAAGAAAACTAAGTGAGCATACAAACAATATATAGGACTATATAAAACGTTGTTATGGATAGATATTATATTATGTAATTATGTAAATAAATATTCTGTACACTCATAATATTGACTACTTATGGAGCTGTATACCATCGTATTGAATTTTGGCCTAATATCACGAACCCATATAACTAGAACGTGAAACTTCTATGCCGAGCTATAAACTCCCGTGACTGAATTCACGGCGCCTATCTGAGCGGTGTCTAGTCATCGGCCGTTGCGTACTTTGTACTACGCATGTCTTTCTCTCGAACAAAAGAGAAAGCGATGTTGACACAATTGAATGATGTTGACACAAATGAAAACAAAAGACAAAAAATTGAAAACAATCTGATACGCAGTACAAAGTATGCAACGATCGACGACTAGACGCCTTTTTTCCTGCTACCCTCTCAACTCGAGTTTCACGTCCTTGTTATATGGGTGCGTGTCTCATAACCCATGATTTGTATAAAATTATTTCATCCATAAAAAAATGTAATTATATCTGAACATATTTTGGTTTACAATGAATATGGTTTGCAAATTGAGTACATCATCGATGATAGACCATAAATTGGTATCTTTTATCATGCAAAATATAGCTTGATTAAATGGGAATTTGGGTTTTTGTAATAAAAAATTCTTTCTTAGTTTGGGTCTCTCTTGCACCAAGTGAGTGGAAAATTTCTGTTTCATTAATTTTTATTTGCTTATCACTAAATATATTTTGAATGAAAAACCGAGTTATGGATTGAAAGAGAAGAAAAATTTTCATTGAAATCTATGATAGGTATGCCAATATGCTACCATGACCTTCAGCTCTAAAAAAACTGTATTAGAGTGCCTCAGGAATCAAAATATGAAAACATCCGATTCGGCCTACCGTCAATCGATTTGTATGGTTTTTTTTTTATGCCAAGCTGGTGGTTATTGATACCAAATGTTAAAAAACATAACTCATGAAATTTAACGCTATTTGGAAACCTTTCCTTAAAACATGCGGAAAAAAAGAAGTTTCTTTTAAATATTATCAATAGCTGTAATTATCCAATGAAATATTTCGAACTTCTGAAACTCCTTAGTAGTTCGAAATATTTCACCTACGGAGCTATAGAAACAGGTATAGTTTCAAAGAAAATTAGCAATATGGCGATTAAATGGACTGAACAGGTGATTTTATGAACGCCTACACAAAAATTGTATTCGGAGCATCAATATTTTTAAGCGTTACAAACCAGGGAGCTTAGTAAACATAGATATTTATTTTATATATACAGTTGTTTTTATTGATATTTGGCTACCTCAAAAACTTAGACTGCCATGTTTCATCAAAAATAACAAAAATTTATCTAAGAGTATTTTATCATTTTATTTTGCATCATAAATAATTTTAAGTCGGTAAAACATACCACTTTCCAACAAAATTCAATTTGTTTTTTTGTAAGAGTGGTAAAATCATATGTTAAGCAAAATAAAGAAAAATTCTCAATTGTTTAGAAATTTGTTACAGTCCCCTTTGGCCTTGTAAAAATAAACAATCAAATCACATATTATATATATATATATATATATATATATATATATATATATATATATATATATATATATATATACATGTGTGTATATCTAGGTAACTGACTTCGTTGAACGAACAGCGAGATTAGTGTATGTTGGGAAAATAAAATATATTTTTTTAACAACTCCCCATAATTTCTCATTTCTTTCACCGAAAAATACACGAAACAACTGTGCATACGACATTTTCATTCTAAAACTCAATTTAGATGACAATCTGTTTATAATTTTTATTTTTCTGGAACAAGGGATATGTATTCAATTTAGATGAAACCTATTTATTAATTTAATTTAAATGCTAACTATACAAACTTTTACACGCGAAACCATTTATTCAAAATATTATATATTTTTTTATACAGTATATATGAAATATATATCAAGGTGTACTTAGTTTAGTCCCAAGTTTGTAACGCTTAAAAATATTGGTGCTACGAACAAAATTTTGGTACAGCAAATCATAAAATCACCTAATTAGTCTATTTCCGGTTGTCTGTCCGTCCGTCGACACGATAACTCAAAAACGAAAAAAAATATCATGTTGAAATTTTTATAGCATTCTACGGAAAAGAGTTCGTAAATGAACGGCATAAGGCAATTGGGTGTTGGGTCCGTATAACCCATCTTCCTCATTCCTTATAAAAAATTAAACAACTTTTGTTTGAAACTTTTTTTTGTTAACATAACTGTTTACCCATGAAACTTTGGTAATGAGTGCGAGTGAGATAGACACACAAATTATTTAACGTATGTGCTGTACACTCACGTTAACTGTGTTATACGAAGGCGGGTCTTCGTTCTGCATTAAAAAAGACAAACAATGTATGCTTTATAATTTTATGCAAAGGGAAGCGTCACGGTTGGGTTCAAAATTTTTGAAAATCAAAACAAATGAAAGCCTAAAAGCTGCCATAGTTGTGCTGGATTTTCTCGAATTTATTAAAAATTCACAACCACATTCATTACTTTGTATATAGGGTATTTCAACTCAGTCAGTAGTTTTTTTTCACTTATTTTATTTTATTTCTTACAATGTGTTTACACTTTCCTTATTTGAAGCAAAATAATTGCGTAACAATTTTGGTATTTAACGTTCTATCCTTGTATTTCAGAAACAGAATGGAAAATCGAAAAATGCAAAAAAATGCATATCGTCTTATTTTTAAAGAGAGAATTAATTACAGTGCTTAGACGAAAACATCTTCATGGTCCAAGAGGAATGCACTTTGTTTTTGAAATGGAACACTTTGTTTTTGAAATGAACATATTTTTTGTAGTAGATTCTTTATCCTTGTCGCAATAAAACAACTTGGTGAAAACTGAGTTATTGGAATAAAAACAAATGCTTTTTTACGGGAAAGGTCATAAACTACAAAAAATGTTTTTCCATAAAAGCATAGTCAGTCATGGGAACAGTCGACCTGCTGAATCCTTCGGCAAAGGAGCTCGCTGCTCTCGCATGTTTTTCTAATAAATACATATTCACAATATCTTGATAATAATGAATAATATCTGAAATAGCTGTCCACAATTATAGCGAAAAATGGTGGGAACGCAAATAAATTCATTTGAATAGTAAAATGTAATATTATTTATATGCGTTTCCACCATTTATTTCATTGGTTTTAATCTTTTGGTGCAGAGCCCTCAAAAACATTTTGAGTGAAAACATTGTGAATTTAAAGCATCGGAAAAATCGGCCGATCCGTTTAGAATTAGTTCAATTACAAACACGCGATGACGCGATTTCCATGATTTTTGCTTATTCAAACAGTGACTAAATACTGAAATTTGTTTAATAAATGGAAGCAAATATATTAAATAAATCTCGTTTCCTCTTCGTAAACGGCTGCAAAGTGTAACAATGTTTATTAAAGTAAGAAGAAAGTTGCTCGACGTCCACGAGTCTCACAGATAAAAGATTTATTCTCATAGCCGGATAAAAAAGCGATTTCCACAATACCAAGCAATATACGGAATTTGATTCCCAACAAATGCTAATTTCACTTTACTATTACCTATCTTAATCAATTATATATCAACTTATATAATTTAATAAAGCAAACGTATAGCATATTTATCTACCGTCTGAATTGAAGCTTAAAGTAAACATTTTATCAAAAAAATATAGCTACTTTGAGAATGAGAGAAAAAAAATACACATACCGAGTTTGTGATATTTCTACTTTTATTTCGTTTTTGTTTTTTAACTTCCATTATTAAACCATAAAATTTGAAAAATGTGGATAGATACATAAGAGTTTTATAGACCAAATAGAAATCACTTTACTCATTTGGAATATTTTATTTACATAAAAGAAGAAATAACTATCAATTTTGTTTCCAGTTCCACTTATTTGACTTCTATATGTATTTGATATCAAAGTCATAAATCAAGTACTCAAATTTTTATACTGGAGGTTCAACTTGATGCACTGGTGATGTTGTACCCTAATCTGACAAAAATCTTGCGGAGGTTTTTTAATCAGATGGTTTCTTTTTTTTTTTTATCTTTCTTACACTTAATTATTTTAGCTCGACAAAGCCGGCTATCCGGCCACATTTCTTGTTTCTTAATTAGACAAATACATTATTATTATTTTATTGTAAACAGATTAAACACACAAGCTGTGCAAATCGAGACATAGCGTATTTAATTAAGAACACATCCTCTTCTATATTGTACATATTTTCAAAGTTAATCGCATCGACACCAAGTCTGTTATTGAGTTTATATTTTAGAATCCATATACGCGGATCTAGACGCTAAAAAAGTGTATATTTTATAGTGAAATACCGGATCGTCGAAAATGTATATCCACGGATAAGGATACGGGATACGGGTTTAGATTCTCAGATATATATTTTTAATTTATGCGGTACATAACTATAAAATATACAGTCTAAGACATTGACTACGTAAAAGTAATTTTGCGATTTATGACGCTGCTACTTGTGGAAATCATCTGATTGTATGTTTTTCGTGTTCCTTGAATTTTTAGTTACTACATGTAATGGTTTTTTTTTGCAACTTTGTAAGCAACCCATCTCCTTGCGTCACACTTAAATCGTCAGATTATTGAAATATACACTTCTAAGCATGTAATTAAGCTACTTGACGGGCTCAAGATTTTTTTTACTAATCTGATCGTCTGCTTTACGCACGCGTCTTTTTATTAGGGACTTATATTTAGTGGAGGTAATTATTAAGGTCCAAGGCTCTGGGCTCCCCTACTAACTTGTAAAAAAAGTCTATTTATCGATCGTTATTTTTTCCATAAATTCCCAACTTCAAAAATTTTTAAATAATTAAAATTTACTAACTTTGTAAGACGATAATGTAACAAAATATTTTTTTAAAAATCGATTAGCCAATTCGACGATTATACTTTCACTGTTTTTTTCTCAACAAGATGGGCATTTGTGGGATAATGAAAAAACGAAGATATGGGAAAAACCATGCACTTTAGGGAAAGTGTTATGTAGGAAACCAACTTATATTGATTTTTTATAATTATGTATTATGTTTATTTCCGAAGATTTTTACAGTTACACTTTTCTTTGAGCAGAAATGGTTCCAATATTTCCCATTACTGCAAAGCCAGAATGATTTTAGCATTAGTGAACAAATTGAACCTTTAGAGGAATGAATAAATGTCAAAAGTAAAAGGATTATTTTTCAATAACAGTGTAAAATATAAAAAATATTTATATGTTTATCCTGTAAATAATAGAAGTCGTACACAGACAGGATTTGTAGCATCAATTCGTATTTTAAATGTAAATATTAAATTTTCTTGTTATGATAAATTATTTGCAAGTGTGAAATTGTTTTATTTGTGCCTGTTTTATCTTTTACTTTGCTTATTCGCTAGATGGTAAATAAAAATAAACTCATGGGCAGCAAAGATCCATCACTAAGAACATATTTCTCCTCGTTTGATGTTTTTTTATTTATTTCAATGAGACTTTTTTTATGTTTTTGAATATAGGAAATATATGCATAAAAGTGTGGAAGGGTTTTTGGACATCTTACTGATTTTGGTGAGACTGTCAGAGTGCACAAATTTTTAAAAACCGTCTTGGGCTCAATTTTGATGGGTCATTAGGTTCACTAGAGTAAAAAATTATAAACATCAAAAAAGAGTTTTTTCTTTGTGAATGATCCCCCCAACCACCCCCTACCCACTAACAGAAATTAAATCAACCCCGCTTTAATGACATCGATCTAAAACCACAACACACAGACGTACGTATTTCAGCCCATTTAAACAAAAGGTAGTCTTTGAAGATGCCCAAAAATTAGCGAAGACAGAAAGTGTTTTAGGAATATGTTTAGTATATAAGTCTTTAGTTTTGGAGAAAATATGGCTTACAAGAAGATTTTTAAATAAATTCTTATAAACATTCAAGTAAAAGACGATTTATAAATATAAACGATAAGATTCGACTTGTGCAAGAACTATAAAAAGTTTTTCAGCATTTGTATATTGAAAACTACCGAAATCATTTTCGATTAGATTGTTAAATTATTGCAATGGTTTTACGATAGTAATAATTTCTCAAAAAATGCAAGTCTAAATAAGAAAAACATGGTGACAGGCTTTGTCTAAACAAAACTTAACAATTCAAGGTAGGGGTTTGTTTTGCAAATTTACTTCCACGTCAGGACAACAAAACGTCAGAGTAATGATCTGTTTTAAAAAAATGCTCTAGTAACGGTTAAATGTATTCTAGTAGACATTCCTAAATATAAAGCATATTTTTCATATAACATTTTTGATAGAAACATATTTAATATGTTGCATGTGACTTATTTCTGTGCAAATGGTCATTTTTGTCCATAATTTCACAAAATAATTATTATTATCTATTTTTATTACATTTATAAACGTGATTTATTAAAAGTTAAGAGAGTTTATTCAATTTTGGAGTTTTGAAAATTAGTATTTAATTGAAGTCAGTCATTTGTAACGACTTTTATAGTGGTTTTTGAGCATAACTTAAATGATTCTCTCATATTTGTTTCACAAAGTCTACTTAGCCTATTAATTTTATTATTTATGCATTCCGAATTTAACATAAATATAGATATTCCAATAATATTTCCTTCTTTCTTTTCTTTTATTTTATTCTATTTAGGTAGAAAAAAGATGATGAAGAATGTTCGAGACGACCACTGGATAAAAGCTATGTAGAGTATGAGGTGGAGTGTAGTACCTGGTATCTAGGGAAATTTGTCCTATAATGATCTCCCTTAAAAATGTTATTTATAGCCAAACTATTCGAGATATGTATAACGTCGAAATATTCTTGGTTTCTTTAGTCAAGTGTTGCGGTATTGGTATGTCCATTTCATTCGATTTGTTCAAATTTTCAGAGCTATTCAATATTTCTCAAAGGGTTCGTTTTACTGACCTTATAAGAAAAGGTGGGTTAAATGATCCCATTGCATTTTTTTACCAAATAATTCACTCAAAATATTAATTGTTCTTTTACATTGTATCAACGATTAGTATGAAATAAAATCACTAGCAAAATCATCTTTATCAACGTATTTAAGACCCACCACTTAATGAAAGATCATTTTACCTATTATAATTTTACACACAAAATATTGATCTTTTTAACGAATATAAAAGGGATTATTTTACCTGTAACGCCATATTTGAACATCGTCATAAAAACTGATCTTTAAAATAAAATGCCTATTTTAATGTATTATAATATTATTAAAAGTCAACAGAAGCCAAGAGTAAAACAGCCATAGTCGGCGTAAACTAACATTCAAAAAGAAATTTTACGTTGAAATTCATCTTACAATTAATATTTTTGCTTCGCAACACAGAATAGCTTATACATCGCCATAAGTCTTTGCTGAACGATTAATTTGATTACGTGGAAACCATCTATCGATAAATACACGAGATGGCTTGAATAGTTTCCTTTAAAACAACGAGGGATCATTTTACCCTAAGGGATCATTACAGAGCACTTCCCTATAATGATCCCTCCCGTATATCCCCTATATTATTATAATACGACATACACTTGTTAACTCATAAAAAAGAAGGAATTAGTTGTAAACTTTAGTTCCTGCCAAGTTAATTAGTGGAACATTATGTATTGAATTCAAGGTACATGACTTCTTTTAAAACTTAACCTTCCTTACATTTAATGTTACCATTAAACTGCTAATATGGTAAAACAAAATAATCCTTAAATCATCAAACTTTTTTAGATCCTATCACTAAAAAATATTAATTATATTGAAACTAACCTAGTAAGTAAGATTTATCTTCACACACAGCAATATCGGTCGAACAGTCGTACCAGTAATACAAAGAAAAATTTATCTTGGGTACTACACTCTACCGTATACTTTTCAGAATATAATTTTAATCCTTAACTTTTGATGAAATAACTGAATACATTGAAAACAATTTTCATAAATATATAATGCCTGTAAAGGTATAAAACGTATATTTTACATATAAGGGCACAATATATGCAATGTAACAGCGTATAAAGGGGCACTAACCCTAATAAATAAGTGTATGTATATGTACGTTTGTCGAAATTCAGTGACGCAAGTAAATATCAATATATTAGTCCAAGAGTTGTTTTTTTTAATAAACCCGACAAAGTTTCATGGTCCTGACCAACCTTAAATAGCTTTATGAATAAAAAAAAATTTGGATTTAAAGATGAAATGATGTAAATTAGTATATTATCTATTTAAATTCACTTCACCAGGTATCCTCGGCCATTTGCCTAAAAACCAGTATTGAATTTTAATTAAAATTTAAATAAATTGAGCATCGTTCATAACTCATTCATGAACATTCAGTCAACGATGTCGTTTCTTTGCCACGGTCTTAATCTATGCTTATCTCTTTCCATATTTTATCCTTCTGTGTTCCTATTCTATTCCCGCATGAAAATAAAAGAAATTTGATAGAGTTTTAATTTGAAAAATTAACTTTGAACAATTAAGAAAATTAAGTGGGCAAAAAGAAATTGTGTTTTTAGCCAATTTGCATAGTGTTTAGTCAATATTCTTAATTAAGTAAATTATATAGGCCAATCAAATTAACCATTATGCATGGAACATCAAGTCAGGTATGTGTATTTTTCAAAATGTTTTTAGAAATGTAAAGGTAATTTTAAATCCAAGTTTTCGATCTCGGCAACCGATTTCGATGACCGGATCATGCCAAAAAATAAAAAAAACCTCGAGAGTTATGACCTTGTTTCAGTTTTTGCCGATCGACCTGGAAGGACTGATTTTCCATCAAAAATTGTAGTATTTATTATTAAAGAAGGCTAAATTTTCAACAATTGGAGATAAAACCGGTTTTTATAGGACCAAAAGTTTCGGAGATCCAGCTTTTCAAAGTTTGTCTATTTTGTCAATTTATGTGATTTTACCCAAAATTTTATGTTGCAAACCGTTAAAGAAAGAACAAAAATAAAAAATGTATCTTATAAAAAATAAACATCACTGTTTTTCGAAAATTTTCAAAATTTCGAAAAAGTATTTTCTACAATTGTTTTTCTGAAGCTACCTGTAAATTTTTAACTTCCTATTTTGGAGTAATTATAGTGGTGTTTGTGAAAAAATGTTTCAAACAAAAGTGGTTTTTTTTTATCACGAACTTTTTTACATTTAATTTTCTGTTGTCTGTCGGTTTACAAGAAAAAATTTTGCGAAAAATTATATAACTTGAAAAAATAGACACACTTTGAAAAGCTATATCTCCGAAATTGTCGGTGCTAAAAACTAACTTGATTTGTTAAAAATTTAACATTCTTTAAAACTAAATACTACAATTTTTGATGAAAAACCAGTCTTTCCGAGTCAAAATCGTCAAAACTGAAATAAGGTCAACGTTTTCGAGGTTTTCTTATTTTTTGGGAACCGGTTGTTTGCCGAAGCCGAGACCTTGGATTTAACATTTCCTTTACATTGCAGGTATATATCAAAAAGACAAACAAACAAACAAACATACCTGATTTGCTGCAACATTCACCCCCTTTTAATGTTTAATTTGATTGAATCAATGGTGAAACTGTGCAGGCTTTGTTTTCCTTTCGCATATCACGTTTTCCCTGTAAATCTGCGGTATGTAGTGTACATCTTCAAACTCTTTACTCTCCGGTTCAAAGGTACAACTAGATTGACGTCATCTTTTGGAGTTAAGACTATATTAAAGGATGTAAACTGCATTAATAAATTAACTAAGTATATTTATAAAACACAATAACTTAGCTTAAATTCCCAATGAATTTTCTTCAGTACTTAACTTTCTGAAATGGTTTTTAATAAAGTTTAACATGTTAAAAAGATACTTTGGAAAAAGTGAGGAAATTTATATTTTAAGCGTTTTCATCAAAATTTCACATTTTATTCTAATTCAGCATCGGTATTCTTATGATACAAGTGTAAAATTATTGGCATTTGGTTCTAGGGCTATACATTAGAGTATATATGATTATGTGAAGAGGTAAAATATATACACTGTTTTATCTTTTTCTTACTTCGATGCTATGTTTTTTTTTTTTTTTTTTTTGAAAGCCTTTCAATTTCATTCACTTTGCCTAATTCCCAGTATACTATATGTATGTACGTAGATATGATGAATAGATCCGGCAACTTTTAATACGTATAGATAGATTTATATGTCCTTCCATTTTAAAAAGCGTCTTTTACATTTTCATGTTTTTTACACAATGTGTAACTTTTTGTTTTCAGGTAGAGTAAACCGAGGATAATATTTTCCGTGCCACGTAAGTACAACTACTCTCTCGTTTAATAAAAATATAGTACGTTTGAAAAATTATTTTGAATTTGAAATTTTTTTTAAAGCATGATTGCAAACAGACTTCAAGATATTTACTTTCTCGGAAGTCTTTTATGACTCAAATTCAACCAAGGTAAAAATGAATATTTGCCAGAATAACAGAGAAGTTTTCATTTGAAACATATAAGATGGATTTTTTTGGACCCAATATTGAGTTTAATCGTATTTCTCATTTAAACCCACTTAAAATAATTTATTAGAAAATAAGAAACATTCTTATTTAATGCTATCAGAGAGTTGGTCTCAAAGTTGCTTTCAAAATACTTTTAGAGCTTATGATTATGTTAAATGTAGACATTTACTAATACTTGCTTACTAGTTTCTAACTTTTTTTCCAAGTTACATAGGACATAAGGCTAAAATGAAAGATAGTTCTAAGATAAGGTGTTTAAAGTTTAATATAAGGTAAATGTACCATATTACGGGTTGTTTAGGCATAATGCACTTTGCAGCTGACTATTGAAAAAAAATATAAAAATTTCACTATAAAAATTGGTTGGTCGCACAAAATTATTTATTAGTTTTGATCATTTTTTCCCGCTAAAGTCTTTAATTTATAGTATTAAATGTTAATTTTCTGGACTTCGAGTTTGTCTGTTAATGACTTTTATTTTAAATTTAATTACTTATATATCATTAAGAACTAGGTGGACAACTTACTTAAGAATACTGTAATACAAAACAAATCAAATAAAGGTACACCATTTTTGTCAAAACTGGAAAGTTTGGTGTTTTTCTTTATATGGACAAAATTCGCGTAGATTTGTCAGAGATTTCAGTTCTGACGTATTTTTTTTTAATATTTGTCGTATTTTATTCATCTGTATAGTCTGTAGTTTTATTTTGCTTTGAAAGTTTGTGAATAATTCTCGAAAATTTATCATCAAAGGTTTGTTGTACATGATACATGATGAAATTGTATCCACATAATATTATATATGGGGTAGTGTTTTTCAAAACATTTTACTGATTGACATGAGTGTCATTGTAGATAAAACTATAACATTGTGAATTATTTATTATAAATTCATTCGTTACATAAAGTGTGATTTTCGATCACCATACATTTTTAATAAAAGTCTTGTATGTAGTCGTCAATAGACATAAACACATTACTATTTACTTGAAACAATTTTAAAGCATTATCTATGGTCAATTTTGAGATAATAGTTTCAAAACAAATAAAAACAAATAGCTTGATACCCGCCCGCTTCACTTTGCTTAAAAGTAAAAACCATGATCTCATTTATCTTCCTTCCATGGCACTTGAAGGGATTGTTTTACACAGCTAAATTATAGGCACAGTTTTCAATTTTTTTTAAATGTAAATAAAACAACTTTAAAAAAAAGCCTACTTCATAAAAAACTATTCCAAAACAAATTAATATTCACTAAAAAGTAAAAATATTACGATAATATAATGTAGTAACAATAATTGTTATTTTTGGAGTCGGTGTCAGCCAAGGAAACAACTGTGGCAGAACATTAACTTGGCTGAAACCGAGAGACACAAAAACAAATACAGTCGGATTGAGAAGCTTCTCCTTTTTTGAAGTCGGTTAAATAGTTATAATTTATTCAGTATATCGGAAAAGATGACTATGAATCGTTTTACATTTACTATTTAAAATTTTTACATAAATCTTTAATGGTTGAAAATTATGATCATAGATGGAGCCGTAAAATGTTAAACTGAAATTGAAATCTCTCCGGGATATCGCTCTTTCTAGATGATTTTAGACGTAACTTAGTAAATACAATTTCATTTGTCAATTTGTCCATTTTTGTATTATATGGGTCAACATTATTGGATACAAAATGAAATTCATCTAAATGGCAGACAATTAATTTTTATTAACGATTCTTCGTAATTCTCTCTTCCCTCTTTTTTCGTTTCGGAATTATGATAAAACATGTATTCCAAAAGTACATAAAAGGGATCATTTATATCAAAGATTTGGTAGGTTGATTTTGAGATATCGTCCAACAATTGCCTCTCTCCAAAATGGCATGATTCGTATGTCCCAAAAGAGTATTTTATTATTATTATAATCAAATTAATTATCCCAATGTTAAAGTTTTGTTTTGTGTGCTAAATACTCTAAATTATCTAAAGGCATGACAATCTTGTGATTTTTGTTATGTAATGATGTGGTTCTTGAGGTATCAACTTAAAAAAATTGCTCCAAGATATGAATTCGTTTACAATTTTATTCAGAAACTACCCGTTCAATTGTCAGAAAAACTCGATTTTTATATTTTCCTGGTCAAAGTACTTTTGAATATGTTTTTTATCAAATGTAAGCCCATACTGAAGCGAAATTTTTGCGATTATTTTGTTATTTTGTTATTTGAAGTGTTGACAAACGTTAGTTTGGAAATTAAGAAACTGTGGATTTTGTGTTTTTAGGTAAATCGAGATATCTGATTTTTGTGTTTCGATTTTTCCCTAAGTAAAACGAAAGTCAATAACTAAATTATACGTAGAAACAAATAGCAGGAAGTTTGAAATTTTGGAAGCTGACTTCGTGAGTACTCTGATCGGAAAACACAGTACTTAAAAATTTGATTTTCACGAACGCAAGGCACAGTAAAAAGTTCCTTTTTATTTATTGCTTAACTTACCTTTATCAATCTTCCAAATGCCAGAGAAAATAATCATAGAAATTCCGCTTCATTTCGGCTCACGGAGTAGTTGTTCATATTTAAATAGGCATATTATTTAGTAGTAAGTTGGTTATACAAATTAAATACATCAAACATGATCTAATACTAATATATTTGAAAAGACTTGTGTTATATACAAAGATATATTAAACAACATTGTAGGGTTTTTCTTCTATCAAATACAAATATAAATAATGTATTATTATCCCCGATGTAAAACTAAGATTATGAGATATATTCTTACATATTTATTCTTAGGTTTATTTATGGAATATAAATATACATTATAATAATATACAGGGTTTTAAACTCTGATGTTTGAAAACTTAACAAGGATATCGGAAAAAGAAAACTTGCTCCTATAAGAAAACATAATTTTTATTGGAAACAGTTTTGGGGAAATGATTATATCCTAAAAAAACTGATTTTTGTTTATAATGTAGACAATAGGGAATATTCAAGCCACATACTATGACATCACGTCCGTTTTTAAAATTTGAATTTCCGTCTTAGAAATTTGAATTTCTTTCACTGGATTTGTACTTTTATTAATTAATTTTAAGTAAGTAATTTTAAGGGAAAAAAATGTTTGAACAAAATTTAAATTTTATGAATATTCCCAATTATAAACAAAATTTTCCAGTCAGTTTCTGTCGAATTCAAATTTGTCCGTTGTATAACAAATTTTGAACAAAAGTTGGTTTTTAAAAGAATCTTGAAAGCCAAAATGAAATTCGAAGCTGAAATTATTTTTTACTCAAAACCGAACCATTTACTTTACAACCCAACCATTTTATTTCTGAGAAAACCTGTTAAGAAAATTATGATATTATAAAAAACAAAATTCTCTCCAAAAAAAAGGTGAAAAAAATTAACTAAATACCTCAGTTTTCTAAAAATGTCATATTTACATTAATATCACTTGAGGTCGATTAAATCATCAAAACGCTTTCGATCCTATTCTGAACATGTTAAGCAGTACTGCAAGAACGTTCCACGTTAGTGAATTTGTACTCCAGCAAGATCAGTATGGGCCAAGGATCAACTGCCAATGTTCATTGGTGAACTAACCAATCACCTTTACATACATTTTCTGAGAATAAGAATTTGTTGTCAAAGAAACTGAAGAATTTGAAATAACATATAAAATAAGGCTGAAAGATGATTTGATATACCTACCTTTGAAAATATAAGTATAACATACACTAGTTCAAATTTTTATATCGATATTTATGATAATTTGTTTTCTTTTTCTTCAAAGTTATAATAAATCTACATTCACGATAAACAGATAAGTCTACAAACATTTTTTTTTTTGAAATTGTGTGCATGATTATGAATATATAAGAATAAATTTGGATCAATTTTTAATTAACTTTGCATGTATTTATGTGTTATTAAACTACGGAAAAATACTTTTTAATCACCGAACTAAAAAAAAAAGGGGTGTTATAGGTTTGACCGCTATGTGTGTTTGTCTCTCTGTTTGTCTGCCTGTCTGTGGCATCAGCTCCTAAACGGATGAACCGCTTTTAATTTTTTTTGGGTTTCATTTGAAAGGTAATTTAACGGAGAGTGTTCTTAGATATGTTACAAATGCGAGTTTAAGGTACCGTAGGCGAAAAATTTGTCGGGGGTTTTTTAAATTTTGTAAATTTCACTTGTTAAGACATTTAATCACTTGCTGCCCGCAGAAAATATTTGTCTTTTGGCACTATTAATAAAATTTATAAATATCTATAACTTTTTCTCGAATATTTATCGAAAATAAGGATTCTTATAATCTTCCCGTATTGTTTCATTTCATTCGTCTCTTGACATCACCAGTAAAAATAACCAAAATCAAGCTCTCATACCGATCCATGAACCATTCAAATTTAGAATTACTCGTACATGATACATTTTTTATGACGATTACGTTTTATCGGTTATTATAGTCGTAAAGCTAATTCATGTCATATTTAGTATCAAAACATTTCCTTTAAAAACAAAAAACAAAGAAATAAAATAACAAGTGACAACAAACAATTGATTGAATTAATTGTTGAAATACCATGTATAGTCAGTGTTGATTACGCCATTGTTTGTTTTTTAAGGTCATGTAAGTAAAGAAAGATAGTAACTCTTTGAGACCCACAGTCGTGCAATAAAATTTGTGCCCTCACGAGTATACAGATTATTTTTAGGAAAAAATGTTGTTTATTTTTTTATAAGGGACCATTTTTGAAATTGAACTCTTGTTTAACTCTAACTGTTTACAAGATGGGCCCTACGGACTCAGGATCTAATTGGATCTAATGTTGCTCATTTACGTACCCAACCTCACTTTTTCGTCCTGAGCCCGCTATAAAAATTAGCTTGATACTTCTTTTCGTTTTTGAGTTATCGTGTTTTCGGAGGGACAGACGGACAGGCGGACTGGAAATGGACTAATTAGATGAATTTATGAATACCTTACCTATGCCAAAATTTTGTTCATAGCATCAATATTTTTATGCGTTACAAACTTTGGACTAAACTTAGAATACCTTAATATATTTCATAATATACATGGTATAACAAAAAAAAACTTTTAACAAAAAGAAAACCGATTTCAAAAGAAAAACTTTTCCAAAACAAATTAATATGCACTAAAAAGTAAAAAAATAACGATAATATAATGTAGTTAAAATTATTGTTATTTTTGGAGTCGGTGTCAGCCAAGAGAACAACTCTGACAGAACAGTTTGCTATATTAGCTAGGCTTACACCGACTCCAAAAATAACATTAATTTTACCTACATTATATTATCGTTATTGTTTAATTTTTTAGTGCATATTAATTTGTTTTGGAAAAGTTTTTCTTTTGAAGTCAGCTTTCTTTTTGTTAAAAGTTTATTTTTATTTTGCGATTTTTAGTGAATCTGAAGTTCTGTGACTCATTTGTCACTAAAGAAAGAATAATCGAAATCGGTTGGCGTGATATTGAGTTATTCGTCCTCTTGTCGTGCATACTAAATGCAAATTTAAGATCTTTTTGGTTTTCTCATGGATGGCGTTATCAAAACTGGACCAAAATGAAATGGGACCACACGGGAAGCACCAGCTTTGAAATAGATAAAGAATCATTAAAATCGGTTCACTCAGTCGAAAGTTCTGAGGAACAAACATAAAAAAATACAGTCGAACTGAAAGCCTCCTTTTTTTTCGTTTGAAGTCGGTTAAAAATTAAATAGGAATCCAATACACAAAGTGATATTCAAACATAATTTAATTATAATCCAAATTAATATAATGTTGCAAGTATGGCTGGAATGGAGAGTACATGACCATAATAAAATTTGAAATAACAGATAAAAGTGTTAATATAGTCATAATATCAACAGAACTGTATTTCTAAAATGAAATGTGGTACGTGTTAAGTATCTACAACATGTTGTATATATAAAAAAAACTTTTTACAAAAAGAAAACCGAAAATTAACATGCACTAAAAAGTAAAAAAATAACATAATATAATGAAGTTACAATAGGGTATTCCACTATTTTTGAAAAAGTACTTCAAAAATACACACGCTTTCTAGCCAAAAGCTTAAATTAAATTTTTAACCATTTTTAAACTGTCAAAAACGCGGGCATCCAATTTGATGACGTAATATGGGCATCACTATACGACATAACACAAATAAGTTTGACAGATATATGCATAGACATCTGATTAAAATAAATATAAATACTTATTATCTATGTATATATTATACCCAGCGGTCTACACTGAACTAACTGATGGTCTATGACTTAAACCGCTATGACATCACAGCAGGGCTTACCCGCGTTTTATTTCACGTGATATACATTTTAAAAATTAAGATTTTTAATTTTAATTTTTTAAAAGAAAAATGTACTTTTATGACTCGAAATCAGAATATTTAAGTATATTTTTACATAAATTTTAACTTTTTTCAAATTTCATGATTTATTTTCGACTAACGATAATACCCTCTTATTGTTATTTTTGGAGTTGGTGTCAGCCAAAGAAACAACTGTGACAGAACATTTTACTACATTTACTTGGATCATACTGGCTCCAAAAATAACAATAATTGTAACTACAATATATTATCGTTATTTTTTACTTTTTAGTGCATGTTAATTTGTTTTGGAACAGTTCTTTTTTTGAAGTTGGTTTTGTTCTTGTTAAAAGTTTTTTTATTTTGTAATTTTTAGTGAATCAGAAGTACATAACTAATTTGTTACTAAAAAAAAGAATCATCGAAATCGGTATTGAGTTATTCCTCTATTTGTTGCGCACAAACTTAATGTAAATTTAAGACTTATATGGTTTTGTCATGGATGCCATTGTAAGTACTGGACCAAATTGAAATGGGACCACACGATAAGCACCAGCTTTCAAATAAAAAAAGGATCAAAATCGGTTCACCCAGTCGAAATTTCTGAGGTAACAACATAAAGGAAAAACAGGCGAATTGTGAGAACCTTCTCCTTTTTAAAGTCGGTTAAAAATGTAGTTCAGGGCATTATTCTATAAAACTGAATAATATTATCTATTTTAGGGTTGTTGTCTCCCTATGCAGAAGTACATAACTAATTTGTTACTAAAAAAAAAGAATCATCGAAATCGGTATTGAGTTATTCCTCTATTTGTTGCGCACAAACTTAATGCAAATTTAAGACTTATATGGTTTTCTCATGGATGTCATTGTCAGTACTGGACCAAATTGAAATTGGACCACACGATAAGCACCAGCTTTCAAATAAAAAAGAATCAAAATGGATTTACCCAGTCGAAACTTCTGAGGTAACAAACATAAAAGAAAAACAGGCGAATTGTGAGAACCTTCTCCTTTTTAAAGTCGGTTAAAAATATAGTTCAGGGCATTATTCTATAAAACTGAATAATATCCCTTTTTAGGGTTGTTGTCTCCCTATGGGCATATCAATAGAAAATTCTAATTGAGTATAGAATTATATATTTATTAAGAATATAATAATTTACCATAAAAATTTGAAGTCGATTGACTGCCTCTAATTCGAGATAAATTCAATTAAAGTTCGGATAATTAATATGCTGAGCATTGGAAAGTTTGTGTTTTGTTGAAATTCTTCAATTTGATTTGTGTTTAAAAAAAAATTAAATTATTCTTGAGATATAATCACTGAAATTTTTTGTGTAACAGAAACATTTATATTTAGAGTATAGGTAGTGCAAGAGAGATGTCTATTATATACAGAATCACAAATGTTTATTATTATTATTTATCATACAGAATACATACAGTACAGTACAGTATTGTTAAAAGTATGTTAAAACTAATACTATATTTGAATATATATGTGTGCTAAGGATGTTTAAATATAAATACTAATGTTGTTGAAGTAGTATACAACATTTTTACAATATTTTACGGAAACAACCGTAAGACGCTTATATTACGCTTAGTATGTATCTATGTATTTATGCAACGGAATCGTTTCATGTGATTTTTACCCTCTGCAAAACGTCGAAACTTCATGCACTTACCAAGGACCAATGACAATAGAATAATTTATAAGTATGTCAGATTATGTTGATCAGGATCTTCAAGATTAACGAAAAAAATAATAATGAAAAAATCTAATAACATACATTAATCTGATATCCCTATCCCTATCCCTATCCCTACATATTATAAATGTGAAATTAAGAACTAATGCATGAATTTGAATTAAACTGTGTAGAATAACACATTAACTATAATTTATAAAGATGTATTTAAAAAAAATTTAATTTAATCTGACATTTTACTGCACCATCTATGGTCATAATTTTAAACCATACATTGAAGATTTCTGTAAAAATTTAGAATAGTAAATGTCAAACAATTCATGGCCATCTGTTCTGATATATTCAATGAATTATGACTATTTTACACTTGAAAAAATTTAAAACTGCATATATTTTAGCAATACCTTCGAGTGGTATGGAAGAGGGATAATAGGGGGGATACGTGAGATCAAAAGAGGTGGAGGCTATAAAGGGGTGGTTTTTACTTATAAGCCCAATGTAGCGGGCGGGTGCGAAGCTAGTATATTATAATCGTGAAAGATTGGATGGATGGATGTTTGTTACTCTTTCAAGTAAAAAGTACCGAACGGATTTGGAACGGAAATTAGACACAGAGATAGATTATAGTCTGGAATGACACATAGGCTTAGAATAACTATTCCAAATTACTCCAAATTACATTATTTTCCAATTATTTCATGCATTTTAAATTGGACTTGCTTGTTTCGCTTTCTACTTATTTCTAAAAACAAGAGATATTCCAAACATCCTACACTTCCTCTACTACACAGAGACATCTCGCTATAGATATATATTGTATCGATATGGGCGATTCAATATATGAGCATTATTGTGTTTCGACTTTGAGTATATAGAGTATCACTTAAAATGTTCATTTTAATTATAATCGAACATTATAAAACACATTTTCACTAATATATAAATGAGAGATAAAAACACTTAAAACTCGTGGAAAAAATTTTAACGTTAGAATAAAAATACCAGCTCGAGCTACACCTAGACAGACAGAGTAAGCATTATCGCATTCACCAATAAGCATCAGTTTACTATAACCTAAAGCCATCAGTTTCATCATAAATTATCGTTCTATATTATTTATTTTATTTTTTCATTATAAAAATTGAAATAAATGGTATAAAAGTTTCATCATGGCGTTGCTAAAATGATGTTTTCTAATTTATTACAGACAACTTGATCTTTACAGTTTTTATTTCGATAAAATTTCATTAAACGTATTAGTAATGATATTAGACCATGAGCCCAAAATGAAGCGAATTTTTATGATATTTTTGCCTCTATGAGGAGTGCAAAAGGTAATATATAAATTTTAAGTTTTAATAATCGAATTGATGGAAATCAAGATTTTCGATTGTTAAAAGAAAGTTATTGATAGTATAATATTTGAAAAAAAAAATGGCAGAAAGTTTGCAAATGTTAAAAGAAATGAGAAAGGGTTTGTTTTTTTAGAAATGTACTGCTGGTTTAAAAAGCCATTTCGACATCATATTTAATAGACAGGTATTTAATAAATAAGATTTCAAAACGGAATATTGGATATGCAGAGTATCGTATTAAAGATGAAGCCACCCACAGTATCTTAAAAAAATGTAGCCCATCTTCCTGTATGACTATGCAAATTTTCCTATTCCTATTCCTATAAATAACTAAAATATGAGGATGTCTTCATCTTAAATGCGACAAACTGTATAATTATTTTTATTTAGCCACCCACCATTCAAGATTTAATCTATTCATAGTTCTTATAAGAACTGATATTTGTTAAAAAATAGACGAAAAAGTTTTCACGTATGGTATTGCCAATAACTTTCTCTTAACATATATACGTCAGACAAAAACTAATCGTCTTAAAATACGGAAATCGAAATACTGGATTTCCATAAATTCGACGCTCAAGCCCCAGTTAAATTTTAAGTAATTAAAATAATAAAAAATAAGTTTTTTATTAGTGTTTGAGTGAGATTCAATCTCTTGAGAATGAACGCAAGTTCGAAAAAATTTTGAGATCAAATACAAAAACTTGTAGTCATACACTAATAATAAAATTATTTTTTATTATTTTAATTATTTATAATAAAATAGTATGTACTACCAAAAACCTAATATAAATTCAATTAATTAAATTTTTTTATTACCAAACTTAAATTCCTCAAAAAGGCACTTAAAAGGAATTCTGGAAATTATGCTCCAGCGCCTTTTGTTGGTTTTCAATGATTTTTACAGCAGTGATACTTCGCTGGCACATTTATTTTGCATAGCAGCAATATATCTGTTGAAAAATTTAATAGAATATAACATGAAAAATATTAGTTATTCTATAATATTAGAGATACATGTAAAATAATGAATGTAATAAAAAAAATACAGAACACCAAATTGAAACGCAAATGAAATAATTTTAATTTTATGATGACAAATGAAATATACAAAGTATATAAATTTTTACTTCCATGCCCAAACTACATTTAGAAGTCTCTAAAATGGTATAAACTGTATTATTTTTTAATATAACATATAGGTGTAGGTAATGATTTTTTCAATAATAACAGGCTTTTTGAAAATATTTTATCTTTTTTTATAAGAAATATATAATATTTCATAAGACCCAAATGACCTACTGCCGTCTTTTTTTTTACTGACACAGCCATTTTCTATATTCTCTTCTAAATGAAAATAAATCGAGGTGAGCATTATTGCTCCAAGCCCATAGTTTTTGTACATCGATTACACCAATTGCTAAGCATGCCCGATAGTCCCAAAATCTCTTTTTTAACGATGTATTTAGGATATTTATAAAAATTGGGAAAATTTTTAAAATATCTTTGTTATTTTAGAAATATTTATTTTCAAAATTCATTCACGGCAAAAAGCCATAACTATCACCATATAGTGAGAAATATTATTTTCGTTACATTTTTTGAAGATCTGTGAAAGACTGAAGCAATCAAGAGCAAGACATACGTTTCAATAGTTAAAATAAAATAAATAATTAAATATTCAAAATTCTGACTGTGTTAAATAAAGTCTGAAAAGAATGAAACAAGTACAGTAGTTTTCATAGCAAATTTAACAGCCGGAGCCCATTATTCAGAATATTTGATCATCGCTCTAAATTAATGGACCTCGATTGTTAAATTTGCTATGTAAACTACTGGTTTATTTTAAACGTTGTTTGTTTCTTTATTTATCGCAGTCGGGTTTTTATTTTTATAATTTTTTATTTTATTTTTGACTTTTTAGTGTCCCGGCAATAAAAAATCCTCTTATTATACTATATCAAAACTTTTTAATTAATTTTTTTTATTAACGTATCACTAGTTCACCCCAAAAATCCGTAACTTTGTCTTTTTTCAAACACCTACGTAAAGACATTAAGGTTTTTAAGACGAATATAACGATACCTTAACTATCGTAATCCATTGACCCGATTGGAAAATACGAGGTAATAAAGAAAATTATACATACATACATGCATACAAGATACCTTGACAATCGGGTATCAAGCTTCATGATTTAGTTTTGGTTTATGCAAAGATCTAAAAGGTTGTAACAAATATGGAAGTAATGGCTAGAGTTGGTTTCTACAGGATTATAAACAATATTTTTTAAACAAATGTTTGCTTCATTAAATTTTATCAGCTTATATTTATGAAATGTTTTTCTACTATTAATTCTCATAAAATATTATTATTATTTATTAAAATGATTTTTACATATTTAATTTGAATTAAAAAAAAAAAACAGTTTTTGCATAATTGAAATTTAACATATATTAAAATCTTCTAAAGCAAGGATCTAACATTTCAAATTTCATAATACTACAAGAGACGGTATAAAAAGTCGATCTTCACCTATCTGATAACCATATTAGACATTTGTTATGAAATTTTATTGACTTTTAAACACTCTTATCATAGTTTTTTATCGAAAAGTGTTCATGGCTATTAATTAATTAATTTTTATAAATTTTTTTCAAGTACGGAAGTTACCGTAATTCAATTTTCTTTCTAAGATATCATTTTCGATTGGTAAGCAGATCGGTGTAGTTTCCTATACTGACTTACCTGTTTTTATGGTGTACACTTTCGGATAGAAAAACCATGATTGGAATGTTAAAAAATCAACAAACTTTCATAAAAATATGTCTCATCTGGTTATTAGATGGGTGAAAATCAATCTTATATCGTATCTTAGACCATTTTTAATAAAGTTTAGGATTTTATATTATTATATAAAGACATAACTTATGACGTTAAAGAAACAAAAAAATATTTCCAAATTCTTTTATTTGTTTTTCTAATTCAGTCTAAGAATTATTAATTATTATGTGACTTATCTCCTTAAAAACCACGTAAAACAAATTTTTTTATTTATTTTAAAATTCTATTTGAAGATATTTAAAACAAAATAATCATAATAATGATAATAATAACGTAGAAATTTATTTTTATTATTATTTAAATTGTGTAAATGTACGGTTTTAAATCTGTCACAAACAAAGAAATAATACAAAATATATTTATTGCACTAGTAATAAAATAAAATATAGCTCACACACAGAATAAAGTATGTACATGTATTAAATATTCTCTAGAGGTCTTTATTGAAATGTTTTTTTTTATTTTTTAGTAAAATATATATATATATATTTTTTAAAAACATATATTTATTTTCGATTGTTATAATATGGTACCTATCTGTTACAATTCTGACAAAAAATATGTGTGTTTACACTACCGTACAAAAAATACTATAAAAAATACTACCAATTAACAATACTACCAATAACCGCCCAAATGGCCAAGCGAGTAAAGGCGAAATAACCTTTACCTGTTTGACTACTAAGACTGGGAGATTGCGGGTTCAAATATTTTTCACGCTGTCGTCGCTTGGATAGGAATGAAGTAACCGACTCCACACACATTATAAAATTTAATTGTATATTCGATAGTAGTATATACAAATAAAGGTTAAAAATAATAATTTGGGTGGCCTTATTTATGTACGTATATATCTGAGTAACGGAGGTTAAACCCCATTATTATTATTACTATCCATTATACTATGAAGAATCACAAAATATCCACAAATGAAAGAATCAAAAAAGAACATTTCGACTCTGTTTGACTATTACAATCTCTAGAAGGCGAGAAGATTATTATTATTACAGGGATGAGTTGCAGAGTGCAAGAAGTACGTATCCATACTGACCGTACCAATAACGATCTTCAAGCTATAATTAGAATTTTCTTTTTGTCTTCTTATAAGAATAAACATAAGCGCGCATTCGTTATTTTTCAACTTGCTACTATATTAAACATTTTCTGAGTACTCTAAAAGAAAATGGTTAAGTTATGAGAGCATTAATTGAGGCTGGCACTAAACAATTTTTAGAATTAGATTGTTCTAAGTACATGTGAAACACTGCAAACGCTTATAGATTTTTATTTTTGATTGAATTTTATAAGTATATTTTTGAACAGTACTATACCTAAATAAAGAATTTAATCTGTATGTATGAATGTGTGTCTCAAAAAACCTCCAGGGTACTTCTTGACAAGGTTGATATTGCCTAAATAGATTGCTTCTAAAGCACAAATAGCAGGGAAAAAAATCTGAAATACGTTTGTGTATTTGTATCGTTTTTAGGCGAATATCATTGTTCTATCTTTTATGTATCCGGTGAGGGAACATCATGCGTCTCTTTTGTGTATACACAGTTTTATATTGCATATTGGTAATCATGTTTATAAAAAACGAAAAATACAAGATCGAAAAACATCAAGTGCAAAACGAAAAATGAGTTTTTATTCTGATATTTTTGATTTACGAAATGTTAAATGTTTCAAAATCAAAAAGCTATGTATGGATCTGGCTTAAAAAAGCTTCAGTTGAGTTGAAAATTTGTTGAAGCAACCTTTCAATTAAGTAAATTTTAAACAAGTGAAATTCAGTCGCAAAGCCTGGCTAGCCTCCACTGAGAGAAATTAGAATGATCATACTGTACTTTACGTGAAAAAGTGTTGTCTGCCGGAACGCAGTTATTTCAATTTTACTTATTTTCGTAGTTATTTCAATTTTAATAATCATATTTTAGTTATTTCATTTATTTGAATTCGTGGAGCCAAAATATTTGTTTAAATAAAGATAGTTTATTTATCCGTTGGCATGCCTGGTGGAAAATTGATACTAGTAATGCTTGATGGAATTTATCAGGCTCCAAAAATGTGTCGTTAGGAACTAACAAGTATTCTGACCCAATGTAATTGCTTATGAAAACGATTTTTGTTTTCATTTGAAAGTTAATACTACGTCAGTAAAATCTTAGAACTAATCCAACAAAAATCGTATTAGGCGGTGTAAAGTTGCTTTTTTTGGTATGTTTGGTTTGCTATGTTTTGCAAGCAAAAAAAGTTGTGCTGCCTGCGTAATACTTAAAAAGGTGAACAAAGTGGAGCACAAATTTCTTTTTAGATTTCAAAACGTAGTTTCACATTCCCCTAAGAGATACGAATAACATAACAAGAAGCAGCTTTACATCATATTTTGCGATTTAAATGTAGAATTTGACCGGTGTATGTTTATAGTAGTGTTGGGCGGGGCTGTTTGAGCAATGGAGTCATTTGTGTAAGCGAATTCTCTCCAAACTATCCATTGTACGACGGTGCATCAAATATAAAAACAAAGGTACACTAATGAACGAAGTACATAATAGCATCAACATTGCCTAACCTAGGGAGATGAAGTGAACAGAGAAAACCATTTGTTCATTCTAAAGATCAAATGAAAGTCTATAAAATAAAACTGATACCATATTTAAATTACCCATAAAAATTTAGCATGATACCATGACAAAATTTGACGGTGAAATTAAAATTTATTTAAAACGAAGAAGTTATAATAGCAATCAAAGATTGCATTCAAAGATTGCCCATCTCCTTTTAGCAAAACAAAGTTTTATATGTAATCTCTATGCCGATACCCACATATGACGTCACTAGTGAGAATTCGTTCATATCTTGCATATTAGTAAAGATTTTTAAAAACCAACTTCACTTTTCTATCCGTAAAGTGAGAATTCTTTGAATGAAGAGATAAAACAAATTTAGTCCGATCCTCTATTGTATTTGTAATTGGTGGAAGATGGGTTTGTTATAATACCGATGTCTGCCGATCCCCGGCTATAAGGCCATTATGAAAATTAGTGTATTTAGTGTGTCAAAACGACAATTAGTATATTATGTCATTTATAACATAATATACAACTAAAATTCATTGGTTTATTTTTGAAATGAAACGTAAAACCAAATGATCAAATAACACTAATTATTTATTTCATTAAATATTTTATTAATAAATCTAAATAAATACAAAAACATCCATCGTAACATAATAACAAAAAATGTTGTGTGAAAACTAATCACCTCCATGTAAAGGTAACTAATAAAGGAAATAACAACCATGTCAGTTCTGGTGAGCATGGTTCGGAATTCTTAAGCAATAGCCCAATGGAAACCAATACTGGCCCAGATTTGAATCAATATCAAATGATAACATCATTCTAAGCTTGGACGCCATAATTGGCTCATGCTTGAATTGAATATGAAAACAAAATTTATATTCAATCACTAGCTGGGTTTTTTGGTATAATTAAATTTGTACCTGTACTGACACTTTTGATAATTTGGTCGATGTGGGAAAAAAGAAGATTAATTTACCCTGAGACAAAAATACCAAACGACGCTGTTAATAAATATCCAGAAAAGAGAAAGCGCACAAGAGTAACTGGTAGATTTTTCAATGTTTCAATCAAATACATTATACAATGTGGTCATTTCAAAAGTATCCACTTTTAATAACTCTTGACCTGATGTGAATATTGAGTGAAAACACATCCATTTAAATTTCAAGGGGGAAGTTCAAAAATGGTACCTAGAGAATTTTAATTTTCTCTCTTTTGCCCCCAGCTGCTCCAACTTTGAAATTTCAAAGGGCACCCTTTATCTTGTTATACATCATTTGAAAGGGCATAAAATTCTCTCTTTAACCATGATAAAAAAAAGGAAATCGGTCGTTTGGTTCTTCTTAAAATAGACTGTCCAGAAGATTGAAATCTTATCCTCCATCTTCTGTGTAGTCTTTCTTAAGAGTCAATGAATCGATTTCAGTTTTTTTTATGAAGGTAAAAGAGAGAGTTTTATGCCCTTTCAAATGAGGCATCATAAAGAAGGAAGTGCCATTTAAAATTAAATGAACTGATCACACTATATGATGGTGTCTTTTAAAATAAACTGTAAGAGTTATATGTCTAACAGAGAGCTTTCCAGTACATGGGTGGAAGTGATTGCAGGTAGATTAGGGCATGCTCCATGGTATATTATGACCATGTACCACTGGATACTCTGGTTTATTTAAATATAGAAGTAAAAATAAAAATATGGTTTGAAAATAAGTGAATAGGATTTCATATATCATCACAATTTTCATACATCATCATATCATACACATGAGAGCATGTATTCATTATAACACAAACATAAAACAAACGCTATGAAACAAACAAACAACAACAAAAACAATAATAATAGATGATGTATTGATTAAAAATGTAAAAAGAACAACAACAACAACAACAATAAATGATACATATTACACATCATGTAATACGTGATGTTATATTGGTTATGTTTACATCAAAAAAACATTTAAATACTATACCAAGCACTAGAGTGTCAAATTAGCACTTCTGTATTATATTACAAAAATTTTGATTTCTCACCTCACCTCTCACCAGAAACTACAAACAAACCGAAAATGAGCTCGCTTAATTGTTCTAATAATGATTTCTGTTAAAGCCGAGCAAAAATTGAACGCACTGATACAGTTCTATGTAACTGTGTCATTACTTTGTGGTAAGCAATGATTATAGACATATGAAAAGTTCAAACTGGCAGAAAAAGTCGAGGGCAAACCATTGAAGATAGAAACTTGAATTTTGATAACAGATAAAAGGAAAAACTAAAGGAAAAGCAGTATAAATGATTTTCTTACAAATACGAATAACATAGAATAAATATTTGATACAGAACTACTGATAGTTACGGTTCTATAAATATCAACTAAATTTTTTCTTTCCTCTCATGGACACAATGTCCTCCTATTCATATATTTTAAGTATTACAATTGTCATCCAATTTCTATTAATAAAAATAAAATTTACTTATTACACGTCCAGTGTAATAGCGGATGTGAAAATATTATTGTATTATATATAATTATAGATAAGAATAACTGAAACTAAAACTCCTAGGATCAGGATCATGTAAATATGCATATCAGTTTTCTTGAAAATAAATATTAACTAAGAAGGTGAAGGTGGTGAAAAAGCCGATGAAAGTTTTCAGGTACATTAATATTAGGACTCCACACCAAAAAATTAAAAACAACAAAGTAAGCGGGGATTAGTGATGGCAAATGAGGAAAAATTTTATAACGCCATAGTCTTTATATTTTAAATTGCCGTTGCCCAGCGAAGCGGGTGGTTTAACTGCTAATACTAGATAAAATTATTTCTATAAAAGCTTACATGTCGAAATTGATTTTATATATTTAAACAAGATAATGATAACGGTTTTTACACATTTTAATTTGGTAAAACATACTTTGATTCCAGAAAAAACCAAAAAGTTTTGTATTCCGGCCAACTTCATCTACCAGTAAAATTTAATAACAGGAATAGGTAATAAATATAGTCAGTCGGTCATTAATAATTATATTTTAGATTGTGTAATTAATGCTGCATCATAAAATTACTGAACTGTAAAAAATTTGGTTATTGGAAAATGAATTCATGTAAACTGTGCTACTTTTTCAAAGTTAATAAATTGTTATTTTGAGTAATATGGTGAATGTTTTTTGTTTACAAATAAGAGTATGTAGTTTTTGAATATTCATCGGTTGTTTCAAAAAGCTATTCATATGCAGTTATTCATCATTTCATATTTCTTTTATTTGTCATTTGTCACTTCCATACACAAAACAGTACTGACTACGTGAAAAACAAGAATAATATTTCTTCTAATTTATTAATTGGACAAGTCGTATTATGATTTGCCCAAACACTTCATGAACCTGCCAGCAGTCGCGTCAATCGTTTGAACGCGTCAATCGACTTGAAAAAAATATATTTTTAAAAAATGCAGATCGGTTGAAAAATTCATAATTTGAAAATAGATAAAAATCATATGAAGAGAGAAAAAGTTTCAACCACATTGAAACAATTTGAAAAATAAAAGTTTTTTATGTTTTAAATCGAGCGTGAGTGAGATGCTTATAATGCGAGTGCTGACGGGTTAACTGAACTTCTACCAAAAGATATCGTTATATGTTTTTACTCCAATCCTTGGGCCAAACTTAAGCCTCATGTTAAATACGACGTAAGCAGATTGCAGAAATAATAGTAAACATATCACGGCGAACGCTTCTGGTAAGCCCTGCAGTTACGGATTTTGCTGTTACGTGGGGTTTTAATTTTAATGAAATCAATTTTATGAATTTCTGTATGGAGGACTCATGAGCAGCTTAATAATGGGTGTAGAAACAACGAATATTTTACTTTTTGTGTTATAAAATATTTCGACAACGAAGAAAGGTTTTATAAAAATCACGTATTCAGTTTGAAAAAAATAGCCAACCTAGTGTAGTGTGTGAATAATGAATTTGGCACGCGACTCAGTAATTATGAATATTGATTATCAATTTGATGTTGATATTTTTTATACATATTTTATACACCTTTTATTTTGTGTCGATTGCTTTTAGAGATTGCCTACTAGCGATATGGAACAAAAGAATTGATTTTATTCAAAAAAAATGAGGAAAATTACAAATTTATTATATAAAGTTTTGAAAAATATCTCAGATTAAAATATTAGGTATTATAGACTTCTTACATCTATTAAATAAGATCAATATTTAGTCCGAACAATGGATTGGAACTTCTGATATGGACGTCATTCGAATACCAATAGTTGAAATTCCTTCTTTAATTCTTACAAACTTTAGTAATTCTGACTCACGGTTGCTTCAAAAAATAAATTTTTTTACCTAAAAATTGAATCCAATTGGCTTTAGTATAAACTAAAATTATTTGATATTAATCAAGACAATCATTTTCCTTGATAACCACTTTCCTTGAATTTGAAAAGAATTTTCTAAAGAGGAGGGGGGAATCTAATATATAACTTTCGTTTACATAAAAGCCGAGTGGATTCAATTTTTGGGTAAAAGTAATCGTGAGTTAGAATCAATATATTCATATTTATAGATCACTACAGTATTTATTTATAAATTATCCTTTAGAAGTATATCAGTATCTTTTTCAAAAATTTCTTGAATTTTCCACTTTTCAGAAAAATGGCTCGATCGAATGTTATGTTTATCTCTTCGGATTATAATGTCGTTAATACGAAAAAATATATGTAGGTGTACTTATAATTATAATACCTGAGAAAATTGGTTGGTTTGACTATTTCAAAAAGACAGCGAAATTGTTTTTCTGGAAAATCATGAATTAAAACAAGTGAAATTTACAAAATTTAATAAACCCCCGACAAATGCGATTTTTTACTTGTAAACCGATTTTTGGAAACTTTGCTATAAAATGTTCTCAATCGAGTTGATTCGACCGTTTAGGGGCTACGATGCCAATGAGGAACACACAGACGCACTGATAAACACTTTAAACTTATAAAACTCCGTCTAAAATCAATATCAAAGTGATTCAAGGAAATCAGATGAAATGAAAAGAATACTTAGAGAGCTATTATTTTTTGGGACAAATTTTTGGAAATATTTTAATTGGAATTGAAATATTTGAGTTGACTTTGTTCTTTTGAATTATTGTTTTAAATTACCTAATTATTTTACCATTTCACTTTTTGAAATGAATTGTACTAGGTTTATTTGAGCATTCATTTCCATAATAATTATTTATATGTTATTCCTTTTCCAAACTGAATCGATTTTGAATCATCGCCAATTTTTTAGTTTTTTTCTGGTACGGAAGCCTATGCTCACACTTGAAGCATAGCTAAGAAAACTCTCCGTTAAATTACCTTTCAAATGAAATCAAAAAAATTTAAATCGGTTCATCCGTTCAGGCGCTACGATGCCACAGACAGACAAACACACAGACATACACACATAGTGGTAACTTATTACACCCTTTTTTTAGTTCGGGGGTTAAAAATGAACTCAATGTTGTCACTTGCAAAATGTTGAATAGCTCTTAATTAGATCACTGCAAGTTATAATTAAAAACAGAAATGATATAAAACTTGGAAATAAATATAATTTAAAAACCTACCTACCTTTAATATATTTACCACATTAAAACAGTTTCGGTATATTACTTGAAAATATTAAATAAATAAAAATAAATTTTAAGTGTTCTCAGCAATGAACACTAATAAATAAAACAGCAAATGATCATTTTTCAAATCTGCTATGAAAATGATATTCTATATACTTAAGTATCAACTTCTGGTTATTGTTCAGGCAGGCAGTAGTTGATGATATTATACAAAGAACCAAAGCATATGATCATTTTTCTAAAAGAATATCGCACATTTCATATTGTATTTGGCTTTTTGTTAAATTTATTGAAACGCTAGATATAGGTCGTTAATGTCATCCTAATCAAAAGAGCAGATTCGGTTGCTTGAAGAGTCAATTATTATGAAAACCGTAATACAATTCAAAATTATTTATGGATTTTTGGCTCAGAATGACCTTAAACAAGGATCATTATTAAAATCGGAAAAATTTATTATTTTTCGATTTCATCAAATTTGGAAAGGTGGAACATTTTGGAAACTGAAAAAAATATTTAACACTGACAAGAATAATTTAAATAGGCAATTTGATCTCGAGAAAAAACGAAAATTCACTCAGGAAATGATTTGTAAGAATTTGAATCGTAATTTGTAAGGATTTATATTCCTTAAATATTTTACTTCTCCGTGGAATTGATAATAATTAGTACATTAACATTTAAATTATATTGGTTTCATTAAAAAAAAAATGAATTTTTGTGTATTATTATTTATTTTTATACCATAATATCTATTCAACAGAGAAAATATTTTAGTTTGACTTATGTCATTTACAATTTAATTTATGTACTCCATCTAAGTACCACTTGTTTTCCAAATCCTTAACCGTATCACACTATAATTAGTGTATTGGCAGTATTTGATCTTTTGTATCAGGTGCCGGCTATCCTACTTATGGTTTCCTATTTGGTTTGCACAAAGGTTAATACCAGTATAGTTTCTAACAAAGTCAGCCATAGCTGCATAGCTTCCCCTTCCTTTCATTTACCCTATCCCTTTTTATGACATGTTCTGTACAATATTTGTATTGTTTAAAAAAAAATGAGGAAATTGAATTGAATTGAAATCACTTAAAATAGATTATCAAAATCGAAGGAAAATTTTATTTTTTGAATTTTTGGAAGGAATACCCTTTGGCTATCGTAAGTACTATCTTCAGTAACCAATTATTTCCGTTTATCTGAAAATACGTAGAGCTTACTTTTGGCCCTATTAAGGGTTGGTCATTATAGGGTTGATTTTTTGTTAATAATTTCAATATCTATCATAAAAATTACAGTTCAGCAACTTACTATATTATAAAACTACAATTTTTTGTTGAGATTGCTAATTTATCATGTACTTTATGAACAAATCATCATATTAAGCACATCACCAGTTTTGAAAAAACCTTCAGGTAGATACCATTCAAGCACTGGTACCCAATAGAGTTTTCTACCCGACAAGCTGCTTAATTTAGCGGTTATAAACTTAAATTCAACCACATTGATTACGCCTCTAATGTGTATAAACGGGAGATATATTCTAAAAAAAAAAATACTTATGTTTCTAGTGAATAATGATAAGCCGTCATTTTTTCTTCACTATATACATATATTTCACTGTTATATACATAAATATAATAATAATAATAATAATCGTATTCAAAAATAATATATACCTTTACCATAAAGAACAATAAATATTTTTATTGTAAATAATAAAATATGTATTATTATATGCAAAATACTATTCGAAGCAGCTCCTATAAAAAACTATAAATTATTAACTTTCCACTGCAAAGCTATGGATTTCATCATGAAAATCAAACAATATCTTAACGTAATGAAATTTCAGAAATATTAAACGGTTATACAAGAATATCCATGGGTATGTTCTCCCTGAATAAGCTTATCAGAACGAAAAAGCTCTTTCCTAATTTACAAGATAATTAAACCAAATTAATTAAAATAAAAAATAATAAAATTTATGCAGTCACACTTAAAAAAGTGTGATAGATAATTAGATAATTAAATGAAACGATAAAGACAAGAGAAATTGCTGTCTTTATCGTTGCATTTAATTATCTAATTATGTATCTCACTTTAAAATTGTTATTAAATCTCATCCAGTTGTTATCGTGGTACCTCTGAAATCATACACTTAGGCTTCTGAGTAGGTTTTAATTAAAATTTAAAAAGTTAGACAGAAAATATTACTCACTTCTTTAAGTTTTTATCAAACCCCACCCAATAATTACCATGGTTTGTAATAATACTCATAGACTAACTCCTCCCCCTCAGTTTAATAAAAATTTTAAAAAGTGAGATAGATAATATGATAAGTTCTCTGTCATTGGATAAATTTTTTTATTTTTTACTAATTGATTTGGTTTATTATCTCAAAAATTAGATCTCGGATCGAAATTTGTAAAAGAGCTTTTTCGTTCATTTTTATATGCTTATTCAGAAAGTGAAGAGTTCTACAGTCAATTATAGAACACCTTGTATTTGAGACTTCTGTCGCGTAAACTTTGCGTTAAATTTAGAGCGCAGAAAAAGACGATAAGCAGAAGTAATTAAGAAATTTCCAGGGAAATATTAATAAAATGGAAATATTCACCACAAACACAAACGAAGAAAATACATTTTTATAAAATTTAATCGATTTGCAATTTTGTTAGTATAGCGGTATAAGTTTAAGCATTGACACATATATATTTCATATTCTTATGTTTTTCAACATAAATTTTAAATTTTTTCTGATAGTTTCAGTATAAGACGGGAATATTTCTCTAGCAAAGTTGTAGACAAAAAATTTAATAGAATTTATCATTTTATCATCTTATCCTGTCCATTAGCCATTGCACGAACTTACAAAAATATTTATCACAATTATGTTTTAAAGATATTAAAGTTATAAAGGAACACGTACATGAGGGCTTTTGCTGAGCTGGACAAGGTAGATTTCAGATCCAAAATTCATCAATTTGGAAGTTAAAATAAATTTTGATTGTGTTACATACTCACAGCTCTATAGTAGATGTGTAGACTGTAGATACGTGTGCCTTTAAAGGCAAAATTAGAAAAAAACTAGATTACTAATTCCAAAGAAAAAATATTAAACCAATAAGATATTGAGTCAGCCTCCAAAGCTTATATTCACCATGTTTGGTTATTGTTCTATGTAGATACCCGCCCGTAGAATAGAGACATAATATATATAGAAATAGTGGGTAGTTACGATCATCTATAGAAATCCCTACATCTACCTTCTAGTATTGTATATGGTGATGGTTATAGACGGTCGTGTGCTATTCTTCCAGAAAAATATGGGTTAGTCATTCATATATAAATTTGTAATCTGATTAAACTATGTAGACAAAAATCAAGTGCGCATTGTTTAGATGAATAAATGGGATAAATGTAGGGCTGCAATTCATATCATGTTATCAACATCTTCAAGGTCATTGATGGGAATACCGATCTTTTATTCAATACATAAACCCATCTATGTTTTTAATTCTCAGATATGCAATTCGCCATTAGAACTGATTCTAGCGCTGTTTAGTGGTAGAAAATAGAAGCTGTCTATGACAAGTCAAATTTACGCATGGCTATCATTAAATTGTTTATTTATATTTTGATAATGAGTGAAAAAAAAAATTATTTAAACTATGTTATGTGATTTATTTCTTATTTCTGTTGAAATTTGACTTGTCATAGACAGCTTCTATTTTCTACCACCAGACAGCGCTAGAATCAGTTCCCATGGCGAATATCATTAAACACGTTGTTTGTATGTCACTTAATTAAACACATTGAGTAGTTTATTTTCTTTAGTTTTTATATTGAGACTCTTTATTTATTATAATTACCAGGTTTTAATGTCATCAACCGACTTCAAACAAAAAAAGAGGAGGTTATCAATTCGACAGTATTTTATTTATGTTTTTTTTATGTGTTACCTAAGAATTTTTGTCTGGGTGAACCGATTTTGATGATTCTTTATCTATTTGAAAGCTGGTGCTTTTCGTGTGGTCCCATTTCATTTTGGTTCAGTTCTGACTGAAAACCATAAAAGTCTTAAATTTGCATTAAGTATTCACGGCAATAACTCGCCAGGACGAATAACTCAGTATCACGCCAACCGACTTCGATTATTCTTTTTTTAGTGACAAATTAGTTAGTGTACTTTAGATTCACTAAAAATCACAAAATAAAAAAAACTTTAAAAAAAAGAAAACCGACTTCCAAAGAAAAACTTTTCTAAAACAAATTAACATGCACTAAAAAGTAAAAAAAAAAATAACGATAATATAATGTAGTTAAAATTATTGTTATTTTTCCAGTAAGTGTCAGCTAAGCTAATGTAACAAACTGTTCTGTCACAGTTGTTTCCTTGGCTGACACAGGCTCCAAGAATAACAATAATTTTAACTACATTATATTATCGTTATTTTTTACTTTTTAGTGCATATTAATTTGTTTTGGAAAACTTTTTCTTTTGAAGTCGGTTTTCTTTTTGTTTAATGTTTTGCAATTGCTAATTATTTTATATGAATGTTTCATTTTTTTAAAATATTATAATAAATTTTTTAGAAAATTAATTAACTTTGTTAATTTTCTAATTTAAAGTATTCTTCTAGCTTTTACCAGTTATGAATCATAATGAACTATTGATTGAACCTAAGAGCACAGGGTGCATATTTCTGAGGGAAGAACGAAGAGAAATGAATCTCTTAGGTTGTATTTTATACACTTTACTTGACCGATACCATTTTTTTTTTACATTTTTTCGAATAATATTTTCTCATATTCAAACTGGGTTTATAAATTTATTATTCTTTATTTATTTTTGACGCTATAAAAATAAAACTTTTGAATAATGATAATCTACTTATTATTGAATACATGGAGTTTTAAAAATGGAAATGTTGCTTCTATAAATTTATTTACTACTATATAGTAAATTCTAGCAAATAAATAACAGCTCTCAGAAAGCATAATTTAAAACGATGCTGGTTTTAATATACCGGTATCAAAATGTTGAGGTTTCTTTGAATTTTTGCAAAAAACAAGTGAAAAAAACAATGACTGAGTTAATTGTTGAAATACCATGTATATACTGTGTTATACTGTCACACATATACATATATTTGATATACCCATATAATACTATACAATTTACGCATAATTTGCGCTCTCGCGGGTAAACAGTGACGTTTACGAAAAAATGTTTCAAACATGTTTCATATTTAATGTTTTGTTCTATCTCTAACGGTTTACGAGATGGGTCCTACGGACCCAAGACCCAGTTGCTCATTTATTCAATTCAATTGCGGCCTATGTTGCTCATTCACGAACTTGATCTCACTTTTTACGTCTTGAGCACGCTATACAAATTTCAGCTTTCAGCTCTATTTTCGTTTTTGAGTAATCGTGATGACATACGGACAGACGACAGACAGACAGACAGACAACTGAAAATGGATTAATTAGATGATTCTATAAAGTCCTATACCAAAATTTTTTCGTAGCAACAATATTTTTAAGCGTTACAAACTTGGGACTAAACTTAATATACTATGTATATTTCATATATACATGGTATAAAAACTACGATTCCAACTAGTAGCTATACTGATTGTCAAAATATATTGATTTTAGAATTCATTTCTTATCATAAGAAGGAAAAAAATAAAAATATTAAGTAAACCCTATCGCAAGCAATTAAATCTAGTAGAAACTAATGCTGAAGATCAAAATACTGATTTTACATTAAAGGTTCTGCTTTAAAATTTATGAATATTCTTAAACTTTTCACTTATACGACTAGACTCAACTAATAGTAACCCAAAATCATTCAAATGGAATCAGGATTATATGAACTTCTTCAATTTTTTCATTTTTTTAACCGACTTCAAACAAAAACGGAGGAGGTTATCAATTCGACCGTATTTTTTTTTTTTATGTTTGCTACCTCAGAACTTTTGACTGGGTGAACCGATTTTGATGATTCTTTATCTGTTTGAAAGCTGGTGCTTCCCGTTTGGTCCAATTTCATTTTGGTACAGTTCTGACAACGGCATCCATAAGAAAACCATAAAAGTCTTAAATTTGCATTAAGTATGCACGACAAGAGGACGAATAACTCAATATCACTTCGATGATTCTTTTTTTAGTGACAAGTTAGTGAGTGTACTTCAGATTCACTAAAAATCACAAAATAAAAAAAAATTTAACAAAAAGAAAACCGACTTCAAAAGGAAAACTTTTCCAAAATATATTAAAATGCACTAAAAAGTAAAAAAATAACGATAATATAATGTAGTTAAAATTATTGTTATTTTTGGAGTCGGTGTCAGCCAAGGAAACAACTCTGACAGAACAGTTTTCTACATTAGCTTGGCTGACACCGACTCCAAAAATAACAATAATTTTAACTACATTATATTATCGTTATTTTTTTACTTTTTAGTGCATTTTAATATATTTTGGAAAAGTTTTCCTTTTGAAGTCGGTTTTCTTTTTGTTAATAGTTTTCTTTATTTATCGAGTTTTAGTTTTGTTTAACATTTATTATATTCTCTTAAATATCCGTGAAATGCCTTTTATTTGATATTAAATACGATATATTTTTAAATCGACAAACTAATTACGTGCACAGCTTTGTAGCCTTTTATCGCGAGTGTCAATGATTAAAAGTTCATAAGTGTTTTTTTCTAATAAATTTTTCAAAAATATTTTACTTTTTGTGAATTCTGATCTTGTTATTAGTTTTAATTCAAAATAGAGACTTTATATTTTCATTTTCTTATTTCATTTTATGATACCTAACGTGTTTACTATAAAATTATTATGCCATGAAATTTATTTGTGATACAAAATTTGTATTTTACGATGGAATTATTTTTAAGTTTCCTAAATAAAATTATATTGCTTTTAAAGATATCTTCCAAGTCGCTAGTACATAATGTAATCAGTGCTTTCTGATATATTTGAATTTTCAAAATGATAGATTTTTACTTTTTAGATAAGTCAGTCGTTTGGTCATTAATTCATATTCATACAAATACACTTTCGAATGTTACTTTTACGCGGTCTCGAATTCGTTTTGTACCATATTTCGATCAAAATCATCCAAAAGAACAGACTTCAAGATCTTTACATACTTTTGTTGTGACCTTTTAGAGTTTTTGTAGCCTTCTAGGTTTTAGCATTTGAAATTTATTTTTTTGTTTGATTATGTTAGAAAATAGAATGCAGAAATAAGCTAATTATATGCGGGTAAAGATAGCCTCGGGAAATTTTAACAGTAACAATATTATTATCTACCCTTTTTTTAAGGAACGTGCTTTTTTTATGAATAATAATTTCAAATCTTTGACATTTTAAAATTCCAATTTAAACTTTAATATTTCAATTAACAATTACATTATATCGCCTTGAGTTACTCTTCCTGTATGCCTGTTTGCCTGCATAGTTTTCATGTATAAAGGGTCCAGCCAATTTTTTTCAAGTTTGGTATGAGGATATCTTGCATACGAGGAATTTACATAGTCTACTTTGTTTTCTAAAAGTCAACTTCAACAGGAATGAAAGAGTTGAAAAGTTTTATAATTTAAACATCGCATTACATTTAAAATATTTCAACGATTAAATTAAACTTCAATCATTTTTTCGCCAATTATTTTTTCTAAAGCATATTTAAAGATTTTTTTAACTTTTTAATAAGAAGAAGGTATGAATCTAAATACACAGACTATATAGCGGATACTGCGTGCCCTGAGGCCGAGGATTGAAGACTTCACCATGATGGAAAGGATACTGGGTGTTATACTTACTGTTTTAAGTAAGAGAGTCGGAAGCAAAAGGCAATGTTAATTTGTTCATTATTGTATAGAAAATTTATTATTGTGTTCATTTTTTTGAAGTAACTTGAAATGGTCCAGTGAAGCAGACGGGTAACGGTTTGTTCCCTATAAATTAGAAGGAATATCATACTTAACTGTTAATGTTGGTTGTACCTAAATTATTAGTTACATAAAGAATATTAAAAATAAATTACCATACTACTTATTCACCTATTAATCATCTTATTTATTTCATATAATCGATAATAATATTTTGAATACTTCTATTATGTTCAAAAATTTATTAGGTACACTTAAAGTAAAAACCATTGAATCAACATGAAACAAAAAGTGTAACATGAAAAAAGTTTTTTTTTTTTTAAATTATCAATTACCTCATCAAGACAAACGGTTTATACAACGAGCAAAAAAAAAAGAAGTCTAACATTAATCTAGTTTTCAAAAAAATAATATCTTTCGATTATATTAAATTTCTAGACATAAAAATCCAAACCGGATTAAGAATACTAAACATTTAACCTAATAGTATTTTTATCATTCAAATATGTTTTGTCTTAGTGCTTAATATTAAAATTACTTTCCATGCATTTGATATAGACAGGTTGGGCCATTTTAATATATACACCTAAATATCTCGTTTTGTAGCTAATCAAAAAATAACTTTAACAAATATTGCAGAGTTTGAAGGGAGACATTATGTCCTGACATCTGATTGGACCAAGTTCTTCCTGTTTCTTTATTAGCCAATTTGGATCTTAAACGGTAAGAGATAGAATAACACTTTAAACAAGAAAGTTAATCCTCATAAAAAAATCTAACAATTTTTGTTCAAAACATTTTTTTCGAAAAACGTTACCATTCGGAGGAAATGTGACTTAAAAATATGTACTTATTTCATTTAATCGATAGAAAATATGCTTATACTGTATCGATAATTATTGGACAAAGTCATGGACACAGGCGAATGTCGTCTATTGCCCTTGACAACTTTTGGCTAAAGCTCTTTTTCGTAATTAGTGTGTTTTCTTTCGATTACATGGAATTATGACATATTTTTATGTCACCTTTCCCCTGAAAGCTAACGTTTATCGAAAAAAATTTTTAAACAAAATTGTTAATTTTTTTATTAACGATCATTTAAAGTGGTTTTCTATGTCTTACCGTTTCGGATGTACATTGACTATTTAAGAAACCCGAAGAACTAGGTCCAATCTGATGTCAGAACATAATCTCCCCCATCTTACTCTGCCACTTTTGTTCTTTTTGATTGGTTATATACTTTAGTTCTATTATCTAAAAAATTTACAAATTATTATAAAAATATAATAAGACAAAGTTATTTTCTTAAATAGAGGAACCAAGTTAAAAAATTACATTCTTCGTTCCATATTTGTAGCTTCCTATGAAGTTTCGAAAAGACTGCTTCAGTATAGTTTATACAGTTTCGCAACGATCTTCGTCATATATTATAAAGAAATCAAATACTAAGCTAAATATGTAGTAAATAATGTGAACTCCTAAAAACGGATTATGGAGGATTACCCAAATATTGAATTTACACTTTTATAAAAGTTCTATATTTGGATAGGTACAATTATTTCGATTAAACGTGTATCCACCAACAAGGGAACATTAAAAAAATTAAATAAATAAATAAGTATATGTACCTATACTATATAGTAAGTATATTTATAGCACAAATGGTATTTCATTTTATGATTTATGAGCGTAATATTTGGGAGATTCTATTTTACAACGCGTTATAAAATAATTTTTATTATACTTTCATTTTCTAATTAATGTTGTAGGTACTTGTTTTTCTTTATTTTTTTATATTCTCTAGGCAGGGTGCCAAGTTATTATTATATGTATTGTATATTATGTTAGTACCGTAAATAGTAAAAATTTGGCGTGAATACGTCCTACAACCTCAATATATATGTATTTGAAATTAATTTGTATAGTTATTTCCACATTACGAGTATTCCGCAGTCTTTAAAATAACCTTACAATGTAGAAATTTTAGATTTTTTACTATTGTATCATCAATTTTCGTTCCGCTCCTTTTTTTCTCAATTAAACGAGCGATTCTGAAAATATTCGATTTTCTGATTTTAATCGAAATTCCTATTTTAACTATCCCTTAACTCATTTCACTTACTTCATTAATATTAAAATAAATTTCGATTTTTTGCCCCAATTTCTTAGATCAGTTGTTTTTTTTATTTTATTAATACGTATTTCGACTACCAAGTAGTCATCATCAGTATTAATTAGCTAATCGTAATTACTCTTATGTTACTCGTTGCTAATTTGGCGGCGGACTGCCACCAAATATTTCATTTCAAAATATCCTAGAGTTCTCATTTATTATCGTTGATAATATTTATATTCATTAATCTTACAAGATAGTTATGTAGTGCGCACATTAAATTTTTTTATAAAACTGTGGTCTTTTTTTTGGGGTAGAAATTTTCCAGCAAAGTGGGTGGGTATCTGCTAGCAAATTATATATTTCAAAGAATCTATATAAAAGTATGTTTTAAGCTGTAGGAGAAAATGAAGCGAAAAGCACAGAACCAAACAATCCTTTATTGGCACGTGCATTTTCATTCTGTTGGAACATATAATCATAGAAAAATATGGCGTCTAGTTGGTAAAAAGTGCCAACTGAAGTGTTCCAGTTAGTAAAAGCTTAACAAACTCCATATGCGGTGTATCTACTTACAAGAAAAAACAAATACTAATTTAAATAGTTGTGATGGATTGGGGTAGTACATGATACGCATGAAGGTAAAATATTCATATTTCTGTAAATAGGTTGGTAATACACGATAAGGCAACACAATGGTGATTTTAGCATAGCCAAACGTTGACAAAAGTAGTCTCAAAAAACTTTTTTAGCTACAGAAATTTTTGGCATCTATTTCGAGGAAAGTTGAAAATCCGAAGAAAGAAGTTAAAAAACAGAAAGGCTTGAATTTTATATACATATTTTTATATTCGTTTATTATGTATAGCACATTATCCCTGTTTGAAATTAGAAACATCTATCTCTTTTCGTTTTCAGGAGCATTGAGAGCAAGTATAGAAAATACCATTCTCGGAATCAGGTGATTTCAAATCGTATTGATTTTTCGAAAACTCAACATAAACTTCCACTTTTGTATTAATTACTACCTGAATATGGAAGTTAAATGTGAAGAATAAAAAGTTTAATGATTTTTATCTTTGTGTCGCGTCCTAATGAAATAATTCACAGTAAGAGATATGAAATAAAAAATAATAAAAAAAAAACGGAGTAAGAAAATTATTAAATGTTAAGAATGAGAAGAAAAAAAAATAAAAAGATGATTTAAACGAATGAAAAAACTTTATGATTACATAGATTTTTCTTCTTTTTTGTAGATACCTACAGGGTTATTTATACTAGTTGAACAAACAATTCAATTAGCAATTTCGAAAAGCGCACATGTCTGAATATTTACACTTTTCAAGAAAAAAACAAAAATTAATTATTTTGAAATCAAGTATAATATATAACAAAAATATTTTTGAGTAACATTTTGAGGCATACTTATAATCGAAAATAATAATTCGATACTTTAAAGAAAAAAAAATGTATAAAAAATAAGATATGAATTTTTTGAACGCCATTGGTACAGTTATGCTTTTAAAACATATTGTCATGAAAAACCCTTTTCGAAATTGCTGATTCAATTTTGTCCTTTGTTATTCAAATCCAATTCGAACATAATGATGTCTTTCGTAGCCTTAATCATTAACGATGCGTATCAGATCCAACAGTGCTAAATAACTTTTCGTCTTAAAATTTTGAAAGAAATTAATAATTTCTTGGTGGTTACCTATGAAAGTATGAAAGATCTGCATAATTAGAAGGCTATCACTGAATTAATTAAGCAGTAAAGATGGAAAATTCTCCACTTTCTTTAATTGTGTTTTTTTTTACTTGGAGTATATATCTAGTTTACTCGGGCAAAATCAATGTAAAATTGTTCTTTGTTTTATATTGTGAAATCAAAAAAAAAAGAGAGGCAGGCATGGGAACTGTCGACGGGTAAAGCGCTTATAAATACCTATTCACAATACCTGAATAATAATAAATAATACCTCAATACTATAGTAACTGTTATAGAATTCTAGACAAATATGGTGGGAGCGCAAATAAATACATTTGAATAGTAAGATGTGATGTAATATATTGTTTATATGCGTTTCCACCATTTATTTCATGGGTTTTAATTTTTTGTGCGGAACCCACAAAAATATTTTGCAGCAGTGGATCTAATTGTGAATTTAAACCATCCTCGAATCCACTTGAACATATACAAAAAATTTTATCGAAATCTATCCATCGGCGTAGGAGGAGTTCAATTATAAACATGCGATGACGCGAGTTTCATGATTTTTGTTCATCCAAAGAGTGCCAAAAGTAGTTTTCACTGCAAAAAACTTCCAGATGAAATAAATAGGAAAGGTAAAACCTGATTTTAAAACAGTGCTAAACAGTTTTGGGCACATTAGTTATTTCGACCACTTTTTATGTAGTTTATGAATTAACAGAGCTGATTTTCCACCCTATATTTGAATTATTATACCTACATAAATAATTTGTTTATTATGTCTTTATGAAAATTTGTTAAATATTATATTTAACACAAATTATTGTGATTATTGATTTTATAATTATTTTTGAATATATTACACATTAAATGGACACATAAAATACATATGGTACCACTTATTAAAAAAAATTTAATAATAAAGCTTTCATAATTTCAGTGGGAATTGAAATAAAATTTGGGTTTTATATTTTCTATTTAAGAGACTTTTTAATTACACTTTCTCCTCAACCCGTAATTATTTTTTAAACATTTATAATTTGTATTGTTCGTTGTATTAAATAGCTAATAATTGACTTATGAAAATTAAAAACGCAAAATTAAAAAAAAATTCAAACAATGTAATGGGTGTCTTGTTACAAATCTTTTTCCGAAAACCTTTAACCATATTAGATATTACTTTGAAATTTTGCATATAACTTTAACAACATAGAACCATGAAAATTAATCCTACAATGAAATTTGAAAATAGCTCACTTAATAAGACTTTGGATTGACGCGACCCGAAAATTATATTGTGAAAGGGTTGAGGAGTAAGAGTTCTTGGTTTTCATTCTCTATGAGTTTCGCGTATCAGTAGCACAGTCACCTGTACCAAATCTATTAAAAACATTCATACTAAGAATTTTTCATACGTGTTTCATAGTTGGAATAATTGAACTTTGTCAGTCATTCATCATTTTTATGTTTTTGAAAAAAGTACTTTCGTTATTGAAAATAAATTATGAAATTTAATACAAATTAAAATTTATGTAGAAATATACTTAAATATTCTGATTTTGAGTCAGAAAAGAACATTATTGTTTTATTATATTAAAATTGAAAGTCGTAATTGTTAATATGCATATCACGTGATCCAAAATTAATTACTAATTTATTGATGGCTTTCATAGTAATTTAAGGTTATGGTACCATCAACTTTATTTATACATATAATAATTACATACACGACTGTTACGGCCAATATTACGCCACCAAAATGGCTAACAGCGTTTTTTGAAAGAATAAAAAGGTAAAAAGTTTAATTTAATTTTATGGCAAGAAAGCGTGTTTAATACATTTTTTGTGGCTTTTTCAAACAAAGTAGAATACCCTATTCATGCTTAGATTTCCAAGTCTATCCAATGAAAACGCTGCGCACTAATGATTGATTCCGGCTCGTAGGCAGTTTTTAAAAGGTTGAGGAGAACAATGAAAAATATTTTAGACCCTCGGATGGAGAACGACTATTTTGTAATTGCCTACGGATTATTTTAATTCTTAAGTCTGAGCTTTCAGGTTAAAAATTGTTGAAAAGGTTCAAGGTTAAAAATTGATGTTCGTACGTACCTCGATACTTGTAGTCAATTCAGTTGATGCTAGATGTTTGCAATACTGATGTTTTCCAAACTGATGTGTTAATTGATACATTCGTATTCGCAAAAATCTGGCACATATCCAAATTGTTCGTTAAATAAGTTTCTTTCTAGTATCAAATTTTTATTTACACCACATTGCTTGAAGTAGAAACAACTAAAAAGAGTTCAATTACCTACTTGTTGAAAAGCAATATTCATAAAAGATAGCCATTAAGAATTAGAAAATTATAAAAACATTTATGATTTTCATGGATATACTTTGGTATGGCTCTACGAGAAATACGTAGCAAAATAAATCACATAAAATAAAAATATTATTTAATATTGTTATGTAAAGCAGAAAATTGTCATACATAACTAAATATTTAATAAAAATAATTAATACGATATCTTTAAACGACCATTTGATGCACATTTATCCCACAGGGTTGTCGGATTGAAATATTTAATCCTCGATTTAAAAAAAAAAATTCATCTGCCTGTTTTTTCAACCGTTAGTTTCAGCTGCTCTCAGAAATAATCTTTGTATGGGTAGATTACGATGCTCACGCAAAATTAGTTTCACGGAAAGATTTGAGTATATAATATACAAAGATTACGTAAGTAGTAAATATGACTAATTTTTTTAACATTTCAGCAAGAACACTTTTTACTATAACATTTCAGCTTGTAACTTAGAGCAAGCGCTTACATTGATTCAAACCGTTCTGTGAAAAACTTGTATTTAATTTATAAAGTTATTTAAACAAATAAAATCCAGGTGAAAAGCAACCATAATACCAAAACAAACTATGTCTGAGTGTTTACCTGTCTGTCTGTCTGTGGCATCGTAGCTCCTAAGCGGATAGTCCGATTTTTGATTTATTTTTGCTTCGTTTGAAAGATAATTTAATGAAGAGTAGTCAATTTCATTTTTTAAATCGCAGCCAGGCGTGGGTGCAGACTTGAAACCAGGCTAGAGATTATCATTTTTTGAGTTTTCTTTTCATGCAGAAACGAGATCGGGCTGTTCTTGACTTACATGCTGGGTCCAGTGCTCAACAATCTCTCACCAGGCTTAAACTAATATTGACTTGAATCAGGCTTTAACCATTATTGCCTATACGGGATATATGTTACGTAGACTACACAAGCCCATGCTAATATTTTTCGAATGAAATGACCTACCAAGAATCATGTTTAAAAAGATGTTATGCAAAAGTAAGTTTAAGCACCATGGCGCTAGTTTTGGACGGTACAGGGTGTGCACAGGTGATAATTGAATGTCACACCCCATCCTTGCACCAGCAATTACTGTGACGTTGCTGGTTACTAACTCTGCATAAGTATTCGAAGAAAATTACATAGATGACGTACAGAAATAATTTACGTAGAGCTTCGGAAAGTGTTAAAAATTCAAATCCCCCCTCCTTACTCACTCTGCACCGCGCAAAACTGACGCCATGGTGCTTAAACTCATTTTAACTGATAGGAACTTCATTTTAAACATGATTTCTGGTGGGTCATTTCACCCGAAAACTTTTAGCATGAGTTTGTAGTCTATAAAGATAGCAAGGTAGCAGCCTTTCTTCGACTAGCATTCACCAATCAAGAATTGAGCAATCCTATTGTTAGGTAACTGTTTTCTTGTTTGACTGATTTACCATGAACCGAAAAGAAGCACATGAATGAACGAAAAATACACATCATATTAAAAATATTCTTCTTCAATATTTATTAAAATTATTAAATTTTAAAATTTGTTAATGTAATTACAAAATACTTTGTCAAATCATATTTTATATAATCTTATATCATAAAATATTCTATAAATAATTAAATTATTCAACACTCAAGTAAGCACAAGCAGTTCAACTAGCTCCACAACGCAACGGAATGATGTGATGTCTCTTTTGGTATGAAATATAAATATTTTGATGATAATTTTATTTTGTATGACGAACAGACAAAACATTATTTAAGAAATTTTTAAAAAAATTTAATATGATTAATTTTTAATGTAGTGAATGTGCATAAATATTATTATTCTCCTGATCTCATTACGGCTCGTTAGAATTATTTTGAATGAATTATGATTGTGGCGTGAAGTTTAATTGGCTGGATGTTGTATAGAGTTGATTGAATCGAATAAATAAATAATCGTTGTTTTATTGTGTAAATTTTAAATGAATATAATAGATCACATGCCTATGTCTCAAAAATTTACTGATCATCGCTCAAACCCATTATTATCCCGTTGGGCAAATTTTCACATAAGAAAATTCCTAATAGTAGGCCGTTTTTCAAATTCATAAATATATTCTTTTTTTGTGTTTTGTTACAAGAAGATCATCATGATATATTATAAATGTGAAATTTTGTTGGATAAATAACTGCTAACCCATAGGTATATATTTTAAACATACAGGACATGTCACATTTGAGAGTTACAATAATTTGGCTATTTTTCTTTAAATTATGAATTATTTTCTTCAAATCCCGATTATATACTGGCTGTGCTTACTGTATACACAATTTAACTTATTGTTTAAATCATCCTAACTAATCCAAACCAATTTCTATCCCTATATCCCTATGTTTATTTATATTATAAATGTGAAAGTAAGAATGTTTACTTGTTTGTTTGTTTGTTACGCTTTCACGCAAAAACTAGGGAATTGATTTGAATGAAACTGTACAACTATATAGCTCATACATCAGAATAACACATGAGCTTTAATTTATATAGATATATTTAAAAAAAAAAATTAAATTTATTCTGACATTTTGCTCATCTATGATAATCATTTTGAACCATAAATTAAAGATTTTTGTAAAATTTGAAAATAGTAGATGTCAAACAACTATGGCCATCTTTTCTGATATACTTAATTCTCATCTTTTTAGATATACGCAATGAATTATGACTGTTTTATATTTAAAAAAATTGAAAACTGTTCATATATTTTAGCTGTGTAAAACAATCCAATCCAATCAATGAGATCAAGAGACGTGGAGGCTATAAAGCGGTGGTATCAAGCTAGTTGAGTTATAAATGGAAAAATAACTATTAAATTTTCTGTAAAGAAAAAGTTTTTTTCCGTTTATTAATATATTTTTTTCTGTGATTCTAAAATTCTGTGATAAAATGTTTTCAAACTCCATTGGTATTATATTTCTATTGTAAATGTCAAAATTGATGTGTTAATGATTTAACCTTTGACATCTTCATTCCATAAATCTTAAACAAAAATTGTATGTATTGTAAAAGGAAATTTCTCTTAAGAAAACAATTACACCCACACAAAATAATTTATCTTTCAAACTAGAATAATTCGGATTTATTTGAAATAAAAGTTTTGTTATTTTGTTTGAATAAATATAATAATATTTATCAACTTTAACAACTTTTATAAGGTGTTATGCGTAAATTTATATATATCATGACCTTTTTCTATTTTCTGAATGCTAAATCCATTTACAAACTGAGTATGTTCTGTTAAATAATCATATATCCAACGTCTGACTCACTCTCAAAACAGAGATAATTCAGACTAAACGTCCATTTTTTTCATTGAAATGCCGAAAAAAAAAATGAAAGAGTATTTTTGTGCATCTTTTTTTATAATACTAGTGGGGAAAAGTCATAATTTGTTTAAAAATTGGTCTTTAAAAAAGCTAGTAGGTAAATCTATCGATGAACTTGTTTCAAAAACTGTCTTTAATTTAAATAATAAATTTTAAATAAAACGATTGATACAGCGATTTTGTATAATTTAAGCAATTTTGTTAATTAATTTTTCGGACAAAATTTGAACTTTTAATCAATATATATTATAAATGTGAAAGTGAAGATGTTTGTTTGTTTGTTTGTTCGTTTGTTTGTTACGCTAAAACTAATGAATGGTTTTGAATGAAACTTTCTTCTCCTTCACTTGTTTCAGTACCTTTGATTAGTTTATGGAATAGGTTTTAAAAGATATATTGCACTTGAAAACATAATCAATATGCTCCTAATAGCAACGGACCCAAATTTATTTAAAATTAAAAAATAAGTTTTTTTTTTGTGGGTAAAAAGATACGAACGACGCTTTAAATTAAGGCTTGCTTCATTCTGTAGTTATAAATAATATATTACGTTTGGTGGTGCAATACAGAATTGAAGTAAAAAATTTCTCTGTCATCAACCGATTATTTTATAAAATAGAATATCCTCTATACACTTACCATAGAAATAAAATGTTACTGCACAAACTGAACAATAAATTTCAATCTTTACTTTTAGATTTCATAAAATATGTATAAGGAAATAACAAATAAGTAAGATAATTTACATTATTTATTTATTGTGAGGGTTAAATTGTGCAGTTGTGATAAGGTATGTTTTAACTAAATATAAATTGTTAAATTATATAAAAGTTGCTTCTACTGCAAAGCAATGGCAGTTGAAATACGGCGTAAAAAGTGTATCGCTTTTCACGAATTCAGTTCTTTTCTATACGATGAAAAAAAGTCTCCACCATAACCGCTTTGAATTCAATTTTCTCAGTGGAACCATATTTTATCATTGACACAACTAGAAAAAGGGTTGTTTAGCTAAAAAAACGTGCACATGCCATCGTTTTTTCCTATGTGCGTTCATAAGGAAAAGCTTATATAAATTTTAAATGAATAGAAAATTGGAAAAATTAGTAAAATTCTAAAAATTTAAATGTTGTTACTAATTTACAAAAATTTCAACTAAGGTTATCGAAGTTCCTTTTGAAACATGTCGATTTGCATTGTTCGTTAAGTCTCATGTATAACTTCACTTGTTAAACATAGTAATTCGATAATAATATATTTTTTCTTCCTTATGTTATTCCGAATCATATTTTTTTTTAAATTTACAACCTTTAACATTTCATGGTAGCTAATTTCCAGCACATAGAGAAATGATTTTTTCTACCGAATATTTCATTTAAAACTTCCAGTTTCTTGATAAAAATGTAAAAAAAGACGTGATTCTGTAGCTTTGAGATATTAAAATCTGTAATTTTTGTTAACAAAAATTACATCTGGAGATATAAACTTTTCTATCAAAACAACCAAATTTCTTCTCTTATTTATACGTGTCATTTTTAATTTCCCGATATAGGAAGTCATTTGTGGCTGAAATTCGAAATTGAAATTTTCAACATGTTTTTACGTCTTCTGTGCCAAGAAAAGGCATTAACACCAATTTGGAGAAGAAGTATGCCTGTTCGGGGGTTTATTTATTTATTTATTTACGGGTAATACCCAGTTACAAATTTAAATATACAATAGTTACTAAAATTACAAACAATATGATGGCTTTAATAGCGTAGAATAATCATTTGTTTCCTTTTTATATCGCACGAACAAACAATAATATCAACTTCGTTCAGGTTTCGATCGAAGCGTATTAACGGCAATATGATCTGAAAATAATTTCGTAACATTCGGCCGAGTCGTTTCAAGTTGGTCGAGTTTATGTTTTTATATTTTTTACAACTCGTTATTACACTGGAAAGTTATTCGTGTGGTCCCACCTCACGCTTTGTTAATTTTTTACATTTATTTTGGACGTACTGATGGATGTACTGACTACACGGCCACAAATCAGTGAATCTTCTTCAAATGACGTGGCTACCTTTTGAAGATTAATGTCTCTCATGGAGATTAATGGCTCTGAGTTGCGAACTCTGGATCCGTCTTTATCCCTTGGCAGGCATGATTACTTTCATTGGTCATTCTTAATTCAAAAAAATAACAATTCTATTGGTTTAATACTAATAACAGATGTAAAAAACGTCATTATTTACATTTATTTAAACTACCGTAATACGGATGTATCATAGGGTGACAATTTCAGTTAAATACTTCTTCAATTTTATTTTAAATTGATTATATTTGTTTTCAAATTTAATATCTTCATTTAACTTCTAAAATAGTCTTTTTTAACCAGTATATACAGGAGTTTTTTTTTTTTTTTCAAAGAAGATATCCTATGCGCAAAATCAAAAATTTGCTTGTTCGTGTATCATATTGGATTATTACTTTTGATAAATTGAAGTATTTTTTTTTTTTTGCGAGTATTTTAGAAATTCATAAGCACTCCAAAATATGTTAATAATTCGTTATTTTAAAACATACTTTTACAAATACTGGTAAATTTTTTGGTAGTAATTCTGGGTGAAAACAGATTTATTGTATTTATATTATTACTCTAACTTCTAACACTGAGTTGTACGTACAAGTAAGTCTTCCACCATGGCCAGCCAGCTTGTTGTAGCATACACATAACTTTGATCTTTACTATCACACTTAAGATAAAGTTTTTGAACAGCAACCCTTTTGTACCTAAGCAACATGGAAAGATCGTTTTAATTAACTATTAACATTTTTGTTATATAAATAACTTTACTACATGCAAACGCATACCGGAGTGTTCACTAAGTACGGTAGCTTACAAAAAACATGCTTTCATCAACACCTAATTTTCATCCACTTCATAAAGTCGGATTGAATTAAAAATTCCGCACACTTATCAAGGACCGATGTAAATAAAATAATTTAATAAGTTTTTCCCATTATCCTCATCAGGAACTTTTGAATTAACGGTTAAGCAAAAAATCTTTGATGGTGGAAGCGCAGATAACATTTTAAAATATTAAGAAATAACAGCTTAAAAAAACAAAACCAAAAGACAAGTTTTTGTAGCTAGCTGAACTTAAAAGTAGAAAACAATTTCTATTAAAGTTAAATTTCTAAGTTAAAAAAAAAATAGAAACAAAATAATTTCAATAGAAAAAAAAAATATTTTATCGTAAAAATACGTGGGATTCTTTCTAAGATATTTTAATGACTAAGTTGAAATATAGCATTCCACGCTTTTTGCGATAAAATGATTTTTTTCTGAATGATTAGTACTTTTTATTTCAGCTAAATTATAACGTAGTATTTTTTAGTTTAAACTATTATTTTTTTAATAGAAACAAGTGAAAACAAACAGTTGACTGAGTTAACTGTTGAGAGACCCCATTGATCTATGTTGCTCATTTACGAACTTGTCTCCACTTTTTACGTCCTGAGTACGCTATAAAAATTTCAGCTTAATATCTTTGTTAGTTTTTAGTTATCGTGTTGGCAGACAGACGGACAGACGGACAGACAACCGAAAATGGACTAATTAGGTGATTTTATAAACACCTATACCAAAATTTTGTTCATAGCATTAATATTTTTAAGCGTTACAAACTTGGGACTAAACTTAGTATACCTTGCATATTACATATATGCATGGTATAAAAATCTGTAAGAAAAATATTTTTTCAAATGAAATTTTGATAACTGGCGATTGGGCAAAGTTGAAGTTGGCTATAAAGTTAACCCATTAAGTAGGTGCCAAGAAAGATTAATAAACATATTGATCATCTTGGTGAGGTGTATAATTATTGCAAAACATTATTTACGTATCATTCTGTATATGAAAAATTGCCATTCTGTTTATAAAAATATACCTAGATGAAACACGGATACCTACTCCAATATTGTATAGTTTTCTAGTTGGCGTTTAGTTTCACCCCCTTTAAAATGATAAAAACAAAATGCAGTACTATAAAATTATAATGTTCAAATTGTAGTTGTTTAAATTTACGTTTCTTTTACTTAATTATGCTTTTTCAAAATATGTTAATAAAATATACTTAAAGGCATTGTATGTGTAATATGACAGAGTAGTCAACACAGTCTATACATGGTATTTCAACAATTAACTCAGTCAATTGTTTGTTTTCACTTGTTTTAATGAAGATTTTTGCTCTTTGAGTGAAATAAAACCACCATACATATTAAATTTGTTTGTTCAAATTATAAAAACAACGCAATTACATAAAATTTGAATTAATTTGTTATAAATTAATAATGTTTTTTTTTTTTTTAAATTAAAAGGTTACCACCTACCTATTAATTAACAAATTTTGTTTTTTAACTTAATATTATGTTGATTTATCCTGACTGATGTATGTACTAACAAAATTATAACATCCTCAAATATATATGTTTTGATAATTTAACGCTCTTATTTACTTATTTTAAATATTATTTTACGAAATTTAAGGCTATACGACTACGGCCAGATGAAGATATGATTTAATATGTGAAAATATGATTTAGTATGCATTGACCGAAAAATTTGTAGATTGACAAAATATCTTTTTGGAAATACAATTTTTATTATTTATAGAATTAGAACTAGGTTATTGTACGAATTCTATAATTTTTTTTTATATCACTGCTTATATGTCAAAAATGCCAGATTTGTGCGATCATAATTTTATTTAATAAAAATTAATAGATAAATATATTGACTTTAAATAAAATTGTTTTTTTCTCAAATCAAGACTGTACTTGTACTAAATCGATATGCGTTATAGCTTCCAAAATTGTTTGGAATTTACTACAAGTTTTTTGTGAGACCCGTTTGTTTTCAAATGGTAAATATTATGTTAAAGCCTCATTCTTTTGTTTCAAATATGTAATACGTCAATGATGGGGCGAAGTATTTGACGGTCATTTCAAAATTGCTGGAAATTTGAGAAGTTGTTGTCAAGATAGTGTGTAGCCACTATTTAGACAACTAAAATTTTTTCTATATAAAATATTTTTAGGGCTTTACTTTCAGGAAAAATTTTGATTGTTTGGCAAGTGTCGCTAAAAATTAATGAAAATATTGAAGACAATATGCACAAGAAAATTTGATATAGCATGCAAAATTGATGAAAACAAGTGAATAAAAATGCTTTTACTCATTTTGTCCGTTGTCCAAAACAAAAGATTTTCATTGCACTAAATCTTCAAAATAGCAATCTACAAAGTGTCGGATAACGGACATGTTTGTTGAGCACCATGGCCAAACTGAGTTTTGTAGCAGTTGATACTACATACCATGCTAGAAGGAACGGATGACTACGGACATCTCTGAAGTTAGCAACATTGGTTACAGTTAGTATTTGGTTGGGGATCACTTGAGAACATTTTGTGCTGTTGCCTTTTTATTATTTAAATTAGTTTTTTATTCTCATTTTGTATCCTAAATTTAAAAATCTAGCTTCCGTATGTTTATGGTTTCAAAACTTGAAAAGCAGTTGATCAATTCACTTAAAATTTTGACAAGTTGTTGCATTTATATGTATATCTGTTAGTTTTAACGGGAACGAATATTTCAAAATAGCACAGAAAAGAGATACAAGTCACTTAAATCAGACAAAGCCAAAGCGGAACGTACCCAAGCCTAGGTAGTTCGTTAATAATTACATCTTTTAAATTATGAAATTTTAATCATTCATTCTATATTCAAAAAAACACACATTCCAAAGTTTTTAGTTTTATCTTTTACCGGCAGTCCCTATGGCAGGCTATCATTTTGGATTTTTTATATTTTATTATAATATTTGAATACCAATTTCAAACAATATTCATGAATTTGGCCACCTAATTGAAATTTCCCAAGTTTTCTGAAAGAAAAAGAATTTGGAAAGAACTTGGAAAGAACAACAGCTTCCTCTTCAAACCGGTGTGATCGTAGACTAAGCTTGGCCTGGCGGTAGACAAATAAGTATTTTAAATACCTGTGTATATTATATGTTCCAACTACCTGCATAAGTCAAGTCGTTTTCAATTAATTTTGTTCACGTTATAAAGCATCGAAAACAGACAAATCGAATCAGAAAATATTAAATATAATAAAAGTTAAATCAATAGAGTGTAAAATATAATTATCGTTTATATCTTGGATATATAGTTCTTTATAATATAATAATGAAACTTTTTTTTATTAATATTTAATTTTGGACTTAAATATTTTTAAATGTCTGTGTTATAATATTTTTTAATTAATAAATTAATTAGTGAATTATTATTTAATAATTTTTAAGTTAATAATTTGTCTATACGATAATGTTAAAGGTCAAAATTATTGAAAAGCACATATATATGTTTATGATATTGTAATTCATAACGTTTACATAATTTCAAAATTTGATTACATTTTAATAATTCACTATTTAGTAGTTCTTATTTCTTCTTGATCTTTTTATTTTCGTATGAAATTTACCCGATGATTTCCTTTCGATTTATCATAATATTTCATTTAATATTGTTTATTATCCAAGATAATTAATAGTTGTAATTAATTTTCTAATGATTACCCATAAATCTGATAAAGGGATTTAAAATTTACAACTAAACATGGCATCGAATATTTTACATACCATTAAACATAATGTAATCATATAAGAAGGCTTTTTATCTAAAACAAGTGAAAACAAACAATTGACTTAAGTTAATTGTTGACAATTGAGTTAATTGTTGAAATACCATGTATAGACAGTTTTGATGACGCAATCGTTTGTTTTTTAACGTCATGTAAGTAAATAAAGGTAGCCACTCTTAGAAAGCCACTCAATGTTAACTGATATTCCCATGTAATACATACTATAAAAAATGAACCTAATTTGCGCCTTCGTGGATAAACAATGATGCTTACAAAAAAATGTTTCAAACAAAAGTTGTTTATTTTTTTATAAGAAACATTTTTTATATTTAAACTTTTGTTCTATCTCTAATGGTTTACAAGATGACCTGTTTAGAGACCCAATTGACCTATATTGCTCATTTACGAACTTAGCCTTTTTCGTCCCGAGCACGCTATTAAAATTTCAGCTTGATACCTCTTTTCGTTTTTGAGTTATCGTGTCCAGAGACAGACCTGACAGACAACCGGAAATGGACTAATTAAGTGATTTTATGAACACCTATACGAAAATTTTGTTCGCAGCATCAATTTCTTAAGCGTTACAAACCTGGGATTAAACTTAATATACTATGATATATTTCGCATATACAACGTGTTCTGTTAACTGCAGAAAACTAACTTCCCAAAATAAGCTCATCAAGAGCAACAAAAAAACTCATTTTAAAATTTGGATCTGAGCCCTAATTGGGGAACTACAGGTATCACAAAAATTGATTTTTCATTTTCATTTGTATATTCATTGACTATGATTCGATAACCAGTAGCCAATGATAATCAGAAGATATTAGTAAATTTCCGAGAAAATACTAATACTTATTATAAGTAAACAATTTATCATTGACCTAAGCAAACAAACCACACCCATTGTCACATAGTTTGTTTGTTTACGTACAATAATTTAATGTTTTTGCAAAATAATTTAATCCAATTAAATAATGTTAAAAAATCATGTTAAAATCCCTTAGTTGAATATTATTAAATGAAATTTACTAATATCTTCTAATTATCATTGGCTACTGGTTATCGAATCATAGTCAGTGAAAAAACAAATTTATCAATTTTTGTCATACCTGTAGCTCCCAAATTAGGGGCCAGATCCAAATTTGGAAAATAATTTTTGTGTTGCTCTTGATGAGCTTATTTTGGGAAGTTAGCTATCTGCAGTTAATAACAGAGCACGTTGTATATGCTATAAATAAGCGGATACGTAATAAAGTGTAGTGAGAATTTTTGTTTTAATGGAGTCTTCTGTCTTTTTTGTAATTCAAAGCTATAGCCCACGCCAGTAATGGAGCTTGCTAAGACAATCAGCCAATTCATTGGTTGTTTGTATTGATCGATGTTGTGAAGGTTGGCGACCATTTCAGTAATACATTTGTATATTTGAGTTGCCCTATTTGTATATATTTGCTTTAATTTTCAACAAAATTCATTTTACAGTCGTATTAAATTAAGAAATAAAACACTTGGTTCTCTTGACAATTATAATCAATCACATGGTATTCACCTGTACTGCAGAACATTCTGTGATTGTTTGTTCCATTTGTTAAAACACATACAAATACACGTTTGTTATACTATAAAGACACGTTTACACCGAGAAAAACAAGCAATATATATCAGGCGTCGTTTATTTGTTGTTATATGATACCATGTGTTTCTGTTATGAAAAGTAGGGTGTTACGAAAAATAGAATGTTGTGAAAAGTAGGACGGATCTATTAAGTATTACATGCAGCATGTTTCTCATGGTAGTCTTAAAGTGGAATCGAACTGTAGCTTTATCTAAATTTTTTTCTTCTTCTTAATTAAACCATTAAAAGTTTAAATCATTCAAGAATAATAAAGAGGTAAGTAATGAAAAAAATTTTCCATTAAAGATTCCCTACCTACATGAGGCCAAAAAAAATATTGTGATGGGACCACCAATAAAAACCTTTGGAACGTGGGTTTTATTTGAATTTTTGACTTAATTAAAGAATGAATAATTAAAAGTTCATGATTTGAAAATTGAAATTATATACATACTAACTAAAACTGTTATTATGGTTTCGATGTGGCATTTTCTCATGGGAATAAATAAATATAATAAAACCTCTGACATAAAAACAACTAGAAGAAGGAGGGAAAAAGTGTACAACAACGAGATTTTCGCAATTTTCAGCAAAACGGTATGTTTTATCATAAAATTAGTTCAGATAAAAATTGTATATCAGACAATAAATATTAAAAACGTCTCAATATTAATAAGTTTTTGAAATATAACGATTCAAAAAGTTGGAAGAGTTTTAATCGTCAAAGCATGAATAAGTACTTTCCGTATCAATGAATGTGTAATACAATAAAAAATATTTTTCTATCGGTCTGTGTAGCTTACATATGGAAATAAAATTTAGCGTAGTCATCCAGCGCTGGCAGTGGATAATTTTGGTGTAAAATATATTATGACTAATTTTCAATACATGTATATCAAAGTATAGTAAAGGTCATATTAAAATAATTGAAAACTAGCAATTGTTGCATTAGAAATTGTGAAAATAAGATACGAAATTTTGTATAAACAAAATTTTTAAAAATTAAATTCATCTAATTACTAAATTTAAATTTGTTAGAAAATATTATTAAATTCTCATTGTAAACCATAGAATTATATGTCCATCCATAGAATCATACGACGATTACAACTCTTTCAACTTTTTGAATCGTTATATCTCAAAAACGGTGGCTCTTAGGAAAAAAATATTGAGTCATTTCTTATATTTTATTATCTGATCTACAATTTTCATCAGAACTTATTTTAGGATAAAACTTATCGTTTTGCTGAAAACCGTCAAAAATCCGTTTTTTTTTTCAGGTATCGGATCGATGAGATCGGTGTTTTGAACAATTCTAACATATTTGAGCTGTGTGAGAATTTTTGTACCTCCACTCCTATTTTTTGTTTAATTTGACCCATTAAAGTGCCACAATCCTATCTGATTCCCATTTTGAAGATAGTTTCCTAGACGATCATGTCTGTTTGTCAGTGTAAACATCCCTTTATGTTGTATAATCCTAGGTAGGTACTAACAAATACATTCACCTACCATTAATATAATTTCATTTTTAATTCAATTATGAATGAATATCCTTTAATAATATATTTTTCTCTGTACAATTATTGAAACGCCAATTAAATATAATTGAGTATATTCAATTACCATCATCATATAAAATTTGTATATCACGTTATTTGACGTACCTACCACTAACAAACAAAATAATATTATCATCAACTTTATACGATAGCTTTAAAGGCTGCAGGTGGGGGGTTTAGTTTTAAACCTGTGTGCAAATATTAAATAAATTACACTTTTATTTTCTAAAATTATTGTACAGGCTGTTGAAAAATAACCGACAATAAGAGATTTTCCACGATGTTTTAGAGGTTGTTTTTTTTATGGGTAAGGAACATAAATGACCGATAAGATTTAGACATATTCAAATTGGGAAGGTATTTTGTTAGCTATGATCAGTTTATCTTGTTGAAATTTCGCTGCAGGTGTCTTACAGTCTCACAGAGCGGATGATAGTCAAAATTCGAGAATTGAAAAAATTCTCACCACTTTCCCCTCTTATCAACCACCGCCTGCACCAACATTCGAAATGATTAGTCTTGATAAACTCTAGGATATCTCTGAACAACACTTTAAAGGCTTCATAGATTTCAAATGCAGGAAGTCATTTGAAAGAGAATGTTTTGAATTCACATAGAATGAGCATTCTGGTCAACTCCGCTTCGTGACAATTCGTCGATTGTTTTCTGTGGGATTGATTCTGTGCAATACTTAACGTAGTTCCAGCATGGTATTTGCAGTTTCTATGTTAAAGCAATGGTACAATTTTTTTTTCGACAGAATTTAACGAAAAATTAAATTTAAGAATTTAATAATGCTTACTATTAATTCCCAAAGTTTCAGAAATTTTGACCGTTTAAAATGGGAAATAATTATGCCAACGTCCCAATTTCGATCAATTTATGTCAAAATTAATATCTCGAAAGTGAAAATTAATTTCTGAATTTTTTTTTTAGAATTTTATTGTATAAACATTTTTTTCTACTTTTTCTTCAATATATAATAATATCATAAAAAATAGTTGGAGAGACCGGACATTTTACATGCTTTAAATGGGACATGACCCTCAAAATCGCGAACTTTGTCTTTAAATATCTCGCGATCTAAACGGTCAAAAATTATGAAATTTTAGGAATTCATAAATAAAGCTATTATAAACCCGAGAAAAAAAATTCGACCAAATCTGTCGAAAAGTGATTTCATGCTGGTACTACCTTAATGAGTTTACAATAGCCAGTAAACAGAGCAGTAAGTTTCTGCAAGTAATTTTTTCCTAATTGCATTCGCTCAACTTTTTTAACGAGAAGCTTCTTACAAGAACCTTTTTATGATCTAAGTTTGTACTGCCAGGCCGCACTTAATAACCCGCATTATTTATGGATTCAATTAATTTTCGGTTCAGGAATCGCTAAGGCAGAGTAACACTTCAACCTTAAGTAAGATCATTTTTTTACAAGCATTTATTTTCTATTATTTTTCCTAATATTTGCAGAAATATTTAAAATATACGAAATTTTTCTGATAGATTTAGTAAAATAAAATTGTGTAAAATTGACTTTACTGCCAGTGAATAAAATATTAAATCTTATAAGTTATTGATCACCAAGTTATTTTTCAATTTGATAAATATGCAAACAAAAATGACTATTTAAGTTTCTATGTATAGGATGAATCAAAGTGGCCGAGATCAATATCATTTATACAATAGTATGCTTGATTGGTACAAGAATTTCCGCCGCTTCCACCATATATAATTCAAAATTTAGGTATTTGTTTTACACAAAAGATTTTATGCAACTATTTTAAGCAAAATTGTAGATAGTAATTTATATGTACAGCAGTTCATTTAATCAGTCCCTTGAAAAAAGTTAAAACAAATAATGATTCAATGAAATTTGAACTGAAAATTATTTAAAAAAGCAAAACCTAATCAAAAGATTATTTTTCTCTGTAAAAGTTTTGTACGGTATTTAAAAAAAAAAAACAAGCTATACACGTAATATTATATAAACATTTATAAAATAAATGGTTTTTGAACAACTAATTTGTATTTTTATTTCATCGCAGTGTTGTTATAAGTACTATACGTTAGCATGTACATTTAAACATATTTTTACCTCCATATAAAGAATTTAAAATATTTTCGAAAGTATACTAGATAAATCTTTAATAAAATATTACGCTACATATAATAGACACATTACACTTTACTTACCTGAAAAGAAAAGATAATTAAATTGGAATTTTGCAGTATTTCATTATTTATCCGATTCGTTTTCAAGATACGAATGTTTTTGTAAACGTCGATCGCTCAATTTCAATAGAAACTTTAATTACCTTGCGACTCGAAATTTGTGCCAAATTTTAGGCATTATATAGAAATATTTTTTTACTAAACTTTTACACTCTTCAAATTTATTCTCCACAATTTTGTTAGTTTTGTTTTTTTTATTTAGTTTTCGAAGGTGTTTTCAATCGAAGATTTCCTGACACAAAATATGAATATGTTCCAGACACTTGCTGATAACAACTTTTTTAATTGACTTCTACTAATCATAATATTTTATATATAATACTTTTAGCTAGTTATTTGCATACTCATACAATAACAGTATTTTTCAGAGCTTAAAACCCAGAAAGATTGTTATTGTACCATAGTAGGTTCTGGTAAACAACGTGAAATTAGTTTTCTTCTCTTGGACACGTATGAGGAATATCTCGATAAAGAGCTTCGTTGTTAAGTAGATGAAAAACAATATATCCTCGAATCATATCGAACCTAATAATTTTGAATTAACAGAAATTAAAAATTATATTTGTGGTTGGGCAGTTTTTGTTTTGTCTTCTGATTGCGAAGTATGTGAAAGAGCCATTAATTTTCTAGTACCTTTAAGCTCTGACTACACAGATGTCATAAATCGTGGTCACTTAAAACATCCTTGTTAGACATTATATCAACTTCTGAAAAAATTCATTACCTTACGTCTTCACATTCTTGCTTAAGATTTAACGGTGCAACCAGAAAACCGAAATCTTGTTGTTTTTAGTTCTCGAAGTGCATATAATAATATGTGTACTTCTACAAAGACTGTCGCAAATAAATTGTTCAGATTTTTGCAATAATATTATAACATTATAACAACCTGTTTTTTTAATTACATTTTTTAAATTGCATGTTTTTTAAATTACTAATTTACTTATTCTCACTATTCGCACCGTGCGTGAGTTTTATTGGATGCGTTGCGATGGTAACGATACACTATTTTAATTATAGAATTGTATGGATGCATATGTAATTGCTCACAAATTTTAATAAATAATTATGATAATTTCCATTTGAAAAATAATATTTGTACAATTTGATTTCTTATTTTCACAATTTTTAATGCATTAAGTTTAATTAATTAGTGTTTTTCGATAATTTTAATTTAACATTTTCTATAACATTAACATGTAAAAAACTGCCAATTAATCATAACAGCCTCCTTAATCGACAAAATTTTTCACTGGAAGCACTGGCATCGATTTTATTGTCTCTACCCTGACTACGCACAAAATGAATTAAGAATACTTTCGATACCTATAAAATATAATAAAAATGTTATTATTATTATGGAAGTTTTAATTGACAGTTAATGTGTCAAACGCTGGACACATTTCCCATCATGAATTTAAGGATTCGAATACCTCCTATTTATTATATTATCTTAAGAGATATGGATAATCATACCACATTTCAATTCGCATATAGAAGTTGTGTGGCTATTTCACACCAAATTTTTTTTAGGATTTTTTTTTTCTTTTTAAAAAAACTTTTTTTTTCTACAAAAGTTTAGGTAAATTTTGTGTACGATATATGCTGCTTGTATAACGAATGGTAGTTAGGTACTTGAAATATACGAGGGTGACATACAGAAAATTGTGATACGTGCCATGCAAGTAAATTTTTAAAAATAAGTTATTAATGATGTACATACAATACTTATGTACATATATTTATATAATTTTATATTATTATAACACATGCTTGGGAATTTTTATTTTTTATTTTTGTACCTACAACTTTCCATAAAACAAAATATATTTTAAATGTGTATATTTTAATAAGATTGTTTTTTTTTTCTGGAAAAATAAAAACCAGTGCTTTTTTTAATACGAGATTTAATTATAGACCGATAGGTTGCCTGGAAATTGTGTCCAGATGCCATGAATATCAATTTTTTAGATTCCTTTGTACTTGAATTCTAGCTTGATTTGAAAGTCAAATAACATTGGAAGTCTTCTAAAAAGGGATGAATTTATATATTGGGCCATGGCCTAGGCGGCCAATTGATCGAAAGATCAAATAATTTTTGCGTTCAGGTGAATATCATCTTAGGCATGACAAAGAATGTTTCAGATGGTGACAAAAATTTATATTTGAATTTTACAAACCCAGCTATACATACTTTTTTGTTTGTCAAAATATTTATTTTGGCTGCTTGGCTATACCCATACTTGATACTCATTAAAACATCTTCAACGTATCAAAATACATAAGATGAAAGGAAAATTTTAGGTCAAACCGGTTCGAAAACACATTTACAAGACACATTTCGAAAACACATTTAATAATATGACACTTAGAACTTGCTCATAATTTTAGGAATTCTAGTTTCTCAAAAATAATAAAATTGATTGAATTTTGATCAACAAAAATATTAATTTGTACAATATAGAACGGTGTTCATCTGCCAATACATTAATACAAATATTTATTCGTAATATTGCATACAGAGTGGGGTGTAGAGAGATATGCAGTTAAAAAATATCACTTTATTATTTGATGGTGTGATTAGCAACATTAATTTCGTTTTACCGATTTCAAAACTTTTCCAACAGATTTTCAAGATTATATGACAATTTTCCTGTGATGCTTTCAATAAAAATGACTGCATAAAATTATGCTAGCAAAATATTTTTTTCTTCCAGGCGTTGCCTCTGTATAAATTAAGTTCCGTTATGTATCTTTCCCGTCGTAACGAAAAAGTAGATACTAATTAAATTTCGAGAGATAACGTTCGTTTTCAAAAGTTTATAAATTGATAGAGTGAAGAGTTCAAAAAGTTTATAAATTTGAACGAAATCACGTGACAAATCAATAGCTGAGGCTGGGTAAAATTATGCCTTTTACAAATGTATACCCATTTAGACCCACAGCCTGTATACACATATTTATTTGTTTATTAATCAATTTAACTTTTGTTCAAGTAAAACAATGAAATAAATTCATTCGTGTGTAATAGATAAAATATAAATTTATATTATACATTGTTAAAATAGACTGACACCGAATCATTTAGGACCGTGAGCTCTTATTCAAGTCTGACGATCGGACGAATAAAAAATTGATTTTCTTTTCAAATTGCACTCTATATTTTAAGCTTTTTGATAGTTGCGACACACACAAATCGAAAAAATGAATTTTTGTACATTCGATACACAGCCAACTTTAACTTATTTATTATCACAGTTAAAAGTTATTTATTACCAAACTTAACTTTACCAATTCTTAAAAAATCATGTCGCTTGATAATGGGCTCACGGTCTAATAGTAGCGCAATTTGTATTAGCAACGTTCGATAAAATTGTATCAATGTTATCCTTAGTTGTATCGTATTTTCAAGGCTTGGTTTTGGGCAAGTTATGGGCAACATTATCGTTTTTAACTCTTGTCCAGATTCTAAAAAGAATTAGTTAAATGTCAAATAATTTCTTAAAATTTAGTAAAAGGGATAACCTAATTGACTCACAAGTAACCTATGTATACTCTGCGTCACAAAATTTGCACAATTTGATTATCTATTTTAATTAATTCAGTAAAAATTCTAAGGTTTCTAAGGTTTCAAATTTCTAAGGTTTCTTAAAAATAGTTATGACATGTAGATATCACATGTATATCACCAAATATATTTTAGAGAAAAAGTATGGCACCTTTTTAATATTTGTTCTGTTCAAATTTTGTGACGCAGAGATACATTCATTTACTAAGATCAAAGTAACAAATTTTGTTAATAATCTCGTAACACAAATTTGAATTCATGATTTCTTATTAATTTTTCATTTGTAATTTATAAAAAAATAAGCCCAAGTGAAGCTTATTCATTCACTCAATCACTTCTAGATATTCTAGGAAGACGTGGTCATTTATATTTAACGCGTAATTGCTTAAAACCTATGGAAAAAATTGGAAAAATTCAATTTTTTTCATTGCTAACCCCCCTTCAAATTAAGTTTTCTAGTTCTATTACGTTTTGGAAAGTATTTTTTAAAGTTTCTTACAATTCATGTAATGGTTTTTTCTGTGACGCGGAGCCAAGCCCAAAGGCCGTCACGGTAATCAAAGAGATAATCTCCTTCGAGGAAAGTGAGTATTGAATCAATTATAATATTAGACAATCATATGAATTAGGCTGTAAACTTTATGCTCGTGTACATCAAAATATACATTAATTTCAATGTAATTGTATTGTTGGCTCAGCTTATGATCTCTATAATTATAGAATAAATGACCTTTTGCCCAAAAGACCTTTATAGAATTCGAATCTAAAACATCTTCGCGATATTATTGAAATAACGGAGAGGGGGGTCAAAATTTAACAAACCTTTTTTCTACAAATAACCTGCTAAATATATGTTTCATATTTGCTTGAAATATTTATTATCTAACCACGTCTAATATTTTATCAGATTTTGAGAAGTTATTCTCTCAATACTGGAAGAAAAATTTGTCGAATCCATAATTTTAGTTTTGTTAAAATAGCAACGAAAGCGCTAAATCTTCTACTTCATCTCTTGATTACAGTAAAATAATTGTATAAGAAAGAATTTTTCAGTTTCGTCAGTAATTCACACAAATATGGAGAACCATTTTCGTAACTTTATGCTATAATAAATTTGTAAGAAACAATTTTGTATTAACTTTTGTCAACTGTCAATTTAAACTGTCTGTTTAAGTGGCTCTAAAAGTCGTAAGTCTTATATTTAGTAAATTATATATAAAAAGAATTTGTTGAACGTTGATCTTTCCCCTAACCCTTTCATTCCTTAAATATCGTGAGGTTTAACAATGAAATTCTACATACTAAAACCTATATCCATAACCCAATTTTTAGGCTTGCTAATAATTTTAGCTATGTTATATTTATTTTGTTACTATAATGTTTCCCTAATTATAAAAACATTAATTTATTTTGCTTGCTTGGTGTCAGTCAAAGTTTCATTTTATCACCTATAGTTTAATTTTATAAAGGTTTTAACTATAAAATAAAGGTTAAAACTAAACAAAATGTAAATATGTGAATATCAAATTATGTTATTTCTACTACCTACATATTAAAAGCATAAATTTTTTGCATATAAAAATAAATTTTATGCATTTATAAAGTTATATTATGTATATATTTTCTAGTTTTTGTTGTTTCAAAAACTAAAACGAGTTAAAATTCAAAACTTTTTATTATTGACAGTATTATATAATACGTCATAGTTTATACCATGTAAAGTGAGTTTTAAAAAAATAAATTTATTTTTTCAGATAATTAGTGGTTATAAGAGACTCCCAAAATAGTAGACTCCGAAATAAAAGTTATTATATTCGCAGGAATCATCCAAGAGAGGGGTGTATAAACTTTAATTGATCATGTCTCATAAGGACTTTTTTTTCGAGTAGGAGAACATTTTATTTATCTTTTCTTGTCGAGATACAGAAAAAACTTTTTCAAAATTCTATGCGTATCTAAGATTGAGACGGTGTAAATATAAAAAAACCGTTCATTGGTCGCTGTTGTCACAGGCAAAACTGTCAGGACATAAGAGGGGAGGGGCCGAGTAAAAGTTGGTGAAATATTGACATGATTAAAAAATTGATCCTGTAAATATGCCGATGTTCTGAATCAGTCTGTACAAGCGTTGAGTCTGTACGACAATTCAATTTTGTATTTCGCAGACTTCGGGTTTTGAACACAAAAGGCGGTGAATATCCATGGTCAACAGTCTCAAGATCAAAAGTTAATAAATGTCACCAAATGTTGAAACAACTCGAACAACTAGCTAGGCAGGGGAAGTGCGTTTTCATAAATGATTGTATTTACATGACCATAACGAAAGTTAAGGTATTACATAAGATTTACAATCAATTTTTACTTTATAGTCGCATGCCAATGGTCGCATGCCATCCATGCTCTATTCGATACTTCATTTATTTCACTTGAAGGAAGTTAAGTTCATCTCATGTAACGGTGTCTTTTGCGAAGTCAAGAGAGATTTTCTGTTTTTCATGATAAAAGCTGCAAAGATCATTGATACACTCTGAGATTAAATTTTGCATACATACGCTTTTCTCGTTTACAATAACAAATGAGTATGTGCAATTGATTTGATACTAGCTTCAAAGCCCTTTTTTAGAAGAGCCTTTTCATGGTCATATAATTCTAGCAGACATTTTGATACATCCCCTAGCGAACTTTTGATCTTAATATGAGATACCACGAATTAATATTTCATTCAGAATACACGAACTTTGTGTTAGATTTCAAGACAATATTAATAAATAATATCAATAGTAGAATATATTTGAATGTTACTTATAATATTTATTTGTCAGATACTATAATATATAATTGATTTTCTTTCAAAACCCGTAACAAATAAATTTGAAATTTGTGTTATAGATATAAATGTATCTCCACTACATAGTGATATGTGCTTTAAACACGTAGTATGAACGTAAATATGATCTACAAAAAAAAATAAAAATAAAACAAAAAATACACCTAGAACTTTTTGAACTTTTTCAAAAGATTAAATAAATTTTATTTTGACTATAAATAAAATTGAAAATAAAATCATATTTTGTATAACAAAGTGTACAGGAAGGTCTCTCATCAAAATGTATGCGTTGCTTTATAATGAAAAATTGTTTGGTGCAATAAAAAATCAATTTTCAAGGCCACATGTAAAGAAGTTCTTATAAAGTGTCAATATTTATAGTCAGGTGGACTGGCATGTGCAGTCGTGAACTCATTTGCCGGCATTCGACATATTAAACTGCGAGTAGTAATCTTTGACTGTACCTCATTGAAAGTACGACTGCAGGCACTCGAACAGGTTAATAGTTTGTATAGGGGAGCGGAGGGTAATGCCGTACACCTAACTTTAAACGTGTATTTCTTCGAACCTACTTAATAGAATACAATGCTTTATGTATCAAGTCATCTAGTTTTATATAAATAATCCATAATTGACAGTGTCAAAATCAAATTATTCTATTCAAGTTATTTGTACGGAATTATCTGAGACTTGCGTCTCATTCCGTACATAATTTTAAGAACCTAAAAAGCCTGAAAAAAGGTATTTTTTCACAAATAAAAAAAATAATTTTAATTAACTGTGGGTAATCTTTTATTTATTCACAAAATACACAGATATAATCGTCCGCGTGCAGAAAATTTCCGCATTTGCTTTCTATCGCATTAATCTTTCTATATTTTGTTCGGTGAGCTTAAAATCGCTGCTATTTCTGGAGAAATAATTTCATGCAGTTCTTCAATGCGGGTGATACCGTACAGTGTACGGAAATTTCCGAAACCGTATTCAAATTTCAAGAATGAGTATTTACCAAAAAAAAAATTCAATAAAGGGATTCTTTTATCAAAATCTTATTATAAAGATATTTATAGTCCGAAATATAATAATTTCGTTATAAAATTTAATAAAAATAGGTACTTACATCTTATTTTTTGATGTTTAAAAGTTGTAAGAACGAGCGCCAAATCACATAACATCAAGTGTTTCTGTTTACAGTTCCACAGATAATTGCGTATTGTTAATTATTTAGACTGTATACAATCGAGACGTGATTACTGCACTTAAGACATTTTCTATACACATTTTTCAATGGCGTGAAATCGATATTTGATTGGCGTAAAACTTTATTATTTTTTAGACTCCTCTTAAACATTCGTTGGTGGAAAAAAATGATTATAAAGAAAAGTGGTTTTCCAGATGAGAATGGTTAAAGTTAGAATTCAATTTCAAGCACTGCGATTATACCCGTTACTCTATCGATTTGAAATTTTGATATGTTATAGGTACTCATTCTACCTGCTCTGATTACTGTGATTTCTTAAAAACGACAAAACATCTAACAATGCTTTTTTAATTATTATTTAAAATTATTTTAATACAGTTCAAGTACTTGTTTATGGAATTACAATTCATTTGTGTAGTATTGCCCATTTATACATCAGTAATTACTGGTTAAGCTGGTATACAAAAGTTCCGTTCAGTCGCTGGAAACTGGAAAAGAAGGAAAAAATTGATGTACAGAACTAAGTAGAAAATATTTCGACAGCTGTAGTTCAATACTATGGCTGTACAGAATGATTAGTTTATCTGCTTTAATTTGCTTTCAAAATGTAGGACGGACAAACTTGTATCAAATGTAGTTAGTAGGCACTAACTTTAAAGTATATAAAGTATAAAGATCGAAATTGTACTTATTTTTTGGATGATTTAGTACAAATTATTTGTACCGTAGTACCGGTACGAACCAAACGTAAGTACCGTTCTGTAGAACAAAGTGTTTATGTGAGTTAGAATGTATATTATATATATATGTATGTTCACTTGACTGTTCGTTTCCGTCTATCCTATATGTGCTGAAAAACTTCAATGATGTTAAAATTTAAAATAGTTAAATTGAAAAAAACATCAAACTTACTTTTGTATACTATTATATAATAGCATGGAGCAAAACTTAAATACAATTGAATTTTTCTTCTTTTTTTCGCAGTTAATGTAATTTGTACAGTTTTTGATTGATTACCTTGTTCGTGTTGTTGCTATCCGAATTGTTTTTATGCCTTAAAATGTTCATTGAAAAATTTTTGAGATATTCTTGAAAATATTGTTTTTGTTATTGTCATTTTGAAGGCATGGGATCCTTCCTTCTTTTCAACGTCTGACGATAACTTAGCAACAGAATGCAAAATATTACTTCTACTTATTTTTCTTTCAATTATAGATTCTAATTTTACCCAGCTGCGAGAAATAAGTCAAATAAATGACGTTCATTGAAAATTGCCACAAAAAACCTATTCAAATATTTCGGAGTAGTTTGAGATGACTACTTTCTCTAGTTTTATATCATACAGGGTTGGTCATTTTTAATAATGGCTGATAGCTCGTTTTGTTGTTAATCAATAAAAAAATAACTTTAACAAAAGTAGAAGGATTCGATTGGAGACATCTACATCTGACTCAGATTGGTTCTAGTTCTTCGGGTTTCTTTAACAGCCAAGATAGATCCTAAATGGTAACAGATTGAATAACACATTAAATTAATAAATTGACCCGAATAAAAATGTAACGTTTTTCATTTAAACGTCATTTTTTCGAAAATCATCGGCTTTCGGAGGAAATACGATTCAAAATTTGTCATTATTACAGTTAAACGAAAGAAGATACGCTAACTGCGGAAAAATGCTTTAGCCAAAAGTTATCAAGGACAATAGAGGACATTTGTCTGTGTCCATGACTTTGACCTACAATATTGATAATCTTTAAGACTTTTTTCGATGAATTAAATTTTTATGTTGTATTTCCTCCAAAACCTAACGTTTTTCGAAAAAAATGTAACAAAAATTGTTAGTTTTATTATGAGGGTCAACTTTCTAATTTAAATTGTTATTCTATATCTTACCGTTTGGAATCTGAACTGACTATTAATGCAACCTGAAAAACTGGGCCCAATCTTATGTCAGAACAAGATATCTCTCATGAAACTATACAATTTTTGTAACAGTTATTTTTGGATTGGTTAACTACGAAACGAGCTATTAGCCATTATATATAAAAATGAACCACCCTGTATATTTAAATAATATTTAAAAAAAGTACTGGCATTAATCAAGCGATTGTTTTGAGAGTTGTTTTAATCTTTTCAATATTTTTCTCCTTCCTTTCGCAAAGCAGGAGAGCCTTTCTTGACCAAATGAAAACGTAGCTGTAGTATTGATTCCAAGGAACAAACACAAATTAGTCAAGTCAATCAGCAAGGAATTTATTGTTTAAGGCCACTATTTTAAAGTTACTGAGTTAAGTCTAGATGAAACTAGATGTAAAAAAATTTGAAGCAATTTTGGAAAAGTAGTAATTAAATTCTTTGGGGTGAAGTATTAGAAGGGTTTCATAATACATACAGGGAATTGTAATGGGTCACACTTACTTCTGAGTAAGAGTCAGTTCAGTTGACTGGCGACTAAATAAACATTCAATATTCGACTAAAAAAGCAAAATTAGTATATGCCACATCCTTTGATCGTCAAACAACTTTAAAAGCTAATTATTCTCATCACAATAACAACGCATACATAATTAATTGGTTTAACCTCGTGAGTGGTGATTCTATACAATTTCCCTGTTACTAAACTTTTTATCAAATAATAACAAACAAAACAAGTTCATTTTTTTAATAAAATATTCATTGCCTAGGTTCAAATATTTTTAATTTGTACTTTGAATAAAATTATTTTCAATAAAACGTTGGTACATACTGTAGGTGTACTTCATGTGGTATACTATAAAGAACAAATGGTGGTGAATATACTTTTTAGATGCTACGTCATTATTTTGTGATTAAAATTGTTGACAAATCAATTATTAATATATTGTAGTGATTATTAAAGTTAACAAGAACAGTTTTTCTAAAGTATTAAAGCTAGCAGCTCTTGTAACCACAGATGTGAATTTACCGAGCAGTTTGTGATGAGGAATGAGAGACATAATGAGAGCCTACGACTTGCAGCATTTTATATATCGAAATGCTGCATATAGTCTAAAAGCCCATCCTGAATATTTTCGGGTGAAATGGCCCACCAGGAATAATGTTGAAAAAAATGCTCCTAAATTTAAACGGAAGTTTAAGCACAATGGCGTCAGTTTTGCGCGGTACAGGTGAGTACAGGTAAGAATATGAATGTCAAATCCCTTGGCATCTCACCCCTACGCCATCAAATATGTAAGGCGTTACTGGACACTAACTTTGCATAAGCATTCGAAGGAAATTACATTAGTGCCGCATAGAAATAAATCACGAAGGGCTTCAGAAATTAATGGGAGATCAAAATTTTTTTTAACTTTTGATACCGAAGTAACCGGATTTATCCTGTACTCACCTGTACCTCGCAAAACTGGCGCCATATTGCTTGAACTAACTTTTACTCATAGGAACATCTTTTTCAGCATGATTCCTGGTATGTTATTTCACCCGGAAAATTTCAGCATAGGCTTGTAGTCTAATATAAAGAAAGTACTTTAATTAATAAATGGAACAAACATATTGTAAACTTCCCAATCTGCACAAATAACAGTCAGGCCAGGAACATTTAAAATAGCTAAATCAAAAGAAGTGATGAGTTTTAGTGACACGCGATGATGAACCGAAACAAGCACCGTCCGTGCTTGCTTCATAGAGAGCACTAAGGGAATTTAGTTCGCAAAGAGAGTTGCGAACAAGGAATGTGCCAAAGCCCTAAGTTTAGCTCTTACTTCACATTATACTTTCTTAAATTTCCGTACCTTGGGATACAGGTTCGATTCCCGTTGTTTCTACAAAAGTGGTCATATTAAATCATCAGGGAAAATCCGTATTATAATGAGCCTTATGGTCTAAATGTGTGACAGCTCGTTAACCAGTGTAACCTCATAGAATCTTGTTCAGTGTGAAGCCAAAACTTTCTATCAGACAGTTAAAAACTCTATTAAAAGTTATTTTATGTACCTAATATCAAGCGGGTAAAGTTGATAGGATACACAATCAAAATGGTTTTAATATTATACGCCCCTCACATATAAAGTCACAGTAAAAGAGTATACAACAAAATAAAAAAAATAACAAAACAAAACACTAAGTGAACTAACTAAAAATAAAACTACGGAGCGATGAACATCGGCATTTAAAGGATCAAACAAACTATACGATACGAATTGCCTTCCCTTATAAAGTACATAGGAGCTCAATTCTAAACAACCCTTTCATTTTGAGTCAACATACATGTATAATGTAATGACTGTTACTATTACTCAGTATATGTGTGATTATTATAGGGAAAGACTGTTATATTATTTGGTAAAAGTAGGTGTGGTCAAGTTCTTCAATTCTATAACATACATGGACACATAATAATGTGGACTTTGGGATGTGAGGATGTGCTTACAGCGTGTTTCTTCTTTATTCCAATTTATATGAAAAGTTAAATGATCAAATTTCACTTATTTATATGCATCTAGTTAAATACTGACTTCGAACTGCTTGGTAAGTGGCTTTTAGTCAAACTTTTTGAAAGCATGAAATGGACAAATTCTTCATAAAAATGTTATATCAGAAGTTGGTTTGTTTTGTCAGAGTTTTACTATGTGTCAATGGAAATCTTTGATCTACTTGACCGAGTGACCGTGCAAGATTCTTTAACAATAGTTTAATCTTGTATAGCTTCTTCTCGTATACAGTATGCCTTTTTTAATGCGTAAAATGAATCAATTTCTTTTTTGCTTTTGGTAGGTTTAAGCATTTGTACGCACTATTAAACGTTAAGACTATAATGAAGTTACACTAAATGCAAACTATTTAATCTTACACTAAATCCGAAATAGGCACTATGACAATAGATTCCAAAATATATTTCCGAAGTCATTTACAATCAAAAAACAAGATGGAGATCTAAACTTCCATCTTAAATTCCTTATCTTGAGAACGAAAAATCATACGATTGTAAAATTCTTAATAAATGTTACAATAATAATTAAATGTTATTCCTGAGTATAACAAACAGTATTCATAACACAAACAGTACGTTGTTAGTAAAGTTTGCAATTATTTATTCTTCATATTTCCTCTTTTTCAATGATCCGGCGGCTATTTTTACGAACAAAATCGATCAGCGCGATTTTTAAGTAAAATTTATTTAGTTAAAGCGGGCTCTGGCATTATCATTGCAAATAATTATCACAAAAATGGAGCGGATTATTTTTGAGTAATAATTTCATTTACCATTATGATATTAAGGATGTACGTGCTCCAAGGTAATTTTGGATAATATGCTTGATTTTTTTTTTTTTATATGAAGTTGGATTTAGGCTAAATCAATTTTGAAAATTTTTGGTGGGGTTGCCCGATTATTTAAATAAGTAAATGGCTTCAAACGTATGCATATTTAACATTGGTTTTGTGGAAAACAATAGATGGATGATATGTTTTCATAGATTTCTCCAAAACTAGTAACTAGAAAAGTAAGAATATAATTTTTCGATATCTGGAGTAATTTTCGAAATCGAAAATTGAAAATGTAAAAAAAAAAAAGTATTTAGCTTTCGATATTTTGAAAACCAAGGCAGATATAAAAAAATTCAATCTTATTTTTCGTCTTTATTTATGAGTTATATCAATTCATCAATAAAATTGAAAATAAGGTACTAATAATTTCAACCATAAGTCTGAACTTGCCTTGGTGCTCATACTACCTTAAGTCCTTAAGAATATAATTTTTTTGTGGATATGCAACACTTCTTATGAGAGCTAAAGTAAAAAAAAATCCAACCAGTGCTTATAAATCAACGTTGATCCAACTGAACATAGTTGAAAACTATTTTTTAACTATAAAAAGGGAAGTAAGATTAGAATGCACCGGAATTAATCGTTCGTTTCCCGTAATAATATTTTGCACACGGTATACACACATGAAAATATATTGGTCAGTAGTAATAGTTGAAGTGAGTGTATCAAAATGACCAACATGCTGCTCTTTGGTTACTAAAAGGTAATAGTTACCAACAACTACTACCACTATAACTATCTTCTGTACTATATACATTCAAATAGATGATATACATTCATTATGTGTAGTGTATGTATGTATGTTGTAGTAGTTATATGGTTATTTGCTATCCAAGTTAATTACTAACCTAATTAGCATGATATTGCTGACCGTAACATATTCATTCATTCATTCAGTTCAGCAGTACTTACTCATCATCATCACCATGGACTATGATCATCACACGAAGTATCTTTACTATATCTATCTAGTATACCATATAAACTTTATTCATATGTTTAAAAGATGTATATGAATTGTATTAGTTGATACAGAATGCCTAAAATCTGGTAATTATTGGACTGCAAGACCAGGGGCGTAGCTACCGCCGTATTTGCCGTATCAATTATACGGGGTCCCCGGGCCACGGGGGCCCCCAAAGTGTGTAAGGAAAAAGAATAAAAACTTTCTAATTTATTTTATTTTACAAATGACAAAATTCTATAAAGCAATTCTTTAAACTTGGTTTTGAACGATGCTGCGAGACATGTTCGTGAAGTATCGACTTTTTTCGATAATTTAGAAAAAATATATACTTTTTTTGGCAATAGTATAAAACGCTGGGCTATGCTAAGTGACGATTCATCTGAAAAATATTTGATTACCCTTAAAAAGGTATGTCCTACCAGATGGTCTTCTAGGAACGACGCTTTATTAGCAGTAAAGAAAAATTTTTTACTAATCATGAAAACTTTGTACCAACTAAATTTAATTTCAAATAAAAAAGATGAACGTGAAGAATGTAAAAGTATAATTAATATTTTAGAGAGTTTTGATTTCTTAGTGCTCGTTACATTTTTTTCTTCACTATTTGAAATTATTAATCCTGTTTCTAAAGCTCTACAGCATGAAAATAATGACTTACAGAAATCTAGTATTTTATTAAGTAATCTTTTAAATAGACTGTGCCAATTAAGAAATCAGAATTCATTTAATAGTTTGCTAAATGAATCCAAAGATTTAGCAAAAAAGTGGGGGGTAACAACTGTTTTTAAAAACAGTAGGCGAAAGATAACGAAGCGTTTTTTTGATGAGTTATCACAAGATGAGAGAATTTCCGACCCGGAATCCTATTTCAAAGTCAATGTATACTATTGCTGTTTAGATATATTAATTTCTCAAACTAAAGAAAGATTTCAGAGCCTTTGCAACCTGAGTAGTATATTCGAAATATTACAACCGGAGAAACTCCTATCTTCTTCAAGCGAAGAGATATTAAACGCTTCCGGAAAACTGTCTGCTAAATACAGTAAAGACATCTCACTTAATCTTTGTGACCAATTAAAGGCTCTAAAAACATGCTTAAATTCTGAAATTAAAAAAATTTATTCCATTAAAGAACTCATTGAATTATTGCTAGTAAAATTCAATAGTCTTGCATCCAGTTTTCCCGAGGTAATCACAGCATGCTTTTTATTCTTGACCCTTCCAGTTACAACCGCAACGGCAGAAAGAAGTTTTTCAAAATTAAAACTAATAAAAAATTACTTAAGAACTTCGATGGGACAAGAACGGCTGTCAGACATCTCACTATTGTCCATAGAGGCAGAAACTTTAGAAAAACTAAAATCATCATCAGTCATAAATGATTTAATAAATCAGTTTGCCGATAAAAAGGCAAGGAGAGTGAATATTTAAAATTCGATTTTTATTTGTAAAATGGGTAAATTATGTGATAAATAAATATTACTTCTCACAATATTTTTTTTCTTTTGTGAAAAATCTTTACCTCCATATAAGGGCCTCCAAAAAAATTTTTATACGGGGCCCCGACAAGGAACGCTACGCCACTGTGCAAGACGCAAAGAAGTGGTAATGTGTATATCAATCTGTATTTGTATGTATGTATGTGTTCCTATCTGGTACACGAGCGACCAAATGCGTGGGCAAATTTTGATTATTCTTACGTCAATCGATTTATTTTGATCACTGAAGATATGGCAGTAATGAAAATCAATATGACGCCATATTATGAAAAAGAAAAATTAAAATTGACTATGTTAAGTAGGGCATCATTAAAAAGCTCTTTGAGGTATTTCGATACCAAAAAAATGAAAATGATCCAAACAAAATTTAAATTTTATTTATCAATTACTTACCCTTATATACGCTTTTATGGAAATTACATATCGATTCTCTGAACGGTTTACTAGAAATTAACTGCCGAGGTAGGTGTTTTTTTTATCAAAAAAAAGGGCACATTTCTCATAAACCGCACAGAGAATCGATATGAATTTTTTACAAACAAAGGTCATTAATTGTTAAATAAAATTTTAAATTTTTGATATCATTTTCATTTCAAACTATTTAAGGTATTTCGATACCGTAAATTGAAAATGATACTTTCGAAATTTTATTTATCAATTAATCTGTCACTTGGAAAAAATTCGTATCGATCCTCTGTAAGGTTTAGGAGAAATTAATTATCAAATTCAGTGTTTTTACCAAAAAAAGTTTTCATTTTTACGCAAAAATCTTTATTTTGGTATCATTATAAAGGTTAAAACTTATTAATTTTTGGTAAAACATTTTTAAAAGCACTTATTGACTAAAAAAAACTAACATTTATTACTTCTTCATATACCACCATGTAAAAAAGGCTGTTTTTAATAATTAATTTATCGTTAACCGTACAAGAATCGACTTGAAATCTATACAGAAGGTGCATTCAATACTCAATAATGGACACTCAAAATTTAATTTTTTGGACTTTCATTTTGGTATCGAAAAACCTTAATAGACAAATTAATTGACGTGAAAATCATTAAAATCGACTCATGCGTCTCTAGAAAATGATCCAAACATGCTACATACAGGCAGGAATTGAAAGTTGACGAACTATGGTATGTGAGATATCATTGAATAGGTACCTATTGGAAAATCCTAAGTAAAAAAAAAAAAAACAAAAAATCCCGACTGTATTAAATAAAAATTGAAAAAAAGAGTCCATAAAACACTGAAAATCTACCAAAAATGTACCCTAACTGTTAAAGTCCCTGTGAAAACTACTGGATTTGATTTTTTTTCAGTTTTTATTTACAGTTACATTACATTACTCATTGGCGTAATGGTTCAGTAACAGTCTTAATTCGTTTTATATCTTATTTTACGCCATATTTCCATCTCTTCATGGATTTTCCTAGTAAAATTTTCTTATATTCCTTGTTGCTCAATTCATTCTCATGATGTCATTTGATGTTAGTAACAGTATGTTCGTGGCCAGTTAACTCGTTCAGTTTTCCGCTTTATTTTCAGATACGGATTCGTAAATTTTATGGAAAATTTATCTTTCCTAAGTCTGTAGCATTATGCTGTTGCTGTACAAAAGAGAATTTTCTACAAAAGTTGTTGGTTTTTAAATGAAGATAATCATTGTTTTTTAAATTTTCTCCCATCTTTATCGAACGTCGAATGACTTATATATATAGATAAATTTCTGCGCTCGATTTCGTCGTAATTTGTTAGTTTTACGAAGAAATGTTCCCTAAAAACATGTGTGTTATGGTATAACGAATAACTTTCAACATTAAACATTTCTCCTTGCGGATTTTTTACAACTTTTTAAAGTAAAGACTAAAGTGATGGGCTCTGTGACCCTTCCTATCCAAGTAGAACATGTTTATGTCTTTTACATGGTTCATTTTTTCCAAGAACTCATTGTTGAAGAAAATTTCAGCTAGATTGGATAAAATGAGACACGTAGTATATTTGAATAAATAATGATTATTTTCTTATGCATATGGGTTCTAAAAGTTAAAAGCTTATGACTGTGGGAACATAAATATCGTCCATAGTGGACCATTTTAGAATAGTTTTCTGAAGTGTGTAAATTTCAAGAATAAATACACAAACTTTAATTTACATTTTTAATTTACAAATTATACAACCAAAAGTAAGTATAAAAATAAATCCTAAAAACTAAGATGTGTGCATAATTCAAAACCCATTACTTTTGTGATGATATTATAATGTGTTCCATATACATAAAAAATGTCCCTTAGAAATTTTAAAAATGCCAAACATTCCTAGAATTTCTACATAAATGGTTTGAATTTACTTGTTTTCTTTCTTTTTTTTTTCCTCTATTTTCGGGTTCTATAAGCTACCATCACCGTTTTTGTAGACTAATATCAACTTTAACAAATAACGAAGAAACGTTAGGATATAGATGCATCTGTAGGTATTTAATCTATTAACGATATCATTTACTTGCTTTGGCAAATCGTATTTTTATCTTAAAATTTATGAATTTCCTTTTTTGAAGTTTAAAATATTTAAACTAAAATTAACTTCCAGTGGGAACAACAAAAACTTGTATATATTTGTGTTTCGTGTTAAGTACGTATTATGACTATAATATCAAATTTACATAGAAATTTCTATATTTCAAACACAATTACTAGTAAAACACAAGATACGAATAAAAAGGTAGAGAGACATGTGTCAGTGGCGTAGGCAACAGGCGTTTATCGTTTATTTTGTTTTATAATGAACAAACTAAGGTACGGAATAAAAAGAGGATATTAATAATATTCAGCGCATGAACATTTTTGTAACCATTTATAAACTAATTTCTAAAACTTCGATTGAAAAAAAATAAATATAGTTTATACTTTCATGAAGCTTGTATATGAATATTTATTTATTTTGATTCAGTGTACTCTTCGTAAAGAAAAAAAAATTCAAACAAAATACAACAAAAATGTACAAAAAAGTGTTCAAAAATGTACTAAATACTCTCATTATTTGCAATAATTTCTAAAAAATACTGCATGGGATAAATCTCATATAATTTTATTTATTTATTTTTTTTTTATCTTAATTTTCTAGTATCAGTTCTTAAAAGAACTATAAATAGGTCTGCTTTATAGATATCTTAAACGGTAACTATTGATAGTCACCTTATCAAATTTATAGTATGTAAACTATAATTAAAACTATTTACGTAAATCTAAATCTAAAATCAAGCACATTTTGCCTATTTAGTCTATTTACTCTTTCACTAAGTCTAAGAGACTGACTACTCCAACGTTTGGATGCCTTTCAAGGCGAGTCAAGTAATTTTCACTAAATCGTTCAATTTCTTCACGCACTGTGGGCACTTTAAGACTACGGTAAATGTCGTCATTACGCACATATCAGGGATATTCACTTATTGCTCGTTTTGCACAATTTTGATTGAAACCGTTGAAAAAGTTCAATGTTACTGTTGCTAGCAGTTCTTCATAGTTGGATTCCATAAGTCCACACATGTTTTCGAATTGTTTTATACACTAGCACTTTATTGTCTAATGATAACTTTGATTTACAGCCTAACACCCAGTACAGTTTTGAGAATTTTAAACTTATTTGATTTCTCTTCTGGGCAAGTTTCTCTTCTTAAAGTGAATGTTATTTGAACGGACTTTTGTTCATTTTATTCTCATATAATAAAAAAGTACACATATTGAAGAATACAAAAGCCTTCAATAATTGAAAATAAAACCTTTTTTTCGAGTGTGTGGTGGGGGGAAGATGGCTCTTATAAACCCACCTCCTTTAGTTTTAAATAATTATAAAGAATTAATTATATATAATTATATGCAACTATATATTATTATATAGGGTCAACTTTTCAAATATAGAATATTTCAAATATAATTATAAGTATAATTAGAACTTAATATATAGGACTAAGTATAATTATATAGGGCCATTTTTCATCCAAAATTATATACATATAGCGACTTTACATACAGGCCCATTATTGGGAAGATTTGAGCCGGTCTAAATTTTAATAGGCCCTGACTTTTAAAATCGATAAACAAACTTCTGGACTTGTTTCTTTCATTGGAGCTTTTATTTGATGCATTCGAGTTTTTAATATTTTACCCCGACACTATGGCGAGGGCTATGTATGTGGCCGGTATGCAAGTATGTTCATTTGTTCGCACCTAGCTTCTAAACTACGTATAATAATTTGACAAATGAGATATTGTTAAAAGCGTCTTGATTGCCCAAAGGTTATAGGCTATGTGACGTCAAATTAAATTTAATATGCCTCCCGTTAGAGGACAAAAAGTTATGATCGCAAAACAAATTTCGTTTTAATGATAGTTATAGATGATGTTGTACTTTCTTTCGAAATTAAAACCCCAAAATAGTTGAAATTTCTTAAAAGTATGAACTCAAGAATATATGTTCACCTAAAATTTTAGATGAACATATATTCTTATTTTCATACTTTTAAGAACGCGATTCTGTAATCGTTGAGGTTTAAGTTTTTGAACTTTATTTTATTTAAAATTATTTATTAATTTAATAATTTAGGTAGGTGTGGAATGAAATATAATTTGTGTCCTAAAGGGTTGAATTGTTATTATGCACTACGTCTATGAATTAGAATTAGGTATAGTAGGATATATGTGTATTATAATAATAGATGGCATGTTGTTAAACAATTATTATTTTAAATGTCATTTGGCTATTATGTTTTAATTATATAACTAAATGTCCAGAATTATTTTTAATCACATTATTAAGCTCCACGAACACAACAACCAACATCATATAATAATGTGATATGTAGTTAGTAATAATGTTTTTTAGGTGTTTGAAAATTTAATTATATCTAGTATAATATGATATAGGCGCCAAGTCACTTTACATAGCCGATGTTAACGATGTTAATGGTGGGCCAATTTAAACTCTACAGTTAAATTTCCCACCAACAAAGTATTTTCGGAAAACGTATCTAAGTTGCTGTGCTAAGAGGAGGACATTTAGGGTCATTTATAATTCAACAATGTATGAATGATGAAGTAAATGTTTAAATTATAAGAAAGTTATTATGAATAAAATAACAAACAACTTTTGTTGGAAATAATTTTGAACAGTGTAATAAAATAAACAATCAATTGACTGAGTAAATTGTTGAAATACCATGTTTAGACAGTACTGATTAAGCAATCGTTTGTTTTTTTTTATAAGTAAAGAGAGACATGTAAGTAAAGAAAGATAGCCACTCTTACACACAAAGTAATAATAGTATCTTTTTTTTCACTTCCTCGGTGGATATAGTCATAGATAATAAATATTTATATTTTACTAAGTTGTCTATGGATATCTATATATATATATATATATATATATATATATATATATATATATATATATATATCGGTCCCGACAGACGTTGTCCTGTCCCGTAAAAACGTAACTCCAATTCATTAATATGTATACTACGTTTCGCCTGTCCGCTAAACCCATCCCGCTAAACCCCAATTTAACTCCTATTTATTGGAGTGGCCTGACCTTCGACCTTTGGCCTGGCCTTTGATAGTAGAGCTCGCTGCGCTCGCATATGGCTCTAATAAATGCCTATTGACAATACCTGAATACTATTAAAAATACATAGTACACATAGTAAGTTGTAAAATAATGTGATATGATTTATATGCGCTCCCACAATTTAATGAAATTTTATTTTTTTGGTACGGAGCCCTCAAAAACAGTTGTACTGGACCAAATTGTGAATCTAAACCATTCTCGAATCCCCTTGAACTCACACAAAAAATTTCATCAAAATCGGTCCAGCCGTCTAGGAGGAGTTCAATTACATACACACGCACACAAGAAATATATATATTAAGATATATATATATATATATATATATATATATATATATATATATATATATATATATATATCAACGATCTTGGAAATGGCTCCAACGATTTTCATGAAAATGAGTATGTGGGGTTTTTTGGGGCGATAAGTCGATCTAACAAGGTTTCATTTTAAAAAAACGTCCAGATATAGTAATAAACAAACAAACACATACATAATATATGTAATTTTAACAGTTAAACTTTTGTTCCATCTTTAACGGTTTACAAGATGAGTCCTACAGACCCAAGACCCAATATCCTGCTCATTTACGAACTCGACAAAACTTTTTACGTCTTGTACACGCTATAAAAATCTCAGCTTGATACCTCTTTTCGTTTATGAGTTATCGTGTCGACAGACAGACAGACAGCCGAAAGTGGACTAATTAAATGATATTATAAACACCTTAGCTAATTTTAATCATAGCATCAATATTTTTAAGCATGAGACTTAAACTTACGAACTTGGGACTAAACTTAGTATATACATGGTATAAAAAAAGACTTATTACAAATATTAATAAATAAAAAAAATTTGATCGAACCTTTTATTGCAATAAAACAAACAATAAAAAAGAACCTATATAATTAGATTAAAACTTTTAAGTCACCCAGATTTCCTAGAAGTCAAGCGAAATTTCCATTGAATTTTTTAGTTTAAGTAAAGATGTTTCTAACAAAACTTGTTTGTTATTTTATGAAGAATAATCTTTATAAACCTTTATCATTTGGAGGCATGAGTTTCATTTTCAAGGATCCTGAAAGCTGGGAACAAAAAAAAAGCCTTTTTGTTTAAAATGAACTCAAGAATTTTCAATTCATCAAATCTAAATTTTCATTTAGGCTTTATGTAAAAAATCCAATTTTTGTTTCTTAAAATCATATTTAGAAGTTTAGGCGAAAACAAATGAATTTTCGATGTTATCAAGAATTTTATTCTTTTTGTTTTGTTTTGGATTTGATTTATTTAAAAAAATTAAGACAAAGGTAGGTACAGCCAGGGACATTTAACGACTTCGAAAAGTGTCTTGGCGCGTAGATTAATACATACCTCTATCACATGTTTGTTTTACTAAATATGTTAAAACTAAATGTTTCTTGTTTTAATATATTTATAAATAGAAATTCATTTAATCCTTTGGTAAACAGTTTTAATTTGTATGTCTACTTTATGATTATAAAGCACCTACAAAGTTTAATCATAATTATATACGAATGATGAGACTTATCTGTTTAATGAGCTTTTACGAAAAGTTTGCGTTGATTATTTCCCGAAGAGATTGACGGAATCTATAAATTGATTATGAAGCTAAAACGCCACAATCCTATTGATTGACGAAATTTGTAAATTGATATCGAAATAACAACGCCACAACCCTATTATGGAATTTTTTTGCTTTCGGTAATAACTAGTGTTTATCATATTGATGGTTTCTGATTTCTCGAGGCACAACAATTCTCGACCAAGATTTCTCGAGTATCTCAATTTCTCTTAATTTTTTGCTTTATTACAAAATAAGATTAATATTTAATTGATTAAATTAATCAATTAAATCAAATTGGAATGGTAAATTATTAGTTTTAAATTGCCTTGCAATATAAGATAGGAAAAACGGCTTGCTGTGAAAATTTTTTAAACCGTTCTAAAAATGTTTTTCAGATCGTTCTGATCAAAAGCTCTCATGTCCACAAAATTTTTAACGGGAAGTTTTCGAGCTAAAATAATTACCTACGTATGTATAGTTATAAAGCTCGTACCACGAAATCTACTAGTTAAAAAGAACAATCCGAGGAACATTTTGGGGTCAGTTTGGAAAATTTTCGCAGAGAGTCATTTTCCCCGTCATATTGAAAGTATGAATATAATATATGTGTAGCTTTGATCGCCCGTAGCTCGAAAACTATTCGCTAAAAGTCTTTGTGGCCGTCAGAGTTTTTAATCAAAGCGAACTGAAGAACATTTTGTAGGTTGATTGAAAAAGTTTCCCCGAGAGCCATTTTCCTAGTCAGATAGTTAAACTATAATATATTCGTAGCCTTTGATCGCTCGTAGCTCGAAAAGTTATCCTTAAAAATTTTTGTGGCCGTGAGGGCTTTTGATAAAAATGGACCAAATAATATCTAAGGAAGGGCTAGAAAATATTTAACAGAAAGCCATTTTCCAATAATATATTGCGGGGTTCTTAAGCTTGATAAATTAGGTACACCTGGAGGTAACCTGCTAGAAAACATTAGTAAGCACATATTTAAAGGTTGAATGTCGTTTACATTTAAGTATTTTTTTTTAATTTCATATTTGAAAAATACATAAATCGTTTTGAAGAGTGAACATAATTTGACTAAAAATGAATTGTTGATATCATAAATTTATGCGACACGAATAGAGAACATATGATATCAACTAAAAAACAACAATTTCAAACAATGTATACGTTTTTTAAAAAAAAAAAAACTTATATACTATGTATTATAGGTAGAATTTTTCAACAATAAATAAAACACTTTTCAAGTATATACAGATACAACGAGTACCCAGAAATATATGACTCTAACTTACAAAATATGAATTAAAGTTATTACTCTCAACAACAACAACAAGAGTATCTAGATACTGACGATGGTATTATTATTATTATAAATAGTATAACAAATGAACGATACGTATTCACCGCGTCACTAGTAAGTCGTAGAGAACAGTAGTCGAATTAGAGTACTACCTCACCCCATTATAGTAAGGGATCTGATTGTAGTAAACACTGTCTGATAGCACTATTTGCACCGTGCGCGAGTTTCGTTTCCATGACAACGATACACTATTTTAATTTAATTGCAGTTATGACTTACAAAATTTAATGTTATTGTCTCACAAATTTAAATAAATAATTATGATAATTTATATTTGAAAAATAATATTTGTGCAATTTGATTTCTTATTTTCGCAATTTTTAATGCATTAAGTTTAATTAATTATTTTTCAATAATTTTAATTTGACATTTTCTATAACATGCACATGTAAAGAATTGCAAATTAGTCAGAACAGCCTCCTTCATCGCCAAAATTTTGCACTGAAAGCGCTGGCATCGATTTTATTGTCCATACCATGACTACGTACGCAACGAATAGATCAATATTGTTTTATAATTATCTGCCCTGATAGACTTCCTTCTGTCAACAGTTATTGACCTTAATCAGTCCAATAGAAAAAATTTATCAAAAAAACGTATTTCTGAATGATCACTCTGTTTATTGATTTAGTGACTCACATAATAAACAACGATTTTTTTAATTTTAATTACAGGTAGAAGATAAACATTAAGAAATTAAAAAAATATATAAAAGTAAAAATATTTTGTCTTCACTGGGGTTTAACATTGATTTCTTGGAAGGCAGTCAATTAGTCCTAAGACCACAATCCATCTTTACAATAAGTATTAGTTTATATACTGAAGTAGGAAAAGAAAAGTGTTGTTTTTACTATTTTCCTAGCAATTCCTTGTGTAATATAGATTTTAAAAATAATGAAGGCTCTTCTCGCATTTATTTATGAAGAGTATGATAATTGCTGCGATATGATGGAATTTCATAAAACAATTTGAAAATAATGAAAATTATTCGCCAGTTTTCTTGGCTCTACTTCGTCTAATATAACCGAAAAAAACTCCAAGGTTTCGAAAATTTCATTACACTTATTTCTTTTTTTTCTTTGGTAAGAAACTCGTAATAAAATTACTTTAGATATAAATTTTAATTAATTGTCGATGTATTCTGTCCAATAATGAAAAATAACCATATATATTTATGAAAATGCGTATATTCACCCTATTATTTTGGAAATAATAAACTCTCTCTGCTTAAAATGACATCGCCCATAAATAGTTCCAAATAATTTACTTTTAGCACGCCTTTAACCAATGTTTACCATAGTTTTATAAGTTTGGATATCTTCATACATTACTTAGATACCTAAAATTTATCTGGAGTCTGGAGTCTTTGACTTTGTTTAATTTGGTTCCACACTTTCATAGCCAATGAAAAGTAGAAAAATAATGCAATTTTTTATTCCAAATAAAATTTATCATGCATTTCGTTTATCTATGTCGATAAATAAATCCTATGATTTGCAAGAAATATGAGAAAGGCAAAAAATCATGTCATTGCTACATATAAAAAAAATGATAGTCATGGCGACAGAAGTAAAAACTTATTACTTTAGAAAAACTGTGTTTTTATAAATTATTAATTAAATTATAATAGGAATAATTAAAATTTCATAATTTTTAAATTGAAGTTATTTACGTGGATATAAAAATCGGTTATATGTATATTAAAAAAGTATCCACACAGTCAGCAAGCGGTTTGCAAACCAAATACTAATCGCATCGGTGTTTTTAACGTTGTATGTATATCATGTGGTATGTATGTACTATTCGCTAAGTTTCACCCCTATCAAAAATGGCTCAACACGGCTGAAGAAGTTATAACTTTAAAAAACCCAATAGAGGATAATCGTGATGTCGAATTGGCCATATTACCCATAAAAATGTAAAACTAGACTTGATACCATGACACAATTTGAGAGTGAAATTAAAATTGATTAAAAAACGAAGAAGTCATCTACGTTCATATCTTTCATACTAGTAAATATTTTACACTTTTTAAGTAAGATAAGACTATAAATATATATAAGATAAAATTTGTTATATAAATGAATATATAACATTTAAAATTGGAAGTCAGAAAAATAATGACCTAAAAATGATCCCAGCCGTCCCAGACATGTGAGATGGCAGAACTTTTTGATTACGATATTAAAAGGACATGACATCATTATTGGAAGTACCTACCCCTTTACAGAAATTTGATCCAGTTTCCATTTCCAGTATATTTTTATATTTTTAAGAATGTCGAACTGAATCAATAAAAAAATTTAACCTTGGTAATCACAGAGAGTTTTCCACGGTGGACTCTTGAACTATTTCTCATACCAATTTACACCATTTGTAATAAGTAAGACATCTCGTATACTAAAATGTGGTTTGAAAATTCGAGTGAAGAGAAGGGGAACACTAGTGTTGGTGAATTTAGGCTAGGGAAAGGGGAATGTGGATGATGCTAGTGTATAGTATATATAGCAAGCAAATGATGATAATGGTCCTTGTAATAGAAACGGAGATAGTAATTTATATATATATACCATTCCACTGACTTGCCGTGGCATAGTGGCGTGGTGCCTCGCGTAGTATGTATGTTACGTTGTTGTGGCAGTTCACGAATTGTGGGATTATTTTACTTCCGAGGAAAACCTTTATCATATGATTACAATGAAAAATATAACACTTTATCTAAAACACGTTCATTTTATGCGCGCAATGTATGCTGTATGTTGTGTACTATTAAAATAATATGTTTGTGTGTGTGTGTTTTATCTCACTTTAATATTATATATTGTTTACAATATGTAAAAAGAAGATAGTATACATATTTTTGTAACGATGTATATTTTTTATTTACTTTATATTGTGTACATGTTGATCTTTTTTCAATGATAACTACTTTCACTCCACTTTCTAAAGTATCTTATATACGCCCGTGACAAAAGACGTATTTTTCTCACTCAGTATGCGTGGCAAAAATAGTTCATTACCGCCCTAGTGAGATACTAAATTCATTCCCCCACAATGGCGGTAATGAATTCTTAATTTTCTATTTTTCTCAATAAGCCATGCCAAATTTAAAATAAAAATTATCGTTTATTTTCACATTTTAGAGGCGTAACTAAAGTTTTGTACGATATACGTGTGATAACGCAATATAAACGTGCTTCTGGGGTTGTCCAATTCGTGCTACGCACTCGTGCTTGTGCACATTTCGCAGGTGTACGTTAATAATGATTTTATTCAAATTGTAGCGTAAATAAAATATTATTATTTAAGTTCCAGTTCAAGACCGTACAGTAATTTTTGGTACAAATAGAGCATTAAAAGTTGCAGCTAGGTTTAGAAGATTTAAAAGCGCAGAAAATTAATAGTTATATTCACTAAATTTTTTTTATCACTTCGGATGAAGAATTATCACTGGACAGGCAGAAAAGTGAAGTTGATTTTTGAAAATCTTCAGAAGTACGCAAAATATGAACGTTTATTTCTAAATAAACAAAGAGGAAAATAGTGGTTAGTATCGTCATTTTCCGATACCATCATAGAGATACCTATAAAATACAAATAAAAGTTTCTTTTGCTAAATGTTTTGGAAATGGGTAACAATCTTTGAATGGTTATAACTTCGTTTTTCAATCATGCCTAGTTTTACATTTTTATAATATGGCAAATTCGACATCAGGAAACTCCCGTATTGCGATTAGCAACTTATAATTTTACGAACAAACGAAGAAGAAGCATGAGTTTTACAATGGGGCAATTGGGAATTGCATCCATGTAATTAATACTTGGATCAAATAATGGCTTCTACAAACCGCAAGTGAAATAAGTTGTAAATGAAGATCACTTGTAGATCCAGATTCTCCGATTTCATAACAACATAAGGATTGGCACAGTATTTGATTCGTACATTCTACCATTCTTCACGCAGACAATACACAGGTCAGACAATACACTTAACATTTGACTTGAGATATGTGTCAACGAAATATGAAAGAAATACTCAGAATACAAAAAAATTACGACAGATGTAGTGAAACACTCGGTAGGAACTATATTCCTTTCGTACCTTGGTACATTATGACTGTAGCGCTTACTTTTTGTTTTACAAAATATTTTTCTGAAAATTTCTGGTTTGAATTTTTGAAGTCAAATGCTTATTTGGTTCCTTAAATAAGCTAATTCAATGCTACTTTTACTTACAACTGTATTGGTCATTAATTGTAATATTAATTTAAAAAAGACATACTTTTGATTTAGTAGTTAACCCAATTTGTGCCTACATTACGATTGGTTTGATCAGGATAATTCTTATAGCATAGCATAAAAATTTCTTTGTACTTACTGAATATTATCTCAGTTATCTTTAATAAAAATGTTTTTGCATGTTTTTTCAAAACTCATGGCTTGCTGAATCGATAGGAAAAGTTTTGGTTTTTCCAGGTAACCTAGATAGAAATGGTCGGTTTTTGGTGTCGTTTTTCTTGGTTTTAGTACAAAATTTTATATAGTAAAAATATTTTGGTATATTTGGATCAGTTTTAAGCGTAAAAGAACTCTTGTGATTATTTCAGTTTTCGAAATAAAAATTCGGGGAAAATTAAAAATGCAATATTCGATTTTAAAAAAATATGTTATTTTTTTATCTCTAAATTGATTAATTACTTCATGATATCAAGATATATTTTTAGGAAGAAAAAACATTTAGAAACTACATCTGAATATCTTCAATAGTTTTCCAAAAAAATTGGTACATACTACAAACAAAAACCTCCTTTTATTATAATTAATATGTTAGTATGGAATAAGAAACAAATAGTTCTTTACAGCTGTAGCATTTCAAATATAATTAATGAAATATATTTAACTTAAAACCACAAACAAACAATCACCCCTTAAAACTATTTTATTGTTCTACTAACAAATTCTTTGGTATGCCATAAACAATTACCTTACCATGCAATTTTTAACACAACAAATATATACATGGTTGACTAAAAATAATTTATAATTACAGCATTCAAAAAAAAAAAAAAAACTGATTCAAAACTTTTAAACAATAGCAGTCAAGTGAGCAAAGTTTAACAGTAGCAAAAAAACTTGATTTCTATTTAAAAACCAGCAAAAAAGGAAACTCACAAAAAAAGAGTAACGACATAATGTTTTTTTTACTTACGTTAACGAATTACCTTTTTTCCATTAGAACGGAATTTGCTTTTTTTTTTACATTGGTACCTAACATGCCGAACACTGAGCTTACATGATGTGTACCTATAGAAAGAAGCTTTTACTTCACATACGTTCGTATATACACCTACTATATGTATAACAGTATGTATCTACTATTATTAACTCCCAAAGTATTAACTTTTCCGCTTGAATCACTCTGTTACACTTTAAATAAGCTAAACATTTTCTACTTGTTATTTACCATTATATTTGAATATTTATATCATAATATTATAGTATATATTATAATGATTATATATATTATATACGTATGTTATATATTAGGTTATGTACCTCTTATTTTTTGATAGGGTTGCCAAATTTTTTGGCTTTTAAAATACTTTTGAAAAATTAAAAATATCTTTGTTTGGCAAGTACGCCAGTCAAATGTTATCTCAAAATCGCAAAATGCGATTTAAAGCTGCTTTTTTTGGTTTGTTACTTGGATCCCTTGGAAGAATTTTATTGGGGGAAGGTGGCTATATTCAAATTATGCTTGGGCAGTCAATCTGTATTTAAATGTGCCTTCGTGAAGTTCCACTGCATCATTATTGCTTTAGGTTGAATAGAAATAGTGGAGGTACATAAACTACCTCGAGAAGAAGCGAAAGAAATTCAAATTAGTTTGAATAAATGTATAAACAATCATTTATCGCAAGTGCGCAGATTTTAAAATTTTCCTAATGTATATATTCCTAATGTATATATCCTAATGTACGGTATTTGGGCACATTTGATTTCAATGTCTGCTTTTAACTCATTAATTGTAGCTGGTTTTGTGATAGAAATATTGTAGACTGCCATACAAATATAGAAAGATGCATTCGATGCATTCTCTTTGACTTTTTCTCTTGTATTACCGGTAGATCATAATGCAATTATTTTGGAACAATCTCGATAGCTCCATCTTTTTAAAACTTTTTTGCGCAAACGTGCAATTGCGTAGCATATGTACATCTCGATGAAATTTCAACTGAACACCCATACATTTTTGGCACTCTGTTTTATCAATGGGATTGAATAAGTATACAAAGCTCGGATAGTGTTCAAAACATATTATATATTCTGTATGAACAATTTTTGATATGTTGGTGCAACCCTAGCTATTTTTGGAACACTAATATATATTTGTGTGTTAGTTACCATTGTTTTAAATTGTTTGTTATATTAAACATTTATTTCCATGAATGTTTGTTAATTTTAACACATACTGTATTAGTAAAATAAAACATATACTGGTTGTCCAATTGAGCTGTAACTTGAAAAAAAAATTTGACAAAAAAAAGATACAAAAAAAATTTTTTGAGCTATATTGATCTGATCTTATATTTATTTTTTCTCTAGCCTGTTTTTTCCTTTCCACGCAAGTTCTTCCTTATTCCTTTCTCAAATTCCACGATTTTCCCCTCATTTTCAAGCTTATCGTGCTGGCAAAAAATAGATTCGTTTTTCAAAAACAAGCTAGAGAAATAATTTAATTTTTTTCATTATGTAATTTGAATATCATATCTGTAACAAAATTGTCTACAAATAAAAAGAAAATAATGTTTGTATCACATATGATATTTCTCTAGCCTGCAGATAGATACGAATACCCCAATGCGAAATTCCGCACTGGATAAGAGCTAGCTTAGGGTAATACCGACACTCTGTATTCACAATAGGTATAAATTGTATTATGCATACCTACATACAGACATCTCAGAAATATGAAATGATATATTTGTATGAACTAATTAAAAATTAAAGTACTTAACATTAAAAATATACATTAACTTAACATTACAATTTTCTTATGCTATTATTATGATTATTATAATTGTTATGATTATGATTATGATTATTTTACTTAATTCGTTCGTTAGTATGAATCGTTATAAACATGAAAACTTATGTTTCTTTGTGTTTTGTTGTGTAATTTTTGATGAAAATTGTGTTCCGGAATGTTTCCTGTTTTGACATTTAATTTATTAAAATAGAAAAACATTTTATTTTATTTTATACATATTCTAGCTTTGGTTTGTTGTAAACACATTGTAAGTGAAAATACTAGATACTATTTAAAGCATAATTAAAGCAACCAAATAAAAATTTGCCAAAATTCATTGAGTATTTATAAATGCAGACAAATCATGAACCAAATTTACTCCGCAATCTTAAAGGTGAATATCATTAATCAAATTCATTACTTCACTAAAATCAGCCATGAATAAGAGACTAAAATTTATAAGCCCATTTCTTTGTTCTCAATTTGTCAGAATGTCAATATTCGCCCTTTAATAGTATTTAGCACAACGGTTTATATAAATACTTACTAATAGTTTAAATACATTTGCTCGATTTCGAGAAAATAGTCTAGTTTACCCGCGGTTTGGATAAAATCCATTGCGTACGGTAATTTGTACACCAAAAACAGGAAAATCGCAGTCAATTGACGATTTGATGAAGAGTTTGCGTTATACGCCCTTTTCGAAAACTATTACATGCTTGATGGTTCACATTTTTCGGGGGCGTTTTGAGGTGATCCCTCTCTCGAAAATCACTTAAAAAATAAACACGATTTTTGTATTTTTTAGATCGAAATATAATCTTATAAACGTAGTTTTATCCAAATCGAGAACAACAAATATATTGTGATTTTTTTCGAATTTTTCTAGGAAAATTAGGAACATATCCGAGAAAAATCGACATATTTTAAGTTATTCAAAAGTTCAAAAACTCCTCGGAAATTCTTGGAAGTGAATTGTAAAAAACATAGAGAGCATGCCAAAATTTAAACGTGAGCTGAAGAAGCATATTGTAACGTCGTGCCCATATAGTTTAATTTAATTTATTTAATTTTCATGTTGACTATTGATACCTATGTACGTTTGTATCTTATGGTGAAAATAAATAATAATAATAATTTCCGATTGGGAATTTTGTCATTTGGGAATACACACTTTTGGAATATGATTTCTGACGATACAATCTCCTCGAACAAGACTTCTTTCAATTCGAAATAAAAAAATTATTTTTTCGAAGGTGTTTTCGAAAGCGTACACCTTAAGATAATTCCGAGAAATCTATCAAATATTTTGGTAATTTATCTATCAAATAGTAATTGTGACCCAAAAAAACATAAATCGAATTCATTTAACGATATGAAGAATTCTTCATATTTTATTTTGCCAATCATTAAAAAATCATCAAAGAAAACCAATTTTTCGAATTTTTGGGTCGAGTTAACATTATAAACATAATTCCAAATCGAAAATATTTCTTGTTTTTTTCGAATCTTTATGAAGAGTAACTTCCAATTTTTATTAAAGTTAAATTCCAAGGAAACGCGAAAATATTTTTGTTTCCAATAAAGTCAACTTTTGATAACTGGGAGTTTCAACTCGCCAACTGGCGATAATAATTCGTACTTATAAAAACCAGAAAAAGACCCGAATTCAGTAGTTACAATTTCGACTACCAGATGGCAATACTGAACTTACCATTTTTAATGCCAATAAAATATTCAAAATCAAATCTGGCGATAAAAATTTGTACCATTAAACGGGAAGTGGACCGTTTCGTCAGTAATTCCAAATTAGACAACCTGCCAAATTAGACTACCATTTATCAATACATGTATAGTAATTTGGAACACGGGCATTTATTTAACAATTTATGAATAGTATCTCAAGACTCTCTTTGTGAATTTTGAATTAACGGCCTTAAACACAAATAAAATCAAGTTAAATGTTAAAATAGTTAAGAATACATGACAATCTTTCCTTTTGTTTTTAATGAAAATCAATTTAAAAAAGAAAAATGTGATTGAAAAACTCGATGACAAAAAAATGCAAATTAATAAATGAAAAAAATTGATGTAATTTCCTACACTCTTAAATAATAAAATAGAACGAAATTTTTTTTTTTATTATATAATCATTTTTTATTCGACCGGAAATAATTTCGACACACAAAAAAAAAAAATTAACATTTTAAAAACATTCTTCCACATTGAAAATTCTTTTTCTGTATATTATTTATGATATACACGTAGGATACATGTTAGAATATTGTGAAGAAAGCGTAGAACAACTATGGCATATAGTCAGTGAGCCACTTAATGAAAAATTAATAAATAAGAGAAGACATAAAAACTGATTTATTTTAAATGTTTACGATGTCTTTTTCAGAATACAAATATCCTACCTGACTGTAATGTAAATAATGACATCCACCTTCCTTGCGTGACGCAATATTTTCTTATTTGTGGAACATACAGCTACAAAACATTGGATATTAATTATTGTTATGCGTGTATAAATAATTTTTCCATATATTTTTCACATTTTCTATTTTAGTTGTTAGTCACATGTACCTTGAATCTTTGTATAGATATGAGGATATTTTCTTAGAATACAAGTAGGATGAAGATTTAATGTTAATGTGATTTTGCATTGCATTTTAATTGAGTACTTAGTTACAAGCTGACAATAGCATAGTGTTTATAAATAAAACGCAGAGGAAATCATTAGTCATTGGTGGGTTAATAAGTTGTTGTACCATATTTTAATTTTAAAGTGATGTATTTTGAATCTAGCAACATAATTTAGCATGAACACATGCTGATATTTACCTAAGCAACAAATTTTATAATTGTTATATTGTGTTTTATTTAAGTATAAGTTGGGAAAAAGACTCATAAATACGATTTTGTTATCTAGAGCAGGCATGGGCGAGGTATTTTAAGTCGGAGTCACCATTTTTGGGTGTCAACTTTATTGTGTGCCATAAACTTTATTGTATATCTCTTTATCCAATTGCACATTGTTCATAGAGGAGGAAGCGAGACGGGTATATGACTCTCAGTTTCTCTCATAGCAATGAAATAGGTAGAAAAAATGTTATCTCTCTGTCTTAATCGTATTTTAAGTAAAGAGTCCGAGGGACTTCTGTAAGTCCCATTTGCCCATGTCTGCTCTAGAGTGAACTGTAAAGATTACCTAGATGTTGAAGATACAGTCGGAGTGGAAGATGATAGGTAAATTATGGTGTGAGTCACGGTAAATTTGATGTATTACCATGGTTCACACATCATGCACCATTATTCAGACGTTTTAATCGATAGTTGTTCGATATTAAACTTCTAAAAAACAAAACATTGTGTCACGGAATAAAAATGCTATTAACAGAGACAATTTCCATTATGATGTTTTAATGCTTGGCTAGAAATAAAAATTTATGGCTTTAATTTTGGTTGTAGGTACTACACCTTTCCCCAAATATGTCGTACAAAATTATATTTAGAATTCGAATAGAAATAACTATTTAAGGCGACGAGTCAATGCAGTATGGGCGTCAGGCCCATGCTGGCTGGCGATACCCACAATACATCTAGTGAATAACCCTATTCAATAATGTAATATTACTTATGCTAACATAGACAGTATAGTTTCTGTCTCTATACCATACCAGCATTGTATTCAACGCCATGCATTTCAAATGATCAAAATCGTTTGAAACTGTAAAAGCTGCACTATCAATTGATATTCACGTTAGCACAGAGAGGCGTCAAAATTTTTCGGAAAACCCAAAATTAATATTTGAGTAAAATCATTAATATTGTTAAACTCGTATTCATATAGCACAAAATCCATTAAATAGAACATTGATTGATTGATAGAACTGGAAGGACCAACGTATCGATTAATGTGGTTCCCAGTTCGTTTGCGCAGTGAAACGATCAAATACCATTTTGAAACTTAACATGTGTATTCTTAACAGTAATTATTGATTTTTTATTAATATAAATGTATAAAAAAGGATTTTATGTAAATATTTTTGATTTAATGATATCAAGGGGCTCCTTAATTTATCAATGAAATTTATTACGATATAAAACGATAAATATACTTTTATGATCGTTTCAAAAAGAGTACTTTTCGATGTACTTGTGCCATTATATAATATCTACATTTTTTTTTTTTTTTAAATAATTCACTCTAAAATTTATTTATGATATAAATAAATATTATCAAATATAGAAATTGGTAGGTACTTATTATAAATTGTGTAACTAGGATGCCCTCGTAATATTTATTTTGAGGAGTCCGTATCAATTCTTTGTGTTGTTGAAAATACTTCCAAATTGATATCAAAACACAAAATTTTATAGTTCATATAAATAAAATTCATTTTTAATCTGTTTTTAGAAAAAATTGATTATGGACCATCCAAACTGATCTAAAACTGGAGTTAATATCAACTTCATTGTCTCGAATTTTTAGCTTTCTCATATCATAAGAATGTGTATTTTAACACAATTTTAATAATAGTTTGGTATTTTGTCACGAAATCTTTGAGCGTCAATTTCACCCACTACAAAAATATATATAATTCTGGCGGAAGCGCAGATAACTTTTAATATTTATTATATTAATAAGTAAATATCTGGATGACCGAGCTTTGCTCGGTTATTCGCCAATAGATGTCAGCAAGAGTCATATTTTTCACTTTAGAGTTTAGACTACTCAAACGCCTCCTTTTTGTTATGTTATAATTTGCATTGTATTTCATTAACTACGTTATACACCAATAGATGTCAGGCACAGTCCTATTTTACATTGTATGTTTCAATTTTTCATGAAAAGACGGATAAAACGACATTTCTGATAAATGAAACCTAGCTAGATCGACTTATCGCCTCAAAAAACCCCTACATACTCATTTTCATGAAAATCGTTGGAGTCATTTCCAAGATCGTTGATATATATATATATATATATATATATATATATATATATATATATATATATATATATATATATATATATATATATATATATATATATATATATATATATATATATATATATATACAAGAATTGCTCGTTTAAATATATAAGATAATTAAAAACAAACCAGAAAACTCGCTTTTGCAGCTAGCTGAACAAAAAAGTAGAGAATAAATAATAGTTAAAAAAAAACACGCTTTTGTAACTAGCTGAACTGAAAAGTAGAAAATAATTCATTTAAAAAATAAAGAGATAAATATAAATTAAATTTAAAAAAAAAAAAAAAGAAAAATTATCCTAAAAAGCACCTCACGCTATTTTATAAGGATTTTACTTTTACCAATATCTCTCAAAAAAAGTTTATAAAAATGAAATTTATCAACCTAATGGTTTTTTATGATAAAATGATTTTTTGTTAGTTTAACTAGTTACAAATGCGTCTTTTTTTAGTTTTTTAAACAACAATTTATTCCAAAGAAATTTAAAAGCTCTACAAAAAACTTGAAAAATAATTAAAGCTACGACTTTTTAAATGACCACGGCAAACTATCAAAGATTATTAGTGTGGTCAAGGGTGACCTATGAGTTTTCGGTTATAAAACTTCAATAAGGTGAAATTAATAACCCAAACTTTTCTTCATTTTATCGGATTCTATTTAAACAATCATCTAAAGGCCATTTTTAATTTGGATGATTTTGTTGTAAAATACAACGTAAAACTTATAATGCCATAAGTGGGCCCACATTTCAGAAAGTTTTACATTCTGTCGCAATTAAAGAAATTTTGAATTTCATTGATTTCGAAGTTCTTATTTCATTTAATTCAATTTTTCATAATTGGAATCATGGCAGTACATATATCAACCTTAGCATCGTTAAGGACGTCTGACACGATTAACATTCGCATGGCAACTTTTTTTCCTTAAATGCTTTTCGTAGGTTATGTCATTTTCATCCAATTTCTAATATTCAGTTGCGTATCACTTTTCCCTAGACTTTTGCAAACAAAATGAGCTTCAACTGATACTAATGATGATAGATGGTCATTTAAAGAAATTTTTGCAAAACTTTTTTGTTAATGGAAGTATAAAAATGAACTATGTTATTAACAATGCGCAAACTAAGAAAGTTGCTTAATTAGTTAATAGACACATATATATAAGTTATCAATCCAATGTCAAAAAAAGAGGATTTTACTACGGAACTCTCTTATAGTTATTCAACAAAGATTATAAACTAATATAAAATTTTTATATTCCTTTATTTAAATGTTACCTTCAACCTTTTGACCTTTAACATAAATTATTCAATCCTGTCTTCTGTAACACTGAACGGTATATTTGACCAGATTGATTTGACACCCACTCTGAATGAGAAACTGTTATTCTTTTTGTTTACTGTTTACTATAAATAAACACCGTTACAAATACTTGGGTTTACACGTAAAGTTATTCACATAAAATTACGGCATTTATGTTGTGTACATGAAGTAATAAAATATACACGTTGAGTCATTTAAATCGATATCAACATCTAAAATTTTCTTAAAATATACTTGCTATATAAAAAATAGATCAGACAGAAATGTTTGAGTTTGAACGATGTATCTTATTGGATTATAAGAGCCAGGATTGGTTATAGTAGTTGTGTACACCCAAACATTACAGGCAGTCAAGGGAACGGTAGAACAGGTGTCATATACATGCTCTCAAATCGGTTAAGATTGACGTGGTAATAAAATGAATTTACTAAAGTTCAAAAATGTTATAAAGGTTGTATATTGCATATAAATAACAGTTATATCAGTCAATCAGTTAAATATTAGGACAAAGCTGGCCAGTCAGCTCTAATGTATGTACAATAAATAAATAAGATGCAATTCATTTTTTAAACTTGAAAATTGTTTAAGAGATACTTACTTGTACATGAACCACAAAATGGTCATTGGATAATATAAAGACTAGACTTAATAATGCACGAATTGGAATTTTGTTTCTCATCAGAAGGTATTTTTTATTTGAAACATTTTTCGAAAATTGAATACATTTCTAGAGAATGGGACCATAATATTGGTGTAGGTAACGATTTTTGTAGAGTTGTAGCCAGTCAGGACTACTAAAATATTTTCAGTGTTTATGGAGCAATAATATTTGAGAAAACTTTTGATATTTTGAAAATAAGATCAATTCTTAAACATAAATATTGACCAAGATATTGTAAAACGGTTTTTAACTCTCAAAATAGTTTTTATTGATTTTAATTTGAATATTGCATATTATTTAAATAATATATATATATATATATATATATATATATATATATATATATATATATATATATATATATATATATATATATATATATTTTAATTTTAAATTACTTGAGGTTTTGATAGCTTCAACAAATTGATACAATGTGTAAGAAACTTTGTTTTCGCCGAATACTTAATAAATTGTCATTTTAAAACTTTGAATTTTTATAGGATATGTTTTACTCTTGATCCGTTCATATTTATTGGCGCAACAAGGGGGATAAACAATCAGTCGTTAAGTGCAGCCTTAAAATTCATCTGGAGGTCTGAGCTATAAGAAAAGCTAATGATTCACAAAAGATAATTAATTTTATTAGGAACAATTTTATAATTTCTTTTCTCGGCTAGGAACCTAGGTTACTTTTAATTGACTAAAATTCAATTTTATGTAACCAGTACCGATTAAATTGACTCGCCTTGTATATAATATGAAAGAAAAACGTTTTAAAATAAGTAATATAGTAACTCTATGGTGTAGTACCCTACTAGTCTTCATTTTCGTCATAAACACAGACTGTTAAATTAATGACTGTAGAAGGGTTTATTTTGTTTATAGTCTTTTGGTAAATTATTGTAAGCGTTTCGTTTTACGGGCAATACGTTTATTGTGTATTGGAAGATGTAGAATAAGATCTACAATATAAACCGTCTCTTGATATTCGGCAACATATCAAGAAACTCCTCTACGTAAAATTAAAAATAAACTTAGTTTAAAACTTTTTTTATGCTTACAATTAAATTTAAAAAGAGCTCACGATCGGAACTATAATCTATTTACCATTATATTTATTTATTCTACGCCGCTTTTCATATTCAACCGTTATAAATTAAATAAATGTTTTTAAATAGAATAATAAACTACTATGTACGTTGTTTTTATAACGGACTAAAAAGTATAAAATAATTTCTCCAATCCTTATGGAGGATAAGACAACATACAGATTTATAATTGTTTCTAAATGATCCTAAAAATCCATACTTGGTAACTTTTGATAGCGATTAAAATACTTGTAAGATTGGAAAAAAAACATGCAGCCTTTCAGCATGAATAATAAGCACTTACTCTTTCAGAATAATTTAAGGAACGATTTCTATCAATTACATATTTTTTGTTTTAAATCTTACAAGTATTTTAATAGCTATAAAAACTGGTGAAGTATGAATTTTCAGCAAAATTTAGAAAAAGTTTGGCACAAGCGACGTTGGGCACTTTTGGTAGAGAAAATGATATAGATTCGCGTCACCGACATGCTGTGCGAGCGCCGACATGCTGTGCGATTGTGCTGTGCACGTAAGACGCTTTTTGTTTGGGTAAAATCTCGTGCGTTTGCGTCCCGCACGCTCATAACAGTGCATCTCATGCTCATAACAGTATATCTGTAGCTATACAGCTGACGTATTGTGTAACATTAGTGCTGGTATATAACAACTACATTGAAATTTATGTAAATACAAATACTATCCACAAATCATATGATTGTATATTAATTGTTATTTCAATTGAATTGTATTTATATTTTGTCATAATCTTGTACAGCCCGTAATATATTTAAATAATAAAAAACCATATAAACATCGATATTGATTTAAGAAGGAATGTTATAAGTGTAAAGTGTTTATCTGTGTGTCTTTGTGTTTCTCAGTGGCATCGTAGCGCCTAAACGGTCGAACCGACTTGATTGAGAACATTTTATAGCTAAGTTTCCAAAAATCGGTTTACAAGGATTTAATCGCATTTCGGGTTTTTTTTAAATTTTTCAAATTTCACTTGTTAAAAATCAAGTTCACTTTTCAATTCGTGAAGTGAAAATCTGAAGTTATAAAAAATAAATTTAGTCCGAACCGCTATTCCTTCAAGTTTTCGTTAAGGTTTCTGTTTGTATGACGTAGATTTGTTCAGCACATAATAATGTTTCTCGTATAATATTATACTACCACAAGTTTCACATATGGTTGGTTGGTTTGTTGGTTGTAAGGTAGATTGAATTAAATTGTATGTTTTATTTTCATTAAGATACCCGTCCAAATGACTTATGTACGACGTTAAAGCGATTTATGATATTCTTTAGCATTGTTGTTTGTTATAACCAAGATATTATTATATTATTTAATACTGAAAGAAAAACTCGACTACTTATAAATACATCATGTTTATAATGAAAATGTTTTCATTTGAAATATTTTTATAATGGTGAAATTATTTATTGGAAAAAAATGCATATAAAAATTGCATATACATGGGTTATATATTCAGCAAAAATAAAACGCAACACTTATTGTTTTTTTATTAAACACAAAATAAAAGCAGCACTGACAGAAAAACGGGCTACGCTGGCTGAAAAATACGCTATTAAGAGTAGAAGTGTTCAAAGTTTGTCCTGATGCACGGACGTGTCATACCCATTTTTACCCGGCTATGTTTTCCGATCGTGTTTTGTATGGTTGTTTGTTAATTTCTTTACTAAAACGTCATCTTCCAAACTGTTAATTCCACGAAATGCGATCATTTCCTCAATAAAACCGCATCTCCGCTGTTCCAGGAGTTTTCTGTACTTTTTGTACCAGTTCACGACTCGCATGCATACATTTTTGCACTTTTGAAATTTTGTTTTTTTTTAAATGTTTTATTTGTCCTACCTTAATTTATTAAAAGTCATTTTTGAGAGGGTCACACGCTTTTTGATTTATGCGCACATCTACTGTCTTCATCAAACCTTAAAGAGCCAAATCCAAAAAATAAAACGAAATATATAAGAATTATCAAAAAAATTTATTGAAAATCTTTTTTGCTTGTTGAGTAGTTTTCAAATATTTTCATTCTCTGTATGTCAATTTACAACGAATGATTAAAAATTTTTGCAAAAAAAAATCCGACTTCAAAGAAAAAAGGTGAAGTACCTACCAATTAATAATTTCCATGTGAGAAATTACGCTTTAAAATCGATGCCAATGAATTCATTTTTAACATCGGATTTGGTAAGCGTCGACTTCTAAGCGTTATTGCTCACAAGGAAGATCATTGAAGTCGGTACTTCAAAATTACATTTTAGATATAACTTTTTTGCACATTCTTTGGTGTCGGTTTTTTCGAAAAAATTTGTATTCATACTTTTTAAATTAAAACTTAGAGGGAAAGAAAATATTTAAAAAATACTCAACAAGCAATAAAGACAGTTTCAAGAAAAATTTTTTTCCATAACTTAATTTCTGAGATATCTGAGGGAATAAATCTAACGATTATTCGTAAATTACTCTCAATACATTATCAGATTATAATTTTGTAACTATATCTAATGTATTACATAATCCTTCAAAAATGATTTTCTCTCTGGAAAATATTGATGTTATTAATTCAAATAATATATAATATGTAAACATATTTTGTTTTAAACATTAATACGCATTTTCTTTTGTTTCAGGATAATGGTATGTATTTTTGTACCTAAAGGCAAAAACAATCAATTTTCATCAAAACGATGAATAGTTTTGACATATATAAAAACAACAAGCCCTTCGTCATTTTAAAGAAAGCCTACTAAATTTAGACCGTAAGCCTAAGATGAAACGAAAATCTATTTTGCTTTTGGTCTACCATTTGGAGGATTGGCAAAGATAAGTATTGCAATAAGAAGTACAAAAATATTCTCGGATTTACGACGCCTCCTTGTCTAAAATTTATATGCCGAAAGTTATTTTCAGCATAATACTTTGTTTTTTCATATTACGTTTTCAAGTCGCCTTATTAGATCTTTAGGGTAGCGGGTTCGATTTCCGCCTTCGAAAAAAAATTAATTTAATTAATAGTTGTGATGGGCTGGTGAAGTGCATGTATATTCATGAAGGAGGTGCACACAACTTCTGAAATGAAGGAGCAGATAAATGAAATTATTAGCGGAAAGATAGTAAAACACATATAAAGTATGACAATGGACTCTATAGCCTAAGTGTGTCCTTCGTGGACAGCCAATATAACACAACCTATCCTAACCATTACGTTATCAATGACTTCGTATCAACGTAAATGGCAAGCTGGAAAACGTTATTTAAATGTGAAAATAGAAGCATGGAAAATTTAACACTCAGGCTTAGGTTGGAACTTTATTTATATTAGATTTTTTCATTTTAAAATCACAATTAACTTTTGTTTCGGAATAAATGATTTATAGCAAATGTGAAAAAATGAATTACAAATGTTTTCTTTCTTAGTCTAACTAACTGCTCGTCCAATTAAAGAAAACTCACGCACTTGAATGAAAAGGACAGACTAAAAGAATCATTGCTAAATTGTTAGCTCACGATCTATATATTGAAATCATTTAGCACCACAAAAGGTTGAATTTAATTTTATAATCGATTGTTATAAAATAAAATAGGGAAAATAAAAATAATTTTTTGTCGTATCCCTTTTTTGAAATTTTGTGTCGCCCTATTAGCTCAGTTGGTTAGGGCGTAACTTATTCCGTCCGCGGTATGCTTGGGGGCTGGTTTGATTCCCGCCATCGCAACAAAATTAATTTAATTAATCGTTGTGATGGGGTGGATAGGGCATGGTATATGCATGAAGGAGGTGCACTCAGCCTCTGAAATTGGGCAGCTGATAAATGAAATTATCAACCGAAAGGTGGTAAAACACATATATGGTACCACAATGGGCTCTATAGCCTACCCTAGTACTATAACTAAAGTTTCCCACTCAACACGTTCAGGTCACAAAAAAACATTTACTTCTGGTACCATGCCACATATCATGTATTGCAAATATGACACATTTATTAAAAATAGCTCTATATAAGCCATTTAGTCCATTGAAATGTTACATTGACTGAACATTTTTTTGGAGCACACGATTTTATTTGTGGAACATGTAGGAGGGGTCAATACAACCTTAACCCCAAATTTGTGGAGTTGGGGTCCTTATCCCCCGCCCGCCATTTTGAAAAAAGGGGTGGAAACATATTTTTAGCTGTATCTTGTAAACTATTGATTTCTCCAAAAATTTGTAAAGGCATAATTTGTAGCAAATTGTCGTGACTACAATTTTGTTTATGTGATTTTTTGCAATAAACTTAAAATTTAAAAAGTTATGAGCAAAAAAGTGACAAAATTTTGTCAAAAATTTTTTTGTTTAATAACTTTTTTTCCTGTCATTTTATCATAAAATTAGATCAGAGCAATATTATAGAGAATACGTTTATGAACATTTTCCCATGAAAATTTTATTAATTTTTGTTAATTTTTAACGTAGTTACAGCGCTCCAAAGTTGACCGGGTTTATCAATGCGCATGATAACTCTGCTAAAACAACATGTTTACCTTATTCTCGTTTTTTAATAACATATTTAATAAGCTGTTTCTTCTTCCTCATGCTATTCTTTTAGTTGTGCTACATAGTTTGCCACATGTAGGCGTATTGAAAATTGTGAATATTATTTTCAGTTTAATCAATAATATTTTTACACACATACGAGAAAGGGAACTCTCAGGGAAAGGGAAGTATTTCAAAATCTAGCCCTTTAGGGCTATAATTGCCAAAATCTGAAAAAAATTTGAAATTTTACGGGTTTTATCGATTTTTAACGAAGTTGCCTTGGTCGCTCGAGGTCACAAACTTGGATTATTCATTATAACAACATCATAAACAAATCTGCTAAAAATCTTATAAGATAAAAGTTCTTTACCTTGGAAACTGTTGGTTCTACAGAGTCCATTCTCATTTCATATTGAAGAAAATTTAGTGTACTTTAATAACTTTTTGAAAGGGTTCCATCAAAAAACTAATCCTTTAGGGTAATAATCGCCAAAATCCAAATTTTTCTCCAACTTTTCGATTTTTGATGAAGTTGCATTCGGCGCTCGAGGTCACAAACTTGTATTATTCTTTAGACCAACGTCATAAACAAGTCTGCAAAAATCGGAACTACCGGATTTGATGCATACTATCCCGTTCTTTCAAAAGACAAGGTTGCTATATTAAAAATGGTATTTTAAAATTTGCAATGAATAATTTTATCTCTTTATGCTTCCAGTTTTCAAATAACATCAAACATTAAAATTGAATCTTTAACTACATTTCGAAAAAAGTCCTTCATTTTTTTGAATTTAAACGAAAATTTTCAATCAATTAATTAAACACAATTTAGATAAAAGTAAAAAGATGTTGCACGTTAAAACAAAAATTTTTGATAAATTATGATGAAAACTGATATGTGTACATGAAAAACTAAAATATTTTCACAATATTGGCGGCTTGTATCATATTAATAATTGTATCATCGATCAATTTCTAAAATAATTGTAATCGATATGTATTTGTGACGCTATGTACATTGCGTTTATCTAAATGTTGAAAAAATGATAGCGAGAACAAGTTAGCAAAGTACATTAAAACTTTAAGGCTATTATGTACAAATTTTTGATTGGCGTGAAGCATTCTTTGATTGACGCGAACCTTATTTTTTAAAGAATCCTTTTAAATATTCATTGGTGGAAAAACAATTTTTAAAAGAAAATTAGTTTTCCAGATAAAAATGGTTAATGTTGAATTTTAACAAATGAATTTTAAGCACTGCGATTATACCCTTTACTTTATCGATTTGAAATTTGGATATGTTATAGGTATTCATATTCTTCCCGGTCAGGGAATATTTTCGAAAATCCTATTAATATTCTAATTTTAACTGTTCAGAATAGTGGAATAAAAAAAAAGTTAAAATGGTATGAACCATTTTAGGTGTAAAATGTTGAATCATCCACTTGACTCCTATTGGAGGTATTTATAGTCTGGATAAAGAGATTTGACAATCGTTATGTTGGCCTAAAAAGTTTTTCAAGAGTCACTTTTGTTAAAATTTAACTAAATTAAGAGACACAACGCCATCCATGTATAAGTAAATATCTTTTTTCAATCCATCTAAAGCATCTTGTCAGTACACGTTCGTACCATGAAACAACAGGCTTGTGCATAGAGGGTGGTAGGTAATCGTTTTTTAAGATTTAGAATTTTTATATTGAATTACTCAAAAATGGCTAGCCTGCAATGTCTAATGCTAAAATTCTTTTTTAGGTCTGATAAACAAAACTTTAAATTTTTTGACAACAAAAAATATGTATGTATTAACACTTTAGCTCTAATTTTAAAATTAATCGGACAACAAAAGTAGTACAAGTCCAAATTGGCTTGTCTTGTAAGATTATATTAAATTGTTTGTTACAAGTTACAAGAGAAGGTAATTTGAGGATGTCACCATTGAATTTTGGTAACCGATAGTTTTTAGTATGAAAAGATTTGTAGTAGCACATAACAGCAAAGCATTTATGGTTTACTTTTTAATCAATTTTCATTCTAACATCTATCTAAAACTGCTTCTCATTCATATGTACACGAAAATTCAAGAAAATGCTCCAAAGCGACTCAAAAACTTATTAACCTGACGACAAGATTGAATGATTGAATGACGTCCTATCTTCATACTATAATGTTCTATCTACTCTCCCACAATGATAATTTAATTTTTATTTTAAAAATTGTTTTATAATGCCATAATTTATAGATAATAATTAATAAAAGAACAATTAATCACACTTAAAAAACAATTTAATAAAACATTATGAATGAACAAGTATATTTAATTAATAGTTAAATATAATACAAATGTCTTATTATATTACTTTATAATATAATCAATAATAATAATATTATTATTCAATTATTAATAATTTGTGATGGATATTAATAGATATAATTAATTGTAATATCTTGGTTGATAAATATTCATAATTAATATTAAATAAAAGAAAAAAGATTGTTTTTAACAACGGGTAAAATTGATTTTGGAATTTTTTTCAAGTGCACTTCGTAAAAGATTTGATGACGATAATTAAAAATTTGGTTTGGTTTTGATAAAACTAAACGGTGTTGGTGATTTTTGTTTAAAGTGAAGGGACTCTAATGGCGCCACAACCAATTACGTTGAGACGATACTCATATTTTGGTTTCACACAAGGAGTTCGGCTTAGGCTACATTATACCCACCGAACAAAAAAAAGAAAAAAATTTACAAAAAAAAAAAAAACAAAATGTCAGTAAAATATTTAAAATTTATTTAAAATTAAAATACAATTTTTTTTCATTACAAATCATAAAAATAAAAAAATGGCCGAAAGTGGATACCCGGATGGCCAGGCACACGACGCACAAACAGAGAATCGCACGCAGCATCGCAGGCGGTAAACACGGCGCGAAAGGTCGTGATTGGATCACGGCGGCACCAGGCACTATAAAAAAAAAAAAACAAAAAAACAAAAACAACGAGTCAACAAGTGACCTGATGGTTTTCTTGATGAAAAAAGAAGATACTTCAACCTTTGCATCGAGCAAGTTAAGAGCTCGGAATATATTCATTCGTGGTGGATTAAAATTAATCAATCGACGACGATCATTAAACAAATAAAATAAAATCGAACATAAATTAAAACTGGACCAACATCGTGTTATAGTTAATGAATCGACAACGAATGATTAAATAGGAACAATAAAACAAAAACAAATTAAAATAAAAACGATAAATATTCACGTGGAGTTCCTGCTGATACAAGTTTCGAGTGGACGACCGCATGGTTATTTCATCTTTTGTTGTTTGGAAATTCAACATCGCCCATCAGCGGCAACACCACCGCATGCAGGCCGATTCGATCAACACAAATTATGCAAGAAAATCTGGTATACCTCGAGGATCACCCAGTGATTCCGCTGTGTGCTGCTGCGTTCTCTCCTGGCCGTCCGGTTGTTCAACCCCCGGTTCCATTCGTGAATGACTATGTAAGTTGTATTTATCTTTTGCCTCTTTATCAATTAATTTGCCGGCCAAAAAGGACATATTCTAAAATAAATTGAAAAAAAAAAAAATGACATTAATAAAAGGTTGGAGGTGTAACAAACATTTTAAAATTAGGAAATCATATTAGTTAAGTTTTTTTTAATGCGTGGTGATTCCTGGTGGATCTATTAGTCAAGCCGTCGAGTGGCCCTTGTCAATTTGGTGCTGGCCAATAGCCGCCTATTAACGACAAGGGTCAGCCACTCTCCATTTCGCGGCGCTAGGTGGTGGCGAAGACGATCTAAATTGAATCGAAGACCCATACACCTCGCCCGTGCTGTTACGGCAAATGGCTCTTGTCCGAATATACATACATATTTTTATTCAACGAAAAATAATATAATAAATGCCTGTATGCGCTTTAATTTGGAAGCAAATTCACCAGGAACCACTGTTGTCAATGTTAGTACTAACGTATGTCCCCTTTTAAACAAATATTAAATTTTTTTTTTAATTTTTTTTCAAATACAAAATTCTTAGGTTAGGTGTCAAAATAAATTATGCTAAGTGTTTATTTTTGTTTACTATACATTTGATAAAAAAAATAAATAAATAAAATAAAATTGTGAATAGTAGAAACATTAAAGGAAATTTTACAAAAAAAAATTAAATAAACATAATTGAATTTAATTGAGATCACTTACGTTTTCTTTTTCGTTAATCCAATCGTCGACACACAACACGTTGTATTCAATATCACTATTGACACTTTAAGTTGTAATACAGTAGAGCCAACTTCACATAACTAATATCGATTTAGTAGATCTTCTCTTGAAATTGCGCGCCATAACCCGTCCGATCAACAAAAAGACTTCCACTGCGACATCTTATATATATTCGTTTCTCTAACTAAATTGAGAATCGTTTTATGGTAACAGAGCGTTTGGTGAATGGCGTAATTTTCAAACGGCGTTATCTAAGACAACTTGAAAATAAACAACTATTAATCGTATAATCCTGTATATTTAATTTTTTTCAATATTTTTTTTTTAACTTTAATTAAGCTTAATTCTACAAATCTTTTTCTGTTTTCTATAACACTTACATATATAATCGTTGAACAATCGTGGAGTCTAACATGCCGGGCACCAGGAGCGGACGCATATTCACACCCGCCAGTACCCATCGCACCGACGCCAACTACAGTAGTCAACCAACTTCCATGGCTCGATTTCACGACGGCGTCTTCAACATCGACATCAACAACAGCTACCACAGCCTCAACGTCAACAGCCCCACCAACTTCGACACATCAATCTCCTCCATCACGTGTGTTTAACCCTATAAGAACCCAAACCGAACTTAGTGCTGACATGCTGACAACCAACACCGTCTTCAGGCCATGGAGAACCAATTAATAAATATGGGTGAGTGGTTATGTAGTCTAAGCCGAAATATTCTCCAATCGCCCCACGCTCAGGGTCATTACAAAACCTCCAAAAACACAAAAAAAAACCTTTAGAAACCCTATCACCTTCTGATGACGCTAAAATTCACCTTTTGGACGAAGTGCCTCAAAGCCTTGCCTCTCTGCGAAAACATCAGGAAGAAGATGAAAAGCATGGACTCATCCTCTCCAGAATTGAATCTGGAGAGGATGTCATAGGTTATGCCCTCAAATCTGACGTCCTGGTGGAACTCGTGGGGAAGCATCGCCTAAGAAAATTTCCGTCCCCAAAGCCGTGCCTCTCTGCGAAAACATCAGGAGGAAGATGAAGAGCATAGACTCATCCTCTCCAGAATTGAATCTGGGGAAGATGTCACAGGATATGCCCTCAAATCTGACCTCCTGGTGAAACTCGTGGGGAAACATCGCCTAAGACGAATTTCCGTCCCCAAAGCCATCAGAAACATAATAATGTCCCTTTACCACGTCACCAATCTCATGTGAGCTCGAGTGCGTAGACAACTCGTACGCGATATAAAGCCCACATTGAAGCGTTAAGCCCTATAATGAAAGAGTAGAGGAAATGCCGTAGCATTTTAGCCAGTGGGGGTGGATGAGACGATACTCATATTTTGGTTTCACACAAGGAGTTCGGCTTAGGCTACATTATACCCACCGAACAAAAAAAAGAAAAAAATTTACAAAAAAAAAAAAAACAAAATGTCAGTAAAATATTTAAAATTTATTTAAAATTAAAATACAATTTTTTTTCATTACAAATCATAAAAATAAAAAAATGGCCGAAAGTGGATACCCGGATGGCCAGGCACACGACGCACAAACAGAGAATCGCACGCAGCATCGCAGGCGGTAAACACGGCGCGAAAGGTCGTGATTGGATCACGGCGGCACCAGGCACTATAAAAAAAAAAAAACAAAAAAACAAAAACAACGAGTCAACAAGTGACCTGATGGTTTTCTTGATGAAAAAAGAAGATACTTCAACCTTTGCATCGAGCAAGTTAAGAGCTCGGAATATATTCATTCGTGGTGGATTAAAATTAATCAATCGACGACGATCATTAAACAAATAAAATAAAATCGAACATAAATTAAAACTGGACCAACATCGTGTTATAGTTAATGAATCGACAACGAATGATTAAATAGGAACAATAAAACAAAAACAAATTAAAATAAAAACGATAAATATTCACGTGGAGTTCCTGCTGATACAAGTTTCGAGTGGACGACCGCATGGTTATTTCATCTTTTGTTGTTTGGAAATTCAACATCGCCCATCAGCGGCAACACCACCGCATGCAGGCCGATTCGATCAACACAAATTATGCAAGAAAATCTGGTATACCTCGAGGATCACCCAGTGATTCCGCTGTGTGCTGCTGCGTTCTCTCCTGGCCGTCCGGTTGTTCAACCCCCGGTTCCATTCGTGAATGACTATGTAAGTTGTATTTATCTTTTGCCTCTTTATCAATTAATTTGCCGGCCAAAAAGGACATATTCTAAAATAAATTGAAAAAAAAAAAAATGACATTAATAAAAGGTTGGAGGTGTAACAAACATTTTAAAATTAGGAAATCATATTAGTTAAGTTTTTTTTAATGCGTGGTGATTCCTGGTGGATCTATTAGTCAAGCCGTCGAGTGGCCCTTGTCAATTTGGTGCTGGCCAATAGCCGCCTATTAACGACAAGGGTCAGCCACTCTCCATTTCGCGGCGCTAGGTGGTGGCGAAGACGATCTAAATTGAATCGAAGACCCATACACCTCGCCCGTGCTGTTACGGCAAATGGCTCTTGTCCGAATATACATACATATTTTTATTCAACGAAAAATAATATAATAAATGCCTGTATGCGCTTTAATTTGGAAGCAAATTCACCAGGAACCACTGTTGTCAATGTTAGTACTAACGTATGTCCCCTTTTAAACAAATATTAAATTTTTTTTTTAATTTTTTTTCAAATACAAAATTCTTAGGTTAGGTGTCAAAATAAATTATGCTAAGTGTTTATTTTTGTTTACTATACATTTGATAAAAAAAATAAATAAATAAAATAAAATTGTGAATAGTAGAAACATTAAAGGAAATTTTACAAAAAAAAATTAAATAAACATAATTGAATTTAATTGAGATCACTTACGTTTTCTTTTTCGTTAATCCAATCGTCGACACACAACACGTTGTATTCAATATCACTATTGACACTTTAAGTTGTAATACAGTAGAGCCAACTTCACATAACTAATATCGATTTAGTAGATCTTCTCTTGAAATTGCGCGCCATAACCCGTCCGATCAACAAAAAGACTTCCACTGCGACATCTTATATATATTCGTTTCTCTAACTAAATTGAGAATCGTTTTAACGTTATAATTTATAAAGATACTAGATTGGTACCCACCGGCTTCGCTGGATTTAAAAGTAAATAAAGATTGAAAGTAAATAAAGGATATACAGATTGCTCTCGCTTATCCCCTTTCTGTAACACTCGAAATAATGGTAAGGATTGTTTTACACAGGTAAAATATATGTATGGTATTCTATTTTTTAAAATGTATAATAGTCGTAATTATTTATTGAGTATATCAGAAAAGATGTCCGTGAAATATTTTATATTGACTATTTTTACAGAAATCTGTAATTTATGGTAATGCCAAGTAACTACTTTTACAGAAATCTGTAATTTGTGGTAATGTCAAGTTAAATAAATTTTTTATTTTTTTTCCTTTTTTTTTTTAATTAATATATCTTTATAAATTATATCTCATGTGTTATTCTGAAGTATGATCTATATTGCTGTACAGTTTCATTAAAAACCATTCGCTAGTTTTAGTGTGAAAGCGTAACAAACAAACAAACATGCTTACTTTTGCATTTATAATATATAGAGATAAAGATATGTTGTAGTAAATATTTTCATATATAATTAAAACATTGACATTTCACTGCTTTCACTCCATATATGAACATCATTGTAAGGCAAAAATTAAATATTTCAATAAAAAAAGTACACGGGTTAAAATTTTTGCCTATATGTTCAAATAGGGTTTTCTAATAAACTTACATTGTGACTTATTTTATTTTATTTTATTTTTTTTGTTTCTGGTGTAAAACAATCCCAATGCCACTTTAAAGTGTTTTGGAACTGAGATAAATGAGAGCAAGGGAGGTGAAGGCTATAACACGGTGATCTTTACTCCAGCGAAGCGGGCGGGTATCATGCTAGTTATTAATAATTCAGTTGGTCGGGGATTCCTTCTTCTGAATCATAAAAATCATAATCAAAACAGCTCGTTTTGAATCTAAAACAATTAATTATAACAAAAATCATAATAAACAATCCATATAATTTTCTATTATATATTTTTATGTTTATTTATCCTAAAATGAAAAATTTTTTTATTCCAATATTGTATAATTAAATATATTTTTAATAGCATTTTTTCCATATTTGTAAACATTACCTATTATTTCGATTTAACAAAATATTAATTATAATCATTGTATTACAAACATTGCTATCCTCTAAACAGGTTAATATAGACAGGTAATGGCCTGGTATTTTTAGCAAATTACCAAAGGAAATGGAGCTATTGCTTTTGTACTAATGAATTTGGAAAAAGTTTCTTCAATAGATGACAAAAATCCTAGATATATATGTATCTTTACACATATTTTTGTATCTGTACCCTCTAAAGCGGTCGCAATTTTAGCCCGATTTGAATAAAATTTGGTGTCAAGAAGGGTTTTGGTATTTGAAAAGCCAGGTTCGTTAATGAAAAAAAGCGACAAATGAACAAGGTACAAAATTTTGAATTTTTTCACAACAACAAAAATTTATGTATTTTTGAATCAGTTTTAAGTAAAAAAGTGCTCGTGTGATTTTTTCTCTATTCGCTTAGTTTCAGAAATAAAAATTTTTGAAAAACTAAAAATGCTATAATACCTAGTCTATTTTTAAAAAAAATGTGAATTTTTTCAATTTTTGAGGGAGTTCGCTTAGCTAACGCAGTTCCTACGCTACGATTTTTTTTAATTATCTGATATCTATTTTATTTTAATTTCAACTAGAACAAATAAACAAAAATAAAAATTTTTTAATTAGGTTTTTTATATGTTGATATTATATTTTAACTTCTATAATCATAACAAAAATAATTTATAGTTTAAAAAAACTAAAAAAAGACGTTATATTGCAGCATGGGATGATCGCTTGGTTAATTTGAACCTACGCTATTTGAACAAATAGAGATAAACGATTAAATTACACAGAAACTGGTTCTTGAACCCGGATTCTCCACCTACCCAATCTAGGACGTAACCAACTCCGTTACTGCTTTATGTGAGTGACACTATATATATAACCCCGTCTCGTTTGTTCTAATTGAATGTTTGTGTATACAGAAAACACAAACGTTATCGTACTATTATACAACTCATATACAAATTACATATTTTTAAAGAAATTAAAGTTTTTACATATTTTTCAAATTTTTAAATGTCAAAGTCTCAGATATATGATACTTTTTATAACTTGTATTATATTAACACTTTAGCTCTAATTTTAAAATTAATCGAAAAAGAAAAGTAGTACAAGTCAAAATTGACTTACAGTACAAGTCAAAGTTGACTTGTATTGTAAGATTATATTACATTGTTTATTACAAGTTACAAGGGAAGTTAATTTAAGAGAGTAATTAATTAATTAAAAATACACTAAATAACATATGATCCTCATATCATGCTATGTTATTTAGTGTATTTTTAATTAATTAATTACTCTCTTAATTGATCGATAAGATACCCAAATTTTTTTTTGATTTAATAATATGTATCGTTAACTACAACATACTAAAAATTTGGATCATTTTCTACTAATTTATTTTTTTCTATTACTGGTGAGGGATCCTGCTTAAAGGTGTTAAAAAGAAAGAATCGCTGATGATTTTCGAAAGTTGTTTCACATGCGTCCTGTAATACCCAAACTGTAAAAAAGTATTTTTTGTTTTTTATAATTTATAGAATTAAATGTAAATATTTAACTACATATTTGATCTTTTTTTTATTTATTAAGTTTAATTAATAAGCGCAAAGGTAAATAAAGAAATTTAAATGAAAATTATATAAATAATAAATAATTAGAATTTTCATCATATTTTCATTTATTATTGTTTGGTGGAAATTGATATAATATGTTTATATAATAATTTACTCTGTTTATTATTATACCATGTATATGAAATATACCAAAGTATACTAAGCTTAGTTCCAAGTTTGTACGATTAAAAATATTGATGCTATGAACAAAATTTTGGTAAAGATGTTCTTAGAATCACCTAATTAGTCCATTTCGGGTTGTCTGTCTGTCTGTCTGTCGTCTGTACGTCTGTCATCACGATAACTCAAAAACGGAAAGAGTTATCAAGCTAAAATTTTTATAGCGTGCTTAGGACATAAAAAGTCAGGTCACATTCGTAAATGAGAAACATAGGTAAATTGGGCCTCTGGTCCGTAGGACCCATCTTGTAAAGCGTTAGAGATAGAACAAATAATCAATGTAAAAAATGTTGCTTATAAAAAAATAAACAACTTTTGTTTGAAACATTTTTCGTAAACATCACTGTTTACCCGTGAGAACGCAAATTGTATAATATGTATTATATGGGTATATCAGTTATATATGTGTGACATGTATATATGTGTAATGTGACGGAGTAATCAACACTATCTATACATGGTATTTTAACAATTAACTCAATTATTTGTTTTCACTTGTGTTTATCTGTATTTTGATTACATATACAATTCCAGTTCCAGGACTTCCACTTTTAATTAGAAAGTTTTGTTTATAAAAAAAATTTAATTTAGAATTAACGTGTTAGGTAAATTATGGATGATTCTTTAGGAACATTTTTCTGTATTAAGATTACCTTACATAATTCTCATTAAAGGGTGGTTAAGGACTTTTGGGACATACTGTAAACTTGAAAATGCTGAAAGATAACTTTAAACCACTTGTTTTAAAATGGTGATTCGTTAATAGGTCTAATTGCGTAATGATTGATAGAAAAATACGACCCAAAGTTCAAGATTTAATCGAAGGACTATTAAAATGCTTTATAACAGGTGGTATTTTATTTTATTCCGCTTTTGCTTATCATTTTTTAAGTTCAAAGTGACAGAATATCGCCGTTACGTAAGACGACGGCAAGGCGGTTTTTGAATGACAAAAAGAAACTGATCACTTTAAACAAAACTAGCTCGACTCGTGCATAATTCTGCTCCCGTAGCTACTGTAACTCGTAAATACCCTGTACCCGTGGCTAAACAACTAATTTCGTAGAAAAGTGGGAAAAAAATCAGTTCTTAAAAAAAGTAATAAAGAGAACATGTATAGAAATTGTGACATTTGAATCGTATATGCTTAATACGTTTAATATTTAAACAAATTAATGGATATTATTTCGTTAAAATTATAAAACATGCAAGAAGAATAATATATAAGGATAAAAAAACGTCTACAATAAATTCAATTAAGCGCCCTTTGATTACGCCCTCACGACTAGCACAGTATTTTACTTATCAATCATTACCAGAAGTTCCTTAACCAGATTCCAAAAGTATTTAGGCACTTTCTTATGAGTACAGTTGGATTTCCCTTGCTCGTTGTTCTTTTATTGAACTAGAACATGGGCGTTAGTTTATTACAAACTACGTATAAAGCTGTGAGTTAACCAAAAATCGAATTTAGTTCATACATAAATTTTTCGATCGATTTTCATTTTCACATTCACAATACTTTAACTTATAAAAAGCAAGTCTAAGCGCACGCAAGCAGATATAAAATAGAATATCAATTGGATAATAAAACAAACAGAAAATTAACGGATGAATTAATTTATTTCAATTTGTATAAAGATCACAGGTCTTTATACTTAACATTGATTGCTAGATTATAACGTTGTTCTTTCTACTTACAAGGGGATGCATACCTACCTACACAAGAGTACATTCAAATTACAAGTTCAATCAAACGGAAAACAACATTAAAGAAACATTTTTTGCATTATAATGTAGGGGACATTTGTCTTTCTTTGAAATAGCCCCTTGTCTTGGTCGGTTCACTGCATTTTTTTGTTTTATATTAGCCACTCATCAAATAAGTTTTCTGTAGTAAAAATGAAGTCTTTTTATGAAGCCTTTACTATACATTTCTTGTAATTAGTGGTTTGTAAATTGAAGATAGTTTTCAATTCGTAAAGACCAGCCAAACTTAAATATAGAATCATCATGCTAAATATTGTGAATGTATAGTGGAATTCTTGCTTCATGTTCGAAAAAAGTACCAAATTTGTAATTAAATTCTGTAACGCGTTCTGTTTGGTTGAGGCGTATCTGAATGAAAAAAAAAATTGGAAAATATTTTTAGCGAATTGTCAAAGGAAATGGATATTGCTTTTGTACGGATGATGGAATTTTCGCCGATATCGCCGATAAACAAGGGGTGGGGGAATGTGCAAAAAACAAAATTTAGAATTTTTTCAAAATATAAATTATTTTTTTATTAGTTTTAAACAAACAAAAAAAAAACTTTTGTTTTAGTAAGTTTTCGAAATAAAAATTCTTGAAAAATAAAAAATGCAATATTCGATTTTAAGAAAATTGTGTTATTTTTTCAATCTCTGAGGTAATTCGCTTAGCTAACGCAGCTCCTGTGCTACGAGTTTTTATTACACATTCAATAGTCAAAATAACTTGCGGAGATAAAAGAAAAAGAGTTAATATACAGAATATTCATTATATTAGCAGAATTTTCAGCTCCTGTTTTATCTTCCTTTCTTTGACATAAGTTAAGAGTTAAAGCTTTACTTTCTTGTTAATTTAAGCAGAAAATTTTTTCCTTGTCTGAAAATTAGATGTTTGCATTCTAGATTCTTTGTATACATTTCTGTGTGATATTGACTAAAATATTTATTATTTGTTATAATACCTATGTGTGTGTACACTAAATATTTAATCTGATATAAAATTTTAATCTTAGCATTGAGAAATTATAAAATATATTTATTTACCTGAATTTAGTTTGGTCATGTTACAAAAATATATATAACTAGCTGGGAACTACCCGCTTTGCTGGGCAACATCCCCACTTGCACCCCTCCCTCCACATTTCCTTGCGTTGGATAACAGTTTTGTAATGTACACGTCATGCTCTTTTATTTGATACCCCACTTAGGTATATTTGTAAATATTCGATATTTCCTTCCCACTTTCTCGCTACACCTTTCTACCCTCCGAAGGTTAAAAAAATTTCTAAATGTAATTTAAAACATTCTGACCAAGTTTTGAACTATTAAAAGCCATAATTGAAAAATATGAATTTTTTATTCATGAACACCCCCGCAACCCCCCCTTGTGGGTGGAATTTCGTAAAATCCGTTCTTAGCTGACCTCTACTTGGCAAAAGGAATATTCCTGCCAAATTTCAAGTCTCTAGGTCTTATAGTTCCAGAGATATCGTGATGAGTGACTATCTATATCTATAGAAAGTCTCCTATATATTTTTACTAGCTGTTACCCGCCCGCTTTGCGTGGCGTAAAATATACCCGCTTTGCTGGGCAACATCCCCACTTGCACCCCTCCCTCCACATTTCCTTGCGTTGGATAACAGTTTTGTAATGTACACGTCATGCTCTTTTATTTGATACCCCACTTAGGTATATTTGTAAATATTCGATATTTCCTTCCCACTTTCTCGCTACAACTTTCTACCCTCCGAAGGTAAAAAAAATTTCTAAATGTAATTTAAAACATTCTGATCAAGTTTTGAACTATTAAAAGCCATAATTTAAAAATATGAATTTTTTAGTCATGAACACCCCCGCAACCCCTCTTGTGGGTGGAATTTCGTAAAATCCGTTCTTAGCTGACCTCTACTTGGCAAAAGAAATATTCCTGCCAAATTTCAAGTCTCTAGGTCTTATAGTTCCAGAGATATCGTGATGAGTGACTATCTATCTATATCTATAGAAAGTCTCCTTCCTATATATATAATTTTTATATAATAACTCCATAATACATTTTCAATTTAAATAATAATAATGAAAATTTGGTCATATTTTAAGCAGAAATTAGAGTTATTTCTATTTAAATAACAAATTATTTTTGTAATACGATTCGGATTAAACAATTGTTATGATCGAATAGTGAATAGAATATTGTTCAATTCTACTAAATTTAGTCCAACTGCCATTAGTCCAATAGTCACTATATATCTAATTATGAATCTACCTAATTTACTTTTAGAATGTAAATGTTCATCAATGTAGATGAATAATGATTTTATAAAATGTGATAGTTTATCCCTACATTATAAATGTGAAAGTATGGATGTTTATTTCTTTGTTTGTTTGTTACGCTTTCACGCAAAACTACCGAATGGATTTGAATAAAATTGTACAACAGTATAGTTTTAAAAAAATAAATAATTAAATTTATTCTGTATGACATTTTGGTGCTCCATCTATGATAATCATTTTGGACCATAAATTAAAGATTTCTGTAAAAATTTAAAATAGTAAATGTAAAACAATTCATGGCCCTCTTTTCTGAATCACTCAATGAATTATCAGTATTTTGCACTTAAAAAATCGAAAATATATGCACAAATTTTAGCTGTGAGAAACAAACCCTTCGAGTTTTATGGAAGGGAGATCGAGAGAGTTGGAGGCTTTAACGCGGTGTTTTTACTTTTAAGCCCAGTGAAGCGGGTGAGTATCAAGCTAGTTTAATTATAATCCTAATGATTAAAAGGTCTTGGTTTGTTTTCATAACTACTACAAAAAAGTTATTTAAAGCAATGTTATTGAAAGAACCCATGTCATTAAGCACCAGGTGTAGCCTCCTTAAAAAGCTCTGGTATTGAGCAATTAATCGAACACTTGGAGCTAACACTTTGGTCAACAAGTAGACCACGATTATTGCAAAAAAAACTCATAATGAGGAAGAAAAGAAAACCATGGCTCATTTTCTCTGAAACTATTGGGCTCCTACAATAAGAATGCTGACATTTTTGGGTTAAATTTTTTCTGAACCATAAGGACAAAATAAAAATGGATTGAAATTTGAGATCTTCTACACACAGACACTTGCTTCAACACAACTTTACGCTGATTTGAGAAGTATAATTTGTACTTGGGAGATTTTGAAATAATAAACCTATATACATAATTTTATATTTTTTCCTGCCAACGTGATATATGTATCTAACAACTATTGAACCAAGTATATAAAAAGTTTATATGACGAATCAATCAATAATTTAATAATAACTTGTAAATAAATAAGTTGGTGAAAAAATTAACCCCATAATAACAAAATCTTATAAAAATTATCATTTACAAAAAAAAACAAGTGAAAGCAAACAATTGACTGAGTTAATTGTTGATATACCATGCATAGTCAGTGTTGATTTTTTTATCACATTACACATACAAACATGTGACACATACATAACTGATAATCAAGTATAGTACATATTATAAAATTTCCACCTAATTGGCGCCCTCACGGGTAAACAGTGATGTTTACGAAAAAATATTTCAAACAAAAGTTGTTTAATTTTTGATAAGGAACATTTTTTACATTTAAACTTTTGTTCTATCTCTAGCGGTTTACAAGATGGGTCCTACGGACTCAAGACCCAATTGACCTATGATGCTCATTTACGAACTTGACCTCACTTTTTAGGTCCTGAGTACGCTGTAAAGCTCGATATCTTTTTTCGTTTTTGAGTTATCGTGTCCACAGACGGACGGACGGACGGACAACCGGAAATGGACTAATTAGGTGATTTTATGAACACCTATGACAAAAATTTTTTCCTAGCATCATTATTTTTAAGCGTTACAAACTTGGGACGAAACTTAATATACTATGTATATTTCATATATACATGGTATAAAAACAGAAGACTTTTTTAATATTATAGACCATTATTATTTTTTTATTGTGAACATAAAATGACTTACTGCGAAAAAAGTAACTAATATTTTATACTTTAATTGTTCTTTTACATAATAAATGGCAATGTATACGAAGTAAAGTAGTAACGTTTTTAATAATTTCTAAGAAAACTATGAATAACGAATGATTGTTATAATTTCTACCTCTATACTTATATCTTTGTGGCGGAGCAAAAAAACTTTTTTTTCTGAATTTTAGTTCAATTTAACAATTTTTCGAAACTCATATTATTTGAAAGTTATATCCTTTTTGGAAAGTTTTTTCTTTCCTTTTCATCACTTGTCTTCAACGTATTTATTTTCAGAGAAGCTTTTTATTGCTACCACACAGTTTAGAATTATATCTACATAATACTATCCCCTGGTTTGAATGACTATACCTTGTTTTTCATTTTTTCGTAAATTATGAGCGCTTTGGATTTTCACTATATTGTTATTAATTATAATCTACTTAGAAAACCAATTCTTGTAAAGTCTATTTAAAGCTATTGATTGGCTCACAGTTTTCCACCACACCTAGTTTTGTGTAAATAATATCTCTAACTCTATGCAAACGCAAACACTTCCGTGACTTCTTAGAGCTTATATTCTGGTTACATGAAAATCCGTATAAATAATTGCAAAATTAACGTACTGTATACAGAAGTTCCGTGACAGTTTAACACCAAATTTATTATTAGGAAAATTATGTATGTCATACACTTTACTTTAGTATTCGAGACCTTATTTATTGAATGTCAATATTTATTTGCAACCAGTCTTGTAGAAATTCTATTTAAATCACATATTGGTACTGTCATGGTGTTGGAAGTTTTTTTTATAGTTTTTATTTATTTTTGTATAACTTAAAGTGAAGTTTAAATCAATAATATTGATCTGCTAATTTTGCCTTCAGGTAGGTACGCTAAAGTTCTTCATTTCGTACTAAATTTGTTGACACCTATTCCAAACCACAAACCTTAATTTTGTAATAGAAGTTGGTGGTTGCACTGGACACATTTTGGTCATGAGACACCTCCCGAACAAAAAAAGGGGTGTTTGATCGCTATGTGTGTTGTGTCTGTCAGTCTGTGGCATCGTAGCGACTGAACGTATGAACCGATTTTGATTTTTTAGTTGCGTTTGACAAGTAATTAATTGGAGAATGTTTTTAGCTATATTTCAAGTGCGAATTCAGGATTCCGTAACGGAAACAACTAAAAAATAATCCTTGGTCCTCAAAATCGGTTCATTTTGTAGCAGGCTCTATGGAAAAAGATACTTTAATGGAGAGTGTTCTGATATATGCTTAGACTGCAAGCTAAGGGTTCCTTACCCGAAAAATTATGTCGATTTTTTTTATATTTTGAAAATTTCACTTGTCTTTTAATAACACGAATAGTTGTGAATACTTGGAATATAAATTTTTTCTTCTTCAAATAGGTTCTAGGGACAATTTCTTTGGAAATTTTTCTGAGATTATTATAATAGCTTTGCAAGCTAATAGCCAATTCTGTGAGTTCTTTTCATTAAAACGTTCATTATTAAAAAGTACACCTTCATCTTAATTTTCAGCCGCCTCGCAATTCTTTCAACGATTTACGTTCTGACAAGAACCGAATTTAAGAGTTCAATACATTTGCTTAGAATATTATATCATAGTTATCATAAAATCATTGTATCTTTTTTGCAATTATATTGCCTATATTTGTTTATAAATTGTATTATTTATTAAAAATATTGGCAATATTATTACATAAACGATGAAATCATTTATGACTAATTAAATGAAAAGATGAAGAATTTATAACTATTATCTACGCCCGTTAGATAAGAAGTACTTTTCTCAATCAATATGCGTGGGAAAAATAGTCCATTACCACCATAGTGGGGTAATTATTGTATTACCTCACTTGTATCGTAATGAATTCATTACCACACTACAAATTACTGTCAAAATGCAAATTAGAACTTAACTTTTTAATGTTCTACTTTTTTCAAGTCTCGTGCTACGTATTCGTAGTGCTTTCATGAGCGTACGTTAATAATGCTGTTATCCATTGTGCATAACTATTTCCGCACTCGACGTTAAATTCTGCACGAACAATAATAATGTCCCCAATGCCACTGCTGTAAACAGTATTTTCTATCAATAAATTATTATTAATTAAATTAAAATAAACTTAAAAAAGTATTTCATTACAGATAATGTTAAATATGCATTTCCGTAAGAAAATAATCTATTTACAAATTGTTTCTTAGTATTTATTTTTATAAACAATTTTATTATTTCTTGATAGTATTTTTATGATTAAATTTATCATCTCAGAATATATTAAAAAATAAATTCAAACAATATAATAATTTTTCTTAGGTATTATATTTTTTAATATAGATATATCATATATTATATATATAAATATTTTTATCGTAAAGATTCTAAGAGTAACCTATATAAAATATTGTTTATAAAAGATACAATATAATATATATTAAAATAAATTTCTACATAATATTATTTCTATGTAAACAGTATTACATGATTATTATTAGTTAACAAACACCAAGAAACCACGGTAAACTGGTATACATATTTTATAATAGACATCATTTATATATAGGATGGATCATTTTAATCGAAAACAAATTTGAAAAATCTTGTCGGATAGCTAAAATATAGAGAAGAATTTCAAACATTTGAGCTCGATCTTTCAGAACATAAAAAAATCAACTAATTACTGATATGAGATGGAATAACAATTTAAATTGAAAAGGTGTTTTTTATAAAAAAATAAACGCCTTTTGTTTGAAACATTTTTTCGAGAATCATGAGTTACGGATTCAATCTACATTCGTGCAGTTGTCAATCAATCTGTGTTGAGAAATCATATCCAAATTGTGATTTTTTGACCAGCGTATACTTTCTATCAATCGTAACAGGGAGTACTTCTAATATTTATAAACCAAAAAGCTCGTCTGATAATGTACGGAAAAATAATTTATTACTGAGATATTGACCGCCGGTTTGTTAAATGCAGTATTCACGTTTCCGGCTACCACTTTCCCTAATACTTCTTTCAATGGTTGCAAATATTTTTCAATTTTTTTCTTCCTCTAGGTAAACCTAGCGCTAACTGAAAGTATATTTTGTTTTCTGTAAAAGTGAACAAATTTATGGTATTTATCATAATTATAAAATATTGAGTGTTTATTAGTAATTTACAGATTTAACAATATTTAATTTTATTTTAAATATTCTTATACCAAATAATATTGATATATACTAAAACTACATAAACTTTAACTTTTAGTACGTAGACTGGTAGATTAAAGGGCGAGTTCGACCGCGCCGATACTTACTTGGAGGCCAGAGGCCCATTGTGTCAGTACACCTTTTTCATGTATATGTATGTCACGCACTACACCAGCCCATCACAAGTATTCATAAAAAATTAATTTTTGTTGTAAGGGCAGATATTAAACTGCTAACCTAGACATACTGCGTACGGAATGGGCCTTTGTCCTAATTTTTTTTTATTGTTTCAAAAAACTTTCGTTACCGAGCCAAAACATTGTGTGAAATTTTTGGATAATATCAATAACTACAAAAATATGAAGGATTTACAAATAGAAAGAAAGGAAAATAACACTTGGTGACATCATAATCTGCAATTTCCATAGAGACTACTACATGCCATAAGTTTATTTGTAATAACAAGATAAGTTTTTTTGCAAAATGTTTATCAATCGATTTTAATTTTGATTTCAGATCTTGTCATCTATTTTCGCACGCTTTTAAATTTAAAAGAAAGACACAGTGAAATCGATAACAGGACAAAACGCTACTGATTATGCTTTAATACTAGTATCTCAGTAACAAAGCTTAGTTCTGTTCGGGCGTGTGTTCATATGAACTTTTTTATTGACTTTATACCAGGGAATACATTTCTTAAAAAGTAACTATTTTGCTACAGCCTGTATTATAGAATTAAATACTTAGTATGTATATTGTGGAAAAGGAAGAATAAATCTAATTTGTACATGGCCCTTTTCATAGGCATATAATTTTATTTATTTGGGATCATGTATAACTCTAATATATTGGAATTAACTTGATTTGACATCAATACACATTGAATTAAGATGTATATAAGATTATTATATTATTTTACTTAACATAAAATTGTTTTATGCATATAAATAAAATTTTGATGGCAAGTGGCTATGCAATTTCGTGAGTATTCTAACGTCTATACATCTATTGAGATTAAGTAAATTATTCTTTCGAGTACACCTTTTGATTTTATCGAAACCACTATCCATGGCAATAAGCAGCACTTATAAGTTAAATAGTAATATAAATCTTACTATTTGAGTTACTAAAGTGGATTGTATTATTATTTAGATATGTTTGAACATTTTTACATATTCATGTAAATTTAAATTAATTTCTTGTAAATTCACTTCCTTGCATCCATTGTAAGTAAATCGTTACACTTGTCAATCGAGGGGACCAACGTATGCAATTCAAGAAACACAATTCTTGAACATGAAGAAAATTGTCCAGTTGGAGCTTTTTCTAATAAAAGTTTTTGCTCTATTCGATGGCTGTGCGACATAAAATATTCTCCATTCATGCTATCAGAGTGTTATTTACAAAAAATAACGCATTTCATTACGATTGTTATTTAAGTATTATCTACTTTCAAATAAGTTGATTCACAGACCTTCAAATGATCCTCACAACTAGTGATGAGCGGGACCAACACCAAAACCAAATCCAAGACTATATTTGATTATCTTTGTTTAACGAATTTAGTGAAATGGGTTTAGCTTCTTTGTCTTACTCATAGATCTTAATCTTACAAGTCTTGTTTGGTCATATATTAAGAGCAAGATCAAAGTATATCCAGCGTTACAAAATCTGCACAGAGCAAATGTAAAAAAAGCGCCATACTTTTTTCTCTAAAATATATTTGGTGATATGCATGTGATGCATGCATGTCCTAGCTATTTGGTGATACACGTGTGATATATATATCAACAAAATCTTAGAACTTTTACTGATTTAATAAATACGGATAATCAACTTGTGCAAATTTGGTGACGCAGGGTATACTACACCAAGTATGCTAGATAAATGCAGCTAAATTAGATTTGTTTTGGTCTTGGTGCTCATCTCTATTATCTCATCTCTATCTTGGTGCTCAGGCAGAGGATTCATTACGGAAGCCAAGTATCAGAATCTTGTTCATAACACATTATCTTTTGTCAATAATAACATTTGATATACCCATGGGTCAATTCTGATTTTACAATCCGGTTAAAAGATTCACAAAAATAATATTTTAGACAATTTTGACGTTATTCCTTGTGAAAGTCGAGAAAATTCAAAATGGGTAATACCTATACAATATTTTTGTTTATATATCGACTGAATGTATTTGTTAATTACTGATTTCACGTTCAGAGAGAGTTAGTTATAAAACAAACAAGAGGTATATCAACGAATTATATTAAAACTTCTTGCTATGAATTAATTATTTCAATGGCTTATATTTTTCCTATTTGCTTGCTTGGTAGAAAAGCAAATCTCTATTAAACCGAAAGAAATTATACATAAACATAGAAAAAAAGGTAATGGATACCCCCGAAGTGAAAAAAATATTCTTTAAATTACACGACTCTACAGGGCCGTTAGTTCTGGAAGTAGTCAAATTTGAGATCGATCAGAAGCAAGATGTTGTTATAAAGGCATCATAAAAAATTTACAATTCGACTGCAGTAGTTTAAAATTTGGAAACATGGACAATCTTCTGCATTAAGGAAAATTGGACATGATTTTTGCATAGAGTTGCTGTCATAATTTTCAAATTGATTGCGTGTTTAAACACAATGACAAGTACAAATGCAACAGCAATAATATACTTGTTCATAATCTCATAAAGAAATCACCCTTTATAGATTGTAATAAAAAGATTAAAAACAGAAATAACTTTTTTTCTGTTGTTCAAGTAAAACACATACATATTAGATTACGATCGAGAAATCATTTACAACACTATACCATGTAAGCTGTAGGTACGGTGTATATGACCCTAAAAGTTGAGTCTAGCATCTTCCTAGCGAAAAAAATTAATCTGTTTATCGATAAAGCATATTAAGTAAATATTACCATTTCAGTAATATCGATAGAGAAATTGCAAATTTTGAACTTTAAAACATCAATATATTTCCAATTTTATAACAGTGTGTGTATAAAATATTATTCTCTTTTTTAAAATTTCAAAAACTATTTGATGAAATTTTATTATTATGGAACGTGGAATCTTCAAAAGCGATGTAGACTATTTTTCAAAGATGAATGTTTTAAATCTCATCACTTAGTTACCGTTGATACGCAAAGCTGGCTTATTAGATTCGCAAGTCTTTGAGACCTATATTTTCTCACTGGCGTCATAAAACATTTACTTCTACATTTTCATGTATGCAATATCATATACAAATATCGCAAAGTTTAATGGATTATAAGCTTTATTCAACTTTAGTTTCCACAAAAACAGTAAGTTTGACGAAATAGATTATGAAAATTAGAGCAATATTAACGGAAGAGTAGCCTGATGAAAAATTATATACACAATAATCTACTTTGGAAAAAGTTTCCCGTTTTAAATCTTTCCTTTTTTACCTCTTCTATTGAGTGACTTATCGATAAACACACATCTGAAACCGTTTGGTCGAGACGCATGCAATTTTGTACCAACGTTGCTAAATTTATCCCCTAAGGAATTACATTAGGATTGAAAGTTTGTATGAACTTGGTCGATCTTAAAGTTAGAAAGATAAAAAATTATATATGAGCTCATAGTTCGAAACAAAAGTTCACTAAAAAATTCAAAATTCATTAAAGGTGTTTGACATTTTTTGAAGTAAGACACGTAAAAACTGATATATGTGCACATGGCTTAAGAAGGAAGTTTACTGTATCATTTTTTTATGAATATTCATTCCTAGAGAGGTAGAAAAGGGTGTAAAGATTTTTATGAAACTCCATAATTTTATAATACTCGGTAGCTCTAATATTTCAAAAAAAGGCATATTTTTTTGTGATAATAGAAATCAACAAGAAAAAGGTTTTTTTTTATCAAAATTTTTACAAAAATGGCAATAAAAAAAATAACTTATTTTATTGACAAATTTTGGACATTTGGGAACGTTATAAGGCGCGTTAAATAAAACGCAAAAAATTGGTATTTTTTGTTTTGTATCTTTATTATTTATCATTATAAAAATAACATGAATTTTGCTTTAAAATGTTTGGAAGAGTAGGTAATTTGTATGTGTTTGGAGTTGTGATATTCTTAAACAACAGCAAATTAAAACAAACCGGCTGGATAATGTTGTGTAATTTGTAATAATGTTATAAAATGTATAATTTTGGTTATCGAGGTGAAAGCAATAACTTTTTGCAGAAAATTCATAATATATAAGTTGTTTGTGCTCTTTAGTTTTAACTTTTTTTCTGGTTTTGTTATTTTTTTGCTTGTTGTTGTTGTAAGTTGTTCTATTTTTAATACTTTATTTGTTGTATCTTTTGGTTATTTGATATGTTATATGGTTTGTAGCACTTCGTGCGAAATATATAAGATAAATTGCATTTGTACATGTTTTAATTTTTATATACAAAAGAAAAACCTTACTTAAATTTAATACTTTACTTTCTGAACGATTTTCATTGGTGATAAAATTGACTTGGAGACAATTTTCAATTCAGTTGTTAAAATGGCGGGCGTAAATCGAACAAATGCAAATATTGAAAGGAAAATGATGGTCTCAGCCCTGTTCATCAGCTCCTTATCACAAAATGATATAAAGATATTGCCTCAGATTTGTTTCATGTATTTCACGCTAATTTAATCTGTACCAAATCATTTTTGAACAGTGATGATTCTTCGGATATGGTTAGTTTAACAACAAAACTAGTAATTTCTTTAAATCATCCCGCATATAAGCAAAAAAAAAAAGTAAAACTTTACCCAACTGGTAATCGAAATCCGAAATATGAATATGTTAAGTATGGATATTATCTGAAATATTAATTACTGTTCTGAAAAAATAGATTTTAAAATATTGATAAAGCATATCTTACCAACGCTTCCACCATATTACATTACAGACATCCAATTTTTGTATACTATGAATATGTTTTGAATTATATCATAGCAAACACAAAAGATAAATTTCGTTAAAATAAAAATCTTTGATAAAATATTGTTACAGTTGAAAACACTTGCCATAAATTATCTTGTCACAAATCTGTCCAATTTTTAACAGAAGTTGAATAAAACGCTGTCTATCATTGGTTTGTCACTGGAAATACAATGCTTCGCATTTTAAAAAGCCATTTCTTGATTTTAAAATGTGTAATGTGGCCATCAAAATGCGTAATGCTCAATGCGTAATACATTGGACAAATATTGCTAGTTATCGTTATATTATATTATTTCGGAATGAGATGATAAAGGCTCTTGTCTTATGATGAATTTTTTTTAAGTTTAAAATCAATAATTTCCATGGTTTATGTATGCATCTCCAGAATAAGGAAGGTTTTTAGGTCCTATCTCAAAATCACTCATCCAATCATTGAATTACCTCGATATTTTTAATTTTTCGTCAAATTTTCCCCAAGTTTCTTTAAGTTCCAAATTTTTGTGTGCGATCTTTTCGGATTTTATAAAGGTACAATTATTTTTGTTTCTAATTTGAATAAAATTCATTATTTTGAGCCATTATGACCAAAAAAAAAAAAAACAAAAATCGGATTCATTTAACCTTTGGCTGAATAAAACAGAAATAACCGTAAAATTGTAAAATAAATTATAAAGCATCTTGTAAAACCCAAATATTATACCTAAATTTTTCTAAGATTGCCTCAAGTTCACTCAAAAGGGAACAATCTGTACATATTTAGGTTCCTATAATTTGTATAACAATTTGTAGTATTCTTGTATATTTTCATGAATAAAATTGTTTACGTGTTAAAAATATATTGTTTTATCGAAATGTTTTAGGTATTTAATTTTTGCATAAAAATTCTTGTTTTAAATAATAAATTATCACACATGAAATTTTATTAAAAATACTGTGTGACGTGTCTATTGCCTCGAAAACTTATAAACTAGATCTTCTCCAAAGATAGAAATTAAATAAAAGATTATAAAAGAATAAGTGAAATATTCGTTACAGATAGCAAAAAATTGTAAAAAAGATAATGAATCGTTTTGTAAAAAATAATTTATTTATTTCAAACTCTCATGTCAAGCCTATCTCTTCATGCCAGGCCAAGAACATAAAATGGACTATAGAATAGACCTTCACACCAGGAACATGGAATTGCTGAGTTGGTCCGGGACCAAAAACGTCAACACAGACGAAGAAAATCTTTTCGAGGTGAATGTTGAATGTTTTGAGGAGATCTAAATCCCCAAAATAGTAATAATTTCGGGGAATCTTTTTTGACATGGATTGTACCAAATTGCGCCCATTTCTGTTCATACGACTGATTATTTTAGGCAAAATTTTAAAGGCGTGTACCTCCCCTTGCATAGGAGGTAGCAGATAGACTCAACGCAAACTATCTGTCAATTTTTTGTGTTGTGGTCATGTCGGAAAAATCTCCCCACCGTTATTTAATCTTGGAAGTTAACATCTTTTTCTCCCTCTGATTGGGGTAACGGCATCGAATCTTGAAGACGGTATATAGGACACATATCATTGGTTGATATTTATATCTTAGTCATTTAACACAAATTTTGCACCCGGGTTTTTTATTTTACAAAATTAGAATATGCAAAGAGAGCAAATTAATCTTTTTATTAAACTCAAGTACTAGTTGCTTTTCAATAGGTTGTTCGCCTTATAAAATTTATCTCATTTTATTTAACTTTTGTAAGCAAATATTTATAATGTGATTATATAATAATAAAATACATGTACAGGGTGGGTTACTCAATACTGAAATCATGCCAAAATATTATAAATGAATATTATTGTCAATCCTTAAATAGCTACTTGATATAAAATATTGGAACAATGAATTTTATTGAGACAACTGTTCTGGAAATGTATAACAAATGTGGCAAATAAGATCGTCAACAAAAAATTCTAGTGAAAAATTATTTCTAACAATATAATTGTTATATTCCATTTCATCTATACTTCAGTTCTTTTACCGAGGCCAACCTTTAAAAAAACAAAGTGCGTTTTTCAAGCACACAGTTTAATTTAAGTAGTTCGATCTTTTAATTCTTCTTTAAAATAACTTATAATTAGCAAAAACATAAATTAAAATCTATTAGACTGTACTATTGGGCTCGAAAACAGACTTTTAAATTCCCGAGGTTGGCCTTGATAAAAATACTCAAGTATGGTCAGGTTTATACCTTGAAATAATCAAATTTTCAATTCCTCCTGGGTTAGTTTGGTTTTTTTCTAGGTAAAATCTTTTCGATGGATGTTTTGCCTCTGATCTATTCTTTACTATTATGAACACGTGTGAGTATTTGACGGCAAAGTATCATTTGATGAGACTTTTGATGGAATTTCAGCTTTTTATTATGCAGCCGGGTTAATTTATTTTTAAATTACGTTATTTAATTTCATTATCGTAGGTATATGGCTCATTCTGTACATCTATACCATAATGTATTTAGGTATGTTATATACACAATAGCACATAAAAGGGCAGTTCGCATGCGATTATAAGATTTATTTTATAAGCTATTTAAACTATTTATATAGTAAATTCATTATACAATAAAGTCAAGGACAGCAGGAGAAAACATGATTAATGAATATTAAAGTATCTACTATTTTATTTTAAACGAATGTCGATAATTTATTTTAAAATCTTAATATTTATTGCAATCCGAATATTGGTAATTTTTTATTGGTCGTAAAACTATTTTGGGGTCAAAAAGTTATTTTACAAGTTTCTGTTTTAAAACTATCTACAATCTTTTATTACGCAAGGTAACATTTTTTCCTTTGCGTTATTATTTATTTGTTCGTATAGATCAAAATTTAAGGAAATCAGTTTAACATCAATTACTTTTAACCCGCAGAAAAACTTACTTTTAAGATAATAAACTCAAAAAATCAATTATGTTTTTAATGACTCTACTGAACTTTTATTATTTTTTCCTCTAATTCATTTGTCAGAAGGAATCAATATGAGGTTAAATACTTAAAAGCAAGTGCTTTTTGCATCATTCAAACATTCTCGGAAAAACAATATTCACATAATGATGACTACAAATTATTTTATTTTGATAAAATGTTTTAAGATCTATGGGGATGACCTTTTCACATATTTCTTCATCAAAAGTAAACAAACAAATCAACAACAACATAAGTCAAGTATTTTATAGACATGTTATTGAAAACAGAAAAATATGGTGTCATATAATCGAACGATCTCCATGCATATGTGCGTGGTAATAAATTAAAGCCGAGGGATTCTTACAGAACTAATGGAATATGAAAATACTCAAACTAGGAATATTTCATAATGCGGTATTTGAAATTTTACCTATTAGTGAATGTTACATAATTCAGAATGCAAGTAAATACTTCATGCTCGTAGCTGAACGTAAGAGACTCAGGCCAATGAAAATATAACATCCTTCTGAGCCCCAGAGCCTGTTAGAGATTGGAGATAGATAATTGTGATTTATAATAAATGATTTTAACTAATTAAATGAAAAAAGTGATTTTAAGTTTAATATAACACTTACCTTTGTTTAAAAAGATTGCGATATGAGTAAAATGTAAAAAATACACAACTGAACTTAAACTAACATGAACTAACTTAAGACATCGATGATTTTTTAACATACATACACATTTTTTAACTATAAAACCTAAAAACTAAAACTTTTTCTTAAGGACAAATACAATGCAAATGTGCAAGGAAGAAGTTTATAATCTTAACAAATGTTGCAAAGGAAGTCTCCTAATAAAAGTTAGCAAACTAATTGCTCCTTCAACTATCAAGTATTAAGTGTGGCAGTCAGAAGTCTTGGTGAAAGCCTGTCAGTTTTTCTTTTCTACTATATAATCTTCATATGGAGGTTAAAAAATTTGAACAGCCATCATTTTTCACATGTTAAATAATTTCTCAGTGTAAAATCTGCAAAATGAAATTCTTCGAACAATAATGTATTTTGTTCAAACTTTAAACTTCCTACATAAATAAAGTTTAACATTATAAAATAAAATAAAATGATGAAATTAAACCATCGTGTATCTTTCAAGTATGTACCAAATGCTTAAGTGTTGTACTCGCTTTAAGAAATGTGTGAACTTGACACCCTTCAATGTTTATTTTGCCAAAGTTAAAATCTTGAAAAGTTCAATCATTTCAACACATCCTTGTCTTATTTACACATTTAGGTACAAATTGGCAACTATCCCCTACCGCTTTGCTCTGAGGGTGGAAAGGATAGGACACATTTTTCCGCTTTCCTTCAACATCTTAAAAAGTGAAAGATAGAAACCAAAAATTATTTTGCAGAAAAACTGATTTTACAATTTTTATTTTCTCTAGAGAAAAATCTAGCTATTCAGCGTTTGCTCATAAAAGCTTGTACGATAATACAATGAGCTCTTTTTTCAAAGGAAAGAAGAGCTTTGTCAATCAGTTTTCGTGCAAAATAACTTTTACACTCGGTGTTAATATTTTAAGATCGTAAAAATACATGGAAATTTGGAGGTGTATTAATAAAAAATTATGTGCCGATGAGTTTATGTAAGAAACTTTTGAAATAAAAAAGGAAAGTTGAGCGTACTTTTTTCAAAAACTTCTTCACTTTTCATATTATTCAGTTCAGTTTTTACGAAATATTAATTTTATTTGAAAAGGCGAAAGACTTTCTATAGGAATTAAAAAATTTAGATTACCAAAAATTTCACATGAGTAAACACTTTGAGTTCAATTCTTCAAACAAATCAGAAAAAAGTTCTCAACTTGGATTTTAGTGGCCGGTGATTCAAAAATCTTGGTCCCTCTAACGAAGATGGTGACACTTCAATTAGAGGTAAACGAGATAAACGAGGGCCAAATTTAAAAAGAGAAAAAAAGAGCCAAATTCACACAAGAAAGTCCTTAATATTATAAACTTATTCGAATAGGTAGATCTTAGTCTTGTACAGTATAACTCTAAAGTTGTTTGAAATATATTCTGGCTTAATGAAAATTAATAATATTTCTATTGAAATCTGGAAATCGAAAATTTTACAAGGAAATAATTTTTAATAGGCTATCGCTAATGAATAAGAGTTAAGCAAAATACATACATACAAGCGTACGCCGAAAATAGTCAAAATAGATTCAGAGATGCTCAAATTAAACAAGAGATAGATAAATTAGATATGAATTGAATTTAAAAAAAATGCAAACGAAAAATTACAATTGGATCCCAGATTTTTTAGTAAAAAAATATATACCAGTGTCAATCGAAGGAATCAAAGAGGCTATTCTACCTTTCAAAAGAAATAATTTTTGACTCTTACTGTACATAAAGTATATAATATAATAGAAGGTAATATGATGTTATGGAGTTTTACAATGGTAATAAATCATATTTTCACGTTCAGAAGAGAAGGCAAGAAAAAAAAGGAAATTTGTTTTTTTTCCTTAAATTAATTTTTTATTTGGTATTCATTTAAATAATAATATGAGTCTTTTAACACGTGTGTAGGTGTAATAAAAATTAAAGATTTCTTCGTCATCAATCATCAGTCAAAAAATTGTTCGCAGTTTTCATTCCTCAGTAACTTATCTGCTATATGGAGTAGGAATACAAATTTTCATTAATAATGTATGTAATGGTTAAAAAGAAAATCAAATACTTGAAACAGACGTTGATAAAAAATAAAAATTACTGACTCGCTATTTCTCTGCTCCAAGAAGAACAAAAACCAAGGATTGAAAAATGCTGGGTTGAATACTTCGATAACCAAAGTATTTAATACGTCTTCTGTATAAATTTCAATTCGATTTTGTGTACGGTTTAAGGGAAATAAATTATAAGAAACAGCCCTTTTTCATGGAAGTATATGGGTAATCATAATAAATATTGATTTTTAGTCAATAAGTGCGTTAAAAATGTTATCGTTTACATAAAAAACTTTTATCAAAATTCTTCAAGTTTTAATCATACCAAAATTAAGATCTTTGCTCATTACTTAATAATTTAAACAAAACTGTGCATAAAAATGAAAGACCGATATACACTCAGTCAATAATAAATTCAAAACTTAAACCATTCTAAGTGTTATTACTATAACATTACATGTGATATATAATGTTATAGTTATACACATAGTTAACACTTAGAATGATAAAACCAGGGCATTATTTTTTACAAAGAGCGAAATAAAAATGATACAAAAAATAAACAAAAATAATTTATCAATTAATCACCCTTTTATACGTCTTTTGTTAAAAATTCATACCGATACTCTGTACGGCTAATGAGAAATGTGCCAATTTTTGGTAAAAACCACTGACCTTGAAAAGACTGATATGAATTTCACAAAAAACGTCTAAAATGGTAATTAATTGATAAATACAATTTTTAATAGTTTTCACGGTATCGAAATACCTTTAGCAAAAATAAAATTAATTTGTACGCTAGACATTTGAAATGCTATTCTTGGATTTTTTTCTATTCTCTGTTCTGAGAAATTCAGCCATTTATTGCAACCATGCTAAGTTTATTGAAACTATGAATTATCGTCAAAAAAGTTTCCTTGAAATATTTTAAGAGATATTTTTTAATATTTTGAGAAGCCCAAAAATTTCAATCAAAATGATCTCGTTGTTCCAGCTCAATTCGGAACAAACAATTCCTTGTGTGTAATTACATTCAATGAAGTCTATTTAAAATAATTTAAATAAATATTGTTATCAAGAAGGGCTTACTGGAGGCAAGTTTTGTATCAGTAGAGTTTTGATTTTTATCTTTCTTTGTTAAACGATGTCGTACTTGTCAAACGCCATACTAACAATTAGTTCGTACAGAGTGCGTCATAAATTTTTATCGAACATTGAAGATTTATATGCGTTATCACTACAGAGAAAAAGATAATTTCTTTCTTTTAAACTGTCCAGTTACTCTTAGCAGTCACTATCGAAGTACTATTGATGAAAAGTTGAAGTTTGTTCGAAATGAGTCGCAGTATAATTTTGAGCAAAACTAAATAATATAAGATTTACTTTGGTATACAGCAATACAGCAAACTGTAATAATTCCTTGTTCATTTTCGCCCAAAATTGTTAAAGAGTATGTGGAAAATCATTTTGCATTTTGTGGCAACCGGTGGCAGGGCCCTTTTTTATTTATACACCTAAATATCCCGTTTTGTAGTTAATGAATCAAAATTTAAATTGCAAAAGTTGCAAAGATTGATGGGGGACATCATGTTCTGATCTCAGATTGGACCTAGTTCCTCGGGTTTCTTCAGTAGTCAGTTTAGATCCTAAACGGTTCGAGATAGAATAACACTTTAAATTAGAAAGTTGATCCCCATTAAAAAATAATAATTTTTGTTTAAAACATTTTTTCGAAAAACGATTGCTTTCGTAGGAAATTCGACTTAAAAATATGTCATGATTGCATTTAATTGAAAAAAAGCCTCTAAATGTGGAAAATACAACGATGATACAATGAATAGCTGTGGATAATACAATGTATATTCAACTAGCTGGGCCTCATCAATTTTCCAGGCTACTAAGACAGAAGAGCCAAGAAAATTTTCTTAAGCACGACCTTAACAAAAATCTTTAAAATTTCTAACCTTTCTGAAATAACCGCTGAAGTTGAGCACTTCTTCACTCTTATTAAGAGCCCGTTTTTCGATACACCCAATGCATTATAAATTGACTGTTATTCCATTAAGTTACTTATCATCTTTTATAAAATTATAAAATAAATTAGAAAAATCCATTACAAAAAAAAAAACGTTCACAAATAATATAAGAAAATAAACAACACGTCAATATTCTTACAGCAAATAAATAAGTTTGCTATTATTTATACAGTGGAACCTTGATATCTGGGATCTCAAGGAATATAGAATTTATTATACACAACCAAAGTATTAAAGGAAAATTTTTTTAACAACTTACTTTCTAGTTTCGGAATCTATTACACAAAAATTGTATCACCCTTTACCGCTTTTCACGGAGAATTGAAAAAATTATTTTAAAATAAATTTAAAAGACCACTCGAAACCTTATTAGTTTTTCTTGAAAATGAGGTATAAAAAATTTTTGTACGATCTTATCAGGCAGAAACATTCACTTTCCAAACAAAATTGGCATTTCTGGGATTAAAACCTGTATCTGTTGAAATAATCATCGCACTGAAATTTTTCTTATGTCCTTTGAAAACTTCAACTGCCTTCTTTTTATCACTCTCCAACTTTTCGTTTTTAAAATATGTCAAAAACGGTATAAGTTTAAGTTTTATTCTCCCCTTAATCGATGTGCATGTCTTCGAAAAATTGTGTTTACGTTTCCAGCCCTGTATATAAGATATCTAATAACAATTTTATTGATTTTACAAATGTTTGGACGTTGTTAATTTAATTATCAGAAGTAAATATATATTGACGTTAAAACAATAAAAGTTTTGGATTTTGTTTATTTATAATTTCAAATTCTATATATAGATGCAGTCAAAATAATTTTAATCAATGATAATTTATCATATTATTATTTCATTCACAACTGTGGCTTAAAAGTATCAAAATGGAAATCTAGTTTTTCGATTTTCATGTTTTGATATTCTTTTATCGAATTATTGTTTGTCCATCGCATCGTTTATGAAAAAACAAAGTCATTGAAAAAATAATACGAATTGAAAAAAAATCGTGGGAAGTTTGAAACTCTTGAAAGGGTTTAAACCTCTTTCAGAAACATTGCAGTTCATTTTCCAAATCCATTGACAGGAGCAAATTTAGAACAACTACTATGTGAGATTAGTGAGATTTTTTGAAATTGGAACGGCAGGGTAAAAATCGAGGTCTTAAACAACTTAGTATATTCATCAAGAAATAGCACCCCATCAAAGATATACAAGCAATTTTCAACGATATTATTAGTACTTATAGTCTAAATACAAAAACTCAATCCATCCTATGTCCCAAATCTTCTGTCAACACGAATTATGTATTTTTTATAATCTCGCGAACAATCATAGAGTAATAATATATTAAATTTCCTTAAAGATACCGTTTTGAATACCATTAATACCATTTTGAAAAAAATCCCTTTTTTTGCCTTTTAGATTTTCCATTTTTTGCCACAATAACAAGCTTGTGTCAGTGTGACTTCATGTGTATATGGGACGGGTTCAACCTCTCAAAATACAAGAGATGTTGAATTTAAGTTCGTAAAAAGTTGCAACATGTTGGACCGTAGTACTTAATAACACTTACTATAATCTAAATTTAGAATTCGCACTTTACAAATAGTATATTTTCTATGATAATTATTTATTGCTTCATTGTAATCAATAATAATCATTCATTATGATCATAGTTGAGAGTTACGAAGATATCAGTTTTTAACTGCAGTTCAAAATCAGCCTGATCAAAATAGTTTTTTTAATGGCTTTATGAGTTTTATATGATCGAAAGTGGAGTTTTATGTGGACAATCCTTACCAAAACAAAATGCATCAAAACTATATCAATTTCGCCACACTCTTCTATATTATTAAAAAAAAGAATGAGAGGTCTCGTGGAACACGTGGTAGGAACTATATTCCTTTCGTGCCTTGGCACATTATAAATGTAGCGTTCACTTTTTTTATGACAAGATATTTTTCTGAAAATTTAAGGTATCAATATTAGAATTCAATTGTGTTTGATTCTTTAAATAATTTAATTCTATAGCTGCTTTTACTTTTAACTGTATAAATTATTTTTTATATTAGTTTAAAAAAGGCACATTTTAATTAAGTAACCAACCCAATATGAGCGTACATGACGTTTGGTTTGATCAGGATATTTATTATGACATAACATAAAAATTTCATTATACTTACTTTAAATTATCTCTGTTAGCTTTAACTTCTGATAACTTTCACAGCTCAATTTTTTTACTGTGACTGTACAAAATCACGCTCTAAGAAGTATGAAAACAAGAAAAAATTTTCGTCTGAAATTGATATGATAAGTAAAATCGTCATTTCAATCAGCAAACCTCCAAGACTAAAAAGTTTTCCCCCAATTGTAGAGACGGGGTATATACATATAAATGGATACCGGTCGAACACATAACCCTCGGTGTCGTCGGAGTAATGACCAATTTACAGTTGTATGATAAATATAATACTTTTACTTCATGTGAAGCATACCTTCATTATTGTATTATATAAAATATTGTAACTAAACTTGCAAGATATAATTTTAGTCGGTATGATAGATGTTTGTGAAAATTATATTATAAAGTTTGACCCTAATTAATTAATTTAACAAGTGGAAGTTAAATGAAAACATACACTAAATTTAATGAAAATTGTTGTATGTAGTGAGTGTTTTACTTTGTTGAATGTAGGTAGGATATAGGGGAAAGTGTAGTACCTAGAATCAAAAATTACATTTATGTGTTTTTATAGTCATGCAGTTAAATTGCATAGTGGAAATCATTTTTGTACTTGTATTCCACATCATTATCAATTTTTGAAAAATTTTATTAATAAGCACAACATATACTTACCTACCAATACAACATCGCATATACCATGTACCAGATACGATGGAGCACACCACAATGTACTTGGAATCGTTCCCACCAATTATACCTTGAGGCGTTATCTCCAATACAAAATCGTCAAAGTTTACTCGAGAGAATTCCATCATAACATGTGTGTCATTAAAAACATAGGAAATTGTTTCTCTTAAAGGAATTCACTATTCTGAGTAATCAGCAAAGTTTTCAACTTTTAGTTTAAAGTAGTTCGTCTGTCACGTGACTAGTCAATTCGTTGAATTTAAATCTAAGTTATGAATAAAAAAAATTAAAGAACACTTACAATGAAAATATTCGTAACAAGGAAATGTAATAAAATGCTTTAAAAATATCGTAAAAGATGAAATTAAGACTTCAATAATAATTATCTTCGGATAAAGGCAGATCACTGCCCCTTTCAGTCCCGCCATGCTGCTACCGGTGACACTGGTGACAGCATAATCTACCCATTACGAATTTATTTTTTATTGATAAAAAAGTAATATTTCGAAAGATTATCCATGACAATTTATTGCAAAACATAATTCATTCATGAAAAAAAAAACAAATTTCGATTACTTTGAAAATTTATCGAGGAAAATTTGACATTCCCGCGATTTCCGACTCCGCGCGGAGCTTCAATCAGCTGTTACCAGCAATCAAAAACCAAAGTTATTTTTATGTTTTCGTTTTGAAAAGCGCCGTTAGGTAATGTTTTCTTGCATAAACAGAATCTGTGATAAATTTTCTTTCTTCACGATGAAAATTTTTTTGTAGGTCAATTACCGATTAATTTTTTTACAGTTAACATTATTGTGAGTTCGTTCATAAGGTACTGTGTTAAAAATCACAACTTTAAAATGAAATAATTCACAATTTTGTCTCGCTAGAAGATCCAAAACTTTGATTATTGTGATCAAGGGATTTTGAACTATCATTTACCGCAAATAAAAATGTACATTCACCGTACTTGTTCGAACAGCCGAACTACTTTAAATGACTAGAAGTTAGTTAGATTTCTTTTTCCTACTTATACTTGCCTCAACTTTACTTGAAAACCCATAAAACACAAGATAGCAATTGTAATATTTATTGCAAAGGTAATTGCACGTGTCCATGACACACTATGTTGCTAGATTCAAGGTACATTTTTTTGCGTATTTGGACCTTCACCTCAAAATTTAATGTTTAAATTATTAGAACAATAAGCCTATTAGCCCATTTGGTTAAGTCGTAATCAATTCCGTCCGCGGTATTCTTAGGGTAGCAAGTTCGATTCCCGCTGCCGCAACAAAATTCATTAAATAAATAGTTGTGATGGGCTGGTATAGTGCATGGTATATGCATGAAAGAGGTGCACTCAGTCTCTGAAATTGAGGAGCTGATAAATAGAATTATCAGTGGAAAGGTGGTAAAACACATATTTAGTATCACAATGGGCTCTATAGCCTAAGTGTGTCCTTCGTGGACAGCCAATATACTAACCTATAACGATAAGCAAATGCAATTGTCAGCTCGTCAATCGTCTACAATCACAGTTAAGCTAGGAAATGGCAATACAACTGTAGAAAAATTACACATTCAAGGTACATATAACTCTAGTCACTACAACTTACCGTACATATTATAAAAGTTTTTGAATGTAATACATGAATGTTTCAACAACAACAAAAATTTACTTTTTTGTATCAATTTGTAGTTGTATGTATATTATGCTTAATAATAAAAAGGAATATGATTCGTTTAGGTATTGAGCTTCAATAATAACGGAACTACATGCATGCAGTTATCGTTACTACCATTGAAACTATATAGTAGCTACCTTCAAGCGCATCAGTAACTTTTATAAACACGTATCGCGTATGTAGGTTGTAGGTATGTTAGATATACAGTGTGTGTAGACTATAGAATAACTTGAAGATCTTTTTAATAAGCAATTGTTATACAAGTTCAGGGGAACTATTCAAATTTCAGAGTAAATGTTACTTTGTAAAAAAAACGAAGTAGATAATATTGTTAGAACAACAAAATTTAAAAAAAATTATGGTAATAAAGAGGAAAGTATTGTATCTTTGAACTTTTCATAGTTGTTTATAAGATTGTAAAAACATACCACAAAATCAATCATTCAGAGGAGGGTAGGGGTGGCTTAACCTCATTCTTGGTTGCTTAAGGGAGGGGAGTGGCTTAATAAAATTATGTTTTTTTCAAATTATAAAAACAACTATGCCACAAATAAAAACAAATCAAATACAAATTGTAGGTGAAATAATTGCGCACATTTTCGTTTTTTCCACTTTCTAGCTTCAAAATTGACCGAAATATAAGAATCGATCGCGCATTTTTTGTGATTCAAGCAATTAATCATGGCAGTCAACTTTATAATAAGAATAGCATAACTTCGTCATTTTTAAATGGATACAAAAAAAAATCAAAAAGCATTTTAAAGTGGAGAGTTTAAAATTTTTAATGAGACTAGTTTCAAAATTTATAATTGGCACTCAATATTAAGACAATTTTAAAAAATTTTTTATTACCAATACTTAATGGTTCTTTTATATCTTAATCCACTTAGAAATTTTTTTTAAAACATTACGTGATTTTACTATTAAGGTTAACGTAGATAACTAAAAAATAGCAGTACTTTTAAGTCAAAGGTGATAAGCAGGGTCGAGAATGTCTTTGGTTTTCTTATGCTCGTATTTAAATCCCAAAATCTATGTATGGTACGTACAATTCAACGAATTAAAACCACTAAAGAAACCGTCAACGAATAGGGCAAGTAATCCAGGATGAACTTATACTAACTTTGCTTGATATTGTTGAAACACGATAAAACATCCATACCGTGGGAAATTGTCATCAATCGATCAAGTAGATCGATAGATTCGACTTTACACGATTGAAAACAGGTAAAATAATTAGGTAATTTAACACAATAATTCAAAAGAACAAATTCAACTCAAACATTTCAATTTAAATTAAAATATTTCCAAAAATTTGTTCCAAAAAATGATAGCTCTCTAAGTATCCTTTTCATCTCATCCGATGTCCTTGACTATCACTTTGATATTGATTTAAGAAGGAGTTTTGTAAGTTTAAAGTGTTTATCTGTGCGTCTGTGTATTTCCCAGAGGCATCGTAGTCGTTAAACGGTCGAACTGACTCGATTGAGAACATTTTATAGCTAAGTTTCCAAAAATCGGTTTACAATTAATAAATCGCATTTGTCGAAGGTTTTTTAAATTTTATAAATTTCACTTGTTTTAATATTGAAAATAGGAAAATATAACATTTAACTAACACTGTACAGTGCCTGTTACTCTCTGTATACTTCATAAGTATAACATGTAAATCTACATGTATACACTATACACACACACCATTCTATTCACCTTAAGGTACATAGATTCCACCTTTCGTCTTCTTTTATACAAACGAAATGTGACTTTATGATAACATGAAGATAAAGAAGTTGTTTTTCGTTTTTTTCCCTTTCTTGTTGAAATTTTCTTATTTCGTATTCGATGATATGTAGATCATTATACTCTTTGCCATTTGAATAATGTAATCAGTATTGTTTTTCTTCTATAAAACAACCTTATTTGTATAACTTATAATGAAAATTAATTGCAGTCATATCTAATTGAGTATGTCAAATGAACAAAAAAATATGTGTAATCATTTTTTCTAAATTACTTTTGTTCATGGATACTGGCTACTGGTTATCGAATAATAGTCAGTGAATGAACAAATTTATCAATTTTTGCCATACCTGTATCTTTCAAATTAGGCCCCAGATCCAAATTTGGAAAAGAGTTTTTTTGTTGCCAGGTAATACAGGTTTTTGGTAATCCAGGTTTCTGCAGTCAATAACAGAACACGGTGTATAATTTGCACCTAATTTTTTCCCTCGTGGGTAAACAGTGATGTTTACAAAAAAAAAAGGTTTCAAGTAAAAGTTGTTTATTTTTTTATAAGGAACATTTTATACATTTAAACGTTTGTTCTATCTCTAATGGTTGACAAGATTGACCCTTTGAAGACCCAATTGACCTATGTTGCTCATTCACGAACTCGACCTCACTTGTTACGCTATAAAAGCACGGTATAAAAATTTTAGCTGTCGCGATGACAGGCGAACAGACGATAGACAGACAGGCAAATTGACGAAAATGGACTAATTAGGTGATTTTATGAACCCCAAAACCAAAACATTGTTTGTAGCATCAATAATTTAAACGTTACAAACTTGGGACTAAAACTTAGTATACCTTGGTATATTTCATATATAAATGGTATAAAAAGTTAAAAATAAGGAACACATATTTTTTGAACTGAACCAGTTTTTGATATTTCCGTTTTGCTAGATTACTACGCAACCCAGAATAGCATTGTGTATTATATTTTGATACTAAAACATACCACAATAATTAATGTTATTATATAATAATAATAGAATATCATATAAATTTTAAATAATAATATAATATAAAATAACCAAACAAATATTAAATAAATTATGTATAATATAATAAAATAACACCAAAATATATTATAAATATAATATATATATATTTCATTATTGAATATATAAATATAAAACCACAAATCATTTAAAATATTTGTAAATTATTTACAAAACATTTCCATTTATTTATTAACCATGATATCTGTCTATGTGTCCCCTCAAATAAGATTGATGAGTGAATTTGAAATGAGTGGTTTATTATGTGTTCGATTTGAATCATTTGGTATTATCTATAGGTGTATAGAATCGTCCGTGAGTAAATTCTGCACTTATTTTCCGTACATAACATCCAGTAAAAGGTTTATGAAGATTATTGAAAAATGTGAATTTTGGATTCCATGTCTATCTTCATCTATTGGTTAAACTATTCCAATATACAATCTTTTATGAAAGATCCATTGTAAGATACAAGTTCCATGGTTAAGATCTCTGCAGCATTTGTATTTTTAACCCTTGAACCAAAAATAGGGGTATTATAATATGTATGGATTTACTTTTTGGAACATTTTTTGGAATTCGTAAAATAATTTTTAACTTATCATCAATCGACAGTCGCCCTCTTACCTCAGTTGATTGAGGCGTACCCAATTCTGCCCGCGATGTGCTTAGTATAGCGGGTTCGATTTCCAGCGTCGGAACAAAATTAATTTAATTAATAGTTGTGATGGGCTGGTGTAGTGCATGGAATATGCATGAAGGAGGTGCAGCCAGCCTCTGAATTTGAGGAGCTGATAAATGAAATTATCAGCGAAAAGGTGCTCAAACACATATATGGTATCACAATGGACTCTATAGCCCAAGTGTGTCCTTCGTGGACAGCCAATATAACCTAAGCTTACCTAACCTAATCAATCATCAATCGATTGAGCAGAAATTTTGAATGCACGCTAATTTTTGATGACAATGCATGGTGAGTTAAGTGTCATCCTGTTTGTCCTAGTGGAATTTTGCAACTCAATTTTGAAGCAATTATCGTCAACCGATTCCGAAAAACAAGGGATATTATAAGTTTGACCAATATGTGTGTGTGTCTGTCTGTGGCATCATAGGGTCTAAACAGATGAAACGATTTTAATATTTTTTGTTTCCTTTGAAAGGTAATTTAATGGATAATGTTCTCAGATTTGTCTTCAAGAGCGAATTTAGGGTACTGTACCGGGAACAAATAAAAAATAGGCGATGATACTCAAAATCGGTTCAGTTTGGAGAAGGTTCTAACGATAAAATTTTAAAACTTTAACTCTTAAAGGAATATTCACGTTTGATTAATGATCCTAGGGGAATTTATTTTTAGGATAATTTATTTATTTCCCTTGCAAAAATTTTCTAACAACTCTGTCCATAAAATGCATTTTGGAAAACCTGTTCTCAAAAGAAAAATTAGAATTGAATTTTTATACCATGTACATGAAATATACCAAGGTATCCTCAGTTTAGTCCCAAGTTTGTAACGCTTAAAAATATTGATACTATGAACAAAATTTTGGTATAGGTGTTCAGAAAATCATCTTATTAGTCCATTTCCGGTTGATTGTCTGTCCGACTGTCATTCCGTTTCTCAAAAACGAAAAGAGATATCAAGATAAAATTTTCATAGCGTACTCAGAGCGTAAAAAGTGAGGTCAAGTTCGTAAATGAGCAACATAGGTCAATTGGGTCTTGGGTTCGTAGGGCCCATCTTGTAAACCGTAAGAGATAGAACAAAAGTTTAAGTGTAAAAAATGTTTCTTACATAAAAAGAAACAACTTTTGTTTGAAACACTTTTTTGTTTACATCACTGTTTACCCGTGAGAGCGCAAATTGCATAGCATGTATTATATGGGAATATCTATTATACGTGGGTGACATGTATGTCTGTGTAATGTGACAGAGTAATCAACATTGTCTATACATGGTATTTCAACAATTAACTCAGTCAATGTTTGCTTCACTTGTTTAATCTATGTGCCAATTTTACTGCTGTACAATCATTTGGTATATGGTCATAAACAAAATTTTAAAATGTTATTCATATTTACAACATCTGCTAATTAATGGTAAAAACTACATACACACAAAACTGTCACATGATAGATAAGTAACAAATTGATTAAAATACATTGATGTTACTAATTGAGATTTGGATCGCTTACAATGACCGCCAAGATCTTTTATTATAGGTATTTTGCCAGCAAGGTGAAGCACCCTATCCCTCAGTTTGCAACAAAAGTAATTTTTGGAGTTATAATCATATTTTTTTTAACCATAAAATTGAGTAAATGAACGAATAACATTTTGATTAATCAGATTATCTCTGAAAAAAAGATTATTTTCAGAATGTTTTTAAACAATATCGATTGTCATGAATTTTCAAAAATTTTCTAGTTCATTAATGTCGATTTCATGGAAGTCAAGTTTCCGTTTTCCATTCCTATAAATTCGTCACTTAAGCCACTATTAAAGTCTCAACTTTCTTTCTTTTAGTACCAAACTTACCTTCACCATCTCTGCACTTACCCTTATCAATCAGGTAAAAAGAAACATACCCTATAATAGACTCACGATCTATAAGTATTTGTTATTCAGAAATTCATGGAAATTCGTATCCGTGTGAATGAGACTTAACGACTCATTAAATTCTACGTTAACTTTGTAAATACAGCCTTAAATATTTTTAATACATCGTGACATGATAATATCGTGATGAACAACGTATTTTCGTTTTAACTACTTTATGGTGAATACCTCAGGAAAACATTATGAAAACCGTTTTAGAAAAAAAAGATACAATTTATAGTGTGCGCAGGATGCAATAGTAAATGTGAAAGGCAGAGAGATAGTGGTATGGTTGAACTCACACCACACCCGGATTCCATTCTGCATTTACAATATATAAGCCCAACAGACCAACAGACATGAGTATATACCTATACTTTATTATATTTGAAAGAGAAACTCCTAGTCTGGATTCTGGTTGTTGAGTGTGTCAGACTTTAGTAGTATTTACGTCATATAGAAAAAGAGTATTTAAAATTAACGACCGAACAATATAAAAACACTAAGGATGTACTCTACCAACTGAATGTTATATTCTTGAAGTTTTTCTGTTTTTAAAAAGATAATAAATTATGTTATAATATAATTAAAAAATAAAAAACTCCTGAGCAGTTGACCTCTACCACTAGGGATATATTTCTCCCTCATTAGATGCTTCCTTGATATATCGATTGCTACCATCTATCTCAATTAAGAGAGACTTTACAGCTGTGCAAAGCCCCGAAAACGTCAACAAACGGTTTTCCAAACAGAAAACTCTTCCAAATTGCCAAAATGAGCCACTATATTATAACGCTGTTACACCTAGTACAAAGCTTTACATACCGCCGTTTTAAATTTCAGCTAATTTGAACTAAATTAGAAGAATCCATAAATGATGTTCCCACTCTTCCTGGCTGACAATCGATACAGTTGATAGGTCTTTATTTTTGGGGACACTATGACTTAGTTCATGGTAAAAGGTAGTGAGTAATAAAAGTTTTTGTATTTTATTTTGAAAATATATATTTAATAATATTTAATATTAGATCAATTATAAAGACTCACTTCCATTGGAAGACTATTGGGCCAAGAATATTACGAAATCAAAACAGGTCTGACTTTGAATTAACCTTGAAAAACAACATTGTTGCAAAATTGGGTAGTAGATATTGTGCTAAGCTTGCGCATTTCCTGCATTCATCATTTTTTTGATAACCTATTGGTTGTTATGTATAGGCTTAGTAACATGTCTTATAATTTTGCGAACAGAATTTTCATTTAAAATCGTACTGCAACTTAAAATCCTAAAGTGCTTTCTTTCTACATGAGCAAAAATATGATACAGGAAAACTCAAAATAAACAGTTTTCATTGTCTTTGTGAGACCCCCTTTATTACAATGGAAGTAAATCGAATCAATTTATTAATTTATGAATATTAAATTATAAATAATAAAAGACAACGTCATAATTATAATTAATTATTGATTGACATACATAAAATTGTAAATAATTGAATCACGAAAACGTATGACGTTATCAAGATGGAACATCATTATTTATTTTTGATTACCTTTTCAGTTCAGTAGCCCCTTATTCATTTTATAAATTATAAATATAAGAAAGATATGTTAAAAATTCGTATAATGAAAAAATGTCTATTCAATGGTCTTTTTTGTTTTATTTGCTGATTTTTTGACATGAAAACCAAACATTTCGAATTTTATATCTTTCAAGCTTTTAATTTGAAAAATTATTAAATTATAATTTCTACACTTCGAAGGTATTATTGATATTAAATGAATATAAGTGTGGCATATAAGTGACTTGAAAGTGGCCTTAGTGACCCGTGGCAATTTGTCTCAATCAACGATTAAAACTCCAATGTTACAACTCCAACTCCGATGGGTTGTAAGATCGCCAATGTTCTTACGATTTTGACACGAATTTTCTCAACATATTAAACGAATTGAAAAGAGATTAAAATTTAATATTTATGCATTCACATTTTATTTTTTATAAAAAAATGAAGAACAAGTGGCACATAAAACAGAAGTAGTTATATAATTATTTAATTTATTGAAATAACCTTGTGTTTTATACCTGTCTATTTTACTATATAAATACGTTTCTAGAATCCAATGTTTTGTAATATTGTTTTCTTAAATTATACAATAATAAAAATCAATTCTAAACGTTCTTCATATGACTTTCATGTAAATTCTGTTTCTATTTCTTTGCTTATTATACCACGTATATATGAAATATATCAAGATATACTAACTTTGGTCCCAAGTTTGTAACGCTAAAAATTGATGCTACGAACAAAATTTTGGTGTTCATAAACTCACCTAATTAATCCATTTCCGGTTTGTCCGTCCGTCTTCCTGCCTAGCCGTCTGGCATAACGGTAACTCAAAAACGAAAAGGGATATTATGCTGAAATTAATTAGAAAGTGAGTTTGAGTTCGTAAATGATCAACATAGGTCAATCGGGTCTTGGGTCCGTAGAACCTATCTTGTAAACTGTTGGAGATAGAATAAAAGTTTAAATGTAAAGAATGCTTCTTATAAAAAAAATAAACAACTTTTGTTTATAACATTTTGTCATAAACATGAGTGCTTACCCATTGTATTATACCAAGTATACATTAATATGTATGTTTTTGTTTATTTATATGTCCAATGAGGAAGTGAAAAGAAATGTATTCTTATTACTTTGTGAGTAAGGGTGGCTACCTTTCTTTACTTACATGACGTAATCAACACTGTCTATGCATGATATTTCAACAAATAACTCAATTAATTGTTTGTTTTCACTTATGTTTTCATTATATTCATAACTTTTTCACCGTCTGTGGATTGAGATATTAACAAACAAAATGTGTATAACTAACATGCTGGCAGTATGTATGCCTTGTATAAAAAAATATAAACTTTTCTATATATCTCAAGAACGGTTCTTACCATTTTTTTTCAAAAACAACTTAATGAAACATAAATTTATGACCAATTGTTTGATACCAAGAAAACGGTTCTCACTAGATTTGTGGAAAAGGCAAGCAAAAGCTTTTATATACTTGACCATAACTAATGAACCATCTATCTTAAGAAGCAAAAAGTAACTTTTTCGGTTGGCCGTACAGAGCAACTTGTAGATCTAACATAATATTCATTTAAATCTGCAAATCTGGGAAAAAAAGTTTTAAAGTACTTCAATCTCATACATGAAAGTAAAAAAACAAAAATTTTACACCAATTGAACAAATAGCTAGAAAAAAAACACATTCAATTCAATTTCTTAAAAAATCGTACACACATTATTCGTAACGCGATCGAAATATTATTATCCTAAACGTGCAGGCGGAGGATATATCTTACTTTATATATATATTATATCCTTATTCGTCTAAGAAGAAAAAAAAACACATTAAATACACATTTCACTAATCTTCTTTCTTTAAATATACTACGTGTATATTCAATAAAATTTTATTTTTTACGACTATGTGTATCAATTTTATTTCAATTTCACAGTTTAGTCCTAACTGCCAACATCAAAATACTTGTATTAGCTTAACTGATCAGTACGAACTCCAACTCCAGAAAATCATCTAACCTTCAGCATTTTAAAAACTGCTCTTCCAACGAACTTTATGTAACTTTTTCAATATTCTTGTTAAACCAAAACTTTCACAGAAATATCCAATGGTGGACATCAAATCACAAGTGAATTGTATTAAATTAAGTAAATTGTATTTTTTACGACTTAAATTGATTAATTATTAAAAAAACATTCAAGGAAATAGAGTAAATGTAACTGAGCTCAATAAATAACTCCAAGTTGACGTACATTCGGGTGAACAAAGTCTTCCATGAATGATAGTTTGTATAAGGAAGCCTCATGTAAATAATTTTATGGACAAATATGGACCATTGTTTGCAAAAATTTCGATGTTCCTAAGGTTTTCTTAACTTCATGTGGTTTATAATATTTACAAAAGGGAATTGTAATTATGCTTCCCACAAGTACCTAGTATGTTAGGAATATTTCTTTATAAATCGAAAATTACAAACTTAAATACGAAATTTGTCTAATATTGCTAATTGTAAAATATATTATATTTGCCATGGGAACTGATTCTAGCGGTAGTAGAAAATAGAAACTCTCTATGACAAGTCAAATTTATAAATGGCTATGATTGAATTGTTTATTTATATTTTGATAATGAGTGAAATAAAAAAAATAAATTATTTTAACTTTTGACACGTTTGTACTTTTATTTCTGTTGAAATTTGACTTGTCATAGACAGCTTCTATTTTTTACCACCAGATAGCGCTAGAATCAGTTCCCATGGCGAATACAATAGGTACAGTAATTGAAAAAAAAATAGAAATTTAAAAATAAATATTATTTTTCAGTATATGTATAAAGGTAAAAACTGGCAGTGTACATATTCCTTATATATACTACATTAGGTAAGAAAGGATATTTTGCAATTCAACCCCTAAGGACCATAAGGTTTAATTGTCCTCGAAATAGGAGTAAGGTTTGTGTTTAGCGGGCAGGTAGCATTCTATAGGTGAAGGAATTTTTAAAATCGATAAAGTAAAGAACTCTTTTATCCCCTATTAAATGGCACATATAGTATAAAATCAATATACTCTCGAAATTTTATACTTCTATCATTAGCGATTTAGGGTGGGCATTGATATACCAGCCGGCACATAGCCTTTCTCCCCTCCAAATAATTTCTTCCCCTTCTGAACGGTTTCTGATTTTAATCAATACATAAAAAGAAACATTTAAAAAAATCAACCGGAGCTGTTATTGAGGACTCCCTAAGAATGGCTATTTTATTTATTCCTTCATGCGACTATCAATCACTTTGCTTTAAATGTCTTTATTTTTCAATATTATTGTCATTGATTCTGAAACTAGTAATATATATCTCTCAATGTTTTGATCAACTATGCATTACTTTTATGATACCAAGGAGAGGTCTTATACAAAAAATTCTACATTTTTAAATGTATAAGTCCCTTGTTGGAGGTGAAATTGTGTTCACATAGGTATGCATTATTACTAAAATAGAAACGATATGTGTTTTCTCTTGCAACCCCAATTTATTGGATGGTATGGAGTACAATTTACAAGTTCAAAACGATACGTATCATAAGGTGAAGATCTTTCTTCTTGCTCTTTATTATATTTATATATACGAACTTGTATATACATAACCAGTTGTATATAAAAATAGACCGGTATCTTGATCGAAGAAAATAACAAAATTTTCTCTCTCGATACTTTTTGCATTTCTAATTGTTGGTAATTTTAGGTTTAATTTATTTTTTTTTATTTTTTTCTCTCTCGATACTGTTTGCTTATCTGTGCATTGGTAATTCTGAAAATTGTATATATTAATTGAAGAAGTCAAATACTTTAACTCTATACTTTATGAATTAATTGTTATATTAGTTAAAAAAAGATATGTTTTAGTAGGGAAACGAATATGTGCGAACATTAACTACAGTTGGTTTGATCTGGATATTTAATATGATAGAACAAAAATTAATTGATAACTCACTAATTTTTGAATGAAAAAACATAAATTTTGTACAAAAATACAAATTGACAGGCTGTAAAATATTTTTGCATATTCATAGCAAGCTGATTAGTTTTAGTATTCTAGGTAAACTACATGTCGGATTTTGGGGTCGTGTTTTTATTTGTTGCTCTTTTTTGGTTTTACCTCCCAACCAACAAATAAATAAGAACGTGTGATAAGTTGCTATTTTCCTATTACTTCTGTATTACTTCAACTTAACCGCTCTCAGGTGCTTGATATCACAGTAAGGATAGATGGAAATTGGGTCGTGCTTAAATTAATCTGCGAAAACTTCGCCAGCTCTCGTAGTTTTCCGCTTTTCCTAGAAACGGAAATGTTCAATACACGCCAACATTAGATTTTCAACGTAAACCATTATTTTGTCGGACTAAATACCGGTCTAAACAGGTGTACGTAGTATATATTTTACAACAACAGATCACCCTAGAGTGCAGTCAGAACTAACTATACAATGTCTATGTATAGTTTATGTCAGAATATTTATAATTATAATTTATACTACAGAACACTTGGTTCTTAGATACCGTTTTTTTTTTTTTATTTTGTTCATTTATCAAAAAGATAAAAATATTCGAACAAAAAATTATAATAAAACGAGAAAAATTAACCGGTGAAATAAAACGGAAAAACTTAAACAATATACAGAGGGGTAAATCAACTTTTTTTTATGAGAGCTGAGAAATCGCCTGTTAGAAAGCTACTATCCTCACCTTGAAAATCAAAATCCAAAATATATGTTTTTATTCTTTGATGTGTCAGCATTTTGTTTTTCAAGATATCTCGCTCTAATGATGCGAGGCATTTGAGAATTTAAGACCTGAGACATCGATAGATATAGATTCATTTAACATAATATTTCATCAAATTCGTTGAGAAAAATTTAAATGAAAAACTTTTTAAGGTGCCAGGTTTTATTGCACTGAAAAGTAGAACATAATTTTTTCTATGAGTCACTCAAATACGATTGTTTTTAAAGCTTGAGGCATTCAATTTAAAATATCAAAAATGAATCGGAGCGCCTCATTCACTCCACATACATACTTTTTCAAAGTAGTGTACGAGTGACTCATAGAAAAATTATTCTGTAATTTTTATTGCAATATAAGCTTGTTCCTTACAAATATTTTTTAATTAAAATTTTTAATTTAAGACTGAAAAAAGCTTGTAATAATACATATATATCAAATAGGGTGGAAATGATGGGGAAATCAGAACACCACCTTATTGTTATCCAAACTAAGGGTGTACACAAAATTTTAGCTCAATCGGTTGGCGATAACTGCTTCAAATTGAGTTACAAGATTCCACTGGGACATACATTCATTCATACATACATTGCAAGTTAAATAAAAGCTTGTAAAAAATGATTAATTTAATTTAATAAAATTTGTATATACTTTTTTACATCGAGAATAAAGAAGAATTTTAGAAAATTTTAAAACAATGATATTTCTCGTATTACCCGCTCAGGAAATTATTGTTTTGATCCTAAGGGTTAGTCACATTATCACATTTGTTTTTATTTGAACCGTAGAAACTCTTGCATTTTTGCAAATAAAGAACTTATTTGCGAACTTATATAGACAAAGACAGATATGATTTCTTAGAAACTTTACGTTCCTAAATATGTTTCAATAGCTCATACTATTTCAGAAACTATAATTATTTAGGATATTTTTGACGATTGGATAATTTATCTTTCTGGTACGATGTACATAAGACACCCACTTAAGCTAAATAGAGTATATGTTTGTTGATTAATTTACAGTTTAGTTTTCTCTGACAAATTTATGCAAGTTCAGTATCTTCTTTCTAATTAAGTTTAAAAGTTGGTACATATGTTTTCATGTTTCAGTATCAAACTGCATATTGCAAATTATACCATTTTCTTATATACATAAATGACAAAATATTATTACTATATGAATGTAAAGAATCCGTACACCTTTAAAGACCTTTGTCTTGCCTCAAATTACACATGTTTAAAAATATTGAGTTCGAAATTTTAAATTATGGTTTCACGATCAAAGTAAATGAAAAATCTTCGATTATATACAAAATAAAAGCTCTAACATTTCTTCAAGAATTAAAGTTTGAGCTTCCTCCATAATATAATTTGCTTGGTATCATTTTTTGCGTGTTTACTTTTGAAAATCATTTTATTTTCAAAACAAATAGTATATAAACATGTTATGTAATCTACGCTGACTTTTGAAGCAAATCTAAGAATAGCTTGCTCCAGTGCCAAATTATAAAGTATTGTAAAATAGCAATTTTGAATTTTTAATAGAGATTTTTTCTCGGAACAGACTGATAGTACAGGCATCTCACTGCCACTGGTTTTCGTTGCCACCAGTATCTAAAAAACGCAAATAAATTTTATAAAATGTTGACTTTTGTGATAATGTCAATACCTATAAGTATTCTTGACTTCTATAATAGTATTCGACACAACGAGAGGCATTTTGAGACGTATCTAAATAGAAGAAATGGAAAGAATGAGAGGGATCGTGGAACACGCGGTAGGAAATAGATTCTTTTCTTACCTTGGCACATTATAAATATGGAGCTTACTTTTTTTTATTGACAAGATATTTTTCTGAAAATTTAAGGTTTTAATTTTAGAAGGCAAATACTTGTTTGATTCTTTAAATAAATAATTTAATTTTATAGCTATTTTTAGTTTTTACTGAATGAATTAATTGTAATATTTATTTATATAAGACATACTTCTGATTCAGTAGTAGACCCAATTTGTGCTTACATTCGTTATGGTTCGATCAGGATATTTATTATGACATAACACCTTCTACTTTAAATTATTTACGTTATCTTAACTGTCATAACTTCACAACTCAATTTTTTTAATTGCTAAAACATTAAATTTTGACAATAAATAACAATGAATACAAACGGACAAATGATAATGCATTTTCTCAAAATTCATGGCAAATTGAATCGATTGAAAAAGTTTCAGTTTCCTAGGTAACCTAGATGCAAATGATCGGTTTTTGGTGTCGTTTTTTTTTTATTGCACTTTATTCGTTTTACCTTCCAACCAGCAAACATATCAGAACGATAGCGTGCGATAAGAAACATAGTTCCAATAATTCAGTAAAATTTAGTATAACCTTAGACGTATACTCAATGTCACAAAAAATGCTCGTTTTAAAACATTCTAAGTGTTACTATTATAACATAACATATGATGCGTACGCTTAGAATGGTTTTAACTGTGGCACTTTTTCTGACAGTGAGTGTACATATAAGTATATAGATTTATTTATAAAAGTTAACTAAATGGCCCTCTTACGTGTAGGCTCATTTATATTAAACGATGTAACATTACATAAAGTGTTATGATTCGTATTTTTCATTGAAAATGGTGTGTTATTTATTGATTCGTCTTTATAATAATATCAAGTGTTTAATCATGTAAAACAGTGTAAACATTGTAAAAGTTAATATTATGTTTACCTTCACGAAAAAAAAAAAATTATATTTGTTTGGAAGTATTCAATAATAGTCGCAATCGCTTTCTTCGCCACGTGTTTGTGATCACATTTCTCCGAAACGACTTGACCAATTTTAATAAACATTTTTTGTATATTTGGTAGGTATGAGAATAGATCAAGAGGTATTTTTCAACCTCCTACCTCCACCTCGACTAAGAGAAAATTCGCTTACTAACTGATTTTAAAAATTATTTCTTTAGAATGCTGCATTGTCAGCAAAGAACAATTGCCCCTTTTTTCAAAAAAATAAGGGTTCCGCGCAAAAAATTAAAACCCATGAAATCATCACCCAACTAAAGGGAAGACTAGTGATAGGTAAAGTGAATGCAATAGCGCGATAGTATTTTTTTAAAGTAGAAATAGCGTAGCGAACATGACATTCGTTGACTATAAGAGAGTACGAAGGTCGCCAGATCAGCAATAACTAGTGAAAATATTCCATTTAATAACTCATCAAAACGGTTCTTATAATATGAGGTATGCACTACAATTTGTGATGCCACAATGTAGCAATGAATATGAAATGTACATATTTGTTTAGTTACGGGAAAGCTAATTCAATGCCGCTGTAGCCAATCTTAGACCAATGATCAGATCAGGCTGTAAATGGCTGAACCCAAAATTAAATTGTGTTAAATTAAACTATCTCTTAAATAATTCAAATATTTAATAGATTGTTATTTCGATACATTGCATTGACAGACAATCCAAGCCGTTTTCAATCACGTGACAAAGGTAACAATAAAGTTTTTCTTTCTTTTTTTTTAACCGACTTTTTTAAAAAAACTTCTTTGTTTATGTGTTACCTCAGAACTTTCGACTGAGTGAACCGATTTTGATGATTCTTTATCTATTTAAAAGCTGGTGCTTCCCGTGTGGTCCCATTTTATTTTGGTTCTGACAATGGTATCCATGAGAAAACCATAAAAGTCTAAAATTTGCAATAAGTATACACAGCAAGAGGACGAATAACTCAATATCACGCCAACCGATTTCGATGATTCTTTTTGTAGTGACAAATTAGCTGGTGTACTTCAGATTCACTAAAAATCACAACAACAAAAAAAACTTTTAACAAAAAGAAAACCGACTTCAAAAGAAAATCATTTCCAAAATAAATTAATATGCACTAAAAAGTAAAAATAACTATATTATAATGTGTGTGTTATTTTTGGAGTCGGTGTGAGCCAAGCTTATGTAGCAAACTGTTCTGTCAAAGTTGTTTTCTTGGCTAACACCGACTTCAAAAATAATAATAATTTTAACAACATTATAATATCGTTATTCTTTTACTTTTAAGTGCATATTAATTTATTTGGGAAAAGTTTTTCTTTTGAAGTCGGTTTTCTGTTTGTTAAAAGTTTCTTTTTTTTTTTAACTAAATAATGCATTATTTTTTGTCAGATTGTGGTAAATTAGAAAACTTTAAATGCGGTAAATTTGAAAACTTAACTGTCCAATAATCTATTTAATTATACTGAATGCATTGGATCACGAAATATATTGTGAAAATATGACGGAATATATTGTGAAGGGTGATAATAATTACTATTAGCCGGTTTGTACTGATGATAACTTATTGATAAATTTATTGTAATCGAAATATGATTGTTTTATTTTTATTTTTGGAAACACATTTTTATCAACTTCACAGACCTTTCGACATTTAAATACCGACCCGTATAAACGTAAATGTATACATTTATGCAGATTTTCTGCTAATAATATAATCCTTGAAATATTTTAAATCATATTTTTAGCCATAAGCTCCTGATCTGTAAACAGAATAATATGCAGTACGTACATTATATACGTTATCTATCGTTTGTCGTCACAAATACTTTTATACTACTTTACTTTATACGAAATAAGAAATAATATTTAAATATTTTTATCTTTCACCGACTGCATTGCTGTGTTGTTGCTACGATCAAAGATCGTCTCTTCACTCTATTTTTTTTTTTTTTATTCGTGTATTTTTCGTTTAGAATTTTATTTTATATGATTTGTTGTGCTCAATGCATCGTTTATACTAAAATAATATTTTTTTTAAATCAAGCAACAATAAAATATGTATTGAGAAAATGAATAAAAATAGAAAATAAAATATCTCTTTTATATCTCTCTTTCAAAAAAATGTTGATTGGTACTTTATACGGTTGATTAATTTAATTAGACATTTAAATATTCTTTTTCTGCTTGTAGATTTTTTTAATGTTTTATTTCAGTGATTACCAAACAATTTCACCGATCATTGAAATTAAGATTTATTATTTTGAGAATTTTTATTGAAGATGGAAAAAAACGAATCATTCTAAATTAATGAATATCAGTATTTTTTGCTATTCATTGTGTGCGTAGTCATGGTAGGGACAATAAAATCGATGCCAGCGCTTCCAGTTTGGCAATAAAGGAGGCTGTTATAACTATTTTACAAAATATCAAATTAAAATTATTGAAAATCATTAATTAATTAAACTTAATGCATTAAAAATTGTGAAAATAAGAAATCAAATTGCACAAATATTATTTTTTAAATGAAAATTATCATAATTATTTATTTAAATTTGTGAGACAAGAATATTAAATCTTCAATGTAAGTCATAAATGCAATCTCAACAATTATAGATGCATCCATACAATTCTAAAATTAAAGTAGTGTATGGTAAGCATGGAAACGCCTCCAATAAAATTCACGCACGGTACGAATAAGAAAGTAAATCAAAAATAAATGCAAATATCATTTTCGTCCGATATCCGACAAAACGGATCATTGCCCGACCATCCCGAAAATTTTTGGTGTATTATACATTGAATGTTTTATGGACAGTTATGTTGCCTTAATGTCGTTCTTTTTATCTAGTAAATGGAAATCAAAAATTTTTCTGACCTCTTGAGTCACCAAAGATGATTAAATTTGCCTATTTGGAGATAATTTTTTTTTAACTGCTAAGATCTAGTGTTTTCGAGTAGACCACTAAGGCTAATCAAGTAGATCTTTTATATTAATGTAAATATTCCTAACTCTAAACTGGCGAGATTTTGTGCGACCAAATAAAAAAAGCATCCGAAGAGAACATATAAATATGTGAGGTTAGCTGAAATTAGTAATATTTGTCAAGCTTGTCTTGCTGAGAAACTGAAGAGACATGTGAATAACTCTTAAATAGAGTATACAAGTAGGCGAGAACTTCCTTGTTGAATTCACCACGAAGAATGAGATCATCACCAAGTTTATTTGATACGCTGCGTAGATGCCAATTACCAGAAACCGGATTAGACCTTCCTCATAAGCGGTATGGATTTAGGTAAATATAATATATGATTTGTATCGCTAAAGTAAAACGGCGCGAAGTCAAGTAGCGTGTTTGATGCACAACCATCTAACAGCATTGCAAAAGAAATTCATCCTTTGAACATCTTGTAGAATACACGTACTTCACAACAATAAAAGATTATTACTATAAACAAAAACCATATGCTTCTCTTATTTTTGTAAATAGAAAAATTTTTCGATTTGTATATGACATTCAGGATTTTTATAACCACTAGCAAACAAGAACGGAAGAAAGTGGTACTATCATTGCTGTTACCACCCATAAATACAACAATAGTATAAGTACGTATATATACCTCAAGACTTTTTATATTTATCCAAATATAGAAAAGAAAAATGAAAATTGTTCTTTTTTTTCATATTTTTCTTTTTTTAAACTTATTTTTTCTCCATTTAATAAAAACATACACAGACATATTTATATTCAAAGAATTTTTGTAGTAATTCAGTTAATATACTTTTTAAGTACACAATTTAATTTAATAATGAAAAAAAAAAAAAAAAAAAAACGAAACTGGGAATATATTAAAAAATTCCGTCCTTCTCCACAAAAATAATGAAATGATAGAAATTTATATTATTTTATACATGTGATTTAAATTTATTATATTCGTTTTTTAAAATATTTACGGCCAAGGGTAGAATTTGGGATGATATGCTTTTATCAAGATCGTTTTTAAGAATTTTTTCTCCAAGAAGAATTTTTACATAGATTAGATAATGTTTACCCTTCCTAGGGCCTTAAAAAACTTTTAATAGTGTAGCGAACTTAACCTGAATGAATAGTTATTGAGGGTGGTGTTCGAATCGGTTTGAATTGATTGAATAAAAAAGGCAGGAAAGTGATATCGTTTGTCCAAAGTCTTAAGTTTCGAATCTCGAACATTCTTCTTTGTTAAGTGCCGGAAAGAAGAACTTTAGCATTTTTTATTTAATTATCTTCTTATTTAAATTCTTTACGAAAATTCGTCAATTTTATGTTACCTCGTAATTCAAAAATTTCTAGGGTTGCTTAAAGGCAAATCTCTGTCTATAGAAATTATCGCCGAGTAGAATTCTCGTTGACAACAGCCACTCAAGTTTGTAGTTATTTTTCATCTTTGAACTATGATAACTTATTAAATTTAAAAAAAATTATGAAAGCAGGATAGGCGCTAGTATGTTTGAACAATTATCCGGTTTTAAAATTCAGGGAAACTTTAAAGGCCTGTTACATAAAAACGTTTTATTTTTTGACATTGTATCAAAAAATACAAGGCAAGGAAGGAAGACAAAAGGAACATCGTACTCTATTTTTCATATCCCAATTGTACCTACTTTGAAAGGCTCAGAGAAACTTTTGGCGTCTTGTGGTAGGTCCACTTGATATCAACTTCACACAGACTTCTATAGAATTTTGTCTGCGCAACAAATCAGTGCAAACAAAAGCCGGTATGATGGTAAAGTCTTACATGAAAATTTTTACTTAGACTTTCAGTCTGTACAAACAATAGTCTGTATCATGTGGACCTATCATTAATCACCAGGAACAAGTATAATTCATGGTTTTAATAAATTTGCCTGAAAGGCATCAACATGATACGATATCTTTTATACGAATTACTAAACAGTCTATATATATGTTTCATACTTAGAATAAAATAAAAACTTCTATCTGATTTGTAAAACTGAATTTGAAATATTTTATTTGTTGAAGGAAATAAAAATAAACATAATACCATTTTTTAGAACTTATATTTAATTAACCATTATTTTTGAATAATAAAGAATTATACTTGTAAAATCTGTAATCTATTCAAAAATATTTACTTGCTAAAAATCTTTTCAATTTTACAAACAAGTGGATAATTTAAACTACACAGACACGGATATTTAGATCACGAAATAGAAAATTCAACCCACTTGAAGAATCCATTTAGTTTTAGAAAAAATATTTATTTGTGTATAGTCAAAGGGCATAATGTTATAGTGGACAAATACATGGACGTAAGTAAAACAGAACGCAAAATAGTAGTTTTCTGGAATGCTATATAGTATTTTATTACTTACAGCTACGCTTGACATCAACATTGAACAACGCTCGTTGAAGAGTTTTGATTTTGGCGGTATTTTTTCAGAATACCTTGTTTAGGTGAAAAAACTTTGTTTCGAATCAATTTCTTAATATGGACTCCTAAATTTAAACTCAAAACTAAACTATTACTAAATGATTTTTTTCCGTAAAAAATATTTTTAAGATAACATTGCTCTTTGGAGATTTTTACATTCTTTGGTACGAAAATTCTAAAAACAGGCATGTGGTTTTACTCTTAATTACTTCTCACAAAGTAAAATTTTATTTAAACGAGACTAAGAACGATTCAGAAATTGTTAACGACGAATTTTCATAATTGCATAATCTAGTGATAATTGTACACATTTTGACGATATCTCGATAACATAACATTTGTACCTAATACTTCGAAGATTTTAAGTAAAATGGAAATATTTTTAAAAAGCATAATTAAAAATATTTAACAATCAATAGACAAATTAACTTAACCAGAAAGATATTGATCTAAAATCCAAAGGTTCACCACAGCGTTAAAAAAGAATTTAAATTTCTTCTTTGTAAAATTAAATAAAAGTTTAAGTGATTTTAATTTACAATTTAATTGAAAATAAGAATAAATACTTATTATGTAAACATTTAATAATTAACTCAAATTAATTGTTCATAAAATTAATATATTTTATAGTGTCTTAATTGACCAATAAAAATAAAGATTATTGCTTTTGATATCATTTTAAATTAGTTTAGGATAGAGTGTTGTATCGTGTGGACAATGTACCGTAAATAATGTTTCAGTTTCTAGAAAACTATTAAATGCAAAGTCTATGAGACCGCAAATATATGAAGACAAAGTTAATTTACTAGGCGGCAACGGAGATAACGGTTGTTCATGTTGGTTTGTCTCGAAAAAAAATTAAAATTCTTCAATGCAAAAAGCATTAAATTTTAATTAACAACTTATTGGTGGATATTTTGCTCAGTCATATTTTAGCTTCAAGCATTTAGTAAATTATTGAGGACGTAAAAACAATTAGTGCTTCCCTGAACAATGATTTTCGATTCTATAAAGTCGTTTAAACCAATAAAAATAAAAGTTTTAATCCAAGACAAGATACTTTCCCTATAATCAGTTAATTTAAAAACAGTTTTTCCTTGCATGTTAAACTGAAATTTGTCATTTATATTTAAAGCTAATATAAAAAAAATATCATTTCCAGTATATAATTTTCATTATTTTTGAAATGACTAATGAAATTAAAATAAATGAAAAATGAAAAGAAAGTATTAAATAATTATTATGGAAAATTATGTGTAAATATTATCAACATAATCCTTATAATATTTGAATATCTCAAAAATTTGAAATATTATACACTGCCGTAAAAAATTTAAAAATAATTTTTACAACAAATATAATTTATAAACTTTAAATCGGCATTAGCTAGAAATGTGTAGAATTTTTTTTTTTGTGTATAAATGAATAGAATTTTTTGTATCGAACAAGTCAAGAAAATATCCATTAAATTGTCTTTTCAAACAATAAAATGTATACAATGGATATTTTATAACACAAAATATTCAAGAAGAAAAATCACTCAAAATATTTTATTTGTTTTTTTAAAAATCTGTCCAACATAATGGATTGTGCGTACGAAATCATCCAGCAGTTTAATGGAAATTATATTTTGCATTTTAGTTTATACTAGAAAGTCGAAGTTCGTTTTGAAGTTAAAAAAATTACAAAATAACTTGAACAAAAGTTGCAGAGTTTGGTGGGAGACATCATGTTTTAACATCAGATTGGACTTCTGTACCTAGTTCTTCAGGTTTTTTTTCATAGCCAATTTAGACCCAAATCAGTAAGATAAAAATAACACTTTAAATTAGAAAGTTGATCTTCAAAAAAAATGTTGATCTTCCTAGTTTCTTCATTAAGAAGCTAGGAATTTTTGTTGAATTATGTTATTGTATTAAATAGTGTTAAAGAAATATGTTCAAAGTTTATCGATAATTGTAGGTCAAAGTCATGGACACAGGTGAATGTCCACTAATTGATCTTGACAAATTTTGGTTAAAGCGTTTAAGCATTTTAATAGCATTTTAATAGTTTTTACGTAGGTAGCGTCTTTTCCTTCGATTAAATGTAATACTGACATATTTTTAAATCTCATTTTCTACGAAGCTGCTAACGTTTTTCGAAAAAATGTTTTATACAAAAATTTTTAGTTTTTTTTTCAGGATCAACTTTCCAATTTAACCTGTTAAATTATCTCTTACCGTATAGGAAACAAATTGGCTATTAAAGAAACCCGAAGAACTAAGTCCAATCTGTTGTGAGAACATGATGCCCCCCATTAAACTCTGCAACTTTTGTTAGAGTAACTTTTTTATTGGTTAACCACAAAACGAGATATTTAGGTGTATAGATTAAAATCACCCACCTGTATATATATTCTAGGATATGACACGTTCATGAATCCTAACTTTCTGCTGCATAGTAAGTAAGGTACTGAGTGGATGTGGAGCATTTTCTCGCATAGGACTCACAGAGGGAAATTGTCTGCAAGTATTGTGTAACGTTTTTGCAACCGTTATGGAAATTATTTAACAAGCATTTTAAATTATTAAATTTGTAAATCTAAGATTTTAAAGAGCATATTTTTATTTGTTATAAATCACTCTGTCCGTACTTTCAAGTCCACTGCCGTCCACAATTTTAGTAAAATTGACAAAACTAGAAGCAAAACTAGAAGCAAAAGTTCGCATAACTTTTTGATGGCAGTGTATTTTCTTTATCCATACATACATGTTAACGGAGAAATGGTTTAGTTGTTGCACTCAAATGGGTCAAATACACTTTTAATAGCAAATATATTATATCCTAAATAAACAAGCAGTCTTTGTCGACTAATAAATCATACATTTAATACCGAAATATATATTTTGTAGAAAACCGTTCTCCGTATGATGGTCCTTTGGTATATATATATATATATATATATTGGTACGGGTATACTTTAGCCACATATTGTACGTATGTTGTTCGTACGTATTTGATGACGATTACTTTATAACATAGTATTTTCAGTCAGTCACGAACGAATACCCATAAAACTTATTTTATATCAGTTTATATACAATATACAATATATATATATATATTTATAATTTAGTAGAAAACTTATGTGTATTTTATATTCATTACTGTTTGTTCATAATTATTTGTTTTAATCTATTAAATATACAGGTTGTTTCATATATTTATTGTTAGTACTAGATCAGAATTAAGGTCGACCTTCACCCATTTGTTTACTGCATGAAAGTTATTTTTTATGAAATGTATAATATTTACAAATGTCCCTGTGATGGGTTAGTAGTCAAGACAATTTTTAATAAAAATATTAAAACTTGGAAAGTTTGTAAACTTTATTTTTTTACTAATATTTTGTGGACAATCATATAGCACCGCATTTGCAATAAAATTATCTTTATTTTGATATGCGAGTCAATGAATTAACAGTACGTTCTATTACTATTCATAACTTGTATAAATGTGATAATAGTAAACGAAAAGAGGCAGACAACATAGCTGCTGCATGTTCCTTATAGCTTTTACGTTCGATTAGACCGAAATTCGTTAGATATGCAAGTCACTTAAAAATTTCAAAAAATTTTCCCCTGATATTTTCACTAAAAGTAGCCTTGACCACATTTTTGTGGGATCTTAGACTATTTATTCTCTTCTTTAAATAAACAAGTGAAATATACAAAATTTAAAAAACCCCCGACAACTTTTTCGGATATGGAAAAATGAACTCGCACTTGACACAAATCTAGGAAAATTCTCCATTAAATTACCTTTTTCTTTAGAATCGTCTCTAAACTGAACCGATTTTGAAGATGTTGACATGCGCTTGGAGGCATTAGAAACAATATTCCTCTGAATTATAAAATCCTATTAAGCTACTCCTAACCTTGCTTTGGCGCAATTCTCAGCATGCCTGTTTCTAATCTTTGTCTAAAATATTTAGGAAACCTTGGCTCGAGATTTTAGAGAATGGATTTTTCAATACTGACACACACAGCTGTCGTTAACAAAACCTTCTTCCTCGCCGCTTTCTGCACAAAAGCATAGCAAGGATTATTCGAATTTGTAAACATTTGTTTTATTTCACAGACTATTGAACTAATTCTGCCGTTATATTATTATACGTGAAACTATTCCGCTACTCCTTTTTATACAACGTTTGGCATACACAATGTCTATGATATTAATCTGATGTGCTTTTAGCTCTCTTCAACCACTTTTGATTAAAAATATGATTAATAATATTTATATATATATATATTTTTTTTTATAAATGTTTGTTTATCAATAATTAAAGTATAAATACGGGTGTTATTCTGGAATGAGTTGAAATTAGTTTGATAATGGTCTTGCAGACTAATATGATCGTAATTTTACTAAATTAAAAGTATACATATAAAATGCTAAAAAGCTTAAGAAAGTATTACTCTTCTAGTAGGTATTTCTCTCGCAAAAAGTTTCATATACCTAAATGTGTTAAAAAAATAAGTGTTCAAAAGAATAAATATAAATTTCAAATTCAAATCTAAGATTACCATGTTTTAATTACCAAGTCATAACACAAAAAACATTTTTCAGATCATTATTTTAGATCTCTAAAAGATGTAAAACGTGTATTCCTTCATTTAATATGAAAGTAAATAAATCGTCCTTTATATCTGAAATGAAATGGAGAAATGACTCTTGTTCTTCGAATGCCCTTTTGTTTTCTTTACTTATTTATAAACATTGGACAGAGAATGATGATTGGTCTGTTAATAAATACAATCATACCTATTTATAACGCTTGTTTACACTAGTATAGCGTCATCCAACTTTTTATAAAAATATATAATCTTCATCTGAAAACTAAGTAACTTAGTGCACTAAGTGGCACCAATTTTATTTATGATTCGGAAATTTTTCAATAAATTCAATAAACTAGAATTATTTACCGCAAGTTATACCAGTCCATACCATTACTTAAATTCGAAAATTTCATTAGGTCAATTATAATTCATTTTAAGTAGTTATTCTTCTACCAAAAAATTTCTAATTCTTTTTCAATAGAATAAAGAAATAACTGTCCGTCCACTTACACACCCATTAGCCCAATAGCTTAAAGAATAAAGAAAGTATCGACTGAGAAAATTTTCCTCATGTTTTATTTACTAAATATATATTTTTGAAAAGAGACAAAACACAGAATTCTTTTTTTTACGGCTATCAATATGAAGTTGTCACAGAAAAGAAAATCTGTAAACTTTTATAGACGTGATCAGAATAGTCAATATTTCTGAATTTTATAAATTACTTCACCTTTACCACCAAAATTTCTTCTATACAAAGATTTAGTTGGCATTTATGTTGAACATTCATTATATAGTTCGTTAGACTGGGAATCATCTCTTTCATAAAGCATTTGCAATATTTCAGATGTAAAAAGTGAATTTTTTTCATGCAGGTGATCCAAATTCAGTTTCCTTTGTCTGCATTTCCCTGTTTAATGTGTAAATTAGAAGGCTGTTAGTTTGAAACATTCCATTTACGATTTGAATCGTTTAACTCACTAACTTTAAACAATGCTCAACACTTAAACAAACTATCCTCATGTTTGGTGCTTGTAACCCTTTACAACAGAAATAATTCGCTTTTGTTATAACCATAAAAATTTTTTAAGTTTTTCTAATTTTTCATGTTTCGAGGTCAAAACATGTCATATTTTTAAAAGTTTAAATGATAAAAATCAAAATTAAAAATACACATGAAAATTAACACGGAAAATGTGTTTTTGACACCTTTCTGTCACCTTTTTAAAATTATTGTATCGTATTGCTATAAAATAAAGAAACGAGATTGGCTTTAGGCTATTTGCGAAACTTCATCACAATCAGATTAATTGTTTCTACTATTTTTCGAATGTACAAATCATAAATGATGTACATCCCTAAAATGCTGGGAAAATTCCGCCTATTAAATTCTTGGACAAAGTGATCTGAGAAATAATCTTTACATTACTCTTTAAAACATAAGTATTGATTTAATTTCTGAAATTTCCAGTTCTGAATAAACATGTTTCAAAAGTGACGAAGTTGAATTGATTACACGATAAAATCTTCTTATTTGCTTAAATAAAGAGAAACTCTGTTGACTGGTTGAAGTTTCAAAAATAACTTTTCAATTAATGTAATGACCAAAAAATAAAAATTTGTTCAAGTTTATGTAATACCAAAATTGTTTAAAAATTATTTTGTAAGTTTGATAATAATACGAAAGTAGCAAGCAAAACACTAACATCCAAAACTTTCAATGGATTGAGTGAATAAATTTAAAATGATGTAGAGTAAAATGTTACCCATCGAAATAATTACCTATATTAATAGATAACATATCTTGAGCGAGTTTTCAGGTAAAAAAACTATTGTATTCACATCGAAAATCGAATTCAATATTTGTTATCTTGAGATGTTACTATACCCATGATAATTACCTAAAAAAGCTATGTAGGTTTGTGTATGTAGCGGGTGTTTTTTTAAAGGTTCACATTATTGTATGGGCAACACTTTCCACTTATTGATAATCGATTTGACAGCATGCGATTGCTTCCTGATTAATCTCGTTTGCCATTCATAATTAATGGACTATCAAGGCAACTTGTTTAAATTTTTGCTTGCAAATTGTTGAAATTTTTTAATCAAAATAATAGTTTTGTTCGCGATATTGATTTTACACTACATCCATTTTACAATCGATATAATCGTCCATCAGAACGACTAATCCAATTAACTATGGATCATTTTTCTGTAAATACCACGTATCTGTAAATAAAAATAGATATTTTTGTTTCATTTTAAGATTACTGTAGTAGCGATATAAATCAGTATCACGCATTAAATAATTTTTTTAGGGTATTAAATATTTATTTAAAATTTGAAAAAGCTCCACGAAGCCAAGAAATTATACGCCAATTATTGAAACATGTTTAGGTTAGGTTATATTGGCTGCTCACGAAGGACACACTTAGGCTATTCGCTCCGTGCGTGAGTTTCGTTTCCATGGTAACGATATACTACTTTAATTATAGAATTGTATGGATGCATATATAATTGTATGTATTGTATGTATAACTTACATTTAAAATTTAATATTCTTGTCTCACAAATTTAAATAAATAATTATGATAATTTTCATTTGAAAAATAATATTTGTTTAATTTGATTTCTTATTTTCACAATTTTTAATGCATTAAGTTTAATTAATTCGTGTTTTTCAAAAATTTTAATTTGACATTTCTATTACATTAACATGTAAAGAATTGCAAATTAGTCATAACAGCCCCCTTTAACTCCAAAATTTTTCACTTAAAGCGCTGGCATCGATTTTATTGTCCCTACCATGACTACGCACACAACGAATAAAGCCCGTTGAGATACCATATATGTCTTTTACCACCTTTCCGCTGATAATTTAATTTATCAGCTCCTCAATTTCAGAGGCTGAGTGCACCTCCTTCATGCGGATACCATGCACTACACCAGCTCATCACAACTATTAATTAAATGAATTTTGTTGTGACGGGTTAAATATTAATATTTTATGAAATATTCGCGAAAAACGAAATACTTTACATACTTTATTTGTCATTTTTAATTGATTATAACTTTTTCATCATTCCGAATCCACCCAGTTATCACTCGTATTTTTAAGACCAGTATTGCTGTATTTCACTAATTTCAACTTTTTGACCAAACTAAAGGTGCTATGACTTTAAAAGTGAATACAATAATTGGCATAATCAGAAAGTTGTTAGTCAACATTTTAAGGTCCTTATACACTACGACTTGTTAGTTTTGTTACTACATACGTGTGTGCGTTTAGGAACAAACCTTTTAGTTTCTAAACTAAAGACTTCTATTTTAGTGTAGGTAGGTGTGGATAGATAATATACATGTATGTAATTTTAACTTTGTGTTTATGGTCCATTTTAGAATATGTTATAGTAGTCACCACAATTGTTTAGAATATCTTAGATAATTAATAACTGTCTATTAATGACTATCTATCTATCTAGTACATTAACTTTTGGGAAAGTTTTAAATCAAATAGTTCATAAATATTATACGCTCTTTAAAATTAAAAACGGACACTTGAAAAACGCACAATATTTTTATTCTACATGAAATTTTGAATCAATCTTATTCATCCTATGTTGAATTCGGCAAATAGTTCGGGCTTCTAATTAGGATGTCACTTATCACAGAAGCAGAATCATAGGGAATATTCATGTATTTTTTTATATTTTTAATTCATTGTTTACACCGTTATAACAATATAAAAAATATAAATACTGCTTAAAAATGCTTTAATTAAGTGTAAAAAAATATTTAAAATACATTATAATTGTGATATATTTAAACACAGTTTTTTTGGCGCTCTTTGTTGATGACGTATAAGTACGTGATCTGTCAATTGGTGATAATTCAATGTATAATTTACACTTTAAAACAATGAATTTACAACACAGAATTTACACTCGTTATTATTAAGTTTTCTAATAAAAAGCCGTAGAATAGTATAATTTAATGAATTACCATATAAAATGTAAGTAATAAATATCATACAGTATGTCAAAAAATTTAACAAGCCCGTACTATGATGTCACGTCCGTATAAAAATTAGAATTTCTGTTTTAAAAATTTTTAAATGCCCTCACTGAATTTGTACTTTTATTAATTAATTTTAAGTAATTAAAAAGATAATAATTACTAAAATAATGGTTTAGTTGAAATGTCCACTCATTAAAGTTACGGAAGAAAAATATTTGAACCAAATTTAAATTTCATGAATATTCCCTATTACCGCAAACAACTATTTATTCTTGCCTACTCTTATCATTTTCAGAACTATAAAAAAATTTTTATATCTGTGCGAAACTACGTTTTTGATTAATAATTTCACGGTACATTATTATATATTACTTGCTATTCTTTGGATTTTTGCAATTTTCTAAACGTATTTTAATCTTTTTTTATTTGAGAAAAGTACAGACTCTTCGATTAATTGGATCAAGATGAACGAAAATTATTTTCAATAAAATTTCGATCTGATGCGTATTTTCTCAATTAATGAAAAATCAATAGCTTCATCTAATTACAAAGTTTTTATATACAGGCAGGACATCGAAGTACATGTACAGTAGGGGAAAAAATGACTTAATAGTAAATTTACTACAATCATATTTAATATTTAAATCATCTCACTTTGTTTGGAAATTAATTAATTGTTATAGTTCTGTAAATCCAGATACTTTAATTATAAATAAGGCAGGAGTGTGCAAAATGTGAAGGCCGCATTTTGTAAATTGATTCGTGTTCAAAAAAGCTTATAGATTCATATTCCGTATATTCCGTAAAAGATTATTCTGAACCAAAGATTAAATTAATATTAAAAGTTTTTATTTCACAGCGATTTAGAAGATATTTCGACAAATACTCATCCAGTTGTTATGAACTAGATGTTTATCTGTTTTTAAGATATAAATTGCCCTGAATAATCCATGGAAGACAAAATTTACTTGATTTTACAATAGTGCGATTAGTTTCTAAGATGCCGACTGAAAAAGCTCCATTGGGATGGCAAAACGTTACAGGAACCCCGTTTTTGATATTTTCTTCGTTAAAACTACTATAGAAAACTACATGTACCTGCATAAATTAGAAAAAAAAATTTCCGAGTTTATGCAATTTCTTTAAGGGGCTTAACCCTTAACCCACACAGCTTTTGGTGATGCTGACTAAGTTTCCGTAAGAATTTTAAAAGTGTTAAGCTTTTCATAAAGACTCAAAGATATTTACCCATCACAGCGACTTTAAATAACATTAAATCATACGTTTTTTATTACATGTATAAATAATGTTATTTTTATTTAAGAACAAAAAAAAAAAAAACAAAAACAAAAAAACAATTTAGAGAAATAATAAACAATAAAATTATCTAGTATTTAAATAATATCGATAATAAAATTCAAAACAATTTGATTGTATTTGACAATATAATAACAATAAATAATTTGACGATAATAAAATAGACATTGTGGAAAGAGAATGTTAAAAGAAAAGCCAGAGAAAAGAATTAATAAGTCGTTGCTATACTTACTGTGTACAAATTTATTATATTGGATATAAATGTATGGAGGATATATGTATATATGTATGTATTTATCTTTAAAAAGGAAAAACTATCTTTTTGAATTCTTTTCTCATGCTTTCTTTATTATATAAGAACAAAATTTTATGAATAATTTTCTTAAATATCCGTTTCAATCTACATCAAGATCAATGAAAATATAATGCTATCTTGATTTCAAAGAAGTAAAATTCAAATTATAGCTCTATCTTGCCCTCTAACCAACCTAAAATGTCTCAAAACTATATTTAATTAGTCCAACTCATAATATTAAGATAGTATAAAAGGCTGTGATCAATGGTGTGTTAAACCAATTTTTCCTCGATTGTTATAACAATTTCTGCAGGAACCATTTAATAATGAGAACCTGATGGAGAATAAAATTAATTCGAACCGTTAAACATTTGTAAAAAAAAACTAAAGGTGTAGTGGGACATCCGGTAAGAACTATATTCCTTTCGTACCTCGGTACATTAGAAATGTAGAGCTTACTCTCTTTATTTACAAGATACTCTTCCGAAAATTTAAGGTATTAATTATAGAAGTCAAATACTTGTTAGATTCCTTAAGGAATTACATGTTTTAGGGTATAACCTCCCAATCAGCGAACAAATCAGAACGATAATGTGCGATAAGGAACATAGTTCCAATAAACTTGAGTTTTATTGGAACACATCAAATATCCTGGTTAATGAATCTTTTATATCATTTGAATATATTTAAGGGGTGCCAGAAATTTATAATCGTTCAAGATCGTCTCGAAATGAAAGTTGGTTAATATTTGTTGAGACTGTCATTAAAAAAAGTAGAATATTAAAACAAATGGAAAAGCATTTTTTGTTAGCACCATGTGTTCTTTTACATGTCTTATGATATAGCCTAAATAGTTTCTCATAGGTGGTAGCTCAAGAAAAAATTATTGTTCCTTAAAATTTCCTATCAATTGGAACCCAGGGTGATATTAGATATATATTAAATAATTTATTTTATCGTTGTGTAAAGACATCAATTTGATTTGAGCTAAAAGAACTTTTTATTCCAAAATGATTAGCTAACAGGCAAACAAACAAATAAGCACCTTTAATAAATTTTTGAAAATGATGCTGCTATTTTATCAACGGGGTTTTCATCTGGTATAGATATATATTATGGATACTCTCTATACAACTAACGCCACTAACAGAAAAATTTTATTTTATTCATTTTTTTTAAAAGAATCCTATTACTCTTACATTTTATATATGATAATATTTATCGTACTATGCGATTCAAAAATTTTATTTTAGAATTTCAAAAATTTATTATACACATAATTGCTAAATTAGATTAGTTATACCTATGCTTCTAACAGATAAATTACATTAGCTACATGAAAAATTAAAATATGTATGATATTTACACCAGAAAAGGCAAGTATCATGAAAGGCATAGTTAATTTTTTTTTCTCTACATATCATTATATCTTACAGTATGCGAAGCCATTTTTAAATAAACAAGTAAAAATTACATACTGAATTGTTTACGTAAATTTACTAAATTGACTATCAATGATTTCTTTAATATGTATAATTTATGTATTAATCGGTAATCGGAAATAATAGCCCCAGAAACAGTACCAATAGACCGGAATAATATTGACGCCAAAAATAAACTCGGAAAAAATAGATCCGCAAATATAAATACCAAACACATGTGATATTGATTTTTATCCCAAACAAAAAAGGAGGAAGTTCTCAATTCGACTATATTTTTTTAAATGTTTGTTACCGACTGGGTGAACCGATTTAGATGATTTTTTATTTGAAAGCTGCCGCTTGTCGTATGGTCCTATTTCAATTTGGTCTAGTTTGCAGTACGTTTGTGCGCGACAAATGGACGAATAACTCAATATCATGCCAACCGATTACAATAATTCTTTTTTCAGTGACAAATTAGTTAGTATACTTCAGATTCACTAAAAAACACAAAATAAAAAACTTTTAACAAATAAAAAACCGACTTAAAAAGAAAAACTATTCCAAAACTATAATAAAATTATTATGCACTAAAAAGTAAAAAAAATAACGATAATATAATGTAGTTATAATTATTGTTATTTTTGGAGTTGGTGTCAGCTAAGGAAACAACTGAACAGAACAGTTAGCTACATTAACTTATAGCTGCTCCAAAAATAACAATAATTGTAACTACATTATATTATCGTTATTTTTTTACATAATTTTTTTAGTGCATAAATTTTTTCAGTCATTTGTTTTGGAATAGTTTTTCATTTGAGGTCGGTTTGTTTTTAATGATAATTCATGTTGTATTGTTGCAATTAAAGTCGGAAATCGTGCTCAGGACGTAAAAAGTGAGGTCGAGTTACCATTAGAATTACAAAAGATAGCATGTAAAAAATGTTCCTTATTAAAAAATAAACAACTTTTATTGGAAACATTTTTTTGTTTACATCACCGTTTACCCTCGAGGGTGCAAATTAGATATGTAGCTATCTAAAAGTTGATATCTTTCTTTACTTACTTGTCGCCAAAAAACAAACGATTGCGTCATCAACTCTCTCTATACATGGTATTTCAAAAATTAACTTAGTCAATTGTTTGTTTTCTTTTGTTTGAATTAGTGTGCACCCAAAATAAACTTTTGAATCACTTTGTCAGCATACTATTTTTTCGAGGTATACGAATTTTTTGTAATATATCAATATATAATATATTCGTTCAGACAGACATAGAACTATAATGTTATGATTATTAGAATCGTGTAGATATAATATTTATGACAGACGAAAATAATATAAAAACCAGTATTGATAATCGAATATGGAAATTTTTCCTACTCTTTTATATAGTTTTCATATATACAGTTTACTGGCTGAGCATATAAAAAACGGCACAATAGTGAATATTTTAATGAATTTTTGTTGTTTACTCCTTTATAATATAGTAAAAAATACAAATACTGTTTAAAAATGCTGTAATTATTTAAAATAGAGAATAATTTTGAGATGTTTAAACGCAGTCCTTTTGGCGCTCTCTGTTGATAACGTAATCATATGTGAAATGTCAGTTGGTGACAGTTTACTACAGGTGTAATACCCACGTATGTGGTAATTATAGTATATATTCATGGTAATATCATACAAAATATAAGTAATGAATACTATACAGTATGTCAACAAGTCTGACAAGCCACATACTATGACGTCACGTCCATTTTAGAAATTTGAATTTCTCTGACTGAATTTGTACTTATATTAATTATTTTAATTAATTAAAAAATATTAATTACTAAAATAATGGTTTAATTCAAATTTTCAGCCAATAAAGCCACGGAAAAAAATTTGAATCAAATTTAAATTTCATGTATATTTTCTATGGTATTTAGATATAAAGCTACCGTACATTTTTTCAACATATTTGTCCCTCTCCGGGTAGGTAAAATTGTTACGCCACTTTGTTATGCCAATAAAATCAAAGTGAAGAATCAAAATAAAATATTCATTAATTGTTACCAGGAGGTAACAAATTTTGCGGGACTATAATTTAAGTTCTAGCTCTTTCTATATTACTCTTGCTCTATGTGTACCAAACTATCTAAAAACTACACCCATACAAATTATCCACTTAAAGTCAGAAGAATGTTAAATAGCCGTATATCTTTTTTCGCCAAAACAATACAAGTTACTTCAATCAATCAAGAAAATAAGTGTTTCTTCGAAAATTTATCTCAATAGAAAGTGAATGTTCGTTGTATATGACATCTTCACCTGTTAATCCACGTGAATTGTGTACAGTTCACTAGCTATTAGGTTTGTTATATAATCTTTGAATTGCTTCTTCTGAGAAAATAGGAATCGTCATGTATTTACTCAATTTTCGTAGGTTGACTTTCTGGGTGATTAGTTTCTTTCTTATGTATCTGTATAATGAATGTATCATTGTGGTTTTATTCTCAGCGACAAGCCAAGCAATGTGAAAATCACATTATTTTTGTATTTTGATACAGAATTTACCCACGATGCTATATAATTAACACATAGGTTAAAATTTTGAAAAGGTCTACCAAGTTACCTAAAAACTGAACTGTTGCTTAACTGTTGGTTTTACAGTTGAAATAGTATTCCAAAGAGGTATAATCAATGAAAGTACAAAGAAAAAACGTGACTTATCTAAAATGGCACATTGCTACATTATCATTTACATGCCTACAAGGCGAGCTTAAGCAAATTGGCGCCCTATTATATTACCCTAAGACGATTATATTAAAAATTCGGCAATACACGGAATTATAGTAGAAAGTCATGCCTAAATTTATATCGAAATATCCTAGAGATATCAATTATTATCTTTGATAGTAATAATATAGCCAATTGGTTTCTTAATAACTCCATGAATAAAGACGTATTGTGGGTTCAAAATTTACAAAAACCTTAATAAAATAATCCAAAAACTTCAGGCTCTTTTCAAGCTGAAAAAGCAAGCAATTTTTTGAACTATGCTCCTTATCGCACGTTATATTTTGTTTGCTGGTTGGGTTACAGAGAAGAAGTTTAACATAATAGAGGTAATTTAAAGTAAGAATAGGAAAATTTTATGTTATGTCATATTTTAAATATCTTGATCAAGCCAATGGAAAGTAATATTCGAACATTTTGGTTTGACCACTAAATCCGAAGTATATCTTTTTAAATATTACGATTAATTCATAAAGTATAAAGTAAAAGTAGCTTTAATATTCAATTCTATAATTAATAAAGCAAGTATTTGACTTCTTAAATTAATTCATTGAATTATCAGAATTATCAATGCACAGATATGCAAACAGCATTGTGAGAGAAAAAATAAAAATAACCAATTACAAGAAACTATTACACTAAACAAAACTAATATTAATAATTAATTATTCATATAGTTATTTGCGTATTCAAATAATTTTTATCTTGTAGTATATTTTTCATTTTTTTGGAATTGTGTTTTTCTTTTATGGAAAATCGACTATTAGTCGCACTGAATATTTTAAAAAATAGACAGAAGAAAAATTCACAAAATGATCTTATAAAATTGAACATGTGCATAATCAATTATTCAAACTAGCAAAAAAAGCAAAGTAAATCTGAGTAAAAAAAGGAAGTGCTACATCTCTATATTTGTATCTTTTTATATTATAAATGCGAAAGTAAGCATGTTTGTTTGTTTGTTTGTTTGTTATGCTTTCACGCTAAAACTAGCGAATGGTTTTTAATGAAACTGAACATCAATATAGCTCATACTTCAGAATAACACATGAGATATAATTTATAAAGATATATTAATAAAAAAAAAGAAATTAAATTAACTTAATTTGACATTACCATAAATTACAGATTTCTGTAAAAGTAGTCATTCGATATTACCATAAATTACAAATTTCTGTAAAAATAGTCAATACAAAATATTTCACGGCCATCTTTTCTGCTGAATAATTACGACTATTATACATTTAAAAAAATAGAAAACCATACATACCTATATTTTACCTATGTAAAACAATCCTTATCATTATTTCAAGTGTTATAGAAAGGGGATAAGCGAGAGCAATCTTTATCACTCTAGTTTATAATATACAACGATACGATAGGAACATAATTTCAACCGGGCGTCCCACGACACTTCTCGTTTTTGCTTTTACAAATTTCTTAGGTTGGTTGCCTCCAATCATACATACATTCTCATTGATAAATACTTGACTTCTGCAAAGTATCCTTGTAACCTAATTATGTGTGACCTATCAGTTTAATCCTTCAAATTAAGTATGTCCGGCAAATTGTGTGTACATAATAGAATGACCCTTTGATTATCTGAAAATATTATTAACATTTTGTTTTGATGTTATGTTTTTGTTTTGATATGGAATTCTTGGAATGTTTTTGAAGTAATTTATTGACAAAATTGTTTGAATAGAAATTCAATGACTTATCACTGCTTATCGACGCACACAATATATAAATATATACAAATATACATAATAATACGTACCTACGTATATTGAACATGCAAAGCATTATATTATGAATATAATATACAGAATGAATCATTTATACACATATTTTCTGGATATTAGACTATTGGTTAGAATATATAGAGCTGTGAATATTGTTATATTATGAATATAATAAAAAGCAATCGAAGCTGATAATTTAGCAACGCTTTTACTCTGTGTATTATGAATGTATGTGTATGTAGAGGAGAGTAGCCAATATCGTGCCGCCCTTTAAATCGAACCACTTCTAGATTTCCCATAAAATGATCTATATTTCTTATCGAAAATATAATAAATTCTCATAAACAAAGGTAAGTGCAAGTGAAAAATAATGTTATTCTGTTTTTAGTAGTATTGTACTTCTTATCAATTTTTAAATGATAAGTGGGGTAAAACATGGGTTTTTGTAATTAATGGTGTATGGTAATTAATAACAAACCAAAAATTTTTTTTAGACGACAATTTTTAGACGACTAAAAATAAGGATACCCTTTATTCCTTTTCAGTGTCACAACGGACCCTATGGAGAGTGTCCCACTCCAGGACAGCCACTCTTACTTAACCTAACCTAACCTAACCTTAAAAACAAGTAGGATATCTATCTAGTCGACTGTAAATTTTTCAACCGATTATGTAACTCATTTTCTAAAGGATTGAGTATGTTTTTGTCACAAAATAAAATTCAAAAAAATATTTCACCCCTTAAAAGAGATGGAGCGATTTAAAAAATCGTGGTTATATAGAAAAAAGTATTGCATCCTTGGCAGTTGTTTATTGGATTGTAAAAAGTACGTTTCAAAAAATCTGCCTCTAATGGGAGAGGGGGCTTACCCCCTTTTTTGGAGATCAGTTGGGGGTTTTAATCAGTTTTTTACAAACTACAATAAAAACTATGCTTCATATAAAAAAAAAAAATTCAAGTAAAATTTCTAAATGATTTAATTGTGCACATTTATAATTTTTTTTTTTTTTTTCTTTAAAATTGACATTTAAAATGGTGCATATTTTACTTCAGTCAATCAAATGAAAAAGAATCCATCTTGTAAACCGCTACAGATAGGACAAAAATTTAAATGTCTAAAGTTATTTCTATTAAAAAAATGTTGGAAACATTTTTGCGTAAACTTCACTTTTTATCCGTAAGGGCACAAATGAATAAAAACCTTTTGTGTCCATTTTCTCCAAAACTATCCAAAATAGGGAGTTACAAATTTTTAGGCACTTTAAACCAGTGGTATTATGCAACCATTTTTCTTCCCGAAGTTTCGCTTTCGAAGAACGAAAAAATTCATGAAAATACTTTCGAAAATTTTTGAAAGTATTTTCTTGAATTTTTTTAGTAAAATTTTTTTTTGTATTAAATGTATATAATTTTTGTCATTTGTAAAAAGTTGATTTGTAAGAAACTGACCACCAACTACCAATTAAAAAGGTAGTTAGTCTCCTCCTCCACCAGAGAGGCTTTTTTTTTAGGAAAATTTCAAATATTCGACACTTTTTTTCTTTTGGATATTCACGTTCATTGTGTTATTAGTCGCCCTAGGTAGCGGGTTCGATTCCCGCTGTCGCAACAAAATTAATTTAATTAATAGTTGTGATGGGATAGTGTAGTCCATGGTATATGCATGAAGGAGGTGCACTCTACCTCTGAAATTGAGGAGCTGATAAATGAAATTATCAGCAAAAAGGTGGTAAAACACATATTTGGTATACAATGAGCTCTATAGCGTGTCCTTAGTAGACAGCCAATATAACCTAACCTAACCTTACCATTGTATTATTAGTCTCTACAAACTAAATATTTGAATTTAACTCATAACCGATAGGAAGATATAATCGACTTTCCCCTATGTATGTATTGAAAGAGATTATCAGCTCACTACTTTCATTCACTGGTACGTTATATAATTTGTCATTTCAACTATTATATTGGAAATATGAAATAATAAAGCTTTTGTAAGAATAATATTGTTGTATGTATGTGATATTTTATATAATTATTTCATTCATTATATGATGTGGATTTATTTTATACGTAAATTTATTTGTATGAATATGATTATTTATTCGAATTTCACTTTTGATTAAAAATTGTTAAAAAAGTTAATGCTTTCAGTAAAATTCAAATTAAGTCTGAATTTATTAAAAATAGGGAATATTCATGAAATTTAAATTTGGTTCAAATATTTTTCTTCCGTAACTTTAATGACTGGACATTTCAACTAAACCATTATTTTAGTACTTAATATCTTTTTAATTACTTAAAATTAATTTATAAAAGTACAAATTCAGTGAGGACATTTAAAAATTTCTAAAAAGCCGGCCGTGACATCATAGTACGGGCTTGTCAAATTTTTTGACATACTGTATGATATTTATAACTTACATTTTATATGGTACTTCATTAAATTATACTATTCTACGGCTTTTTATTAGAAAACTTAATAATAACGAGTGTATTCTGTGTTGTAAATTCATTTTTTTAAAGTCATCAACAGGGAGCGCCAAAAAACTGCGTTAAAATATCTCAAAATTATAATGTATTTAAAATATTTTTTAAACTTAAATACAGAATTTTTAAGCAGTATTTCTATTTTTTACTTTGTTATAACGGTGTAAACAATGAATTAAAAGCATGTAAAAATACATGAATATTCCCTATTACGTGTTTATGCAATACTTACTTATGGTAGCTGAAATTATTTATCCATTATTAATTTTAAGAGGTTTACTTAATTTCAATAAAAAAAAAATATCCAAAATACAGCCAACCTTAATGCAAAGTTGTGAAGCTGCCAGTTTTTCTGTTATTATTATTTTATAATTTTTTCTCATGCGGAATAAGCAAACTTTTCTCGTTGATTCTCTTGCGACAACATAGTTTTCAAGGCGTACGTATAGTTACTATATCAATTTCGAAACTGATTGATTAATTGGTTTCGTGCGACAATTGCAATTTAACGTACTTCAAGAGTAAATGGAATACGGACAGCTCTTATCTATATTCGAAGGAAATCTGTTCAGAAACTCCGTGGGAAGTGTTTGTGTATCAAAATTTAATAGCAATAACTATACAAAACGACAAAAAGTAGTTTTTTGTAATTGTTCCCTGTTCCAAGGATTTCATACGAAATGATTTAAATCAGAATCTAAGCATTTAAATACGGACCGAATTAGCTTTAGCTGGAAAACAGTTTGAGCCGATTGCGTAAAATTTTCCAATTAGGCATCACATAATTTATACGTATCTATATTAATTATACTTCCTGCACAAAAATGTTATTTTTGGTATAGTGGGACCTTATTTTCTTCAAGTCGTAGTCCCTTGAAAATACGTCAACGACTTTCCGTAAAAAGATAATTTTTACAGCATATACAGAGATAACAAAGTCAAATTCTTTATCTACGTCCGAGAGACAGGACGTACTTTTCACACTCAGTTCATTACCGCATTAGGTTAGTAATAAATTATTTACCACACCAGTATCGTAATTAATTCATTATCACACAACAAATTACTGTCAAAATATAAACTAACAATATTTTATCACTGAACCATGAAAAATTTTAAATATTAATCGTTTATTTTCACTCTTTAGATGTGTACAAGTTTTGTACGATGCAGTGATAACGCATTATCAATATATTTCTGAGATTGTCCAACTGGTGCAACGCTCTCTTTGTGTAAATTTCGCAGGCGTACGTTAATAATGATGTGAGCCTACTAGTATCGTAAATAACTATTATATTGACTTCAAACACTCCTGTAAGTATTTCCAACTGTCTGAGGTCAATCAGTAGATCAATACTTCATACGAAATTTATATTTGATAATTGCATTTGATGTGCTATTGGCATATTAAATAGAAGAGAAATATACTGTAACAATTATATTTTTAGATGACATGGAGAATTTAGTTACCACTTCTATTTTAGTAGCATCTGATAATATACATATAATTATTTAATGAGCTGTTTTATTTTCACACAAAAATTGAAATATGATTAGGAAAAAAATATGTTTTAGTATATTAAAATTACAAATATATCTACGTAAAACTATAGTGGTTTACTTTAGTATAACCACATTAACAATCTAGGTCCATTATTGGGAAGATTTTAACTATTCTTTCAATGAATCGCGACTGTTAAAGTCGCTATGTAAACTACTGGACTTATTTTTTCTATTTTTAAACGCAATCGGGGTTTTGATTTTTAAATAATTTTGACACTTTTTAGTTTTTAGAATTTCCAAATACTTATTGATATCCCACTTAATATGTATGCATGTTAGAGTACAAACAAGTGGACCGATTTTAATAATTTTTACATCTGTTTAATACCTATTCAATGATTCCCAACTTAACAAAGTTCACCTCCTTTTATTTTTTCCATTATCACAATATGAGGGTTGTCTGAGGGTTGTCACCATATTGCATTTTTAAAACTACCATGAGTTAAGTGAAACTGACAGGATTTAGAAAAATCGATTGAAGTGAGCATAATCAAAATATGGCCAATTTTTCTTTTTTATTGAAATATTTTGTTCAAACAAAAAATAACTATCAATTTTCACAAAAATAAAAAATATATGCCAAAATTTTGGACTTGTGAAACGAGGTCGTTCATATATCATAATTTAAATTGATGAATACATACCCAGAGACGCCCAGCTTCGTTGAGAGGCAGATAATTTGTTGTATTTTTAACCCCCGAACTTAAAAAAAAAGGGTGTTACAAGTTTGACCGCTATGTGTGTGTGTGTGACTGTGTTTCTGTCTGTCTGTCTGTGGCATCGTAGCAAGTAAATGGATGAACCGATTTTGACATTTTGGTTTAGTCTGTTAATGGAGAGTGTTTTTAACTATGTTTCAAGTGCGAATTTAGGGTACCGTCCCAAAATACTAAAAATTGCCGATGATCTTCCATTTCGGCTCAGTTTGGAAAAGGCTTTAAGGAAAATGCCAATTTAATGAAGAGTGTTCTTAAATATATTTCAAATGCGAGTTTGAAATTTCACTTGTTTATTCTATGCTGGACTATGTTTTTATTTGAATATCCTCTTAAGTGACTATTCATCCGTTTAAATATACTCACGAAATCCCCAGATATGAGAAAAAGTTCTTCGACACAATTTTGACGTCCCAGATTTCCGGTCTTTCTAATATAATGTAAAATATTACACTCTTGGCTCTACACGTTTAAAGAAGATTTTTTGTAAGTTCAAAATGCCTCTTGTTAAGTTAAGGCTTTAATGTTGTATTGAAAGTCAGTTTTAGGTATCATATATATACAAAACTTTTAATGCCATAGGATTAATGTCACCCCATATCAAAAATATCTACAACATGTAGATGATAATATTTCGTGAATATTTATAAATTTTATTTATTCATATGTGAACAATGAGTTAAGTTAAATTATTTTTACAGCTGATTTCATATATACATTTACATATTTATAGTATACCTCTATGCTATATTTTTGTTTTACAAATAATAAAAAAAATGATTGATTGGACACAAATACGTAGGCAAGCACACACGCATATCAAAATAAACAAAAAAAATTTTAAATCTGTATTTATGAGTGTTGTATAGATATAAATATTCTACTGGATAATGTATAATCAGAGAGCTTCATAATTTTAGATAATATTAGCAAAATACAAACAATTACACATTTCAAAAGTTGTAAAAAATATAGAAAGCACGCTTAATTTGAAAGAGAAGGACTAACAGGTACAAAATTATTTTAACGATATTGTAAAACTAAAGGCGATACACACCCGCTTCGCTGGGTTTAAAAAAGATTATCCCCTTTCTATAACATTCGAAATAATGGTAAGAATTGTTTTACATAGGTAAAATAGTTTTCTATTTTTTTAAATGTATAATAGTCGTAATTATTCATTGATTATATCAGAATAATTTATGGTAATGTCAAATGACTACTTTTACAGAAATCTGTTTATTATGGTAATGCCAAATTAAATTAATTTTTAAAATTTTGTTATTTTTTATGAATATATCTTTATAAATTATATCTCATATGTTATTCTGATATATCAACTATATTGCTGTTCAGTTTCATTAAAAACCATTCGCTAGTTTTAGCGTGAAAGCGTAACAAACCAACAAACAAACAAACAAACAAACAAACAAACAAACATGCTTACTTTTGCATTTATAATATATAGAGATAGAGATATAATATATATATAAAATAATTTTAAATCTAGTAACATTTGATTATGTCACAGTTAGTTCGCTTGGTTCGGCAACCAGAAGAACCGCTTCTTGAGATGCTCGTCTTATTTTGAGTTTATTTTTTCCGGATTTATTTTTCCAGTCTATTTTTTCGGGGTCTATTTTATTTATTTGTTTGTATATAAATATTCGGATCTACTTTTTCCAGGCCTATTTTTTCCGGTCTATTTTTTCCAGTTTAGATTTTAGATTATATATCTGCCTATACAGGATATAAAATGTAAATTTTGTATTAAAAATGTAAATACAATTCTTTAAATTTAATTTTTGCTTATAGCGCAATAAAATGAAATTTATCATTAACATTAATTTTGATTACAACGTGACTAGTTTTTGGGAGAACATGATTCGCTTTATATTCGAAATGAGTTACAGACAAATAATTATTGAATAATTAAAATTAATTTGTAAAGAGAAGGCAGGTATGTCGGTATAATGCCTTACATGAATTAATCGCACTAATACTAATTTCTGGAATATCTTATATTCCCTTTTGTGAATATTATACTATGAAATCCTCACAAAATAATAGAAATGAAACCATGAGCTTTTTATATTACACCAATTTTCTGGATAAGCTGTCATGACCTTGAATTATTCACAAAAAACGTATAATATTTGAAAACAAAACCCCAAATTTATTTTAAATTTAGATATGATAGACACACTTAAAAAGATCAATCTAGAGCGTATAATGTAAAATTCACACAGATATTCATTTCAACTAAGCATGGGCATTATATATACATTCTCAATTACAAATATTGAGTTTAACGTTTTTTTTTTTTTTTGTGAGTGAATAAATGGCTTCGACAGCTGTGTCCATTGAAATATTTGATGAATAAAATGATTAATTCAAAATTATTCTTCCAATTATTAATTCAACTATTGTTTTTAGTACATGGAGAACTTTTTTATATAAATTTTTTTTCCTATTACGAAATATCATTTTCAATTACATTGTATTTAACTTTCATACCATATATGTACAATATTTTATGCGTACAGGGTGAAAAAGTAAAAATTGAAAATATAAGGGCCCTTACACACAAATAGGCCCGGATTCGACATGTAGGCAGAGTCTAGGCACGTACCTATAAGGCGACAAGAACTAACTGATCTATTACGTTGGCACGTACATCTTTATTTTAAGTGGAAATTTCTGAATCGACAAAATAATCGAATTATACAAATTTGCAGTCCACCACCAAATTAGCAAAGACTAACATTCATAATAAGAGTAATCACTAGCTAATTCTTACTGATGATGACTACTTGGTAGTCGAAAATACGTATTTTAAAAATACAAAAAACTGATCTAGGAAATTGGGGCAAAAATCGAAATTTAACAGCGAGTTTGTTTACTATGAAACATCACTTTATTTGCAGAAAGAGTATTATTATATGATTGTTTGAAGTCTTAGAACATAAATTCGGATACTTTACACATCCGAAAATATTTATTCAAAACCGATAAAAAACCATCAAGCCCAGCGACTTCTCTTATATCTTACATGAGACCAGAGGCTTCAAATTGATGGCATAAATGGCCTCAAAATTATTGCATTAGAAGAGCAGTTAACGTTCCAACGTATCATAAACTAATAAGAGCTATTTTATAATCATTTGTGATGCTGAGAATAGCTGAATTAGGTAATATTAGTCTTAAAAATGACTTATATAAACTTTTTGGTTTGTATTCTTACCACTGAAAATGAAAAATTGTCTATATGGAGAGAACGTTCCTTAATCTTCTAAAGTGATTTACGCTTCATTTGTCTTGCAGGGATGCTTCTTTCAAAATTTTGTAGAACACCTCGTAGAGTTTTTATATATGAATAAAATAAAATAGTATATGGCTTTTATCACCATTTCGCATGAAAAAGCGCCGTCGTTCAAAAATCTATGATATATAATAGAATACAATACATACATAGACAGGACTGAAATATATATATATATATATATATTTATATCTACCAATCATATGTACCGGGTGTACCATTTTATTAGCGTCAGCATTCTTTTTCACCATTATAGAAATGATTGCCATGTATAAACAAAATATTACTTGAATGGCCCTGCAAAAAACAACAATCTATAATGTGTGCAAAAAGCGAAAACCAGTATCTACACAGACTACAAAATTCAATTACCTTAAGTAAATCAAGAAGTCAAATAGTATAATACGTCAACCATTGTAAAAATTAACAAAAAAACTTGATGTATAACATATCCTACTTTAGCAAATATTTTTATAAAAAATCCTTTATAAAAATTTTAGTTTAGGAACGGTTATAATTCGTTTGTCTGTCATTCAATAAGCCCCGTTCGTTCAAATAAGAAATTATTTTTTTTACAAATACCTATATTTTTAATTGATTCTAAGAAATACAATGTTTTTAGAAAAACGAAAACCACATAAAAAACAAATTTATATTAAAATTGCGAGTGACATTAATTTTGTTTTTCTTGTTGTTCTTGGAAGAATTTCCCATAGGATTTGAAATTCTACGAAAGAGTTTAGTACTAATACATTTTTATTTCTGTCAAGAAGTTTAAAAATTCACAACATTATCTGGACAAATCTTCAAAAAATTGGGTAATGATGACAATGAAAAGAAGATTGTATAAAAAGGTAGGGCCTGTTGTAAATTAAATTTTGTAAAAAGTAAACAATTTTTAGATCAATGTTTTTAATAATTTCAACATATTTTTAAAATTAAAAGCATAGAAAGCGATGAAAATCAGCCGGTCAACCATTACATAAGTAGTCTTAACTGCGATTAAGTTTAACTGCGAAAACAAAAAAAAAGATACAGAAAAATTTTAAGGCACAATATTATTTCTTTTAAAATGCCCCTTTATAGAAAAATGATGTTCCACAATGCTTTACCTATTTTCCTTGGCAGGAATCTGTTTTAAATATTTTATAATAACATATATAATCTAAAAATTCCTCCTACCTTTCAAATTTATGGATCGAAGGACTATGATAAAAGGATTCATGGAAATTAATTTTGATCTGCGTACATTAAACACCTGTTATATTGAATAACATACAAACATAACATATACATCTATGTATACAACAATGCATCAGCAGACAATTCGATTAATGGTGATTGGTTTAATTAAAAGTACGTGGACTCATCTCATCGTTGGTGCCATTATTACATTTGTATGTAACATATCTATCTATATAAGCGATTATCCTTCTTTAAAAAAATGAGATATTGCATTTGTACCGATGATGGAATTTGAAAATGCGCAAAACCGATGTGTAAGTATACAAGCGGGGTTTAGCTAAGCACATTTTTTTTTTAAATAGTTAAATTGTAATTTTTATAAATTGTACATTTTTCAAACACATTAACATTATTGTTTTATTTTGTAAAAAAAAATAAGTCGTTCTTTGTACAGCGAACATCTTTTTTTTTAGAATTATGGTTTTATTTTTTGGAATATCTGAATTCAATTTAACTCTTTAATTATTAATAGGAAATTATCAAGTTTCTGGTTGCCTAAAATATTAGTTTTATGAACGTTATTTAATGGTAAGAACAAAAACTATAGAAATAGTATTTAAATATTTTCGGTGTTCAATTTCAGAGGGCGTTCAAAAATGGAATTTATGTAGCATAGTAACTTACAACAATACCGCTTAAATGTTTGAATGAACTGTCTAATAAAAACATTGACTACTTGACGTCATTTATAATTTCTCATCAGTTTCAGATATTTATTTTCTGACCATTCAACAAAAATTCTGAACAAATAGATAACTACTAAAATATAATTTATAGCCTAACATTTTTTTATTACTAGTTTTTACTAGCGGCTTAAATAAATGCCAAATATCATTAAAAAGTAAATAAAATAATATAAAACAATCAGTGTGAAGGAGATAAAATTTATGGACATCTGTTCAACCAAGGTTATCAAACATACTTTTTACAAAAAAATCTATTTGTTTAAAAACTCAATAATCAAAAGTACACTTCTTCGATTGTTTGACCCAGATAAAAATATATGTATCAAATAATCAGTTTTCTTTCTTTTTTTTAAATATATGTCTGATAACCTTAGTTGAACAGATATCCGCAAATTGCATCTCCTTATAAAATTTCAAAACAATAAATATAACTTTTTTTAAATATATCTGTATAAATAATAGTTCATGTGTTATTCTGATGTATGAGCTATATTATTGTCAAGTTTCGTTCAAATCCATTCTGTAGTCTTTGTGTGAAAGTGTAACAAACAAGCATCCTTTTTTCACATTTGTAATTCATAGGAATTTAAAGAATATGTTGTCATAACCGTATTTATTAAAATATATGACTAATTACTGTAGATATGATTTCATATCTGATTTTTGTAATCATTGCTACCAAAGGCAGGACGTGTCCAATTCGAATTTTAAAGCACCTTTAATGGATTGTTTCTTATAATTTTGAGAACAATAATTAATAATCCGAATGTTCCAAATTCGCTTAGTTTATGCAACTTTCGCGTGACGAAAGTTTTATCTGAAATTGTCGTATATTTGTAATATAACGCGAACGAATGTAGCATACATACATACATAGATCTACACCAGACTTAATAATGTCACAATTAAATATGTACCAGAAGAGTTTTACAATATACATTTGAAAAGTAGATGTATATAGATACAGACAAGCGAATGAACGAATATGGTGTATTTTGAAACATGTTCATGTTAGAGATGTAGTGCTTTAGATAGTTACTATAGATGGTACCAGTAACGGTATAACTTTATAGTAATATTCTTCTACAAAGTGTCACCGAAAATTTCTTTACTATTTATTGAAATCTAACCAAAGTAATGTGGCTGTCTACGAAATCTGTGGAGACAGTTACAAAATACACGATAGGATTTAAGATTAATCATTCTTCTCATACTAGAGACATAACATAACTTCAGAAACTCATGTACGGTGATACCTTCCAATCTGACAAAGTTGTGATAGTTACAATAATTAAGAAATAATCAAGAAACAAGAGCACACTTTATGCCCAGAAAGTTGCCCTCAAGGCTGCGTTAATTTAAAATAACATGTCCATAACGGAATATATAGAATTTTTAGAAAAGATATAAATCACCATTAAATAGGTAGAATGCAAAATAGTAAAATAATTATTTCTGAAATGGGAGATAGAAAAAGAAACGCTTTTTTCAGCTAGAATCAAAATCACTAGAAAATTACACAGTATAAAAACGAACTTAAAAACTAGTTAAAATATTATTAGTAAGATTTGTGAAGTGTTTGTATGACCAGTGTTGTTTACGGATGTGAAACGTGGACGATTTCACAAAAAATGGAATAATGTATATAATATACATAGCATTGGTTTGAGCCTGGCTTCACTTTCAGAAAATTGTGAGAAATATGGATCTTTCAAACGAGCTGAAATTCAAAAGAGTACTTTAATACATAATTAGATTAAAACAGTTGCAGTTTTTGAATCATCTGATAAGACGACACTCTATCTAATACTTTATTTTATAAAATTCACAAAAATAGTCTTACAAATTTCAAGGCCAGGCAGCCTTTGGAACTACTGGTGCGAAGCATAATTTTTAAAAGGTAGCACCGAAGGTGATCTTAAAGCTTCTAGCCTCGAGTCGTGGTAAACAAACCACTTATCCCCACATAAAGTATCAGAGAATTTAAGGTGGAAGAAAAATTTGGGCATGCTATGAGCAACGAAAAGGAAAATTAAAAAGACTAATAAAAGCTTCGAAAATATTCAACCCTTATCTTGTAAAATAACAAGTTTATTTAAAAATAAAAGAAAAACACATTATCAGAAGTTAACTAGATCAATAGAAAATGGTGTGCGTAGCTCCCTACAGTTTTGCCAAAACTCTTGAATCTTTGATACAACATTTTATCAAACACTCTGTATATGATAGATATTTCATTTTCAATGTAGACCTTCCATGAGAAAATTCGTATACATTATAATATTTTATCATATGTGCAGTGCACATCATATATAGAAGCCGGTCACCTTATTATAATAGCACACATGTGAAACCTACATGTGAAATAATATATACCATTTTGGTACCGAATAGATGTAACGATCCTTTGATGTTTTGAAATATTTATATAAAAGAATAAAAGATAAGATTGCATATAATGAAAATTGGTTTGATTGAATAAGCATAAGAATTATACAACTTGACATCAAATTGTTTCGTAGATGTTAAATACTTTTAAAAGCATTCCCTAAAAATGACCTTTCTTAGGGTCATATTGAAAGTGATTCAATTTACAGGATGAATGTATCGTTTTTATTGAAATGAATAATGTCTTATACGAGATTCCTTGCACAATAATAAGAATAAAATTTGTTTAATGTATGGTCGAAGACGTTTTAATTAACAAAATATATTTATGATGTATAGTTTCAAAACAAAGTATGTAAATGATATGTACACAAGTTTTTTGGGCTACCGAACAAAAAAGGCTCTTTTTTATCAAAAATTTTTTGTTTTGATATGTCTTCTAAAAACTTCTGTTTTTAAAGAATAGATTCTGGAGATGTTTAAAAAAATTACTCATTTAATTATAAATTATACGACAAGAAACTGCTTTTGACTGAAGAAACTGCTTTGAGAAATCTCGTATACGGGTTTGGTCCATTTCGAGCGACAGATCCGAAACAAGACTCCCAATTAGAAACCTAACTACTTCAGAAAATGAATTTTAAGATTAAGATTCTTCCTTTCAAAAATCGAGAAAAATCACACAAAATTTTTGTTTTAGAATTTATAGAAACTCAATATTTCTGGTAATTTTGACACTAAGAGTACAAACATCGGGTTTACTTAACGAAAAAGTCAGTTGTTTTTGATATATTACCTTAAATCTTGTACTTCATTTTTAAGCGATTCTATGGATTTGTCTTAAAATACTCATCTAAGCTTCAAAGAACAGGGGTTTTTTTATGTTTTTTGTCTGCTAGTTATCCTAAATATTCCCGATAGTTCCATCATATACGATGCTAGACAGTTTTTCAGAAACTGAACGTCTGAGTTTTATCCGAATCGGAGATATAAAAATCTTGCTTTTAAATTCCTGATTTGTTGTTATTTTCTTAATGGACTGTCTGAATAAAATCCATAAAAAGTTTTGTTTTGTAATTTGATAAAACTTAATAAATTCCTTTTTTTATGGTATAAAATGTTCAAATGTGAAAAAGCTTTGACACCCTTCAAACTATTCATAATTTTTTATTACATACTGTACCAACAATAAAATCAACCATATGTGGAAAATATATTCATATACCTACATAACGTTCACACAGCAAAAAAGGTATACGAAAAACCACGAACTTCTGTCTCATTCAATTCGAAATAATATATAATAACATATGTATATTTTGATATTTTCGTCTATATGTATGTATAATGATGAGGCTTGACTACGAATAAAAAAATTTAATAAAATGAATAACTTGCATATAAAGAGATGGTAAATTTGGCTAATTTTATTATGAGAACAAGTATTTGCGTAGTTTTTAAATGTCCACGAAATATCTTTTTTTTAAAAAGGGCGTGGTTTATTTTATTCACATCAAAGTGTATAGAAATTAAATTGTAACTAATTTCATCAATTTTATACATTAAAATAGAAATGAAAAACTTTCGGGAATTCGAATTGTTGCCTCATGTAAGTTCAGGTCACATTTTGTAGCTGAATTTTTGAAAGCAGTTATCCACAACCAATTAGAATTTTTCCTCTGAAATTAAAAAAAATCCGCTAGATGGCAGCGCTAGGGGAAGTGCATACAGTATGATTTCCTAATGACAACATGGTTAAACATACTTTGTGAAATTGAAATTAACGGAAGATGATGAGCCTGGAGCAAAATTGAAATATGTAAAAATTCAAGACTTCTATGTTCGGGACTTAAAACGATAGCTTACATGTCGTGGTTTACTTGTTTCAGGTAATGAAAACGCACTCGCAGAAAGGTGAGTTGTCGTTGATAGTTCGTTATATTTGTTTGAAAATTTTAATATTTAATGTACATATAACGTTTAAGTTTACAGTTACTTAATAAAGGTCTTATTTTTTTTACTAAAATTCGAAAATGATTGGTATAAACTTCTTGTGTAAGTTTCTCCTTTGTACGTATTTATTGAATAATTATTATACAAGGCAAGTTTTCGAAGTATTATTACAAACAATTCAAACAAAAATTTGTCTTGGAAAATATTAAATATATGCTTACTAAAGAAAACTTACACAAGAAATTTATACCAATCATTTTCGTACTTTAGTAAAAAAAATTTGACCTTTATTAAGTAGGTGTAAACTTTAACGTTATATGTATATACATGATATAACTATCAACGACAACTCACCTCTTTACGAGTGCACTTTTATTACGTAAAACAGGTAAACCACAACATTCCAGCCATCATTATAAGTCCCGAACAAAGTGCTCTTCAAATTTTTCATTTCAATTTTGCTCCAGGCACATCACGTTCCGTTAATTTCATTTTCACAAAGTATGTTTAACATTGTTTTCATAATAAAATCAAAATATATGCTGCCATCTAGCGGATATTTTTTTAATATTCATAGGAAAAAGGCTAATTTGCTTTAGTTTGGAAAACAATTCTTAATAATCTAAGTAATTTATAATTTATAAGTAACGTCTAGTTTAATTAAATGCACTACGATTCACTTCCATGGGTATCGAAGGGTTTGCTAAGAAGGAAAAAGGTAATTTAATGGAGAGTATTCTTATATATGTTTAAAGTGCGATTTTAGAGTTCCGTAACCGAAAAATTTGTCGGAGGTTTTTAAAATTTAGTCAATTTCCTTGTAGTTATTTAGTCTAAATTAATAAAGACAAAAAATATGCCAGTGTTAAAACAATGTATAATGTGGTTCGATTAAGTTTTACTTACATGTGAATCGTTAAAATACTAACATGCAAAAGATAATCGCATGAATAAGTTACGTGTCATGTTTTGTTTTATTACAATTATTATTTGCCAGTTATATAACGTATAGTTTTTTATCTATATCCATACCGTAAAAACCTCTTAAATTTATAATTCACGTATAGTATTCGACAATATTTATTATCGGTTCATCGTTATGCTTTAATTATCGGTTCATGTTCATCATTATGCTTTAATTATTGGTTCATCGTTATACTTAAAGTTATAAATTCAATGAAGTATGCAAGTAATTATAAATTCAAAACATAAGTGAAAAACTCTTGCTTATATGGAATCATAAAATATTATAGTAACTTTTTATTATAATCTAATAAAATCAATTTTTTATAGGAACAGTTTAGAATTTTCCTTTTGATACATTAAACACCAAGAAAAAACTTATTGTCCATAAATAAAAAATTATTTGTAATCCCTGAAATCAAATTTCAAGAATTCGAAGTTTCTACAGTTTGCTGGTCAACTGTTTCATTTTAATTTGTAATTTAAAGGCATCTAGAAAGGGGTACAATTTTTTGTAACAGGAGTTATTTTTAAAATTGAAATAGGTTCAGTATTACGTAGTGAATGAAAAGGGACAAAATTCTTACAAAGGAGGTGGAGGTGCTGCCATTTTGAGAAAAATCGTTTTGGTCTATATCTCCGTAAGCGTGTACTTTGGACAAAAAATTATCGTATCCTTTTGTTAGGCAAGTAAATTTCGTATCTTTATTGTTAATTATTTGTTTTGCGTCACTTATTTTTGTGTCACTCACCGTTTACGACTTATTCGATATTATAACGCGACATTAAAAGCAAAATTATTTGTTAAACAAGTGATAGGAAATTTAATTATATACCATGAAGGCTATTTTATTAGCCCAAGTGCACACAGATATTGGCCTAAACTGTTTTTCTAAAAATATTGATTTGAAGTTCCGCCTTCAAAATTTGCATGGATTTTTTGCATTTACATTCAATATACGTGATATCGAACCTATTTAAATAAAAAAAATACTACTGTAATTTAATGCAATCAATTTTCTCTTAAGTCTCTATTAAGATTTGTACCAATGCAATTCTTAATTTTAGATTAAAAAAAATGCGACAACTCGGAAATAATGGAGTAAATAGAGTAAACAAAATGTTAAGTTTAAATATTCAGGTTAAATCAAGATCCTTCTTGAAGGACGCTGACATTTGTATTGTATTATTTCAATTTTCCATTTCTATTTTTGTGTTATATGTAGGCTAAGAAGAAAAACGATTTCGGTACACAAATACAATTAAAAAACTTTTTTTGAAGTTTTATATATCTAAATATCAATTATATGCCCAAATTTTCAATATAGAACAGTATTTCCCAGAAGTCCTTTGCTATCCTTTAATATCTTTCTGATAAGGTTGGCTAGATTGAATCCTACATCAAATATATCAATAGACAAATCAAAAAACAATTGATTGAGTTAATTGTTGAAATACCATGAAAAGACAGTGTTGATCACGCAATCGTTTGTTTTTTTTTTACGTCATGTAAGTAAGGAAAAATAGCCAAACATACACACATACACACTTAACTGATATTCCCATATAATACAAACTATATAATTTACGCCTAATTTGCGCTCTCACCGGTAAACAGTGATGTTTACGAAACAATGTTTCAAACAAAAGTTGTTTATTTTTTTTTATAAGAAAATTTTTTTACATTTAAACTTTGTTCTATCCCCAACGATTTACAAAATGGGTCCTACGGACCCAAGACCCAAGGATCCTATTTTGCTCATTTACGAACTCGACCTCACTTTTTATGTCCTGAGCAGGCTATAAAAATTTCAGCTTGACATCTTTTTTCGTTTTTGAGCTATCGTGTTGACAGACAGATGGGCAGACGGACAGACGTACAGACAACTGAAAATGGACTAATTAGGTGATTTTATGAACACCTATACCAAAATTTTGTTCGTAGCGTCAATGCTATAAATAGCGTTTCGAAATTGTGATTTTAGTAATATTCTATTATAATAATCATATTTGTCAGACCATAATATTATATTTTAAAAATTATTTATGACTAAAAACTATATCTTAAGCCTTAATTCAATTTTCATTTAATGGGTCCCAAAGTTAAAAAGTTTTCAAGAAGAGGTTTACCAACACTGAGCCATTATCGTATTTTCTGGCAGACAATCGGAATAATTACTTTAATCTGACACAGGTTAATTAAAATAGACAAAATAGCTAGAATTATTTTACACAACATGTACTAAAATTATTAATTTCATAACAAAAATTCCAAAGTTTTGTTTGATTCAAAATTATTTAAGATATGAAAGAATATACAGAAAAAAAGATAAATATTTTAAGCATAGCAAAAAAAAAGTCATTTTATTTTAACATATTTTTTTCCTTTCAATTATAATATTATGTATCCAGCATCCATTAGGAAGTGGCATATTTAACCTCAGAGAGCAGTTCTACAGAGTGCTCCAGTAAATAGCTCCATGAAAATATATCATATATATTTTTTATTTCTGAAGCATTTTTTTTCTGGCCATACAAATTATCTTCCTTATTCTTTTATCAAATTCCATGATTCACCTATCATTTTCCAGTTTATCATGTTGGCTTCTGAAAATAGACTCACGATCTAAAAATGCATCACTAAGGAAAAAACAGGCCAGATAATGATAATTTTAACGAAAATAAACAAATATAAATAAAATAAATAATAAGTGTATCAGGCAAACATGATTCTAATGTAATAGTTTTTATAGGTGTTCTCCTAATACAAAGACACTATTAAGAAGTAAATCAGCAACTGTAAAAATGTTTCAAATGCTATTATACCATGTATATATATGAAATATAGATAGTATATTAAGTTTAGTCCAAAGTTTGTAACTTTGTCATAGGTGTTCATCAAATCACCTAATTAGTCCATTTCCGGTTGTCCGTCCGTCTGTGGACACGATAACTCAAAAACGAAAAAAGATATCGAGCTGAAATTTACTGAGCGTACTCAGGACGTAAAAAGTGGGGTTAAGTTCGTTAATGAGCATCATAGGTCAATTGGGTCTTGTGTCCGTAGGACCCATCTTGTAAACCGTTAGAGATAGAACAAAAGTTTAAATGTAAAAATGTTCCTTATCAAAAATTAAACAACTTTTGTTTGAAACATTTTTTCGTAAACATCACTGTTTACTCGTGAGGGCGCCAATTAGGCGGAAATTTTATAATATGTACTATAATTGATTATTAGTTATGTGTTTGTCATATGTTTGTATGTGTAATGTGATAAAGAAATCAACACTGACTATGCATGGTATTTCAACAATTAACTCAGTCAATTGTTTGTTTTCACTTGTTTTTAAAATATGTTCTTCTAATATTTATTTAAAACTTTTGATTTTTTTTTCTCCACTTTTCTACGAAATTTGTTGTTGTTTTTTAGCCACGAGTACAGGAGTTCTTTATATTCTTGCGGCTAGCTTCCCATATATAAAAAACTCTGGATAACGTGGCGTTCTTTACAACATGGAACGAAAATTTTTGATAACACCCGAAAGATTCATACTGTAAAAAGTCCATTTTTTGTTATTAGAATGGTAAAAAATGGTTTATCGGACAAAATGATTAATCGTTTTTTATTCGATAAAAGACCGAGCTCCCGATAAAAGACCGACTTGCTACGACAAGGGCACTAGGACATAGAGAAAACATTTTAAAAGTCTCAACAGTGATGTAGCTACGTTTATATTCTTTGTATATATATAAATTAAAATTCGGTAAATACACTTTTTAACCTGAAATTGTCATTTCTTCGTGAAACCAAAATAATCTTTGAAATTTCGACTAAAACGCCAATACTGATTGATATATCTTTTAAATTGTCTTGTTTTGAAAGAATATTTCTCAGTAGGGGATAGTCCTGATGTCGAATTGGCCATATTACCCATTAGAATTTAAAACTAGACTTGATACCATGACAAGATTTGAAAGTGGTTGAAGGTTTTTCAACTCCTTTAAGCAAAACAAATTTTTTTATGTAATCTATGGAGATACCCACGTATGACTTCACTAGTGAATATCTTTCTCTTCATTAAGAATTTAAAATAATCATATCTTGCATACTAGTAAATATTTTTTAAAACCAACTTCACTTTTTTATTCGTGAAATGAGAATTCTTCATTTGAAAAAATGTAGTCCGATCTCCTATTCTAACATTCGCGGTATAAATAAAATATAGTATGCACACTGTAACACTTCAATAGAATTACTTAAATAATGCTAATTACTGTTAATTCCCCAAGTGTTTTGTTCTTGTCAAACCTCTTAATGCCTCTTGTCTGAAACCCACTTAGACATATACATAATATACCAAGCCAACATCGTCTTACACTATTTATATCTACCTACCTATAATATATAATACTATATGAACGAAACGACAACATTCACTCCGTCATAGTTAAAGTAAGCATAACGTTGTGTTTCATTTACTGCCTGCCATTCTTACCATTGGTTGGTACAATCAACCTCTCTACTAATACACAATGAAAGCTCTCGGCATTATAATTAGAAAAAGTATAATATCCATATAGAGGGTAGTACCAATTTTAAAAAAGTAATCTTTCACATACTAAAGGAAAATAATATGTATGTCTCACAAGCTCCTGTACAGGCTGGAATGGCTTTGACATTTAAAATTAAACTTTAAAAGTAGTTTCTTTAAGCATGTATAAGCGCCAGGTCAATTTTTAATAAAAAGGCTAATTAATATTGTATGAGCAAGGTACTAGAGACAAAAATTTAAAAAAAATATATATATATTTTTTCAACTTTGATGGTTGAATGGTTGATTGTGTTAAAATTAGACAACATGCGACGAAAACTAAGAATAAAATGTTTTGATATCTGAATTGGAAATTTTGTTTAATTATATAGCTTTCTATATTTGAAAAACAGCCAGATATCGACAAATTTTATTTCTTTTTTCGTCTACATTCATGAAGTTATAACAAAATTAATAATCAAAGTTGAAAATAAGGTACAACTAATTTCAACCACAAGTCTAATCTTGCCTTAGTGCTCGTAATACCATTCAAGTGAGAGTATAGTAAAAGTTGGCAAAATTAAATTAACTTTTTCGATATATACCATAGTCTCCAATATATCGAGTCTTGAAAATTTGAAGGAAATCTCTATTTAGGAGAAATATAGGTACTATTTAGATAACACTAAAGGAAAAAAAAAACCGCTATCCTTATCCATGATCTATGGTCAAAATCATTCAGAAACTCGACCTTGTTCATCAATTTGATAAAAAAAATATCATTTTAAACAAATAAACCATCTTATGACTACTGAAAGAACCACGCAAGGTAAAAAAGGAAAATGAAAAGTGAAACTTTTTCTAACGCACTCTAAAATGTTCTTTGAATCACTCTGATGAAAAGCTCTGACAGCCACAAAAATTATTATTGAGTAGTTTTTGATTTAAGGATTAACAAAGCTACGAATATATTATAGTTTTAGTATATGACTAGGAAAATGGCTTCCTGTGAAACTTTTTCAAACCACCTCTAAAATGTTCTTCGGATCGTTCTGATCAAAAACTCTCACTGCCACAAAATTTTATAACGAGTAGTTCTGAGCAACGGTCTATCAAAGCTTCACATACGTTATATTTATACAGCTCGTAGCTCAAAAACTACTCGTTAAGAAAGGTAATTTGATCAAGAGTCTTAGCCATTTCAAGATTATCACCAATATTATAATTTCTGTGGAAGTTGTTTTTATTTCTTCAACAAAACAACAACTAGAAAAGCGGTGGTAATCTTCAAACTTAAGGCATAGATACATAGACCCGTCCTTGTTAATCGGAAGTTCAAAAAATGTGTATATTGAAATAATACAGTGTTGGTGGGCTTTTTTGTGAAAATTTGAAAAATTATGTCGAAATAATAATAATCCAGGATCCGTTCTTGCTATTACAATCATTAAAATAATAATAATCATCCTGTTTAATTCTTAGAGTATATATATAATCTACGTGTATATAAGTAATGGCTGGATACTTTATGTAGTCGGTGATAATAAAATTGATGCTACTTTTATGTTGGAGAAGAGACCATTTAAAAATAATTATGTATATAATTCAAACGTGGTGGATACCAAAAATATCATTTAAATGTATTACGTTTGTATGGCAAAACGCGAAGCTCATTTTTTTAAATAAAATTTAAGGAAAATTCTTTGATTTTGTTACGGAAGAAATTTTGTAAATTTGCAACTCATGTTAACATAATAAATGTCCACAGAATTCACACATTTCTCAATAGTAAAGAAAAGAAATCCCATAAGAACTCCCATAATAGTATGGTTCTGAAACATACATTTCTACATTTCGCATTTCTATTAAAGTTTTTTTTTTTTTTTTTTTTTTTTTTTGTAAATCTGTAAGGAATAAAATATGCAGAATATATAGTGTGTGAATGGAAAATTGTTTATACTCAATTTTGGGTCGAGTTAGTCGTGTATAAAAAATTACATATCTGTAATAAATAAACCTAACATTAAAAATAATTTAATTCATTTTTGTTTCAGATTTTTCATGGCACAAAATTTTCAAAATGATGATTTGAAAGGTAAACTTATATTTTTTTTGTCTCTATCTTTAATCTAGAGTGTAATTGGGCATCACTTACAATACAGCTTCATGTCCACTGAGAATAAAAATGTCGAAAAAATTATGTTACTATTTATGATGTATTCAAAAGCTAAAATTACAGCATTTAATAATGCTGGTTTGGTACCATTACGTCATTTATAATACATTATTGTAAATAATAATTTTTTTTTAAATTGCGCATTGTGTATTGTAAATAACGCCATATATCATACTAGCATTGTGATAAACGCCATGCATTTCTTACCGTGTACACCTTAGTATCTGCATTTCAACCGAAAAAAATTGAACAAAATTTTTTTACGATATCTTGCTTTGACTTTTTTCAAAGTATTTTTACTATATAGCTTTAAATTATAGAAGCTTTTAAGATAAAGTAAAAACATTATCACACTAAAAATCCAAAATCGTCACCCAAAAAGAACTAGCCGGTCTAGAAATTAATTTACACTCCAATAAGTTAAGAAAAAAAAAATTCGATACTTCAAATGTAAGAGAATCATACATCAAAATACATCAAATCAAATCACAGCAAGTTAATTTTAAAAAAGACACCGCAACTTGTATGAAACACATGCCATACACCCTTAATAAATTAACATATCCTTAAAACGTGCAGAAAATATGACAATAACAGACAAATTTAAGATCTCCAACTCGACCTTAAGAACATACTCGGAAGTAATGAAGAAAACATACGAAAACTATTTACCTTCCTACAATATATTAAGCTATCTACTATAAACTATTATAAACTCATTAATTTGATTGTAAACACTTTAACGTTATTGTAAGCTCATTGATTATTATTCAATTTCACTCTTACGAATCTTTCGCCTTGTGAGATCTGTGTAAATGACCATTGACCTTAATAATTCCTCAAAAATTCGAAAACATCTTTTAAAGTTTTCATTCTTAAAATATTCCACTTTTTTTAATCAAAATAACTTTAACTTTTTTATGTTAAATTTACAATTGTCTGTCAGATAATTAAAATTTAAACCTTAGTTGAAATAACAAAATTATATACCCAAAAAACACATTCCGTATTAAATTTGTCAAGTTTTGATTTGACCAAATAACATTAAAATTTTAATAAATTCTGTATTTATGTCATTAAAGAAAAGCCAACCAACTATACATGGTGTTTTAGTAGGAATACTAAATATTTTAGGATGAAAAAATGAATATAAAAGTTTCTACGACAAGGCCTATTCTTATTAGGTTACTGAAAGGTGTTATCTTTCCTTCTGTAACATTGAAGATAGGTACCATGGTTAGGTTAGGTAAGATTATATTAGCTGTCTACGAATGACACACTTAGGCTATTCTGATACCGTATATGTGTTTTACCACCTTTTCGCTGATAATTTCATTTATCAGCTCCTCAATTTCAGAGGCTGAGTGCACCTCCTTCATGCGTATACCATGCACTACACTAGCCCATCACAACTATTAATTAAATTAATTTTGTTGCGACGGCGGGAATCGAACCCGCTACCCTAGGCATACCGCAGACGAAATTGGTTACGCCTTAACCAACTGCGCTCATTTATCTTGCGCTCCTCTTTATCTTACGTAAAGGACCGTAGGTTAACAAGCACATCTTTTAGTTTTTGAATGGAATTTTGGAAACAAGTCCAATAATGAAATTTATACTCAAGTCGGTTTTTTTCATGAGTACATTTAACATTTAACTGTTACAACAAAGCCTCAAATAGATCAGGAAAATATTTAGGAAAAAAAAATTGATTAAGGTGATTGTAAACGTACAATATTGTAAAAAAGTTTTGGTTTATTGCAGGGTACATACATATAGACTAATTGCATGCTTTGTAGTTAAGTAATGAGTTTTATTTAGCTTTACAATACCACGCAACTACAAAAATATATAATATATAGAATATATATGTATAAATGTGCAAGTGTGGCAAAATATAAATTTGATAATATAGATATCGCTCTTCAATCATTAATACTCAAACTATAGTCGTCTCTGTTCATCAAATGATGGATCTTCGATGGACTCATAATTAAATTAAAATTTTGTTGTTATATCATCGGCAACCTTATATTTTTATGGTATTATTATACTCTACAGGATCGTCTAAATATATATTTTAGATAGTTTTTTATCACACTCTCTAGATTTTTTGATATAGAAATATCCAATTGATAGGATAACCTATATGATTCATCAATTTTTTCAGCCAACTTTGAACGATAAAATAATAATAAAAAGCTCGAAGACCTATGAATTTTTTGTGATTTTTGGAAATTTTGTTAAACCAAAAATGCATTTATAAAGTTTTATTGAAATCCCTAGTATTATCCAATCCTTCCATATCTTCCTAAGTTAAAATTTGGTTAATTATGTTTGTTCGAAGTACAGATACTTTGAAAATAATCATAGTCTCTTGAATTTAATAAAAAATTGAATACAATGAATACACTGACAATAAATTTTACTTCGCGTATTTTAATCAATTCAACCCCTGGCTTGGATTTCGACAGCATTTGATTGGCTGTTGATATGTCGTACAATGATGTATAAGAGCAACTACGTATCATTTTGAAACGAATATTTGATCCTTGATCCTTGATCCTGAGTAGTTATACCGCTTGTGCAACCTATTTGTAATTTATATAAATTCTGGTTTCCATCACTTAAACAAATGACTCCTGAAACACTCTATATATTATACCTACTGAACATTGTCCAGTGTAACGTCATTCAGCTGTTTATGGTATTAAATGGATACTTTTTGTAATAGAGGGAAAGTAGTATATGGGACGGACATATGCCATACAATATCCCATTTATTTGTATAGTTTTCACATTTGTGAAGAATAATTGTGTTAATATTATACGGACAATAGGGTAATGTAATTGTCCAGTACGGTACTAAATGTTTATTTCAATGTTTATTTGTCTCTTTGTCTCTTTGCATCTTTATATTTATTTGTAAGTTTATTAGACTACAATTGGGTTATAGTTTTTTGTCTGCTTTTTCAAGTTTAAACTTACAGGGATGTATTCAAATATTTATAAAAACATAATCACTTGTTTAAGATCAGTTTATATTATGTAATATATATCAAGTATACTAAGTTTAGTTCCAAGTTTGCACCGCTTAAAAATATTGATGCTACGAATAAAATTTTTTTTTATAGGTGTTTATAAAATCACTTTATAAGTTCACTTCCGGTTGTCCGTCTGTCTCTCTGTCGTCTGTCCGTCTTTCATCACGATAACTCAAAAACGAAAAGAGATTTCAAGTTGAAATTTTATAGCGTGCATAGGACGTTAAAAGTGGTTCGAGTAGGTAAATGAGCAACATAGGTCATATGATGATCATACCACATTGCGCATATCCATATCTATGAAGAATATGGTCAATTGGGTCTTGGGTCCATAGAACCCATCTTGTTAAAGTTAGTATCACTGTTTACCCGTGAGGGCGCAAATAATTCACAAATTGGATTATATGTATTATGTGGGAATATCAGTTACGTATGTGTGACATGTTTATACATAGTATTTCAACAATTAACTCAGTTAATTGTTTGTTTTCACTTGTTTTATATTATAAGTCATATTTTCTCTCTTAATATATAAACTTGAGTGGGGAATCATGTTTCCTGGAACTGGTGTTTTGGAGACTTCTGGTATGCACAGTTGTTCAAATGAAATTAAATTTGGTATATAGGGGCGTTTCGTAGATAGAACGATGTTAAGAAAGCGTCAGGTGATTTCATTAATCACCTTAATCTCTTCTGTCATCTCAAATTGAGATAGAGGATCGAAAATTGGTGAGCTGAACTTAATTAGTGTCAAGAAAGTACTATTTAGAGTATAAATTTCAAAACACTTTCACACATTTTTGTATATCGAAATATAATGTTTACTTCGGGGCATTTAAAACTTTGTGCACAATACAACCTCACGATATTGAGGTTGCAATGTAATATTGAGGTTGTTGCAGGGTTCAAAATTTGAATATTAATTGAATTTTGGGAAAGTGGCTTTTGCTAGTGTAAAATTCCCATCTGTACTTCTAAATAATAACACCTTGATGTTTTGAAGTCAAAATAAGCTATTTCCGTCAGAAATTTAAAGAGGCTAGCTTACTATTTTAATATAAAAAAATCCGCTGAATATGATAGTGACAAAAAAAAATTTGTAAACTATACGCTTCATTGTTAAAATTTATGATTATGAGCGACAATTTTTATTGTTTTGATGTTTTCTGAATATTTAAGGAAAACGATGCGTCGGACGAAAATTATAGTTCAGAGCCAAAAAATTAAGATTTTAACCAAATACGTCGTTTGGGACTAGTTTCGACGTTCTATCTTTGACCGTTAAATTGTTATAAACAAATTAAGGGTCAAAAATTAACAATTTCTTTCTGTTTTTTTTTCTGCAAAAAAAAAGGTCTTGTAAATATTTTATTTCGGTCAAAATATTGTGTTTTGTTCATAGAATATACAGTTTTGTTTTTTGTTTTTTTCGTTATCATATCCCACGTATTTTGGAATTGTTTAAACAAATTAACTTTTGCATAAGGTTTTGTAAAATTTTTTTTAATTTTTAACTCCTCTCCTATCGCTCAGAGAATCAACGACCAAATAATAAATTGAATAACTTGACTCATATCAAGATTAAGCATGCGGCAAATGAAAGATAAAACAATAAGGGAAATTTTAAGTCTAATTGACTTTAATCCGATAAGCAGAACCGGATATGTCAACCACCTTGCGTTTGGCCGTTTCAAATTATTATTTTTTTGTTACCTTCGTATTCGCCGCATTTTTTATATAAAAATAGTCAATAAACTGGCTGCTTTAAATTTCTGACGTAAAAAAAGTGCACTCGTCTCAGCTATAATCAGAAGCATGTAATGGGGTAAAAATATGGCCTCAGTGATAAAGATCTACTGCTTACGAGTTTTTATCATTGTAATTTATAATCAATCTCTACTTCCCGATTGATAAAGTTGTGCATGAGAATTGTTAACGAGGTTGTAAACCATCATCGAGAAGGACCATTTTTCCTATGCATTCGATTCAAAGTATTCCCCTTTCGTCATGTCGATTCAATTTATTTTATACGTATCAAAATTAAAATCAACCACCTTATACAATGAAACAAACTATCTTAAAAAGAAATATACAAGAATTTCTTCATTGCGATACGAGAATAAACATGCATGGCCGCTTTCCTTCCTGTTTTTTAATTGATTCATTTTCTCAACTAAAAGATGTAGTGGCACATGCAACTACTATTGTACGGTATCTACTTTGTATACTAAATACGAGCTAGATCCTAGCTATTTCTAGCATGTGTTACTTTATACTACTATACCTAACTATGTATAAGTAGTTAAAGAGAGTAGGTGGTACATTTCCCTTTGTTTTTGAGACGATAGATACTTGTGACTGACTCGTTTACAATTATATTTAACAAGTATAAATGTGTGTACTATTATAAAGTCAAAATAAATGTCTTGATTGTGTTACTATGTTACTACAGTTTTACTATATTAGGTAATGATACATGAACACTGGGTGTGATAATCATTTTCATTGCACTGTTTAAAATTTTGCTAGTTTCCGTGCTGTCGCCGCCACGAATATTTTTCTTTCTTGAATTTAAATTTTCAAAGGCCGAGCTCATTCGCGAAAAAAGTTGTGCTAGTTGATATTTGAAATTACTCTATAATAGTTTATGCATTCGCTGGCTATGGCTTTGAAGAAGTAATTCGGTGTGGTTTTGTAACGTATTGGCAAATTCTTTTTACTTCACAGTGAAAACATAAAATGAAATGACAATTATTTTTCTGTAAAAAGCTCAAAGAGGCAATTATATTCGGGTCAATGTTTGGTCAAGCATGGGTGGTGCTTCTTGAGCAAGACTTGTTCAGTTTTGAATTAGCATCGTTTCAAGGTTAGATTTAAGATATAGTTCAAGTCTAGGTTCTAGTATATCCAATAGAGTTTTACCTGGATTGACTGTTTGATAACATGCTGCTTGCTATGAAGTAATTACTCTACTGCCACTAACAGAAACAAACATAAAATGAATTAATAACAAACTGATTCATTAGACTTAGATTGGCATCAAGCCTTGTGATTGTATAATGTCTTTAGCCTTGGACCACTTTTTTGCAAAGTTTGGCAAACCAAGGCTTTATTTATTAGCTTTGGCCGCCGATAGTGCAAGAACTGACAAGATTTGGTAAACCCAATGATATAACCTATATTTCATCGTGAAGCATGCCAATGGGGAATAACAAATGATGATCTGATGATCCTGATGACAAATTGGTCATTAAACCTATAAAAATGTAAAACTAGGCTTGATTGCATGACAAAATTTGAAAAGAAATCATGACAAGTGCAAATTGTTTTAGCAAAACAATGATTTATATGTAATCTCTATGGTGTTACTCACCTATGATGTCACTAGTGGATATTTCTTCTTTGTTTAGTTAAGAATTTGAAACGATCTTATCTAGCATAATAGTGAAGATTTTTAAAAGCGATTTCATTTATCTATTCGTAAAGTGAGAATTCTCTATCTGAACTGAAAAAAAAATTTAGTCCGATCCCCTATTTCCCTAAGAATTTGCAATTTCATCGGCAATTTTTTTAATTTTTCATATTTTTTTAATCAATTTCAATATTAAGTCTGTTTTTATTTACGATATACTATTCGATTAAACATTACTTTTGTTACATTTTGTATACATGAAATACGTTTGATGAATAACAAATTATGTTACTTTTCTTAGAAAACTGTTACTTCACAACTAAAACAACATCAGGATACTCTCTTCTCCTTACCTGATCCGTGTATACCTTCTTTACGGGTGTAACAGTAATTTAATTTGCATTGTATATGTGTTATAATTCCAAACAGAAAATATACTTAGATATAGAGCAAGAGCACGCTGCAAAAAACCTGGCCTATCGAGTTACCGGTTGAAGTATTGTTTAAATGATACTACTGATAGTTTGAAGCGGTTACTCGATAGGTACAGTAAAAAAACAAAATGTAACGACGCTCTTGTATATATTTTGTTTTAACTGACTTAAAACTAAATTTTAAAATCAAATTCATGCGGTAACTCGTTTGATATATTTCATGTACAAAAAGTGTCTCGTAGAAAAAATATAGTAACTTCATGCACCATTTTTGCCCTAGAACATAATGATTCTTTAAAGTAGTTACAGTAAGTAGTATCTTTAAAAAAATACTTCATCCGGTAACTCGATAAGCTAGGTTTTTCACAGCGATCTCTTGGCCTAATACTACATAGTACTAGTGAGAGATGGCTGGATGGATGGATGATTTGCTTATATTATCTATGCATAAAATGATATTCAAAATTTGTGTGTTATAATACACATTGTACATTCTGATTAATACCAGATAGTTTAAACTTTTGGTGGTTTATAATATCTAAGATCTGAACTGATTCAGTTTGTTGCAATATAAATTATTTCAAGCAGGAGCAGCTCTCTGTTGCAAACAGGGACGGATTTACTTAGGGGCTTTTTGCTTCCATTGAAAGCTTCTATTAAAAAAATAATTTAAATTTTGCAAGTAATTTGCCATTCAAAAATATTGAAGAAGCAGATTTGGAATTATTAATATTATACGTAATATAATATTGATTATTATCCACATGACGTAGACGAACATTTTGTGAATGAGAGCATTCAGTTAAAATCTTATTAAAGTCTTAACCAGAGTCTTACAGCTCTTGCAGTGAAATTTTTATGCTAGTTTATTAAAAATAACTTATTTTCTCTGTTGCCATTCCATCTTCAAAGATTTTTTTATCTTGTAAAACACCAGCTGTGAAGTGGAGCGTGGCCTCCAGAATATCGTATATCGAAAACAAGTATTTGACAATAATGTCGAATTATCAATTAGATAATTTATCAGTTCCTTCCATAAACAAAGGAATGAGGAAATAAAGGAATTCGCTGCACAAAAATGCATAAAGGTTGTTTTATTCAAGTATATTTTAAGTATATTCGAGTATAAGATATAAGCGCCACGGTAGTAACTTTTCATTAGGTCGCCCAGCTGTTCGTTTTCATTGAATAAAAAGATTATAGAATGCGTTGATATATTTATTTATTTTTAAGAAATTTTGTATTATTGTGTTTAAAGCGTGCTTTTGAGTTTTAACTGCTGATTCCTTTCGTTATTCAAAAGTATTGCTCTCATTGACTTTTTAGTGTTTTGCGTTTTTAAAATAATTTTGATATTAGGTATTGTTTTGTGTATTCGGATACTGTTTATACAAATTTTGTACTTTATCGTGTTGTGTGTTTTTCTTATAAATATTTACTTGATCGTGTGTCTTATAAATTTTCTACTTTCAGTTTCAACGTGTTACTATAATTTACAATCATGATTATGGCGAAGCCATAATTATCTGTATTATATTCTAATATTCATATATTCTTATATTCATATCTGTATAGTATTCTATGTCTACAAAGTGACCTATAAATATGTTCCAATTAAAATCAGTTGATAGAGTCTTCCTTGGAAGGATTGCCAATTTATTTTGCAATAATGTCAAACCACTGCTGTTTGTAAATACAAACACTAAGTCATATTATATAAATAAAATATTTTACTCTCCTATTTTTATCCTATCCTATACCATATACCGAAATCACTACAGAAGACAATTTATTAAGTAATTAAGCCCCTAAATAGTATTATCTCAGAGCCCCACACATTCACGATTCATTCCTTATTAAAAAAGTCAAAAGATCTAGTCAGGAGAAACCAAAAATAATATCCATTTTTAACCCTTGAATCAAAAAAAGGTTTGTTATAATTTTGACCGCAATATGTGTCGGTCTGTCTGTGGCATCGTAGTGTCTAAGCGGATGAACTAATTTGAATTTCTTGTTTGTTACCAGGAACAATTACTAAATAGGCCATGATCCTCAAAATCGGTTCAGTTTGGAGAAGGCTCTAAGGAAAAAGGAAATTTAACGTAAAGTGTTCTTAGATATGTTTCAATTGCGAGTTTAGGGTTCCATACCAAAAAAATTTGTCGGGGGCTTTTTAAATTTTGTAAATTTCACTGGTTAACACGTTTTTATTGGCTTTTCTTTGTATCTATGTATCAATGCATCGGAATCTAAGCATGATTTTCACTCACATCAAAACGTCGCATTGACTTGAAACTTCTATACACATATACTGAACTAAAAACTAGAAAGTAAATAAATAATAATTCAAAAAAATAAAAAAATAAAAAAAGCTTAACTAAAACGTAGAAAATAATTTATTTCTACGATTAAGTTTAAAAAAATAAATAGATAAGGAAAAAAAATTGTATCGTTTTGATCGTAAAAGGCGTGAAACACGTGGCCATCCGCCTTATGACGCTCTGAAAATATTATGCTTGGGATATAGAATTATAATGTCGTTTAATCATGTGTAATACCTACCAAATAATTTTTGTGTTTCATATTATTCAATTACTCTGTCTTATTAGAAAATAATCGAAATTCAGAATTTTTTTAGATATTATCGAAAACAAAAGTTTCAGACTTGTGAAAATGAATTCTCGTAAAATAAAGTCTCATCAATATGTAATCAAATAAAAATATAACGCAAGCAACTTGGAGGTGTCATTTCACAGTTTTGAAAATTGATTTTGTGTGTTAGATATGATGATATAACCACAAAGTGTAACAATAACAACAGCAACTTGTCTGCAGTAATAATATTCTAATATGGAATAGTGGTCGTTTTAAACGCAATTCCCTAAACTTGTTGAACTTGTAAAAGCACAAATATCATGAATGTATAATGAACGGTAAACATGCACATTATCTCACACAGTTTATACGGAGTGTATCATTTGTTAAAAGACGATTCATTTCTATCGCATTTTGTCATTATTATTTTAATAGTAAAGGAAGGCAAATTAATATATTTTACGGGAATTTTAAGCTCATTTTTCTAGTTCATATTGTATTTTTAACCTATTTCAAACAAAAAAAGGAGGAGGCTTTCAATTCGAAGGTATTTTTTTATGTGTGTTACAACAGAACTTTCGACTGGGTGAACCGATTTTGATGATTCTTTATCTGTTTGAAAGCTGGTGCATCTCGTGTGATCCCATTTCATTTTGGCCCAGTACTGACAACGGCATCTATTAGAAAACCATAAAAGTCTTAAATTTGCTTTAAGGATGTACGACAAGAGGACGAACAACTCAATATCACGCCAACCGATTTCGATTATTCTGTTTTTAGTGATAAATTAGTTAGTGTTCTTCAGATTCACTAAAAATCACAAAATAAGAAAAACTTTTAACAATAAGAAAACCAATAATATGCACTTTTAACAATAATATGCACTAAAAAGTAAAAAAATAACGATAATATAATGTAGTTAAAATCATTGTTATTTTTTGAGCCGGTTTCAACCAAGCTAATGTAGCAAACTCCAAAGGTAATTTAACAAGGATTGTTCTTCGCTATGTTTCAAGTGCGAGTTTAGTGTTCCGTACCCGAAAAAATTTGTAAGGGTTTTTCAAGTTTTGTAAATTTAACTTGTCATAACATCATTTAAAGCAAACTTGTAGAACATCTAAGTTTTAATGGGGTAACACCAATAAACGATATTCCACATGAAAAACGTTTAAGAAACAATTGGTATAATATGGTGTATTTATTATCACGAAGATAAACTCAAACATCATGGTCATTTAGACCATGTTTATGATAATATATTAAACGTGTATACTACTATATGATGTAAATTATATTTAGTAGTAGATGAGACTTGATCATAAAAAAATAGTTTTAAACATAGTTTTTAAGTGTTTAAAAATGAGACCACAGGTTTTTGAACATAGAATTTTATATTTTCTGACCAATATGAGTAAAACGGTTTATTTATTTTTTTATTTTTTATACAATGTATATATGAGATATATCATAGTATATAAAGTTTATTACCAAGTTTGTAACGCTTAAAAGTATTGATGCCACGAACAAAATTTTGGTATAAGTGTTTATAAAATCACCTAATTAGTCCATTCCCGGCTGTCTGTCCGTCTGCCTGTCAACACGATAACTCAAAAACGAAAAATGTATCAAGCTGAAATTTCAGCTTGATAGTACATAAAAAGTGAGGTCGAGCTTGTAAATGGGCAATATATGTCAATTGGCCTTGAGTCCGTAGGTCCCATCTTGTAAATTGTTAGAGATAGAACAAAAATTTCAATATAAAAAATGTTCCCTATAAAAAAATAAACAAATTTTGTTTGAAATATTTATTTGTAAACATCACTGTTTACTCGTGAGGGCCCAAATTAGGCGCAAATTATATAGTATGTATATGGAAGCATCCCTTATGTATGTGACAGTGTAATCAACACAGTCTATACATGGTATTTCAACAATAAACTCAGTCAATTGTTTGTTTTCACATGTTCATTATTATTTTCTTTAGAAAAATTTATTTAAAAGATAAAATTATATTTTTTTAAGCTTTATTTTCTTAAAAACTACTAATAAAAAGTCAGACATTAAATGCGCCACTATAAAAGTTAACAATTTTGGTATTATTAAATGTCAACAAAAATATTCCCATGAGGTGATTCTTTTACTTCCACTTTCAAAAACTTCCATTTTTGTTTTTTCAAGAACATACTGAAGAATATTGTATATTTAAGATGTCGTTGGGCGTAGGACAGTCAACTTTACGTTTATATATATTTCTACGCATTATATGAATATTATACAATATGTCGCGTATTAATCCAATTAGGTAATCCAAAAAATTCAGATAGTTTTTAAAATACTACACTAAACGATGTCACAATCTTTTGAATGAAAAGTTTGGAATACACCCGAGCTGGATGCACAAAGCTCATAGATGTACGCATCAATAAAAATGCATGTGAACTATTTATGAGCCGCAAACTACTCGTGAATAAATGTTAAGATAGTTCAATGTAGGTGAAAAGGTAATACAACTAGCTAAAAGTATAACTTTGTAATGGCTCGCGAAGGGTATCATATAAAATAGATATTTCTATTATAAAATTATACTTCAATTATTGACAAATATTTTTTACTTAATTGTTCCTCAACAAACGTTAATTTCTTTAAAACATCAGGTTGTAAACCAGGATCCATCTTATTATTCGCTGTGAAAACATTCAATTCATTTTTTATTTTAAATTTATGGCAAATACAACAAAACCCATCTTTATTAATTTGTAAATCAAACCAACGACGGTGACATACATTACATACATTACATACGTTACATACATTACATACATTACATACATTACATACATTACATACATTACATACTTCAAAATTCCAATTCTTTTGAGCAATCAATCACCCAAATTGACAAAACATTATCGATGAAAAAATATTCATTCGTTGATGTGTAGATATTTTAAAGTATTTCTTACTAAAAACACACAAACAACCCAAAAGGCAAATTTTTAAAACTCAGACACTTAAAAATGCTATGTCTATTGTCTATATATTAGAACAGTTTCTTCAATTCTTAGAATAAAAGATAATTTCCGTTTTATCAGTCTTTGTACATAATATTTCCGCTTCTTTATAAATTATCAATACTTTTACCTTAATGTATATAAATTATAAATATTAAAATTAATATATGTATGCATAGATACACCACTCGTCCTATTCCTGAGAAAATGTAAAAGGCCTTAAATATATAAATGACTCTAGAGATCAACTATGTTATGAAATTATGACATCGGCATTTTTTATTAAATTTTTATATATATTGAAGATGGGTATAAATTATTATATTTTATATAAAATCAATATTTCAATAAGAAACAGTATGTTTTCTTTATTAATAAAAAACCTAAAAATAATTTTCTTTCAGTAATTGTGTTACGTTTATGCGGTCGTTTTGGAAGTTATTTGACCAACACAGAAAGATTTTTCAGTTTTTACTTCTTTTTTTTTTAGTCATTTGACTTTACCACAAATTATAGATTTCTGTAAAAATATTCAATATAAAATATTTCACGACCATCTTTTCTGACCTACTGAATGAATAATTACGACTATTATACATTTAAAAAATAGAAAACCATACATATATTTTACCTGTGCAAAACAATCCTTACCATTATTTCGAGTGTTATAGAAAGGGGATAAGCGAGGGCAATCTGTATCAATATTTAATTTTAAACCCAGGGAAGCGGGTGGATAACACTCTAGTTTATTTATAAAAGTTGTAACAAGAAATTGCACTTGAGTTTATCCGGTTAGAATCAATCCACTTTTTTCCGATTTATAAAAAATTAAAGCTTTAACTTACAGTTTCTTCCAAGTGGTAAGGGTCCACGTTTTTTCTACATCTACCAGATATACATCCTATGAGAGAAAATGCTCTACATCGACTCATGGTTTTGTTTACGGGCTATCTCCTAGAATAATAGTATAAACGGTATCAAAATTTATCCATGCTATAATCTGTTTAAAACTTAAAGAAATAAAGTTTTTCCAGAGTTTTAAGTTTTGAGTGCTATCGGCAGTTCTTGTGACTGCCTGTCATTTATTTAATTATCTCCTTTTTTGAAAATAAATGAGATCTATAAATTTGAAGCTTACCAGTTCCGACTTTGCCAGTACTGATCTTGAAAAAACCTCTCTTTCCGCAGGCAATCTTGAATGGCAAATAAATACTATGCCTAACCATAGACTTAATAGAGATTAGGAAAATTAATTTCCGTACTTTGTGGTTGAACTTAAATAAAAAAGTTACTAAAAAAAATCAAGTTTTTAAACAACCTTTGAGTTGAAGATTTGTAATTTATTTAGTTACTTTGTTTATGTTTATCTTATTTCTTAATGTAGGAAAAAAACTTTTATATAATTCATACCTAAATAAAAAAGGCAGAAAATGACAAAATACAATAAACCCTTTTTATTTACAATTCATTAATTAGGTGTAGACGACTGACTACATGTATACTAAAAATCGTTCCACTCTCGTAAACATACAACGTGTAACACTTTTTTTTTATTTTCTAGGGAAAAGTGGAATACCATCAAAATATATATTTATGTGTTTTATAAAGCCTTTTTTACTCTATAATAATCCTCTCTCCTTGTAGCGTTATTAATCATATAACTTATTTTTATGAGAATTTAAATACTTAGTAGACATCGGAAAAAACGAGTGATCAATGGAACAATATATTGGTACAAGATCAAAATGCACCATGTATCACACCTTAAGGAATCTGCCATGCCCTCACCGATTGTACCCATTTGAATCAAGTATGTTTGCCACGTAATCTTTGCAATAGGGCATCATAAAATGATGTGATTGCAATATTGATAACTCGAGACGAGTTTTTGTTTGTCAAGATCCTACTATCAATATAACACGGATCTTCTTTTATATCCAGTAAGAACTACAACTGGTATTTTTAATGCCTCTGAATAAATTAGACTTATTTTTTCACCTACACTACGCTTACTTATACTTGGTAACTCACAAACAATAAAAACAATTCTAAAATTTAGTGCGCATCTATAACCATTTATCAGTGGAACGTTATGTTATTAGATTCAGTAATTCCTGTTATTTTTAAAACTGGAATACAACAAAATGTCCACCAATAAGGACATAAATTAAGATAAATTGAATTGAAAAAAATAAAAATAAAAAAATATTTTAATGTACTATGTTTTTATAACGGACTAAAAAGTATCAAATAGTAAATAGACACTACACTCTTTATGTTGCATGCGCCCCATCTTTTTCATTTCCAATCTTACAAGTATTTTAATAGCTATTTATTATTTTACACTTTTTAGTCCCGTATAAAAAACATAATACATTAAACAAAATTTTTTTTCTACATTTAAGAGCTGTGTGTCCACTTCTGAGCAATGCTGCAATGGTTCAAATTTCAAGTCTCTATCTCATCCGGAAGTTAGTTTATAATCAATTACAAAATTCCACCCGGACATGCAAAAAGCGAGTTAATAAAAAAAACATATAAACATGTTAATAAAATGCTTTACTTTGAAACACTATACCTATAATGCTTACTTACTTGAAGACAAATTCACAAAGGTCACTCATCCTCTTGGTTGCTCTCTTTCTAGGGAGTAAGCTTTGAATTCATACAATTTCTATCGCTTAAATACTGATATATTTCAAGAAATTGTAGAGTAATTAAAGGTAAAACGTATGTAGTACCGGGGTACTACTCCTTGCCATATATGTCAGTAATTTTACCGTACAAGAAATAAAAAGCTAATAAATTATTTAAAAAAAGGACCAAGGAATTAGAAGAAAACAATATATGTATATATAGACAACAATAAAATAACATGAACTCTATCGTAAAAGTGAAAGAGGCACGTTCAAAGAATAAAAACTGAGAACGGTTTGTTGCTTGTTTAAAAAACATACGATCAGCTTTACTGATATGGTGGTTTTACGTTCTACGTTATGAAAAGTTTACTACTATTATACAAAAACTTTAGGGCTGTACAATATTATGTAATAGCTCTACGTGGAAACAGTTTTAACACCGTCATATGGAGAAGTTTCCTAAGTTTTATGTCAAACATCGCAGCTTCTACACAACTTGATATACAAATGTATATGTGGGTGGCTACCGTTAATAAATAAAATTCAGTTAGGAGTAAAAAGGTATTCTGTACTGGGACCACTTAGATCTATTACTTCCTGTACTTCAAAGAGACTCCAAAAGTTCTACAGCTATTAAATTAGTTTAAGGATATTCCTGAACAACACTTTATTTATTTCACTCGAGTATAAATCAGTCTAATCCAAGAGAAGGTGTTGTTTGAGAGAGAGGTTTCGGCATTCACATAGAATGTGTATTCTAGATTCCTAATCTTTTTGACAAAATCTGTGGAGATCGTTGAGATAAATTTTGAAAATACCCTTATTGAGTTTGCGGAGGCTAGCAAGCAAAAAGTATCCTCGAATGACTTTTCACCAGTTGCAAACGATCTGAAGCCTTTTTCCAAAGTCTTTTAAAAGAGTTTTGGCAGTTTTTTTGTTTTATGTTTGGAAATGAAAATTCAATTATCAGAACGTCATTTAGAAATTTTTGAATGTCATTTATTAATGGTAGTACGAGCACCAACGCAAATTTAGACTCGTGGTTCAAATTATTTGTACTTTATTTTCAACTTTGATGATGAATTTTGTGATAACTTCATGAATGTAGACGAAAAATAATCATAATTTTTTTCGAAATATGCCTTCTTTTGAAGACATTTATTTATTTATATAATCAGGCAAACCCCCCACCCTCACCCTCCTAAAACTTTCAAAAATAACTTAGACTTAGTTCAACATCATATTTTTAAAAATCAATCTTTTTATACAAAATTGCCCTGGTGCTCGTACATCCTTAACTATTAAATCAATTCGAGATTTTGAAAATAGAACTAAACAAAAAACAATAAAAAATTCATGCACTCAGTTGAGTCATTGTATATGAAAATCTCATTCCTATATTATTATATGAAAATTGTATTTTATCGGTTTGATTATTATTTAAAAACAAGTGAAAAACAACAATTGACTGAGTTAATTGTTGAAATACCATGTATAGACAGTGTTGATTATCACATTACACATATATATCTATACATATCACACATGCATAACTGACAATCCCATATTAATACATACTATACAATTTGCACCTAATTAGCGCCCTCGTGGTTAAACAGTGATGTTTACAAACAAATATTTGAAGCAAAAGTTGATTATTTTTTATAAGAAACATTTTTTACAATTAAACTTTTGTTTTATCTCTTACGGTTTACAAGATGGGTCCTACGGACTCAAGACACAATTGACGTATGTTGCGCATTTACGAACTTGATCTACCTTTTTATATCCTAAGCACGCTATAGAAATTTCAGCTTGATATCTCTTTTCGTTTTTGAGCTATTATGCTTACGGACAGACTGACGGACAGGCGGACAGACGGACAGACAGCCAGAAATGGGCTAATTAGATGATTTTATGAATACCTATACCAAAATTTTGTTTGTAGCATCAATATTTTTAAGCGTTACAAACTTGAGACTAAACTTAATATACTTTGTTTATTTCATATATACATTGTATAACAACTAAAATTAATTTTCTGTTTTTAACCGTTTTAGAAGTGCACTTTTAGAGCCCAAACGCTTTCACAGATTCCAACAAATAAATTTCCTGAACTATCCATTTATGTAAATGGACTAGATATTTGATCTAAAGTATTATGTTTACCAAAAAGTTTGAACTGTTTAACCCTGTTATCGAAAACTGATATATATTCAATTTCACAAAATGGTCTGTTTTTACTACGTGCACCTACACATTAAACTATGTGTGTAACTTTGAACACCAATTACATTACTTTATGAAACAACTCGCACATATCCGTTCGAATACAACAAAACAACGCGAGGGTTTGGTGGGGAAAAAAATAACGTGCTTTATGAAAAGAAACACATATAAAAATTATATTTTATATATCATTGTTGACATACATAGTACAAGCCATGTTGATATAAAGAACTTAGAAAACCACTCCAATAGCTTTTTGATTGAATAAAGTGTCTATTTATTTGTCTATATTCGTTACAAATCCTGAAGAAAATGAGCTTGAGAGGTGAAAAATATTAGAAATATGGTAGAGGCTTTGTAAGACTAAATTGTTCTGTTCTTCCTGTGCCTGTTTTGGCACTTCTTACGCTTTTTAAGCTTTATCTACGTTTATATCGGAACTGAATTTCAGAAAACATCGATTTTTTTTCATATTAGTAAGTTTCCAAAAGATTTTATTTAAGATTAACGATTCGTATTTATAAAACAACACTTGTATCTATGGTATAATTTTTCTATTTTAGAAAATATCATTAGAAATAACAATTAAGAACAAGTAGAATTTAACGCATTAATTCTCCTTGAAGACTTTTTTACCAAAGCAGAACAAATAAATAAATAAAAACGATAGACAAATCGGCCTGACTGGAGCCTTCGGCAGTGGAGTTCGCAGCGCTCGCATATAGCTCTAATAAATACCTATTCGCAATAACTGCATTATAATAAATAATACCTCAATACTATTAAAAAAGCTGTTCACAATTCTAAATAAATATGATGGAAGTGCATAAAATACATTTGAATAGTATTATGTAATGTAATATAATATTTATATGCGTTTCCACCATTTATTTCATGGGTTTTAATTTTATGGCGCGGAATCCTCAAAAATATTTTGTAGTTGACCTAATTGTGAATCTAAACCATCCTCATATCAACTTGAACACAAAAAAAATTCCATCATAAGCGATACATTCGTTTAGGAGGATTTTAATAACAAACAAGCGGTGACTAGTGTTCCATGATTTTTGTTTACCCAAAAAGTGTTCAACAAGCCAAAAGACGTTTTCAATGACAAACTTGTTTGAGTTAAATTTTCTGGGCCCCGTGAAAGAGAAGGTTACTCTGCCGAAAATTCTCCTATAAGAATTTGTCCAACATGACATGCAGAAAATATATATCAAGTCTCAATAGTCAGGTAATCACAAATATTCTTAGGTAAAGAAAGTTTCAGGTCGAGTTTTTTATACAGTTTTTTTTTTTTTTTTTGACGATTTTCCGCAATAAAACTAAAATATTTCTTCCATAAAGTTTAATAATTTCACCTCCTTTACTATAACTTCAACAATCACACGTTCCATATATGATGTGTGATGATGATTCAATCCCCACTCCCATCCCCACTGCTAGTTACTACTCCTACTTCTATTACTGCTTCTACTACTGTAATACTACACTACATAGTATAACATCATCATCATCATCATAATATCATCGTCATCGTCATTATCAATGACAACACTGATCACAAATCTATTTTGTTTTTATTAGTTTTTTTCCTCGATATATATTCGTCACATATCAATGTCATTTCTCTATTTGTGGAAACGAATGAAATGTACATATTCAGTATTATGTAGATATGAAAAATTTGAATCAACATGAGCAATTTTTGTATGGTTTTTACGTCCTGGATGTGTATTAGTTATATTAATTATAAAAGAGTATCTCTAAAATATTGGTTAAAATCTTTTTCATGTAAAGTGCAACTCCGAACTTAGCAGTTTGAAATTAGCATTTTGAGTAGTTTGAAATTTGATTTGTAGTTTTAATTTTTACTTTTCATGTTCTTGTTTGAACATCTCAAAAAACACACGTCCGTTAGTCAAATGAACCTAATTTTTGCAAATTAATAAATGTTTGTTTCGGATTTAGATGAATCTTTATAAACATATACATATAAAATAAAATTATTATCATTAATATGTAAAGATGTGTATTTCGTGCTTGGGTGTGTGGGTTTTAAAATATTGCGTAAAAAAGTAAAATAAAATACGATATTTTCGGAGCATTTTCGGAGGTCTCTCGCAAACTGCTTATCTACTTAATCGGTAAACGATGCACTTTGTTAAGTGTTTTGGGTACTATATATGTATATATCGGAAATAATTCAAAAACACGAGTAATCGACTGAAGAAATTGTTTCGGAATATCACCTTTAGAATATGATTTTAGTCAATATTTCGGAAACAATTCGCCCAACAATTATAAGTTCCGGATATTGATATTTTAAGCCCAAATGAATCCAGGAAATGATTTTTATGCAAATAAAAGATACTTTCAAAATTGATCTAAGAAATATATAGGATAATTTTGACCCAAAAAAAAAACAAAAACACTATTCATTTTCCGATTTGATGACAATTTTTTGACATATCGCCTGAAATCATCAACGAAAAAGTTGTTTGTAGCAGCAATTTTGGAAGTATCTTGCAAAATATTTATTTAATTGTTGAATAACGTATTTTAAAGTTTTTGAGTGCTAGTAGGTCATGTATTTAGGTACCCTAAATAATATAAAGCAATGAAAATTAGTCTCTGAGAAATCTGCTGAAAATATTCGAAATACCACCCTGTAGGTATATGGTTTTAGCCTATATCTCGGAAACTATTCGTCCAATTATCAAAAGTATCAAATTTTTGCATTTTTTGAATCCAAATAACTCTAGAAAATGATCTTTATTTAAATAAGAGGCAAAAAATTACCCCGAGTAATTTCAAAAATATCGCCAAAAAATACATAGGAAGACGTTATTTCTACAGAAATTTTGATTTCTCTCGCAGATTACTTATCTAATCTTCAAATGATTTGTATTTTTAAGTTTTTTTCGAACAAATCGTATTTGATTTTAATCAATATCTCGTATACCAATTTTCTATATTTTGGGTACTCTAGGAAAATAACTAATAACTCTAGAAAGTTATGCAAAACATTTCCCCGGCTTTTTTGAAATTTCCACTCTCAAAATTTAGTTAACAATTTCAATGAAAATTTTACAAAGTAATTTTGACTTGAAAAGTCGAAGAAAATTTCTCGAAAAATACTTGTCTTAATGGTCAATTTTTCTGGATACTACAAAAAACTACAATGAATACAATTTCGATAGACCTAATCGGATATCTATTCAAGATAGGTTCAATTGTTTCGTAATTCTAATGTACATTTATGTGAATGGTTGTAACTATTATAACGTTCAGAAGGAAATTCTAAACAAACAAAATAAAAACTCATTATTATTATCTTACATTTTTATCTAATGTTTTCTTATTCGTTTTTTTTTTCTGAATAGAAAAATACTCAACTAACTAAATTATTATTATGTAGACTTGTTGTTATTTTAACTTTAGTATTATACAATTAGTGTGTGAAACCGTATATTGAATTTCTTCAAATAAATTTGTTTTTATTTCCTTTTTTGTTACGTAGTATTAATTGATAGAAATATATTATATAAACAACAAATTCTTATTCTAATTGCATAGTTAATTACGCAAGTAAAGTAGAACGTCATCTCGTTATTTATTTTGTGGTTTTGGTTTCTCTCTAGCTCATAAGCATATCCAAGAAAACGTTAAAATTTCAATTCTGTATTATTATTGTACCTACTCCAGACTGCAGAGAATATTTTTCTGCATTAAATAACAGGAGTTATTTTATATTTAAATTGGATGTAAATGCACAAAATCCTTAGAGCCCCTATATTATCAAAATAGGCGGGGAAGTGTCTCCATTTTAAGGAAAACCGTTTTAGGCTATATCTCCATAGCCGTGCACTTTAGGCCAAAAATGCTAATTACCTTTTTTGTAAATAATTAAATTACTTATCTTTTTTGAGAAACAATTTTTTTTGTATCACTAACCGTTTATGACTTATACGACTATGACGAGTTACTTATGTACTATTTGACCGATATATCTTTTAATATTTGTTTAAGCAAGAAAATGATAATAACTTAACTTTTAAATCTACAAATTTCCTTTTTTTTATTACTATTTTCTATTATCAGTTCTTAAAAGAACTATAAATAGATATAATGACTAAAATGTTGACTGGAGCGGTAATCTACCCACTGGTGATAACCTTAATATGCTTAAACTAACTCCTGTAATTTAGTGAATTATTGACAAGAGTAACTGGTTTCTCAATTAAAAACGCAACACCTTCGATTCGATCGTGTTTTACTCATTTTATTGAATACCAAATCATTATTTAATTCCACTTGTAACAAACAACAATGAGGTTTTAGCCCAAGAGCTCGTAGACATTTTTTGGTACGTGTTTGAGGCATTCTGAAAATTTGTCAGATCTCAGATACCTCTTCCATAATCTCCTAGTACAAAAATGCAGACTTGGCTAAAGGGTAGTGATATCTTTAGAACTCTTATATTATCAAATATATAAAATTTTTGTTGCTAAAAATATCTTTGAGGCACCTTGTATTTTTTTTGAACTTAAATATCAAAAAATGAAACTAAACAAGCCAGACCATTTTCGAGGAATAACAATTCTGCAAGATTCTTGCTTAACTACATTTCTTGTAATTTTCTTGGTCATCTGACAGGTAAAAAATTCCACCAAAATGACTTGTCCTTTTTAGAATATTTATTTTTAATATAAAACAATACTCTTTTATAATATTTATTTCAACTTGCCTTAAACATAATTTTTGTATTTATTTTAGTTAAAATCCCTCCAAAATGGTCTGACTCGTTTATTTACTTCAGTTTTCAATATTTAACTTTACTTTAAAAAAAATCGCCTCTAAGATATTTTTGGCAACAAAACACTTTATATGTTTGATGATATAGGAGTTCTAAAGGTACCGCTACCCTCCAGCCAGGTCCGTATTTCTGTATTTGGATATTATGGGATAATAAAAATATCTACCAGCTCTCCAACTATTTCTGCTAAAAAACTGTTTGCGAAAAATAAAACAAGAGATGGCGCAAAGATAATAAAATGAAGCAATGCCCATGTGAGTGGAGGCTCTTATGGTTCACACCATCAACTTCTCAGAAAAGAAAAAAAATGTTTTTATTTTATCTTTTCGTGGAAAATAACTTTTCATAACTGTCTTAATTTATCATTTAATTGTTCAAAGACGTAAAGCTCAGAGATTAAACACGCTCTTGCTATGCTAAGAGGTAATGAGATCAATACCGGGTATTTGTAGAAATATTTTTTTATGTTTAATAAACTCATAAAATATAATTGTAAAACAGACTCATAATATATTTTGGTAAATATTAATTTTACAGTAGATCGGGACATAATTTTTTCTTTAATTAATTTCTACAAATAAAAATTTCATTATGTTTATAATATTAATTTTCAGTTTTCTGAGACATTCAGTAACTACAACGACGATTCACATACATAATTATATTTAAAAAATCAAAATACTCATTGTTCGAGAGCTAGAATTTAAAAGCACACAGAAAATTTGTATACCATGTATATGAAATAGACCACTGTGTATTAAGTTTAGCCCCATGTTTGTAACACTTGAAAATATTGATGCTACCAACAAAATTTTGGTACAGGTGTACATAAAATCACCTAATTATTGCGTTTTCGGTTGTATGTCTGTCTGCCCGTCTATCTGTCAACACGATCACTCAAAACCATTGAGAGATATCAAGTTGAAATTTTGCTTAGGACGTAAAAGGTAAGGTTGAGTTCATAAATGAGTAACATTGGTCAATTGGGTCTTGAGTCCGCAGGACCCATCTTGTACACCGTTAGAGATAAAACAAAAGTTTAAATGTAAAAAATGTGTCTAAACAACTTTTATTTGAAACATTATTTTCATAATCATCACTGTTTACACGCGAGGGTGCAAATTAGATAGTATGTATTATATGGGAATATTAATTACATGTGTGTGGCTATCTTAGAGTGGATATCTTTCTTTATTTAAATGACGCAAAAATCAAACGATTGGGTCATCAAAACTGTCTGAACATGGTATTTCAACAATTAACTCAGTCAATTGTTTGTTTTCACTTTCACAAAGAATTATTTTTCTTTGAATTGCTATTTGTGGTGAACAGCTTTTTGTATTTTAACTTTTAATTTATTTTTGACGAAGTATTTAAGTAAAAAATACAAAATAGTAAAGATTTTTCTTTCAATATTTTATAGTCTTTATGAAAGGAAACTTACTTCGTTTAATTTTATTATAACTTGTTTTGAACGTCAAATGATTTTATTAAACTGGATTTCACGACTAACCTGATTTCTTTAAACAACTTTATGTTCGGTTTATCCCGTAAGTCCTAGACCACCTTTAATAATAAATGCATTGGCATATAAATTCTAAAAGCTAAACATTAGTAAATTGATAGCATATGCTATAGTTATACCTTTGTATTAACCTCTTCTGAAGAAATATGAATTTACCAACAATTTTGTGGGTTCATTCTTTTAATTTAATTGTTTGAAGTTCTTTGTCTCAACATATTTTTTTCGATAAGTAAAACATTCGAAATCACGGTACCTACGAAAAACAATGTATAAATGACAATTATTTCAACTGATAAAAAGTTTAATTAATCTTATTTTGATTTAACACACTTATATCGATTCCCTTTCAAAAAAACTTTAAATTGTTTTCTAAAATACGGAAAATCATTTATCAAACGGTGTAATATGATAAAAATAATGAAGAAATAAAACATCCGCACGTCTATTATTCTACGTTTTGTCATAATAAAAAGAACCATGATCAACTTTTCAGAGATTCTTAAACCTCTCAAAAAACTTTTCCTCAACACAAATTCAACTAATTTTAAATTTTCTAGTTAAAAATTTTAACATGCCTGTATTGTGTAAGTTTAACGTTGTGAAAGTTAGGGTTCATGGACTTTTTGACTAGCCGTATCCTAGAATAATTCTACACTGGTCTTAATTAATGCGATACTGAAATTATATCAGCTTTTTGAGCAGCATATGATTATTTCGTACCTTCCATAGTGGCGGTATAATTATGTTCAGCACTCGCAGAGAGTAATTTACCGTTTTGTTCAATGAGAGAGCTGAAATTTTCGCAATTCCATATTTTAACATATAATGTCAAAGCAGTCAGGTCTATAAGGTATTTATTAGCAATGTTCAATGTTTTCATTCGAACCGTTCCGAAGAACATCAACTGCGTAGCGCACGTTTTGATAAAATTATTACTGTAATGATTATTGTATTGGCTTATAAAGGACGTTCTAAATACTTGATTAGGTGATGAAAAAATTCTGAAATTTTCACACTGTAAAATTAAGCTTTCAAACAGAAAAGAAAAGAGGCAACTCAATCTATTTGCCTATAAGTTCCCATAAATTTAGATTTATCTACGCCCGTGAGATAAACAATACTTTTCTCAATATGCGTGGGTAAAATAGTTCATTACCGCCCTAGTGCAGTAATAAATGTATTGCCACATTCCAAATTACTGTCAAAATAAACTAACAACAAGTTACCATAATAACTTTTTTAATTTTCTATTTTTTTCAAAAAATCAAGACAAATTTTAAATAATAATTATCGTTTATTTTCATATTTTAGAGTCGTAGATAAAATATTGTACGATATATGTGTGATGACGCATTATTAACGATTTCCCAACTCGTGCTATGCACTCATATTGCAAATTTCGCACGTATACATGAATAACGCTGGTATCTCATCAGTATCGTTAATAACTATAAGAGTGGAGGCATAAAATTAAGGCTTTTATTTGGTATTTACCAAAAATAAAAAATAATTTTATAAAAACCTGATGATTATTTTATCATAATGTTACGAATTTGTGTAAAGTAGATGTAAAACTGGTGAAAAATATTATTAGAAACAAAAACCAATTTTATTTTCTTTATATTTGTTTAACAAAATAATAATACCAAAGGAAATATATTAAACAAAAGATGTAAAAACAAAAAAAAAAAACATAAGAAATGAGCTAAAACGAGAAGTATATGTTGTGTTAGGTACACGTTTAAAATCAAACAAAACAATTTTCTTCTCTTCTCCTTCGTTGAAATAAAGTTGAAAATGATTAAATATTAATGTTATGTCAATGAGATGATTTAATGTTTATTTTATTATATAACTGTAACCAATCAATTGATTTACTTTTGAGATTGAGCTTCAAGAAAAATAAAGAAAATACAAAGAGAGATAGACAGAAATAATTTTCTCCGATTCTACAAAGCTTATGTTTTCTCCATTTTCGTATTTTTATTTCTTTAATTTAAGAAAATTTTCTTTTTCATATTCTCTAGTGGCATATACTTTTACTAATAAGTTCGTGCTATTTCAACTGGTTTTATCTGAACTAAAATTTGTATATTTGTTATCCCGATAAATATCTTCTTTACTTTTTTACACTAAATATGGGATATAATCTTAGTTATTGAGTAATTGTTTTTTTGAATAGGGAAGTTTTTCCGAAAGTTTACTAAAAACTACTAAGAAAAGTTTTTGCATTGGTTTTTCATGTAATTTTATAATTAAAGATGAGTTTTTTAAATTATAAATTCAAATGCCATGACCGAAAACACATCGCTTTAGTAACTCCATTGCACCGAGAAATGATAAAATGAAAATATGGAAGATGATAAATCGTTTCATTCGGAACAAAATTTTCTATAGAAAAAAAACGGATTCCGATTCACAGCCTCAACGGTTATAACTACGTCACAATCAATAACAAGTGCTTTTTTTTCAAAGCACAGTCAAACCTGCATAAGTGAGAACTGGATAGGTGAGAAAACTCTACAAGTGAGTGTAATAGCCAGGACACGTCATTTTAAGCTCCCAAAACCTCTATTGGCGAGAAACAGTAACCTCTGTAAGAGAGAGTCGTTTTTCCCTCATAGACCTCCGTAAGTGAGACTGCTTCTTATCTATATATCCATAAGCGACAGTCGAGCTTTATTTATTTATATTATTGAGGAGAAACTATAGCTAAAATCTATATATATCTTAATATATATATTTCTTGTGTGCGTGTGTATGTAATTGAACTCCTCCTAGACGGCTGGACCGATTTTGATGAAATTTTTTGTGTGTGTTCGTGGAGATTCGAGAATGGTTTAGATTTACAATTTGGTCCAGTACAACTGTTTTTGAGGGCTCCGTACCAAAAAAATGAAATTTCATTAAATGGTGGGAGCGCATATAAATCATATCACATTATGTATACTATGTGTACTATGTATTTTTAATAGTATTCAGGTATTGTCAATAGGCATTTATTAGAGCCATATGCGAGCGCAGCGAGCTCTACTATCAAAGGTCAGGCCAAAGGTCGAAGGTCAGGCCACTCCAATAAATAGGAGTTAAATTGGGGTTTAGCGGGATGGGTTTAGCGGACAGGCTAAACGTAGTATAGGTATTCATGAATTGGAGTTACGTTTTTACGGGACAACGTCCGTCGGGGCCGCTAGTAATATATAAAAAGAGAGTGTTTGTTTGTATGTCCCCGATTTTCCCTAAAACTAACCATTGACCTTCGGTAGGGGATTATGTCATTGGGTAGCCCTTAGGCTCCCATTGTGAATAAGGGAGTTTGGTGGGGGTGGAATTAAAAATAATCTAGGAATTCATAGAAAATAGATTAAAAAAATAGTTCTAATAGTACAATAGGCCCCACTGTCAATAGTACAATTTTCACTAGATGGCGCTACTGGCGCAAATGTCTTTCGATTTTTCTCGAAAATTCTGGAAGGTTCCATGGATTTCTATCGAATTTTCTAGAATTTTCTCGAACATTATGGAATGTTCTATGGATTTCTATCGAATTTTCTAGAACTTTCTCGAATATTCTCGAATGTTGTATGGATTATTATTGAATTTTATCAAACTTTCTCGAACAATCTGGAATTTTCCATGGGTTTCTGTCGAATTTTCTAGAATTTTCTCGAACATTCTGGAATGTTCTATGGATTTCTATCGAATTTTCTTGAATTTTCTCGAACATTCTGTAATGTTCTATGGATTTCTATCGAATTTTCTAGAACTTTCTCGAATATTCTGGAATGTTCCATGGGTTTCTATCGATCTTTTCCGTACACACAGAGAGTGTAGACATAATATTGGGATCGGCCAAAAAAATCTTACTGTTCCGTACACACAGAGAGAATTAAAAAAAAAGTCTTTCATTTAACAATTTTGATATTTAAAGGGCAAAAACAACCCAGCGAAGCGGGTTTAACAGCTAGTAAAAATATATTTACTAATTATTTACTACATTCGTACTTGTTATTGCTGCATACCTCTATAAGAGAGAAACGCTACCCATGTAACCCGAAAAACTCGGGTTAGTGAGAAACCTCTATAAGCGAGAATGAGATTGTGCTTCCTTGAAATCTCGCTCATCCAGGTTTTACTGTATGTGTATACATATTCTTTCATTTTTTTATGAATTTGTGGTGAACAAAAGCTAACAACTTCGCTTTTCAGGATTTTTATATCTTTTTTGACAAGATAGATTATTAATCAACGTGAATCGAATTTTCGGCCCTTTTTCAAATCAGTTTTGTTACAAATAACTAACCCAAATGCTATTTATTAGGCACTTTCGGTTTTGTACTGACTAAAATAGCACTCAGATTAAGACAAATAGAAATTTTTTTATAGTTATATTTCAAAGTACGCGTGCATGAGGATTATCGTGGTAGGCTAGAAAGATTTTTTTTAAGGGATTTTATCAATTGATGCTATGATTGAGTGGTGTTCAGATTAGAGTTTTGATCCATTTTTCGGAATAGGAACTGAAAAATAACTAAAATAACTTTATGTTACAATAAACTGTTTCAATAGTTTTGGCAACTAGGTAAGGTGTTTATTATAGTTACATCATAGATAAGTATAAATAACACATTTACATCATTCGATTGAATATTACATAAACATAAAGTTTATCAAATACATTGTATAGAACTACTAACATACAAAATATTTTAACACTTCGTATGGGGTTAGTTATATTGAGAAGACTTTCTATAACTGTGAATGAAACAGGTAGACCTCAGTCACGAAGTATAAACTTTTACATGTAAAGTACATTTCAATATTATATTGAATTCGATCGTGTGTTGTTCTGTATACAGGAATCCAACCAACGTAGTGGTGTCTTTTGTATTTCTAATGAAATTAAATTATCAACTCGAAAAACTCTTCTCTCATCTCTTCTCTCTCCTAAAATAGCTGCAATATTTTCTCTGCATCTATTTCTCACTATTGATCATTTTATACTACACACAAATAGACCGATGTCTAGTTCCGAAATATGGTTCGGGGCGCAATGTACATCACCCGAGAAGTTAATTTAGAGAGCATTAATTTCTTTTTTATAAATGATTAATTCATCTGAGGTATATTTAAGTAATTATTTTTGTATTAATAGTTCCAATTTTTTATTAATTCTTAATAAAAAAAACCGGTTATATATTTGAATAAAACCAATACTTATGATTGGTTGCGACGTTTTGATATTCGTTGCGAGAGAAATGTAATCAAGTAAAATTAACTTTTTTCAGCTTGTTTCTACGTAAAATTATGTTATAATATAATAATGAAAACAAGTTTAAAAAAATTATCATCCTGCGTTTTTTTTTTCGGAAAAGGAAGACCTCGAGAAACATAGTAGAGGACAATTGAGAGAGAAGCGAAAGAAGTGGGCAAAACTGGCTTCGTCAAACTGAAGGTGACCTGCTGGAGACTGGGACAGACGGAGAGCTCTCTTGGATGTCCAATGCGTCCACAGGAAATAAAGGAAATAAATCAAGTAAATCATTTTAAATAGGCACGGAGGCCTGGTGCCGTAGCGTTACTAAAACGATATGCTGACGTCACAGAAGAACTATTTTCAATTATAAAATTACATGAAAAATCAATTTTTTTTGCATTCATAAATTATCTTTAATCGTCGTTTATTTTGTTTATACGAACGGTAAAGAATTACATTACCGAATAATTATAAAAAGCACTGGCACTTAAATACATTCCAAGGCGAAGCAAGCTATTAAAGAAAAGTCTTTGAAAAAAAGATACAGCCCATTTTAACAGACGAAAAACAACAAGGATATTAATTCGACTATTTTTTGCGTATATATTACATTAACATTAATTATCAACCGATTTTAAGAACTTTGTTTTTATCGGTTAGAGTATACTTTCGAGGTGGTCCCATATTAAACTCAAAATTCAAATTTTATCCCTAAGTTGTAAGTCAATTTTCCTATAATACTCGTAAAAGTAATCGTACTGTCAGCAAAATGTAGAATCAACTTCTCAATCCTTTCAATTATTTCTTTGTGAGCCCTTACGTTTTGATGGCCACACCAACCATGTCTTTAACGAAAAATTTGTATAATTGGTGATCCAATTTGAGGAAAAAAAATTTTACATCTTTATGTTGAATCTCAAACCCATTTTTCAAGTTAAGGACCGGTCTAGTATACATAAAACAATTCTATAGGTAATAGAAAAGAAAATTTTTATTTTTTTATAATACTTTTTAATTTTCATTTGGTAATACATATATATTGTGTGGAGTCGTTTTTAATAAAACTTTAAAGCTTACGACAAACTTTTCTATTTTATAATATATGATAAAAATGGTTCGTTTTACTTTTTATACAATTTTTAGTTGTAAATCTACTTCCATACATTCCAAAGGAGATATTTTATACGCCAAAAGAGAAATCAAGCAGAAATTTTTTATTGCGTGCTCAGGTCGTTCAAAGTGAGGTCAACTTTGTAAATGAGCAACATAGGTCACGGTCTGTAGGCCCATCCTGTAAAACATTATAGATATTTCAAAAACTTAAATGTAAAAAATGTTCGTTTTAAAAAAATCACCTTTTGTTTGAAACATTTTTTCGCATACATCACTGTTTACTGTGGGGGCATAAATTAGATTAGAAACACTATATAACATGTTTACAGATATTATTATGTTTGTTTATTGCATATACTATACCCACTGAGGAAGTGAGAGGAAAGATACTCTTCTTATTCCTTTTTTTGTTATAGAGCGGATCTTTCTTTTCACTAACATGACGTAAAAAACCACGATTGCATTTTGATCACTATTTGTACATGGTATTTCAACAATAACTCAGTCAATTGTTTGTTTTTACTTGTTTTTGAAAGTGTTTTTTTCAATAAGATGATTTTTTCAATGAAATAAATAATATTTTATTTATCCTAAAGAAAAAAGTGAAATATAATTTTAAAAATAATAGTTTCTCTTTGTATTTTTACGAAATTTTTTTAATTCTGCAAAAATTCACAAAAACCAATATTTCATTGTTAAGAAATAATGCAAGAACATTACAGTTTAATTTGATTATTACGATAATATTTACTAATATGTTTGCATATATGCTCAAGTTAGTTTATAGTCGCTATGTATTGCATGCAGATTCCATAACAAACAAAATTTTGCTAGTTAATCCCCTGCCCAAAACATAAAATTTTTGAAAGTGATTGAGTTTCAACACCGAATTATGGTGACATCATATTTGATCTTAAGGTTTATTCAAAAGGCACACCTGAATATAGAGGTTGCAAGAGGCTCTTGATTTTTTGTCACTTTTCTAAGAGACGTATTTGACTACTTGGAAAAGTTTTTAAAACCTTGATGAATTAAATTCGAGAAGGGGTGGATTAATATATTGCTATTCTGTTTTTTTTTCAGGATATATCGGTCATTTCATAAATCATTATGTATATTGGTAAAGTAAACATTCTGTCTTGATTTTTTATACTAAGATATATATACTAAGATGATTCAATAGGCTTTTGGCCTAAATTTGCAAAATTGGTTAAAAAAACATTATTTGCGTTTTGTATCTTGCATTTTTTTTAAATCAATTCAAATTTATTTCGAAAACAATGTAGGGGTCATAGTGGCTTGAATGATATCAAGACTAGGCATACAATCATTTTTGTGTATACAAGTTTTAGCAGTTGTAATCAACTAACTTGTTTCGTTCTATTAAAATGTAATGTTGTAAACATTGCGTTTGTCATGGCGTAACGTAATACTTTCAATACTTTTTTATTGGTGTTTTCTGTCACGTGACTGAATTAATTTTTGTTAAAATTGTTTTCTAAAAAATAATCCTTAATTTTTATGAACAATAATTTTGTGTTTTGTTATCTACATATCATGATTTATCATTAAAAACTTTTATCCAATCGATTTATTCTTAGTGAACGAAAGCTACTATACCGGTGTTCATTTTCTAAAATCTAAATCGTTCCACAAATATAAGGAAAATAATTATTTTCAAACGACTGAGATATAAACACAGGACAAAGTACTCATTAATATAAAATGATTTATTTTTTATGTATATAAAAGGTACCCTCAGTTACTCTTCGGGAATCAGGCTTCAAAGCAGAAACGATGCCCTTAGACACAAAATTATATTTAAAAACAATTGCATAAAATTAGCTTGCCATTGAATCCAATTCCAAGTATGGTTATTAATACTATATTTATTTTTACAGTCGGGGCCCATTATTGGGAAGATTTGACTCGGTCTAGATTTAAATGGACCCCGATTACTACAGTCGCTTTGTAAAATACTGAACTTGTTTCTTTCTTTTCAGATTTTATTTAACACAGTCGGGTTTTTTATTTCTTTATTCCCAGCACTTAAATAACGCTTGAATTATACTATACTAAACTTTAAAACCAATTTATTGTTCCTATTTAAATTTAAACATACCTAGTGTTCAGTTTACAACTAGACATAGGCCTACCACGAGTATGACAGAATACATGCGGTAAACAATGCTAAGAAAGAGGTGTAAAAGATATCTGTTGAAGCTTCGATACGCGTTGAGTTAGTTGTAAGACGCAACTCCAAGCGTAAGACATACTTTTGCAATTTCATATAACATCTAAAATACCTCTTACTTAAATGCGTTGCTTAACGCATATACTCTGCCATACTCGTGGTACGTCTATGCCTAGATGTTAACTGAACGATTAGTATAACTTATATATATTTAATCCCCTTTTATTTTCCTTCATTTTGATACCCTATTCTATAGGTTTTGTTTTTTTTTTTTTTTATTAACGTATTACTATTTTGCTCCAAAAATCCATCATTTTGTTTTGTTTTTTCAAACACCTATCTAAGACATTCAGAACACTCGGGTTTTTAAGAACAATATAATGATACCCAAAATGTTGAAATTCATTGAGCCGTTTGGAAATTGCGAGGTAATAAAGACATTTATAAATGTACATACATACATACATACAAGATGCGTGAAAAACATGAACACTCCTTGAGAGTCGGGTAAAAAGAAACATTAAATGAGGGGAAAATATGATTTTATTGATGGAGCGTTGCTGCTCATAAGATTTTTTTTTTTTTTAAATTATTTGCATATTAATAATAATACATTTATTGTTTGTTCTGTAGAAATACAATAATTTTTTGTAATAAAACAATTTTATAGTATATTTTCCGTGATATGTATATGTGGGTATTTATTTTTCAGAAAATAATTCCATAAACAATATTCAAACAAATAAACCTGTTATGAAAAATTACATTCCCAGAAAAAAAGCGAAATATGCACATTTAATGCACAATTTATTATGAACATAATATTATAGTTTGGTATGGAATTCTATATACATTATTATTACGTATATGTTGATTTATTCTATAATATAAAAATGAATCGCTGAATGTGTTGCTAAGCGCAAATCTTAAGAGCAGCTAAACCGCTTTCGTTTATTCTGTTTTTATAATATCCCGTACGTGAATGGTTCTTACGGGGAGAAAAATTTTTAAAATTGCCTGAAAAAGTGTAAAAACAACACTCATATTCTCATACACAAGATTCGTAATAATAATTAAAAATCAATTTAAAGTTCAAGTGTTAGTAGAAGGGCTCCGGGAAAGCAAAACAATACAACGACTGCTTTAAAAAGACTTCATTTGGAGCAACAAAAGTAGTTCGGGAAAATTTTATGCCAGCTTTTAAGGTTTGTAATAGTATTTGCAGTTGTATGTTTATTAATCATTACTATTATAGCCCATATACTTTTTCCCCATACAGATAATAAAGAATACTGTTAGGCGGTACGAAGCTCACCGGGTCAGCTAGTATCAAATAAACTGTGAAAAATTTTTATATCACAATAGTTGTGGAACTTTGTTCTTTATCGCACGTTATGATTTGTTTGCTGGTTGGGACGCAAAATCACAAAAAGTGCAACAGACCCAAAATCCGACTTGTAGGTTATCAAGAAAAATAAAACTTTTTTAATCGACTCAGTTAGCCATGAATTTTGAGAATATGCAAAAACATGTTACAATCTGTCAATGTATTTTTTGTCCAAAATTTCCAAAATTCAAAAAAATGAGTTGTCAGTTATTAGAAGTTAAACATAATAGAGATAATTTAAAGTAAGTATATACATACAAGGAAATTTTCTTGCTTTATCATATTAAATATTCTTATCAATTCAATTGTGAGTAATGTTCCCCCAAATTGGGTTGACTGTTTAATCAGAAGTATGTCTTTTTAAAACTAATATTACAATTAATTCATAAAGTAATGAGTTAAAGTAGTTATAATATTTAATTATTTAAACAATAAAACAAATATTTGACTTCTTAAATTAATACTTTAAACTACAAATTAAACCTAAAATTACCAACGCACAGAAATGCAAAAAGTACCAAAAGAGAAAAAATAAAAAAATAAACATTTAAACGAAACTAATTACACTATACCTGCATGGAAGCGTACCACACAACTAATATTAATAATTAATTGCTCATACAGTTGTTTGTACGAAAGGAATATTGTTCCTATCGGATATCCCATGACTCCTCTCGTTCTTTTTTTTAACCCTGTGGGAAAAAATTATTAGAAGGTTTGCCAGATGATTTCGTTCTTAAAATATAAGGAGACGTTCTAAAAGCAGTAGATTTGGTAACAAAGCCGGAAATACGGAATCTGCAGCGAAATCCGAGAATTGATTGTTTTATCTTTGTTCATTTTTTGTCATTTTTGTTCTTTTTTTTTTTTTTTAATTACGAACTTAACAGAGTTTTTATAACTTTTCAATAAATACACAAAATAGATTCATTTGTCAAGTATTTTGAAGAACTGCCAGTGACTTTAATTTAAATTGCATCAACAAGAATTATAATAAGATCAAAAATATAAACCTTGCAAGATACATAGATTCATTTGTCAATTATTTTGTATAATATTGTCTGAAATCCTATATTTTGAAGAGATTTCGGAGGTATCTGAAGAACTTCAAATGATTTTTGTTTCAACTGCTTTAGCAAAAAAAATATTACCCTTGCAAAATACTAAATAAACTATGTATCATATTTTCTACATCTTTTTTTGACCAGTTAGTAATTGGAAAGCATTCCAAACAATTTCTTATAATATTTTTGTATAAATAAATAAATAATTTGTATATATCTTTATTATATCTTCCTATATTATGCAATTGTCATATTTAGTTATATTTTTATTCGAATATGGTGGTGTTATATAAAATTTATATAGTTACATTATAATATAGTCTGTATCTTGTTGGTTGCTCTTGTTACAGTACGTAGGTATTAGTTTAATGCATCTATATTATGTACATAGTTTAAGTCGAAAATGATGTTTTCAACTTGGAATCATTGAATTTGTAAAAAAGGAGCCTAGTGGATCGACCTCTGATAGGTCTTTTTAGACTATTGTACTGTTACGAGCTCATGCATCTTTTGAAACTATGTTCCTTATCGTACGCCATCGTTCTGATTTGTTTGTTGGTTGGGAGGTACAACCAAAAAAAGTGCAACAGACACCAAATATTGACCCTAGGAAACTAAAAGTTTTTCAATCGATTCAGTATGCTATGAATTTTGAGAAACTGCAAAAAAAATTTTTTAAATTCTCAATTTGTATCTTTTTTCTAAATTTTATGTTTTATCATTTAAAAAAATTGATTTGTGAAAGTTATCAGAAGTTAAGATTACAGAGATAATTTAAAGTAAGTGAAATGATATTTATTTTATGCCATAATAAATATCATGATCAAACCAAATGTAATGTACGCACATATTGGGTTGACTACTAAATCAGATGTATGTCTCTTTTAAACTAAAACTACAATTAATACATACAGTAAATCCTAAAAGTAGCCCTTATATTAAATTTTTAAAGAATCAAACATGTATTTGACAACTAAAACTAATACGTTAAATTTTCAGAAAAATATCTTTAAATAAAAAAAATAAGTGCTACATTTATAATATACCAAGATACGAAAGGAATAGAGCTCCTACCGGATGTCCCACGACACCTCTCGTCTCTTTTTTTTCTTTCGTAAATTTTCTGATTAATCAATTACTGCATTAAAATGGTGGGCTATGGCAGCGAAAGTAGTGTACGAAAATGAGACTTTTGTATAAGAGTGATATTAATGAATTTGTCAATACATAACTAAAAAATCTATAAACCACGATGAGTACTAATTGTGAATTTCAATTTAAGTTTAATTTTAATCAGTATTCAAGTCGTAATAATTTCAAATCTTGCAGTTGTTGAGAAATGATATATTCGCTCCGCGTATGAGTTTTATATCAGGCATTTATCAAAGAAACGACACAATACTTTATTTAAATAGTTGTATGGATGATATAAATCTATGGATTGTATATATAGTTTACATTGAAAATTTAATACTATTTCTAACAAAAATTAAATAAGTAATTATTTTAGTTTACATTTTTTAATTTTTTTTTTTTTTTTATTATGTCTCTTATTATTTTCTCTTATTATGTGATTCTTCTTTACATAACAACATAACAAGAGTCATTAGCATAGACAACTTTTCTAAACTAATTTTTAGAAATATTAAAATTTGTACACATCTAGTATCTAATTTATCCAAAGTCAACTCCACTTTGTTTTGTTTTTATAATAGGTTTTAATTTTTCTGAAAACTTTTTTATAACTTACACGTGTAATATAACAATACTAGCTATTTCACATCCACTTCGCTGTACAATTTCAATTTTTTTGGACACTCATAAGGCTCTGTTTAATCGTTTTCTTATGGAACTTAATGCAGTAAGTCAAGTTAAGGACACTGATAGAGATATACAGATAGTGCAGGCTTAGATGCCTCATAGAACAATCAATGTTACGGATTATTTAATAATAAAAAGGTCCTATAGATTTATAAAAATGTACATACTATCTAAAAAGTTTATACATACAAAATACTGATTTTCATTGCATTCAACATAATGATTCGTAGTTTATATGTGAAGACAACAATAACCCAAAATTAAAAAGGTATTCCCAGCATGAATGCACTTGTCGACAAATTTTGTTTATTTTTATCATAGACTCAGAATAATGTTAGCTGTGAGATCCCGAAGTACTTCAGTATTTTACAGAATTTTTGGTCGTTTAAATCGCGAGATAGTCAGTTGCAAAGTTCGCTATTTCATCATTCGACAAAATTGAAAAAAAAAAGTCGGAGAGTTTAAAGGAATGTTTTTAGCATAGAAACGAAAAAAATTTTAGATATTAAATTTGGCGTAAATTGGTCATAATTGGACACGCAGGCATAATTATCTCGTTAAATTAAAATTAAATTTTCAAAATTTCTGAAACTTTGGACGTTAATACCAAGCCGTATTAAGGTTTTTAATTTAATTTCTCGTTATAAATCCAGTCGAAAAAAATTTTACAATAGCTTAAGCAAAGAAACTTCAAATGCCATGCTAAAAATACCTTAAATGACTATTAGCCACAATATCACAAGCTGTATATCGCATACTACCTCCATCTCATTAGGTATTTACGCTTCTAAGGAGTTGTGAAGAAAGGGGGGGGTTGAAGAAGTCTACGCTTTAAGACAAATCTCAGCGCTCGTAAAGCAATAATATCATAGCGGAGTTTATCTATTGTCTCGAAAACATATTGTATGAATTAGGCCTCAATCGATATAATGATTTTTCGATTGTAAACCGACGCACCAACGATTAAATTGTATTTATAATGATTGTCTTTCACTGTATTTATTTATAAAATATATTTACTATTATACAAATCAGAGCACGATTCATTTTTATAAAATTGCATTATTTTTTCACGGTATAGTACACATGATATAATAAAAAGTTAGTCAACTATAACGAAATATATAATTTTATATATTTACAGCATATTTATATTTAATGTTTTTTCATTATTAAATATTAAAAAATTCAAATACATACATATTTATATGGTACATACCATAACCGTTACTGTAACATCAAAACCATTTAATGCAAGTAACGCTAAACTAATCATTAGTATTATTTCTCTACTCATTTCACTATTAAACTGTAAAGGATTTTTTAATTTAAGTTGATACATTTTACCCACTGCAACTGACTAACGTTGGACATCGTTGCAAAACTCTTTGATAAATACATAAAATTCAAGGAGTTCAAGGGTAGGTATAATAGGTAGTTACGTTCTTTGAAATTATTCGTTGATCCTATCTTACAATAAAAGAAGATTCATCCCATCAACAAGAAAAATAAGGTGTTCCAATGACAAAAAAGACAACTTTAATCATATACAAAAACGGAAGAATTTCAACTGATAATTTCCCAAATCTCAAGGTCTCTACTAAGCTCTTTCGATCTCGAGACTTTTAAATGAGTTGTGCAAGAATATCTGACCTGAAAGAAGGAAATGGATGTTATTTTTGGATTCAACACTTTTACAAAAATTATTTTTAAATATTACATGCAGTTGAAAAAATTTTTTTTTTACCATATCTGTGCAAATAATATTAGTCGATTTATTTCATGATTAATACTGATTGCTAACGCGCTTTTATCAACTTGACTGAATCGATTGAAGTAATGATCATTTCTCATCTACATCAAAAAATAAATTAAATAATATAATAGTCATCTTCATTATTACTTGGCTTCGATAATACGTTAACGATAGAAACGATATATTCTGCAATAACAATACGATTGGGTATTTTAGAAGTAGACTATAGCGTAAAAACCCCATTTTACAAGCGGACTATAGTGTAAAAAATAAAAATTGACGCTTTTTTCCTTAAAAATGAATGACTAAAATTTTGTTAGTATGTTAGAAATAAAATTTAAATAAAAAATACTCTTAAAGGGCAAGCTTTCATTTTACTTAAATGGAGAAAATTGTTTTTTAGGAGTTATTCATACATGATTAGTTGTAAAATCTTGAGGCGCCCAGTATAAAAATTGAGTTGCAAAAAACCACCCTAACAAACGCAGTTACATACCGAGGTGCTCCGAATCATATGATATTTTATATCGAGCACTTCAAGCTTTTACAATTTTTCATGTATGAGTGACTTCTAAAAAATTATTTTCTACTTTTAAGTACAATGAAAGCTTGTCCTTAAAACGTATTTTTTTAAGTTAATTCTTTAATTTAAGACTTAAAAAGGCATGTATATAATATATGGTGAAAGTGGTGGGAAAATCAGGATATATGCCACTTACCTTACCAAGCATTGTCATCCAAACTAAAAGTGAATAAAAAATTTCAGCTCAATGGGTTGAGGATAGTTGCATCTAAATTGAGTTACAAGATTCCCCCCGGACAAACTTACATACATTCATATGTAGAGGAAGCGATGAGAAAATCATGACACCACTTTCTTTACCATGCGTTGTCTTTCAAACTTAACGTATATACAAAATTTCAACTCAATCGGTTGAAGATAATTACTTCAAAATTGAGTTTCAAGGTTCCACCCGACCAAACATACATACATTTCAAGTTAATTAAATAATTGCTTGTAAAAATAATAATAATTATAATAACCTTATGAATAAAAATAATTAATAACTATATTACAGAAGCAAAAAATTAAAATAAATATATACGGGTACAAAACAAAGCTTCACTACTTTCCGAAAGGGATGTTTTTTATTTACAAAATATAGGCCATATTGGAATTTAGTTCTCTTATCGATTTCACGATACGAGAAATGCGCATGTACAGACAATCCACATTGTTCCAGAAAATTCACACGAAAAGATCAAGCTGAAATTTTATAGCGTGCTTAGGACGTAAAAAGTGTGGTCGAGTTCGTAAATGAGCAACATAGGTCAATTGTGTCTTGAATCCGTAGGACCCATTTTGTAAACCGTTAGAGATAGAAGAAAAGTTGTAATTAATGTAAAATATGTTCCTTAAAAAAAAAAAAAACTTTTGTTTGAAACATTTTTTCGTAAACTCATCACAGTTTACCTATGAGAGCGCAAATTGTATAGTATGTATTATATGGAAATATCAGTTATATATGTCTGTCACATACATATGTGTAATGTGACAGAGTAATCAACACTGTCTATACATGGTATTTCGACAGTTAACTTAGTCAATTGTTTGTTTTCACTTGTTTTTTTTTTTAAATATTATTATTTTGCTAGTATTATTCAAACAAACTCTATTAGAGAAATCAGACGGCATGTACATTTATTTGCCTAGTTTATCCTTGTTTAATGTGTATTATATACCAAATATAAACATTAATAAAAAAAAATTATTTCGAACAAAAAACTTTTTTATTTTTTTCGAAATGAACACAAAATACCATTTTTTATTATTAGGTGAATTGTTTTATTATAGATTTTTTGTGTGGGTAATTTAAGCGTTATTGTGATTTGTTAATATTAGTAATGCACTCTTTTTTGATTAACATAATTTTTAGTATTATCATATTATTTTTATGTGGAGCAAATTTATTTTTTTTTAGTACATATATTGATTTGAACTACCTATATTTCTAAGCTATTGAGTATGTTTATAAGAATCATATGGAAATACATGTATATATGAAATATACATAGTATATTAAGTTTAGTCCCAAGTTTGTAATGCTTAAAATATTGATGCTACGAACAAAATTTTGGTATAATTGTTCATAGAATCATCTAATTTTCAATTTCAGATTGTCCGTCCGCCCGTCTGTCAACACGATAACTCAAAAACTAAAAAAGATATGAAGCTGAAATTTTTACAGCGCACTTATTACGTAAAAAGTGAGGTCGAGTTTGAAATAAATGAGCAACATAGGTCAATTGGGTCTTGGGTCCGTAAGACCCCTCTTGTAAGCCGCTAGAGATAGAACAAATGTTTAAATGTAAAAAATGTTTCTTCTCAAAAGATAAACAACTTTTGTTTGAAATATTTTTTTGTAAACATCACTGTTTACTCAGGAGGGCACCCATGCAAATTGTATAGTATGTATTAATATGGTATTATTAGGTATGTATGTGTGACATGTATAGGAGGTATATGGGTAATGTAATCGAGTAATCAACACTGTCTAACAGTGTTCAACAGTTAACTCAGTCAATTGTTTGTTTCACTTGTTGTGTTTTAATTTTCTCCTATAGGAGTAACTTGATTAAACTTACAAATCCAAGATAGTTTAACGAAATTTAATTCAAAGTTACTAAGCATGTCATCATTCCCTGCCGATATTTTGGTATATAATTATTCCAAGAATTCGCTCTAAAAGTTAAAATCCAATAATTATTAAAAAAAATATGAAGGTAAGAGAATTGAAGGCTTCAACAACGTGAATACCTGCTAGTTATTTACATTGTTTAAACAATATTTGCGCAACGTATCTAGAAAATCACTCTTGCGTGATTTTTTTTCACAAAAAAATTTATTTTAAATTAGTAACTGAAAAAAGGGATTTTAACTTTTGGTGCGGAATCCTTATTTTATGAAAATCAAATACAACTCATGTTACTTGGTGATAATGAAGCATTCCACAGGTGATAGAGTTTTTAAAATCGAGTAGTGACCTCAAAAGTGACGGTTTGTATATATATTTTCATACAAACTTTCTTCCCCTATTTCACCCTTTTAGGGGATAAATCGAAAAATCCTTTCTTGTGACATCTACAGTATAAAATCAATATTCTCTCGAAATTTCAAACTTTTCTATCATAAGCGATTTAAGCCGAACGTCGATGTATCAGTCGGGACATTGTGTTTTCTCCTTCCAGATTATTTCCAGCTTCTGGGAGGTTTCTGATTTAAAATAATAAACAAAAAAAATCATCAAAATCAGAGCTGCTATTGAGGACTCCCGAGTAAAAACATTTATTGATGCGACTACATGTTGTATTTTGATTAACTACTCTTTGCAATTTAAACAGTTTTTATACCATGTATATATGAAATATACATAGTATATTAAGTTTAGTCCAAAGTTTGTAACGCTTAAAATACAATCAACTCAGTCAATTGTTTGTTTTCACTTGTTAGTATTGATATTTCAATCAGTTAAAATTTTATTCATATCTATTCTATCATATATAAAAATAACTCTTTTCTATAAATCTTTTATTAAAGTTTCCAGACGTATTTATTGATTTATGTTCTAGGTTATGATTTCTTGTCACTTTTGAATAATTACATTGAATTTATAAAAGTTTTCTATATCGAAAACTATTAATAATTTATATTTGAAATTATGTATTCATAAAAGAAGGTATGAGAGCTATCAACCTTACGAATTTTGATTTCAAGGCGACTGGATTTTGGATATAATATTATCTTATTGAACACGGTTTATATGAAATATATATCAATATACTACTAATTTTAGTTCCAAGTTTGTAGCGCTTAGAAATATTGACGATACGATAAAAATTTTGGTAAAGGAGTCCATAAAATCACTTAATTAGTCCATTTCGATGGACTGCTTAATTCAATCGTAAATAAACAACATAGGTTAATTTGTTCTTGGATCTGTTATACCCATTTTGTAAACTATAACAGATAGAACAAAAGCTTAAATGTAAGAAATGTTTCTTGCAAAAAAATTAACAACTTTTGTTCATAAATAAACAGTTTTTGTACATAAATAAACAATTTTTTTATAAAATTAGGACAAAACTTGGGTCCATCTTCTCCAAAAATATAAAAGCTACGAAATTGAAAATTTGCAGGTAGCCCCAATAAGTAGTCTTGTAAAAGATTGTCGAAAAACGAAAAAAAGTGTTGTGTCTTGTAAACTTGAATTTTTAAACTTTTCTTACTTATTAAAAATAATGCCTGACATTCTACAGGGTATTTAAAGCATTAACTCAGTCATTGTTAGCTTTCACATGATTTATTTTAATTTAAGTAAGCCTTGCCTACAAAAAGCTAACTAGTTTACTTTTATAGGATGCATGTGCAGTAAAGACAACTGCACGTATTATTATTGATTTGGAATAAATAATATAAAATAAATAGATAAATAAGGTGGAGATGAAGTACGCCTGGCACCTGAGAAATTTTCCATGTTTACAAATGCGTATTCCCATAAAATGATGTAAAAATTGGTAGCTTGAAAATAATTTTTAGAAATTTTTCTTGAAATCATTATTCAGGGTCTTTTATAAATAAATAAATAAATAAATAGTAATAATAATAAAAATGTTGTGTGTTTGACATCTGTTCCTCAGATATATACGTCTATAACATAGGCCACTTACATCATTATTTTAAAAATCTTTATTTATTAAACTACACCCGATAACAATTAAATCTTTATGATGTGGGTGGAGTCGGTTACTTCGTTTTTATCAAAGCAACGACAGTGTGATCAATTTACCGCCCCTTTAATTATAATTGATCAGTTTCGCTGCCTGGTTCAAACCCGCAACCAAAGTTTAAGAAGTCAAACGGTTATGGTCACTTAGCTTCACTTTTATAAATAAATAGTTTAATCAAGATAATAGTTTAAACATCTCAGGGTTTTACCTCAAAATATTACGGAAAAAGCTAAAAAAAACCTTTATTTACACTAGTACAAATATATCAAAAGTGACATATGATCACGGGTCATGGTCCTTAGATAAAATTTTTTCAGAATATATCGCTTCCTTGGCGTTTAATCGTAGTTATACAGTTATAATATAAGTTGTAGTGGACAAAATTCTCTACAAATTTCGTTTAAAACCTTTTTTATACGTTAAATCATTTGGAAATAGAAGGTGCGTAGGATGGTGGCTCAGTTAAACGTATCTTATGCAGAGTCAATATGTATCCCAGTCTATTAATGACCTTCTATATACCTATAAATTTCTTTCATTGCTTAAGTGACGTTGATGATCCATTCTTATTGGAGATAGTATTGGCTTTAAAAAATTGCTGTAGCAAACGGTGTAGTATTTTGCTTCAGCAACAATCAAGTCATGCTCAAAAATAGCGGTTCGTTCTTCATCGATTTTTGACCAAGATGAGTGGATTATAATTTAACTTTGTCAATAATAAATTTGATTGCTTGGCAAGCGCGCATCCAAGGTATATTGTCGCAATCGTTCTTAGATGGAATATATTCGAAATTGATCCATCTTAAAATAAACTATCATTTATAAAATCGTTTATCGCTTAGACGTTGCCAGCTCTCGTAATAGTTTAGTATTAGTTTTAGATACTCATATTATAAAATATGAATTTCAATCTACAATTAATTAGCCAACTTTCTATAGCACGAACTAGTTTGATTTAAATATAGTTTATATCATATACTACGTGAATGCCTGATGTTGCTGGTATAAATTTTTAATTTTCTAAAAACATTCTGTCACCATTTGAAAATGAATTAAACTTGTGGCCTAAACTTTCTGGTAATGTTTTTTTTTTTGAGCAGTTATTGAAAATTCATGAAGTTTCAAATTGGATTTTTCAGATTGATACATAACGATATGAAAATATCCTGACAGTATGAGGTGTAACCCATGAAATTAAAGGTTTTTCTACAAATAAATCAGGTGAAGTGTTTTCACTAGGATTATTTTTATTTGGTTGCAAGAAATGATCTATGAAAAGTAAATATTTTTTTCAAATATCTCGTAAAATATTAAGTTTATGGCAGTTTAAGCTCGTTAAAGTTATTAGAAAAATTTCCGGAGAAGTAGTAGTTTTCGAAATATTTAACTGAGAAAAATAAGTCGCTTATCCAAACGAAAAATATGAAAAATATTTTATAAATTAAAAATATTTAAAAAAATAAATATATTCAAACATTGATATTCAAAAAAATTTTTACAGGGTATTTTAACAATTAACTCAGTAAATTGTTTGTTTCACTAGTTTTTTATAAAAGACACAGCAAAAAATAAAATTGAAAGAAAATATAAAACTATGGGTTTGTGTGTGAGTCGTATGTTTGTGTTTACTTTTTCATTACTGTTCTTGTGCTGGTGAATGAAAATATATTTTTTGTTTTGTGAACAGAGCATCTAATATTTTTACACATTGCGTACATGAAATATAAATTTTTATTCTTTTTGGTTTATGATTTGTATCGCTTAGATACAACAGATTTATATTTGTGCAGTATTTCATAGAGTCGCTTGTAATAGAAAAAAAATAGATAATGATCCAAATTTTTAATTTGTTAAAGTTACAGTGCTGTAACATATCTAGTACCAAATATCTAGACATAGAGAAGCTGCATGAACTAGCTGGACGATACTAGCGTCCATGGTTGTGAAAATTAAAATGTTTCAGGTTATACTGGATGGTGTCTTTACTAAATATTATTGCCTTGGATAATGTCACACAAAAAATAAATAAATTTTATCAAATATTCCTTTCCATAGAAAAATATCAAGAAATGTATTGCATATTGAATTTTGGAGATTGTTTCTCAGAACCAATTCAATTCCGATTTTTAAAAAACTGTTAAAATTCTATTACTTTTACACATATATTTTTTATCCGTGTACTTAAATATATAAGTTTTCAATACATCTTAATTAATTTCCAAGTATATTTTCTCAGAAAATCAATATGGGTACAAAAGATATTTGCAGTTTAGAGTAATTTTAAGGACGTACATTCATAAAACTTGTTAATAGAGACATACAAAAATTAAGGTAATATAAAAGTTTAAATGATTTCAAATGGTTTAAGAAAGAAAAGATATACTGTTATCGAATTAATTTCGTTGAATCTAAAGTTTAAAAAGTGACAAAAAGCAAGAAAAAATAGACTGTTGTCGAATTAATTTCCTTGAATTTTAAGTTAAAAAAGTGACAAAAAGAAAGCTTTTGAGACTGTAGAATTAAATTGAAATTGAATAAAAATTGAATTGTAGGCTGTCACACTTTCTTTCCGACTCGCATTACACAGAAATCCGTGAATACGCAAAGTTTCAAAACATCACGTTGCGTGGTTGACATTTTTGTTTCATATTTGTTTCTTTAACTGATCTGATCGTCTGATCGAGCAAAATTCATCGAGGTTTTCAAGCGTACGGGATAGGTACTTAAGAATATGGAATATAAAAATTCAGTTTATTGAAAATACACATTTAATCTTGAATAATAAATATCTTTAAATAAAAATGATTCAAAAATGTACTCCTAATATTTAAGTTTATCCAGGATGCTTAAACAACTATCTATGTCTGTTTTATTTCTTTTTAACTTACGATACAAACCATTTTCTTAAGATCGTTACTATTTTGTATCGTGGCCATCCCTCGAACATGTTTTTCGTTAAAATTATTGTAAAATCATTTGCTACTAAATTGCACCATGACCTTAGTTTAAAATTCACTAAAACAATTCCTTCTCCTATCTCCGTACCAGAATTGACAGGACCAGGAGCCTAAGAATCTAATTTACAAGAATTATAGTTTTAAACAGCTTGACCGAAACACTTCTTCAGATTCTAACTTAATATATTTATTCCAATAAAATACTTGGAAGCATAGTTTTGGTGTATCAATATTCTCTACACGAATATTATTTATCATGGAATGTAAAAGTAACGTATTTCTGATTCACCAAATATAACATACACATACGTATGAAGAAGAAAAAATTATCTATAGTAAGCAAAATTCTGTGATACTACTGTAATTTCCCAAATGTATAGAAGAAAATGGAATCCAATTGACGACAAACCATAGATGTGCATATCCAATGGTTACCATGAATGAGGAAAATATGAATGTGTTAGTCGTATAAGTACAGGATGTTTCAAAAAACCAAAAATCGAAATCTTATGTATTTAAACGAGCAATTCTTGTATATATAATCGTTGATATATGTGTATATATATATCAACGATCTTGGAAACGGCTCCAACGATTTTCATGAAAATGAGTATGCAGTTGTTTCTTGGGGTTAAAAAATGATCAAGCTAGATTTTATTTTTAAAAATAGATGTCTCTTCGAGACATCTATTGGTGTATATTATGGTTAACGAAATAAAGCACATTACCGGGACATTCAATTGATATTTAGTGGAGTTTTAAACGGTTATTATATTAGTGATAAAATTGGTGTCCTTTTTACTAAAAAAATACCGAGAAAATCTCGGTCACCCAGGTACTAATAAATTAAAGTGACTAAAATTCCACATATGACAAGAAACCTGTTAAATTGTTCAACATTAAACTGTGTTGTAATTTTAAGGATTTTCTGAGATCAAAATTTGTAATCCATTCTCTTCATTTGAATGCGATTTTTATTTGAAGACTAATCTCCATGTTCTGTTAGTAATAAGGTAGATAAACGCCAAAAGAAACATGCGAGATGGATGCTTAAAGTTTGTAATATTAGTCAGACATATCTTTTTTTCTGTACGTTTTTCAGGGTATAGATATAAAACTTTTAAAAAAATTTTGCGGAAGCTTTTTCGGCATGGCATTTTTTTACAAGAATGTATCGCGATGCAGCCTTCTCGGGATTATTCCAAATTTGGACGCTTATATCTTCTTCCTAATTAATCTTAACGATCGAGTCGTGTATAAAATTTCGCGTACCATATAAGCAAAAAGAAAGAACTTTTGAAATATTTTTCCCCCGAAACCTTCATGATAAAATAAGCTTTTCTAACGTTGGATATAGAAAATATTGTTTATTACGTGTCATGCAGTTTTTTGTTCGCATTTTTTTGGCATATCAATATACGAATCAATCTACTTAAATTTACATTTAAAAAAAAAGAAGATATTATATATTTTTTCCATTTGAAACCTAGCTAAGAACACTCTCCTTTAAATTACTTTCCTTTCAAACGAAACCAAAAAATTAAAATCGTTTCATCCGTTTAGGCGGTACGATGCCACAGGCAGGCAGACACACAGTCAGACAAACGCACATAGCGGTCAAACTTAAAACACCCCATTTATTAGTTCAGGGGCTAAAAATGGTGTGACTGCTGAACTGATATTTATCTTTCCGCGTTTTAAATGGAGAACTCTGTACAAGAAATTGTATTATTATTATAACAAACACATATAAACAGTTATATATATCGTTATGTACATACATGAGTATTTTTCTGAATGTAACAGTTAAACTTAAATCTTGTTGGAAATTTGTTTTTAAAGAAAAATTCTTTTCCGTTTTTTTTCTCTACCTTTTTTTGTTTGCTCTCGTGAAATGAAAACTGTGAAAAGTTTTACTTACTTGTTTTTGCAGTCATACTGCATTGGTTCTGTATAAAATTGTTAATATTCAAAAAAAATATTATGCACACATATACACGATTATATGATTAAAGGTATATTAGAATTATGTTATGTATGGAATTTTTTTGAATATCCGATATACAATGCTCGAAGTTTTCTCTTAGATTATACCTTCAATATATTAATGTTTGAAACTTTTAAAATTGTACTTTAAAACTCGAGCCAATCTAAAAATTCCCAAGTTTCTGACAACATTAACAAGAGTTGAGACAAAATGGAATACAGGGTACAGTGAAACAGAAGTAACATTTGTATTTTTCAATTCCCGAACTAAAAAAAGGCCATCGTAGCGCCTAGACGGATGCATCGATTTTTTTTTTTTGCTTTTGTTTGAAAGGTAATTTAATGAAAAGTGTTCTTAGCTATGTTTCAAGTGCGAATTCAGGGTTCCATACCCGAAAAAAATAAAAATTGACGGTGCTGTTTCAAATCGGAACATTTTGAAAAAGGCTTTAAGGAACCAAGCAATTTAATGGAGATTGTTAACCAAATTTTATTACAAGTATTATTAAGTCTTGTTAATTTACAACTTTTTTTAAATATAACGGTCGTTCGACTGTTCCCCGTCTCCCTCTACATAAAATCCAGGGTGTATCATCAAGATTTGATATTCTACTAAAAAAAATATTGTCAGTTGTCACTTGGTATTTCAAAAATATTGATAGAATTGATTTTTAAAAAATATTTCCGTTAATTTAGATTTTTAGACTGGTAATTTTTGAATTTTGGCACGTTTAAACTTTGTTTGAGAATATAAAAATCGACTTCACATAAAACATTGCATGGTTAGATTTTAAATATTTACGTATTTTTCCTTCTTTCTAAAATCCTGTTTTTAAAATTATATTGATTTGTTTGACCAATATTTTGAAATTTTTTGCAAGTAAACGAAAACGCAGATTCGAACTAAATCATAACTATAAATTTTTTATTAAAACCAGCAAAAAAATATTATATTTTTAAAAGGTTTTCAGCCACGTAGAATAAATGAACATTATATATACAAAAAATACTCACGGAATAAGATGGAAAATAATGGCAATAATGAAAACCGGCTTTAGTTTTTTTTAATATAAGCTACTTTTACTACTTTTATAGAAAATATTATTATTTTCAGTAGGATTTCATTTTATTGTAAAATTACCATTATTACATTTATATTATCGAAACTAATAGTTTATAACTTACTTTTGACGTAATGGATAAGATAAGTGATTAATGAAACTTGATTTAAATTAATCTTCTCGTACAAGTTGTGCGATCAACTATGACAACGAACTTAAAAATCTATAGCAATTAAAAGTTCATACGAAAGTTTCATATCAAACATGATATTCTATAAAATCTGGTCCGATAAATCTTGGCCACTAAAATAAAAAATTTTACATAATATCAAGTTAATAAAGGACATATATTATTACACTTCCTGATATTTGAGAATGAAATTTATTTTTGTTTCAAAATTTATTGGATATCTGCAAAATTGCGACGAACATTTCATGAATTATAGAAATTCGCTTGTTACACTATAAATTTTTCTTGGATGAAAAATTATTATCTGTTTCATGATACTATATTTATATGAATTCACTGCGTGGATTTTAGAAACAATTATTCGTATTGAAAAAACAAAAATTAATAATAGATAATGTCGATAAAATAATTTTTAATTCCCTAACTTTACGAATAATAAAATAAAATTTAATATCCAGAAAAATATTTTCATATATATTGCATCCCTACCCCTATATATTATAAATGTGAAAGTAAGAATGTTTGTTTGTTACGCTTCCACGCAAAAACTACCGAATGAATTTGAATGAAACTGCTCAACAATATAGCTCATACATCAGAATAACACGTGAGCTATAATTTACAAAAATACATTTAAAAAAACAAAAATTAAAAAAATTATTTTTAATCTGACATTTTACTTCTCCATCTATGATCATCATTTTGAACCATAAATTAATGATTTCTGTAAAAATTAAACATATTAAATGGCAATAATTGCCATCTTTTCTAATACACTGAAAGAATTATGACTATTTTACACTTAAAAAAAATTGAAAACTGTGAATATATTTTAACTGTGAATAACAATCCCTTCGAGTGTTATGGAGGGGGGATAAGTGATATCAAAGCCTCCACCTCTATAAAGCGGCGATTTTTACTTTTAAGCCCAGTAAAGCGTGCGGGTATCAAGCTAGTATAAGGTTAATGATCTAAATTTTTCGAGATTATATTTTAATAATCTACTTTTAATAATTACGTGAGCTAATAATTACTTTTACTCAAAATTAATTACCTAATACAAATTAAGAATGCAAAACCAATTCCCAAGCTAATGAATTGGTTGATACAAAATTTTTTTTATTTTCTTGATGATATTCGCTCGCCTCGCTTGACAGCTTGTTGTAGTATACTACCACAGAAAAGTCAACACTCATTTCCCCTCTGCAACGACCTCTCGATCCTCTTGAAATTTTTTTTTGCAGTTCTTACTGTAGTTAAAATAAGTGATATACATGGATATACATTATACATATTCTTGTAAATAACGATACATTAGTTTAAGGCATTTGAGGCCATTTATCTGTCTCTAACCCGTCAAGATTGATGTCTAGAGGATAATTTTGTGAATAATTAGGAAAACTAATAATATTATTTTTTTGCATTGTCGACTTTTATTTCCTATTCTAGTGGATAGGATTAAATTTGAACATTATTCTCGCAGGCATATTTTACTTCTAAATATTAAAAAAATTTAATATACTAAAAATCTTAAGTAATTAGTTACATGTTAGCATATTCAAAATCAGTAAAATAAAATTGAGAATTTTAAATTTTTACTTTTCAATTACATGAATATCAACAATTTTTAAGTATAGCATACTTTAATATAATATTTAAGTATAGTATATACTTGCAAACTGGGATCGGTCACTAAATAGTTAGACAGAGAAATTTCCTAGTTTCGGTTAGCATATAAAAAGGACTACAGTATTCGCTAGCATGTAAAAAAAGACTACAAAAACTAGCTTGTATTTAAAAATTATTTTCGCGGAAACCGTACAGATAATCTGTTTGAAATTTTAACAGAAATCGTATTAAGTATATTCATTAATGAATATGCAAAATTACACTTTATTAAACTTAAAAACGAGTCTTTTGTTAAAATTTCAAACAGATGCTCTGTACGGTTTCCGCGAAATAAATTTTTGCTATGCTAGTTTTTTTTGTACATGCTAGTTTTTTTTTGTAGTTATTTTTACATGCTAGCGGATATTGTGGGGTGGGAGGAAGAAACAACTAATAATCTTTTCTGTTGAGTTGGACATTCTTTGATCCGTTAAAATATTTCGACAACAAATCTATTCAACTGTTCGTGAACGGCTCCAAAATACCTTTTTGGTCAAGTGTAATTCACCCTACCAGTTGCTAGAACCTAATTCATTGGCAGAAAATTAAAGCTTATGCATTACTACATGAGTGGTAATATCTTACTGAATCAGCCTGTACATATCTTATCTATATATATATAGGAGACTTTCTATAGATCTATATAGATAGATAGTCACTCATCACGATATCTCTGGAACTATAAGACCTAGAGACTTGGAATTTGGCAGGAATATCCCTTTTGCCAAGTAGAGGTCAGCTAAGAACGGATTTTACGAAATTCCACCCACAAGGGGGGTTGCGGGGGTGTTCATGAATAAAAAATTCATATTTTTCAATTATGGCTTTTAATAGTTCAAAACTTGGTCAGAATGTTTTAAATTACATTTAGAAATTTTTTTAACCTTCGGAGGGTAGAAAGGTGTAGCGAGAAAGTGGGAAAGAAATATCGAATATTTACAAATATACCTAAGTGGGGTATCAAATAAAAGAGCATGACGTGTACATTACAAAACTGTTATCCAACGCAAGGAAATGTGGAGGGAGGGGTGCAAGTGGGGATGTTGCCCAGCAAAGCGGGCGGGTAACAGCTAGTTAAGAATATAATACTTCATAATAATAATATGAAGGTGGATTTTATCGTAGTGTCAAAAGTATGTTATTAATATTTGATGAAATATTATAAATACTTTGCTGTATACTTAAGGTATGTACCAATACAATGTACATACAAACAGTGTGTACCACCTTAAGTTTAACCAAGCTCTTATTTTTACCATCGCATTAGCGAATTAACAAAAGAGGGTGTTATAAGTTTGGCAGCTATGTGTCTGTCTGTCTGTCTGCCTGCCGCATCGTAGCGTCTAAACGGATGAACCGATTTTGATTCTTTTGGTTTTGTTTGAAAGGTAATTTAATGGAGAGTATTATTAGCTCCGTACCCCAAAAAATCAGCTCAAGTTTGGAAAAGGCTTTAAGAAAAAAGACAATTTAATGAAGAGTGTTCTTAGATATGTTTCAAATTCGAGTTTAGGGTTCCGTAGCCGAAAAATTTGTGGGGGGTTTACTAAATTTTGTAAATTTCACTTGTGGATTGAAGAGAACGGTTTAAAATATTTTTATCGTAATATGAAATGTAACAGATATTCTAATAATAGTTTGTTCTGGTCTAAAATTGTCCCATACAAAAATTATAAACCGGTGGTTTCTTAAACCTTTTCTTTATTAAGATCATGAAACAAAGAAAATCGTTTAGCTAGTATTGAAAATGGATTTTAAATTGTTTTTAGAACATTAATTACCACGCGTAACCAAATAACTACGTGATCAAATTAAGTCAAAATATGGATTGAAGTACTGTATTTTTAGAACGTTTGGCTATGTATGATAGAATATTTTTGGTCCTCTTAAATCGATTTTTGTACGCAAATATACCAATGTGACTAAACAGTATTTTTATAACCTGTCCGTTATTCCAGAAATGTTGGACAAAACTACAGTTATTGACAACAGTAATGAACAATCATCTCGGACTTCCATGATCGCTTTGTACCACTCATCAGGTCCTTGTGTTTTGGTTAAAAAATTATTTACCAATAGTTATAAATTTAAATCAATTTTCTGTATTATATGATACGTACTTCGCCAACAACTTCGTCAACATCCTCGGGAAAATAATTACGATTAGCTAATTCATATTGATGATGACAAAATAGTAGTCGAAATATGTAATCATGATAAAAAAAATTTGTAGCGCAGGAGCTGCGTAAGCTAAGCGAATTCTTTCAGAGATTGAAAAACAAAAACAATTTTTATTAAAATCGAAGATTGCATTTTTGATCTTTCAAGAAATTTTTATTCGAAAACTAAGCGCCTAGAGAAAAAAATCACAAAAGTACTTTTTTACTTAAAACTGATCAAAAAATTTAAAAATATTTTTTGAATTTCGAATACAAAAAACAAAATTTTGTACTAAATTTTGGTTTTTTATTTGAATTTTATCTAAAATACCTTAAATTTCCATGGTAATTTTTTCTTTAATAATTGTTGATTACCAACAGCACTTTATTAGCAATAGATAGTTATTAGCGAGTTGACAGAGGTCATTCTGTTTAAAACTTAAATAAAAACCGACACAAAAATTCATTTACTGCTTATCTAGCTACCGTAAACCGAATAGTAGAATAATTGTGCTCATTTTAGACACACCACTAAAGATCACAAAGTTTAGCATATTATTTCACTACCATCCTGTGACATATAACAGAACTGAAGATAGTTTGTACCAATATGTTATATTGTATTCCATTTTGTTTTGTTGTTGTTTGTTGATGCTCTTTTGTTATTCTGTTTCTCGATCAAAGTACAACGAACGACAACGAAGCGAAACAAATGTACTGGAATGAAATTTATAAAGAATGTGTTATTTTGTTACCAGCTACCATCATATCTGCATGTGTGGAAATAAGACGTAAATATAATATCTATTTCGTGTAGAATTATTATCAATTTTTTATTAGTTAAGGAGCTGGCATTCATCTTCGTTTACTAATCCTTATCTTATTGGTAGGTTGATAGTCATAAGACAATATTTTTGTTTTCAAATCTGGTGTTTTCAAGATATTGGATTTTGCACCGCTGGATGGTGTTAATTTAAATTTTTGTTTAACTTCCTAACGAGGTGCCATCTTTATAGCAAATTACAAGATTTACTAATAGATACAAATTTTAAATTTTAGTCCGGGATTAATTAAAAAATTTTTGATGACCACGTTTGTTGATACTCAATAACATCCGGGTAGCATCCCCTTCCATCAGGTTAAAACAAATTTTCTTTTAAACGACGGATTAACGTGCCAAGTGTAGTAGTGGAAACAAAAACATTATCTTATCACCATCTAGCAACTGACCTACCGTAAAATCACTTATCACTCAATCAATTTTCTTGAAAAAACTCTTTTTTTGCTTAAATATCGAAAACGGTGAGGTTTGGTCAATTTTACCAGGAGTTAAAAAACTCTTATATTAAAGTTTGGCTCTAATGGCTCTTATATTAAAGCTTTTTGCCAAAATCATAAAATAATCCTTATTGATTCATACTATGTTAAGAGGTTGCCTAACTTTTGCAACCAATTTGGCCTGGCAACCTACTATTTCTTGAAAAAGCACATTTAAAGCTATAGTTTCACGTAAAAATTATCCGGTTACCTCGTGGGCCAAGTTAGTAATCCAAAAATCATTTTCGAAAACAAAGGGTGCCATACTTTATCGACTAAGTTGACCTGAAACCTATTATTTCTTGAAAAGGTAGTTTTAATGCTATAATTTCACGTAAAAATTACCCGGTTACCTTATGGGTCAAGTTGGTAAGCCAATTTTGCATTGCCCACTCCTTCATTTTTGCAACGAATCTGTTAGGGTTGCCATAATTCAGATTTTTTACGGATTATATTAGCCGCTTCATTACAATTTACAGTCGATTGCCGATGGGTCAAGGGATTTTGCAGTACGTTCCTGGTATATTAGTTATATATAAAGTTTTGCATAAATGAATATCAGCTCTTTTACTATAAACATAACAATACATAATAACAAGTAATGTTTTTGTACAACTTAATTTTGTTTAGAAAATGTCTATCTATTTTTGGATCGGTATCTAGCCGGAATCCTATGTTTATTCATTCTTTTCTAGTATTATATTCCAACTATTTTCTTCCTTTATTATTATTATTATTTTTATACCATGTATATATGAAATATACATAGTATATGAAGTTTAGTCCCAAGTTTATAACGCTTAAAAATATTGATGCGACGAAAAAAAATTTGATATAGGTGTTCATAAAATCACCTAATTAGTCCATTTACGGTTGTCTGTCCGTCGGTCTGTATGTCAACACGATAACTCAAGAACGAAAAGAGATATCAAGCTGAAATTTTTATAGCGTGCTAAGGACGTAAAAAGTGAGGTCGTGTTCGTAAATGAGCAACATGGGTCAACTGGGTCTGGGGTCCGTAGGACTCATCTTGTAAACGGCTAGATATTGAACAAAATTTTAAATGTAAAAAATGCTCCTTATAAAAAAATGAACAACTTTTGAAACATTTTTTCGTAAGCATCACTGTACACCCGCGATGGCGCCAAATAGACACAAATTGTATAGTAGATATGTATTACATGGTAATATCAGTTATGTATGTGGACATGTATGTATGTGTAATGTGACAGTGTAATCAACACAGTCTTTACATGGTATTTCAACAATTAACTCAGTCAATTGTTTGTTTTCTCTTGTTTATATATACAGTGAGTCTTTTTTAACCTGACACATGCGTGAAACTTGAAAAATAAAGTTTCATCGAGTAAAATACTTCGAACGAAAAATTTTAAAATCAATTCAAACTTTACCGATTCAATTAAAACTTCACTCTAATTCATAACTGGCAAACATCAAATGAACACTTTAACTTAGAAAGTTGTTCTTTATAAACTTGTCCGTTTTTGTCCAAACTGTACGGTTTGCGGAAAAATGTTTCGAACAAAAATGTTTTTAATCAAACACCTTTCTAATTCAAAGTGTTTATCTATCTATTACCTGGTATGCAATAGAGTGAGCTTTTGACTGAGCCTGAAAACCGGTGTCAAGTTTAAAGTCTGCGTAAGATGTACGCCTATAGACCTAATATTTTTTGGTTGCAGAAAATTTTATCGTAAAAACTGATTTTTTAAGTTTCAAGCATGTATCAACTTAAAAAAGAGATGACACTATGTACAGTTAAAATCGACTATAACAACGAAAATGAAGGGTCTACACTGGGTCCCTATAAAATCTCATATATGATATCGGCTATAACGATATATTGACTATGACAACCAACGCACGAATAAGCGTACTTTTTTAACATGTATATACATACTGTTCAGCTAAGCAAATCAACCAATCGTAAACTATTTGTCTTATTAAATTAGATGTAAATAAAATCAACGAACTACATTTTTACACAGTAAAATAAATTACAGGGTTGAAGTAAACGCTATTACTTGGTTGTTGATATTTTTATAACTATAGATATTTTTGAGTCATTTATTTCAATACTTAATTTAAGAAAATATCTATCTGATTGTTTCAAAAATTTTCTTTTATGAAGAAAATATTTAATTGCTTCCATGTTGCCTTGCAATCAGTATGCTATTCCCCTTTTCTGGGTAGTTCTTTTATCACCAAAACGGGCATTCACGCTGAAGCAAATCACCTGCCAATAATTTTATAAAATGACGTTGATTTCAGTCAAGGTTATCGTGTAGGTTTGTCAAACTTAAAATATTCTTCATTAAACCTAAAATTTTTACACCTATCACAAACCTTTATATGAATTTTTATGCTTTTCTTTCTCTATTAAATAGGTAAAGTTTTACAATTTTCAAGTAGGTACATTTAAAAGCATTGCGGTGAATAAATTAACCTTTTGTAAAACTTTAATTTGTATGAAAATTCTATTTATTAAAAAAAGAGGGCAAAAGTTAAAGAGAATCATTTTCAAACATTAACTAAACAATTTAATTAAAGTAATAAAAGAGTGAAACAAATTTTTTTTTTGCTTTAATTTTTTTCTGTTTGCATGTGTAAACAAAAATCCTATCAAAATTAAATTGTTTAAATTATTATTATATGCTTGTACGATTCCTCTTTGCAGAAATGGTAATTTTGTCTTACTACTTACTTACCGATTGTGTCATTTCGGATGAAAAGGATTCTAACGATGTCCTATACATACAAATCTTTTCAGGCATTTAGAAGTGAAAATGACAACTCTAAGCACATTACATTGCTTTTTTGTCGATCATATTGAGATTATAAATTTCAAATTTTACAGAAGCGCTTCATTTTTCGACCAAGTGACTCTATTTTCGTTCCAATAAGCTTTAAAATGAGAGTTATACCATGGAATTTGATAAATAATAAGGAAGGTCTCGAAGATAAATTAGAAAAATTAGAAAAAAAAATTATTAGAAAAACAGGTTAGAGAAATAATATTTAAGGTAAGAAAGATGCCAGCAGAATGGGTATAGATTTATTATATTTTCTCACAACATTCAGTATGGTCGGCGTCAATGTAAACAATTTTTTGTAAACGACCAATACCAATACCGCAGAATGCGATAAAACAAACAAGCGAAATTTACAAGTTAATTAAATCAAATATTATACTATTCATAAGTAAGTATCTATGGTTGGTAACATTTCTTCGGAAAGTATATTAAAAAAATTATGTATGAAAACCTCACATAACTTCTATATAAATGGCATTTTATATTAACTACTTTGCTTTATTAAACTTTTTCTGAACGAAAATTCTCCTATCTCGTGTTCCTTTTCACCCCATGCGAAATATTTTTGATTACATCAGAACTTGATGAATAGTGCCTTGACCGCAAATCATGGTGTACGTGGTCAGGCAAAATATAGTAATTTTCGTTGCAAAGGTAAGAATAAGTAAGCTGAATAAGAATTTCTAGAGATTGATTTCATCCGTAACGTGATCATACCTTGCCAGATACCAAGACTATACACTTTAATAGAGATGATGACTAAATTTCTTTTATCAGTTTAGGTGAAGAATTCTCACTCTATGGACAAAAAAGTGAAGTAGATTTTGGAAATCTTTAGAAGTGTGCAAAATATGTAGGTTTAAAACTCCTAATTAAACAAAGTGAAACATGTGGATTATTGAAAAAGGCCAGCGACAATCTTTAAATGCTTATTACTTCTTCGTTTTGCAATCAATTTTAATTGAACTTTCAAATTTTGGTATGGTATCAAGTCTACTTTTATTTTTATGGGTAATGTGGCAAATTCGATATTAGTCAACTACCATACTCAACCATTTATTTACAAAACTCCTTAGAGTATACACATGGATGTAAGATAAAAAGAATTTCTGTTTTAAATGTTTTTTAAGTATTTGAAGATTTGTGTAATGAGTGGGTATTATATGAAGATCTTCTTAAATACAGCCAGCGTATAGATAGGAACAGTTTATCTTGAAACAGTCTATCAAACATTTTAAAATAAATATAATTATAAAAGAAGATTATAGGAAAATAGTATCAAATATAAATTCTTTGCGAATACATATAGTAAAATATATACATATATAGTAGGTATATTATTATTATATTCTTACTTTACTATAAAGTTTTAATTTTTTATATTATAGAAAACATAAAACTTTATTAATTATATTAAAAGTGGTATTAATTTATTTTGTTGTGGAAGAGAACGAAATAAAGCGAACATTATATATAATTTTATATGAATTTGTACATAGGTTTTATATATGAATTTGAATGTAGTGCCTGGGATGCAAATTTCTGTGTATGTATTTTTGAATGTCACTTAAAAAAAAATGTGATAGACCTTTCTCTTCTTATTCGTTGTGTGCGTAGTCATGGTATGGATAATAAAATCGATGCCAGCGCTTCCATTGAAAAATTTTGGCGATAAAGGAGGCTGTTATGACTAATTTGCAGTTTGTTATGTTTATGTTACAGAAAATGTCAAATTTAAATTATTGAAAACACTAATTAATTAAACTTAATGCATTAAAAGTAGTGAAAATAAGAAATCAAATTGCGCAAATATTATTTTTCAAATGTAAATTATCATAATTATTTATTTAAATTTGCGAGACAATAATATTAAATTTTCAAGTCATAAAAGCAATTCATACAATTATATATGCATCCATACAATTCTATAATTAAAGTAGTGTTTCGTTACCATAGAAACGCCTCCAATAAAACTCACGCACGATGCCAATAGCACTAAGAACTAAAGAATTAAAACACTAAAATTTTGTGTGTCAATTAATAAATTTTTAATACGCCTTCTGTATAAATTTTCAAGTCGATTCTCTGTACTGTTTACGATAAATTAATTATTAAAAACAGTTCTTTTTACATGGTGATATATCAAAGAGGTCGTAATAAATGTTGACTTTTCAGGAAAAAAGTGCTTTTAAAAATGTTACGATTGACATAAAAAAAACTTTTATCAATAATATTCCTCAAGTTTTAAGCTTTAAAAACATACCAAAATTAAGAACTATGCATAAAATTGAAAAACTGTTTTTGGTAAAAACACTGACTTTGATAGTTAATTTCTCCTAAAGTGTATAGAGAATCGATATGAAAATTGTAACAAAAATTTTAAAATTTTATTTATAACTTATCACCTTCTTATAGGTTTTGAGAAAAATTCATATCTCTGCTCTTTTTTTTTTACTAAAAAATAAAAATACTGACCTTGATAGTTCATTTCTCACAAGCCGTTCAGAGAATCGATTTGAATTGTTCACAAAAACCTAATATAATGATTAATTGATAAATAAAATTTCAAATTTTTTCGAACCATTTTCATTTTTTCGGTATAGAAATACCTTAAAGCATTCCCATCGATTGTAGCTAAATTGTAATCATAACATTTAACTCTAGGGAAATATCCTCTGCTTTTAGCACCTAAAATATCTTCAATTGATTAACTAAGTTTCATTGATTAACTAATGACTCACCTGGTAATCTGGTAACACATGGTAGCCAATTACAAAGATGAAAATGTGTTCGTGGTACAGATCGTTTCCATTTCTAGGTTCATGATGGTACGCATTTTCAAACTACACCTTCTCAACACTGTGAATCATGTTTAAAACTAAATTAGGCAAAACGAATTTTCCACTTCAAAGCACAATCGTCTATTTGTAAATACGGAATAGTAAAGATTAAATTTTATACTTTGAAACAATCAAAAAATATTATTTCTCCTTTACTAGATGATAAAAACTTGCTTGCTAAAAACTAAACTGAACTTTGTCCTGAATAGCTCGTGGCTCATAAATAGCTAATGTTCGTCGATGAACTAAAAAAATGAACGGTGGTGTGTATACAGTGTGTCGTTGGTACTACATCTTACCTTTTACGATAATTTAAACTACCGTTCTAAAAGTTATGTTTTTCAATATAAAAACAATATATGGTGTTTTTTTCTTGATTACGTCACAGTGTATACGCATTTAAATGTTTTTTGTGTGTTAAACTTTACGACACATTCACAAGGAATTTTCAATTTATGTTTAAAAAAAAATTTAAGTAAGATGAACGTATATTTTAATAATTTAGAAAATTTCCCATACCAGTTCACTTCAGATTCACGTGGAGGGTGGGGGGGGTAGACAAAGATATGTCCTTAAAAGTTTGTAGGGTGTATTGTTAGAATGGAATGATTAGTAGTATCTGTATATCTCGTTTTTTGAAAACTGCAATTCACGGTAGCTACGAAAATTGGTTGGTGTGGATAAAATTAATGCTTTGTTTATTGACATTCATTAACCTGCGATTTGGAGTAGGTAGTAGTCTCTTGACAGATCTTCTATAAAATTTTAATTCCTGACAGATTAACTGAGATAATTCAACAAATAAAATCTATAATAAGAGCAAATAGTTTTTTTAAGAGTATAATTTACGTCTCAACATATTGTTTAAACAGTTCTATAATTCGATAAAGTTGTTTTGTGTATACAACAGGTTTATTACCGAGAAAGTATATCCGATGTGAAGGAAATATATTTGAATAAATGATAACTTGTTTGAAATTTTACATTCTTTTTGAAGTAGCAATCTAAGTGTTTTTGGAAATCTGCGCTATTTCATCGTTATTTTTGACGGATAATTTGTTTTAGCGGCAATTATTATAGTAATTAATAGCGGTCCGGTTCAGCTCTACGCGGATAAAATTTTAATTAGGATGTACTAAACATAAAAATTTTGGAAAAAATTATCTACATGATGGTGGAAACCGTTTTAACACCAGTTGCGTGCTTTAGAAGAAGTTAGCGGATAAACATACAAATAGACGGTGAGGACAACTTCCTTTTATACTACGTACAGATTATGATTGTGCTTTGCCTGTTTGGTGCAAAAATTGTTGAAACCAAAATTTCCACTATTTGTTATTGAATTTTTAAAGCCTACAAAATAGGCACTCCAGAATTATAAGAAAAATGCAATTGACTTATGTGGCAATTTTTTTAAATAAAAAAAATCTTTTGCCCTAAGATGGTGGATTTTTTTGTTTTGTCTTTCTTTTCTCATCGAGTAATTTTTGTATAAAAAATTGGCACCTGGGACAAAAAATTTCAAAGAAAAGTTTCGGAAAAGGTATTTTAAAAAACAAAACTTTATTTTTTTATCGTTTGACCGTGAAACCGTTTCCATATGCAAAAAAAGTGAATGTTGTATTTTCATTGCCCCCTAAAAATTAGGATATAAATGTTTAGACTTTTCGTTTTCCATTTGGTTCTTTGAAATATATCAGATAGAATGGAAATTTATCTGATCACCTTATATATTTTAATGCACAAAGTGCAGCGCACGACAAAATTTGGCTGGTTCTTGGATAAATTTGATAAAATCATTTACTTAAATATTGATCAAAGAGAAATTGATGTTATATTTATAAGGTTTCCATGGAAAATAATTACCATATATTTATATTGATATCAGATTATTTTACAAAACTTTTTGTTGATGGCGTAACTATTTATAACTTGCTATATACATTATATGGACAAACTTAAAATTAAACTTTTATTTTAAAAAGTTATTTATTGATAAGATGTTAGTAGAGAAACTAACTATACTTTATATGTATATATAATAAAACCCAAGTTGTCTTTTAACAATTTACCCTCAAGTCCAATATTATTATTATTATTATTATTACTGATACATTCAACAACATATATTTATACATAATTTAAAGTGAAACAAAATTTTAAGATAGAAGCTTTAATTATATTGATAAGATTTTAATGAGTAACGTAGGCTCTTGCTACTGGTTCCCAAATTTTGATGATGTAGGATTTTACAAGAGATCATTATCAACATAAAAAACCCTAAAATAACGCCAGCCATATCAAATTTTGAAATTTCTGCGTATCAGGTGCCTAACCTTGCCTAGTATAATTTTCATTCATGTTCACTTGCAATTGTCACTGTACTTCACAATAATTAATCAATTCTTTATTATTTTAGTCTGTGTGAATTTCGATTCAAAAAATTTCAAATACCTACATATTACCATTAAAGAAGTTCTTTCCCTACAATCCAGTATACCATTATTGGCCTATTACCCATTCTATATACGTATATGCATAGCTTTACAACTACAGTGCATACAACTTAATTTTATACGGCATACTGTTGTGTACACCACTACAATCAAATACCATACATTAATACACTCCTTCATTAAAAATAATACTCTAACTGTAATATTTAATTAAAGAGAATTGAAAAAAATACACTCGAACCAAGACTCGAACCCGGACTTCTTTGATTCATGCCAAACGCCAATTGACTGTCTAGAGTACCATCGAGTGTCTAGAGCTCGGATGGTCGCCCAATTGGTAGGGCGCTTGGCATGAATCCAAGAAATCCGAGGTCGAGTTCTGGTTCGAGTGTATTTTTTTCAATTCTCTTTAATTAACATTACTTACTAGACAAGATATTTGTCATTATTTAGTTTACGCCATATGTATCATATTAAAATTGTCAATTAAAATTAAGAGACTTTGATGTAAATAAATATCGTATACATGATTAAAGTAAACAAAACAAATAATAGTAATATTTAATGAGATATTTAAGAGAAACTAAACGGTGTATAATTTTATTTTTTATATTTAATGATTCTAAATATAATGTTCTTCCAATATTAGTTTTTTGTCAAAACAGTAGCTCTCCTTCACTGGAAAAAATTAAAAAGATTTCCATCTTCACATGCTTTTCCAATGCTACGTGTGTTAAAAATGTCATTTTTATTGGAATTATCTCATATTAGGTGTGGTAAATTGTCTTTAATTTTTAACATTGTGTGTATTATGCTTTTAATTTCTTTTATAAAAAGTTTTGATGATTTCTTAAGGTTTTGCTTAAATGAATGAACTACCTTAAAGTCAATATTATCACGAACCGTATACGATTCCAATAGGGTATTCCACTATTTTTGAAAAAGTCCCTCAAAATGTTGGTTTTGCTAATAAAAACCACCAAAAATTTATTTCGGAAAAATACACATGTTTTCTTGCCAAAAACTTAAATTAAATTTTAAACGTTTTTTAAACTGTCAAAAACGCAGGCATCCAAATTGATGACGTAATATCGATATCATTATACGAAATAATCATCATACCGATATGACATCTCATCAGGGCTTGCCCGCGTTTTAGGTCATGTGATATAAGTTTAAAAATTACGATTTTTAATTTTAAAATTTTAAAAGAAAAATTTGCTTTTATAACTCGGAATCAGAATATTTAAGTAAATTTTTACATAAATTTTAACTTTTTTCAAATTTCATAATTTATTTTTAACTAACGATATTACCCTATTTAAGAAACTGAATTTCATTTTTGATCATTCACTTCTTTGAATCATTTAAAGAAAGTTTTATAAATATTTCCAGTTTTTTTCCAAGTACGCATTTTGGATAAATTTTTCTTGCTAAATAAAATAAGTTTTACTATAAAGTATATATATTTTTGTTAGATCATATTTTAAAAAAAATAAATTAAATATTATTATTTTTTTACGTATTTAGCAATTTTTTTCGTATATATGTGGCTGGATAAGCTTAGTTATGTAATAAGCTTATGTTGGTATAAAAAAATCTATTAGCAGCAAAGTTCCATCACTGAAGTCATATTTCCCTTCGTTGTAATTGTAATGTTAAGATGCATCTATTGAAATAGGGTTTTTATATTGTTGAATACATGAAATAGCTATACAAAAGGGCGACAAATGGGACTAGACAGTTGATTTTTCCAAAAGGCATATTAACAACAATAACTCCTATTCAAATATTTTAACTTTAACGCTTTCAATAAAACACTGCGAAAAAATCGATATTTCAAATTCAAAAGGCAATTCTTTGACATTAATTTAACTTTTATACCATTTTTTAATTTTAATAACACTGTTTTTCCTGATAACCAAAACCAAATAACAAATTTCAGATCATTTAAACAAATATTGCTGAAAACAAATAGATATATAAATATGTAATCAGGCACCCCCAAATCTGCATAAATCGTGCTATCTCTATGGATCAAATTTACCAAACATCTCCACCCCTCACTTCGAACTCCGGCACTGCATGAGTCTACATTTTCAGGGTAAATATAACTGTATTAAACATTAATCAGAATAGAAAAAAAAGTGTAATACTAGTACGAAATTATTAAATTCTGATGACATATTCAATTTTTTTTGAGAATTGGCGCAATAGAAAAAGTATATTTAATAATGATAAACACATAATAAGTTTTATTTGAAAAAAATATACAAAAATTTAAATCAAGAATAAGCCTGCATTATCAATTTCTCGTAAATCGTTTTTCTTCGACTGGAATTTTCTCAAGCGATAATTTTTAGAATAGAAATCTTAGTTATAACGTTTTTATAACGATTGAAGAATTATTTTTTAAGGCAGTTGATCAAAGGAGCATGAGTAGCCCCACACCTAGAAAATTGAAGGTATTTGTTAAATTTTGAGGTGCCTGACAACAGACAAGTCGTTTTATCGAGTAACAAATAAGAAAAACTTTATAAGGCGTTTAATATTAACCCTTCAAGCATGTTGAGTTTGAGTTCTATATAGAAAAATCTGTGTAGTGCATGCCTCGAAATTATTCCACCAGAAGACAGCTGACAACATGTTCTGGAGCTAAAAACTATCTACTATTGAGAGACTCTTCACTTTTGAAACCTGTAGGTTAACTCAGACTTTAACAATTTTACCAAATGAACACTGTCTACGAATTTCAAAAATGGGATGAAGTAATATAAAATAAATTCACTTGAAAAATTAATCGGTGACAAATTGTTTAGAAAAAAATACAAATTCCATCAAGAAAATTTTTACCGTTGAGTAGTATTCAATATTCCATTACAAGGCCTCACAAAAAATCTTAACTTTCATTACCAGTACAGATATTACTAACTAGACCGAAACTGACAAAAAAACAAACAAAAACATAATAGTTTTCTGGTATTTTGTGTAAATACAAAATTCTAAAAAAGAAAGTATATCAATTTAAATCAAACAAAACCTAATCAAGATGGAACAAATGACAATAATTTAATTTCCATTATCTGATCTATCATGAAAATTGGAAAATTTTAATTAATTTTTAACCTTCGACGCACAAAAAGAGAAGTGTTAAAAGTTTGGCTGCTTTGTGTCTATATGTCGTCTGGAGCATCGTAGCTCCTAAACGGAAGGACCAATTTAATTTTGTTTGAAAGCTAATTTAATCGAGAGTGTTCTTAGCTATGTTTTAGGAAAATTGGTTTAGTTTGGAGAGAGCTACAAGAAAAAAACCGCATTTATCACAATGTCTTTTTTAAATTTTGTAAATTAACCAACATTTTATTAATTAAAATTAAAATATAAACCATCATTGAGAACGAATTTTTAGCAGAAAATTCGAATATAACAAAAATATTTTTTTTTGTATAAGCTTCGAAAATGTTTATACTTTTTGCTATTTTTACCTGTTTTACCCCAGGGATACATTAAAGTAACAGGAAAAGATTTTTTAAATAAAATATAAATTGTTAAAATTATTTTCATGGTTTTTTTTTTTCTTGGAAGCTTTTTTATTTTCAAATGATCGAAATAACTATGTTTTACAGTAGAAACATGAAAAAAAAACATTAAATTATTTGTATAATATTTTATGAAGTTTTTTTTTTATTTTAGAAAAACAGAAATTAGATAAAACAAGTGAAACAAACAATTGACTGAGTGAATTGTTGAAATAACATGTATAGACAGTGTTGATTACTCTATCACATTACACATATACCTATACATGTCATACATACATGACTGATATTCCCATATTAATACATACTATATTTGCATCTAATGTGTGCCCTCGTGAGTAAACAGTGATATTTACGAAAAAATGTTACAAACGTTTCAAATAATGCTTCAAAAAAAAAGTTGTTTATTTTTTAATAAAGAACATTTCTTACATTTAAACTTTTGTTCTATGTTTAACGGTTTACATGATGGTTCCTACGGACCCAAGACCCAATTGACCTATGTTGCTCATTTACGAACTCGACCTCACTAAGTCCTATGCACGCTATAAAATTTCAGCTTGACATCTCTTGTCTTTTTTGAGTTATCGTGAAGACAGACGGACAGACAGACATACAACCGGAAATGAACTAACAAGGTGATTTTATGAACATCTATACCAAAATTTTGTTCTTAGCATAAATATTTTTAAGCATTACAAACTTGGGACTAAACTTAGTATATCTTGGTATATTTCATATACATTGCATAAATATATGCTTCTAAAAACAAATTTTAGTCATTATTTTACATGTTCATCAAATTCTTTAAATTCACCAACCTCGAAAATTATCTTTTTCTGCATTATTGATTACTGTAGTACAAGAACAACCACTTTTCCTACATCAATATGACTCTCCGTAATTAGAGTATTGGCACCAGAAGATTTCGCTATCAAAATTGGTCGGAGTAATCATTGATCATTTTCCAATCCTGCTTAGATGTCCGCTATAGTAGTTATTAGTATGTGTTAGTAGTTCGTATGCATTAGTAATAGCAATACATTCCTGAACGACTATGGACTTCATCATAAAAGCATGGTAATGTGCTTTTCTTACGAAATGGACACGCTATTTTTTCAGAAATTTTAAAGTACACTTATAAGTATATCAAATATATTATTAGCCATTTACATAAATTAATTATTCTTTTAAATAAAATTATATTATTATTTTTTACATCAGATTGGCCAATTTAACGAATCAAGTTCAGCCGGTACTTATTTTAAAAATGTTAAAATCGTATAATGGGTGATTCCATATATGTGACTAACATTACATTTGACCCAAAGTGCGTTTTCTTATGAGTACTATTATTTTTACGGTTTTAGTTTTAGTAGGTATAGTTTTATAGTTAATCTCTACATTTATGCCTTAGTAATAAAAATTTGCTCATAAAACTTTATGATATATTTAACAAATTTAAAATGGGACTGACACTATATGCTAAAAGGAAGTCGCGTTCAAGAGTGTTTTTAAACTTTGAATATCTTCTTTAATGTAGGATTTATGCCAAATAAAGAATCTAAGCATTTTAGAATCAAATTTAGTCGAAAACTATTCGATAAAAATATGACGTAAACACATCGTCAAATTTATCGTTTAGAAAAACCATTTTCAATTGTTAAATTACATGAATAAACAATTTTAAAAAAAAGGTTTTTTTTTAATTTTTCTTAAAAAATTTTTCTTTTTTTTCGTAGTAGTGTTTTTTTTTTTAAATTAAAAAACATGCTACTTCTCTATTACCAATTTTAAAATCATTTAATTGTTTATTGGTTTAAATTCGTAATCAATTATTTAATTCGTAATCGTAATAATTCGTAATCGCCTTGCTTGGAAAATGATTTAAAACTTGCACCACATAAATTTTGTGTAGCATTTTCACAATTGTATGTATGTCCGAAAATGGCTTTATAATAACTTAAAACAATTTCGAAAGATCTAGAATCTATCTCGATCTAAGTTTTGAAAAAGTCAGTCAAATAATATAAAATTCGAAAACTAACACCCCGACAATTACAGAATCGCGCTCTTAAAAGTATGATAACAAGAAAATATTTTCATCTGAAATTGTAATGATAGTGCGATTCTGTTATTGTCAGGTTTTTAGTTTTCGATCTTTATTATATTTAAACCATTTTAGGGTTATAATTTCGAGAGAAAGTATGACAACATATATATCTGTAATAAGTGTTATCAAAGTTTTATGTCCTCTAAAGGGCGCCACATTCAATTTAATGTGACACACAGCCAATAATCAGCAGGCGACCAAGACGTTTCTTACGATACCTTATTTATCAAATTATAATAAATAGTTTAGAAGCTAGGTGGGAACAGACGAAAATACATTATTTTTGAAAAGTGATAATTAGGCCCTTTAATTTTATACCAAACACACTATCATTAAATCGAAATTAGATTTTCGATTATAATTTTATGTCATTTAGAGGGCGCCATATTCAATTTTATGTAGCCTATAACCAACGGGCAATCAAGACGCTTCTTACGATACCTTATTTGTCAAATAATGATAAGTAGTTTAGAAGCTAGGTGGGAACATACATACATTTAGGTCAAACACATTACCCTCGCCATTGTATAGTCGGGGTAAAAATACTATAGTATAACAAGGGAAATTATCGGGCAAACTTTTATAGAAATTTTTAATCAATCAACTCCGCAATCACAGGAAACGGATGTTTTAAGCACTTTTTGAAATGAAATTGTCATTTGTATATATTTATTTAAACATATATGTTAGATAATTTATATAGAAGTAATAACAATATTTATTAAACAGTAGACTTTGTCTATACTTTGTTAAATAAAATCTTCTTGTTCTCATTGTTGTTGTTGTTGTTGTTGTTGTTATTATTTGAATATGTGTACATAACAACATATACATTTCAGTTTGTTTGTTTGCATGGTATTTGGTTTATTTAATTTTGTGTAGGTTTGTATTTTGATAAAGTTTTCCACATCAACTTCCTATAACAACATCATACAACATTGTGAAAATATCATAACATTTATGTGCGTAACATGTGACAATTAAGTTTTCATTTTTGTGCTTCCATGACCGTTGATCGGCGGGAAATGGAACGCGGCATTTGTACCATGACATTGTATCGTACAATAAATCCTCTCGACATCTGGCTCACAATAAAATTGAGAGTTTAATGTTCATGAAAGTAAATCTGAATTAAAGCTAATGAAAGAGTGATGTGCTTACATTGGGAAAATCATTTTTCCATACAACCTTTACCTTAGTCTAGGTATCATTAGACTGAAGAAAAGGTAGATATTAAAATAGTAATTTACAACTTTTCAAATGTGTGGATGAACTGGCTAAAAAATAGCCCACTCATTTAATGATCTAATGCCATTAAATAGAACCCTGTTTATTTCCCCAACAAAAAAGACGATCAAATTTTGTTGACTATTTTGAAACTATGACGAACTAAAGGAAAAATTGTTGGCTTATGAGTTTATCGATATAGTTTCTCTTGAACATGTATCAACGATATTCTATACCTATCTAATTCAAAAATGTAATCTTGAACCTTTGGAATAACTGGCCTTCGGTTTAGCAGGAGCTTTCAGCAGTGGAGCTCGCTGTGCTCGCATGTAGCTCTAATAAATACCTATTCACAATACCTGAATAATAATAAATAATACCTCAATACTATAACTGTTATAGAATTCTAGACAAATATGGTGGAAGCGCAAATAAATACATTTGAATAGTAAGATGTAATGTAATGTATTATTTATATACGTTTCCACCATTTATTTCATGGGTTTTAATTTTTAGTGCGAAACCCTCAAAAACATTTTGTAGTGCACCGAATTGTGAATCGAAACCATCCTCGTATCCACTTGAACACACACACACAAAATCTCATTAAAAGCAGTCGATCCATTTAAAAGATGTTCAATTAGAAACGCCGATGACGTGAGTTCCATGATTTTTGTTCTCCGAAAAAGTGCTCATGGTGCCGAAAGAAGTTTTCGCTTCAAAAAAATTAATTACATCTCCGTTGAGATTTTGTATATACATACGTATCCGGAAAGTTTTAATACAAAATATATTTTGATTTTAAAAAAAAAAATAAAAAAAACAAAATAAAACAGAAAAAAAAAACTATTTGAAACTGATTGCTTGCAATTGAACGCCCAGCTATCGAAAATTTTTTCGATAGCTAAAATCACCTATTTATAAAAAAATATCATCGGTGATGTAATCATTTATATTTTTTAATGTTGGCTTGAGGTCTAATGATAACAACCATTAAAAGCAATATTTTAGAAGTTTTCTTAAAGTGAACCTTATAAAATATATGCTACATAGCTCTAAAGTTCGTTTTTTGTAGCCGTTGAAATCGTTTTTAGCTCTAAAAAACTGCATTGCTGTCATTGCAGACAAAGTAGACAAAAATTATTTGTGGTATAATTTCATAGTTTTCTTCAAATATCTTGAAAACCAAAAGAGTTTTGCCGACCGTTTACTAAAATCGACTTTCTTAGTACGCAAGCTGGATGAATTTCTTCTGATATAAACACAAAATTAACACACTATATAATATTTTATATTATAATGTGTTTAGTTCTGTAACAACTCCACTAAATGAAAGAGGTGTATCTTTGTAGATACCTCTCTTATTCTACATCATCATATACTACCAAGTTTTGATGCTTTCAACTTAAATGGTCTTTGACTTTTAAATTGTGTTGAAAAGGAATTAAATGGAATAATATTATTATTATACATACTATTATATTATATTGTATATTTTATATAATATATTATGGTTTATAAAAATATTAAAACATACTGCGCACACCACGCGCACTAATACAGCAAGGGAAAGTGTGGAACCAGCGATAAAAATTTGTATTTTAAAGTTTGAAGCATTTATAAATAATTACTGGTTACCTATTATTAGGTATAAGTCGAACAGTATGTTGTTTGTTCCGAGGTACATGATGATACGTCTTTGGTACGAAAGATGGTATTACTCTCCTAAATACCCATCAAATAGTGATTAAGGTAAAATATGGTTTAAACACGAAATATAACAGTCAACTGGTTAATAAATGAACAGAAAGTCCTAATTGCTTACTTTGAAACACTTAAAAATGGTAATTCTATTTTTCTTGAGATCCAATTCATGGTTGAATGCCTTCTAGTAAGTAAATAGGCTATAGAATGATTCAAGATAAATTTTATCCTGGGTACTACACATTATCTTCCATGAAGAGGATACGAAAACAAGCAAGCCATAATATCGTTCTTTTTTGTTCTCATTTACATGAAATGGTGTAATTTGTATATAGAAACAAATTAACTATAACTTATTTATGAGATATTTAACATATTAATGTATACAAATTTGTTTAAATATTTCATATCAGTTTAAATATGGAGTGCTAAAATTATTCATAACTAATAATAATATTTAACAAAGTATGTGATAAATGAATTTAACAATTTTTGAAATGGATAATACCCAAAATTTTAATATTTTTATTTAACATTTAAGACTGTTGGATGAGTATGTTAAAAACGGAATTTCAAACGCCATTTATAAAGATACATCCAAAGACTCTTGTGTGGCTTTGTTATGCTTGACCTTACAAATTTTTCCTTAGAAATTTCTTGTACGGGGGATAGTGTTTTTTTTTTGGGCGCGTAAAACTTTTGCACGAACAAGCTTCAATTATATTACGGGCATTAGACTCTTAAAAAAAGGGACTAATTTTCATGTCACCTGCTAGGAGATATATATAAGTAAATGTTCAGCTCATCCTGTCTGGTATTTTAGGTATTTTTAGTATTATATAAGTTTTATAACAATAAAAAATTTTTTGGCTTGTGGTAATCGATACGAAAAACGATTTTATTAAAAATTTAAGATGTTGCCCTGACCACTCCTTAACGTTCTTAAAATTTCGTGAATTATGTTCGACTTATAAAGAACTATTTCCGATCTACTTGGTTGTCAAACGATGATGGCGTTTCTATTTCTATTACCCTGCGTAGTTTATCTTTTTGTGAATAATTTGGTGATATACAGTGAATAATACACGATTTCGATTATTGAACATTTGCAGGTATTTGTTTCAAGAAAATCTACTTAGCCGTTTGAAGATCATCGTCTCTTTTCAAGTTTTGTTAGGGTACGGAACCCTAAACTAGTAATTGAAATATAGCTAAGATCGCACTCCATCAAGTTACCTTTTAAACAAAACCAAATATTCCAAATAGGTTTATTCGATTAGGAGCTACGATGCCACAGACAGATACGCAGATTCACAGGTACACATTTACTTACAGACAGGTTAAACTTATAACATCCCTCTTTCTGATTGGGGATTAAAAATATGTAGGATAATGGGACATTATTAATATAAGTTGTGACACGTTGTGTGACTGTAAATCGTGCTAACATATTAAATCGATTCTGATATTATAAATATTCCCACGGCACGACGCTAAATTCGGTTTTGTATGCAATTAATAAATGATTTTTTTTTATAAATAATTTTAAATTAAAACAATTCAAAATGATCAATCCAAAAATTCAACACTATCTCAGCGGTAGGTTCTTTCATTTTGGATTAACAATTATATGTAATCGTAGCGTTTATTCATAATAAATACCCTTGCTATTACAGTAAGTAACGGTAAGAAAACGGTAAGTACTTTTACCGTTGCATTGTCAAAATTTGTGCTGTATTAATAAAAGATGAACAAAGTAACTCGAAAATAAACAAAACGCCAACTCAATGTTTAGAATAATTGTATACATTTTTCAGTATTCTTTTAGAATTGTACAGTCAGTTAAATTTTTGTTCTTTTTTGCTTGCATGTACCTTTTTATGAAATTATTTTAATATGGTTGCGTTGCTACAACAGGCTAATGTCAGTTGTACTGGGAATTATATAAAATATAAAAGTTAACTAATATATCATACAAAAATGTATATTAATATAATAGCACCTCACAAAAGGGTATAATACGATATACAGTGTGTTTTAAAAAATCACTTACACGTACATGAAGTTTCAATGGTAATTAACTAGAAAGTAGAAAATAATTATTTCACTTGGATCAATTTAAACGAGGTATACAGCTTCGTACGTTATTGTCTTTAATTTAGAGAAATATTGTCTCTCAATATAAAACCGAACGTTAGGGTAGGCTATATTGGCTGTCCACGAAGGGCATAATTTCGTCTCTAATTAACGTATCATATTCGAAGGCATTTTCGTTGAAAATGTTTAACGAGTAATGCTATCGATACATTTTTAGGCTTCCAAATCCTATGGCTTAAAATTTAGATAGCGGTACAGATTTTTTTCTTTGGAAGCTTATATATCGCATAATATTTTTGTTAGGCAAAAATGTTACGGGGTTTAAAACCTATCCAACCATAACCTACACAAAGTGCTACGCTTAAAAAAATTAACATACAACCCCCCCCCCACTCATCTAATTCATATATCATATTCGAAATAATTTTACATCAAAATACTTTTTATACTTTTCAGATTTCTATATCACGTGACTTTAAAATTACAATCCGACAATATTCTAATTAATAAAATTTAACAAAAAATAGCAAAGTTACAAGAGTTTTAAAAACCAGCCGAATTGATTCAGTTTTAACCCACGAACTAAAAAAAAAGGTGTGTGTGTGTGTGTTGTTTGTCTGTCTGTGGCATCGTAGCGCCAGAACGGATAAACAAATTTTAATTTTTTTTTTTTTGTTTCATTTGAAAGGTAATTTAACGGAGAATGCTTCAAGTACGAACTTAGGTTTCCGTACCCGAAAAAACTAAAAAATTGGCAATGATATTCAAAATCGGTTCAGTTTGGAAAAGGCATGACATATAAATAATTACTATGGAAATGAATAGTCAAATAAATCTGGTTCAATTCGTTTCGAAAAGTGAAATTGTGAAATAATTAGGTAATTTAAAACATTAATTCAAAAGAACAAAGTCAACTCAAATATTTCATTTTCAGTTAAACAGCTCTCTAACTATCTTTTTCATCTCATCTGATGTCCTTGACCATCAATTTGTCGGGGATTTTTAAATTTTGTAAATTTCACTTATGGATATAGAGTTTTTAGATTGAGAATGCATCCAAAAGATATATTTGTCTTGAACTCTACTGTATATTTCATGTATATAAAAGTTTTCTACATAAAACGATAACAAGATAATGGAACAGAAGACAATTGAGGTAGAAATATATACTAAAAACACACACTAAGAAAATAATATTCTATATTGTACACATTGAAAGCAAGCATACATACTACGCTCTACTATATATTATAAACGAAGGTGTAGTGCCGAGATTCAAATGCACCTTAAATATGCCTTGAATGACACTGAACCGAACTTTTATTGAAATCAGGCTGAAGACTGGTTGCCAATGCGATTGGTCTGAATCTGATTAGTTATTTTATAAATCATATTCTACCTGAATCATTCGTTATTGGACAGTAAGTTTTTATACCAAATTCCAATTTTGACCTTAAACTTAGAGGAGATACAGTTTCAAATGCGCAAAGTAATTTACTTTGAATCTAATAATATAATGTACCTTGAATCTAACAATATAATGCATCATTGATACATACTAATATGCATGCACACAGTTTGACAATTATTATATTTTTTTTATAGATTACCGAATATAGATAAGCGAAATATAAGTGGAAAAAGGAAGTTTGAGTCAACTCGAATAATTCTAGGCCCAGTAGGCTCTTATGATTATAATCATAATGTACAATAGAAATACTTCATGTTTCATGGTTCATACGGTTTATCGGCAGTTATTGGAAAACGGCAAATTCCGCTTCCATTGTGATATTAAATAAATGACTTTCAAAAACACAAATAGAAATTTTGATTCTAGGTACAACATCTTTCCCGGTTTTACTATACTAGAAACAAAACCAAGCAAGAAGAAGTAATACAAACATATTTTATATAGGTACGTAGTACTACAGTGCAAAAGTAGTATAGTAACGTAGATGCTACAACCTAGTCTAGCTATAGTAATAGTCAGGTACTACCTAAGATAGTATGATGATTATATATAGCACAAAATGGAAAACCTGTTAAACAAATGAAATGGGATTTAAAAAAACTCTAACGTTCTTCATTTTTTTAAATTATAATGGAAATATTTAATACATTCTGTTAGGACGATATTATTTCTTATCTGAAGACGATTAAACAACAAATAAATTGACTAATGAACTGAAAAGAAAGAAACAGGTCCAGTAGTTTATATATAACGACTTTAACAGTCGGGGTTTTAACAGTTCGGGGTCATTATTAGAAAAAAAATTTCCGGTCTAGATTTTAATGGTTCCCGACTGTTAAAATCGCAATGTAAACAGCTGGACTTTTTTTACTTCCATTTTTTATTTAATGCAATCGGGTTTTTGACTTTTTTATTCTTTTATTTTACACTTTTTAGTCAGAATTTTCAATGATACCGCCCTTAACATTGTATTTGTTATTACTAATTAATTATAACCTTCTTTGGCAATCTTATTTGTATTTTTGTAATCCCCTTTTCATTTTCTTTATTTTGATAGCCTTAATTTTTTTTGACGAACGTATTACTCTATTACGCGAAAATTCCATCATCTTGTTTTTTACGAGAGTCGCATCTATATAATAATGCTGATCAAACACATATTTCTACAAGCTATTGCTTTATATTCATATTAATATTTCTATAACATATCAATTTTGTAGTTTATGAATAGAAATTTAAGCAATAGCCCCCAGCTTTTAATTTTGTGGATGCACTCATCGTTATTAATTGACCATCCAAGATACATTATATTAATTGGTTTGACACTTCATTTAATAGACTTTGTAATTTTTGATCACTTTCAGCAATTAGAATTGTATCATCCACATATCTCATGTTGCAATACAAAATTCAAACAAGTGAAATTTACGAGATTTAAAAAACCCTTAACAAACTCGAGCACACACTTGATAAGCACTTGGCCTAAGCTCGCACTTGAATCGTACCTAAGAACATTCTTCATTAAATTACCATTTTCCTTAGAGCATTCTCCAAACTAAACCGATTTTTAAGATCATCACCTTTAAGTTTTTTCGGGTACAAAACCCTAAACTCGCCATTAAATTACCTTTCAAACGAAATCGGTTAATCCGTTAAGGCACTATGATGCCACAGACAGACAGACAAAATATTTTCATATAGTAATATTTTATTTAGTTATAATATTTTCATTATAATATAGTTTCGAGATACAAAAGCAATATGTTTCAAAGTTAATACAACCGGTGCTGTTTAACTTATATTTCAGATTTAAATATATTTATTCAATTAGTCGCCAGATAACTTCAGAATGTTTGATGAAACAAGTAATTCATATCTTAATTCATCTCTTAAATTTCAAGTCAACATTTTTGGTGCAAAAAACTTTTTATAGCTTTTGAAGTTGGAATCATAATGGTGGAAAATGATCTAGATACGCTTAGTTACTTCATTTTCTTATTTGTTGATTTAAAAATTATAATCAGATAATCAGCTCCCCTAGTTCGTGGCTCAGGGAATTAATGTTTTGATTTTTTTTTACTAATTAATACATTTTAAAGAATGCTTATCTAGCCGAACCAATCACCAGCAAAGGTAGAGTGTTTTTTTTGGTGATGGATATTACATATAGACTTTTTCAAACTATAGGAGCTTTAGTAAAAGCATTAGAAGCATCGAAGCAGAGTCAATTATAAAAGTAGGCAACTTAAACAGAAACAATTAAATTGCAATCTTTGTGGAGTTCATTTTCGCAAAATTTATAACTCGTAATGAAAGTACCCCATACAAGAGTTTTTTATGCTACTGACAAAACGTTTTTATAATTTACTATAAATGTAATGTTGTCGAAATAAACTACATATTCGTGGCTGAATCATTTTTTGAAAGAATCCTTAGAATTCTGTCCATCTATGGTAAAATATTTGCCATAATATCTATCGTACAACGCACATTCAATAAACAATGAAATTATATATAGCATAACATAATTTTGTTGATAACACAATTTAATAGCTACCTAATAACACCACAATCTGTTTTACTTGAATATTATATTACACATATAAAACTATACATAAGGGGTAATCGATGAATTATCACCAATAAATCATACAATGTTATATATAATATAATCATAATCATAATATATTATGTATTTACATTATATACATTATGATACTGTTATATAATAGAAATTTTATTAAACGGGTTCAATTTCTTTGTTTAATTTTTATATTTCATTGAATGAGTGAGTATTTATTATTCTTATAATTCTTTCTTGATTTATTGTTTGTTGATTAGTTTTTATTTAGAAACAATTTCTTTATCCACGTTGAGCAATTTATAATAGGGGTAAAATTTATGAATCATTTCGCAAGCGATATGCATACCACGCAGCATACACACCACGTGGATAACATTGAAAATACGCAGCATTGGGCACGGTCACGTTGGATAGGTGTCCGGTATAGAACGGATACATGGTGTCGTAAAAGTATAGAAACTCCTAAAGATTTCGCAGAATCAATGGAAAAAAATGAAAAATACATTATCACCAAATTTTTTGAGGGGAAATCCAATGGTAACCTTAAATTTGATCATGAACATAGCCTCAAAGCAACAGTGAAAGAAAAATCGATTTCTAAAATGCGAACTACCAATTTGTGTGTCAGTTTTGAAAATTTTTACGCAAAAATATGATTTTGACCATAATTTTCAAGGTCATTCCAAGGTCAAAGTTATTTTTACAAAGGCAACCTCTGCAAAACCACCATATTCATAATATTTTTGACGAGGAATTCAATGGTGACCTTAAATTTGACCTTTTACCTGCGCAAAGTATAAAATATTTTTGTTTTTCAAAATAAAAAATATTTTTTTATTAGTTTTAAGCAGAATATTCGCCTGTGATTCTTTTCTCTAGACGATTAGTTTTCGAAATGAAAATTATTGAAAAATTAAAAATGATTGCAATAATCGATTTTAAGGAAAAGTGTTATTTTTTCAATCGCTGAGACAATGCGCTTAGCCACCGCAGCTCCTACGCTACGAAATTTTTTTAATTTTTTAGGGAAAAAAACGAGGCTAAAATTTTGCATATGAATCGTTTGGCTTTTTTGGCGTACGCCATGCATATTTTAGATGTGACCTTTTTCGAAAGGTATTCAAAATTCCAGTCTGATGGATATGAAATAAATTTACTCTGAGCCATAATTAACGGGAAATTTGGCTATCTTTACTTGCCTTTAAGAGAATTCATGAATCAACCACCGTTTAAAGTTCCTCAATTATGAAAATATATTGGAAAAAGATCTATATACTAAAAACCAATAAAGGGTGTTGACTTATTCTATCATAACTTCTTGAAATATTCATTTTGAGCATCCATGAATTCAATTTGACTTTTTTCAGCGTAACTAATTAGGTGCATCCTTTTTCACGATATGTTGAATAAGTCATAAATCATAAACTAAAGACGTCAAAATTTTGAATTACGTTCTTTTATAGCATCTTGTTGTTGAGCACCGCCCAATTTGTACTTCCTAGTACGTTGCGATATCGAACAATTGATTCCAATAGAAATATTCATTTTCAACTATTTCTGACTCCAGTATCTCTAGCTTTATTTAAGCGTTCAATCAGATTTTTGTAAATATTTAATACACTTAACTTCATCCACAGTTTAATATGATATAAATTATTCATTTTAAATAACAATATTTATCGTTCAAATAGACAGATAAAGAGAAAGAAAGAACAGATTTAACAAAACGTAAAAGAGTGCCTTTCTTTTTAAAATTTAAATAAATAAAATGTATAAACTGTTCGTGATAGTGTGATAAATAAAAATAATAATATGTGCAACCTCAGTAAATGTTTGTGACTAATGTGGTTGGATATATTGTGACTTCACATTAACAGAGGCATAACATACTACATGCAGACAGACATTGGCTAACTTTGTGGCATATTATTATTATATGTAACATTACTAAAATGTATGGTATAATGTTATTATGTGAATAACGTTTTGTTATGTGTGGTGTTATGGGGAGTTATAATGTGAATAAATGAATTAATTTAAACTGTTTAAAAAAAAAAATGTTCTCTTTTTTTCTCATACTAATTAGCTGATATACATCAAATGACTTCCTTATCTTTCATTTAACAATTCATGTACTAAACAACCTTATAATGAAACGAATTTTCCAACTTTTTTGAGGATTGATAAAAGTATGCATGTTGATTGAGAAAATTTTCGATTGAATCACAATCTAGTTTTTGGTTGTCGTATTTTTGGACGATTTTGTTGGCTGTCTATACAGGGCGTTCTGTTATTAACTGCAGATCGTTGGCCTACAGAATAAGCTCATAAAGACGAACAAAAAAGCTCTTTACCAACTTACGATCTGAGGCCTGATTCGGAAGATGTGGATGGAAAAAAGGAAAATAGAAAGATTTATGAATTCACAAACCTATCAAATTAAATTAAATTAGTAGGTGTCACTTTAGAATATAGAGAAGACTATCATACAAAAATAATTGATTGTAAATTGATTTAATTGGGTAGCGAATACAAAAAATAATATTTTGTTGTCTTTAAGAGAGCTGGCACCGCAATTTCAGACACTGAATTTCTGAAATTTCTGTCCTTATTGAACTTAAATAAGGATGAAAGACCTCTTATCTTTGACATCGGTTTTTTAAGATTATTTATAGGTATATAATTTTAATTCTATCGATTACTATAGTTATTTAATTTTAATTCTAAGATTTTACTATAAAGATGATGCTGAATAAATCAAGACGTTGATAAAGTAGACCATGCAGATCACAAACGTCCAAAAACTTGAAAATCGACAATTTAAACTTTTAAATCGGTAGATTTAAACTTTTAAAAAGCCTTTGAATAATATTTCAACACCACATCTCCGATAACCACAATTCGAGACCAAAATGATCTTTCTTCTCGGCATTTTCAGGGCATTGCTTTGTCCGATGGACGATTTCATTTCATGTATAACATTTTACTTGGTCGATGGAGAAGTAAATCTAATATTTTCTATAATCGTAATTGATTCTAAGTTGTCCTGGTACTATCTTGGCGTCATCGGGTTTCTCATACATTTGACGACGGAAGCTAAGGCAGTGTGCGTATTCTTGGTCACTTACATCAGCTCGAAGTAACAGAATGCCCGACACAGGTTTAAGATTACTTGAATTTAGCAATGCTTGCTCGATGACGTCATTTGGGATAAATGGTTGGACGCTAGATATTATAATCATCTTATTTTGTGAAAATAGAGGTCTTATCGGTAGTCTTTTGCATACATAATGTACGTTTTTTGTCCAATTTTATTTCCGATTTCCTTACAGTATTCATCAATTGATACTTTATCAACAGTCTCTATTATGATGGCTTGTTCCTTGGTGGGACGTTCTGTATCTCTGACGTATGATTTTCTCTGCTGGGATGCCATTTTTATGATACTGTTCTTCTTCTTTTTTCTTTCAACGATTTAATGATACCCCAGACACTCAGCTGCGATCGAAAGATTAAATTCAGTTTTATCACAAAAAGCACTGTTTCACTTTTAAATATTTATTTTTGATAAAAATGAATTACTATTCTTGATATTAATGAAAACTCGTTTAAATGTCACCATTATTGAAAGCCTACTTGAAACCAAAATGATCTAATCAAAAAACGTCACTTTTGTTGTTTAGAATTCAAAGACTACAACATATTAAAATTGGCAACAACGAGTGGATTACGTTACAAGAAAAACTTCATAATTAAACGTAAACATTTAGTATATAGATTTCTTGATTAATTCTTGATATCACTTATAATAATTGTCGGAAAGAGGTAAAGAGAAACGATAACTTTCTTAGTCAATACTGTTTAACACAGTTTTATTATTTGTAATTAAAGGTAATGAATGAATAATGGATGATGCATAAAGGTAGTATAGAAAAATAAAAGATTCTTTCGAATTAAAAGGCATTGCATTAAGCAGAGCATTATACCATGGCAACAATAATTGCAATATTGTAAAGTAATAGGGAATATTCATGAAATTTAAATTTGGTCCAAATATTTTTCTTCCGTAACTTTAATGACTGGACATTTCAACTAAACCATTATTTTAGTAATTAATATCTTTTTGATTACTTAAAATTAATTAATTAAAGTACAAATTCAGTGAGGGCATTTAAAAATTTCTAAAACGGAAATTCAAATATTTATACGAACGCGACATCAAAGTACGTGCTTGTCAAATTTGTTGACATACTGTATGATATTAATTACTTACATTTTATATGGTATTTCATTAAATTATGCTATTCTACGGCTTTTTATTAGAAAACTTAATAATAACGAGTGTAAATTCTGTGTTGTAAATTCATTTTTTTTAAATGTAAATTATACATTGAACTGTCACCAATTGACAGATTACGTACTTATACGTCATCAAGAGGGAGTAAATCACACTTAAATACAGCATTTTTAAGCAGTATTTATATTTTTACTTTGTTATAACGGTGTAAACAATGAATTAAAAATATAAAAAAATACATGAATATTCCCTATTGAAGTTGATAATATTGATAATGAATCAGAAAACAAATTTAATCAAAAAATAATTTTTTAAAGGACAAGCTTTTAAATTACTATCAAAGTGGAAAATAATGATTTTTGCCTGTCACTCATACATTACTATGTGTAAAATGGATTTTTGACCAAAACCCATTCCGTTAAAAAATATTTAATTCATACATAAGAGTTGTAACTGACGTCATTCTGCACGATTTTTTAACACAAATGTATATACAGTTTGAGGTACGCCGTTACAAATAATTCGTATACCATTTCAAACTGAAAATTGATTCGTTAGTTCAAACTTTTAACAAATGAACTTTTACTAATAATTTGATGTTAAAAATTAATTTTTAAAATTACGGCAGGACCGTATTTAGAATTCGGAGGCCCTGGTGCCTAAATTTAATTTTGTATTCCATAAAAGAAAATAATGTTTGTTACGAAAATTTAAAATTTTTTGAATCACTCGAATCTGCTTTGAAGAAATAGTTTTTTTCTTTTATTTTTAAAAGTAAACTTTATTTCTAACAGAAGCTAAAAGTGCTTTACCATTCCGTAACCATTAAGTCCACCATTTCATAAAGAGAAATGTTTAATTACTGTTTTATAATACCACTTCTTCAGTTTTTTAATATGCGGTACGAATGGTCTTAGATATAAAGCTGGCGTATATTGTTTTCTTATTCTTAAAAACAGGTTTGGGCGTAATATTTTGGTAGTCCTACGACACTGAGTAGAGGCCTTATAAAGCGGACCACAGTTTTTAATTACGCTGTTAGTTTCAAATTAATCTCACCGACAAGGTTGAATATTTTAATGGATGAATATGCCGAAAGTATTGATCGAATATATCAAAGGCGTTAAAAAGGAGAAATGCATCAATTTTAAAATCGAGGTGTGGAATTGAAAATTTACCAGACGCTGAGCTTAATAAATAATAGTTTAAAAAACGTAAAAAACAGGCTTTTGTAACTATGTAGTTGAAATGAGGTAAGGTAAAAAATAATTTCTTTAAATTCAAAAAAATCATTTAAAGTCATTATAAAATATCTTAAAAAGCCCTAAATTTTTTTACGATAAAATGATTTATTGAATTGAAAGAAATTATTTTCTTCCTTTTAGCTCATAGTGTTTTAGACTATTACGTATTTATAAAAATTCAGTATAAGTATGGTGGGAGCGCAAATAAATGTTTCGATATGGAAATTGTTATTCTCTTAAATCCTGGTCCGGATAATCAAATAAACTTATTAGGTTATTTTATGGCCATCGATCCGTGATAAGTCAGCCAAATTTCGAGTTAATTCGACCAAAGTTTTCTATTACATACTAAAATACTAACATACGTATGAAGCAAATAAAAGCGTATTACAAATCGCTGCACTGTAAATATCGTCCTTGTTAAGTATTGTTGATAATTCCAAAAAAATGACCAGCTTTATACCTATGCAAAACACTCAGCATATAAAATTTTCTACAAAGAAAAAAAAAAAAATCGTCAGAAAACATGAATTTATAATGATTTAAACGAGAAACCATGGGGTACTTATGTATGTTAATTAATACACAGTTTTGTTAATTAAATAAGGGCATTGGGTAACAACTATCCATTATATCGTATAATCAGTGTATACTCATTATTGTGCAGTAATAAAAGAGATATATAATTATTGTTGAGGTTTGTATGCATGTTGTAGCCAGAATTTAATTAGAACGTATTGTAATCTCGCTAGACCTATTGAAGCGCGTCAGATATACACTCAAAGCTAATTTTCAAATATAATTCATATAAGCCAGTCAAATTCTGAATTAATTAAAATCCCAAAACGCGATATATAGCTGTTGTTTTGGTATATTATTTAGATCATTTACGGGAGTGTAAAACTACATTTTGCAAGCAAAACAAAGTTGTGCTACCCGGGTAATAAGTGGAAAATAAAAGGTTTTACTTTGTTAAAAAGTAAAACGCAACTTTTTTTTGCTTACAAAACGTAATTACATGCTCTCTTAAGGAATTTCAATAACATACTAAAAAGGCACCTTAACATCGCCTTCCAGCCGCCATTTGTTTAGTTTTCGAAAATTTTGAAAATTTTTCGTAGTATTTTCTAGAAATTTTTTATAAAACTCACTAGTTGAAGCTACCTGCAAATTTTTTTTATCTCTCTGTTTTAAGCGAAGGACTTTCTACAAAAAACAGTTGGGAATTTTATTAATTTCTGATCATATGTTAGCTCAATTAAAATAATGTGCCATAATTTTGTTCTATATAGATATCTTGATTATGAAAACTTGATTCCGTGATATTTTGCTTAATAGTTATCTACTGGGCATTATGCTCGCCACTAAGTTCGGTGTTGAGATTGTTAAAATTTTTTTCGGTGTGTTAGAATGTCAATTTTAATGCAGAGTTTAAAAAATTATGCGCATTGTGTCAAATTTTAGACTCATAATCAACTTTTAAATTCATAGATTTGTCAATATTATGGCGTCGATAAAAAAAATTACACTGCTTCTCTCCTACCCGGAATAGCTCGCTGATGAAAAGTACGTTTAATCGTGGAGTATGGTTAATGAATGTAAATAATCGCAGTGACTTATTCAGTCTTTTAATAAATGTGCTTTTCCTATTCTGTGAATTTCATAATGAAGCTCGAAAACATAACAGTAAAATAACACTGGGCATGGAGATAAAATAGCTAAATTTACATTTTGGTTAAGATGCATATACAATCATATATAATATAATATAATTAATACTAACAATTATAATTAATATAAATGAATTGACCAACAATAATGGCTATTTACAACAATGCTAATACATATGAATATATACATGAATTATATATACTGATTTATTTATATAATAATTTCAGATTGACATGTTATTAGCACAAAACACCATAAATTATTAATATAATTTAAATTAAATAATTAATTCTTGCACAAATATGTTTAGGGTAAGCCGTAGCGAGTGAAGTAGTCAAAAGCCGATGTGTCGATAATTTTGGTCGTGTTCATAGTCCGGTATACCAAAACGATATAGAATGGAGCGGCAACTTGACGTGTACCAATTTTGCAAATGTGGAAAAACAACTACAAAGCTTTAACAAATGTTAGCTTATTTATTTTTACTTACTTATCACGCACTAATACAAAATTGTTCAACCTAAAAACGGCTCTGTAGGAAAATATTTTAAATACTTTGGTGGGGGTTTAAATGGGTTAGATAATTCTGAGTTTAATGAAAAAATAACTGAAAAAACCACTGATTATTAATCTCTTTAACAAAATTATTTCAATTCAACATCAAGATTTTGTAAAAACTTTCAAAAATATTGAATTCTATCTAATGTAATGTAGCGTAAAGGTAATTTGCCACTGCCTCACTAAAACATCAATACAAATTAAATTGATAAAATCAGACTATTATTATTGTTATTGCGATTTGGTTTCAAACATAGAAGCTTATATTAATACATGGAGAAATTTATTCAGTGCTACTAGATAATCAAATTTTTAAGAAATTTTATTAATAAAAGAGTAAAATTTCTATTTATTGCCTTTATTTTGCAACAGTGATTTAAAAAAAAAGTTTTTAGTGGCAAAAGTGCATTTAACGCCAATCTGCTGATACTTTTTTTGTAAAGTGAATGAATTCTAAACAGTTTACAAATTTCTATACTCCAACTAAAGTTCTTTCAACAAACACGACAAAAAAAAACTTTTCAAGAAGCATTGATGTTTCCCCGGATTGATCCAATGAACAAGTGGATCTCTAATAAGCTTTGTTTATCTGTACCTCAACAACAGCTTATTTTATCCGAATGTCGTGAAAAAATTTGGTTCACATGCTCAATTGATTGTACAAACGAAGTACAAAAAAAGGGAATAATTGTGTACAAAATTTGAATTTGGTAGGGCAATGGGAAAGAGATATGAAAATAAAAACGACCCAGGATATGTTTCATTCTATAGCCTACGATTACTATTTTCAAGTTTGTAGAGCCTAAAAGAATCTAAAACGTTTCTACGTAGAAACACATCGTGTGGATTTGAAAATAAATGGAAAAGAAATAAAAAAAAAACAACAGAAATAAGGTTCAACAACCGAAACAACAATACTTTTGAAACTAAAAATTCCGAGATTAAACAGGAAGAATAGTGAATACTATCTAGGCAGAATGGTGACCAGAAATAAGAGGGGGGGAGGGGTGTTGACCAAGTTATCATAAACCATGTTAAAAAAAGCTAGAACGGCTATTTTGATGCTTAGACTGATTTGGACCAGTTCAGACATAAGGATTAGCTCCGAATTCTTAATTCGTACGTCGACAAAGTCCGTCGTCTATGGTTGTGAATGTTGGAAATTAGCAACGTCAATGATACGCAAACTACAGACATGCCTCTAAATTCCACTCCCGAAGACCGTTGAAGCATATTAATCGAATTCGTATACGCCTCTCCCACCCCAAGGGGCTAAATAAAACAAATCAAATAAGAGCATAAAAAAACTTCTCCGTGTATTAATAATACATTTATTCTATTTTGCATTTCAATACATACACTTTTTAACAAATAATATAAAAGTTTTATAAAATATATAAATAATTTTGCATTAAATTTTAATGTGGTAAATTGTGGTAAATTTTAATTACGCTTTCAGCAACATGAACAATTAGTAAGTAATTTTATTTTTTTTATATTGTTTATTTATTCGTTTTTATTGCTATTATAAATACTTGTTTATTGTACGATCAATAAATAAATGAACAAATTTTAATATTATTCAAAATACTACGAATTCCATACGAACAGTAAAAACCACAAAATAGTTTAATTTTTGAAAATGAATATAGATTAGTCATTCCATGGACTATAAACAGAAATGTCAGAACAATAAATACCCACTTTGGGGCACCATCATTTAACATTTCCTTCAATAAGATAACAAATCTTACATATTTAAACAAGCAACTCCTACGATTTTGATGATTTGTATTTGTAAAGTATTTAACAAAAGAAATGTTATTAGATAGACGTTGTTCATACAGAGATCGGAAGCTGGGGAAAAAAAGTCCCCATTCAAGTCAAAATAGCATTTTTAACTTCATCGTAGTAATCATGCTCTTATATAAAATTAATGGCTTTTCGAAAAGGAAGTATGTTGAAATATAGATAATAATACGTGGTCGCCAATCGAGCAAACTCTGTCGCCCAGGTACTATATCTAATACGAGAAAATGAAATCGGCAGTTTTGTTTGATTTATCGCGATGTTTTCAAAATATTTTTGTAAGCTTATTTTATATGAAGCCTTGTAACAGTTACTTTGTAAAAGCAGTTATTTCTAACTGCTGGTTATTTTTACCGAATTATTTAGTATGGTGATATCGTTTGGGAAATTATCACAGACAAATATACTACCAAGTAGACGCATCAAGCTGATAGATCCCCTGTTTTTGTCGGGAATTGAAAAAAATTAAATACAGGATATCAATTATCAGGAACAATCAATTAATTTACAATCAAAGTTAAGAAAAATATTTCCAAATTTTGTGCTATATTAATAAAAGTATTTTATTTTTGTGGCAGATCAAAAAGTAGGATTTTAATTGCTGTTTATTTTGTAATTCCAAACTATCCAAATAATATAAAAACGGAAAACTTAAAGTTGCAAACTTTTTTTGAAACAAAAAAAACGCTTAAAACAATAAAATATTTTTTATTTATGGAGAAAATGTTGCATTTAAATATAAAAAATTACATAACAGCGCATCCACATTCTTCCGATTTAAACGCAAGAGCGGTTGACGTCAAAGAGTATCACGCCTTTAAGAAAATATTTCAAAATAGCTATTACGAGTACACTATTTAAACCAGCCTTCAAAATACCCGCCTGAAAATTGTGACTAGATTCAAGATTTGATACATTCAAATCTTTTTAATGAACTAAAATTTGAAGACGACTTATGTTGTGTTTTTGTAAAAAGTTTTCGCTTTGAGTTTTTAAATTGTTTAAGTGAAATATACATCGAATTGAACTGAATTACCTCTCGATTATTGATCGTTGAAATTAAAAATATATTAACCTAAATATAATAACGGTGTGATATTTTTACACTCAGCGACAGCAAAAATATGAAGAAACATTTAAACATTAAAAATGATACAAAATGTCCTTTAAGCAAATTTTACTTTTAATTCATTTTGAAAAGTCACTCGATCCAAGTATCCTTAACCAACAAAATTTTAAGTGCATTACAGTATAATAGTATGTAGCATTCTTGTTCTATGGACCGTATAATTCACAGGTGGTGAATTAGGAGGATGAATTAGGTATCTGTCTTATAAGGTATTGTGTCTTGCTATTCAATACATCAATCAATGAATCAGTGTACCAATAATTTTGCTCTTAACTATGCTCATCTATCGTCCCTCCTCGATTGAGGTAGTACGAGCACCAAGGCAATTTTAGAGTAAGGGTTGAACTTTGATGATGAATTTTGCTATAATGTCATGAATCTAGATGAAAAATAAGTAAAAATAAATACAATTGTTCGATTTCTGCCTTGGTTTTTTGAAATATCGAAAGCTAAGTAATTAAACAAAATTTTCAATTTCCGATATTTTGAAAATTACTCCAGATATCGAACAATTTTATTCTTTCTTGTAGTCTTACATTAATTATTCGGGCACTTTTTTTTCAATAATTTATTAAGGATTTAACTTCAATTTAAATAGTTTTGTTTTAATTTCCACCGATTAGGTATGGAAAAACCTATGAATACACATCAGCCGTCTAGTGTTTTACCATAAAACCAATGTTAAATGTGCCTACTTTTGAAGTCATTTATTTATTTAAATAATCAGGCAACCGTCTCTAAAACATTCAGAATTGATTTAGACTTACTCCAACTTCATATAAAAAAATAATCAAGCTTTTTATTTAAAATTACGTACGTTCATCCAAATTACGTACACAAAATTTCCAAAAAAAAAATTTTTTTAAATCTTAGAAAGCTTTTAAGAATAACTCTTCATTACCTCTGAGATATTAATTGGGAAATAAATAAACATTCACACATGCGTTTGAGGTTTGTAGGGTCACCTTTTCTATAGTTTGATTTTCATATTGGATATAAATTTTTTTTAGTCCTTCCATGTAAAAGATAAACAAAGATTAATTAATATTTTTTGTAACATATGTGAATAACGTGTAATATATATTCTTTTATCCATGATTTAAAATTACCAAGTATGCAACGACACCACATACATATACCTTCAATTATAATCATATATATTGAAAAAAATTCATGAGCAGCAGACCACCAACACCAAAGTGATATTTCTCCTCCATTTAATGTTGCTTAATGTTAGTAAGATTAGATTTAAGTTGGAGTGGCTGTCTTGGACTGGGATGCACATAGACCATAGGGTCCGTCGTGATTTTGAAAAGGGGTTGGCCTATCCCCGACCACTCCTCCATGAATCATTTGGAACTATTTAGTAACAGTAATAGTGCTTTGATGTCAACGGATTCAGGTCGGAGAGATCGTCATAGAAAGGCTGGCTCAAGTGAGTCTACCTCCTCGTGGCAAGAGCTGGAGAGTGGCAAAGAAGATGAAGCGTCGTTTCTTCCTCCTCCTCCTCACTGTGACAGCTCCTGCAGTAGTCACGATACACTGTCAGGCTCAGGCGCTCAGCGTGCCTGTCACCTAACCAATTTCCTGTAGTAGAAGCAACAATTTTTTTATTAAAGCAATTAGAGTGATCTTCTTTGAGGAGCAACTTTCAATGTTAGTTGCTTTGAATTGAAGTAAAAATATGAAATATATTTTTAAATGTACGAATACGACATAAAACCAAAAAACCCATGCTTAATACTAAGTTAACTTACCGATTTTTAACCCGCTAGCTCATATTGGAGAGATTTCCATTCCATAAGGACCCCGAAAAATACGATTTTGTAGTATTCAACAGGGAGTAGAGGACTGGGAATTTAGTGAAAGATACATTCGTGGCTCTAGCCCACCATCAAGTCCATTTTTAAATACTTAGCTTAATTTGGCTGTAACCCTCTCCACAAAAAAAAACTATAAATCATGTGGAAGGGGTCACAAAATTGGATTTATAATTCACTCTCACCTCACTTCTTGACAACCGATTCAGTGCATAAGTCTATTCTTACGGAGGAAATATGACTATAAATGCTAAAACGACTATGTTGAAACCGTGTATCTTATATATATAGGAGACTTTCTATAGATATAGATAGATAGTCACTCATCACGATATCTCTGGAACTATAAGACCTAGAGACTTGAAATTTGGCAGGAATATTCCTTTTGCCAAGTAGAGGTCAGCTAAGAACGGATTTTACGAAATTCCACCCACAAGGGGGGTTGCGGGGGTGTTCATGAATAAAAAATTCATATTTTTCAATTATGGCTTTTAATAGTTCAAAACTTGGTCAGAATGTTTTAAATTACATTTAGAAGATTTTTTTAACCTTCGGAGGGTAGAAAGGTGTAGCGAGAAAGTGGGAAGGAATTATCGAATATTTACAAATATACTTAAGTGGGATATCAAATAAAAGAGCATGACGTGTACATTACAAAACTGTTATCCAACGCAAGGAAATGTGGAGGGAGGGGTGCAAGTGGGGATGTTGCCCAGCAAAGCGGGCGGGTAACAGCTAGTATTCAATATTTGAGTACACATACTTAGATACATATGTGATATATACTGCGGTAATCGAACATAACGCCCATTGCTCTTATAAGTGTGGGGCAATTAATCTGCATCGAGTGTACTGCTCTGAAAAGGTATTAAAATTTTAAGCAATGAAAATAGGATAATATATCATCAAATAAATTAAGAATCAATTATTGACCATTCTTACTCAAAAATAAGCATACGTATTTAAAAATGCATAACCTTAAATATGCTTTAAAGAAAAAAGCGACTAGCGCAAGTCAGTGGATCTTCAATTTTATTAATTTTTCATGTAATAAATAAAATTGAAGATCCACAGAAATCGTAAAATCGGAGAAAATATCAATTCAATAATTTTATCTTCGATTTCACCATATCAAGAGTTTAATTTTAGAAAACAAAGTTGTCTATATTCACCTTCAGAGTTCAAGGTATCCTCATTTATAATTACTAAGGATATATAATACTAGCAGGGATGCTATGTTAATTTAAAGCGACATGGATTAGGTGGTTCATTATATAATTTTTATACCATGTATATATGAAATATACATAGTATTATAAGTTTAGTCCCAAGTTTGTAACGCCTAAAAATATTGATGCTACAAAAAAAAAATTGGTATAGGTGTTCATAAAATCACCTAATTAATCCATTTCCGGTTGTCCGTCCGTCCGTCCGTCCGTCCGTCCGGCCGTCCGTCTGTGGTCACGATTACTCAAAAACGAAAAGAGATAACAAGCTGAAATTTTTACAGCGTGCTTAGGACGTAAAAAGTGAGGTCAAGTTCGTAAATGAGCAACATGGGTCAATTGGGTCATGGGTCCGTAGTACCCATCTTGTAAACCGTTAGAGATAGAATAAAAGTTTAAATGTAAAAAATGTTCCTCACAAAAAAATAAACAACTTTTGTTTGTAACATTTTTTTGTAAACATCACTGTTTACCCACGAGGGCGTTAATTAGGTACAAATTTTATAGTATGTATTAATATAGGAATATCAAAGTGAATATCTTTTGTTATTTACATGACGTCAAAAAAAACAAACGATTGCGCATCAACACTTGCGCATTATATGAGAATATCAGTTAAATATGTCAGATATGTATGTATGTGAAATGTGACAGTTATCAACACTGCCTATACATGGTATTTCAACAATTAACTCAGTCAATTGTTTGTTTTCACTTGTTTTATAATAAATTGATGAGAATAATGACTCATTGTTAATGAGTTCTATTATTTCTATTTAACGATGTTCTTCAGTTAAATTGAAATAATAGACAACAAGTGAAAACAAACAATTGACTGAGTTAATTGTTGAAATACCATGCATAGACAGTTGCTAATTGCGTTTACATTTTATCCAGAATTGCTTTAATCTAAGATCCCACTTTCCCAAATGAAAGCTTACCCTGATAAAAAATAGAAAGAGTATTAAGTCTGTTTGAGTCTTGAATCAACTTGTAAGATACTTGAACTATGTGAGGCGTGCCATTGAATTACACAAGAAAAATTTAATTAAGATAAAAATCAAAGTATCAAAATATTTGGAATAAATAAGAAAGATATCTAGGACATATCGACAAAGAAACTGAATTTGAAAGAAAACAAAAAAAAAAAAAAAGAGTCTGGTAATCAAATTAAAGTAATTATCTTGTAATAAAATTAAAAAATTGTTTAACTGTTGAAAACAATACGTATTACACCGCCAGTATGCCTCTGCCCCGTAGAACAGTCATGCACAATGCCAACGGTGGTCGATCGACGTGCTATGAGTGAAAGTAAATAATTTTGTTAAGACCTACTGTGTTGATGCCGGCTCAGCTCGACTCGGCTCCTATTTATAAATTCATGATATTCATAATTACATATTTTGTTTCAAGTATTAAATAATGCCCTTAATTTATTACATGTACTGCAACTCTGCAAGTCATTTTATTTAATATCAAGTATTTTATAACTCAATTTTACTGTAATTACCTGTGAATGACATCGGTAAAGATCGATTTAACACGATCTTAAGAATTCAGTGCAAATTTTAAATAAAAAAATAATAAAAAGTTTAAAGCTTGTTTCTTTCTTGACAATCGAAGATACAAATAAGGTTTTTTATTTCGCATTTTATACTATTTTACGCATATAGGGACTGATTAATCTAGTTGGGAAAAATGTTCTGGGAACATGAATTCTGGATATACAGGGTACAACATTTTAATCTATTATGGCTAAAATAGTTCGTTCAGATTGAAGCTAGTTTTTGGGGTTGCTTTATTAATCAATTTTAATCCTAAAATGTAAGAGATAGCATAACACATTAAATTAGGAAATTGGTTGAAAATATTCTTTCGAAAATTGTAAGATTTCGGAGGAAATACGACGAAATACGAAAAATATATCATTGTTGCATTGAATCGAAAGAAAAAAAAACGCAAGATACAGAAAAATGCTTAAGCAAAAGTTGTCCAAATGTTAAAATAATAAAATAATATTTGCAACTAATTTAACAGCACTTAGAATCGATATCCTAAGCCAATATTTATTTTCTAGTGATCAATTAATAAATTATTAATTTATAAAGAAATAAAAAGCACAAATTTTATATTTTCCGGCATTGAAACTTTATGATACCTTCAAATATAATTTATATGAAACAAAATATTGAATCACGAAAAACATTGAATCTTGTTGAGTTGGATAAATGTTGTTTTGGATGACTTATTTACAAGAAACATAAAACAAATACTCACGTGTGCTGTTAAGTCTGTTGTTTGTTTAAATGTTTGTTGATATTATTTATATTCGATGGATATACTTGAAATTTTGGCAGATCGTTGCATTTTTAGCCAAGATTGTCATTTGTAACCCAAAATTCTCACTGTAAAAGAAAATCATTATAAAAGAAATTTGTATCCGTTTCCACACTACCATTGAGGTAGGATACATCAGCGCGTTTTTTTTTACGTGGTATCCCCTATAGGCCTAATCCACGATCTTTTCCTTCTATTTAAGTGCATCCGGTTACATTTAAACAGAAGAAAAAGATAAATAATCATCCAATTTGTCGTGACCGGAACATGACAAATTGGATAACATTATCGCAATTCCTAAAAAAAAAAATTCACAATCCCCAAATACTATCAGCCTAAATTTGACATCACTTAATATAATTACAGGACAGGTATTCCTAAAATATAAGAAAGAGATAAAAAAAAACATAAATATCCCTGGAAAAAAATTCAATTATTTCAAAAAGAAAAGGGATAAATAAAAATTGCTTAATTTACAATAATCTTTATGCATAAATATTTCTGAAGGTCCATTTGAATTAACCATATCAACCTAGTTATAAGTAGTTTTACCCCAGAATGAAACCAATCCAAAATATCACAGGCTATAACACAGGCGAAAAATCCATGTAATCAAGATCATTTTTTCCGTACATTATCTGTCTAGATATACCTAACTCACTTTAAGTGATGACTGCGCTTTTTTGCATGTCCCGTCTCACCGTCATCATGAGTTGATACATAATCCCCTATCGAGGCGCTTAGCTTTTAGACAGACATAACGAGAAAAAATTGATTTTTGACTACACAATTTGTCATAGTGTTATAACACATGCAACAAATCGAACGAGTTTTTCCTGAGAAACATCATACTAACCTTAGTTAGTCAACGTCGCTTCTCAGAATTTAGGGCAGACCGAATTTACAAATTTAAAATAATATATTTAAAAAAGAAAATAAAAAAAATTTAAAAAGAAAAATTAGGCAATTTTTCAACCCAGTTATAAGTAGACTTACCCCAGAATGAAACCAATCCAATATATCACAGGCTATAACACAGGCGAAAAATCCATGTAATCAAGATCATTTTTTCCGTACATTATCTGTCTAGATATACCTAACTCACTTTAAGTGATGACTGCGCTTTTTTGCATGTCCCGTCTCACCGTCATCATGAGTTGATACGATCCCCTATCGAGGCGCTTGGCTTATAGACAGACATAACGAGAAAAAATTGATTTTTGACTACACAATTTGTCATAGTGTTATAACACATGCAACAAATCGAACGAGTTTTTCCTGAGAAACATCATACTAACCTTAGTTAGTCAACGTCGCTTCTCAGGATATAGGGCAGACCGATTTTACAAATTTAAATTAATGAACTGATATTTAGAGTAAAATAAATTGAAAAAAATCAAAAATATCTCTTGACATAAAAGTTAAAAATTGCTTAATTTGCAATAATATTTATGCATAAACAATTAAAGGAAGTTCTAGGATAGGATATGATAAAAAAAGGTAATTCTAGGATAGGATATGAATTTTACAAGTCACAAACACAGAATTATACAAATGACAATGTCGGAGATGAAAAAGCATAAATATCTCTGGAAAAAAATTCAATTATTTTAAAAAGAAAAGGAATATATAAAAATTGCTTAATTTACAATAACCTTTATGCATAAATATTTCTGAAGGTCCATTTGAATTAACCATATCAACCTAGTTATAAGTAGACTTACCCCAGAATGAAACCAATCCAAAATATCACAGGCTATAACACAGGCGAAAAATCCATGTAATCAAGATCATTTTTTCCGTACATTATCTGTCTAGATATACCTAACTCACTTTAAGTGATGACTGCGCTTTTTTGCATGTCCCGTCTCACCGTCATCATGAGTTGATACATAATCCCCTATCGAGGCGCTTAGCTTTTAGACAGACATAACGAGAAAAAATTGATTTTTGACTACACAATTTGTCATAGTGTTACAACACATGCAACAAATCGAACGAGTTTTTCCTGAGAAACATCATACTAACCTTAGTTAGTCAACGTCGCTTCTCAGAATTTAGGGCAGACCGAATTTACAAATTTAAAATAATATATTTAAAAAAGAAAATAAAAAAAATTTAAAAAGAAAAATTAGGCAATTTTTCAACCCAGTTATAAGTAGACTTACCCCAGAATGAAACCAATCCAATATATCACAGGCTATAACACAGGCGAAAAATCCATGTAATCAAGATCATTTTTTCCGTACATTATCTGTCTAGATATACCTAACTCACTTTAAGTGATGACTGCGCTTTTTTGCATGTCCCGTCTCACCGTCATCATGAGTTGATACGATCCCCTATCGAGGCGCTTGGCTTATAGACAGACATAACGAGAAAAAATTGATTTTTGACTACACAATTTGTCATAGTGTTATAACACATGCAACAAATCGAACGAGTTTTTCCTGAGAAACATCATACTAACCTTAGTTAGTCAACGTCGCTTCTCAGGATATAGGGCAGACCGATTTTACAAATTTAAATTAATGAACTGATATTTAGAGTAAAATAAATTGAAAAAAATCAAAAATATCTCTTGACATAAAAGTTAAAAATTGCTTAATTTGCAATAATATTTATGCATAAACAATTAAAGGAAGTTCTAGGATAGGATATGATAAAAAAAGGTAATTCTAGGATAGGATATGAATTTTACAAGTCACAAACACAGAATTATACAAATGACAATGTCGGAGATGAAAAAGCATAAATATCTCTGGAAAAAAATTCAATTATTTTAAAAAGAAAAGGAATATATAAAAATTGCTTAATTTACAATAACCTTTATGCATAAATATTTCTGAAGGTCCATTTGAATTAACCATATCAACCTAGTTATAAGTAGACTTACCCCAGAATGAAACCAATCCAAAATATCACAGGCTATAACACAGGCGAAAAATTCATGTTATCAAGATCATTTTTTCCGTACATTATCTGTCTAGATATACCTAACTCACTTTAAGTGATGACTGCGCTTTTTTGCATGTCCCGTCTCACCGTCATCATGAGTTGATACATAATCCCCTATCGAGGCGCTTAGCTTTTAGACAGACATAACGAGAAAAAATTGATTTTTGACTACACAATTTGTCATAGTGTTATAACACATGCAACAAATCGAACGAGTTTATCCTGAGAAACATCATACTAACCTTAGTTAGTCAACGTCGCTTCTCAGAATTTAGGGCAGACCGAATTTACAAATTTAAAATAATATATTTAAAAAAGAAAATAAAAAAAATTTAAAAAGAAAAATTAGGCAATTTTTCAACCCAGTTATAAGTAGACTTACCCCAGAATGAAACCAATCCAATATATCACAGGCTATAACACAGGCGAAAAATCCATGTAATCAAGATCATTTTTTCCGTACATTATCTGTCTAGATATACCTAACTCATTTTAAGTGATGACTGCGCTTTTTTGCATGTCCCGTCTCACCGTCATCATGAGTTGATACGATCCCCTATCGAGGCGCTTGGCTTATAGACAGACATAACGAGAAAAAATTGATTTTTGACTACACAATTTGTCATAGTGTTATAACACATGCAACAAATCGAACGAGTTTTTCCTGAGAAACATCATACTAACCTTAGTTAGTCAAAGTCGCTTCTCAGGATATAGGGCAGACCGATTTTACAAATTTAAATTACTGAACTGATATTTAGAGTAAAATAAATTGAAAAAAACCAAAAATATTTCTGGGCATAAAAGTTAAAAATTGCTTAATTTGCAATAATATTTATGCATAAACAATTAAAGATGGCTCATTTAATCTTAATTTACCTTTATTAACATAAACTTACTTAGAAACAAACCCGAAAATGAAATTTAAGATTTGGAATTCAAATGAAGGGAATAGATAAATGTCAAATAAATAAGCTATTCATAGTGAATAGTAAAACACACACTCAAATTAATTATATTACTAAGAATAAATTATCACATGAGATTTAGAAAATAAAAATTTTACTTACCTGGATTTTGAACTCCATACCTGTGTAAGAGGAGTAGGACTCGCTATACTCTCTGCCACACGACTTGATGCTTGTTACAATTTAAACGGCCATAATCGGTGATAAAACTGGACCAACCTAATGAATAAATATATTTTAGTGATAAATAATTAAAATAATTAAAAATAATTTTATTATTAGTGTATGTACAAATATCAGCCAATTGATTCTCTGTAGGTATATGTTCAATTTTTAAATTATCTTTTTTTAATTCTGATCGAATGAAATGGTATTTAATGCCAATATGTTTACTTCTTTTACTTTCCCAATTCTTAACTTATTGAATACTTGATTGATTATCCTCAAAAATTACTGGTTTAACGATAATATTAAAACATTCATTTTACAAACCGCAGCTAGCTAATGCAACAATATTCTGTTTTTTAGATTTTCAAAATATATTATTTCCAAATAATTGAAGGGCGTACATGCGTCAACGATAATAGTAGAGAAATAAAAAACAATATGGTAATGCGATAGTTTAAATGATTTTCTATGATTTAAGACAAGAAAAATAACCTGTTATCGAATTATTTTCATTGAATTTTAAGTTTAAAAAATTGACTAAAAGTAAGATTTAATATGGGACTAAATGGAAAATATAAATACGATATTTTTCTAAAATTATATCGATACCAATACTTTTTTTTACAAGCTTTTACCAGGTAATAATTATTTAAACTTTTAATAGAATTTCAAAAAAATTTTTATTAATTTAAAATTCTTTAAAATTTACATACTGTTTCCCTATGAACGCACGTAGCAAAACAGGTTCACGCATGTACGTGAACTTAAATATACCTACAAAAAATGAACTGGCTGATATTTGTACCAAAGGTTTATCAAATCAAAAATTTCACAAATTTGCTAAGTCCATAGGAATCTGTTTTGTTTGAATTGAGCGGAGTGTTGAAATCAATTGAATACAAATTTAGTTTTATTTATTATTTTGATAGAATTTTTTTCGATATTTAGTAACGGAGTTGTTGATTAAAACAATAATATTAAAACATTTCATTAATATAAGTGATTGTAGAGTTATTTAGTTATTCATTTAAGGACGTACATTCATGAGACTTGTAAGTAGACAAATAAAAATAATTATGATGATAAAAAAGTTTAAATGATTTTAAATGATTTAAGAAAGAAAAAATATACAATTATATAAATTAATCGAAACGTAATTAATGTTAAATTTTAAATTCAAAAGGTGACAAAAATTAATCTTTAACATAGGTTTAAATGGAAAATATAAATCGATATTTCTCAAAAATTATATCGATAACTATACTTGAAACTTTTATCAGTTAGTAATTATTAAAAATTTTAATAAAATTTCAAAATTATTTCAAATTTAAATACTGTTTCCATATAAACGCACATAGCAAAACAGGTTGATGAATGAACGTCTTTAAATAAAAATTATAATTATTAATATTAAAACTGTGTGTTTATTAGTAAACTCTACATCTAAAATAACACTAACGTCAAAAAATTTTATCGAACCATAGTACATATTCATTTTGTTATATTTATTATAAATAAATTTTGTATAAATGAGATTGAATCTCTTGGGAATAAACGCAAGCTCGAAAAATTTTGAAATCAAATAAAAATACTTGTAGTCAATCACTAATAATAAAACAACTAATTCTAGAATGTGATTTCAATTGGAAAAAATAAACAAATGATTCAAACATAATTTTTTTTAATTAATATTAAAAGTTTTGTGTAAAAAAGTATTTGGACAAAATGTGAAACAAATTAAATATAATATAGAATTTTACAATGTACAAAAAAAGAATTAGAAAAATGTAAATTAAAACAAAAACTTACTCAGAAACAAATTCGAAAATGAAATTTGACGTTTGGAAGTCAAATGAAGGTGAAACACAAAGCACAAATGTAACCAACTAACCACTATGAACGATGAAACACTACTGACCTAATGAATAATTTTGATTGACCACACCCGAAAAAAGCGCGGAAATTTAACACGCATTTAAATTAATGAAATTAATTTGAATAAATCAGAACATGAAATGTAGAGAAAAAATTTAAAATTTTTATTTGCCCGAGCTTTGAACCATAGACCTTCGATCTACGAGTCGCACCCGCTTAACACCGAGCTGCGACACCTCTTATATGATGAAACAATATCAAGAGACATTATCGGTGATAAAGCTGTACAAACCTAATGAAAAACTTTGAGTGACTAAAACACCTGTGGGATTGTTACACAAACTTAAATTAATAACGTAGGGAAAAAAAAAAATTTTTTACCTTAGTGGGTTTCGAACCCACGATCTTAGTACTAAGAGTCGGACTCGCTCACCACATCGCCATATGAGCCGACATATTTACAGACAATTTAAACAGGCAATATCAGTGAGAAAATTATATTAACCTAATGAATAAATAAATTATTACTTATTCCAAAATAAATGCGTATTCAAATTAATTTAATTGATTTGCAAAAAATCATATTAATAAATTCATTAAAAAAAAAATTAAAGTTTATACTTATCCGAGATTTGAGTGAGAAAACCGAATAAGTATAAACCGAAAACACATGCTTCTAAACCGAAACACATTAAGTCATTCAGATACAGTGTAGTAATAACTATTCATAGACCCTATTTATTAAGAGTTTTTGGCTTCTATTATAAAATGTTCTATTACAAATATCAGGTTTTTCCTCGGTTTTTTTACTACATTTATGTTGTAGTTAATCTCTTATACGAAAAGTTTTTTGTACAGATTTCACATGATTAATGCTTTTTTTTTCCACTGTAAATGATTAACATAATGATTATCATTAAAATTTTTCGATATGTGGAGTAATTTTTAAAATATCGAAAATTGAAAATTTTGTTTAATTATTTAGCTTTCGATATTTCGATAACCAAGACAAATAACGAAAAATTTCGTATTTTCATGATCAAAGTTGAAAATAAAGAACAAATAATTTCAACCACGAATCTTAACTTGATATTACTATGGGCCATTTTAGGAACCGGACTCTCTTAGGTCAAGGAAAATCCCAAATCGTTAGAAATATTTTCTAAATCGATATTAATGTATTATTTATGTATTTTTATTTATTCATATTCCAAAGTATTTTTCTTATTTTAAATACACAGTTCGTTAAAAACTTTTCCTTCATTCAATTTTTTTTTTCTTGGTACAATTAGAAAGAAAACAAATTATTTGTGCACTTCATTAAAAGGGATGACTTTCTCCAGATTACGTACCTACACTAGGATCAAAGTAATCAAAAACAATATAAAAGAAAAAAACTCAATTTTCAATTACTGTTATTAAAATTATTATGATACAAAGAAATATAATCACAGTTTGAATTTGATTTTATAAATTTTATAAATTCTATTTCTAACGGTTTACAAGATGAGTCCTACGGACCTAAGACTCAATTGACCAATGTTAATATTTTTAAGCGTTACAAACTTGGGACTAAACTTGGTCTATTTTATATACATGTTATAAAAGGTTTTTTGTTTTTTACTTACAACCATTTTACTTGATGTTGATGATAAAAAAAAACAAGTGAAAACAAACACTGAGTTAATTGTATTAATACATACTATAAAATGTGCACCTAATTAACGCCCTCGTGGGTAAACAGTGATGTTTACAAAAAAATGTTTCAAACAAAAGTTTTTTATTTTTTTATAAGGAACATTTTTTACATTTAAACTTTTGTTCTATCTCTAACGGTTAACAAGATGGGTTCTACGGACCCAAGACCCAATTGACCCATGATGCTCATTTACGAGCTTGACCTCACTTTTTACGTCCTGAGTACGCTGTAAAAATTTCAGCTCGATATTTTTTTTCTTTTTTGAGTTATCGTGTCCACAGACGGACGGACGGACAACCGGAAATGGATTAATTAGGTGATTCTATGAACACCTATACCAAAATTTTTTTCCTAGCATCATTATTTTTAAGCGTTACAAACTTGGGACGAAACTTAATATACTATGTATATTTCATATACACATGGTATAAAAATCAGAAAAAAGCTAACTTTATTAATATGTTTTTAAATTTCATTTCCTTTCATTTTTCGAAATCGTCTTATTATAACTATTGTTAGTGTTACAAAAAATTATTTAAATTTAGGCACTTCAAATAAAATTACAATAAGATCTAGTAAATACAATTTTAATGGGATTTTAAACAATACTAAATTTTCATTCCATAAAATATTTGTAATATTTCAACAATTTGTTGCTATTTTACAAAATTCACGGAAATTTGTATATTTGTGTATCTTCAATTAGTAGTATTTAAAAGCAGGTAAAAAATTTGTTCATTATTTTGAACACTACAGGATTGTTCAGTCAAATGATATGTAAGTGGGAAGGCTTTGTCCTAAAGGATGTCACCGTTTAAATGGGAGAAGCTAATTATCTAAAAAGATATTACCATTAAAATGGGGAAAGTTTGTATTGGAGAACATAATATAATTTATAAGCCAAATATTATATGCTCTATTTTTTTTTCTATGAAAGAGGAAAAATTTTTAAAAAAGTTTTTTTTTTAATTACTACGGTTAATAAATAACATTGTTAATTTTTAACTTCAATCGCAAAACTCAATTTTCACAATTTGGAAATATTTATCAGATAGTAGGCGTTCGTTTTATCATGACTAATAGTATTATTTGACACTGTTAACCAATTTACATAATTGTATTAAATCTCCTGATATTAACATGAAATAATTGATGTACGGATATCGATAAAAACCCATACTAATTTATTATGTGCTTTTATTTCTATTTAAACAATTTTTTTTGTAACTAAGCTCATTTACAGATCTATCTGGTTGAAAACTACAAAAATTTCTGCAAAGAACTTTTATCAGCGGAAAAAAGGTAATTTTATTTTTGCAAAAACAATTTTTGGAATATAAATATACAAATCCTATACGAATAGAAACTTTTACATAAGTATAAAGTAATGACCTAGATGTTAAAAGCAACTTTAAATAAAATTTAAAACAAAAATAAAAGTTTTTGGGAAGGAAAAAGAGAATTTTTTTAAATTATAATTTTTTGACATCTATTAAAAATCACATGGTGTTAACACGGTAGCAATAAAAAACTTTTTGGTTCAAGAAAATATTTGCTTACTATGCTTTAATTTTAAAGCAGTCAAATTTAATTTTCTTGTGGTTAGTATTGCGAGTTTACTCGAGAAGTATTTACTTGCTCTGCTTGCTGAGTGTAGTGAAACTTTCGATGGGCTCTATAGGCTAAGTGTGTCCTTCGTGGACAGCAAAAATAACCTAAACTAACCTAACCTAACCAAAAAAGTCTCACAGGTGGAAAATTTAAAATACAATGCTTTTGTTACACAATAGTGTATTATCGTTAGTCAAAAACCAATTATGAAATTTGAAAAAAGTTAAAATTTATGTAAAAATATACTTAAATATTCAGATTTCGAGTCAAAAAAGCACATTTTTCTTTTAAAATATTAAAATTAAAAATAGTAATTTTTAAACTGTATATCACGTTACCTAAAACGCTGAAAAGCTCTGCTATGATGTTATATCGGTATGAGCCATAGACCATCAGTTAGTTCAGTGTAGACAGCTGAGTATAATATATCCATAGATAATAAGTATTTATACTTATTATAACCAGATGTCTATCAATATATATGTCAAACTTATTTGTGTTATTTTGTATAAGGATACCGATATTACGTCATCAAATTGGATGCCCGCGTTTTTGACAGTTTAAAAAAGGTTAAAAATTTTATTTATGTTTTTGGCAAGAAAGCGTGTCAACATTTTGAAGTACTTTTTCAAAGATAGTAGAATACCTATTTTTAGTAGAATAATATTTTCTTAAAATAATATTTTGCAAATGGTAGAAATCAACTTTGATAGACAAATAGCGTAATCTATCAGAATATATGATATATAAAATAAAATATAATCTATATTTCATGCCACGAAAAAACTTCATAATAATAATGTAATAATTTACACATTATTCTATAGTAAAAATACAAATAGGTATTATTTACACTTAATGTAAAAATATCTAATTTGCATTTATGCATACCAATATACTTTAAATCTCCATCAGTGCTGAATTTTTAGTAAAAATAACATTTAAAAAAAAAAAAAACAACAACAACAACAACAACAACAACAAAACAGTTATTTTTAATTTATCGATGAATATTTAAATATTTTTAATAAATAATGACAATGATTTATTATATGCTCTCATTTGATTTAGTTTTGTTTTTAATTATTGAAATTAAATTACATATTATGTAACGTTTAGATTACTTAATCTCTAAACATCTCTATATCTCTATCTCTATCTCTATATCTATATATATATATATATATATATATATATATATATATATATATATATATATATATATATATATATATATATATATATATATATATTATGAATGCGAAAGTAAGCGTGTTTGTTTGTTTGTTTGTTTGTTACGCTTTCACGCTAAAACTAGCGAATGATTTTTAATGAAACTGTACAGCAATATATCTAATATATCAGAATAACAAATGCATTTTTTATGAATTTACAAAGATATATTAATAAAAAAATAAATAAAAAAAATTAAATATTAATTTAAAAATTACCATAAATTACAGATTTCTGTAAAAATAGTCAATATAAAATATTTCACGGCCATCTTTTCTGTTATACTTAATGAATAATTACTATTATACATTTTTAAAAAAATAGAAAACCATACATATATTTTACCTGTGTAAAACAATCCTTAACATTATTTCGAGTGATATAGAAAGGGGATAAGCGAAAGCAATCTTTATCAATATTTACTTTTAAACCCAGCGAAACGGGGGTGTCACTCTAGTATATAATATGAGACAACTGAATTGATACTTTGTGTCATCTTGTATTTACGTTTTTACGGTTTTAATTTAAGAAAATTAGACTTTATTAACAATTTGTTTAATAATAATAGTGTAAAAAAACTAAAAAACATGCTGAACTAAAAGCATTTCTGAGATGGATAAAGGATTATTGGCTGTACATACTAAATTATTTTCGTAATGTATGAAAAATACGCAGTGTCAAAATTGTTACATGCGAATAACCCTGTATATAAATAAACATATTGGACAAATAGACATTAGAAGTGTAATTAAAAGTTTATTTTTATATGCAACCAACATTACAGTCCGCTCTAATGTTGTTGCAATGAATACAACAGAGCCCTAAGGCCCTAAGCATAATCAAAGTGGTATACAATTTTACGTTGAAATAATATAAAAACAAAGTTCATGTAATTCCATTATTTGAATGATATTATTTAAAATTTCACAACCAAAGTTTGGTTTAAATCATAATATAATTTTTTTAAATGTAAATAGGCCACTTTTATAAACCTATTTTTACATATAGTAAATATTGACCTTTATAAATTTTAAATGTTTGTTTAAAAATAACATTTTGTGTGTGGCTATGTAATATTAATACTACAGTTTAACATATTATGGTTTTATAAAAAAAAAGAATAATAATACCTTTGAATTTTTTATGATTTTTATATTTATATTTCATGAATTTTCAACTTCCGAACGTTTTTATAAACAAGACTTATTTTTATGCGTTCGCATAAATATACAGAATGTCTTATATGCCACTCCACTCGTCTTTTTAGAACAAATTATATATTTTCTGTCACTATACAAACGTTAATGCCAACACAAAGTCTTTATTTTTTTTAAATGTTTAAAGTAGAAGTAAAATCGCAAACTATTACATTTTGACCATCTTTATAGTTTATAATATAGAACTTACCACGAGTAATTCATTTGAAATCTGATGGTTGTTATGTAAATTCAATACACAATTTATTGCATATAGGCCACAATGGAATAGGCCACACTTTCTTTATTATCGATGATTATTTGCTACTTCAGTCTTCGCAAGTACATTCTATCGGACGATTATATGATTTTGACTATTTTGACTATTATCTATTAAAATTAAAACCCAAAACGTTGTTGTAACTTAAATTATCTTTTTTCGCATAACAAAAGTGAAATTAGATTGACACTTCACATTTTTGTAAAATTTCTATAGTTTTTGTAATATTACTAAAAAATGAATTGTAAGTTGAAGTTAGTAAACTTATTTGTATATGTAATATTGTTATTATTATTATTTTATTAATTAAGCTTTTTTTACCTGTCCCGTTGTCTGTCTGTAATCAAATCTTGCAGATCAAATTTGATCCAATTCTCGATTTCCAATTGAGCTTAAATTTTGGATGCACATTTATTTTGGATGAAAATGCATGGTAAGGTTGTGGCGCCCTGATTTTTCCATCGCTTCCACCATATTTGATATATATATATATATGTACATTTTTTTAATTGTTGTATTAAAAATTTTAATAAAAAATACTTTGAAGAGACAAGCTTTTATTGTACTAAAAAGTAGATCTATGAGTCACTCATACCCAACTATTTGTAAAAGCTTGAGGAAGTATCAAGAATGAATCGAAAAATAATTAGGCATGTTGAGTAGATGAGGCGTTCTGATTCATTTTTGATATTTTAAATTGAGCACCTGGTTTTAAACTAATTTTAACTTTGTTTGTCAACGTTATTCAACTTTAAGATTGCCCAAAATGTTATTTTTTCATTACTAAAGATAGGCATCGGAACGATGTCACGAGAATTTTAACTGAAATCGAGCCCCCGACTTTTCACGTACTAAACAGGAAGCACAAGTTTTTTTGTTTGTAAAACATAGTTTCCGACTCCCATAAGGGGTCCAAATTAGATATAAAAAAGCAGCTTTACATAGCGTTTTGCGATTTAAGTTATTTTCTTGTAAGATTTTACTGGCGTATTTATGTAAAAAGAATTTGAATGTTACACCCAATACTCTATAATAAAAATTTTATAATTAATGTTATATCATTAACGTTTTAATGCCGGCTTATGTAAACTTATAATCAGCGTAGTCATTTTTCAATTACATTTAAAATGATATCCTTAAAGATTGTACGCTTTGCTTTGTGAACCAGCTATCTAACTTACCCGTATACACATAAAGCAAACTTCTCAGTTTGCTCTGCAAATGACAATGTTTAAATTATTGATTGGAGAAAATAGTATAATATTTAATTTGCATGATGTTGATGATAATTAAAGTTTATAAACTTTATGATACCATTACAGAATGTTCCTGCTTCTTACTAAAGAACATCAAGGAAAATTATGAGTAATTATCTGGTGCTCCTCCTCACAAATAATATTGAGGACACATTTTTTTTTAAATAAATGTTTTTTTTTAAAGCTAATAACAATTAAAGGCGAAGTATTATCAATAAATCAATATCAATTTTCTGGGATAAGAAAATAAATTTAGTATGGTGAGATGATTTTTTATTCCATTTCCTATATTTTTATTTATTTATTCGATAAAATTTACGCTTTGGATAAATTACATAGATCCTGACTTAAAAAGTTGTCATTAAAGTTGGTTATGAGTTATTAGTAACTCAATTTATAGTTGAATTTATATATAAAAGTTAACAAAATTTAAAACCCTCCAGGCGTAAATCGGCTAACCTTAAAAAGTAAAAAATATTTAGATTTATTTGGATTTACATATCAGGTGTCTCAAGCTACCAATTAAGGTCTATTTCCAGATATTCTGACATTCTGAAATTGAATATTCCTCATATAATAATTTAAAACTTCGAGATCTCCGCTCGGGCTACGAAAAGAATTGTTACTAAGCTGATATTTATTAGTTTTTATAGTTTCAATTTTCAAAGTTATTAAGTACGAAAGCATTAATTCAAACAACATAGCAAGAGTGGTTTTAATTGAGATTTAACTAAGAGCGAGTTATGAATAGCAACATGTTTTCAATCTTCAGGGAAAACTAATAACATTGTTTTGTTTGAAAATGTCTTCTTCCGATAATCGTCGCAGGAAATTTAACTGACAGAAACTAAAAAAAAAACGTTTGCATGCATTAAATTCTTCATTCTTAAAGGAATACATTCAAGACTCGAAAATTTAAATATTAAATGGAGTGTAAATATTATTTCAGATCATATGACATAAAAAGAACATTTCTATTAATTGACATCAAGAGTTGTGACTGATATGAAATAGATATGTTCTATGGTTTTTTGTTTCTTTATACCATGGAGATAGATGTTTATATCCTCTTCAACCGGTATTACAGAGCAACAAGAAATTTTTTGAAGTATATATCAATGATTTTGTTACACTCATTTATTCGAAATGGGGACTTCTCCAACCAAATGAAAATTTTAAATAATAATCTATTGAAATTTTATAACAAGGTAGCTAATAATTAATTAATTAATTAATTAATTAGTTAATACTATGAGTATTTATTCGTTAATAACTAACCAAAATCAAACACTTTATAACAATATAACTTTATAAAAATTATTAGGTTCATTTATTTATATATAATGAAATTGCAAATATACAACCCTCTATAAATTCAAATAACAAAATCAATTCAATTAAAAAGTGCAATCAACTATAAAGACAAAAAAATTACCGTAACTAAATTAAAATAATTCACTGGAGATTTTTATTAACATTTAACACTAGCTGTTAGTCAAAAATCGGGTAATATATTGGTGAAAATTTAATTTTCCATTTCCTACTTCTTACAAATACCAAGTTAACCACTTAAACAGAGTGGCAAAAGCTAAGGGCCCCATACAAAATAGTTTTTGTCAAGATTGGCCCAAATCGACAAAGGGCCAGACAGTGCATTTTCGAAGACAAAAAACAAAGGAAACTTTTCAAAGAATTTGTCACGGATCCAGCGCTAAGAGGTAAGAGATTGAGAAATGGAAACACTACAAAAAGCTGGGTGTAGTAGAGGAACCCTGTAAGGAATCAAAAGCTATAGATAAGAGGTGCCGTGCCGGTCTCCCAAGGTATGAAAATTAAGGTTGAAATGAGAATTTGAGAAGAGCTTGGATTAAAATAAAATGTGATAAATACAAAGAAGAAGACGTTAATTGAGGGTCCCTCGCTTATTTCTGTTGACCAACGTAATTTTTCACCCAAATAAGTGGAAACATATCCATTATTAATATTTAAGGATAATGCAATTGTGACAAAATATGTTCCTTGAATAGAAGAGTACGTAGCTGTAATAGCTCTAAAAACTGTTTCCAATTTGTGATCCATAAATATGCAATGAATTAACTGTATGAAATTATGAATTTTGATCGAAAATTTATACAATTTATAGAATATTTTTGTTTTTTGGTACGCTGTTATCCGAGCTTGGTCGCCTCTTACCAAGCCTCAGCATAAGTTCTCGCTTTGTTAACAAACACAAATCTAGCATTTTATTTGAATTATGATTGATTGAGATCATTTTCAACAATTGTTTCATTTGCACCACAAATTTGTTGTTGATATTATTTATAAATTCATAGCACAAATAAAATTTGAATAAAGTCTGTTTTTGTAAAATGACTTTATAAAAATTACCTTTCAGTTAACTTGAAAATCTGGATAGTAAAAAAAAAGACTTTAATGGATAAGAGTTCGAGACTCGAAATTCTGTTGACTATTTTTTTCCTCCTTAAACAATGAAGGGGGGGAGCGTACATAACCCTTATTAATATAATAAAGTTTATGTAATTGAGACAAAATATATGATTGGAGTAAAAGCGGTCGTGGTTATGATAGCTCTAATAACTGTTTTAAATTAGTAATCCAGAAATGTGCACTAGAAAATTACTGAATCCAATTCTAATTTTTGATCGAAAACTATGTTGCTTAATCGCTATTTTATACAATTTGTAAAATAGTTTTTTTGGAGTAAGTGACATTGGTTCTCGCTTGATAACAAACACAAATCTAGCCAAATAAATGTATTTATTTGAATTATGATTGACTTAATATTTGTGATCATTTTCAACAATTGTTTTATTTGCAACACAAAGTTGTTGTTGATATTATTTATACATTCGTAACACAAATAGAATTTGAATAAAATCTTTTTTTTTGTAAAATGGCTTTAAAAAAATTACCTTTAAATTAAATAAAAGCTTATCTATATGCATGTGTGTAGAGAAAAAATTAAAACAAAACATTAAACTATCATATAATATTTGTGTGTGGTTTATATTAAATATATGTGTATGTGAGTACAGAGTGGTACTAATTTTAGTTAGCATTTTTTAAAGCACATTGGTATCATTGAAATACTAGCAGGATATTCTAATTATTTAGTTGCCCGCACTGGCTTCGCTGAATGATTCCATTTTTTTTTTCAAACATATAACTTTCAAAACTATGATTAAGAATGATTTTGTATGGAACATTACATGGAAAAACAAACCCTCTATACTCTCGACCTTCTACTTCTATATTAATTGTACAGTTTATTCTATTATTAAACACTACCAAAAAAAAGCAAACAAAAAAACAAATAATTCTAACAAATCCAACAAAATAACATTGGGTTGCGTTGGAATACATCATTAACTAATATCAGTTCAAATTGAAAAAAAAAGTGATGTTTCAAAATTTAAAAAAAACACGCAAATTTTTCGGGTACGGAACCTTAAACTCGAACTTGAACCAAAGCTAAGAACTCTTTCCATTAAATTACCGTTTGAATGAAACAAAAAATCCCAATCGACTCATCCGTTTAGGCGCTACGATGCCACAGACAGACAGACACACATAGCGGTCAAACTTATAACACCTCTATTTAAAAAATGTCGAATTCAGTAATGAAAAGCTACTGTGACATTTAAGAACGCTTGCCAAATAGGTAACATATCTAAATATACATCAAAAGATTGTTTCAATATGCAAGAAAACGCAGACATTGTCGGGTTACTGCTGTGTGCGCTTTAACAATAGACGCATCTTCGAAAAGGATTTTACTCTATTTTAGACTCGGTATATCATTTTAAGCGAAAGAGACCCTCCCCCCTTCACGCCCTATAGTGTTTGTGTTTGCTATCTTATTGTGGGAATGTTTTTTGTATATTTTGTATAGACAGTAACGTATTCTATTTAAAAAATTAGATAAGGAAATTGGAACTTGGATAAAGCTTCCTTTTTATAGAAAAGGCATTATTAAAGTTGTTTTTAATAGGAATTTCTACATTTGATTGTGATATTTTGAATGAAATTTTTTTAATAACATTTAATCTCTGAAATTTGGTCAGTTGGCAGATATCAGTGTTTTTGCTATCGGATGAATTGCCAAACTGTGGAGAAGTTGGAAATATTACAATTTTGTACAAGTGCTCTGTTATTTTTGGAATATATTATTTCCCCCGTGCTTTTACAATATAAAGATGTTGATACAGTCTACAAAAAAAAAAACCTTGTTTTACTCTGAAGATAAGCGCCAACCTATATAGGTTGTATTAATAGTAGTGCCCTGTCTGATAGAATGGTGCATGCATAGCCTCATTGCAGACAAGCAAACAGACCTGTCATACCATTAAAAATATAGATATGTAGTATCTAGGCATGTATTAAAACGGTATTCAACACAATTTCACAGATGTGGTATATATAATAATATATATTTTACAGTATGTACAAGTGATGGCAATTGTTTGTCACAAATTTATCATGAAGAAGAAAATCATTAAGTCTTTTAAGAAATATTCCGGAAGTAGACAAAATTTGAATAGATATCGATGGATTTATGAATAGGTACACCAGGCACACCGTGTTCCACAATGATCGAAGAAAACAAATAATTTTCCAGAATCTGGAATTGTTTTCCAATTTCAAACAAAACTATTTTTTAGTTCAAAAAAGAGAGCTTAGCTTCAAAAGATATTATGGTATAAACAACCTTGAATTTTTACACAATTTAATCGATCTAAACGTAATGATATTGTTGTAGCCTGAGCGTTTCATGCTTTTTCTGTATAGAACAGAATCAGTCATTTTAAAACTTTTGTTAAGTGAGTGTCTTTACTTTTATCTACGAGAGTGCTGCGTTTACAAAGGAGAATGATAACGTCATATTTAAGTTATTGGTCTGAAAAAACGCCGCAGGAAATTTTTCACTATGACATCATCATGCTCATAAAAACGTAGAATTTTCAAAAACAGTCTTAGAGAGTAAGTTTGGGAGACTAGCTAAAAGAAAGCCACTCACGAATTTTCTAATATAGATCGATATCTAAGGCTCAAGGCTCATATTGTTTAGATTTTTTGACAAAATTGGGGAAATCGGCATCAATATTTTATTTTTATATTTTTTAATTTATAAAAAACATATTTTATACCTTAATTTGTTATTTTGGAATTTCCTTTAAAGCTCCGCTTCTGGATATGATAGTGTACTCAAATAAAGCTCAAATTGTTCGTTATAAAATAAACTACAACATAATTTAAGAAGCGAAATGTAATTGTTAAAAACAATTAAAAGCATCTTCTGTACAGTAAAAATAAATTTTATTATTCAAAATGAAACTGTGGTAAGTAATAGTTCTTTAAATGCCCAACAAAATGACCATTTTTTGTTAAAAATTTAGATCTTATTTATTAATTTTTTGACCATCTTGACCGATAAAAACAATTTTTCAACGTAAAAAAATGGAAATATCTTAGTCAATTTTTGTTGAAATTGCACTAAACGGACTTGAAACGCTCATAAAAAGTGGCAAATTAAAAAATGCTAGCTTTGTTTGAAGTCGAAGAATTCTCGATTCTGGCAATTACAGGTAAATTTTCGAATATTTTTGTTTGAAAATTTTACAGTGTACCTGTACTCTTAATAATTTCATGGGAAAAAAATCAAAAATATCGTTATATTAGACAACGCTCTCCGCCAAAAATATGGCACACGAAAACATATTTCTTAAGATAGAATGAGATCAGAAAGTCGGAAACGAATTAATATGAGTAAGATGTATATGCACATTCCACATTTAATATAAAAATTCACATATAGCTTATAACGACTATCGGTTATAACGACCATAATTATTGGTCTCTTAAAGCATCGTTATAATCGATTTTGAACGTACGGTATTGTTTCCAGAACGAAAGCTCTGTGCATAGTTTCACGAAGGTCTCAAAAGTGGCGAAATGAAGTTAAATAAGAGGCTGTAAAAATGAAATTTTCTCGCACATCATGTACAATAATTAGGAAAATGTTTAAACTTAAAACAATAAATATAATGCATGTATGTATGAGGAAAAGAGATAATCAAACTATACCTACCTCTTCTACATATATATATATATATATGTCTAGTAATAATATTATGTAGATAAAATAAGTTTGAGTTAGTATGTGTAGAACTCGCATCCCATGGTGATTATACAGACCTACTATTAACGTTAGCTTAAGCTTTGTAAAAATGTCCTATTTTTTTACAAAGTAAAAAATAAAATAAAATCACAAAACTGTAAATTGAAAAATTTTTCTTTTGACTTTTTTGGATTTTTGTTTTTTTGTTTTTTGTTGATTGATGATTCTGTAATAACGTCAAACATTAAATGACAATTAATTGTACTTTTTACATATGACAACAAAATGATATCTTTTATACCTTTTTTTTTATAGCAATTTCTTTTTGCGAAAAAATTTATGAACAATATTTTCATAAACAATATTTTTCATGTTTTCATGTATGAGATCACAACTGGAGAAAAACACCAAATAATAAAATTTTAATAAGAATACCTTTTAAGAGACAAGTTTTTATTGTATGAGAACCTAATTTGTTACCTGTATCACTCATGTATAGCAAATTGGAAAAGCTGAAGACGTAATACACACACACGTTCATACACACAAAATTCCTATATACTTAGGTAAAAGTCAATGCTTTTTTTTTCTTCTTTTTTTTTCACTCAGAACAAATGCATCAATGAATAGCTAGTTTTTTTAAAATACCTGAAAGTTTTGTTCTAGAATTTAAAAACCTGTTAAAAGCACAACTTTTATAGAATATGGTAGAAACGATAGGAAAATGGGGTCATGCTTACCATGAAAGTAAATTGTTATCGGAATTGAGTCGATATGTCAACTTTAAACTCTGTAGGATAAGAGAAATTGTTTCAAATTCAGCTTGCAACATTTGATCTGAACAAACTTACAATAAAAGGTACCATTGCTAGTTGTATAACAGCTTGTAAAAAGTACGTAATCTTTAGTGTATATTTTTGTACATGCAATTTTTTCTGTAAAAATATTAATTTTAAAAAAATTTTTTCATTTTGGATACTTTAAAAGCTTGCTTACAAACTTGCCTTTTTTCTAGACGGGTAGAAACAATAACACATTAAAATGTTTTCTGTTCTATATACAATATTACATATTATGATCAGGGGAGCAAAGCGAGCCTCTACTAGGTTAAAATTGTAACTTTTTTGTGGTAAACTTTACAAAAAAAATACAAAAGATTAAGACATGAAATGAAATGTTGTAGTTCCATATTTATGTCTAGATATGTTATCAATCATTATTTTTAGAAAAAATTATATAAATAATAAATAATAAAAAACAACAGTATTTTTTATTTATTACATGTATGTATACAATCTATATATATGCAGAGACAGTGGCACCATCTATGAGCTACATCTAATACTAATATATAATTGGCTACATTTAATATTAATTTTAATTGAGTGACCATCTGTAGATTCTTTCAAGTATTAAAAAAACTTCATAATGAAAAATACAAAAAACGTGATAACAAAACATAATTAATTACAACAATTAATTTTTGCAGTTCTACAAGTAATGAAAATTTTTAATTATAGTTATTATAATTTTAAAGTTATTTATTAATTAATTGTAATTTTAGCAATAAAATGCCACGACGTCGTACGTTGACGAGTCGTAAAGAGCGTGATCGTAATCGATCATTAATGCGTGATTATCGGAAACGACGAAAACAAGATCAAGAAGAATTATATCTTTATCAAGATGATATTAATTTTAAAATGTATGCAGAAAATTTTTAGATTGCTGAAAAGAATTTGAATTTTGAAGTATGTAATGTATGTCATCGTCGGTGGTTTGATTTACAAATTAATAAAGATGGGTTTTGTTGTATTTGTCATAAATTTAAAATCAAAATTGAATTGAATATTTTCACAGCGGATAATAACATGGATCCTGGTTTACAACCTGATGTTTTAAAGAAATTAACGTTTGTTGAGGAACAATTAAATTAAAATACTTTTCAATAATTGAAGTATAATTTTATTTTAGAAATATCTATTGTATATGATACCATTCGTGAGCCATTACAAAGTTATACTTTTAGCTAGTGATACCTATATGTGAAAATCATGTAGTGCATATCAGAGAATGGAGGATAAACTGACCTTGAAACTGACCTTGAACCTTGAAAACAAATAATCGAAATATGGACACTCATAACCAAATATATTTCTATATTTAGATTAATGCTATTTAAATTAACTAATTAATTAATTGTTTTTCAAACTAGTTTATTTTATTTTTTACGTGAATGCTATCTTGTATGTTGTTATGTTATACTACGGTTTTTTGTACGCAGATTGCTTGATGAAGTTGTAAATAACAACGAAACGTTGCAACATTTGACAAATTAACATTTGTTTTTATTCACTGTCCAAGTTCCTGATAAATCCCCATCAGAATTATTTAAATTAACTTTGAGTTGCTGGACTGAAAATAAAGTCAGCAATTAAATATAGCCTTGAGCAATTAAATCTGACCTTGACTTTTTCTTGACCTATTTTTTCTCTAAAGTGCATATTTTTCGAGTAAATTACAAAAATTTATGGATAAACACAGTGAAAAATCGTTGATTTTTCCAAAATCACCCTCGTATTTTTCAGCGCATATAAAATTTTATTTATATTGGCTATTCACGAAGGAGACATTTGATTGACACGGCGGGAATTGAACCTACTTCCCTGGACATATCGCGAACGAAATTGGTTACACTTTTATCAACTGGACTTTACGTCTAGATATGCTGATTAAAAGTATATCAAGTATATAACTTTAGTAAATTTCACATAGTATGATGGAGCTATTTGTTGATTATGCTGAATAGGTAAGGTAATTATATTGGCTATCTCCGAAGTAGACAATTGGGTCATCATGGCGGGAATTGAACCTACAGCCTCAGACATATCGCGTACGAAATTGGTTACACTTTTATCAACTGGACATTTGGATAGTTTGAGTTAAAATTTGTCAGGATTTAATTAACTTAGATCTATAAAACCAGTTACCTGAATAAAAGCATCTCGAAAGCTTTTTCAATTAAATAGTGAAAATCACATTTGAATTAGCGAAAAAAAAAAGTGTTAAACTTTTGCTCTAGTAGTGTAGATAATTATGGGGCTCAATACATATACCAATATACATATTCCATGATTATACTATCATAATACTATAACATAGTTAGCGTGTTTAGACTAGGTGATGGCGATAGTATAAGTGGAAAGAGATCAGTGACGCTAGTTAAGCTCATGTATTGTTACAACGATAACGGCAGTTAATTGGACTGAACACCATCATGGGATTACTTTAGTAATTCCTATAGGTTGCCAAGCGGATCATCATACAATGTTACATTGTTTGTCTGTTTGTCTGTATGCATCATATACATTTATGCACATACATACTCACAGGATGTTCTCGAAACTTTATTGTGTATCGTGCTTTAAAGATAAGCAGCATGCGAGCTTTAACGAGTTACATAATCAAAAGGCTACAATCTTAAGTAAACCTCGTCCGAGATAAAGTATGTGTGAATATAGTATATAGGAGTGTCCGTTGCGTAAGCATCTTATTATGAGAATCATGAGCTTCAACGATATTGACTCTTTATCCTCCTTCAAGACACTCTAATGCGGTAATTTGGATCGATGTACAGACAACTTTAACTTTAACGAAGAATCAAAATAGAATTTTGCCATTTTCGAATTTTAAGTGTAAATCAGTTGTTGTAATGGTATCATCAGGCATTTTGTTATGGACTTAAGACCATTGTTGAAAAAGCCCTGTGTTGGCGGCCGACTGATTGAAACTATGCCAACACACGCCTAAAAGTCGGAAACTTCAAAAAATTTCGAAGAACATAATTCGTTGTTCTCATCCAGGTCAAGCCTTTTGAATCAATTCAAGTTAATGAAAACTAAGTCTCACAGTTTCAAGCTCCATAAAACAAGTTCAAAAAAAAGAGCTAAGTGGGGGAGATCCATGTCGCTAAGATGGCATTCTTTGGTGTCTCTTATAGGGAAAACTTTTTTTTTTGTATACTGGCAAGTATTTTGAAGCACCTGTATTTTCAACCGTTTATTCACTTATCTATTACGTTAACCAGTGTTCTCCGCAACAATCATTGATAGTATCAGAATGTTCTTTCGTTCAAAGATTCATATTATAAAACTTAAAGCATTTAACTGAATTAGTTTAGTGGTTTTAAAGTTTCTTGTTTCCAGTAGTAGACAATGAACAGACAAGACAGGCATGCTAAAACTGGTTTTCAAAAAATCTTAATTAAAAAATGTTTATGTTGTTATTAATCTTTCAATATTTCTCGAAAATGAAAGAATGAGAATGAATACATAAGACAATTTTCGACCAAAATTGACTCTTTATGCCAGGAAATACTTATTTACATAAAATTAAAAATTAAATTTCTTTCATAAATTTTGTTCTATTTCTAACAGTTTACAAGATGAGTACAACGGATGGACCCAAGAAGAATATTCTTATGGCATTATCCTATATTGCTTTACTTTCGTTTTTGAGTTATCGTGGTGACGACGCACTTAGGTGATTTTATTAACAAGCTTACCAAAATTTTGTTTGTAGCATTAACATTTCTATAGCGTTATAAACTTGAGACTAAAATTAGTATACCTTCGTATATATTTCATATATTCAAAGTATATTAAAATTTTCGACATAAAGGTTATTTTAAAAACTTTCGACATAAAGATTATATCAAATTTTGACTACATGTATGTAAAAATTCATTTTCCGGCATGTAAATTCCAAAAACTGTATTCATAAAATAACTTTAAATTTTGCTCTCACAAAGGGGAACAAATAGTCAAAATTTGTTATTACGATTGTGCTAAAAATTCTTTAATTGTGTGTTTTGTTTAAAGTTAAAACCTTCGGAAAGTTTTAATTGAAGAAAATAAAATAATTAAATTCGACTAGCATTTTTCGCTTTCAAATTTTAATTTAAAGCACTCGAAGAAGAGTATAAAATGTCTCAATGAAAAATAAAGCGTTTATGGGTTTATGAAAGTCAATGGCAGCTTAAAAAGTAAAAACAATATGTAGCAAAATTTCGATTTTAATACAATACCAAACTTTAGTGAGTTTTCTGTGATAAAAATAAAAATTCTTTGTATAAAAGCTGTCTCTCGGTTCATACATTAGATTTTTTTATTTCAAATTTAAAATTTACTAAAAACATACCTACGTATAGAAACTGATAAATCGAATTGGATAAAAAAAACTATATGTGAAAAAGAGGAAAAACTTTTTAGAAAAATAACAACAAAATAAAAAAAATATTGAACGTGTCATTGGCATATAAAACTTGTGTAGTAAATGTGTGTTTTTGTATTTTGGTAACAAAAATATAATATGATAAATTACAAAAGGTTGAGAAGAATATTTTCCAAACTAAAAATAAATGCGTCTGCAATAAACTGATCTTTGAACAATGAATATTTTATATATATGTATATATCTAATATTTTATATAATATTTTTGTATATTATATTTATCGTATGTGGATGGTTATATACAAAGAGTTCAGATACAGTCAGATCTATTTATATTTAGGTACAATTAGTACAGGAGCTCGCAACGTTTTCGAGACAGAAATTTATTATGGCTAATTTTATGATATGTTGTTCTTCTTTCTCTTTCAGTTAGAGCTTGGGCCATCTAGCTAGTCGTTGCGTATAATACTGCGCAACCTAAATGTACAGGTAATAATTCTAAATTTTAAAAGCATTTTAGTATGTCTGTAATTTTAATATTACGTTATTTAAGTATACAAAAATACGTTCAATAGAACAAAAATTAAATAAATTTTAAACAAGTTCAATAGAATTAAATAAGATAAAAATTTAAAAAAGAATGGTGACTGCTTCTGGATTCGAACTCGGAACTAGTAATCACTGAATTAATAAAAAAAATTACTTGCGCTCTAACAACCGCGGCCATCTAATATACATTAGAATCATACCATAACATATATGTTAATAATGTCATTAGCATTGCAATATTTTCCATAACTTTTTCGCTTTCAATCAAGGTTTAGCAACCGATTTAACGTCTGGCAAATTAATTTTAGGTTTTTGTATACTTAAATAACATAATATTAAAATTACAGACATTCAAAATTTAAAATTTAGGATTATTACCTGTACAGATGGCCCAAGCTCTAACTGAAAGAGCAAGAAGAACAACATATCATTAAATCAGCCATAATAAAATTCTTGTTTTGCTGACGTTGCGAGCTCCTGTATCATAAAGTTCTATCAATAGTTGCAGAAATGAAGCATGAACTTACCAATGAAGCTCGAAAAATTTCTTTTCTTAAATTTCGTTATATAATCTGTTCAAACAGAATTGATCGCCAAGGTACCTGATGCCCCGGCCACCAGGTAATTGGTGCCCGATTTTGTTGCGATATTTCTGTTCAGCGACCCCAAAAAACCCCAGAAAACAAGTTTGGACCTATAACGAATTTCCCGAAAATTTCAGGAGACGGCAGGGATACCGTTTAGGCTGGGCACCAAGTACCTCGGAGACCAATTCGTGTTCAGCGACCCTGTTCGACGACCGTGTTCAGAAAATTCTCGGGTAACAAGTTTGGAATCATTTTCATCACTATTAACGGAATTAAGGATTTAGTATTTAATATATTCAGTGAAATAGTCGTTCTTGACGATATTATAACAATCTAAAAATGATGCAAACAGACCTATTTTCAGCGTTAATTTAAAATTATAATGGAGATAGGCTTCCGAGAGGGGGAGTTTTTTATAGGAAATTTCCTCCTCTCTAAGAATCTTTTTTTAAATTTCTTTAATATTAATATTTTATGAAATATTGGCGAAAACAGGAATTCCATTTGTTTTCAGCTTTAATTGTTTTTAACTTTTGCAATTTTTTATACGTTGAAACACGCTTCTGGTGCATTTTTTTAGACATCATTTTAAATCCTACGAGCTATTTTTACGACTATTATTTCTATATTTTACTAATTTGAACTTATCGACTTGACTACTACTCCTCAATGAAACCATTCTTAGAAAGACTAATATCGAGTGGAGTCCGTATTTTTGGCATTGTAGTATTCTTGACAAGCATGGTCGTTTCGAATATACAATCAATCTTCTTCCAAGAAGCTTCTATCATCATATTAATTTCTTCTGAACAGCCATAGTGAAGGAGAGGAAGAAACTTCTCTTGCTATGAGAAATGAACACTTTAAACATTACTTCATATTTTCTAGAAGTTAAAATATGTTGTTTAAATATCTTCTTTCTTTCTAAAACAACTACAAATGTTCTCATATTTTTATGAGATGTTTTCTTCTTCAGGTGTTATAAGTCAGGTTATATTGGCTGCCCACGAAGGACAAACTTAAGCCCATTGTGATAACATATAGTTGTTTACCCCCTTTTTTCTGACAATTTCATTTATCAGCTCCTCAATTTCAGAGACTGTGAGCACCTCCTTCATGCATATACGCCTTAACCAACTGAGCTAATAGTTCGACTTCAGGTATTATAATAGGATCTAAATCTCAAGTCAATACAGAAGGAAATCATTATCTTCCCCCATTCACGACAACTTCGTATTGAATGACCGCTTAAATTGTAATATAACTTTTGGAGATTTTTGATATTATTACATGCCATCCGTACAAGTTGAACTGTATCGAACCCAATACATGGTTATAGATAGATACATAACACCGTTATCTTGATTTATTTATAATAGTTTTCTCGTTTATATATACATTTTATAAATCATATAACAAAAAATTGTAAATGGTAAATACAATATGATATATTTTAGATTCATGAGTTGTGAAAATGAAATAAAAAATATCACAAAAAACATAAATAAATAACAAAAAAAGTATAGTATACAAAACCTGAAACTGAGCTAAACTGAACCGATACAACAACCACTAGAATTTCCACCTTTACAAATTATTTATTTTCATTCAATTTAATGATTTATTTATTTTATTTTAGGATTTTTATGATTAAATGTATATTTATTGTATGTAGTATTATTTTTCCATGTATGTTTTTTTTTTTTGTAATTAATATTCTAAAACTAGAGTGATACCCACCCGCTTCGCTGGATTTAAAAGTAAAGATTGATAAAGATTGCTCTCGCTTATCCCCTTTCTATAACACTCGAAATAATGGTAAGGATTGTTTTACACAGGTAAAACATATGTATGGTTTCCTATTTTTCTATAATGTTTAATAGTCGTAATTTTTCATTGAGTATATCCGAAAAGATGACCGTGAAATATTTTATATTGACTATTTTTACAGGAATCTTTAATTTATGGTAATGTCAAATGACTACTTTTACAGAAATCTGTAATTTATGGTAATGTCAAATTAAATTAATTTTTAATTATTTTTAAATTTTTTATTAATATATCTTTATAAATATATCGCATGTGTTATTCTGATATATCAGCTATATTGCTGTACAGTTTCATTAAAAACCATTCGCTAGTAGGCTTAATTTGTTAAACATGCATATCTTCAAATTCTTAGCAGTACTTTAATATCTTCTATTCTAATAATTTCATAGCTTAACGATTTTGTATGGTAAGCTTTAAAATAAATTACTTATGGTATTCTAGTTAGTATTATTTGCATTATAATGATAATGGATTTATTCGAATAGAATTAAATAATGATTGGTTTGTTATTCAATTTCTATTATATCCTTACAGGGTACATTGAGTGAGTGACCACCATTATCTATTATGTCTACCTAATATCTAGACATGTAAAATAAAAATACAATGATAAAATTCAAGATGTTCCTCGGCAGTCATGTGGCGTTTGAGATATAAGATTGAAAATCGGAAAAAGTGATTTTCATCCACCTAATAAGTTTATCCGATTATCCGGGTCAAAATCTTCAGTAAAATATTTACAATACTTGGAATTCACTACTCAAGAGGAAACCCTACAGTCTTACCTTTTTTGTGTTTGACCGTACGAGCAATCACAACTCAATCGGATCTCGTCAATTGACTCAGCATTCATTTTCAACATGAATTCCTGGAAATATTATCAGTTTGTAAAAATATACATACAAAATATTTTTGTTTACAGTAAGTAAAGTAAAACATTTTTAATGAAAAATACTTTTTCGGAACAAGCTTTTACTGTACTAAAAAGTACAAAAATATTTTTTCTGTCTTTTTTTTTTTTTAAAGGAAGATTTATTACACTAAAACTTTTGTTCTATCTTTAACGACTTACTAGATGGGTCCTACGAATCCAAGATACAATTTTCGTATTGATGGACGGACAGGTAAACAAAAATGGAATAATCAAGTGATTTTACGAAAACCCAAATTTTGTTCGTATCATCGATATTTTTTCTAAATATGGTGTTCGCGGTGGGAAAATCAAGTCAGACTTACCATAATTGCATTGTCAAAAAACCAAACGTGTGGTCCAAATTTCAGCTCAATAGCTTGAGTAGAAGTGGGTGAAATATTAATTGCAATATTCCTAGACATACAAGTGAAGTGAAATAAAAGCTTGTAATAGAATTTTTTTTCCAGTTATTCTGCGAAACTATAGGAAGAAAGTCTACAGTAACTTTTGAGGTGATCCTGACACTCAAGTTATATTTAAAGGCAACTCTTTTCTTTTTCCTTATTGAAGATAATGTAGGGAAGAATGAGAAAGATTCCGTTCAAAAAAACGAGGGACACGCGCTAGTAAAGCAACCTATAATTTCTGTCTTTCAAATTCCAATTACATTTTTTAATTATAAAACTAAATCATTCAAGATTTCAGCCACATTAAAATGAAATAAAAAATTTATTTTTAATTATAGTATCTGGCGTATAATTTCTGGCGATATGTGATTAACGGCAAAAGTTTAGAAGAATTTTAAAATCAGCAATATTCGTGAATATTTTTAGAATCGCTTGAAATCAATCTTTGTCCCAGCTCTTGCATAAGTCATTGGTATCCGACAAAAAACCATGAAAAATGCTTTAAAAAGCGAAGAAAATTTATTCCATTCGTAGAATCACAACGAATTCCTAAAACTTTTTGGTAACGTTTTTTAACTGAATCAATTTTTAAATGGAGATTGACTTAGTTCCCAGTTCTTAATAATTAATTTTTATATTTTATTGAATAAGAAATTGAGCATATCCTAAGTTTATGCAAAATATGTTTTTGGGTCGAATTTGTCATAAAAATAAGAGGTAGAGGAATTGAATTATATGTTCACAAAATATCACATTTACTGACCATTACGAATTATATTTGGTTATATAGACACATTTAAAGAATTAATATATATGCAATAAATTTTTCTAATCAGTACAATTAAGCTTTTATAGTTTTAATATGGATGCAGCGGGAAAAATATTATGGTAATATTAAAATTTGCGTAGAGCTTCAAGGTTAATTCAATGGTAGCCAATTCTAAATAAGAAAATTGGTCCCAAAAAAAAATCATAAGATAATGTCGTTGTTTAAAAATTACTCTTTTCATTTTGTGCACCTATTGCTAAGGTCGTTGCTACGTTAAAGCAATAGATCTGTATCGTAGCGAGTATACGAAGTAATATTTACGGGTCCATCTCATAAAACAAACTAATATTATACTATTTAATACAAATCATCTGATCATCGTAACGAATTCTTCTTTAATACCTTTAAATGAATATGAAAAACTGCGGTAGAGAATCACTGGCATCCACAATTATGTACGAACAACAGTTCGACCACTTCACTTGAATCGATCCAAACATAATATATATATATATATATATATATGTATATATATATATATATATATATATATATATATATATATATATATATATATATATATATATATATATATATATATATATATATGTTTCTCAAGTCCCGGACTTTGATCTTTCAAAAACCTCTATAAGTGGGAAACAAAAACCTGTATTAGTGACAGTCGTTTTTCCTACCCCGACCTCTATAACTGACAGTCTCACTTGACTGTACCTCTATAAGCCACAATTAGAAAATTGCTATGTATGACAAAAAAATTATACTTTACTATGTTTATAACTAAAAATTTTGAATATTTTAATAGATCTCTTTAAGTAGTTAGGTTGGGTTAGGTTATATGGACAGCCACGAAGGACACACTTAGGCTGTGGAGCCCATTGTGATACCATATATGTGTTATACCACCTTTCCGCTGATAATTTCATTTAGGCTGAGTGCACCTCCCTCATGCATATACCACGCACTACATCAGCCCCTTACAACTATTAATTAAATGTTTTTTGTTGCGACGACGCGGATCGAACCCACAACCTTAAGCATTCCGCTGACGGAATTGGCTACGCCTTTGCCAACTGAGCTAATAGGGCGACCCTCTTTAAGTGAGACAGGTCTCACCTGAGTGGCTATCTTTCTTTACTTTCATGACGTACAAAAAACAAACGATTGCGTTATCAACACTATCTATGCATGGTATTTCAATAATTAACTCGGTCAGTTGTTTGTTTTCACTTTTTTTTTCTTATATTTTGAAAAGTGGCTTAAAAGGTCGTAAAATATCGTTCAATTTTTTTAATTTAAACTAGAGAATGATTACATTATGTCTGGGACACTACACTTTTTTCTTATATTATATTGACAATATATTATTATATTGCCTATACTATATAATATAATATAATATAATATAATACATACTATACTCCTAAACTATTGTTATTGGTTAAATGTACCGGATGCATTAAAATTATCTATGAATCGAACCATATACGTCTCTGATAGACATAACAAATGCGAATGATCGTTCTTGTTATAAGTACACTCAGCTAATGGTTTTTTGTTGGTATTTGTTCAGTCAATCAATATGTCCAATTTTCATTATATTATTTACCTATATAGAAAATACTATCTGCCATCGCATACATATACAGGATGATTTTACTTATTTAAAATGTGCATCGTTATCGAAGTTCTAATTTCTGAAAAAATTCAAATATTGAAATGAATATATGACGAGTAGTCTTCATTAATTAACAACATCCTTAATTTCCCGGTTGAAAAAAAAAATGAGCACATAATCCTTAAACAATAATGAAGACACAATGAAGAGCCTACAAATAAAAATTATCCTAATTTTATAATTTCAGTGTAGATTATAACCGCAGCATTTGTATTTCCAAGATTTCTTAAATTGTTGTATTCGCCGGTTTAAACAACGGTTTCTCTGAAGTAGAGCAACACTGGGCAAACCTAGTTCTAGGATAGGTGACCACTTGAAAACTATGTTGTTGCTTTTTTCAATATTTCTAATAGTTTTTTATACACACGTTAATAACTTCAATTTACAAATTATGAAATTTTAATTATTCATACTATAATTAATAAGAAAAATTTTAAAAGAACACATTAATTCCAAAGTTTTAAGTCTTAACATCGATAACAGTTTCCGAATAATAAGAAAAAACAGGACTCTTTAAACATTCGATATTTCGGTGCTAAAATCACTTCCGCTCGTAACACGAGAATATTATACCAAATACAAATCCCGAAAACGTGTAAAATGGTGTTTGTTGCACTTTGAATGACTATGTCTCAGAATCCATTCTTTCAGAAAGTTGGACAGAAAATGAAGTTTAACGGACTTTCAAATTTCATCCAATCATTTAGCTAACAATCCTGTATAAAAATATAACATAGTAGGTAGTTCCTTACGTTAATGTTATATTATAATAAAAAATCAATTCAACAAATCCTTTCTTGGTTAAAATACTTACGAATAGAGGTATGAAATCGTGGCACTGAAATTTTTGCAAAATTATTTTATAGACCATCATACTGATCTGAATAAAGTGAGTGATTTATAATGCCGTAAATGTAAACTTTTAGTTTTGGAAGAGAGGAAATTTTTTTTCTGTTTGAAAAAAAAATCTATTTTCTAACCGACCTCAAACAAAAAAAAAGGAGATTCTCAATTCGACTGTATTTTTTTGTTATGTTTGTTACCTCAGAACTTTCGACTGAGTGAACCGATTTTGATGATTGTTTTTCTATTTGAAAGCTGGAGCTTCCCGTGTGTCCAGTTTCGATAACGGCATCCATGACAAAACCATAAAAGTCTTAAATTTGCAAGTATGCACCACAAGAGGACGAGTAACTCAATATCACGCTAACCGATTTCAATGTTTTTTAGTGACAAATTAGTGTACTTCAGATTCACTAAAAATCACAAAATAAAAAAACTTTTAACAAAAAGAAAACTGACTTCAAAAGAAAAACGTTTCAAAAACAAATTAATATGCACTAAAAAGTAAAAAAATAACGATAATATAATGTAGCTAAAATTATTGTTATTTTTGGAGTCGGTGGCAGCCAAGCTAATGTAGCAAACTGTTCTGCCAGAGTTGGTTCGTTGGCTGACACCGACTCCAAAAATAACAATAATTTTAACTACATTATATTATCGTCATTTTTTTTGCTATTTAGTGCATATTAATTTGTTTTGGAAAAGTTTTTCTTTTGAAGTCGGTTTTTTTTTTGTTTAACGTTTTTTTATGGCGTATAATAGCGTAAGAAATGAAAAAGTTTTTTAACAAATGTTTTCGTAATACTGACTCCCAAATAACAGTTTTCGTTTTTTAAATTTACAACGTCGATTGATGGATCAGAAATCCGATAGATACCATTCATAAAATACGCAAAACTTTATACTCTAAATTTATAATGTAAGATAAAATTAGTTTGTTGCTCAAAGGATAAATGTTATATCTTATAACTTAATTCTAATATTAATTACTTACAAGGAAAATCAATTTTTATTTTATACCCTAAAAATGTTACACCATTTATAAAGCCAACCACTGACAATTTTTTATTTGAAACGTATTTACTGTTAGATTACGATATTTGAACAATATTTCTTATGTTCAATGCCATTTGACAATTTGTGGATTTTTTTCTCGTAATGTAGGGTTTTTTATACACAATACCTTAAAACATTGTAAGTAAACATCACACAATATCCTTTCAAATTGATTAAGTATGGTATTAAACCTTTTTTGGTGCCATTAATTAATTCAAATAATCTAACATTATCCATATACAGAGTGTCACGTATTATATCGATAACCTTTTAGAAGTTGTGAAGGATGTCAAAAAACGTCTTCAAACAAATCTCTATATATTTTAAATGAGAAAGTAAGCATGTTTGTTTGTTTGTTTGTTACGCTTTCACACTAAAACAAGCGAATGGTTTTTAATGAAACTTTACAGCAATATAGCTGATATATCAAAATAACACATGAACTATAATTTATAAAGATGTATTAAAAAAATTATAAAAATATTTATTTTAATTTGACATTTACTATTTTTTAAATTTTTACCGAAATCTTTAATTTATGGTTCAAAATGATGATTATAGATGGAGAAGATCTATTATCATCATTTTGAATAGTAAATGTCAAACAAACCATGGCCGACTATTCTGATATACTCAATGAATTATGACTATTTTACATTTAACAAAATTGAAAACTATGTATATCAAGAGAGGGTAGAGGCTATAAAGCGGTGGTTTCTACTTTTAAGCCCAGTGAAGCGGGTATGTATCAATCTAGTCTATAATAACTAAGTAATTAGTTTTTGGGTTTCCATACATAATATTAAAGTCAAAATTTTAAAAATTCCCCTAAACAATATCAGGTCTGATTGACGTATTATTTGAATTGTTTTCAACGAGTTAAAGCAAGCCTGAATTTTGAATGGGAATTTTTTTTTTTTTTTTTAATTTTACGATTTCTTAAGTCGGATGTTTTTTTAAAATATGAAATTCCGAAAATCCATTTCAATTTTGACGAAAATCAATGAGTAAGGTAATTACCCTTTCTAGTCTAGTCTTAGTATAAATCGCACTATATTTAAACAATTGCTTTACTGAATAGGTATCTTGAGAATAAAAAATTTCCGTAGAATTATATTCATTTAAATCGTTTATTACTCTGCATTGTTGAAGTGTACACCAATTTAAATTTATTGTAAGACATCCTATATAACATATTAAATACATTCAGAAATCTTGAACCCCAGTTTGCTTTAAGGCATAATTTAAATAATCTGTCCAAATCAGATATTTCTACTTTGAAGATGAATGAATTCAGCATGGAACCATATTCATTCAGAATTTGTTTCGGTATATCTAGAAAGTAAATTTGGCATTGATGTATTTAACTCGAATTTTATAGGGAAAAAAATTCTCATTTGTGAATAATTGGTTTAGCGTTTTATTAGTTTAAAACAACTTCAAACTCTTTTATTTACAAGTCAGTATTATTAGCAATCAATATAACAACGCATGAAAAAAATACTAAAAATTTTTCAAATATTAAAAACATTTATTGAAAGTTTGAAATAGAAACTGCGTCAAGTCTTTTTATTTTTTTTATATTCTAATAAGAAAATAATTAGAAGAGTAAGAGAATAACCAATTTTTGATACATTTAACGATAAGGATATATTCGTCCAGAGTGTAAATTGCCGAACTTCTTCATTTTTCTATTTTTATTTAATTTTCTTCATATAAAATAGACTACTATACGAAAATAGATAAAATTATAGACTTCTATACAAATTTGCTAATAAGTAGTAAGTATCCTAAACGTATGAATAATCTCCTAAAATAAAAGCTTCTGTTTTATTGTTTAAAAAAAAAATGAATGAAAAATAATGAAAAGATTTATAATATCTGCAAAATAATAAATATAGGGGTTATCCAAACCATTTTTTGAAATCATAACATTAATAAATCATACCATTGGTTTATTTATTTTAATCAGAAAAATTAAATAAATATAACGATAAAAATTTACAATTCGTTTTCGTTCGTCGCACGACTTTCATATACAAAATTTTTATACCAATATTGTCAGCATTTTTACCAATTTGATAACACCAAAAATTATTATTAAGCTTTGTAAGTTTGATGAAAGTTAAATGTCATGTTTTGAGTGTCGAATTTATTCAATTCGATTTTTCAATTTTCTACGATATTTGTTTTTTGCCGTGTATGTAGAATATAATTGTTAACAAAACAGTAATTGATAGAAATGGTAGGCAGATTGAAATTGTCGAAAGGGTAATAAAATAGTTCGTTTTTTTTTAAATTACACTCCATTTTTTCAATTTTTTCGATAGATGCAAAACACAGAGGATAAATATGTTGATAACTGTAAAGGAAAACAATATGGAGTTATGAATATTCCAATTCGACTAATGATTATTCATTTACGATTAAAGTTTGAAAAAGAAGGATTTCTCGAGAATGTACTTTTTGTTTGCTTCATATGTTTAAAAAAAAAGTTTTTGACAAAACTGCCGAAAGAGTTGAAAAATGTAGTGTAATTGAAAAAAATAAACTATTTTATATCTCTTTCGATAAATTGCCTGCCATTTTTTTCAAGTAACGTGTCAGAAATATACCAGACCTACGATCAGGCATATAATGCATGTGTAGGATTACTTTGTAATTAATTCACTATGGTTATAATAAATAAATAAATAAAAATATTCTAACATAAATGGCAGAAAACAACGATCGTAGAAAGAAATGAAAATTGATTGATTGGCTTAAATTTGATTATCATCAAACTTATTAATGAATAATTTTTAGTTGCGTTGGTACATCTCTTCAAAACTCCACAAGTACATTGACAGGTTTATCCGTTGTAAACCAATTCAGCAGTTGTAAGCCAATATGTTGAATTAATGCACTCACATATTAGAATTAAAAAAATGAAATGATCACGTAAATATACGAAGTTACATAAACAAAAAATATAAAAAATAACATCAAAACATATATAAAAACATATAAAAAAACAACTAACAAATTTATGTTTATTCCAAAATAAACAAAAATTATAATATAATATATTTTACCCCTATTAACAATGTGATATCATTATATACCTACTCACATACCTCCGTAGATTGAAACAGTTCTTGAATGTCCAACATAATAATAATAATAATAATAATAATGGGGTTTAACCTCCGTTTCTCTGACATATACGCCTATAACAGAGGCCACCCACATCATTATTTGTGAATCTTTATTTATTTAATTACAAATTATATTTACAATTACATTTTTGATGTGGGTGGAGTCGGTTACTACGTTCTTATCCAAGCGACGACAATGTGATCAATTCTGCACTCCCATTAATTATAATTGTTCACACTGCCGCTGCCTGGATTCGAACCCGCAACCTAAGTCTAAGTAAATTAACGGTCTATAACTAATGCCTTAGACCGCTCGGCCACTTAGGCTCTTTAATGTCCAACATACGAACATGCGAAGTTTATATCTCTTATTAAGGGCGAGTTGTCGTGCTTCCTTAAGATCAGACTTGGGCAAGTTATATAAGTCAAAGTCACCATTATTATAACTTTATTGAATGCCATAAACTTTATTGTGTGTCTCTTAATGCAAGTCCGCATTGCTCATAGAGGAGGAAGCAAGACGGATGTACGACTCTTCTACCTATCTCATTTTCTCTAACAGTAATGAGATAGGTAGAAAAAAAAATGTTATCTCTCTGTCTTACTCGTATTAGTGGTTGACACTAGCTAGGTTGTCGCTGTCTTGCTCGTTATTAAGTTACAGAAGTGTTAGGGACTTCTCTGAGTCACATTTACTCTGTCAAATTTCAATTTTCAGCTTAACTTCTTTTTATGTCAAATTAAACGACAGTTTACTATTAAAATCACTTCTCGAATCTTTTTGGGACATTTTCTTTAGTTATTCCAGTTGTATAAGAAAATACTCAAATAAGAAATTAGTATCCAGAAACATTTCAGAAGGGGGAAATAATCTGAATGGGAATAGACAATATCGCGATTGATATATCGATGCCCATATACTGTAGGTGTAATTTAAGAAATTATTTTCGAAATTCATCCCCTAAAAGAGTGGAGGGGATGAAAGTTTGTATAAAAATATTGAATTCACTGCTTAATCGATTTTAAAAATTCTTTCACCCATAGAATGCAACATTATCGACTAACAAAATAAGTTGTATTTTATTTAAAAAAATTAAAGTTCCGCAACAAAACTAGAAATCTATTAAATAGTGAAACCGACATTTTCGTATTCACTATGTAACCGATTTTAAAAATTATTTCATGAATAGAAAGCTACATCATTTCTTTTCAAAATAATTAGGGATAAATTTCGAAAAATTATTTCTTAAATGACACCTACAGTATAAAATCAATATCCTCTCGAAATTTCAAACTTCTATCATTAGCGATTTTGTCTGGGCGACGATATATCAGTCGCAAAATTACCTATCCCCCTCCAGATTATTTCCCCCTTTTAAAATATTTCTGATTTTAAATAATAAACAAAAAGAATCATTTTGAAGAAAAAAAAATCATCAAAATTGGAACTGTTATTGAGGACTCCCTAAAAATGGCTATATCTAATGTATTCCTTTATCCGACTATTATTTCAACGAGTTTTCTGTAGATTCAAACATATTATTTTTATCTGGTATACCAAATTTATATATATTTCTATATACATAATCTGTAAATTACATAAGTTGAAATTGTTATATAATAAAATAATAATGCTATATATAATATTATACACTTGTTATATATAATATATTATATATATATATATATGATATGAAAACTCTCCTACTGTGATAAACTATATGATAAGTCAAGTGGGCTCTGATTTATACCTACTATGTGAAAAGCAACGAACGCCAATCTGGCATAAATGTGACAGGAACTGCGGACGACTTATACATCGAAAATATCTACCTATTCTCAAACTCATATTATCATACTTATCATACTGATTCGGTTATTATAAACGGCGTTTGGTGTGTATGTATATGTCTGTGTGTGAGAAATGTCGTGAACATACCAATAATAACACATTTCTATTATACGTTTATATATTTTATTATACAATATGTTTCAGAAGTCCTAAATCACTTTTAATTGCGAAAGATTTTGTAGATCATACTGGATATGAAAACATGTTGCAAACAAAACTTCTCGTATTCAAAGAGGAATATCTTAAAAAGATCTTAAATTCGGCGTTGACTTTCAAAGTCACCTAAAAGTCAGCTATAGTTCGTAGCTGATGGAAGAACACTTTAAATTCCAGAAAACCACTGATACCGTCAAGCAATCGATCCATAAACAGGCCTAAATCTTCATAAAAAAAACGGTTATCTTTGAAATAACTAGAATATAAATGACAATTAAGTTCATTCGCACATTTAAACAGTATTGTTGTAAATAACAAATAGTTTCTTAAAACCGATATATTCGTTCAAGACTTACTGAAACCCAGTATAACCTAATTATCCTTTTATTTTAAGCTACCGCGTGACCAATGTATAAATCTATTTTAAAGACTGCCGTGTTAGGAGGGTGATAATTCATTTTTTTTCTTCAGAAATGAGTTATAAGGAAAAATTACAAGGCAGAAAAAGAAAAAATTTGAATAAAAAGTTACTTGTACCATTTTTGTTTAAAACATGTTTTCGTTAAACAAATAGATTCAGCAGAAATTGATAACAAAGTGATCAAATTTTGGATTCAAATTCTACCAAATTTATTCATATTTTGAAATAAATATTATGTATTCGAACTTAAGTTGACTTTAAATGAACCAGGGGATTCAAGCCCAATGAAAATATCTAAGTAGCCATGCGTATTTTTTATAAGAGTGGCTAGAGATTCTTAGTACACACTATATATAAATAATAATAATAATAATACCTTCATGATACAGAGAGCTCCCAAATTTTGAACCAGATTCAATTTGAAGATATTAGACGTTACTTTTTTAAATGTTTAATTAATTGAATAAATTTAAAATTCCGCATCGTAAAACGAAATTATAAACGAAAGAGATGAAAAAATCAAAGGACCATTGAAGTGACACACGAACCTCGTTAATAACGTCCATTTCTTTAAAATTAAACTCATCTACATCAATCGAAAGATTGGAGGACAACTAAAAGAATCATAAGATTTTAATTCATTATGAGCTCGAGAAAAAAACTTAGGTACCTTAATTATTAAAGACTTTTTTTGGTTTCAAAAGCTTTCCTAGTTTCCGTTAATTTTTCTTAACATCACAAATGTCAAATTAAAACAAATGAAAACTGAGATTTTAGCCATGAATCTAGTTAAATTGAACTTTGCAACTTATCAAGGAGCGATAACAATACAATAGTGTATTAAGTTTGTCCGATTATCCTGATTTACTAACAAATTCTTAGATGGTGGAAGTGCATAAAACATTCCATAAATATTAAGACATTATAGTTTAAAACAAAAACTAAAAAACGGTTTTAGAACTAGCTGACTTAAAAAGTAGAAAATAGCTTTTATAAGTTCAAAGGAAATCGTAAAAAAGCGTCGGATACTTTTTAAGATGTTTTATAATGACTTCAATTTTACTTTCAATATCTGTCAAGAAAATATTAATAATTACTGAAATCTAGCATCCGACGCTTTTTCTAATCTTATAGAAAATATTTTCTACTTTTTAGTTCAGGTAGTTACAAAGGTAAAAATATAAGCTAGTTAAATATTATTTATCTACAATTACACTCAATTTTTCAACTATTTGGATTGTTGCAAACTTCGTAAATTTTTTTACGTATTGTGCTTTCAATAGCTTTCTTATAACATGTAAGACAGGCAAGAAAAACATTGACAAGAGTTCAATTGTCTTCAAATTTTCCTCACAAATGGATGGAACTTCATTCTCTTCTTATGGACATCTTTATCCGTTGTAAGCTAACTCATTTTTTTGAATTTTAAATTAATATATTGATATAATGGACTCATACCTTGGAATTGAAAAACTCCAAAAAAAGTGTGGTTATCTCTTCATTGATTCTTTAAGTTATGTGATTTGACACATATCGACCACCCCACGCTTTCAAAAATCTATTGATGTGTAGCCTTTTACTTAAAATGTTATTTAAGTAATAAAGATAAGATTATTTCTGCTGGCCCTAGTCATGATACTGGGGCAAAATTTATTTATATTAAATTATTTGTATTTTCATTTCAATTTTCAAGTTAATCAGGCAATTAGAAGAAAGTTAAAAAAGACCAATTTTCTTATATAGATATTACATTTTACTTTCAATATTTTACAAATGTTAATAGAACTAAATAGTAGGTGACTCTCATAATATAGTTTTGACAAAATCATCAACAACATGATAGTGCACAACTGTCGTTATATCATTGCTACGCTGTTCTACGTTACGTCACACTACAAATGAATATATTCCCCTATTGCAACCTGTCTATATACTTAAAACCAGATAATATGTCTAATAATGAAGCTGATTCTAATTGAAATAAAGACAGTATTACAATTTTAATCATAAGGCGATTACAAAATAAGTCGATTTCCTTTTTTGTTTCATAACGGTACAAGAGATGGGAAAAAGATATGATAGTGGCAGCAGTAACAAATCAAATTGTTCTTAATTTTTAGTTGGTATAATAAAAATTATGCCACTTCAGGGATATGTAACATTACATAGCAAGTTGAACGCAATCAATTAGTTTATTTAAATGATACGACTAGAATTTGAATCGAGAATATCAACAAAAGCTACTAATTTTAATGAAATTTTATAGTAAGAAGTATTGCTACATACATATATGACGAAGTTAAGCTTGAAACAATTTATCTATATAAATATTTACGTTCATAATGGCTAAGAGTCTAAGGTACTACAGACACGATTTTCGTTTACACAAAAATGTACATAATTTTCTTCCCTCAATTATATTTGCATAATAATACATTCTTAAATATACTTTAAATAGTTTAGTTAATGCAGGTAATTAATTTATAAACACTCTTATTGTAATTACAATATTATTATAGCTCATTTTATATATCAGTTAAGTAGTGATAGTTTAGTCAATTTTCCTTCTCATTAGTTCAAACAATGAACAATAAAAATGTGCTAAACACCCTGACAAAACTGAGCTTCCTTGACGATAATTTCGACGTTAACTAGTTGTTTAAAATAAATAGATTTAATCAGAAACAGTATATTTTGGGTATCTGGGCTTCTCAGAGAAAAAATGACTGCAAATTGAATCAAGCCTTCAGGATAAAAAACACTGATACCTTCCGGGAGGAAAAACAGTAAGACATAAAAACCAATGGCCTAAGAGACGGTATAAGGTCGATAACCAGATGAGACATATTTTTTATGAAATTTTATTAATTTATAAATACGCCTATCATAGTTTTTCTGTCGCAAAGTGTTCATGGCAATTTTAATTTAATCAATGTTACTGAATTTTCTCTTTGAGCGGTTTTTTGTAGGCAAGCCTATACCAATATCTTCGTAATTAAATTTTCTTTCTTCTGATAGCAATTTTGCTTACTTACATTCACTTATGTGTTCTTATGGTATGAACAGATCTATACCGAGTTCTTAACCAATCCAAATTGGTATAAGAATAAAGTATTGGTAAAAAAAATATTAAATTACAAAAATAATGGTATAAGTTTGCTTGCAGAATGCAAATAGCCCAGAACATTTTCGATTGCATTACTATGAGAGGCGTGTTTATAAATCCATAAAATTTCATTAAAAATATGCCCCATATGGTTGTATATATTTTACTAATAAATTACATATCAGAGTTTCAAATCCTATTAATATAAATATTTAACGCTATTGGAATCTTCAATATTTATTAATTTTTTTAAATAAAATAACAATTTTTGTCTAATACCTTAAAAAGATTATATTATTGTTACAATATAAGTGAAAAAATATTTTATTTTATACAAAAAGGCACAATTCCTTTTGATTTCTGGGAAAGTAATAGAGCTTTACATAAGTATACTTTTGTATTTAAAAAAAAAAACAGTAAATAATAAATTATCTTGGTAATTATTGTTATACTGTTCTGTAAACAACATTAAGTTCACAGCTCTACAAAATTTTTATTTTACACAAAATAATTCCGTTCAATTTCTCTTATTCGATTTCTGGGAAAGTTATATAGCTTTACATACATATACATTTGAATTTTTTTTAAAATGGTAAATAATAAATTATAGTTCACGGATTTACCATACCTACCTCTATTTAAGTAAAGTAGCCACAACATATCTCAAGCGAGAACCTGAATTAGGAAATATTTTTTAATAAACCTTATAATTTGGCAATCCCTAGGTACATTGTTATTACAGTAAAAGTTTTTAAAAAAAATATGTATGGAGTTTAATTCTAAGTTTATTCCCTAACAAAATATTATACAACCCATGAATCGTCCCATATCTATTACGACCCATATGAATGGAAAAAAAATAACTTGTTGATACTAAAATAACTTTAAAAAAAATATTGGTACTGTTTTTAAGTAAGATTGAAAACAAGGTCGACATTCTTGAGAATTTTTGTATCTTCATTGACTCATCTATGGTATAACTAGTAACAATACTATTACCTCTATAATACTATCATAATAATATTCTAACTGTATCGTGTTTTATACTGGTGCTATCGATGGTGTATATGCTGATTGTTAAAATGCCAAGATAAACTAATAATTAGATTTTGAAATGTCTATGAAATAGTTACCACAGCTTAAATAGATTGTTCAATGTAAACTTGTACCAGTACCTTTAGAGTTCAGTTTAAGCAACTAAAATCGTATACTATGGTTATTTTGTATTAAGTGAAATTAATTGTATATGTTACGTTATAATACAAATAAACATCGACAATCATCATTAAATTTCATTATATATAAACAAGTTTATTCTTTGATTAATTTTATTGAATTTTTAATAAAACATTTTTAATATTACTGGCAGCCACGGCTTTGTCCTATGAATTACATTTTCAAAATAAATATATCCAACAATTTTATCAAAACGCATGTCCCTTTGCGCAGATGAATATTCATGTGTTTCCATCAATATTACAAATTATTTATTTTGATGTGAGTTAAGAACTAATGACTTACAAAATGATCATCAAAACTTTAAAATGTCGATTGTTTGACAAATGAATTTTTAAATATCTATTTTGAGCGTCTCTGATCCCATATTGTATAGTATTGACGTGGCTTCTGTATGTATCGTATGCACGTATTTATCAAAACCCAAAAACCATAATTTATAGAAAATTGAAATTCCAAGCCCAAAAGTGGACAATGACCGTGACAAAAAAGAAAGAGTGGTATCGTAGGACACCCGATAGGAACTATGTTCCTATCGTACAAATAAGTGTATTGGTATTTGATTATAAAGATTGGTTTTGTGGTACGCTATCTTGCAGGTTTAGTGTAATTAGTTTCTTTTAATTGTTTTTATTTATTTTTTTCTCTCTCGATACTTTTTGCAATCTGCGTGTTGGTAATATTAGGTTTAATTTGTTTTTTTTTCACTTTTTTTTACACGATACTGTTTATTATGAATTAAATATTATAGCTACTTTAACTGTATATGAATTAGTTGTAATATAAGTTTAAAAAAAAAGATACTTCTGATTTAGATGTCAACCCAATGTGTGCGTGCCTTACCCACAATTTGTTTGATCAGGATATTTAATATGACATAACATAAAATTTCCTTGTATTTACTTTACATTATATCGATTTTGTTGATAACTCACAACTTTTTTTTAAATGAAAAAACATAATTTTTGGACAAAAAATACAAATTGACATATTCTAAATTTTTTTTGCATGTTCGCAACATGTCAGATTTTTGGGTCGTTTTTATTTATTGTTCATTTTATTTTATTTTATTTTATTTTTTTTGTTTAAGTTCCCAACCAGCAAACAAATCATAGCTTTCGATAAGTAACATTGTTCCAAAACCAAGAAAATTGCCTAGAACGCAACGAAGACAATCTCTAAGAAAAGTAATTCGATAGTCACTTCCTAAGATTATATCTGTCCAGACTGACATTCATTGGGATAGTTATCATTACCAAATATAATTACAGAGACACAAGACAGAAATAATCAAGACTAATAGCAAGAAAATCACAATTACAATTGTCTATAGTCAACTATCAGAAATTGAAAAAAATAGTCTAATATAAATATGTATCCAATATGCTTATTTGTTGCTTGAACTTCTAAATAAAATTTATACGTTAATTTTAATTTTCAATTTTATTTTGTTGCAGTTTAATTACAAATTCATCAAGCATCAATAATTTTACAATCATATGCCATATGACATAGTGTGAATGTTTTTGGTGCGGTATGGCTACAACACCATGGTTGTATAAAACAACAAAATATCCATATAAACGACCGTTACACATATGGTGGCATTCAAATTCAAATCGGATACGAAGAAGATACAATTATCGACCTTCATCATTATTAAGTAATGGTTCTACATCGATTTTATGTGAATTATTGTTATTTTTCTTTGGTATATCACATGTTACTGCATTGTCAATTTTAACACCAATTTGTCCACCAGAATGTATTTGTCTATCACAAACACAGGTAATTATCAATTTGTTTATAAATATTATTTCCATTTTATTGTCATATGTTCAAAGTACGATATTGAATGATATATCCGTAGTAAAACAGGGTATAATATTTTTTTTATTTTTGGCATTATTTAAGGTAATAGAAACCTCGTTATAAATCTTATAAATCTAACTCATATAATGATAAGAATCGCTCTGGCCCTAATGTCTTTCCCACGCGATTTAATTTAATATCCCAAAACTTACACACCCTATTATTAAATGAACACAATTTTTGTTTGTGTTTTTTCTTTTTGGGTCAAAATTACCTTTTAGCAGCAAAAAATCAGGCAAATTATTTTAGCTCCGATTTGAATAAAAATCAATCAAATATCTAGAGTTATTTTGACCCAATAGACAAACAAACTGTGTCTCTTTAACTATTGGGTGATCTAATATATAGCTAGGTTTATTTTAAATTTAATTATTTAAACAAAAATTGAATTGAGTTAAGTGAATTAAACAAAACACAAAAATTCATTTAACACTAAGATAGGTATTTTTCGAGATATTTCCAGAATCGCTACAAAATAAAAATAAAATATTACTCACTTATCAAATAGAGTTACTCAAAATTAAATAAACCCAATTTTTGCATTTTATTGATCAAAAGTATGCTATATATCATGTTTCACCATATTCCAAAAGCAAATTAATATTTCATTTTCTCTACTTCTTGAAAAGAATGGCCCTTAATTAAATCATTTTTAGAGAAATATTGACACCAAAAAAAAAGTTATCTTGGTCAATTAGACAATTGGGCTTAGTTTTTAAGAATCATTACCAGTTTTTAAGAATCATCACTCTTCGTGGCATATTCGAAGGGCTATATCCTGGGAAAATTCATTTCATATCTAGAAACTGGCCGCTTCATTGAAAAATGAATCAGAGTTTGATGGTTTTTTTTTATTAAGTAAATACAAGGCTCAGTGTTAATAGAAATAAGTATAAAGTATGAATGATAAAGACAATATAAAATTATTAATAACTTTAAACTTGCTCATGAAAAGCTCATATTGCCCTCTCCATTTCGCACATTGCCTACAAGGGACTCGTTGAAATACTTGACACAAGTTGAAATGTGGGTCTGCATATGCGGAACATAACAATTTATCCCAAAAATATAAGACTAAAAAATAATAATTTTTCGATTTCCTTAGTATTACATACGATAATATATATCTATTATCATACACAAAATATTATACATCTGTGTCCGATTATGATTATAGTATGTATATTATATCTCTTTCCGGACCATGAGTAGGTGTGAGTGTGTAAAACCTATGCTTATAATAATTTAGTTACTAAAACCCGGTGAAAAATTAATGGTATAACGCTGGTTTTAATGAATTCATACTTGCATTTAACATATATAATATATAGAGTTGGTGTTAGTGAGACAGCAAATAATTTATTACTTGTCTTCTGTATATATAGTAATATTTACAAAATTTAAAGAACCTCCGAGAAGTTTTTCGGGTATGGAACTCTAAGCTCGCACTTGAAACATATCTAAGAACACTCTCCATTAAATTACGTTTTTCTTTAGAGCCTTCTCCAAACTGAACCGATTTTGTAGATCATTGCGTATTTTTTAGTTTCATTAGGTTCCGAGTACAGAACCCTTAACTTGCACTTGAAACATAGCTAAGAACACTCTCCATTTATATGAAACAAAAAAAATCAAAAACGGTTCATCCACTTAGGTGCTACGATGCCACAGACAGACAGACAGACAGACAGACAGAAACACACAACGGTCAAACTTATAACACCTTTTTTTTTTATTCGAGAGTAAAAAAGAGTATGCGGTTGACTGACCGATATATCAAACTCCTGGCGCTAGGGCCGTGTAAATTTGCATGTAAGTTTTTTTGACAGATGAGCACTAAGGGAGTATAGTTTGAAATTTGGCTCTTAAGGTAGTAAATAGTGGGATGAAAGTTTGTATAAAAATCTGTTATTTTTTATTAACTTTCTAACCGATTTAAAAATTTTCTAGCTTTATCACTCTAAAAATCGATTTTTCCCGAAATTTAATGAATATTATTTTCTTGAAACACATGTTGTATTAATCATACCTCTTGAGATTATCTGGAAGCATTTCTTTATTTAAACCGTTCGAGAATAATACTGGAAGAAAACCTTTTTGGTTGCCTTAATGTATTCATCATATCCCTTTTCTAGTCACGTTTAGCTGAATATTAGATAGTTTAATATTCAGTTAATACAAAATTGACAGTATTCAAGTAGAAATGAAAATTAAATAATTTTTACGCAAAACTTATTTGTATTTAATATTTAATTTCATTCATTATGTCAAGCAGTTCAAATCTATCATTATGTAAGGCAGTTCGAAAAATCCCCAAATTGACACATAAGCTTCAAAATATGCTAACGATTTTAAGTTCCGAAAAAAGTTCGAATATTGAAGTTTTTGTGACTCTATTTGTCCCTACTTTTCAACCACTTCCACCGACTTCACGGACTTGACTCTGCATCCACCCTTTTTCCAAGTTTGGTTCCCAGCGACTATTACATGTTAGCAAAACTAAATAATACCATGCGGCATTGTAAGCGACAGTACTCTTCCATATTTTGAGAATAAATAGCGGAATGTCATCAAATTATAGTGTAGTTTGAAGATTTGCACATTTTATGCCTGGTGACTTTTCGATTCGTTACAAATAGAAGCTAATATTTGCTCTTTTTTCACCTTTTACATTTGCTTGCTTTTTCATACCATTTTTCTACCTTCAATTTTCTATTTTTGAGATACTTCCGCACAGATGTTGTCGGATACTCATCGTGGGACACAAAATTATATACCTTCACGTACATTATTCCGACTATACAATTGTTCCAACTTGTAATACAATTTCTTATCTTAACCTTATATTATTATAACAACTATAAACGATTTCCTTTATCGATTCACAACGTTCCGACTACATGTGTATGTTCTTAAATATTATTATTATAACATTCTAACTTTCGATCGTATCTTTTCTTGATACATTTATGCATATCATATTACGTATGTACTGTTAAAAGTTTTACAAAATTAAATTTTATTCTTAAAAAAACAATAAATGTTTTATTAATAAATTTATTACTGTTTTATGTAAATTTAATATGAAATAATGACAGATTTATCTTCCGTTTTATTCGTCTTTACTATAATTAACTAACATGGTAATTACTTTCTACCTTATAATTATCTGTTTGTTTTTTTACAGATAATTTTCAATGTGAATTATGGTAATTGGTGTTTACATGACCCAAATATGTAAATGTTATCGAATTTTCTTTATTAAACAGCGCGGCGTGTATTACAGAAAGTTTTTCTTAAAGTGAATGTGGGGAAAGCAATGAGTAAAAATTTTGGCAAAATTGTTATGTTTATATACCTTAGTAATCCATACCAAGCAACTAAGTTTTACATTGACCTAGTCTCAGCATTAATTTTTCTTAATAATCTCTGATAACTAATATTAAAACTTCCTCGAGACTTCAGAAAAACCTTGGTTCAGACAGTTTTTTAGTAAAATTGAAACCATACCTACTATCAAACGAAAACCAATTCTAAAAATAATTGGTAATATTAACTTTAATACACAATTTCTTCCGAACACTTTTGATGGATGCTTTTTTCTGCATGGCCTGCAATAAGCTTTTTTTTTCGACATGTTTGTAACGGCACCATTAATTTAATTTATGATGAAAAATTCATATTATTCACAGTAATTAGCCCCCTTTTGATCGCTATGTGTATATGTATAACTGTCTGTCAGTCTGTCTGTCTGTCTGCCCAAACGGATGAGTCGATTTTGATTTTTTTGTTTCGTTTGAAAGTAAATTTAATGGAGAGTGTTCTTAGCTATGTTACAAGTGCCAGTATAGAGTTCCGTAACCAAAAAAAAACTAAAAAATTGGCGATGATCTTCAAAATCGGCTCAGTTTGGAAAAGGCTTTAAGGAAAAAACCCTTTATATGTTTCAAGTTCGAGTTTTGGGTTCCGTACCCGAAAAATTTGTGGCGGTTTTTTTAATTTTGTAAATTTCACTTGTTTTTATGTCGTTGCTAAGGTTTCTTTTGAAATGTAGTCTTTGACAGAAGAAAAGCTCCACTGTAACTGATATTTTGGAATAAAAATGGCCTTAATTCAAGGTAAGATTGCCATCTTACCTTTGTTCTGTAAAAATTTAGATCACAAAATGAATAGTCTGTTTGACGAAATTTGATATAGCCCAACATTGTAATATATTTACGAAAACACATTCAAAAAATATCGATTTCGAAAACAAAATTTACATTTTCGAATGAAAATCAAACACAAACAACAAGCACATGACCCAAAAAAAAAAAGCAATTTTTGAAAATTAGATTAATAATATATTCAAAATGAAAATAATCTAAATTTGACATTTGTAAATAAAACTTGAATAAGCTATATGTGTATAGGGCCTCGATGTGGAGGGTTCATGGTGGATGTCCTTTATATTATACAAACGACATACATAATATAACATTCAAAATATTGTATTTGAGGATTCAAAGTGAAAAAAAGAATACTAACACATACAGCTGAGAAAAGTGGTAGTTTTTTGTGTGTGCATCGTTTAACAGTTTTCTCTTGACTATGATCTGACATATGTAGAGACAAGTTATGGGATTATATATTCAACCACAAAAAATTCTCGCTGGTAGATTTTGGTTTTATTCCATATTCGAAGGTATGTGTATAAAAACTAAACCATTCAAATATTAATATGATCCGTAGGCTAATAATATCAACAAAAAACTTCTTTTAACTGTAATTTTCTAGATTTTCGACCAACAAGCATCTTATTTTTCGGAGTGTCAATCGTAAAAAAATGGGCATTCACTCGGCAAGCTCGCGGCACTAATCAAAATTTGTAGAGTTCTATTTTTAAAAAGTGCTATTCTTAAACAGATTTAAGTTTCTGACTTGTAGCGGTGAATATACAAGTCGTCTCTAGGAAACCGAAGCTTAGAGATTAAATCTTATATAAAGTGAAATTAAGCCCTGGTGGAAATTGCAGTTAATAGGACTAGCTACTACACATTTACTAGGGCTCCCACCATACTTGTTACATTGATTTGGTTTAAGTTACTTAAATGAAGAATGTTATAAGTTTCTTATATCTTTAAAAATAGTTTCTCATAACAAGACATTACACAACATGGAAGCTGTAATATACAAGATAAGTCGTCTAGTCGTCCTGTCGTCCTGTCGCCCTTTCGTTTAAGGAACCATTTGTCCAATCCAAACATTGAATCATTTGTTAAGACTTTAAAACTAAATTTATTTTATGAACAAGTGAAAGCAATCAATTGACTGAATCAATTGTTGAAATACCCTGTATAGAAAATGTTGAGTGTCAGTTCTTGCATTTTTTTTTTTTAAAGTTAGTCGAGTTTAAAAAACAAACACAATTATAGCCATTTATTGAATTTTTGAAAATTTTCGATAGTGTTTTCTAGAATTTTTTTCATTTTTCGAAAATTTTTCACAAGACTACCAGTTAAAGCTATTAACTAATTTTCACTTTCTTAACTTTTATACCTTTGGAGAAATTGGACTCCAAAGTTTTATCCTAATTTGCGCTCTCACGGGTAAACAATGATGTTTACGAAAAAATGTTACTAACAAAATTTTTTTTTGTTTTAAAGAAACATTTTTTATATTAAAATTTTTGTCCTATCTATTACGGTTTACAATAAATTTCATTCAGACCCAAGACTCAATTGATCTATGTTGCTCATTTACGAACTCGAAATTAACTTTTACTTCATGAGCACACGAAAATGAACTACTTAGATGATTTTATGAACATTTATACCAAAATTTTGTTCGTAGTATCAATATTTTTTATCGTTACGAACTTTGGACCAAACATATATACAGGCCTATTTCAGATATGACCTCACTATTCCCTACCAATATCTCTATGATTTTTCTTTACCAAAAAAAAATCATCAAATTTCGTATCAAATGTTACGAAAAGAAATATTATCACCACAAAAATAAAGAAACGTAATTCTATATAGCTCAAACAAAAGCAAGAAAACAGCAATGAATCTTTACAGATTCCAGCTTGGCAACTTTCTAAATTATTAAGCTAGTCCAAAATACTGCTGTACTAAACACAAAGGTATCTATGCATTAATCACACGTTTTAGATATTTAATGTTATTAAACTTTGTGGTTCTTGAAAATAACATTTTATCATCTAAAGATAATTCGTTAGATATAAACTTTTTTTCAATTACAATGATTAATTTTTAAATAATTGCTGATTTTGGCTCAAAGAAAAAGGTTCCACGGAAAAATGGCTATTAGATGAAGTTTTTTAATTACTTTTTAAGTTGTGTTATGATTGAAAAATCGAAAATTTTAATATTGGGCTCTAGAGTCCATAAATTGTTACCGCCATTGTCTTTTGCACATTGAGTCAGCAACTGGTAAATAAAAGCTTAAATGGAACCAAACTTACCAAACAAAGTCAAATGTCGTATGGTATGGTTTAATTTCACACTTGAATAATATTTTTAAACATTTTTTTTTTGTGTTCTCCGATACCTATAGCTTGAATCGGAATATAGAAGAGACCTAAGCAGTATAACGCTAACCGTTCGCCCGTACTCACCACACAAACACATGTATGGTAATATGTGAGAGATATTATTTGTATTTTATATATTAGATATACTTTATCAATAAAATATGTTTTCAAATCATTTTTTATGGAACATTAAGCTTTTTATTATATTACAAGACTATATTTATATGTTTATATGTGTATATGTGTACATCATATATGTGTGATATAGGTTTTTAGCACGAATAAGGTGATATAGTGGAGACGATATTATCCAAATCCTTATACAATAGTGAATATATACAGGATGTTTAATTTAAATGCTTGAAGATTGATAAATAAATTTAATCGAGGAAAATGCTTCAAAGGAAAAAAGTTATTCTCAAAAGCAGACATTTTAGATAGATATCAAATTAAATCTATGTTTGAAAGTTTAATTAGAACCTCACTCTGATTCATAACTGACAAACGAGTCTACACTTTAATTGGGATGGGAAATGGAATATACATGTTAAAAAATTAATATGTAAAGCTGAAAGAGGGGTATATTTAATCGAATGTATCAATGCGAATGAATGGATACCAGCACTATTCGTCAGATTGTTTTTTCAAATAACAATAATGCCTATCATTATGTATGGAAGCCAAATTTGGGGATTGGAAGACAAAATACTTGCAAAAGAAGAATTTTTCAGATATAGTTTTCTGAAAAACATATTGGAATTAAGCAAATCTGTTGCTACCTGTGCAGTTTTGCTGGAAATGGGCTTGCTTCCTGTAAAATTTGCAGTTATAAAAAACGCTACGAAATTCTATTTATAAATAAAAGATTGTCAGCTCAAAGAACTGCAGCAAGCTCGTATAATGGAGAGTAATATATCAAACAATATTGGTTATTGTAGGGGTTTGTTAGAAAAGAGAACTGGATAAATTAGAAATGAAGAACAATGTAATGGAAGGGGCAAAAAACTGTACGGAAGTAATCAACCAGGTCAAGGCAAAGCTAGAGGAAGCTGGAATAAGGTTCATATTACAAGAGGCAGTAAAGCTTCGTTACAGCTGTATGGAATATTAAACCATTATATAGATGGTGCGAAGTATGTGAACTTGCTTCACAGAGAAGATCGTAGGGAACTTGCTATATTTCGAATGGAACATTGGTCCGTTTCTGTCTAAACTGTACAGTTTGCGGAAAAATGTTTCGATCAAAAAATGTTACTTTTTTAATCAATAAAAACTTTCTAACTTAAAGTGTCCCATCTATCGATTGGCAGGAGAAGAGTCAACTTTCCATTGACCTTGAACACCTATATCAAGTTTAATGTCAGCGTAAGATGTGCACCTACACAACCAACATTTTTTAAGCCTACTCAACCAACATTTTTTAACCAATCAGTTATTTTTCGAGTTTCGCGCATATGTTAACTTAAACCTACCCTGTATATTTATATATATAGTATATTTGGTCAGGGTTTAATCGTATCACATACATAAAAGATTCCGTATCTGAATCATTCATTCCCCTAAATAAATTATTAACAATTAGATAATAGCTTAATATTTATTACGGCTAATGGGTATTTTCACAAAGTCACAAATCAATCAGAATATAGCTCTAGGAATTTAATATCTTCTCATTATACCGTACATAATTGGCGCAGGCCCAGACGTTTCAGTTACAGTAAAAGTTTTCCCTGGTATTATAGCTGCATCAAAACTTTTGCATATTGATCATGAATCTAGCAATGCCATTATCTAATTCGATTGACAATTCAAATAGGTTAACTTCTTTTTTTTTCAAATTTGAAGTTAATGAAATATTTGAAGTAAATAGTATAGCAAAAACAAATTTCTAGAGGTCATGGGATTCAGCCAATCTTAAATTCATACTAGACGATAAAATTAAAACATCAAAACTGGTTCGATGAACGTTAAAACTATACATCATATGTTTGTTTTTATGGTACGGAACCCTTATAAGAGGAACATTTACATAATGGAAAAAGGTACAAAATTCTTTAAAAAAATGAAATTGATTCAAAAATTTGATAAAGAGACTAATGTGCACTTTTATTAAATGTATTTCCGTGTCGATAACGGTATTTAGTGTTTCGAAATTTACCTACCAAAATGTCTATAATATATATATATATATATCGATAACAGCTTTGCGAATTATTCTAAAAATAGCACCGATATTTCAATTGGTTTGCCTGTCTAAAAAAAGTTAATACTGATCAAAAAGTGCTACTTCACATATGATGTACACAGAACTATCATTCATACTAAACTGATGATTATTTGTTCTCTAAAAGAAGGTAGAATGTTTTATAGAGCTTTTTCTCCATTATGGACTAGGTCTATACAGACCTTTTGCAGGTCCACTATTTTAGTGATGACTATTCTATCGGCTAACGTTACTTAGCCAATATTTAATAATACGCCTGAAAAATGTTTACATTTTGGATATAAATTATTTTATATGACAAAATATGTCACTTAACTGCAAACCGCTGATATTCCGGGACAAGACTGTATCTGGGATATCTGCTGACTCTGTATGTATCTGTGATATCTGCTGAATGGCTCCGACTATTTAATTAATTTGACAACTTATTTTTAGTTTACAAGCTTTAGCTAATTAATTTTATGTAGTAACATATCCCTATATAATATATTAAAATTGAAAGTAAGGTTGCAACATTGTTTGCTTGTTTAGCTGTGGCGCTTTCAAGCAAAAACTACTAAATAAATTTGATTGAAACTCTACAATAATATAGCTAATACATCAGGATAACACAAGAGCTATAATTTATAAAGATATATTTAAATTTAAGTCTGGCATTTTATGGCCATCTATTCTAATATATTTAGTGAATTATGACTATATAACATTTAAAAAAAATTGAAAACTGTGTATATATTTTACCTGTGCAAAACAATTCCTTCCCTTCGAGTGTTAAGGAAGGGACATAAGTGAGGGCAAAGAAGGGGGATAAGTGAGAGCAAGGAAGTGAGAGATGTAACGTTATGGTCTTTACCAGTATTTACTTTTAAACCCAACAAAATGGGCAGGTATCAAGCTATATTACCTATTTTTATCATGAAACCTAATTTTTACATGTTCTTCATATTTGTGTGTACTTTTATATAAGGCCTAATTCCTCTGTCATGATACTTTTTAGCTTTTGTCATCGCAACTATTATACCACTTTACATATGAGGATGAGACTGTACACTTAAATGGATTAAGTACAATATTTTCAGTTTATATATATCTTTATTCGCATATATTGAAAAAAACATTTAGATTAATTTTAAATTATCAAAATACATGAAACTTTCACTAGAAAATTAAATGATACTTGAGAAAATATGAAATCATGGAAGTTGATTTTTTTTTTTTTTTTGTTAAACGTAAATGTTATTTTTCTTAAACGAAAAACATTTGTGGTAATCTTTATTGTCAATCACAAAAACAACCTATTTAAATTTCTTTATTCGCTCATATTCCAGCACCTTAGTATTGTCACGTCGGTTATATAAATTTTTTTTTATTCATACCTATTTCTTATTCAGATTTTGTGTTTAAAATATCTATTACTAGTTTACATATGCTTCATCTTTTAGCAGTATTTACTTTGTTTCTCTGACTTACTAAAACTAATATTACCTATATAAAAAAAAATTTATGCCTAATCATAATTATCACTTGCAGTTGAAGTTTGATCTATTCTTTCCATAAAGTAAAGGATTCCAACTTTTCACAAAATTAATTGAAATTCGTTTGTAAGCTTATTTTTATATCATGCATATGAAATATATCATTATACCATGTATATGAAATATATCAAGGTATACTAAGTTTAGTTCCAAGTTTGTAATGCTCAAAAATATTGATGCTAAGAACAAAATTTTGGTATAGGTGTTCATAAAATCACCTAATTGGTCCATTTCCGGTTGTCTGTCTGTCTGTCGTCTGTTTGTTGTCTGTCGGAAAATGTTCCTTATAAAGATATAAACAACTTGAAATTTTAAAACATTTTTTTGTTAACATCACAGTTTACCCATGAGGGCGCGAATTAGATGCAAATTTTATAGTATGTATTATATGGGAATATCAGTTATGAATATGTGGCTATCTATAAGTGAATATCTTTCTTTACTTACGTGTCGTCAAAAAACAAACGATTGCGTCATCAACACTGTCTTAACATGATATTTGATAATTAACTCAGTCAATTGTTTGTTGACTTTGTCACTTGTTAATTTTAACTCTGATACTCATCAGTGGCCGAGGGGGGTGCGCATAATCCAACTAACCTTAGTTATAGGAAGAAAATATTGACGAGAATAGTTTCTCAATTTTTAAATATTGAACGACTATGTTACTAATAGAAACTAAATAAAAAACTAATAAAATATGTTTTAATATCACATAATAATCATAATGTTTTTCTGATCCCCTGCAAACATACAAAAATTTTTTTTATTATTGTAACATTTTCACCCTAAATTATGAAAAAATCTGAGACAATTTTCGATATCCTTTTAGGTAGATAGAGTAAACTATATAATTGATAAAAAATTGATGAGATTAAAACGCTTTAGTATAAAATAGGACACAAATTTTGCTACCAACAATCATATCGAATTATTTTAAAATATTTCAGCATGAATTATTATTCTACTTACTACTTATTGATTGCAATACTTAATTCTATATAACCGAAAAAAAAACAAACATTTTTTCTCAACTTTATAAATAAGACATTCGATAAGTTTGAACCACATAGATACCGAGTGGAGCATAAAAACAGACTACAAACATTGCATATATGCACACAAATCTACACTCTCTTTTATTCGGTGTTATTTAATTTTTTAACTACATAAGTAAATGATTATAAGTTTTTGGCAGTAATAATTTGGCTAGTTTGATTGGTTGAGAATGAGTGTGGTACAGCCTTAAATACTGTAATATGAATTATTATATTGGGATAGAGATGGCTTACTTAGAAGTTAAATAAGGGATTTCTATGCAAGAAGTACCGTGATCAAAACCAAACACCTGCGAAAAATATTTTTTTAATGTTATACAAATTCTTAAAATAAATTATCTAAAATATTTTTATAAATATATGTTGCAAATTTTAATTACGATTTTCGAAACAATTTCAAAAAGTTCCCTATGTTGGGAAGTTAAAAAAATTACTAGTTTGACAACTTTTCCCTACCTAAGCTTCCTTTGATAATTTTTCCATACAAATTTTACATGTTTAGATAAGTTCTATTACAGTCAGTCAGTAGTCAGTAATAGATTTGTATCCCACAAATGCTAAACATTTATATTCCGTTATAGAAAATGAAAAATACAATAAAATGGATTTTTCCCAATAAGCTGACAGTTTTTTTGATACAAATGTAATAATCCAATCCATCCTACGGCAACAATAACATATGAAAGTTTATTTTAAAAAATACACCGGAAACACGTTCTTTATTACAAAGATACACCAAGATAGACCTGTATATACCTTTTTATACTTAAATAGGCGATTTGGGACCACTCTATATATAACCTATTATACCTTCTCGACCACTTGTCTAAGAATAACTTTTTATATATAAAAATTTCACATAAAATAAATGGAGTAGGTGACCAAATGGTAATCAATTATTCAATTATTTTATAAGAGAAAATTCTATATATAAATGGATTTGCGGTGGTCGATAGTATTTTGAAGACTTAATGTTGCAAACGTTTAGTTTTACAGTATTATTGGGGGGTGATTTATCTAAGAATACCTATATATTTTGTATATAAATTTTTATTGTTTGTAATAAAAGTTAATTTCCAAAACATTAGTTTCATTTTTCAAAATTTTCTTTTTTTATTTAAGTAATAGGTAAACTCTAAGATTATTCATTATAAATATACAAAAAAATTTGAGGACGTTGAGTATAATTTTCTAAAGAAAATCGATACAAATTTTTGTTTCAATCCAATTCTCATAGTAAAAGCAAACCGTTTAAATTCGATAAAAAATTAGGTTTGAAGCTAATTTGAACAAACAAAACCGATTTCACCGACTTAAATTGAAAATTGGAATGGATAAACAGTTTTCTAAAATTTTGTATTCAAAGTTAAGGATATACGAGCACCAAAACAATTTTTAATTAAAAATTTGATTTTTTTTTTATAAAGTTGGACTAAGTCTAAATTTATTCTAAAAATTTTAGGGCATGTTGCTTGATTATTTAAATGAACAAATGACTTCAAAAGTAGGCATACTTAACATTGGTTTTATGGTAAAACGGTAGATGAATGATCTGTTTTCATTGATTTCTCGAAATTTGTATCGAATGCTTCCCTTTTTAGTTTGTAATCAAATATGATATAAAATTTATTATTTCTTTTGTTCCAGGTTCTATGTAACTCGGGAGGACTCACAGAAATACCAGCAAAGTTATTACCCGACACCGTTGAACATTTATCATTAACCAAAAATAATTTTCCAATAATAAAAACTGATGCTTTTGCTGGATTAAGAGCACTCAAAAAATTATCATTAGATGGTAATAACATTTCCGTAATAAAACCATTTGCATTTCGTGGTTTACCACGACTTCGTGAGCTTTCAATTCAACATACACCACTTCAAGCGGTTGGATCTTTTGCATTTGCTGGTCTACAGAATATCACATCAATATTATTAAGTTATAATCAAATTAAAATGGTAGAACAATATGCATTTGCGGGTACATCAAATGTTCGTTGGATTAAATTAAATAATAATCCAATGCAAAAAGTCAATACATCTGCGTTCACTGGTTTAACAAATGTTGAACATATTATATTCCCGTCAGGTATACGAACAATTGAACCAGATGCATTTACTGGTATGGATACAATTGGTTTAATTAAGTTAGCATTTATGGATTTAAAAGCATTAAAACCATACACATTTCGCGGATTAAGTAAAGTGCATATATTGTCCATACAAGAATCTGATTTAGGTGTAATCCAAACGGATGCTTTTGATGGATTATCATATGTAACAAATTTAAATTTTTTAAATAATAAAATCGACGCAATACAAGATTTAACAATCACATTTGAACATCATATACGTGCTATTAAAATGCAAGGCAATCATTTATTAGAAACACCGGCTGTCGGTGCGATCACATTTCATGGTGTAGAAGTTTTAACTATATATAATAATCATTTTCCATGTGATTGTCATATACATAATTTAATTTCTGGACCATTAGCCAATGGGAGTGCTGATGAATTTATGTCACGGAATTATTGTATATCACCGTTAGAAGTAAATGGTAAAGCAATGAAAGAATTGGATTTAGAATCAATTGGACGGTGTCAAGAACAAGTAACACGTGAAAATTTAGAAGCATCAAAGACATCAAATAGTGCATCAATGTGTGTACAAACTAATCAAATTGTTAACAATATGTTTTGTGTATTAGTTTCAGTGACATTTAAACTGTTTTATAATATTTATTTTAATTGTGATACGTCAACGTGTGGTGGTAATGTTGTTAGGTGAACGAAACAATTCAAAATTTTAATATTGTTTTAACAAATCATGTGTTCATATTGGTGCAAGAGCCGATCGTAGTAAGATCTCGCTGGTAACACTTGAGCTCAATTATTTTTTCAATTCATACTTTTTATCGTCTTTAAAAAGGCTCAAAGTTTAGCAAGTTTGAAAGTAGCCTCTTGAAAAAGACCCTTTTCAGTGAAAGTGCTTCCACAAGTCTGTCTGGAACACATAAATTCAAAAATTAATTTCAATATTTATAAAAAATTTGGGTAGGTATCCATAACAAACGAAAAACAAAAATGTTTGGACATGTATTGCGCCCAATATCCCAAAAATTACAACTGTCAGATGTCTCTTTCATTGGTAGTTCACTAAGATGAATATGGCGTTTATTATGCAATTATTTTCTCACTTACACAAGGAGAAAAACAGATTTTCATAAATGTTAAGCTAGCCACAAAATTGCCACACTTAATGATTTTTCATCAAGGAAACAGCTGAGAGAGATATATTCATAAATCACAACATTGGCTGCAAGTATCTTATATTCAGAGTGGAACTATTTCAACAGATATTGAAGACTCAATCTTTTCAGCCGAATAAAGCTGCTTGACCTAGAGTGGACACTAAACGCATCCCCAGGAAAGGCAGCAAATGTTTTCTGTCTTCATAAACAGAACGAATATTACCATTAATATTACCATTATTTTGATTAGTCCCTCTTTTATTCTCTTAGTATGTTCCAAGAGCCCAATAATCTTGATAAACGTCTTTGGGTAACATGACACCCATTTGAGATTAAGAGGATATGCTTTTACATATGATTAAGAGCTATTACATGTTCACAGTTATTGGAATATTAACAAACCGAGTTCGATTAAATTTCAGACGAAAGTAACCATAAATGAAATTGACATTTGAACGGCAGCTATACAGGGAAATTCATGATTAAATTTCCACTTTTATAAAACAAATATGTTTCTTCAAACGCTATGAAATTATTAAATAAAAGTTGAACGTGGTAGGTACTATAAGGTACGATTTACTACGGTCAGCTCTCCTGCCATATTAAACTGTTTTCATAAATAAAATTTAAAAAATTTTAAAAATAAAAAATTTTTAGAAAATATCAGTGATTCCGTTCAAATACTTGAATAAAAAACATTTTATGTTTTTGATTTTTAGCATACATGTCACTAAACTAGTAGATTAACTATGAAGGTTCTGACTTAAAATCAAATATGACATATTGTGGTATTGTTTATTTAATGGCAGTTATTATAGACCAAATAACCTTTATGACCAAAAAAAAAAAAAACATTGTATTATAAAAACGTTATTTAATAAAATTTATAATTATTAGCCCTAAAAGATTCAGGTTTTATTGTTAATAAACACACAAGGAGCAATTCATCAGCAATACGATCTCGATTGTCACTTTTCAGAGCCCAATTTAAGCATGGGAATTTATGGACAACTGCTCCAGGCAGCAAATATGTGAAGTGCGGCACATTTTGATAAAAATAATGATATTTTTTGAGACTTAAAAATTTAATTGAAGAAATAAAACAGTCTTCTTCGTTACTTCAAATACTCATTAAACGATGCATTTGTTCACTTTCACGCATTTTTTCATGACAAAAAAATTCAAAAAATTTTTCATTAGAATTATCGGCGAAAATGAGTTGTCTTTTGTGTTTCCGAATGTTAAAATTGCCTATAGAATATTCATTATCATCGTGACAAAATGTTACAGGGGAAGCTCTTCTGCGTCTCTTTAAAAGAATAAAAAAGTTGTTTTTTATTTTAAGCTACTTCGTTCTTGAGACTTGAAAAATTGATCACACAGTTTTCTAATAAAATAGTTATGCAAGAAGTATTTGTCAAAAAATATGTTTCTCTTTTCTAAAAATGAAAAAAACATTTGTTGTTGTTCGATTTCCTTCAAAAAATTTTTGAAAATGCTACATTCAAAGAAAGTAAAAACAGCTAATTTGCTTTTGGTTGGTAATACTTTGTTTGTTAATCGTCATGTCCTATGGGATTTGAGGAGCGTCAACGCAAGCCCTTTCATTTTCATTTTTTGTGATTTAACATGGATTGTGTGCGCTGGTTATGCATTGACTATGAAATGTTTTATGCATACAAACTAAGTTACCGACCCTGGAAATTAAAGAAAATTTTTATCTTTTTATTTATGTTTATTTTGTATGGGTAAATAAAAATATTCAGGAGCCAACCTTTTGTAGCCTTCTTATGTTAATAGAATATCTTGATCGATAACGGAAACCAACTGTGAAAACTTTAGTATTTTTGAAAACAATTGTTTAGCATAAGTAATTTTTTTAGGTACTTATGTGTATAATCTTATGTTTATTTTGAAACTATCGTCTACATTATACAAGTAAATTTTAATAGCTTTAATCTGCTCCTTGTGCTGTTGGTCGTACAATCGTACCGTTTAATTTAATACATGTTTTTAAGTTTTTTATTTTTTCAATTTAAATCCTTGTCAGGCGGTCTGGCATATTAACAAAAACTATTATTAAAATTTACAGATAATTTAAAAAAAAATCGAAATATTTGTAATATTTGTAATAGCAAATGACAATAACAAAATTGCTATACGAAAAAACGCGTAAACAACGATGAGTGTTTAAAAACAGCTTTAATGCAAACGAAGTAAGTATCGTTTTTGAAATCAACCAAAACATAAAATAAAATAAAACTTTCAGGATTGCTCTCTTTCCAAAGTAAGAAGAAATTCCACAACACTAGACATTATTTACTAATTGGGTGAAAAGATTATCGAAACAAAGAGATGCAAAGCAGAATCCAAAATTTTCAGTAAATTACTCTTTGTCAATATGAATCAACCATTTATTCTCTTCGGATGGGATACCAAATGAACTCTTAAATACCAAAAATAAGTTAATTTCAAATTTATTTCAAATATATTGTACAGGCTGAATCAATATATATGTATTTCTGAAACTACATCATTAATATCTTATTAAGAGCTAATATTAATCATAGAACAACTCGGTGCCCAAACAGTCCGGTAAGTGTTTCTCAGTTTAGATTGGAAAAATCATTTGAGTAAATGCAATTGCAGAGTCATTAAAAATATGGCAAACACGTGAGCCAGAGAGTGATCTCAGTCGTAGGGTTAACGTGAGTTGTTTTACGTACCGAAATTTTTTGACCAGATTTGTTAAATACCGAGTTATTCATGCCGGTTTCCATATTAGATATGTAGCCGAACGCTCAAAATTTCTTAAAAAATTTGAAGAATTTAAAAGGATGGCTCTGAGTTAATCCGAAGGTATTCAGGTTAAAATTGTACATGCAAAATTTCATCACCTTAATTATTTTTGAATAATAGGCTCACAATAATTGTAAAACCTTATATTAAAGGCTGTTTACATACCTAATAAGACAGCTGGTTTATATTAACTCTTAAGAAATTAGCTCCTGACCAACTTACCAAAACATACCGCTAAATTCATGGATTGTTTTCAACAAGTGTAACGATAAAGAAGTGTAAAACAATTGCAATCGCTTACCACTTATCGCCTGGTGTTTATTTATTTGTTTATTTTTTGATATCAACTACAAAATGACAATAATCCAGTAAATAAATAACATTAGCAGTTTAAAAAATCAACGATTTATTTGACAAATGGCATATTTTTATTAATTTAAAATTCACATTAAAAAAAGAAAAATTTATAATAATAGGCACAGTTAAAGGGTATCTCTACACTTGTTATAAGCTCATGCTTACAAAAAAATGAGCTTCAAATTTTAACACTGCCTTAAATTATTTAAGTCAATTGTAAGATGATTTCGCTTAGTTAAATGAATCAATAAATAGAATCATCTTCGAAAATGATTTAGTGATTTATTCACAAGTTAATTATAAAATTCGTTTTTACTTTTTAATGTAAATAAATATTAAAATTATTTATTGAATGTTACATAATGTGGAAGAAAAATAAAAGAGACACAATTCAAACGAAAAAAGTCGTGTACACATACTTATGTCGGCATGTAAGAAGGCATAACATATAAATAGGCAAAATAGTTACATAATAAATATCACTTCATACTGTACTAAAGGGAGGTTTATCGACTAACTTCATTGTGGTTGTAAAATTTTTTTGTTTACTACTTAACGTTTTTTAAATGTATTTATAAATCCCTTTGTATAATTCCAGATAGGTCAAAATTTTCAAAAGCCATCAGATCGACAGAGCTTTGGTTCTTTCATAATCCTTACAACTCAATCCAAAGTCATTGAAAGATGTAAGGGATACTTTCTTGCACACTGAATCTCAAAATCGAATGAATCGATTTCTATACAATCCTTTTATTTAAAGGATTATAGTTCTTTGTCTCCTGGTTCTGTGAAGATTTAATTAAAATGTATAAGCACTGGAAATATTAAATAATAATAACATAAATAATTTCTAAAATACAAGGCGAAAGCTTGGTTTATGTTAGAGGCTTTTGAAAGTTGTAAATTTTAGTTTTGTCTTTCCAAATTTGTTCGTCCCACATTCTGTGACATTCAGTGTAACAATTCTTTTCGAATTGGATCGGTAAATTCCAATTCAATTGTAAAATATTAAATCAATCGAATGTAAAAAAACATTATAATAGTAACTACCAAAGATGGGAAAAATTTCAATTAATGTAAAAAATTTAATAACTTTTGTATACTAAAATAAAAAAAATCCAAAATACTATATAAATAATATTTAGGGAACCGTTATAGTTTGTCTACAATAAAAAATGATTGTTAAATATTATAATGTCTCCAAAAAAAATTTTGATTATAAAATGATTCCAGAAATTTTGTAGAGAATATTATTATTTTCAATATCGTCATTTCTGTTTCGCTTAAACCATTGTTTTTCTTTATTTATCAGATTGTGCATTCAACCTCAAGACGCCTTAAATGTAGATATGGCCTAAAGATCTGTTTAAAAGAAAAGATTCTGGTGTCATTTTAGTTTCAATTTTATATCATATCCTAAGCTTAAAAGTTGATCTGTTTATCTGAAAATAAAAAATCGTTTAAATATGTCAGATTGAAATTACATAAATAATACAGAAATGTTTGAGAGTTTCTTTTAACTTTATAGGACAATTTTTTAATACCGAAAACGCTTGTTTTTTATTACCAATTTCGGTTTGTAAAATGACCTGAAATCATTTACAAGCATAGGTAGGTACTATTGTTATAAGTGCGGAGAGTAAAAAATATACAGCCTGTTATGTCTAATGAAGAGAAAAACGACATTAATAATGTACAAACAAAAATAAACTTGAAACTTGGTATGTATTTCATTATTTTGGTCATCGATTTCATATTAGGCCCGAAAAATACTGATACAGCAAAGACATTTCCAGGCAAAATGTATTTGATTAATAATTTTGCTGCAATGAATATAGTACTATATGTAATCCGTTCATTTTTTGTGACACTCAGATACGTGTTACTTTAAAAATGTTGTGTACGTTACTTTAAACAAAATATTTTGTGTAACAACGTACAGCATTATCACTGCGATAAGATGATTTTAAAATTAGTCTTTAATTTTTGAAAATCTACCACCTTAACTCTACCGAGCCTATTAATACGGTGTACACTTTTCTCAGATGGAAAATATTATAAATCAAAGACTTTTTCATGTGTTTTTTCAGCATATATGCATGAAAACTGCACCCATACTAGTTTCAAGCTTTCGTCTGGCAGCAGTCATCGTTAAGCTTTTAATATATTTTATTGTTTGTTTTAAATTCAAATATGAGAATTTGCTGTATTAATAAAAAAAGGATAGTAACATTTTTGACACTTAACTACTTTTTTTATTAGCATCATTTGACCCTGCAGTTTTATTCTTATAATAAAAATAACTTAAATTTAATATAAATTTTCCACCTAAGAATTGTTGAGTTGTAACTTGAATTTTTTTACTTCAAACCATGTCATTGATTTCAAGTCCATGTAATAAAAATGTCCCAAATAATTATTTACAACATTCACCAATCCAATACAACAAGAAAAATATAAAAATAATAAAAATGTCAGTATTATTAACACAAATGTGCTTTTTATTTTGTATTGTTTATGTTTTTTTAACAAAAATATAAATTTTTATTAAACAAGAACAAAAATAAATAAATAAAATACGTTTTTTTGTTATTTTTTTTTTTGTTTCTTCAATGTTAAAACAAAGAGATTATTATTCATTTAAATGTAATAAAATGTAATTATATAAATATATATAAATATAAATATATGGAAGGCTGATATATAATATTAATAAATGAAAACAGAAAAATATTTTATTATTTGTTTTAATTTTTAATACCTAATATACAGGATTGTTCAATATGATAATAATTAATAATCCAAAAAATTTATACCACCACTTAAATTGGGCAGGTAAATTGCCCAAATGTCCTGAACTATTGACTGACTGACTAACAGATCAACGCACTACCTAAACCGCTGATCGTAGAAACCTAAAACTTGGATGTGTTTTGATCGTAGAAACGTAAAACTTTGTATGACATAGGCACCCGATAAGATTACCCAAAATTCTACCCCTAAAGCGGTGAAAAACGGGGGGCAAAATTTTTATGGGACAACATGATTTCTTGGTCCAATCTACTTCAAATTTTACATAAACATTCATTGATAGAAGACGTGTTCCGTATTTTATTGAAACTCATCGCCTAATGGGGTTAAAAAGAGGTAGAAAGTTATTTTGCGACTAATTTGCATCGAAGTTGATATTCATCATTTTTGAATTAAATGCTTAACCAATTTTGAAAACATCTATAGAAAGTTTCATTATCAGCGAGTATCATGGGTTAACTTTTATTTTCAAAAAAATAGGGTTCTGCACCAGAAAACAGAAGGGACGATAAGTGAGGTCAAGGTGAAGGCTATAACACGGTATTCTTTGTTTTTTAAGGCCAGCAAAGCGGGGGATATCTGCTAGTTTATTATAAAATATTACTCTGATATAATATTCTCGCCTGGTTAGAATTAAAATATTTTCGGACAATGTGTTTCTCCCATTTTGTGGCTTACATCTTTTTGGGAAATTGTCGCCCATTTACGTGGCATCATCTTATTGAACAAAATTAGTACAAAGTCCATTACAAAGGAATATTGTGAGAATTGCTGTGGGTGAAGGAATAGGACAGCACCCTTTTTGTTAAATTGCCACTTCATAACATTAATAATTATTAAACAATTTCGCAAAAGTGAACTATGCAGTTTGTATTGAAAAAAAGGCATAAAATATCCATTTTATGAATACTACTTAATAAATCATCCAAATTTTTATGCCTTTGTTAAGAAAATATTTCTAGGCTGTTATAAGATTTTGTTCCACAAATTATATTAGAACGGACATTTTAAAATTTCCTTCCTCTTTTTATTCCCGATTTCTGAGTGCCTTTATGATAGTTGCACTCAGTTGTTCATCGAAACCGTTTATAGCTTTCAACAAACAGTGGAAGATATTTAATTTACAAGTAAGTTCAATTTTTCATATTATTTATTACTCTCAAATTAAGATTGAATATTCTCGCATAATTATTTATAATATCAAAGAGAAAGAACAGATAATGGCAATTATGATATCCAAATGGTTTCCATTGAATAATTGTTTATATAATAATGGATACAACAATTTGTGTGATATGATTGTTTTGAAAGATAATGGTAGGTATATGTTCGATAATTCATACCACAAATGATAGAAAATAGTAATTATTAATACTCTATAATTTCAAATGATCCAATTCAACACTATGCAATTATTATTACAATAATACATTAATAGATACATTAATTAATTCTGTATAGAATTATCGTAATCAAAGGATCTTTACGAACCATGGAGTTGTTTTGATTTGAAGTTAGGTTGGGTTCATTCAATTTCGACCTTAACAAACAAACATATCCTTTTGTATTTCCTAAAGCAAGTTTTGACTTCCAACAAATTCAGAGTTTTGAGATGTTCAACAGAACGATAAAAAATATATAATATTTCCCCAAAAATTTCTTTTGGTTTGGGCTAATTATACAGTTAGATTATTAGATATTCGAATTGGACAAATGAAAATTAGAATATTGTTCGAGGTGGTATCAAGATAATTCTATTTAGTATTATAATCAGATCTGGTTTATCAGCGTAGACAAGTGACTTTTTATATCCCTAAAGAAAATAATATAATGACGTTGGATCTCACGATTTTGGAGGCCAATTAACTGATCCATTACGTAAAATTAATAAATTACACAACTTTCCATAAAAATATTTCTCAAAAATAAATGTCAACAATTCAATTTGCCATGGTTGCTCTTTCATGAGGCTCTTCATTAAGAAATGGTAAACCAAGCTAAACACAAAGCAACTTTCTTTTGTCAAATAGGTTATCAAAACATCATTGTAAAACCCTTCCGCCAGGAGATGCGTAAATTAAGTGAATAACTTCCTAAGAATAATTAAAAATAAAATTGTCATTTATTCGTAAAATTAATAATTTACAATAGTCAAATTGAGACTATTTTTAAATAATATACAAGTGAAAATAAACAATTTACTGAGTTAATTATTTAAATACCATGTATAGACAGTGTGGATTACACTGGCACATTACACTTACACACATGTCACACATCCATAACTGATATTCCCATAAAATACATACTACACATTTTGCGCATAATTTTCGCCCACTTGAGTATGCAGTGACTTTTACGAAAAGATGTTGACAAAAGTTGTTTATTTTTTTATAAGGAATATTTTTTACATTTAAACTTTTTTTCTATTACAATTGATCAATGTTGCTCATTTACGAACTCTAAACCTCACTTTTTACGTCCTGAGTACGATATAAAAATTTCAGCTCGATATATTTTTTCGATTTTGAGATATCGTGTTGACAGAAGACACCTATACCAATATTTTGTTCGTAGCATCAATATTTTTAAGCATTACAAACTGGGGACTAAACTTAGTATACCTTGATATATATTACATGTATACAAGGTATAATAGTACTTATATAGAAACATCTTGGAATCGAACACCAATCATTACTACATAATAATAATAATTGCATTTCAGTTCCATAAACATTAGGTCACAGCAACCGTTATTCGAAATAAGTTTTAAAGAAATATATGGCTTCGAAAAAAAAATATGGAAACAGATTAGATAATAAATTAGCAAAATATATATATATTATATACTTTCAAGAAATTTTTACAATATTCCTTCATCGATACAAAACCTAGATTCATTTTATAATAACAGGAATCAACAATATTTTCCTAGAACAGGAAATTCACTTTTAACAAAAGTTGATTGTCGTTTCTGACTCAGTTTATTACACTAAATATAAATATGAAATAATAGTGCTCTTACAATGTACAAGGTCTTGATTCAGTACTCATAGTGTATAAAAAGAACATTAACAATACATAATAATTGAAATTGATACTTTTAAGTAGACATTAGGCTAATTATCTACAAATATTTGAATTCAATTGTTGTTATTATTATATTATTGTGTGTGCAACAAGTAATAGAATGTGTTTAATTAGAAAATCAAATTTGTTAGGTTAGATTGGCTGTCTTCGAGGGAGACCCTTAGGTCATAGGGTCTATTGTGATACAATATATGTGCTTTACCACGGTTAAAGCTGATAATTTCATTTATCAGTTCCTCAATTATTTTGCGAGGACTATACATTTAAACCATTAATTAAATTAATTTTTTATTGTGACGGCAATAAAAAATTTTTAACCCGCTGCCATCGGCATATTAAGAGGCTAATGTCTACAAAATCTTGTAATATGAGCAAGTTTGACTCAAACCTAATTTCTCTAAGATTAATTTGGGGTACCTTATTGATTGATTTATACATAGATATTTTTAACATAATCGAGCTTTTAACGCATCATTTTTGTTTCACTCAAAGTACAATACACGTTGAAAGCAAGTTTTTATTATACCATGTTTATGAAGTATACCAAGGTATACTAAGTTTAGTCCCAAGTTTGTAACGCTTAAAATTAGCCAATTTCCGGTTGTCTGTCTGTCTGTCTGTCGTCTGTCTATCGTTTGTCTGTCGTCTCTCTGTCTATCTGTCATCACCCATCTCCCACCTTGTAAATCGCTAGAGATAGAACGAAATTTTTTGAAATTTTGTATGAAAAATTTTTTAGTAAACATCACTGTTTACTGGTGAGAGCGCAAATTATGCGCAAATTTTATAGTATGTATTATATGGAAATATCAGTTATATGTGTGTGACATGTATATATGTGTAATGTGACATAGTAATCAACACTGTCTATACATTATTATTTCATTTGTGGTCATATTCAGAACCCCAAAAACGAACATATCGAAAATACCGGATTTTCCAACCAAGTCTAGATGAAACAAAAGTACTACACAAAAATCAACTTCTTAAAAATCATAATAACAATAAACTGAAATTAATCAAAAATGATTTTTTATTTATCATTGTCAAGTACTATCCGATTATAATCCAATATATTAGAATATCTTACACAAAATAAACATAACACTCTAAAATGTCTATACATCGATAACACATAAGTACATTTCTCTCAAGAGTTCTTCTACTTAAAATACACTTCAACAAGAAAAAAGAAGAAAAAAAAAATAGAAAACATTTCAACCCTTAAATTTAGCATCTTTTCAATGTATAGGAGAAAGATTTTTATACTCCCACAATCAATCAAGTGTTTATGTCTGACATGTTTTATCGCCAACATAATAAACCCCTTTAAAAACGGCCTGAAATAAATATTTTGAAAACCTAGTAGAATAAGTAAAGTAAAGTAAAAACATTTAAAATGTTATAGAAAAATTTCTTCAAAATAAGAACTATATGTTTGTGGTTGTGTTGTATTAGTGAGTGGTACACAGTAACTACCGCCCATTAACATTGAAAACATTAAATTGAAGTGATTTATTTTATAGTTTAACTATTTTCTTTTATATAGAAATCTTTATCTTTAACGTTTTTCATGTATTAACAACATTGTATTTATCAACTATCAAATTTTTTTACTTAGTTTTTAAAGTAGTGCGAGCGCCAAGGCAGGTTTAGACATGTGGTTGAAATTATTTGAACCTTATCTTCAACTTTGATGATAAATTTAATTGTAACTTGATGAATGTAGACGAAAAATAAGAATAAAATTTATCGATATCTGTTTTGGTTTTCAAAATATCGAAATATGAATAATGAAAAAAAATTTTCAATATTCAATAATTAGAAAATTACTCCGGATATCGTTTACTTTTCGATTTATATTGTCAATTAATAACATAATTCACCATCAAAATTGAAACATCTTTATTCATCTTCTCAAAATATCTTTAAATTTGTGTCCCCAATACCGTGCTCATACATCCTTAATTAGTAGAGCAAAACGGTTTTTTTTTTCAATGAAATAGTTTTTTTTTTTTAAACTTAATGCCCAATTTAATTTTTATTTTGTATAATCATGTTCTTTTAATCAAGGATTACAGAAAATGTGTTGCAGAACGGCAATGGAGGAAAGAGGGGTTCAATAAAAGGAAGTAAAAATAGAAGCAAATATTAACCTGATTTTTTTCTGTACTATTTAAGCAAATTTAACATCGTGCTATGGCAAGATCATGACAGACATAATTATAGTGGCCAAAGTATAACTTTAAGAAATTTTTTGTGGATACCATTATGTCACTATCGGTGTGAACGTCATACTGTATTCAGGCAATAGTAACAGTAGTAAAAGCTATGGTGAACGAGTCAATGTAGTCAAATCCATAATGGTTGGCGATACTCACAATACTTCTGGTGTATCGCCCTATTGAATACCGTAATATTACTTAGGTTAACAAAGATATTCTAGTATCTATCTCTATTCGTTGTGTGCGTAGTCATGGTAGGAACAATAAAATCGATGCTAGAGCTTCCAGTGAAAAATTTTGGCGTTAAATGAGGCTGTTATGCCTAATTTGCAATTCTTTACATGTAAATGTTATAGAGAATGGCAAATAAAAATTATTGAAAATCATTAATTAATTAAACGTAATGCATAAAAAATTGTGAAAATAAGAAGTCAAATTGCACAAATTTTATTTTTTAAATGTAAATTATTGTAATTAGTTATTTAAATTTGTGAGACAATAATATAAAATTTTCAATGTAAGTCATAAATGTAATCCATACTATAATATATGCATCCATACAATTCTATAATTAAAGTAGTGTATCGTTACCATGGAAACGCCTACAAAAAAACTCACACACGGTGCGAATACCATACCAACATTGTAGTATACACTATGCATTTCTTACCGTAATCGGCTAGAAATATTGAAGCTAACTCAATATTTAAAATTTATTGCCATGTACATGTCCACATATGGATTCGTCTCATTACTTTGCAGAACTGCTTAATTCTTTCGATTCAAATTTTCGAATGAGTTTTAACAGAATTAAATCGACATATGCACAATAAAAAATTTCATTTCTAATCAATGTTATATTTGTTATATGGATTGAACAAATTTGAATATGGTTGAACAAATTTAAAAAATAGATATAGAAAAAAATAACGAACTCATTCTATACGATTTATAACAACAAGAAGTCAATGATGTTTGAAGTATAATGTTACGTAATGTTTTGTGAAACCTTCATTGAGTACAGAAGTCAAGTATGAATAGTTTGTATGTAAATCGATTGACCATGTAAATATATATATATATATATATATATATATTGTTACGCTTTTTTTTAAATATTCCCTTTTTTTACGTATTTAACAGGATGATTCGAAAGTATAAATTGAAATAATGAAATAATAATGAAACGAATCGAAACATTTGAATTAACGGCTTCTTGATTACAAAAATTTTACTAGTTCCAAGGTCAAAGGATTTTTTTCACATACGCGAAGTACAAAGAAACCACTAGTAATGCTGTAATCGTCACCCTGGTAGCTCAGTTGAGCCCAGGCTAGCGGGTTCGATCCCCGCCGTCGCAACAAAAATTAATTTAATAAATAGTTGTGATGGACTGGTGTAGTGCATGGTATATGCATGAAGGAGATGTACTGAGCCTCTGAAATTGAGGAGCTGATAAATGAAATTATCAGCGGAAATGGTGGTAAAATACATATATGTAATAACAATAGGCTCTATAGCCTAAGTGTGTCCATCGTGTACAGTCAATATAACCTAATTTAACGCTTCAGTTTTTGTACGGGTGCAAACTTAGATTTTATAATATTAATTATTGTACTTACTTTCCTTCCAGATATGCTTTTATTATAAACCGACTTCAAACAAAAAAGAGGAGATTCTCAATTCGACTGTAGTTTTTTTAAATGTTTGTTACCTCAAGACTTTCGACTGGGTGAACCGATTTTGATGATTAAATTTGAAAGCTGGTGCTTCCCGAGTGTTTTCATTTCAATTTGGTCCAGTTTTGACAATGGCATCCATGAGAAAACTATATAAGTCTTAAATTGTCATTATGTGCGCGACAATTTCACGAATAACAAATTAGCTAATTAGTACTACAGATTCACCAAAAATAACAAAATAAAAAAACTTTTATTAAATAAACAAAAAAACAGCCGACTTCAAAAAAAAAAGCTATTCCAAAACAAATTAATATGCACAGTATTTACAATTATTGTTATTTTTGGAGTCGGTATCAGCCATGGTAATGTAGCAAACTGTTCTGTCACAGTTGTTTCCTTGGCTGACTCCAAAAATAGGAATAATTGTAACTTAATTATATTATCGTTATTTATTTACTTTTTAGTGCATATTAATTTGTTTTGGGATACTTTTTCTTTCGAAGTCAGTTTTTTTATTTATTTATTTTATTTGTTCATTTCAAGATTAAAGTGTCTTTCGAAAGAGTATTCGTATTCTTTCGTAGAAATCGTTCTTTGTGAGATTTTTTACTTATGTTAGAAAGCAAGGAAGTGTGCCTAATTGAATTTTCCTTTTATAAAGCTTGTAAAGATTTAAGAAAATTTTTGTGATCGTTTTTGTATGAGCTTGGCAAAGGAGTATTCCTCAAGAACAGTTGAAATGAATCACATTATATATTACACTGTGATTTTCGGTATTCCAAGTTCTAGGCGTCGTTTGGTTGAGTAATTATTTAGTGTTAAGATGACACATTCACTCACACTATTTCAACAGCTTCATGGATGCGGGCGACAATTTACTTATCTTGGAAGTACATAGGTAGTACATAGTATATAGGAGGGTAGTAAATTAGGTTTGAAGATGGATGAATGCCGCATGTCTATTTCACACCCTATATAAAACGGTTTTTTTTTTATATTGAAGTCGTCAAAAAAGCCCTTTAGTGGAGTAGCTACGAATCTTATACTTTTACTGGTGTTTGCTATAGCACATTAGTTTGCGGACTTTTGGGAAAAATATTATTCGTATTTAAGCGAAGTAAATTGAAAATATTACCATCCCGTTCACAAACACTGGCTGGCCATATTAAACTTTTCAAGATTTTTAAGATTAAACAAAAAACTACCCTATTCGTAATGAAGTAACAACTATAAGAATATTATTTATTAACAATAATAATGAAAAATAATCTCTATCTCTATTTATTATAAATGCCAAAGTAAGCAGGATTGTTTGTTTGTTTGTTACGCTTTCACGATAAAACTAGCAAATGGTTTTTAATGAAACTGTAAAGCAATATAGCTGATATATCAGAATAACACATGAGATACAATTTATAAAGGAATATTAATAAAAAAATATATAAAAAATTAATATAATTTGACATTACCATAAATTACAGATTTCTGTAAAAGTAGCCAATTGCTACCATAAATTACAGATTTCTGTAAAAATAGTCAATATAAAATATTTCACGGCCATCTTACTGATATACTCAATGAATAATTACTATTATAAATTTAAAAAGCAATCCTTACCATTATTTCGAGTGTAATAGAAAAGGGATCAGCGAGAGCAATCTTTATCAATCTTTACTTTTAAACCCAGCGAAGCGGGTGGGTATCACTCTAGTTTTAAAATAAATAAAAAAACAATAATTTGGATTCTATATGCATTTCATTCAAAATAGAAAACAAACATAAAAAACTTTTATTAAATATATCAGGTTTTATTAAATACAAATGGTTTTTAACAATATGTTTTTATTTTCATAACAAATAAAAAAATTCAAAACATTTGCAATAAATAATAAATATGGATTTTCTGTATTTTAGAAAATTAGAGCACTATTTTTAGTACAACGCATATTTAAGCGGTTTTATTTATAATTAACCTGAATAGCATAACACTCTACTGGATACTATTTAACATACAGTTGTTTATTTTAAATTTTAGACTAAAAATTATCAACAAGTAAAATTTATAAAAAGCTCCTGGCGTTGAACGATAAACATTATTTTATACAAACGTATTCTACTCTTTTTAATTGATTATGGTTTGTCAAAACTTGGCTACTTTTATCTCTAAGTGGTTAGAGGTAGAGTTCCGTATCCGAAAATACCACAAAATTGGCAATGATCTACAAAAGCAGTTCAATTTGGAAAAGGCTATATAGATAAATATAATTTCATGGAGAGTGTTTTCAAATATATTTCAAGTGCGAGCTTAGGGTTCCGAGCCGAAAAATTTGTCAGGGGTTTTTTAAATTTTGTAAATTTCACTTATGTTTTCCAGAAACTAAGATTCAGATTGCATCGTTTCGTGTCTTTCGACAGTTTTTCTAATTTTTGTTTGCCATATTCACTTCTATTCTAAATATTGTTTCCAATTAATCTGCCTGTCATTTATTGGTTGAATGTTTCCTTAATATACTATCTTGAGTTTTCATCTATCCATAGCTAACATTGTAGTTAGCTATGGATAGAAGATAATTGTAGTTGTTCTGACATATCTCTTATTAGCTACAATATTTTGCTAATGGGTTGCCTAGAAAGAGAAGTCTTTTCCAAGCACCTTCGTCGAATTAAGCACGCATCCTGTATAAAACAGGTATATAAAATACAATATATATTATATATATGGAGTGGAATACAAAACCACTGACAACTAATTTGTTTTCGGTTTAACGAGAGACGGTGATTTAACGGTACGTTGAATTCTATGGTAACGATCAGTCGAACCAAACCAAAACACATTTATAACATATGTTATATGTATACACATATGTATATTCGTTAGTGTAGAGCGTATTTGCATATGTAGTTGGTACATACATATTGAACGTAGCATTATTGAGCGTAGAAGGGAGAGTGTAAATTTACGCATTTTGTTAAACTAGTGTACATTTTTATCACCGATTTGTTATGGAATATAGTAATATATATGTATATATAATGGTAGCCACTATAGTTGATAATATAACGCCTACAAACATACATCTACTACCGTTGAAAATTATTGAAATTATTTATTTTGAACAAACAACTAGTCTTTCTTCTTAATTACAATAACAAATATGGATGCAAATGAGATCATAGTTACTAAAATTGATGGTCAGTGAAAGATAATGCTTAAGGACGTTCATGCGTCAACGATATTAGTAGAGAAATTAAAAACAATATGATAAAGCGATAGTTTTCTATGATTTAAAACGGGAAAAATATCCTGTTATCGAATTAATTTCATTAAATTTTAAGTTTAAAAAGTGACTAAAAGTAAGGTTTAACATGAGACTAATGGAAAATATAAATCGATATTTTTCAAAAATTATATCGATAACCATACTTGAAACTTTTACCAGTTAACTATTATTTAAACTTTCAATAGAATTTCAAAAAAAATTTCTATTTTCTACTAATTTAAATTCCCTATGAACGCACATAGCAAAACAGGTACACGCATGTACGTCCTTAAACGTGACTGATTCTATGGAATATAGCAGGCATGGGCGAGTTATTTTAAATCGTAGTCACCATTGTTATAACTTTATTGTGTGTCCCTTTAAATTTGGTCTCTCTGTCTTACTCGTATTTTAGATACAGAATCTGAGGGACTTCGCTAAGCCACGTTTGCCCATGCCTGGTATATAGAGTATCTCATTTAACCACAATCAAGTCGAAAAAAAGTGGATTTTTAAAAAAAGATCTTGAACAAAATTTGCAGAGCTAAAAAAATTTTACTAAGCAATATGTGGTTGACGTAGACTTGCGAAGACTTCTAAAACTGTTTCTCATTATTGAGAAGAACTAGACAGACATGCTTTAAATTTGTGCTTTCTGAAAAGAAAGCCAACAATTTTTGGTAAAAATCTTTTTGAAAAACGGATACATTCAGCAAAAACCCAAAACAAAATTATTTATATTCTTGTTAGAGAAGTAACTGTATTAGTTTTTGATTATTAAAGGTCAGTTTTTGGGATAAATTTTTTATTTTAAAAAGGAATGAAAATTTTTATTAACATATTCAAATAATATTTATAGGCATTGTTATTTTTTAATTTAAGTTATCTCTTATACCTCTTGTCAGTAATGAGCAAGATTTTCTTCTTAAACAACTGCTACAAGAAAAACTTTTGCTAGACCTCATTCGGAAGCTAAATGGAAAGTCCTAGGCATAACTTAGGCCATCATATAATTGCCTTAATTCAGGCAATGGCATTTGCTATTGTCATTCTTTCTCAAATTTCTACACTGAGGTATTTCATTACTTTAATTTTATTTATACGATTTAAAAAAGCTAACAGACAACAAAAATACATCATTAGAAGAGAATTATGGTCTGTAATAACACAGACTTGACAATCGTAAGTTAAACTCAAGGGAATTCCCTTCAGGTGAACACAGTAAGCACCTCGCCTAAATCAGCAAAAAAAAAAACTATTTAATGGTAAATTTTTTAGCAGCAGTGTATTTGCAGAGTTTTTAAATAAATTTCGAACTATGAATAGAGACAAAAAAAAATGTTTGGACAATTTATAAAAACAGAAAAATAAATGTATTTTGAAATTTTATTTTTTTTTACATGTTTTTATTTTTATAAATTTGTGTGTTTTATATCAGTAACTAACTGTATATCAATATTGATATATGATAAGCATTTAACATCCCCCACATGTAATATAATATACAGGGCGGGCAACAGAAATGTATAATTTTGAAAACGCTGTTTAGATAATTTCGACAAATTTTTTCAAATTAGTTATTCACCACATATACGGCAGTATTCTCAGAAGGATTTGCAACACTTCTTGTCGAATTCACACTTTTAATACCCTCATTTTGCTTTGATAAAACACTTCCTAAAGGTTAGCGCAATTCTAGGATATTCACTGCTTCATTAGGATTTAATGAATGAAAATTTGATAAACGAAAATAAAACAAAACCTACTTATTTCCAAACAATATTGACTTCTATATATATAAACCATTTTATAAAAATACCTATCTAATACCTTTTTATAAAAACACAAATCATTGTCTTCAGCTTCTTAATTTTCTAAAATAATTGTTATGCCATGCATATATGTAATATGCAAGGTATACTAAGTTTAGTCCCAAGTTTGTAACGCTTAAAAATATTGATGCTAAGCAAAAAATTTTGGTATAGGTGTTCATAAAATCATCTAATTAGTCCATTTCCGGTTGTCTTCTGTCGACTGTCGTCTGTCGTCATTCTGTCCGTCTGTCATCACGATTACGCAAAAACGAAAAAAGATATCAAGCTGAAATTTTATAGCGTGCTTAGAACGTAAAAAGTGAGGTCGAGTTCGTAAATGAGCAACATAGGTCAATTGGGTCTTGGGTCCGTGGGACCCATCTTGTAAACCGTTAGAGATAGAACAAAAGTTTAAATGTAAAAAATATTTCTTATAAAAAATTAAACAATTTTTGATTGAAACATTTTTTCGTGAATATCACTGTTTACCCGTGAGGGCGCAAATTAGGTGTAAATTGTACAGTATGTAATTATGGGAATATCAGCTATGTATTGTGTGTGTAATGTGATAGAATCATCAACACTGTCTATGCATGATATTTCAACAATTAACTCATTCAATTGTTTGTTTTCACTTGTTTTTGTTTTAAAATGCTTCTAAAATGCTTCTTTATTTAGTTCAAGGTGGTGAAAAAGTAAATAGTTAAAATTTTATAGGGTTTTGAACATCGCACACTTCTCTAGCCCTCTCTGTATTTTATACATTTGTTGTCAATAATATCAAATGTATGCCAACATTATGCCTAAAAATTTGATCAATAATTAATAAGTATTTTTATGATGATTATTATAAGTGTAGGTTTCTGAAACATTAAAAAAAGTGGATTTTTTTTTCATTTATTTAAACTTTGCGTAAATAATATACATATGCTTTACCTAACAGCCTATTCGCTGTTTGCTCAAAAATATGTAATAATTTTCTGAAAGTTTCTGTCTTATCAAAAGAACCCTTTCAGTTGACCCAAAATTCAACCAGAATTCTAAGGTGAGTTATAAGTTAAGCGCTTTTATCAGTGATATCCTCTCTCTCTATCAACTTTGACAAGGAAAGCTTTAAATAAAAACCGATATTATTATCAACCAAACTTAATTTTCAGACACTTAATTAAATTATTCGGTATCGTCATATCTTGTCGATATTTCGGCCTTGAGGTAGCCAAAGGTAACATTAGTCTTAAAAAACCCATTTGTGTTTCTTACCGATGCTGGAGAAATTAGGGTGGGTAAATCGACCATCCAATATTTACTCAAGCTTGTTTTACATTGGATAATCAAACTTGGACCTAAGTAATCAATATAGATATCAGTACTGGGTCATTAGATTGCTACATAGTCTTGAATTTCTAAAAACCGTGCTTACTTTTCAAGATCATATCTCAAAAACTAACATATACGAAGATGTGGGTTGGCTTCAATTGTTTCAAATTTAATATACCTACTATTAAAATTATAGCTCATATATCAAAAGCTCATAGTTTTTGAATTGAATTGCTAAAAGTCAGAAAATCTTGCAGTTGTTCACCTATTACGCAGGAAGCAAAATCAGTCCGAATAACATACCAAAAAAGCAGCTTTACATCCTATTTTGCGATTTTTATGTAGAGTACAAGCCAGGAACGCAGTTGCCATTCCATACTTTCACCAAGGCTGAGCTAATATTAGTTTTGATGCTTAGGTCAAAATTTTACTGAACCGAATTTTCGTCCTATGTTGGGGGTCCGTCATTTCCTATAGAAGAGAACCCCTTCCAACATATTCCCAATTATAAATTATATCGATAAAATAAATAAAAAAATAAAAAGTTTGATCAGATTCATATCTAACCTATATAAGGTACCTAATTTAATATAATATTAAAAACTTATTGATGTTTACTTTAATAATTTTGATTTAGCATGTGAATAATAACACAACAGAACGAACATTCTCTTAATTTATATTTAATTTGTTTGCTTTTTTCAATACGTGTTTTGTAATTGGTACATATATAGGGTAGTTGTATTTGTTGGCTCTACATCTAGATCGGCTCAATGAATTTTTTCTGTTAACTTTTATGAAATTTTATTACTTTCATACAAATTACCGACTTTTTATCGAATCCGTCTTAGGAAACAATTTAAATTGTGTATTGACATAAATAGCACTCAGATTTAAGAAAATATATAAATTCAAATCTTCATACTTCGTAAATCGTCCATTTCCTTCAAGTAAACGTTAATGAAAATTATCGCAGTTGGCTAAAAAAAATTAAGAGGAATTTATCGAGAAATATCGGGGAATTAGAGGGGTTTATCGGGTAAAGTAAGTATTACGACAACGTGATGAAAATGTGCCAAGCGGATAATTTAGCCGCAAGACGTGTTTTCTGGCGACTTGGAGCAATGAGTCGATTCCGACTTTTGTCAAGTTTAATGAATTTTTGTAATTTTTGTAATGGTAGGGTCATTTTTTGACCCTACAGAATGCCGATCAATTTTTTTATTTAAAACAGAACCGAGGAAAAATGCACAAAAAGTAAAAGTAAAAAGTACCGACTCCAATCAAATTTCATATAAGAATATGGATATATATATATATAAATGCAAAGAGAAATTTCTCAGAAGGAAATTATTGCTTGGGGTAAGTACTTTAAAACTATTTTTACTTTTTTGTGCATTTTCGTCGGTTCTATTTTTTGTAAAATATTTTTATTTGAACTTTTCAGTAAGTTCAGGTCTATCTTCGTACATAATAAACAAAATTACATGTATAATTCGATATGTTTAAACCCACTGAGCTGATTTGGATGAAAACATTATGAGACCACCTGGAAAGTATACCGTTCTAAACCAAAAAAACAATATCAAAATCGGTCCACAATTTGTTTCGAACAATAGTTGTTTCTCTTTTTAAAGAAAATATATTTTACATTCAATCTTTTGTTCTATCACTTACGGTTTAAAAGATGGGGTCTACGGGCCCAAGATCCAGTTGAATTATGAACTTAAACCCACATTTTACGTTCTCAGCACGCTACGAAAAATGCAACTCAAGCTTTTTACTTATCGTATTGACAACACCCCTACAAAAATTTTGTTCGTATCATCAATATTTCTAAGCGTTACAAACTTGGGCCTAAAATTAATATACCATGATATATATTTCATATATATATATAGGGTATAGTACATAGTAAAAAAGGATGTTTGTAAATTAGGTGAATGAAATACCACAAATAACAAATAATAGCTACATCAATTCGTTAATTCTAGAACGATTTACTTTTCAGCGATGGGGCTTTTGTTATTCCGAATAATATAGTAAAAAAATTTAACCAGTTTTTTTTCATTCAATTCGGTTTTCTACAGTCTTTTCAATCTTTTCAAGCGTTTCCCAGTCTAGATAGAAAGGGGCAATGTTGGAACTGTTTTTTTGAATACTAATTAATTTTTAACTCATTTTTATCCAAACAATTTGCAAAATATTGAAAAACATACCTTTTTTCTGAACCTAGCGATTGTGCTTGATTTTCCTCAATTCTTTTTTAAACGAAAGTTATGGATAAAAACTATGGCTAACCTTTACAACTTTCTCGTAATATTGTATTGCTTGTTATATTCGTATAATATAAATATTTCAAATGAATAGAAAATGATTTTTTAAATATTCGGTTAAGCATGTAGCTCCAGGTGCGTTAAGGACTAACAAATAATGAATTGTACAATTAAATTACCGTGACAACGGAAAAATAAACGATAGTAAAAAAATTAGTAAGTTGAATCAAAATACCTAAGAAATACTTGTGGGAAACAATATCAAAATTTCCCGATATGAAAAAAATAACTATGAAAACAAGTTCACGCAGGTAGGTTTGTTTAGGTTATATTGGCTGCCCATAGGGCCCATTGTAATATAACTTTCTCGCAGATGATTCGCAAATTTTCAGCTATTCAATGATTTTGAGAGGCTGAGTACACTCCCTTTATGCATATCCAATGCAATACACTCGCCCGCCAGAACTTTTAATTAAATTAATATTATGTTGCAGCGGCGGGAATCAAACCGGTTACCTCCGCTGGGGATACCGACACAATACAACTGTGCCTTTGCTCTACCCAAGTAACTCGCCTGTGATAGAGTTAAAAACTTATTCTTTATAAAATAACAAATAACTTTTGTTCATTACTCTCATAAATATTAATTGGCGAATTATTTACCCCTCTGTCCTTAAAAGCACCGGTCGAAATTTTGTAAGTTTTAAATAAAAAAATGTAAATAATAAAATTTATTTTATTTCTAACGACAATGAAAAGTTATATTACTCGATGATAAAATGATTTAAAACCTCCAACAAAAATTAATGGCGATAGAAGTGATTTTTTATTTAGTGAACCCTGAAAACTTTAATCACATTATATTTTGATAATATAATTGCAAGAGCTATAGGATATTAATTATTGGACATGAGTAAACAGGTAGAATTTAATGTAAATCGACGACAACTTTCCATAAACAAAAATAATCAATAGATTACTATCAAAAGTGGTCAGTCAAAATGAGTTTATAATTCCGCATATGCTATAGTTTAAACTTAAACAAAAAGCTAGCTTTTTACACAATATTGATCTGCAACCAAAGTTCTACAACATCAATATTATATTCTGAATAGAAAAGATAAATAAAATGAGACTGAAGTCGGTATTATTGTATTAATATGCGCTTTTGGTTAAGCTCGTTAACTTGTGAACAAAGTTTTTTACTTTCAGTCATTTAGTCAGTATATAAATTAGATTTTTGTAATTCTTTTCTTTGAAAAATTGATTGAATTTTCGAGAAATTTTGACTCATTACAAGCTTTTGTTTAGTTTCACCTGTTCGTTGTTTGTTATAAAATCTTGTTAAAAAAGTTTAATTGGACCCACTTCCTGGCTTCTGGTTGATCTGAAATTTTGCATTCAAATGTTAGGATAATAGGTAATAGCAAATGTGGATGACAATACACGTTTATGGCAACAACTGATTTCCCATCGCTTCCACCATTTTTTATTTACAAAGGTTTTTTAGATTTAAATTAAAAGCTTACACGCAGTATAATATTACAAAAAAAAAATTAAAAGTTTAAATAAATGCATTGCATTAAAAATAATTTTTCATACGAGCCACGCATGACTATGTGTAAAAGCTTGAGGTGTTCCCAATCAAAAAACCTTAATATTTGAATTGAGCGCATTCAACTTTTACAAAAAGTCATGTATGAGTGAAAGAAGTAAAGAGAAATTATCTTCTACTTTTTAGTACAATAATAGCTTGTTCCTAGAAAAATATTTGTTATTTAATTATTTTTTAATTTTTCCTTAGTTACTGTAAAAATTACCATTTGCCTTAAAAAAAGACGAAAATCATCCTGATTTGACGATAAAATAAACGATTTTAACTGAACTTTTCAACTGAAGAATAAAATTAACAGATAAAAATTCTTAGAAATATTTTTAATTTATTTAACGAATTTAGATTATACAGACGTACTCATTAAATACGCACAAATATATGAATTAGACCGTATTATTATAATAGCTCAAGGTGCCATATTCTGACTTCTGTTTTGATTTTAGAAGGGTTCTGTTCTGGTTAAGTTACAAATATCGAAAAAGTAGGTAAATACCTCCACTAAAATATTATTTTTTTTTTTGTTCTTTCCAACAATTTATCATAAAAGTGGACTATTATACAAATTTTAAATAGGAAACAAGTCCTCCTTTAAGTTTCGTGTCGTTTTCTAGAGGGGATTATTAATTGTTAAATATATAAGTAATTGTGCCAACTCGTTTGTCGGCATTGTTCCTTTTAAAGACGCTTGCAGTCTGAAAATATAATTCCCTGAATCTATGGCATCGCAGGTCCTAAATAGATGAATAGATTTGGATTTTTGTTTTTATGATTTTTTTTTTCGGGGAAAGCAATTTGATTGAGAGTGTTCTTAGCTATGTTTCAAGAAAATCGGTTCGTTCGTTTATAAGCTAAGATGCCACAAACAGAGAGACTAGATGTACCGATAGACACGTAACTCCTTATCATCATCAATCAAAATTCTTGAAACATCAAAATACTTTCGATCAAAATAACTTTCAAACAAACAAACAAAAATAAAAATCGGTTCATCCACTTTGAAGCTACAATGTCAAAGACAGACATATAAACAGATTTAACTAATAAAAACTTTCTTTTAAGTCAGAAACACTTTTAAAAGTGTTTGTTTCAATTATTAATTTTAACTACAGTTAAGGGGTCTTTGCCAAAATATAGAGGTCTTCTTGATCTGAACGTTTAAGTTTTTTTTTTTTAATTTTGAAAATTTTACTTGTTTAATCAGAGTTTAAAGAAGTGAAATTATATTTAACGTGTTATTTAAACGGAAATTGAATCTCATTGCTTCTCGCCTGTTTTAAAACAATTGGATTTTCAAAAAAGTTGATCCATACAGTATTATTATTATGATAATTATATGTTTACGTAAAATAATTTTATAGAATTATATAACACTAAGTATTACACAATATGTGGTCCATACTACCAGGTCATAGTGTAAAACTAAAACTAAAACTACAGGTTTAAACACAGATAAATATATACGATATACGTATGTATGTTAAACAGAACCCATTTACTAAATTGCCCTAAATGTTCTTTAGAGAAAAACATTTTATATATATTACTTACTAACCAAAGTTGTAATGGTTAGTAGTAAAATAACGATACAAGTAAACGGGTTAGAACAGACAAAGAACTGCTTTGTGTATAATATTTTACTTACATCTTCTATCAACTTTTGGATTAAGAGCCAGGCCAAAAAACATTCGTTGAATTTACTGACATTTTGAGATTTGGTTATCGCTGTTGCGTACACTCATACGACCGTCGGTCAAGCGAACAAAAGAACAGGGGTCAGTTAGGTATTAGAACAAGGCTGGTCAGTCAGCCCTTATTTATGAGCAATAAATAAATAAGATTAGTTTATGATTTCCGTGGAATTTAAAGGAATTTATTATAGATGCAATATCCGAATAGATGCAAATGACAGTCAGTCAGTTATACGTTAGAACAGGGCAGGTCAGTCAGCCCTTACTTGTGAAAAATAAACAGATAAGATTCATTTAAATACCTAGGAAATCATAAGTGAATCTTTTCTATTTATTGCTCAAAAATAAGGGCTGACTGAATGCAATATACAATCTGTATAACAATTTTCAGCTTTAGTAAATTCATTTTAGTACCACGTAAACGGTTAACGATTTCGATAGCATATATCTAACCCCTGTTCTATCGTTCGCTTGACCGACCACAGTATGTGTGTGTACACAACTACTATAAACAAACCTCAAATGATCAGCTTATGTAAATTCAACGAGTTTTTTTTGGCCTGGCTCTTCCATTATTTCATAAAGGTTACTTGAAACGATGACTTTTAAAAATTATTTTATTCTATTTAATTAGATATTTTATTTATTTTTTCAATCATGGAATGGGAGTTGATACAAGCATGTGGAACAAATGTGTGTCTAGCTATAAGAATTTTCTCGTTAAAGTGATTGTGAAAATGTCTAATGCCATGGTTCTACCAATTCATACATATGGCAGCGAAATTCGGGTCAACAATAGCGCCAAATATAAGAACCACTTTTAAAAAAGTTAATGTTGTTATGCATAACTTTTTTAAAGAAATCTTATGTGTACCGAAATCCACCCCTAATTCGGCACCTAAATTCACACCTAATTAATTTAGAGTTAGAAACCAAAAGTGTGGAATATATTTGTATACAGAAACCTTTCAATTATTGGAGGATGTTCTTAGCTATATGTTTTAAATTCGAGTTGAGGAAAAGAGGAATTAAATAGCCATTAATAAATTACATACGTTTGAAGAAATGAAAATAACATTTGAATATCTAAGACGCTTTAACTATCTTAAAAGATCAGCAAAATATTATAATAGACGATTTAAAATGACAAGACGGCAATATATCTATGTATTTCTCTGAATAACATTCGTCTATAGTGGGTTTTTCTGTCACTGAAATAATGTATATTAATTTAGGTATTCGTTGTTCTCCGGGGGTCTACAGATTCTTTTTCGCCAAAATTCCCACTTTTTAGATATTTCTCTATATAATGAAAATTTGGAGGAATCTTCATCTCTACACACTGTTTATAAAGAACACAATGGTCCAAATTATACGTAAAAATTACGCTCATTTAAAAGACTGGGTCAAACTCCTTAAAAAAAGCATTAAAGTGTTAGATTTTGAATCGTTAGATCTCTGGATAGCAACGAATGACTAGAATAATATAAAAATTATTGATTTTAATTTAAAATAGAAACATTCTAAGAAAATTTAGCAATTTCATGACCGACTTGGCTTTTTTCTTATTTTCAGGTTCAAAAAAACCGCTAATTGAGAATATCCTCAAGTTTGTTTATAAAGTGTTACTAATGACAATCTGTGTTGGGTTAAAATAACATAAAGTATATTTTTATTTCGACCTATAATGTTCTATGTTGAGTTCAAGCCTTTTTTTGAACACTAGAAGAGTTTATATGGTAATGGTTTAACCATGGCTTTATGTATGACATTCGGTATGCTTATAAGCCAGTCAGTTCAAGTTGACATATACACTAAACTCTCAAATACTTACTGTTTAAAATAACACTACAGTTATTTGTTATGGTTTTTGTCAACTAGAAAACTTGTTTTTTACTTGCATATTGTTAGTGAAAAATATTATGAAATATTATTTTCTTACATGTTCAAATTTAAACTTTATGCTTCAATGGCAAAGATTTTATATTACAAACAATTTTTATATAAAACGATGTAATTGAAAATCGATCAAATTTTACTTATCAAAGTTTAAGCACCCCACGCTTTTTTAAGATAGATGATTTTTTTGAATTTAAAGAAATTATTTTCTTCCTTTTAATTCAGCTTTTTTTTAGTTTTTTTAAACTGTTATTTTTTTGTCTTTTTAAGGTTTTTAAACAAAAATTCAGTGTAAATATAGTGGGAGCGCAAATAAATGTTTATATTTTTAAACATGAAAATCGTTATTCCTGAACATTAAAACCTCGTGGTGATACCTCGTAAACTTATTAAGTTTAAAATCGTAAACTGCGCTACGACCATTTTTATGAAGCGTCTATAAATTTCATTGATTCAGCAAGTATCGATTCCATTAATTCAACTTCTAAATTGTTTCCATTATCCTACCAGTCAGAGTATGGAAAATTTTTTGTGGGATTTTTTTCTTTTTAACACGCTTTTATTATCTTATCTGCATATGTTAGTAAATCAGTATGTAACAGAAGCTTTGAACATGATTTTGACCTCTTTCGAAACGTCGGATTAACTCGAAATTTGACATACTTATCAAGAATCGATGACAATACAATAATTTAATTAATTTAACATGTATACATTTATTTGCGCTCCCACCATATTTATACTGAATTTTTGTTTAAAAAACTAAAAAACACAAAATAAATAAGAGTAAAAAACAAACTAAAAAACACGCTTTTGCAACTAGCTGAACTAAAAAGTAGAAAATAATTTCTTTAAATTCAAAAAAACCATTGTATCTTAAGAAAGCGTGGGGTGCTTTTTAATATCTTTTATAATTACTTTACTTTTACCAATATCTGTCTATATAATATTTGCAATAATTGAAATCTAGCGGCACACGCTTTCGAAAATATATATATATATATATATATATATATATATATATATATATATATATATATATATATATATATATATATATTTTTAATCCATTTTCACTTGGCTTTTTAAGACCAATATAAAAATCAATCGATCTGCTTGGAAGATACAAGGTTATAAATAAATTTACAAACAAATATACATGCAGACATGCATACATACAAACACACATTATACGCTTGAAAAACATAACCACTTTTGACCGGGTAACATGTATGAAACTTAACTTTCTATGCATAAAACAAAGAATTAATACATTTAAAAAGTTCCCATTTTACAAAGTTTCATTGATAATTAATTTCTATCATCTCAACATAGACAAATTGAAATGTAGTTCATCTTTCCAATTATCGTACAAAGGATTATTATTTTACTATTCATATACAAAAATAGGCAACACAACAGCTGAATAAATCCTTGAAAAAAATAAACTTCAAAATAAAAAAATCATGAGCAAGAAGGTGAATGGTATCAATATACATTTTTTTTCTCGTGATATTACTCTGCTTGTGTTAGTACGTTCATAAATATATTGTTTTTGATATATAAAATATGTTTGATATATAAGAGATAAATGGTAAAAAAAAATGAACTCTTAACAAAAATAAAAATAACAAAATATCTTTAGTATTTATTATATATACTATAAATAGAAGTTCAGCCTGAGTCAGAGCGCTGTAGTCTACAAGAGCTATCACATAAGCGTACAAAAGATGGTTCTTATTGCTTTGGCTGCTTGTTATTTGCTTGTTGATATTATTTTGACGATACCTTTACTTGGTGTGTACATTCTATAAACATTTTAGTATTTATTACTGAAAGATCTGTTAAATTTGAAAAAGTTAAAATTATCGAACAAAAAAGTCAATCGAGTGTATAGTTTTAGAGATCTTGCGATGAATTAGTCAGTGGTTGGTATTTCGCTTATATATTGATAATTGGATGTTGCAACTCGCCAACTGGCGATAATAATTCGTACGTATTAAAATCCCGAAGAAGATCTAAAATAAATAATTACAATTTCGACTACCAGGTGGCAATACTTGTACTTACCCCCTTTTTAAGCCAATTAAAATATTCAAATTCAAATCAGATAAATAACGCCAACTGGTTTGTCTCAACGTGTGCGTCAGATCTTTATGTGTGTTTGCATTGAATATGTTTTTTAACAACAATTTTTCATTTTCGATTGTACAATTTGTAATATGTACAATTTTAATGAAACAATTGATGTTGAAATGAAATATGAAAATGAAACTCAGTGGAAGCAGTCTGAAAAATTGTATAAAACATTATTAAATTACCAAAAAAGCAGATGGTAATGATTTCGCAATAGCATTTTTGCTCTATATTTTCGGGCCACGTGTAAGGACAACGGATTCATAAATTTTTACTTGTTTTCAAAAAATATATCTAGCATATAGTGTTGGTTTTATTCTTATGTCGGGTCATTTTCTAAGCATCATGGTTTTCAACACACGACTCTATAACTATGAGCTTGAACTAACTAAGAGTCCGTTTACCAAGATATTAAACGTATCCTCTAAACACACCACACCGATGCTGTTCGCTAGAAAAATGAAATCTCCAAGATAAAGATGCGGAGTACTTCAACGAGAGACTTGACGAGCTCTGAAAATAGTGTTGTCGAAAGCTAGATAGATGGATCAGAGTTAAAAAAAACCTCTTGAGGATAGTGACGGATGGCAGAATATTACAAAGGCTCTGAGCTCAGGAATCCAAAGAATTAAGTCGAGTTAGCGGTTTCAACAGCAAATATTTCCAAATGTTATAAAATAATACGTACTAAAACAAACAGATTACATTTTTAGAGATTGCTTATAAACATTATAAATAAAACACTAAATAAATGTAAACCTTTTACAACGGTTTTACGAATGGTATGAGAAGGTAAAAATATACAATTGTCATAAATCACCTTACATATATTAAAGTTACACAGAATTTTTATCATTTATCTGCTTATAACTTCTATTATTTCAGAGAAGAAAATAGCATCTTAAATATTTGATTAGATGAAAAATATTACGAAACATCTCATTCATAATTTATTGTTGTTCGTTATGTTTTTATTGAAAAACATCGGTATGCGATGATATTTTTTAATCATCATTTTGCAATAGTTATAATTTTATACATAATGTGTAATAAAGAAAAATCGGTTATTCGACGATTTTTTTGACAATATACTGTATATACAAATCGCAGAAAAGTTATAAGAAAAACAAATTACTTTTAATTTTTCAACCTTAAATGTAAACGGCAAAGTTCGAATAATAATAGTTGCCGTTTTATAAGCTAAAATTCTGGCTATAGAAGACGTACAACAAGCCAATCACAAACAAACAATTTACACAAACATCCACAAAACCTTAAACTTCATTTTACGACTAGACTAATGTTAGCGAATATTTGATGATTTACAGGGAAGTTCTATTATAGAACAGAGCAATTATCGTCAAAGTAACGTGCAAAGAACAATATGTCAAGTAAGTTGGCAAAGAAAACAGGAAGTAAAGACTTTAGTCTCAGCGCTTTAACATTTTACAGAAGACAGAAGAGTAATCTCACTGACACCCAAAGAAGTATAACAAATATACAAGAATTACTGAAGACAGTCTAAACTCTGGTAAATAATAATTTATACTGCTAAAAACTTGCAATTATCAAAATACAGGGCAGATTTTGTCCCGGCATACAGCCGGGATGAACTTTTAATAGTGGAGACGCATAGATCAAACTTACTATCACAGGGAGTGAAGCAGAGAGGAGCAGACAATTGAACTCGTTATATTGGACATGCTATGTACTTTGAAATTATAAATGTAGAATTCAGATCGTCATATTATTCACATCAAATCACTACATAACTTGAAAGAAAGAGCTGACAATCTTTTAACGGATGCACAAATCTAATCCCAACTATTCAAATGGTCATCTGCATTGTGAGTCATTTATTTTCTTTGGTTTAGGGGTAGAGTTCTTCTAGGATCGCAATGATAACGAGTAAGATTTTTTATTCGACTATTGATTTAGAAACGTTTGCGTCCATTGCAACACATTTCATAGGTGAACTTATAAGGAAATTTTATTGTGTCTAGCTCTAGAGTAAAGTATAAAATAATAGTGTAACTTGTTGACAGTGTATGACCAATTTTGTAGAACGTACTAGTGTAGATTAAACTATTAAATTACTGACATAGTGTTACTTGCTGACACTATTTGTTCAATTCTGTACTGTAGTATTAATTTTTATTCAGAAAAATAAATATTTCTCTTGAACAAAAATGTAAAATGTAAAATATATTTTTGTTTATGTTTTTAAATTTTTTTTTTTTGCTATAAATAAAACAAAAATCATTAAAAAAATTTAACATGAAATATTTGCTATGGTATAGAAAATGTATTCACATATAAAAGATAATTTATAATGACTAATAAATATTTAAATAAATAAATAAATAATGTTTTAAATATAAATCATTTAATATTAATTATTATTTAAACTAGTTGTCTAGTTAATGGCTAATTAAAATAAAGGAATAATATGGTGGTAATCGTGGCATGCTCCTTATTCATATTATATTATACACATATTTAACCTATCTAAAAAGAGTTTAGAATATACTGAAAGTGAAATTATTAGGCAATTTAAGTGAATTCTAAATTGTTTTGATATTTATATTATATATGAGCAACTTTGCTCATATTTAACTTGTGACATCTGTTTACGTCACGCGTAAAGCAGCGATAATATTTAATTTGTGTCCGATAATCAGCTTATTGGGAGTACCACATTTAATTAATCAAAACCTTATTGATATAATATCCGCTGTTCTCCACAAGCGAAACGGAGAACTCTTTTTTGAAAGAGTTAAGCGATTAATATCTCTCTTTTTTTTTAATACATGTCGGGAATGAACCCGTAATATTTATTCATTTTCGAAAAGTTTATTAGCTAAAGTAGTTTTTTTTAAATGCGTCCGCCAAGTATATAGTAATTAGTTGTATAATCACCATGCATGTATTGTATTTTGTAGGTGTCATGTACTGATCAGATGCTAGATCCAATGCAGTTATATAGTGCAATAATTTTTGTACCTCTAGAAGATGTTTGTTGAAAACAAAATGTGAAACATGTGAAAAAACTTGCTCTAACTATAAGTAGAATTTTGGTATATAATTTTTATGAAAATAACTACTTGTGTAAGCCTCTCACCAAGGCATCGAATTACGTATGCGAGATTGTGTAAAAATGGCTAACTGATATATTAAAAGCGAGATTGCATTTCTACAATTTGGAGGAAACTTTAAAGAAAAACCTTCTGAAATATGAATTTTTGGGATTTTTGATTCTTTTCGATTTTTGAAAATATGTATATAGGTTAAGTCATTGTCAATAAAGTGCCTTTTGGAAGTTAACACTTTTCTCTCCATTTACGTCAAAAATCTTGATGAATTTTCCCAACCCAAATGAAGCTATTGGGTTGAAAATGAAAACCAAACTATTATACAAAAGTTTTAAACAAAGCACGATATCAGATCCTTCAATATTTTAAGAATTGTTTGTATTAATATACTTAGAACACAAAATAATAATATATGTATATAATATTTACATGATACCAAAACAAATATAAATTATTATACTAAACTTATTATTACAAAAGGGTTGACTATATTATAAAATGAATATACGTATGTATGTATGTATACGTACTATACCCACTGACTAAATATTATCAAAGTACCATTATATTGTTGTGTTGATAACCCACAAAACTTATATAAATAATATTATTATTATTTCATAGTATAAGAGATAGCAACGTCAAAAAATTGTTGATTTCAAGACCAGATTTAGGATATTTATTTTGAAATTAGATAGGAATGAAGTATGATCCAACATCTGAGATCTATTGCGTTTACTGCGTTTTCTAATGAGCATTACCGAAAAAAGTTACGGAAATTGATTTAGTAACTACGTAATAAATTATAATTTTCTTTGCTGCCTTAAAAACAAAGTTTTCTGTTAGTCCTTTTTTGTCCTGTTTACTATTTACTTCTTAATAAATTTCACGGTAACATGTTTATGTTAGTTCAAAAAAAGAAGCCTGAATATTTCGTAAAGCCAATTTTCAGCTGATAATTAATAGTATGATTCAAAAAAAGCTGATAAGATGTTACTTTCTCATTATACTGTTAACAAATGTTAACATTTTTGAAAAAATTTTTCTCAAAAGTTTACACGGTAAATCATGATCGAAACTTCACTATACGGTAGATAAAGACTTAACTATTATACTATTATAAAAATTATTTTTCCCTAAAATCTAATATTTTTTAATTAACATGGGGGAGGGGGGCGAAACGATCCCCTTAAGTGGGGTTGTAATTGTAACATGATTTAGTTTTATAGGTAACTAATGAAATTTTAATTTTCCAGGCAAAAATTCGTTTCTTTTAGTAGCGAGAATCCATTGGTAAATAACGTACCCGCTCTCAGATGCAAAACTTTCTTCATGTTTTTCTAATTTCAATAAGGAAAGAAATTTTCGAAATTAAGCCATCCTAAAATAAACTCTGATACGGTGCCAGCTCTCGTACCCTCAGAGGTATGCATATGTTACATAATTTATAAAATCAATATTGGTTAAAGTAAACTAACTTATTTCAGGAAAATCAAGACTATCAATTGTAAGTGGTTTTTGAAAAAAGAAATTAAGTAAAAAATAGCATTGATTATAAAAATACTACTAAAACGTAAAAATATCTTTCCCCGTCATCTGAATGTTTTCTTGACACTGCATACAAATTTTAAGTCCTATAGCTCAATTTGCCTATGGAGGCCTAATATACTTTTATAATAATAAAGTATTAAATTTTTTTAACTATTTTGAGGTGATCTTGTTAAGTATGTATATAAGGAAGGCACCACGGGGCCAACAAATTTTAAGCAAATTATTTAAACAGAAAATTTTTTTCAATTAAAAAATTATCTAACTTGTTGAAAAATTAACTTTGATATAAATTTCCAACGTCATAAATTCTTGAAAAAATTCAGAACATATTTAATTCTTTCATTAATATTTAATACCTAAAACAATTATTTAAAAAAAAATTGGCGAAAAACTAAGATCTATACCTTTTTTTTCATTTTTAATTATTTATAGCGTGCTAAAAAATGCTTCAGACACACTTTATCAAATCCAACGAGCTATCGCACATATTTTTAAGAGTATCATATCTATTTTTTACCATTTTTAGCTTGCCTGTTAGACAAAACTAAATACTTGTGTTTCCTATCTTGATTGGAACTAACAAAAATTCTGCCTCCATATCTTCAATGTCTTTAAATCGGTATTAGCTGCCCCCCACCCCCGATTAAAAAAGAGTGGTGTTATCTGCGATTAAAAAAGATTTTGAGAGTTTTTACCGTTACTGCGTCAATTAATAAAGCCTTCTTGAGAAAAATGCGCTAAAAATCTATATTACAAACCTTCTCACAAAGTCTTTTAAAAACCACATTTCCTGTATCCCATAGGAACCATACATTTTGCCGAGATAAAAAAATAGCGTGCTATTTCAGACTATAATCTTTCTATATGATAAATTTCATCCAAATCTTTTCAGCCGTTCTAGCGTGATTAAGTAACAAACATTCGTACATCCGTCCAACCATCCATCCAAACTTTCTCGATTATAATATATATCAGATTTATTAAACTATTATCTCCAAATCGATTATATTTGCGTCGTCTGTAAAAATATCAAAAAAAACTAGCAACTTGAAATATAAATTTTCACCTTGTCTCTTCAATATAATAAATTTCTGCCTCACAAGATCCATATATACACAATTGAGACATGTATGAACACACAATACAATACCCAATGTTATTACAATATCGACTTTGATATATTATTTATGGTATAAGCTCACAACCAACGAACATTGAACCGCCATCTTATATAATTCCATTTTTCAAATGAAAACAATGACTTATGTTTTAGACATAGCGTCGTATATTCATATATTGGAAACAATCATCTATATTGCATTGAAAAGTAAATTCTTAGTTTAGGGATGTTTCGTATTGACATGGCAGTGTCATATCATGACACACTTAAATTTTGAACTTCAAATATGCAATTGTTTTTTACTGTGTAAGAATAAGAATAAATTTTTGAGATATACATTAATCAGTCTTATTCAAGATTAAGTACGCTAAATATCAAAAATCTTGGACTAAGATTTGTCTGAGGATACTCAGACTCCTATTAAATTTTTAAGGCAGACGCTTCTTTGTACTCAACCAGATTTTTCCTATATCTACTCTTGTACACTGTTAACAAGCTCCCATAGTAAAGCCTTCCAGATGAAGAATATTTTGAAAATTTTTAATTTGTTTATTTTTTAATTTTCAAGAAATTTGAAAATGATTGGAGATACTAAAAATGCATGATTGCTTTGAAAATGGCAACGTTCTGTTTTTCATAGAAAAATAACTTTTTAAAAACCTTAGCCCTCTGCCATTAGGTTACCTAAACCAAATTATCAGATAATAATAGAACCCATGGTGGGGGTAACAGTAAGTTTGAATACCATAATTGGATATAAGGATGAATTCTTGTTGACTGCGAGTTGAGACATAGTTATTGAAATAAATACCACGATACTCGAAATAAAATTGTATACAATTTTATTTCGAGTATCGTGGTATTTATTTCAATAACTATACCATAATTGGAGTTTGATATATAAAATGTTTCAATAAGAATAATACACTTTTCAAACCTTGGAAAAAAAGCCTCCTATGATGTATGCAATTTCGTCTCATATTTTGACAATTTCTAATGCAAGAAATTTAATAAATTCTTATACCATTTACATGTAAACAATTAAAAATTAGTCAAAAAGTCATGATTTATTGCAAAATTTACAAGTTAGTATCACTGATCAATTTAGCTGTCTCCTTCACCTACTTCCTGCCAATGAATCAAGTCATAAGATTGGTTTTGCAAATTGATAAACAACTTATACATTTAAATTTGGCCTTCAAAAAAGCTGTGGGTGACATTTGAACGATATTTTGTGCACAACATACTTCTCCAATTATTTAAATTTTAGTAAGAAATACTCCGAAAAAATGGCAAATATTCTCGAAATAAAAAAATGTCCTTGTTCTATCCTTCAACTATCTCTTTGCAAACAGTCAAGATAGTTACTTCCATTTTACCTTTCTGGTGGGCAAAGAAATAAACACTATTTCATAGAAAACAAGTATCTCTAGATAATAGATAATATAAGATGTCATATCAAATTTTAATTCTTCCACATGAAGAAATAGCGTCATGAAAAATTTGCAAACACCCAACACTTTGACTGTAAAACTTCCAGCTTTCAAGGTAAATGAACTGATTTTATAATTTATTCAAGAAAACATGGAAATTTACTAATTATATATTACTGCTTATATAATATTGTAATAGTCTCTAAGGTAGTAAATAAAAAGGATAATTACCACCATCCGTCATAATCTTACCCAATGCGTACTTTTGAATTCCTCAATGGAACTACTATAATGCTTTATTTTCACAGAGAAAATTCTAAATAAAAATATAGTAGTTTTAAATACAAAAAAAAATATATGATTCTGATAAACTGTTTTGTAAGAATGATTTGAAATCTAATTTTCTTCAATAAATATTTGATGTGAATAATATAGAAAATAAGATACAAACTTTAACGTAGTATATAGTCAAGGCGTTATATTTATAACAAAGAGTTAGAAAGAGTTAGAAAGCATATAAGCAACAGCAACAACATATATAGAAGATATAAACTCTCATGAGATATATTTGTAATTAGACAATACTGAGTACGGTCGAATTGTGAACAACATTCGTTCGCTAAACATCATGTAGTTCTGTTTTGTTTTGTTTTGTGTGAAATATTCTTTAAATGAATTCGAGATATTTATAATCATATTGTACAATGTATTTCATAATCATATGCCGATGCTCAGCACGAAAAATTGGTCCCTAATCGTGGCGCAACACAATCGATTATAACAACAATTTTAAAATTCCTTTAAAAAAATGTATGTAAGCTGCTTTAATAGCCCACCCTTCCTTAAATAAATACAAATCCAGGCCTCGTTTTTCAGTTATATATTTATCGTTAATATGAAAATATCGACGTAGGCTAGAAATGAGTTCGTAGTAAATTTTAACAGTTGCTGTCAGTTCCGTAAAGATCATTTTTTGTGTTGCGAAGTGGTTTGAAATGGTCCAAATTCTAAAAGAAAAGTCTAAAGAAAAGTTATTGAACATCAACAACATGAATGGCGTTCGTACATTTAATGCCGGCTTTACATTTGACTGTTGTCTTTCACTTGCGTTAAGTGAATTCTGATTTGCTAGATAATCTTCTTTTTCCATTACCTAAGCATGGCTCAACAAGAACTGTGTCCAAAAATATACTATAGACTAACTGCGATTCCTGGGTTCATTCTTCAGCTTGTGATCTACAAACTACATTTCTTGCGAATTTGTTCCTTTCAATTATTTTCGTGTCAAGTACTATTATCGTTTGAAAAGTCAAGTTCGTTCTCAATTAAACTACTGCAATACTAAGGACTGAGATGAAGAAACACACAGATAAAATTTCTCCCCTAATAACAATTTATAATATTGCAGCGCCTACTACTGCATTTAGTAACTATCCAAAGTTCTTCTTCTTATTCTTCATGATAAAGAAAAAATAAGAATGGAATGATTTTTAAACACTTTGTCTTAGTATAATAAATACAACATATTTTCAGAAACGGATTTAGCAATTTCAGTTTCATAAAAAACCTTTAACGAGCTACAAATAAAGAAGTCGACTTTAATATTAGAAAGTATAAAGGGTTGACATTTTTACAGGAACGGATTTCGCTTATGTTCCATGCGAATGCTGAACATAGACTTAAATAATATTTACTTGTTTACATCCATAAAGTTAAAAAGCTTAATGTGTATTGATATCTTATACCGTTTTGTTTTAATTCAATTTAAAATAGTAAAACTCTTATTTAATCATTTCTATTATAGTTTAATAGAATATATAAGGCTTTTGATCTATATTTGAAAAATTGTTTTATACGTTACATTAGTATCTGATTTATACCAAAAAAGTATTATTGAAAAAAAATAAAATACTGTTTACAGGATGCATTTTGAGTATCATGGCATTTTGAATGACATCCATAATTGACATACAATCACTTTTGTATATGCAAGTTTACATGTTTTGGTATTTATAAGCTTACGTAGCCTTTCATATGGCGTGACGTAGTACCTTCAAAGTAAATCTGATTGTTGTTTGCTATTACGTAACCGGATGTATAATTTTAAAGAATTTAGTTATTTTAAATAATAATTATCCTTACATTTTATAAAAATTAATTTTGTGTTTTATTATCAACTTATCATAATTAATCATTAGAAACTTTTATCCAACCGATTTATTCATAGTCGACAACAGCCTATTAATATTTCACTTGCAAATACCTCACAATTCTTACTCACAAACTTATGCATGCTCGAGACTGTGTTGCCTTGCTTATTTACTAAGTCAAATGCTAGTAAATACAATCCTGTTTTATATATAGTTTAATTTGTAAGTAGAATATAGAATTGAACGTTAGCTCATTCGTTCACACAATAACTTTGTTTAGAACTGCTAACATATCTTGTAACATCCCAACCACATTCACTACCTGATGTATTATTTTGTGTTTCTTCAGGTTAATAGACACAACTCATGATGGAAACATTTGGTTATTATTCAAGGAGTTTTATGTTTGATAACTTTTGTAGGTGATTTGTGAGATAAGATATCTCAAACGATAAAATAAAAACGGTAAACGGTATTACTTTTTGTAAAAATCAATTCAGTTAACCGACACGTATGGATAAAATAACTACAGACATTATGTAGATATGACTTGGATAATGAACTTGGCCACCTTTCACAATACTGAAATATACATTCGCAGCCCTCGATCCTAATAGCTCGCCACAACTCATCCCATATGTTTTCGCTTATTCTCTAGGACACAATCGTTTTCAGCGTCAATATATGCAAACATAATTTCTTTTATCTTGAACAAAACGTCATATGATCTAATACAATATCTTTTAAAACGATGCAAATTGTTATAAATGATATGAAATAAGATTTAACTGACCAGAAGATCTCATTGAGCGTGCACTGTTTTTTCCACATTTCAGTTTAAAAAATTATACTTTTACATATTTTATGTGTCTTTTATGTAGTAACTTTCAACGTTTTTAGTGAATTTTTTTTAAGGCTTGTAATACTGTGTCCGTTTGCTGCGCGCGTTTGTTGTGCATTATGAATTCCTCCAGCCCGGCCAAACAGTTAACAAGGAATATAATTTGAACGTTATACGTCATTTGCCTAACGCTATCCGCCTAAAAAGGTCAGAATTGTCGAAAGACAATTCGTGGTTTTTACACCACGATAATGCACCATTCCATACTGCCATCATAATTCGTGATCATTTCAAAAACTCAACCCATATCGTTCCGCAACCACCGTATTCACTTTATCTAGCACCGTGCGACTTCTGGTTGTTCAGCAAGCTCAAAAGACCGCTCCGGAGACACCGTTTAGATACGATGGAGGATATTCAAGCCGCAGCGAAGACGGAACTGAAGGCAATCCCGAAAAGTGACTACAACCAGTGTTTCGAACATTGGAAAATCCGTTGGCATAAGTGCATTGCATCGGGAGGAGATTACTTTGAAGGGGATGAAATTGATTTGGAAGAATAAATAAAGCATTTTCAAAATTAATACAATGTCACCTTATTTTTTGGGTACAGTTATATTTTCACTACAATTTTTTTAAATATTCGCTTAATATTCGTCCATTACATATACACATTGAATTTTGAAGTAAAAAGTTCTATAAGCTCGTTAGACAATTTTTGTTGGGTAAAATTTGTCAGCAATGTTCGTCATCATCAACATGTTTTTGCTAAGTATATCTGTAGCTATACTTATAATATTTCCTTGTACCTTGGTACAAAAACAAAAAATTAGATTAATTTCACGTGTCATATAATATTAGATTATGTTACTAATTTTAATCAGATTAATATTAATAATTTTAATATAAAAATTATGCAATTTTTCATTTTTATTTCAATATTACAGTCAGTTTGAAAATTCAAAATACTGTTTCAAGTTTTCACTTCTGTTAGCAGTCCTCATGAGTGCCTCCGATTTATTTTTGAATTCTTCTTAATTAAACTGTTCTTCATTAAAACCGCCTTTGTTTTGATTTTAAAATTGAATTGAGTGAATTTCTTAAACTTAAAATCACATTTCATTTATACAACTATAAAATGTTACTTTGATCACTATGGTTCTATCGTACTTATATTACTTAATGTCGTAACAGAAATAAGACACAAACAATGTCTAAAACACTCACTAAATAATAAATTTATATATAATTTCATCATAATAATGAAATAAATTTTGCTGCTTGTCTATTTGAAAATTATTCTGTGTGTTCCATATACAGGACTTGGCACAAGTCTTGAAATATTCGAATATAATATCATCGACCAATAAGCACAAACAAGACAACATATAGCAACTTACATAGCTATTTATTTTAGCACTTTGTATATTCTGACGACTATTGAGTTAATGGAAAATCGTTTCTAACAAAAGCTGGTTGTATTTAAAAATATACTTTTTCGTCTTTGAAATTTCCTTTTTATCTCTTATGGATTACAAGACAAGATTACAAGATTTGTCTGTATGACTGTACACTTTCATTATTCTTTATTTCTAATTATTTATGGTCTTTATTTAGTTTTTGTTTTTAGTTATCATCACCACGAACTAATTGATTGTTTGCTTTAGTTAATAAATCAAGATAATTGATTATATGATCAATAATTCTGTTTCAAATATTAAAAAGTTAGCAAAATCATTTTGTACAAAACCATTTTTCAATTAAACCCGGCAAAAGAAGGTGGTTGGTTAAGTTTTACACTACTGTTTATCTATGGAATTTTTCATTTGAACCTGTAATTACTGATTTTTTACACACCTCTTTCATAGTTTTTATAGAAATCTTCGTATAGACCGAAGCTTATATCACTGAAAATATATTTTTACACAAAATGCATCGACTAGACTTAGCATCTTATATTTCATTAAATTGATAAAACAAATACCATACTCCTTTTTAGCAAAAACCACACACTTTCTTCATATTGTTGTGCTTAATATAATTTGAATTAAATTATTTAAATAATTTTGAATTGAAATATGCTTTATCATATAAATCTATTTTTTGTATGCTTTATTATATAAGTCTATTCTTTTACATATAAGTCTATTTATTTATATTTTTGCTATAAATCTATTTTCTTTTTTGTGTTTAAGGCAAATAAAACTATATATAAATTCTTACCGCTGGAGCTGCGTTAGCTAAACGAATTCCCTCAGAGATAGAAAAAATAACAAATTTTTCTTAAAATCGAATATTGTATTTTTAATTTTTCAAGAGTTTTTGTCTCGAAATGAAAGCGTCTAAAGAAAAAATCACAATAGTATCAATTTTTTTGCTTAAAATTGATGAAAAGATACAAAAAATTTTATTAGATATTATTCCACAGGCAGACCTGCAGATACACAGACACGTTAAGCTTGTAACACTTACTCCTTTACTCCTTTTAGTCGGAGGTTAGAAAAGCTGTTTGTTTATGGTTTCTTTTAATTTTGCAATTTTCACGTTATTGGTTCATATTACATCGTTTACCTCTCACAATATCCATATATTATAGCATTCCCAATATTTGTCTTACCCTTTATGTTGTATTTGTGTACAAAACTATCACATTTGCAAAATGTTTTGAATTTAATTAATTCAAACATCATTAATGCATTAATTTCCACAGATTATCTATCTAAAATAAACATTTATATTATATACATACAAACATACTATAACGTTATTTCTATTATATATGGCCTATACATAACAGTGTGGAGTATACATAACAGCAATAATCATAGGTTAACCAATAACATAACATTTACTTGTCTATCTGTTTTGTTGAATTATACATATAACAGTAATATCAAATTATTACAATACGAGTTGTTAATGAAAGAATACTATCAAAAACAAACTTTGATTATATCAATATAATTTAATTTTTTTATATTAAATATATATTATAATTAATTGAATTATTCCATTTTTTGTATAATATAGTGTGTTTGTATAATGTAAGTATTTTCAAAATTCCTATGATATGACATAGAAACTAAAATATGTAACGTGGACCAAAAGTGCGTTTTAGAATTGTCAACACAAAAAATAAAAAATGGTTTTAATTAACGGAATACCTTACAGCATCGCGGACTATTTCGAAATTGACTGTACGCAGCTAAGTATACTTAAAGCTTTTATTTGAAAGTAAATATTATTATTATTGTTATTATTATTATGAAATATGGATTATATGGTGGAAGAATCAGGAAGTTTAGAGTTCAAAGAGTTATTTATAATGATAATAATAATAATAATAATCTTTATTTAAAAATAGTTTACAAAATACTATATAAAATGTGTCAACAAAAAAGTTAAATTTAAAATGAAATGTTTTAAAGTAATTATATTGCAGAAAAATTCATTAATATTGTACAGGTATTTATCGACGAGATACGATTTAAAATTTTTCTTAATGATACCTCCCTACAGCGATCTAATGTTATCAGGAGTTTGATTATATAATTTTATGATCATATTAATAGATCCATTTTTAACAATGGACTTTGTTGTTTGTATCGAATTGAGATTCTTTTTAAATCTTGTGTCGTAGCTATGGTTTTGTTGGTATTGGTATCAAGTAAATTCAAATTTTCTTTAGCAAACTTAATACATTCAAAAGCCTATAGACTATATAGACTGAGAATTTTAAATTTTTTGAAAAAACTTTTTCAAGAAGTGCAGATTGTGTTTTAAACAAATCCACAGATAGTGTTGAGTTTCCCCAAAAAATTATTCCATACCTTAAAATGAATTCTACGACTGCATGGTTAACATGAATCAAAAAGTTGACGGGTAAAATATTACCTAGTGACCAGAGAAGATAGATGTTTGAATTGATTCTGTTTATGAGCAAATTGACTTGGTGCTATAAATCTAGATTTTTATCAAGAACTATACTCAAGTATTCAATTTCACAATATTCAATTTCTCGTAAAAATCAGTTAGTGACAGAGAGTCAAATTTATCCCCGAAGTTATTAATTTTAATCGCCTGTGCCTAAAATATATTCAGGGCTAAACCATTGTTTACGATCCAAGATTGAATAGTCATACACGAATAGTTAATTTATTTTCCGAGGTTTAACTTACTTGTATCGCTGAAAAAGATTGTCATATCATCTGCAAAAAGATAAATGTTTCGATCCATACCATTTATTGGACCATTGATATAAATTAGGAAAATCAATGGCCCAAGAATGCGTCATTCTTCAAGAATGCTTATTATAGGAAAAAAAAAGATTTTTCTGGAAAAAAATGATCCAGTTTTCGGGTATGAATTCGGGTATTTTTTTCCTTATAGTAACCAGATGAACGCTGGTTAATGACCCTTCATCAAAAAATTACTATTTTCAAAAAATTTTTTATTTTCTTATTTTGCGGATTATCATATTGACTAATAAACAGATTCCATTTGTTGAAATTTTTTCTGTAAATTTAAAGTTGTTGAAATCAATTGTTACAGTTCTTTTCTAAAAAAAAAAAATATTTATATCATTACAAATATGCAAAACTGAATTTATTGAGGTATTATTTTTTTGAGCTTAATTTACATTTAGTTCTTAGTAAAAACTATTTTTCCAAATTCCTTCTTTTTCAGTCATGGTCTTCAATTATATTTTCTATTTATATGCAAAATTCATCATAACTGTATTCATTCATTCATTCATTTATTTATTTATTTATTTGACAGAATAATCAATTAATTTACATTTGACAATTACAGAATAGTAATTATAATAATAATAATAATTTTAAATTTCTACATTGTAGCTCAATAAATAGGAATAACATTATTAATAAAATAATTTCATTGGGATACAGTATTTTAAATAGAACTAGATGAAACGTTAAACTTCGTTTCACCTACAATTAATTTGATAATAACTTCTGATCAGCGATTATTAATCTTAATTAACCTGCAGCTCCAATGCATTATAAATTATATAGAAATTATAGACAAATGTATTTACAATTCCAAATTAGTCTTTGCTACAGTTCAGAGCTCAGATTTGGCAACAGTAAGTGATTATAGATAAAATTAGTTCATAAATCAATTTAAAATCATCTTGAATGAAAATTCACTATATATGAATAATACTTATTATCTAAACTGATGATGAGTTAACCTAAAATTCAGTCAAATGAATTTAATTTATTTTACACCATGTAAACACACTTGACCAATTTTTAATTATTAATATAAAAATGTGTAAGAAATTGTAAAAACAGTCATAAAAATATTCTTATATATAGAACCTAACTCATAACAATACAATACAAAGTGTCCTAAAATAGTTACCAAATGAGAGTTGATATTGATAGAGAGTTTTTAGGCAATTGCAACATCGGTACCCAACTATAATCAGCTGGAAGTTGAAGTGTTAGGTGAGCATGAATTTTTTAAATGTGATAGAAAAGAAAATTTATACTCCTTTTATTCATGGTGTAATTTGCAGAAATAGCAGTTGTTACTACTCTTGAATCGAAAAAAAAATAGCCTATTACAGACTGATGGAAAAAGGTTTCCATACCGTATTCATCCCTTAAATTTTCAAAAAAAGGATTCGAAGGCAAATTTTACTCATTTAATTAAGATTCCTTAAATTTAAACAATATCATCTTCTTCTTAAACTAACTTCTTGAACTAAAAGGTAGAAACTTATTTCTTTAAATTCCACAAATAATTTTATCGTAAAAAAGCGTGGGGTTCTAAATTTCAATTATTGTAAATATTTTATAGGCAAATAAAATAAATATCGGTTAAAGTAAAGTCATAATAAATCATCTTAAAAAGCACCCCACGTTTTTTTTACGATAAAATGATTTTTTTGAATTTAAAGAAATTATTTTCTACCTTTTAGTTCAGCTAGTTACAAAAGCGTGTTTTTAAACAATTTTTTTTAACTATTATTTATTTTGTGTTTTTTAGCTTTATAAACTATTATTAATTTAACAAAAATTCAGTATCAATATGGTGGGAGCGCAAGTTAATGTATATATTCTCAAATATGGCAATCGTTAATTCTAAATATCCTTATCGGAATAAACAAATAGACTTATTAAATTATTGTATCGGTCCTCGGTAAGTATGCCGAATATCGAGTGAATACCGTTACATACTAACATACCAACATACAAACATACTTACCACTCATTTTCTTTTATTCATATTTGATTTAAAACATTTTGTACTCATCTACAAATCTCTGTGTATAATGTATATGATAATAGTAAGAGTGTACAAGAAATAAAATGTACAATTTTAATTAAAAACAACATGAATAAAAGAATATAATTACAATATAGGTATGGGAATTTTTCAAAATGTATGATATTATACCTACATACATTTTCATTATAATATATTATTTATTTTATTATACCATGTATATATGAAATATACATAGTATTATAAGTTTAGTCCCAAGTTTGTAACGCCTAAAAATATTGATGCTACAAAAAAAAAATTGGTATAGGTGTTCATAAAATCACCTAATTAATCCATTTCCGGTTGTCCGACCGTCCGTCCGGCCGTCCGTCCGTCCGTCTGTGGTCACGATTACTCAAAAACGAAAAGAGATATCAAGCTGAAATTTTTACAGCGTGCTTAGGACGTAAAAAGTGAGGTCAAGTTCGTAAATGAGCAACATGGGTCAATTGGGTCATGGGTCCGTAGTACCCATCTTGTAAACCGTTAGAGATAGAATAAAAGTTTAAATGTAAAAAATGTTCCTTACAAAAAAATAAACAACTTTTGTTTGAAACATTTTTTTGTAAACATCACTGTTTACCCACGAGGGCGTTAATTAGGTACAAATTTTATAGTATGTATTAATATAGGAATATCAAAGTGAATATCTTTTGTTATTTACATGACGTCAACATGTAAATAACAAACGATTGCGCATCAACACTTGCGCATTATATGAGAATATCAGTTAAATATGTCAGATATGTATGTATGTGAAATGTGACAGAGTAATCAACACTGCCTATACATGGTATTTCAACAATTAACTCAGTCAATTGTTTGTTTTCACTTGTTTTACTATTGTATTCTTGACAAATGATAGTTTCAATTACACAAAAATAAACATAACTCGGTGACTGTAACATCATATGATCCTTAGTTTCAAAATTTCTAAATAAGTATCAGAATATAATATCTTTCCAGAAGTATGTAACGGACGGTTTACCATTTACCAGTATTGCTACTGTTGCTGTGTTAATGCGCAAATTAATTATCGTTAGGTTAGGTTAGGTAATTTTGGCTGTTTATGAAGGACACACTTAGGCTATAGAGTCCATTGTGATACCATATAAATGTGTTTTACCACCTTTCCGCTGAAAATTTCATTTATCAGCTCCTCATTTTCAAAAGCTGAGTGCACCTTCTTCATGCATATACCATGCACCACACTAGCCCATCAATTATCGTCAACGATACACTTTATTTCAGAATATTTATCGTAGAAGTTTTACAACATGATTTTTGCATTTCTTATACTTTATGTTCATGCTGCCATATCGTCATGCTGCCAGGACGATTCGTCCTCAATAAACATTCATAATTAATAAGCAAGTCACGTTATTTATAGAAAATTTACCAGTTTCCCTGAAAGACCAATCCTTAACTATGAAACATTCGTGGAAGAAAAATTATTAAGACCTTCATAGCAAGGGCCGAAATTTATATCCATTCTGACTGTCAAATACTACGTTACAAAACTCGAGAAATGCCTAAATCAAACATTGGTTAAAGTATATTCTAGCCATATTACACAAAACTGATAATTTTTTTCCTTATTTATATAGTCCAAGTTTCCAATATTCCTTCATATAATTATTATATTTTTTAATCTAAACTTAATGAAAAAGACAAAATTATTTTATTTATGCCATTTCTTTACGTTGACCGGCCAGAAGTTTTACTGTAGTAAGAATTATTCATTACACTGTATGTATAGTGTACATGTTTACAATGTAACATGCATAGGCACTAGCACTACATGATACTAGGAAGGAGAGTTATTTAGTGGTTAAAGGAGAGTTTTATATCAAACACAATAAATATAAAGTAAATGGATGACTTGGTGAAGTTAAAAGAACATGTAATCCATTGTCCTATCATCTAACCTTAAAGGCACGTTCATATTCGAAAAATCGTTAATAACATACGGTATACTTACGACGTCTATCTGTATTCTATATATATAGCATACCCTGCTTCTACCAGTAATTTATAAACAAAATTAGGTTTAGATAACTATATTTAAAAGGTGATTCAGCTCAACATCATTATAGTTAGCCTGGGTCGGTCAGTGCCCTCCACTCAATTTCCTTCCACCGTATTTGATTTTTAGCACTTCTTATTCAGTCCATTTTTTTGATGGATAGGAAATCGAGCTATGTTGTCGTCATTTATTCAAATAATACGACCTGTCCAGTTCATTTCATTAATTATCATGTATTTTATTGGGTTTGGCTGTCGATTTTCGAAATAATGTTTGGAATAAAAAAGGTTAGTTTTTTATAAAGATCAACTTTCTAATTTAAATGTTTTTCTTATCTCTTACATTTTCTTATCTAAATTGACTATTAAAGCAACCCGGAGAACTAGGCCCAATATGATATCAGAACATGATGTCCCCCATTAAACTCTGAAACTTTTGTTTAAGTTATTTTTTGATTGGTTAGCTACAAAACGATCTATTACCCATAATAGAACTACTTCGATTTCATATCAAAGTCCAGATCGCTAAGCTATAAGTATTATACTTGAAATTAATGGACATTTAATTACTAGATATCTATTTTAGAGATATTTAATGTCTGATGGATCTTTTATTGCTATCAATTCGATGATTCGCTTAGCAATAAGTGAAGAAATAATTTTTAAAATAATCTCTCATAAATAACTTTTAGTTTGTGTTGTATTCTACTTTGCGTTTCTTTGGAATCTCTTTGTCGTAGCACTCACATCAGGTTAAGATTAAAAGTTTCCCACAACTCAATGTCACCTATCTACACAAGATTATTCCATTTGATGCACTTTATAGTAATCAAGCAATTATAACAGATTTAAATCCAGATTGTCAGAGAAATTCCCGAAGTTTTCTTAAACCTATAGCTTAAGCTTAAATTATTTTCGAACGATAGAAGATCTTTAGTAATGTTAAATCACCCTATCAGAATACTAAAACATTAAATTAGTTACATCGTTGAAAGTTTTAACTAAATCTTATAAGGAGATAGACAAGTTAGTCTGTATCTATCTCCTTCATCTTATGGTATGTATAAGTATTAATTAACAAATGTTACTTGAGATATGAGTTCTTTAGTTTTAGTAGATACTTACTATAGATAGATATGGTGTACACATGAAAGTCATATGAATATTTTAAATACTCATTTTGTTTTAATTAAAAATGTTCATTAATCACTTTATATCAGGTAGGTAAATACTAAATAGTTAGTTATATAGTTTATGTTGTTTGAACTAGACCTTTAATTTTTCTTTTTAAGATATCTGTTTTGACATTTATAGCTAAATATATAGATGCTTCGTTTACGATTGAATACGAGCTGTTCCTGAAGCTTCACTCACATGGATTGGCAATAAATTTAACGGTTTTTATTAATTTTCACAACATTTAATTAAAATAAAACAAAGAAATCGCTTTTCGGGCGCCATTTGTACTAGTTTTTGAAAAATAATATTTTCTAGAAAACTTTTTTTGCTATTTTTTTTGTCAAAAATTTTTTATAAAGCAAACAAATTAAAGCTACCAACAAATTTTCATCTCTCTATCTTTTATATTTTTGGAGAAAATGGACATCAAAGTTTTGCCCTACTCAATTCGCTCACGACAAAAAAATTATGCTGGTTTGAAAAAAATTTTCAAACAAAAATTGTTTTGTTTTTACGGAACATTTTTTACATTTTAAATTTTGTTCTATCTTTAACATTTTAACATAAGCAAAACTCAATATTTTAACATTTCTGAAAACCTTGTAAATTTTTCATCATATCTTAAAAATTATTAGACATACGGAGCTGTGAGTTGCCTTCAATTGTTTTTAATTTAATACACTTTTAAAATAATTGTAGCAACTTATTAGTTTTTCACGGATTACGCAGGTAGCACAGTTTTTTTTGCTTGCAAAACGTAGTTTCACACTCCCCTAAGGGATATCTCTTAATAAGATACCAAAGTAGCAACTTTACACCATGTAAAGTTAATAATTAAAAATAGCAAAGTTAATAATTAACAAAGCCATTAAAAGAAACTTCATGCCATCTTGCTGCACAAATATACTAAAATATCATCCGGGTTAAAATGTCTCTTTCTACTCGGCATATTATTTATTTTTATGTATTTGTTTAATTCAAATTAATGCATGCTGTGAAAATTTATGCTAAGAAAATTCACTAATTGTTAAAACTTAACAGCTCCTGAATGTTGATTTTTTTCTACGAACAACTACATTAAAAAAATATTTAACAAACTTCTTTTTCATAAAAAAACAAATCAATACGAATGACATCATGTCTCTACTGGCACAGTTAATGAAATGATAGTACGTAATAACATATTCAAATAATTTGTATATTCTGATACATATTCAACATTTAATTTTTGTAAAATTGTTGGTACATCTATTTGTAACCGTGTAACTTCTGAGCGATTTGATAGATTGAGGTCCAATTCACACATACATTTGTTGTAAGACGATTTTTCTTTGCTTATACTAAGCCTCATCCTTAATCACTTCTTCCTGTGTTGTTGGTAAAGGGATGTCAAGAAAGGCATATTGGGATCAAGAGGAGAAGTAGAAATATTGTGTGGTAAATATGGAATTGTTAAGCGAAGCAAACTGGTAACGGCTAGTTTTATACAGGTTTATTAATAATAAATATTTCAATTATGATTTAAAAAAACATCACATCATTTAAAAAGTAATTAACAACTTTTTTTATAATTTTTGAAATTGGAAAAGTTTATCTTTTGTAAAATATATGTCAGTCTACCAAATGTAAATACCATTATTGAAAATTCTTTAAGTATAATTTCATGGCTATATTCACCGGCTAACAAAAAGATTCACTAAAAAAAAATAGAAAAGCCCCACTTTCACACATAAATTTTTTGGCACAAAAAAAATATACACCACAAAATATATCTCTCTCCTTTATGCGACTCTATTATGGGTGCTCCATTATGTGACTCTATGGTCTTAGCTTATAACCATATTCTTTGATTTTAAATTGATAATGCCTTATATACTTTCGTCCAAAACCCAATAGTTAAGAAGCTATATGTGCACTATTTAATTTAATCAATAAAGTGAAGACATTGTTGAGTAACAGAGTTTAATGATTTATTAATTAATAGTATATTACACATCTAGAGAGTAAAAGCAAAGAAGTTACGCAATCAAGCCTAAATTAATGAACCGATTTAAATGAAATTACGTTATTTCCATACAAACTTGCGTCCCCTATTCAACTCCTTATAGCCATTTTTCGCATTAAAAACTAGCCTATGTTCTTTCTAAGATTTAGTTTATTAGTTTAATCGTGATTGCGTAACACACAGACAGACAGACAGGCAGTGTTATTTTCGCATTTATAATATTAGCAAAGACTTGAAAGGATTTGTATATTACATACAATATTGCTTACTGTTTACATTATTTTATAAAAACTCAACAGGTGTCTATAAATTGTATCTCCTTCACCCTGTTTTATGAAATGTCAAAACAAAAATTATAATTTTTTTAATTTCTTTTATTTACTCCTTAGGCAGACCTAGTCATCCGCCTATTTCAATTTTCACTTCTTAGGTGACGTAAATTGTATTGGAAAATGGGCGGGCATTAATATGTGATATGTAATCATATCACGAGCAGATTTTCATATTCACTCTTGCATCCTGAACACCGCATCAAGGATTTTATCCACCATTAACGAAAGAATCTCCCCTCCTTTACCCCCTTTACATTATGACAACAACATTGGAAAAATGATACACGAGGAAAATCGTTTCTGTCTGTTCGTCCATTAGTTAGTAGTGTACACTCTATTATACTACTAATTTTTTTAATTACTTCAAATAAATACATGTATATAATCTCTATCGAAATATATGTATATACGTATAATAAAGGATAAATTCTATATATCTAATAATATATAAAACATATATTTTTATATATATAATATAGTGACTGTTTAAGCCGTCTGCAATGCAACAAAAATCCCAGAACAAGAGAAAAAGATTAGATGATAATATGGTTGGTGGACCAAACACATTCATTATAATATCAGAGGTTTTTGTTATTATCATCACTGCATGTTCTTTCATTCACTAGCCAGCCATACAAACACACCATATTGTTGAAAAAAAATCTTCTGGTTGAATGAAAATATAGTATATAAAATATGTTATTTTTTGTGTTTATAGTTATTCGTTGAGGGCAGAACTAAGCTAGCGCCGGATGTAGCAAGTTTATCAACTGCACGATATAAATAGGAAATTACGACTCTAGATCAGAGAGTTTGATATCCTGGCGTTTATGACTTAATTCCGATGCGAAGTCGAAACTATGTGCTATTTTACGAGCCAATGCTAGAAAGTTTGGTGTCTTTACGTAAAGAATGTAAAATATATATCATACATGCCAGAAAATTAAAGCTTTAGTTTCGAGAACAAATTAACAATTGTTTTGACAATGCAAAATTCATTGGTCAGCTGAAACTTGTTTAAGTATAAGACAGTTTACCAACTTGTTTGACGAACACGTTCAGTTGTTGCTTGACGGCTACGTTGAATATTTATTTTTGCAATGCTTGAAGAATAATAAAACTTGAACAAGTACCTTGTTTAGCAAAGATCACTTCATATGGATACCATTGTGTCTTATCTTCTGCTTGCCTCATTAACTACTCGATACCATGGTATGTTATATACATCATTGCGTCCAACAATAGGGTATTATCGTTAGTCAAAAATAAATCATGAAATTTGAAAAAAGTTAAAATTTATGTAAAAATATACTTAAATATTCCGATTTCGAGTTATGAAAGCACATTCTTCTTTTATAATATTAAAATTAAAAATCGTAATTTTTAAACTGTATATCACGTGACCTAAAACCCGGGTAAGCTCTGCTGTGATGTTATAGCGGTTTGAGTCATAGACCATCAGTTAGTTCAGTGTAGACAGTTGGGTATAATATATACATAGATAAGTATTGATATTTGTATTATAATCAGATGTCTATGAATAATATCTGTCAAACTTATTTGTGTTATTTCGTATAGTGATACCCATATTACGTCATCAAATTGGATGCCCGCGTTTTTGACAGTTTAAAAAAGGTTTAAAATTTAATTTTAGTTTTTGGCAAGAAAGCGTACGTATTTTTCCGAAATGAATTTTTGGTGGTTTTTTATTAGCAAAATCAACATTTTGAAGTACTTTTTCAAAAATAGTGGAATACCCTATTGTGTAGAAGCCTATGTAATTAACTGCGTGGAAAAGTAAATTAATATTCTAATAAATATTTATGTAAAGTGGCGTTTGATTAAGTTCTGCGCTAAACTAAACAGTACAAACTGTATAGAGAAAACAGCATTGTAAACATATTTCACTGTAACAATGTCTCTGCCTAGTCAAAAAGTTCAAAATACACTAGGTTAGTAGTTTGTTATTTTGTTAAAAGTAATTAATCATTTTAAAAAATAAATATTTGAAAAGATAACCTTACTCTAACAGCTTTGAAAGTCAAGTTGCAACTAGGACCACCATGCTACCTGAGAAAAATTTGATCTCAACAATTTCGAGAATATAAAATATTTAAAAATGTTTTCCTAATATTATGTAGTTGGAAGTTTATTTTTTAATCCCATATATTTTTTAAACTTGTCACATAAAAGCGAGTTTCAATCATTTTTTTATTTCGAAAATTGCCAGAAAACGTTCAAAAAAAAATATAAATTTGGTTACCTAGAAAACTAGAAAACACTATTACTAGATTACTCTATTAGCTGGCTAATTTTAACAGAAAAAAAGATTGAACAGAATACCTTTTGTCTCTTTGAGCATTCAAAATAAACATAACTTCCTTTGGGAAATACACAACGCAAAAAGCAAAAAAATGACTCATGTTCGTAGCTGAGCCTTTTTCTGGCTCAAGATAGAGGCAAATTTATATTAGAACATTATTCGTTATAATAGTAAAAACAACTTTATGAAACTATTTTCCGGTAACTCAATAAATACAGTATAGAGAAATGTTTCGACCAAAAGCAGCTTGCCACTTTATAAAGAAAAACGTTGCAAAGAAAATCCGCAAATGAACATAAAATATTTAGCTCCTTGCGTTATGTAACACTTACGACCATGCATTATTTTGATTTATGTTTTGTAAACAGTAATACAGAAAATAATATACAGTTTTTTTCGATAATAATAAATCATTATGTATGATTACATCCTCATCTGAGAATTTGCTTACTAAGTTAATTAGTGGGTCACAAACCATTTAACATTATGAGCTTTTATAAAATGCTTTAGATTTTTTGTCAAGTAACAAAATGAATATAGATTTTTTACTATTTACCCTTTTACCTACATAAAAATTTGAACAAAAAGTATCACAAAAACTGCTTTCAACAACATTTCAAACCGTATACTTTAACTACTAATTATCTCAAAAAGATGATTTAACAAGAATGAAAACGAGTAAAATAATAACAAATTTAAATAACTGTCAACGAATATCATCAAACCTAGAAAGATGCTTCCACATTGAAAAAGGAAAAAAAAATTGATCAACAAGGCACTCATCAGAATGAATAAGAAGAGTAATAGAGAAACGAAATAAAGCTACCGATGACATTTGTGAAGCACTAAAGAGCGAATTTAATATGTTTGTACGACCAATCAGATCATATGGCCATAAAACATGGTGCATAACAAAATTAAATTTACAAAAGCTGAAAGTAGGGATTTGAATGAAACTGTACTCAAAAACTAATGATGAGATTTGAATGAAACTGTACAACAACATAGTTCATACATCAGAATGAGCTATATAAAATTATTAAAAGCAAAAACGTATTAAAATAATTAAATTTATTCTGACATTTTTCTGCTCCATCTATGATCATCATTTTGAAACACTAAAGATTTCTGTAAAAATTAAAAATAGTAAATGTAAAACAATTCATGAACACCTTTCCTGAAATACTCAATGACTATTAAACACTTTAAAAAATTGAAGACTGATCATATATTTTAGCTGTGTAAAACAATCCCTTCGAGTGTAATGGCAGGGGGATAAGTGTCATCAAGAGAGGTGGAGGCTATAAAGCGGTGGTTTTTACTTTTAAGCCCAGTACAGCGGGTGGGTATCATAATTCAATCAATCAATCATGGGTTAATCTAAAAAGCCTTGATTTTTAAGTTGCGAAACAGTTTTTATCATTAGAGTGAAGTTAAATATACGTTACGTGCGCAAAATCAAAATACCAGATTGTTGTACATTAAAATATCTATGATATTATAAATTTTATAATAAAGTGTTTATCGTAGTCTACAATTTCATGTACACATAAATTTTCATTACTTCACATCTATTTGAAAAGTACTTAATGAACTTAAGTAATAAGTATTATTTCATAGACTAGTTCTTATAAGAGAAAAAGCTTTATTCTTCATATGACTAACTACACAATGAAATAATAGTTCGTTTGTACAGACAGTGTGGATCATTAAAAATGATACTTCTTTGAAAATTTTCTGAAATAAAATGTATTTTTTGAAATTTCACTAATCATAGTGTTTCAAAAAAATACCGCAACTATTTATTTATCCTAAATATGGTAAAAACCCAGTTTAGTCCCAAGTTAATATAAAATTTGAAAATATGTTTGAACAAATTTTTGTTACAAATTTTTATACCATGTATATATGAAATATATACCTATGAGTAGGTATATTAAGTTTTGTCCCAAGTTTGTAACGCTTAAAAATATTGATGCTACCATCAAAATTTTGGTATAGGTGTATATAAAATCACCTAATTAGTCCATTTTCGTTTGTCTGTCCATCTGCCTGTCAACACGATAACTCAAAAACGAAAAAATATATCAAGTTGAAATTATAGCGTGCTCAGGATATAAAAAGTGAGGTCGAGTTCGTAAATGAGCAAGATAGCTCAATTGGGTCTTGGTTCCTACGACCCATCTTGTAAACCGTTAGAGATAGAACAAAAAATGTTTCTTATAAAAATATAAACAACTTTTATTTGAAACGTTTTTTCGTAAACATTACTGTTTTCAAGTAAGAGCGCAAATGAGGCGCAAATTATATAGTATATATGGAAATATCGGTAATGTGTGTGTGGCTATGTTAGAGTGGCTATCTTTCTTTACTTACATGTAGTAAAAAAGCAAACGATTGCGTAATCAACACTGTCTATTCATGGTATTTCAACAATTAACTCAATAAATTGTTTGTTTTCACTTAATTTTTGTTTTAATTTTTTATGAATTTTCTTTTAATTTTTAGCAAAAAAACATATAAATAGAAGTTATAGTCATCATATGTAAAAAATGAAGGGGGTGAAAGGGTTAACATTCGATTTCTTAAAAAAAACATTCACCAGTTTTTCACCTCTTTAATGTTACCAAAACGCGTTGGTAATAAATTAGGCACAATAAACAAAACAAAAAAGAACGATCTAACTATACTACAAAAAAAAAAAGTAATTTTGTCAATCTGATTTTTGGAAAGATGTGGAATCATTTGCAGTGTTACATTCTTGTAGAAGTAAAGAAAGTATTATTATTATTATAATCAGAAAAATTTGGTTACGAGTTTTTAACCGAAATATCCATCCATACATTTTGTCTTGTTCCGGCAGGTGTATTTGTATAAGAATATCTATCTCGCATAATTCATTGGTCAGATATGCATATCTTCCTTTGTACTCAATTGTACTTGGCGATATCGAAAAATTCCTGAATCGATTATGACTTATTTATAAGCATACAAGAAATTAATGTGGTTTAATATTTTTGGATAAAGATCAATATTTTCTAGAGCTTTCCCAGCAATATTTATATTTAACAATAATTTTCCTGAATAGATTCATGTATTTTTTTTTTATTTTTAATTCATTGTTTACACCGTTATAACAAAGTAAAAAATATAAATACTGTTAAAAATTGCTGTAATTAAGTGTAAAAAAATATTTAAAATACAGTATAATTTTGAGATTTTTAAACGCAGTTTTTTGGCGCTCTCTTTTGATGACGCATAAGTACGCGATCTGTCAATTGGTGAAAGTACAATGTATAATTTACACTTAAAAAAAATGAATTTACACTCGTTATTATTAAGTTTTCTAATAAAAAACCGTAGAATAATATAACTCAATGCCATACCATAGAAAATATAAGTAATTTTAATACCATAAATATGTCAACAAATTTGACAAGCCAATACTATGATGTCACGACCTTATTAAAATTGGAATTTCCGTTTTAAAAAATTTTTAAATGTTATCACTGAATTTGTACTTTTATTAATTAATTTTAAGTAATTGAAAGATATTAATTACTAAAATAATGGTTTAGTTGAAATGTCCAGTCAATAAAGTTACGGAAGAAAAATATTTAAACCTTACTTAAATTTCATGAATATTCCACATTCATATTTAAATGAAGCAAAATGTTTCGTGGACCATTCAGTTTCAATATAATATGTATCTATAAAGATATATACATTTTGTATATCAATATATTATTGAAAAACTGTATCAATAAAAGTTTTCATATTTAGTTTTTCATATACGTACTTTTCAATACTTAAATACTTGAAAATATGTTTGAAAAACTTGAATAGAAATTTTTAAGTCTCTGTGGAAAATTTAATATAAAAGTATAATTGTATTTGTTTTTGTATTTAAATAGTTTTTTAATTGAGGTTGTTAGGAATTATTTATTCCCATTTACATTTTCAATAATGCGAAAAATAAATCTTTAAATTATTTATTTCGGAATTTAAATTTTTTTCCCACTTAAAATTTGTGCATCCTCGTTTTGGCAATTGATTTAATAATATCAATATGCATATTACAGTCAAAACTCCTCGTTCAAAAGCTCTCTACTGTGAGTTATTATCAACACTTAAATGCTCATAGATTGTGAGAAAGATTTTTCATTTTAGTATTCAATTTTAGGAGATGATGCCTAGCTGTTAATTCATGTAAAGGCGTGGGGCTATATGTTCGCAGTTATCCTCAATCAATTGCTCTGAAATATTTTACATACGCGTTTATTTTGAATGACAATGCATGGGTTAGCTGACGTCATTTTAATTTCAAGACCACGGACTAGTTATTTTGTATGCATTCCCAAGATATGGATATAAAAAGAAAGGGTTTCCTGAAAATAATACGCATAACATATGTAAATCAGATGACAATGAATTTTCTTGTAAGCATAGTCTGATTTTCCGATTGTTTCCAACATATTTTAAATTCATGAATGTGCTGACCGTCGCGGTCGTCAAATTATCAACGAGTAACATACACAATAATGATTACCTAATTCATACTAATGGTGACTACTTGGTAATCAAAAAACGTATTTATATAATACAAATATTTTAATTTTTTTATTAAGGATGTTCCAGCATGGTATTTGCAGTTTCTATGTTAAAGCAATGGTACAATTTTTTTTTCGACAGAATTTAACGAAAAATTAAATTTAAGAATTTAATAATGCTTACTATTAATTCCCAAAGTTTCAGAAATTTTGACCGTTTAAAATGGGAAATAATTATGCCAACGTCCCAATTTCGATCAATTTACGTCAAAATTAATATCTCGAAAGTGAAAATTAATTTCTAAATTTTTTTTTTAGAATTGTATTGCATAAACATTTTTTTCTACTTTTTCTTCAATATATAATAATATCATAAAAAATAGTTGGAGAGACCGGACATTTTACATGCTTTAAATGGGACATGACCCTCAAAATCGCGAACTTTGTCTTTAAATATCTCGCGATCTAAACGGTCAAAAATTATGAAATTTTAGGAATTCATAAATAAAGCTATTATAAACCCGAGAAAAAAAATTCGGCCAAATCTGTCGAAAAGTGATTTCATGCTGGTACTACCTTAAGGAATTTTTCTGTTTATTTTTGTATTATTTAACTGATTAGAATTCAATCCAATAGTTATAAAGCAAAATGAATATTATTTTTTTAGTTATAAAAAATATTAATTAATTAAAATATACCATTTTGTATCATGATATTAAGACGGAAAATGACAATTACTTCTAAAAAATTGCAACTTGCGGATAATAACAGATCATTTTTTGACCAAAAATATGTGCAAATATTTTGCATTTTTTTAATTATGACTAATTTTGAAAATTAATGGGTTAGAAGAAGATATACTAACAAAATATTATTTAATTTTTTTGTTTCTGATCATTGAAAACCATGCTAGAGTGAAAGCTGATCCGCAACCCATTTTAGACCAATCACATGTTAATAAATTATTTTTAGTCGTAAAAAAAACATAAAATTTTGTTATACTCTTTAATATTTGCATAATAATAAATAATTTTTTTTTTATCATAGATAATAAAGTTTCTCCAAAAATACAATCCGAAAAATTGAAATTTGCCCAAAAATTGAAAATACCCCTTTAGCAAAGGCATTTCGTATATATATTCATGAGACCGTAAACTCAATTTTGAGATGTGATGCCTACCAATCAGCCACTGCAGTTCTAAAACATCCTGTGATGGTGTAAATAGAATCTTACATGTATCTAGTCTAGTCGAGAATATCAAATTGGTGAAATATAGAAATACTGATCGTTCGTTTTTCAACACATAAAAAATTGCAAAAATTAATATTTCATAAAATATTAATATTTAAGGAATTTTAAAAAAAAGATTCTTAAAGAAGAGGAAGCTTCCAATAAAAAAACTCCCACTCTCGGGAATCTATCTCCATTATTTATAATTTTAACTTAACGCTGAAAATATATCTTTTTTATAGGTCTTTTTAGGGAAAAAAATTTTCGACAATTTTTGTTTGAAACTATTTTTCATAAAGTTGATGGTTTCCGAGATATTGGCCAAAAATAGTTTTTTTATGTATACAAAACCTTCCTTTATTTGTTTTTTTTTTGTCTTTGAATAAATTCATAAAATTGCTAATTTTCAGTTACTTTAACCGGCCCAATTCTTTGTATTTGTATATCTGTATTTCACCAATTTGAACTTGTCGACTAGACTAGTAGAACATGCATCCTTTCATCCACATATTATTATCATATTGTCATTACTCTACTATACGTTCAAAAAGAATTCGTACAACACAAGCAGACAATACTAAAGGAATTCATTGTAACTAAAAGAGTTTAAACAGTAATACTTCCTTTAGTATTGTGTATTCTATGATTTCTTTAATACAATGTAATGTAATGCATTCATTATGTTATTAAATCTTTTCTCTGTGAAAATTTTCAACAAACTTACTTCTACTTAGTACAACTATTGATATATAAAATTTTATAAGTACACAAAATCGTTTTGAGAATAGAGAAAGAGAACGATACGTTACACAAATATTGTACTTTTCAACTAAAATGAATAGTTTTATGTAATTTATGTGTAAATCGTGAATATTTTTATCTACACTTACTATATATAAAACAGAATGCAGTACCAAAATTTACATTCATACTGTCATGGAAAAATTGTCACCGATAATGTGTTTAACAAGAACAATGCTAAAGCATTAACAACATGATTCGGTCTTTTTAGTGTAACTACAGATGTAAAATTTAGAAATAATAGTGGTAATTATTAAGCAAATTATCAAGACAGTCTTGAGCAACATGCGCAAATCATATAACTTTGAAAACCTGCATACATTACATTCCAAGCAGAATGTTGGTGAAGACCAATTTTGCAGAAATAATACTCCCAAATTTTATCCGATTTGAATAGATTTGTTTTTGATGGCCACTAATTTTGGGTCTAACTTTTCATTTTTGATGTTATGTTTAAGCTTACATTCACCTTTGTTCCAAATATCGGCACCAGGACCCCACTTTATTCAAAACTTTTATAGATACGTCAAATTTGACAAAAAATTTGAAAATAATGACCCAAATTCAGTATAACTTCATACTTAGTTTATTAGTTACTTGGATATAATTCGGATCTGATAGAGTAAAATTCAATTTTTTTAGATTTTAATGACGTCATAAAGTTAAAAAAATTAATTTTTTTTCAATGCCATATTGAAGAACAAGAAATAACCATGTGGTCTTAACGAAATAGATCAACTTATTGTGTGCATACAGAATGTTAGATTTACATCCAAGCATATAAATATCACGAGTTTGACAGAATACATGCGTTAAGCTGACTGGTATCGTGCAAAAGTGACTGGTATCGTGCCTTATCTGTTGTAGTTCATCTATTCAACTAAGAAACTCCCACTCTCTAAGCGTCTTTCAACTATCTTAACGCATATCGAAGCTTCAACATATATAATATATATATATATATATAAGCCACGATACCAGTCACTTTTGCAATTTCATATAACACCTATAATACTTCTTACTTAGATGCATTGCTTAACTCATGTACTCTGTCATACTCGTGATATATATATGCCTAGAAGTAAATCAAACATTCTGTATGTACAACATAGAAACATTTTAGAATCACCATCTATACTCTTTATAATTATCAAATACATGCTGCGTATACAGTCAATGTTTAGTAAATGAGTTCACCAACAATAATAATATGCATGATGCTCTAGGGTAAACATGTAATTAGTTAGACTTTTGTATCTTTATGGTGAACCAGCTTAACTAGAATAAGGCATTAAAATAATTAATATTTTACACTGTGTGTTCCTATATTTTTCAATTATATTATATAAGAATAAAATTTAAAAAGACACGGTAGACATAATAAATTTCGATTTTTGCCCCAATTTCCTAGATCAGTTTTTTGTATTTTTAAAATACGTATTTTCAACTACCAAGTAGTCATCATCAGTAAGAATTAGCAAGGAGTGACATTCACTAGCTAATTCTTACTGATGATGACTACTTGGTAGTCGAAAATACGTATTTTAAAAATACAAAAAACTGATCTAGGAAATTGGGGCAAAAATCGAAATTTATTTCGACATATCCTAGAGTTCTCATTTATTATCGTCGATAATATTTATACGGTAGACATAGTTTTAAGGTATTTCGATACCGAAAAAAATGAAAATGATTCAAGAAATTTGAAATTTTATTTATTTATCAATTAATTAATCATCCTCTTAAACATCTTTTGAGAAAAATTCATATGAATTCTCTGAATAGTTTATGAGAAATGAACTGTCAAAGCCAGTTTTTTTCCAAGAAAAGGGCACATTTCTCATAAACCGTACAGAGAATCGAAAATAATTTTTACTATGAGGCCTATACAAGGATGATTAATTGATAAATAAAATTTTTAATATTTTTTTTTCATTTTCATTTCAACTCTTTACGGTATTTCGATACCGTAAAGTCAAAATCATACCAAAGATTGGAAATTTTATTAATCATCCTTTTATACGTCTTTTGTGAAAAATTCATATCAATTCTCTGTACAGCTTAGGAGAAATTTACTATCAAAGTTAGTGTATTTACCAAAAAAAGTTTCTTTTTCATTTTTATGCACAGTTATTGATTTTGGTATGACTGTAAAGCTTAAGACGTGAGGAATATTGATAAAAGATTTTATGTAAATGGTAACATTTTTAAAAGTTAGTGATTAAAATTATTACGACTTCTTCATATAATCATACCCATTGTAGATGTATTTTAATTATTGTGAATAATTAGAATTAGAATCTTATATTTAATGTTTAATGCTTCTACAGATTAAAAATTCTAAATTTCTTAGTTTTTCTTTGAAATGTAAATACGGCAGTACGAATTCTTATCATGTTTTCTTTAAGTCTAATATTCTGAGAAATTGGGGGGAAACTGTGATGTTCAAGAAATTATTAACAGATTGCGCTCATTTAACAGATTCTGCAAATCCAAATACTAAATTTTGCAAAATAATTAATATTCTTAAGAGTCCCCATTCGTTGGTTGTCCCCAAAATTATGTCGATAGTAAATATTAGTTACTCTAAAAAAATCCTATTTTCCATTCTCAGCCTATGACATTTTGTATAATGAAAATTCATAATATAACCATAATATAATGAGCTCAAATTGTTTTTTTCCTTTTTATAAAGTTTGTTACAAATATACGCCAACATTTATTAGTTTATTTTATATAAAAATATATATTTGTATGAAAAAGTTTTTCTTCTTTGGTGTAGTATGAAAACTTCTACACAGGAAAGCAAATGAAGAAGAAGACGTAAAAACGTACCATATATATCCACCATATTCATATGCCATGTAGTGTACATACACAGTAGTTAATAGTCATTATAGTATGCCGTCTGTATAACGATTGGCTGATAATAATTTTCTTTCTAATTCAAACTCAAAAAACAACAACAATTACAAAGTTTTTTGTACTGAGAATAGAAAAGTTACTTATTACTCTTGTGATATATATTTAAGAGGCAAAAGTATATTATTTACCCTTTTTCAATTTCATAAAACAAAGTTTCTAAATACACGTTCACATGTTTTTTCTTTAGAAATTATTTGCAGTTATGTCTCCAAAAATAAAACCAAAACATTGAAGAATCGAAGCCTAATTTGTTTATCAGTGCTGCTTCTTCAATTACTCTACTTCTGTAATACAAACATGTACAAATTAAAAATGTCAATTCATCTTTTTTTTCTGTGCAGTGGAAACCAACGAACATCTATTTTTACTCATTATTTTCAAATTATTTTCACCTTTAGCATTTTTATGATCACATTTTGGTTTGTATCTGTTAATTTAGTATTCAAGAGAATAATTTTCGAAGCTATGGACGCTAGTATTAAATGTACAGCTTGTTCATGTAGCTTGTCAGTATTTCTCAAATTAAAATGGCATTTTCTGTATTAAAATCAAATGCCTAATATTTCTTTAACAGGGATCGGACTAAATTTTTTTATCACTTCACGTGAAGAATTCTCTCTTAACGAAAAGAACGTTTAAAATTCCTAATTAAACAAAGAGGAAGACACCCACTAGTGACGGCATACGTAAGTATCGCCATGGATATTACATATAAAACTTTGTTTTGCTAAAGGAGATGGGCAACTTTTGAATGGAATCTTTGATTGCTTAAAACTTGTTCGTTTTTTAATCAATTTTAGTTTCACATTCAAATTTTGTCATGCTATCAAGTCTTATTTTACATTTTTATGGGTAATATGGCCAATTCAACATCAGGATTATCGCATATGATATATTTTTAAGACAAGACAAGAACAAGAACAGATTATTCACATATCTATCAAATGTACCAAAAAAAATAAGTTGTATACAGCTTTGAGTCGATTAATATACATTTAACATTTGAATCTATTATTTTTATAATTATATACTAGTTAACGTGTAAACAGCTTCATTAGCTTCATTCTTGATTAAGAATAATATGGTTTCATTAGCCATCATAAGATGACAATTTATTCCTTTGAACATTTTTGGTGTATAAATCACAGTACCTACATAATCACCACTTATTTATTTATTCATGGGCAAAACTTTCAAGGAAATAATAGTATGTTGACTTGAGAAAATAAAATATGTGTTAAAAGTTTTTTTTTATTTATTTGTTTCATCCAAAAATAGCTGAATACGAAAAAAAATTGGAAAATAAAACTTTTGGATAAAGATACACACACAACTTGTTTTGACAAATTTTAAAGATTTTTCTGATTCAGGATTTTTAATTGTCCCTGTATTGAAATGATTGATTTATTTTGTCTAACAGTTAGAAGATATTATTTAACGTGAGGGAAGTGGTGTCCCCTCCATTATGTGCCGTAACAAAAAAGCACTTTATGAATATATAAAAAAATTTGTGCAGTCTAGCTTTTAAAAATTAAAATAAACAATATTATATTAGTTTTTATAGCTTCGTTAGAAATAAGTCATTGTATATTATGGGACGGGGTACCGTAATGAAACTCATGCCACCCTTTAAACTTACTTAGGATCGTCCATGGTTGTATCAGTATGCAGTATTGTCATTGGATTAAAATACATTTGTATACCCTATTTATGAAATAAATCAGAGTATATTAAGTTTAGTCCTAAGTTTGTAACCCTTAGAAATATTGATGCAACAATCGTCGGCCATCGCTATAACTAAAAATCGAAAAAGATATCGCGCTGATATCATGCCTGGTGAGGGCGTTTACAACATAAAACCAAAATTAAGGCAAAAAATTTGTATATTATTTGTTTTACCGCGAGGGTTCAAATTGGGGTGACTTTGGTTTTCTTTTTTTGTATGTGGTAATATAAAGAGGATGAAAGAAGTCAATTTTCGGGTAAAACTTTTTCTGATTAAAACATTAGTTTCAAAGAATGAAGATTTAAAAAAAGAAAAAAATTTGATGAAAAAAAATCTTCCGCGAAATGATCGTTATTTTATCCTACACGATACCCCAATAGCCAGAGCAAAAAAAAGAGTTTCATAATGCAATTTACTGCAGAATTTTTTTTCGTCTTGGAACATATTTAGAGGTATCCTCCGAGTGTAAATCCCAATTGGCGGGACGCAGGGGTGTGAGCTTCAGCCGCCATCTTAGAAAACACATTAACTATATATTTAGCAATATTCATATTAAGAAAAATTTGGAGCGGTATAAATAAAAACCTATGCATTATACAGAAAACAAGTTTCGAATACAAGTGAAAGGAAATGTTATTCTGTATGAAAATGATCTCTACCATTTTTGTTGTACGATGCCCGGTTCACGAGATATTTGATAAAACGTGTTTTCCAAGATGGCGGCTGAAGCTCACGCCCCTGCGTCCCGCCAATTTGGATTTACACTCGGAGGATACCTCTAAATATGTTTCAAGATGAAAAAAATTTCTACAGTAAATTGCAGAAATAAAATACCCGGTTATTGGCCTGCGAAGCTTTTTCGCTAAATTTATAAAAATAATACAAACACTATATATGGTTTCAACACTTTTACATAGGGTATTTCAACAACTAACCGCTAATTGATTAGTTTCACTTGTTTTAAAATAAAATAAAAGATATTTTCGATTTACAATATTAAAATTTATAAATAATACAATTTAGAATCATATAACACTAATCAATCAACATAAATTAAAACAAGTTATTTTAATAAAATTGTAATTAATTTTCATGTTAAAATTTTAATCATATTATAATACTTAATGAGTATTATAATTATTATTTGTTTTGGAGTTTTATTACATTTATTAGTAGTTATTACTTCCATTATATTATATTCAATAAAATATCAAAATTAAACAAGCAGCGATGAACAAGAAACTATATAAATTGTAGTAAAATTTAGTTTCTTCAACATGAAAGTGAAAGTGAAATATACAAAATTTTAATAATCCCTGATAAATTATTCGGGTATGGAACCCTAAACTCGCATTTGAAAGATATCTAATAACACTTTCCATTAAATCACCTTTTTCCTTAAGAGTCTTTTCCAAACTGAACCTATTTTGAGGATCATGGCCTATTTTTTAGTTGTCCTGGGTACAGAACCTTAAAATTGAACTTGATACAAGCTAACAACGCAAACAAGAAAAATCAAAATTGGTTCATCCATTAAGGCACTACGATGCCACAGATAGACAGACAGGTAGACACACACGCATAACGGTCAAACTTATAACACACCTTTTTTTTGTTTCGTGGTTAAAAAGGTTTCCATTATACCTAAACTTTAATAGACTTAATAAGTACCTATTCTAAACATATTTAATACATTCGATTTACTTCTCTCTCTATAATTTTGAGCTGAATTCCATCGGGAAATTTTCAACTACAATCATTTATTACAATCTATAGCGATTTTCAGCTCTTGCAAACAAAAAGAAATTGTCATTACAAGACTTTGTAGCAAACACAAGGAGGCAAATAAAATCTATTCAAAAATAAAGATGAACTATGATATTTTTTTTTAATAGAGAAGTTGCATATTTTTTAATTTAATTTTTTTTCAAAAGTTTACTAAAAATTACTAAGGATAATTAAAAAAAAAATTTTTTTAATATTTTCATGTAATTTTACAATTGAAAATGGTTTTTCTAAACTATAAATTCAAACGGCAATGACGTCAAGACATCGTTTTACTACGCCACCGCACGGAGAAATGATAAAATAACATGTAGAATGATAAATTTTTTGTCTAATTAAACGTAATTTTCCATTGTAACAAACTGAAATGTAAATTTAGGGTGATTCCTCACAGCCTCCACGGGTGTAAATACGTCACTACCGTTTTTTTATTCAAAAATGTAACTCTTTTTTTATTAATTTAAGTTTGAGAGCGTTAATTTGTGGAAGTTATTAACATTAATTAAACACATATGTATTTGCTTAAAATCCACTTTATTTAATATTCAAAATATTTTATTTATGCACAATTCGACTTGTTAGTCATCTTCAGAACATTAATTATTAAAAATTAATAAAAAAAAAATGGAATTATTAATAAAAAATTACTTAAATATACTTTATATGAATTGTTCTTTCATTTATATATGAATTTGTGACAAAAAAAAATTATTGCAAGTTCTCTATTATGGAAGTGACATAGTAAAAACAAATAAACTAAATATACACAAATTATTCGGTTCATCGATACAAAATTTATCGATAAATGTTTGATCATTCACAACGATATCCCAAATAGTTATTTTAAATGCAGAACATCGAATGCACGTTTTTACTACTTTTACAAGGTAAAGGTAGTTATCATTGGGTTAGTTTGTCATCTAGGTATATACTGTAGGTATATTACATAGTCTATAATAATAGTAGATATCAACCAAGAAGAAGCAACCAAAAATAGTAAGTAGTAAGAGTAAAACTAAGCTTACATATCAAGTAATTCACCCTCGTATTCGTTTGCCTTTTCAGCAACTCTGTTGCTTGTGTATTATGTACGTTTTTCGATCCGTGTATGTTTTGGATAGTTTATTATTTGGATAGTACCTATATTAGTTTAATAAACTATTGTAAGGCAAGTGAGCTTTAGATAGAAACCCACCTTAAAATATTCTGGTCAAAAGCTCTAACAACCACAAAAATTTGTAACCAGTCGTTTTCGAACTTTTTAACTATATTGAATGTGTCTCTTTGATTGGCAATAGCTCGAAAATTACCCGTTAAAAAAATTTGTAGCCATAAGAGCTTTTGAGCCGAGCGATCCGAAGAAAATTTTGAGAGCGGTTTGAAAAAGTTTCACAGAAAGCCATTTTCCTAGTCATATAGGTACTAGAAATATAATAAATATGTAGCTTAATCACCAGTAGCTCGAAAACTACACGTTAAAAATTTTTTGGCCGTAACAACTTTTGATCAGAATGATATAAAAAACAATTTAGGGTGGGTTCGAAAACGTTTTACAAAAAGCCATTTTACTACCTAATATTGCATCGATCAAGTTTTTAGCTTATCCCCTTCAGAAAAGGATGAAAAAATGATGGTGCATGTGTCATAATGGACAGTATTTGTAAAAAATAACACATTTTTTAACCATTCCGACTTGTGATAACTTCCTGATTTCCGTATTTAGTGGGTATAAAGTTTCTTTTAAGGTATTTCTAGACAAAATATACGTGTAGGTACAATTGAAACCACTACCAAGAATTGTAAATTACAATATTTATTAATTAATCATCCGTAAATACATATTTTAAAAAAAATTTATAGGATGGCCTGTATGGTTTATGAGAAATAAACTATCAAAGTCAGAGTTCGTTAAACTATCAAAGTCAACTATCAAAGTATAAGAGTTCTTTTTTTGGTAAAAACGATGACTAATAGTTAATTTCTTCGTACAGAGAATCGATATGAATTTTATGCAAAATATGTATAAACAAGTAATTAATTGATAAATAAAATTTTAGATTTTTAATATTTATTTCAATTGTATGCGTATATTTTGTCGCGAAATTAGCATAAGAGCAGATGAAACTAATCGAATACCAAAAAGATCGAAATACTTGATTTTCATAATTTTTTTTATTATTAGACTTTAGTAATTTATTTGTCTTAAGACGTATATCAAATACAAAGTAGATATTAAAATGAACATTTAGTTTACTCTGACGGTTCTGGATTTATTAACTACCTTGATTATTTATCTGCATGAAACCTGGCTAGTTAACAAGCCAAACCATCTCGCTAATCTTTTTAGAAATAAAGAGCAATAACATCCCTTTCTTTCTGCGGCTAAAATACTTTTCATCGAATAAAAATTGTGGCTGACAAGATGGAAAACGGAGACAATAATTTTCAAGAAGTTGAATTTACTTGGGGGTTTACAAACAATAAACTCATGTGCTAGTTGTTTGCGCTATTGTTTTTACTTATTTATTTAGACAGTAAAAATCTTTTAAGTATATTATTATTTTAACAATTTGCTTGACAATCAATTTTATAGATTGTGTAAATTGATTTTCTATTTTCTTTTTTATTATAGATTTGATTTTCTTTTTTGTTCCTTATATTATGATTTGTATCATTTCATTTTCGTTTTTTTCAAACTTCTTTTTTCGGGATTATATCTGAATGAAAAATAGAAATCAATTTTTGACTTATTATAAAGAGCATACGTACACAACACAATACACAACTTGTTTAGTATTAAATATTCAATAAAAATTTTGGGAACTTTAAAATAAACACAATTTGTTTATTTATTGTACATATTGTACTTCTTTGCAGTCAATTCGTTATCAATCTGGTGTATTTTGTAAAAATTATACATATTTCCTTTTCTCTTTGCCATATAATAGCCGGTCTCGTTAAAATAGGAACCGAGTTTCAGCAGGTGTTGAATAAATAGATGGATATTAAATAACCATAGTAATTCACAACAATACTGTTCAAATGTATTAATGAACTGTCTAAAATAAAGTCCATCATTTTAATGGTCTGGTAATCAGAAAATTCTGCTAATTATAAATAAATATAATAAATATATATGCAATTATATTCTAAGAAATGGTTTTTTATCAACTATAATATAATACTATAAACATCAATTCTTTAAGTATATAATGAAATATTTTAATTGCCTGGTATCAAACTAGACTTGATACCATAATAAAAAATTTGAAAGTGAAATTTAAATTGATTATAAATCGAAAAAGTTATAAACATTCAAAGATTGTTGTCCATCTCCTTTAAGCAAAATAAAGTTTTATAATTATTTTATATGTATCTCTAAGGTGGTATCGGACAATGAAGTCCCTAACATATAACTTCCTCTATGTTTAATAAAGAATTTTAAACGTACATGTTTTGCGTATTTCTAAAGATTTAAAAAAACCAACTTCACTTTTCTGCCCCTGCAGTGAAAATTCTTCACCTGAAGTGATAAAATAAATTTAGTCAACATGCTTATTGTAGCCCACTTTATAGCCGCCAATCTAGATTTTAAAATATGACTATAAAATTAATTTCAAATAAATTTATTTCGGCATAAACCGATTTTTGCAAACAAACTAAATTTAGGCCCTATGTTATAAAAAAAACCAAATTGACATCGAGTTAGGCAATAACAAACTGTTGGTAAAAACAATTTTGGATCATTACTCTTGTTCAACATGAGATAAAACTATACAGATTTATTTAATTTATAATTCATGTTGAAAAAATATCTTCTTTATGTAACTTTTCGAAAATTATAATTCAATTCTAATATCAGTAATAGTATCTCAAAATAATTAAATTCGTAAAACTTGAATCATTGTAATCGTGATAAAAGGCTAATACTTATTCACATAGGTACTGCAAAAATAAAGGCATTTTAGAATTAAATTTAATTATATATGACAAGAGAAAATTGACATTAATGACATAGTCTGTCGAATTGAAAATATACTGTACGTCTGTTTATATGCTACAAGAAGAAATAATATCTTTAAAGGAAACATGTGTTATACATACTGATTACAAACTAGTAATGTAGATACTATTGAAAATGATCTCTTTATTATACACCATGTTACAAAAACATCTACTAAAATCGATGGTAGTCCTAAAAAACAATAGTTTAAAAAAACTAAAAAAAAAGCTTTTGTAACTAGCTGAACTAAAAGGTAGAAAATAATTTCTATAAATTCAAAAAAATCATTATATCGTGTGGAAAAAGTGTGGTATGTTATAGAAAGATATTGATAAAAGAAAAGTTATTATAAAATATATTAAAATCCACCCCACGCTTATACTTAAGATAAAATGATTTTTTTTAAATTAAAGAAATTATTTTCGACCTTTTAGTTCAGCTAGTTACAAAAGCGTGTTTTTTAGTTTTTTTGAGAATATTATTTATTTATTAAAATTTTTTTTTAAAGTATTTGTGGCTAAAATAGATCATTCCTAAAATAAAAACATGCATTAACATTAGGTCAACTAATAGTCAGAATTTGCAACACGGGTAAAACAAAACAAACTGAATTGGAAATTGGATAGAACATGGACTTAAACACTGGAATTGTTATTTTTTGTATGCTCGTTCAGGATCAAGTCAAATAAATTAGAAAATGACATATCTAGGTATGCAAAAGTTATAAGTTAAGCTATTTTTTTCGATTTTATCTTATAGTATTTTACCTGTTCGTATTAAGTTTCGAGGATTACCCCCTCAAGTATCAAAAACACGCGCGCAGTCATCATTTCAATAATAATGAAAAATAAAATTTGGGCACATTAGTTAATCAATCAAATCGTCGGAGTAAATTAACAACAATTTTTTAGTAATAAGCTGTATCTTTTCTCTTGCTGCGTTTATTGACGCACATTGTGTAGGCGGATATACAAGTACAATTATTTTGCTTAGCTCTTCATCGCACCATCAAGTTAGCACATTTTTGTTGTTTAATATGTTTTGTTATAGGAATTCTCAAATAAAAATAATATTAATGAAATAAGCAAGTTATTTGTTATGACTTCGAAAATCCAAAAAGCTTTCCAGCCAAAATTGGAATAACTTTAATTTTATCTACATTGGAACAACCATAACTCTCTTTAAAACAAAGAATATATTACGCAATGTAATCTATTATACTAATGCCGTTAAACGTTTGCTCAACGTATCTAAACTTGATAAGCTTACGCAATTTCAATACAGCAAGTTTTATTTTATACATAAGGTATAAATGAACGGAATGTTAAAATAAAATAAACAAAAATAAACTACCAGATTAGAACACTATCTTTCAAACTAACATTTTCTATTTCATTCAGTTATTGTGCAAGATGACGATTGGCACAAATTTTCAATTCTTCTCCGTGCTACTCTAGCAAGCGATACAGCATTTTTTAGTGGCTGTAGCCCTTTGACAACGTTCTTGGATTCTAGACGATTCAGCTATCATTTCTAGCTAATATATTATATATTATACCGATTTTCCACTAATTGGAAAAACAAAACTCAAAATGCAACAAAAACAAAACTGAAATAGCAACAGCTATATTGGTTAATACATTTCCAGTCTCCAAACAGTTTGTAAAAGTGACAGTTTTATTTTTTTCGACTCGAGTTTCCTTTTTGTTTCTGTTTTTGTTTGTGGAAATCTGGGTTTCAAATTTATATTGAACGTTATTTTTTATGGTATAACTAACTGAAAACTACCTGCTTCACTGGGAAACTTCAATTTTAACTACAAAGATTATTGTGTTATAACCTTCACTTCATATGCAGTCACTTACTGTCCTTTTGTACACAACTTCTTTTTCTACCTCCAAAATCTTCTAGAAAAACCGCATCAAAATCCGTGGCGTAGTTTTACAGATCCAAGCATACATAGAGACATAGGGACAGACAGCGGGAAGCAACTTTGTTTCATACTATATAATGTTAAACGTTTGTTCGAAACATTTCGCCATAAATTTAATCAATTTGGGGGAAATCATATTGCAAATGCATGTTTGCATTCAATTTCAGCCGAATGAGTTCTCGTAATAATAATTTGTTTTACAGCACATAGGGAATTAAATATCAAATTTTGTAGCATGGCTGGAAAAGAGAAATCAGTGTCATTCACCAACTTTTACAATAACTAAAAGCCTATATCAATGGCTGACATTAGTCAATTTAAAGTATCATAAGCTGCCGACCTATAATGTAAAACTTGGAGACCTAGCTTGTCATAGGTTTTGTTGTATTATAAACATAATATGGATAAACTCTTAGGTCGTGACCAGTAAAGGTACCATTGTAAATCCTTATAATTTAATCAAGTTGATTTGTCTTTAAAACATTAAGAAGAATAGTTGATATACCTACCAGTACCTACCTAGTCTTTACTTATACAGTATCATCCACTACCTATGTACTAGTAGATAGGTAGGTATCAAACTATATATCTATGCGATAAACGAATCAAGTTTAGGTATATATTGTACAAGTTACAACTGTAGAATTCAAGATTTAAATTCATAGTATCAGAATGTTAAAACATATACCTGAACGACAACAACAAAATAAACTAAGAATATTATCTTCATACAATTATTCGATACCTAAACCATAATTAAATTAACGAATTAGTTGTTTACCGTAAAGTCGTACCCGGATTTGTTTTTCGGATTACCAAGGCATAGTTATCAAATTATCCCGAAGAAATACTTTAAACAAAATCTGTTTTGGAAATCATGTTTGAGTCTGTTCAATGGATGTATTTCTCTGTTCATCTGAACCACATCGGGGTTAAAATTATTTGAGGAGTTCAAATCATCAGAGTGAGAGAGAATGCCAGTATCTTAGAAAGAAAGAAAAGACAGCTTTGTAAATAGTAGTTGTATTAGTGCAGTAAGACTGTTTCAATATTTTATTTCAATCTGCAACTTTTGTAATTTAAGTACAGCTTCTTAGGTTCAAAGCATCCTTAATTGGTTTATTTACAAATATCTAGTTTTGTTTGCAAAGTTACTTTCTATAGCAAAAACTCGAACTAAAATTGTTTAAAAATTTCTACTAAACAATATGGAATTTTATCCTTTATATCTTAAATATGTTCAACTTTGAAAATTTATAGCAGCTTAGAGAGAGCGTAAATGCTTTTTCAATTTTTTTACAACTATGTGGTTGGAAACTACCTATTCGCAATAAATCGTCCAATTTTACTTTTAGTCTCATTTTGTTGAAGCACCTTAAATTATTCCCAAGAAAATGGTAACCTTCTAGCAAAACACAAACTGAAAGTTGATGAAATAAGATCTTTACAAGTAAGTAGTTCTTGACTTATAACCACATAAACAGATAAACAAGAAAAGATAAAAAGAGAATAAAAATTACAGCTAGAGTTTGAAGTTATCCAGAAAACACTAAATCACTTCAATTTTTGATTATTAATGAATGAACTGTAAATAACTTACTAAATAAATACCTTCACTTTGAAAGAGTGAATAAATGGTAGAAACGCAATTAACTTATGCAGTATATTTATTTTTATATGTACTTTTTTGTTTATTTGCGCTCCCACCAATTTATTAAACTAAGTTGACCGTGTAAGTAGATAGACAAAACCGTTCGATCAACGAGTTATTTTTCGTTTAATCGAAATTATTTGTATAGAATTCAAATCTCAGTAATCTGATCACTTTAAATCATGATCTGCTCAGAAATTTATCAATTCTTTTACTGTAGTTAATTTTTCCAAAACTGCAATTTTTGTTTTTGGTATAAACCATTCCAAAAAAATATGTGTTACATTTAAAAAAATTTATCGCTTCTGTTAATCAAACAATAATTTCAGTGTAAATAAACCATGTGAGGTAATGATTAGAAGGACGAAATGATTTTTTTAACCAAATTGTAAATAAGCACTTAAACCGACGATTATATAGTTAAATAATATTATTACGCCAGTCAAATTCTACATCGCAAAACGCGATATAAAGGTGCTTTTTTGGAAAACATAGTTTAACACTCCTCTAAGGGTTCCAAATAACATACCAAAAAAGCAGCTTTCCATCGCCTTGTTTCCAACAAAAGTTGTTTATTTTTTTATCAGGATCATTTTTTACATAAAATTTTTTTTATATTTAAAAGCAAAACTCAAAATTTAAACGTATTAAAGCAACTAATGTCAAAAACTCATAGTTTTTTAATTAAACTGCAAAAACTGAAAAAATTTCGAATATTTTGCAATTTTTCACGGATTATACAGGTAGCACAACTTTTTTTTCTTGCAAAATATAGTTCCACACTCCCATAATTTATCCAAATAACATACCAAAAACGCAGTTTTCCATCGCTTTTTGCGATTTTAGTTTTTTGTAAGATTTTACTGGCGTATACAGTGAAAGATAATCGGTTCTGGAAAGATAATCGGTTCTGGAAAGATTTTGATTTGCGACAATGAAAGAAATCTTAAAGTATTAAAAATTTAAATGAATGATTTAAAATTTTGGTTTTGTATTAAAAATTTAAAGATATGGAAGTTTAGAATACTTTTTAAACCGGTATAGCAGCACAACGTGGATTTAAAAAAGAAGAATGGAAAATGAATGAGACTAATAACACAAATCTCTATAACTTGGTTTATCAAATCCAAACAGTGCATATTTTAACAAACTCTTTTTTAAACCCTATAAAATTTATTGTACATTTATATTATCAAAATTTTCTTTTAGAAAAAAAATGTTTATTCAATTTAATTGAATTTGTATAATAAATAATTTAATAAATTTTATGTAATTGGTGAATTGACACGGTTGAACCACCAAGTTATCAACTACAGTTTAAAGTTTACACGAAAAAAGTAAAGGACGCAAACAAATTTTCAATGGATATTATCTCTAAATCATGTATGGATACCTACATAGAAAGAATAAACGACGAACGAGTCGATATCATGCTATACAAATAATATGTGTCTGTCAATATTCAACAAAACCAAACATACTCATTGGCGTGAATATGTTCAGGTTACAATAATGGCATTTCCTTGTCGTTCTCAAAAATAATAATAAAAAATAAACAATGCCAAGGAAATGTACATTTTAATGCATACAAAATAAGATATATATATAGAATATCTATATATACAGGGTGCTCTACGTTTGCTTCTGTAAGATAATGAGATGTCGAAGTGCCTTATTTTCTTACTTTAAACTATATAAATTTTAAATGTAATGAAAGAAAATTTCCGAGAAGGATTATATATTGAAAAAATTTCCATTTTTCTGAGTAATATTTAGTATCCGAAAACGAATTTTTTGATATATAATGCATATATTTCACTCGCACATTTCCCCCTTTTTTAAATCAAGCGGAATTTATTAAAACCTTTACAAGCCTGTTGTAAGAAAAAGATACACCCAAATCTGCCTCTAAGAAGGAAATCGAGCTATTAATATTGAAAGATACATGAAGTAGGCAAGAACGAAAGTGTAGATGCACTTAGAAAGTAAAGTATTTTTTGTTCCCAAACACTTCACAAATGAAAATACCATAATTTTCAAAACTCAGCGTAAAAATGATAAGAGGAAGGTGTCTTATAATAATCCTCCCAAGAAGAAAGTACCTAATTTATAGCCAAACTATTCGAGATATGTATAACGTCGAAATATTTTTTGTTTCTTTATTCAAGTGTTGCAGCATTGGCAAGCCAATTTCTTTTAATTTGTTTAAATTTTTAGGAGTATTTAATATTTCTCAAAAGAAATCGTTTTACTGACCTTGTAAGAATAGGTTGGTAAAATGTTCCCATTTCATTTTTTACTAAATAGTTAACATAAAATATGAATTGTTCTTTTACATTGCATCAACGAGTATGGAAACAAAAATCAAGGGTAAAATCATCTAAATCAAAACATTCAAGACCCGCCACATGATAGGGGATCATTTTACCTATTATAATTTTACACACAAAATAGGAATCATTTTAACGTATATAAAGTGGATCGCTTTGCCCGTAACGACATATTTGAATATCGTCATGAACTTAAAATTTATTATACCCCTATCAAAAAGTGTTATAATATTTTTAAAATATACCAAAAGCAAAGCGTAAAACAACCAGCCGGCGAAAACTAACCCAAGAGAGAAAATTTTACGTTAAAATTTGTCTTACCACAGATCATAAGCAGTACAATTAATATTTTACTACGAAACACAACATTGCTTATACATCGCCGCAAGTCTTTGTTAAACGATTAACTTGATCACGTTGCAGCCATCTAACGAGGGATCATTATTATTTATCACTTTCCCCTACATTTTTTGCTGCTATTCATTTTTGTCTAACGTGTTTGTCACGTGTTTAATGCAAAATCATTGCATTAAAATTCAGAAAAGTCAGCAATGAATTTTTTGTCTGTCAAACAACTCAGTCTAAGTCCAAAAAAAAACATTTTGTACTCTTCACTTCAAGCTCCGTGTTTATAGAAAAATGTGAATACATCTCATTCCACTCAGAAAACAGAGGAATCAGAAAATCTGCGTTTTTAAAGTTTAGAACCAAATTTTACAACAACCTTTGAAGTGACACCAAAAATATACATCCAAAAAATAATGAGCTTAAAAAAAGTTAAAAAATGGTTGTTGAGTAGTTTTTAATTTAGAGTAACGTATTGAGGGCTCTGAGTGCAGTTCCTCACTCTGAGTTTTTTTTTTTTTTTAATATTATACTGCGTGTTTAACTACTATGGTCATATACGCAGTGTCAGTAGGTTATATAGAACTCTGAGTTTCTTTCTAGTTTAATACTACTGATCAAGCCCTCAATCTAGTTTGGAAAACACCCTGTGTATCATCGTATATTCAACGGAAATAGAATTGTAGATAATAGTCAAGTAAGCAAGCCAAAAGTATATAATGCACATCTAGTCTTGTGTGTGTACATACAGATGTTTGGCAGAAGAATTATCATTGTACACAGAGTAATAAAATTTTGCATTCGCTCTAAATAAACACGAAATGAAAAATCTTTTTTTAAAACATAAAAAATAAATCAAAAATTACAATTAATACAACTTTTTCTTCTGACAATATCTTTGATATACTTCGTTTTAACTACGACAAAAATTACCTCGACAAAGAAACCGGGTCAGTAAGTAAATATTTCTGAGGAATTTGTAGAAAAATACATATAAAATATTTGATTATTCACACTATTTTATTATTTAAAAAAACAATTTCTTTTTTTAACCGGCCACTACAAGAATTAGCTATAACTATATTTTTGAAAATAGCAACAGATGTCGCGGGACACCCGGTAGAAATTATGTTCTTTCGCTATAATTTATGAATTTTTCATTTTTTAATTTTAAAAAAAAAAATCTTTCGGCGTGAATAGATTTTGACCTAATGACCTTCTGCATAAGAAACGGTCACCGTAACCACAATACCACGATCTCGTTGAGAATACTACGCTTTTATTTAATTTATTATCTTGAAATATTGATAATAAACTAACGGTCTTGGCCTTGGCCACCGCTCCAAAGGCCACTTCATCACTGGCGTGATTTTGGAATTTTTTTACAATAGGGACAATCCAAGTGAGTCATAAAGCAACTTGGACCAAGACTATTAGCTATTGCGTACGTTTTATAAACACGATTGAACAAACAGGAACAGATTAAGAGGTGGAAGAAAGCAACTTCTAACTAAGTAGTTATTTGTATTCGAAATAAAACTGAACTTGGAGTAATCTGCAATGAGTGCAGATTATGCTATCCCCATTATTTATTTTCTGGTCTTGATCACGAGAACGTATAGATATACTCTGTATGGATGGTACCGTAAAAGATGTTGCAAAAATCGGATAATAATGGAAAATAGAAGAAACCGTTTGCATTTTACAAATACCACATGGAATGCTTTTCTTAGGTGTCAAATGTCATTAGTAATGCATGACTTAGTGGCGCAAATCTTTCTATTTGTTAATAAACAATAAATTTTTAATTCAATGATACGATCAATGTTAAAGTCCACTTAAAAATTAGTAATTAGGCAACTTGTAAATGTTAAGTGTTTATTAAATAATCGAAAACACTCATACATGTATAACTTATACGTAATTCAAGTTGCCTATTTATTAATTTTGTAAGTCAACTTTAACATTGATGGTTTCATTGAATTTAAAATTTATTAAGAAACAGATTCCTAAGAAACAGATTCCATGAGAAATCTTTACCCATTTTGCTCCTTAAAGGGCATGATTTCTGCTTTTTTAGTTTCTAGATGCCAAAAAAATTTATGATTTTGCCTGAAAAAAATATTATTTCTGCTTATAAAAGTAATGCAAGGCAATGCTTAATATTTTTTAACAGGATTTTAATCATACTAGTTAAATAGCCTCTCATAAAAATGAAGAGCTGAATTAATCAGCAAAAAGGTGGTATCATAATGTGCCTTGTGTCCTAAATTTGTACACCATCGACAGCCAATATTAACCAATCAAATTGTATTCGTATCACAATTCACCTTAAGTATATCCCTTGTCGACAGCTTATATAACCAACTAAACCTTATCGAATTGTCCAAAATTAAGTTCAGTTTATTCAATTCATAGTTAACAATGATCGAAATTCAATGCTTGAAGCAAATCTATCCAGCCAATATCTATTATCGCAGCTTAGATTTCATATATTATACCATATAAATTTTTGTTTATAAACACTATGATATTTTTCCATATTCAACTTAATAAACGAACACAATATGACTTAGTCTCTAGTTACGTAATACTAGTAGATATCGAACGTCGAATAGATAGATAGATAGATATTTTTGTAGTTGTCAAATCCGAATATCTAGATTAGTAGTGTGTATATTCTTCAGCTATACATATAATATGTAGATCAGTCATTTAAGTCAAAAATAGAATATTTCTGCCACACGATTGATTTCAGGGATAATATTTAGCTTCTAATTCATTTTAAACTATAAGGGTTTTAATTTTAAAACCTTATTTCAACTTTATTATTTGACAAAAACAATTTCGGATTTTAACCGCATTGTTGAAGTTTAAATTTTATTTTATTGAAGCTCCCTTAAATAATGAAGAATAAAAATTCGAAGAAAAAATGTTTCCTATTTAAGACGAGGGGGTTTGAAGCTATGAGTATTTACTATCCATGGAATTGGAGGTCGTAAATGCTGGAAACTGTGTTAATCCATTCCTCGATGGATAGCTGTGGGGATAGATATAAAAATAATTAAGGCAAGGGAGTTTGAAGCCCTTTTGAGCATTTACTATCCATGGCATTGGAGGTCGTAAATGCTGGAATCGTATTTAATCCATTTCTCGATGAATAGCTGTGTGGATAGATAGGATCGTGAATTTTGAAATTTCGATTTTTCAATTTAGTATTGAAATAAAAAATATTTAGTCGGACTTAAATTACACTTCAAACATTTTTCTAGTAATGGTGCTTTTCACTAAGCAATCGCGACAATCACGTTCACAAATACCTTTTTCCGAATCATACAACATAATTTTTTCTGTTGCCATCTTTAAGTTATGCAAACTTCTCACTCAACGTCTACTTCGACCCAGCACTTCAAAAGGGTCATTGTGGGCTGAACGTGAGAAATAATGACTTCGATAAATATCGATAAACGTTTATCAACAAAGTTTACTGTTTGAAGTAAAAAGTTTCTTATATTTTAGAGTAAGCTTTAATTTTTTTCAAAATAGAACAAAATATTTTATAATTTGCTTGTGCTATAATGTGTATGCATGTAATACTTTATACTATACCTCACTATTTTCCAAATATATCTATGTAGATGTTGGAACAGAAAAGTGTGCGATTTTGAAAATGCTGTAAAAAGAGCAATACCTGAACAATATGTTTAATAGACTCATTCGATTCACATGTAATAAAAATCATATAGATTGTTTTTTCTCTCTATAAAAATCATATAGATTATAATTTGGTTCTTTTGCAAAATGTTACGAAGGGAGTTGAGATGTTGTCTCTCACTGCTAAAACCAAATCCGGTACATGATTAAACAAACTGCAAACAGGTCAAACATTAAATAGTATGGACAAGTTTAAAACATTTTCAGTGGGAGAAATAGTAAGGGTAAAATACGCAAGAAAGAATACAAAGAACTGGTCATTAGCTAAAATTAATGAAATTAAACTACCTGGGATAAATTATATGCTAGAAGTAAACGTGGCAAGTATAAAACAGTGGCTTTTAACTTTAAATAGTTTTTTTTTAATTTCCACTGACATGAGACCAATGTTAATATGCCTCTTTTGAAGTCATTTATTTATTTAAAAAATCGGGCAAACCCCCTAAAATTTTCAGACTTGATTTAGACTTAGTCCAGCCTTTTATCCAAAATGGCACAGGCGCTCGTACATCATCAACAGAATACAATTTGCTTCAAACACAATTAATTTCCTTCAGTACTAAATTTTCATAAATGCTTTTTGTAGTTTAAGACAGTAAGTAAAAGAATAATTTGTAAAAATTTATGAAATTTGTTTTTGCAGCGTTTTCAAAATAACAAACTTCTCTATTCCACTTTGTATATGGTATGTACTGAACTCGTACGTTTTTCTTAACAGCAAAAGTGTCAATATTCTTTCTAATACAGTCTATGTAGAATCGATAAGAGACTATGTCGTATGACTGTGCATATCTATCCATATATACTTTTTAAATGCATAATATTGAGTAGCGTATAACATATATTGTGATACCAGCAAATGGATAACATATACAACATGTGTATACATGGGTGTTTCTATAAGTTACGGTTTTATTTTTAATCGTTTGTGCATTCAATTGGAAAGAAGCAGCTATTGATTTTTTACGGTTGATAAAGACTTTAAGTGTCTAATAATTCAAGCCTTTGAGAAAATTATAGATTAATGTTCCAGGCGCCTTGAATTAAGATCAAATTATAACATTTTTTCACGTTTGTGACCAAGATATAGATTCAAGCTTCGATATTCAGCCTTCGCCAAAGCCTGAGTACATGTTAAAAGGAAAATTTAAATTTCAACCGCTATCTAGTTTTTGGATCGACCTCTTTAATGATCTGATGGTCGTCATGTGTAGTATGACGTAATATCTTATGATTTTACTTGCCTTAATTAATCAATTTTAAGATTCAACATATAAGTAAATAAATTTAATCAACGAATTTGCCATAACAGGAGCCGTTGAACCATTATTAAGCAGTTTGAACTTTTCGTTGTAAATATATGAGCGACTTTCGAAGTGCTGATTAAATATGTCCTAAAAATGAAAAGAGTCGAAATATCTCTGGAAAAAATTAGTAAAGTAAAATTTCTAGAAAAATAATGATCTTTACAACATGATTCAGATTTTTGTAGCAATCGAGTAAAATGAAATTGCTCATATCTTAAAAACAAAAATAATACCAAACAATTATGAAACGCACATCGCAGGGAAGAGATTTTTTAAATAATATAACAGTTTTCAAAAAGGTGGATGCACCTGGGCAAAAATTTAACTTTTTCATTTTACAAACTTGCATTATACGCGTCTGTTTCGCTTGGTTTTAAAGTAAAGACCACCGCTTTATAGATGCATACCTCCCTTCATGCTTCACCTCCGTTGCTCTCTCGTATCTCCTTTCCATAACACCAGAAATAGGAACAAGTATTTATACAGTTTTTAATTTTTTGTAAAATAGTCATAGTGCATTGCCTATATCAAAAAACCTTGGTTGAACAGATGGCCATAAATTTTATCTCATTCACTTGTTTTACAGAAATGTTTAATTTATGCTTTACAATGATGTTCATAGATGGTGCGCGATGAAATGTAAAGGTTTTAATTAAATTTTTATGCAAATATATATTTATAAATTATAGCTCATGTATTATTTTGATGTATGAGCTACATTATTGTAAAGATTCATTCTGATATATTCAGTAATTTTTTTCCTGAAAGTGTAGCAAACAATTAAACAATCAAACAAACGCACTTTTATAATATATAGGGATAGTCTTGAATTCCGATTCATGACAAGACTTCGAGTTTTAAAGTATTTATATACAAATATTGTGGATTTTAAAACGCTTTTAATAGCTTAATACGTTAGTATGTTAGTATGTAGACATGTTAGTATATTAGTATGTAACGGAAAATTTGAACATGAGTTTGACCCTTTTTAAAACGCCTAATTAACTCGAAATTTGGCATACTTATCAAGGACCGATGACAATACAATAATTCAATATCAATATTAGATTATCCTGATCAAGATTTTCAGGATAAACGTTTTCCAAACCTGAAAATATATGTATTTATTTGCGCTCCCACCATATTTATACTGAATTTTTGATAAATAGATAATTGTCTAAAAAACTAAAAAACACAAAATAAATAATAGTTTAAATGGACTAAAAACACGCTTTTGTAACTTGCTGAACTAAAAAGAAGAAAATAATTTCTTTAAATTAAAAAAAAAAAATCATTTTATCGTATGTTTTATAATGATTTTACTTATCGAAGATATTTTATAATGATTTTACTTTTATCAATATTTGCCTGTAAAATATTTACAATAATTGAAAATTAGCACCTGACGCTTTTTTACGAAAAAAGGATTATTTTGAATTTAAAGCAATTATTTTCAATATTTTAGTGTAGCTAGTAAGAGAAGCGTGTTTTTTATTTTGTTTAAACTATTATTTATTTTTTATTTTGCTTAATGTGTAATGCTATAAGCCCTGATCTTAAGGTAGTACCAGCATGAAATCACTTTTCGACAGATTTGGCCGAATTTTTTTTCTCGGGTTTATAATAGCTTTATTTATGAATTCCTAAAATTTCATAATTTTTGACCGTTTAGATCGCGAGATATTTAAAGACAAAGTTCGCGATTTTGAGGGTCATGTCCCATTTAAAGCATGTAAAATGTCCGGTCTCTCCAACTATTTTTTATGATATTATTATATATTGAAGAAAAAGTAGAAAAAAATGTTTATACAATACAATTCTAAAAAAAAAATTTAGAAATTAATGTTCACTTTCGAGATATTAATTTTGACGTAAATTGATCGAAATTGGGACGTTGTCATAATTATTTCCCATTTTAAACGGTCAAAATTTCTGAAACTTTGGGAATTAATAGTAAGCATTATTAAATTCTTAAATTTAATTTTTCGTTAAATTCTGTCGAAAAAAAAATTGTACCATTGCTTTAACATAGAAACTGCAAATACCATGCTGGTACTACCTTAAGCATATCATTTTAATGTATCATTCTGTATAATGTACTTGTGACATGTATATACGATACATACGATTCATAACAATGTTGTAAATATTATTGTTACAATTCAATTTGAAAATATAAAATATTTTCTTGTTGTAGGTAGGTATGTACGTATATTATAATCTACTCACTTTTTACTTTAAAAATATTAAAATTGTTTTTGAAACTTTATTTCACAAATGTAAATAAAGATTGTTGGATGTTGATGTTTGTTAAACAAAATATTTAATTTAAGATATTCTAAAAGGAATAATAATACTTACTTATCTCGACAACGAAATAAATTTGTATAAAAATCTTTTAAGTTTGCTTCTTAGTTTAAAATTAAGTTCTTAGCCGTACAATGGATAGTAGATATGTAAAAAAAAGGTTTGGTGAATTCATTTATTCATCGCATGGAAGTTATTCCACTCAAACTAGTCGAAAATAGCTTATATAAACTTAATGTTTAATGATAATTAAAAATATTTAGACAAGTTTAGGGACTAAAATGTTGGAAATTAAATAATTCGGAGCGCTTCGAATTTTTACAAAATCCATGCTTTAGTGAATCATAAACAAGTTTTTGTTCCATAAAATCTTCTCCTTTAAAAGTATTTTTTATTGTATTTTTTAATTTAAATCTAATAAACATGTGTAAATCAAATATGATGGAAGCGATGGGAAAATCAGGTCATACTTTACATAAAAATGCGTAAACAGATAAACAGTGATGTTTACGAAAAAATATTTTCAACAAAAGTTGTTAAGGAATATTTAAACTTTTGTTCTATCTCTAACGGTTTACAAGATGGGTCCTACGGACCCAAGATCCAATTGACTAATGTTGCTCATTTACGATCTAAAACTTTCAGCTTGATATCTCTTGTTATGTAATTATCAAGTTTACGGATGAACATATAAACGGATAAACTGGACTATCAGAGTGATTTTATGAAAACCTATTCGTTGTGTGCGTAGTCATGGTAGGGATAATAAAATCGATGCCAGCGCTTTAAGTGAAAAATTTTGGAGATAAAGTGGGCTGTTATGACTAATTTGCAATTATTTACATGTTAATGATATAGAAACTGTCAAATTAAAATGATTGAAAAACACTAATTAATTAAACTTAATGCATTAAAAATTGTGAAAATAAGAAATCAAATTGTACAAATATTATTTTTCAAATGTTAATTATCGTAATTATTTATTTAAATTTGTGAAACAAGAATATTAAATTTTAAATGTAAGTTTTCAATGCAATCCACACAATTATATATGCATCCATTAATTCTATAATTAAAGTAGTGTATCGTTGTCATGGAAACGAAATTCACGCTCGGAGCGAATACCAAAATTTTGTTCGTATCATCAATATTTTTTAGCGTTAAAAATTTGGGACTCAAATTAGTATAGCCTGATGTATAATTTCATTTATTCGGGGTATAGAAAATTATAAAAAAAAACTTTCAAATTACAATAAATTTTATCTAAGCCGTGCAATCAATAACCAGTAAAATTTACATATAACTAGTGATTCCATTGGACAATTATCTGGCTAATTACCGTTAAGTTATTTGGTTAATTAATCGATAAAATAAATTTCTGAATGAAATTTAACCAAACATTTTCATAACTGAGAGTTTTTTTTTTTAAGTGACTCTCTTTAATAATTTACAAGTGATTATTGGCGTTATTTATTCAATTCAATTTTAAATAATAAAACTATAATAATGAATACAAAATTTCATTTAATATTTATATATCCCGTGTTATGCTTAATAGCTCCGGTAATACGTTGTAAATATGCTAGATGGCAAAAACTTATTTGGCAAATTGTCCGGTATTTTACTAGCAGTTTATTGGTAAATTAAGTAAAATATATATTCTACTGGTAAAATCGCATCCCTACATATACCCATCAATACATTAGTAACATACTATATTGATCTACTATTGACATTCACGCTTAAAAATGGCAATATTATATATTGTGTTTATAATACTTGAAGTGTATAAGCTTGTATATACTGTAAAACATAGTTTTGCATTCTATTCTTGAGTGACATGTAGTCGAATGTACCCCTTAATACCGAAACACATGTATTACATATTATGATATATTTTACGACCATAATATAACAATTTATCCGGTACACACCGGAAATTTATCCATTGAATAATTCTGGGCAGGACTCTTATTAAATTATCGTTGTATGGTTGAGAACGAAGTAACCATCTTTTCTCGAGCTGATTTATGTAGTTTTCGTACCAAAGTCAACACAGGTCCTAAAAAAGTTTACTGCGTACGTATTTATAACCCAATATTTACATTTTTTTTAAATGCACTGTAAGTGTTGGATCGAGTAAGGGCTTTAGTTCGCATAGTTTAATTTGAGAAAATCGCTAATAAATATCAAATAAGGTTTTTTAAACCAATTTATGTTTTTAAAGAATATTTACTAAACATAAAATTTCTTATAATTTAAGGTTTTAGCTATCTATCTATTTTCAATCTCAAAAAAAATTCTATTTGAATTTTCATATTCCCATTTATCAATAATTTAGAAAGTTCGACTTTTTGATAATTTATGGAAACATCAGAATGTGAAACAATATTGATATCTGTTTAACCTCAACGCATAAAGAGGCGTGTTATAAGTTTGATCGCTATACCTATCTGTCTGTCTATGTGTTTGAATTTTATAGTTAATGGAGAATTTAACTTAATGGAGAGTGTTCTTAGCTATGTTTCACGAAAGTCGGTTTAGTTTAGAGATGGCTACAAGGAAAAAGTCGAAAAGCCGGAGATATTTTTAATTTTGTAAATTTCATTTATTTAGTTTTGAAAAAATTGAACTGTGCGCCAGTAAAATCTTTCAAAAGAAAAAAACAACTAAAATAGCAAAACGCGATGTACAGCTCCTTTTTTGGTATGTTATTTGACCCCCTTAAAGGAGTATAAAACTATGTTTTGCAAACAAACAAAAGTTGTACTACCTGTATAATACCGGAAGGCGATGTAAAGCTGGTTTTTTTGTATGTTATTTGGACTCGTTAGGGAAGTGTGAAACAACGTTTTGCCAGCAAAAAAAAGTTGTGTTAACTGCGTAATAGTTGAAAAACTGAAAAAAGTTCGAAAATTTGGAGCACAAATTATTTTTGGTTGCAAAACGTAGTTTCACACCTACCCTTAAGGAACCAAATAACATACAAATAGAGCAGCTTTTCATCGCGTTTTGCAATTTTAATATGAAATTTGACTGGCGTACTCGATAATATTTTCTGTGTCACTATCACTGGTAGACAACAAAAAATCCAGTTCACACCATTTACGATACCATGGTTCACCATTTTAACATAGTATATCATTATACAGAGAATCTAGAAAAGTTAGGCGTATGTTTGCGTTCAGATTTTTGTTTATAGAGCCCAGATTTTTATGATTAGTAAATAACTCTAAAGAATCTAAAAAAATCAATCGGAGCAAAAAGTGAGTAAGTTATTATCTTACAATTAGTATGTTCACATTTTCTAGCTTCGTTGTCGTTTCACGGGTAATGTCGATTATAAATGCTAGAATGTAAAATAAAGGATATAAATAATAATGTGGGTGGCCTCTGTTTGATTATCATATAAAACAAAGGCAACTCTCATTATTTGAATAATATAACAAACATTCCGTATGATAATATATTTGTACATACTATGATATTTCAACAAACATTTTTTTTTTTGTTAAAAAATATATCACCTTCTTTCTTACTATCGTCATCGTCTTCATCTTCATCTTCTCTGGAACATCTTTTACCATTAGCATCACTTTCTTGTCAGTTTCGGGATTATCAACATGTTTTAACATTATCGGTATACATTTGATATAACACCACCATGAACTAAACAAAGTCACCAACAAAACATTGTTTGCAAAGTTTTCGTCTATATACCTATATATTCTTCGTCTTATTCGTTTAAGTTTTCAAGTGAGTTTTTTTTTATCCTTAACTTTATTTCGTTAAAAAATAAATATACATACATACTAATTTTGTGTATTCTTTATGGTATGTATCGTATTAAGGATATCTACGAAAGTATCATCTACCTGTGTGCACATAGTGGACCGTAAAACAGTTACGCGTAAATAAGGTGCACAAAAAAATCACCATAATGGATTGTGCATTTTAAATTTCTGCGTTTCAATCGATTCTATGGGTATATCTTTCATTATGACTTTGCTATAATATTCTGACAGAGGATAAAAAGGCATGACAATCGCGTTCAGTTGTACTTTATCCTAGTAAGAAACAGGATAAAGTATGGTTTTCGACATCTAAATAGATAAGTTAGTAAAACCAATAACAAATTGGCGCGTATAAAATGAAGAAAACGATGTGACATTTCATTGCTTCCCATGTGAAATGACTCGAGTGCTCCTTTGAGAAATTTCGTTAAAAACAGAGCATACGCCAATATACTTAAAATCTTCGTAGCTCAGAAAATTTAAAAAAAGCAAGTGAAAACAAACAATTGACTGAGTTAATTGTTGAAATACCATGTATAGACAGTGATGATGACGCAATGGTTTGTTTTTTTTACGTCAAGAAAAATATCCACTCTTGGATATCTTTTTAAAGAAAGATATCCACTCTTAGATAGCCACACACATAAATGATATTCCTCGCGGGTAAAAAGTGTTGTTTACGAAAAAATGTTTCAAACAAAAGTTGTTTATTTTTTTTATTAGAAACATTTTTTAAACTTTTGTTCTATCTCTAACGGTTTACAAGATGGTTCCTACGGATCCAAAACCCAAGTGACCTTTTTACGCCCTGAGCACGCAATAAAAATTTCAGCTTGTTATCATTTTCCCTTTTTGAGTTATCTTGTTGTCGGACAGACGGACAGACGCACAACCGAAAATGGATTAATTGGGTGATAATATGAACTGAATTTAGTTCGTAGCATAAATATTTTAAAGCGTTAAAAACTTGGGACTAAAATTATTATACCTTGATATATATTTCATATATACAGAACTAGCTGTTACCCGCCCGCTTTGCGTGGCGTAAAATATACCCGCTTTGCTGGGCAACATCCCCACTTGCACCCCTCCCTCCACATTTCCTTGCGTTGGATAACAGTTTTGTAATGTACACGTCATGCTCTTTTATTTGATACCCCACTTAGGTATATTTGTAAATATTCGATATTTCCTTCCCACTTTCTCGCTACAACTTTCTACCCACCGAAGGTAAAAAAAATTTCTAAATGTAATTTAAAACATTCTGACCAAGTTTTGAACTATTAAAAGCCATAATTTAAAAATATGAATTTTTTAGTCATGAACACCCCCGCAACCCCCCTTGTGGGTAGAATTTCGTAAAATCCGTTCTTAGCTGACCTCTACTTGGCAAAAGGAATATTCCTGACAAATTTCAAGTCTCTAGGTCTTATAGTTCCAGAGATATCGTGATGAGTGACTATCTATCTATATCTATAGAAAGTCTCCTATATATATAAGATATACAAGATTAAGATTCTAATAATAAGGCTGCGTAATATTTGATGAACCACTCTGAACATGGGCTCACGTTTTTCGTATACATATTTTTTTAACGTAAAAGTATTTATTTATCCATGTATTCTAAACGAACAAATTTATTTTTAAGTTTTTTTATTACGTTGTAACAAATTATTGTGTTTTTATTTACAAGAAAAAACCTAAAAAAGCAGGGAGTACCCATACCCTTATGTTTCAAATTTATACATATTGTTTCAAAAAGGATGTTACATTAGTTGTGTAGGAGAGCTGTCATGTCAATGTCTGCGTATTTTTGACTTCAAAGCTCTGTAAACAAACAATGTAAGCTAGGAATATTATTCAAATTAACAATAGAGATATGTTATTCAATTGTCTCAGTGATCTAAAAAAAGGTTTTTTGTTTTCATTTTTTCATATTGCCTTTACACCATGTATATATGAAATATATCAAGGTATGCTAAGTTTAATCCCAAGTTTGTAACGCTTAAAAATATTGATGTTACGAACAAAATTTTAGTATAAGTATTCATAAAATCACATAGTTAGTCGATTTCCGGCTGTCCGTTTGTCCGTCTGTCTGTTTGTGAACACGATAACTTGAAAACAAAACGAGATATCAAGCTGCAATTTTTATAGCGTGCTTAGAACGTAAAAAGTGAAATCGAGTTTGTAAATGAGCAATACAGGTCAATTGTGTCTTGCAAACCGATAGAACAAAAGTTTAAATGTAAAAAAAGTTCCTTATAAAAAACAACTTTTGTTTGAAACATTTTTTCGTCAGCATTACTGTATATACGTTACGTACAATATGCATGTGTTTGTTTGTTATAGCATACACTATATCCCCTGAGGAAATGAGAAGAAATTCTTATTACTTTGTGTGTAAGGGTGGCTATCTTTCTTTACTTAGATGACTTTAAAAAAACGATTGTGTAATTAACACTGTCTATACATGGTATTCCAACAATTAACTCAGTCAATAGTTTGTTTTCACTTGTTTTCAAGTAGAATCAATTTAAAATGAGAATTTTTGGTATACAGTTAGTGTCAAAGTAAAATTTTAACAGCAAGATACGAAGAAAAAATGGCAGAAAGTGAAAACTGTTGAAAGAGTTAAAAATGCTTTGGTTTTTTCAATTACACTCTATTTTTCAACTCTATAGACTTTTTACGTATCCTATCGAAAACACAAAAATCCAAACACTCGAATTCCATATACATTCCACACTCGAGCCACAATTATTATTTCAAATTTTCTACATTTCCAAACGTACTTTAACCGAGTATAATCGGTTTTCGAAAGTAATAACTATTTATCTATCATAAATCTGAATAGGATTTAAAAAAACTATGGAGATTAAGGTCTAAGATTCTATTGATTGTAAAACCATTCTTAAAATAATTGATTTTTTAAATTATGCGCATATATCCGGTTTAAAAATATCATCTAATATTTATTTTTTTTTTTATAACGAAAAATTTTTAGTATATACCAATATACCTGCTTAATAATTAAAACAAGAGTCCAATAAGTAATCCACTTTTTATACGGGACTAATAGACCGTGAGTCCAGACTGAAGTAAAGTTTTGATGATTCTTTTTGTCTGGCTGATGTATCGAATTTAAGGAAATCGAGTTTTTCGATTCTAGTTTACGTATACAAAGAATTTATTTTTTTTTCCAGTCGTTTATATTAAAAGAAAGTCAACAAGATGATTTTGAGTTTTAGAATATTTACAGATAAATGGAAATCAAACAATAACTGTTAAATCAAAATTCTCTAACATGAAAGAAATTGAAATTGAATCAAAGAAATCGGATGTATTTCTAATTCAACAAGAAAGTGATTGTAAAGAACAAGCCGATAAAATTTCTTATAAAAAAGAATTTTACGAAGATAAACTTGAAATTAAATCTGAAAAAAATCAACAAAAAATTAGTACTCGACGAAAACCTAAATATTCAATATATTTTTGTTTTTTAATATAATATATTTAAACAAGCATTTCAGATTCCATAAAATTAAACAGAAATTTTCAGAAGAAGGACAAAAAAAAATTGAAAGGATTGAAACAAAAACATTCAAACAAAATCCCATTCCGTTATAAATGGTCAGAGTAAAATGTGTAAAAGAACATTTAAGATCGCATACCAAGGAAAAACCATTTGAATGTGAAATTTGTCGTTCGAAATTTGCATTATGTCGAAATTGTTTACGACATATGAAATTACATTTTGGCTTGAAATTTGACATTGTTTAAAATATTAATTAGCAGTCATTCTACATGAGCAGTTATTCCACAGACAAACCGTTTCAAAATAAATTGTGTGCTAAAAGATACAAGCGAAAGTCACAACTTAACCTAGTTACTTTGCTTGAACTATTGTGAAACCTACTTTTCCACATTATTAAATTTAAGGTAGTACCAGCATGAAATCACTTTTCGACAGATTTGGCCGAATTTTTTTTCTCGGGTTTATAATAGCTTTATTTATGAATTCCTAAAATTTCATAATTTTTGACCGTTTAGATCGCGAGATATTTAAAGACAAAGTTCGCGATTTTGAGGGTCATGTCCCATTTAAAGCATGTAAAATGTCCGGTCTCTCCAACTATTTTTTATGATATTATTATATATTGAAGAAAAAGTAGAAAAAAATGTTTATACAATACAATTCTAAAAAAAAAATTTAGAAATTAATTTTCACTTTCGAGATATTAATTTTGACGTAAATTGATCGAAATTGGGACGTTGGCATAATTATTTCCCATTTTAAACGGTCAAAATTTCTGAAACTTTGGGAATTAATAGTAAGCATTATTAAATTCTTAAATTTAATTTTTCGTTAAATTCTGTCGAAAAAAAAATTGTACCATTGCTTTAACATAGAAACTGCAAATACCATGCTGGAACTACGTTAAGGAATTTTTTTTCACAGGCTAAGAATAGGACTTACTTTTTAATTTCAAAGTTTCAGAAATTTTAATGGTTTAAAACACGACATTACACACAAACACGAGTTAGTGCCTAAGTTCCCAATTTTGTACAATTTACATTAAAATTACGAACTAAGGCAATCATTATCTCGTGTTTAAAACGGTCAAAAGTTCTGAAATTTTAGGATTTTAAAGCGAGCCCTATTGTTAACCTGTGAAAAAAAATTCGTTAAATTTTGTCGAATATATATGAAAAATCGAAAAAATATGCACAAAAAGGCAATGATTAAAAATGACACTTATGTAATGGTGTGGAAAAACATTTTTCAAAACCACAATTGGATAAGCATGAATAAATTCATATGGATATTAAACGTTATAAATTTAGGTTAAGATTTCGGCTGAAATCACATTTACAAACACATCATCTAAAGCATACCGGTATAAAACACAAAAAAGCAAAAAAAAAAATTCCTTAAACCTTTGCAAATCTCTCGTCTCTTACGTATTCTGTATTCTATGGCGTTGTGAAAAATCGTTGAAATTCGAAACAAAAACACAAAAATGGAAAAACTTGAGCCACGACTAAAATCTTATTTTTCATTATTACCTTCATTAATCCTCCAAATGCACAAAAAGAATCTTAGAAATTTCACTTCATTATGAGGCCACGGTCAATAATAATGTACCTGCTTTAATTAATTTGAATTAAGTTTATAAACCGATTGTTGTTTATAATGAAGCAAGCACAGATAACAATAAAACATGAACACATTGTTGTTCTTTAATTATAAAATTTTAATTTATACATAACGCAGGTATACCTACTATGTGTATAATGGATTATTAGGAGATTACATTTGTAATAATATAAATGGTTCTAATCAAATATTCATTGTTTCTATATAGACCAGTCATTTAAAAAAAAAACGATCATGCCTTCTCAAAAATTTGGAACAAATATTTTTGAAGTATGTAATACTTCGTTTGGTGCGTTAGGGAAAAAATGATTAGAGTGAATTTTCACAATGCGTGCGCACAGCGATAAAATTTTATTAAGACCATGAAATAAGTTGATAAATATCTATTAAGGTATATCCAGCATGAAATCACTTGTGAACAGATTTGGTCTACTTTTTATTCACAGGCTCAGAATAATGTTAGCTATGAGATCCCGAAGTTGCAGAATTTTGTTTAGTTAGCGAGATAAACAGCTGCCAATTTTTGCGATGTCGATGGCCAAAGAATTGTAAAACTCACTATACTCCCAGCTTTTGAGAACAAGGAGGAGTCCTCTCAGGAGAGCTGAAAGAAACGTTTTTAGAAAAAAAAATAGCAGCTCGTCGTTTTATTTTTCGAGATAATAATTTTGACGTAAATTATCAAAATTAGGAACATTAATTATCTCGTGTTTTAAACGATCAAAATTTCTGAAACTTTGGGATTTAATAGTGAGCCTTATTCTTATTCTGTGAAAGAAAATTCGATAAATTCTGAAAATTCAAAAAATTGGTTTAATCATTGTTTTAGCATAGGATCTGCAAATACCATGCTGGTAATACCTTAAAAGTTGCAGAGTTTGTTGCAATAGTTGCAGAGTTTGTTGGGGAACATCGTGCTCTAACATGAGATTGGATCTAGTTCTTCGGGTTTCTTTAATAGATACAATAAATTTTGATCTGATGTCTATTTTTTTATTGGTTTACTACAAAACGAGATATTTAGGTGTATAGATTAAAATGGCCCACACTGTATATCGTGGTTTTTGAGAAATGTAGAAAATATACATTTTTCGGTAAAATACCCTATTGAGGGGAAAGCCAATCCCTCCTTTGACGGCTTTTTGTGATTATTTGAAGTACTTACTCTCTTCTAAAATTCTATGAAAAAGATTTCTATTCCAAATATTTGAGAAATGCGGATCGTTTTTCTTTAAAATGACTAGTCTAATATCATAATTATTGTAAAATTATAACAATACATCAACGTTATACATAAAACATTAAACAATTTATGTAAATGATATATTTTATTAAAATGCATGATGTTAATGCCTAACGTACAAAAACACAACCAGTACAATCAGTAGATAGTCAAAGTATCATTTTTCAAGACTCAAATATTGAAAAAATAACACTAGCAAAAATATCTTACGTGTTTTTGATTTACTCTTTAAAAAATATCAAATCGAAAAATGTATCGATTTTTTATAATACCGATCAAAAACGGTACGGTCAAAATCTACCAATGTCATTGTTTTAGTTATTTGTATTCTGAAATATAATATTTTGGCCTAGAGAACAAATCTTTAGATCAACATAACAATTTCTAAATCGATCCACGCGAAAACACCGCTCCCATTGATGCTATGATCAATATATTTCACTTCTCTCACCCCTTTGTCGTTTTTACATTATGTTAGAAATTTATCAAGTTGGTACATTTTTATGGCATTTAACGGGCTAGTAGATACTTTGATCAAAGAATTATTTAATATTTTAAAATATTAGTTTATGGATCATATAAAATCACACATAGGTATGTACTACCTAAAGCCTTATCAAATATAAGAACGAATGAATAAATTTATTGGGTAAAAAAAAACATACTCTATGGCCAGAAAATGCAAATACCCTTCTTTGAGCTTAGGATGCAGCAGCAGCAGAAAGGGTGGGGCATACAGGGTGGGTATTTTGAAAACGCTATAAAAGAAAAGCCATCAATTTTTCCAAATTATTCTTTTATCACGTAAAAATATATAGGGTGGGCCATTAAGAATCTATACAAGTAAATATCTCGTTTTGTGGTTAATCAATCAAAAAAATAGCTTAAACAAAAGTTACAAAGTTTCGTAAGAGACGTAATGTTCTGACATCAGGTTGGACCTAGTTTTTCGGGTTTTTTTAATAGCCAATTTAAGTCAGAAAGTTGATCTTCATAAATAACGAAAATTTTTGTTTCAAACATTTGTTCGAAAAACGTTAGCTTTTGGAGGAAATACAACTTAAGTTTATCGATAATTCTAGGCCAAAGTCATGGACACAGGCAAATGTCCTCTATTACCCTTGAAAACTTTTGGCTTAAGCAATTTTCTGTAATCACCGTGTTTTCTTTTGAGTAAATGCAATAATGACATATTTTTAAGTCGCATTTCCTCCATAAATAATCACCCTGTGTATGATTATAATATAAGCATATCCACAAGTTTAAAACTATACAAATAATTAATTGGTGATGTTATTAATGATACTAATTAAAGTTGATAGTAGGTATGTGGTAGGCAACCATCTATACACAATATTCATTGTGCTTCGGAGATAGTGTATGTACCATTTTAACAACATATTGTAAATGTAAGAGGGCATGTTGTGTCAAAGCCTGACTATGCTTTCATCCTGTAATCTCTTTGTTTCGTTCTACAGAAAGTATAAATTCAAATTTTTATAATGTTTTCCAATTTTATAGATAAAAATACGAATTGTTACCGAAATTTTATCGTATGATATAAAAGATGATCTAATTTAAGTTTTTTAAGCTATTGAATATAAGCAATTGACCTAGTTAATTGTTTAAATACACTATTTAGTACTGTGTTGAATATCAGTGATTGTAATGTTATTTTTGTAAATGAGATAAGTTTAAAAAAACAAAAAGTTTCATGTATAATGGTGATCATTTTTTCTAGAAAATTTCGAGTTTTTTAAGGAATTTTATTCTTTTTTTGGTATCTATATGCTTTAAAATGAATTTTTAAGCAAAAAAGTTTTCACCGAAAATTAACCTCTTAATATTACGAAATTTTTTTTAATATTATCGAATGAGTTTAATATGAAATTGCAATCAATAAACTCACTATTTGAAGCTACCTACAAAAACTCTCCATCTTTTATAGTTTTTGAAAAACTAGAGACTTAAGTTAAGAGAGCTATAAACCTGAACACGCTATAAAAGGACCTGAACACGCTATAAAAATTTCAGCTCGATAACTCTTTTCGTTTTTTAGTTACCGTGCTCATGGACAGAAAGACATACGAAAATAGACTAATCAATATTTTTAAGCATTACAAACAGTTCTGACAAATCACACAAATTTTATCTTAGTTATATTTTTATCATTCGAATATTAAGAATAATTTATTGAATATAAAAAATTATGTTAGCCAAATGACCGCTTCTAGACCTTCTGCAACAGTTGATTCGTATTAAGTCGTGAAAACAAATCAGAAGTCATGCTAGAATGCTAATTTACGAAAATGTGATGAAAATAAACTTGCTCACTAGCTTCTTGGGAGACAAAATGCTGCATTCAATACCTAAGCCATATTTGCAAGGTACGTCTACGCCATATTTGCAAGGGGGACCTGTTATATTAAAAATTGTTCCACAAAACGATTTCCCGACTGCAGTGACAATTTTATCTAGTTGTTTAGGCAGCGAGTAAATAAGTGAACTTTCGTTTTGTATGTACAGTTTAACCAATTAAAACTTGTTTTTTACCTTTTAGTTCGTTTTTTGTCAAGGCAATCGAGTTTTTTAATTTACAATAGTTATTTAATATTGTAGTATATTAAAATAATTGTGTTGTAATAGAAGTTACTTACCCCTATACCGACTAAAGCTATGTAAGTAATGTTTTAAAACAAGTATAAAATATATAAACTGAATGGCGAAATGAACTCGACAGCTTTACAATATTACAACAAACATATGCATGGATCTGCTACACTTTATTGATAAACTTTTACAAAATAAACAAAGCCATTATTGTTGTTGTTGTTATTGTTGATGTTTTAAAACAAACATATCTTAAAACGGATAGATTACACATATATACCGTGATGTTTCCTAAGTAAGTAGGTACAAAAAATTTAAGAACATATTATTGATCAGAAAAGTTCATATTAAAATATGTCCGCAACGCTTCATTTTCAAGATACAGCTGGTGATAAAATTTTAAGAAAAAATCGTTTTTTTAATTTTTTTGATATCACTCAAGATATTTTTATAAAATTTAATATAGTAGAGTTCCATCTCGCATTCTTCCAACCAATCAAATCTTTCTATTCTTTCTTCTACAAGCAAGAATTATAACACGTATTTAAACTGATAATTTTTCCTTTTAATCCCAGTAGTCGCGACTACTGGGATTAAATTTTCCGCGGAAAATCCCTGGTTCTTATTGAGTTAAGATTATTGAAACTCTACTGTATACACATTTTACTCATTCGCACATTATGCCCACCGAAGCATTAGCTTATTCATATGGCCACAGGGCCGGATTAAACATTTGAGGGGCTCTAGGACGAAAATCATAGGAATCCCATGTAAGGGGAGACAAATTTTCTTAATTATTTTTACAATAAATTTTACTTTGTATTCATTATAAGCACCTTGAGTTATGTAGTTTTGAAGATCAACCAGGCCCGTGCGCAGCAATTATTCAAGGAAGTGGTTCAAGCTTTTGTTCGCTATGTTAGGTTTTAAAGTCAATAAAAGCAAAAAATTCTTCGAGTAAGACGTATCTTATATATTTAAACGAGCAATTCTTGTATATATATATATATCAACGATCTTGGAAATGGCTCCAACGATTTTCATGAAAATGAGTATGTAGGGGTTTTTTGGGGCGATAAGTCGATCTAGCAAGGTTTCATTTATCAGAAATGTCGTTTTATCCGTCTTTTCATGAAAAACTAAAACATACAATGTAAAATAGGACTGTTAGTGACATCTATTGGTGTACCAAAAGATTCAAATTGGTAGTTATGTGGAGTTTTAAACGGTTCTTACATACAATGTAAAATAGGACTGTTACTGATATCTATTGGTGTACCAAGGGATTCAAATTGGTAGTTATGTGGAGTTTTAAACGGTTCTTATTTTAGTGATAAAATTTGTCTTTTTAAGTAAAAAAATACCGAGCAAAGCTCGGTCATCCAGATATTAACATATTACGCAAAAATGTAATATTCGGTTACTATTTTTCAATAAGTTAATTCTACGGAGTACAGGGAAAAGTTTTCCAAAACTCTGTGTGCATCAGCTTCATAATATACACCGCGATGTATATTACCCCGCCCGTTAATGCGTTTTCACCTAAATTGAACTTAGTCGACTCAGATGTCATAAGAATCATCGTGCAAAATGAATATTCTAGTTCAAAAATTCGAGCATGAGTTTTTATAAAATTTTTTCATTTTGTTGAGAATGAGACAAGCAAAATTTGATAAAATATTGCTATGATTCAAAAATCTATCTATAATCTTCAACATATTCAGTCTGTATATTCGAGCGTTAAGTCGTCTGTTATAACGTGAAACTTGCCTTCCACAATTCTATGTCGTACTCATCGCAGATATCGCTCATGGTTTTGAAAATTTTCCTGAACTCTTCTGCAGCGTTTCTCTTCTTTCAATCAAAATATGTTTCGCAGCATCGGCCAGTTCGATAGCCACGTCAATATCCAAGTTTTCTGTTTGAAGTACTCGACTCAAAGACAAAGTCAAAGAATGTACCGAGGTCAAAATATGCATGAACATGGATATCTGATTTGTCAGAGGAAATGCGTCTCATAAATGAATGAATTTACTTTTTTTTTATTTTTTTTTTTTGCGATTCTCGATTTTTCAAAAAGTTTTTTGTCTCCGATTTTGAAAAAAAAGCATATTCTGGAGTTATTTTCCTTTTTAGGATTTTAAAAATTAAAACTTACAATTTTATGTTGAGAAATTCCTAATTTTTTGGACTATCGGTATAGTAAAGATAAAAAAAAACTTATTGATGATTTGTATAGTTGTTTCATGTCTAGAAAGTTAACTTTTATCATCAATATTATGTTCTATTTTGAGATATAATTTTAATGATCAATTATATATGTATGACTACCTAGTCACTAGTCAGTCTGGATACTAGTACTCGTAATACATCAGTTTTGTAGTTACTAGTTAGATTCGGCAAAATCAGTGATTTCCCGTTTCAAACATGCTTCTGACCTTAAAAGTGAACATAAAAAACGCGATTTTTACGATTTACTACCCTCAAAAAGTCTATGAAACAGTATGGAAAAGTCTGTATGAAACGTAAATACCATGAAAAAGTCAGATTTTATATATATATAAAATTTTGTTTGTAGTTAACGTTAAAATTGTGTAATGAAAAAATGAACTGCCTATACTCAAATAATTATACGAATTTTTATTGTTAAGTTTTTTTACTACATACAAATACAAAATAATTCACAATACTTTTATTTTAATGTTATTCTGATAAAACTTGACTGCGGTTAACTTGAAGAGTCTGTATTTTAATCTGACGGTATCGCACACTGTGCTCTGCTTATATAGTTGCAATTAATTGTTATCGTACAGTCTAGCAAATTCTAGAACTGTCATGTATGTCCTATTGCATATATTTTACTTGTATATGTTTTCTATCTCTGTTTAAGTAATATAAAACGATATTGTTGGTTTCTTTTTAGAATTGGCTAGAGATTATTTATATTGTCGAGTTAATTGCTAACACCACAGTAGTCTAAAGCTTTTCTCAACATCCCGCAAAAACTTTGACCCAGTTGCATTTTAACTTCTTAATTATTAATTGTTAAGAATGCGAGCGAAAAACCACCCAAAATAACGACTTTTCTGTTACTTTTACTTTATTTTGAGTCGATTGGTAAAAATTCCATCTTTTTAGCATGTATAGAACAGAAAATCGTTATTTTTGGGTGGTTTTTCGCGCACTCTATTATTCAATTAACAAAAAAGCAAGCACTAAAAATGAAATTAGGCCAATGAGTAAGCCTTACACTAGAAATTAAAATTTTATACAATTAAAAAATCTGATTTTTTACAGACTTTTTGAGGGAATTAGTAGTTTTTTCCGAAGCAATTCGTCAATGTAACTTATTTGTTAAAAAAATTAGTTTAAACAATATCCTACGGGGTTACCTACCGGCAACCAGCACTTTTATATTCAGAAGCATGTTTTAAATGGGATCGTGCAAGAATTTTCCTTGCAAAAATTAATCATGCTTAATGAGGGATTTTTCCGGATCTTATCACTACATCAGTCAATCATCTTCTATCTAGTTTTACACCAGTAAAATCTTACAAAAAAAAAAAAACAATTTAAATCGCAAAACGCGATGTAAAGCTGTTTTTTTGGTATGTTATTTGGACCCCTAAGGGAAGTGTGAAACTACGTTTTGTGAGCAAAAAAAGTTGTGCTACTTGTGTAATAGATGAAAAACTTCAAAAAAGTCCTAAAATTTGTAGCACTTTTTTTTGATTGCAAAATGTAGTTTTACACTGCCCTAAGGGGTTCAAATAACATAAAAAAAAGCAGCTTCCCGTTGCGTTTTGCGATTTTAATGTAGAATTTGACTGGCGCATATAATAGGTATTCTTATATATTAGTAGTGTAGGACTAATAGTACTTCATTAAATGCATATGCTCTTACATAGATTCTGTATATGTGGTTCCTTGTCGATTCATCCCAGTAAATATCATACCGGTCTTTTGGTCCTCGGAAATTCTTCTCTCAATCGCTTTGTTCTTGAGTAATCTATCCTCAGGAAAACACTAAAAACGTCAGTAACTCTTCGAACGCCTGAGTATTTCAATCGGGTTAACACAAAACCCAAGAATATCTCAACATCATTAGAGGCAGTAGAACCTGTAAAAAAGGCATACCCGTATTACGTGGATCCCATTAGAGACACGGTAAAGCCATAAAAAGCGTGGATATTTCAATCACCAAGATGTAAGTGTCAAGAAAATCTGCGACAACACATATTTTTTGCATATTTAATTGCTAAGAAGAAAACCCCAGGGTTGAAATTACTGGAGACGAGATGCAAAAGATAAATTCAATCACGAGGATCAACTCGAAGAGAATGAAAAATCTAAGGTTGAATTGACAAAGGTTCAATTATCACGGGATAAAATAACCGAGGATGAAATGCACGGAAATGAATCGCTCTGCTTCCATATATGTCGAAGTATTCGATGATCCGAAAGTCCAAAGATTTGCATTAAATATTTGGTATTTTCCTCAATTTTAGTTTCGATGGGTGTATTTCATGGGAGGCAGTATGTATTCCGTGAGATTGTTTCGTGAAGGGTAACTCTTCTTAAGATATTATTTTACAATTAAACAAATTTCGTTATGATGAATATTCGTTATCAGCCAAATTCTAATTTCTCTAAGCGCAACCTAGCCTTTGAATCTTTGATAGTCATTCTTTGGTGACCGTGTATGCTGAACTTTATTAAAGTCCCTATAAAGAATTTACAGGGACTTTAAGTTTTATGGGCATCTAGTGACATCTAGGACCATTACAATATACTACGTGGTTAAATGTCATTTCCAATATAATCACTAATCAGTTGTCAAAATACAAAACAGATAGTAAAATGAGGGCATATGAGTGATAATTAAATTAAAAATAAAAATTTATTTTAAAGGTAAAAACATGTCGCAAATCGAGGATATTATTTCTGGCAATAACGAAGCATTACAGAACTTTATTTCAAAGGTATTCATCATTATGTTTTCTTTATAATTTTTATGTCGGCTGTTTTATTTTTTTAGAATAGTCAATCGTTTACGTTTACGAACTTAAATCAAGATGATGGGCGTAAAAAGCTGTGGAATTTTCTATTTAATAACTTACAAAACAATACCAACATTTGCATGACCTTAACAGCAATAAGAATTTTGAGGTAAGCTTATTTTTACAACGAATTACTCAGTAAATAGAATAATTTTTAATTTTCAAAAATAACATAAACTTTAAAAGTAAACTTAACAGTTTTTACGAGAAACAACTTTCAAAAACCAACTTAATTTCAAAAATATTTAATGGCAAGACAATTACAGACAAAACTTTGCATTGAATTTCTGCAGATTCTATTCGAATTTCAAAACAATGTTGGTTTTTTTATAAGGAATAATTTTCTAATACAAAATTTTCCTCAGTCACTTATCAGTTTTGAACTAAAGTTGAATTGGTTTTTATACAACCTTGAATGTCAAGTTTATTTTCATTCATATCTTTTTATATTAAATCGGTACTAATGATTTATTTTACATATTTTAGCCGTGATAAAACTGAAATAAATGCTGTAATTACCGAAAATGGATTTAAGTTATTATCGTGTTTTGCAAATTTACATTCAAAAGAAATCGACAGTCTTAATGCAGATAATTTTGAAATTATTTTAGAAAGTTTAAAATGTCTTTGCAATATAATATTCAACTCAACAACGGCTCAAGAATTATGTTCAAAATATAATATTGTGGATTATATTATAAATCGACTTCAAATATGCAATAAACAAAAAAATATTCCATATGATATTAAATATTTCGATATGAAGTTATTATTCTTAGTAACTGCGTTAAATACGAATAGTAGATCGTATTTACGGACTGAATTAAATGGTTTAAAGTATTTAACGGACGGCATTGAAGAAATTTTACATGAATGTAAACAAAATGGTAGTTTAACTGAAGATGGTGAAAATCAGTTATCGGTAATGTTTTTTAATTGGTTGTATATTTAAAACAAAGATTTAGACTGATCTAGACACCTAGAAAGTCGGATAAGAGTTTTTAGGTCTGATTAAAAGATTATTCTTTAATTTTTTCTTTAATCAGTCATTTTCCTGGTTTCATGGACTTTCTTTCCAATCGCGTCACTAGGATTACTAACGCAAGTTGAACTACTTTTTTTATTTGCAGTATCGCCCTACAAAATAAAACTTATCATATAATAGAAGCCCGTAAAAAAATTTTGATCATTAGTCTTTAAACTCAACCGGAAATTGAATCATCTTCTATAATATAAAAATCTCGTTTCACGGTGTTTGTGGTCTCACTCTTCCGAAAAGATCGTAAAGTATTTTTCACCCTCCTACCCCACTTTAGATATCTATATATATATATATATCAACGATCTTGGAAATGGCTCCAACGATTTTCATGAAAATGAGTATGTAGGGGTTTTTTGGGGCGATAAGTCGATCTAACATTCATTTCATTTTAAAAAAACGTCGTTTTATTCGCTTTTTCATGAAAAACTGAAACATACATCGCAAAATATGACTCTTCCTGACATCTTTTGGTGTATATCGTAGTTAATGAAATAAACGACATTACCGAGATATTCAAAATGGTATTTGTGTGGAGACATTTTAAACGGTCTTATACAATATAATTAAATCTTTATGGGTCTTATATTAGTGATAAAATTTGTGTCTTTTTAACTCAAAAAATACCGAGCAAAGCTCGGTCATCCAGATATTAAGTTTTTAAATTATACAGTTCTAGGCTGCGTAAAATGATTCAAAAGGCGGCTGATAGCCTAAAATCAAGACTGTACGCAGTTACTCGTTGACAATCTAGCCCGTAAGTTGTTTTATTTAATAAACTTCACTAGATGTTCCATAGCACATCGTAGAACCGGTACAATTGTTTTATGGAAATTTTATGGCATGTGTCCTAAATTTGTTCTTTTGTATGATTTATTGATAATAGTAATATTTAAATGATTTCCCTGCTAAGTCAAATGACCCAAAAGGTTTTCATTGCGAGCTGATAGTCTTACCCAAAAATTTCCACACAGATAATTTTTGGTATAAAACTTCTGTCTACATTGAAACTTATATCTAATGCGAACTAGTTCATTAACTTTGGTTAAAGATTGACTTAGATATTCCCAGTTTGCAGTAAAAATAATATTTCTTAAATTATCCCCGATTACTCGCGTTCATCATGAAAAAAATTAGGATTTTACAAAAAGAAAAAATAGAATTGTTTATTTACCTACTGTATGTTATTGTATATTTTCAGGATAATTATGTTGCTTACCTATGTGAAGTTTTAAAAATATTATTTAATATTACAATAAAAAATTCGGAAAAACCAACTGAAGGAGATGAAGAAATTCAATATAAACGTTTAGTAAAATTGTTACGTGAGTTACTATTAAAGCCAGCTACAAATTCGGCTAAAAAATTGGAATTACAAAGTCACATAATCAATTTATTAACATGTATACCGCAATCAACGTATATTGAACTATGTCCAAAATTGAATGCGCAAAATAACATTCCGAAAAATATGACATACCAGGATTATAATATGGAAGCGGTTTACGAGTTATTGAAATATATGAAAATGAAATTGGAATTACAACCGGTAAGCTTTAGTCATTTTACTTTTACGTGTAGAAAAGGAAAAATTTAAGGGATCCCAATCGCTATAAAACAAATGAGAAATAGTCAAGAAGAGAATATATCAAATATAAATTTTATTTTTATTAGAGTCTATTAATTTCAGCTTGATATTTGTACGCGAGATTTTGACTGTAATTCTTATTTTAATTATGATTGTTTCTTTTTTTTTTTTTTTATTTGAAATTCGATAATTTAAAAATTATTTTTAAGCTGAAATTATTTTAATAGCTTTCAATAACAGTTAAAGCCTTTGTCCTGATGTCAATTTCAATATATTTTTCGTTAAAATTTGAAAATATGCGAAAATAGATTACAAAATCCGAAATCAAAATTAAAATCGATTGATAAACATAAAAGATATAAGCAATGAAATAATTTTTTCTGTCTTTTTCTTATACAACTTTTAATATGTAGTCTCTTTGACAATTGTAAATTATGACTTCACTAAGTGTTATTTTCCTTTCTTTCTATTTGTACATTTAAATCCTTCATAGTTAGAGAGATGTACATATTATTTACTGATGGTCATGGTTGCAGTCTGCTGAGCCTTAAATATGATAGTAGGTAATGTTCCAAGTCGCCCCGTAAGGTTCCTCGACTTTCTACGTGTGATATTCTCCCCCAGGGGGAGAGAAACTGTCACTAAGTGAAGGTTCTGGAAACTGTCTGCTTGTTTGACAATTCATTAGATGTGATTCTGAACAGTCATCCTGCAAAGTTTGAGCTCAACAAATCGTCCCATTCCTAAATTATGCCAAAAAAACCGAAAATGTCGATACGCGGTAAAAAAATTTGAAGTGATGGTTCTGGAAACTGTGTTAAACTTGTTTGGTTGTGTTGAGGATGTCAGAAATTCGAGGAACCTTACAGGGCGACTTGAAATGACCATCAGTAAATCATATGTACATCTCTCTAACTATCATATTTTCGTAGTTATTAATAAGATCCAAAAATTTATCTCAAACGATGTTTTGGTTCGATAACGAACGTTGTCTTTTGAAGCAATACAAAGACAAATTATTTGTGTGTAAATTTTATTACATTTAAGTTGATTAATTTAGGGAATTCAGAGAACAAAAATAAGTTTTTTTATTATTTGTTTTTAACGATTAGGGCCTTTAAAACAACAAAATTATAATGTTAAAATTACTCTATCTTTATTTTAGAATGCAATTGGACAGCAAGAAACATTATCGCCAATTTTATCTACACTTACACGGAGTGTTCGATCAGTACGTTGCATAAGAAAATATATTCGTTTACAAATATTACCACCATTAAAAGAAGTTCATAAACGTCCCGAACAGGGGAATACTTTACGTAATTATTTATGTCGTTTACTCACAACTCCATGTTCTCATGTACGAGATTTAACTGCAGATTTTATTTTTGTTCTTTGTAAAGAAAACGGTAAGTGTAAAAACTTTTCAAAATTTTTAAAACTAAAAAAAAAATATTGTTACAAAATTTTTTTTATCAAAACCAAAAATTTTTATTAATACTTTTAAATATTGGATAATTTTCTATGTTAAAAACGGTGGTCCTAGAGTGGTGCGAATGTTTTCCCCTGCTCGTCATACCAAGGCACTATACAATATAACCGTTTTTCTCCCTTTTTTTTAACTAGTAGTGTCTGCTCGTCTACCGAAAAAAATTTGGATCGATTTTTAACCCTTTTCTCGTGATCCAATCGAGCTGAAACTTTGGCACGACACCAAAACATAGGCAGACTTTTGGCACGATATAATAAAATTCAAAATTTATTTTATATTAAATTTTCGAAATTTTTACAAAGGAAGAGAGAATGAAATAAAAACTTGATTTTTATGGGTTAATTTTCTTTTAAATAAATTTTAGTAATATATTAGAATAAAATATGTAATATATTTGAAGACACGAAGAGTCTCTTGTGAACATTGTTTATCACTTGACTTTTTGATTAAAAAAAAATTGTTCCTAACGCGAATTGCAAATTTTTTTTGGCATCGTAAGAGTTATATTAGCCAAATCGTTAAATAAAATATATGTTTGCCGATGAGGTTTTTTTTTTAATTCCAATTAGAAACTACCTAGGGTAGAAAGTAAGATTCTTATTATAGAACAGAATTTTAAAAAAAAATTACTTCCACCGAGACAATGTTTTCACATTGCCGTGACCAGGATTCGAACCTGGGTTACTACGGCCACAACGTAGGGTCCTAACCACTAGACGATCACGGCTATTGGAAGACTTGTTGAGGGTGTAATTTTTAATAAATAGATGTCAAATTGTTTTTTAAATTACTAGTCTGTATTTTAATCCGAGGATATGAAAAATGAAGAAAATTAATCTTATATTCTACTTTTTTCTTCGAGAGTTAAAATCACACCCTCAATAGAAAAAAATAGTTTCACAATTTTTTTATTTCAGTGGCTCGAATGATTAAGTATACTGGATACGGAAATGCAGCTGGATTGTTTGCAACAAGAGGTTTAATGGACGGCCGAAATACTGGAACTGAGTTTAGCTCAGAAAGTGAGGATAGTGATACGGAAATTTACAAAGAATATCGCCATGGCATTAACCCAGTAATTGGATGTTATGAAAAAGCCCATCCAGATCCAACTGCTCATATGACTGAAGAACAGGTAATTATTTCACACAATGGTCATATAACCTTAAGTTCAATTGAAACAATTTTTTAATAATGTAAACATTTTTAAAATAGAAAGAGTATGAAGCTCTTCAATTGGTCAATCTTATGGATAAATTAACTCGATCGGGAGCAATTCAACCATGTCGTATTGAAGATGGTCGCCCAGTACCTGTTGAACACGTTCTTCAATTGCAGGAAGAAGGAGGGTTAAAATCGGAACAAATAAGAAATTATAATAAAGATGACGATGATTAAAAATTATTTTTGTAAAATAACATTTATCGTTTCTTATTGCTGATCAATGCTTTTGGTTCCAGAAGATTTGTCATTTTATAAACAAAACATTACTCGTGTTATTAATTAAAAATATTCACCTTTATTTATTAAATTTTATAATTTTATAAATTTCCTTATTATAATCCTGTCGTTCAAAAATATTCGACATTATGAAATAATAATTTGTCCTATTCGTTTCACTCATATACTATTCAGAAAGTCTATTAGAAATTTGTCGAAATATTTACAGGAGGGAAGAAAGTTCTTGTTTGATTCTGTACACTATACGAAAATGTTTAAATCATAAATTAAAATGAAGTGTAAAAGCGGAAGAACATGCGTTGCCGAGTTTTTGTGTTTTTTTTTCTGCAAGTGCTATTTTTTGGCGTAAAGCAGTACGATGCTACTGCGAAATCCAAGCCAACGTACGTGGTCAAACAGAAATCAACCTTACAAAATTTTTATATATTGCAATGTTTTGATAGGGAAATTTTTTACATAACGTCTTTTTAACAAAAATTAAGGTTTTATGTTTTTATAATACAGTAATCTGTAATATTATTCTTCAAGATTTTGTTAAAAAGCGTTCAAAGATTATAAAAAATTTTGGGCGAACTCAAAAATTTAATTTTTTAGCTTTTTATTCCCCTTGAAAATGGCCACTTTGAATTTTCCAAAAATTAAACAATACATAACTCAAAGACGGCTAGCCTTACGAAAGAACAGCCAGAGGCCTTTTTTGTGTAAAATTACCTAAAAAACTAGAACTTCAATGATTTTAAAATTAATTACCCGTAATTTGTGAACATATATAACATGTTTTTTGCGTGTAATTTCTGGCTTTTCATATTTTTGTGCTAAAATAAATTAAATAATTCTTTCTTTATACTCAAATGTGCATTTTCAAGTGTTTTAAAAACCTTTAATTGCAAATATCTCAATTCGATGTCTGTGTGACATAGCTTGTTTTTTCGCAGAACCCTTCATATGTAAAATAGCTAATATTCTGAGTTCAGCAAATATAAATGTGTATTTTTTGCTTTCTAATAAAGTCATAATATAAAATAAATGATGTGTATTAAATTATTAAAGTTAATAATGTATCTAAAATTAATCTAGACCAATTCAAGTGCCACTTTTACACACTTTATTAGGGAAAATACTGTTAAATCTAGTGCTGATTTAGGAATACGTTGTTTACAGAGTCTCTAGCGACCCTTGAACACCTAGAAATGTCCTTGATTTTTTAATTTTGCCCTGAAAAACCTTGAAATATGATTGAGTTTTTTTTGTATCTATGAAAATGTGTATTTTTAGTACTTAAATAAAAGCGAGTATGTTGGATTTTTCGTCTTTTTTTATCTCGCAATAGCATTTGAAACATAGGAAATAAATTTTTTTTTTATCCAGTTATGTATCTGTTACTGCAAATTATCAAATGTAAATAGTCTTTACACTCTGTAAACATACCTAGTGTCAAGTATAGATAAAAGGAGTCCAACGTTATAGGCTTTTCCATAGTATTCATGTACACAATAATAAACCCAGATCATAGTTCTTTTATGCTACTGGCTGCGCAAGAATTCAGGACGTACCGATACTAGCGATGCTATTATTATCTGTCCAATAAATTGAGACTATTCGTTCAACATTACGTTCGGACTCCTTGCATCTTTACTTCGTGCATGGTGTCTAATTGCACCTCGAGTGCGTGTGTAAGTACGTCCAACTGGCGGTGTTACACAAATGGTCGAAAATAAAGAAATCACGATTGACATGGTCTAAACCTCTTTGATTTCTCGAAAACAAAGAAAAGTAGAAATGAGTACAAAAAATCAGAGATTGCCAAAGAAAAAAAAAAACTAAATAAACTTGAAAAGGAAAAGAATACAAGAAAGCTCGATCAAGAATTAAGTTTCATAAACGATGAAGCTGAAATGTTTATAATAAAATTAATATTTTTCTTTATAAGTGTAAATTTAAAGTAAATTAGTAAATTATTCTTTTTAATTTAAAAAATGCCCTTAAAAATAATATTTTCAGTCTTGGAAATCCTTGAAATATTCTTAAATTTTACTTTCCAAATTCGCAACCTGTTTTAATCGAGATAACGTATAAATGATCATTGAATCTAACAAGAAGGTAAAAATAATAGGATATAAAGACTACCGAGGGTAAAAAAAATTATATTTTGGGCCTATGGGATATTCTTTAGATTTTAGAACATTGAGTCCATGAATTGTTTCACAGTTCACGCTTCATACGAGTAAAACGAGTAAAGTTATCCACATTTGCCCGTAATCATGTTCAAACAATATTAAGTTATCCATTCAATAAAGACAATACCATAGCTATTAAAAGTGTTTTATATAATTTTAAAAAAATCTAAAAAAACATCTGCTATAAAAAAGAGTAGGTTAAAGAGCTAATGGGTTAAATTAAAAATAATTAGAAATAATAAATTTTATTTAAAATTAGTCTATTTTTCTTACACGTCTTTTTATGTTGCAAACTGTTGTAAATTGTAATACGTATCTATACACTAATTGCAAGAGCAAAATTTTTAAATTACATTCGCTTTTCATAACATTTTATTAAGACGACATCAAAAATTTTATCATATACAATAATAAGTTTTAATAATAACAAATATGTAATTTTAAGTTAATTTTGAAAAATATTTATCCACTGAGAAAATTTCAAGTAACAATAATTATCCATCCATATCTTTTAAACGAGATAAAGCGTCAATTTTAAGTCCAAAAAAGCGTAAATTTTAGATGTTGAATGTAAAACAACTAAACCGTTTTATAACACAGTGAACAAACCCATAAGAGATTGTAAAAAAAAAACTTAACTTTGGACATAATATAGCTTCTTATGGAAAATGAACTCTTTGGGTATTGAGATAATTTATAGCTTTTTTTATATTACGGGGAAGTTTTTTGAGATTGTTTTTCCCTCCGCGGTTTCCATAAGAATACATAGTTTGACAAAAATGAAGTTTTTTTGTATTTAAAGTCGGCGATAGCATACTTTTTGTTAAATAATTAATACATACTTGACATTTTTGGAATGACTTTCTTTTGGCAAATCTACCAAACTTTCTCTCTACAACGTTTTTTTCGAAAGTGATGCGTTTTCAAATGAGGATGAACACGTCATATTTAAGCTATCGTTCTGAAAAAACGCTGCAGAGAATTCGGCGGATACCATAACCACTTGATAACATTAATAATTACTAAACAATAAAATATTTTGTCCGGCAACAACTTTTGCTTTTCACTAATTATTAATGTTATCAAGTGGCCAAAGTGCTTAACATATTCGCTGCTGCGTTTTTTTCAGGCTGATAGCTTAAATATGACTTAAATGCTCATCTGAAAAATGCGGCACCTTTAAAGAAAGTTATACAGAGGAAATTTGATAGACTCGCCAAAAGGAAGCCATTAACGAATTTTCAACTATGTATTAATAATTTTAGAAAAAGTGTACAGTCCCGCAGACATTACCTACGTAATGACAGTAAATATCATTTTCACAATCTTAAGTAATTCATCAATTTAAAACCGTATCGCTATATAGTAAAAAACAAAAGCATAAATACTAATAAAATTATAGTATTCACTTTTCTTAAACTTTATCTCAATTACTTGAGTAGATTTAGGAATTTAAACCAATCAAATTTTACATAATTTTTTTTTTAAATTAAGGATTATCCGTTTTGTGTTTGACTATATATATATATACAATTGTTCCGTTGATTGAATTAAAAATTTTGAAATAACGTTCTTAGAAAGTATACTTACAAAAATGTATTTAATTTTTGATATTGATACGTTTTCATTAAATCCATACATCAAAATAAAACCCCAAAAAAATACGTCAATTAAAGTTAATTTTCAAGTATTACGTACTCTTCTTTCACTCATACAATGCAGCTTGTCATCCAGCATTCAGATTTTTTAGAATTAATATTAATGATTTTTTTATAACATTAAAATGTGTTTTGTGCATTATTCTTGTATCGATAAGCATTAAATAACTGTTACTAATTATCAATTTTATTATAACTAATGCGCAACGTAACAAAGTATTGATACTCCCCCTCAGATACGTTACGCACTAATAACGCTCAATTTAACACCTCGATTAAATAATACTTGAACGTTACCTTGTAACGGTTTTAAAGTTTATTTGTAAATACAGTGGAACCACGGGTAAAAGGCGCCCTTTGTAATCCGACATATCTATAATAGAAATTACAATGCTTATTTATGAATTTAGAAAATGATTGAAAACTTATTACTTTGATATGTAATTTATCGGATTACTCTCTCTTTTTCAAAAAGTTCCGGGTTACAGGGATCTGTGGCAACACTCTAGCAAAATGTTTGACATATTACCGCGGTTTCACTGTATTTGCATTGAAGCCGTGTAGATATGGAAAACGAATGGAACTCTGTTTTCCAAGCGAAATAAAAATAAACAAATTAATAAGCGTAACTAGGGAATCATAGGAGGAACCTGCCCGTATATTTACAAATTAATGGAATTTATAAACTATTGTATTGATTATATTGAATTACTGATACAATTAAGAGAGCTTATACTAATTGAAGCCAAATTTTTATAAAAGTTTTAGTATGATTTTGCATAGTACAAACTGCTTTATATGTCGATACTACTGATAAAAAAGAGTTAATTGCGTTCACTTTCAGCTAAAATAGCTTTTACTACATAAATTAGAAGTTTTATTTCCTTGTTGACCTTCCCTTTGGCTTCTATAAAGTTACGCCTACGTTAAATGGACCTTACAAACTTACAAAATAAACTTAATTTTTATGCTTTTCAATCATTTCTAATAATTTATCAGCTTCCTCGGAATTTTTGACTTTAATTAACATTGTCTGTAACGGATTTTGATCAGCTTTACATTTGGCAGCTTCCTCAGGCGTTGGCACACAAATAATCATAACATGATTTTTACCCTTACGTGATGTTGGAATTGTTTTCGTTAATACAATATTCATCAATAAATTACCTAAATTCGTGTCAGCTCGTACAATAAGTTGCGTTTTTTCGGAACCTTCAATCTGTTTCAAATATAACTGTCCAACTCCACGTTCAACAAATTCATTCTCTTTTTTCACAAATAATTTACATTTTGTATTGTAAATACTACCCTCTTCAACCACTGGTGTAAATTCAACCTTTGGAGGTTCATCTTCTTCGTCTTCTTCTTTATTTTCACTCGGAGGAGCTGATACATTTGCAAATGTAAACGGTTTGCCCGATCCAAATGAGAAGCCTGTTGAATTCGGTATTGAACTATTACCAAAACTAAAGGCGGCTGTATTACCAAAAGATGTTACAAAAGGTGTTTTGTTATTCGAATCAGAATTAGTTTTTTCTTTATCGTTTTCCATTGTTGATTTTGTTGCGGGTTGAAACGAAAATATAGGTGACGAAGTTGCTTTCTTTTCATCTTCTTTTGGTACACCAAAACTGAAATTTGGTGCCGCTGGTTTTGTCTCAGTTGGTTTTGCTTCAGCTGTGGGTTGCTTTTGTATACCAAATGAAAAAGTTGGTTGAGTTGAGGATGAAGTCGATGAAACGGTTGGGTTAATTATTTCTTTCAATTTTTCATTTGTTGGATTTTGTTTAGGCGTCGTATCTATTGTAGATTTTTTCACATTAGGATTTAATTCCTCAATTTCTTGCAAATACTTTTCGTAATCTTTAAATATTGGTGTTAGTATGCAAATTGGGTTGGAATCTACATGTGTTTTAATCCATTGTGAAACACTTTCATTCAATCCTTTCAACTTCGAATAATACTCCGATGATTTTGAATTTTCTATTGCATTTTTATTCGCGTCATTTGATGACTGTGTGCTACTGGAGATTCCATTTTTATTATCTAAACAAATTGTATAATACAAAAGAATGAGAAATGGATATATTTCTGCATTTTAATTAAACTTTTGTAGTTGTAAATAAGCACAGAAGAAAATCTATCAGTATTTATAGACAAGCTTTTATTGTACTTCAAAAATAGGAAATAATTTCCTTATGTGTTACTCATACATGTTCATCTGTAAAAGCTGAACGCGAACAATTTAAAATATCAAGGATAATTCGGACCGCCTTAAGCTTTTGCAAATAGTCAAAAAAGTAATTGACACCCAGAAAATATATAATTAATTCAATTGTTGGATAGTTACCAAGATTTTTTGATACTTCTCAGATGTTATCTGATTTTGATAACAATTACTAGGTCAATTTGATTTAAAGTATATTTTTTTAAATGAGTACTTTATTTCAAATTGATTAGCACTCTTTGTAAGATCATGGAAAGTAATTATTTATCGCAAATCGAGCAATTTTATGGGATAAAAATCTACTTAACGAAAGCTTTGTAGAAAACACAGGAAAAGTTAATATTGATTAGCTCATGAATTCCAATTCATGAGCTTTTATTGCATGCAAAAATATCGTACTTACCACTTTGCGAATCAGGTTTCGTTTGTGCAAGAAAACTGAATGGACTTGTTTTATTATTTGATAAACTAGATGTATTACCAAAACTAGATGTTTTAGCAAATCCCGTAAAACTACTAAATACATTTGGCCCTCGATCTTCCTGTAAAACAAAATATGAAATAAAATAAATTTGAGGTTATAATTCTTAAAATAATATTTAAAAAATTGTCTTACCGAGGATTGGGCGGCTGCCCTACGTTTAGCTGTTTTAATTACACGAGTTTGTAAAACATCTTGTGGGGCTACTTTAAAAGTACCAGCTTCTTCAGCTTCTTCTTCTTCATCCCAATTTTCGTGATTTAATTCCGATGTAGCAGTTCTTTTTCCCGCCATCGCAAATAAAACGTTTTAATAAATTTTTTAGTCTAATATTAATAATTATACTTTGATTTTAAGTTAAATGTTATCGTTAACTTTTTTTGTATATGCTAATTTTCAGATTTTATCATCGTGTTATCTGCACAATTTTAAATCACATACAATACAAGTGCAACCATTTACTTTATAGTTCAGAGAGTTGGTCATATTGTTATATTACAGTTTTTGTAATTTAGTTCAGTGGCTTCGTAATTTCTTTTTAATATTATTTTTATTAAAAGTAAAATTAATTAACCTTTATTCGTTAATTAATTAATTGAAATATAAACTCGATATTCGTAAATGTGAATAAAATATTCGTTAATTGTAAATTATTATTTTTTTTGTTATATTAGAGCGCTATTTTTTTAAATAATTCCAAGTGTTTCGCAGTGCGTCATTTTTATTTAAGAATAATAATAAAGCTAGTTTAGATAACTTGCGGGTTTCGTTACAATCACAAACTCATAAAGATTAAAATAAGATTTTCTTGATAAACTATTGTCTGCTTAAAAGAAAGAAATTAATATAAATTCAAAACACAGTAAAATTTCGTGTATAAATAGAAAAAATTAATATAATAATAAACTTGTAATTAAATTTGTACATCAATAATAAACAAAAAAAAGTGTTAAAAAAAATTAAGATGCAAAAAAAAATTGAAAATTATAAAATTGAGTTGACATAGTAATCAAACAATATATAATTAAAAGTCATATTTAATTACATTTCGCATAAATAATTGTTGTATTTTGTGCAAAATACTGAAAACATCGAATTTGCAGGCTTTTTATTTGTTCACTAGAACGGCAGTTGGGCTTATTAATCAAGGCCTGTTGCGCGCGTGCATTTATTCTCGTACACAATAATTTTTATTAAAACGTCTCTCTCGCTTCATTTAATATTTAACATAAGTGAATCCCATATTAGAAATGGAAGTGCCAAGAGATATTCAACTTGAAATTACAGTGAATCAAAATCAATTAAAAAATGCAATTAGAAGTCATCAGGTAAAATTTGTTTTCTATATTTTTATTAATCAATATTTTAGTTTAAAATTAGATATAACAGAATATTATTTGTAACAATTGCCATCATTGTACTCGTAAACTTTTTTTAACACATGTTTGAATTGTTTAAACTTTTTCAGTATTAATTTTTTTTGCAAAAATTTTTTATTGCAGATTTTGGTTTGGAAATTAAAGGATGATCCAAATGTAAGTTCGGTTTTATAGTAGTTTGCTTACTTTATTTTTAACATTGAAATTTTTTTTTTGTCTATTGTCTATGTTTATATTTTTTAGAATGAAGATATTAAATTGGGAATTCAAGAAATTCATAAGGAAATAGTTGATATTGGACATATTCAAGTATGCATTTTCTTTATCTAATCATAAAATTTATTTGTCATTGTGCTGAAAAATATAGCTTAAATAGGTAGTTGTTATTCATTGTTTTGATAACAAAAGATGTTGCTACTAATTTATCTTAATTACCTAATAACACCAGTAATAACAGGTCATTTGACATTTGACAATGAGTTTTATAAATACTCTATTATATATCCCGGTAAATTTTAAGCAGTCTCCAAAACGAATAATTTTAAGCAAATTATTTTTGCAGAAACTCCTACTTAATTGAATTCTGAAACATAATTCAAACCAATCGTAAATTTTCAAAGTGAATAAATTTTACAATTACCACATTATTTACACTTCTGGAAGCTGGAATTATTAACAAGGCCATATGTAAAAATCATCCTCAGGCAAATATGCAAACGTATTTTCGAATATATGCATTAATTTCTTTAGAGCCGAACTATTTTTCTGGAACTCTTATTAAATTAAGAGCAGATAAATTATATTTTGTTAAAAACTGATTAAATGCCGGTGGCGAACAGTTGAGCAAACCTTTCTCGAAAACTAAGCAGATCACAGAAATTTTACACTATTTTTGTTACCTCGTGAGTTCTAGATAAAACTGGGAACAAACAATCTATTCAGTTTTTAAATTTGCAATAATTCTTGAAGTAAAAGCGTTCTCCTATGAAACATTAAATAAATTACTAAAATTCAGCTACAAATCAGTATTACCAGTATATCGATTTAATTTATACGAGGAACTGTTAACTGAATAGGCGCATATACTACAGATTTTAACAATTTTGATTTATTTTGCAGAGAAATATTGTAGAACGACTACGTAAAACTGTCCAATCCCTCGATCAAAAATTGACACAGAAACCAGGATTAGAAGAAAGGCGATTTAATTTGGCAAATGTTCTCAATAAAACTCGAAAGCAAGCTATGTAAGTTTAATGTTATAGAAATTTTAGTTTTAAGAATAATTCTGTATATCTTAAAAATAGTCAGCATAATAAACCAGTAACCTTATCGCCTGAAAGTACGGGGTTTGTGACCTCTGCATAAACAAGTATGTTAAGCTACCGGATTTGACGCAAGCCCTGATGCTAGATGAAATCACAACATATTTTTTTAATAGACAATGAATTTCTAATCGACTTGAATTTACAATTTCATATTTCAGCACCATTTATGGCGAAAGACCGCGATACTAGGTTTTGTTTTCAAAGGAATAAAACATTAACAAGAAAAATTGTTTTCTAGTGTGTCCCGATCAACTTCATTAAGTCCATTATCACCACCATCAGATGAATCTCAAGACATTCCAGTATCTGAACCAAAAACACCTGAGAGCTTAGAATATCCAGATCCAGCATCATTAGATTCACCAACACAATCCGAATTTTTAGGCTTCTTTGGATTGTGTACACATGAAGTATTTAAAGAATTGCAAAATAAACGCGTTGAAAGAAAACGAAGGAGCACTGCCAATCCTCATTTTTTGTATGGAAACCATTGGGAAAATAATAAAATCGTAAGTTTTTCAAGATGACTGGTTTATTAAAGTTTTTAAATAAAATATTGAATTTCTGGATTAAATTAGAATTTTATTTATTCCGGTTCATTTCAATCGGGATTAAATAAATTAATTTTTAAGCTGAAAAACTGAAAAAAAAAAAAATTTCTTATCCTCCTCCCCTTTTTTTGCGTGCTTATGCAAAATTACTAATGAATTTATGAAATTTTTAGGTCAAAAATTTTTAATTCGCCTTTTTCTTAACAAAAAAATCCTATTTTTCCCTCCCTTGGGACAAAAGCGTGGTAGGTCCATGCTTTTTTAAGTCCTACATTCATGCATATGCTGAATAATAAAATTATTATTACAAACTTTTATGAAAAATATTGGAACTAATGAATATATTTTTTAAATAGAAGCGAAGAAAAAATGTTTATTTACAATCAAACTTTTCACCACCCAACACACGCAGTGCTTTACGGAAACAAAAAGAAGAACGACGTATTCCATCACCACCTATTAAAAGTGAATCTAGATCAACTTCACCGGTGCCTATTAGTAGTAACAATAATAAGAATAAATCAATATCAGCAGCAATTGGCTTAAATATTCCAAATCTTCCAAGTGGTTTAACGATAGAACGTGTTGAAAATAATTCAAGTTCACCTGATTTGAAAACTTGCATTATATGCAGATTACCAGGTAAATTAATCATTATTTTCAAACTTTAAATTTCAGGGCTTATTATCCCCAAAAAAAATACGTAATTCTCATTGTTGGGAAATTTAATCTAATAAACTTTCTTTTAATTTGTGTCCTAAACATTATACCGTGAGCGAGTATCTCAACTTTTACTGGGAAATCACTTAAATACTTCCGGTTTCAATACTAATCAACCTAAGATAGGTCTAAGTTTTAACAACTGGCATATTTTAGGATTTTGAAATGAAACAAATTTTCAAATTTCTTACATAGAAATTTCATTTTATTAATTTTAATTTAAACCGTTAAACAATTATGACTCCCTTAGAAATACTTAACCGCCTTTTCGATATTAAATCGCTAACACTGGAATACTCGTTTATTTTGTTTCCATAATAATGACCGTTTTATTTTACAGGTGGTTTATCGTTATGTGAAAAATGTGAGTCACATTTTCACATATCATGCCATAATCGGCCACTCACAAATACACCACGTCATTGCCCAAAATGTGCGCCGAAACGTGATCGAGATTTAACCAGTTATCGAGAACCTGTTAGTATGACTGTAGTTTTGGGAAATGGTGTTCAAGTATCTAGGGAATTTAAAGGTAATTTTGTGCTAAGAGACGATACAAATATTTCAGTTATTACATCTAAATAGTGCAAAATATTTAGAAAATTATCGTTTTTATTTTTGAAAATTTTGTATGTGCAACTCATTATCTTGATATACTTAAAAATAAAACATATATACGGTCCGTGATTATCTTAGACAAAACTTGAATAAAGCATAACAATAAAGTTTTTTTTGTGCAATATAATAAATTTAAGAAAAATAGAATATTTTGAAGAAAAAAATTATGTGTTGCACATTCGAAACGCATACGCTATTTTAAGCTGAATTTCAACATTTATCAAACTCGTTTCTTTTTGTACTTCATTTAAATGGTGCTTAATCGAGAAGCCAAAAGGGTTCTCAAATTAATGTGTGCTGTTATTCAAGGATTGTCTCACATTAAAAATATTTTGTGTAAATTAATGAGAAAAATAATTACTAAATTCTAATGAAAAAATATTAAATGATTGAAAATTTATTTTATTTAAAAAAGAAAATATATACATAATAAAATTATCTATTTTTATTAAAAAAAAAAATGCATGTTAAATTTAAAAAAATTTAAGAAACTTTTCACAAAAAAATTAAACTTAAAATTTAAATTTTATTTTGACATTGAAAAAGAAAGAAGATACATATTTTTGATGATGTACGAATCTTAGTTTCGTTTCGAAGTTATTTTCGACGTACAATTAAGTTATTATATATATTAAGTAAATATTTTATTTAATAATAGACAAATCAAACTATTAGCACTTTAATCGCTCAAATAAAACACAGATAAAAAATTTAAACTTGAGGGTCGAATTTGAACGAGAATCGATTACATCTACCGTATATATTTAAAAAAAAAAAAAACATAGATATCTTACATTCCTGAATAAAAAATTTTGTTTTTTTTTTTTTTTTAAACAAATCTACAAACTCGCTAGTTTATATATAAAACATACGCTGTTTATACCCTGGTGGAAAGAATAAGTCTTAGAAACTCTGAAAAAGTCTTAAGAACTCTGAAATAGTCTTAGAAACTCTGAATTTCTCAACGTTTTTGGACTGTCTAATTCAGAGTTATCCAGACTAATTAAATCTGAATTAGATAGTCCAAAAACGTTGAAAAATTCAGAGTTATTCAGACTTCCTAAGAATTTTTCAGAGTTTTCTAAAACTTATTTATTCTTCAAATATTTGTTCCACCAGGGGAGATGCTGCCTGACGCTACTAGCATCGCACTGGTAGTTTTCCTTTTATTATTGAGAATTCAGGCAAGCAGATTTATCATCTAAATTAATGTAAAGTGTAAGCACTAAACATACAAGTACATACAAATGATGATTGATAATATTTTGACTCTCATTTGGGGATATTTCTACAAATTGACTTATCAATCCAAATATGACCATCATAACGATTAGAGTGCTAAAATTTGAATATATAAAAGAATTACTTAAAACAAAACAAAGGTAGTTTTTTCTTAATGTTAATATTAGTGGTTACATCTAAAAAATTTTATTTCATTTATTGAGTACATATTTTGAAAACATTACAATTACAGAACGTCTTGAGGAGAAAAAACGTCTCCAAGAACAAAACATCAACTTAAATAATCAAATAAATAATTTAAAAGCGCGACACGCTGAATTAACCATATCATTGAAGACACAAGAAGAGGAAAAGAAAGAGCTGCTTATATGTGAACATTCAGCGAAAGAGAATATTCAACGTATATTAGATTTTGTTAAAAATATTAAAGGTACAACAGCTACAACATGTGAAATATCAAATGGATCATGATTTTCAAAACAAACATATGAATTTATGTTGGCTTGTTTTTTGTTTTGTTAATTATATTTTGAAATAATTAATAATTATATATTAAAAAACAGAAAAAAAATATTTTTCATGTATTTTTATCCATTATGATCAGATAGTGTGTATTATTTACTGATTATTTTATATTCAATAATATTTTCTCTCTCTCATATCAGTTTTGGATTTGATAAAAAATTATTTACATGTTGCACAATTAATTGGAAATGTAAAGAACATACATCAAACAATGATTAAACTCCATTTTATAATGGGGAAGTTTGAAGATTTAGGCTTTATTATTAGAGAAAAAGCAATGGGGCATAGTTCAACTCTCACTATTCGCGGCATTTTTTTATGGTAATATTAAAAAATGTGAAACGAAATAATACTTGTCTATAAATTAACTATATATTGAACTTTAGAAAGTATAATAATTGTTATCATATGAGAATTGATGTAAGGCTAATATACTCTAAGATAAATTTTTTTCTACCGAGAATCTGATAAACGCTATCATGGCACGCCCTTCACTTTGCATTCAGAATAAGAATAAGCACTCCATATTATGTATTTTCTAACGTTTTCGTTTGAATTAATAATTAAAGTATATGAAATTCGTTTCAATGGTACATAGCATATGAGGTCCGAACGTGGATTATCAAAAATTTCTATGGTACAACAACAATGTTACACATATATACCGACGGAAATTAGCACAACTCACGAACTGTTACGGAAATTAGCATAACTCATAAACTTCTTACGAAAAGTAAAATAATTTTCATAATCTTATGAAGAATATGAATGCGCTTTATTACCTTGCAAAGATAAGCGTAATCGGTGAATTTTTTACGAAAGTTATCAATATAAAGGTACCTCAACCCGTTGATTTATAACTAGAATGATGATCGTTGATACTTTCTGGGACGTAATATGCTTGCCAACTGGAATTATCTTCTTGCTGAGAAATAAGAATCAAATATAATCCTATACTAGACCACAGTTTGGAAACATACATATAAATAAAAATCTTAACTTTTTGACGATGAACGATGCTTAAATAGGACTAATCTTCGTAAGAACTGCTATATGTCTTGGGTGTCGACATCTTTTTTTATTCTTATATTTTTATTTATTACTGAATTTTGTTTTGTTCTACTGATTTTCTGTCAGGCTTCGCTTTTCAAAATTTTTTAAGCGAGAGTATTATTTATTTTCTTTTGATTCAAATTCGTATAATTTCTTGGAAATTCAAAACCAACTTATTTAAAAGATAATTTTCAGCTGTGTTGGTAGATCCGGTAATCAAATATACCTATAAAATTTTTGTGTACTTGAAGGGGTGCTGAAACAAAAACGAGTTCATATTGACTAAAATGACGGAAGGTTACTCAGCTGAAGTGTTAGTGAAATTTCACTTTAAATCATATAAATGTGGATGCGGACTTTACGTGGCTTAATTTTTACTAAATGCCAACTTTAACAGATAATGACAATGATACCCAGGTAAGATTTTTAAAATAATTGACGTAATTATATAGAAACTAAACTGCGTTTGATAATAACTTTTGGGTATCATCGATAACATTTTATAGAACTTTCTAGCATAGAATTTTAAATATCTTCAAAATTGACAGAGAAAGATATTTTTTTATAATATTAAAAAACTGTAAATCGTTTAGTATTATAGAAATAAATGGGCTTATTTAGTAGATACAGATACTGTGTGCAATCGTTAAGAGTGCTATATCGAGCGTTCAATCTGCTAAACAAGTTCATTGATATGCACGAATACATTTATTTAATTTCCATTCCCAATAAATTGTGCATCCCACCTGTATTTTTAACCCGCATGTATGTTTACTTTTGTGAGAAAGAAGTTTATTTTTAATGTAACATGACGAATGGTAAATTGTTAGATGGGTACGTTAATAAAGTGATTATTACAAATTTTAATGCATGGACCGATAAATGCTTCAGTTTGTTATATAATATTTTAAGAATCGTCAAGATAATGAGAAAGATAATTATGCATGTTTTATTTAATGTTATTTTTTTAATTGAAAAATTTTATTACAATTTAGTAAGTTTTTACAGTACAGGAAATATAAGATGTTTCTGTTATTAAATATAGATTACTTCCTCAAATAATTTTTCACGTAGTTGAGTTTACAAAACTAAACACTGAGTAATAAATCGTCAATTCAATTTGCGTTTTAAACAAATATTCTTGAAATATTAGGTAAATATAGGTAAAAATCACCACTACCCTATTGAAAAATTAAAAAATTTATTTATGAAAAATATGATAATAATCGAATGTCGTCGCTTTAGTTTATGAAAATATTATTTTTTTTTATTTCTTAAATTTTCGCGGAAGAGTATTTATAAAATTCTATAAAGTTTTTTAAGATTTAGCGAAAATGTTACTCAATGTTTGATTTATGTAAACCCAAAATGACGTGAAAAATTTTTCAAATTTAATTTTATAAAATATCTACAAAAATCGAGAGACCCGAATATCTTGAGAAATAAACAACGATGAGAAACAAAAATTTAGTGTCCGCTTTAATAGGAATTGAAATCAATTATAGGAATTTTAAATGAAATTGGAGTGTTAATCCTTATTTGTTATAATAATAATATCTACCTGTCCGTCAAAATTTAAAAACAATCTACAAAAAATTGGATTTTGATAGGCCGTTTAGAAATTTTAATATCGTTAATTATTATTTTATTATACTTATCGTTAGTCGTACTAAGTAACTAAATAAAAATTCCTACAAATAATATTTGCAAATTAGCACGAATTTTTTTTAGCGTGAAGTGGTTTATTAATCGAATAGTTCTCAAGTTTATTCGGGGAACGTCTAATTTTATGGCAACTAATAATATAAAATATAATCAAATTCTAAGTATGAGTATTATTGCTTGTAAAAGTAATATTAATAAGTATTTCGTAGACGTTTCAGTTGTTCAATTTTTTTGCTTTGACTTTTGGACATTACATTTTCCTAAGATTTTATATAATGTCTTAGAATTCGAATAAAGCTCTTATAATCATTTAAATATAATAAGATTTTGGGTAAGTATTATAGACTGACATCAGTCTATAAGTATTATAAGCTATTATCAGTCTATAAGCGTCACAGACTTTATTATTGCGAGAATAATGAATAAATGATTTATACATTTAATTAATCTATAGTATTTTAGATTTTCTAAAGTGAGCGATATCTATTCTGAAGTGTTTACGCGTGCCTAAGATTAAAAAATTGAGGTTTTTATAACGGAAACTTAAATAATAAGAAGAAATCTATTAAACTCTTAATAATTTTAATTATAATTACCATATTGTTATTTGCATAATCATTTTAACACAATTTTGTAATTTTGTATTTATTGCAAAATATAATGATTTATTTAATTTTCTTTGTTTCTATGAAAGTATAATCCATTTTTAGCCCCAAAAGTTAATAATTGATTTTAAACACTTTTAACAAAGTTTAAAGTTTACCTCAAAGTGGAATCAAAAGTGCAATACTATAACAAAAATTCTGGTCTTGAATATTTCAAATTTCACTGGGTAAACAATTTTTTACGCAACATATACATTCCCTTGTTGGAAACTTTTCAATAAAATTCAAGAAATAGAAGATGAAATCCTAATTGGATTTGAGTATTTTACATGTCAAAATTATTATTTTGTAAATGTTCTGCAAAAATCTTTGGTGGCTCATATTGAGTGCTTAATCTTAAGACTTAGCATCTTAATAAATTCCATGCGCAAACATCTTACCGCTTGTAAAACTAAACTAAAACTCCAAAAAAAACTGCAGAGAATAATGCAGTCAAGTTCTTCTGGTTACCTTCTGTAGAAAAGAAAAACTATCAGTTGAGTTGAATGGTATCAAACAAGAACGGTTAGTTCTTAGAAAAAAGTTTTGAACCCGCACGTCGCTTCAAAAATTTTGAATTTTCCCGATACTGACAAATGTTCAGGTACTGAACTGTTGATTTAATTTTTACAAAATATAATACAAAAGGTCTACTGTATTAAACGACCAAACCGCCCACAACGAAAAAGTAACACAATCGTATTTAGTTTAATCAAAATTAGGTTTGTATTTGTATTTGCAACTCCAAGAAACTACAGGTGAATATAAACATCATATAATCTATTTGATATGACTCACAAGTCACAACTCTAGATCGTAAGTCAATTAGTAGAAATTCCCTTTAAAATTATTTAATCACATATTCTCCATTTCTTATTAAAATAAGTAGACGACAGGTCAATTTTCCATCTTTTACAACACACAGTATAGATAATAGAAATAATAGAGCAGCAAAGTCGCTGGCAAACGGTTGATCGCAATAAAGAAAGACAGATAAAGTAAACGATTATTTTTGGTTTTCTTTTTTTGATATTATATTTTTAAAATAACACAATATATTTTTAAAACAAAATTCCGTTCTGTATGATTTAATAGAGCAATTTATTATTTATTTTATGAAAATAAGTAATACTCAAATGTTTTTGATTTGTTATAAAATCTTTAATTTATTAAAAATACATATTTTAATAATTTTCAACGTGTAAAGACTCTGCGGAATTTGTAATTATCTCAGTAGAATATTAATTTTACAGATCAAAACAAAGAAATAAATTATCAAATATAAATCTATATACATAATGATATCAATAAACCCGCGCTTAACATTTAAAAATTGGCGATGACATATAGACAACGCGAGCATGCGCAATAAAAGAGGAAAAGCGCCGCAATTGAATTAATGAAAAAAATAAATAATTAATTAATGTGAAATATTTATAATCCAACAATTGCTAATAATAAACGAATAATCAATAATTCCTTAAAATACATCGATTAAGGAAGTAAAAAGTGGAAATCAATAGTATGGGGGGCTAACTTAATGACAAATAATTGTTTAATAAATAATAAATAAACAACGATCGAAAAATAATTTTAATGATCTTACAATGAAGAACAAACAACGGACAATGGATTATAAAAGATTTATAACTAATTAACCCGAAAAAAAATTTTTGTGGGTAGCCAAATTACGTTAGCTCCGCTTTCAGTAGTTCCAATTTAGACTACCAGATGGCAATACGTGCGCTTACAATTTTTAAAAGCCATACCACAATATAGTTAGCGTGGAATATTAATAAAATTTACTAAATCATATATCAAAAAATTGCTCTCTAAATGCTCCATCAGATTCCACAATTGCTCCAATTATTAAATTATCAATTAATTAAATATTTGCAATTAAAAATACAAAATTTTATTTTCCAATATCTCAGTAAATTGATAGTTTTTATTACTACAATTCATTTATAGGTAAGTTTATTGAAAAAAAGGTAAATAAAAAGAAATTCATAATGGGTAAGTTTAATATGACTTAAATGAAAAAAGGTCAGTAAAAGGAAATAAATACTAAGTTTATAGTAAAAAGTTGAGTAAAAGTTATATATAGTACATTAATGATCAAATAAATATGTCCAAAGTGGAGTAGTGGCTAGCTCAGTCGTCTCCGGCTACAAAGTACGTCGGTTCGTATTTACCTTGGCCCTAAATTTTTTTTATTAACTAAGTAAGAGAGTATATTTTATGTTATTTTAATTCCCACCCCTTGACAGAAGATTGATTTATGACATAAATAGGAAGGTGGGACTAACATAATTACCTTTTTTCTTATTTTATGAAATAACAAGTGAAAACAAACAATTGACTGAGTTAATTGTTGAAATACCATGCATAGACAGTGTTGATCGTTTGTTTTTTAGACGTCACGTAAATAACAAAAGATATTCACTTTTAAATAGGCACACACACAACTGATATTCCTATATTAATACATACTATAAAATTTGCACCTAATTAACGCCCTCGTGGGTAAACAGTGATGTTTACAAAAAAATGTTTCAAACAAAAGTTTTTGATTTTTTTATAAGGAACATTTTTTACATTTAAACTTTTGTTCAATCTCTAACGGTTTACAAGATGGGTCCTACGGACCCAGGACCCAATTGACCTATGATGCTATCATTTACGAACTTGACCTCACTTTTTACGTCCTAAGTACGCTGTAAAAATTTCAGCTCGATATCTTTTTACGTTTTTGAGTTATCGTGTCCGCAGACGGGCGGACAACCGGGAATGGATTAATTAGGTGATTCTATTAACACCTATACCAAAATTTTTTTCGTAGCATCAATATTTTTAAGCGTTACAAACTTGGGACGAAATTTAATATACTATGTATATTTCATATATACATGGTATAACAATTAATCATTCATAGGTAAGTAAGTTTAAGAAAATAAGTTTATTAAAAAAAGGTGAATAAAAGTTTATATATAACATTATTGATGTATAATATGTCAAAGATATAGAGAACCTCAGTTCGTATCTAGTATTGTCTCGAATAAATTTTTAATTAAATAAGTTATTATACAGAGAAATTGTCACTTTTTTAGAATTGTTATGGAGAACCATAAGCGACAACAGACAGAAGAGTGATTTATGATATAATTAAGAAAGTGGGACTAAAATAAGTTCTTTTTTTTTGTGAAATATCATGTTTTCCTATTACAAAATCTTCTAAAATTTCATTTAAAAATTTTAACAAACAACAACAAAAAGCAAGCAAAATAAGTATTTTTGTAATAGGAGAATATGATGGAGGTTAGCTATATGATATGTTCTCCTATTAAAAAGTTTCAAATTTTAACGTAATCAAGCATAGCTCCGCGATCTTAGCACCTCATGTGCGGAATTTCGATTGACCAATTATACCATCTGAAAGGTCAGAAATTGGTCATAAAAGGTCAGTTGATCTCATTAATTGGTCAGCATCAGAAAATTTTTTATTAAAGATTAAAGTTTTTCAAGGTCAATTAATAAGTTTAGCACCTCATTCGCAGAAAAAATAAAAAACTCCACCTATGCGCGATCGGGAAGCATTCGCTGATAATTGGTCAGCTAATATAAATAATTGGTCAGTTTAATTTAATATTAAAAAAAATTAAAAAAGTTGTCTCTGTCGTAACGCGCATGCTTTGAGCCGGATGGTTTTATCAGGGCAGTGAGTACTTACGCACAGCTCTTCACTATAAACCAGACAGAGTAGGGGAAATATTTTTTTTATAATTTTTATTTTTTTGATATGTACTACTATCAAATATACATGTATATTTGATAGTAGTACATATCAAAAAAAAAATGGATAAAATTTTTACTTTTAAAAAAATGAATTTTTCCTTTTATTTAAATTTTTCACTCTTTTTATACCATGTATATATGAAATATACATAGTATATTAAGTTTAGTCCCAAGTTTGTAACGCTTAAAAATAATGATGTTAGTATACAAATTTTGTCATAGGTGTTCATAAAATCACCTAATTAGTCCATTTCCGGTTGTCCGTCCGTCCATCCGTCCGTCTGTGGACACGATAACTCAAAAACGAAAAAAGATATCGAGCTGAAATTTTTGCAGCGTACTCAAGACGTAAAAAGTGAGGTCAAGTTCGTAAATGAGCATCATAGGTGAATTGGGTCTTGGGTCCGTAGGACCCATCTTGTAAACCGTTAGAGATAGAACAAAAGTTTAAATGTAAATTTTTTTTCATAAACATCTGTTTACTCGTGAGGGCGCCAATTAGGCGGAAATTTTATAATAGGTACTATACTTGATTATCAGTTATGTATGTGTCACATGTTTGTATGTGTAATGTGATAAATAAATCAACACTGACTATGCATGGTATTTCAACAATTAACTCAGTCAATTGTTTGTTTTCACTTGTATTATATATATTTGTACATATGTCACCTATAAAAAATTTGAATGAATAATAATTATGGTTAATGGTTATTATATAATGGTATAGTAAAAAATCAATTTTCGGGATAACGTTTTCAAATTAATATAAATAAATAAATATCGTTATATATTTTAAATTTTGTTTTATTTTATTCTATCCCATTTTTCCTTTCAGAACAAAATTATTAATTAACTAATTAATTTTTTTTTAGTAAAGGTACAAACAAATTCTTATAAAATATAGGTGAGATAAAGAAGTTGGATTGTAAATACGTAATATTCTTTTTGGATTTTCATTTTATTTTTGTGTGGTATTTGGTTTGTAAAAAAAAAGTTGATACAAAAAAATTTTTTTAAGATGAAATTAATTATATGGAATTATGTGCAAGTAATTCGTAAATAGTTTTTATGTATTTTGATTTCATTTAAATAAAGTTGAAAACTCAAACCCTGTTTTTATTTTATTTTTCCCCATTTCTCTGTAGCTATACAATATTATTTCAGTTAAAAATAGGTGAGTATTTCGAACTTCACGATAGGATATTTCAAACTTCGTTTGCCATTTTTTTTTGTAATAATACTACTCAAAATTTTCCGAAAATGAGTTTTACTTTTTGTTATAATTTAAGAAAGTCGAAAATATAAATATAATTATTTATTAATACGAATAACAGAGCCCTAATGGTATAATGGTTAGCGTATCTGACTTCGAATAAATAGTCCCTTGGTTCGAAACTAGGTGAGGACATATATTAAAAAAAAGTTCATAATATCTTTTAAGCAAAATCTGATTTTTAGTTTCATTTTTTTTCAAATTTCCACCACAGCATGTTTGCCTAGTAAATGATGAAAAAATTAGTTTTTTTTCGTCCAAAAACTTCAATTTTTTTCACATTTCTACTAGGAGAACATCAAGGACGGACGGAATAAGTAGTACCTGATAGCAAGGTAATTGTTGTCACCTCGTAAGTCAGAAAGTTAGTGGTCTGCACACCCGTGTTTGGTGAGTGTGACCTCTAGTGGGCAGACCAATAACTTTCTGCCAAAATAAAATTTTAGACTTTCGGGGTGAAAACACTTACTCGCCTTTCTCCTTATCAGGAACTACTAATTCCCACTTATGTTCTCCTAGTACAAATGTTGAAAAAATTGAAAATTATTATTTTTTGAATATAAAATTAAACTGACCAATTATCAGCGAATGCTTCCCGATCGCGCATAGGTGGAGTTTTTTCAATCTTTAATAAAAAATTTTCTGATGCTGACCAATTAATGAGACCAACTGACCTTTTATGACCAATTTCTGACCTTTCAGATGGTATAATTGGTCAATCGAAATTCCGCACATGAGGTGCTAAGATCGCGGAGCTATCAAGCATTTTTTTATATTAGAACATCAAAATTTAATATTTTGTAATAGGAGAATATGAGTGAGATCAACTATAGGACATGTTCTCCTATTAAAAAGTATCAAATTTTAGCGTAACCAAGCTCTTTTTTAATTTTAGTACTACAATTTTAATATATTGTAATAGGAGAATATGAGTGAAATAAACTTTATTACATGTTTTCCTATTCAAAAATGATTTATGATTTTAAAGAATATTTATGATTATTTAAGTTCCCACCCCCTGAAAGAATAGTGATTTATGACATATGTATAATTAACATGATTTATGACAAGAGGGTGGGTTTAACTATAAAAAGAGTAGAAAATTTAAAAAACAGGAAAAATTCAATTATTTAAAAGTAAAAATATTATTCTACACCGAGATACGAACCAGGGTACTATGGTTTCATAGACAACTGCTATATCCACACAGCTACCTGGCCTATGTATAATAACAAGAATTATCTTAATACTTACCTTTGCTAAATTATTTATAAATTGATAATTTTGTTCTGAAATAAAAAATAGGATAGAAAATTTTAAAAATAAAACAAAATTTAAAATATATAACGATTTTCAGGAAAAATTCATTTAATCTAAAAGTAAAAATGTTAATACCACCAGGGTGCGAACCCGCATAACTTGGTGTCAAAATCAAGTACTATACCCACACAACTACCTGGCTTATATATAATCACATAATTAACTTAATACTTACCTTTATGAATTATTAATTAATAAGTTAATAATTTTGTTCTGAAAGGAAAAATGGTATAGAAAAAAATAAAACAAAATTTAAAATATAAAATGTTTTTTATTTATGTATATAAATTATTATTAGTTAAGCAAAAATGAAAAAATTGTTATCCCGAAAATTGATTTTATACTATATAAAATAATTTTATACCCAAAACTATTTCATTGAATACTACTCAAGTACACAAAAGCAATTATTGAACCATATAATTATATATTTTCAATCTATTGTTATATATTTTCATGTTTCCCCCCATGCCCTTTGTTTATGTAAAATTTTGTATTTTTAATTGATAATATTTAATGACATATTAATTATATAACTGGAGCAACTTTGGAATCTGAAAGAGTATTTACGGAGCAATTTTTTTATATTTTCCGCTGATACATATGATTGTTTATTTTTAAATAAAACAAATACCATAACCATAGATAATAACTACAATCTATCGTTATATATTTTCATGTTTCCCCTCATTCCCCTTGTTTATGTAAAATTTTGTATTTTAATTGAAAATATTTAATTACATATTAATTATATAACTGGAGCAACTTTGGAATCTGAAAGAGCATTTAGAGAGCAATTTTTTGATATATGATTTAATAAATTTTATTGATATTCCACGCTAATTATATTGTGGTAAAGCCATTCAAAATATTCAATTTCAAATCAGATAAATTCCGCCAATTCAGTAGTTCGAATTTAGATTATGAGGTTACTTACCATTTGTCAATAAAAACCAGTAATTAAAAATCTGAGATTTTGTGATGCTGAAGCGACTGGCCTAATAAAAGTAGGGGCAACTGTTTTTTTTTTTTTTTTTTTTGTAGGAAAGTTCGTAGACTGGCAACCCTGCCCTGCTTGTCATTTCACCAATGACAAATTTTAGAATAAAATAAAACATATTATATATTTTAATAAATAAACATGGCATTGGTTTTGCATGGACATAAAATATGTAAGAAATTGCTATTTTACGAATGACAGTTATTAAATTATTCTATTATATTTTTTCCATACTTGAAACCCTATTTGGTTACATAATTTTTAGGTTCAGTACTTCTTGTTTTAATAAATGTAATAAATTTATTACTACAGGTCAGCAGACACACGGTGTAAATGCATTAATTTATATTTGTTCAAATAATTATGCTACTAGTGTACAAAAAGTACGATTATCTGATGTTAAGCGGGGAACTGGTGGTAGAAGTAGTTTCAGCGGTATTGTTGCCACAGTTTTTGGTTCCACTGGATTTATGGGCAGATATGTTTGCAATAAGTTAGGAAAAATTGGTTCTCAGGTATTCACAGCAAATATTTGAGTAAAATAAATTAGAATCAATACAATTTTTCGGGCTTTTTAGTTAATTCTTCCATATCGAGGTGATCATTATGACGCACTTAAATTAAAACTATCTGGCGATTTAGGACAAGTATTGTTTCAACCATATTATTTACGTGATGAAGAAGCAATTCGCAAAGCTGTAAAATATTCGAATGTTGTCATTAATTTAGTTGGTCGTGATTGGGAAACAAAAAATTTCAAATTTAATGATGTACATGTTGAGGGTGCAGCTCGTATTGCAAGAATTGCTAAAGAAGAAGGCGTTGAGAAATTGATACATTTTTCGGCATTGAATGCAACTGAACGCCCCACACCAATCGTTACCAAAAAGGGATCTGGTTTTCTTGCTAGTAAATGGGCTGGAGAACAAGCTGTTCTTAAAGAATTTCCAAATGCTACTATTTTCAGACCTGCTGATATTTACGGCCAAGAAGATCGCTTTTTGAGGTACAATCTAGAAATAAAGTTAATGTCATTTAATTTAGTTTATGCTAATATAAAGTATGAATTTTTTAAATAAACATATACTGTGTGTAAAAGTCTGGGGCTGGGCACGATCGAATAACTCGAAAAATATGTGTCCACAATTTTTGAAGCCCCTATTGAATTCATAGAATTTCTTCAATAATTACGAAAAAATTATTTTGGCAATTATAGCCTTATCTAACGCGAATTGGAAAAAATGTTTTAAATAAAACTAACTTATTTTTGTATAAATTTTTTTTTTCTTATAGAATGTACATCCATATTTGGCGCCATCAAGGCAAATGGATGCCATTGTGGAAAAAAGGCGAAGAAACCATCAAACAACCTGTTCATTGTGCCGATGTTGCTCAAGCAGTTGTGAATGCGATTAGAGATCCAGAAAGTTCTGGAAAAATATATCAAGCTGTGGGGCCAAAGAGGTATCAATTATCTGAGTTAGTAGATTGGTTCCATCGAGTAATACGAAAAGATCAACATGGTTATTTCCGATATGATTTACGATATGACCCATTTTTCAAAATACGTGTCTCTGTCAGTGAATTAATATCACCATCTTTCCCAATTGGAAATTTACATTGGGAGCGATTAGAACGGGTAAAGATTAGTTTGAAATATTTATTTTATTTTACAATAGTCTACAAAATTTGCTAATGTAATATAAAAAAAATTTCTTTTTTAAAGGAATTTGTTACTGACAATGTGGATAAAGGAATTTGTACTTTAGAGGATTTGGGCGTTAATCTTACAAGCATGGAAAGTCAAGTACCATGGGAACTAAAACCATGGCGTTTGGGTGCTTATCATGAAAAAGAAGCAGCTGTTGAATTCGATTTACCAGCACCTCCACCATCTATTGCGTAAACTTTAGATTGTATAAATTAATAAATTTCTATTTATAATGTTTATTAGCCGTCTTATTCAATGAATAAATTACTTTTTATAATATTTGCCTCACTTCCTGTAAATAAGTTCATTTCCATAAATTTTTCATTTCTCAATATCTATTTATTTTGAGATTTCACTGCACTCAAAATGTCCGCGGTACTGAAAGCCTATATGCTATTAAAGGTCGGTCTACAATGTATATTAATGCTAATGTAAGTCTATTGTTTATATAATTCAATTTTTTAATTTCTACCCCTAAAATTACTAGAATCCAATATAGATATTTGAATTCAAAAATAATTTAATTTCGTATTTGTTATTATTTCTAAATGAATGAACTGTAACTATCGTAGTTAGTTATACACATATAATAATATAATATACACATTTAAAAAATGGCGTTTGTGTTTCTGGTTAGGGGCTGTACTTAAATTACGTAACGCATTTAGAACGAATTTTCTAAAATCATTAAATTTATTTCGATAATTACGTAAAGCGTTGAAGGACCCCCTCCCCTGTACCATAAGAAAAAGTAACATTATAATTTGATCCCCTCCTCTCCCTAAATTTGTTACGTAATTTAAGTACAGCCCCTTAACTAAAAGACTTTACTTACTGGATTGAATTATCTATACCTAGTTTAAAAATTAATGGATCAAAAAGCGAACAGAGTGCTATCGCGGCTGATTTCTGTCTATTTATTTAAGATTAAGACTTATTTTTACAATCACCATTCTTAGTCCTAACAACAGCTACATTGGCATGCCAAAGGGAGAGCACGTCAAGGTATCTGCCACACTCTGCTCTTTCATTTACCATTAATTTTGCTGGCTTAGTATGTGTTATTACTAGAAACGTATGCCTAAAGTTCTCAGGATTGGTAGAACATTCTAATGTTTTTGGGATTTTAGTCGACAGTTTAAAAGTTCTGATCTCAATTATAGGGTTGTCACTTTTCCCGATTTGATCGCAAGATTCCCGAAATCGTGTAGTGTCTCCCGACTCCCAATATCAGTATAAATTCGCTAGATTTCTGGAAAAAAAATTTTTTGATTAATTTTTTGTTACATTTAGGAAAATTTGATAATTCTGGACCGCTTTTATTTTAAATTGTTTGAAACATTTTTATTTAAATATCTGATTACTGATACTTTTAACTGTATTAGCAAAGAATACAGAATTCTGTATTCTGTATTAGGGAAATATAAAATGTACCTTAAATTGACAACAACACCTCAATCTGTTGTATATTTCTATACATCGTTATATTCTTTTTTATTTGCTCGCCTTAAATTATATAGTCCGTGGGACAGTAAGGGTGTTTTTAAAATGATACATACATACTTGAAATTTCGCGAGTTGCTTTCTTTAGGCGAATCTACCAAAATTCTCTTTACGACTTTTTTCGAAAGCGAGCTGCGTTCTCAAATAAGCACGATCACGTCATATTTAATATATCGATCTAAAAAAACGCAGTAAATAATTTGTCGGACATGATGACCACTTGATAACTTTAATAATTATTAAGAAATAAAATATTCGACAAAAATACTGCATACGTAGTTCATTTTTACTGAATTGTTAAATAATTATTAATGTTATCGAGTGATCATAGTGCCCGAAAAATTCCCTGGTGCGTTATTTCAGATCGATAGCTGAAATACGACGTCATCGTGCTCATTTGAGAACGCAGTGCTTTCGAAAAAAGTAGTAAAGAGTAGTTTGATAGAATCGCCAAAAGGAAAGCAACTTCAAGTATGTATGAATCATTTTAAAAAGCACCCTTACTGTTCCACGGATTAATAATCTTTAATTAAACGTCAATCACCCCCGTTAATTAATGTATAAATAATATTGTAAGAGCCTTCAATAGATGGATAGACATTAGTTTACAAAATTAAAAAGTATATATTTTAAAGCTCTGGCCAGGAATGCAAAAGGTCATGCACTCGAGTATACTTTTCATATATTGATGTCAAAACTCAAAGAAGATAATCGTGGCAATTTAAGAAGTATGGTTTTTAATGTTTCTTGATTTACGAGTTCCTTAGATTTTTCCAAAACATAAACATACTTTATAAATATGATTTTATCGACTTTTTCTTTATCTAATATTTGGAAGTTGAACAATATCAACGGTTAATTAGAAAAGATAATAAGGAATTCAAAATACAACAATAATATGAAAATAAAACACCAATAATAAAATAAACCATTTTATTTTTATACAATTTTACATAATTGTCTTGCCTTATTCAAATTATTTAAAATGCATTTTAAATATTGCACAAATTAACAAATAAAATAACTGATGACATTAAGCTAAGATTCTATAACACGTAAGGAAACATATCAATGTGTAAATTACAGACCGCGACGCATTTTGAATTGATTTAAGTGTTACGGACTCTTAGTTTAAGTACAACTAATATTATACTTTGTATAAATAAATAGATTAACCCCATGTTGTTGTCCATTTAAAATTTATAAAATCTAAATTAATTTTTATAGTTCTTCGGCTTCTTAAAAATTACAAATATTGACTCAACACGCCAACTCTAGAAATAAATATATTTACAGTGAAACGTCTTTTAAATTAAAAAAAGATCCAGTAAAATCTATTAAGATGATAATTTAAAAAAAGATTAGACTTTTGTTTTATTTGTTTATCGAAAAAATAGAGACTCGGAGCTTGTAATACTCTTTTTCCTTTTTGGTCGCCTACTTTTTACTTAGAGAAAGTAAACAAAGACGAGACTATTTACAATTATTATGTTATAAAAAAGAGCAGGAAGTTATTTTAAAAAAGTAACGTATTTTAAGAAAGAAATTTCTTGAATTTTGGTTGTCACTGCATTTTCGATAATGTCACACGTTGAATTCACCTTGATTGTACAATTTAAGGGCAACTTTGGAGAAAAATGTTTCTAATTAGGTACCAAATTTTCAACATTTAAAAAATAATCTGTAAATTACTGTGACATGACATGAAAATTTGACAAGATCCAAGATTACTGCGATGAAGCGCGATTATGAGATACGTTATAAAATTATTCCATGACTGTTGTAAAAGCTTTGAAATTATTTTAACGATTAATACCATCTTAATAGCATTTGAAATTATTATGCATTTTGAAAAATTTAGAGAAATATAAAAATGTAAAATTTTGTTCTAAATTATTAATTATGATTTTTGTGAAACAAATTGTGAAGGCCCCGGTCCTAATCCAACACTCATATGTTGAAAATGCAATTCAATATTATCTTGAAATGCTTTTAAATTTTCTGGACGTAATTTTGATCGAATATGATGTACAGACCCTTCCAATACTTTTAATTCATATGCATTTTGATCGGAATCTGATAAACTTTTTACTTGTAACATTAATGCCGTTAAATCTGTAATTAGTGCAATCATATCAGGATTTGTAACTTCATTTGATGTTTCGCTGTTATTATGACGTTCCACAATTTCAGCAGCTTCTTCATGACAACGTTCGCGTAAATGACTAGGTGCTAACATTGCTGCAATGCTTGGTTCAGGCGCAATTTCTTGGCAAAAATGTTGTACATCATTCAGGTACTCCTGTAAATCACGGTTCATTCGTTCTAATTCAATAACAATTCCAGCATATTTCCTTTCAAAATCTTCAGGTAATGGATTCCCATGTGAACGTAATTTTTCTGCCTCTGTATTCATTTCCTTTAACTTCTTTATTTTACCTCGTTTTGTGTTTAATATTTTTGTTACTCGAACAATCAACTCCAATAGTTTGATGGGGAAACCACCTAATGTACCTTCATCAGGAAGTGATGATTTTGGAGTTAGTGATGGGCCGGATAATAGAGGGTCATTATTATTTCTTAGATTACTGGGTCCTGCACGTTGTTGACTACCCAAACCCATTGTCATGTATGCGGGTAATGTTTGTCGCGGTCGGAATTTTTGACAAACAACTGTAAGATTTATTGTTTCGGGTGGTTCGTTGGCTAAAACTTCATAATCGGGTATTGAATGTGTACCCAAACCTTGTCGTTCAAACGTAATTCGATAAGTATTATTTGACGTATCAACGGCATCAATTGACCCAGTGAATAATCCGTCTTGTGGTTTTCGTAGTCGAGCTGTGACTTTGGTACCAATTACTAACTGTAAAGGTATTTCGTTTGGTAAATCTTTACTGAAGTTTGAGAAGTCTGTGATTTTTCGTTGTTGTAAAGCTCGAATTTTATTACGTTTTCGTTCAAGTTCTTTGCGTTCTTCTTCGAAAAAAGATTGTGAACATCGTCTAGGTTTACCCATCATTCTACGTATTTTTGTCCATTGTACCCGTGATAATTCTCGTGTTTTTAATTCAGGAAATGACTCACGCAAACATATCATGAAATCATTTTCTCCTTCAAATAATGTACGGTCAATATCGCTATAAAACCATTCATAACATACCCATTTGTGTGCTTTTGGAAGTTTCAGCAAATTTCGTAGACGCATACCAATTTTTTGACCAACTTTTCGATCTGGCGATAAATTAACAGTTTGAACAGTTGTTTTCACTTCACGCTCTTTAATATCTTTTTCATCGCGTTCTCGCTGATTTTGTAAAATTCGTTTGGCTGCCTGTAAAGTTTGTGATTTTTGTTTGATATGTTGCGATGTACTGATTTTACTAGGTGTTTTTTTATGAATTGCTGGTTTAGGTCCACGTTTCGGTGATGCTCTTGGTGGTGGACTATTAACAATATCATCATCGAAAAATAAACGATTTTTTTTACGAATACGGGCAGGCATTCCCCGTCGATTTAATGGTTGTATGGGTGGCGTTGGTGGTGGTTTTGGATTCACTTTTGCACCTACTCGTTGTAACCCAAGTGCAGCTGGACCCAATGTATCCATATCCATTTCATTTGTATCTTCTTCATCACTTTCAACCGCTTCTTTTTTAATTTCAACTTTTGTATCTTCTATTTCCATTTCGACTTGTTCTACTTTCATTTTTTGCGACTTAATATCATTACCTATAAAAACAAATATAAAATTATTAAATAATTTAAATATAAATAAAATATAATGAAAAATTAAACATAATTATCCTTAAAATAAGTCAAAACATTATTTGAAAAGTTTGGTTAATTCAATAAATTTAAATTTCGAAATCGAGTCATCGTTGTGACATTTGAATCTGTGCATTCACAATTTTGAAATTTTAAATTCCAATAACAAGACACAATACATAATTCAAATTTAAAATACTTTGATGCTTTTAAACTAATCAACAACTGCATAATTTTTATTAGACATAATTACTTTATTCAGATAACGATAGTTTTTAAGATGTTTTTTATTAACAAAACACAATTTAAAATCAAATAACTAATTCAATAAACTCACTTTCAATTACCTCCGCCATGTTGACGTTGCAGATGTGAATTATGGGTAAAAAAACTGCTTAGTGCGCCAAAAAAATGCAATTTACTTTTTTAAAACTGCATCTTTCGAATTTGTTTTATAAAATTTTAAAATCAATAATAAAGAAAGACTTTTTTTTTTTTATAAATTTGAGTTTATTTCATTTTCATATTAAGTCACAAAAATTTGATAAGTACTTAAATAAAAATGTATATTTGAAATAGGCGGGTATTTATATATTTAAATGGTCTCAATAAACAACGTTTTATATAGACCCAAATTCATTCATCCAAGCTTTATATTTGGCTAAATCTTCTTTACCGATACTTTTATTACATTTGTTTATAGCTTCTATAAAATCTCCATAAGTTATTGGCAAATCAAATTCCTCTTTGGGTATCTGTCTAATTTCTTCTGGTTTTAAACCTTGTATTTTTTTTCGCATAGACATCATTGATGCATCCCTACAAACACTAGTTATGTCAGCTCCTGAATAGCCTTCTAATTTGGCAGCAATTTCTTGTAAATTTAAGTCCTCCTTAATTTTAATATTTTTCAGATTTAAATTTAACAATGTTTCCCGTGCGTTTTCATTTGGTAATGAAATATAAATCCGTTTTTCTAAGCGACGGCGCAAAGCTTCGTCTATATCCCATGGAAAATTCGTTGCTGCTAATACCATAACTGTTTTTCCTGGCTCAACAGAATTTGGTGTAATACCATCCATTTGAACCTAAAAATTCATAAAACGTTTATAATCATCCGAAAAAGAATATTTACAGAAAGTGGATCTTACTAATAATTCTGATTTCACTCTTCGTGAGGCCTCATGTTCGGATTCTGAACCACGACGAGAACATAAAGCATCAATCTCATCAATAAATATAGTACTTGGAGCATAAAATCGTGCCATTTCAAATAATAATCGAACCAATTTTTCAGATTCGCCACGATATTTTGAAGTCAGAGTTGATGAGGAAACATTAAAAAATGTTGTATGACATTCTGTGGCCACAGCTTTTGCTAGCATTGTTTTGCCCGTTCCAGGAGGTCCTACCATTAAAATTCCTTTCCAAGGACGCCTTATACCTATAAAGTATCATACATATAAAAAAGTTTTTATTGCTCCCGTTTGTTAGTTTACGCAACAAACATTTACATACATGTAATATGCATTGCATAAACTGATTGAAAAATTAAGTAGAAAATAATATTTTTGTTTTTTGTATATCATCCTGAAGGCATCTTTCTAGCAGTTGACCAGTGGTCCTGATTTTGTTACCCTACCGTGAATGCGATTTTAGTTTAGTTTGTGCCTTGACTAGGAAACACTCTTAAGGTGCACAGCCACTAACTAATTTCAAACTAGAGATACTCAGCTTTTCGCATCTTACAACAATTTTAGGTACTATAGACAGTATCTTAAAACAACTTTAGGTATTAAGTATCTTAGCATCTTACTCAGCTTATTTAACTATTAGAAATTCATACATTATAAACAATTGTATGAAATCGATCAAAGAAACAAGTGATTTTTGACGCTGTCATGGAAGATTTTGGACGATATCTCAGAAACTACATATTCAACTGTTTCCTTACAAACATCCTTGAATCATTTTAAACGGTAATAGTTTTTCAAATAAATTCTTTTCAAACATCTCGAAAACAGACGAACGATTAAATGATTTAAAACCATTCCAGTACATTCAAGTAATTACTAAAATCCGAATGGTTTTGAAGTTTTTTTGAATCGTTTTTCTTAACCTGGAATTACAAACGCCTTTTTGTTTTGTAATAATTTATAAAACTCGGTATATAGAGTAATTTTCAATCAAAAAATATAAAAATTGGGTTCATTTGTTTTCATATATAAGATTGCCTGTTAAATAATGGGGCTTAAGAGTCCAGATACCAGATCATACTATAATTTATTCTATATATCCTATTATAAATTAAATGAACAAGGCGATAACCTTTAAAAAACTCAGGTATCCACATAGGTAAAACAACGGCTTCTTCAAGAAGACGTTTTGCATCATTCAAATCAGCAATATCATTCCAATGAATACCAGGATTTTTTTCCAAAATATCGCGTTCTAACATGTCTATTAAATCTCGATCATAACTACTGCCTTCAAAATGCTTCTCTTTATAGGTGGAAATTGGAGGTACTTCTTCAATTTTTTCTTCACTAGTACTGCTGATTTCCTTTTCAACTGATTTTTCTTTACGTTGTTGCAACGTGGTGGATTTTTCATCAGGTTTTTTAAATTTCGAATCAACTTTTGGCTTAATATTTTTATTGACGAATTTTTTTGTTTTTCGCCTTTGAACTGTATATTCGTCTGGCGGTAAAGACCATACATAAGGATCATCAGCGTTATTGTTTGACTCCTCAGTTTGATGACAATCTCGTGTTGGTAAATCATCAATTTTTAATAATTGTAAATTATGTTCTATAATTTTTAATTCATCAAATTCTAAATTAATTTCATTGTAAACTTTCTTCCATTTGGTTTTACGCATAGGATCAGTTATGGTCCATAGTAATTGATTGATTATTTGTATAATGTATTGATAATGAACGTTAGCGGATTCATATGAGCCAGTCATTGTTAATTCTCTAGCGATTATAATCATTTCACATATCTTATTTATTGAAATTTCCATTTTCCAAGAGTAGAAATTTAAAAGTTGAAAAATGTTCTATGAAGAAAAATTAAAACTATTTTTTATTATTTATGTACAAATCCATATGCAGTCCAAAATACACTTTCATTTCCATGGATACAAGGACCTAGGATAATTTTATATGGATAAGAGCTTTGAAAATTCACTATATATTTAAAATATATGATCTAAGGATAAGAGTCTATAATCAGTAAGGTTATATTTGCTCCTAATTAAACAAGATACTTTTATTGAATTGGGTTTTTTTACTTATTTTTGTCTTTTTATTTTTCCGAAAACATAAAAATATTTACATTAAAGAGTGGAATCGGGGTCAAAACAATTGACACTACCAAAAGGCACTATCTAGACATTATTTGAATTCACTTACAAATTGTTAACCCTCACATTATTTGAATTCACTTACAAATTGTTAACCCTCTAAATCAAGTAGAGGCTTAAGGCGTAGAGAAAAACATATTTCGGTATAAAAAAGGAAGGAGGGAGCTGCGAAGTTACCAACCCTAAAAGACATATGTGAACTTTGTGTATTAATGACTACTACTTGCTTCGTGTCTATCGAGATTAACCTGGAATAGAAATGTGACCTAAGTTCATTTTTTAATTTTTAAGAACCGTATTTGATAACATCAACTATAGTAGAATCAAGAGATTTTCAGAAAATACAAAATTTTATAAAATTATAAACCTTTTTTCTATGCATTTTTCTTCAGAAATGCGTTATATAAAAATTTTATTACCTACAGGCAGGCGAGCAGTTTTACAGTTTATAACGATTTATATATTACTCATCAAAATTCGTTAAATTTTAATATTTTTAAGAAAGAGGATACGTCCTTGTGAATCAAATGTTAAGATGTTGGTTCACATGAGTAAAAACTGAACGTTTTATTATTAGAATCACATTACAATCCAATTAAAAATCATTGGTTGAACTAAAACAATGATTATTATTAAAAGACTACCGCAAATGCCGTGGAGAAAGTGTAAAATTATATTAAGAAATTCATAAATTACTTAAATATGGCTGTATGAATGAAATATGTACAGTGAATTTTATATAATTAGTTAGAATTTTAAAATAAAAAATGAAGCTAAATTTTATTAATTGTTCGTTTAGTTTTATTTTAATATTTAGTTCTATTTATTTTTCACAAGGTAAGTTTAATTATTATTAAAGAATGTACAATATTGGTTGGGAAATCTACTAACGTTGAAATCTCTTTTTGTAAACAGCAATTTCATATCGAACTTCTTAGCAAAATATTTATATTCATCTTATTTCTTGAAATTAATCGTAAATATTATTTCACTTGTGAGAAAAGTTTATACTATGATACAAGACATGTTATTTTTGAGATTAAGGCTGGAACCGTGTTGAAGATGAAATGTCAAACAATATATTTGATATAAAAATTTAAATTTATTAATGTCACAAATATATATTATAATATTTTATTTGTATTTATAAAGTATAGGTGATTCAAGCTCATTATATATTTCTGCTTTGATCGCTCGTAGAGCCTTTCGTTGATTTTAGAAAGTACTCAATTAATTGATAAATTTCAGATATTTTGCAGATGAGTATTGTATGAGTCGAATTTCTTGAATTATATATTAAATGATGTATGATTAATTAAAAGAATAAAGATTTCTATTGAGAAATTTTGATGACAATAAAATTTTTTTTTTTCGCTTTCCAAATTTTGCCGCTCAAAAAAATTTGCCGCCTTGGGCACTAGCCCCGACTGCCCCTAGTGTAAATCCACCGCTGGGGTTATGGCTATAATAAAAACTTAAGTTAATAATATCTTTAAAATCAGTGGCGTAGTTAGGAATATTTTTAAGGGTGACACTAAAATTGAATTGATGTATCTTGCAGACTAAAAAGTGCGACACTTCCTTATATATCAGATAATTTGATGGTTGAAAAATACACATTTTTTTAATATGCTTAGTGCCACCAAATATATCTGATGATATAAGTAAGTGTAGCATTTTTATTGACCGCAAGATACAATTAGTCGTTATCCGCTCGCTCCGCTTGTCAAATCACACCCAATAGAAAACAAATATTACCACTACAATCCCAATTATACTCTAACCACCTAATTAACACTTCCTCGTCTTCTCTTCCAATTAACTGGTTCTTGGCCTTCGCTCTCAAAGTTCTCTTCTCTGACAAGTTTAGACCTCTATGAGCCCGACTTACCTTCCGTCCGTTTACCCTTGCGATATTAATGAATGGTCCCTAAAAATATTTATCAAGATAAAATCCTCTCTGTCACCACTCTTAGGCCTTTTTGGCGAGTAGACATTAAATACATAGTTCTGCATTACTGCTTTGATTAAAATGTATATTATATATTTTCAGCGGCTTTAAGGCGATGTTACGCTTGTCGATCTCGTGGTGATCTTGGTAGTTGTAAAGATCCATTTACATTGAACAGTACGTTAGTGGCAGATGAAAAAGGTGTTGAAGCTCAACCATGCGCATCAGGATGGTGTGGTAAAATAATCGAAGGAGAATCAGCTTTCAAAGAAGGTACCAAAGTTAAATTAGTGTTTCTCAAGTTATAGTTTATAATAAATAACATTGTGCCGATTTTTTTTTTTTTTTTTTGTAGAATATGGTACAGCCACTCAACGTATGTGTTTACAACGAGGACCTTCTGATAGCGAAGAGAGGTGTGCAAACACTGTATGGAATTATAAAAAAGTTTATATGTGTTTTTGTTTAGGTGATTTGTGTAATTCAGCTGTTAAAAATACATTTACCATTGTAACGATGTTACCAATAGTTGCTTCAATGTTGTTAAATAAAATTTTATTTAAAATTTAATCAAAATTCACTTTTTTTTTTTTTTTACTAGAAAGTACATTTTTGTTTTAGAGAAATTCCTGTTTTTTAAATTTACGCGAAAAAATGTTATTGTGCATGTGCAGAATAATATAATGCCAAAATATATATTTCTTCATGGACCTCTTCACTAAGTGCAGAAAAAATGGACATCAGTTTCGTCCTAATTTTCATCCTGGCGGGTAAACAATGAATTTTTACATTTAAACTTTTGTTATATATCTAACGGTTTACAAGTTTTACGGACCCAAGACCCAATTGACCTATGTTGTGCATTTACGAACTGAAACTCACTTTTTACGTCTTGAGCACGCTATAAAAATTTTCATTTAGAGTTACCGTGATGACAGACACCCATATCAAAATTTTGTTCGTCTCATCAATATTTCTAAGCGTACCAAACTTGGGACTCAAATTGGTATACCTTGATATACAATTCATATACACACGGTATACCAAGCGAGGCACCTCTAGATGTTGACCTAAGGCTGGCTAGGCTGGCTTATTTTTCGCACTAAATTCGGGGAATTTTACACAGTTCATCATCAAAATTATAAACATAAAAAATAATATATTCTTTAAGTAACTAAATTAAACAAATATATTTATTTAAAAAAATAGAACGCCATTTACAAAATATAAAAAATAACACCAGGTTAAAAAAAATTAATTAAAAATTAGAGAAATTTATGCTAGCACTTTGATCATCATCACGTTTATCACCCTTATTATTTGAAATATTACTAATAATACTGTCGTTATCAGATTCCTCATCATCATTTTCGTTACTTAAATCATAAACAATATTATCGTTATTAATACATTGTAAATGTCGATCGCAAAGTTCGACATATTTCTGTGTTAAATCATCATGATCACTTTTTAATACTTCGTAATCACGTTTCGCATCTGCGACAATTTCCTTATAATATTTTAATTCATCTTGTAATTTTTTAATTAAAGCCGATTCCGATTCAGAACCAACATTCGATGGAATTTTCTCCGATAATCGTGTTCGCTTTGAGGTATCTCCTTCCAAATTCTCTGTATTGCATATTCGTGAGCGTTTGTTATTTGCTATAATAGTTGGTGCTTGTTCTTCCTCATTATCCGTTTCCTCATCATTCGATTCTTCCAAACTACTATTTATCGTAATTGTACTATAGTTAAAAGTGTCACGTTGTTTACATCGTTCGATCGCATTTTGTAAACGTTTTTCCCATTGTTTTTCATTATCGTTTAAAATTTCATTATATTCATTGACAACTTCTTCACGTTCGGCTTGTATTCGATGCTCAAATATTCTTTCTTGTTGTTGTACAAAATCTTTTAATTTACGATTTTCGTTTAGTAAATATTCAATTTGTTGTTCATAGTCAACAGTCGTGGTTCCATTTGAAGTTATCGATTCTTCCGACTTTGTTAATGATTTGTCTTTGGCTAAATATTGCGTGAATTTCGATAGACGTCTTGTACTATTAATCACGATAATGTTTTTTGCAATTGATGAAAATTGCAAGACATGTTGAGTTGTCTCAAACATTTGCAATCTAGGTGCAATATTTACTATCATTGTAATCAATTCGTGGCCAGATAAAGCCCGTTTTAATATTTGTGTCAATTTCGATTGACGATATGGTATCATGATTTTTGAATTATTCTGTAAATGTTGTTTATCGTGAATTAATTGTAAACAACGATTCAAAACCATTAAAGATGAATTGATATTATTGGATTCTTTTAAACGTACACCTTTATTTAATGTATCCTTGACTCGTTCGGAACCAGCTAAGTCAATGAAGCTAATGTTACTGATGATTACATCTTGATTATCAGATTGAATTGCATGCTTTAAGAGTTTTACTTTAAATATACAGTGCGAACGTGAGGAATGTTGATTGATTAATGTTGATGCATATTTGATTTTGTGTATACCATATTGGAGTAGTTGATAAGCGTCACAACCATTTTTTACAAGGTATGTTGTTAAATCTTTAACGTGTACGTTGCCTGAAAATAATATTTCAATTATAGATTTATGTATTATACCAAACATTTTTTCATAAATTCACTGTTTACACGTGAGGGCGCAAATTAGGACAACACTTTGGATTCAAGAGATTTTGATTAAACTTCAGGGAGTCATCAATATTATATCAGAAGACGGATATCATACAAGATGGCCAGAAATTTAAACTTTCATACTTTCTCCTGATATTTTATTAAATTCATGAAGATTTAACTCACATCGAAGGATAACGTCATTAGAAGGTAGAATTATTGACCAAATAAACTTGATATATGTATTATTCTTCTTAGAAATTCAGAGGATATTTTGAAAACTGTACGTTATATGGTCAAATTATCATCGTGTTTTTGGGTACTAATTACCTTTAGAAATAATTAGTGATTTTTACAATTTTTTTCGCGTGTACCGTTTTTTGTGATTTAATCGGTAATCTTAAAAGTACAAAAAATTCAAAAAAAATTATGTTTCGGTTTTTAGATTTTCAATAACAAAGATTCAAAAGACACGAATATTCACTTTATTTGATTGCTATACCAATTTTCTAAGAAATAACCGGAAATCGATTTTTTCGAAAAACAGAAACTAAAAATTTAAATCATTAAATGGATACGATTCTTAAACTTTTTGAGTCAAAATTACTTTCTGTCCTGTTTTTTATTGAAATTGGGTAAACAAAATTTGCCTCGATTATTCGGAATTTTCTTAAGAGTTCCCTTTGAAAAAATCGAGAAAAAAATCTCAAACAATTATTTGTTTTGAAATTGGATAAAACTTGGTATATTGAGTAATTTTAACCCAAATAAATAATAGTTTTTGTAATTAGCAAACTAAAAAATAGAAAATAATATTAAAAATAATAATGTTAATTTTGTGTTCCGTTACATAGATACATACGAAGCTAATAAAAGCATGTTAAAAACACAAAAATCGAGTTCATTCATTTGACAATCGATAGAGTATTTTTTACGGTATCGCCCGGGGTCTTATATGAAGCCCTATGTTTAGGAGGCGGCGATATCTCGAAAACAAATAATCTAGTATTCCAATAAACTGAATGATTTTTTTTTTTTTTTGTAGCTTTACCCTATATATTTCTAAAACACAAAGACACGAATTTCGAAATTCTTGATATTTTTCTAAACTATTGATAAAATCTCAAAAATATTTACCTTTACAATCTTGTATAACTTTTAGATTTCTACGATTCTGCATATGATGTAATGACGATTGCTGACTATCATTTTCATTTGGAAAAGTTAATAAATCATAAACATTTTCATTATAAATTTCAAAGAATGATATCCATACTGTGTACACGTAATTCTTTGTTTGATCACATTCAAAAGATGTTGAGCATGATTTTGAGGTGTCATATTCGTTGCTGATACGATTTTCCATTGCTCTGTAACAAAAAGTCTTCGTTTATTTTTCTTGTGAGCAATACAAATTTTTGTTAGGCAATGATTCATCTTATTCGTTGGGTACAGAATAAAGCTACTAAATTTATTTCAAACTTTTAAAAATAATTCCCATTTATTAAAAATTTTATGAATATTTTTCGAGACGGCGCTCAATTCGGTTCTGCACACTCAAGATCCCCGTAAGGGCAACTGGCGCCTATGTGCAAATTTTGGCGCCCCTCAAGTGTTTTGTTGTATAATAAAACTAGCTGTTACCCGCCCGCTTTGCGTGGCGTAAAATATACCCGCTTTGCTGGGCAACATCCCCACTTGCACCCCTCCCTTCACATTTCCTCGCTTTGGATAACATTTTTGTAATGTACACGTCATGCTCTTTTATTTGATACCCCACTTATATTTGTAAATATTCGATATTTCTTTCCCACTTTCTCGCTACACCTTTCTACCCTCCGAAGGTTAAAGAAATTTCTAAATGTAATTTAAAACATTCTGACCAAGTTTTGAACTATTAAAAGCCATAATTTAAAAATATGAATTTTTTATTCATGAACACCCCCGCAACCCCCCTTGTGGGTGGAATTTCGTAAAATCCGTTCTTAGCTGACCTCTACTTGGCAAAAGGAATATTCCTGCCAAATTTCAAGTCTCTAGGTCTTATAGTTCCAGAGATATCGTGATGAGTGACTATCTATCTATATAGATCTATAGAAAGTCTCCTATATATTTATAGATATTGTGTTAACTGCATTTTTTCTAAGAAATTAAGTGCTGAATACCTTGTGACTGCAATTTCAACGGTACAGTGTTTCCTACTTTATACTACCAACATTATTGTAACTCTCCTTTTTAACACGCTTTTTATGTACTGCTGTGATATGATTTTATTGCAATAATATTAATGCAAAAATAAATTAACAAACATTAAATGGTATTTTTGTGAAAAAATCGTAGGGTACTTCTCAAGAACTGATATATGGAGCCCCCTACGCTTTTTTGATAGCCTATCACAGCAGTACATAAAAAGCGTTTTAAAAAGGAGAGTAACAATCAAGCAAACAATCATTCAAGTCAAGCTAATATAAAGCGTGTAAAAAGATATTTGAGTAAAAAAATAATATAACCAGTATACTATTAAGGAATAATGTTGGTAGTATAAAGTAGGAAACACTTACCATTTTATAAAAACGGTTGTATCGTTGAAATTGCAGTCACAAGGTATTCAGTACTTCATTTCTTAGAAAAAATGTAGTAAACACAATATTTTATTATACAACAAAACACTTGACAAAATAAAAATAACTTTAATTATAAAAATTAAGAGGATAACTTTTTTTTATGCACTTGTTGCACAGTCCAGTAAACATGTTCTCGCAAGTCTCGCAACATAGCAATCGAGAGTAACTGGATTATATACTAATAAAATTCCGTGTGTACTTATACCCAATTCTATTTAATTTCTCAATTTCTATTTTAAAAATTTTTTATTTTTATTTATTTATTTTTTTTGAGCCTTTGTTTTTGGCGCCCGTGTGCACATATGGTAGCGAGGGCCCTGTGCACACTAATAAACTAATAAGTTTTTATAATTCTATTTTATTACTTACTTATATGTTTTCACGTGTAAATGACTTTCGTTGTCATTCTTCCAAAACAAAGTCAACAATTTCATTGTATTCTCATATTCGATTTCATACTCTTCACGATTTAATTCTTGTACAGATTCATTATTAATTTGTTTCATATACCCGGTAGGTGATTTAGATACATCATTATTTTTAATATGACGAAATATATATTCTAATGAGCGTGGTATAATACCTGGTGCATTAATATCACCAAGAATTGTATGTGTTTTCCCAGATCCAGATGCTCCATATGTCATCACATTTGTATCCACATCGTTATAAATTAAATTATATAATTGTGATTCTACACATTTGTTGAAGATCTCATTCTGTTTGACCGTATCGTTAAATATTTTATCGAATTTATATTTTTTGATGATAGTTTCATCATTTTTTCGACCATTACGACCGCAGTTGATATTTGACGTTGTTTGACATAAAAGTTCATTTTTGTGGTGATCAATTTTATATATTTTACTATCGATACCATTTTCCGTTGGTTTTATTCGTAGATATACTTTAAATTGTTTAGTATCGCGTACGGAAGTAGAGTTCTAAAACAAATTGCCAATTGTTTATTTATTGAAATAAGCTCAATATACTGTAAATATTATCGAAGATAATAAATGAGAACTCTAGGATATATCGAAATAAATTTCGATTTTTGCCCCCATTTCCTAGATCAGTTTTTTGTATTTTTAAAATACGTATTTTCGACTACCAAGTAGTCATCATCAGTAAGAATTAGCTAGTGATTACTCTTATTATGAATGTTACTCTTTGCTAATTTGGTGGCGAACTGCACGCCGCTTTGCTAATTTCGTGCAGTCCGCCACCAAATTAGCAAAGAGTAACATTCATAATAAGAGTAATCACTAGCTAATTCTTACTGATGATGACTACCTGGTAGTCGAAAATACGTATTTTAAAAATACAATCAAGTCTCTAAAGTGGTGAAAATCTCATTCATAGGGACTCTAACTAAGGACAACTGAAGCTAGCAGACAATTTTAAAAATTCGTGTAAAGTCATTTATAAGCCTTGTACCCTAACAATTTTCTTTAAAATGGATTAATTATTTACCAAAAAAGAATTCCTGAACGTTTAAACTTTTTTTAACGACCACAACCCTTTTTGTAGGGACTTTAAGTATGGAATATAGGGATGCATGAAAATTTGTAGTGTTTTTCTTTTCCATTTCACAGTAAAATGGTTACAATTTTCAAACTTTACCCTATATACAGTAAGAATCTTCATAAAGGATTCCTCTAAATAATAATTGAGAGGTAGGGTGATATTGAAACTCAAACCCATTGTGTGCGGAATTTTTGAAAAGGTTTTTAAAAATATATCTTCCAAAAGTCCTTCACGAAAGAAAATTTATACTACTTTAGAGTTCCATTACCAAAGTAATAGCAAAACGGAACCCTTATAATATCGTTCGACTCTAATGAAATTGGTACAGGAATTTAAAAATAAAAAGTCAACTGATTTATTCTTTAGAGTAATATTATACTAGTTTTAAGTTCCCCAAACCCTGCTACAAAAATTATTTCGATGCGGTATGTTAGTTGGACAGACAGTAAAGCTACATTAACGCCACTATAATAAAATTTTCATTATGTGTTTCCTTGGACAGATTTAAAAATGAATGGACGAGGGAAATTAACACAAAAAACGTCAAACCGCGGAAATTTCTAAAGCAAAATAGATCGAGATGCGGTTTTTTGCATTACGTTCTAAGAGGTATTTATAAACTTTGTGAACATTGCAGATTATCGGAAGAAAATTTCCCTTGTTTGTGCATTAAAAAATGCAATTTGACATACAAAATTTAGGAATGAATATATAATTTTTGATTATTTGAACTTGGACTTATGATAAATGCTAATCATCTTTAAAATACTCACCGTTGATTCATTTTCCATACTAGAATCAGCTTGAGTTTCGAGTTTATTTAATAATGGTAACAGCTTTCGTTGCCTAATATTTTTGTTTGTGATTTTCGTTGTCGCAACATATCCACTTATAATACTTGGATCTCTTGCTTGTAAATATTTAACTCTTTCATCCATTTTCGTTTAGATTAATTAATTCTACACTTATTTTTAACCGTACTCAATTTGTTAAAAAAATTTTGTAAAAAATTCGTTAAAACTTGTTAAAATTTTAAATGTTTATGTGTTGATCGTATTATTCCGAATAGATCAATTCCGATGACATTTCAAATATACGTCATGAAGTAATGAATTAATACTATTTGAAACAAAATATCAATGAAGAGATTGTCGATTCTTGTTCTTTTTATACCCCAGTGTATGTGTTCACTTTTACGTTCTTTTTGCAATGTGTGCTTATGTTGAGTAGATGTATTACACCGAAAAACAATAAATTTACAAAACATTCTTGTAGTTTGGGAAGTTAATTTACGAGCTGGTATGCATTTTTTTTAACAAAATACTAGAAGCTTGTTTTAGTCCAAAAGAATCATTAAAATGTATTCAAAAGACCAAAAAAATATGAGCTCAACATTTTTACTCCGACGGTGGCGAGGGTTATGTGCTTGATCGGTATGTGTATTCATCTGTTCCCTCATATTTTGACAATGAGGTATTGACGTATCGTTGAAAGCGTCTTGATCCTCCACTGGTTATAGACTATGTGACGGCACATTAAATTGAATATTGCGCCCTCTAGAAGACTTCTAGTCGTAGTAAAATCACTTGATTGTGTCGGATGCACGCGCTTCGCACACACATACAAACATTTATGTTTGTATGTTATATTATGGTCATTTCTTTGAACATCGGACAGCTGAGCTTGTAAAGCATGAGTAAAAACTTTTTTTACATAGATCTTGAGTAAAAATTTTTATAAATAAAATATTTTAACTGAGAACTTGTATATAGCACATGTTGTATAAGATAATAAGAATGCCAAATAGAATATAAAAATAATAGTCAGTTGAGTTAGCTGCAACGTGTCAACGATAACGCACAATCTGCTTAATTTTCATTATATTTTTTATAATTAAAAATTAAAATCGTACTGGTTGACACACTGACCATTAATAAAGCTTATCATAAATTATGTTCTATTATTAATTAATTAATTTCTATAGTTATGAAGTAAACGAGCGTTCAAAGCTACGTTACCGTCTGAAAATTGTAAACGCACCTTTTTAAAACACAAAATTGTAATTGCAGGAGTAAAAGAGTAAAAAAAAATTTTTCTCATTATTTATTAAAACAAAAGAAAAACATCAATTTTATCCCATAACTTCGGAAAATGTTCAAGTCAGTATTTTCGAAATGGTGTTTTTTGGCACCATTTATTTTTAAACAGTTGTCTTAATTGAACATCCATCATTACGAGATTAATAAAATTTAAATTATCGAAAGGATCAGGAAAGTTGGGATGATAAATTAAAATTAATATTCCTTCTTCTAGATGTATTGGATATAGTAATGATAGGGAAGCTAGTGACAGTTTTTAAGTCATTATTTGAGCAAGATTGAGAACACATTTTATCGATACTGACCCAATGAGTGAGTAAGCTATTGGTCTTCCAACTCGTATGCGTTGCAGGATCCGAATGGAGGGCTCGAAACGTCGCAAAAAAATTTTTTAATTGTTCAATTTGACCAAAGAGGAAACTTATTTTTATCGATTAATTTAAGTCAAAGAAATGAGAAAATGTAAGTCTTCTATTCGAAATATGTTGTAATATGCGTCGTCCCAGGTGTTAAGACATTGCAAAAATATTTTTAAAATGTACAAATTGAACAAAGATTGAGCTTTTGTAAGTAGATAGTTGGTGTAATAAGTAAAAGGAAAATCATTGTCTTCCATTTAATTACAGTTGCAAACACCGTCTTCTAAGAGCTGAGAAGTTTTCCCAGGTGATAGATATTTCAAAAATAATTTTAAAATTTACAAATAGATCAAGGTTGAGTTTTTGTCAGTAATAAGTTATTCCATTACAGTTGCAAACAAGGTTTACATTTTCTCATTTCTTTGACTTTAATTAATCGTTAAAAATAAGTTTCGTCTTTGGTAAAATTGTATATTAAAAATTTTTTTCGGATCCTGCGGAAAGACTTAACCATGCTTAAATTGTGCGAAAATTTCTGTCACCAGCTCCCATACCATAAAGCCGTATTAATAGATTTTTCGACTTTGACCAAATACGGTGATTTCAAAATTTTATAGAAACAAAATAATATTAGTTTTTTCTTTTGTTTGGACTTGTCATTTTAGAAATCATTTTCTTGGTATCAATATTATATTTTGAAGTTAAAAATTTTTCGTTTTTGATCACATTAAATACTTTGATTAAATACAATGGCTATGGTATATCCAAAACATCTAAGCACCAAGTGTGTAACTTAATAACCAAAGAGAAATAGTAATTTTGCACTTACTCCTGCCTTGAGCTTGTTGTGCTACTTATTTTTGAATTTGAGGAAGAAAAGACACCTTTTACAAATCTTATCGGTAATGATTCTCGTTATTAAAAAAAAAAGTTGTCCCAACACAAATCTCTTGAAGAGCATGTTATTCCTTTAAGATCTTGTGTCAATTTTATTAGTGTACTAAGTTTTGTATCAGAATCCACGCGAAAGATTGTATTCATAAAAATCGTAGATGAAAATGCTGCCTTTTGCTTATCCCATTATACAGAGTATAGTTTTAAAAATAGAAAATTTTTCTCTTCAGGTCAATATTTTAAAACCTTAAAAAAATCAAAGTTTCTCTGGTTAAACAGCTAGCCAAAAATTATATATAAGTGCCACTAAATAACTCACATGAGCTTAAACATCAATCTTTTTCTCCATCGTGAGATAAAAAGTTATAATTATGTTGACTTAGGCGTTCAAAGCCATAAAACTGTAATATACCAACACACTCTAGTTAAAGAAAAATCAGCTGAGATCCAATTTCTATAAATTAATTAATTATCGTTTAAAATCGATACTTTAAGTATCGCGTAGCGTAACACGCAGCAGGAGTAGATGCTCTTTAAATCTTTTGATTCTTATAAAGGAGCTTTAAAACTTTAATCAAATATTAATTTTTAAGTATACTCCGAAACTTTGCTTAATTTCCCTTAGATTATCAAACGCACAGTGCAATTCAATAAAACTTATTTTGTGAATTATTTTATGGTTTATATTAGATAATTAATTTCATGAAATAAATGTAGCATATAAAATAATAACTATCGTGAACTACTAGAACTAGATCTACTATGTCGACGTCGACTACGAACAGGACTACGTGAATGCGATCTGGGTCTACGTCTAGGTGGTGGTGGCGGTGATCGTCGCCGAATTGGAGAACGTCTACGGAATCTTGGTGGCATCGGTGATCGTCGATGCATGGGTGGACCTCTACGAATTGGAGGGGGCAATGGACTACGTCGTAATGGCATTGCTCGTGGTTTCTGCATTAAAACCGGTGCAGCAGTTATTTCTTGTCCGTCAATTTGACCACCATCCATATGTTTCATAGCATTTTCAGCTTCATCAGGTGTAGTGAATTCCACATAAGCAAAGCCTCGTCCAAGATGGGTATGCGTACGATCTACTGAATATTCAACACTTTTTATTTGTCCATATGTTGAGAATATTTCTACAATGTGTTCACGATTTACTGTTCGTGTTAAACGTCCAATGTGAATTTTTGTTGGCCGTGGTGTTGGTGACCTTTCACGGCGTTTACGTCTGGATGATGGAGATCTAATAATTAATTAAATAAAATATATTAATTAAAAATATTTTAATTTTAATTATTGGTATTTATAAGGCTTTGACAAAGTATTTTAAAGTTTTCACTGACAGAATGGCTTTACATATAAAGTTTTCATTAAAAGGTTTAATTTAAAAAGAACACACTAATTACATTGAAAGATGAGAATTTATTTTAAGTAAGCATTATGTTGATATTTACGAGAGAACGAAAGTCCTTTTGATCGCTATCTCCTATAATGAAAAGATTTTTGAAAACCGAAATTATGATATTTCCGCCCTAAACATTGACATTTTGAAGTTCTGTTTGAGCAAGATATTGAGTTTTGAGGGTATGATTTTGAATGAAGTATTTCATTTTATTCTATATATTTCTTCGAAACCTTCACTAAGAGCAGATGCTCCCAATTCAATGTAATTGGCGACTTGTAATAATAACATAAATACCTTGATCGTGGTCGTGGTTTTGGTTTATCGTTTGATGGGGTGCTGGTTGGTTTACGTTTATCATTTTCTTTATCTTTTTCATTTTCTTTTCTCTCGTCTTTCTCCTTTTCACGTTTATCCTTATCTTTATCCTTAATTTGACTCTTACTACGACTACGTGCTTTGTGTTTGGGTCGAACACGATCTGCTCCGCTACTGGAACTAGAGGATGAGCTCGATGATGAACTGGATCGTGAAGAAGAACCGCTACTGGAACTACTCGATGATCTAGATGCACTTGAAGAATGATCAGAGCTACTGTCTGATGAACTGCTGTCACTACTGCTTGATCCCGAAGTTTTTTTCTTATCACGAGATCGTTCTTTATCTTTTTTCTTTTCTTTCTCTGATGTTTCAGAGGCAGAACGATTTTTAGCCCTATAATATTAACTTAAAATTAGCTAATTTAAATTATATGAGTGTTTAATGATTATTATAAAATTTTTAATATTAGATTTTTGACCTTCATCCCTTCATAACTAATTTTAGCAAAACCACGTACTACGTTTTGAAATAAAAAAAGAAAATTCCAAATTTTATCTTTTGTACTAGGATAGTTTAGCTTAGTTTTGCCTGAAAGAGCGTTGCACATGCTTTTGAGGGATACCTATATAATAATAATTTATATATTCTAGGATATAGCACGTAAAAAAGTCCATGAACCCTAACTTTCTGCCGCGTAGTAAATAAGCTCCTTAGTCGATCTGGAGCATTTTCTCTCACATTAAACATATATATATGGCAGATCGACCATTTTCGAGATAGAGAGGGTGTAGAAATCTGGTGAAAAAACTGGACCCTAACGCCTGGAAGCAACGGTAAGTTCAAGCATCCGTTTTTTATAAACCGGGAAAAATAGTGATAGACAAAATTTTTTGGCGGCTCCTAAATTTATAGTTAGAGAAAGTTAAAAAAACGCAAATATATTTCCTGGGTTAACTTTAAAATTCAATTCACAAAGTTTAATGTTTTTTTCTTCGTTAAATTATAAAAAATAGCACCACTAATCATTCTTTTTTCTTATAAAATATAATCCTAGAAACTTCCAGATTTTTAGTACTATGTCTTGCAAATGAGTAAAAATATTAAAATCAAAGCCGGCGTAAAATCAATTTATTTTTTGAAAAAAAAGGACCTAAATAACAAGGAGTCATTTAAATATTTTTTTCAAAATCATAAAAGATAACATTTATTCATAATTTTATCAGTAGTAATTTTCACGGTAAAAAGAAATTGAATAAAATTATGATGATATTTCATAATTAAAAACTGAACTTACATAATTATTCACTTGAAAATCAGAAAAAATATTTACACCTATTAATTATTTTATGGCTAACATACAGACAGATGCAAAATATAAGGAAGGACGCTTGCCGGAATCATAACCAAACAAATTGACATAAGCTAGTTATTTTAATAAAACAAAATGTTACTAAGTACTGAAATATTTTATAAAGGCTCGCTCAGATCATCACATTTAAACAGCAAATATTTACGCAAGTGGCTATCCGCACAATACCGTCTACGGTCTAGACCGTCCACGGTATACCGTATACGGTCTATTTAGACGCGGTATGAAATTATTTTTGCCCTTTTATACCGTCGAGCCCTTATACCGTGTGCGGTATAGTCTCGTCCACGGTATACACAATATAGATCGGAAGGCTTATTTGAAGCAAATGAAATATACCGTGTGCGGTATAGTCTCGTCCACGGTATACATTATACAGACGGGAAAGCGTATTCTACAGAAATGTAACATACCGTGTGCGGTATACTCTTGTCCACGGTATACATTATACAGATGGGAAAGCGTATTCTACAGAAATGTAACATACCGTGTGCGGTATACTCTCGTCCACGGTATACATTATACAGATGGGAAAGCGTATTCTACAGAAATGTAACATACCGTGTGCGGTATACTCTCGTCCACGGTATACACAATACAGATGGGAAAGCGTATTCTACAGAGATTTTTTGCCGTGCGAGATTTTTAACCGCACACGGTAAGCTATAACACACGGTATGCGTTTATACAGAGATTTTCAAGCCGTGCGACGTTTTTAACCGCACACGGTATGCGTTTATATTGGGATTATTAAGCCGTGAATGGTTCTATACCTCACACGGTAAGCTATAACACACGGTATGCGTTTATACAGAGATTTTCAAGCCGTGCGAGGTTTTTAACCGCACACGGTATGTCATAATAGACTGCACACGTCTAGATAGAACTTGTAAGACTTGAAATTGCTTTATACTGCACGCAGTGAGCTATATCTCACGGTACATCTATATATTTAACTTGTGGAGCCTTGTATGCTTTTATACTAATTAATTTGAATAAAGTAAGTAAGGAGCTTCGAATTGATAATAAAAATTGAATAATCTTCCACAAAAAAAACTACATCCTCGTAGATGATTAAAGTACAACATAATGTACAACTGATACAAGTCACAGTATTTTACTATGACTTGTGGAGTGGAGCACAAGTCACAGTATTTTACTATGGCTTGTAGAGTGGAGCACAAGTCACAGTATTTTACAATTACTTGTGGAGTGGAGCACAAGTCACAGTACTTTACTATGACTTGTGCAGTGGAGCACAAGTCACAGTAGTTTACTTCCTAGTAGACATAGGGCTAGTTCGACCACATAGGTACTAACTTTCCCACCAACTAACTTCGGTACTAAGTACAGCTACGGACATAAATGCCGTCTTCTTTTGCCAACTGACAGTGTAGAGAAATAAGACGACATTTCTGACCGTAGCTGTACTTAGTACCGAAGTTAGTTGGTGGGAAAGTTAGTACCTATGTGGTCGAACTAGCCCATAGAGCAGATTAAGTAGCAGACTGTCGTAAGTCTGATGTAGTTTTGACAGAATACAGCAGAACTATGTCAGACTTACAGCAGTCTGCTTCTTCATCTGCTCTATGTTTACTAGGGCTGTGACTTGTGAATTGAAGCACAAGTCACAGTATTTTACTATGACTTGTGGAGTGGAGCACAAGTCACAGTATTTTACTATGACTTGTGGAGTGGAGCACAAGTCATAGTAAAGTACTGTGACTTGTATTTGTTGTACATTATGTTTTACTTCATCCATGTCCGAGGATGTAGTCTTTTTTGTGGAAGATAATTCAATTCTTATTATCATTTCTAACCGTATATACTCTATTGTAAAACAATTTCTTCATCAGCTGATTCTAGAAGTCGATCCATTGTGCAATTTTTTTTATAAATAGAAAGTGTTGTTAATTTGAAAAGTTAAATTATAAGATGATAAATACGATAATAAATAACACACAAAATATCATTCACAATCAATTTTGTAATCTTCCTCAGATGATTCTTGTCTCCAAAATGTCTACCGCACACGGTATGTTACATTTCTGTAGAATACGCTTTCCCATCTGTATAATGTATACCGTGGACGAGAGTATACCGCACACGGTATGTTACATTTCTGTAGAATACGCTTTCCCATCTGTATAATGTATACCGTGGGCGAGACTATACCGCACACGGTATATTTCATTTGCTTCAAATAAGCCTTCCAATCCATATTGTGTATACCGTGGACTATACCGCACTCTTTATGCGGCATAAAGCATAAAGAATATACCGACGGCATAAAGAGTATACCGACGGCATAAAGAGTATACCGACGGCATAAAGAGTATACCGTGGACGAGACTATACCGCACACGGTATATTTCATTTGCTTCAAATAAGCCTTCCAATCTATATTGTGTATACCGTGGACGAGACTATACCGCACACGGTATAAGGGCTCGACGGCATAAAGAGTATACCGTGAAAAAGTATACCGTGCACGGTATAAGGGCCCCACGGTATAAAAGGGCAAAAATAATTTCATACCGCGTCTAAATAGACCGTATACGGTATACCGTGGACGGTCTAGACCGTAGACGGTATTGTGCGGATAGCCACTTCCAATATTTACACGATAGCGTTAAATACAAATATGTAATTTTACACAAGCGTTTATGTAACTTTTTGTTACAAGTTTTCCTCTATCTCGTACTTTAATTTCAAATAAAATACTTTTAATATATACAATAACGATACTCCGACCTTCTTCTTTTATTCAATTTAATTTTAACCATTTTAACAATATGTGAATTTTTAGATAAGTTTGGTTGTATTATTAATTGCATGGGAACAAGCCTTTATTCTTTAAAGGTGTCAGCTTGACCAACTTTATGTCAAAGTAACACTGAAATTAGAAAGACGAAGTTTTGTTATTACTTTTTTATTACGTAAACTGCAGAATAACCAAGGTATTTATTTTGAGAATATTTTTATAAAAATTTTTTCACAAATAAATTAAACTACGCGTTGTTTTTAGATGTTACGTTCTGCAGTTGGTGTGTGTCACAATGCCAATTTGGCTCCAGTTTCACTTGTTAAAAATTTAACTGGTGCATTCGCTGTACAATCTAAACATCAAGCAACTATAGCAGCTCCAGAAGTTCGAGCTGATTTAGCACCACGTAGACCTACATCACCGTTTCAAGTAAATAAAAGTAATTTAGGCGAATATATTACAGCACGTTTAGATGATTTACTTAATTGGGGTCGAAAAGGTTCTATATGGCCAATGACATTTGGATTAGCATGTTGTGCTGTGGAAATGATGCACATTGCAGCACCCAGATACGATATGGACAGGTTTGATTTTTTAAATTTTAAATTTGCATATTAAAGGTTTTAAGCTATTTTAGTATTAGTTAATAGCTCTGCCTCAATGGCTATGCATTGCTGATACGAGCGTTCGTGAATTCTTTCGACTAGAGCTCTTAGTAAATTATCAGCAAGGGTCGAACCTCGTTGTGTTTATTTTAGGCTTGACATGAAATAACAAATAACATGGAAGTATCGTCCATAAAAAGACGTTCAGGGGATTGAGTAATCGTTATTTTGCTCAGTGCCTAGTGCCTAGTCGAAATCTTATCGGTTAAACGTAGCCAATAAAATTATAGGAAAATTAATTGGAAAACAACTTTCTCTAAATATTTTCTCTTAATTTGGATTATTGTTCGCTATTAAAATTTTAGATTAAAATATTTAGGATATACATTAATTAATTCTTAGAAATATTTTTCCATTCTCTGTTTTATTTTTAGAAAAACCTGTTTTTCTGTAGTAGGTCCCTTTATTATTTGTTTTAAATTAACGAGAATGCGATGATTAACGGATTATGGAAAATCGAAGATTGGAATAATGGATTATCGTATATTCCCCAGATAGTAATATTTTTATTTATTATGAATTTTTTTATGAACCTGGAATTTGATTTTTTGTAGAAGTGTAAACTCTACGCACCATTTTATACACACACACATGCAAATAATTTCAAAAATGATTCAATAAAAGAAATTAGCTATACTTGAGTTGTTTTATCGAGGCCAACTTTTTGAACTTGTGTTTTTGAGCCTAATAGCACAATTTAATTGATTCGAATTTAAATTTTTGCTAAAAATAAGTTATTTTAAATCAGAATTAAAAGATGCAACTACTTAAATTAAACTGTGTGCTTTAAAAATGTACTTTTTTTTTTTTAATGTTGGCCTCGATAAAACAACTCAAGTATAGGCACGTCAATGCCAGTGAATACTAGTTTACCTAGATATTTGTAGCTGTGGTAAGATATATAGTCTTCGTGGGCCACCTACTGATTAGAGTTTGTGTTGCGCTTCACATAAATATTCTAGAATTCTCACCTTTTCAATACTTATAAGTAAAGGTGAGTTTTCTTCGTAGTATAATTAGGTGACAATGTGCTCAATTTAGAATGTTAAATACATTTTTGTCCCATATTGTCTCTAGGTACGCGACAAGTTTGTTCCGATGTAAACTTAACATAACACCTTTAAATTGGTGTTTGTCTATGCCGGTTGAATCCGTGTCTTTCGAAAGTAAAATTCGATTATGTGGCATGGACGAGTTTCGTATTGTAACATGGTGGCGTTTGTCGTTATTTAGGACCTGGTAGGGGGTCTTATAGAAAGGAATTGAACAAAGATTTTCAATGAAATCCCTCTAAATACACTACTGATATATGCGTAAAAGACACTTCATTTCTTATTCTTTGTACTTCAAAATCTTGAGAGCTGGAATTAATGAATAATTATTAAATTAAATAAAATACGTGTACTTTTTTTTATTATGAAACTAAATTTTTACATTTGGCTCCTTAAATATTACGTTTATTCTTTTTTTTATTTTGATTTGCTGTAAAAAGTATATTTTAACACAAGTTTTATTGAACAAATAACTGCAATCAAAAATAATATTAAAACACCCAAAATTAATCCAATTATATCTAGCAATAAATACTTATGCCATGATAGTTCTGCAGCAGGACTACGTAAATGTTTAGCTCCTTTATGTCGGATTACATATTCGATCCACCAGATAGCACGATCCAATGGTTTGGTTTCTTGATCCCATATTAAAGAAGCTATTTCATTTACATTTTCTTTATATATTTGGTTACTTGCTACATCGGTTATGGATTCTAATAACAATTTAGTGGATAATTTTTTATATTCTAATTGTTTGCCTATTCCTAGATCTACAATTCGTTGAACATTAAATTGTTGATCTACTCCAAATGGAATTCCAACCATAGGAACACGACTACTTATAGATTCTTCTATAGATTGTAGTCCCCCCTGTGTTACAAAAGCAACAACATTGGGATGATCTAATAACATTTTTTTTAAATTATATTTTATTAATAGATAATTTTTTAATTTTTCTACAAACCTAAGACATCTTGTTGTGGCAACCATTGTTTGATAAAAACATTTTCTGGTTTGTTAGCTAAATTACTGCTTTCCCATTTCCATATAACATTGTAGGGTAACTGTTCGAAAGCTCTTAGAATATTTGTTCTTGTATCTTCAGGTAAATTTTCACTTCTTACATTTGAACCCAAACTAAAGTAAACTACACCTTTTTTTGAATTATCCAAGTAGCTTTTTAAATCCTAAAAGAAAAAAATTTGAATTTTAACAGATAATAAAAGTACCAATAATAATAAAGTAAGTAACAATATTAATAGTTAGATTACCTGTGGTAATGGTTTCCTTTCTCGTTCATGCATGCCTCCAATTTCAATATATGCAGGTACATGGGGTTTTGCAATATGAAATATTGGATTAGTGTTGATCATTACTAAATCTATCGACCTTCTCAAATCTCTAATATCCGTTTTTACCGTTTTGAAATGTTTTTGCACCGATTCATTCAAAAGCGGAGCACATATAAAATGAGAAAACACCCTGTATTCAATATTATGCCAAACTAATCTTAAACGCTCCCAAAAACTTAATTTCGGTCCACTTACTTCTATCAATCCTCCATTATAATTCGGATCAGGTGGATTTCCAATAGCATCTAATACGTCGATATGTGTTTCCAAAGACGAAACACCAATTGCTGGACAATTGTAAAGTTCTTTAAATGCTAAGAATTGTACATTACTCAACATTTCAACAATAAGTAAATCAAAATGTTGTTTGCCGGAGTTCGTTATTAATTGTTTTACTTTAGGTGAACCTAAAATTCTGTCAGCTATTCGAATAATTCCAGGAAAGTTTCGTTTTCTGTTAGCCATTGGAGATTCTGGTACAGATTGACTTTCTTCTAACCATTGTGTAACACTAAACGCTCCGTACGCCTCATCATGTACATCAATTTCTGTTAGATTTGTCAATGTTGAATCTCTGATTGGATCAGGAGAGATTGAAACAATTTCATGACCTCGTAATGACAGTTCTTTGATTATTGGTCGATAAAATAAATGATGACTTAATGACGGTGATGGTATTACAATTAATATTCTTGCGCTGATAGCAAATTTTACATAAAACAATAAAACTATTAAAAATTTAATTAATTTATTATTCATGTTGTATTGTACAACCATTACTTAATAATTTGGATCCTTTTACTGAGCCAGTCTGTTATAATGATTAGGATTTGAATAAAAGTTGATCTATTTATTAAAATTAAATTGTCATAATAGATAATATTCTTATCTCATTAAAAATTTATGTACGAGGTGTTCCAAAAGTATTGGTGCAGAATTAAAACTCGTCAAGGTATTAAGATATCGAAAAATGTATAGAAGCTGTTATGATTTATCACACGGAGACGTTGAATTTGATCTAGAAAGTTATTTTCAAGACGAAATAAAAGTAAAATTCATTTTTTAAATAGATAAAGCACGGTGTTTTGTATCGTGTTTATATACAAGAATTTTTGTGATTCAGTTACGAAATGTATATCATATTTTTAGACTCATTTTAGTTAAAAAATGTTGTTCATTTGGCCACCAACGAGAAAATGAGATGTATTTAAAAATGAACAACATTTTGAAACTAAAATGAGTGTCAAAATCATGACATTTCTGAATTACAAATTATTTATTTGTCTTGACTTTTACACATCTAATGTAAAATTTTTAGAGGCTTAATAAAAAAAAATGCTTATATTCTTTATCCTATGAATGGAGATTTTTTTTGAATCTTAATATCCTGAAGACTTGTTCAGCTGTGTTCATACTTTTTTCCACCCTGTATGTAATATTGTTAATTGTTCTATGTGTGATGACCTTTTATATCTTGAAAAATTTTAAATTTTCTAAAAAATTCTCTAAAGCTCTTTAAATGCTAAGAATTGTATATTACTCAACATTTCAACAATAAGTAAATTAAAATAATGCTGTTTATCTGAATTCGTAATTAATGGTAAGATTTTGGGTGAATCTAAAATGCGATCATCAACTCGAATAAATCCCGGAAGTTTCTCTTTCTGTCAGTCATTAAAGATTCATTTTTTTGACTTTCTTCTAACCATAGTGTTACACTAAACGCTCCATACGCTTCATCGTGAACATCTATTTCTATTAAATTTGTTAATTTTGAATCATTCATTGAATTAGATTTGATAAAATAGGTGATGACCTAATGATGGAAATTGTAATGCCATCAATACTTTAGCGCTAATTGTAAATTTTATAAGCAGCAATACCTTTATTAACAATTGTGAGATTAACAAATGTGAGATTAACAAATGTGAGATTAACAAATACTGTGAGATACATAGTATTTTACCACTCATGATGTAGTACTACTGTAGTACACTATTTAATAATTTTTACAACTGATTGTATGAAGTAATTTAAAATTAATTCAATATATACTCTAGATAATATTCTTAACTAGTTTATAAATTATCTATATGAATTTTATTGAATGCCCGATGTGTGGTGTATTTTCTTAGCTGTAAAAAAAAAGAAGAATTTCAAAAGAAAATTTATATGCAATAAGTTGTTTCTCGAAGGCATGTATAAACATATTAAGGAATCCATAAAGTTTTTTAGTTTCAAGTTCTTTATTTTTTAGAACCTCTAAAATCGAGTTGGTTTTCGGGGAATTTCTCCGGGTCGAACTATCATTGTAAATGGATCATGCACCTTTCTAAATCGTTAGAATACATCATCACTAACATTCTTGCTCTATTTTAAACTTCTTCAGTGTTGATCAAATTGATTAAAAACGAAAATTTACTAAAAAAAATTGCTGTAAAATTCTCGCCTTTTTTGAAGTTCAACCACAAGTCTGACATTAATTTTTGAAATTATTTACACATCAATTTGTAAACAGATGTTTTATTCAGATTTCAAAAATTCTTTAAAACAATTTAAGACAAAAATGAAAACAAATTGTTTGAATACATTTAATCATTCAAGATATGGTGTGGTATTTCGTGCTTCTCCACGTCAAGCTGATGTAGTTATCGTAGCTGGTACATTAACAAATAAAATGGCACCAGCTCTTCGTAAAGTTTATGATCAAATGCCCGAACCACGTTGGGTTATTTCAATGGGTAGTTGTGCCAATGGTGGCGGTTATTATCATTATTCCTATTCAGTTGTTAGGTAAGTACATTTAAAATTGTTTGGGTATATGTACAAGGTGTTTTTATAACATCACATAAACGACTAGAATAATAGATTTTGTCGAGAAAAATGTTTCGTTCGATTTTATCGTGGCCTCGAATTTCTCTTGACCATCAGGATTGTTTAAAAATTATCTATATCGATTGTTTTATAACCGGTAAGTTTAAATTAGAAAGTCAGGGAATATGACCGGGAATTAATCTGCAAATCACGGAAATCTAAGAAGTATAAAACATTATGGAAATTATCTATCTATAAAATGAATTTCTATGTTTTTTTGTCGGTTTTAATTATCTTAGGCTATTTATATCTTCGATTATAATTATCTTAGGCTATATTTTATAATTTTTTTCTAACTATTCTGAGAATTTGTCAAATTGGTTGGTTCTCATTTTGGAATATAATACGTAAACAAGAACTAAAAACATACAAAAATTCACTTTTTGTTGACTAGATCAGCATAGTCATTAGTTATCAAGATACTGACGAAAATCTCTCCAAAAAGCGATTTCCATTTAATTTACAAATTCCCTGCTTTATTACATTTACGTTATGATGCTCACTCACGAAGTTTCAAGTATGCTATTTAATAACAGAATTTATAATTAACTTAAAATTTGATTTATAGAGGTTGTGATCGAGTTATTCCTGTTGATATTTATGTACCAGGATGTCCACCAACGGCAGAAGCTTTAATGTACGGTGTTTTACTTTTACAGAAAAAAGTAAAGCGTATGAGTACACTTCAAATGTGGTATAGAAAATAAATAACGATGTTTCGTATTGTAAATATTTTGTTAATATAAATTTTAACATGTAATTTTATTGAGATATAAACAATTATAAAAAAATATTTTTGTATCATTTATTTTTGGAACAAATTTTTATTTCATTTTGATTTTCATAGGTAAGCTGTGAGAAAATTACGTGATAAATATTTTCAAATAACAGTAGTCGAATTCTATAACTCCTGAAAATCTAAATATTTTAATGAAAAAAACCATGAAATTTATTGTATAAAGAGACCACGATGAACAAAATTTTGGGTAAAAGTTCAGTTTAGGTCCTTTTTAGTTCACTTTTGCTGAATTTTTTAATAATTATTAATGTTATCAAGTGGTCATAGTGTCCGACAAATTAATTCTCTGCTGCGCTTTTTCAGACCGATAGCGTAAATTGATGTTATGATGCTTATTTGAAAACGCAGCACTTTCGAAAAAGTCGTAGGGAGAAAGTTAGGTAGACTCGCTAAAAGAAAGCCACTCACGAAGTTTCAAGTATGTATTGATTATTTAACGAAAAAGGGTGCTGTCCCGTGGACTATACCATATATTAATACTTTACATTGGTCTCTGATTCTTTTTTAATATTAGCCTCCAATTTCTCTCGTTATAGCTTATATCAATGTGATTACTTCTAGAGCAGCCTATCTCTCCTTGGAGGCGTAGTTTTGCTTCCTCGACAACGAATTTTTCTTAAAATTTTGTTTAACGTTGCTATGACAATGTCATAATGACATTAAGAAAATAATATTTATTAGAGCGAATACAATTTTGTGTTAGGGCTGATTTATATAACATTAAATCCAAGAAGATGGTACATTCAAAAACGTTTAACGCAATGTTATCTAAACTAAATAAAGGAACACCTTACTTGGAGAATATTATAAGATCGATAACTAATAAAGATGTCATACCTGATACACATGAAGATACCGCTAAGAAAAGACCATATTCGCCATTTGGAAAAACATATAAAAATACAAAATTAGTAGAATATGCTTTAGTAAGAACTGATGATTTAATTAATTGGGCTCGTAAGGGCTCAATATGGCCAATGACATTCGGTTTGGCATGTTGTGCTGTAGAAATGATGCAATATGCTGCTCCTCGATATGATATGGATCGGTATAAATTTATTAATCAGATTAAATAAAACCTTTATGATTCTATGATCAATATTGATTCTTTCTTTATTGATAAGAGATTTAAGCTAGCAAATTATTTCTTATGATGAGGAAGCTCTTAATCTAAATTCATATCTTTTCCGTTTTATGCATAATTTGTAGCGTATTTGTACTTTATATTCGATTGTTTTTGAAGGTTTGGCACTGTTTTTCGAGCATCGCCCAGACAAACAGATATGCTAATTATAGCTGGTACAGTTACAAATAAATTTGCAACAGTGTTAAGAAAAGTGTACGATCAAATGCCCGATAATAAGTGGGTAATTTCAATGGGTAGTTGTGCGAATGGTGGGGGATATTATCACTATTCTTATTCAGTTGTCAGGTTTGTCACTATCACATATTTTCAACGTAGTACTAGTAGAAAAAAAAATCGATGTTGAGTTTATAATATGTTACGTTTTGAGGTCGCCCTAATTCTAAAAATACCATTGATTTGATTGTGTAACCGCCTACCTGTTTTTCAAAACGAAAACTTTAAAATGAAAAACCATATATCAATTCCTCATATAATATAAAGAAAAAAAAAGCTTGAAAAAACAGGCATATGAAATTCGGAGTCTGAGTGGGGGTGAGGTTTAACCAAAATTTGTATTCACAAAATAGTTCTCATTCTATTTGTCTTTATGAGACTTACATTTTGATAAGTATACAATTATATAAACATTCGAGAATTTTTCTTTCAGTATCGGATTTAATCTTGTGGAGGGCTAAATAACAAAATTTATATTTCACGAGATCGGCTACAACCATTTGGAAGAAAATTTGTATACATATAGTATTTAAAATAAGAAATTTATTTAGATAGGTGACATTCCTGCAGAATCGAAGTTAAGAAAAAACAATTATAAGATAATAATTGTAAAACCAACCAAACAGTTAACAGCTTATGTTTTCTGTATTTTTTTTTAAATTTTTACATATATTCTTGTATAATAGAAACATTTTTTGAACAGTTATCTTTAAGATGATGAAAATTCTAAGATCCACATGGGTTAAGTCTTGGCTTTGGATACGTAATCTCTCTACGTATAACTTTTTGCCGCATTAAATTTTTTATACATAAATAGAGGCCGTGTGGCATTCATGCCTAACTTTTTGATAACAATTCTATGTTATAATAATTTTAGGGGGTGCGATCGTATTATACCCGTTGATCTTTATGTACCTGGATGCCCGCCAAGTGCTGAAGCATTATTGTATGCAGTTTTATTGCTACAAAAGAAAATTAAACGATCTAGTACATTACAAATGTGGTATAGAAAATAATTAATTTGTATATACTGTAGACTTTTTTAAAAATAAATTTTGGTTCTATTGAATAAAATGTGTAAAATATTTTAAAACCACCGAAGGCTGTTCTGATTATTCTTGTTGATCACTTGAAATTTTCTTACAACGATAAATGAGAATGTTTCCACAAATGTGATTTAGAGGTACTATGGAATCAATATATGCATAGCACAAGCATACAATTAGATAAAATTTTCTGAGAACAATTAAATATTTTTTAATATTTTATAAACATTATATGATAAAAAATAAATAAAAAAAATTGCTTCCACCGTGACAATGTTTTCACATTGCCGTGACCAGGATTCGAACCTGGGTTACTACGGCCACAACGTAGGGTCCTAACCACTAGACGATCACGGCTATTGGAAGACTTGTGAGATGATCATTTTTTAACAAATAGATTGCAACTTATTTATATTTAGTGAAAGTGATATCTCTGTTTTTAAGTTTCAATTATTTTAAGAAGTTTTGTAATGGCTTATTACCATTTTAAATATATTTACATATTTCCAAAACATCCAGAATTTAAGGATTTACCTAATAGTAATATATATACTCAATATATATGAAATGTACTAGATTGTATTACGTTTAGTCCCAAAATAATTGATAGACACCTTCTCAGCATGTTTAGTGTGAAAACGTATAAGAATATTAATATTTTCTTCTAAAAAGGTCGCATTTTACACATGTGTGTATTTTATTTGTGTTCTTTCAATAAAGACTTTATTTTAGTTCTGTAAAGTTCTTTGTTTCTCAGAACCTGTAAAATCGCATTGATTGTTCGGGATAGTTCTCCAGCTAGATCTATCGTTGTTTAATAAGAACGTAAATGGATACATTAAAAAAATCACTTTTATAAATCAGAATACATCCTACTAACATACTTACTCTGTTTTGACCTTCTTTAGTGTTCAAATTGATCAAATTGCTTCAAAACGAAAAACTCTAAAAATGGCTGTACAATTTTCGCCTCTTTTGAAGTTCAACCACAAGACTGTTTATAATTACTAGATATACTGGCACCCTGAATATTTCCCGACCAGATAATTAAGAAGTAATGTCTTCGACAGATTTATCTGCTGTGAGCTTTCTCTTCTGTATCCTTTTCAGTTTTTGACTATATTGAAAGTTCCATGTACTTACTTGCTGTTAATTTTATTACAATCTTCCCTTTCTGCAGAAATAATATGAATTAGACTATCATAGATTTGAATAACTACTGTATAAATGATTTTTTTTTAAATTCTACGCACGCGGAAGCTCAAACGCAAAAATAAGCATTATCTCAAAACAAGCTCAAATAGATCTGGCTCACTCAATTTTTTATCACACTTCGCAAATAAATCGTCAATTGATTTTGAATTAAACTTGAAAGATATGAGTGTTTTCACTTCCGCTTCATCCATGCATTTTTTTTTTAATTAACAACAGGATTCCGATATATCGAATAGTGTAAAAGTATTCTCATTTATCGAAAATTAAGTATATTGGATCACGTGTCAGGTAGAATGAAATCTTTTATTTGACTAGGCTTACTTGAGATACCACGTAAAAAAGGTGCCAATGTATCTTACCCCAATGGTAGTGTGAAAATGGATACAAAATTTATTGCTTTTAACTTATAGAATGAATAAAGGGAACAAAAGGGAACCTATAATTGCCGTAGAACTCGGTGGAAATTCTCCAATGAGACAATTATAAATCTCAAAAAAGTTAAACGTCATTAGAAAACTATACGTTAAATGTATTTTTTTTTTTTAAACTTATATGTCTTTTAGATACGTACTAGTTTATACAGAGAGCCCAAAAATACTGAATAACAGAAAAAATGATAAGGAATGCATTAAGTCCTGTGAGTTTAGGCTTCGTTGATTATCATTATTAATTTTCAAAATTGCTCGGATAGTACCTATTAGAAAATCGAAGTTTTTATAAATACCAAGTTTTCTAGGCCTATCCGGATTTTATTATTGTTAATAAAATTTACTGCAAGCCCATTTTATCGCTAAGAGTAATATTTACAAAGAACTTTGCTTTTGAAGATTTAAAAAAATTAATTTCTTTGGCACATTTATTATTTTTCGAAAAATTGATAGTTTTCAAGATAATAAAAACAAGTGAAAACAAACAATTGACTGAGTTAATTGTTGAAATACCATGTATAGACAGTATTGATCACGTAAATAAAATAAGTAATTGTCACGTAAATAAAAAAAGATATACACTTTTAAATAGCCACACACACATAACTGATATTCCCATATTAATACATACTATAAAATTTGCACCTAATTAGCGCCCTCGTGGGTAAACTGTGATGTTCACAAAAAAAATGTTTCAAACAAAAGTTGTTTATTTTTTTATACGTAACATTTTTTACATTTAACTTTTGTTCTATCTCTAACGGCTTACAAGATGGGTCCTACGGACCCAAGACCCAATTGACCTATATTGCTCATTTACGAACTCGACCTCACTTTTTACGTCCTGAGTACGCTATAAAAATTTCAGCTTAATATCTCTTTTCGTTTTTGAGTTATCGTGTTGACAGACAGACGGATAGACAACCGGAAATGGACTAATTAGGCGATTCTATGAACACCTATACCAAAATTTTTTTTTGTAGCATCAATATTTTTAAGCGTTACAAACTTGGGACTAAACTTAATATACTATGTATATTTCATATATACATGGTATAAAAAACACGAATTACAATTAAATTCAATCTATTAAAACATAAAAAACCCGTGGTTCAAATCAAAGGGGGTTTTTCTGATAGGCGTTGAAAAATTTATTATTTTATTAGGCTATTTTTATATTATTAACTTACCTATTAATTTTTGACTTGATATAAAAATGGTGAAGTGGATGAAAAACTCACGTTTTCCATAATGAGGACTACAAATATACTTGTTGTTACTACACTACTAAGCCTGTATTGGATTCTAAATATGGAAGGAAAAAAATGAACACAAACAAATATTTTATATTTTATAAATGTTTCTAATCGAAACAATATAATACAATATCGCGACCCTTTCAGGATCCGTCACATGAAAAATATATATACGTAGCCCTAAACATACATATTAATTTACTCATTCATTATCTACAAAAAGAAATCAAAATAAAAAAAACGAACAAAAATGAAAAAAAAAAATTTTCAAAAAACAAAAATTCATATTATTTTTTTGTTTTTTTAATGCATTTTTTATGCAAATACTTTTTTTTATCTACATTTTATTTTGGCTTTTTCTCAATTTTTGTTTTCATCATCATATTTATGGGAAAATAACATATTATTTTATTTATTTCGCATACATTATTAATAATTATTTTTTAATTATTTATATATATATATAACTGTTCTTTATACAAGCTTTTTATATTTAAATATATATATTTTTTATTAATGAATTTTTTTATATAAATTAAGTTTTGTAATAAATGGTCTAAATCTGGTCACTTTATTTTTTATCTACCCTTCGTTTGTTTACTATGGCTGATCTGTTTGTACGTAGCTAAAAAAAATACATACAAAGTTTACTTTTCTTTTTTTTTATAAATTTTGATCCAATATTTACTTATTTTTCTACTCCGTAAAAAAAGTTTTGTAATAAAAAATACAAACGTATTAAAAGGGACAATTACAGAAATTAAAAGACCTTTTTATTCTTTAAAATTGCGTTTAGTTTCTTTCCATCTATTTTGGGAAGTTAATTAACAACTTCATTGCTTCAGTGTATGTTTTATAAACACAATAATATAATTTTTGGCTAATTATATCAGGAATTACTTCGAATAAATATATTTAATTGAAATATAGTTTTAAAATATTTAAGTTAAGCATAAATATTGCCTAGTTTATTTATTATTAAGTTATTATCAAAGAAACAAATTTAAATTTATAAACATTAGACAGTCTAATAATGCAGAAAAAAATCGTATTTTAGGGGCGACATGACTAAAATATCATTATTTATTTTAATAATCTTTCTATGTAATATGTATATTCAAGTGTTAAACTTAAAACACCCTTACACAAAATTTTGATTCCGACTTTTGTTCAATATTTCGAGAAATTAATGAGCTTTGCTAAAGCTTATTCGGCTGTCGGATGTGCAATATAAGCCAGTTTTGATATTTATATAATGTTTTCTACAATAAAGGTAATGCAAATGTCAAAAATTGTGTTTTTTATACTTCCGTCATTCGATATTCGACGAACGTATTTCGACATAAATTGAAGAATAAGTATTAGGAAAGGTTTAAGAGAGGTTAATGAGTTCTTATTCTAAACAAGTTTACTCAATGGACCTAGACCTTAAGAGCCGAGTGTCGGCACTGCCAAACTAGAATTCTATTTAAAATGTTTTGCAAACTAAATAAAGACGCCACCAGACCAGTTATAATCCCAAAAAAATTGATTAAAAACATCTCGATTCAGTAAATATGATGACTTTGCTGCTATTTGTTGGGTGCATGCAATATGTCTGAATAGACAAACGTTGTTTACATTTGGGTGTTCAAAAATGACATTACGCAAACCAAATACATATATTTTTAAGTTATATGTAAATGCCAACTTTCAATTGTCTTATATTTAATTTATGATCACTGTAAAAATATGTATCTTTGTTATTCAAATTAAGATGAGCATTTCTGTGGGCTGTATTATGCATTTTGTTAAAATACATCCCCTTCAGGACCCACAATACAAATATTTAGCATAGCTAATTAATAATAATCTTATAATCTAGCTAAATATTTTTATTGTGGGTCCTGAAGGGGATGTATTTTAACAAAATGCATGTATGTTTGTGTCACAAATATGCAAGGATTACATATGGTACTATATTTAATCCGTGAATGTTTTGTGGCACAGAATGTATACCTCAGTGTCACAAAAAAAGCACGGATTACATATAATACTACATGTAATCCGTGCATTTTTTGTGACACTGGAGCTTATACATAATATAAATATGTACATATAAAATATGTATACTCATGGAATATAAACATGGTCAGCTAAGAGAAATAAAATATTTGTTTTAAATACTAAGCAATCCTTTAAAATTTCTGCATTTGATTTAAAAATTTTTGGCTATAGAAGAATATTTTTATTAATTTATTAAGCTAGTATGGCAGCCTCTAGGGATACAGTTAACTTCTAAGTTAAGAGAAAACAAAATTTTTTTTACCGTACGTTCTAAAATATATAATTAATTAAACTTACGCAAAATTACATGGATTTTTATGAGTGTCTTTGTGCAATAATGCCGGAAATTGATGCTTTGAAAAAAATTGGCACAGTTGACCTCAGAAAAACGTACACTGAAATAAATTCGCCCCTATTAGTTTCTGCTTCTATTCTTAATGGAAAATATTTTTTATCTTAATGGACGAATTGTCATTAAATTATATACATACGGTCATGAATGGTATCACAATTAAATGCCAGCAAATAATAATGTATATTATAAGTTTTATTTAAATCATAATCAAAATAATATATAAATTAAAATTACGTTACCTTTTGTAAACAAATGGGAAATTATTTTTGAGCTTATGCTTATGAATTTAAATGACAGCTGATCATTCAATATGTCAATTTTGGTCAACTTTTTTAATTGTTATTAATACGTATTAAATTTGGTCAATAAAATATTATATTTTATCATAAATTTTATTGTATCATAAGTTGTAAAAAAAATAATTGATTGGTGATATCTGATTTGATTAAATCGTTTCTCGTCTCTATACTTGCTATACGACCTTAAATAAAATATTTAAATTTAAATAAAATATTTTGTATACATGGCATACACAATTTTTTTTTAAATTTCTATTTTAATTCGTTTCTCTGATAATGGCTTAATAATCTAGTAAAAGCTAATCGGTTTTCAGACAATGCTTTTTTTAAAGGTATTTGTGACTGAACAAAAAAAAATTGGCTATATTTATTTGCATTTATAAAAAATGTTTTAGCATTGCTTACAGTAAAGGTTTTTTTTTACCAATATATACTGTATTTCTTGAGATATTAAATAATATTATCTTTTTGTAGCCTTGTGTTTTATGCACTATTATTTATTCTGATTGTAAAGTAGAGAAGGGTTTTAATACATTATAATGCAACCGTCCTTTTCTACTAGCACATAATGTACTACACTGAGACAAAAATAACAAAATAATTGATATCTCTAACAATGAAATTATACATTTATCGAGCCAGAGAACCCACAGCATTTAAATATGGCAGACATTGACTTTAACGGACGTTAGTTTAAAAAATATTCGAAATAATAATGTATTGTATTGTAAATTATAAATTTAAAATAAATAATTCTAAAAATAATATTATACCATTTGATTAGTCTCTGAATAAAAAATGATGTAAACAAAATTCTATAAATAAAATTGTATTAATAAATTAATTATTCCTAAAACAACATTTTTTTTCATTGAGACTCAATCGTTAGATGCTAAAAATTTATTATAAATTAATAATACAAAACCTACAATGTAAGTTACATCTTTAAATAATTTTATTTAAAAAAAATCATCTAAAATTAAATATTCTACAAAAGAAATTAATTTAAATATTCGCTTACAAGTTGTATTGACGTTTTTGTATTACGTAGAGCACCTTTAGTAATTAATTATTTTAAAAATATTCGAAAACAAATCAGCCATTGTATAAGGATATATTTGTGTTTTGTTTCTTTATATATAATTATCATTAATTTAATATTTACAACGAATAGGTACCGATTTTTAACAAATCGGTATTTTTTTTGCATAAATTACATAATTCACAATACTCGATGATAATTTATTTACTATATTATGAATGTTAATGCTACAATTTAAAATAAAATGAATATATTAAAGAAAAAATTTAGAATTATTTGTAATTACTTTACACATATCCTCTTATTTTTCTTTATAATGAGAGGTTTTATTTACAAAACAATTAAAATAAATTGTTGCGATAAGATTTTTATATACATAAAAAATTCGAAAGAAAATTAAACTAAAATTGATTTAATTTAATGTTTAGTTTAAACTAACTAACTGTATCATTAACATTCTGTGAGGTTTATTTATTTATTGAGACATACCATCAACCAATGGAATTTATTGGTAGATAGATAAAGCACGCTTACCTCTGACTAGCAAGAACCTCAACATAATATTTGTCAAGTATATACTTCTAAGATCAGTTCACATGATACATACTACTCTAGCTTTACTAATATTTAGAAAACAACAGATACAGACCGCACTTCGGCAAACAATATCGAGGAGTGTCGGTCTATTATATGAAATTTGACATCGTGATCAAGAGATTAGAGCTTAAGGTATTTCCAAATTAAATTAGCTGACAGAATTCTCCCGCATATATACATAAACTAGTATTTGTATTGCTAGTATATTATTTCAAACGACTTTCAAACATTTTTAATTAACAACCTGATGGTCATTATCCCACAATTTTAAAGTAAAAATATTTCTAAAGAATTTATGAAAGTATGCGTCGAATTTCAGACCAAGCGAGACTATATTCACAGAGTTCAAAGTAAAAATCGTCATAAATTCTCAAAAAAATTCATCTGATTTCTGACGATTCATTATACTAATATTGTGAATTTTGCTAAGTTCTTGACAACCTAATAATAGTTTGGAAATACATTAAGCGAATTGTTCTCTATTAAAAGTTCTTTTGTTCAAATTTTTTAATCCTCTCCAACTTCTAGACCAATTTTTTTTTTTTTAAACATTTGTTTGGCGATAAGAAAGACTTTTATAATTTATAATTTAAAATACTTTTATAATTGATTCACAAAGAGTTTAAATTTGTGTCTCCTTTTTATTTATTTGTGAAGTATTAACTTTGTTTTTATCTATGATTTCATGTGAAAGGCAGTTGGTGTCTTATGGAAGGACTAAATCGTAGTATCGAAAAGGCACATTATCTAAATTTATGGTATTTCATGAATAAATGTAGGAAAGTATTATAAATTTAGATAGTGGCCCTATTACAAAGCCAGATTGAGAAATTATAACACAAAAAAACATGCAATTTTTTAACTTCGAAATTTGCTAATAACACTATTGCGTTATACAAGATTAGTTGATCAACGCTGATTGGTCAAATAAAATCATCTGGTCTACACTGATACTGATTGGCTATCAATATTCTTTAATAGCACACCGATGAAGCCGTAGATAAAAACAAAGTTACGTTAATTGTATATCTCTCTGGAGAGAAATTATAAGTAGCTAATTCACACTGATGATAAGAATAACTGATGCAGTAATTGAGTGGAATTAAAATTTAATTTCAAATATGTACATTAAGTTCTCATTTTTGATAAGTTAAAATTACTTTTGTCTCATTTCTACAATAAATAAATCAAATTTTATTTACAGATTTCAGATTATTTTTTGTTTTACAGATATATTTGTTCGACCTTATTTAATAGTCCTTTTTTGGTGGAGAAAATCATATCTATTTAATAAACCAAACTTTAACACGATATGTCAAAATCTGTTGTTTTCTAAGTCTTCCATAGATTACGAAATTTAACTTCACACTTTTTTTTTTAGTATTTCAGTACATACAAATAAAATAAGTATTCCTCAGGTTTGTAAAAGGCAGTGACATATACGCTTTGTATGAGAGTTCGTTACATGTGAATCAATCTTTTGTTGTATTCAGCGACAATATAAATACAAATTTTATGAAAATGTCGTTTTCTATATTCAAACGCATTTTATTTGAACATAAAAATATAATCATTTGTATTATATGTCACTAGATATTTATTGTTTAAATAAACAAAATAATCCTTTTACTCAATTTTCTTATCATCTTCTTTATCATTATTTAAATTAAAATAAATTAAGCACATATAAATACTTATGGTCCATATGAATTATTTAAATCTGTTTTATATTTACAATCACTATCATCGTGACTGAGATGAGTCATCTTTTGCTTGTGATGGGGCCAAATGTGGTGGGGGTGGTGGTTGTGGGCCACCAGGTGGACCTGCAGCCGCTCTCATATGCATCATGGCTTGTGCTTCTTTAGTACTTTGTCTTAAATGTGGATTTGCGTACGCACCATACATTTTAACACGTTCTTCTTCAGCACGCATTGCTTCCATTAATGGATTATAACGTAATGGATCAAAACGATATGCATCACGGAATGGATCCGCACTAGGTGGTGGCCACGCATTCGTTGGTGGCGGAGGGAAATGAGGAGGTAATTGTGGTGGACCACCAAGACCTGGAGGCATCATACCTCTTGGTGGCGGTGGTACCATATTATTTGGGTGTCTTAAGTAAGGGTGATATCGTGGATCACTTCTACTTAACATCACTACATCATCGTCTTTAGGTCTAGGTTCTTCTTTCACTCGTATATCGTCTGTATTACCATTACGTAATGGTGATCGTTCACGGGCGGCAGCAGCCGCAGCCGCTGCAGCTGCTGCTTTACTTTCAGCTAAACGTTGCTGATGTAATCGTTCTAATTCTCTTCGTTCCATCTCTCTACGCTCTTTTTCACGCCTCTCTCTTTCACGTTCACGTTCCCTTTCTTGTTGTTCTAACTGTTGTTTGCGTTCTCGCTCTCGTTCTCGTTCTCTCTCCCTACGAATTCGTTCTCTTTCTCGTTCTTCTTGTTCTCGGCGTTCAAGTGCAACTGGATCGGGTTTCAATCCCCATGGACCTGTTGGTCCTGGATATCCAGTAACAGTTCGTTGTAAAGCTGAAACCGATCTCCACGGATCGTGTAAACCTAATGGTGGTAGTTCACGACCAGGAGCTGGATATGGTGACATTCCAAACGCTGCTGGATTTGGAAATGCAGACCCGTAACGACTAAATGGTGACACCCCACCTGCTGAAAAATATGTACAAATCCAATAAGTTCAAATTAATTTTTTTAAATCACTGATTTTTCAACAAGAGCTTTCATTTTTAATTGCAACATTTTTTTCACACAACAAATTTGCAGATGCCATTCTTTGATATTTACTCGTTACAAAACTTACTCGCAACAAAAATAGTTAATATTTTCAAGACGGTTCACAAAAAAAATACTTCTTTCAGTTGAAGCATAATTTCACAATTCGCGAGTTGTGATGTAATGGATAAATTTGAATGACTCGATCTTTCACCATTGAAACTAATTTGACGGTACCATAAATGTAAATGATGTATATCTGCTTTAGAAGCGAGTAACCTTTTTTCAACAATTTGCTATTAATTGCCACACCAGTGATGAAATCATCTCATTATTAACAAATTAAAGTGTTCATAATTCCTGATCGTAATTTCTCTAAAAGTTGACTATAAATAATTTAGATTTTTCATTTGATTGAAATAGAAATAACATTGCTAAAAAAAATTCTTTTTTTTTTTCAAATAAATTAAAATGAAAGCTATTGTTGAAATACTCTGTAGAAAGTTAAAAATAAAACAAAGGACAAACCTAAATGTGTAGGAGGTGCAGCAAATAAACTTCCCGGATGTGGTGTAGTGTCAAATGGTGGACCCCTATGAAATGGTGGTAATTCATGTGGTGGTCTAGAGGGGTGTACAAGTCCACCAGGGAACACATGTGAAGGTGGTCGCAACAATTCTGATTTTGCTCCAACACTCCCCGGTTTTAAATCCGCTTGTTGTTTTTGTTGATGGTGATATATTTCCCATGCCACTCTAACATGCATCGCATTCCATTTACCGGTTTTCTAAACAATCAAATAATTTTTTTGTGTTAATTAAAAAGATAACTTCTCTTTAACAATAAAAAATTTTTCTTATCATTAGACATTTGAAATTATTTTAATTGTTCGATAGTTTTTTATATTTAATAGTGGGGGGTAAAAACTAAACTTTTAATATTCTTCCATAAGATACATAAATTCGACTGATTTAATTAAATCTATATGACCCTGATTTGCTCGATTAGTTTAAAACATCTATTTTTCAACTGTCATCATTTTTGAGTTACATTTGCATACATTGACAATTGCGTAACATCATATACTGGGTGTAAGTTGAAATCTTTGTCCTTAGTTACTCCTAAAACCGCGCAATCTCTATCAAGCATTTTATTAGCAACAGCTGGTTAAATCAACATTTTAGTAATGCGTCAAACGTTTAAACGGAAAAAAATTATTTAATAAAGAACTGTTGAATAATTTTGTAAAAAATTCGGGCTTTAATATGAGCAGAAGAAAGTATAAAAAAATACATGGTGCTCATTGTTTTATCCGCCTTTTGATTTAATCCAACCTTTCGTTCCAGAACGACAGATTGTCAATAGAGAATATTCGTCAAAAACGATCAGAGTTATGGAACAAAAACTAATAAATTTGGGCAATAACATAGAGCAACAATTGAATCAAAATTTGGGGCATAAAACGTGACATTCACAATCAATTAACCACCGTTTTCGTACAAATTTGGTTCCTTCTAATTTTTTTTTTTTAAATCTCAAAACTAAATTTGATACTCCAAAATTAGTAGTCCGCGAGACAGCACCTGTTTTGTTTGTCATTTTGACGAGTCTAGCAAACTTTCTCTCTAGACTTTTTTCGAAAGTGCTGCGTTTTCAAATGAGCATAATAACGTCATATTTAAGCTATCGGTCTGAAAAAACACAGCAAGGAATTTATTGGATACTGTGACCACTTAATACTTGAATAATAACTATTAAACAATTTTTCTTTATACATGGCCGAAAGTACGTACTTTCTGCTCCTGTTGGGAGGCAGAAAGTCCGTAATTATGTTTTGGTACCAAAGCATAAATGTGGGACTCTCAAACTTTCTGCCTTTGAAATGTAATATAGTATAACAAAAGTGAACTATGTATGTAGTGAAAAACAAAAATACTTAAGTACGGCATGTTGGAGATGGTATGAGCATGCCATCGGTGTAGTATTGTTATCAGTTATCAAGTGGTCATAGTGTCTGGCAAATTTGCTGCTGCGTTTTTTCAGACTGATAGCGAATATAACGTTATACCATGCTCATTTGAAAACGCAACACTTTCCAACCATGTCGTAGAAAGAAAATTTGGTAGGCTCGCCAAAAGGAATCCACCCACGAAGTTTCAAGGATGTATTCATAATTTACCAAAAAGGGTGCTATACCAGAAAACGGCTATAGTGTTTCGAAAGATTGAAAAGCGGTGAGCGCATTTTGAAGGCGACGAAATAAATATTAATGATATCGAAAACTGTATATTATTTAATAAATTTCGCTTATTTTTTCCATGGTGCAATATTGTGAGATTTGTAGCTTGTATGGAAGCTTCTGTGTGCGAAATTCTCTTATTTTAAAATGTTAGGTCATACAATTCCAAATCAGTCGATTTCTATGCGGTAAGATAAATACTCATAAAAATTATTATTATTAAACGGAAATGAATTGAAAATTTTAAGTAATATAATTGTAGCTCTCCGTTTACGTCTTCAGCCTTGAAACTGAACATATAAAAATGATGCGTTTCCTCGTTCCTTGCTAAGTGATGTAATAATTAAGTTACGTTAAGTTAAGTTATTTGATGTATGGTTGATGCTCTGGTTTGAGTGATAAGTGGTGTAACATGAATACTAATTTCTGAATATGTGAAAATATCGAATTATAAAATAATTTTTTTTTGAACTCATGCACAAAAAAAAGTGTGGAAACGAAACGATAATTTCGCCAATGAATAATTTTGAACCAATAATTTTGTAATTTATGACACACGTACCATAATTTTAGGTTTAGTTGATTCGCCCAATGGTTGCTGTGAAAATAGAAATAAAAAAGCGTTAGGCATTTAAAAGCAGGATTTTGCCAATTATTGTTTTTTGTTTAATAAAAAAAAAAATTAAAATTAAAAAATTTTGTTTTGGAGCATAGCATTTGCACACACATAACTTGTGGCAGAAAAAAAAATTTTGAATTGAAAAATTTGATTACATGCATGGAGGATGGATGTGGATGATGATATTGTGAAAGCATTAAAAATCTTAGAAAACGACGGGAAAAACAATGTATATACAAACCTTTGGTTGAAACGCAGGTAAATGATTTGGTGGTACAAATGGAGTTGGTCCACCTAATCCTGGATGTAGTAGACCCGGTGAATAACCTGGATAACTTGATAGTCCCATATTTTGTCGATAGAATGGGGAATCTACACTACCCATTTTAGGTATGTCTTTGAACTGAAAATGGATAAAGGCTATTAATGAAAAATATTTGGCAAAATAATAAGTTTGCGTGATTTTTCGAAAAAAAGCAGTTAGATTTGTTTTATGACTTGAATAGTCATAGTTCATTACATGGCGGCGTAAATTTTCAGTACTGTTTCCTGGCAGCACGTAATTTTCATTCTATTTCTATTCGTGGTCGCAGCAATTACGCGTTAAGCGAGAAAATTGATGCGGTTATACTCAGTGATTTTTTTCAGCAAGTGGGAAAAAACAATTTTTGTCCAAAAGCGCGAACTAAATACAGGTGGGAGGGGAGGGGGGGTTGTGAATTTGAGAGTTGAAAGGTGTAAAATTACTGGTCAAAATGTCAGCACGGACTACTAGACTTATATGTGTTTTTTAAAGTCTCCCAAGTAACTATAAAGCAGGAAAAAATTCATCCTTAGGCCGGTTTTCCACTAAACGGACAAAAAAAAAAAAGTTGAAAATACCACCATATGTGATTATTATTATTATTATCTGACTGTTGCAAAACAAACCAGTCTTAAAAAAGTTTGCGAACGTACATTAGCAAATCCATGCTTTCATTTTTTTTTTCATTATGAAAAAAGATATTTTGGTAATTGTTGACAAAACTTGATATAATCGCATGTACTTTCTTGACTTACAGAGAAATGCCACGACGACGAACATAAATATATACATCCTTATCCTGCATTGTTTTAACATTTATTACTGATTGAAAGCAAGTAGAAACATTTTTTCAAGCCATGTAACTTGTGCGTTAAATGTCTGTTAATACATTTATTTGGAGAAATTTATGATGAAAAAAAAAGAAGATATTTACCAATGGTGGTGGAAACAGTGACGGTGGTGGCACCACCGCTGGTGGTGCAGGTGGTGGTGGTAAAATTGGTGCTGCATGTTGATGAACATGCGTATGATGATGTTGATGCTGGTGCATTTCAGTACGTAAATATGATGGAGCACCTGGAACACCTGGAACAACACCTCCAACCGTTGCTGATGACAATGTACGATCTTGTGACGCTAAGAATCGGTTATCTAATTCACGACGTAACATATCCGCTTGATCTGTAATTGATAAATGCATTCATTTGTATTGTATTAAACTTGTTGTGTTTTTATTTGAGTAGTAAAAAATGACAATCGATATGGCCAATCAACGTGAAGCAACTCATCTTTATTATTGTGCTACTTTTACATATTTATGTTATAATGTATATCGATTATTTTTAATATACATAGCGTGAGTAGTATTCAAGTATTTAATTATATAAGGTGCCTCTTACCCCTTCCTGTGGTGCCTAATTTTATAACCATTAATTGTTATTCTAATTTAAATGAACAACAAAATACCATAGGTATTCTCTAGTGATGAGTAAAATCTTCGTTTGTAATTGCAACATTGAGACTGCAAGACTCTTGAAAGAACAGATCATACTTAGGGTTACCATCCCTTCAGTTTTAGGCTCCGAAATAGAGTATTTTATAGTTTATTAAATATAAATAAAAGTAAGTACTTACTTGATTGAAATAATGAGTCTGCTGAAAATGGATTTGGATTTGTTTGTAAACTTAATGGACTAGCAGTTGATACAGGGGGTGGTGCCAATGGTGGCGCAAACATTGGTGCTGGGAATGAATGATGCATTGTTGGTGGTACTGTGGGAGCAGCAGCAGCAGCTGATACTGGTGGTGGTGTCGGTCTAGGTGGTGCTGGAGACAATTGTGATCCTACTGACGGTGGTACACCACCACTTGGTGGCATAACGCCACCCGCTGAACTGGAACTCCATACGGCTGCTTTCGAGAATGCAAGTGTGGAGGAAGATAAACTACTGCTGGTTACAGATACGCTTGTAGAGGAATATGGTATACTGACTGGTGTTACGCTACCCCGACTTAAACTGCTGACGTTGCTGCTGTAAACAAATGATTGTAAATTTACATTAATTTATGTTGAAAATAAAAATGTTCGTAAATTTTATTTTTAATTTCTGTGTGAATTCACAGGATAAAAACAGAACTTTCTCATCCGAATTCGTTTGATTAATCACCCAAGTTTCAGGTTTGTGTGTGAGTGGTTCCTTTTGTATTACTTTAAATTACTGCATGTACTTCAATTTTGAGAAAATGCAGACCCTCATTTTAATATATAATGGCTAGTAGTACTTCTTACGGGTTAATGTTTTCCTCTGGTTGCAAAAATATTTACTATTTTTTTTTAAAACTAATGCATACAGTAATATTCAAAATTATGAAAAAATACATACCTGTAACTGTCCCTTTCTCGATTTGGACTATGTCCTCGCGGTGAATGTGTCCCTCTATTACTTTGTAAAGAAGCTGCACTTAATTCTCGATTGTGACTAGAGGATATTGCCGCTGGTGGTAAATGTAAACTGTTTACTGATGACGTTGTACTTAAATTTTGTGTTTGTGACGTAATCGTTGGTGAAGGCAATGTTGGTACAACTGGTGGTCTCCCACCACTATGCTGCATCATTGATGATGACGGCGAAGTCACAGCTATTGAATTACGCAAACTAGCTGCATATGGTGCATATAATGGGGGATACGCCGGAAAGGTACTTGGCGCTTGTTGTGGTGGATGATGATACGCTCCAATACCATTACTTACAGTACCATTTGGAAGGTATGTCGCAGGGGGTGGAGGTAATGGTGCAGCTAACATTTGTGGAGGGGGAGGTGCTTGTATATTGGGAGCTGAGGATGTTGGCACATTGGTACTATTGTGTTGTGTTAATTTTTGCTGCTCTCTTTGAGATGGTATCTCATGGTGAGGATGATGATGATGCTGTGGCGGTTGTTGGGGTGGAGGTTGGCTTGATGGTGGAACCAATGATGGTGCTGACGCTGATTGGGGTAATGCTGCTGGCAATGATGCCGGAGGTGTTGCAGCAGACATTGGAGGTGGCGGTGTTGCAGCTGCAGCGGCAGCCGCTGCCGCAGCTGCTCGTGACACTGGCAACATTGGTGGATGATTTGAAAGACTATTTGGTGGATGATTTGATGCAGACGAGAGCGCATGATTCACTATACTATGATGACTACTACTACTACTAATACAATTATTACTACTATTTGTGTTGTGATGTGAAGGCGTATGTGTGTTGTTATGTGCGTGTTGAATTGGAGGTGGTGGAAGTGCTTGCTGTTGATTGTTGGAGGACACTGATAGACTTGGAGGCATTTGATGATTTAGTAATGTAGTTGCATGTCCAGGTCCAATATGACTGGGAGGTATCATTTGATTACTTGGTGGCATGCTTTGTGGGTGATGATTGATAATATTATTCGAAACACCAATTGTGGATGTTGTAATTGATGATGATAAACTAGTGGCCGATGATGATAAAGATGGTGGTGAGGGGTGTGAGGGATGCGGTGACGAATGTGAGGGATGCGGAGACGGATGTGAGGGATGCGGCGACGGATGTGATGGATGCGGCGACGGGTGTGAGGGATGCGGTGAAGGATGCGAGGAATGTGGGGAAGGGTGTGAAGGGTGCGGTGAGGGATGTGACGGATGCTGTGAATGCACTACTGGTGATGGTACAACAGCGGATACCGGATGTTGCGGTTGTAAATGTGAATGTGACGGTGCATGTGGAATTTGATTATGAGATGTTGGTGGAGGTGGTGGAAGCGATTGTTGTAAATGTGTGGGAGTTTGTGGGTGTGGAATTGGTTGCTGTTGTTGTGGTTGTGGAATAGGTGGTGGATTTGTTGGAAGTGCTGCTTGTGGTGGAATAGACGTTGTATGATGACTATTTATAGTAGCTGATGTAATAATACCACCCGTTGCTGCAGTGGGTGGTGACTGTGGAGATGATTTTTGTGTTTGATGATCGGTGGTTGCAGCCGCGATAACATGACTTGTGGTCATCGGTGAATTCGAGGAATACGGTGGTTGTGGCAGGGCACTATGTGGAGGAAGAGCAGCAGGTGCTGGACTTGGAGCAGGTGGTGCAAGGCATGGAGATGTTGGTGCAGGCACAGGACTTGCACTTTCGTCACCTCCAGGTATACCTGAAGGTAAACCACCAGTACCAGGAAACTCGTGCTTACGTTGCGGCGTTGGAGTTGATGCAAACAAGACGGAGCCTGCGTCCGAGCCCTAAAACAAAAACAAAGTCAAATGTTAATAAACTATTTGTTAAATATATATAAACTTATTTGGACACTATATATAATTGAAAGCATGTTTGGAAGTAGTTTTATACAAAATATATTTAATAGTTAGCATATATGGTATTTATAAATGTAATGTACAGTTGTTGTTTTGAGGGCGGTTAATTTGAAGGCGGGTTATGAACACATTTGTGGTACTAATTACAACTTGTTAAATTATCAGAGAACATAAGTACTACACTAATATACACTAAATTACATCCACAATGCATATGTACCTATTATAAACAATATAATTTGTATATGACGCTTATTACTTACAAGTTTTTATCCAATATTTTTTATTTCATGAACTGAACTGAGAAGTAAGAATAACTGATATGATTTTATTATACTCGTATTTCCTGGCTAAGAGAGATTTTATCTAACGGTTAAAAAAGAATAACTGGTAGAAGTTATTCTAAGCGAACCAAGTAGTAAAATCGATTAAAATTTTGTTTCATGTACTACTACAATCTAATAAAAATGTTTTGTCAAAGAGTCGGTTTGAGAGTGATTAGAAAAATGTTGAATGAGTGCTCATCGATATTTTTTAGCGTAAAAACAGATAACAAAAAATCCCTGAATAAAATCTAGAAAAATATCAAACGTTTCTAGAATTGGTAGTAAATCAAAAAATTTTTTGTTGGAACTATTGACAGTTAAAGTTGGGATCGATTTGTTTCAGTTTTCAGTCATCCACTTTTAACTTTAAGTCAAATAAAAATCGGCGAATGTTCAGGGAACTTATTAGTAACCGCTCACTGATCACTATTTCCCAAAACGCAACCATTTAAACTTTGTAGGGGATAATTCTGATGTTGAATTGGTCATATTACCCGTAAAAATGTAAAACTAATTTGATACCATGACATAATTTGAATGTGAAATTAAAATTGATTAAAAAACAAAGAAGTTATACAATCAAAGATTGCCCATCAAGGTTGCCCATCTCCTTTTAGCAAAACAAAGTTTTATATGTAATCTCTGTGGCGATACACACGTATGACGTCACTAATAGGTATCTTCCCCTTTTTTTAATTAGAAATTTTACACATTAATATCTTGCATACTAGTAAAGATTTTTAAAAACCAAATTCACTTCTCTATTTGTGAAGTGAGAATTCTAACTATCTGAAGTGATAAACAAAATGTCCGATCTCCTATTCGAACCTATTACAACTTTTCTCTTGAAGAAAATGGCGTAGAAAAATTTCTAAATAGTACAGCAATAAAATAGTCAGCATAGGTTATAAAATATATATCACTTCCAAAAATTGAAGGAAACACAGTAATAATCTGATTTACAAAATATTGGCAAGAAAATTTGAAGAAATCAGTTTTTATCAAATTTTACCATCCTAATAAAAGCAAAACCAATCGTTAGAACAATTACATTCCTTTTTCCACTGTGTATCACAACTCGAAAACTATGAGTGCCAACAAATTTGTTGCTTGATCCTTATCATAAATTTTATTAGACATTTATTTGAACATATTTAAAATATAATGTTTTGTTCGTTAGTGTGTTTTGGCATCACATTTATATTAATTTGTTAGTATAACTATTACAATAACTCGTGTGTGTTTTGCTGTTCAAATTATAAATATTATTTGCTAGTTGTTATTCACTCATAATTTTTGAACTGGTGCCATATTAAAAAGATTATTTTTGTCTTTTTTTCATTTTATACACTGTTCATTATATGCCAATTTCCTAATAATAGTAAATATTTTATGTTTATTTTGAATAAGGTATTTAAAATTAAATATAATTTAATAATAACCAAATTGATTGATTGATGTTTAGGGAAAACTAAAGAAAATTTTCTTTAAATCAATCTTAGTTTAGGTCTTTAACTAAACAACGATAAGGGCTAGTTTTTAACTTCCGAGCCAAAAAAAGGGGTATTATAAATTTGATCGCTATGTGTGTATGTGTGTGTCTGCCTGTCTGTCTGCAGTATCGTAGCGTCTAAACGGATGAACAGATTTTGATTTTTTTTTGTTTCGTTTGAAAGATAATTTAGTTTAGAGTATTCTTAGCTATGTTTCAAGTGCGAGTTTAGGGTTCCATACCCAGAACAACTAAAAAATAGGCGATAATAAGGAAAAAGGTAATTTAATGAAGAGTGTAGATAACTTTCAAGTGCAAGTTTAGGGTTCCGGACCCGAAAAATTTGTCGGGGTTTTTTAAAATTTTGTAAATGTCACTTGCAAAATTATAAAATATATTCATTTAACGATATCACTGAAATCAACAAGATTTCACAATAGTGATATTTTGCGTTAGCAGATTCTAACCTGCCACTCTTTGGCATATTACCAAGTGATTGAATGATGCTAAATTGACGCACGAAACCGTCGATTGCGCTCTAATTAAGGTAATTGCTACGAATGTAATAATGTCGGAATGCGCGACACGTAATTTTTATTTATCCCCATTTTGAGAGTGAAGATTGACCAATAAACAATAAATATTTACCTAATAAAATGACATATAAGCAAGTTTATGATACAAAAGTAGGCTTGGTATAATTGCAAAAAGACCAATTTCCCTAAATCTAGGAACTTCAATGATTATCTAATAGAGTTCGTTCAAACCAAAGTGGCACCGAACAAGAAAGAGTGTATATATGAGTGCGCATGTGCTCTTGCTCGAACAAACTTTACTCATGTTAAGAACATATTAACCTAAGATTTGCCTAGCTTTGGATAGGTAGATCTAATTGAATGTTACTTACAAGGGTAACCAAAATTCGCACGCAATTCACAATAGTTTTCGGGTTTCCTATAAGATACATTACTATTATTTGCAAATTATATACATTAAATTGTCAAGTCAAGATTATGGACATCAAGATTGTCATCAAATTGACACTAACTTGTGCAAATAAAGAGTTTGAAGTAAGTTTGTTTGCGGTTTTACAAAATTTCGAAACTTATAGTTTCAGGAATTTTTATAAATTTTATGATATTAGCGATTATGGTAAAACGATTATGGTAAAATTAAAATGAATAAATTTTGATGGACGAATGTGATTGGAGTCATGGAAGTAAGATGTCAGTTACAACAGTATACACGGCTAGCCTATAAATACTACAATTTTCGCAGTGTCAAAACTCAATTATTTTTGTGTAAAACATGAAACATAAAATAATAAAATAATCGTGACAGAAGTGCTAAATTGTGCAAACAGAAGAAGTAGTAAGTAGTAAGAAGTAAGCGAGGAACACATATTTTATATACAACAGAGAAAATGATGGTGGTGTAAGATGTAACCGCTACAGTTAACTGTAAGAAGTAGATATAATAAAGAGTTAGTCATCAACATAGGCAAGCAGGGCATTATGCCAAAGAATTTTAATGTATGGATGTAAAACACATTTGTCGCCTGAATTGTAGTTGGCACATGTTCAAATAGATTTGTGTGTTTTTTTTGTGTTTATGTGGATGTGTGTTTTGTTTGAGGAGGAATGATATAAAATAATGTGTAAATTATGTTTCATTTACATTATTTAATTGGAAAATTTGTTGTTTGATCTTTAAATTTTATAATAGAAATACCAAACGAATAATGTCGATCTATGTATATTATAGACGTGTAAATAAATAAACAGTCTATTAACAGGTTGGCTGATAAGTCCCCGGTCTGACACATAAATGGCGTCGCTAGTATTAAATGCATATTATTTTTATATAGTACCATCCTTCAAATGATTCGTGTCAAAATTTGACGTCTGTAAGTCAATTAGTTTGTGAGATAGAGCGTCTTTTGTGAAGCAACTTTTGTTATTGTGAAAAAAATGGAAAAAATGGAATTTCGTGTTTTGATAAAATACTGTTTTCTGAAGGGAAAAAATACAGAGTCCGGAAACTCATTATCAAGCCAAGTTTTTGCTTCCACTGTATTTTTTCCCTTCAGAAAACAGTATTTTATCAAAACACGAAATTCCTTTTTTTCCATTTTTTTCACAATAACAAAAGTTGCTTCACAAAAGACGCTCTATCTCACAAACTAATTGACTTACAGACGTCAAATTTTGACACGAATCATTTGAAGGTTGGTACTATATAAAAATAATATGCATTTAATATTAGCGACGCCATTTATGTGTCAGACCGGGGACTTATCAGCCAACCTATTATATTTATTTCTTTTTGTTAAGGAGTTTCATCAGGATTTTTTATACCCTGTATACTATTTGTAAACTATATCGTTAGCCATTTATATTATATGAAGTAAGAAGAGTTCTTACGGACTCTCGGTTCTTACGGATGTATAAAACAAAGACGGATTGTATATATGTATACATGAAACCCAGCCGGCCAGACTCATCACTTGAAGTTGTACACATACAATACCAATCACACACAGTAACACATAACCATAACACACAGTACACATTCCCTTTTTGTTTTATACATAAGAACGTCCATGAAAACTCTTCTTATTTCATATATTTTATATGATTTTATATGGCTAACGAGATAGCTTATAATCGGTATATGAAATATATATCAAGCTATAATAAACTTAGTTTCAAGTGTTTAACGCTTAAAAATATTGATTCTACGGATAAAATTTTGGTATAAGTCTGTTTGTGCGTCCCGTCGATACGATAACTCAAAAACGAAAAGAGATATCAAGCTGGAATTTTTATAGCGTGCTCAGGAAGTAAAAAGTGAATTTGAGTTCCTAAATGAGCAATATAGGTTAATTGGGTGATTATTTTGTACAGATTATCGAGGAAGTATCAAATATTTAACATAAGACCAAAAAAATTAAAATTAGTTGATAAAAATCGCAATAATAATTAATTTGAAGGAGTACAAGTCTTGGGAAATATGTGAAATTTAATTCATTACAAATCAAAAGCGTCGTTAGCCAGAGCTGGAAGATGGTGGGCAGATAAAATTAATATTTTTAAAACGAAGAATTAAAACGGGCGGAAATTACGTCCTTGCTACAAACATGAGTTAGAGTGAGTGTTCTATAAAGAGTTTGAAGAAGATGTCAAGATTTAGATAGAGCTCAAACTATTTTTCCAGAATCGCGTCTATCACAAGGCTCTACTCACTAACCCTTTTTGTAAAGGAAATTTTGTGAGAGGACGATTTGAGTACCAGTAACTTTATTCATTTTTAGATTTATATGTGGTATATTTATTATTTAATTTATTTGTGTCCTCTTTTTCATTGCAGAAAAGTTATACATCTTAACTCTGTATACTTTTTGTAGAGATTGGTTTGATTTGACATTATATACATTGACTATATTTTTGAAATGCTTTGTACGATATATCTTTCAAGTAATGTAAATTATATAAATTAATATAATAAAACATTATTTTAAAACTATTAGAGTTAGAGAATAAATTATAAATTTATTTGTCATTATGTCAAAACATTTATAATGAATAGTGAATTATCTATAATAATAATAATAATAATAATTATTATTATTATTATTATATTTTATTTATAAGCAAGTAAATTGTACTAATAAAAATATTGTGTTAATTAGTTTTTAGTCAAATGTTTATTAATAATATCAACAAAATTACAATGCTTTGTTTATATACACAATCATTAATGTTTACAAAGCATAAAAATTAATTATGTATAAATCAATAAATAATAATTTTAGTTCAAGAGCTTATTGAAAACCTAAAATCCTGATATTACTAAAACCCAATTTCATTCATATTAATCCTTGCAATATCCGAACGAAAAAATTAATTTCAATCCCTATTCCTATCCCTATATTATAAATGTGAAAGTAAGGATGTTTGTTTGCTTTTTTGTTACGCTGTCACGCAAAAACTAATAAATTGATTTGAATTAAATTTAATAATAATATAGCTCATCATATGTTAGAATACCACACAAGCCTGTAATTTATTATATAAGATATATTAAAAAAAAATTTTTTATTTATATTTAATCTATGAACATTTCACTAGGAGCATCATTTTGAATCACAAATTAAAGATTTCTGTAAAAATGATGAACGAGATACAATTCATGGTCACCTGTTCTGATACACTCAATGAATCAAGACTATTTCGCGAGTAAAACAATTCCTACTCCTATTTCGAGTGTTATGGAAGGGGGATAAGTGAGAGCAAGAAACGTGGAGGCTATTATAACGCAGTGGTCTTTTCTTTTAAGCCATCAATTTTACACTTTAAAATTTTCTTCGTCTGTGGTAATATATCGAAACCTCGAATACTATTAGATTTGTGGGCAAAGGAGTTTTAATTAAGAGGTCAAAATTAATCTGTTTCTTCCCGATTATTCGGGATTACTACCATAATCGTCTATAATTCACCGAAGAAGAGCATGTTAAAATATTTGAATGAATCTTTTTGAACTTAGTATGACAACTGTATTTACTGGACGATTTCAAATATAATATTTTTCTATGAAGATATCATGAAAAGTTTTTAAAATTCCGTGATTAAGATCACAATTAAAAAATACAAATAATGTCTTTTATGAAGATATATATAAAAATAACACGATTAAAAAAGAATAAAAGAACACCCAAACATTGATTTCAATTCATTGAATAAAATAAATAATAATCTTTAGTGAATTCTGTATGACTATCAGTCAATTTTATCAAATAAAACAATCTATTAGATCATGTTATATCTATACTTTTTTATAACATGTGACTGTGAGATGCTATCTATTATCATGGCTGGTTGATTCTCCAATTCTTTAACATTTCCGCCGCCTTTATGACGACTCATGTTCACTATTTTTTTTTTGTAGGTTGTACGTTTCTCATTCTGATTTTTATGCCATTTCTTTTATGGTTAAAGTAATTTTTGTTGTTGTTGCTGCTGCTTAGTTTTTCGTTTTTGCCTGTTTTAATACATCCTCACCGTCGTAAAGATTTCTGTTTTTATAATAAACGAGTTCAAATCACATTTTGTCGTTTAATAACTTGTTCGATGTGAAATGTTCTTTGATTTTCTTTTATTATTCAATATATATATTTGTTATTACTTTTTTTTTTTTTTTTTTTTAAATTTTTAGTAACTAAATGAAAAAATCCCGTTGAAAATTCAATGGTACTCGTGTTTTATCAAAATTTAATCATAGGAGTTCATAAATATAATTATTTATAAATGAAATATTTTATAGGATTTTAGAGATCGCTGAATCTCAATTTGAAATATAAAATGTGGAAACACCATACAGGGGCAAAATTTATCCCTTTTGGGAGCATTTTGCAAAACTGTTCAGGTATTTAATACTTTTATCAATTTTTAGCGACCTTGTGTTCAATGATAAGAGCTCAGTAGCAATATTTTTTTTTTAAACTATTGTCAAAGGAATTAGCCTAGGACTTCATATTTTTTTTTAAATATTGTTTGCTAGCAAATAAGTGAAGGAAACTTGCTTTTAAGAGTCGTAAAAAAGGAAATTAAAAACAGAATCACCAAATAACTAACATTTTCCAGGAATGCTTGATATTTTTGTTCTTTGGGGATTTTTTTAAATCTGAACCGATATTAGAAATTGAAAACAATTAATAGTGCAGTCATTGAAGCGAAAAATAGGGTCTAGGCTCATCTTACCCTTAACTTCAAAAGATCTGAACTCCGCACCTACCCTGGGGGAGGTTCCCACCCCTTCTCGGTGGTAAATTTTTTTTCAAAATAACCTCGGATATCGATAGAAGGCTTAATTTAAAAAAAAATGTTCTATAAAGTTTTTCAAAACACCCAATACTTTTCAAGTTATTGGCAATTGAAAATTCGGAATTTTTTCACGTTTTTCGTCGGGTTTTTGCAAATATCTCCAAAAATATAACGAAAACAGTCTAAAAAAAAGCCCCAATCATCAGATTATCCAAGTTAATATGAAGCAGTGTTTGCCTATTCGACGAAGATGAGAGAAGAAATTAAATTTTGTATCTTTATTTACAATACATAGATACTTTTTAGAATAGATTTACTTGCTAATGAGTGTATATGCGATTTTTAAGATTTTCAAAAGGGGAAATGGCAAAATAATTACAGTTAAAAATCTATAAAGGTAAAGTTATAATTTTTTAACTAAGGGGTTTCAGAGAAAGAGGTATTATTTTATAATAGAGCGAATAGCAGTGAAAACGTAATAGTTTTTCTTTCCTATCATAAAAATGAGGTCGTTATATTAAAAATAATTTTTTTAATGTTACGATCGTAAATGTTAAGTTTTCGATAAATGCTCATAAAAATATCACATATATATATCTACATATAATAGTATAACACATACGAAAGTTACATGAGTAATTTATACCAAAACACAAAACTTTTATATTTTTTTAGTACAACTTTTATGTTTTTATTTTTTATGTACTGTGTCTTACATAAATATAGCAAGAGACATATACGTGTCCTGGAATTGTTTTGTAATTACATATCGATACGGCAAGTGGCAAATACTTTCCTTAGACGCGATTACAGATCGGGGTACATATCTTTTAGATCAATTATTCTCTTTAAGATAGTTTAATCGTAATTTAATTTTAAGTATTCTATATTTAATAAAAAAAGCGAATTTTATCGAAAAAGTCACGAAATTTACATTTTTTTAAACTTAACCGACTTTTTATTTATTCAGATGTTGAAAAAATATATAAAAATGGGATTCCACAAATTAAAGAACAATATCATCAATTAAGTAACTGATTTTTTGGCGACGTAAATTTAACTAAATTTGACCTACGTTGAACAAAGTTTAAAATCGTATAGAGATTGATTCCATAAAATTTAAAAACTTAACGAATTTAACCTTGCAAAATCTTTAGTCTGGTGAGTATTCAATTAAATTTTGAAGTATTTTGTATAACATGTTCTTTGATAATGGAGATACTTTCGGGAGTGGGAATTTTGTGTTGAAAGTTTCCTCTTTAAGAATCTTTTGTTAAAAGTTCTTCAATATTAATATTTTATGAATTATTGGCGAAAAACAAAATACCTTTTTTTCATCTTAAACTGTTTATAACTTTTTCAATTTTTTATGTACTGAAAAACGCTTCTGGCACATTTTTCTAGACATCACTCCGAATCGAACGAGCTCACACGTACTTTACGACCATTATTTCTATATTTCACCAATTTGAACTTGTTGACTATAATAAAGTAAGAATGCATTTACGCCATTTTCCGTAACACTTTGTACATTTAAAAAAAAAAAAGTATATTCTAAGGATTATCTAGTTTATTTGTTTATTTTACGACTATTTTATGGATACACTAAGAGTATACGATCAACAAATTAAATTGATGACTTGAAACTTTACGGTTTTTGTTCCATTTTTTTATAGGATTTTACATTAAATTTTTGTTCATTCTCTTTTATTTTTATAGTCCTTTAATACTTAAAAAAAAATTTCAAAATAGGTTAAGTGGATTTTTACAACTGTTACGCAAAGCAATCATATCCGTTTTTTAAATGGTTTTCTTGTTGGTACAAATACAAGTATATTTTAAGTAATAACTAGGAAACTTCAAAATTTGTTATACTAAAATTTTATTTGTTAGCATAATTTTTATTTAATATAAAAAGTTGATATAGTGAAAGCTGTCGTGTTGTTCGATAAATAAGAAGACCCAACACACATTAATACAGTAAAAACATTTTTAGATCAATTTTTTTTGTTTAGAGTTGGTTAAAATTATTTTTATCATCTAAAGCCCGCCCTTTTTACCCGACTGTCGCGCATAACTTGTATATATGTATGTATGCATATTTGTTTATAAACTTCTTAATTACCTCGTATCTTCCAAACGGCTGAATGTATTTCGACAGTTAAGGTATCGTTATATTCGCCTTAAAAACCAAGTGTCCTTAGATGAGAGAAAAAAAGACAAAATGGCGGATTTTTGGTGTAAATAATTAACAAAACTTATCGAGTAAGGTATCAAACTAAAGGAAATTAAAAGGGGATTGCAAAAATATATATAAGTTATATGATCAAATTTAATTAGGAATAATAAATTGGTTTAAAATGTTTTAATATAGTATAATAAGAAGGTCAAAAATACAATAAATAATTAAAAAAAAACTAAAAAAACCGACTGCGTTAAATAAAATCAGAAAAGGAGAAACAATCCTAGTAATTTACATTTTTTCTTTTTCAGATTTTATTTAATGCAGTACTCGCCTGTTTACTGCTGATTCCTTAACAATGATGAAATAAAATGTAGTATAGTACATTTTTTATAAATGTAATTTTTTGTGATTATTTTTATGGGTATCACATAGTATCACTACATATTATAAAACAAAGTCGCTTTTTATGTCCCTATGTCCCTATGTACGCTTAAATCTTTGAAACTACGCAACGGATTTAGGTGCGGTTTTTTTAATAGAGTGATTCAAGGGGAAGGTTTTTATGTATAATACATCCATATTATAGTAGAGTAAGGGGTTGAAATAGGGGTTGAAAGGGATATGCTTCAAAAACTAAAAAAGTTGTGCATCGATTAAGCTCAAATATTGACACGATATACAACCAGCTTTAAAGATCTATTGTTTTTATCCACTTTTAACGTTCGGAGGGTAGAAAGGTGTAGCGAGAAAGTGGGAAGGAATTATCGAATATTTACAAATATACCTAAGTGGGGTATCAAATAAAAGAGCATGACGTGTACATTACAAAACTGTTATCCCACGCAAAGAAATGTGGAGGGAGGGGTGCAAGTGGGGATGTTGCCCAGCAAAGCGGGTAGTTCACAGCTAGTTTGTAATAATCAAAATTCCAATAATTAAAAAAAATACTTTGTACGGTAAAAAATATATAAATTATTTTTTGTATCATAGATCAACTATGTAATATTCCATCACTTTGATGAAACTATCTGAAAACCAACATGGCCAATATGTGTCACACACCAACAGCTTATAGGTACATTAGGATTATTAAAAATGTTTCAAAACGAAATATTGTTAATTAAAATTAAATGTTATGTGTAACAACGTTTTCGCTGGATCAGAGTGCGTTGAAATGTTCAGGAATTCATAAACAACGAATCAAAATACTATAAAGACAAATTAGGGAACATGACAGGTACGCAAAATTTGAAACAAAATCTCGGTGGGTCATCGAAGGATAAGTTAAAGATAAGAAGGTTTTACAACAGGCTCGATTTCAAAAACCTACCTTCCAGTTCCTAGTTTTCATTCAATCCAACATCTCTCTGCTTACAATTATTTCTAACCCCCGAAACAAAAGAATGGGTGTTATAAGTTTGACCGCTATATGTTCTGTCTGTCTGTGACATCGTAGCTCCTAAACAGATGAACCGATTTTGATTTTTTTTCATTTGAAAGTTAATGGAGAGTGTTCTTAGCTATGTTTCAACTGTGAGTGTAGGTTTTCGTGCCCGAAACAACTAAAAAAGAGGCCATGATTTTCAAAATCGGTTCAGTTTTAATAATGCTATAAAGAAAAAGGTAATTTAATGGAGTGTTCTTAGCTATGTTTCAAGTGCGAATTTAGGGTTCCGTACCCGAAACATTTGTATTCTAAATTTATGAGGCATTAAAAATGTAATTTAGAAATTGAATATCGGAGTTGCGTGAGTGATTTACACCACCTTTATTTATTTATAAAGTGTATAATGAGTTTTTAATTTATCAATTTTATTGAAAAGTAAAATACATTACTAAACTTTTTTTTCACATGAAACAAAAGTATTAAAAAATTATCAATTCATTTAAACTTTGTTAAATTATTTTTTTGTTAAAGTTAAAAAGAAAGTTTTTTTTTTTTTAACAAAATTGTAATAAAAGTTTTCAGATAGAAATACCAATTTAATAAACGAAATTGAACTTATACAGACGACACCCACATAAAGAAATTGTAAATGGAAATTTGATTATACATTTTCGTGTCTCAAATAAAATAAGAAAAACTCATGAGCGACAGAGCTCCATCACTAAAGTCATAACTACTCCTCCTTAAATTTTGGCCTTTTCATGTTTGTGAAAATATGAAATATCTTTCTAAAAGGGCGGTAAGGAGGGCTGGAGAGTTGACATAATTAAAAGGTACATTTTATACCATGCATATATGTAAAATGCAAGGTATAATAAGTTTAGTCCCAAGTTAGTAACGCTTAAAAATATTGATGCTACGCACAAAATTTTGGTTTAGGTGTTCATAAAATCACCTAATTAGTCCATTCCCGGTTGTCCGTCCGTCTGTGAGCACGATAACTCAAAAACGAAAAAAGATATCAAGCTGAAATTTTTACAGCGTACTCAGGACATAAAAAGTTAGGTTGAGTTCCCAAATGAGCAACATAGGTCAAATGGGTCTTGGGTCCATAGGACCCATCTTGTAAACCGTTAGAGATAGAACAAAAGTTTAAATGTAAAAAAAGTAACTAATAAAAAATAACTAACTTTTGTTTGAAACATTTTTTCGTAAACATCACTGTTTACCCGTGAGGGCGCAAATTAGGCGTAAATTGTATAGTACGTATTCTATGGGAATATCAGTTATGTATGTGTGACATGTATAGGTATATGTGTAATGTGATAGAGTAATCAACACTGACGTCTATGCATAGTATTTCAACAATTAACTTTCAGTCAATTGTTTGTTTTCACTTGTTTTACATAAACTTAATTCACAGACACATTTTTAACCTTAACCCTCTATTGCAATTTAGAGAGAGTGTAGATGTTTGCAAAGGCTTCAAAACCGCGAAAAGCATGATATTTCGACACAAAAACGGAGGGAATTGTTGCCAAGAAGTTGGCACTCCCAGAAGACGTATCTTTGAAATTAACTCTAAACCTAAAAATTGTTAGTCGTCTGATTCAATTTAGAGATGGTTTAAGTCATAAAAACGTTTAAAAAAGTTGTTTTTATAGCGAATGTACCCAAAATTGCTGAGCTAAGCCACCCCAGCCAGTATTCAAGGTAAGTTAAGACGCCTTAACAAGCTCGGCTACTAGCCGGCTGAAGTGTAAAACAATGATACAATACGTAATAAGTCGATAAGTCTACATTTTCGTTGAAAATACGACTAAATAAACTGTTTTTCCAATAGTATAATCTCTAAATATATTTTGTGTGTTTAACAAGTATTTTCGATTTGACGTTAAAAATTCCTTTAGATTAATAATAATAATAAAAAAAGGCAAAAAAAAAAAAAAACTTTTCAAATGTATATAAACAGCTATAAAAATAAATGTATTGTGAAAAAAGGGACATGACACATCCACACAACGATTGATTTCTTGCAACACACATAATGTATATATCGGAAATTGTCTAAGGCAAGTGTAATGTGTTGGAAGATACTACCACTGAGGTTTTGGGGATACATATCTACATGTCTTTTTATTATATTTGATTATTTACAGTGTGTAATAGGGAATACATTAAGAAAGCCACAAAATAGAAAAATAGTTGTACTCGGGAAGAAACTTTTAATTACAATTATTGTTTTAAGGTAGAATATCCGTAAGTCCACTTTTGAAAACACCAACCAGTGAAAACAAACAATTTACTGTTAGTTAATTGTTGTAATATTCTATATAAAAAGTGCTGAATATCAGTGCTTGCAAAGCCATCATTTATACGGTTTTCGAAAACTTCGAAAATTTTCGAAAGTTTTTACTATAATTTTTGTTCGTTTTTGAGAAAGTTTCACAAGGCCACTAGTTGAAGCAACCTGAAAATTATCAACTTTCTATCTTTTATAGTTTTGGGGAAAAAGGACACCAAAATTTTGTCTTAATTTGCGCCCTCACAGATAAACAGTGACGTTTACGAAAAAATATTTTAAACAAAAGTTGTTAATTTTTTTATAAGGAGCACATTTAAACTGTTGTTCTATCTCGCAATTGCAGGTTATGACGTCATCAAGTGTTATTTTCTTTTCTTTCTCTTTGTACATATAAATCAGGCATGGGCAAACGTGACTCAGAGAAATCCCTAACACTTCTGTAACTAAACAACGAGCAAGACAGCGACAACCTAACCAGTGTCAATCAATAATACGAGTAAGGGAGAGAGACAATTTTTTTTGTCTACCTATCTCATTAGAGAAACTGAGATTGGTAGAAGAGTCGTATACCCGTCTCGCTTCCTCCTCTATAAGCATTGCGGACTTGCATAAAGAGACACACAATAAAGATTATGGCACTCAATAAAGTTATAATAATATCGACTTTGGCTTAAAATAACTCGCCCATGCCTGATTTAAACCCTTGTATTTTCGTAGTTATTAATGTTATCCAAAAATTGATTTCATACGATGTTTTGGCTCGATGGCAAACGTCCTTTAAATTGAAATTATTAAATGTAAGCACAATCAAAAAAAATATTTCTTCATAGCTTATCTTAACAATGTCTAAATGATTACAAACTTGTATACTTCATTTTTGTTACACGCAGTATTATACATTGTATAAGATATAAAAATATACCAGAGATAACAAATATGATGTTATATATATTTTTCGAGGTATTCAATCAAATATAATTTGATTTGACCTTCGTCATTTGAACTTTATCTTTAAAATTTCCTTTTTATTAATACCTATATAAAATGAAAGTGTCCATTCTTGTATGACCTTATGCTTCCATAAATATTTCTGATGATTCTGTCACAAAATATATATGATTTTTCAACAAAATACTCTTACATAATCTGTAAAATATTTTTTTATAAGACGTCAAAAAATATCTATAAATAAATTATAGGGTGTAAAAAACATTGAGTTTACTTTATTTTTATTGGATTGTTTAACAGGAAAGTGATTAAATAACACGAACTTTTGCAATCTTTAAGGTAGTACTATCGGTAATAGACTTTGCATTCAGAATTTAATGAAACTTGGCATAGTTGTTCATTATTATATCATAATTAACCAGTTAAATTTTTAGAGGCCTTCAAAGAACTGAAAATCTGAATGTCCAGTTTTGTGAAATAAAATAAAATCTGTGATTTCCCATAAGGGTCAATGTTAAAATATCTTTAAAATATCTTTTTTTCAGTTCTCTGAGGGCCCGTAAAAATTTAACTGGTTAATTATGATATGAATGCAAAATCTATTACCGATAGTACTACCTTAAGTGTGTTACGAGGAATAAAATTCCTAACAAACGTACGTTGGACGCGAAATTATATAAACTATCGTTCGGGACGACAAACTTTGCTTATCTTTTTATTTTTCTTTTGTTTAGTGTCACGTAACTTGATTTATTAAGAACTGTATTTCCTAAACATTTCAATATTTCAATTACCGTAGTAAGTAAATTAACTACTAACAGGTTTAATATTACTTACGGATAGGTCTATAGCCTCCACATGCAAGGAATCAATAAAAATTGTCTGATTTATAATATTTAAAGGTGAATATTCGGCGAATATTAGTCTTAATTAGCATTAATATTCGGCAAATATTAGCGTTTTTCGTAGGATAAACAACTAGATTTCATAATATTTTCAAAGACCTTAAAAAGCAGTAAAAACTAAATTTAAATATGTTAAAAAAAGGAATTTTTTTAGTCATTTCATGTAGTAATTTTTCTACCGACAAAAAAATGAGATAAACATTTTTCACATTACGGAAATAAATCTGTCTAGATTATTTTCAATTTTAATGGTAATCTATAAGTGAGTGGTAAATTTTCCCTTATACTCACATATTTTACTCACGACTTTTCTTTACATAACATATATTATACGTTATATAACCACCATTGCCATAACTATAATGGTATTTTGGGGGTGGTGAATTTTCAAGAGAAAACTTTTTTTAGGGGAAATAAACATTTTATGATAGAGAAGAGAATGACGTGTCAGCTCTTTTGTGCAATGAAGTTGAATCTCTTCTCACAAACTAAAGCAGCAGTTTTTGTGTTTTTATTTTTATTAAGGATGAATGAATGAATGCATAAACATAAAGGGCTTTCCATTAAGAGAGAGAACTTTAAACTAAACAAAATGTGTACGACATATTATAATTTTTTGATATTATTTTAAAGAGTATTTTATAATAATACAAGAGTCGGTATAAGGTCGATCTTTACCCATCTGATAACCAGATGAGACATATTTTTAATGAAATTTTATCGATTTTTAAACAATCTTATCATAGTTTTTCTATCGAAAAGGTTTCATGGTTATTTTTAATTAAATTAATATTAATCATTTTTTTCCATGGATGGGTTTTTTTCAGGCAATCCTATACCATTATTTTTGTAATTAAATTATGTTCCTTCTAATACCCATTTTGATTGATTAACAGATAAAAACAACAAAAAAAATTAGTTAACAAAAGTCATGTGTAGCCGCTCACTTTATCGAAAATGATCATAAAATTGACAAATCGAATCTAAAACTCCTAAAATCAGTACCCAATCCTTGCGAATTAGACGCTTATAAAAGCATCTACATTCAAAAACTGGGTAATGAAACAATGAACTTGTACAAGGAACCTATTCCAAATTCGGATTTAGTAAAAATTGCAAAATCAAGGGTTGGATTTCTAAAATTGTTAATACGTTGTGAAAATAAAAGATTATTTGCTTTCATGATTTATTAATAATTTTTAATTTAAGGTTGATTTCTAATTTATTATTTTAAACGTCAAAAAATACTCGAATCGACTTGCGCATAAAGATCATGATCATGCTCATTGGTCAAGCACTAGTCAACTGAAGGAAAATGATTGGCTGGCGTCATTGACACTACAATTTGACAGATACTTCGAACAGTATAAATTGTAGGTACACGAAAATATCAATGTGCAGTCCGCCACACAAATTATCAACGAGTAACATATATAACAAAAGTAATTACGATCAGTTAATTCATACTGATGATGACTGCTTGGTAGTCGAAATACGTATTTATAAAATACAAAAAACTGGGGCAAATCTAGGGCAATCTAGGAAATTGGGACAAAAATCTAAATTTATGTATAAGTATATATCACGCAAATCATATCTCAAGTTGTTAAATTATAAGTTTAAAGTTTTATCATTCTTAATGGAAAACCCTTTATTTGGATAGGGTGAATTATCCTTTTTGTTCCCTATTCCCTTCTTTTGTCTATGCTATATCTTCTTTCTGTGCACGTCTACATTCCTCCAATAACTTAATTTAATGAAAAATCTTTCTTGAATTAATTTAATTAAAGTATAATGAAATAACAGATATACTGAATTCCTGTTGTTATATTTTTTATGCCTACCCGGCTCTCATTTATTCAAGTTTATGAAAGTTTTGTGTTATCATTTTGGTGTAATAATCTTTTAATCTGGCTTAGTGCTTGCTTGATTTTTGTTTGAATGAAAACTACGCAATCATTGGTAAAACTTAATAGAAAATTAGCTCCCTATTTTTAGTATCTTTAAGCTGAAGTTTTAAGAAATTGGTTAGGATTTTATAAAATTCTTCCAAAATACTTATTGTAATCATTTGAATGAATAATATAAAAAAATATTCAACATTAACATATATTCCTCGAAGACAGCAAGAAATATTTTTTTGGGAAGATTGAGTTTCTATAAATAATTAATCCATGGACAGAATTTGCTTTTCATTATGAGAATAGTACATTAGTAGCGTTGTTTTACCATCAAGACGTTGATTACCTATTACTTCGGATTCTATTCCGGAGGAGGTGTGTGTTAAAGATTCCTTCCTCTCATTTTATTATTGAATCGTATCAAAGTAACCACCCTCCCCCACCTACAACCATACTTTCGCGGAGTACCCTCGCCGAGTATACTCGCCAAAGTTAGCCAAAGTATACATGTAATTACGAGAATGTGGAGATGATGTTGTCTTTGACTCGGGTATAAAACCAAAGCCGAGCGAACTTTTTTATCGAAGCCGAACAAGTTGAGGCAAAGACCATTGAGATACCACAAATATCACCAGCACATACTCGTTTCTCGCATAATTGCGCGATACTTCGCGAGATTATGGAGGAGTTTTATCTTAGTTTCATTTCAATGGAATTTACAATAGTGAACAAATAGAAATAGCTCATTGCGTATGCTTTACAAACGGGAATGTCTTTTCCATTTAAGAGGGGCAAAATGTTTTTTCTTTCTGAAATAGTTGACATGTTTCTAGAGTTCTTAATATACAAAAAAAAGCACGAAAATAAGACATCGTTAATGGTTAAAATCAATACCAAGAATCAGCTCGTAAGATTAAGAATAAAACTAAGGATGTAAAAGCAAGACTAAGATAAAGATTAAATACGCAAAACGAAGTTACTTTGATTAAAATCAATATTTAATCGACAGGAATAGGTAGTACCCTCTTCTCGAACATCATTTTATTTGCTTCTTGGTTAACACTGTATGATAACAAAATAAAACGAACTCTTCAGGAGTTCTTTGGTCACAGTGAGTGTAGCTATAACGTATTCTAAATACAAATATGCAATAAATATGTAAATTTTATGATATGTAATACACAAAAGGGAGAGCTAAAAATTGTTAGTTTTCGTATCAAACCACTTAGTTGAGAAATAAACAGACGATTTAAATGAAAATAACCACCCGTTTTTCCCCAACATAAAAATACACAATGGTCGAATGAATTGAACGGTTGGTAAAAAATATATATTTATTGTATATAACAAAAGACATAAGACAACATGATACCGCCATGATAATAGAAAGGACTATCACACAACATTAGAGATGGATATTACGATATTGGTTGAAAATGGCAATAATATACCCTCGATTATTTCGAAGAGTATGAAATGGTGAACATTTTTAAAAAGATAAGAAAAACATTACAACGTAAATAATACAATAAAAAAAATTTTATGTATATTGTTTCCATTGATTTGAAAATGGAAATGCTTTATTTATGTTAAACAATATTTCCTTTATCTTTCGTTACCTTTTTTTAAAAGAAAGAATATCTTTTTCATAAAATTTCTAAAACAGATAAATTATCTTTTGTAACATATCAAGGGCCATACTCGCCGAATTTTGATTCTATTTTTTATCACGCTTTTATTAGCTTAATACGTATGTTAGTATGTTAGTATGTAACGGAAACTTTTAACATGATTTTGACGCACTTCAAAACGTCGGATTAACTCGAAATTTGCCTTACTTATCAAGGGTTGATGATAATACAATAATTTAATAAGTTTATTTGATTATCCTGATCAGGATTTTCAAGATTAACGATTTCCATATCTGAAAATACCTGAAAATACATATTTACATTTATTCGCGCTCCCACCATATTTATACTGAATTTTTGATAAATAAATAATAGCCTAAAAAACTAAAAAAAACACAAAATAACTAATAGTTTAAAAAAACTAAAAAACACACTTTTATAACTAGCTGAACTAAAAGGTAGAAAATCATTTCTTTAAATTCAAAAAAATCACTTTACCGAAAAAAAAAAAACGTTTGGTGCTTTTAGTTCAGCGTGTTTTTTAGTTTTTTAAATAGTTAGTTATTTTGCATTAATATATAAAGCACGGTGCTGATGCCAGGGGGCTTACGAATTAAATTTCATTTTTGCTTTAAGAAGTTTGATTGTTTCAAAGGTTCGTATTTCTTAAAAATATTGCTGGTCGTATAGTCAAGACACTCAGCTATAGAAATTGACTAAAAAAAAATTAGTATGATTTTTTAGTTTTGATATCGATTGATTTTTTGGCAAATAGTTTTTGTTTGTTTCATAAAACTCTAACCTACTTGCAGAAACTTCTTGTTACCATGATATTTTGAAGAATTATTGAATTAATCCGAATTTTTATCGGTCTGATTTTATATACTTAAGAAACCCATGGCACTAATAAAAATGACTAATGTTTATCCTTTATAACCAGAGGCCAAGCAAAGAAAAATAATCAATTTCCAACACAAATCTAAGTACGAAAGCCACTAATTCGTACCCACTTTAAATCATTAAATTAATAAAAAAATTTCATTTTTGTGGGTCATTTTTGTCTTTCTTTAGATATTTTTTTAAGAGTTTGTATGTACTAGAGACATTACTTGAAAAAGAAGGGAAATTGAATTTTAAAATGAAAAAAAGTTGAATACAAAATGAGACAATACAAGTTTAGAAAACAATCCCGCACTCAAACCCTCTGTTTCTTCCAACGTTATAAGTACCTAAATTCACTCCATTTAAGCTTTCATCTGATGAATATGTAAATACGGTAATATTTCAATTTCAAATATTATTATATTATACTTTTATTGAACGTGAAATATATTTTATATTCATCAATCAGAGTATATGAAACTATGTTATTACTTTTTTTTACTTCTTTAAATTCTGTTAGGATATACAAGGGAAGAGTTATTTTAAACCTTATAAACTGTATGTTATGTGTTAACTTTCGAGCCATAAATTTCTTCTCGAATTTCATAGTTGAAATTCCTTAGTGGCACGTAAAGTAAGGATGTTTGTTTGTTTGTTTATTACGCTTCCACGCAAGAACTACCTAATGGATTTGAATGAAACTGTACAACAATATAGCTTATGCATCAGAATAATACATGAACTGATCATTTATAAAGATATATTTAAAAATCAAATTTTACTGCTCCATCTATGGTCATAATTTTGAACCAGTAATTAAATATTCCTGTAAAAACTAAAAAAAATAAATGTAAAACAATTTATGACCATCTTTTTTGATATTCAATGAATTATGATTATTTTACACAAAAAACTATTGAAAACAGTGCTAATATTGTAGCTATGTAAAACAATCTCTTCGAGTATTATGGAAGGGGGATTAGTTAGATCAAGAGAGATAGCCTCCACTATAAAACGGTAGTTTTTACTTTTAAGCTCAATAAAGTGGGCGAGTATCAAGCTAGTTTCCAAAAACCGTAACTCAGGCTGTAAAGAATGAGATAAACATTGATAGTAATGCTACTTTTTCAACGATAATATGACGTTTTTTATATATGAAAATCTGTTTATTAGCAAAAAGAACTTTGATACAAAAAACTTGGAAGAAAACTCCTGTGTTCTTAACATTATTGAATTTTCTTATATTCATAATATTTTCATTCCTATACATATTTCTTTCCCTAACTCAAATCAATATAAAAAACCTTTTTATTAATATTGAAGGGTAAGAAAATTGAAATTATAATATTTCCATTCAATATTTATTCAAAGAAAAATGTATAATAATATAAAAAAAAACTTTATTGTTTGAAGATTGGTTGTAAAAAAAAATTGAAAAAAGAAAATATGTATATATGTTACCGACAGTATAAGACCTTCAGACAATATTCTTTTACCTTTTTACATACAAATTTTTTATTTTCAATCATTTGAGCTCTTAAAATACCTAGAATGAAAAAAAACAAAAACTTAGAAACAATTAGATCGATTGCATATCAATTTCGTATTTATTACAATTATTTCGTCGTTAGTGGCACGCATTAAAAATATTATTAACTCGAAATTACCTCAATCCGTATTAATTTAACTCAACTTTAAACGAGTTGAGTAATCACTGCATTGCATAGAATCATTTAGGATTCCATATTTTTCCGGTAACATATACATATGTAAAATAATACATATATACACGTAAGCTTAATTTTATGTTTTTACTAACAGATTGCAAAGTTAAACTTTTTTTTCTTTTCAATAATATCTACGTTATTATAAATCGAAATTGAGCTTTAATAAGTTTTTATGACGTAAAATAATAAAATGAAATGTTTAAAACAACCGACGTGATTTAAATAACTTATTCAGAGAAAATTTTAATTTTGAATCATTTTTAAATTCGATGATACCATTTTACTATACAAGACACTTAGAGTATTCCTATTTTCAAAGACAGAATTTGCAGAATTTGTGCAGAAAATTTATCAAAATTTGTAAAAAAATGATAAATATGCCTACTTTTAAAGTCATTTATTTATTTAAATAATCGGACAATCCTACTTAAAATTTTTAGAATTGATTTAGACTAAGTAACAACTTCATATAAAAAAAAAAATTTAACCTTTTATCAAAAATTGCAATGGCTCTCTTCTTATATCGTTTAAGAGACTTACCATCGCATCGAATACTGAATTTTTGGGGAAGAGGAGTACGGCTTTAGTTGCGGAGCTCTTGGTCACACATATGTTTTTAAAAGATGCAATATTCTTGAGACACTCTATACATATTGGTGTCTGATATCAACTCAATAATAATTTCATTAAGTAATCTCTAGAGTATTACTAAATTTCAATAATAGGAGGAACGTGTACAATCTATACCGTACACATATAAACAATTTAGTAGTGTATTTTGTGTGATATGTTGCTGTTGGTGTGTTCAAGTTTAAGGGAAACTCTGTGATTGTTCATGATCCCTAAGGATATTCAATTTTATTGTACAAGAAGAAGGGTATAGCTCAACTCAACTCAACTCAAGTCATTGATTCACTACTCACATTATGTTTATTGACTGTTGTATGTCATGTTATGTTAGAAATATCTGTGTAAACAAGTGATATCTTACCGTCGTACTGCATCCATCGTCTTCATATACATGTTATCAATAGCTTAGATATACATAGCTTCTTCTTCTTAGTCATAGTATAAAATGTTTATTGACTGTTTATATTAAAGTTGAACTTAGAATATAAAGACTGTTACCATCAAGATTAGCTATTCATTTATTCGAATTGCAACAGTGTATATAAAAATAATAAATAAAATGCGAATCTTTCACTTTTATCATGCTATAGATAGATTAGTCTATTTATATACCACTAGTTCGATTTACATCTAGGCATATAAATATCACGAGTATGACAGAATACATGCGTTAAGCAATGTATCTAAGCGAGAAGTAATATATACATATGTTGACCCCCACTCTCTGCAGGCACATAACAGAAGAACTGTCGTATATCTTAAAAGACATCGAAGCCACGATACAAGTTACATTTCATATAACATCTATAATACCTCTTACTTTATTAGATTCATTGCTTAACGCATGTACTCTGTCATACTCGTGATATTTATATGTCTAGATGTAAATCGAACATTCTGTATATTCTTCTTCTTAGGTTTGATTTTGCAATCGAAGTTTGAACTCCAGATCAGACAAACCCAACCAACTAACGTTTAACCTAAAACTCTCGACTTTTGAATTTTTAAATATCTAAAATTATCGAGTTTATCTAATCTGCCGTAACTAATTTCTAGAAAAGTTCTTAAGAATTGGCGATAATATTCTAGGCTTATTCAACATTTCAAGCGTGATTTACTATATAGACCCGGTAAAATCCAGCCTCATTGATTATGAATAATTTTCAGATGGAGGTGTAGGTTGTCGGTGGGCCGATAGAATATTGTTTAAACTAATATTTTTTTAATTATTGTTTAAACTAATTTTTTTATCATATAATGTGGGTTAAAATTCACAAAAACTGTTCTTAGAACTTTTTTTCTCGATTCTCCAGTTTTCGAGTAAAATTCGTAAAATCTAAAAGGATGTTCATCCCGCAAAAAGTGTCTGAAAAGATCAAATTTTAATATGTATAAAATTTTATTTTTTTTTGTAATGTAAATCCTTATCCACAACATTCCGCTAAAATCTTTAGCCTTATTGCATTTTAAGTGCTTGATTATTAATTGTTATGAGAGCGCGCGAAAATCCACCCAAAAATAACGATTTTCTGTTCTATATATGCTATGGAATGGTGGGATTTTCGTCAATCGACTCAAAATAAATTCAAATTAACAGAAAAATTCAAAAAATTTCATTTTCCATAGCACAATCCATCGGAAAATCAGAAAAGTTTTTGGAAAACTGGAGGATTTAGAGAACATTTTTTGTAAATTTTGACCCCAATTATTTATATAATTATATAAATTCGGCCTAAATTTTTTTTATCACTTCAGATGAAGAATTCTGACTTCACGAATAAAAAAGTGAAGGAAGTTGCTTCTTAAAAATCTTTACTAGTTGCAAGATATGAACGTTTAATTTTCTTAATTAAACAAAGAGGAAGCTACCTACTAATGACGTCATACGTGGATGCCGCCATAGAGATTACATATAAAACTTTGTTTTGCTAAAGGATATGGACAACTTTTGAGTGCAATCTTTGTTTGCTTATAACTTCTTCGTTTTTTAATCAATTTTAATTGCACTGTCAAATTTTGTCATGGTATGAAATCTAGTTTTACATTTTAATGGGTAATATGGCCAATTCGACATCAAGATTATCCCCTAATGTATGATAAAAATTTTTCCGAAGCGATTTGGTTAATATTATTTATTTGTTAAAAAAAAAATAATTTAAACAAAAACCAGGGTTTTCCACCGGCAACCTGTACTTTTACGTTCAGGAGTATTATTCAAACGGGATCCTAAAAAGGGAATTCTTCTTCTCGCAAAAAAAATTTGAACGATGATTATTACGATAAAACAATTTCACATTAGTGAACAATGTAATATAAATTTGAACGACAATAAAATATGTTGTTCATAAATAATGAAACTTCTCTCATATCATTCCATTCCACAAGATCAACAAATTTCTAAGTGTGTTTATTTTTTTCGGAGATTTTTATAATAAATACATCATATATGTTCATTGTTTTTTTTTTTTATCAAACTCTCACTCTACTCTTGTTTGGTTATAAAAAATACAGTAAAACTACTGTGCCACTATCTCCAAAATATAGGATTTCATACAAGATTTAAAGCGATATCATTATTATGCGAACCCCATTTCTATTTTGTATTCTTAACATCGTTTTTTTACAAAGGAGTTGCATTTTGTTCTTCCGAATGTCAGACAAAATTATTTTCACTTTATATAATCAATTTATTATTCAAAGTCACTGACTGGCTTTGGAAATTTCCGCAGAGAAAAGTTCGTAGTCACAACCATGGCAAGATCCTGTTGAATTTACGTTTGAAATTACTTTCAAATTCTTCCCATAATTCTAGACCTAGAAGGTATTCTGAGAGTACAATTGATTCTGAAGAATTGTCTTTATATGGTGTTCCAAAAATACCGGACCAAACAGTGTATTTTTTAGGGAATTTCTCGAGCCATATAAGGAAAACTTAAAGAAGTAAAAAGAAGTAAAATTAAGGAAATAAAATTTATAATAATTTATCATAAGACTATTTTTTTCGCTAATTTTAATATTAATAGAGAAATTTACAAGTCCTAGGATAAAAATGAGTTATATTAAACTTACATAAAAAGAAAATAAATACTATAAAATTTACGCCTAATTTACGCCCTCACGGGTAAACAGTGATGTTGAAGAAAAAATATTTCAAACAAAGTTGTTTATTTTTTAATAAGAAACATTTTTTATATTTAAACTTTTGTTCTATCTTTAACGGTTTACAAGATGGGTCCTACGGACACAGCCCACAGACAGACGGACGGACGGACAACCGTAAATGGATTAATTAGGTGATTTTATGAACACCTATACCAAAATTTTATTCGTAGCATCAATATTTTTCAGCTTGGGACTAAACTTAGTATACCTTGCATATTACATATATGCATGGTATGTATAATGATCTGATAATTTATTATAATAAACTTTATTTACAAGCTTTATTTCCTAATGAAAAACGCCAATGGATTTTTCCTCAAGGAATTTCGTAAGGAATTATTAGTTACTGTTTGATTCGGTGATTTACGGCACACCCTGTACAATTTTAGCATAATCACACGAAGCAAAATATAAAAAAAATAAAATAAAATCTAACATGATACATATTACTATTATTATTATATTATATACATATTATATAATATATTAATTCAGCAAAATAAAAAAAATAAAATAAAAATTTTCCATCATAAAAAAAAAGTGTGTGGTTTTATTTTTTTTTATTGTGTACACATAAATTTTTATGTATTATATTTTATATTTATACACACAAAAAGATATTAAATTATATTAACTAATCTTGATTGTCATAAAATAACAACATAGTGATATTATTGTAACAACACCCGAAAAAACCATAATTTTTATTTTCATTTTTATTTAAGTTTGTGTTTATTAAAATGGCTGTGTAAATTGTTGATTTAATTCTAAGCAAGGTACTTCTAATTATATTTAAATTAGTAACTAAATAAAACTTAATTAAAGAGAATTGAAAAAATACACTCAAACCTGGACTGCTTGGATTCATGTCAAGCGCCCTACCAATTACTCTATTCGAGTTCTAGACACGAATGCAATTTTTTCAACTCATTGAATATTTTTTACTTTGTTTATCCACTTATTTATTATTATTACTTTATGTTTTTGTTGTTTACTTTTAATCATGCATACAATATTTATTTACATCTTTTTTTCAATTCTCTTTAATTAAGATTACTAGACAAGATTTTGTCAATTTAGTTGCGTCAACCGTCATCGATATAAATAAAGAAATTAAAAAATTATGATAATATACATCATAATTTGATAATTTAAATAATTTTGAACGATGTAAGAAAAAAAATATACTGTTGTCGAATTGTTAAATATTAAGACTAATAAAAAAACTTTTCCAAAATAAATTAATATGCACTAAAAAGTAAAAAAATAACGATAATATAATGTAGTTAAAATTATTGTTATTTTTGGAGTCGGTGTCATAGTATAAAAAACGAAGAGTATAAAGTGAAAAATCGTAAATACACCGGTACTTAATAGTTCTACAGAAAAAATGCAGTAAATTTTCTGTCCTAACTACACACATGTGTTATTTTACCAAAAAAATTCAAAAGCTTGTGTGCTATAACTGAAGATCTTATTTATTATAGATTACACAAATGAACGAATCTAGATGTTTTGGGAGTATTTTGCGAAAAAATTTTTGCAAAAAATTTACCTTTAATTAACTGAGTTTGTTTCACATATGACCAACTTTTTGTTTTAATAGAGCATTTTATTTCTAACTTATAAAATGATTACATGGTCTTATAAATAATATGCTGCTTTTTATTACTGAATCAAAAAAATATTAAGTTTTTTATAAAATATAATTATGACCTAAATAATTTTTATGGTACATATTAATATAGTCGCATTAATATTAATCAGATGCAAAAACTTTTATGACAAATAATAAAAAGAATACATTTATTGAATAATAAAAAACGATTAATATGTTACATTATTTAATTTCCATTATATCATTTCGAGTAGGTTCGATATTAATAATTCGGGTAGTTGAATTATTTATAAATTTTATTTGAGAAGTATTATTAATTGCGAATCGTTAATAAACGTTATTATAAAACTTTTTAATTTCGTTATATTTTTTTTAATGAGTTCAAATTGTTCATCGTGATCCATTAGAGTCACTCACTTTTTCGCTTCAGAGTTGACTAAAGTATTAAGTTTGCGAACTTTGAGTGATAAAGTATCATATTCATTATATAATTCACATGATGTTCATTGAATGAATTGTGTGATAAATTTTGAATCGAAAACGATTGACATAAAGTTTGGAAACGGAATTGAAATAATGATTTTGAAAAAAGATGTAGCAATTTTCTGTGTCTTATAACTCAAGTAAAAAGCATTAAATAATTCACAGACTTTAATCCACAATCCAAAATTTTTCAGTCGAAGACGAAACATAAGAGAGACTGTGGACTCGATTTGGACGGTATTGCGATATAAAATCAGCCCGCAGCAGACAATCTAGGAGCAACCTTCTAGTTTTTATAATCTGAAATTACGCATTTATATTCAATTCAAAACGGCAAACAAGTTAATTTAAATAAGTTCAAGAAAGTAATACATGTATTTAAATTATCAATATGTAAATAACTTTCACTCTCCCCACCGCATCCTTAAAATTTATTTTTGGTAATGATCTTTATGGCCGATGACTCAAATTTCCACCAAGAATTACGCTGCCACATGAAACTAACCGTAGAAATAAAGGTAGATTATACGACTGAAATGAGTTAGCGTCATCAAATATATTAGCATTTTCTGTCATATTTACTTATGACTACATTTTTTTTATTTTATTTTTTTAAATTTTACTATATTTGCAACAACTTGGTCATTTATACAGTATTATACTTAATTATTAAATTAGAACTACATTTGACTTAGTTTGTTTGTTAAATTTCAACCAATCACAAACTTTCAGACTCACTTATGAAAAAATAATCTTTAAAATAAAGAATTCATAAAAATTGGTATATATTAATGGAGTAAAAATTAGACAATTGAACGAACACATGCAATAATGAGTAAGTACATGTGGTAAGTTTTTGTATATTTAACTCTCGATTGATTCAAATTTTTTGAATTGTACAATACTGCTCTATTCTCAATAGAAAATGAACTTAAAAAATCATCTAAAATCACATAGTAAAAAAATAACAATAATAAAAGAAAAGAAATTAACAACGTTTTACTGTAGGACAAAAAAAAGTTTTTTTAAGAGAATGAAGTAGAGATAGAGCAAAAAAATTCATCTCGACAAGATATATTTTCCATGCATAAAAAAAAAAACGAGAATATTACAGCAGTATATTTTGCCAATACATTAAGTTTCCCCGCATTCTAGCTTTTTATTGATCTCATATAGTCAGTAGATATAGTCTTGTGTTCTCTTCTACTTGTGATGGTAGATACTTTGGTACTATGGCGGTAATATATAGAGCACCCTCTCTTTTTCACGTTATCTTCTCAACGTTCGCATTGTAATTCACTCTTTTTACAGGAGACAAATGAAACAGTGTTACTAAAAACTTTTCTTCTTCAAATGAGAATTGAAAAATTTAAGGTAGTTTTTTTATACGAAGTTATATATCATACAAAGTGTGAAAACATTTTCAATTCAAGACAAGCTCAGAAAAAGTTGCTAAATTTTTGATAATGAATATCTTTTGAGGACATGAGGCTTGTAAATTTGAATTTATTATTGAAAATTTATTTGAAGAAGATGGTAAAATGTAAGAGGATTGTTATAATACGTGATCTCGAAATGGGGTAACTTTTCACCACTTTCATAGTATCTTTATTGGTGTGGAAATATACGCGTAGATAATGCGCAGAACGCATAACTAAATTCCAAACAAGTTTTATTAATTAATTTAAAGATCAGGAATAGTCTGTGGTCGACCACAGATTCATCAATGATATGTTGACAGTCTATGTCTATGTTGACAGTTTCCAAAAATACTGTTTTCAATATTCTTAAACCTTTTACGAAACAGTACAATATAATCTTACCGCAAGTTTTTTCGGTAAAAATGTATCAGAAACACATACCTGTAACAAAAAAAACAAAAGTTAAATTACTTAATATTTTAAAAAAATAATAAAAATGATTTTGCACATAAAATTCAATAAATTATTTGATATAAATAAAATAACTAAATATAAAATTTAATTTTTACAAATGAATTTTAAATAAATAAATAAATAAAAGTGGTCCAATATGATATAAAAATCACGTGACGGGAAACATGATGCGTTTGGCCTGCCGTCATTGTGCATATTATTATTACTTATACATTATATATAATCATGGTTAAACTATTTGCAATATTTTTGAATGGAATATGGCACAGTGATGTCACATACGCAAGCTGGAGCTACCTATTCGTTTAAATTTTAGCCTTTTTTTTTAAATAGTTTAAATATTTATAAATAAATAAATAAAATTTTTTTTTCAAAGTAAAAAAAAATAATAATATATATAACTATTCAATGGATTGCAAAATCATGAAAATATCCAAATGCCAAAATAATTATGTCCCAATTTCATTTTTCTTGGAAATTCTTACTTTTTTTTCTCAGATCGTTTTTTTTTTGATACCGAACATTTTATATGTAAAAATGTAAATTTCAAAAATCCTGACCAAAAAAGTAAGTAAAAAAATATTTTTTGAGATTGACTCAGAAAACATGTAGATTTCCCCAAAACTTATTTTAAAAAATTTAATGAAAAAAATGAAATCTGTGAATTGTTTGGTGAACACTGTTATTTTTTTGTGTTGTTATTTCATAGAGAAAGAGACTATTTTGTATGAAAAAGAAAAACAATAAGGGGGATTATCTTTACCGCCGTGCTAGAATTTCACACAGTAGTACATACTATATACATACTATCAGCTAGATACTATACATATACGTATATATAATAGCAACATAACAGTTATGCTTATGTAGAGGAATTATTTGCGAGGGAGTATAAAATATTTATATACAATGTGTATCATTTGTGGATATCTTATAATTCTCAATGCAATAATGCTGGCTGGTATGGTTACCAGCATTATGATAAACGCATTTCTTACCGATTACCTACAAATTTTCAACCTTCTATCCTGTACAGTTTTGGACAAAATGGAAACTTATGTTCTAGCCTAATATACGCCCTTACGGGTAAACAAAGATGCTTACGAAAAAAATTTTTCAAACAAAAGTTGTAAATTTTTTAATAGGTAACATTTTTTACATTTAAACTTTTGTTATATTTTTTACCTAAAACTTTTGCTATTAATTACTGTCTTAACTATTCGGTTTACAAAAAAATGTTTGCATATTTATAAAAAACAACTTTGTAATTTAAAAGTTTGTCAGTTTTGAATCAGAGTGAGATTTTAATTGAACCTGAGAGCTTAGATCAAATTCAATGTCTGTATAAGATATGTGCCTTTGAAACTAACATTTTTCGTTTGCAGCATTTTTCTCGATTAAATTTATTAATCCAGTTTAAGCCAAGCATATACCAATATGGCGTTATTTACAATACACTATGGTGTTATTTATAATATTCTATGGCGTTATTTACAGTATTATGGTGTTATTTACAATATACTATGGCGTTATTTACAATACACTATGGCGTTATTAAAATACTGTATATTAAATAACGCCACCTAATTTATGAAACAATACAAGGTCTGATATTTGACTTCGACTTCGATTTCGGTTTTGTTCTCATCTCTAGATCAACTTCTAGTCATGATTTAAATTACCTTTCTTTTTTATACAGTTAAATCAATATAAACCTTCAATATTAAAATTTTACAAGTAAAATTTACAAAATTTAAAAACTCCAGAAAAAATTTTCGTGTACGGAACCCTAAACTCGCATTTGAAATATATCTAATAACACTCTCCATTACATTACCTTTATCCTTAGAGCCTTTCCCAAACTGAACCGACTTTGAGGATCATTGCCTACTTTTTTAGTTACGAAACTCTAAGCTCGCACTTAAGAAGTAGCTAAGAACACTCTCCATTTAATTACCTTTCAAACGACAAAAAAAATCAAAATCGGTTCATCCGTTTAGGCGTTACGATGCCACAGACAGACAGGCGGACAGACAGAGTCAAACTTATAACACCTTTTTTTGGGTCGGGGGTTAAAAACCATTTATATTATTAATTGAAGCTTGAAGCCAATCTTGAACAAAATTTCTTAAAGCTTTTAAATCTTCGGATTAGGCTTCAGTCGAAGGATGAAGTGATAGTCGACTAATCGGCATCGGCCAAAAATCTACTCTATATACAGGGTATTTCATCAATTAACTTAGTCGATTATTTATTTTTTTAAATTTCCTGCAAATTGTTATTACGTGAAAAACAAAATCAAATTGTAGCATTCTGTACCATATTCTGTAAACAAGTACATAGGTAGGTACATCCATGTATTTGTACTCATCATTATTATCAGGGTTACAACGATATACCAACACAAACACCACTCATACTAAAATTTAAGTTAACATTTATCAGATTAGTGTGACAACTCGTTTACTCAGTGAATTAGCTGAGCGATTTACATCACCTATTTATTAATTTATATATAAATATAACGTTTTATTTTGTCATGTTCATTTATTTCATTTATATCATTCATAAAGAAGAGAGATTTTTTATATTTTATTTTAATTTCTATATTCTTTTATAAATATCATGAATCATCAAATGTAAATTAAATATTTATATGTTTTAAAATTCTCTTTTTAAATATGTCAAAGTAAAAATTAAAATAAATTTTCTTCAAAATTAAATATTTATTTACGAAAAAAAAAAAGTATTTTCTTTTACTTGTAAAATAAATTACTAAATGTTTTATGTAATTTTGTTCGACTTTGAACATTCAATTAAATTGTCAGAATATTTTAAATAACATGTATTGGCATAATAATTAGAGAGCATTACTATAAACCATTTTGCTGAGTAAGGAACACTCGAATATGTTTTTCGACGGAAAGTCCTTCCAAAACGAGTTTTTGATGTAAACTTTATCTTCAATGTTCTTTCATTTATTAAAGTTGAATATTGAGTATCGGTTTCTTAAATCGTACCTGTTGATTATCTGTCAATTATTACCGTAAATTATTACCGATCGTAAAAGACGGAGATGTTTAGAAATCACATTAGTTCATGTAAAATTTTTAAAACTTTACTAACTAATAGAAAACCCTTTCAAGATACCATTAAAAACCGTAAACCATTTAAATATACATGGTGTCTTTTTTAAAGTTGGCATATGCTTGAAACTGGAAAAATAAGTTTTAACGATAAAAATGCTTCAAGCAAAAAGTGTTGGATGTGTAGGCGCACATCTTACGCAGACATTAAACTTGATCTAGGTTTTTAACCTCAATGAAAAGCTCACTCAACTCCATAACTAATATTCGATAGATGAACACTTTAAACTTTAAATTAGAAAGTTGTTATTGATTAAAAAAGTAATTTTTTTTGTTAGAAATATTTTACTTAAACCGTACAGTATAGGTAAAAGCGGACTGACAAGTTTTACCCAAAATGGTTATTTTTTATAATTGTTTTTGCGAAATTTAGGCACTCTTTGAATCAAATTTGTCAATAAATCCAATAAAATTGGTTCGTTTTGCTATAAGGACCATTTTTGTTCAAATTGAATGAACAAACGCACAAAAAGATAAATTTTTGCTTTCAATTACTGTCTAGACTTTTCGATTTACAAAAAAATGTTTGCATGTTTATAAAGAACAACTTTGTAATTTAAAGTGATCATCTAATGTTTGTAAGTTATGAATCAGAATGAGGTTTTAATTAAATCTGAAAACTTCGAACTAATTCGATGCCGGTATAAGATGTATGCCTTTGAAACTAACATTTTTCGTTTGAAACATTTTCCTCGAGATCTTCTTTAAATTTATTTATCGAGTTTCAAGTATATGTCAACATGCTTTACTTTTAACAAATGGAAAACTGTTTTTTATACCATGTATATGAAATGTACCAAGGTATACTAAGTTTAGTCCCAAGTTTTTAACGCTTAAAAATATTGATACTATGAACAAAATTTTGGTATAAGTGTTCATAAAATCACCTAATTAGTCAATTTCCGGTTGTCTGTCTGTTTGTCGTCTATCGTCTGTCGGTCTCTCATCACGATTACTCAAAAACGAAAAAAGATATCAAGCTGAAATTTTTATAGCATGCTAAGGACGTAAAAAGTAAGGTCAAGTTCGAAAATGAGCAACATAGGTCAATTGGGTCTTGGGTCCGTAGGACTCATCTTGTAAACCGTTAGAGATAGAACAAAAGTTTAAATATAACAAATGTTTCTTATAAAAAAATAAACATTTTTTCATTTTACTTTTTTTCGTTAACATCACTGTTTAACATGTATTATATGAGAATATCAGTTATATATGTGTGACATGTATGTATGTGTAATGTGACATGGTATTTCAACAATTAACTCTGTTTCTTTTCAATTTAATTGTTTCTTTTCACTTGTTTTAGAACTAAAAATATACTTTTTATAATGCATTCTAAATAAATAAAAAAAAAAAATTAAATACCCCACACATAAATACTTAAGAGTATAGTAACAATAAAAATATATAAAAATTTTCAAATAGCAAATAAAAATAATTTTAATTACACATAAAAAGTATAAATAACATTAAAAATTTTATGCAGTCTATAATATTCAATAAAAAGCACTAAGAAATTAAAACCATTGTGTTTATACTCGGTAGCTTTTAATAACTTTTATCAAAAATTTTTTTAAATATAAATTTGAAACGTAATACCCAACAATTTATTCAAATAATAATGCTATTGTTAAAACATTTATAGAACCTCTATATAATCCCTATGTATTATAAATGCGAAAGTAAGGATGTTTGTTTGTTTGTTACGCTTTCTCATTAAAACTAGCGAATGGTTTTTAATGAAACTGTACAGTAATATAGCTCATACGTCAGCATAACCCATGAGCTATAATTTATAAAGATATACAGAAATATTTAATTTATGGTTCAAAATGATGATTATAGATGGAGCAGATCTATAAGCATTATTTTGAACCATAAATTAAAGAATTCTGTAAAAATTTAAAATAGCAAATGTCAAATTCATAGCTGCCTTTTCTGGTATACTTAATGAATTATGACTATTTTACAATTAAAAAATTGAAAATTGTGCATTCCTTTTAGCTGCATAAAACAATCTCTTCAAGTGTTATGGAAGGGATATAAGTTAGATCAAGAGAGGTGGGGGCTATAAAGCGGTGGTCTTTACTTTTAAGCCCAGTGAAGCGGGTGGGTATCAAGGTAGTAAAAATATAAATTAAATAAATTAAAAACTCGACTGCGTAAAAAAGGCACTTTAAATAGCAAGTCTGGGCCCCGGTATTAACATTCGGTTAAGTAGATAGTAGTTCACTATATAACCCAATTTTCAGACCACATTTTTAATTATTTGAGCCTCAAACTAACTTAACTACTTAAAATTTTCTTCTTAAAAGCCTTAATTGTCAATTGTCTCGAGATGATTAGCATAACATTTGACTTTCACGACTAGTAGTCAAATACAGTTAACCGAGAATGTAAATGCTGAATTTCTGACAATTGAAAGGCGATTTTAGAGCTCCTAGTGGCGTAACCCCTGGATCAATAACGAAAATTCAAAAAATGCAGATTAAGGCAATGCTCCACTTAGGATAGGATATAAAATATCATAGACTTATTCTTTATTTCCATATAAAAAGCTATCGGGTTCGATTTCAGATTACAGAGAAATTTTTTTGCTTCATGAGATATGTAGAAAGAGACGAAAATTGTAAGCGTGAACGAGAGACGTATAAATGAGACGAAGGCAGTTATACCGTCTACTTTATCTGTCTTTATTTGTCTCTCTACAGTTATATGCACCTTATTTAACTGTCTCTCTCTATTATGATCAACTGTTAGAGCGGCTTTGTAGCTCTTTGGTATTATCTCTATGGTTTAAAATGAAAGACCTAATGTGCATTGATACTGAAGTTTACATTCGATTTGAAAAATAAAGACATGAAAAATAATGGAAAAATTAAATACCGCCTTCTTGAAAGGTATATCTTTTATTAACCAATTAAATCATAAAAAAATAAATAAAAAGTACATAATATTTTAATTGAAATGAAATAAAATCAATCAACTTTTTTTTTATTATATTCACAATAAAAAATACATATAACTATAAATAATTAATAACTGAAATATACACAAATTTATGATTGTCAGCACCATAATAAGAAGTGATGTATTTAAAATCAATTAAAATGGTTTTAAGAACATATTGATAATAAAAGTGGTATTATGTTAATAGAATTAATTGATATTAATAATAATAACATTAAAATTGAATTTTATAGATATTGAATGTTGAGGGGGCTTTTAATAATTGAATTAGTTTTTGAATGACATTCTTATCGCATAATAACTTGAAAAATATCAATATAATAACATGCTACAATCAATAATCATTATTAACTCATTCATGTTGAACATTTCTTTTTCAACTTATGATTATAGATATTACATATTTATTATTAACTTTCATTTACGTTTCTCATGAAAGAAAGGTAAAACTAGTTTTGGATTTGCACCAATCGTTACGAATTAACATCATGATGTGCTGAAAAGACTGAAAAAAAAACGGTGGGTAGAAATTGCGTAGAGTTGGGGGCGGGATAATTAGTAAAGTTGTAGAAAATCACTAAATCAATAATTTATACACTGATAATTTTTCCTGTAAAGCTAATATTTATAGATATTTTTCCCAGTGCCCGGGTATTGATCTCGGCACCTCTTGTATAGGAAGCGTGTATTTAACCTCCAAACTACACAGAGATGTATATAATAACTAGCTTGATACCTGGGCTTAAAAGTAAAGGCCACCGCGTTATAGCCTCTACCTCTCTTGCTCTCACTTATCCCCCTTCCATAGCATTCGAAATAGATGCAGGGCTGGTTTTACACAGGTAAAATATATATGTAGAGATTTAATTTTCTTTTAAACGTTATATAGTGTTGACTGATTAAGTGTATCAGAATTGTATCTCGTTCAAAATTTTAACAGAAATCTTTAATTTATTTAAAACGATGTTCATAAATGGCGTATCAAAATATCACAGACTAAATTAAATTAAAGTTATTTATAAATTATAGCTCATGTGTTATTCTGGTGCACGAGCTATATTATTGTTAAGTTTCATTCAAATTCATTCATTAGTTTTTGCGTGAAAGCGTAACAAACACACAAACAAACAAACATACTTACTTTCACATTTATAATATAAAGGATAGGAATAGCAATTAATATTTACGCATCTGGGTTAAATAAAGTTAAATGTGTGGACCATAAGGGTCGCACTCATATGAACAGTTTGTTTAATGTACGGAATTAGCATCATTCTATTGTGATCGCTTTGTATTTTTATGTTTAATCTGGTATTAACGATGTTTTTAGATAGTCATTTAAAATGAAGTAATACCTCTTATCAATAACAACATCAATATTAACAGTAAATATGGAAAACTCAATATGTTTACTTAATCAAAGTGAAGTGGTTTTTAGTTTATTGAAATTAATACCCACCACATATAATCATGAAATTTGAATTGACAGTAACACACACATACCAAATTGACAATTGACATATTTATTAATTATGTAAATACAGTATACACAAATAGAAAACTGGTTACGAGAGTTATCTATAATGGTTTTAATTGAGGTAGGATTGTTGGATTTTGCAGTCATAAGTACAGGTTCGTAAATAATCATTTGACTAAGCAGTCTGCTTGAGGTTAGAGTAGAATGTAGACATATCACATCATGGGAATTTGTGTCGTTTCGGCCCAAGCATTATGTCTCTAAAAAGTGTTAAGGCATTTCGAAACATATTATTTTCACAAACTTATAGTTTCTAAATATCAAAAAAAATTGATTTGTAATATGTTAGAATATTATAAATGAAAAAGATAAAATTGATAATTAATCGATAATTTTAATTTTTACTTCCAATAACACGAATATTTGCATACTGGGATTGGTTATTAAATAATTAAACAGAGAAATTTCTGATTGGTTGCGGTATTTATTACTATTTCTCCGTAAAGCATGTTAAAAAATATTTTAAATAATTAATTTATCGTAAATCGTACAAGAGAATCGACTTGAAATAACAGAAGACGTGTTACTAATTAATTGATTAACAAAATATAAAATTTTTGGCAAAGCTTTCAGTTTGGTCTCCAAATTAATTAAGATAAATAAGATTATGTAATATTTTGATTTATATGTGGTTGAAAAAGGATTCCAAGATTAGGTACGTTAAGATTTAATAATAATTACTTGCAATTACTAACGCAAGTACAGAAAAAAAGCATGCTTTTCTTTTTTCTTTGTGTGTTAAACATTAATAAACATTTTCTTGACTGTTCGTAAAGGTGGTGCGATACTATGTAGAAAAAAAACACTCTTTTCACCTTAGGGGGACAAATAAATATTATGCTTTAATGTTTTACGATTGGTTAGACCATTTTGGTAACAACTATCGAACTCAATAAGTAATAAAATCATTATACTTAGTCTAATAATTAATTTTCCAAATTTACTTTCGGGTTATCATAACATTTATGTATAATATAGGATTATTGAATCAATTATAAAATTAATCTCTCTAATGGTTTATTCAATTATCAGACAGTTTGTGATTCTCAATAAAAATGCATTAAAATAATTAGAATTGATATTGAATTATAAATACTAGATTAATTAATTAATTCACATTATTATATTCTAATTTTTTTTCAATGATTTTTAATTCCTTTTAATTTGATTGCGATTTCGACACTTTCACAAAGAAAAAAAAAGGAAAATTTTAACTTGATCTGCATATTTCTTAAACAGTTGTTATTAAATAACAGATAAGAAAGAGAGCCTGTGTAGGTATTAATCTAATGTCTAATTGCAGATTTTACGGGTGGCATTTCTTAAGGTAGTACCAGCATGAAATCACTTTTCGACAGATTTGGTCGAATTTTTTTTCTCGGGTTTATAATAGCTTTATTTATGAATTCCTAAAATTTCATAATTTTTGACCGTTTAGATCGCGAGATATTTAAAGACAAAGTTCGCGATTTTGAGGGTCATGTCCCATTTAAAGCATGTAAAATGTCCGGTCTCTCCAACTATTTTTTATGATATTATTATATATTGAAGAAAAAGTAGAAAAAAATGTTTATACAATACAATTCTAAAAAAAAAATTTAGAAATTAATTTTCACTTTCGAGATATTAATTTTGACGTAAATTGATCGAAATTGGGACGTTGGCATAATTATTTCCCATTTTAAACGGTCAAAATTTCTGAAACTTTGGGAATTAATAGTAAGCATTATTAAATTCTTAAATTTAATTTTTCGTTAAATTCTGTCGAAAAAAAAATTGTACCATTGCTTTAACATAGAAACTGCAAATACCATGCTGGAACTACGTTAACTTTCTGCCGCGTGGTAAATAAGCTCCCGAGTCGATGTACATATATATATATATTTTCTGTCGTAGTACATATATATATTTTCGAAATAGAGGGATGTAGATATCTGGGAAAAAAGTGAGCTACAACCGTCTAGAAACAATGGTAAGTAAAAGCATCCATTTTTTAAAAACCGATAAAAATAATTGCAAAAACAAAGTTTAGGGCGGTTTCGGGAAGAGGTGGAACAAGTCCCACTCCTCCGAAAGTCTTCCACGCTTGATTTAAAATTGCCGTCATATTATGCCACTATTTTTCCATAAAAGTACATATTGTAACAATAAAATCGCACTTGAGTTTATCAGGTACTCTTAAACAAAATGTAGAGGCATAACATTAAACTACCTTTATTGTTCTGTCTGTCCTACTGTCATCACGATTCCTCAAAAACGAAAAGAGATATCAAGTTGAAATTTTTATAGCGTGCTTAGGACGTAAAAAGTGAGGTTAAGTTCGTAAATGAGCAACATAGGACAATTGGGTCTAGGGTCCGCAGGACTCATCTTGTACACCGTTAGAGATAGAACAAAAATTTAAATGTAAAAAATGTTCCTTAGAAATAAACAACTTTTGTTTGAAACATTTTTTCGTAAACACCATTGATTACCCTTGAGAGAGCAAATTATGCGCAAATTTTTATATTTTGTAGTATGTATTATATGGGAATATCAGTTATATATGTTTGACATGTATGTATGTGTAATGTGATAGACTAAACAACACTGTCTATACACGGTATTTCAACAATTGACTCAGTCAATTGTTTGTTTTCACTTGTTTTTAATAATATAATGAATAGATTTGGAAGTTTTTTTGAAATATGAAATATTTTCGCAGACAGTGCTAAATTCGATTGTGCACGCAACGAATATGTGGTTTAGGATGTGTATATTGAACATAAATGTAAAATGTTTGTTATTAGTTAGGATTTAATATTATAATTATTATTATTTGTATATTTGAATTAATAAATATGTAGGTTAGATGTATATAATTTGTGTAGTTGATTCAGTGTGGGTACAAACATGCATTATAATATGTATATCGTTTATATTCGTAGGTGAATTTAATGTTTTATTATTATTATACATATATTTATAAAATTAATGTTTGTTGCATTAAAATATTATTATTATTATTTACATTAAATATTAATCATAATTTAACATTCATAACAGAAGGAAATTATATGTTGTATTTTATTTTAATTTACATGTTTATTAATTTTATAGTATTTTATTATTCATATATTATATTGTATTATTATTATTTATTTATTTATATTAATTATAATTATCATATTGTAAATTATTTATTAATATTATTACTAAGCAAACACAATTAAAATATTCTTTTAAATTTGATAAAAATCATGAGTTTTTGTTAAAAAAGTTACAAAGTATGTGAGAAAATGAAAAGAGTTAACTTTTTATACCATGTATATATTAAATATATCAAGGTATACAAAGTTTAGTCTCAAGTTTCTAACGCTTAAAAATATTGATGCTACGAACAAAATTTTTGTATAGGTGTTCATAAAATCACCTAATTAGTCCATATCTTGTTGTCTGTTTGTCTGTCCGCCTGTGGACACGATAACTCAAAAACGAAAAGATATATCAATCTAAAACTATTATAGCGTGCTTAGAACGTAAAAAGTGAAGTCGAGTTCGTTAAATCGAATCAAAAGTTTAAATGTAAAAAACGTTTATAAAAAAATAAACAACTTAAACATCATTGCTTACCCGTGAGGACGCAAATTAGGTTAGAACAAATATATAGTATAGTGGTATACATGTATTGTATTGTATCGAGTATACGAGTATCGAGTGTTTTGTGTATATGTAAGTATTTGCTTATTACTATGCACACTGACGAAATGAGAAGAATGATACTCTTATTACTTTGTGAGGAAGAGTGTCTATCTTTCTTTATTTACAGGATGTAAAAAAACAAACGATTGCGTAATCAACAATGTCTATACATCAACACTGCATTTCAACAACTAACTCAACCAATTGTTTGTTTACACTTGTTCTGTAATAGTTTTCTCCACAGAAAAAAATGCAAAGGTTTTAGCTCATCCAAATAGTAAAAATTTTCTTGGAAATCAATAAAAATAGTATTCAGAATAAATTTTATTTATTTATTTTTTTGAAGAAAGGATTCTGCCACAATCATGTTGTGACAATTTATGTTTGAGTAAGCTCATGTTTGTAGAATCATTGATCCAAAGATAGATTATTCTATTTTATACGCATTTGGACACCAATTTTCTCATAAATTTTATTTTTTAATCAAAACAATAACACATAAATGCAAATATTTTAACTGGTTTTTAAATCAGATAATTCAAACACAAAAACTACATAACTTTACAATTATGGTATATAAATCTTTCAGAATTAAAATGATTATAATAATATTCAAAGATTAGGAACAGATTAAAATTTATTATCAAAAATATTATTTTAATATGCGCTTATTTTTATACGTTGCGTTGTAAGTATAAAAAGAATTTAGTCTAAAAATATTTGAGTTTAGTCACTCGAAGAGTGTCATTTAGTTTAAACATTTTATTACTCTAACCATCTCTGACGTTAGACAAAATATTAAGAATCAGCCCTATTTGTCAATTTGTAGTAGATTTAAAGGCCAGATTTCGTTTTAGTATCTTAAAATATTTGACCCACCACTCTGTATGTCTTCATCTTAAACGCGACATTGTATAAAGGAAAATTCAAGTTTGTTTATTTTAAGGAATTTTTATAATTCTAAATAGAATGTAGTCAAATGATTATTTGTCTAAAAGTACTATGCGTGTAACATTTACAAATCTTAACGAGATTATGCATTGTTGATAAAATAATTATTTATAGGTATTATATTATACTAGACACTAATAATTTTTCATTTTGATAATTTTTATAGAAAAACCTCGTTAGGACAATATCAAAAATTTTCTATTGGTATATATGTAATAATATACAGAAAATAGGTAATGAATTTTCAACATTTTATTTTAAGCCATTTTTGCATATAAATATGGCGGAGTCAAGTAAGTATAAAACTGGTATATACAAAACCGAATATGAGCTTTAAAATTCAACCAGAAATGAGGATCAATCTGCAAGCTTTTTCATTTTAAAATTCGTATTTTTAATTCCTATTTACAAATTTCCTAAAAAACACCTCAATTTATTGAATTATAAAAAACCAAATTTTTCTTCATTTATTTCAGTCAGCTTTTTGTAAAAATGACCATAGAAAATCGAGAAGGTCTACAAAGTTTGTAAAATTTCATCATATTTAACAAAAATGATACTTATGGTAAAAGAAAATATGAAACATTTTTAGAATAGTTCGTCAAAACATTTAAGTAAATATTTAAATTACAATGTTAAATAATTAAATTTAATTATTAGGGTTATATTATCTATAATAACAATCATACATATATAATTATTTTTCAATTCAATTAAAACAATTTATTATTATTACAAAATTAATTATACTCTAATAATATAAAAATTAGATAATTTCAACTAAAACTGGTATTTCCGTTGATAACTGCTTATGTTAATTATTACCTCAAGGCTTTCTATCTTTGTTATAAAATTATTGTTATTATTTCAAACCGACGCGGCGTAGATTAAAATCATCAACCTAATATATTTAAATATACTTACAAGCTAAAAAAAGAAAAACAATTGATTTGAACTATAGGCTTATCAAATAAAATCCATAAAAAGCAACCTGGAAATCGTTTTAACATCTTCATTTGGTCCTAAATGCGTATAATCCGAGTTTGTCCAATTTGGGAGGGTGCATATATTTCGAAATTTTCGAAAGTATCTTGCGCTCTCATGGACAATCAGTGATGTTTATGAAAAGTAGTTTATTTTTTATTAGGAATTTCAACTTTTGTGATATCTCTGGGTTTACAAGATGGATCCTTTTTCATATGGCATATCTCCTTCAATTTTGAAGCAATAGAAAGTCGAATAAAAAATGGGCTAAATAGTAAAGATTGGCACGCTCAAAATTTCAAGGATAAAGGTAAATGTTCGTAATGTAATTGTTTTATGCATGCTTCTCGGTTTTCCAATCTTTGCCCTATCCTTGTTCTTTTAAGCCCTACCAAATGAAATCATACAACAACTGTTTTTCTTAGACGACTATCGTATCTGATATAGTAAAAACTTCCCACATGAAAAATTAAGTAAAAAAACCGCATAATCGACTGGGATTCACGATTGACCCTGTCTACGGTTTTTTTTACTTAATTATTCATTAAATCCTACTTAAATAAGTTATTTAATACCTCATATTTATAAATATTGACCCAGCATTGAAGTACGTAAAGCTCCATCTTTTGCACCATTTATTTCAAAAACGGTTCAACGTAAAAAAGTTTAAACGGTTCAAGACAAAATTTGTAGCGAATTTTATTCTCCGCAACTTTTATACGACTGAAGACAAACGAAAAGAAATATTAGCAAAAAACTGACTTGCGAGCTTTGACCTTGAATATCTATTTTAGATATCATTTGTACTATTAGAATAAAGCAGTTATACGTTAATTAGTTCCGTTAGATTTCGAGGTGAAACCCTGTGATGATTAGGGTATTGTGAGATTTTAAATACATTTGCCCATCCGAGAAAATATCAAACAAACAATGTTGACACATCTGGTATAATTTTTAGACCTTTTTACATAAATGATAATACAATTAATTATTTATACATCCAAAAATTTCTACTTAATTTAATATTAAAATTTTATACTAAATGAATTGAATATTATCATAATATAACATTGAGCTTTATTATGTTTTTGTTTATTCTGTTCACTCAAATAACAAATCCCTTGGAAAAGTAAAGGAACAAAATATTGTACTAAAAACCTTAACTTAAATTTATTATGTTTTATGTTAAAATTTATATGCTTTGAATTTATTATTTTACATATAATTATGGTGTGTATTAGGATAGATGTGTTTTATGTGTTGTAAGTGGGAAGGCAGCTATCATTATGATAATTATACAGGTTGTTTTTAAGTATGTTTTACTTTATCTTAATGAAATATTACTTACTTAATATTTATCATATCAGTGAAATATTTAGGCTATCAATAACATTGTAAATATTTATTAAACTAAAAGCTTTTAGCCGCGGCTTCACCCGCGTTTTTGTCCTTAAATAACTTGCCAAGATTATTAAAAAGTAAATAAAATAATATGAAATAAACAGGGTGAAGGAGATACAATTTATGGACATCTGTTAAATACCAAGGTTATCAGACATACTTCATACAAAAAAATTAATTAATTTAGAAACATATTAACTGTTGCTTAGTCGACCCTAGTAGCTCAGTTGGTTAAATTGTATCCCTTTCACCCTGCTTTATGAAATGTCAAAATAATAAATATAATTTTATTTTTTAAAATATATCTTTATAAATAATAGCTCATGTGTTCTTTATAAATAATAGCTCATTCTGATGTTAGAGATTGATTATTGTCAAGTTTCAATCAAATATAATCGGTAGTTAGTTTTGTTAGTCACCTAATTAGCAACGAATAACTTACGTTGACTATAGCTGATTTATACTGATGATTAGTCAAATTACGTATTTATATAATACAAAAATTCATCACGAAAATTGCGGAAAAAATCGAAATCATGTATCACTAATATCGAAAACGAAATATCAAAAAAATAGTTAAACGCTGGTATGGATTCGAATCTCAGGGTAATGTCAAAGGAAACAGTAAAACGGACGGTTCAGCTAAGAAAGTCTCACGATGAGAAAGATCTTTTAAGAATAGCTATCTCAGTGATATAATTATCTGAGTGAAAGTCTAAAATTAGCCGTACAGATCCTCTGGGAAAGCGTCAAATACTAGGAATGGAATGAGTATACGATTGAGTAATATTGTGCTATAGCCTAGAGTTCAAGGTAAACATTAAATCTTTTCAAAAGAGATTAAAGGAGAAACTAGGGGTGCACGAAAATTAAAATTGCTCTTTTAACTTAGTCTTCTCTTGATATGATACTTGTGGAACAACAATAGCTACATACCATCAAATAATTTAGTAAGCAATTACTTCTTAGGTGAGTAAGAATAAAATTAGATATTTTATGTCGCTTGTCTTGGTATTGATACAAATTATGATTTTCAATTTAATATCTAAGCATAAACACGTGGTATACTCATGTATATTTATATTATATTCATGAAATAAATAATTTATTGTGTACAATATTTAGTATAATACTAAACAGTTTTTGAAAAGATAGCAATCTAGTAAATAATTATATATAAGTATATACACAAGAAAATGATTATAAATCATTTTTATAGCATATAATCAACATGCAAATTTTAAAGCATAGAATTCATATTATATATTCACTAAATGAAACCTATTGAAATCGAAATAGAATAATCATAGTTTTTTTAACCGCCAAATTAAAAAAAAAAATATGTTATAAGTTTGACCGCTATGTGTGTGTGTCTGCCTGTCTGTGGCATCGTAGCGCCTAAACGAAAGAGACGATTTCAATTTTCATGGTTTCACATGAAAGGTAATTTATCGGAGAGTGTTCTTAGCTATATTTCAAGTGCGGGTTTAGGGTTCCGTACCCGAAAAATTTGTCGGGGTTTTTTAAATTTTGTAAATTTCACTTATTTCAAAAACTTTATACGTCTATTTGAGTGTAATACGCAATTTTCAAGTTTTTCTTACAAACTTTTTTTCAAAGGAATCCCCAATATATAAATTTGTTCCCTAAAAGCGGTGATAAAATCTTTCTCTCTTATAAACTTGCTAGTATTACTTAGTCTAATATTGATTTTTCAAGAAAATATCAACTAAATTATTGTTTCCATATAAAATTTCCTTGATCCATAATAATTTTTTAGACTTTTTTGATCATAGAGCAGAGGACATTTGACATTTAACACAATATACTAACACGCTTGTTAGTATATTGTGATAAAAAATTATAATATGCTTTAACCTTCCTTTTGCTGTTAATAGAATAAAAAATAAAAACAATAAGTTATGCTAATGAATATATTACAGATATTTTATCTTCTGCATGAAATTAAAAAATAATTATTAAAAAAAACTACCTTTAATAAAGTAATAAACGTATCAAAGGTTTAAGGATTCCGTAACTGCATCGGATATAATATCGTACATAATCAAAACTTTGTAATCTATGGTCACTTTTTATTCTTGATAATGTATTATGCTTATTATATTAAAATATATTTTTAACAAGGCATTATTGTTTTTAAAAAAGTTATTTTTATTCTATATAAGTAATAAATATAATAAAAAATACTAAAAACAATGAATAATAAGCATTTTCAAATTTGCAGATGTCGCTATTAGTTCGGTTAACTATAAATTTTTGTGTTTAATAATAAATATTCGAACATTTAATTGTCTTACCAAAAGATGTAATAACGTCATTGAATTTTTAGTACATACCTGAAACAATAAAAAACAAGAATTAATTTATAACAGTTTTCATAATTTGTTGTAAAAGAATCCAAATTTTATAACTCAAGAAAAAAAAGAAAATTTTCTTGCTGATTTGAATCTGAGCTCAAAAAGTAAGTGAAAATGACCATAAATGAAAAAATTCTTTTTTAATGTAAAAGTTTACAAGCATTGTAAGGTAGGATATTTTGTTTTCTTTGCAAGTTTTCATTAAATGTTTCGTTTCAGGAGTTAATAGGAAGACTTGTTCATCATAAATGAATAGCTCCCTCCAGTTTACACTTTGAAAAATATTACCCTTAAGGCTTAAAAAGCTAAATAAACTCTAATCTGAAATATATCCGTAAATGTTTGATGATAATTAAATATCCAATAATAATAAGCCTTATTATCCTTACAAAAGCGACTTGTTGACAAGCTTTATGTGTTTTATATACATAGAATATATCAATTCAGGTGTATTAAAATATGACTGGCCAGCTTATTCATTTAATTGTTTATAACATAATAAAAGTTTTATTTATTGTGTAAGAACAAGTGAATTTTAGGAAATTAAAAAAAAACACGACAAATTTTTCGGATACGGAACCCTAAACTCGCACTTGCAACATATCTAAGAACACGTCCCATTAAATTGCCTTTAACCTTAGAGCCTACTCCCACCTGATCCGATTTTCAGGATCACAGTCTATTTTTTAGTTGTTCCGGGTACGGAATCCTAAACTCGCAAGTGAAACATAGCTAAGAATACTCTCCTTTAAATTAAGTTTCAAACGAAACAAAAAAAAAGGTTCATCTGTTTAGACGCTGCGATGCCACAGACAGGCAGGCAGACAGACAACACTCCTTTTTTGGTTCGGGGGTTAAAAACATAAAATCTGTATACCCCATTGTACATAAATTCTTTATTTATAGGGTACTTGAGGTGTGTTTTCTTTTTTTTTAAAGACGCAATTGAAGTTGAAGTTTTAACCTGTTAAAATGACTCTTAACACCTAATATCTAATATGCAGACGAAGCGGATCACTTTAATCTTATTTAAACCACTTTAAAGTCAAAATTAAAATGATATATTTTTTGAGAGAGCAAATACATTTTTTTTTTTTTGCAGACAGCATGCATCACCTCAACTTTATTTAAAATTTTGAGTTTGGAAATCTAAACGCGGGATGAATAACAGATAGATGCATTTGTGAAGATTTTCTAATATTTTATCTACTACCAATATTTCCAGTCATTAAAATTTGAGACTGAGCTCTTACTACCAATATGTCTGGGAATATAAATTGGTTATTTGGAGACACTCGAAATTTTTTGGCGGGAATATCAAACAATTGAATTTACAATCTGACGATAACAAAATGGTTTAAATACTCTACTGTCTACATAATAGGGTATATAACAAGTAACAACACAGATACTGAGTAAGGGCAATGTGATAATAGGTATAATATACCTTACTTACGCTACAACAGTGTCACTCTATGCTTAAATGTAACTTGACTATTAATATCGAGTATTAAACAAAAGTAAGCCAACCAAACAGCAACAAACGACTATTACTATAACCCATCAGTGGTATATATTCGTAGTGTAATTACTTCAATCGTACTAATGGATGGATATGTGTGGCTATTATGTTCTACATATCAGCTTAAAGTATATATTATTACTGACTATTATTATTTACTAGATCAACAATTCCAAATCACATGAAAATTCAGTTATTTGACGATAATATGAGTTTTCTGTGAGAACTTTACAGAATCGTTCCGAAATTAAAGCTTTTGGTATAGATTCACTATGGCTCATCAAATTCCGAAAGTTTTTTTGTATCTGCTTTGGATAAAAATTATTTTTATACCATGTATAAATGAAATATATCAAGGCATTCTAAATTTAGTTCTAAATTACAGATGCTTAAAAATATTGATACTACCAACAAAATTTTGGTATAAGTGTTCATAAAATCACCTAATTAATTCATTTCTGATTGATGAGGTTGAGTTCATAAATGAGCAACATAGGTCCATCGGATCTTGGATCCGTAGGGTTAATTAAATTTAAAAAATGTTCGTTATACAAAAATAGACAGTAAATTTTAATTTCCTTAAATTTTAAAATTATAGATTGGGCAATTGGGTGTACAAAACATGAACAAATCGTTAACAAACGAATGGCATCTTCATTTTATGAAAATTTACTTCCGGGGATGCTTTTGTGTAATTTTTAATTGTGTCGTAACTTCAATTTGTGGGTGAGACAAACGATAATTTTGGGTGAATGAGCATTTTATGTATATTTGCATTTGGGGGTGCTATTTTCACGGGTCTCCCCTTGTATCGTGTTTGGAATTACTTAATCTAAGCAACTGCATAATTGCAATATAAATAACTAGAATTATTATTAATAAATTAATGCAGTTTTTTGCTAGAACAAGGTCGTTTTAATAACATCTAAAATACCCTTCACATAAATACATGTTACAACTAATGACTCATTTTCTTTTTCCATTTTTATATAATAATATCACTTTTTATAATCTACTGCAAACTAATAATTATGTTTGTTGATTTAATTGAATATTCCATAAAAATATAATAATTAATACTATTAATATTAAAATTTATATTGACAGGTTTATTATTATCCAACTTAATGCTTTTTATTCACTTAAGTAAATGGAAAAATTATTTTAAGATTTATGTACTATATACTTAATTTTTGTAAGGTTTCTTTTTCTGCACAATTTGATGTTCTACGATTATTTCACAAAAATGGTTCAAATATTCTTCTAAGTTTTTGAGGTATTGATTGAAGAAATTGTTCTTCGCAAATTTTTTTTGGCCGATGTCTTAACTATTCATTAATTAAGAGACACCATTTTTGTATTTTTTGGGTCAAGTTTAGGTTTTTATGTTCCTGATTAAACTAAACAATCCATTGAGTCGAAAAATTAGTTGATTTGGTGGAAATGATAATTTTTTGAGGCATTGATAGAAAAAATTGCTACATAATATTATCCAACGAAAATAATTTTAGCTGATAACTCAGAAACTACTCGTCCATTTGTCATGCCTTTTGTAATGCTGATGCCTTTCGTTTGGTTATGGTTTGTTCACGTTTCTGGCCTACTCCTATTTGTTGTTATAAACTAAAAATAAACATGTTTATTTGAAATAAAATCATCGAAAATCGAATTGCTTACGCCAAAATTGAATATTAAAAATCAGCTATACATTTTGGGCTATTGCAAAAAGTGCGGCCGTTTCCAACCTGTTATCAATTTGTCGTAACTCAGTATTAGATTGAGAAGCACTGGAGATAAATAGTCGTTTAGGTTGTACCACTAATCTAGTTACTAACTAAAACTGTCCTCTGTTGTAATAATTACAAAATTATTTACTAATGTTATTATACGTATAATCTAGATAAACTACATTCTAGAAACACAACTAATTCTAACTCTATTCGAGTTGAAGAGCTTGTGAGCTATATAAATTGTCTCCAAAATACCATTGTTTATTTGTTTATTGTAATTATGTATGTTTATCAACAGCAAACTGTAAAATAGATGGATTTCAATGAAACTGTGATTAATTATAAATACACAATTCAAATTTGGATTACAATGATATTAATATTTACCGTACTACCTTCAAAATGTTAATTTCGATTTATATAATTTAAGGTTGTTCGTGGATCTCATAGACCGTTAGCCCATAATGAAGCTAAATTTTCATTTTGTTTGGCGTTTTGCGCATTGAGCAAAGATAAAACCCACAACTTATACGTTTGCAGGTGTTTGTGCCTTGGGTATATGTATACATATAATGTCTAATTATTGTGTATAGTAACATGTTTTAATTAAAAATAGTGCTTATAGATGAAGATGTTTTTATGAACTATAGTCACTCTACCTTAAACAAAGTCATCAGAAATATCTTAAAAATACAATTTATTATATTCACTATCAAGGTAGTTTTTCAAAAAGTGAATACATGATCATGACTTCTTTCGAATTTTATTTAGAAATTCTGTTAAAACTTTAACGAAAATTAACTGGTTGGGCGGCAGGCATGCTGAACACCTGGACCGGACAGTGTATCACGACTACTGCAGGAGCTGTCACAGTGATGAGGAGGAGACAATGTCTCATCTTCTCTGTCACTGCCCAGCTCTTGCCATGAGGAGATAGACTTACTTGATCCAGCCTTTCTTTGACGACCTTTCCGACCTAAAGTCCGTCGACGTCAAAGCTCTCTTGCTGTTCTGTAACCGAGGACTGGCCAACCCTTTTGTGGTATCACAACGGACCCTATGGTCTAAGTGTGCCCCACTCCAGGACAGCCACTCTAACCTAACCTAACATTAACGAAAATTAACATAAAGTTTTTGCATATATACCATAGTTTTTGAAAAAATAACTTATAGGAGAAATAATACACAAATGCATGCTATTCCATCCTTTTAAATGTATACAATGGAAAAACGAGTGCCGCTGATTATAATTTTCTTAAGGAAAATATTTTTGATGCTTTTAATTAATGTATATTAGTTTTCCAAATTTTTCTTAAGAAAATTAGCCTCCAAATCTAACATTTTAACACCGTAAGGGTATTTAAAAATTCAACGGCTTATAAAGTGCATTAATAGGAATTTTATGAAAACGAGACTTTTTTGGTTCTTACTACAACGTCCTTATTACAACAAATAAAAAATTTGAATTAATATTTTTTTATAACCGTACTGTATATATTTCATTACAGTAGATGAAATTAGTACCAAACTTATATCTTCTCCACAGTACACGGCTGATTGTTTGTTTGAACGAAGTGGTAAGTTTGAAGTATAGTAATATTCTTGTTTGCTATATTACTAAAATAACAATGCTTTTGTTATTGTTATATCTTTAGCTATAATACAGCTACTGTGGTAAGTATTATAGGTAGTCTCAATATACATAAATTATTCTTGGCGTAATTTTACTGTATACATTATTATAGTACTTTTAAGTATACAACAAACTAGAATAATATGGATTTTGTATTATTTTTGAGTTGTTTCTATTAAAAACCTTTAATAATTTAGCTTGGTTTTACGTATCTTGGTAATATCCATTAACATTTAATACAAAATTAAGCTACTAAGAAATTTATTACTGTTTGTGAAATCTTTTTTGAAAATATCTTAATTTAATTCTTTTAATCCTCGACATAGAAGAAGCGTGTAATAAGCGATAAGCGATAACAGTAAAAAAAACTAGGTTATAGAAAATATGTTCTTAACATGGGAGCAAGTAAATACTGTCTTGGTTCAAGAAAATATTTACTAGCTACCAGCGCCGGATTTTACTTTTTGGTGCCCTAGGTTTTTATAGCAAATGGTACCTTAGTTTTCCTTTAATACTGGTTTATATTTGAATAATTACAATTATTAAGGCATATTTTAGTCGCTGAAATACTGTTAGCTTGACTTTTTAACAACGAAATCCCTCCCTCTGCGCGATGAATCCTCATTGTGCCCTGATATAAAACCATGACTGCTAGCCCTACTTTAATTTCTAAGCAATGAAACACTTATTTTATTCAATTAAGTATTTAGATTTTTTATACCGTGTATCCATATTTGATCCGTCAATTTATTTTTCTATGTTAGAAAATATTGATGTTGTTAAAACGTCTAACGCAATTTTATCTGAGAACCTTATCAATTGTATCCTTTGTACTTCTTACTTCTTAAATCAAAATAAATCAGGGAGAAAAATTCTACTCCAAGCTTCATTATTGATTATCCTCAGTGGATAAAATTTTAATGGCAATAATAATCATTAAAACTTGATTAATTTAATTAGTCTATATAAAATAATGAATATCATTAATACCAATTATTATCATTAAGTGTATCTTTATAGATACATAACACAAAAATTCAATTAATTATTTTATATATACATCAATTAAATTACTGTATTTCAATTTATTAATTGAGTTATATTTTTAAAAATTATTACTCACTTTTATTTTCACAATGAATAATTAATTTAATATCTGTATAATGTGAATCAAATACAGTAAAAAATGTAGAACGTTTCGTTAAAAATATACTATGAATATTTAAAATTGATTTTTTTTTTGTCTTATTATTAGTTTACATACATGAAATTTCTAAGGCCTGACTTTCCTCTAATCTCCATTAAATTTGTAGAATTGAGCAAATTTTAAAGAAGATTTTTGAATGTACGGTCAGTGAAAAAATATATAAATTCGTATTATTATTTTTTTTCAGAAGAAAATTAATAAATTTTTGTTAAAAAACTAAAACTTCAAATTCTTGTCGCTAAAACGCTATTTATTTCATTTACCCACTCACATGGTAGCATAAAGTTTAATAATGACACACAAGCTGCACGCCATTGAATGAAAACTTGCTAATCATGTAATAACTGTTTTAAATAAAAGATAAAAATTCCATTTTAACCGAGAAAACAACCTTTTAGTTTTTTACAGATGGCAAATCGATTTCAACCTGCAGGCATATCTACGACAGCTTAAAATTACGTTTCAAGAATGGGAAACGGCTCATAAAAAAAAATCGCCCATTTGAAGCAGCCCTAGCCACGCTTCGCATTGGTTAGAGATAAGCGCACCAAGACCAAAATAAGAATAATTAGATTGTCTTTCTTCTAGCAGACAGTCTAACAGCTATTGTCGTTAAACAAAGATAGCCAACCGACTTTTAATTTCTGCAAAGTATCGTTAACAGTAAATCATTTTGAAGCCATAAAACATAAACTGCAAAAACTTTCAATCAAACATTCAAATTGCACTAGGAAGCGGCCAAAGAGAACTTATCAAAGTTTTCACATATCTATTATGACTAAACTAAATTACTATAGAAAATCTAAAATTTCATTTCTGACATATTGCAATTTTCCATGGCGTAATGCCCTAGATGTTACAAACGCAGTATAATTTAAAGTAAGGGAAACAAATGAAAAGAGGTTTACAAATTTTTTTTCTTAGGTTCCTAGAAAAAGAATATTTGTATATGTCGAAGCGTAGACCACTGAAATGTAGGGCTTCTATGAGAGGGGTTGTAAACAGTTGTAAACATGTTGTCACGACTTCAACTACAAACAGTGGCCGTATTCGACTTCGACTTGCTTGTAGTTGTAGAAACCACACAATTCAGTCAAATATTCGCCATATTAAGTCAAACATTCAAAAAGGGCTACAGCAGAAATCAAAGACCGTATGGTCAGGTTATGACATATGGCTAGCATATCAAAAGTTAGATTATATTGTCTTCACTTTTGAAGAAACTCCAGCCACGCTAGGATTAATAATAATTCATATGACAGAAGTCTAATACAATAAATTTATTCGGCGCCATCGATATAATTATTATGTTTTAATTGTTTTTCATCCTTTCAATTGAAAAATAAAAATATTTTCATCATGTAGGTCGGGAATTTTTTTTTGTAAATTTAACTTGTTGAGCTATAATTAAACCACTAATTACACAGATAATGGTTTTAATTTTTTATACTGAATAACAAAGTTCCATAAATACCATAAATAATTGAGACTTCATATATGTCATATATTGTAATGCTTATTAAAAAAAAATTATTCCAATAATATTGTTAATGTTTTATAAAATAATAATTAATATTGAAGTTAAAATGAATTTATGAAAGTTGTATGGCGGGTTTTTTATTTCATATATTATTCATTTAATATTTTTATTTTATTCAGGATTATGTAGGTTTAAAACAAGCACCCATATTATGATCAAAGCCCTACATAATAAGGAAACAAAAGGATAATCCGCATCAGATTGATGAGATTTCCTTCAAATTTATATAAATTGTGCTTAGCAAGTATTTAATATTTCGATTACTTGGCACGGTATAATTAAAGAGAATGGGGAAAAAAACAATCAAACTAAGACTCGAACACGAACCTCTTGGATTCATGCACAGCGCTTTAGCCAGTTCGGGAATACAAGCTCTAGGCACAGAGTGTAATTTTTATACCATGTATATGATATATACCAAGGTATACTAAGTTTAGTCCCAAGTTTGTAACGCTTAAAAATATTGATACTTTGAACAAAATTTTGGTATAGGTGTTTATAAAATCACCTAATTAGTCCATTTACGGTTGTCTGTCTGTCGTCTGTTGTCTGTCCGTCTGTCATCACGATTAATCAAAAACGAAAAGAGACATCAAGCTTAATTTTTATAGCGTGCTGAAGAAGTAAAAAGTGAGATCGAGTTCGTAAATGAGTAACCTAGTTCAATTGGGTCTTGGGTCTTTTGCTTGAAACATTTTTTCGTAAACATCACTGTTTACCCACGAGGGCAAACATTAGATGCAAATTTTATAGTATGTATTAACATGGGAATATCAGTTATGTATGTGTGACATGTATAGTTATATATATATATATATATATATATATATATATATATATATATATATATATATATATATATATATATATATATATACATTAAATCATAATAACAAAAATATTTCTAAGTAGGGTTTGAAATAACAGATTTTTCAAATGCTGAATTTGATAAAACAAGTTACTCGTGATGCTACAGAAAATAATTGTTTTGAAAACACTAAGTGATATTTCTGGGGTCAGATTCGAAATCATGTCAAATTCTATAACAAACATTATTTCGCGTGATTCCATCAAATTCTATAACAAATATTATTTCGCGTGAAAATGTATCTAGCGCCGCTTTAACGTAATACATTAATTTTAATTTGTAAATTTCAATTGTGTACCTACGAAACCATTGGTTTTAAAGACTTCATGTGTATTTTTTTTAAATATTTAAAACCATAATTTAATCACATATAATGACATCATGCGTGTAATATGAAATATTATGAATAGTTGGCAGAATGTTTTTTAATATAATTAATAGTCAGTCATATGCGTCTAAAAAATATTAATAAATACATGTTATGAATTCATAATTAATTAAATATTTATAATAAAAAAAATTTGATAGTAAATTAATTTTTTACACGATTTGTATTAATAATAATTATAGAGTTGAAAAAAAATCTATACCAATTACTTAATCATGTTTTTTTATTGACAAGTTGTTTAAAAAAAATTTCATACAGTGTGTTATTTGTATTTAGGAGACATTATAAGTACAATATTTTTTTTTTTTAATTTACATTTTTATTGATAGCTCCGTCGGCTGAAACAAGCATTTCGACATCTATTGCATCTGAAATTGTTCCTTACCAATCCTTATTAAAGGAATATAACCTTTTGATATACTTACGGTGGCCATGACTACCAGCATCTTCGCAATCACTAAAGAATTTTTTCTTATTCACTACGAACCACGTCGTTTGAATATCACAATACGGAGAATATAAATCGCTACTTCAATATAAAAAAAAATACTATTCAGATTCTCTACTACATCTATTTAAGAAAAAAATTAAAAACAAGTTAATATGCACTAAAAAGTAAAAAATAACGAAAATATAATGTAGTTACAATTATTGTTATTTTTAGAGTCGGTGTCAGCCAAGTTAATGTAACAGACTGTTCTGTCAAATTTGTTTCTTAGTCTGACACCGACGCTAAAAATAACAATAATTGTAACTACATTATATTTTCGTTATTTTTTACTTTTTAGTGCATATTAATTTGTTTTTGAATTTTTTTTTTTTTTGAAGCCTGCTTTTGTTTTGTTAAAAGTTTTTTTTAGCTGTATATCTAAGACAGAAGTAGAAAAGTAATGATACCTAATAATAATGGGGTTAAAACTCCGTTTTTTACACATCCATTTATAACAGAGGCCATCCACATCATTATTTTTAATCTTTATTTATTTTAAATTACATCCGAATATTAAAATAAATATATGATGTGGGTGGAGTCGGTTACTTCGTTCTTGTCCAAGCGAAGACAGTGTGATCAATTTACTGCCAGATTAATTATAATTGACCAAACTGCCGCTGCATAGATTTGAACCTGTAACCTCTCTGTCAGTAGTCAAACGGATCAAGAAGATTGCGTCCACATTCGCTCGGCCACCGAGCCTGTTTGGAAGTAAAAAAGTACAGCTTTACTCTTCCGAGTGTTTTACATGTAATTTTTCAAGTATTTGGAGATTTTATAACAATGTTGAAAAATTGGGAAGAGTAAAAAATATGATAATTTTAACATTCGATACAAAAAGATTTGCTGAAATTTCACTTTTTTATACTAGAAAGAAATTGTTGCCAGAAAATGGTAGAAATTAACAAAATAAATACTTTCTTTGTATTTGTTGAGCAATCGAAATTAAAAAAAAATTCTGCATTAAACTATTTGTTCAAACAGTAGAAAGCTAAAGCATTTTTTTTAGTATTTTTTAATCAACATTATAGGTTTTTACTGTAATATATTTCAGTTCATGCTACTATAATTATGTACAAAAATTATTAATAATAATACTAATTATACATATCGTTGTTTTAGTGTTACAACTGAATGAAAAAACATAATTTATATCTCATAATAAACTTATAATATTAGTACCTGTACTAAAGTATAACTTGCCTTTGAATTATATAATTTATGAATAATAAATATGATATTTATGTGAAAAATAATAATTGAATTTTTATATCAATAAAGAATTTTTTTCAATATTTATCAGATAAAAATTTATATTAATAACACTAACTCTATAACAATAGGCCCATAAATAAATAATTATATACTTTATTGTGACAGGACGAATATTGTTTTTTATTGTTTGATTTACTGTGTGTTCAAAGAAACAATTACAATCTGTGCAGTGTTTAATCGAAAAATTTTATACGGATATCAAATCATTTTCTAATACACTTATAAAGTGCAAATGTTTATTCAGGGATTGTAAAAATGTTCTAATACGTGCACAAAGGGATGTTATTGATAAGTGGGAGTTGCAACTTATCCGTAGTAATTAAAATTAGAAGAAGACCTGGATTCAGAAGTTACAATTTCGACTACCAGATGGCAATACTTGTACTTACTATCTTTTAAGGCCAATAAACAATAAAAATATTCAAACTCAAATCAGATAAATCCCTCCAACTGCCGATAAAAATTTGTACTTTTAAACGGGAAGTGAACCACTTTTTCAGTAATTCCAATTTAGACCACCTCATTACTTACCATTTATCAATAACTTTCCTAAACCCAATATTTTTAATATTCTATAGCTAATGGTTTTTGAGTTACTTGAGATATCGAAAATTTTCAACAATTTTTTTCTTTTTTTCTTATACAAATTCTTAAAGCTTATGATTTCACTCTGATCAATTTCCTAAAAAGGGACTCGAAATTTCTGAGTTGCATGATTGTATTTGATTTTCAATCCTCCAAAAAGGATTCAATAGCTCTCATTGAAATAATAATTTATTTTGTTGAACAATGAATAGTTTAATAAAATATCTTTAATTTTAGATTGGTTTATTGATAGAGTATAAAGAAACCTATACTAATCGTTCAGTTTAGATTTAGCCATAGACGTACCACATAGTAAACGATTGTATGACATATTAAATGAGTTAAGCAATGCATCTATGTAAGAGTTATTATAGATATTATATGAAATTGCAACTCCAGACGTCTTACAACTAACTCAACGCGTATCGAAGCTTCAACACATGTCTATAGCATCTCTTTCTTAGATGCATTTCTTAACGTATGTATTCTGTCATACTCGTGGTAGGCCTATGCTTAGATGTAAACTGAACACTAGGTATATCACTTAAAGAGTAACGAAAGCAGTTAATTGTTTCGAAATTCTTCCTATATTGCGATTAGCTAAGGAGGTTTACCTAATTGTAAATCCAAATAAACACATTAAAATTGAAATCGTTCAATCCGTTTGCAAATTTTGCTTCTACTCGTTTACAAATATAAAACTTAGGCTTTAATGATCGCAAATAGTAACTCATTTTGTGCCAGTAACAAGGAAGATAGGCTTCTAAGTTTGCTCTTTATTCAATTTTTTCACGTTTTCTCTTCAACAATTTCAGTAATGAACCTCTAATGAAATAAGAAATAATAATATAATGAAATCCATATAAAATTCCGCTCATTTAAGTGAAAAAAGCGGTGAACCTTGAAATTTACCAGAATAAGCTGAATATTTGTACACACCTTTATTTTGATAGTAAAAATGTCGTCTCAAAAGTCATATATGGTCAAGTTTCAGCATCATATGTGATTTTTGAGCCAACATTTGTACTATTACAATAATTTCTGCAAATATTCAGCTTATTCCGTTACATTCCGAGGTGAAACCCTAAGATGAGTGGACTATTTTGTGATTGAATAATTGGATTCATTCATAATGAATATTTATTTATATAATCATTATAAAATATGATGATAATATTTATAAAATATACATTTCATAACAATAATATAATAATATTTTAAATTAATTAATAATATTATTTTAAATAATTACTAAATTTACTAAACAAAAATTGTATTCAATTTATTATTTATCAAAATCAAACATTGAAATATATAATAAACAATATATTTAATATGGTATTTTGTATATTATTTACCAATTATAAAATAATTAATTATCATTCAAAATAATTATTATTTCGTATTTAATTTTCATAATTAATTAATTATTTATTATATCATTGAATATAAATTAATAACAATATTAAAGATTGTTTTAATAAACATATACATAGTATTTTATTGTTGTTCAATAAATCAATATCCGGTTTATAAACAACTTTATTGATAAAAATTATTCATAAAGGTAAAGTTTAGAATTATAGTTAAGCAGTTAAATTTGGATGTTTTATAAGTGTGTTCTTTGTTCACAAGCAAAAGTGTGTAATCGAAACACACTTGTAGTGTGATCAAATTAACTTTTTGAATAATTTAATTCTGAGTTCGGAGAAAAAAATTGAATTTAGTAGATCATTATGATACAAATTGAGGAAACTAAAATCAAACATTTTTTGATGGTCGGAAGGGGTCCAAAAAAAATGGTAAAGTGGCCAAATCCGGTCTTTCGCGTCAGACACCGTCGGATTGAGTTAAAAATAAAAAAGTGTTTAATAAGCTTAGGCGCCGTAAAAAGGCGAAAAGAATGAGCTGCGAATGAACCCGATTGGTCCATCGATGTCCCCAAAAATTGCAAAAAACCATCGATTTTGCTCGAAATTTCAAAACTTCATAGCTCTTGTTGTTTTAAAGATTTAAAGCTGAGATTTAAATGGATTGTAGCTTTTGTACCCATGAAGTATCACACACAATTTCAGCAAGATCGAATGTATACTTTTTGCAAACCGCAGCTGAATGCAAAAAACAGGACTTTTGTAAAATGGCCCTAAAAAAGTTGTGGTGCGGTAACGCGCTATTTTTTTTACGCGAGCATATGCTTCAATAGTTAAAGTAATACCTACTAAAGTGCCAACCTCTCATCTTTAGTAAAAGTTACTAAAATATTAATTTTAAATTACTATTATTTTAAATTATAACATTAAAAATAGGATGGAAGTAATGGGAGCAATTATTAAGACTATAATGTCACATAACTTCTGTCTCTTAATAATTGCTCCCATTACTTCCATCCTATTTTTAATGTTATAATTTAAAATAATAGTAATTTAAAATTAATATTTTAGTAACTTTTACTAAAGATGAGAGGTTGGCACTTTAGTAGGTATTACTTTAACTATTGAAGCATATGCTCGCGTAAAAAAAATAGCGCGTTACCGCACCACAACTTTTTTAGGGCCATTTTACAAAAGTCCTGTTTTTTGCATTCAGCTGCGGTTTGCAAAAAGTATACATTCGATCTTGCTGAAATTGTGTGTGATACTTCATGGGTACAAAAGCTACAATCCATTTAAATCTCAGCTTTAAATCTTTAAAACAACAAGAGCTATGAAGTTTTGAAATTTCGAGCAAAATCGATGGTTTTTTGCAATTTGTGGGGACATCGATGGACCAATCGGGTTCATTCGCAGCTCATTCTTTTCGCCTTTTTACGGCGCCTAAGCTTATTAAACACTTTTTTATTTTTAACTCAATCCGACGGTGTCTGACGCGAAAGACCGGATTAGGCCACTTTACCATTTTTTTTGGACCCCTTCCGACCATCAAAGAATGTTAGATTTTAGTTTCCTCAATTTGTATCATAATGATCTACTAAATTCAATTTTTTTCTCCGAACTCAGAATTATCTAAAAATTGACGCCATTTTTTTTTAATTTGATCACAGTATTGTGTAAAACTGATCACTCATTTGATTTTAAAACTGTTCAAAAACTTTCTAACTTAAAGTTCGCGGGACAACATCATTTTGTTAAATGATTAATACATACTTGAAACTTCATTAGTGGCTTAATATCTATCAAATTTTCTACGATTTTTTTTCGAAATTGCTACGTTTTCAAAGAGCATGATAACATCATATTTAAGCTATCGGTTGAAAAAACGCAGCTGTGAATTTGTCGGACACTATGACCACTTGATAACATCAATAATTTATAAAAGATGTATTTTACGATATTTAGTTTTCCATATTTCGAAAACCAAGGCAGATATCGAAAATTTTCATTCTTTTTCTCATCTATATTCATGAAGTTATAACAAAATTCATTATCAAAGTTGAAAATAAGGTACAAATAATTCAGCCACAAGTCTAAACTTGCCTTGGCGCTCGTACTACCTTAAACAATAAAATATTTTGCTCGAAAAAATACTGCACCGATGAGCTTGGCTATTACTTCAAACATGTCGTACTTATATAGTATTTATCGCATACATACATAGCTCACTTTTGCTGAATTGTTATATACATATTAATGCGTTTTTTTCAGATAGTCAAAAGTAAGCCACTTACGAAGTTTTAAGTATGTATTAACCATTTAACAAAAAGGATGCTATCTCGCTGTCTAAATGTGCACTTCCGTCTCTTATTAGTTATCGAAGCGGCTAGATCCAATTTAGCCTTTATATCATATGCTCCTATTCCAACTTGTGCTCCCCTGAAGAAGTGAAGGAGTTTTAAATCATTCAGAATTCCTTGCCGTCAGCAACCTAACTATAATACCAACAATTTTAATAAAGTTATTTGCAATTGTTCGATTCTCGAAATTAATATTTGAAACAGGAAACGATAAAATAATTGTCAAAGACAACCATACATATTACGATTTGCATGCAACACAATAGTTGCTTGATTCTTAGAATGATGGGCAAATATAATACTGTGGCGGCAAGTTTCTATTCACCGGCGCGATGATGTTGTTTTGCAAAATTGTAAAACCTGAATACCTTATTGATGTAGGTAATACATGTTTGGAAAGTTTTTTCAAAATATAGAATAGTTTTCGAAAAATAACTTGACTATTAGAAATGAATATTGTCGATTTTGTTTCTTGAAAAAGAATTCTTTTGTTATTTTCTTTCCCATATTAGTATTATAACCATGTCATAAATATCAGCATAATAAAAAGAAAAAGTCATCCCAATACAAATACAACATAATCGTAGAGTGTTATACATTCATCCTGTGGGATTTAAAAATCTCGTTTTCAATGTATATTTTTTAGTCCAGGAAACAACCTAAGTAAAGTTGATAGCATACCCTTGTGTTTATTTACAAAAACATTTATTTTGTAAAAAACATTGATTTTACAAATTGATTTACCAAGAAAAATGAGTATCTCATTGATATCGCAAGTACGAAATTTGCTTTTTATGAATGGCACATTTCTTTCTATGGAGATTATAATTTCTCTTACATTTATCTACGTTCCTGTTCTTTCTTGTAAGGTGAAAACCCACTGAACTATTTACTAAACGCCTAAATGAATTTGTAAAATAAATTAACGACGGATATTTGAGCCAAAAAAAAGAATGTTATGATTTTAAAGAAATTTTAAAGAAAGTACCTTTGTGTATACTTGTGTGTATCTTGGCTTCCAAACGAATGGAGCAAATAAACACAAAAACATAAACGTAAATTACACATATTCCTAGGATCGACTCTTTATAACACGGATTAATATAATTAATGTATATTCTTTAAAGCTGTTCTATACACATTTTTGATTGGCGTGAAACCATTGTTTTTAAAAATCTTCCACCAATATTTATTGGTGAAAAAAATTTATAAAGAAAAGCGGTTGCCCAGATAAGAAAGGTTAAAGTTACAATTGAATGCAACAATTCAAACACTGCGATTATATCCTTTACTCTATCGATTTGGATATGTTATAGGTATATTCATATTCTATCTGCCCTGGGTACTTTTATTTTTCGAAAATCTTGATAATTTTCCCAATTTTCCATTGTATACATCCAGGAACAAAACGAAAAAGTACCTGGGTATAAACAATAAAAATTGGGAAAATTCACAGGATTTTCGAAAAATAAAAGTAACCAGGGCAGATAGAATATGAATACCTATAACATATCCAAATTTCAAATCGATGGTTAATTCCAAAACGAATTATTAGCCATAATTGATTAAAATGAAACCTATATTTATCTAGATGTTAGTAAAATATTTATCTAGATGTTAGTAAAAAGTTTATTAATTTTTTCTCAAAATACTTTTTTTGAAAAGTGGACGATATGACGATATGATAAGACAACTGATTTCATAAAACTGTCCTCTTTTATTTTATTTCGGATATAAAATATTAGATGTTAATTTTAACCGCTTTTCAAACTATAGAAGAAATTATCCAACAACAAAAAATTGAATATAGATAGATAAGTATCATAAAATTTTGAATAAAATAAAAAGATTTATTTGAATTGTATCGCTATACAATTTTATTTTGATTAAAATTTGAGATTAAAATCTTATGTATTATTCAGAAAAAAGCACACTTTTGACTTAATAATCTCACGACTACAATTATTCACAGATAATGGTAATTCAAAAAGATGTATCACACATTTCAAGTATTCATTATACATTTTTATTTATTTATATAAGCATTTAACCCCTGTATACACTAAGGTTACATATATCAGAAAAGGGGTTATATATTGATATTAATCATTGAAGTGGGTATACATATGAACTTTACATTTGTACCGAGAGGTTGAAGAATGAAACGACATTATGGTAATTCCCATACTCATCATCCATAAAAAATGAAAAGCATCGTGGATATGATCTTATAAAAACAGACCAATAGGGATTACATTTCACCTCAATCGTATTTTTGTCACAACTTCATCAATCATCAATTTGGTGCGGAATTAAATTTCGCCCCATTGTTTTGACGAGTAAATTCGTTCGTTATTATTTTCGGCTTGATCCACATGACAGACCAATAAAATATTTGTATTTCTATTTCTATTTCGGAAAGGTACTCATGTAACTTACCACCAGAAAGTTAAAACTAACAAGTGAAAACAAATAATTGACTGAGTTAATTATTGAAATACCATGTATAGACTGTGTTGATTACACTGTCACATTAACATAAATACATATCACACATACATAACTTATATTCCCATATAATACATACTATAAAATTTGCGCCAAAAATGCGCTCTCATGGGTAAACAGTGATGTTTACGAAAAAATGTTTTAAATAAAAGTCGTTTATTTTTTTATAAGGAACATTTTTTACATTTAAACTTTTGTTCTATCACTAACGGTTTACAAAATAATCTCCAATTGTTCTATCTGCCCATTTACGAACTCGACATCACTTTTTATGTGACTGAACTCGCTGTAAGAATTTCAGCTTGATATCATTTTTCGTTTTTGAGTTATCGTGTTGACAGACAGATAACCGAAAATGGACTATTAGGTAAGATTTTATGAACACTTATACAAAAATTTTGTTGGTAGTATCAATATTTTAAAGCGTTACAAACTTGGGACTAAACTTAATGTACCTTGTTTATATGTCATATATACATGGTATAAGAATATGTATTTAAAGGGTGTAAACGGCAGGGCATCATGGTTTAAATGATTCCTTTTTATTATATAAATACACTCATTTTTTATGGATGTAATGATATACTTACTACAATATTTGAATAACGTTTATCCTTCCTTTTGTGCAAAAAAAAAAAGGTTGTAAAAATTTACGACATTTTTTTTCTGTAGCTTTTTTTTTTGCTTTTCATACTGTATGAAATATGTTTCTATTTCGGATATTTACATTTTATTCAAGTTACAAATTCTTTTGTTTGGTACATAAAAAGTTGAAGAATTAAAAAAAAATATATTACGGTTTCTAGATTAAAAAGATATTGGTCTTCTTATGACTCCATTCTTTAGTTTACTCTTGTAAATATTGAAATTCAGTTTTCTGAGATAGTCTACTGTAAGACGAGGAAATAGATAATAGAGGAAAGTGCATAATAAAAAACTCATTTTTAATGCAAAAATGAGGGAAATTATCTCCCAATAATCTGAAATATTCAAAAAGTTTATAAATTCCTTCTAAAACCTAATGCAAAAAAACCCATCTCGATCCATCTTACTTCGGAAATTTTCGCGATTTGGGACAATAAAATCGATGCCAGCGCTTCCAGTGAAAAATTTTGGCGATAAAGGAGTTATGACTAATTTGCAAATATTTACATGTTAATCTTATAGAAAATGTCAAATTAAAATTATTGAAAAACACTTATTAATTAAACTTCCACTGATAGTCATATAATTTTTAATACACGCATATTGGGAAAATCATTTTGTTATGCGTCAACCGGTGCCTTAAAATAGAACTACGATAACTAGCTTAAACTGCCTTTTAGCTGACGTTAGATTAATAAATGGATATTATTGAAACCATAGTAATTTATAACAATACTGTTCAAATATACGAATGGACTGTATAAAAAAGAAAACACAGACCACTGTTGTTATATTTAAGAAAGTATGGATTGTTTTACGTGCTATATCCTCGAATAAATTTTTTTTTACTAAAATATATTGCCATGTCTAATATTAAATAAAGATTTAAAAAATATTCGATGAAGATGAGAATAATGTTCAAAGTTTACCATCGTGCCTCGAACTGTATATGTTTTGTTTAGTCTGTGACTTCTGATGCACTCAAAACACATAAATTTATTATTAAATTCGTGAGTGGTTTATGTGCGTCACGGTGCGCGGTTTTTATGATATCATTTTCAATTTAAATCGTCAGCCACAACTAATTTGTATGACATTTTTGTGTGTACATATAATATGTATATGGTGCCTTGACATTTATTATTACTTTTGAGAATTAAAATACACAATTTTATTATTAAATCGAATGCAATAAATTTTAAGTAGTTTTTGTGTAAGATTTAAAAAAAAAAAAGTTTGTTCGAAAAAGATATACAGGCATCATTTAAAGCTAATAAAAATAAAATAAATAAAAGTACTTATGTGTTTACTACAAATTTCCCATGAATAACTATTTATTACCATAAATCCCATTTTAACGGTTTTATGTATTTTATTTTTGTTAACAGTTTTACTCGATAAAATATACAAACTTTGTATTACAGATTTTAGACCGTGAGTCCATGACGGAAATTCTGTGATTGCGCTTTTTGCAGAGTTGGAAAAAGTAAGTATGCTAGGTAGGTTAGGTTAGATTAGGTTATATTGGCTGTCCACGAAGGACACACTTAGCCCATTATGATACCATATATGTGTTTTACCACTTTACCGCTGATAATTTCATTTATCAGCTCTTCAATTTCAGAGGCTGAGTACACCTCCTTCATGCATGCATACCATGCACTACACCAGCCCATCACAACTTTTAATTAAATTAATTTTGTTGTGACGGCGGGAATCGAACCCGCTACCCTAAGCATACCGCGGAAGGAATTGGTTACTTAACCAACTGAGCTAATAGGGCGACAAGTAAGCTAGGTAAATGGTTATTAAATTCTAGCAGGAATCTTGAATGACAATCGGAATTTGATTTGTTTGTTCAACATTTGATAAAATGAAGTGTTCAGATGCTCAGAAACATTCAATTTTTAAGAGGTCGGTAAACGAACAGCCCATTTTATTGCATATCGTAGACGATGATTTTTCCATTTTTTATTCTATGATTTTCCTGTTAGAATAACAAAAATACTACCCATCAAATTCAAGCTTCTTTGCGAAATGAAAAAACTATTCCAGGCCCCTTGAAAGAGAGAGCGCTCATCTACAGAGAATTTTCTTATGAATTTATGAAGAACACATATATACAAAAGACTAAACGGGCGGTACTCACAAAGACTTTTAGGTATGGGACCGATGCCTAAAAACTTGTACTTTGAGTTAAGGACATGTTGGATTGATTTTTGAGATTAACTTTATAAAAGCTGCATAAACCAGTTCATTTTGCTGAGTATGTTAGAAATGACTTATGGAGAATAAACAGAGGCTTATGGGTGGAAAGTTAAAATTTTTCGAAAAACCTCTCAAAAGACAACGTGTGATACGAACGATAGAAGGTCAATCGAATAATAAATAATACTATTTCGCTGTTTGTATGAGAAAACTAAACAAATGAAAAGTCAGAATTATGCCAAAATAATTCTTCAATTTTGCAGGCCAATAGTGGCCGTATTTAAGGTATATATGTATAATAAATGTAACAATGAATATTCTTTAACCTTAAATTCATATTCTTCGTATATACTTTATATAAATTTAAAATTCGTTCGAACACACTCATCAAAATTTCACTCAGCACAGCTCCGATAATATATTCATGTAATCATGGTTGATTTAATTTCTTTCTCTATCTATAAAAAAGGTTATCAGAACTAGAATGCAAAAAATATTTCGAACGCTATTCAAACCACGTAAGGAACTTGGATGATACAATAAATATAAATTTTTTGTTATGTTAAAAACTGACGATACAAACGAATTAATTAAATACCATTTAAAAAAAAAATTCCAGTTTATTTCAAACATTTTAAACCCTTCAATTATTACCTTGACAAAATAATTTAATCGACAATACATACACATAGTACACATCTGACGAAAGATTTATTATTATTTTAATTTTAAATGATAATACCTTTTTTTCTGGTGGAACAAACCTCAAATTCTCACTTTTTATAAAGTGAACATTTTATTTAGAAAAAAGGTAATTTAATTTTTTTTGTTTTGGTACAAAAAATTATAGTTATTTACTACACACATACAAAAACGAAATAAGTATAACATTAATTTTATTGTTGAGGAGAATGAGTCTAGAGCCAGGCGTAATATTTGACGGTAACTTGAGAGTACATCGTTCACCACTCTTCCGATTACAAAAATTTTTATAAACGAAAACTTTTCTTTCAGGCAACATGCGAAATTGTTATTGTGAGAATATTTTAAAACTGACGAAAATAGATTAAGTAGTAGATTCAAAACAGTATATTATTAAATAAAATTCAAAAAGCAATTTGTACGACATTCGAAATAACTACATTTCCGTTGCCCGACACCTTCAAAGTTACAATTTTCAAGGTGTTTGGTGTCATTCTGAATCCAACATGGCAAACCATCCATGATAGCGAGGACTAGTTTTTTGTCTACTTCCATGATATGGGTATCAAATGAAAGGCTTTGCTGAGAAGAAAGCATACCTAGTAAATTTTAATAAAAAATACTTTAAAGAGCAAACTTATTTTTTGTACTAAAAAGTAGAAAATAATGATTTCATTGAATCGGTTATATAAAACTTTTTTTTAAAGTTTGAGGCGCTCTTTTTTTATTTAAATTTTCTTATTTAATTCATTTTTAAATAATTTTCTTAATGAATAATTATTATTCATTAATTTTAAGCTTACTACGCTTGCCTAACAGTCTATCATTTTCAATATTTCCAGTCTGAAATGATGTTTGAAATGAAATTACAGTCAAATACGTGTGGCTCTAGACTGTATTTTTGACGAGAAAAAGAAACAATTCCAATTACAACTTTATTTACAGTATGTGTGGTCTTATTTTAAACCAACAGTAAATCGCTTAAAGGCATTTTTGTAAACGTAAATTCAAATCCATAAATAAATATTTATATTGTTTTCTGTGTTTTGTATCCTGAATTGTAATGTAATTGTTATTTGTAATTAGAATTCATGATATGAAACAAAACACAATCATATTATTTGCGATTTGAGCGTGGATATAATAAAATTATGAATATTGGTTAAATGTGTGGCCATCCCGCTTGTAAAGGGTTCGTATGCAATCATTATTTATGATAGCCAGAATACAAACAAAAAACTTATTACTCGAAAGTTAGCGATGAACTTTTTGGTGCCTAGGTCTTTATAGCAAATGCTGCCCTAATTTTTCATTTAACTTTGGTTTTAATTTTAAGTAAAGCAGTTACAATTTTTAGGGCATATTTTAATGGTTGAAATACTACTAAGCTACTAAGAAATTTATTATTGTTAGTGAAATCTTTTTTGAAAAACAACTTAGTTAAATTTTTTTTAACTCTATAAGTATGAGTATGAAATAAGCGCGATTACATTAAAAAAAGAACTAGCTTCGAGAAATATGTTCTTAACAGAGAAGCAAGTAATAAATACTTTCTTGGTTCAAGTTACAATTTACTACCTATCAGCGCCCGATTTAACTTTTTGATGCCAGTGTTTAGCTCGCCACCATAACAGAGAAAGACTACAGCATACATAGTAATTAATAGAAACACAGCCTTTTTGACAATCGTGCTATAGTAATAGAAAAGTGGAAAATTCATTCAGACATGACTGTTTTTATATTATTATTGTTTATTTTAGTGCACAAAATACGAATATAATTTCTTCTTACTGAAAACTTTCGGCTAGCTCTAATGTGGTAAATTTTGAAAATAATTCATTTGTTTATAATATTCGATTATTTAATTTTCTTACCAAAACTTGGAGTAACTGCATTAAATTTTTAGTACATACCTGAAACAATAAAAAAAAAGCATTAGTTTATAATAGCATTGCAAGCAGTCGAGTCGAAAAAATTTTTTATGATAACTTAGTTACAAGAAACATCAATTTGAACCTGCGTCAACAAATTTCAAATTTTATAATTCAACAAAAAAAGTTTTCACGAATAATTTCGCACTTTTCACGTATTTATTTTTATATGCATATGAATCCTTTCTTGACTCAGGTAGTGCATTCAAAGCTTACATGATCAGTGCACAGTGGCTCCACGCCCATGTAAAGAAAAAATTTAACTAAATTATATTATCGATTTTTAACTCCCGAACCAAAAAATCGGTTTTTGGTCGCTATGTGTGTGTGTAACACTAAATGGATGAACTGATTTTTTTTTTTTTTTTTGTCGTTTAAAAGGTAATTTAATGGAGAGTGTTCTTAGTTATGTTTCAAGTCCGAGTTTAGGGTTCCGTACCCAAAACACCTTGATTTCCGCTTAAGAGATGATCTCCAAAATCGGTTCAGTTTGGAGAAAGCTCTAAGGAGAAAGGTAATTTAATGGGAAGTGTTCTTACATACTTTTCAAGTGTGAGTTTACAATTCCATGGAATGAAAATTCACTGAGAAAAGAAAAATCGTACAGCTGTAAATTATCTAATGGGACATTTAAAAGGATTATACATTCTGTTGTCAAAAATGTACCTACTCTTTTGTAAACCTTATTTTTAGTTTAATTTGAATGATAAGCCGGTACTGAAAATTTGTGACGACGATAATTAACAATTAAAGACTATAATTATAAGCGTAAAAAAGAAATTAAGCACTCCAGTAAATTATCCTTTTCAGGAGAATTATTTGTAGATTAGTTAAAATTTGTAAATTGCAACATGGAAATATTCATAACCAAATACAAATTTTTGTTAGCGGATAGACAGGGTTTTAAATAAACATGTATTTTTGGAATGATATAATTATAATCAAAACAAAATGAAATTCATAATTAACTAATTTATAATTAGTTATTTGTTGACGATATGCTAATTGAGAGCTAATAAAACAATAATCGTTACACATAAATTAATATATTATTAACCAATAATAACGATTATATAATATAAACCAATCATACATAATAAATAACATTATTGTTATATAATGTAATATCTAGATATAGGTAGGTAGTTAACGATTAGTTAACAATTTGAGTGTAAACTAATCTCAATAACATCGTGTATATATAAATTTTGATTATACATGATTAAGTAGAAATTGATATGAAAATAAGGGATCATTTGCTTATCATATTAATAATATTATGATTACAGATACACAAATGTTGTTATTGTGGTACAAGTGATTTTATTTACGATATTGTTGTATAAATTTTTCTATTTATATTATTTACGAGCGTTCAAATTTCTTTCTATTTTTACTGCCTTTCTTTTGCCCGTAGTGTCTGTCTTTGGAAAAATCTTTGGATTCATTTTTAACCTTTTTCCCGTGGTCCTCGAATTGAAACTTTACAAGCACACTCGTGACGCCAATCATTTAATAAAAAATTCGCTTAAAAAAATTATAAGTAATATAATTTTGAATTTTTCGACATTTTAACGGTAAGAAAGGGAATATGATAAAAAATTTGTTTTTATGGGTTTGTTTTTTAATTTATATACTGATGCCCATTGGTACAAAGTAACAGGTTGGCTGATAAGTCCCCGGTCTGACACATAAATGACGTCGCTAGTATTAAATGCATATTATTTTTATATAGTACCAACCTTCAAATGATTCGTGTCAAAATTTGACGTCTGTAAGTCAATTAGTTTGTGAGCGTCTTTTGTGAAGCAACTTTTGTTATTGTGAAAAAAATGGAAAAAATGGAATTTCGTGTTTTGATAAAATACTGTTTTCTGAAGGGAAAAAATACAGAGTCCGGAAACTCATTATCAAGCCAAGTTTTTGCTTCCACTGTATTTTTTCCCTTCAGAAAACAGTATTTTATCAAAACACGAAATTCCATTTTTTCCATTTTTTTCACAATAACAAAAGTTGCTTCACAAAAGACGCTCTATCTCACAAACTAATTGACTTACAGACGTCAAATTTTGACACGAATCATTTGAAGGTTGGTACTATATAAAAATAATATGCATTTAATACTAGCGACGCCATTTATGTGTCAGACCGGGGACTTATCAGCCAACCTATTACGCCTTCCATCTTGAGACTTAAAAATTCGAATGTATTATCTTTGACACCAGCTACACTTTAGTAGGAAGGAAATAGAGTAATCATTTTTTCGCTCAGCGTTTTAGGATGTTTCTGTCTTTTCTTTTTTTACTGAAACTACTCATTTTTATTAGCAAAATTCTAAAATAAAAAATGAGACTAAAATTTAACTACCAAAACTCATATCATTTTTGCAAAACTGGGAAGAACGATCTGCAAGACCCTGACCAAAGAGAAAAAACAAGAAATACTACGTGCATTAACACTACTTGTATAGCAAACACCCCTTCCTACCCATGTCAGATTACAATCACATAAAAAAAATATGTGCTTACATATAAACATTTTTCTATACAATACAATCACAGTAATGCGAACAAATCCAGTAATCCGAACAACCCTGAATGCTAGAGGCTGAAATCTATAATTCAGAGGCAGAAATCTAGAATTCAGCTTCTTTTTTACTGATCTCTAAAAAGGTTCATTACGGCAAAATCCGGTTTAAGTAGTCGGCTTTGAAATTTCGAATTCTAAGTAATTTTGACTTCAAGAATTTATCGATGGATTAATTTTAGAACATTTTTTGAAACAAGCATGATATTCTGAGAGTTTTTAATTGACGAAATTCTTCGATTATATTGCCAATTTTTAATCATAATTGAAATATTCTAAGCATCCTGTAAATATGCCAAAATATAGTATGAAGTTGTTTTTATTGAGAATTATTGTTATATACAAGTGATGGGACGAATATTCGCATTCGCATTCGCGAATATTCGCGAAACATTCGCGAAATTTTTTTTTTTTCATCATCATTTTGTATCATAAATTGAAATTGAATGTAATTATAGTTAACTAACCTCAAAAAAAAAGTTTATTTTGTTTTTCATACACTGTTATGGTTTATTTTTAATGGACTTATACGACGGACTCTTTTACGCTAATGCAGAATTATATGTAATAGCTCGACCCGTGAGAAATTCTGACCCCGTGGCTACCGTAACACATGGCAACCCTCGTGACTAAAAAACGACAATAAATTTCGTAGAAAAGTGTTGAAAAATCAAAAGTTATTAAATTTATATTAGGATAACATATTTTAAAAATATTTTCATTTGAAATATCTTTACAGTCACTGATTCACTTCTAAATGATGTCTTTAGTGTTGGAAAAACATCTAGAAAAACTGTTCATTCGAATCATGTTTGCATGATCCACTAATTATTTAACTCATTTTTCGTTAAAATTATTTATTATTCGTCTAGCCTTTTTTTTCAATAAGCGGTACAATTTTAGCCCGTAAGTATATTTTTCGTCAGAGACCAACATGATAAGCTAGAAAATGAGGGGTAAATCATAGAATTTGATACAGGAATAAGGAAGATAAGGTATGAGCAGAAAAAAACATGCTGGAGAAACAATATAAAATGATAAATTAAGATATTACATTAGAATTTGAGAGCGCTTCATTTGAAAGCTAACATTCGCGAATATTAGAAATAAACATTCGCATTCGCATTTGCGAATGTACAATATTCAACATTCGTCCCATCATTATTATATGCATACAACATAGTTTGAAATATATTATGTATATAATATATTATATACACAGTATTTTAGTTGGTACCAGAGTACATAGATTAAACACCACAATTATCAACCAACAGAACAACTATTATATTAGTAGGTAGTAGTATATTATGTACTTTACTTCATTACTAATGTTTCATATTCAGCCTCCGGTGGTACCGACAATCAAGCCAATATTAGGTAGGTAGGTATACTATTAATTTTAGATGATAAAACATTTATATTAACTAAGCAAGAAATATATATTGATGAATATCTTAATATTCTAAATATGTTAGTACAATATAGTCAAATACATACTGGGTGGACCATTTTAATCTATTATGGTTACTAGCTCGTTTTGTATTAACCAATCAAAAAATAACTTAAACGAAAGTTATAGCGTTTGATGGAAGCCTATACGAAAGCATTAACAAATTCTTAATCTACGAAAAAAAGTAGATTGAAAAATAATTTTTTCAATTTGGATCTTACCAGGGCCCAGAATTAACAATTTAATTTATTAAATTTACGAGATCAAGATTGAGCTATGGCAAAAAATTACAAAGTCAAAATAATCAGAATAAAAATGTACAAAAATTAAGAACCATCTAATTTGGCGTTATTTGGAACACTACATGATAAATTAAAATGGACCACTCTGTACATGTGGTAACATCTTACTGAACAATATTGTATCTACAACGTTTCATTAAAAAAAAGTGTATTATACTACTGAAGAAAAATGCTATTCCGTTTCAATTGGAAAAACATTAACGATATATTAGTATCATTTGAAAGAAAGCACAACTGGGTATTGTGTAGTTTCAAACACGTGATGAAAAAAGTGAACAATAGTGTTCAGTGGAAGATAAATTAAAAGCCTTTAACTTTCAAAGATCATTTGGAAAAATGGTTAAAACTCATAAGAGAATAAATACATCGTTTGATAGCTTTATTCGAAAACCAAATAGATTGATCAAAAATTCAATACGAAATGTTAACTTCACATTATTTACCGTTAAAATTTGAATGATCTAGTTGATTTTCGAAATACTCTAGTTGATTTCGATTTCCTAGATTTAATTTCATCAAAATCGTTTAACTTACTTTTTTTAATTTTTTAATTTAAAGCGTGCATGATATTACCTTTTAAAGGTAAAGGGTAATCAAACTAAAGGGATTTAGTAGATTTCGAAATGACCCTACATCATACGAAAGTTCAAAATTTAAATCATCTATCGGATGTGCAAGTTTGAATTGAATGAAGTCATTCAGTTCAATTGGTGATGTGAAGGACGGAATATTGACAGTGTGACATGACCTATATACTCTTAAAGAAAGCGTTGAAACGATACATTTTCGAAAATTTTGCAATAATCGATACAAACTATAGCTTGAAAATTTGGTTCCAAAAAAGAATATTTCAGACATTTCAAAGGTTCAATGATCATTTTATTATTTTTTACGCTGGCTGGAAGGACATAAATAAATATTAAAAATTAATATAGCCATTAATATGCTAAGAGTAAACTTAAAAAAATATACACACGAAAAAAAAAACTTTAGTCAAATGGAAGAGCCCAAAGAATTCACCACGAAAACAATAAACTTTTTAATTATTGACAATCAACACGCGTAGAATAAACAAACAAAATAAATTTGTTAAACAAAAACAGGAAAAAAAATTTAATTATGCTAATAATATACTAACCCTTAAATTATAATACTAATTGTTAATTTGTTCACAAAACCTTCAACAAGATATTCTCTAGTTAATAGGTTTTATTTATTCCAAAAAGACCACCATTGAAGTAAATTTATGTACAAATCTTGTTAATAATTCATCAAGATTATTAAAATAATCTTGTAAGATAAGAGTGGGAAAAAATATCGACACATTCATGGAATATCGATTCTTTTACTTCGTGATTGCAATATATGATTAATTTATAATATCAAGTTTTAAAAAAATCTTTCATTTATCTTGTATAAACTAAAAGAAGTATTATTATCACGAGAAAATTTAGGTGATAATACTTACTTTAAAGGAAATAATCATTTTGTATATCCGTGAAAAATACACCATAATTTTGTCAAATTTTTAAATTAATATCTAATACCTTAAAAAAAAATTATTTAATGTGAAGTACTCATTTTTGTCGCCACTACAATAATCTTAAAATAAAGCAAAAAGACCCATTTTCAGCGTTGAACTAAAACGACAGAGACAGAGTTCTGGCAGTGGAGGTTATTTCCTCCTTCAGAATATTTTTAACATTTTTTAAGTATTCATTTTATGAGATATATTGGCGAAAAACGAAATATCCTTTTTTCATCTTTAATTGTTTGAGAACTTTGGCAATTTTTTGTATGCTAAAAAACGCTTCCGATCCATTTTCAAGACATAATTCTAAATCCAACAAGCCATCACACGTATTTTTACGACCATAATCTCTAAATTTCACATTTTGTCTACATTTTGTGATCTTTTATTTATGTTTCTAGTTATATTAAAATACTTCAAACCTAGATGTAAAAAGATCGAGAGGTGTCGTGGGACATTCGATAGGAATCGGTAGGAATTTTTTTTATTACAAGATATTTTTCTGAAAATTTAAGGTATTAATTTTGGCTGTCAAATATTTGTTCGATTCTTTAAAGAATTTAATTTTATAGCTATTTTTAGTTTTTACTGTGTGAAATAATTGTAGTATTAGTTTAAAAAAGACATACTTCTGATTAGTAGTCAACCTAATAGGTGAGTACTTACATTACGTTTGATTTGATCAGGATATTTATTATGACATAACATAAAAATTGCATTGTACATGTAAATTATCTTTGTGTTCTTTATCTTCTGATAACTTTCACAACTCAATTTTTTTAAATAATAAAACATAAAATTTTGACAAAACATATAAATTGACAGTGATCAAAATAAAATTCATGGAAGGTTGAATCGATTGAAAAAGTTTTAGTTTCCTAAGAAATCTTGATGTCGGTTTTTGGTGTCTGTTGCAATTTTTTTGGTTTTGAAACCCAGCCAGCAAACAAATATCGTGCGATAAGGAACATAGTTCCAAAACTATTTTATTATTGTTCATAATAATAAAATAAAATGCATTTTTGAAAGGATGGTTAAAACAGACCTATTAATTTCTTGTATAAATAATAATAAAATATGAAATGATATGGTAGATATAGAAAAGGTAACATATATTAACGTGTTTGTAACCATAAAGTGTATATTAAATTGAATTCATAAAATAATTTGCTACATTGACGTTGACACAGTTGGCACCGATTCTAAAAGGATTACGTACAGTATTATTACACTTGAAGTAACATCACATCTCATTTCATTTCATCTCAGCATCCATCGCACCGATACGATGTGGGAGAGATGTTATTTATATATCCATCTCTTATATACGTCGATTTAAGATAACATATATAAATCTCTAACTTGAAAGTATATACCGTATACATGACTTAGTGCATAAAATCTTAACATTTTAAAAGCAAATTAAAAATGTTTCTTAATGAGCTTTCGAAATTGAGCTTTCAAAACAACATCGATTGAATTAATTAAATGAGATGATCAAAATTATTAAAATGGTTAATTAAATTAAATCCATCATTATCCGATCAATTTAAACAACCGAAGGAACAAATATTCGCAGCCGCCTGAAATTTAGTAGGATTGATCAAAACACCATCAAAAATGAAATGTAAAAGTCCTCATCGATCCGAGGTGAAAAAAAAAATTTACGGGGAGTCAAAGGTTACAAAAACGGGCTTTTCGCGTTTTTCAGCGAAACGGTAAGTTTTATCATAAAATTAGTTCAGAGGTAAATTGTAGACCAGATCATTAAATATAAAAAATGTCTCAATACTTTTTTTCCTAAGAGCTACCGTTTCTAAGATATAACGATTCAAAAAGTTGAAAGAGTTGTAATCGTCATATGATTTTATGAATGGACATTCAATTCTATGTCTAACATAGAAAATTTAATAATATTTTCTAACAAATTAAATCAGTAATTATGTGAATTTACATATAAAAAATATTTATACAATTTCGTATCTTATTTTCACAATTTCTAATGCAACAAGTTTAATTAATTAATTGTCATATTTTAATAATTTTAACTGGGCATTTACCATACTATTTACATGTAAAGAATTGAAAATTAGTCATAACAGCCAATTTTACGGCAAAATTATCCACTGCAAGCGGTGGCGTCGATTTGATTTTCCTTACCACGACTATGCACCTAACGGATATACGTAAGTAAAAATTCAATATACGTAAGTTTCACTGGCCGATAGAAAAATATTTTTACTTGTATGACAGTTTCATTGATGTACGTGGTGTTCTTATACATATTATTCCAATTTTTTAGATCTCAGAAATGGTGGCTTTTAGGAAATAAAGTCTTGAGATATTTTCAGATTTAATTATCTGATCTACAATTTTCGTCTAAGCTAATTTTATGATGAAACTTAACGTTTTGCTGATAATCACGAAAAACCCGTTAGGTATTATGACTTTTGACCCCGCTTAAATTTTTTTCCACGTCTTGGATCAATGAGGTATTTTCAGATTTCATTTCTGGTGTTTTGAACAATCTCCTACCAAATTTTCCCTTCACTCATATTTTTTTTATTTAATTTGACCGGATAATCAGTATAATTATGTAATAAGAAATTGATAAAGAAGAATCTGAATATCAGTAACAGGAACTAAATATCTTGAAGGCAACAGAGTCGTAACTTCAGCGAATAGAGCTTATAAATTTCGTTAAACTAGCATTGTATGAATATGAATGAAAATATAGAATTAAATTGTCATGAAAATAAATATAGCAGAAAATAGTATTTTCCCTTGCATACAACAATAAAGATAATGATAGTTTAGCTTTAGACGACAACTTACATCAGACAGTAGAGACAATAAAATACATTGCATATACCAAAACAGCATGTAATAATAGTGATTAGTATCTTTGTAGATGATTTTATACAGATGGGAATTGAACAAACGAACAATGTGAAGTTTTTTTGAGAAGGAACACATTTATTTCTACATAATGTAAAAAAGATTGAGGTATAAAAAACCTTTATCAAGTGCCAAACGCGTTGTATATTTAATGACGTTCTTTGTTTATAGATTACAACATACTGCGACAAAACTAAAGGGAATATATCGTTTTTTATTTTTTTATACTTAAAATCTCACACGTATGTAGTATAGTTTCTTTGTATGGGATTATGTAGAGTATGTTTTGGTGGTAACATCATATGCGAATTCTAGATTGTATTCATATTTTTGTACACTATCCGCTAAAAGTGGATATAGAGTCAAAAGCAAGTTAAAACGATTTTGAAGAGACGTAGAATTATGGTCATACCTAACCTAAAAATTAGGCATCAAACAGGCAGGCGTCTCGTTGAGGTAACTTAGTTTAACTTTTATTTTAATGTTTATTGTTAGTAAGGCTTAAAATGAAGGTATTAAGATTAAAAATTAAGTGAATAATGTTCAAAGTAGTATCTGTTGGTCGTTTTAACTAATTTTAATTAGGTTTGGTACCCATATATCTTTTAAAGCGATGCTATAGACTTATTATACAGGGTGTCTCATCAAAATGCCTCCCCGCTGCTAAAAAACACATTATTGAGCTACTTAAAATACTATGGCTACAGATGTATCCATCCATTCAAGACGACCTAGATACTCTTCAGAGAACTACGTCTTCAATTATTAGAAGAGCAATAGTTTGTTGTGAGACAAATGGGGGGGGGGGGCGTGGACGAGGGAGGTCGTCATTTTAAACCAAAAGTTTAATTACATTGGTATAAGCAATACACAAATTTTTAATCAGTAGAAATATTAAAATACTGTTGAGTAACAGTGGTTAAATTCAATAATGTCCATAACTCCTAAACTATTGAGTTTTGGACAACAGTATATATACGCACTTTCGACTTGAAATTGTACAAAGAATAGGACTCACAATCGGGTATTGCTGTACAAAATGAACAACGTATTAGAAACGTACTAAATAAAGATAATAGGTTTTTCATCAGAAATGGGCGATTTAATGCGCATTCGTTTGCTTACGGTTGCAAAAAGATACTTTAGATTATAAATAGTTAGTAGTGGATTTTGGTTATACCTTTTTAAATCCAAATGATGTGCTAAGTCCCGTTTTTCAATTATTATTTTGTAATGCGAGAATTGAAGAAATATGATGGATAAATAAGGGACGTATATTAAAGAGAGCTGCTTTAATGAAAAGATTTTGCTTTAAGATTTTTGATTTAAGACACATTTGATAACAACCGGTGATTATACTTTTGAATATTAGTGTACTAAGCATACATGTAATAATAATACATATATTATACAAGAAGAAAGGTTTACTGCTTTTATCGTGTTCACTTTAGGCATTTAACATAAAGTGTTAACACTCGGTGTCTCGCGAAAACCACTTCAAATAAATCTAGTACCTAATGCAATTTACATTGAATTGTTATCAATGAATATATGTATGTGCAAAGAGTAAATAATCAGACAAGGATAGATATATTAGGCACACATAATAAACATATAGTTTTATCTTACTTCTGTGTATATGTTAACGACTTTTTATAAACCCACTCTGCCACATATAAAATTCAATAAATTGAGCTAACCTTTGCAAAATGTAAAGTCATGTTTAATATATTGCTTTATGCTACTATTACTATTATGTACTATAATATTGTCAAGGATAATATACACAAGCTCTAAAACATTTACACTCTACGTATACAAAGTACACGATGCTTGAAGGTAAGAATACATTTGCTGTTCAAGCAATCTATTTACTATTAAGCTAGTTAATGACAATGAGGTCCAAACTGTGCATAACTGCAGCCAAACCATTTTATTGAGTTTGGTTGTAACTCACTAGAACACAGTTGAGAGTGTCAATTGACCTACAATTACAACTAAGGACTCTTAGATGATCCCACATGGTTTGTATATAAGACGATGAAACCTCCGTACATGTTATTTGCACTAGCAGAAAACTGGTGGATGTTAAGTACATAATGTTTGCGCTCCGAACTTTGAATCCTTTCTGGGAGCAATCTCGTCGGAGAAGTTGTGAGCTTTCTGTTCAATGTCTGACCTCAACAGAATCATATAGCTTCATTTGCTTAAAATAGCACCTTTCACCCGAAGACTTTTTGCCTCCGGGTAACAGATTGTTCTGAAGGAAAGCAGAGAGGATTCTTGGACTAGGTGCTAGGGACCCTTTTACAATACTTCTCCTTTCTGTATAATTATTATTAAAAACAAAGACGTCATGCTTTTGTAATGGGCTACGAAAGAGTGGATAATATTCACGGAGGCTAAGAATGTATTTGCTGTAAAAGTTAACTTTTTTCTATTAAGCACATTACTTAACAACGCTTTTTTAGAAAAGGAAAAAAATAGCAAAAATAAATAAATAAATAAATAAATATTTACGTCTAAGATTAAGATAAGCATAAATATAATAATCTACACCTATTTTGACTCAAACAGGGAAAAAATTGAATTTCTTTGAAGATTCTCTTTGAAACGAAATCTTATTTTACATATTATCAACTAAAATCGTGTATAAGGACGCCTTTCTGCAACTTTTTCCGTCAATGCCTCAAAAAATTGTCGTATTAATAACAAAATAAACCAGATATTCATGTCTTTATATTATTTTGAATAATGAGGATCCAAAAACATAAACATCCAACGATTAGATGGGTATTTTTGAGATAGCTTCAGAATCGCATCGAAATTAATTGCTTGCCGTGCACGATTTTAGGTGATATGTCCAAACTTATACCTCTAAACATTAAATAAATTTTTTGTATTTTTAGGTCAAAGTTGTCTTGTATACAAGTTTTTGACATTTCCATACGAGTAGCTAAGTAGCCTCTTAAGACCATTGCAAAAATTCGGGATAAAAAAACATTTTCTAAAGTTTTTTGACCCAAAAAATTCATAAATCCGATTCTTTCAACGATGAAGAATTGAATGCTGATTTCCTGAGATGTCGGCACAAAGGTTCTAGTTAAATTAGTAAACTATAAATAATGAAACCATGTATGTACATGATGTCGAGCTAAGTGTATCCCCAGCCTCAGCTTATGCACATAATACATGTGTGTAACTAACTATACATAAAGTATAAAATAAAACTCTTTCTAAAAAAAGTATTATAATGTGATTTGTAAAATTTGAACCTGCTTTAATGAAATATACAAAAAATATTTTACAAAAATATGGAATATTAATGCAAATAAAAATATATTTTACTAGCTTAGTATGACAGTTTTATTACACAGTTTTTATGTGATATATTTATGCTTTAATATGTTCATAATAGGATTTTCGTTTTCCTACATGTTAGTTTTTATCAGTATGTTGTATAAATTTTGTAATTGGAAACATAATTTTACAAAATTTATGGCTTCGAAAAAAATTAAAAAAATGCACTAAATAAGGTTAAAACACAAAATTAAATTGTAAAATGTTAAGTAGAGGATTTTTTTGTGTTTAATAGCTATTTTTCACTTTTTAGTGTATTTAGCATCATTTGATAATTGAAAAATTTTCAAGCTTTTTTGTTTCCACAGTACATATCATCTTATTCCTACATATCATCTACGTGGATTTAATAATTTTTGACGAATTTAGTTGGTCCAAGACACAATAAGTATACCCTTCGATTTGAAAGTTTGATTTTCGATCAAGAGACATCGGTAGAAAGGTTATCAATTTCTTTCAACATATAAAAAGTATGCTAGTGAGTCTCTTAAAACCAACTTTTGAAGTGGGTTTTACAAAACATAATGTATACAATTCGTGAGCAAATTGAGATTGTCTGATGAATTTTGAGAATAGATTAGGTTATATTGGCTGTCCACGAGAGACACATTTAGGCCATTGTGATACCATATATGCGTTTTACGACCTTTTCCGCTGATAATTTGATTTATCAGCTTCTCAATTAATTCAAGAGGCTGAATACACCTCCTTCATGCATATAACATACACTAAACCAGTCCATCACAATCATTGATTAAATTAATTTTTTATTGGGATGGTGAGAATCTAACGCGCTACCCTAGGCATACCGCATGCGGAATTGGTTACGTTTTAACCAACTGAGCTACTAGTATTTGAACTCACTTATCGACTTGTATATTTATATCATACTTTACAACTCAGTAGAAAATCCTCACTTTCTATAATAATTATACGAACTTGCAAGAATTTGCATAGCTTTCCTTTATTTTAAATAAAACTTTCTAACTTTCAGTCAAGTAGAAAATTTAGAAAAATCAAAAAGTATAGCTGATCTCATAAAATCCTCGCCCAACTTAATATTCCCTTTGAGTAGAAGCATCATCAAACGACCAAAGAAGTAGCAATTTAAATAACAACATACAAATCTAATATATATTTAGTTGAAATTTAATTTAAAATCAACAATTTTCCACCCTATCATCAACAATGTCACCACTGTATATGAAAATAAATAAGTTAAAATGGGTAAAGTGAATGAAGAATGAATGAGTGTTTGCGGTGATATGAACAACATATCACTAAAACTTCAATCCCCACTCCAGTTCCCACTCTGTCACCCTTTCACTGAATGACTAGAATATATTTATACATTTTAGTTATGTAAGTCACGTAGACAATATACAAGTCCACTTTTCACAGAGAAAACTAAAAATGAAGAAAGTAGATGGAGAAGAATAGCGGAAGGATTGAATTTATCCTTCCAGCATTGTGAATTACATTCATTTGTGGCTCATCCTCAATATTACGCTTGAACTGAATATTTGATGGTTGAATAACAAACATTTTTATTTATCGTCGATATTTTTTTTTTCTTCTCATTTCGTGTCTTGTGTTCAATTCCAAATTCTATTCAATATCACAAAATTCTTTCAAGTATTAATTTTAAATCTAGAGTACCTACTAAAATTTTTGTTAATTTTTCTCATAAATTCTGATTTTACAGGGTGCTTAAGCAATTTTGATTTTACAGGGTGACATCATGAAACAGTAGCAGTTGTTCTTCACAAGGTCACAGTTTAAAAGTCTTTTCAAGTTTTTTAAAATTTTCCTTTCTGAAAGAAAGTTGCTTGTGTTAGTTACATTATCCATAAAAGTCAGCCAAGGCGAGTTCTCTTTATTTCCTCTTTTTTGAATCATTTTAAAAACAGGACGATATAGTTATCTGCTACGACAGTACGTTGTAAAAGAAACAGAGTTTAAGCTACGATTGATAGGAGAGTTTAAAGCGAAATTATTTTTAATGTTCAGAAAAAGTTATTGAGTATTTCTTTTTATCGATTTTGAATCAAATTAGTATGCTTTTAGCACGAATAAATAACGAAGGCATTATGCAAAGCAGCTGTAATCAAAATACTTCATCATCATCAAATCAAATATCTTTCTAAGAAGGGTAAATTTATCAAATCTCAATCGCCCTTTTTCACATTTTCGATAATATCATATGTACAGTGTGTCACCCTCATATTTTTATTATTTATAGGAATGTCGATTTGAAAGTCATTTTGATGGGTCTCATTTCTTAAGATAAGTAACCGAAATCTGAAGGCTACTACTTTTAAACTCAGGCTACAACAAATTGATAAATAAGGATAATTCTTAATATTTTGCCTAACGTCAGAGATGGTTAGACATATCGAAAAAATTGTTAGAAAAATTGATAAGAATATTTTTGCATACCCATATATCGATTTTCAAGGTAAAATTAGCAATTTTATTATTTTTCCATTATTTTAGTCTACACTCAAGATTATTACAAGTTTGTTGAAATATTTGAACACATATAATACTATTAAATAATCAATTTATCCAGTTTTTTCATTCCATACACACTAGATATAAAATTAAAAAATAAATTAGTATATGAGCATAAACAAAATATATTGAGTAACTTTTTCAAACAAGTTTTTTCGATATCTCTAGCCATCTCTGGCGCTGGGCAAAATATAAAGAATCAACCCCTATTTGTCAATTTGTACAAGGCTGAGTTAATGTTAGGTCGATTTTGGTTAAGTATCTTAAACAACGAGACCCATTACCCTCTATCAAAATTTAAAATCGATTTTCCTATAAATAACGAAAATATGAAAGTGTCACCATCTTAAATGATTCACTCTGTATTTAGAAATCTAATAAAATTATACTCTATATTATAAAATTCAATCTCTATGACGATGGCATGGATACCTTGCCATGTAAACCTTCTGGTTTCGATCTTCCCATTATTACATGACACTACTAAAAACATATATCTCGCCCTTTATTGCTTTGTCATATACATATATAATCTTTTTTTCCAAATTACTCAGATATAATAAAGACGTGATTTGATTTTAGAATTTTAGATCGTATGAACACACATATGTATGACTTATATAAATAAGTTATCATGTTATTACTTAGTATTCTTATATTGTTACTGTGCTGAATTTTTACTTTGCATGACTGCCAACCAACTTGCTAACATGCATGTTTTATTTAAGCATATGCAAATTATACCAAACAAAATATTATACCTTTGTTCGGCATTTCTTTTTTCTATTTTAAAATTTGAATGCTAATAGAATATTAATAAAATATGATGAATGAATAATTATGTTGTAAAAACGATTTAAGAATAAATTGATGATAGATTATAATAAGATATTCAATTGGCAATTGAATGAATTTGCATTCTAACAAGTGTTTGAATTTTATTTCATTAAATTTCAATTGTTTTTTAGAGCTTGGAATTTTAATGATGCATTTAAATGGAAATTGGTTAGAAAGAAATGCCTGGAATCTATATTTTATTATTTTTAGTCAACACGCTGTTATGTTATGTAATTAGTCCATTTTTGGTTGCCCGTCCGTCTGTAAACACGAAAACTCAAAAACGAACAAAGATATCAAGCTGAAATTTTTACAGAGAGTTCAGGACATAAAAAGTGAGGTCGAGTTCGTAAATGAGCAACAAAGAATAATTGGAGATTATTTTGTAAACCGTTAGAGATACAACAAAAATTATAATGTTCCTTATAAAAAGATAAACAACTTTTGTTTGAAACATTTTTTGTAAACATCACGAAAATTTAAATCTCGAAAATCGAACAAAAGAGGTAAAAAAACTTGAGTAGAAAACGAAAAATTAATCGACCACGGGAATTCCTCGGCGTTCCAACTGGCATGAATTTATATTACAATAATTTATATTCTGTCGCGTTTAAAAATTGTTGTAGGAACAAATGAATGCAAAAATCGGAAGTTTGTGGTTTCATGACTCAGTATCATGACAAGAACTAATTTCAATTCAATCGATTACATTCAGCAATTGAATAATAGCCCGAACCTAATATTCTGTGGTATAATTACATGACAGCATATATTTAAAAAATAATCCCCATCATGCCTTCTGCAAGTATTCAATTCATCCCCCATTTTGAGTAGAACTATGACCCTCTTATTAAAGTGAATAAATAATATTATGAATATCGTCTTTTAAAATTATATTTATACAAATGTTATAATAAAATAATTGATTATTTACGAAATAATTCCTCTTGCTTTTTATATGTTCATGTTGTCTGTTAACAAATCAAATGAATTTAAGTGAAAATAGTGTCATATTACACCGAAAAAAAAAACTGTAGGGTGATTAAAAGGGCTTAAAATATTGTTTTATACATACACACATAAAAAATCATTATTCTTGTTAATGCTTTTATATGGGTAGTGAGTTTCGTTCTTTGTATTTCGGAATCAAAATATGATATTTTCATAAACGGATTATTTTTAATATTATTAATTGGTTATAGCGTATGGTTTATTTTTGTAAGTCTTTTATGCAATTTTTTATGTTTTTCATGATTTTGGAATTATTTATGACTGGTATCAGCAATAAAGCCTATTGCCAATAATAAACCAATATACTAAACTATTTGCTACTTAAAATACGTTTTATGTCAGTATTTTTGTGCTTCGTTATTATTTTATCGAATAAAAATGAAAAAAGATGTATTACTAAATAAAACAAATGAAGCGATAAAGATTCTCTCACGAAATTTTCGAGCAATTCCCATTTCAAATTAATTTTCTGATAGTACGTGCTGGCAAAAAACTATTTTTTTGATTACAAATTTTAGTAAGTTTGGTAGCTGTAAAAGATTAGAGTTATTTTAAATCGAAGTCACCATTGTTATAGCTTTATTGTGTGTCTCTTTGCCCCAAATCCGCATTGCTCATAGAGTAGACAGCGAGAAGAGTATACGACTCTTCTACCTATCTCAGTTTCTCTAATAGTAATGAGATAGGTAGAAAAAAGAATGTTGTCTCTCTGTCTTACTCGTATTTTAGGTTGTCACTGCCTTACTCGTATGGTAGGTTAGGAGTCCGAGGAACTTCTGTAAGTCACGTTTGTCAATGCCTGGTATAGATATTTAGAATAATTAGTTAAGGCCAAACCTTGTTTAGTATACTTTTGTATATCTATATCTAAATTCTTTACGAATTCAGTTGGAATTGTGAAAATAACAGCGCACAGGGCGAATAACTGCCAGTAATTTATAGACAAAATGCAGGTCGCGTGAGTATATCAAATAGAAAACATTTATGTGATAGATAGGTACATGTGTTCCGTTTTTATTTGGATGTAATGTGATATGACATGTTGAATCAATAAACTGAACACAATTTTCAATGCATTATTATTATATATGATACAAAATATATATTTATAGACAGAACAATAAACTTCAGAATTAATTCTTATCGCATTTCACCCTTAACTAATATTTATGAAAAAAATAAATATTACTAGGGGTTGTTTTTCAAACCACTAGCTAGCTATTACTAGGGACTGACTGACTCATCTATTGTATTATTTATTTAACATTTTATATTCAATATAGCATTTATTATAGGGCAGATTATTAAGTTTCTAGCCGCAAATATTAGCCGATGAACGCCGTCACCAAATTTGAGTTAAACTCTAGTTCTTCTTAATGATAGCAAAGGACGATGAGATCCAGTGCCAAACGGCGATTAATGAAAAGAACACAATATTTTTATCACAACAAAATCAAAAACAAACGTAATTTTTTAGTACGACATTCTTAATTGACGTTCGTTATCCAGCCAAAATTATGTGTTAAATCAATTTTTGGATAACATAAAAAACTACCAAAATAAGAAGGATTAAAATATACAAATAGAAAGAGAGGCAAATACCACGTTGTGACGTTGTGACTTCCAAGAGAAGTTGCCGCTTTCCGCCTCCGCCGGGGAGAAAAATAGTATACACATCACGAGAGCAAGTAAAGAATGTCCCAGATCTCATGTTTGTCAACGGACATGAAATCTGAGACATTCTTTACTTTTGCTCCCTAGGTGTGTAATATACTATTTTTAGCTCTGACCTTCTCAGACTTTTTTTTTCAACTCATACATCAAACTTAAAAAAATAGTAGCTTCGCTGGTCCCAATTTCGTCTACTATTACAAAGTTACTTTCTCATAAATTTTCATTATTATATTTTCTTCATTTTGCTTTTGGGAAATTATTAAATATTTTCAATTTCATAGAGGCAAATACAAGGAAAGGCAAAGACAATTAGTTATATAAATTAGGTGATATAGTCAATTGATAACAGATATAATTTGAACTTAAATACCGTACGATTATTTAAGATAATAATCAACCAATATCTGGCAACATAAAATAATATAATATTTAAAATAGGGGTGATTATTAGGTGAATCAACCAAACTTTGCATGCATATACTATCTGATTGTTTCAATTTAAAGTTATATCCAATTCACATTCACCCATGTACAGTGACTTTTAAAACAAGGTTTAGTCGCAGAAACAAAACAGTAAAAACGGTCAAAGTTCCAAAAATTTACAAAGTAAGTCGGACTTGAATGTTTTTGGCATTCGATTCGTTAGTGTCAGAAAATTTTAAAAACTATTTTGATTTATCGCTGAATTGGTACCTCGGAGGTCAGCGACCCAAAAAACTCCCGAATAACGAGTTTGGACCGATTATATAACGAATTTCCCGAAAACTCCAGGGAACGATTAGATTACCGTTTACCCGGGACACTAAGTACCTTGAAGACCAAATCTCACGCGATATTCGTGTTCAGCGACCACAAAAACTCCAGAGTAACAAGTTTGAAATTATTTTTATCACTTTTAACGGAATTGTGAATTTAGTGTATTTACGGTTAATTTAAAACGCAATTATAAAATGCATATTATTTATGCAAATTGCATATTTTTGATTTCTAATAAATCAATTTGGACCACCAAATCAATTTTCTGACGCTCTAACGAATTGAATGCCGAAAACCGCATTCAAATCCGACATTACTGTTCAAATTTTTCGAATATCATTGCTTCGTTTCTGCGACTAGTTGGGTCTAATTGTTTTTCTATTTATGCGCATGTGTACTAGACTAGTTGCTAGTCTAGTTGAGTACGCTTTCAAATAACATTGTATTACCTTTTCAACTTAACAAAAAATAACACAATTTTGGGTTTCTTAAACGGTGGCCATCAATACGTTTTGAGACCAATTATCCTAAATTTTAAGGTCTCTTGAAATAAATTTTTATTAAATCTTCTAATGCCTTTTTTACTCAGATGCATATTATGCCATATTAGTAGCGTTCTCGGAATATTTTATTACGCATTTTGGAACTTTGATTTCCGCAAGAACTGCCTAATTCCTTTGTTCTTCTTCAGGAAAAAGTGGGTTTTTTTTCCGGTAATATCGAAAATGTAATATAATATTTGAAAAAACCACCAATTGCCGTTTTTCTGCCAATCACAAGACATACAAATTGCTAACAGTTTCCTATTTTTGAACAACGTTGTAGAAAATACATACACACATACAATTTAAATCAAACAAGAATATTATTTACCCCTGTTAAAATGTTTAAATAGTAATGTGAGTAGTAAGTAGATTAATCCCTTGAGGCTAGGCCATAGAGCATGATAAATTTAACACTCCATTGCATTTAAATTTATTATAGGTGATATCACAATGTTCTGAGAGAGACAAAGAGATATAGAGGAGAGAACGTTATTATATATTAGATTAGGTTCAGAGTAATAAATATACATTGTGTATTTTACAATAATGAATTCAATTTGAAAATTGTACTAATTAATTATTATAACACGATAATGAACGAATGAATTAATGCAATATATCTATAACCTGTTCTTTAATTAATTAATTGAAGATAAATTCGTCGCATTTAGTTTATTTAATTTGACGTAATTGATTTTATTTTTCTTTATAAAAAACAAAATTTTACAAAAAACTAACAGAGTTAATTGTGTAAATTCATAAATAAAATTAAACACAAGGCTTATTTTCATTATGCAAAATCTGGTTTTACTAAAATTAATAGGACACGGTTGCTGGTACAACCTTTTTCGTAAGTGGTTAATAATCAACTCATACGATTGCAGAAATACGATATATAACATTTCCATACCCCAATTTTTCCGATTATTTTTTGTTAAAGAAAAAAAATTATTAAAAAAATTCAGGTCTTTTACAAACTTTATACCAAAGATGAAAAGACTATTTTGAACTGTGCAACAAATATTATTTAAATCTTACCCATTGTGAAATTTTTCTAATATTTTGGTAGAAACATACCTGAAACAAAAAAAATTAACCATTATTAGTTTAACATATGACAAACTTTGAAACGTAAAAAAATAATTTTTATAATATCTTGGTTGGCAATTATGAAAACAATTTAAAACTCGGGAGCATATCAATGTAATTTTTATTTTATTTATGGTATTTTTTTGTGGGGAAAAAGACCAAGAGCTGTCATCCGCTTATAAAAACACCAGCCTTTTTTTACAAGAAAAAGTTAATGTGATGTCCAAAGTAACAATATAAAAAAAGATTATCATGCACTTTTCGCCCGAGTGTGTATTTCTTAACTTTTCACATTAGATGAGTCCATTCCAAAAAACTACCTTTGTATAATTTATTCTGTAATTGAATGTTGTTGATTTTCATCTCATAAAAAACCAGCTGAAATAAAATTAAAAGTCCTGGTGTTTTCCATAAAAAATAGGAATGTATAAGATATTTTGATATTTGTTATGCTAGTTTCACTTATAAGGAGTATATGAGAGTATTGAGACCAAACTGAAAGCATTACCAAAAATTTAAAACTTTGGGTATCAATTAATGAGAACATTTTCTGTTTCAGGTCAATTCTCTGTACCTACAATTAACAAGAAATTAATTACTTATAACAGTCTTTTTTGCATGCTAGGCTGTGTATTGAAAAGCGTTATCAATTTTATAGAAAACTATTTTATATTCTTCAAAAAACTATAAATCGTTTACATTACAACAGACATGAAGTCGTAAATGGTATTGAGAATAAAATAATGTTTTCAAAGATAATACTACGTTCACAAACGATGACGAGTGATGACTAATAATACATTATGCCTAGTTCTCAACATATAATCCACTTTCCTAATATAATTTCACCATGAATTTCCATATAGGGTGTTATCTTTTAAGTTAATATACGTAAATAACCCGAAAGATAAGTTTTCATAAAAAAAAATTGGTTATGCCCGGAGATGTTTTTCTTATGTCCGGCAGTCTTTTTTTTCTTGATCAGAGTGCGATGGTTCCTGTTTAATACATGAATAAAATAATAAATAAAAAATCCTGCGTTAAATAAAATCTGAGAGAAACAAGTCCAGTAGATTACATAGCGACTTTAACAGCCGGGACCCATTAATAGGAATATTTGAATCGGTCTAGATTTTAATGGCCCCCGACTGTTAAAGTGGCTTTGTAAACTACTGGATTTGTTTCTTTCTTTCCAGAGTTAATTGAACGCAATCGTATTTCAGTTTTTATTATACTATATGTTAAAACTTTTAAACCAATTTATTATTCGTAATTATATTTAAAAAATAAAACTTATATTTTTGTAATATCCTTTAAATTTCCTTTATTTTGATAATTTTTTTTTATTAAAGTATTACTATTTCGTTCCAAAAATCCGCCATTTTGTTTTGTTTTTTCAAACACCTATCTAAGAACACTTGGGCTTTCGTGACAAATATAAGTATACCTTAAATGTTGAAATCTATTGAGCCGTTTGGAAGGTACGAGGTAATAAAGAAATTTACAAACAAATATACATACAAGATTCGCATGAAAAACATAACCAATTCTTGACAGTCGGATAAAAACAGTTTTAAGTAAAAACGATAGTTGTATCAGGGAAATGTGTTTGGTCTAAACTATTTCCTCTAATTGGTTACGTAGAAGTTTTTAAGATGTTTTACCAATTATGTTGTTCATTTCAGTGTTATTCTTGGAGGCATTTACCAATTATTCAGTAAGTCCCACTCCTAAATCCAATGTTACTTTCTACTCAACCTATATTAATAATTTCAATGTATATTGTGTATAAATACAATAACAATAACGAAGCTAATATTGTTATCAATAGCACAACAGTAATGTTGTGAAACATAATAATAAATCTTTATATGCGATATGGATGGAGTGAATCAATGAGTTGTGTTGAGCGAGGGTTGTTTTGGTGCTGACTGCTGTTCATAAGTTCTATACGCGTATTTGATCTTTACAAATAATATAATAACAACGTTGTATGTATCTCTACCACGCTTTTCATACCCCCTAACTATAGAAATACAGTGTTTTCCAAAAGACTATATATTGGCTATTGAATGTTATTTAAAAATTGAACGGGGAATGTGAATAATGCGTTGTTTGTATGATTGTTGAAGTTTTTTTTTTGAAGGTTAATTATATTTGTTAAATTTAAGAGTTAATTAAATCGAAACTACTTACAAACAATGACGAAATATTTTATTGATTTAAAGGTACAAAAAAAGTTACGCGCTTGATATCCTCTGTCATAAATTTTTGAAGGTTGAATATTTTTAGAGGAATAGTAATTATAAAAGCGCAATACAGAGCATTTAATGCTTTTCGGCATTAAAATTGACGTGCCGGAGCGAAAAATTTATTCTTTTTAAATATTGTAACGAGTTCGGTATTGTCGGTGATCGTGGAAGTTGTTTCGGCTGTGAGAATAACAATAATACAACATGGTTTCTATGAAAACGCTTTAAATGTAACAGTGTAATTTTGAGTACTGTAAAACAAGAAATAAGTCTTTTATGGACTGTCATTGTGAAAGACTATGCTATACTACACTATTACAGTACCGTGCTAAAAGTGGTTGTTAAATTATCATTAATGTAAATATATTTGGTAATCAAGATTGAAAATTGTTTTGTAAACAATACCTTTGTTTTAAACATTAAAATATCTCGAAGTTTTGGAAGAATTCACCTGGTGAGTTCCATTGTATCGAACCTACGTGTGGTTGAATGTTACAATATTATAAGTGTAAGGCCAGTATACTTTTTGGAAACTCATTTGATGAAAGGCAGACGTCGAGGTCCTGCCTAACAAAACTTTTTGATCTACAAAAATTTGCATGCCTTCTTGCTTTGCGTATCCAGCGTTAGTTAACGCATTCGCTCGATGGAGTTCATTCCTAAGTTCAAAAAAAGGTAAGTAATATCAAAAATTCAGCAGTCTTGAAGTAAAATCTCTAAAACATTGCTAGCTCATTATGAGAAAATTCGTAAGGAAAAAAATTGATAGACGCGAATTTGATAACAGAGTCAAATTTCTATCCCTAAAAATGTTTCCCAGCCTTATCTCTCAACCAAAAAAAAAAAAAAAAAAAAAAAACAATTTCCTTAAAAAATTTGTCTAAACTTTAATGAAATATGACAAATGTGGAATGTGGAAATCGAAATAATTTTCACCCGTTCCTAAAAATATAGTTTTGTATATATAGGTGGTAGAATTGCAAAATTTCTGTGCTTGCTAAGCTTTATAGGTACAAGCTCACTTGATATATAATAATACGTACAATATTATACATATATTGTTGAATGGTAGGCCACGCGTTTCAATTAGTCTTTGTGGTTGTCAATGAATGGTGGTATTAGAGAGGCTTATTTATTATATTACAAATAACATTTATACAGGGTGTTAAAACTGCATCTCACACTCTTACCTTAACATAGAGTAATGTGTGTAACCACAATGGAAATAATTTATTTAAAAGGGAGAGAGACTATTATATGTTATATATAAAAGACTGATTAAAAAAAAAAATAGAAAAGGTTAATTGAAAAAATAGGACGAGAAGGAGAAATATCTCAAAAAATGTGTTTTCCGAAATATTTTTTGTTCTAGTCCAGTGTTTGTCTTCCCATAATTTACCCATAGAAAATAAATTTGCTTCCAAATATACAGTCAAAACTGTTTATAACTACATTGAAGGACATAAAATAATATATAGATAGTGGTTATAAGCGATATGTTTGTTTTTATTCTAAAGTGGAAGTGTATGTACATATGTTGATCGTTATTGTTATTAATTCCAATGATAATTGGTCGCTATAACCGATATAACCCAGTTAGTAAAATAGAGTTTAAAAGGTTCAAAAAAGTATTACGTTGTTTTATGTAAATGTAACACTGGTCAATATATTATATATCATTACAGCTGTTGTTATAGCCGATACATTTATATGTGTTCATAATAGGTTTTAGCCAAAATTTCGACAATAAAGTTCTTATGTGTCTACCAAATCAATTTTATCCGTTATGCTATAAGAAACAGGTGCAACTTATATATTTTATCTATATGCATATAAAACGCTTTGTCCTTTACGACTGACTGACAGACGGATAACGCACAGCCTAAACCGCTGATCGTAGGGACCTAAAACTTGGAGGGTGTTTAAAATTCTACTCCTAAGGGGGTGCAAAAGAGGAGCAATTTTGTCTGGTATAAAGTGATCCCTTGGCCCAATCTATTTCAAATTTTAATTAAACATTCTTTAACAGAATTGATTGAAGTATTTGTATGTATTTAAAATTCAAGTAGCTCAGCGAAACGGATGAATAATTACTAGTGAATCAATAAAAAATTTACAAATTTCAATTAATAACCTATTCTATCAAATTTATTTCTTGCGATAATTTTAGGACACTCCCCTTGTATTGCAATTGAATAACCGTTTGTGTGCGATTGAAATTTAAAAATATAAACTAAATACCTATTACTTTGAATTATTTTCAAAATATAAACTAGGTAGATTAACGTTTCCATCCAAGTATTACGCTGAACGCACCCTGTAAAATACACACACATCTATAGAAAATTAGTTATCATCATAAAGCGTACATAATATTATATACTCCTATAACCGTATGCTTACTTTATGTTTGCTCGCATAACAATGAGATAACGTGCAAATAACTAACATTGTATTCAACTAAACATACGTTATCGCTTTTGCTCTAAGCTCAAATGATAACTATATAAAGAATGTATTTAGCCACAAATGTATTTAATTCCATTTTCAATGGATGAAAAAGTAAAGTTATAGGGAAATAAAAAGCTACAAGTTACGAAATATGGTGGGGAATATTTGGTATTCCTTTAAACATATATGAAAAGACAGTGGACTTCGGCGTTTTACTCAGGAATTTCAACATATTAAACATTTAACTTATTAAATTCAATAAAACTAATGTCATGAAAGCAGCCTGCTGGATTGACTTTTCACCTTTGCTATGAGCAAGATGCATCCCTATCCCTATATATTATAAATGTGAAAGTAAGGGTTGTTTGTTTGTTTTTTACGCTTTCACACAAAAACTACTGAATGGATTTGAATGAAACTTTGCAAAAATATATCTCATACATCAGAATAACAAATGAGCTATAATTTATAAATATATATAAAAAAAATGTATATATTTATCGTTTTGACATTTCATAAAACAGGGTAAAGGAGATACAATTTATGGACATATGTTCAACCAAGGTTATCAGACATACTTCTTACATTAAAAAAAATGAAAACTTATTATTTGATACATATACAACATATACGTTTATATGAAAAGAGCATGCAAGAGGAAGGATTTTATGTATAATACATGCATAGCATAGTAAAGTAAGGGATTGAAAGAGATGTGCTTCAAAAACTTAAAAGCTTGTGCATCGATTAAGCTCAAATATTGAAAAGATATACAACCAGCTTCAAGAATTGTTTTATCTATTTTTACTTTCAGGGGGTGGAAAGGGGGAGCGTAAAAGTGGGAATGAATAATCGAATATTTTCAAATACACCCACGTGGAGTAGCAAATAAAAGAGCATAACGTGTACATTAGAAAACTGTAATCCCTTCGCAATGGGATACGTGGGGGGGGGGGTGAAAGTGGGGATATTGCCCAGCAAAGCGGGTAGTTCACAGCTAGTCGCCAATAAATGAAAACTCATGACTGATCTTCGATATAACTTTCTACAGAAGTTAAGATGAAAATAAATCCACATTTACCCTACATAGGGCTGTATATTAAACCTGGGCATCGTATTGTACATATTTACTGCGGTATTTTATGGATAAATTTATATTTATTGTAAAACTAATTTATAATATTAAAATGATTTATTGTTATTGTGTGGTCTCGAATTGAATATTCGTTGAATATTATTCGATTACAAATTGTATGCATACAATTTATTTTCTGATATAATATTTATGATAAATGGTATTATGTATTTGTATATATGTCTGTGGATCGATCAAAAATTCTTGATATTGGACTTTATTCACAAAACATTTTCAATTGATTTGCAGTTTCATAATTTTCTCTGAAGGCATTCAAAATGTTTTGTGTTATTCTATGGAAATTCCGCTAATATATGAATGTATTGTGTCATGGCTGTGCATTGTAAATATCGATAAATTAAATGTTATAAAATGTGAATATTATTGTTCAAGTTAAGGAATTGCAAAAAATCACTTATTTATATTACTCAAAATCAAACAAAATCGATATTTTTTGTAATATAATATTTACCATCCGTATATCAGAATGCTTTTTAAATAAAATACAATCTCAAGCGTACGATCTTGCTTTAAAGACAAGACAATTATTATTTTTAATAGAATTAAGTCAAAAATTTACTAAAACATATTAAAAAGCCTGTTAAAATAGTACACCATGGTGTAAGAAATAAGAAAAATGATCAAAATTACTGTTTTATATTTTCATTCTTTTTAAAGGTGTTCAATCAAAAGACAAAATATCAATGTATACTCAATGTCACAAAAAATGCTCGTTTTAAAACATTCTAAGTGTTACTATTATAACATAACATATGATGCGTACGCTTAGAATGGTTTTAACTGTGGCACTTTTTCTGACAGTGAGTGTACATAGAGTATAAAACAATGTCGCTTTTTATCCGTCTGTCTGCCCCTAGTGCTTAGATCTTTAAAACTATGCAACGGATTTTGATGTTTTTTCTAATAGAGTGATTCAAGAGGAAGATTTTTATGTACGTGTATAATACATGCATAATATAGTAGAGGTTGAACGGGATGTACTTCAAAAACTTCTGCATCAATTAAGCTCAAATATTGACAAGAAATACAACCAGCTTCAAGGATTGTTTTTATCTATTTTACCTTCGGTGGGTGGAAAGGTGGGATGAATAATCGAATATTTTCAAAAATAACCAAGTGAGGTATCAAATAAAAGAGCACGACGTGTAAATTACAAAACCATCACCCCTACACAGGGTGGAATGATGGGAGGGAGTTAAAGTGAGAATTTTGCCCAGCAAAGTGAGTATTTCACAGCTAGTAACTAATAAGGCTTTTATTTAAGCGCGTTGCATACCTTGCAACATAAGATGCATGAAAAATTAAAATATATTTTACGATTCGATTAAAAAAAATTAAAAATTTGTTATTTTTATGTTTGCTATTGTATCATTTCAAACACAATAGCACACAGAAACACCAACCCTCAATATTTATCCCCAAAAATATAAATACACAAAATTCTATTACTAAAAAATAATCCCCAAAGAAAATATACAAACATAACATTGTTGTTTATTTATGTAATTTAAAAAAAATGGTAAAATGTTTTGAACGGTTTTTTCAATTAAATTATAAAAGCATCAGTGAATATATTTTAATAACAATAATAAACTTATTCCTCTTTACTTAACTGTGTTTTCAAAATATTGAAAAGTTTATTTAAGGTAGTACTATCGGTAGTAGACTTTACATTCAGAATTTAATGAAACTAGGCATAGTTGTCCATTATTATATCATAATTAACCAGTTAAATTTTTAGGGGTCTTCAAAGAACTGAAAAAAAAGATATTTTAAAGATATTTTAACATTGATCCTTATGGGAAATCACAGATTTAATTTTATTTCACAAAACTAGACGCTCAGATTTTCAGTTCTCTGAAGGCCCCTAAAAATTTTACTGGTTAATTATGATATAATAATGGACAACTATGCCAAGATTCATTAAATTCTGAATGCAAAGTCTATTACCGATAGAACTACCTTAAACGAAAAACTACAGTTTTTGAGAGAAATGGAATACAAATAAAATACATTGAAATGGGTAGTGATGATCAAAAATAGTCCCGGTTTGGATTGTTACATTCTTTGAAAGAAATCTCGTACCGTGTTTGATCACTTTTAAGATGGCAAAGAAAGTCAAGCCTCTTATTTTAAGTATGATAAATAAATCTCATGTTATGATAACGTGATTTAAAAACTACATACATACTTGTAATTTAGTAATATTTGAATAAAAACAAGTGAAAACAAACAATTGACTGAGTTAATTGTTGAAATACCATGCATAGACAGTGTTGAAGACTCTATCACATTACACATACATACATGTCACACATACATGACTGATATTCCCATAATTACATATTATAAAATAATATTATTAATAATAATTAGGCGTCATAATTTACGCCTAATTTGCACCCTCACGGGTAAACAGTGATATTTACGAAAAAAGGTTTCAAGCAAAAGTTGGTTATTTTTATAAGGAATATTTTTTACATTTAAACTTTTGTTCTATCTCTAACGGTTTACAAGAAGGGTCCTACGGACCCAAGACCCAATTGACCTATGTTGCTCATTTACGAACTTGACTCACTTTTTACGTCCTCAGAACGCTATAAAAATTTCAATTGATATCTTTTTTCGTTTTTGAGTAACCGTGATGACAGACGGACCGACAGACGACAGAGAGACAGACAACCGTGAAATGGACTAATTAGGTGATTTTATGAACACCTATACCAAAATTTTTTACTTAGCATCAATATTTTTAAGCGTTGTAAACTTGGGACTAAACTTAGTATACCTTGCATATTACATATATGCATGGTATAAAAAAAGAACCTTCAACTTAAATAAATATGACTTATAACAATATTTTTATTATTTAGTTGGTACTAAGTAAAGTATACTTAACTTACTTCAAGTATATATATTTTATTATTAAATATATAATTTTTTACTAATATTTACTTTATTTAAATAAAATATAATTTCTATTCTTGTTTATAAGTATCGTTTAAATAAATAATAAATCATTTAACTTATATTTTAACACATTTTATCTATTTAAATAAATATTACGTAAATATTTATTATCTTCCTATATTTTCTAAAGATTATGATTATTATGATTATTTCAATGAATCAGTTTTTCCTGTCAACTTGAAGTCTTAAACAACAATAAGAAATGTTTTTTATAATAATATATTAACACCTATTATTTCATCATTTAAATAAGATATTGCCATCTTAGTTAAACGGCATTTAAATACAATAAAAATACGGCAGTCGTTAAGATTTAAGAGATCGATTAAAAATCATTCATAGTTGAAGGGTTCGAGTTTTGCTGTGAAAGCAATCTCTTGTAAAATAAACATGTTGATTAAAATATTTCAACTTATATCATTAACAGCTCATTGATAATTTAGTGGTGAAACAAATTTTTTTATCAAAAATGGTTAAGATCAAGGATTGGATAATACTAAGGATTTCAATAAAACTTTATAAATACAGTTTTAGATTAAAAGTTTCCAAATAATCACAAAAAATTCCTAGGTCACGGGGCAATTTATTATTATTTTATCGTTCAAAGTTGGCTGAAAAAATGATGAATCATATAGGTTATCCTTTTCAATTGGATATTTCTATTTAAAAAAAATCTAGTGAGTGTGATAAAAAAACTATCAAAATATTTAGACAATCCTGTAGTTTATGATAATACCATAGAAATATAAGATTGCCGATGGTATAAAAACAAAATTTAAATATAATTATTATCGAAGATCAATCATTTGATGAACAGAGACGACTATAGTCAGACTATTGATGATTGAAGAGCGATATCTATATCGTCAAATTTATAAGCATCACTCGCACATAATATTTTTGTAGTTGCATGGTATTATAAAGCCAAAAATAACTCATTACTTTACTACAAAACATATATTTGGTTTATTTGTATGTGTACCTTGCAATAAACCAAAACTTGTTACAATACAGTAAGTTTACAATCACCTTAATTTGAAGGTTACATGCAGCTTTAACAACACTTTCAAACCGGGTAGCACAAACGACGTCCGACGGATTGTGAAACGTCGTATGACGAAATAACTTCAAAATATCAGCTAACCTTCGTACATGATACTTATTTCGTCACGAACATGGGGCACACTGTGTCTATAAAAAATTTGCTATTTGTGGATAAATTTTTTTGAATTTAATTATTTTAAATTAATCAATTACTGTACATAGTTTTAAAAAAAAGGTTTTCTCATCTAGTTAATATTAAAAATGATAAAGAATTGAAATATAAAGACTTATTTTTTATTCACTTCTTGTTTTTAACAATTTATAAGTACTTATCATGAATTTAACATCATAATGAATTCATAACGGTAATATTTAACAAAGAAATTTTAACAGACACTTTTATTTGTTGTTATAAAAAAAAAGGCATTAAATAAATTTAAAAAATATTTTATAAATAATTAAATTATCTCAATTCTTTTAAATAAATGATCGATTATTATCACAAATTGTATTTTAAAATAAACATGCAAAGTCATCAATTATATCTGCCTTATTGAAATGTCAAAATTATACGTTACGTTTGAATGGAGAAAAAAGGTTAGTATTTTTTGTGTGTTTCTATTATTGACATTTCAATTTTTTTTACCTTTGATATTACCTAATTTGTTTTGTGATAAAGAGATTAGTTTTTATTTTATTGTTTGTTAAAAAAAAAAAAACTTTCTATTTTACCCTATGCATGCTAATAAAAAAATTAGGAAATACCTTTCTAGGTCATAAGGTTATTGATTTCAATAAGTATACTTTGTAACCAGTTTTTAACGTTTTAGCCCCTTTTTCCATAGGTTGTTAAATTTTGAATATATAAAATATACATATTTAATTACTTTTAATCTGGTTTATTTTTAGCGAAAATTTTTTTTTGTCGTTCCATCATCTTAGGAGATACAGCATCCAACTTTTGATTTTCAAATGAATCACTATAAATTTTTTTGTAGGCTGTTTAAACTGAGATCCGTAATTGCTTAAGCAAGCTTTGGGGCCAAACTCCCACGCTCGATTTGAAGTAGGAAAGAAATTTCCAAGCAAAATAGTTAATATCACATGGTCTATTCAAGGTCGGTCTCCGGACATGACTAAAATGGAATATTATTGTGGAGATTCAAAAAAAAGTGACACGAATAACTCAAGCCTATTAAGACGTTGATGAGGACCCGTCAAAGTGCTGATATAAATTCTAAACAGTCTAGATTAAAAATATCGTGAATGAATATTTCCTTACACATTTAAAAGTGCTATAAATTTTGTTGTTGCCTACATCTAAATATTCTTATATATATATATACAGAGTGGGTCATTTTAATTTATAATGGCTAATAGCTCGTTTTGTAGTTAACCAATAAAAAAAAATTAAACATTGTAGAAGTGTGATGGGGCATCATGTTCTGACATCACCTTGGGCACCTTAGTCTTCGGATTTATTAGTTGTCAATTTGGATTCTAAACGGTAAGAGGTAGAATAGCACTTTAAATTAGAAAGATTATCCTCAAAACAACTAAAAATTTTTGTTTCAAACATTTTTTCGAAAAACGTTAGCTTTCGGGGGAAATGTGACTTAAAAATATGTCATTATTGCATTCAATCGAAAGAAAATACGATTGAAGTTAATCGATAATTGTAGGCCCAAGTCATGAACACAGCCGAAAACCCTCTAATGTCCTTGGAAATTTTTGACTAAAACATTTTTCCGTAGTTAGCCTGTTTTCTTTCGATTACATGCAATAATGAAAAATTTTTAAGTCACATTTCCTCCAAAAGCTGACGATTTTCGTAAAAATGATTCAGATGAAAAACGTTAGTTTTTTTATGTGGCTCAACTTTCTAATTTAAAGTGTTATTCTATCTCTTACCGTTTAGGATCTTAATTGGTTATTAAAAAAACCTGAAGAACTAGGTCCAATTTGATGTTAGAACATGTTGACCCCCATCAAAGTTTTTTGATTGGTTAACCACAAAACCTCTTGTTTAAGTTAGTTAATTCAATAGAATTATGCTAAAAGCACATTCAATTAGCCAACTATAAATTAATAGTAGATCTATCGACATCGGACATGGGCGAGTTATTTTAAGTCGAAGTTACCATTGTTATACTTTATTGTGTGCCATAAACTTTATTGTGTGTCTTTCTATCCAAGTCCGCATTGCTCATAGAGGTGGAAGCGAGACGAGTATACGATTCTTCTACCTATCACAGTTTCTCTTATAGTAATGAGATAGGCAGAAAAAAAATGTTGTCTCCTGTTTTACTCGTATTTTTGGCTGTCACTCGTTAGGTTGTCACTGTCTTAATCGTATTTCAAATACAGAAGTATGGGCGACTTCTCTAAGCCACGTTTGCCCATGCCTGATCTACAGAGAAGGGCGGCTGCCTCATCTGTTCTGCCCTCGGTACGCTCATGACGACACAAATTGAAAAATGGAAGACAAAAATCTATTTTACGTACGAATAAATCTTTTTAGTAATCATACGATCTTAAACTATATTATTTACACTTTGAATTAACAGTTGAAGATGAATCTAGAAATATAACTTAAACGATTATTGTTAAAGTGTTAAAACTCTTTTAAATAACACAACACAACACAACGGTGATTTGTTTAACTAATTTAATTAATATTCAACATTTATTTGTTTATTTATTGACTATAAAATATATCAAGATTTTTTATTTTATTTAATTTTATGTATGTTGATATTTTTATATTGATTTAAATAATTTTGTTGTATAGTATTATTGTAAAGTGTTCAATAATCATTTAGCATGTTTGTTCTCACGAGAATATATTTATGGTGTTTTTATTTTTTATATTATGTATGTGATAAAAATCAAAAAATAAATATATTTCTACGCGTAGGTTATACGCGTTACGATAGCTTTGAACGTACCGCAATGTTTATTGAACAATTTTGTAATTATGAAAATTAGTTTCTATTTGACTACTTAAAAATGTTGTTAGATTTCCTTACTCTTTTAAAACTAACAAATATTTGTTTTCAAACCGCTCTGAGCTACACGGTGTTTTATCATGACACTAGCTGTAAACCACCCGCTTCGCAGAGAAACTTCAATTTAAAAAAAAAAAACAACATTATTGTGTTATGACCTCCACTGCATTTGCCGCCACTTATCCCCCTTTTGTCCACAATTTCATCGATTTTAATTAATAATTATTTAATTATTAATAATTTGTTTTGGTGCGGAACCCCTTTTTAAAACAGCCCATTTTAGTTGTGGATAATGAAGTATTTTATACGTGAAATAATTTTTGCCCACATAAACTTTCATCCTCTTATTCACAACCTTAATAGTTAAATTTTTTTAAATTTTCCTTAGTGCTCACCTGAAGTCTTAAAGGAAATCCTAGCACCAAGAGCTTGGGCTGTGTGTTGATATATCAGTCAATCATTTTTCTTTTCTATTATACATAGAACACAACATTTTCCCACTTGCTTCACTGGATCGCATGCAGGTTATGTATTAGAAAAAAAAAAAAGAGAAAAGAAAAACTGGAGTTGATTTTATTTTATGATTAGTAATATTTATTTTTATGAACAGAAAATTCGATGCCAAACTGAAAATTTTGATAACTATCCTAATCATTTTTTATGTAAAACTATTGTTTGCAGAAATATTTACAGTTGCGTTTTCAAAAAAAAAAAATTTCAATGTTTTCTGACAAAATTCGAAAGATCATATATTAGTTTTATAACAAAACTTTTTTTATTTTTTCATGGTAATTCTAAAATAACTGACAGATTTAAAAGAACTTTTCAAAATAGAACCGAAAACGCCCGACAAAGAAATGTTCGTAAAAGATCGTGTAACGTCATAATGTTAATTAATAATTGTATACAGTGTATGCAGCATTTTAGGCAGTTAGAGTTGAATGTATGTACTCGCATTTACATCAACAGCTCGCTTAAATTAAAAGTTTGAGCCCTGTTTACAAAAAAAAGCATTTATTTATTTAAAGTTCTGATCAAGATGTAAGATCGCCGAGGAAATTAGCACCGATGAAAAATTCTATACGAGTAATTATTTTAAAACTTTCCTTTACTTTCACAATAATCAAAATAACTTTGATGCATAATCGTTTGTGATTTTACACCGAAAATTTTTTAATTGTTCTTCATATACTTCTTATACACAATTATTGTTAAGATCGAAATATTTGTCTCACAACGAAATCATTATTTATTAATGGAATTCAAATTCGATAAAATGAAGAAATGTAAAACAGGATTTACGACACATTTAACAACAACAACAACAACTATACAAAATTTACATTCCATTAACTAATAACAGACATAATAATAAAATAGTGTTGAATAAATAAGTGTTCATTAAAAGGCACTTAAAAGTTAATTAATTATAAATTATTTAATAATTTATTTATAAGCACTTAATTAACAAACATTCAAATTAATTTATGTATAAATATTTTTTTTTTAAATATTAATAAATATTAAATCAAGTTCTTATAGTTGGTAATAATTAATACCTTTCAAATTCAAGACATCAAGTTTACTTCCATTATGGTGAATAGTTAGTTGAATTTTTATTTTGTACAAATTTTAACTGACAAATTAATTTCATATGGGAATAATACCATTAATAGTACAAGTAAAAAAAATACAATTTCCATGAAAAAATCATTTAGTTTGGAAATCCGTTACAACGTTCAAAAGCCCTCATCAGTCGAAATAACTCATTTGGGCGAAATAACAATGAGCTTGGTATAAAATTGCAGTTTTGTTTTCGTTTTGTTTTTGAAAGTTTGATTTCGAAAACATATTTCCAATAGCACTTGTAACAGATTTATGATTAGACATTAGTAGAAAAAAATTTCAAAAAGTTTTTATATTCACAGAAAAAGTTACTACATAGCCATTTTTGGCGGAATGGCATTGGACATTTGAATACAGTGAACGACAGGAATTAGTTTTCTAGCACAATTGATATTCCTGGAATTGAAAAAATCTATCTATTTATTTTTAATGTTGTTAGACTTGACGCTTTTTCAGTTGAGATCTCAAGAACCAAAAGTTAACTATGAATAGTTTAACTATTATACAATAGAAAATATACGTATAATGGAAGTAAAAATCACATAACCATAAAAATGTTTTCTAATAAAATCATAAAAATTTAATGCTCATCGTATTTGGAAAATACCACTCACTCAGACACATAACGGATGTCCCAAAATAAACTGGCATTTAATTTTTTAGTGCTCATGATAAGTTACTGTTTTTTATGGTTAGGACTACGCATATCTTTAATATCAGATGTAAAATAGAGACCTTGCTAAGAAATAGGCAGTTTTCAAATACAAAAAAAATGTTTCAAACAAAAGTTTGATCATTTGAAATTCTCGATCAATTCCAAGTATTATTTATTTTGTGTTTTTTAGACTTTTGTTTATGTATCAAAAATTGAGTATAAATATGGTGGGAGTGCAAATAAATGTATATATTTTCAGATATGGATATCGTTATTCCTAAAAGTCCTGATCAGGATAATCAGGTAAACTTATTAAATTATTGTGTTGCCATCGGTCCTTGAAAGAATGCCAAATTTCGAGTTAATCTGGCGTTTTGAAGCGGGTCAAAATCATGTTCAAAGTTTTTGTTACATACTAACGCAAACGTATGAAGCTAATAAAAACGTGTTAATAAACAGCCTGTATATCATGGAAAAAAGGTTGTTATATTATCTATGGATATGTAATCACGTCTATGTTAGTACACTGAATACTTTATTTACTTAATAAATTTAAATTTATATTGACCAATAGAAAATAAAATAAATAAAATAGGTGCAGCCAAACAATAATTAAGATAAACATAATAATATTACTCGAAGAGATATAAAATGTTGTTTTCGCACATCCAAGTAATTATTAAGCAAACATTTACTTAACATTATAAATTCTATTAGTGTGTAGTGTGTAGTGTGTAGTGTGTAAAGTAGATATATTCTACGTAAGTTGTTATTAAATAATGTTCACCCATCATCACCATCTTAGTCAAGTTCATAGAACCTTTAACCTATTCTATACTCATACTCTATTATTGGTTTTAGTTTAGTATATTTACTTCTTGAATAGTACGTGTACCTGTATCATATTTTAATAAACACTCCAGTGTTTAAAGTTCATTATAATTGAAGAACGGAAACTTTTTAGGAATTGTTTTTAAACACTTTTATGATATCTATAAACAGGGTGGAGAAAGAAGAACCAAGTGTCTTTTTGGTCGGGAAATAATTAACCACTAGAAAAGAGTTAAAAGTAGTGCACTGAGTTAAAGAATGTATTGCAATAAAGCGCAAAACCCTTAAAATCGCGCAAGCCTCCCTTTTAGAATTGGGTTTTCAAAGAACGAAAGACTCTTTCGACGTTTTAAACAAGAATCCACATCGTCGCCAAGCTACCTGTTGTTCAAATCCACATCAATACACATAAAAAGTTTTTAGATTACGTTGAAAGGAGCACACTATGATTCGAATAAAACAATTTTCTACACTTCCTATTTTTGGAACTATGTTCTTAATCGTACGCTATCGATGTAAAAAAAAACGACATCAACAACCGACATGTAGGTTACCTAGGAAACTAAAACTTTTTCAATCGATTCAGCTTGCCATGAATTTTGAAAAAACAGACAATTTGTATTTTTTGTCAAAATTTTTGTTTTATCATTTTAAAAAATTGAGTTTTCACAGTTATCAAAAGTTAAAGCTAACAAAGATAATTTAAAATATAGTGAAATTTATAATAAAAGTGATGTTAAAAGTATGAAAGTTATGTTATAATAAATATCTTGATCAAACTAAACGTAATATACGCACATATTGGGTTCAGTAAAAACTGAAAGTAGCTATAAAATGAAATTCTTTAAAGAATCAAACAAGTATTTGACTTCTAAAATTAATATCTTAAATTTTCAGAAAAATATTTTGTAAATAAAAAACTAAGCACTAGATTTATTACGTAGAAGGGAACGAAAGGAATATAGTTCATACCGGGTGCCCAGGACACCTTTCATTCTTCCTTTATTGTGTTTTTTAAAATTTTTTAAATAATTTTCAAAAATATCAAGAAATCACAAAAGTGAAGTTTGAATACTTTCTAATGTTTGTTATTTTGTTTCTCTGGTGTTAAAATATATTTTGATAAAAACTACTATTTGATTATAAACCAAATAAATTCGTTTGTCAACATAAAAGCAGTTGTTTGGGCGACAATATTCGTGGGCATTATGGTGTCAAAATCTAAAGCCGAGGTTCCTATTTCCCACTAAAATCAACTATTTAAAAACTATCAGCTACTTGTTAACACATATGTTTACAACCATTTCCTAGTTTTCTCCACTTTTTTGTATTCTAAGCAATAGTTCAGAATTAACGTTTTTTACTATCGTTACTATGCTCTTTTCACTACATAATTCAGGACAGAGATTGAAAGGTTGATTTTTAGCTTTAAGTGTAATTTAATATAAGGAGGGTCGAAATATTCGCAGAATGCAGATTTAGAGAGGAGTGGGCCAATTATTATCTTTACTAAGGAGTGTTTTTCCTACAAAACTATTGTTCATGGAAATAATATAAAAAATTTGTGAAAATGGCTGAAAATGTAACTTAAATTTACGTAAAATTTAATTTAAATAACTTCTTTCGACTAAAATTTAAACAAGAAAAAAAATTTTTTTTTACCTCACTAGGCGAGCTTGCTGTAGTAGAACCCTGAATTTTATCGGCTTGAATCGTTGTAGATAATTTCGTTGATAATTTATCGTTATTATTATTGTTATTATTTAAACTACCAGTTGAAATTTTCCGTTTCGTTGATTGAACTTGTTGCTGATGGTCAGGGGAGGCATTTGCAGCTGCTCCTGGTCCATTACTCCCACCGCCGCCGCCTTCCACATCACTGTGTGGCGACTCTTGTAAACGCACTATGATCGCAATTGTGCTTGCTTTTGAATAAACTTTCGAAAAATATTAATAACAAACTTTTAAACTGTTAATTTTATTTTTAAATTTCTATTTTATGTTTTCCATCAAATAATATTTCGATGATACTATTTTTGGGTATAATTTTTTTAATTTTATATTAAAATGCATTACTATTAAATTATATTAATGAAAAATTTATATTATTCACCAAACTATAATTCCAAAACACTGTAAAACACTTCCAGAGAAAATTTTTTAAAGTTATTGTGGTTGATTGATTTTGATACTGAAAAAAAATTCGAAAATATTTTTGAATACATGAAAATTGACAAAAAAAAAGTGCCCTTTCGAATTAATTGTAATTTTCTCTGCATAAACTCTTTGCAATCTTTTTATTTTAACTCCGATTTCAGCTGAAAAAATCATGAAACTCTGGAATCAAAGTTAGAATAAAAAATACCACGATCGAAGTTCGTTCAAGCTTAAATTCTGATTACCCAAATTAATTTAAACTTTAATCACCTTAAAATAATAATCTTTATAACAATTTATTTAAAATTTTACCGTCACGGAATGTATAATTTATAAAGAATAATCAAGTGTGTTTAAAATAACTTATCCACAAAAAATTATCCACAAGAGGTTCCATACTGTTTTACATTTCTATCTAGATTAAATTCAATTTCTAGTGGTGACTGTTTGAACACCGTTTGTTGTAATCGCCTTTATGATTATTAGGTTTTGTTATTGACTGCCTTAGATTAAGAAACATTTAGAACACAAATTGCCTAATAAATGAAGCTGGGGCTTATTACCAGTCACAAATCAATGAACCATTTCGAGCTGGTTATGAGCTGTGTGCTTTGACGTTTATAGATTTCAAATCTGAAAGGTCGCCAAAAAAATGAATTAAGAAGGTGAGCCATCGTTCCAGACGAACACGGTGATAATATTTAAACTTTTTGGAGCTGATATTTCCTGTTATTTTAAAAATATGATTTTTCAGACATATAATTCATTCTATTTAAGTCTGAAGGTTTTTCACAAATTTTTTTTTCTTCAATTTTTATGAAATACATTTTGGTATGATTTACGAAATACAACGTTCGGATCAAATTTAATATTCGTCTAAAATACCCTGCTGTTACTTTTTTCAATATTAATTTTTGGAGACATTTTAAAGTCAAAATTATTAACAGTAAAATTTTGATCTAAAATATTTATCGAAAAATTCGAGTGAATTCAATTTTGATTCTTTTGTATTCGAACAGCACATACAATAGTTCTCCTACGATGCTTAAGATGAATAAAAGACTCACAGAAGGATTTCACGATCTAGCAAAATGGTACAACATACTATTAGTCGGATAAAGGAATACATAAAATAACATTCTTAGGGAGTCTGCAATAACAGCTCCGATTTTGATGATTTTTTTTAAACTGATTTTTTTTGTATATTATTTAAAATCAGAAACATTTTAAAGGGGTGAAATAATCTGGAGAGGGAATAGGCAATGTCTAAATTCTAGTCTAATTTAGGTGCAGCCTAAATCGCTAATGATAGATAGTTTCAAATTTAAAAGGGGGGTAAAATTTTGTATGAAAATATATACAAATCTTCATTTTTGAGTTCTCTACGCAACCGATTTTAAAAATTCCTTCGCCTATATGATGCTACATTATCAGCAAGTATCGATAAATCAGTCGCGACATTGCCTATCCCCCTCCGGATTATTTCCCCCCTCTGGAACGTTTCTGATTTGAAATTATATACAAAAAGAATCATTTGGAAAAAAAATTATCAAAATCGGAGCTGTTATTGAGTACTCCCGAGTAAAAATATTCATTGATGCGACTATATATTTTATAGAAGCATAAAATAATGATTTGAAAAATCATTATAATTTATGATTTTATAAAACAACAAATAAAAGATTCTTATATTTCTTAATAATATTTAATATCAAAAGTTGATTGAGAAATTTAATTAATAGAAACTCGACTCTTTACATATTATATTCTAACAAATCTATATATAGTGTGTCCCCGGATAGAGGTAACTATACTTGTAAATTTTCTTATTTTGCATTTTAAGAAAAAAAGTCATTCTTTATAAGAAGTTTTGCTTATTCTGAAAAGTATGTAGGTATATTTAAAACTTCTTAATAATGTACAGGGTAGCCAAAAATTTGGAATCACTATTTTTATTTTTGTTAAACTACTCATCTTTTTGATAAGTTGGCGAAATGTTACTAAGAAAAGTCACTCGCAATTAACAATTATGACTCTGTACAAAATATCAAGAAGATCCGTGTATTTTAATTATATTATCATTTTTTATTTGAACAAAAGGTCTAATTATAAAAAAACGTAAGAAAGAAAATAATAATAAATCAATTAACATGTGCTATCTATTTTAGAATGTATTTGTTTGTGGACTAGTTTAGAAAATTAAAAAGAAAATTTATTTTCTCGGATAAACATTCACTAAGAATGAAATTGTCAAAGTTGGAAAGATCTGCTTGATATTTTGTATAGAGTCATAACTGTTAATTTCGAGTAACTTTTTTTAGTAACATTTTGTCAACTTTTAAAACGAAGGGTAGTTTACCCAAAAAAAGAAATAGTGATACCATATTTTTGGCTACCCTGTACATTATTTAGAAGTTTTAAATATTCCTACATACTTTTCATAATAAGCAAAACTTCTTATAAAGAATGACTTTTTTTTAAAATGCAAAAAAAGAAAATTTACAATAGTTACCTCTATCCGGGGACACACTGTATAAGTATATACACAGCCTAACTGTAATAAGTTTTCAAAACAGTCATAGTATAGTTTTACAATTGTTAGTTAGAAGTTAAATGTTTTTGCAAGTTGATAACAATTTCATAAAGTTAAAACAACGAATGAAACTTTACTACTACTGGCTGGGCTTGTAAACTGTTTTGTAGGATTTCTATTTATAATAATAATAATAATAATATACTTTAAAAAGTTTGTTTTACACGCTACCAAACACACAAATAAGATACAAAATTTCTTTACATGTTCAATTTTGACAAACATTTTCACATAAATAATTTGACTTGTGTATAATTATATTTGTATAATTAAACATAAATTGTGGCTTGTTGCACATGGTTTTACTAAAATTTTATTAATTATTTCATTTTAATATAATTATTTTATTTTGCTTATTAATTATATATTGTTTAATTCATATAACGCGAATTGTATCCAAAATATGTCTATTCAACTGTATTATTAGTTTACCATATACATTGTAGATGGAATACAGGATGGATAATTTTAATCTATTATGGTAAATAGCTCGTTTTGTAGTTAACCAATCAAAAAACAACTCTAAAAAAGTTGCATATTTTTTCTCAATTTTTATGCAATACATTTGGGTATGATTTACAAAATAGAACGTTCGGATCAAATTTTATATTTGTCTAAAATACCCTGATTTTATTTTTTTCAATATTAATTTTTGGAGGCATTTTAAATTTCAAAATTCCTTAAAGATTTTATTAACAGTAAAATTTCGATCGGAAAATTTTATCGAAAAATTCGAGTGAATTCAATTTTGATTCTTTTGCATTCGAACAGCACATACAATAGTTCTGCCACTATGCTTAAAATGAATCAAAGACTCACAGAAGGATTACACAATCTAGCGAAATTTTACCCAGCCTAAATCGCTAGTGATAAAAGTTTCAAATTAGAGTTTGTAGGGAGACATCATGTTCTGAAAAGGTTATTATTAGTTTTGTTGCTTTAATGGTCAATTCAGATCCTTAAAGGTAAGGCATAGAATAACAATTTAACTTAAAAAGTTGATCCTCATTAAAAAACCAACATTTTTTAACTATTTAACCATTTTTTCGGTTATCGTTAGCCCTCGAGAAAAATGCTACTTAAAAAAATATCTTTATTGCATTTAAACTAAAGAAAACACACTAGCTGAACACAGAAAAATTATTTAGCCAAAAGTTGTCAAGGGCAATAAAGAACATTCGATTATGCCCATGATTTTGATATGAAATTCTATTTTCAAGGTCATTTAACTTTGATCTTCAAATTATCTTGAAAGGTTAAAAGGCTTAAAGGTTATTGAGACAGGCGAATACCTTTATGGTCCTTTATAACTTTTGTCTAAAAAATTTTCTTTCCTAAACATTTGCGTGGATATCTATGCTGAAATTTTATCCACATATTCTTTGAGTAAAAGTCTGCTTATGCAAAATTTTTAGCCATTAAATCAAACATTGTTGTCATGCTCATACATCCTTAAGCCTGTTATTGCGGTTCTTTTTTAAGGCTATGATAGTCCTTCCCAATAATAAAAGGCGTTGTATTTTCTGTTGTAATTAATAACAAATAAATTTTGTATAAAATCAAATAAATTGACGGGTAAAATAATTGAGCAACCAACAGAGTACTAATAATAATAATAATAGTAATAGTAATAAATGTATGTGTGAGTATGCATGGTAATAAACTTGTAAAAGCATCGAGTGAATATGTTCATAATATTTATAAAAGCAATAAAAACCGACATATAATTTATAATAATTTTACACATTTTATTAATAATTTAGAAGGATATGCATACACAACACACAACACACAACACACATATTCAAATATATAATATTATAGCATTTATTTTAAATTTTATTTTATTAACATTAAATTTGTATATAACATGAAAGTTATAAAAATATTTAATGTATATTTTAATTTAAGTATATACAGGAGTGTTTATTTTTTGTTTTTAATTCGACTCTCGAATCTACTATTACTTAGAAATTTAAATTTCCAAAGATGTCGGACGATGGGTACCCTGCTTTGTTGTCTGCAGGTCAACAAGCATTTTTACATTTTTTATTTTCAATTTTCTTCTTATTTAAATATTGTCCTCCATTAATATTCATCGATTTTAAAGTTTTGAGTAAATGTTAAGAATATCTGTAACCGTTGAGAATTATTGGATTGTTAATTAAAAAAATTTTAATAAAAAATACTTTTTGAGGGACGGAAAAGTTTTTATTGTACTAGAAAGTAGAAGATAATTTTATCTATGAGTCACTCATACCCGACTATTTGTAAAAGCTTGAAATATGGTGGAAGCGTTGGGAAAATCCAGACGCCACAACCTTACCATGCATTGTCATCCAAACTTAATGTGCATGCAAAATTTCAGCTCAATCGAAAACCCGGAAGTGGATCAAATTTGACTTGCAAGATTTGATTACAGACAGACAACGGGACAGGTGAAACTAAATAAAAGCTTGTAAAAAAGAAGATAGTCGCTATCAAAGTTTACATAGAAAAATATATCAGTTGATTAAAACTGACAAATTTTAGATCACATCTTAACATAACAAGTTTTTTGGTACCAAGAAGACACGGCATTGACAAGATTCTCTTAAATTCCAAGCTGTTTTCGGCATCGGCTACTTTCGGTTACAACACGGCATTCAAATTCGTGCATTCGTATTGCTGCTCGTATTTGCTATAATCAGATATAAATATTTGCGAATATAGAAATTCAATCAAATGAGAAGGTATAAAATTTACATATAGTTGTTCTTTTTATAAGTTTTATAAAAAAAATTTTATATAGTTACCATAGTAATTTCTGAGAAATAATTATATAATAATTTTTTTTATATAAGCTCTCATTTAATTGAAGTATTTCGCAAAAGTAGTAATGTAGAATTATTTTCTGTATATAAACTTTTATGTATAACTCATACGTGCATTTCAGATAAAATCCAGGAGCGTCGACATCTCGAAAAAAAGTGTCTAAGTAAGGCTGAAATAAGGTATGTACATTAGTGCAACAATAAAATTAACATTAATAGAGTAGCATTTAATTGCTTTTGTTGCTACAAAAGGCGTTATGTGGTATCAGGTATATTAATGGGCCCTTGATTGTCAAAAGTGAAGCTGCTTAGAAAGGAGGAAAATTTTACTTAGTTAGAATGTATAATCGTGAAAATAAAGCGAATATACAAATTAAAATAACATATCTTTACGTTTGCCTTAAATATAGAATTAGGTTATTACGAAAACATATCTATCATGTCTAGTCCATATGTAATTGAGGCAACTTCATGAAAATTGTTGTTACCAGTTAACAGAGAGTTTGAAATAAACATATTGATAATTTTTATAAAAGATTTACTATATTTTTTGGTATTTAAGTAGCAAGCATCGATAGCGCAGTCGGTTAAGCTGTAGACTTAGGACACTTAAATCAATAGTAATCCATGTGTAGATGGTTCAAGTTCGACTAGAAGAAATGTATTTTTTTTTTAAATAAACTTACTAGCAGGTATAAACCTATTGTATTTTTCACCTGCTCGTAGTTGTGACAATCACATTAGTATTTTGTTATAATATTAATATTATTCAAAACAACAATATTCGAAATTTTTTAGACAGTATCTTACTTTCATAGAAAAAACGCATGCGTTTGTGTTCAATTTCAACATTCAACCCCGTATGGTAGTTGTATCACATTCGTGGCACCATTCGCCATATATTATCTCGCGATGAGGTTGAGACAACCTCATATCGGTTGGTATTAAGAATTATTTTTTCAGTCAGGTTTCCCTAAGAAAGTTTATTTTTCCATGAACATCCTTTATTTATTAATGAAACACTCTATAATTATATAATATTAATATGTATAAATTTTTTTTATATATTTTGTCATTTTTTATTTTAATGATTTTTGCACGAATAAAAATATAATATTTACATTTATCGTGTTTTAAGTATTATTTTAAATATTTCTTCTTTTTTTAATTACTTATATTTTTATTACATACTATGATGCGAAAAAATTAATACATGAAACAAAAAATTTTATGTTTGAATAATTAAAATTGTATATTAATTACAAAAAAATTATTATATTAAAAAATTTTTATTTGTTAATTAATTACTTTATATTGAATAAAGTATGATTTTAATAACAATTTTTATGATACCGAGATAAAAAACTTCAAATAGAAAAAAGTAATAGTATATTGCACAACTAGTGCGATAAATTGTAAGTTGCACACAAGTGTGGAGATAAAAGAACAAACTAAGAGCTTTTAATTTATTACTCGCTTGAACACCTTATTTACATGTGTCACGGAAATGTTAATTTGAGTGAGAAAAATATTTATGTCAGGCGATAAGAGCAAATTACTCATATGAAGTGATATATCAATATCAAATTCAATTATTATGCAATGAAAACATTTAAATTCTAAATTGAAACGTTTTTAACTTCCAATTTTTAATATGTAACAGATAAATTATTTACATACTGTAAAATTAATTGCATGAAATTATCCATTCCACACCAAGTATTGTGATTTTTCATTACACAAAAATTAAATAAACAAATAACATTTTATATTTATTCAATGATTTTAATTTAAACACTTTGTAGAACAAAATTAGGAACCCTTCCTATAATGTTTCAAAGTATCAATTCATGAGTTGTGTCTAAATACCTATTTTATCGTATTTTTTTCAGTTTCCGTATTTAAAACATCATATGGTTCATAATATTCAAAAAACAGAATTATTATTGTATTATTCTCAGAAGCACCCTGTAGAGAATGTTTCTTTATAAATGGAAAATCTGAAAATACATTTTATCGCAAATACAGATTTGGTGATAAAGATAAAGATGCGGTACCTGTAAATGATATATTAATTTAATTGTGCTTTCATCAATTCTTGTCACAGATTCATTAAAATAACTTAAGAACAAGTTGTACTGCACAAAATTTCCTTTAATAAATTACAAGGTGTAATTGAAAATCTTGACTTCCCCCACTTTTTTACATAATCTTCACTAGTAGAACGCACTTCTGAAGTTCAGTACATTCCTCACGAATCACCCTGTATATATATTTTGTTAATAATTCGCAACGATACTTCGATCGATAATTTATTGTACATTAAATTAAATATTACTTTAGTTTCAACGCAAAACCTTTCGAATCTTTTATATTATTGTTTTTTTACACTTGAAGTTTCATTAAACGCAGGGCAATAATTATTTTAAAATCCGATTAATATTTTGTTAAATTTCATGATTAAATTATTATCATAAAAACAGTAATTAATTTATAACGATATTTTATAATGAATAATAATTATTATTGTATTTTAAAAACTGTTTTTAATAAGTACCTAAAAACTTTTTTTTTTTAATATATTTATTTTCAGCTTAAGTTATTACGAATAAATATGCTCCAATTATTAATATCATAGATTTAAAACGAAATTAAATATTTTTATTATGCAAACTTTGAGTAGCTTATAAATACTACATCAACAATTCATAATGTAAACTATTATACAAGTGTCTACTTAAAAAACTTCGATCAACGCAACGATGGAGTGTTGATATTTGCAAAAATATCTTCAAACGATTGCTCTAAGGTATTAGAAGATAATTACCAAAAGTAATTTTCTAAATACGAATTCTGAATGCTGTAATAGTTACCATTTTTAGTAATATTTTATTTGTAGAAAAAAATTCAAATTAAATATCACTGTAAAAGTTAAGTTCAAAGTTAAATAAAAATATAAAAATTGAATATTTTTATAAAAAGATAATTAAAAGAGGATAATATAATTAACAGTATAACACGATTATAGTCATAATTTTTTATGATACTTTTACAAAAATTAAAAAATATTTTGCAACTACTATGTTAATAGCTTTTTTTATAGAATCCGTAGAGAAAAAACCTAAAATATCTATTCAATTATTTTTTGTTTCATTTCAACATATTTTAACACTCATTTTCAGACGGTAGACTTTTTGGTTTATTAAAAGTTTGGTTTATTTGGTTTGGATAAGTAAATTAAACAGATCAATCAGTCTCATATACATCTCAAAAATAATTTTGAAAATATGCAATTGAATAAGAAAATTTCATCTGGGTATCCAGAAGTCGTTCAGTGGAAGACGTACTATAAGTAAAAAATCTCAAAACGCGATATTTGCGAATATAGGCAATTATTATTGATAAATATAAATGTGTAATTCATCGAAAATTCCATCAGAACCTAGCACAGGTCAATGTGTAAAAGTAACTTGACAGACTAATTTACATATAGTTGCTAAAATAATTTTTTTTTCTTTATCAAATCATAAAAGCATTTATTACACATTTTATAAAGAAGTCATAATTATATTTAAAATAAAATAAAAAAAAAAAAGTTTTATAAACATTAATAAATAACATTTTTTTTATTAATGAATGGACAGGGTGAAACAAAGTCCATTAGTGGACAATCATAGAGAGGAATGTGGAGATTAAATTTTATAAGTGAAAACAAACAATTAACTGAGTAAATTGTTGGAATACCATATATAGACAGTGCTGACTACTCTATCACATTACACATACATACATGTCACACATATATAACTGATATACCCATACAATACATACTATATAATTTACGCCTAATTTGCGCCCTCGCGGGTAAACGGTAACGTTTACGAAAAAATGTTTCAAACAAAAGTTGGTTATTATTTTATAAGGAATATTTACATTTAAACTTTTGTTCTATATCTAACGGTTTACAAGATGGGTCCTACGGGATGGGACCCAAGATCCAGACATCATTTTTCGTTTTTGAGTTATCGTGTTGACAGACAGGCGGACAGATGGACAGACAACCGGAAATGGACTAATTAAGTGATTCTATGAACACCTATACCAAAATTTTTTGCGTAGCATCAATATTTCTAAGCCTTACAAACTTGGGACTAAACTTAGTATACCTTGCATATTACATATAGGTATGCATGGTATAAAAAGTGGCATGGAAAATACTAGGTTTGTAATGAAAATTAACGTTTTTGCTTTTGATGTGATAAACATAAAGTTTGTATATGTCAAATTCTTCATTGGAAAATAGGCAGAATTTGGTGGCATAAGCATATTTTTATAAGTTTACGTCCATCGTATTATCTCGAATTGAGGAAATTTGGAATTATCGACACCGTCGAACAACTTTATATTGATCGAAATTACAAATTTTATTAGCGGATTTCTACTTTAGGGTCCTGAGAAATTGTTAATTGTTTTAAAAGCTTAAATTTGAAAATAAAAAATCTTCATCAAGGTTAAGTTTGCAGTGAAACTTAAAATTTTAATCGTTAAGATACCGTTATTCGATCGACAATTATATATTCATCGATCTTTCGTGGTATCAATTATTCATACATTTTATACTCTCGCATATTATAGATCTTAAAAAGGCACCACTGGTTATCAATAAAAATAAATTTAAATTTTCACCAAAATTTTCTAGGACTATTTCAAAAAGTTTTGACTTTTGTTATTTAGATTTTGTTGTTTGTTTTGTTAGGCTTTCACGCTAAAATTAGCGAGTTGTTTTTAATGAAACTGTACAGCAATATAGCTCATACTTCAGAATAACACATGAGACATAATTTATAAAGATGAATTTATTTCAAAAAAATTTTTAATTAATTTAATTTGACATTACCATAAATTACAAATTTCTGTAAAAACAGTCAATATAAAATATTTCACGGCCATCTTTTCTGATATACTCAATGAATAATTACGACTATTATACATTTAAAGAAATAGAAAACCATACATCTATTTTACCTGTGTAAAACAATCCTTACCATTATTTCGAGTGTTATAGAAAGGGGATAAGCGAGAGTAACCTTTATCAATATTTACTTTTAAACCCAGCGAAGCGGGTGGGTATCATTCTAGTAATAAATCATATTTCATATGAAAATTGGTCCATCCTGTATGAATATTATGTATATACATTTTGTTATAAATATATAAAATATAAAAAAAATAATATAAAATAAAGTGTTTAAAAACTTTTATTACAGCAATTATTTTATATTTTATAATTAAAATCTTTATATTTTTTGTTGATGACTGTTCAAAATAAAAATTATATTTAATTTACTTATTTCATGTTCATTTAACATTTTTACAGTTTTGTTTCTATATTAAATTTGTATGTATAATTAACACGTAATTTAAAGTCACGTGATGGTAATATCTTAAATCGATTTTTCAAACTGCATACTGGACGATCGTAAAGTTGTGTTAAAAAAATGTATGTCTGAAAATTTTTATCCCCGGTAAAATGAAAGTTACAAGTTTGAAGTATGCACTGCTTCAGACAGTGTATAATTGAGGGATCTGCAGGAAATATAATACATAATACACTTCTAAATCGAGGCCAGAATTGGGCAATTCAGTCTTATTACTCCAATTTTTGTTTTTTTTTTATTTTCCAAAAACATCACCAAGTATGTACAAATCTAAAAACTAATAAGTACGCTTAAAATCTTCAGACAATACATCTCACTCTATCAACATAACAGCTATCAGATTATCAAAGGGGGTAGTCCAAAACTAAACATAATACAGCAAAAACTAAACATAATACGGTTGAAATAAGATCCGTAGCCAGACCTTTTTAGTAGTACGTGCACAAAGTAACAAAAGACCGGCAGGATAAATTTAAAAAAAGAAGATGTTCTCCTCAAATCCTAGGAGTCTAAAATAGCAGTTATTTTTTATAATTTTTGGAGAAATTTTCATTTGATTTTTGATATTGGAACTTTGGATTTTGAGTTATCGCGCAGATCCATTGACACTTCTGCGATATCAACATAGCCTCTCACTTTTGCGACTTTTTCAACAATGTATAATACACAATAAATTGTAATTTTTTCACTTTTTATACACTTCGGTCACATGTCATACGGGCTAACAAGTCGCTAGAACGGACATACGTACGTGGCTACGAGCTTGGTTGAAATTGAAATTTTGTCAGTTTTCTTCAATATTGGTTCACATCGTACAAATATTATAAACGATACAAAATTTTTGTATCTGTTTAGGAAAATTAAATCGTTAACTATTTTAAACAGCAAATGATATACGAGAAAAAATTTTCACAAAATTGAGGCTAGCAACAGATGCAAGAACTTAAACAATAGCAATAGGGTTGACGTTAAAAGTTATAGATAATGATCAGAAACTTTATTATTTCCTGTCATAAAATAATGTTTTAAACAATTTATTGAAAACTTCTTGATGGAATGTTTTCAAAAAATAAAAAAATTATAGCAGGTTTTAAAAAATTAAGTTAATATAGCGTGTTATTTGACAATTTAATATTTTTAAATTTAATTTTCATAATATTTTTTAATTAAACAACAACAAAAACATGACTAAAAATTAAAACAAAAAATTAGTTTTTTTGTAATCTTTTTGTTACCAAAATTCAATCAAAAAAAACATAATTTAAAAAAATTGATTTAATTTTTTATGATTGTTAAACAACCTTTATAAATATTTTTATATTCGAGTGATAATACCAGAAAGAAAAAAATATTGTAATTTCGAAAAGAATTTCAGTTTGTCAACTAACACATCAAAATTAAATTTTACAAAAAAAAAAAAAAAAAAAAAAAAAAAAAAAAAAAAAAAAATTAAATCACAAAACGCGATGTAAAGCTGCTATTTTGGCAAGTTATTTGGACTCCTTAGGGGACTGCAAATACTCATAATATAATGCAAAATACTCAATGAGCTAAATTTTCATTTTCTAGCTCTAAATAATTCAAAAATCTGTTGGATTCCATGACTGGAAGAAAACTTTCTGAGTCATCGTTTCTGGGTCGTCCTATATGATTTTAGTTCATATCTCTAAAGCTACTCGACCAATCGACATAGAAATGACTTTTTACAGTTTTTGGAAAAGTTTACTGTAGAAAAAATTTTTAAATTCAAATCAGAGACTGGTCTAAATGAAATAGTTCCATAATTAAGTATAGCACCACAAAAACACACAAAGAAACAAAATTTACCTCTTTTAAAAAATGTGTAAATAATTAGATGCACATATATTTACAAAAGCACCTCTTTTATGAAAGTGCAAAGCATAATATTTTGAAATATTTAAATGCATTTAATAATTGTTCTTGACATTTTAAAATATGTAAACATTTCATATAATAATAGTACCTAGAGACCTAGACGAATGAGTGTGTTAAATATTTCTCACCTGTGTACACACGTAATAATAGAATAGAACGTTGTTCGTTTTAGAAAAAAAAACAAGTTATATAGGAGGGTTCATTCATACTATGTTCTTATGAATGGTACCGCGTCAAGGGTTTACTACTAAACTAAATGCTTATAATAGGTACTTTACCGCAGTACATATTTTAGTGACCGATTCAAGGGTTAGGTGAAGAAAAAAAAACCGTTGAATATATTATATTCTAATTTTTTGTCTGCGATAAATTTACATATATTGGTCATTATAGACGTTTTTTTTTGTAACTTGGTGATAGTGTGTGACATATTTGGTCAGTTGATAAAGGTCTTCGAAGGTCAATAATTTTAACCTGGCAACGACTCGGTTTTTTTTTTTTAATTCCTATTCCGATTTTTTTCTAGAAGGTTAAAATAACAATTAAAAAAATGATTTATTACAGTTGACTGTGGGAATGTCACCGCGTATGAATTAAAAAACAAACTGTTGGCCAGTTTAAAATTTTCCTAGAGAACTTATGCATGGATATTTTATCGAAGTGATGTATATGATAACTTTTCATGTAAACTTGATGTAAAATTATGACTTTTCATAGAGCTGAAATTTGTCTTCTTTCACCAAGATTCGGTCTCGTAAGTTTATCAGAGACAAAAAGATTTCGCTTCGTAATTGTAATGATTGCCTTCACTTGGCATCAGATTTCAACTATCTGGCTCCATGAAAACTATGTTTTTTGGGAAAAGTTTGGCGTCATAAATCTTCCCTCCGATTGATGACGGAAGGATGAACTGGTCAAAGGTGCAAAGAGGCAGACAGTACCATCCTATGCTTCAAGATACAGCCAAAAAAAAATCTTATCCAAATTATTCTTTTTTTGGGGATTTATGCCTTCTTTCTGATTAGAGTAACGAAAAAGAGATGTACGATGGCATATGATATTTTTGGCTGTATTTAAAATCTCGACAAATTATGGTGGAAGCGTTGTGCAGGATATTTAAATAGTGTCGACAGGTTTTTTAATTCATTCTAAACTAACGCAACAAAAATGATAAAAGGTAAAACATTTTTATTTAAAGGTGCTCATAATTGATTCGCAAAACAGGAGTTAACACATGCTGTGGTATTGGATTGCTTTTTTTGTGTAAGTCGTTCATTTAAAACATAATTCATCTATTTATGGGATATAAATAAAATGCAACAAACGTTTTCGTGAAAAATTGCTCGAGAAATTATTTGTTTTAGAAACTGAATTGAAATATTTTTGAACAAATCCAAAACATTCTTAATTAGAGAAAAAAAAATAAAAAAAAAGTTTAAGTAAGGTGTCAGAAGCCAGTTGAGCTGTTTAAGTAAGGTGTCACAAAATATGCTTATTCAAAAATATTGCTGTTTTAGAAATAACATATGAATTGATTGATGTACGGACGGCATAATATTAAAGAAAATTTTGAGTCTGTGAAACAAAATTTTGGAACTCCTTGTAAATTACGACTTAATAAATGTATACCCATTAATTAATTTCTATGAAAACTGACGTCATAAACAATTATATATAAAAAATTCGTGCACAGACACAAAGTAAAAAAAAATTTAATTTGTACACCTCATAAAATATTCATTAATCAAATACAACACCCAAGGAACACAGAAAAGTCAGCCATATACACATATATATAATAAAAATCCATATCGGTAGTCGTGTATATTTACATAACTAATTAATTAATTTGTTCACTAAACAAAACAAAAAAAAAAACAGCTACCAATTTTAAAAAACAATCGTGATGTATGTGACCTTAAAATATTAGACCATTTACTTTTAAGTAATGAGTGATTTGCAAAATCTTGTAGTCTTTGTCTATCAGTTTCGGTACATCAAGAAGGCCACAAACAAAACTTTTGCAATGAAACAGGAACAAGGACAATTTTTTCGCTCTCAGAATGTTTTCATTTACATAAAAATCAAATTAACCCATTATTAATAAATGAATTGAAGCCTATATCATGTATTTATTGCTAAAAAACAATGAGGCAAGTCTAAAAAAATTTATAAAAACACCGGCTAAGTATCAGGAACGCTTTTTTATATGATCATCTGATGTAAAAAAATAACGAAATTACAAAAGCTTGCAATACAGGAAAAAAAAGTAAAGTCGAGCGATAAAGAAATGGGAAAATTTTTCTGCTATTTTTTACAAATGAACTTTTTCGACAGTCATTTAAAAATTGAAATATACAAATTTTTCGAAAATGCGAAGGATTGGGTACAATCAAAATTTACAGATAGTAAATTTTATGCTTAACAACTTTAATCCCTAAAATGATCAATATTTAAGAAAAATTAAAAAAACAACAAGATACTACTAAGATTATGTACACAAATCGATCGGAAATTTTACGCCTGATAATTTTGGATTGATCTATTTTTTCTCTAAAATGCATAGTTTTCGATTAAATTGCACAAATCTGTGGAAAAAGATGGGAAATCGTTCATTTTTTCGAAATTACCCTTTTTTCTTACGAATATGAAAGTTTTTATGTTACAGGTATAGAGCTAAAAGTTTTGCTTCCTCTAAAATTTCAATAAATTTCACTTAACTTGATGAGAGAATCAGTTTCATTTTTGTATGATCCAATTTGACAGAATGCAATCAAAGATATTAATTTCAGCTTTTTTTCTTTCGATTTTTGATATAAAAATAAAAAACTTTCTATCATAAAGCTTAAAAAAATCTGTAAATGCGAGACGTAGTTTAAATAATAGGAAGGCGGAAGGGTCCTGTCAAGTGTACGATAATTAATTAAAGATGTTGGTTCTTTTTTATTTTATTTAAAAAAAAGTGTCTTGCTGAGATGTTTGTAGTATTTAATAAAACAGAATAAACAATAATTTAAAAAAAATAAATCCTTGACACTATTTTAATAAATATAATATTTTATAACCTGCGATTAATTTGCATAACAAGGAGTGTTTTTAAAGTGATTTTTATCATTAATATTTATTGGTTTATTATTTATTTATTTTTAATCAATTGTATCGCGGTTTATTAATTTTGCATAAATTATGGTTTTCTTGTATTATGATACTACTAAATTGGTCAAGGTATGATGTCATGCATTCTTTTTGTAGGAGGATAAGGAATTTGTATCTTTTTAAGAAATTGATATTGGTTTATTTAATGCCTCAATTCGCTAACTTAAGAAAAAGAAATTTATAAGCTATTATAAATTTGTCAATCAAGAGCGTTCAAAATTTTTAAAAAAATATGAAAGCATTCTTACAGGTTTCTGCCAACAAGCAAATCGTCGAAATACAATCAAACAACAATTTAAATTTTGTATGCTCTTTCAGTGACAAACCGTTGATACATTTTACATTTCTCGTTCTTAAGTTAGTGAATTGAGGCATTAAATAAACCAATATCAGTTTTTTAAAAAGATAACAAATTCCTTATCCTACTGCAAAAAGAATGGATGACATTATCTTCTTGGAACTATCATTCTCTTACTAAACAAATGCTGCTTTACAAAAAGCAGCTTAACAAAATAGATTGTTTTAGCAAGCAGTTAACGAAATTATTTTGTTTAGTTTGTCAGCGCTGTAAAACCGGAATAAATAAATAAAATTTAAAACAAGTTTGAAATGAAAATTATTCCTTGAAAACCCTTCTGTCAAAATACTATTTTTTGTAAAATGATTAGAGAAAAAGGTATTACTACCAAAAGAAAATTTGGTCCTAAATTTTTATCTATTTCCTTTTATAACATTGTCATTTTTTTCTGTGCGACGAATAGCTCGTCCGATAAAGCGTAAAAACCATTCGCATCCCTTTTTACAAAATTACAGCGACTGCAAGAAAAGAATTGCGACCCCACAAACATGGATAAAACTTAACATTAACTCTCTTTTGATAACCAAAGTTTTAAATTGTGTCCTCCGTTTTTAGCAACCTCAAATGTAACGGGCTCCGTTTTTTGCAACCTCAAATGTAATTAAGTGGGCTACTGAGACTAATTAAATTCGATTGCTTGGATTCTCAAAATTTATCGCCATAAGCTTTATATTTATGGTTATATTGAGGAGACTCGAGGCGAAAATTACTTTCCCAATCATATTTTGAGCTTCCACCATAACATTTTATAGGTTATTTTCGGTTGAACATTCATTTCCGGTATCAAATTTTGATTGAAAAATTTGTACCAAACAAAAAACGTATATTACGATTTTGGACCGTCTTTCATGATGCATATAAAATAAAAAAAATTACCCAAAAGTAAACTTTCTTAATCTTGGGAAATTTATTTTCTAAACTGACTCATAGCAACGTTTTAAGTTTCTTGGCAAAGTAAAAGATAAAAAGGTCTCAATTCAATGACAAAGTTCAAAAAATTACAAAAGTCTTGGAATGTCTAAGGAAATGCTAAATGTTTTTTTTTAAAGCTTGTCGAAAACACAATCTGCTTACATTTAAAAATAAAGCTAAACTAGAAAGAAAAGACGTCCATGAAAACAAATTTAATTCAAGTTAAGAAAACCTAATGCAAGTGTTAGGAGATATACAGAACGATGCTTGAATGACATAAATACTCTCATTGGAACACAACCTTAACACGAGCCGACGGCAACGAGGTACACTACCTTGTGTGCAACAATAAAGTTTTTACCGGGGTTATTTCAACAATGGCATTGTAGAAATAATAATTTTTCATATGTTTTTTATACATTTTACAGTTTTCAATTCGCAAAATAACAAAATCATCAAACTGTTGTTTATTGCAAAAGCATTATTTGTATGCATATATTCATGAACAACGCTTGATGCAAATTTTAAATAGGAAAACCATCTAAGAAATTTTCCATGCTTAAGAAGCATTGTAAACATTTTCTATCATACAAATCATCTGTTTTTTAAGACCTAATATAAGCTTAATCAGAAACAAATTACAATAGATATCGAAATAAAATTATAAATTCCATAGCCACTTAATAAAAAACAAAGATTTGTAGAGAAAATTACAATTAATCCGTCGGATCACAAACACAATAAAAATGCTTCACTAATAATTTTTTTCAAAAAGCCACTTAAAATAAAAAAATGAACAAAATAATTAAAACAAACCTATTAATATGAGATAATCACCACACTCTTAAAAACCACTTTAATAACACTTGATAAATGAAAAATAATTAATATTTTTTTTACACATTTGATTTTTGATTGTAAAAACCAAAATATGAAAAACCAAACTTTTTTTTATATTTTATTAGAACAAAAAACAATAAATATATAAAACAAATCTATCTTTCCTCTTCATCTATTAAAAATATATATAATAAAACCAAAGCGCAGTGCAGTATTTAAAAAAAGTACACAACACTACCACCGGGGCATCAACCATTCACCACGATTCTCTTTTCTCCACCATACAAACACACTACTAACTGTATATTGATTTTAACAAAGTCGCATTTTTATTAACGAAGAAAAATATTATGAGCTTTGTAGATAACACTTTGTAAAAGCACATCACATTGTTATCCAAAAAAAAGTTAACACATTGACAATCGTTGTGCACTTTAGTGTGGTCATCGTTGTAAAGGGGATGAGAGTATGTTGATAATGACACAGGCAAAGTACACACAGCACACACGATATTTTACAAAAGGGAACGTGTTGTGTTATTATTGTTGTCAAATGTGGGAAGATCTTCGTACACAACAAATATGTGTTAAATAAACACACATATACACCACACTACACATGAATCAAACCCCTCTAATACACACATACAACAATGAGAACAATTTTACTGTAAAACAGGGGAACAACGTAGTATAAACTGATCGTGACGACGTTGTACGACAGACTAATGGTTCGTTGGCTGACTAAATCACAACTAGGTAGTCTTGTGTCTAGTGTATATGTGGTAGTAAGCATATAGTCGGCATTCAAAATGCTGCTGCCGCGCGCCGCGCCATCAATGCTTTGCTATAGTAGACAGAAAGTTGAGAGGGAGAGAAATTATTGCAAGAGCACATCGTTTGTTGTAGTAGCAACAGCCAAACGACGGAGATATACAGCTCCCAATATACGTTGTGTACGTCGTGCATGGTGGGCGTCCGCACATGCGTATAATAACCGTTTTATTTTACTAATAAATATACAACAAAAATTTTAGTAGACTCTCACTCATATAGAATACAGATGCATACCAACAGCGTATAACAAAATTAATCGTGGTTAAAATCTTCCTGTAAATTTTTTAGCAATTAACTGCCATTCAATTAATTATACATGGTTGTATAGTTTTATATTGCCTATATACACATATTTACCTCCATGTAAACATACAACCATATCTTCTCTATAATACAGGAGCTTTTCTTCTCTAATTATTCAATTAAATTTTCGAATATAAACAAATTGAAAATATTATCAAGAATAACAGATATTATATCGAAAATTTGTTCAGTCAGCGTACATTTTAAGAATTATTCACAAGAACTCACGTAGGTTCATAAATATGGTGGAAGCGCAATTAAATGGACAGTACACAATGATAATCGATATATTACATAATTTAACTGCGTTTCAACCATTAAGTTTAGACTTGTAGTTGAAATTATTTGTACCTTATTTTCAACTTTGATTATAAATTTGGTATCACTTCATGAATGTAGACGAATAATAAGATTAAAAATTTTCGATAGTTGCCTTGGTTACCGCTAAACAAAATTATCAATTTTCGTTATTTTGAAAATTACTTTGAAATAATTTTAACTATAATTTAAATAGTTTTTTTTAACTTCCACCGACTAGTTTTGGAGAAATCTATGAAAACATATCGATAAGACCGATGTTAAAACCAATGATAAATACGCCTTCTTTTGAAATTATTTATTTATTTGTAGTATTGATTTAAACTTTACAACTTTATATAAAAAAAATCAAGCCTTTTATCCAAAATTGCTCTGGTGCTCGTACATCCCTAAATACAACTGAACGGTGGATTATATTAGATAAAATTCGAGTAAGAATTAAGTCTGAGAACATCTTTTGTACCAAAATTGGATCTATTCTACCTCCTATGATTCAAAGCTGCATGAGTACTATAGCTTGAATACACTTTAGTAAACCTTTGGTCAACATTTGATTGATTTCACTTGAGTAGAAATTCAGTGCTAGTATCTTTTGAAAAAGAAACTTTCGCATTCACAAAAAATACACATTAAGGTTTTCTTATCTTGAAAATAATAGGTATTATATCGCAAATGTTTAAGTTCAAAATCCACGTACGATTTTAGAAATTATTTACAAAAATAGCGTAGACGTAGTTTTTGGCGTTAATTAAGTAGGTTTTATTTCTCTAAAAATTTTGGCACAAAGAAAAGAATACCAAAAATTATAAAAATAAAAATAAAATATTAATAAAAACTTAATAAATATGGTGGGAGCGCAATTAAATAGACAGTACATAGTGATGATGATTGATATATATAACATTTTAATTGCGTTTCCACCATTAACTTACTGTAAAATAGAAAAATAGCAAGTTAGATTAAATTCAAATTAGAATAAATCTTTTGTTCTGAAGAAAGTTGTATTTATTTCACCTTCTTTGATTATAAGGTTTTCCAGGAGTCCTTTAATTTTAAGTAGTGGTCCATACCTAATTTTACTTGTCTTTCCAGAGAGAGTCGCATTACAGTTTTCTCTTTTTCGAGAAAAAATCTGCAGAGATTATTTCTGATAAACCAATAGGTAAACCAAAACCAATATTTTAATATTTCGGATTAAAAAAATCTTAAAAATTTTAACACATTATCTAATAACACCGAACAAGGACGCTATATAATTGCATCATCAGCAACATATTCAATCTTTTTCTTTTAACAGCAAACCGATTGTTATTGATTAAAATGGTTCACGCTGTATATTGCTTTAAAATTGATACAAAATGAAATTAACTCTTTTGAACCAATAAAAAATAAATTAATAAAAAATCCAATAAACATTTGAAGTTTTGAAGCACTTTGTAATTATTATATAGTAATATTAGAGTATAAAATGCCGTAGGATAGTGAACCGGATTTTCATTCGTGTTGTTGTATATATAGGTAGTTGTCGCGATATCTGTGTTCATACTTCAAATAACGTTTATATCCGTTTACTGCTTTCACTGCTGCTCTATGTACTGGAGTGCAGTGTATAACCTAGCTCATCACAACACTACCTTGCTATTACAAGTAGGTCCAGGGCAAAGTGTAACATTTGACAACCAAACAAGAATCGTTGAAAATTTGAGAGAATGTTGTTAAAATCGTGAGTAACAACTTCTCCCTTTTAAGGAAAACCAGCAAATTTTTATTTTGCGGCAAGCATAAAATTTTAAAAATCTAATTTTAAACTCTGGACATAAATCAAATTCTAGGCATAACCGATAAGGTTTATTTGCATGACAGGTCAACTTCGGAATCTAACGGAATAAGCTGGATTTTTGTACATACCTGTATTTTGATATTACAAATGTAGCCTTAATAGTTACATAAGGTCACGCGTGCGCGTCCTTAGATATTTTAAGTTTTAGAGAATAAAATTTTCTGTAAATTTTGGCTGAAACTTGTTTTTGTAAGTTGTTTTTGAAATAGAGGGCGCAGAGCTAAACGTACTTCAGTGCTGGGATAGACTGGGATACGCGATTGAACATGTCTATTAAATGGTTTTTTCACTTAATTATTTATTAAATACTACTTAAATAATTATGTAATAACCTTGTAAACCTTACTATAAAACGGATATCAACTACTATGCCTGACCCTCTTCTAATAATTACTACCTATAATCCTAACCGCCACACCATTATATAGTAATTTTCTGAGCGTAAAATAATATATATAGATATAGGTAGAACACAATATAATTTGATAATAATTGTCTAATTAATTTTGTCTACATTAATAATTTAATATTAATAATGAAGATTACTTTTATAAATGTATATTTTTATCAATTATTTTTAATGGAAAAATTAATTAAATATTAATTATTAATATTTCATACTGGATGTGATATGCATAATAATATTTAAATATTAAAAATATTTGACTCTTGAATTACAAAACTAGAGACTTATCACAGTGATTAGATGATTTACATTCGATGAGTTTGAAAACGTTTGAGTTTGATATTAATAATCATTAATTAATGTAGAATTAATTTACAAATTTTTGCAAGTGTAAAATGACTTGCTATTAAACGTGGATCTTAAATGTCAATTAAATGTCAATCAATAAAACAATGCTTGAAATGTTTAGGAAAAATTACTGTAAATTAAAAACATTACTTTTAGAAGTAATAACGTACCTGAAAATTCGATTGATATGAATATTAAACCGTTGAGATAATGTAAATAAAAGAATCGGCATTCTTACCTGTAACAAGAAAAATAAAAATTAGTTACAATAAAATAATAAGGAAATAAAATTACGGATAGAAAGTTCTTATTTTCAATGAAAGATTTACCTCAAAAAAACTGGTATAAAAGTATAAAAGCTACCAGCAACGTCACGAAAACTTTATTTTTCAAGACTACAAGACTGGACATTTCTTATTGAAGTAAGGGAATAAGTATGTTAAGTAGCCTTGAATGGTTGAGTTTGCTGTCTTTACTAGTATGCATTACCGAAAAAAGCTTCGAAAATTACATATTATACCATGTATATATGAAATATATCAAGGTATACTAAGTTAAGTCCCAAGTTGGTAACGCTTAAAAATATTGATACTACGAACAAAATTTTGGTATAGGTGTTCATGAAATCACCTAATTAGTTTTTTTTTTTGGTTTCCCGCCCGCCCGTCTGTCTGCCCGTTTGTCACGAAAAACGAAAAAATATATTAAGGTGAAATTTTCATAGTGTGATTAGGAAATAAAAGAGCGAGGTAGTGTTTGTAAATGAGCAACAAAGGTCCATTGGGTCTCATTACGGACCCATCTTGTATCCGTTAGCAATAGAACAAACATATTGATGAAAAAAGTGTTCCTTATAAAAAAATAAACAACTTTGGTTTGAATCATTTTTTCGTAAACATCACTATTTACCCGCGAGGGCGCAAATAATATTGTTTGTGTTATATGGGAATATCAATGTGTGGCTACCTAAGAGAGGCTATAACTAAAGAGGATCTTTCTTTAGTTATATGACGTGAAAAAACAAACGATTGCATAATCAAAACTGCCTATACATGGTATTTCAAAATTAAACTGAGTCAATTGTTTGTTTTTACTTGTTTTAAAATCATTTTCCATAGCCGATTAGCAATATAAATTGTCTGGTAATTATTGGAATTATTGTCATAACTGTCTGGTAATTATAATTTAACTGTTAACACCACGCCAGAAAAATTCCAAATTATTTAAATATGGCTGTCATTTTAATATGTTCAAGTTTTATTTTAATTACAGAATTTTACATTAATTTTCTATGCAAAAATTCGGATGCTTTATAAACGCGCATCCACCATTAGTCAACGCAACGTCTTTCAGATATGAGACGTAATTAATCCCTACCTAAGTTTAAGAAGGAAACAAATATCCCTAATTCAGCCTTCTTAAAATAAACTTTTGAAAACTTTACCAGCTCTTATTATACAGAGAATGAAGACATTGAAATGGAAAACTCAATTCCCCATATAAAATAAATAGTTCGAAGTAAATATTTATCTATTAATCTATTAATATGTGTGAACAATTTAAATTAGTTGTCGTTAGCTAATTGTTCATAGTTCGTTGATGTCTAGTACGATAATTATTACATTTTATAAACCCAATTGAATAGGGGATGATCATTATTACCATTACTTTAGTTACAAATGAGAACATAGTATAATTATCCACAACAATTATAATAGCAAAACGACAAGCGACAGCAGTCTTTATGAACATATTCTAGTCAGACTATCAGCAAACAGCAAACGGACAGAATTATCTATCTCTAGGAACTTGGAACAGTTAAATGAACCACACTAAAACAATTCACCTCACAAATACAAAACATTACCACCTAAACGAAACATATTATATATAGTTCTGTTTTCACTGCTTCTCTCTTAGACCGACAGATTTAAACAGAAATAATGGAATGACAGATAACCTAACAGTTTATCGGTTCATATACAAAAATATCTAGGCATACCTATTCAGCTGGCATAATTTAAAAGGCTCTAACTCCAAACATTTTCCAAATGCTTTTTTTACCGATTCTGAATCTGTGTAAAAATAAACTTTTATGTTATTTTAAAACAGGCTGAGTGGCCGAGCAAGTAAAAGGCACAATGGGCTTTAATCGTTAGGTCACTGACTGGTTAGTCTGATCAATTATAATTAATGGGACGGTATATTGATCACACTGTCATCGCTTAGATAAGAACGAAGTTATCGGCTCCACTAACAACATAAATTTAACTGTATAAAATAATGATGTAGGTGGCCTCTGTTATCGATGGAATTAGGTAATGCTAGTAGGTACTACATTTATAGAGGTTTAATTATAATATTAAAACTGTTCACCCTTTTCGCTTTATATGTGTTAATAAAATCACCGTGTCTGTAAACCTAGCCCTAGAAAATGCTTTAATTACAATTTGAAAGGACCTCTGTCTCACGTCCGTTACAGAAGAATTTTTCTATTTCAATTGGTAAATGTTAGCACTATTTGATGACATTTCTAAAAATATAAACCAAAAATTTTTCTACAAGAATTTGGAATATGTAGCGCTAAATATTGGATAAAAAAGACAAGATAATTAAGAAAAAACAAATCCGATAATTCAACTATTAAAATTCTATCTTATCGCGACTATTTAATCGACACATTTTCCTGAACCATTTGAAGTTTAGTTCCTACACGGTGATAAATCCATAGCGTTTAATACAATGTTGGTACGGTATGGAAACAGATACTATAGTATCTATGTTAGCATAAGTGACAGTATTGAATAGGGCTGTCCACCAGAATTATTGTCATTATCGCCAATCAGTATAGGCTTGAGGACTATACTGCATTGACTCGCACGTCCAAACTATTGCCAATGTTACTATTCCCTCAATACAAAGTATGGCGTTTACACTGATACTGGCTGGCATAGTGATATGCACAAAAAATTTCTTTACCGTGTAGGCAAAGGAAATCTTGAATAACCTTCATATTTCCGTAAAACAGTAAACTTATTCAAGAACGAAGAAATTTTACATTAAGCTCCTGGCTTTCCAAGGTGGTTTTCGACTTTACCAGGGAGGTAACGACTAATTAATTTATTTAAAAAAATAAAATAAAATTGAAATATTCAATATGCAAGATTATTATCGAAATTAATAATAATTAATTCTAACAATTTATATATGTATTTAATAATTAATTAGATGATAATTAATAAATAATTCGATTAAAATATTTTTGGATAATCAATGAAAATGAATGAAAGGTTCAGTTATAGTTATTGATTCCAAGTAATAATATAGTAGATAATAACAATAATTTATATAATGTTTATTACTGTATCAATTCAAACTAATAACATTCACTTGAAATTTATATTATAATTATTATGATATAATTAATATAATCAACGTATTATGTATAAATGAGGTTATATGCATTATTTGAGAGCTAATCAATATATTAATTAATTAGTATTTTTAATTATACAATAATCATAATCTTTGGGTTATTAAATTTTTTATTGTAAATTTATTTAATATACGTTTTATTATCTTTTTAACAGAGAGAAATAGATTATTTTTATAATTAAAATGGGGTAAAAATTTTTTTAGTTTTTTTTTAATATAATCTATTATTATTTATTCATGATTATGAGATGGGTAGGTGGAGTAGCTATCTCATCTACAAAAAGTACCTTCCTTAGAAAAGAAACTCCCCAACGCAAAATCAACCAAATTTCCAATATGCATGACTAATTTAGGGTGATTTAGACACATCAAACATAAAAATCCAATTCAGTTGAAAAGTCAATACGCCTATAATAATAGAGGTTATACAGAAGCTAGTTATACTTGTCCAGAATGCACTAAATTACAGGAGTTATTTTATTATTTAAATAGGTTCAGTATAACGTACAGAATGTAAAAGCACAAAATTCTTACAAAAACAGGCGGCGAAGTGCCTCTATTTTAAGGAAAACCGTTTTAGGCTATATATCCATGGCCGCACACTTTAGAGCAAAAATGGTAACAATTTTTATTGTTGATAATTAAATTACCTACCTTTTTTGTAAACTAATTTTTTTTGTATCACTAACCGTTGATTTATACGACTATGACGATTTATTTATTGGCTATTTGATCGATATGTCTTCTAATATTTGTTTAAACAAGAAAATGATAATAGCTTTTACTTTTAAATCTACAAATTTCCTAAAAGATTTACTTTAAACATTTTTTTCAAATTAATTTTTATGAAGTTATAACGCGTTTAATGTTGCAACCACCGGATGTAAGAATAATTAAAAAAGAAGTATACAAAGCGAAATGATAAAAATTCAATAAATATATGTAAAATGTTAACGTTAGTGACATAATTGGTAGTAAATAGTTTGTCTTCTTACCTGCAAAAGCAACAACCACCCCTTAAAAAATTTTATTTCAGATTTTACAAAAAAATTGACTAAAAAGATAAGAAATTTAATTATCTACAAAAAATGTGATTACCATTTTTGGTCTAAAGTGTACGGTTATGGATTATAGCCTAAAACAGTTTTCCTTAAAATGGAGACGCTTCCCCAAATTATTCTTCTAAGGATTTTGTGAACAAAACTATTATTACTTACTGAACCTATTTAAATAAAAAAAACAACTAAGTCTGAAGTATAATCTTTCTATATATTTTTAAACATTTTAAATAGCAAACACTCCCTAAATATGTTATTATAATTAAAATAAAAACAAAACCACAATTTTATTATTAAATTTTTATTTTCATATAGTTAATTTTCACATCTACCAATGGGGAATTAAAAAACAGTTATTAATTTTAATGATATTTCAATAAATATTTAAAATGCCAACAAATATTTAATAAAAACAATTTTTTTTTTTCATAAATAAAAATTTTAACATACCCACATAAAAAAATGTACAATGACATTCAATAAATTAGAACGAATCTAAATTCAACAAGTCGTGGATAGGGTTTGGTGCGACCTTTGATATACGAATAACTTCTTCATAGCATAATAAACAGTTATAAATGTTTAAAAAAAATATAAACTTGAAGGACTCGAAACGACTCAACTGAATGTTATAAAATTCGTTTTTGATCATACTCAAGTTGATATCATTTTTTGTTTCCGCAAACACACATACTTCTTCTCCAAATTGGTTTTAATGCCTTGTCCTAACCATGAAATATAAATATATGTTGAAAATGCAATTTGGAAAATCGGACGCAATACAATAACTTCCTATACTGGGAAGTTAAAAAACCCACTTCTTATTATTTAAATACAATAAGTTTAATATTTTAACAATTCAAGTAAAACTGAGTATATGGAACTGTGGGTTGGCTTCAATTGTTTCAAATTTAATATACTTTTAAAATGATACTAACAACTAATGTCAAAAACTCACAGTTTTTGATTTGAACTACAAAAACTGGAATAAAGTTAGAAAATTTTCCAGTTTTTCACGGATTACGCAGGTAACACAACTTCTTTTTGCTTGCAAAACGTAAAACCAGACTCTCCTTAGGGAGATATTTTTGAAAAATGTATTGTTTTTTTTACAGAGAAAAACGAATTTCAGGTTTTTGATAGTAGGATACTTGAATTAACCAAGTTCTGTTTTAAAAAAAAATCCCCACTGGAAACGATAGAAGGAACAAAATGTAAGAATTGAATACCAAATGAATGCTGTATGGTAAATTTTCTGATTTTTTAAAAGATATTTTTGCAATTGTTTTCATATTTGCTGAAAAAGTCACAAAATGCAACAAAACGTCTTACTAGTTTTTATTTTTGAAGAAATTCGTTCAGTTAAAATTTATTTAGTACTTAATATCAAATGATCCGAAATTAGTTCTGTACTTTTTCTACACGAGTTAAATGTTGGAACATTTCTGTTTGAACGCAAATGTATCACCTTTTTTTGTGAATATTATATTTTAGTGTACATAAAATTCTCTAGTGAAATTTTCCAAAAGCAAACAAAAGTTGTAAAAAGTTATGAACACTTATACATATAATAATAATATAAATATATATGTATGTTTTATGCATATAGAGACTGTGATCTGTGATGATTCGACGAGTGAGTACAAATTACCAACATTACTCTAGGGAATTTTATACCCAGTAATTACTCTCTGTGTATATTACACGAGTCGCAGAAGTGAGTGTTATATGTACATCATCTCATTTTACAAATAATAATTTGAACAAAAGTTTAATTAATAAAATGGTATATTTTTTTTAAACAGTAGATACAACATATTTTAAATATAATGAATTTTTATTACTTTGAGGTTCTAACTGGTTATTATACAGGGCTTTCAAAACGTATCAGAATCTCCCTTAATCTTAAAAATTAAAGACTTTAGAAAAATGACATAAATAAAAGTTGTTTGAACCCAAGGCAGAAAAACGGTTTGAGCTTTAAAGTTCCGTTTCAAACTGATTCGAGATAGAAGGAAACTTTAAATTAGAAAGTTATTATTTACAAAAAAAAAAATCAACATCTTTTTAGAGACTCTTTTTAAACAATCGAAAAAAATGGAAAGTTTTGAGATTTTGATCAAAAGGCATGTTGACTAAATTTTATACCATGTATATATGAAATATATCATAGTATATTAAGTTTAGTCCCAAGTTTGTAACGCTTAAAAATATTGATGCTACCAACAAAATTTTGGTAAATAAAATCACCTAAATAGTCCATTTTTGGTTGTATTTTCGTCTGTCTGTCAAGACGATAGCCTAAAAACGAAAAAAGATAACAAGCTGAAATTTATAACGTGCTCTCAGGACATAAAAAGTGAGGTCGAGTTCGTAAATGAGCAACATAGGTCAACTGGGTCTTGGGTCCGTAGAACCTATCTTGTAAACCGTTAGAGATAGAACAAAAGTTTAAATTTAAAAAAAGTTTCTTATAACAAAAAATAAACAACTTGTTTGAAACATTTTTTTGTAAACATCACTATTTATCCGTGAGAGCGAAAATTGGGCACAAATTATATTGTATGTATTATATGGGAATATTAGTTAAGTGTGTGTGACATGCATGCATGTATGTATCTATGTTTGACTATCTTTCTTAACTTATATGGCGTGAAAAAACAAGCGATTGCGTAATCAACACTATCTTTACATGGTATTTCAACAATTAACTCAGTCAGTTGTTTGTTTTCACTTGTTTATTATCACTTCAGGTGAAAAATTATCACTGCGGGGGCCGAAAAGTGAAGTTAACATTATAGGTTAGTGACGTCATTGTCCGATATCAACATTGCTTTTTTTCAAAAGCTATATATTTTAAAGAATAATTCTAAAGAGCCAAGCAGTTCTTCAATCGAAAATTTCGATAAAAAATTTTCAATCTTAAAATACCTTCCTATTTTCTAAAGTCTTAGAAATTTCGGAGATTGGAGAGTAATAACATTGATTACAACATACCTAATGAGAGGTAAGAGGATAGACGTTTTTCCCAAATAAAATTACATATAAGGCGTAGGAGTTAAAAGACATGTAGTTGAGTTTTTGAAGTTCTGAGTTTGAAATTGCACCTCCTGCATAAAATTAAAATTCCTTGTTTAAGAACGAAGGCCCATTGTTTAAAATTTTGTCTTTGTTCCCATTGAAAATATATCTAAGGCATATTTTAATACTAAGATATTTAAATATAAATAATATTATTATCAAATAAAAATAGCATACCCACTTTTTATAACATAGAAATAAAAGGATTTCTAAGCACGTTAATTGCACCTTGACATTATAATTGTAAATATACTTGTTTTATTATCAATTCGTGGAATGCTATCGAACAAAGCTATATATGTTGTAGCAAAAACTTTTTATGGTTCCGTAGAAAGATTTATTATGTATTAATCATAATTCTTTTTATTAAAAAAATCGCCAAGCAATTTCTTCGTTAGCCTAAAAAAGTTATGAGGATTAAGGATCACATCGCAAGTTATTGATACAAAATATATATTTTACGCAACGTTTCGTGCTGAATTAGCATTTCTTCAGGCGATCTATAACAAAAGTTTTCAATGTCAGGAAAATTACATTACAAACAATACTTAATCAATTATTATTATGTACCATATGCAATGTGCATTCTCAACACTGTCTCTAAAAAACTCTTGTCCTGGTACATAATATACTAGAATTTCGGTAATAAAATCTAGAATTGTAAAATTTTGTTATAAATCGCATGAAAAAGTGCGTAATCAGCACGAAACGTTGCATAAAATACAAATTTTTTCTCAATTGACTTGTGATATGATTCACAATCCTCTTAACTCCAATTTAATTTAATTAAACGAATTTTCTTTCAGCAAAATATAGCACAATATTGGTTTACTACATATTGAAATACTGGCCCTATTACGCCAAATTATTTTTTATTTTCGAATTAGTCATTTAAATATTCAATTAAGTCCATGATTTATTAATAGGGGATCCAACAAAATTTTTTTTATCACTTCAGATTGAAGAATTCTTCACGAATAGAAAAGTGAAGTTGATTTTAAAAAATCTTTACTAGTATGCAAGATATGAACGACGTCATACGTGGGTATCGCCATAGAGATTACATATAAAACTTTGTTTTACTAAAAAGGATATGGGCAAGCTTTGAATGCAATCTTTGATGGCTTATAACTTTTTCATTTTTTAATCAATTATAATTCATTTTCAAATTTTGTCATGGTATCAAGTCTAGTTTTGCATTTTTATGGGTAATATGGCCAATTCGACATCAGGATTATCCCCTATTATTGGCGTAGTTATAAATTTTGTGGTTCTCGCTAAAATTCGACTATAACTATTGAATCTAAAATTTGGTTAGTATGGTTTGGTTAGGTTAGGTTAGGTTATATTGGCTGTCAACGAAGGACACATTTAGGCTGTAGAGTCCATTGTGATACCATATATGTGTTTTACCATCTTTGCCGCTGATAATTTCATCTATCAGCTCCTCAATTATTTTCAGAGGCTGAGTGCACCTCCTTTATGCATATATCATGCACTACACCAGTCCACCACAACTATTAATTAAATTAATTTTTGCTGTGACGGCGGCAATCGAACCTGCTACCTTAGGCTAACCGCGAACGGAGTTGGTTACGCCTTCACCAACTGTGCTACTAAGGTTGACAGCTAATGACAGTTAGTAAGCTAATAATTACAATTCCTCATACAAAAATATTAGACAAAAATTGAGCAAAAAATATGACACACAGGCAGATATACACACGATAAAACATAACATGGCAAAATGTCCAATTTTACTAAATACTATTTGTGCGCGTTAAGATATAAATTGAGTAATTATTTTCACTGAGAACCTTCTAACGAAAACTTCATCAGACTTGATAAATTTAATTTGAAATGTATAAATAATACTTAGTTACTTGACAACTAATTTCTATGTCTGTTTTGGAATGAAAGATATTACATTTTTTGCTACTTGAAGTGTTTCAAACATTTTTGTATTGCATTTTTCTAACAATTTTTTTTATATCATCTGCAGTAAGTAATAAAAAAAAAACTTGAATGTCGTTTTCATAATCATTTTAAATTTATTTAATTCTCTAATTATCATTAAATGAAGATATTAACGAATCTAAAAAATTGCAATGAAATTTTAAAGCTTATTTATAAGTATTCTCGTTGTTGTTGAAATCATTGTTATTTTAATTAACAATTTTAGTTTTTATTTAAGGAGAATTCACACGGTACGTCAGATAATCATTACAGTGGAATAATTGTCTGTGTGATGAATAGCGTCTAATTGTCAGAGTCACGGCTTATGAATGTATTATTTATAAACAAGATTTATAATTTACTTACTTAAAATTCGACTACTATTTAAAGTTGAATGGCATAAACATGAACCAATTTAGTCACAGTTCGGATATATGTTCTAAATCTAAAGGATAAATATTCTCAAAAATATGCTTCGAAATCTTTTTAAAGCGGGCGAAAAATGGACGTTTCTGATTATAGAACTGGACGTTTCTGATTATAGAGACGACTGTAATTCGTTTAAGGTGATTGTAAACCTGCAGTATTGTTAAAAAGTTAAATTACCTAAAGTAATGAGTTATTTTTAGCTTTACAATACCACGCAACTACAAAAATATATAATATATTGTGTGTAAGGGATGCTTATAAATTTGATAATATAGATATCGCTCTTCAATCATCAATAGTCTAACTATAGCCGTCTCTCTTCTTCAAATGAGAATTCATTAAAACTCATAATTAAATTGAAATTTTATTTTTATACCATGGGCAACTTTATATTTTTATGTTATTATTATAAACCACAAGATTGTATAAATATTTTAGATAGTTTTTATCACACTCTCTAGATTTTTTGATAGAAATATCCAATTGAAAAGGATAACTTTGATAAAATGATAAAATAATAATAAAAAACCCGATGACCTAGGAATTTTTTTTGATTTTTGGAAACTGTTATCAAAAAATGTATGTATAAAGTTTTATTGATATCTCTAGTATTATTCAATCCTTGCATATCTTCTTAAGTCGACATCAAAAGTCACCTAAGCCAACGAAGAAGAATATTTGATCGTACTTAATAATTTGATCGTAATATTTTCGTGAGAATCGTAAAAAAATCGATAAAAAACATTTACAATGGTTGTATTTCGTTAGATTTTGTATGAAATACGGACTATTGAGTAGAATTGCAATCGAAGCTGTATTTAACGATAAAAGATACAACAAACTTACATCAACTATCCAGATTTTTCTTGAGAATAATAATAATAATAATAATGAATATAAAACGAAGCTGAAAAGTATGCAAAGGTTTCAATGACTCGAGAGAACGGGGTTCATACTCATTTTCTTGACTGTTGTTACCTGATAAATGAATTAGAAAAACCACTAAAATCTCTAAGCATTTTCTTCTGAATTTTTAATTTTTTTTATAGTTTTTTGTAACTCGTAATTTTTAATTATTTTTGTTTACATTCTCAATGAAGTGACTTCATTAATCTCTTACACTATATTATCAACGTTTTTTTTTTTTTTTAAATGTTAGGAAATATGTATTTACAAAAAACTGTACATTGGATGATATTAAATGTATTTATGTAATTTGTATCATACAGTGATAAAAAGTTATTTATTTATATAAAAAAAAAAAAAAAAAACTTTATCGCTACAGTAGAGAAAATAAATATAATTACAACATTACTATTTACGGTGAGAGATGCCGTAAACCAACGATTCATTTTTACAAACATCAGAGGAGAGCAGAATACCATAACGCGATACGTATATGCAACTTCTTTTTTCTAAATGCTATGTGATAATTTATGCGAATGTATTTATAAACAAATATATAAGCACTCTGTGATTCAAGAAATACAAAATGTTTCAGCAGGAGTGTTCATAAACTTCAAGGGGTTATACGCAGATTCAAAATTTCAAAAAATTGATTTTTTTTGTGTAATCTCTGAAAATTTCAAATCGGTCCTGCAAATATTTTTGGAGATTCTCGCATGTTTGTGAGTACGCCATCGAGTAAAATATGATTTTTTTCGGCCTTGCAATTGTGTATAACCTCATAAGGATAAAAAAGAATATTTTCATCAAAATATTTATATCGATAACTCTGAAATCCTGACGGTGGCATATTGATTGTGGAAATCTGCACACTCTTTTCACGCCAATCTGCACAAGAGAAGCAGCCAAACTCATAAGCAATAGTGTGATAAATAAAATATGATACTTAAAAATGTCATAACTTATCCAGTTTGTCAGGCTGAAATTTAACGTTGAAGGTGACAATATCAATGGCGAACATTAGTCGTTAAGTATGATGGATCTCAAATCACTTTTAAAAATAATGTGAAAAAAAATATTCGGCCAGATATACTTGCATGATGTAGTAGCTGTGGGGAAATTTTGAGAACATCACTGTCACGGATCAAATCGCTGAATATCATAAAATCAGAATCAGGGAGAGTTAAGGCGAGCTCAAAATGATTGTGTCATAGTACGAACCTTGGGCCAACCAGTAGAAGAAAACGATTATATAACCGAAAATAGAAGATCAGAAATGTTAATTACCTGATGCCATACTAAGGAAAAACGTATCAATAACGTTTTTTTAATGATCAGATGGTTGTAACGTTGTGTTAACACTGGGCAAATATAGGGAAACATACTCTTCTTATCAGACGCCGTGCGGTTTTAATTGTAAAACATTGACAATTTTTTTTAAATTTTTTTTATTGATTCCAGACTTAAAAAAACACATTCACTATATCAAAAAACAGACACGTATATGTAATCGGAAACTTTTAATTTATGCAAATAACGAAATCAAATGCTTACTAATCCCTATAGACGTTTACACATTCATGTATATGAAAAAAAATTTATATATATCACGAATTTCTGCTATTATAAATTCAGTTCACGTAAAAAATTTTAAATGGAAACAATAAAATCATAATCGTCACACGTATATCAATATGGTTGTGATAACTTGTCAAGTGTGATTCCATACACAAAAATAAAATCGATTCAATACTCGATTCAATCAAGTGGGAAAACCAGAATTCAAAAGAATCAGTACATACATTAGTTGCCACCTTTAATTTTTAACTTATGAACTAAAAAAAGGGGTGTTATAAGTTTGACCGACTTGTGTGTTTGTCTGTGTGTTTGTCTGTCTGTGGCATCGTAGCGCCTGAACGGGTGAACCGATTTTGATTTTTTTGGTTTCATTTGAAAGGTAATTTAACGGAGAGAGTTCTTAGCTATTCAAGTGCGAGTTTGTCCGTATCCGAGAAAACTAAGAAATTTGCGATGATTATCAAAATCGATTCAGTTTGGAAAAGGCATGACAAATAATTTTAACATATAAATAATTACTATGAATAATGATCAAATAAACCTGACTCAATTCATTTCGAAAAGTGAAATGGTAAAATAATTAGGTAATTCAAAACAATAATTCAAAAGAACTAAGTCAACTCAAATATTTCAATTTTAATTAAAATATTTCCAAAAATTTGTCCCAACAAATAGAGCTATCACTTTTATCTCATCTAATTGTCCATCACTTTGATATTGATTTAAGAAGGAGTGTTATAAGATTAAATTGTTTAATTATGCGTTTGTGTGTTTCTCAGTATGGTATCGTAACCCCTAAACGGTCGAACCGACTTGATTGAGAACATTTTATAGCGTAGTTTCCAAAAATCGGTTTACAAGGAATAAATCGCATTTGGCAGGAGTTTTTTAAATTTTGTAAATTTATTCAAATCGGACGTTCGTTTTTGACATCTATTAGAAGGGAATAAACATTTGAAGAAATTTTTTCAAAATTCCATCATCAGTACTAAAGCAATAACTCCATTTGCTTCGACAATTCGCTAATAAAGGGAAATATTGACGATAGTAACGAAACTTTGCTGCTCATGAATTTTAATTTTCAACGTGGTTTATTTTGTTGAATAATAATTTAATTTATAAATGGCTCTTGATTTTTATTATCGGACTTGAATAAACTGAACAATTTCTTATAACGTTACTATATAAATATGTATATGAAATACTTGTTTTTTGTGTCCTATAAGCTGATACGAGAAATAAAAATATGGACAAATAAATAACTTACTTATAACGAATAAATTAAACGAATATCTATAATAATATCACGCAACCCTGACTTGAATAACAACTGTGCTGATTTAAGAAGGTATGTTATGTACTTATTACATACATGAAACCAAGCCATAATTTATATATAAAATTAAAGAGTATTTCACATTTATACTGGTCATTATTGATAAGAAATTAAACTAATTTAATTGCTTGAAGAATTTCAACGTGAAATAAAAATGCAGCAGATGAGTACACAATAATAAGCAAAAGCAAATTAAAAATAATTGGACTTGTATGTCTAAATAAGTGCACAAAATTTAATTATTTCATTAAAATTCGAATCGTTTATTTATTAAATGAATTCTCTATTCGTTGTGTGCGTAGTCATGCTAGGGACAATAAAATCGATGCCAGCGCTTACAGTGAAAAATTTTGGCAATAAAGGACGCTGTTATGACTAATTTGCAGTTCTTTACATGTTAATGTTATAGAAAATGTCAAATTAAATTTACTGGAAAATACTAATTAATTAAACTTAATGCATTAAAAATTGTGAAAATAAGAAATCAAATTGCACAAATATTATTTTTCAAATGTAAATTATCATAATTATTTATTTAAATTTTTGAGACAATATTATTAAATTTTCAATGTAAGTCATAACTGCAATCCATACAATTATATATGCATCCATACAATTCTATAATTAAAGTAATGTATCGTTGTCATGGAAACGAAACTCGCGCACGATGTGAATTGAAAATTATATTATAATATTAAAAAAAATCAATAATTGAAACTTTCTTGATACTCTTTTTGGCAACGTAAAAAAAAGTCAATAAAATCATTCATGAAATTATTATGATCACATGCCAAAAATTTATTAGAAAATTTAAATCTGCTCATTATAAATACATTTAGTGACCTAGCAGAAAGTTATTTTATTGATTAAGTTCAATTGGCAAATCATTCTAACGACCATGAAAGAATACATTTCATAAATTTTTTAATTGAGGTTTTCATCAAACAGAATGTTTTAGTAGTTAGATGACAGATGTATTTGTTTCTAAATAAAAATGCAGCGTTTGCCAAATAGATTATCTGTAAAATTAATTTATTGGCAAGTGTATCTGTGAAATTAATTGATACCTTCAACGAAATTTTTTATCTAATTGTAATAGTATAAAGAAATTGCTCAAATTCAATCGATTTTGTTCATGTGATACCATAAAAATTTGTACAAGTATAGACCGTTATATTTAAGCCGAAAATAGGTCAGGTGTCGGGACTCAAGTACTGATACAACTTATATTGATTGTTAGAATTTTTTTTAAGTATATTTCTAGCGTACTTTGATAATAGTTTAACCTATTTTTCGGGTTAAATACAGGTCTATAATATGGTATAAAAAAATTTTATATGATAAACTTTAAAAGGAGCAAAACAAACTAAAAATAAAATTTTATTTTATTTTAAACTTTCTCATTTTCGTTAAGCATTTCCCGAAAATAACGGAATATAAATAATATCCAATAATGTGTCAATATCCTACCGTTTCGGAAAAATTAATGGAAACAAAAATCAAATATTAATATATTTAAAAAAACATAAAAGTTACAATTTTTTACGATAACTCAAAAAATTGAAGTTTGACATTTGAAAGCAGAGAGTTTGGATAAAAAATGTGAGACCACTGATTATGTTGAATTATTTTATCACATGTTTTGCGAAATAATGCTACGGAAGTATTAAGTAGCTGATCTGAATCGATCAAACAAACATATATAAAATTATTATATTATAATACATTAAAAATGATCTTGTTTATAACCATAAAAGATCGCAAGCAATAAAAAAGTGAATAATGTAAAAGTTATGAGTCAAAATAAACAGAAGAAAACAGAGAAAAGTTAATGTTTTTTCTTGCATGTACACAAATTTATATGTTGAGTACAGGGTTGGAGTAAAACGTAATAAAAACCTACAATTTTGATTATAGTCTATCATTATACAATTCTCACTAATTCCACAAAAGCAGGTTAGGTATTAGTTTTAAGCAAGAACGTGTTTCCCAGAATTTTTACATTTAGAACAGAAATAAAAGTTCTAGCATATTAAAATTAATGATATTTTCCGGAACTAGAGCATTTGTAAGTTTTCATAATTGAACAATTTATCTGGAAGTTATCTGGAAAGTTTTTTAATATAACAATAATATCACAATTTTTAATCATTTGTTAAACTAATTTGAAGATTAGGAGTATGTTATACGTCTGGAGTTCGTGAACAATCATTCGATAACCGGACAATTTTTATCTACAACGACAATTTAATCAACTAATCACTTCGCTGACCAATTAACTTTGGGTAGGTTTGGGCTTGTAGCCTCCCAGTTCCAAGAAAGCAAAAACTTAGACTTGCTGATTGCCCCGATGTTTTCTCACACCAAATATGTTATTAATATGAACTTAATTAAGTTTGTAACTGAGTTGTCTTTAGTCAGAGATAAAACAACGACTTCGTATTAGGCAAACACTACTTACTTTGTGACAAAATACAAATAAAATACTTAATTTACGAATGCAGAGTACTTTATGATTAAATTTGTCTTAGCTCTTACTTGAGAAATCATAGCTTGTTCTAATTTAAAAACGCTCATTAATTTTCAGTTAAGAGTATAAAAGTTTTGCCAACCCTGTAGTCAGACATATGCAAATAATAAAATAAAGTTTTATTTGGCGTTAAAGATATTTTCAATATTTTTATGAATATAAATAATAAAAATAAAATATTTTTTATTGGAATTGTGTGGTTATATTGTAGTTATGGTAGTAAAAAAAATGGATCGCACAAACAGGAGCGCTAAACAGTCGTATAATAATCATAAATGAAAATAACAATAACAATAATAATAATAAAGCATGGGATGTCATTTTTTATATCGAAACAGATTTTTTTTATACGAATTTCTAACCGACTTCAATAGGAGAACAAATAATCAATTAGCAAAGTAGCAAAAACTTTACTGAAAATAGATGTTTTTTTTTAATATTATTTTTGCAACACGATCTGGAGGGGAACCTCCTACAAAATCGCATCATAACTTGACAATGAAAAATTGATTAGCTGAAATAAATATTAATCCTAAATTGGAGGGGACCAAAGTCTAATGGTCCAACGATTTATAACAGTTATCCTAAAAGTAGCGTGATTCGCTTCGAGCGTTAGAACTAGCATTGAATTTGAAACCTGGAAGAGCCCAAAAGGGCCAAGGATAACAACACATTGCAAATCTGCAAAAACTGTACCTAGGTTTTATTTTTGCATAGTGTATTATACAGGATGAGCCATTTTAATCAATATATTTCGTTTTGCAGCTAATCATAAAAATAACTTAAACAAAAATTTCTTAGTTTGATGGGGTACATCATGTTCTGACATCAGATTGAACCTAGTTCTTCGGATTTCTTTAGTAGGCAATTTAGATTCTAAACGGTAAGAATAACACTTTAAATTAGACAGTTCATCCTCATACAAAAACTAACAATTTTTGATTAAAACATTTTTTCGAAAAACGTTAGCTTTCGGAGGAAACGACTTAAAATATGTCATTATTGCATTTAATCGAAAGAAAATAGACACAGAAAATGTTCTCTATTGCTCTTGACAACTTTTGGCTAAAGTATTTTTTAGTAGTTGGCGTGTTTTTTTTCGATCCAATGCAATAATGGCATATATGCAATAAGGCGAAATTCCGCCGAAGGCTAAAGTTTTAGCCAAAAATTGTTAGTTTCTTTATGAGGATTGACTTTCTAATTTAAATTGGCTATTAAACAAACTTGAAGAACCAGATTCTTATAATCTAATTTCAGAACATGATGCCCCCTTTCAAACACGGTGGCTTTTGTTTTAGTTATTTTTTGATAAGTTAACTAAACAACGAGGTATTTAGGTGTATAGGTTAAAATGACCCCCCCTCCCTCCTGTAGATCTTCTTGAACTAATTTGTATTTTTAGTACTTACATTTCTCTGAGCTCAGTTCTTTTTTTTGCCTTAAAGTTTAACAACTAATGCTTGTTTTCTTAAGTTATTGATACTGTATATTTTGAAACCAGTACCATTAAACATAGTCAAGGAATATTATTATTTCATTTCATAATAACTTAATACATAGTTGATTTATAGTCGTATCCAATTACAAATTAAATGTTTGTATGTACAAAACCAACCTCCGCGTAAATCAATTTATTTGACCCGTGGTATTTAATTAATAAATCATTGTAAACATTTTATTTTTCAAACGGTATTTCAAATCAACTAATTTTGTTTAGATATCTTCATTTATCGCTTACATAGATTAAATTTTAAGTGGGTTGAAAAATATAATTTACGATATATTTCAACATTTTTGAACATATTACATTTTGTTTTTGAAGCTGTTGGCCATTTACTTTTGATGATACAAAACGAATGTGCCCTTTAAAATTTCCTGTTTAGACGATTTCTTTTTCTAACATATACAGTACTCTCTGAAGAAATAAAACATTAAACTACTTGACTCAATAATATCTTTACTTTATTGGTTAAATTCAATAGTGCCCATAGCTGCTTAAATATTGGGTTTTGGACAAAAGTTCAAAAGGCATTTCGCCTTTAAATTTTTCGAAGAACACTCTTAGTCTAGGACCATCGAGTCACGTGACACACTGTATAAGTTTCTTATTAGGTTTGATCTAGAAGTTTTGCATCGTATTTCATTTCGGCCAACTGAAAAATTGAAAAGAAAACTCATCGAAATATACTTGTTTCAAGGGAAAACCCGTTCAAAACGTATGACGTCACGATGTCGTTTTTTGGAGTTAAATTTTCTGAACTTTAGAAGTTTCATTTTTTAGCACTTTTCGCTTTCGGTTTTTCCAAATTATGATAAATAAAAAGATGAGTTTTATCTTTAATTATACTTAAGCATCAATTGATATATTGCCTGCAGATATGATTTCAGATTGGTTGCAAATAAGTTTCCAACTGATTTTTCCAACCTCAATCTTACGTGTAAAAGATCTTATCCAACCTTAATCGTATGCGTATGATGTTATCCTATCAGTTTTTGTTCTACATTTTTTAATAATATTGAAATTTTATTTGACTAGTGAATAATTTGCGTGAGGAAACACGGAAGTCAGGTTATTACCTTTGTTACTCTTACTTTTGCGCCATAGATCCCCAGCCATATTTTATTTATTTTTACATAACGTGACGATTTTGCTACGTTTCTCGCTATTTATAATTGAGATATTTTGTGTTTGGTCGACAATATCGCTTTGATCTTCAAAGCGATATTGTCGAAGAAAATCATTGGTCATTGGAAGTCTCTTTATTAGAAAAATATTCGAAAAGATACAATTTAAATACTTCCCCTAAGAATTAAATCGTTTCATAGACTAAAGTTTAAGAACTTCTTTGCTTAACAATTTTTTTTAAATAAATATGTTTACAAATGAAACCACTTTATAATTATTAAAGCATGATATAACGACCTTATTTAATAAGTGTGGACTATAACTTTTGTAAAACTATAAATTTTTTTTAAAATTATAAAACAATGTCTCGATCTACTGAAACTCTAGCAAACGAGAAGAAAAAATCAGTTGGTTGCGATCAGTGAGACAACATTTTAACATGACAGGTATAATAAATTGTGTATAACCAAACCATTGGTCGTCCATTGGTCGATTGGGGTCGATACATATAAAAATGTCTTGTCACAATGTTCTACAATAACATAAGTCTAACAACAGACGCATGTTTTTATTTAATTTTTTTTGAAACATAACATAAATGTCTGCATGGCTACCTAACGACAAGATATTCGACAAACAAACAAAAAATCAACAACTTGAATTAATGTATTTGAAATTGGTTAATAATTGATTCGTGTTTTGATCTGTATATTATGTAAAAATTCGCGATTTACAAAAAGCAAATTGTTGGTTTCATGGTGGTCACAGATCAAATGAATTTCACATAAAATTTAATGTCGAAAAATCATACGATTTGGGATGTATGTAACTAAATACTAGAAAAACAAGCTGTTCATGTTTAAAGCTACCGACCTTTATGATCCATATCGTCAACTTCCTACATTAACAAATATTTCTATTCATTATATTTTTATAACACAACCGTGCAGCTTAGAAGCTAAACACACGCTTTATATTCAACAAAGTATTGGGATCAGCACTTGGTACTTTTTTTCAACTTGATAAAATTCAATATTCGAAGATATTTCTATAAATTATTGTTAAATTGATTTCTACAGCTTTACTTATTATGAAAATTTCTAGCTTCTTGATATTTACATAAGAGTTTTAAGTTATATTTTTCTCCTCTTCTAAAACGTCATAAAATACCCGCCTAAAGTTATAACGCTTTAACTTCAAAAATCCCGTTTACACAGAGAAAAAAACAACCTGTGGAAGTTACTCTACGGTGGTTACCCATACGAAGCGACACTAAACTACCTGCGAGACTGTTGGACTCGTGCACGAAGGGTTTCGCACCATTGTACAATTACTTTAAAATATTTATATAATGTTATAGTGCCTCTTTTGTTTCTTACAAAAGTATTTAAAAAGGACATAGTGTTATATCCTGTACGAAGGAACGGTACCCTTCTTGTACGAGTCCGACTTGCACTTGATCAGTTTTCTTTATTTATAAATAAACCAACTAGCAGTTACTCGCACACCTCGCTAGGAAATTTCGACTTTAAAAACAAAGGATACTGCGTTACAGCCTTTTCTCCCTTTACCCGCATTTCATTTTCCTTTTGTTCGCCATTTAATAGGTTTTAATTTTTGGGTTTAAAACCCCATTTAAAAAAAATATAATACAGCCCATGTCATTTGCTGACAATGTAGCATTCTATAGGTGAAAGAATTTTTAAAATCAGATAAGTAGCTGATTAAAAAATAACGGATTTTCATACAAATTTGCATACCCTATTTCTCTCCTTTAGGGATAGAACTTCGGAAAATCCTTTCTTATAAAATGCCTACGTCATACAAAGAACACATCCTCCAAGTTTCAGGTCTCTACGATCAGCGGTTTAGGCTGTCAGTCATTCAGGACAAAGCATTTTATACGTATATAGAATATTTCACTCATAATATGACAGTAAAATCAGATATCATCCCCTGGTCTAAAATAAGAAGACGATGGAATAGGATTTAGTTAATACTCATGACTACATAACTGCTAAGCTGAAGGTTGGCATCAAAAATATCATTCTCACCTTAACGGCCTGCATGGTTTTTCCCGTGAACTTTGTTCATTGGTAAAGCGAAAAGTCCGAAGTTTGATTCCTTTTTATTCTTTTATTTTTTAAATATATCAAACTTTTTTGTATAACGAAATACGTTTCAGTACTGTTATAGTAAGGAATTTATCAAAAGATATACAACATAATTTTAGTTTTGAAGCAAAAGTAGCTACAAAGTATGATTTGCAATATGTCTAGGCTTGTGAATTAATGACAACTGTTATGACGCAGTCAAAGACCTTTACTGTTGCTAGGCACTAAATTCGTAAGAGAATAATGTAATTGAAATTGAATATAAATCTTTTCGTAGACCCGAGGCAACGTTGCGTATTTCATTTTGAATTTAAACAAAAAAAAAGTCATAAAATATTCTCGCTAAAATATTTATAGCTAAGTTAATAATAATAAACTAATAAATTTATAAATCGTATTATTAAATTATTTGTAAATATTTATTAGTGAATAGAACTGCTGAATAACTCCATATAAAACCGACAATAATAAACCTTAAAAATGTAATTAACGGTAAGCAGTAAAATAATACTTTATATTAATCTTCATAGTCAGATAGAAAGGGTTTAAGCCACAAAATGATGTTTTGAGATAAGTATGTTAAAATGTCAGTTACCAGTGAAATTAAAAAAATTGTATAACCCCCGACAAAATTTTCGGCTACGGAACCCTAAACGCGCACTTGAAATATATAAGACCACTCTCAATCAAATTACCTTTTTCCCTAAAGCATTTTGAAGAACGTCGTCAATTTTTTTTTGGATACGGAACCCTAAACTTGCACTTCAAACATAGCTAAGAACACTTTTCGTTAAATTACCTTTCAAACGAAACAAAAAAAATTAAAACTGTTCATCTGTTTAGGCGCCACGAAGCCACAGACAGACAGACAGACAGATACACACACATAGCGGTGAAACTTATAACACCCCTTTTTTAAGTTCGGGGGTTAAAAACACGGTCTTTAATTTAGTACACACGAGAGAAAGTTAATGGACAACTGTGTCTGAGGTTATTTTACTTCACCCAAAGGAGTTATAATAAAAAAAGGTTTAAAATTTAGTCGAAAAGAGTCAAGTTATCTTCAAAATATTTTTCTCAAAAAACGAAATAACAACATTCGGTTCTCAAGAGGTTACCCAAATTTACTTTTTAATACACAGTACACTCTATTTTACTGATCAATTGGGTTAAATCAAGTGATCATCTACGATCAGCTCGACGCCTATGAATTAAGAGGCGCTAAAATTGCAATAAATAATCATATTTAATAAATATTTTAACTTAAATCCTCTCTACGTGACAGCGCAGAAATATAAAACTTTAATTTTATGGTTATCTGATTATAATCCAGTAAAGTTAAACACTTACTTGATAATAATTTACAGCAGAGAGAATGAATTTTTTTTTAAATCCTATTGGAATTTTATGACCGCATCGACATTCTTTGAATGGTGACCGTCTAATTAATTTCACTGATTATGGAAGTCATGCAACCCATGCTTTATAAACTTTTCGAAAATTTTATTGTTAAGCACAGATTGTAACAAAATTATGGTTAATCGGATAATATTATATTATTAACCAAACTCGGAACCAATCGCAAAATCAATAAGATTATAATTAAAAAATTTAAAAAAAAACATAGAAATCCATTGGGCGATCGATGGGCAAAAACATTGATCATTAGGCGATCAGATGAGTAGTTTTTGAGATATCTTTAGAATCAAATCGAAATAAATGTTTTTCGTACAGGTTTTTAGGAGAGGTTTAAATGAATCTGATTTTTATACTTTTTGAATCAAAATTGCCATATATTCTAAAGAGAAATTCTTTAAGAAAATTATTCGGAAATGTTTTAAGAAAATTCACCGAAACAGAGACAATATTTCAGCTCACTATTAATATCAATAAAGCAATTTTTTAAAGTAGGTAAGAATTAGAATATATTATAGATAAGAATTTTTAGGGTAACCCAAAAATCGCTCCAAAATTATAAAATTGTCATAATTCATTGAGTATTTCAGAAAAGATGGCCATGAAGTGCCTTTCATTTCTATTTTTACAGTAATTTATGGTTCAAAATGATACATAGGTAGCGCAGTAAAATGTCAGATTAGATCAGAAATTTAATTTTTTCAATTTTTTTTCTGATATATCTTTATAAATTATAGTGTTCAACGTGATATATGAGCAATGTGATTGTAGAGTTTCAATCAAATCCATTCAGTAGTTTTTGCATGAAAGTGTAACAAACAAACAATCAAAAATCTGATCCATTTGACGATGCAAAATCTAGTTTTTAAGATGTCACTTAAAATATTATACAAAGGGCTAAAAAAAGACTCACAATTGTATAAATTATAGAGAATTATAGAGAAGGACTTGAATTTATAAATTTTTCTGATGATTTAACGCAACTATCGAAATTAAATCACTCTATTTAATTAACCAACGAAACTAAATAATGGTTAAAATTCTAAACAAATATTTAACAACAATTAATAAATTAATAAATTAAGAAGTATAATTAAAAAAAAAAAAAACATACATAATACAAACAAAACATAAATATATAAGATAAACAGAATGAATGAATTATAATTATATAAAATTCATAACATAAATACTAATTAATTGTATTAATAAGTGAATTATTAATAATTAAAAATGATTATATTAATATTATTAAAACGTACTGTATATTAATAAAATAAAAATAAGATATTGTACATATAATATAATATGATTAAATTGAACGAATGAATGTGAGTAGCATGAAAAGCAATTTATTTAATTGAAATTAAATGGTAAATATAAATTAATTAAATATTATTAACATGAAACAAGTTTTAAATGTTATATGTGTGTTGTTTGTTGTCTGACGAGAGAATTATATTGAAAATTGAACACAATAATATCATATGTGTATGAAGTAGATGTTATATGTTATAAATTATAGACAAATAAATATATTTATAGAGAGCTGTTAGCCAACGTGAGGCTCTGAGCCGTGCACTTTTTACGAAGCCTTTTTAGACATAAAAGTTAATCTTGCGAGCTTTTTGTTTAGCAAATGTGTCGATGATCGTGTGGAAATTAGTAGTATGCACAATATCCTGAGCATTAGCTAATCTCAAATAGTTTTTTATCAAATTTAATTTTCAGACCGATTTTTCATTCTTATTTTTCAGTAAATCGCTCTCAAATTTTGTTAATTTATTACATAGGGTTTGCTATTTAATAAATAATATTATATTCCTATCGAAAGAGACTTCGTCCCATCAGGTGTCCTAAGACACCTCGATTACTCTTTATACCATGTATATATATGAAATATATCAAGGTATACTAAATTTAGTCCCAAGTTTGTAAAGCTTAAAAACATTGATGCTTAGAACAAAATTTTGGTATAGGTGTTCATTAAATCATCTAATTAATCCATTTTCGGTTGTCAATCTGTCCGTCTGACCGCTTGTCTGTCTGACAACGCGATAACTCAAAAACGAAAAAAGATAACAAGCAGAAATTTTTGCAGCGTACTCAGGACGTAAAAAGGGAGGTCAATTTCGTAAATGAGCAACATAGGTCATTTAGGACTTGAATCCGTATTACTCATCGTGTAAACCGTTAGAGATATACAAAAAAAAACTTTTGTTTGAAACATTTTTTCGTAAACATCTTTTTTTTTATGTAGTATGTATTATTTGGGAATATCAGTTATGTATTTGTGACATGTATGTATCTGCGACTATCTAAGACGGGCTATCTTTACTTATATGACCTAAAAAATTGCGTAATCGACAGTATCTTTACATGGACCTTCAACAATTAAGTCAGTCTTTTTTTTTGTTTCACTTCATTATTTTCCATTTACTTTCTTGCCGTAAATTGAGCCATTTGCGGTAGCTATAGAACATTGTTTCAATTATAATGTGATTTTACATGTTTACGCGAGTGACTAAAAAACTTAAGGGATCTTTTCAGTTTTTATTTATTTTTTTTTAATTAAATGTTTTGTACATTTTTGAAACTCCAAAAATTATAAAGAAACGATTCGACCGAACAATATGAAATTCTTTTCGTATAATATTTTACGCACACACACACACACACACACACACACACACACACACACACACACACACACACACACACACACTCACACACACACAAACCCACATATCCACAGATAATTCTTCTCAAAATTGTTGTTAATGTCTTGTTCTAACCATGAATATTAAAGATATGTTTGAAAATTTCGATTTCGAAAATCGAACCCATTTCAATAACTTTCTATATGGAAGGGTTAAAGAACGGCGATTTTTGTCTAAAAAACTGAAAAGAGCCTTGAAACTTTGCTATACTAAAATCACTGTCTATAGAATCTTAAATGAAAACAAAGATGTTAAGTTTACATATGTAGTTATAATATACGTAAGTACGAACATACCACAAATATTGTGAAATTAGAACATACATACATATGAAAAGCATACATGCACATATAATTATTAAATATACTTAACTTACAACTATAACGAAATATTATTATGTGTAATATTTATTATACCTAATAATTATTTATGACATTTCTGACACTTTCTGTAACTATTATTTTAAATTTATATTTGTATGTAAAGGATGTCCCAACGGGGACACTAGATTTAATACTTTATCATATACAAGGTGCTATAAAATGGTCTGTACAACGTTCTATCAGTTATAATAACACAGCACAAAATAAGTAGATTTAGCTAAACTTACCTATTAGTTGCTTCGTTTGGGAGCTACAGAGTTCCACGGTTTTTGAAATAGTTTATTTAAAGCTCCAAACGTAAAAGTCTATTTTAATAAAATTGCTTTGGTTTTAAAAGGCAAGAAAGTCCAGCTAATCCATTTGCGTAGAATATGGGTTTTTTTAGATTTCAAAACCTTCGTATTTGAATGTCTATGGAGGTAAAGAATTTAAATCTGTATGCTGTAACTTATCGAATTAATTAAGTAATGAACACGGGTAACATCAGTAAAGTAAATTAATTGTTTTGTGAAAATAGACGAAAACGAACATAAATACTAAAACTACATAATTATATTAAAGGTGGGGGAATTATTATAACACTACAAGCTCATAAAATACATAAAATTTTTATATAAAAATTTACGGGCATGTACTTAAATAATCGTAAAACTTACAACATTTTATTTACGGTGTTCACATTTACTCTCATATAATTTTTATAGTTGCAAAATTCACATAAAAACTTTTTGAATTATTCAACGGTCCATGATAATATATGCATACATCATTAATTTATCTTAAAAAGCTCGCATAAATAGTGAAAATATTAATACGAAGAAAATTCACTGATTTATCTAATATTGTTTAAGCAAGAAACCGATTTGATATAAAAGCTATAGTTTTATGGACTACTTGAAAATGGAAATTAAACAACGAGCGATGGCAACTAGCGTAAATATGAATTCTTAATTATTGCAGTTTTACACGACACAGTCTATTTAATACATTCGGAGTTCTTCTTTATCAATTTTTTATTTCATAGTTGTAAATAGACATCAATGAAAATTCGGTAAAATATAGAAATTTAAAAATTATTTAATACAAAGTATATATTTTTTCTGTAAAAAATGAATGTGTTATTCTGATTGTTTTGATAAATAATATAATAAAAATTGAATTTCCTTCAAAATACTTAGATAATATTTGAAGTTTTCTACGGTTTGCACAACAAATAGTTACCGATAGATTTTACGATTCTTCTCCATCCGATCTGATTCGTTTCGTTAATCCGATGTTATAATTCGTATTTATATCAAAAACAGAAAATTGCTTTTGTATTGTCGGGACAAAAAAATTTGTTTTTGGGGGTTAAAAAATCCGAAATTTAAACTTTATTGCTTAGAATTTTCATTTCTGAACAAAAATTGAGGTCATGCGCTCGTTAAGAGAAGTAAGAAAGAGCAAGACAAAAAGTCTTTTATATTTTGAAAATTATATTTCATAATTAAATTAATGAATTCATTTTCTTAATTATGGAAATAGTTTTATCTAGTAAGAATTTTCAAACAATTAAATACAAACACTTAAAATAGAACACTATAAATCTTATGTCAAAAGATTCAAATAGTTAGATAGTGTAATATTAGATTACTTCATAGATAATATTTTATCTAATATCGCATAATGATTATTAGATTAAATATCAAATGATTAATAGAATGTTAATAATTATAATTTATGAATATATAGGTTCGTTATTATTATGACATAATTGAATATTTTCGTGACAGAAACAATAAATATTATAAATCTACTCACGTGTACATAAAACATGTATAAAGTGCTCTAATAAAATTGCTTTTATTTTCTATACTGCGATCATATATTGAGAGAAACAAAAAAAGTTAAAAAATAATATTTCTGTTAAGGCGTAGTAATAAAGTGAAAATCCTACCGATCAAGATCACCGATTAATCGAAAATAAAGTCACGGACTCCAAACCGGACCTTGTTACCTCTTAATTCGCATTTGTTAAGAGTTGAACCGAGAGTTGAGTTTAAGAATCAAACAATGGATATGAAAATGGACAATTTAAGTTTCATCAACTCAAATTATGTAGCCGGGGCATGCACATAAAATTTCAAGATATAAATATTTGACTTCCAGCTTTGCATGGGCGCCGTCAGGATTACATCCTTGGAATCTACACTAGAGCAGGTATGCATCTACATTAGATACCAAAAGAAGATTATCCCGAAATATGAGCTCATAATGGTTATAGGAAGGTTCCGTAATAGAATGTACAGCAATCTAAACAAATATTTGTGTAGGAAATTGAAGGCTCTACAAAAGAGACTTGAAAGAGATTGAAGGATAAATTTTGAAAAACTGAGAAAAATATTCTTTCGCCCAACTCATTAAATGAGCAATTGATAATAAAACTCATATAAAATGAGCAATATATATTTTTGTAGGAAATTAACTGATCAACAAAAATGGTCTCTTTTGTTTAATAGATTCCTATAAGCGTTTAAAAAAAATTCGTAACCAAAGCAGAAAATAAACCGATCCCCCCCCCCTTGCACCCACTGAGAGACTGCATTAAAAAAGTCTTACTGCTTGAGTTTTGCAGGAGTGGCACACACTATTAGAATTATAGTTTGCGTGCGACAAATAAATTGATCCCTACGAAAATCATAATTTCAGTGGAATGGGAAATTAGACATTATTTGCTTGGAAAACTTTTTTTTTCGTGTAGAAAGAAGTGCCTATTCCGCATGGGTAAAGAATCAGATAATAGTTTAATTATTTTCCTCTGGGTCCATTTAAAATGGTAGAAAGATAAACTTTCGTAAATGAATTAATGAACATTGCCCTTATTCGAAAAGAGTGTTATTCGATGATTAAAGAATTGGTAGACGTATTTGGAATGTTTAAACGCGAACTTAACAGCAAGTACGATGAATTTGCGATAAATGATAGTTCAAAATGCCTTGATCACAATAAACACAGTTTTGGGGCCTCTAGCGGAGCAAACCTGCGAATAACTTCATTTTAAATGATTGAGCTTCACAAATGTTTTCATCATAAAGAAAATTTATCACAGATTCTGTTTATGCAAAAAAAAAAAAGAAACAGTACCTTTTCCAAAAAAAAACTTTGGTTTTTGTCGTTTAAATGTTTAGAGCATTAAAAAACATTTACGTGATACAAATATTATTTGTATTCATAATTCTATTCACAACTTAGATTTAAATTCAATGAATATAAATTAGTGTCTAACTTGACTAGTCACGACAGTCGAACTACTTTAATACATATTTTTGAATCATTGAGAAAAAAGAATTTGAGAATGTTTGCAAACAAACTTGTTATTTCCTATGGCATATTTATTGTTAGATAATAAATTGTTTTGAATAAACTAATAAAGTCTTTAGGTTTTCATTGATGCCTAAAACCAAAGGTGATAGGTATGTATCATTCAATATTAAATGGCAGGTTTTATGTGTGTGTATAACAATATAAACACATACATGAGAACATAATACAGTATAATGATAATGAAACGCTATTTACAGTAGGTAGTATGAGTAAGCTCAATAATGTTCATTATTACACCAGATAACATAAACATACATACATCTCTAAATATATGTATTTTATATATACATGATGGCGACCAAATGTGAAAATAGTCCACTTATCATTATCCTAAACGATGGGATCCAACGAACCTAAACGAATTTTGGAGGCGGTGAGAGGCGAGACACCAGAAGTATTACATCCACATTTTCCGGTCTTGATCGGAGGGGGAGGTTTTATCGGTTTGTACTTTATTTTCAACTTTGATGATGAATTTTGTTATAACTTCATGAATGTAGATGAAAATAAGAATAAAATTTTTCGATATCTGTCTTGGTTTTCGAAATATTGAATGCTAAATAATTAAACAAAATTTTCAATATTCGATATTGTGAAAATTACTCCAGATATCGAACAATTTTATTCGTGGTTTTCGTCTTATATTGTCAAGTTATAACATAATTCACCATCAAAATTGAAAATATATATTTTTTTTAATTTTGTCCATACTATTGTGCTCTTACATCCTTAATTAGTCGGGCACAACGGTTTTTTTTTTTTTTTGCTTTTAATAATTTATTAGAGTTTTAACTTTAATTTAAATAGTTTATTTTTTTTTAATTTACACCGACTAGTTTAGGAAAAATCTATAAAAACATATCATCCATCTACCATTTTAATTTTGAAGCCCCCCTTCTACTTTTGAAGAGCCCCTCCCCCCTAAAATTTTCAGAATTGATATAGATTTAATCCAACTTCATATAAAAAAAATCAAGCTTTTTATTTAAAATTGCCTTGATGCTCATACATCCTCAAACGAGTACACTTCCTATTCGCACCGTGTGTGAGTTTTATTGGAGGCGTTTCCATGGTAACGATATACTACTCTTTATTATAGAATTGTATGTATCTAACTATATTATAGAATTGTATGGATGCATATATAATTGTATGGATTTCCATGGCAACGATATACTACTCTATATTATAGAATTGTATGTATCTGACTATATTATAGAATTGTATGGATGCATATATAATTGTATGGATTGCATTTATGACTTACATTGAAAATTTAATATTATTGTCTCACAAATTTAAATAAATAATTATGACAATTTATATTTGAAAAATAATATTTGTTCAATTTGATTTCTTATTATCACAATTTTTAATGCATTAAGTTTAATTAATTAGTGTTTTTCAAAAATTTTAATTTGACATTTTCTATAACATTAACATGTAAAGAATTGCAAATTAGTCATAACAGCCTCTTTTATCGCCAAAATTCACTGGAAGCGCTGGCATCGATTTTATTGTCCCTACCGTGACTACGCACACAACGAATAGCCAAGTCCATAAAAAAATGCTACCATACTTATTCGTGCACTATTAGTGACAACAGTGTACAATCATAAAACATTGTTTGTATACATATATTCGTTATACATATATTAGTTAGTTATAGAACTTGAAAAATTTTACCTCATTTACACCCGTGTATAAGATCAAACTCAATAACGGTGTAGTCAATCGATTTCATATTTTGACAGTGATGATTTTATGCACCAATTTAAAAACATCGGTATTATTTTGAAAATCGATAGTGAACATCGAGGTAGAGCAAAGCAAGGCGATTACTTTCAGTTTGACAGGTATTATAGAAATTAACGTATTTCTGGATACACTTTTCTTCTCATAACATATAATATACACAAATTAATGTGTTTATTTACGATCAAATTAATACATATATGTATTATACACATATTGTAAACAGCACACGACTACACATGTATAAGTTTAACAACCATCAATAACACATTCAACATACCATACCCTCTATTAACATTTAAAACATCACACATTACAATTTACCACCCACACAAAACCATTATTATAATAATATATGTGTATTAAATGTTCCCTATTTTATCAATAGTATCACAGAAATAGACAAACCGTCGTAGATATGTACTTTAGACACTACAACAGTAACTTTCTGGTAGTAACTCCATTTCAGTTTCCTACGTTCGCAACTCTACAAATTAGCATACTGTGAAAACTTTTGCTTTTTTCAAACGTCAAATGTTAGTTTGAAACATTCAATATACGATATTAATCGTTTAGCTAATGCTCAACAACGGTCAACGCTCAAATAGGGAATCGGACTAAATTATTTTTATTTTAATTCAGATGAAGAATTTTCACATCACGAATAGAAAAGTGAAGTTTATTTAAAAAAAATCTTTACTAGTATGCAAGATATGAACGTTTAAAATTCCTAAACAAACAAAGAGGAAGATACTCACTAGTGATGTCATACGTGGATATCGCCATAGAAATTCCATATAAATAAATTAATAATCTCACTTTCAAATTTTCTCATGATGTCTAGTTTTACATTTTTATGTGTAATAAGGCCCATTCGACATCAGGATTATCCTCTATTATTCACTTATTCTACAGAAATAACAATTCTGTAAGAACTGTCACTTTTACGAGAAGATTATGGAAAATTTAACCGTCCCAAAGATCAAACAATTCGCATCATTTTGCAAAAGTTCGAGGAAACTATAAACAGTGAAGATAGGGTAAGGAATGTGTATCATTGCAGCATGAGCACAGCCAAGAATACACCACAGGATTTTTTTGTTGGGTTTTCTTAAAAATCGAGTCCATATCAACCAAATCTGCAACGAGTACCTAACGTCTAACAGCCGTCAAGTTATGATTAAAATAACCCTCCGAAACTCATGCTCATAATAATTACCTCGAACGAATAAATTTTTGCAGAAAGTCCAGAGATATTTTGCGTGATTTAAATAAAATTAAAAATAGGAAACTCAAAATTTGGATCCTTTGTCCATATTCTTAACTGGTAAAAGATAGAGGGAAATTTATATAACAATGCTATTCTTTATAAAATAACAAATAACTTTTGTTTGAAACATTTTTCCGTTAACTTAGAATAAATTTTCCAAAATCGAATGCAAAAGAACACTTTTAACCTTGAGACATCAGCACTTTACATGGTTTAAATTATAAATTTCCCGAGTGTTATATATGAAATTTATAGCTTACTTAGTTAGTACCTACCGCTTGTGCTCGATGTGACTTATAAGATTTTTAGGACAGTAAAAATATATATCATAAAACAAACAATAATAATCCGATAAATCAATTAAAGAAATCTGAAAATATCGATGGATCTGAGCGACGACAGGCTCAAGACTCGGCCAATGCAAAGGTTGTTTTTTTAGAGGTTTAGATCTTTAAGTTGGCAACACTCTTTTGTTGAAAAACCGATTTGACTCAGACATTTGCTTTGTGCTAAGTTCAATTTGCCATTTCATAATGAATAGAGTAACGCCAGGGCAACGTTTACAAACTATTGAAAGTTATTTTAATAAAATGAAAATTTATGAAATATTTTATATATTTCATATAATGAATCTGTTAAATGCCCTCGTGCGATCTTACCTCTTTAGATTGTTTTCATTGGGGAAATGTTAAGTTACGTATCTAAAGATAAACAGTTGAACACTTGAAATACAGCATTCGGTAAGTGGCGACATACGACCGCTAAAATTAAAAACTTTTTTTAACGAATGCATGCATTACTATTAAACATCGTTTGGCGTACAAATCAATCGAAAATTTTTCGGATCTTTAAACAGACTAAGACAATTGTTCTAAAGTAACCTTTCGGCAACAATAACTTTCGATCATTAAATTGGCAATATCGTTGCTTCATTCACATATAAATGTATTAAAAATCATTGCTATTATTATTATAAATAATAATTTTATGTTTGATAATATTAAAATGGAGAAATCAACTCACTACAAATAAATAAACGTGTTCATATTGATAATAAATTGAGTGACTAGTGACGGTGACACCTTTTAAAACTAACGTACATTATTTGTACATTAAAATTGTTTTCTGTTTGTTTTATATGAAATTAATTATATTATAGAAATAATTGATTTATTGAATTATAAATTTTATTTTATATCACAAATATGGTAGCTGGTATTACCCTTTTTAGAAACGATGCTTTTATATTGAATATGTCAATTCCTTACCCAGTTAATCATTTTTATATATACATTATTTAATTGTCTAGAATGTTCGATGTTCAAAAAATATTTTTAAAATTACTCGACGTAGCATATTTTTAGATCTAGAGCCAGGCGCAGTATTTAAGAACCGTATGACTAGAAATATTTACAGGTTGTTGCATATTTTTGGATCTAGAGCCAGGCGCAGTATTTAAGCGCCGTATGGCTGGAAATATTCACAGGTTGTTGTTAAGATCATATCCGACAACATCACCCGTGCGAAAAGTCTCGTAGTCGGGAAGTGTCCGGATTTTTAATTACGTAGCAAGCTTAGATTTAATTATTTCGAAATAATACATTTTGACATAACCATTAAGAAATTCTTTTTTTTCAGCGATTTCAAAGTTTATCGTTTATAAAGAAAGAAGTAAATGATCTTCAATTCGGTCTAAATAAAGTTGAATTATAGAAACTAAAGTTTCTTGTCCATAATTTATTGTATTTCGCCAAATATTTTCCACCTTGCGATGAATTGACGCGTGCATTGTACTTATGAAGTCTTCACTTGAACCTTCTCCTGAAAGACGCGCAAATAATAAATCTGACTTCAAAGTTAAGAATTTATTAATCGAATCTGAGAATTTGTTCCGCAATTATCTGGAGTACAAACAACAGGCGTTGCTAAGGTAATGTTTGTATACAAAGCAAAGTCGTATCTATCGAATGTACATACATTCGATAGAAACGCAATTACAATGTCATTACATACTTTAAAGGAGTGATTTATGAGTTAGTTACTCCTTTAAAATACAATACTCATACAAAATGTTTGGCACTAAATTACATTATTTTCGAAGAACAATTATTTAGTAAAAAAAAGTGTTAAAAAGTTAAAACTTGCGCCAGTTTGAACACAGTACATTTTCGCACGCGGTTTATTGGTACAATATATGGGTTCTAAATATATTTAACAACTACTATTAGCACTGTATATAATATCCACCGTTCACATTGACTGTCCGTAAGAAACTCTCCATATAGACTGTTCATACTGAAGTCGATGTGGAGATTGACTTGTTATTTTACAGTACTCACAACTACACTTACATATAAACAGTTTCCATCGAAACCATGTACTATTTTTTTTATCACACAGCCATCTTAGATGTCAGAATAATTCGAATCTATTCTTCGATACATCCACGGTTCTAGACTCGTTACAATATATTGCAAATAAATCCTAGTATAACCTGTTTCAATTTTTGTATCGAATTTCCAAACAACCTATACACATGTTCATTTATTTCAAATCTTCCAAATCCGTTTTTTTGTTTAATGCATGATAAACATACTATATTAGTCTAGTTTTTAGTTGGGGCATTAAATTATAAATAAATATGTTACATTATTTTTACATTATTTTTGGTCCAATCGATTTTATCATTACTTAAAAAGTTATTTGCATATGTAATAAATTAGTTTAAAACTGTTTCAAATAAAAAATAAACTACCAAAGTAAAAACAAATTTCAAGAAAAAAAAGGATAATATATAAAACAAATTGTTATGTGATAAATTGTTTACTGAACATAAAACAATAAACATAAGAAAACTTACACAAAACAAAATATACCAATAATGTTATATAAGAAAAATAAACAATCATGTCGACAACACAACAATCCAAAAACAAAATAGTTTATCTTTTTTTGGTATACCTACAAGAACGTATTTATAAAGAATGGAATAGAGAAAAGAAAAAGAGGTAGGTAGCTTGCTTTTTAAGAGATATTCTTATGTTGTACATTGATTCGAAAAACAAGATTAAAAAATTATAGTCCAACAGCCACATTGAACTTTCTTGTTCTTAACGACGTGTAATCACGCACAGGAAGAGAACTCTTAAGTACAAATATTACGTATTTCAATTCAATGAAGCTATTTCTATTTGAAATTTGGTTCGATCGAAATGAAAAGTTCGATATATTTGGTGAAAATCTGGATGACTGTTTATAGATCAGCTCTTTTTCTAATTGGTCATATTGAACAAGAAAAGGTAGTTTTATCTTCACATGTTTTTGAAAACGTGGAAAATTGACATTTCCAAAAGCCATTTACTATACATATTAATTCAATTCACATTACAATTTTGATCCTTCTAATTCAATTTGGATCATCTGAGGAGATGCGAACAACCATACAATCGAAAAAAACCACTTTTCCAAAGAATGCTTTAATTTTTGAAACCAAGTGACGATTTTATAATAAGTCAATATTTTCGTGAAAATATTACTAAAAACAATTTTTTTAAATCTGTTACAGGGCTGTATTGCTAACTTGATGTCGTGTCTACGAACAATTTGACGATCATCTTGTTTACCAGACAACCTTCATGCTTGGCTAAACTTAGCCTGAAAGGTGCAAAATTTAATTTGCCTTAAGACGGTATCTGGAATAAAATTAGTTTCCTAAAGAATGTTATTTCTTATACTCCGAATAGAATTTAACAAAAACTAAATTTGATAAAGAAGACATGATTTTTATGGCGGCTGTCGGACTATGCTATTAGTTATATGTATGTATAGTCAATATAACAACAATGTATTTTGTAGGTACGAAGACAGTGTATCAGAGGGTCGAAGATACTTGCATCTCATGTAAATAAAATGCAAACATTCAATATATTCTTCTTTAAAACGAATGAATCTCCAGAATAGAGAACTGTTGTTAAAGAGCTACTTAATTTGCATAATAAATATCGAGCTATTTGTTGATAAAATACTAAAAAACAAGAAATTCTGTATTGGAAATAAATACAAGTAACGTTTTAAAATTTTAATCAAAATAAAAATGTAATAAATCGACCTTTTAAATAAATTCAAAAATTTGTGAATATCTCCCAGAATAATTGCTTAATCTTCATCATCTAAAATTCATTCGAAGCTAAACTTCGTATTTTTTGAATACGAAGCTGAAAATTTTTTATTACTCACGCGGCTTTGTACCGAGAGTTGGAAAGATTAGACAAGCTTTCTTATAATTTATAAGTACTTTGACGTCTTCTTTCTTAACCGGCTCAGTGATCGGTTCGGCTTCTGACCGGGAGGTTGCGGGTTCAAATCCTGGTTTTTTCAGAAATACAATATTTGAATTCGAAAGCTAATCCATTCCTTTGTAGAATGTGCTTTTATGCGTTCTCGTATGGTACCCAAATATCTAAAATCAGTCACCGCTTTTGTAAAAGCATGGTATATGACCTTCCATACCGAAATGCACCTTAGGATGTGCGTTGACGATGCCTAAATGAAGACACAAATGTATACATATATATAGATATGTATCAAATACATCCCTCCCCCGAAATTTCACAATTGATGAACAAGGAGTTATGGGAGTTACTGACAAAAACCCAATTAGTACATGTTGTGTCGCCAAGTTTCCTTTTTCGCGTTAGTTTCAGCAATCAAAACTATTAAAATCTCAACAATTACTTTCAAGCTATTCCGTTTATACTAGCAGAACAACAGGGAACGAGTAAATAAAGGGGAAACGTACCTTTAAATGTAAACATTTTTAACGATCAAATAAATGCAAATTTTAAAGGATTCTTTCTTTCAATTAGAGCTAGTGATGAGCGAGACCAAGACCAAAACCAAGACTTAATTTGATTATATTTGTTTAACGAATTCAGGTCTTGTTTGGTCTTACATATGTGCTAGAGCAAGATCAAAGTACAACACCAAGTATGCTAGAGAAAAGCAGTTAATTACAGGACCAAGACCAATGTATAAGACACAGACATGTGTAAGATAAAGACAAGTTAGCCTTGTTTTCATCACATCACTAAATTAGACAGTTTTAAGGTGCTAATGTATTTGTTTCTCCGAACCATGAAATTAACGTATCGTACAATTGAATAGTCAAATCAAAAAAAGAATTCCCAAGACATAACTAAACTGAACCGTGTTTTGTAGTTTGTACATATACAGAATGATAACAGAATAAAATAAAAATGCATTTATTTTATTCACTGTTATTAATGATATTCTATGTTGATAAGATGCAATGCACTAAGAAGCAAGTTTAAAGCATTATACACATAACATAGACTACTAAGAAGCATATAAACATTAAATGGGTATTTGTAATCCCAATACGGCTGTTATCAGATGTATGTAGTATATGTTCCAATGTGTTGTGTTTATGTATGTAAAAGACCACGTTGACAACAACCATACGATACATAAAAGAAAATACTAAAGAACAAGTTTCATATTCACAAGCATTCCTTCCTTCCATACCAGTTGGTCGTATAAACTTTATACGACAGTGAATGTAGTATTCTTTTTTTTTGTAAAAAATACATATTGTCAATATTACGTGCTAAACTTTTAAAACTGTTGTCGCTGTTGTGGGCATATCGACAGATAATTCTAAATTTGTTTATACTTTAAAAATATAATAATACAATTAACATAAAAATTTGTCGATTGACCGTCTCTTACTTGAGTTAAATTTAATAAAGTTTGGATAATTAACACGGAGAGCATAGAAAAAGTTTTGCTTTGTTGTGTTTTAAACAAAAAATTTAATACTAGAAAAAAAAAATAGATTTAAGATATTTTTAAAAAACTATCTGAACATTCATGTATTTATTCTGAGTTTTAAAAAAATCCAATATTATTGACCGTTTCATTCTTGAGATATAATTGCTCAAAGTTATTAAATTGTATTGTTGAACAGAAACAATTATATTTAGAGTATAAGTAGTTGAACAGAGATGTATATTATCATACAAACTTTAACATATAATACAGAAGTTTGACTGCGAGAATATCTCACATACGTTTGCACATTAGAGTCAAAAAGAATACTTCATTTGACCACGAATATGTACTAAGCTTGTGTACTATTGCTGTTATATAGTACACAACATTTTATAACACTTTACGGAGACAAAATCCTTAAGGTTGAGATATTTTTAGTAAAATATTTAGCTGAAAGCTCGCAGACTTAAGAAAAAATAAACATCCAAGGATAAAGGTAAGTATGCTAAGTGTTCGGAGCGGGACCTAACAGTTCTCCACGATTACTGTAAGAGCTGTCGCAGTGTGGTGTAGTAGGCAACGATGACTCACTTCCTCTGGCACTCCTCAGCTCTCGAAGTTAAAATCAGATTACAATGAGCATTTCGATCTAAGTGTTTCTTACACGTATAGGCACTAGAACCAAACTTATGACTAATTCATATTTACTTGCATACATTCCTACATTATATTGAAATCAGCCTATACCCCAAAATAATAAGTTTATAAATTTTGTATGTTTAAAACAAAAAGACAAACAGAATAAATTAATATAAAAGTATAATTTAATGATTCATTAAATTTCTAAAACTGTATTATTTATATACAAAATTGATAAATAATACAACAGACCTTCTTTGATGTTTTTAATTACCAACAATATATTGTAAACACCTTTACTTGTAAAAATAATTTAGTTCACATAAAAAAAGTATGTTTTAAATAAAAATAATACTTTAATACGCCGCGCTAATTATTTAAGGAGAACAAAAATGTTAAAGCCTCATCAGCAGGCAGTGTTAACTCTTTTATTAATAATAATTAAGTATAATCTAGATATTCACATTGAGAACATCGCGTTCGTGTTCCCAATAGGGTATTCTACTATTTTTGAGAAAGTACTTCAAAATTTTGATTTTGCTAATAAAAAGCCACCAAAAATTTATTTCGGGAAAATATTTACAAACGCTTTCTTGCCAAAACAAAAATTAAATTTTAAACCTCTTTTAAACTGTCAAAAACGCGGGCATCTAATTTGATGACGTAATATCGGTATCATTACACGAAATAACTGCACAAATAAGTTTAATTCTAAGATATATTCATAGACATCTGATTATAATAAATATAAATACTAATTATCTATGGATTTATTATACGCAGCTGTCTACACTGAACTAATTGATATGGTCTATGGCTCATACCGATATGACATCACAGCAAGGCTTGCCCGCGTTTTAGGTCACGTAATATACAGTTTAAAAATTACGATTTTTAATTTTAAAATTTTAAAAGAAAAATGTGCTTTTATGACTCGAAATCAGAATATTTAAGTATATTTTTAACATAAATTTTAACTTTTTTCAAATTTCATAATTTAATTTTGATTAACGATAATACCCTATTCTTTTACTTCGTTTAAGAAGAAAGCCGATCTCTTCAGGAGCTACGATATTTGATGCCAGAGACAGATGTAACGCAGACAATCGTTTCAAACTTCTCTATGTGTCGGAGTTCACCTACCGCCAAAAGAAACCCTCCCAGTTGTGTCAAGTAATAAAATGTGACAAAATAATGTTCGTAATAGGAAAAGGAATTTTTTTGGCAAAATTAAAGAGATAAACTTGTAAATTAAATCAAAAGTAAGATTATCTTGAAATTATAAATTTCTAAGATATCAGCCCCATTTCGAACATTTTTTATTTCATTCCGACGACCAAATGTTAAAAAGAAATTATTAAAAAGATTTTTTAATTTTTTGTTAATTGGTTGTGCAAAATGTGTTTCAAAAATGATTAAGACGCGACATCAATGTCTTAAAATAACACATGGTTATTACTGCTGTTCATTTTCACATAAGAGATTTCAATTTAAAAATACCCCGCTGTGTGTAACGATGGTATTTCTTTTATCAAGACTCAACGAAATAAAAATAAAACGACTAAAAAAAACATTTCAATTGAATGACAATATATTTAATTCCATATATTACAATGGCAACAACTTTATTACAGGAAATCGTTTAAAATGTATGTTTGTTTTACACATGCATTAAAAAAAATGCAGAAAAAAGGCTACAGAATTATTGCAGGATATGGGAATTCCTTTTCATATTTATGCATTCACTTTTAATTGAAATTATTTTGTGAAATATTATTATGACAGTGATTGTCTTAAATGTTTGTGGATGTGCCGATTGCTTCGAAACCTTTCTAATAGAAAAATTTATGTATTATGTCTTTAAATTTAGTTAAAAATGAACACAACTAGGATATTTTACAATGTAAGAGCGATGGTAGTTGCGATGCTAGTTTTGATAGTAGTCAAAGTTGCTACAGGCAGAGTTTATTTTGCAATTAGATTGTTTTCTCCTCGATATGTATATTATTAGAGAGATATGCTAGGATTGAACAATACTAGGGATTTCAATAAAACTTTATAAATACATTTTTTGATTAAAAAACTTTCAAAAAATCACAAAAAATTTCTAAGTCATCGGGCTTTTTATTATTATTTTATTGTTCAAAGTAGGCTGAAAAAATGATGAATCATATAGGTTATCCTTTTCAATTGGATATTTCTTATATATAAAAAATTTAGAGAGTGTCATAAAAAACTTAAATATCTAGACAATCTTGTATTTTATATACATAATACCATAAAATAAATATAAGGTTATCGATGATATAAAAACCAAATTTTAATTTAATTATGAGTTTATTGAAAATCCATCATTTGATGAACAGAGACGAATATAGTTAGAGTATTGATGATTGAAGAGCGATATCTTTATTATCAAACTTAAAAGCATCACTTGCACACAATATATATTGTATATTTTGTTGTAAAGCCAAAAATAACTCATTACTTGACTAGAAAGGATGTGTTTGGTTTATAGGTATGTATGTATCGTGCAATAAACTTTTTTACAATACTGTAGGTTTACAATCAGGGGTCTTCTGATTACTGAGATTAAATGAAAAATTCATTAAAAATAAAATAAAGCACTACAAAAACAGCATTAGAACATAATTATTTGAGTGAGCCTGTACACACAGCATTAAACAATTATCATTCAATTTTAGTGTTTTTTAGTTATAATCATAACAATGAATCATATATGTTTATACAAACACACAATATCTTTTTTGAATAATTGGTAGATAGCGTTGTGGAAAGCGCAGAACGTAAAGTGTTCCGATTACTGGACTTTACCGATTGTCAAGTGATCCGATTATATGTTATTTGTGGTTTAGAAATTTTGGTTTCCAAATCAAACGCAATAATATCGTGTATAATAAATAAATAGGTAAAATAATCTAAAAGTAAAATATGACGTGACATATCATGCAATGGGTAGCCAAGTTAAATCGAATTCGATAAAAATAGAAAAACGTTTAAATAGGAAGTGATATTTCATAATTCACAACATATTGATACTGACACAACTTTTGTTGGAAAATTCGTAATTTCGAAGAATTAAAAGTTAAAAATGACAACACAATTTATAACTTGTATGAAATAAAAATGTAATAAAAGATATCATTGAGAAGAGTACTGAAAGTTGATTTTTTTAAATATCATTGGGTCTACGATTTCACAAACTTCCAAACTGCAAAAGGTTCATGAATAAAGGTTTTCACAATTGTATTTGCTTTATCTAAACGAGTAAAAAAACTTGAACCATGATCATGTACATGTTAAGATACAATTAGAGAACTTTGCATTTTGGGCCCAAGCGACTTTTTTAGCTCTAAGACAAATTCTTAAATTTAGTAGGATGGCCATCAAATATCTTCGAATAGTTGATTTCGATTCGCCAATCGCCCCGAAAACGAAATCACCACCGTGACAACATTTTTAAATGGCAAAACAAAGAACATACAATACCAAAGCAAATAAATAATGAATGGCAAAGCAAATAAATAATGAATATACATGGACCGAGTTTCGTTGCTTGAACGAAAATGCAAAGTGAAACCTCTTATCTTAGACTATGGCTTTTGGTATATAGTTACCTTTCATACAAATCTTAACTGAAGAAAATTGCTTAAATTTGTCTAATTTTATATTTACACTGTTTTGTGTTGTAAATTTAACGTAATAACTCTTAATAGTGAAAAAAATTTAGTTGTAAAAATTAAAATACATTTTTAGTACACCGAAGTTGGATAACATAAGAATAACCACTATTTTAAATGTGCAAGCGACCCAAGAAGAAAATATTTTAATGGGCTATGTGGGATAAATAAAAAAATTTACGTTACATTCTTCTATACCGAGTGTTTCACAGTGAACTATAACTTTAACTTCTTTGTGATGTCGACTGTATCTTTAACTTCCCATTGGGGTTTAATTTATAAATATCATATTAATTTAAAATTTTGGTTTAAAAAGAATTGAAATAAAGATTCTTAGAGGGTACGTTAAAATACAATTTAATACCAACTTGTAATCTCTCCAATCCGATCTTGTTTGAATCATTTTTTTTAAATTAATATCTGATTTTTTAAGTTACAGTCAAAATGTGTTGGTCGCTTCAATGCCGTTATAAGCGGTTTTAACTTTATTGTAACAGGAAGGACTTTATAATGAAACACACACGGTATAATTACACTGTGCACACTTGTTTACACGTAATATGTCGGTAAACACTTCAACACAATATGGTATTTACATGAATATAATAATGTTATTATTATAACTATTATTAAACATAAGAGTCACATTGTTTAATAATAGTTACTAAACAAAGACCTTTGTGTTTGGAGTCCGAAAAATCTTATTTCATCGAGGAGCTTGTTAATCGACGACAAAATGATCTATTCGAGTAAATGTAGTGAGAGCTTCTCGAGTTTATAACATAAAGAGAATTGATAAAAATACCCACTTGAATTTGTTTAACTCAATGATTTATTTGTTTTGTTTGCTAACATTAACTTATTTATTACAAGCTTGAAAACCGATCGCTTCGCTGGGCTTAAAAATAATGACCTCTGCGTTATAGCCTCCACCTACCTTGCTCTCACTTATCCCCCTTCCATAACACTCTAAATAGAGGTGGAGATTATTTACACAGGTAAAATATGTGAACAGATTTCGATTTATTTTAAATGTTGTATAGTCTTGAATCATTGAGTGTATCAGAACAGGTGGCCATAAATTGTAGTGACCATTTTCATAGAAAGCTTTAATTTATGGCTCAAAATGATGCTCATAAATGGCAAAGTGGAATGTCATAGACTAAATTTAAATTTTTTTAAATATCTTTTCATCTATCTATAATACAGTTTCATTCAAATTCATTAAATTTTACGTAAAAGCGTAGCAAACAAACAAACATCCTTTCTTTCACATTTATAATATATAAAAATCTATGTTTGTTTACTAAATTTTGTATAACAATTTTAAACGTTGAAATCTTTCTATTTCAGTATAACAAGTGAAAACAAATAATGGACTAAAATAATGGAAGTAAATTATTGAAATACTATGTATAGAAAGTGTTGATTACTCTATCACGTTACACAAACATACATGCCACACATATATAATTTGCGCTCTCACGGGTACAACAGTGATGTTTAAGAAAAAATGTTTCGAAAACAATAGTTGTTTATTTTTTTATAAGGAACATATTTTACATTTAACCTTTTGTTCTATCTCTAACGGATTACAAAATGGACCCAATTCAACTATGTTGCTCATATACGAACTCGACGTCTCTTTTTGTGTCCTAAGCACGCTATAAAAATTTCAGCTTGATATCTCATTTCGATTTTGAGTTATCGTGATGACAGCCGACAGACAGACAGACAGACAATCGGAAATGGACTAATTAGGGGATTTTATGATCACCTATACCAAAATTTTATTCATAGCATCAATATTTTTAAGCATTACAAACTTGGGACTAAACTTAGTATACCTTGGTATATTTCATATACATGGTATAAAAATAAATCAGACATACTGATTTACCTCACTTATTTATCCAATCAATTTTCCGTAACATTTAAGTAATTGCTTTTTAAAAAGCAAAAAACACCCATCGGCATATTATATTTCATACCATCAATATTTGTTAATTTATGAAAATTTATGATTAACCATTTGAAGCATATTTTAAATTAAACCTTATGACATGAATAAATTAACATAATAATATACAATTTCAAACAAGCAAAACACTGAATTTTTATTTTTATTTTTTGAAAATGTTTGCGGTGATACTATAAAATAATATAAATATTGATATTGACAAATATTTTAATAAAAACATAAACAATAAAATGTAAATATCAATTTTATTATTCATTTCCAATAAACAAACACAAAATATTAATGTAATTTTATTGATGGTTTTGTATATACATATATAGGTATGTGTATATACTACGTATGTACATACATTGGATAAAAAAACCATATGTGAATGAATTATATTGAATTGAAAGAGAAAATAAATATATACAGCATAACCATCAGGCTAATAATGTGGATTATTTTAAATAATTACTGTACTGTTTTAAAATCATTGATTTTGGACAGGGTGGATTTGAGCATCAATAAATCACGCAAGTATAAGAAATTGTAGCGGACACAACAATCATTTTACTATTAATATTATCCAAGTAATGATATGATATCACCAACCATTTTATTATTTGTCATATTAACTCGTCAGTACTCGAGTCAATCGTTTGGTAATCTTTAGTCGTGTGATGAGAGATTTGCTCAGGCTTTCTGCGTATGTAACAAAAATTTCGAACATCAAATATTTTTTAATTTTGTAAATCATAACCTACATAATTTTAAATAAATTTATTTTTTAATGCACTAGCCATAATTAAAAATAGTTTGGTTGCGTGATTAATGAATGATAGGTTCGAAAATTTCTCTCGTGAAGCGAGACATTCTCAAAATTTCTTAAGGATTTAAAAAAATTTATTTTTAACTGTAGATTGTTAGGTATACATGACATAATCAATCCGATAATAAAAATTCATACTTTGAAGTTTGTTCTATTATTGCGATACTTCGGATGGGATATTTTGAGATTTTATTAGCTATAAAATCATTTGGTTCCGGTGCCGAGAATCATTTAGGGAGCATCTACATGACAAAATATATAAAAAAATTACCTCTATCCAATTTTATAATACTTCAAAGTTTATACTATTATAGTTTATACCATAATGCTACATATACAAAATTTCTAAAATGCGCTAAAGATAAATCGATTACATTTCAATTTGGCAACAGTAAATTTATATCTTAACGTACTCAAATCACACAGCGCGAGCGCCTTAATTTAAGTTTTCTGAAAATTTTTCCAGTGATGATTAACTTTGTAGGGGATAACAAATCATTGACCATTATTTCAAACACAACATGAACTAGTGAAGCTAATTTCCGAAGTATATTTCCAAAGATAACTATCATGAGTATGTATATATTGTCGTATTCAAAAATGTAGTAGATAAATGGTGGAAACGCAATTATTGTACGCTGCTGGCTAATCAAATTGTTTAGTTATTTGCGCTTCCACCACATATAAAAATAAAGGAGAGATAATAAATACAAATATCTATTATTTTTTGGCAACGTTGAAAATCAATTCTGCTTGGATACTATTATAATTATATTTTATCTAATTAACAGCCTGGTTAAAATTCGGAAACCTGCAGGAGAAAGGAATTTTTCTTTCTTTTCTTCTTAAATTATTGACGAAATTTCGATTTTTTTGCATCGTTTAATAACAAAAATTTATCACAAGACCAAGAAAAATCATTGAAATCTGGTTGCTACTCAATTATCTGATTTCGAACTGTAATTATGTATCTTTTTATATTTTTTCAAAGAAAACTAAAAAGCACAGAATAATTCCGCTTAAATTGTTTTTTATTTAAATTGTTTTAAGATACGCATCATTGTCCAATTCTAATGGAATCGCTGTTTGATGAAATCATTAAAGAAATAGTTACAAGATAGAACAATACACTCAATATATAAAATCATCGTATCTCTATCAAATTCATAGAATATATATATGAAATAGTATAGAACAACAAATAATATGAATGTTTGAATATTGCAAAAGTATTTATTATGCTACAAAACATATATAGATCATATAGATAGCATATATATACAGGTTGTTTAAAAAAAAAGATTTTTTTCTCTATATCTGCTCAATGGCCAGAATCTCCTGATTTGTCGCTACTAACTTAACCTGTGGGGGGTTATAGTCTATAGGCATATTCTTCCACATGCAAGGAGAAAACGAAATATGCAAACTACAGAAACAGTTACGGCAATTTTAAATAAAAAACTTGATTTTTTTTTATATGAAGTTGGACTAAGTTTAAAGCAATTCTGAATATTTTAGCGTAATAAATGACATCAAGAGTAAGCATATTAATTATTGGTTTTAGGGTAAAACGGTAGATGGATGATACGTTTTCATGGAAACTAATCGGTGGGAAAAAAAACTATTTAAATAGTTAAAACATTAAAAAATTATTGAAAACAAGAAAAAAACCCGTTGTGTCCGACTAATTAAGGATGTGTAAGCACGGTAGTGGGGACACAAATTAAAAAAAATATTTATATTTTTAATGTTGATGGTGAATAATGTTCACCATGTTGTATGTTGATAGCTCCCACATCTAAGTGTCTGCCCAATTAAATCAATTTAAAATGAGTTATTGATTTATGATAGTTCCCTCTATATTTTAAAGTGACACCTACTTCATTCAATAAGTTTGATTGGTCTGTGAATGCATAAATCCATCTATTTTTCCCACAGTCACATCTTCCGAATTAGGCCTCAAATCGAAATTTGGTATAGTGCTTTTCCATTTGCCTTGATAAGCTTAATTTACTGGTGTAATGCTATCAATAACAGAACACGCTGTATAGTATAGTAATATTATGTATGTATGATAGTATTATTATTATATTGAAGAGAAAACTACTAAAATATAAAATATATGAAATGTAAAATGTCAATTTGATATATGTTAAAAGCATTATTATATATATAATAAAATACTTTGGAATTGGATGTTGTGTTTCTGTTGTCTACTGTCTGCTACTTCTGTCCTGTGTTTTGTGTTGTGTATGTCTGCCTCATTACCTTTGTATGTTCTATCAAAGTCTATTACCTATACATTATATTGCATTTAAATTAAAATGCTATTAGTCTAGTTATATTGTTTTTCCACGTTCAAAATGTGAAAAAATTTTAATTTTAATTTATATTAGCTGATGGCCATGGGACAAAATGTATTTCCCATTTTTCTTCCTTCTTCTTACGCAAGCGAGTTTGTATAGTACTTTTAATAACAGGCGGATCTATCAACAATGAATGGCATAAGTTATACGGCTTAGAGAAGAAGTGAATATATTTTTGTTTTTTTACAATAAGAGGCCATTTATTAATAACGGAAGCAAAATTTTAACGATTATTGACTCCTCCCTTCCTCCACGTAAGCACATAAATATATATTTTTTAAACAAAAAAAATGCGAAAAATAAATCAACTGAACTACTGACATTAGTTACAATAAGTCTTTAAATAATAAGTCACACTTCCCTGCAAATATCCATCCTCTGCAAAAATTAGAGATGTAACTGAGAGGTCCTTTATTGTCGCAATCCAACTGGATTATGTATTTATTTATCTTATGGGGAACAAATTATATCGAGACATGGGTAATGATCGATTACTAAAAAACTGAAACCAGAACGAAATTAAAACCCACGACACACGTAGATGAAGTTATTTTAAAAAAATTTCTATTCTTAGGGAAGAGAAAGGGAGTAATAGAAGGTAATACGCTAAGGGTAATAATAAGCAACAAGCACATTTAATAAATTGGGTTTGTTGTCATTATCCAGTTCAGTTGTACGCACTCCTTTCAATATACAGGCTGATTTGTTAACATTTTACATAAACGTTCTTATATATACAGGGGTGCTGTTTTAAGTTGACATGCTTGAACCTCGTAAAATAAGTTTTATCGGTAAAATTGCTTTAAGCAAAAAATGTTTATTTTCACTCCAATTTTCAGACACAATAAAAAGCTCGCTCTATTCCATAGATAGACGAAGACTTTAAATTAGAAAGTTGTAAGAGAATAAAAAAGTAATTTTGTGTTCAAAACATTTTCCTTTTTCACAAACCGTACAGTTTAGGCAAAAGCGGACTTTTATAGAAAATTTATTTCTCGTATATCTTCTGCGGAATCTAAGCACTCTTCTAATCCTTCCAATAAAAGTGGTTTACTTTTCTGCAAAGGCCACTTTTGTTCAAATTAAATGGAGAAACGCGCAATAAACTATGGTATGTAGTTTCTTATAGGGTCTAAGAGGGTATTTTTGCTATCAATTACTGAATTTTTTCGATTAAAAGTTACAATAAATCATTTTTAACTTCCGAATTTAAAAAAAAGGGGTGTTATAAGTTCGACTGCTATGAGTGTGTATGTGTGTGTGTGTGTGTGTGTATGTGTGTTTGTGTCTGCCTGTTAGTAGCATCGTCGCCTAAACGGATCGACCAATTTTCATTTTTTTGTTTAGTTTGAAAGGTTATTTTATTGGAGAGTGTTCTAAGCCATGTTTTAAGTGCGAATTGAGGGTTCAGTACCCGAAAAACTAAAAAAATTAGCGATGATTTTCAAAATCAGGTCTGTTTGGAAAAGACTTTAAGGAGAAAGGCAATTTAATGGAGAGTTTTCTTAGATATGTTTCTAGTGCGAGTTTAGGGTTCCGTACCCGGAAAACTTGTCGGAGGTTTTTAAATTTTGTAAATTTCACTTCTTTAAGATATTTGTCTATTTCAAAATTTTCAAGACTACATTCAACGTAAGAAAATAGAACTTCCGCATTCGAAACATTCGAAAGTGTCAAAATTTAAAATATAACATTATATAAAATTAATCCATATAATTTCTTTCTAGTACTCCTAACGAAATAACAACGAAATTTATGATTTTTGATTGCTTTTACAAATTTATCATTTTTAGACGTCCATGAAGGTTTATCGATCCTGTATATTATTGTAAAAGCTTACCTAATAGACCAACCCGTAAAACAGAGTACATTTTATTTGATTGATTATTATTGTTTGTTTTATGTAACTGATATCAATTTAAATATTTGTATGTTTACGTCGGTATTTTTTTATAGACTCTTTTAATTCAATAAATAATAATGTATTTTATTTTCCCTCTGGCTTGTGGATTGTAGCAATACTAATAGTTTGAAATTGTTCCCTCAAATGTAAAATAATATTGTCATGCTAATGTTTATATTTTTTTATTTTCATGTTTAAACTTTTCACAAAAAAAATTTCATCATTTATGAGAAATAAATATAACATTGGATTACATAATTTAATAATATTGGATCGATCATCATGACTTTTAATATTTCTGATTTAAAGGAAAATGAACTATGCAAATAATATTTATGTCCCACTCCAATCAAATTTTTTTTCGGCATAAAATTGCCTATAACAGTTTCTTTAATTATTTTTAACGGGCTGATCAAAATAAATGTTTTTATCCTCAAAAGAATATCGCATTTGAGGATTTACATACGTTTCTAAATGCGTTCCCGAAAATCTCATTTAAAAACTTTGGGTTCGATGTTTCTTTTGCCGAGTATGTTAACAATGACTTCAACCAAATTTTCACCAAAATGACTTTGTTATTTTATTTTTCAAAGACCATTTTATTAATTCTACTAAGACTTATGTATGAAAAATTACCTTCGTTAAATTTTTGGCTACAAATCTTACCTTCACGAAAACCTTAACAAAGAAATGAATAGAAAACTGCATTCTTACCTGCAACAGAAAAAAAAAAATTAGAAACTTGTAAGATAATATGTCCGCGGTATGCATAGGGTAGCGGGTTCGATTCCCGCCGTCGCAACAAAATTAATTTAATTAATAGTTGTGATGGGCTCGTGTAGTGCATGGTATATGCATGATGGAGGTGCACTCAGCCTCTGAAATTGAGGAGCTGATAAATGAAATTATCAGCGGAAAGGTGGTAAAACACATATATGGTATTACAATAGGCTCTATATACACCAGGGTCGAAGCATTTGAAAATGGTAAAAAGTGAAACCAAATTATAGTAGGATGAAACCCATTGGAAAAGGAAGAAAATATCACAAAAATGAAAAGAAAAATAATTTACGGGCGATCTGAGGTCGGGAAGTGGAAGGGGGTGAGTTTTTAAGGGTACAAAACAGTTTATCTTGATTTTCGGCAAAACTAGCTAAGTTCTATAGAAAAAAGTTAAATTGCAAAGTTGTAGGTAATGAAAAGATCTACAACTTCTAGTTTTTAATTTAATTTTTCTTATTTTTTATTCTTAGTGTAAAAATAATCTTCAAACTTTTTCTAGGAGCTTGCAGAAATCAATTGTTAAATGACCGTGCAATTTAAATGAATCAAAAAATTAATGCGTATCATACATAAATAAAACGTAAAATCTAAGCAAAATTTTGATTTTTGTCCCGATTTTCAAGATCAATTTTTGTATTACACAAATGTGTATTTCGACTACCAAGTAGTTTTCATCAGTATAAATCAGCTATAAACAACATTAAGTTCGTTGCCAATTTGGTGACACTACACACGAGTATTTTGGTGTACCTAAAATTTATACTTTCCAAATACCCGAAAAATTGTGACGTCCCACAACGTCGATAAGGTGATAAGTGTTTGGCCAATAACCGTGAATTACGTGATCAATTTTTTCCAAAGTTTTCAAGTATATTATCACCTAATTTTGAATGTCCCGGTAATGTACTTTATTTCGTTAACTACGATAAACTCAAAAAAATTTGTTGCAATTTGTTTCAGTTTTTCTGAAAACACGCATAAAACAAAATTTTCTAAAAATGAAACCTAGATAGATAAATTTTTTGCCTCGAAAACCACCCGCAAACTAATTTTCATGAAAATCGTTGGAGCCGTTTCCGAGATATATAGATATCTATATATACAATTGCTCGTTTAAATATATAAGATGTGATTTTCTAATTGCTCTGATTTGAATGTTTGTTTTAAAAATGGATAAAATTAGGAAAGATGCTGTGCATTTTACACATTGTTAAAATGAATGTCTGCTGCCAATAAGTTTTTCCGTTCTGATGAAGACTACTTGGTAATAGAAATATGTATTTATATAATACAAAAATTGATCCAGGTAATTGGGGGAAAAATCCTAGGGCTCTCATTTATTATCTTTGATAATACTTTTAATTATGTTTTACGTTTTGACAGTAAGGAAGATGAAATATTTTTAATACTATTTCTAAACCAACTAACCAGATCATTTTAAAGATAATATTCATGTTCATATTACACACAGATGAACAGATACATAAGAATTTAAAATACTAACTCTCTTTTCTTTTTCCTTTGTTACAAGCAATCAAATCATTTTCGAGTACATTTTTATGAAAAAACATTTTTATACTTTAAAAAACAATTTTATTCAAATATTATTCCACTGCAGTCAAAATAAAAATAAGAAAATATATATTTGTGTAGAGAGAGTTTTGAAATTTTTATTACATATTTCATAGAACCGTTTAAGCTCGCCCGTCAATGGCAATATACGAAGCAATGGGAATAAATATCGACAATGTCTTCTGTCCTCTCCTGTAAGTGACTAAAGGCGATCAACGTCATAGTGTTGACTGATTGGAACTGGGAGGTTATTTGTTCAAATCTATGCACGTGAAAAAGCTAGCTTAACTATAGAAGCATAATCTTCTCATTTCTAGCTTCTTTTCCCCCTAACATTAAATTACAAGAAGGTATTTTTTAGGCTATAAGAACTTTATATGAAGAGTCGACCCTATAATTTCAATACAGGACAGTATACGTTAATTCATATACGAATCTACACTCTATAAAATTTCAAAATAATGAACAGACAGGGTGAAGGAGATACAATTTATGGACATCGGTTCAATCAAGGTTTTCAGACATACGTCTTACCAAAAAACTAATTTGTTTAGAAACATATTAAGTACTGCAAAAATGGAAATAAATAAAGAAAAAATAAAATTAAAACTAACCGTTATACAAACATTTTGTTTCTGTTTATGCATTTTTATGCGTAAAAATGATTATTTCTTTTAAGCTACTACTTTTCAATGAATATACAATAATCAAAAGTACATTTCTTCGATTAAATATTTCTTTCGACATAAATAAGTTTTTAATTTTTTTATAGGTAAGAATTACCAGTGATCAGCATGGTTGAATAGATGCCCATAAATTGAATCTCCTTCACTCTGTGTTGAAAATGTCAAGACAATAAATATAATTTTTTAATTTTTTTTCTTTTATAGATCTTTAAAAATTATAGCTCATGTGTTATTCTGATGTATGAGTTATATTATTGTTAAGTATCATTCAAATCCATGCATTAGTTTTTACGTGAAAGCGTAACAAACACACAAACCAATAAATAAACATCTTTACTTTCAAATTGGATTGGGAAGGGATGTTTTGAAAATATAACGCATAGCATTTGGTTAAAATACAATGGTAGTTTCCAAAATTGATAACATTTTTATAAAATAAATTGTTATCTCACAATAGAAGTTTGGTATTATGGATTCAGTAAAATTAAAAAGCATTATTCTAATAACTCTTGGAATAACTAAATAACTTTATTTTTACTGCCTTATTTTTTTTCCTACTGTATTTCTGTTCGTGAAAGTTAAAACATACCTTATCAAATATAATTTCATTATATGACCAAAATATAAAACTAGAAATATTCTCGTTTAGAACATGAGTTTTACGATGAAAAAAGAAAATAAAGAGAGAAAATAGTACGTACCTACTTGAATAGAAAATCTACTTTGTTTTTTAACCACAATCTTAAGAAAACATGCAAAAAAAAATCAACTGTGTTTATCAACCGCGCATTTGACTGTACTGATGTAACGAAAAACGGAATAGGTAGACCGGTTTATATAAATATCTTGTCATTAATTGATTAGTATGTAATCTAAAGTGCGTAACATTTGTTTTTTGATTCCAGAGTATATTGCAACGCTATGGATCGATTTATGTGATTTTCTACAGTCAATTTTTAAGTGAGGTAATTTCCTTTTTAATATTTAAAAGAGACATATTAGGTACTTAGTGTGGAAAGCAAAATTTTCTCCAGACAAGTCTTACATAATTCAAGTTTTCAAATAAATAGCTCCTTTTCGTAACTGTTAAAATATAGAGGAAAATTTATATAGTAAGTACCTTTTGTAAAGAATCAAACGACTTTTGCCAGTAAGACATTCATTTAATTTCTGTCGATTTGATGAAGTTTTCGAAAAAATATTTCCAAAAATTAGTCTAATCTAAATTTGCCTCTATTTCTTCCTCAATAATGGTTTAATTAAGAACATTCCATGCGTTATGAATTTTTTAAATCTATTTTTGTGAATTAAGTGGTAAAAAACCGTACTTTTTTTGAATAATAACTTATTGGATATAAAAAGTGTAGTATATTGTTATAATTTACAAAAGCTCATACAGAATAGAGAGTATAAGTTTAACATTGGTTTATGTTTTACATTGTCATTGTTACATAGTTCAAGCTCTTGACTATGTATGTTTTGATACTAGTACGTACACTCACTGTCAGAAAAAGTGCCACAGTTAAAACCATTCTAAGCGTACGCATCATATGTTATGTTATAATAGTAACACTTAGAATGTTTTAAAACGAGCATTTTTTGTGACATTGAGTATACGTACTTTACAAGAATTTATGGAGTGTCTGAACAAAAATGATTTTTTTTCCAAGTTTTCTAAATTTTTACAGTATCTCAAATTTTAATTTATTAATAACATTGTATTCGGTAATAAAGTTAAACAAATTAAATTGTAACTGATGATTTTGTTATTTCTAATATTTACAATTACTGTCGTGGTTATATAAAAAGTCTTACAAAGTAATATAATCATTGTGGTTGGTTTGTGATATAATCATGATATAATCAAAGCAATACCACGGATATTTATCTATTTAAAATTTTTGTTTGAATCTCTCCAGCATTATTTCTATTTGAAATTTAAAATAATTCTGAGGGACCTTTAAATATCAAAATATTGATTAGAAATTGTAAACCCAAATATTTTTATAGTAGACTCAAAAAAAATTTTTTGGGCCACCCTAATATATAATTATATAATGTCCGACAGGTTTCAATAACAATGTTTTAAATCAAAGCCAAGAATTTGGATTTATGAATGAAGCTTCTCGAAATCCGCCTCTTTTTTGGACAAATTAAATATAACATTTCATAATTGGAAGAATGAGCAAACTAAATTTTCTAGATTAGTTAAGTGATTTTATGCGTAAATTTTTTAATGAACCAGCCTGTCGTTTGTGGTTGAATCAGACGAAGTATAAAGTGAACTAGGTACTATTATATTACAAGGATAGCTGATATCTGTTCGGGATTTTCACGACAAGCTTTTTCTTATTGTGTTGTTTCATATGAAAGAAGCGATGACAATCTTTGTATAGCTCTTGATCAGAACCACTAAAAAGGTTTTTTTATACGCATCTACTAACAACTAAGTTCGGCCTACACAATGAACAGGAAAATGTAATTTATAAATAATAATTTTAAATAATAAACTGAATGTTTTTTCAAACAAACATTTTAATCCTTGATAATAAATTGCCATCTTGGTATATTAAGAATACTGTCAGGTTCGTAAAATTTGAAGTGGCGTTCTAAAACGTCATTCGGTGCGTTCATAAATCTAATATCCGTGGAATGATTTTATAAAATCTTTGACATACGAATAGCACTTATTTTCGAATATTAAAACAATATTTTTAAACTTGAAATGAAAAGCTTCTCTACTAATGACTTTCAGAGTAATAAATTCACTAAAATAAATGCACATGACTAGCCACCAAAGCCAAGAGATAGAAATTTCGCAAATTTTTGTGATCATCCATTGATAAAAGTTTTAGAACTGCAGTTTTAAATATAGAAGCAACTTTTTGTAGTAAAATAACATATGAATGCATGTATTACTTCTTGCTTCAATGTCGTATATATTCTTTTCATAAACCCTAATCTCCATGTCTACAATCATAAACATCGATTTATATATTTACTCATATTTGTACATATGAGATCCTAACTATCTATGCAACTAAAATAGAGAAAATATATGCAATAAGTACCCACCTATACATAAATTATTGAAAAATTGTCAAAATATGTTTGAAATATGTTTTAAGGTATTTTTCAGCAAAATCTTGTAAAAATTTACAACTTGATAGTGACTAAAAATAAATAAAAATTTGTTTTGGAACTCCTTACAAAACTATTTTTGTAACATTTATAAAAAAGAAAGCAGCTATTTGGGCATGTTATTTGAACCCCTTAGAGGAGTGTAAGATTACGTTTTGCAAGCAAAAAAAGTACTGCTTCCTGCATATTACGTGAAAAACTGCAAAATTTTCGGACTTTTCCAGATTTTGCAGGTCAATACAAAAACTATGGACTTTGGGCATTATACTTTCAAAAGGATGATAACAACCAATATGCCAAAAGCTCACAGTTTTTGAACATTTAACAAACAAATTTCATTTAAAATTATACTTATTTCTTCTTTCTGAAACGATGGAAACGATTATAAATAAATTATTGAATTTTTTAAGGTAATTTAAATATTGTCTGATAACAGAACTAACAATTTTACACCTATGCAGCTTAATAATAAAAATAATCAATGAAATGATTATTGATAAGCATCAAGGTTTCTTATAAATGTTTTCGAAACAATTTGTTGGCATTCTTATCGTAAGTCTTATGGCGTTTTTTACTTAAAAAAGTATTTAAAAAAATCAATAAACAAAATGGTAAATAAAGGTTTTTAAAACGATAAATCTTAGTTTAATGTCCCAAAAATAATTTTCTTATAAAACGTCATATAATTAACCTCATTTTCGTTAAAACTTTAAATATTTTCGTTAGCTGACGTATCCTTATGTTCAGATGCGGTAGAGAATTGGTAAACATATTCTCTAGTGTTTAGGCCGTTCAACCATATGAACCTGTTGAACGCTACCTAACGTTCTGTCTTTTGACAATTAATTTTTGACATTCCTGTTCTGTTTTCCTCTGGCTTGAGACACATGGTCTCAACGCCATTTCTAAAGTTATTTTCAAAGTTTAATTTTTAATTTTAATTTCATTAAAGATTTAATCGCTTACTTTTGTTGTAGAAACAACTTTAATTCAATTTAATTGAAGTGTTTTTCCTCATATCAATTTTTATTTTTGTGATTTTTGCGTAATTTTTGATGAAATGATGTGTTCTTCGAGCCATTCGTTCATTTCACGTTCATAACTTGCCCGCCGTTGTGTTTCAATTGTAACTTAAATATTAATCGATTCAAAAGTGTACAACGTAAATGAATTGTGTAGTTTTATAATCTTATCTTTACAAATTTGAATTCCGTACTTAAACATTGCGTTCTTGAAATCACCGACGTGACATCATGTGCAGCGCTCAAGAAACATTCAGCAACGAGGTTTGATCATTCTTAGAGATATTTCCCACTTTTCCATCCTGTTTTTCCGACCAAACCTTATTGACACGTCGAAACACAGGTGAGTACATTTTCAAATCAGTCCACTGCCTCATTCTTATTTTTTTTTGGGAGTAAATGCCCCCAAAAAGTAGTTTTAAACTATAATCATAGTGATATTGGATCAGAGAGAAAAATAGTGGAATCAATTGCAACATCTTGAGAGTTAAAGTCAGTTCTTCAGGCAAAGGAGTGGCAGAGAGAGATAAAAGAGAAGATATTAATTTTCGCTGATGAGAAATTTGTGGTGATAAAGAAGAAATACGTTACGTAAAATAAAGGTTCAATAAAAACCGAATGATCGAATTTGCTCACCAAATATGTTTACTTAATTTTCTGAAAAAAATTATTTTTTTTATTAATAAGAATTGAATTAGAAGAAATTTCAAGCATTTAAAATTTTCGAAAACGGGGATTTCTTTTAATGATTTTTAGACGATTTTAGTTTTGATTGATATATCTCTAAAAGATAAAACTTTATATCTCCAAAAAATCAAAATATTTTTAGCTTTAATATATAATAATTGTGGTACGGAACCTTAAAAAAAAAAATGTTTTCAAATAAATATAATATTAATCGTTAAATAAAAACAATATAATCAAATGTGTATACACAGGAAATACTTATGTAAGCACATAACAAGAGTTACCGATTAAATTGTCTGATATATATAGAAATAGTTGAAATAACTGTGAACAATTTCAGACAATTTGAAATTGAAGTGGCATATCTAACAACATTTATGTAACAAAAAAATATATATATTAGGGTCGAAAAATGGGTTGCTAATGATTTCGATTCAGTAGAATGAGTTACCAACATCGTTGCCATCGTTGTCATGAGTACAAGCGGTTATCACAATTCGTTTTTATATACGAGCGACGCGAACAAATGTCGTCAACAAGAATTTGAGTATAAAAAAAAAAAGAGAAGAAATATCATCTCGTAAAGAACAGCTTTTCTTGTTCGCTGACTATGCTCGTAAACATTGGGTGGTCTTGTCGTATCTAATCTACACACTAGCACCCATACCCTCACATTTGATTATACCACGTATATTTCACCAACCATTTATGTCTCCTTCGAATCATTCCACTACATTCTAAGCGAATTTTATTAAGATGAAATGCAGCTATTGATGTTGTACAATGATTTTTAGCAAAATTTTTTAAATGTTCTTTGGCTCGAGCTACAAAGCACAAGCCGAAATTTTTACATCCTACAATTTTTGTATTTTTGTTTAATAGAGAAGTTTTTTTGTCATTTCTTAACAAAATATGAAAATACAATAAAAGGGATGAAAAAAAGTGAAATTAAAATCGGCCAAGAATTACGCATGATATAAGCGTTTTAAACTACTAGTTAGACAACGAGAACCAACAAATACTGTGACGTCAGAGGCTATTACGACCATATACTATCATACCAGTTATCCTGCTAAATTCTGTTTTGCAAGCAGGAGATACAATTTCCACCAAACGCATAATATAAAAGAATAAGTTTATTGAGAAATTCCTATAATTCGGCGGCTGCTACGTTCTACAAATACCTTTTAAAATATATTATAAAGCCAGATGTCCCCAATTTCAAAAAAATATATCAACTTCATTCCAAAAAATTCGCTAAGACTATGCAGCTCCTGCGTGCGTGGTAAATTTTTTGATATGTGTGTGTATGAGAAGCATACGAATTACTATACTTGTGCTAGAGCTATGTTCTACAAGTTATTGCTAATGGTTCCCAATTCTTTTAAAAATGTGTTTTGTCTTGAGAATTTTAATTCACTCAGAAAAACACTTTGAATAATATTAAAGTGTTATAAAGAAAATTGGAAAAAAAAAACCTGTTCATTTTCTGAATACAAATACTTCGTCGCTCAGATTACAATATACATAAAAGAAATGACTCGGTTTCATGTGCTTTTTTTCTTCTTTTATGTAAACAAATTAAATTTTCTTAAGAAACAGTTATCGAAAAATTCAACTATGCATTTTTAATCTGCTAGGGATTTCGAATTAAGATACTTTTAACTTTACAAAGAAAATTTTAATAATATAATAATAAATTAATTTAATTAGTAGTTTAAAAAACTATTTAGTAAGTTAAATTAAATTATAGGCGTTTTAGAATAAAATACAAAAAACCTTTGGGATTATAAGGTAGTCTAAACATTATTAATAAGGCGTTTTTTTGTAAATAACATGTGCCCGGAAATGGGTGAGTTTAAAACTAAAATCGTACTACATGCGGTAAATCATAACTTCAAGCATTAGAATCTATCCTTACGTTAAGGATTTTCGATGAACACGTAGGGTCTTTCGAATAATGTTTCGTACAAAAATTTCTGGTGTACTAACAAGAATTTTGTTGAAGGTTAAAGTTTCGGCCCACTCATTAAATTTTCGAACAAATTTTGCTTTCTATAACCACATTTAATTATTAAATAACTCGGTCTTTAGAGATCACGTGTATATAGGTGGTTTGAATCTTAAGTGTTTATGCAACAGTAACATTTTTCCCTAAATTCGACTCGAACCAAATTCGAAATGATACACAATGTTGTGGACACACGCGTTACTTTCGTCAAAAGTTGCCTAATTTGATTAGGCAGGTAGTCTATAATTAGTTTTTTTTTTTGTTTTATTCGATTTTTTCTACCATTTAGGACAAACAAAAAATCGATTGAAGGTGCATGACCATATCGTTTAAAAGGATTGGTCTTTTCCTTTTTGGGCAGAAATCGATCGATATAGTCGAATAGTCGAAATATTTAATTGATACGAATTTCTATTTTAATTATCTCTATATATTATTAATGCCAAAGTAAGTATGTCTGTTTGTTTGTTTGTTGCGCTTTCACGCTTTCACGCTAAAACTAGCGAATGGTTTTTAATGAAACTGTACAGCATATATCAGAATACATATATCAATATAGCCGATATATCAGAATAGCATTAATAAAAAAATAAAAAAAAATTAAAAATTAATTTAATTTGACATTACCATTAATTACAGATTTCTGTAAAAGTAGTCATTTGATATCACCATAAATTACAGATTTCTGTAAAAATAGTCAATATAAAGTGTTTTACGACCATCTTCTCTGATATACTCAATGAATAATTACTATTATATATTTAAAAAAATAAAAAACCATATATATTTTTTACTTGTGTAAAACAATCCTTACCATTATTTCGAGTGTTATAGAAAGGAGATAAGTGAGAGCAATCTTTATCAATCTTTACATTTTAACCCAGCGAAATGGGTGGGTATCACTCTAGTTGTAAAATATTTTACTACCTTTTGCTTTCATTTCAGTACTATATAAAAAAAACTGTTTTGTTTTACGCAACGGATTGAAAATTTGGAAATTTCAATTGCACTATGTTGTCCATAAAAAGCATTGAAAAAATATACGCCGTAAAGGAGAAAGATGCAAGACCTAGAACGTATGAGTGTTGATAAAATAATATCAGAAGCATCGTGTAGGTACAATTGTCAGATGTATTTTTAGTACCTATATTCATATGTTGTTTCAAATTCCAGTTTGGATTGAGCAAATACGTTAAGGAGATTGATGGTACATGTGAGTATGGTGGTTTTGACTACGTATATATGTGTGATGCCTGTAAGTAGATCTCTCCACGGCGTCAATAGATATGTCAACACGACAAGCCTCTACTTGAAGTCTGTTAAGTATCGTCGTCGAAGAGAGCTACATTTACGTATATATTATATCTGTCACACTATTACAACTATGTTCTATAACTAGTTCAAACACTAGATAGAATATTATATGTACTAAGAGAGCTGCTTAGGTATCCACTACTGCAGTAACTACCTACGTGTATATACTATTGTATAAGTATATGACACTTACATCAATCCATTTGTATACACTATGATTACTATTACACTACGAATTACTACACAGGACTTTAGTGCTTTGGTTCATGTTGATTTTGACTTTATACCTAAATGGTCACAATATTATCGATAAAAAATAATAATGTAACAAGTAAAAACAAACAGTTGATTGAGTGTTGATTACTCTGTCACGTTACACATACATACATGTCACACACATATAACTAATAAACCCATATAATACTACAATTTGCGCAAAATATGCTCTCTCACAGGTAAACAGTGATGTTTACGAAAAAATGTTTCAAACAGTTGTTAATTTTTTTATAAGGAACATTTTTTACATTAAAAATTTTGTTGTATCTCTAACGGTTTACAAGATGGATCCAATTGACCTATGTTGCTCATTTACGAACTCCACTTCACTTTTTACGTCCTCAGCACGCTATAAAACTTTCAGCTTGATTTTTATTTTTATTTTTAAGTAATTTGATGACAGACGGACAGACAACAGACGACAGACAGACAACCGGAAATGGACTAAGTAGGTGATTTTATGAACACCTACACCAAAATTTTGTTTATAGCATCAATGTTTTTAAGCGTTATAAACTTGGGATTAAACTTAGTATACCTTGGTATATTTCATATACATGGTATAATAAAGGTATTTCATTACAATAAAAATGAAAATGATAAAAAAAAATTATTTTTACCAGAAAAAAAAACACATTTCTCATAAGCGATAAAGAGACCTCCAAGTCTAAACCAAGAATAATTAAACTTATTGTTACTAATTACACGTTATGTTAGTCCTTCTGCACATGATTCTCACTGCCCATTTGCTCTTGCACATTCGGTCTTGTATTAACTACAGACTACGACTAAAATATATAAAAGCAAATCGAATTTAAACTAAGTAGGAGTAAAATTAAGTTTGTCTAACATAGATAGTCAAATATAGTATTTTTTTGATCTAGTTTACTAGATTATGCCATTATGCCGAGTAGGATGTTCGAAAAGATTTTGCAAACGATTTGAATGCTCTTTACTTTACCAATTTAGTTGGTTAAAGAATAGCACTAACATGGTGTTAATGATAAGGCGTATTAACTTACTTCATTTCTGTTTCTTATTTATTATACTAATACTGTTTGAAACGTAAGCGAGATAGTAAAACTAAATTAAAAGAGCCATCGTTTGCATTATATCCCTATATATGCAATATTATTATAAATGTGAAAGCATGTTTGTTTGTTATACTTTCACGCTTAAACTAGCGAATAGTTTTTAATGAAATGGTACAGCAATATAGCTGATATATCAGAATAACACATTAACTATAATTTATAAAGATATATTTAAAAAAAAATAAAAAAATTTAATTTAATTTGACATTTGAAGTTACCATAAATAACAGATTTCTGTAAAAATAGTCAATATAAAATATTTTAAGGCCATCTTCTCTGATATACTCAATGAATAATAACTATTATACATTTAAAAAAATAATATATTTTACCTGTGTAAAACAATCCCCACCATTATTTCGAGTGTTATAGAAAAGGGATAAGCGGGAGCAATCTTTATCAATCTTTACTTTTAAAACCAGCGAAGCGGGTGGGTATCACTCGATAGCTCTATCATTGTATAAAGTTTGGTTAAAAAATCAATAATAAGTGGTAACAAAGTGTATTACAATGACTTCCTGTAGAATATGTAAATTACATTAAGATGCTTAGAAAATATTTTATGCTTGTACAACAACATTTTGTCAAGTGATTCACAAATTACTTCAACATAGCCATGCAAGCCAGTTCAGTCATTCATTCAATTCATCTCTTTTGTCTTTTATTTTTTTCGATGTTACAAAATAAGAAGTAGAGCAAGGACACACAATGACACAGCATTGATGATGATGATGATGATGATGATGGTGATAGTAGGTATATGACGACACTTCACTTTACAATGAAGGATTATCATATAGGATGTAGATGTCGTTCGACTCTCTCATATAGAATAATCTTCAAGTCAGCAGAAATGGTTTCTTGATTGCTTGTTACATGCTCTTTCACCATTAAGGAAATATGAAGTGCCTAAAATCCAAATTTATATTTACGTATTTTCAATAGTTTTTTCTTACAATGTCATCAGAGAAATCGTGTCTGTTTATAGCACTGTTATTTTTCAACAAATATTTTCTAGAGGCATACTTTTTTTGAGAATTTAAATACCAAACAACTTTAGATAAAATCACGTGAACCATGGTATATTAAGTATGATCCATGGTACAACAGCATAATGTACCATGGTTCATATCGTAATGTGAATACAAGATGTCTTTTTTAAGTTGAATGCTTGAAACTCGAAAAATAACTAATATCGATAAAAAGGCTTCAAGGGAAAAATGTCCAGTGTGTGGGTGCACATTTTACGCAGGCATTGAACTTGATCTCAGTTTTCAAGTTCAATGAAAAGCTCACTCTACTGCATAACCGGCAATCATTTGATGTCTAAACTATTTGGTTTACAAAAATGTCTCAAAAAAGAAATGTTTGCGTATTTATAATTTCAAGCGTTCATCTAATGTTTGTCAGTTGTAAATCATAGTGAGGTTTAAGTTGAACCAGAAAACTTAGATCGAATTCGATGCCGGCAGAAGATGTATACCCTAAAACTAACAGTTTTCGCTTAAAGTAATTTTCTCTATTAAATTTATTTATCGAATATCAAGCATATGTCAACTTAAAAAAGATATGATTCGTGAGGCAATGATTCAATTTACATTGTGCTCAAGGCACTACATCTTACCTTACTCTTCTTATATGTCTTTGCTACCTATTATGTACGAAATAATCTTACCAAACCACTCATTCACTATCAGAATAATACTTCAGTTACATTGAAACTAATAAACTTACTCAAAGACTCCTTATCATTCTTTAAGAGAGAAGATAGATGCATAACCAAGAACTATCCATTTGAATAGGCAATTTATTGATCGATCAATTAGAGTATTTTGTATGCACTATAATATTTCTATTTAAAACGAGTCGTATATTTATCAATTATTCAAAAATTTTTTTGCCAAAATGAAACGTGAATGAACTGAAATCATTTCAACATGATTTTAAATAATCTGAGTAGCTTCTTCATATTTACATGTTCTGATTGGAGTTTATTTTATTTAGATTAAAAAACTACACATCTTTAAAAAATACAAAATTTTTCATTGAAAGAAACTGGAAATGAATTATTCATACTCGTTCTGATAACGAAAAAACTTTTTTACAAAAACGAATACATTTGGTGGAAATCTTGCTGAAATTCTTAGATTTTTGTAACCGATTTCTATCAAATGAAATGATTTTTCAAGTGTTCTTGTATTCTAAACCAATTATTAGACGATTAATCACATCGCATGATCAGTTCACTCTCATCAAAATTTGAAATATTTCGTTAAATGTGGAAACTAAAAATCTTTGTGGAACTAGAAATAAATTCGAGTTTCAAGAGTTCTTATATTCATTATCAATTAAAGTTGAAAACTCAATCCATCATGACGAATTCTAAATTATTTTAAGTTCTTCTTTCGACAATATATTTCAAATTTTAGTGAAGAGGAATTAACACCCGTACATCTATTTTAAAATCTCTATCTCTATCTCTATATATTATAAATGCGAAAGTAAGCATGTTAAAACTAGCGAATGGTTTTTAATAAAACCATACAGCAATATAGCTCATACTTCAAAATAACACATGAGATATAATTTATAAAAATATTTTAATAAAAAAAAAATTTTTTAATTAATTTAATTTGACATGACCATAAATTACAGATTTCTGTAAAATTAGTCATTTGACATTACCATAAATTACGGATTTCTGTAAAAATAGTCAATATAAAATATTTCACGGACATCTTTTCTGATATACTCAATGAAAATTACGACTATTATACATTTAAAATAATAAAAAACCATACATATATTTTATCAATCTTTACTTTTAAATCCAGCGAAGCGCGTGGGTATCACTCTAGTAGAAAATATTTCGTTTCATGTAAATTTAAAATCTATTCAATAATCTTTAAATGTAAGTTTTTACATTCAATTTTTATTGTAAAAAATTGATTTTTTTTAAATATTTCATTTTTTGGTGTGGTAATGCATCTGAATAGATCATTTTAAATCCGAATACAAATATTATGATAATATTTAACAACCGATATGACTATATTTTTCTTGCAACAATAATGGGAACCAAAGATATGAATTTAACAGAGAGAAAAGCACATTGTATCAAAATCCACACTTTTTATCCGTCACTTAAGGATACAAGCCTAAATAAGTTTACTGATTTGATAGAGAAGTCTACAGTTAGATATTTTTTCGTTCATTGATATAGACTCAATTCTAAAATCAATATTTATAGAACGTCAATCTCGTTTATTTTTGTAAAATGTTTTTGTATCAGTTTTTATTAAATAATAAATAATTGAAAAATCACCACAAGCAAAAATATATTTTAATGTAATTAATATTTAAAAAAAACGGCAATATCTAATTTGGCTATGAATATATATCATGATGCGATATGATATTGACTTCGCATACCATTTTAATAAAATAAAATAAATGCACATATGAATCTATGCATAATAGGACGCTTTTACATTTACATTATACACTGAGATTATAATTCAATTGTAACTGACTGTGCAATGCAATTGTAATATAATTACATACCAGCGTGCACTGCACAGGCAGTCAGCCCCATGCCCATCACGGATAAATGTTGCTTGGTGGTACCGCTGCGCTTATCAAACTTTTCAAGTGTTGGTGTTGGCTACTAAATGTAATAACGAATGTTGAGAGAGATAGTAGTTTATTCGCTGAAGTTTGTATTGTAAGGTTATTTCATCGAAGCTGGTAAATAAAATCTGAAATGCGAATTCTGGTGTTTCATTAGATTTTATTGCTTTCAAGTGATAAAAATCTGTAAAATATTTTAAAAAATTTTGATTTCTGAATGTTTTATAATAAAGCTCTGGAGACTAATTACAGTTTAGAACATTCTAATTTTTGATTATAAAAACGAAATTATTATTGTTAAAAATATGCCTTTTCTAATAATAATAATGATATCTAATAATAAAGCCTAAATCATCGATGTTTTAACCGCAAAAATGACGGACTCCGTCTATTGCTATAGGATATCCATACAGAACTTTTTAGTGTCCATCGATTTTCTTTGAATAATATGCCATTTAACAATTAAGGTATTAAAATGCTCCGACCATTTAAGCATTTAAAAAAATTTTGTTTGTTAATATTCTTCATGATATCACAATGGGTTCTATTACCTAAATGTGTCCTTCTTGGACAATCAATATAACCTAACCTTTTTTAAAAGTGATAAGGGAACGTTTTTATACACCAAAATTCCAACGTTTGAAAGCTAACTTTTAACCTTTTTTAGGATAATTCTCTCCTAAAATTTGTATTTTTGGGTCATAATAACAAGGAAGTAGTCTCACTGGGGTACCATATTATTAACCCCTTCGTTCTTAATAAACGTTAACAAAATATTATACCGACCAAAATGGTCCTTCCAGGTGTACTTTCAAATTATTTTTGAATTGAGAATTAAATGATTGTTTTTGTAACATTTGGAAAATATTTTTTCAAACAATTGCAGAAATCGAGTCACTAGTGGAAATTGAATAAGCTAAATGCAATAAAAAAAACTTAGTTTGTACCTATTTCGCAGAAATATTTAAAACTTAGCCATCGCGAAAGAACTAAAGTCGTCTTTTTAAAGATATGCCATTTGTACGTGTGTACTTTTGTGCATTTTCAAGCATTTAATACTTCACTGACAATTGTACTATTATATTGTATGTGTGTATAAAGTTGTATTTTTAAACCCTCTGATAGTATTTATAAACATTCAGTCGGTACAATTTTATTTTAGGATTAAATAACCGCTAAAATCCTACTATACAACATATCTCTTTTTTAAATTTGTTAATTTCCTCCAACGAAGACACATTTAAAAATTTGTTGGAAAAAGAAGCTTTTACAAGTACAAATTTTTGTTTCAATCTGTATATAATTAAAGAAATAGATTAAATGAAAGATGAAAAAGATATTTTGATTCAATTTATGTTTTTCAAACAATGCTAAAAAATTCTTACAATTTAAGACTTGACCCATCTATCTACTCTCTTAAGTTTGAAATAGTGAAAATAGTGAATAGTCACTACAAAATAGTGATTTATTTATTTATTTATTATAAACGGGCAGCTAACCCTTTACAAGAATAATTGGTATGTACATAAATAAAAATAATTAAAATATAAAATATAGAAATACAATAAATGTAGGAATAAAATAAATACAATAATTTAAAAAAATGATTATACTTTGATATGTTATACTTTTCACTATTTCGTTTTAGAGAGTATGCAGATAATTTTTAGCCATAATATTGCAATGAAATTTTTATGATATAGGTAAATAACACAACAAGAATCTTAAAAACCAATCAGAAGAAAAAGGAGCACTTATCACATCGGGCTTCTGAAACATGAAACTGATTTATTTGCTTAACCAAGTCACATAAAACAGTTGTTGATTTTTTCACTGTGAGTAGCATAGCAAAAGCTTTGACCAAAATTATTAGGAGCAAAGAATGTATTTCATAAATACGATCCAATGGTTAATCTGAGACTGAAGGTTCATTCTGTTTGTTTTAATGAACTTTTTATGGGTTTTTATGAAACTAACTTATTTGCTTAACCAAATCATATAAAACTCTCGTTGATTTTTTCGTTATAAATAGCACTAACCTTTTGACCTTCAATTATTAGGGTCAAAAAATGATTTTCATCAAATTATTTTAATAAATGCGACCCAATGGTTAATTTGAGGGAAACTATCTCAAATTGGCCGAAAAACTATCATTTAGTACGTACACTCTGAATGTTATAACTTCCAACTCGGTGGTAATATCAGTAATTTTCCTTACCTTGTTTTACTCCTACAAAGTTTTTACCCCTTTTTTGTATTAATACAATAATAATATGTCAATAAAAATAGATGAAAATACGAATAGCAATTGATAGATAGGTATATTGAACTATAGACAACAAATGATTTTGTAATCAATAGGTCATATAAACAAAAATGGAATATTTGATTTTTTTATTGCAAAATTATATGTGATTCAATTATAAATACAAGAATCGCATGCAACGTGTGTGTTTTGAATATTCAATTTGATATTTAAATTAAATTTCCAAAAAAATTTCACTAACAAATAAATTTTTAGCATAAACACATTCCGTCATATATTATGCAAATTCAAGTTGATTTATCTGATTGTTAAAATACAATATACGTTAATGTAAATTTGAATTCTAAAAAACAAAAAACTCCGACAGTATGCTATTCAAGATTTTTAATTTGATTTTCATATAAATTAAGTATCAATTTTTAAAATAATAGATTAAAATAAGCTCTGAATCAGACCTCTCCGAGATTTTTTTAATCAGAACACTTTTTCCATCAAAACTTTGAATTTTTCAAATCATTTTTTGTTTGTTCTTGGAATGGTTAGTTTGAATAAAGGACACTTCGTTCAACTGAATGTCGAGCATTATACTATTTGCTTTATTATTCAGTGATTTTAGTATTAGAACAACAAAGAAAAACCTCCTTCGATTTTAACTTTGTTACCGCAATTTATTTAACATTTTCCAAGCCATTTGAAAGAGAACACACTATTTATGAGAAATATATGTAAGAAAATATGGTATTTTATAAGCACTGGGACTTGAAATGTAATGAGGTGGACCGCTCAAGATAGTGAATAAAATATTTTTTATGCAATCCCATGATATGGGTATCAAATGAAAGGATTTGCTGAGAAGAATACGAATAACATACGTAAATGACAATGCATTTTTATGGTGCGACCTGGTTTTCTCATCGCTTCTACCATATTTGATATACATATCTTTTTCAGTTATACATTAAAAATTTAAATAAAAAATACTTTTTAAATGACAAGATTTACTGTCCTAAAAAGTAGAAAATAACTTTTTCTTTGAGCCACTCATAGACGCTATCCTAAAAGCTTGAAACGCCTGTTTTAGAAATAGTTATGTAGGCATAAGTGACTCATAGAAAAAATTATGTTCTATATTCAGTATCTAGAATAAAAGCTTGTGTTTTAAAAAGTCTTGTTTATTTAATCATTTTTTTCTTTTTAATTTGTTGTTAACTGTGAAACGTACATACATGCATTTTGTTCCTTTGCATTGATGGCAGAACTAAATAAAATCACTTCATACATAAAATAATGAACATAAATTTGAACCAAACAATATACCATTTTGTACATTCTTTGTACACGATAAACGTGAATAGTTGAAGATAATAGAATTAAAATGTAAAGGCAATGGGTTTAGTAGTTCGTTCGTTGAATGTTTGGTATGTTTCTGCCTGTATTCTACATAAATATAAATCTCATTTGCAATAAGTTGAACTTCAATCGTCCATTTTACAATGAAATGGCACAATAAATTTAATAGATACCTCTGAATGTGTTACAATATATATATTATTGAATTTATACTTCCGTCTATTAGTCACTGTGTGTTAAAACTGTGATGTAATTTGCCATGCGTAAAACTATATAAAACCCTCAAAGCTCAAATAAAAAATATAAATTAGAACCAAAGGTATTGTTGTAAAAAAAAAGTTTATTTGTTTATTTCAATTAGCAATTTCTGGACGCTAAAACATTTGATTTTCTTGCTCCGGGTTGTTGTCCCAAAAATACGATTTTCGGCGACATTACGGAAATTACATCATAAAATGTATTTTTTCATTTTTTGGTTTAAAATAACAATAAAAAATAAATTATTATTCAAAGCGGATACAAGATTTTTGTCCAATTATTTTTACAATAACTTTAAGGGATCTCGAAAAATACTCATATAATCGTCTAAATAAATGAACTGAGTGAGTTGTTATGTTTTTTGAGTTTTAATCAACCTTAAAAGTCAACAAGTACAAAACAAATTGAATTGCATACCCCGATTGTGAGAGTCAAAATTGCACTAGAAAATTTTTATCCAAATTGATTAAAAAAATTCTCAATTTTTTGCAATTTTCTTAAGGGATGCTCTTTTAAAAAAACGAAAAAAAAAATATTAAGTATTTTGGATTTTAATAAATATGGAATATAGGATTATTTTACTCCGAAAAATACATAATTCGAGTTCATTTAACGATGGGGTGAGTGATTTTTGAGATAAACCTTCGATCCTATACGGAAAGCTTTTATGTTTTAATTTTTTGATCTTCAAATAACTTTAACGGCCCACAGACAGGAAAATGCGATTGCTTTTACGATTAAGCGACAAATTTTTGAAACATCAGTTGAAGATGCTTTAGGATATCTCCTCTCGTATAGGTAATGAAGCGACCTGATTTTTTATTTTTTGAGTTTAAACACTATAGTATATATAGTTTAAACACTATAGTATATGGCATAACATATTTATTACACTTTGCTATTTGAAAATATCGAGAAAATATGAAATATAATTTTAATGTCATTTTTGACTAAGCTCCAGAATTATTTAACCAAAATACAAATTGCTGTTCATGAAAATCAGTCCTGTCCAAAGAATTAAAAATGTTGGAATTTCATTGAAATAAGCAAGTTAAGGCTATTTTCGGAAAAAAACTATAGTCGATATTCAAATGTGTTTTGTTTTTAAGTAGGTACAATCTGCCTATAAATAGTGAATCATAGCTTAATACACCTAAAGATAATATAATATGAAATAATATTACATATTATATTATATGATTTATTATATATTATATACAAGGTTATATATTATATCTTATATATTTAAACGAGCAATTCTTGTATATATATATATATATATATATATATATATATATATATATATATATATATATATATATATATATATATATATCAACGATCTTGGAAATGGCACCAACGATTTTCATGAAAATGAGTATGTAGGGGTTTTTTGGGGCGATAAGTCGATCTAACAATGTTTCATTTTAAAAAAACGTCGTTTTATTCGTTTTTTCATGAAAAACTGAAACATACATCGCAAAATATGACTCTTCCTGACATCTATCGGTGTATATCGTAGTTAATGAAATACAATGCAAATTATAACTCTTCCTGACATCTATTGGTGTATATCGTAGTTAATGAAATAAAATACATTACCGGGACATTCAAATTGGTATTTGTGTGGAGACATTTAAAACGGTCTTCTATTAGTGATAAAATTTGTGTCTTTTTAAGAACACCGAGCAAAGCTCGGTCATCCAGATATTATATTGTTATATAGTATATAATACAACATCTTATATTATGACTAGGAAGAGGCTAGGAGGTAGCAAATGCCTCAGTTGGCCCTCTCAGATCTGTGAATGCGATGTGAAATCTTTTGTGATCCGTTTTCTTGTCGAATAATTCTTGCTCATGTATATTTTTCATTTGAAATAATTGCATCTCGACTGTTAATTTATACATATAACTAAGCGGAAGTCGTTCAACAAAATACAGAGTTTTAAGGACATTTGATTTTATAAGGCGAAAAACTACAGGAAAAATAATTAAATAAAAAAGAATAGGAGGAAAAAATCATTAAAAAGAAAACTATAATATAATAAAAGGAATATTGAAATATTTACATAAATTTTAATTTAAAATTTTAAGTAACTTTTTGATTAATTAATATTCCTTAAGTAAATTACAAGAAGATATCAATTAAAGGAAGCAGTTACTATGAACAAACGAATTGTATGGAAACGTGTGAACACGATAATAAGTGAGATAGTTAAACCATATTATGTATGAATGAGTGAGATAACTGATTTTGTATGTTGCTAAAGAAGTAGTCTGTAAAGTTAGCAGAAAAAAAATGTAACCGAATAGTTGTTTGTTTTTAGAGTCTTTACTTAGAAGACAAGAAAAACTATAAAAAATTGAAGTAAAACAAGTTTCATTCAAGCAAAATAAGTACATTTACAGGCACAAAGTCATAGAAACTTAATTTTACATAATACGGGGGATATTGAGAAGTAAAAGTTCAACATGGGGCTCATATCATGATTTACTATTTTTGGGAGCAGCGAAGAAAAACATCAAGTATCAAAACTAATTTGGGTAATTCTTTCTTTATCTTGCATTCTTAGTTTTATATTTTTCTCTTCCTCTTACTTCTTTTTCTTGCAAATATGCAAGACCAAGATTAATATGAAAGAAAAAGATACTCTCGTAAGAACAAAAGTGTTTTCACTCCATTTTGTGGGATCTTTAAAAAAAACGCAAAAATGTAAATATTATGCCAGATTTACGTTCTAAAAGATGAATTTTGATATATAATCTTTATCTTAAACCAACAAATTAGCAAATTAGAATTTATAGCTTCAAGGTCTTGCAAAGAATAATTTATTATTATATAAGCGTGACAAGGAAAAGCGTGAAAAGAGAAAGTACTTTTCCCGTACGAAAAATAAAAATATAATTGGAAAGTGAAGTGGAATGGTATAATTTTTTTCATCCGAAAGCTGTACATTTTATGCCCAATGATATTGCTAGCTTTAGTGATATGATACTTTACGTCTATTTGCTTTGTTTGGTTTGATATAGTATAAAAGCTTTATGTATGAGATTTGATAAACCCAGTGGGTATATACTCGGAGAATGATATGTATGTATTGTATATGCTTAAATGTAAAGAACCAGAAGCTTCGTTGGTTAGAACTAGCTCTATTTTGTTTGAGATATACTATATATGAGAATATAATGTGGTTAAGTCGTGGTCTACCGTATTTATATAATAATATCATAACAAAATATACATAGTCTAAAGAATAATTCATTTGAGTGGGACCATAAGTTATAATAACAAAGTATGAAAATTCTAGTTTGTTTAAAAATTACACTGTACTGAACAAGATTTCCTGTCCGAATATTCAGCAAAATCGGATTAACTTCACAAACATCCTCAAGATCTTATTTTTATGTTCTAAATGTAAACTGGTCATATTTTAAGCTGTGGCCTATGTTTGCTTTAGAGAATAAAAGAAAAACCAATTTTTAAATTTTGTTTAAAAATTTAATTTCATGAAACTTATTTATTTTTTATAGTTCAAGAGACGGTACAAGGTCGGTATTCACCTATCTGATAACTAAAACTAAATGAGACATATTTGTTATGAAAATTTATTGATTTTTAAATACTCCTATCATAGTTTTTCTATCGAAAAGTGTTCAAGGCTTTTTTTAATTATATTAATTTTAATCAATTGTTTCCATTTTTTCTAGGGAAATCCATAATATTATTTTCGTAATTAAAATATCTTTCTTCTGATACCAATATCGATTGGTTAACATATCGGTGTAGATCTGTTCATACCCTACGAACAAATAAGTCAGAATAGGTAAGTACATCGATCTGTTAAGCAATCGATTGTAAACAATGATGTGTTAATCAATTGGCATCATAAGGAAGATAATTTAATTACGAAAATAATGGTATAGGCTTGCCAGAACAAACCATTCATGGACAAAATTGATTAAAATTAATTTAATTAAAAATATGCATGAATTTGATAGAAAAACTAGGTAGAAGTGTTTAAAAATGATAAAAATATGTCTCATCTGGTTATCAGATGGGTGAAGATCGACCTTATACTATCTCCTAGACCATCAAGAAAAGTGTAACACGAAAAAGTCTCCAAGTTATCAATTCAAAGAAAAAATTTGCTACAATTTCTATTTTCAAATTGAATAGAATTAAAATTTTTAATGAATACTTTACCCTTTATTATATTTCAATTATCGAAACGTAAATGAAGGATTGTAATCTTACCTGGAACAAAAAGGAAAAAATTATTATTAATTATAAATATTTTCAAAAGAGCAAGAAAGAAAGCAATTTATTGTTTAAGAATTTATATGCGCCACCGTGTTTCCCTGTTTCCCTCTATGCGTTCATTGGAAAATAGTATGTATGAATGAAATTTCAAGTACTTTTATCGAACTTATTTTTTAGAATAATATCGATTTATATTGTTCGTTTGGATACATGTTTTTTAAAATATTTATTCATTATTGATAAATCGTTAGTAACCTGGTAGTCTAAATTAGAACTACTGAAAACGGGTTCATTTCCTGTTTTAATTAGTATGAATTATTATCGCCAGTTGGTGAGATTTACCTAATTTGAATTTCAATATTTTGATTGGCCTTTAAAAATGGCAAGTAAAAATATTGCCATCTGGTAGTCAAAATTAGAACCACCGAAAACGAGTCCACTACCTGCTTTAATTAGTACGAATTATTATCGACAGTAGGTGAGTAACTCTCAGTTATCAATATATTAGTAATTAAATAGTATTATAAATACTCTAAAGCAGATTTAGAAATGCCTCACATCTTGAATAAAGTTCAATGTTTCTTGGTACAATATATAGTTAGTTATTTTAGTTACATAAAATAAAATAGTCAGAGTCACTTAAAACTTAAACTGTTATAAATCATTCGTTTGCATTTAGTATTATATATAAACGTTATTCTTGTATGTAATATATAATAACAAGTTAACAGCATTTACTTTAACTACTCTACAAAATTATTACTTGTAAAAAACAATAAAACTTTATGACGTTAATATTAAACTAAAGAAAAAACAATTGTGGAATTTATGTCAAAATATTAATTAGGCGAAAACATCATGTCTTTATCTTCCCAAGCTTTTAATAGTCTTCCAAAACTGTAATTTTGTATTTTCAAAATCATTACTTTTTTCTTAACTAGCTGAAGTATTTATATTAAACTTGAGTCATAATAGCGAGGTTAAAATTTTCGATGTGCTGCCTTTAATTTTTATGCTCAATTTCGAAAATACACAGTGATAACTGATTTTTTTATAAGGGAAACGATGCCACGTTTCTCTTTCCATATTGTATTCGTTTTTAGAAACAACGACGCTGTTTTCAAGAACAGTGTATCAATTTCTCTTGTATGAATTTCTTTAACAGCTTTAGGTATTTAACGATAATGATGAATCTTTGTATAAATAAGTGCATATTTACTGTTGAATTTAAGCCTGCAGATGATATAATTCAATTTAATTTTTTTTTAATGACGTGCATTAATAATAATGGCCTCCATTGTAATAACTGTTGAAGTTAGGGAGATATGCTTTTATAGTATTCCTTGTGATAAGTGATCATGTTAGACTATATTTCATGGAATACTAATTGTTTAACATGAGATTTTAAGGTTTGGCCCTAAGGTAAAGACAGCAGTTTTGAGACTTCTTGCAGTTTTCATTTCCCGTTTCCTTTTTCTCATGAAAGGTGTTGGCGCTGATTTTTACCAATGATATTGCAATTCGGTACAGTTTTTCATGTCTTTGGTATTCCACTTATGGAAGTTATAACTACCAAAGACATATTTAAACGACAAAAAGTTTGTTTTCCACCCATTGTTACAAAACAATTTCTGCTTGTCTTTATTTAACATGAACCGGAAGTTACCTAGCGTTTACTTAATTTAATATTTAAGAATACCTCTGAACAATATTAACATTATGTATATCAAAAATAATTGAATATCGTGTCAAGATGAATAAAACTTATGCTAATTGATACATAAGTGTCGGAGTAAGAAGTTGAACTAGGTCACATGAATAGAAGTAGAATTTTTATAAATTTTAATATGCAGTATTAACATTTATTAAAATATTATATTTTCTTAAGAAGTTTACTAAGAAGTTTATCTAACAATTTTTCATCAATTAGACGTGAATATCTTAACATGTTACGCAGTTTATTACAATAATTGTATAAAATTAAATAAATATACGTTTACCTTCAAGACAGATATCTAACAAGGTAACTAACTATATAGTTATTGTCATAAAATAAACATAGCATGCACTGTAAAATTACACTACCGTTAAAAATTATACAGCAAAGCATTAAAATTCTAAATAGGGTATTATCGTTAGTCAAAAATAAATCATGAAATTTGAAAAAAGTTAAAATTTATGTAAAAATATACTTAAATATTCGGATTTCGAGTTATAAAAGCACTTTTTTCTTTTAAAATATTAAAATTAAAAATCGAAATTTTTAAACTGTATATTACGTGACCTAAAACGCGGGTAAGCCCTGCTGTGATGTCATAGCTGTATGAGTCATAGACCATCAGTTAGTTCAGTGTAGACAGTTGGATATAATATATACATAGATAAGTATTTATATTTTTATTATAATCAGATATCTATGAATATATCTGTCAAAATTATTTGTGTTATTTCGTATAGTGATACCCATATTACGTCATCGGATGCCCGCGTTCTTGACAGTTTAAAAAACGTTTAAAATTTAATTTAAGTTTCTGGCAAGAAAGCGTGTGTATTTTTCCAAAATAAATTTTAGGTGACTTTTTATTAGCAAAATCAACATTTTGAAGTACTTTTTCAAAAATAGTGGAAAACCCTATTCCTTGTAGATAAACTGAATTAGAAAATTTGTTTGCACGTGCCCTTTTGAACAAAATGGGACTGTTTACAAAGACGGTTTAAAAGAAGCTCTTAAGAAAAATAAATTGGAATTTGTCGCCAGGTTGTAGCAGCTGACCGAGGAAAACACAAATGAGCCATGTGGCCTTTCGTAATACTTGAAGAAGGTCTTCATAGTCGAGCAATAAAGAGAAACTATTTCTGGAATTATTCATAGTTATTAATTAATGAACAGTAAAAGCGATTTGACGTCGAAAATAAAGTGTTTCTTGCTTTTTATAGCAAGAGCTTGGCAGCGTCAGAGCAGTTGGATCGTTTATTTTTTCACCTTTCTTAGAATGTTTATTTTTCGAAATAGCTTGCAGCACGTAAATACACAGTAAAAATGTTTTTGCCAATCACTATGCAAGTAAAGGCGTGTTCGCAATACTGTACTAGCGTAAATGGCGCCAAGGTATTTATACAGTATTGTAAATAACGCCATAGTTATGGATCTTATTACGGCAATATTATATAGAGTATTATCAGATACTTATTGAGTATCTGCCTGTATACCATGTCAACATTGTAATAAACGCCATACATTTCTTACCGAGTAACATTACCACTGCAAGGAATAATTGTTTGATGCGCAATGTGTGAAGATGGTACATGAAACGCTAAGGCCAAGAGGTAAACATAGATCTAGATTCAAAGACGATATTAAAAATTGTCAGTATGCCTCTTTTAATTTTACTACGTTAGTGTAGCAGCGTTATACACATATAATTTTATTTGTGGATATAATATATTTCTAATATTATTATTTATATATTTAAAGAACATGAATTTAAAAGTATAGTTGTTAAAAATTTAAAAAACCGGAACATTATAACATTAAATAATAAATAATAATATTAATTATATTGTATACATAAATAATAATAATATTTATTACATACAAAAATTGTACATATAGTACTATATATACAGTATGTCGATCAATCGAGTTACCGAGAAGGAGACAAAAAAAAAAAAGTTTTGAAATCTTTGCGAAAAGCGTGTTCCATAAAAGTTTCTACTTGCCCAAAAAAGTAAGGAATTATGAACAATGACATTTTTATAACTCAAAATGCTATACTTGTTTTGTTAGCTAGATAATCGTTTCGAGCAGAGCCGAAACAAACCAGTCTCAGAAAGATTCAGGGTAATAGGAAAAACATTTTACACTCTTTAAAACATTATAGACAATATATATTACATCAATGATATAAATTTTGCCAATAAAGTTTGAAAAATACTGACGAACTTAAGAACTTAAATTCATATTTAGCAGACGTAATGCCGAAAGGCAGAACTAATCTACCTATTTTCTCGTCAAAAATTATTTACATAAAAAAAAGTAAATAAAATTAATAAACACTAAAAAAAATTTCTAGCAATCATAAAACTTTCTTCTGCATAACATCTGCAAAAATATTTCAATTTCAATTTATTACTTTGTTTTTCAACTCTTCCTTAATATAACATATTTTAAATTATTAAGGAAATATGCAAGAATTGAATAATACTAGGGATTTCAATAAAATTTTCCAAAAATCACAAACAATTCCTAAGTCATCGGGTTTTTTATTATTATTTTATCGTTCAAAGTTGGCTGAAAAAATGATGAATCATGTAGGTTATCCTTTTCAATTGGATATTTCTATATGAAAAATAGAGTGTGATAAAAAACTAAAATAGTTACACAATCTTGTAGTTTATAATAATACCATAAAATATCAGGTTATCGATGATGTAAAAGTAAAATTTTAATTTAATTTTGAGTTCATCGACGATCTATCATTTGATGAACAGAGACGACTTTAGTAAGAGTATTGATGATTGAAGAACAATATCTATATTATCAAATTTATAAGCAGCACTTGCACACAATATATTACATATTTATGTAATTGCGTGGTATTGTAAAGCTAAAAATAACACATTATTTGACTACAAAGTATATTTATATGTATTTAGCGTGCAATAAACCAAAACTTTTTTCAAAACTGTAGGGAAACAAACACCTTAATTTATTGATAAAAAATTGATAAAAAGAAGCGCAAATAACAATAATTTACTAATCCTATGTTGTGTATGTTCGCTGATTTTAATTTATGAGTGTATTAAATACTTATTGGTATTATTGTTCATTATATGTCTATGGTAGAATACGATGTATGCGGTATTCTTAAATAAAGATTGTAAGTATTCTTCTTAATTAATAATCTCTGTAATATAATTATAAATGATCTTCTTAATTAATAATCGCATTTACACAATTATTGATGATCTCCAATCCTAAATAATCTCTATGTATTGGAAATTTCATAACTGATTCGAAATTATCTAATAAAAAAAAACTTGCTAGGAGTTGATGCCTCTTCCTTAAAAAATTTGAAACATTTTCTTTATTAAGACCCAAAATTTGTATGCTATGAAATTCTCTACGTAAAGTTTAGTTTATAAGCCTGGGTGTATAATTTGAAATTAATTTTTGAACAGGTGTAAACTTCGTTTGTCTAGGTTGTGCCTTTCAACATTTCCCCTACGAAAAGGTTCATTGCCGATAATATCTCTTTCAAAAGGCCTAAAAATTTTTTAATTGCGCTGCAAGCTAGGTATTGGTTAATATTTATAGAGTATAGTATTCGAATAAGAAGAAAATTCAATAAAAAATGAAAAAATCATTCGGTCTTATCCCCAGCGTGTCCTGATACCTTGGAAATTTCAATTTTCAAGGTAAAGCAACGAACACCTCGCTCGTTCGAGCCTGATATGAATTTTGCATTTTTTATACAATTATTTTATAATTTGAATATTGTCCACAATGAACATTTATCAATTTAAAGCGAGCGGTGCAACTGAAATTTTTCGAGGCCTTCTGAAAGAATAGTTCTCGTACTGAGCTGTGACCTCAAAAACTACACCTGGTCCTTAGTATTCTGATTTAAAGGATAACATATTTGTCCACCCTGTATTTAGTACATATAAATATAATGATTATGTTATTATATAGTAATGATTTGTAAAACATAAAAATAAACAAATAACCATTTTAAAGTAACAACAGCAACAAAATTCAAACGTTCATGAAGATAAATTATCCACTTAAATGTAATTAGTTTGAGTACATTGCAGCAGTTAAATTATAAACACATTTAAAGGTGATTAACTTAATATAAATAAAAAACATATACATTTTGTTAAATAAGTAACTTACATATACTTTTAAAAAAAACTAAAAAATAAAAATACAAAACTTTATGTAGTTGTAAAACGAAATCGATAAATAAAATTCAAGGAATATATATTTATTTATGTACAGGATTTCTTTCGGTATTTAATTAAGTATTAAATAATTTTTAATACTTAATTAAATTCAAATTCAAAATTCAAAAATTCAAAAATTTATTTCGGAAAAATACATACGTTTTCTTGGCAAAAACTAAAATTAAATTTTAAACTTTTTTTAAACTGTCAAAAACGCGGGCATCCAATTTGATGACGTAATATGGGTATCACTATACGAAATAACACAAATAAGTTTGACAGATATATTCAAAAACATCTGATTATAATATAAATATAAATACTTATCTATGTATATATTATACCCAGCTGTCTACACTGAACTAACTGATGGTCTATGACTCTTACCGCTATGACATCACAGCAGGGCATACCCTCATTTTAAGGTTACGTAATATACAATTTAAAAATTATGATTTTTAATTTAAATATTTTAAAAGAAAAAAGTGCTTTTATGACTTGAAATCCGAATATTTAAGTATATTTTTACATAAATTTTAACTTTTTTCAAATTTCATGATTTATTTTTGACAAACGATAATACCTTAGGCGGGCTAAGACTGCATGTATTAAATTCATTTTGCTTGTATTAAAGAGAATGGTCTAGCACTCGGCTGTCCGGTCTAGATATTACAGTCCTTGCCAAATCATCAATTAAATCTAATGAACCTTGGTTTGCCAACAATTTAAATAATCCAAATAGTAATCAAGTTCCAGCTTTACATCTCTGACCTAAGGCTAATAAATCAAATTATCCTATATCAGTCCTTGCATAAACCTTACGAACCAAATTTGTTATTAATTCATACACAAAGTGGGCCAATGAATCTATGCATCCGAATATCTCGCCAGAGGCGCCACCTATTAAAAATAACACCAAATTTGTTGAGTTTCATGGGGGACATCATGTTCTGACGTCATATTTGACCTATTTTTAACATAAACAAGTAAAAACAAACAATTGACTAAGTTAATTGTTGAAATGCCATGTATAGACAGTGTTGATGACGCAATCGTTTGTTTTTTGACGTCACGTAAATAACAAAAGATATCTGCTTTTAAATAGCCACACACACACATAACTGAATAATTAGAGCCCTCGTGGGTAAACAGTGATGTTTACACAAAAAAAAGGTTCAAACAAAAGTTCTTTATTTTTTTATAATGCAAATTTTTTACATGTAAACTTTTATTCTATCTCTAACGGTTTACAAGATGGGTCCTACGGACCCAAGACCCAATTGACCTATTTTGCTCATTTACGAACTTGACCCTCACTTTTTACCCCCTAAGTACGCTATAATTTCAGCTTGATATCTCCTTTCGTTTTTGAGTTATCGTGTTGGCAGACAGACGGACAGACAACCGGAAATGGACTAATTAGGTGATTCTATGAACACCTATACCAAAATTTTTTTCGTAGCATCAATATTTTTATGCGTTACAAACTTGGGACTAAACTTAATATACTATGATATATTTCATATATACATGGTATAGAATTTAGTCAACATACCTTTTGATCAAATTCACAAAACTCCATTTTTTCGATTGTTTAAAAAGGTTTCTGAAAAAATTTTGACTTTTTTTTGTAACGAATAACTTTCTACATGGTATAAAAAGCACCCAGCGGTTGGAATTTTTCTTTTAATTTGCACGCAGGCGTAGAGGAAAATGTTATCAAAAGATGTTATCATTCCATGTAAGTTAAAAACTCGACTTGATTCCAAACTTAGATCAATCCTCAACACTTTCCTACATATACGACAAATACGTTATTATCTAAACTAGTTGGTTCGAATTTGTATTGTTTGGTTAAAATTAATTAACTTAGTTTCTTTAATGTAAAATTTAATTAGGTGTATAAAGAATACAAACCACCCTACTAATTTATATCCAATAATATAAAAAGGTAATTACATTTTTTTTTTCATAAATGCTATTTTGATAAATTTTCAACAGAGGAAAAACTTTCTTTAATAATAAAACGTTTCATGTGTTCAATAACATATTATTTAGGGGTTAAAATATATTATGTTGAAGATAGTATTATTGTTACAGGGTGTTGCCATGGTTACTTCTTGATGTATTAAAAATATCTTAGCATTAAAAATATTTGTTCTGTTATCGTAAAACTTTAACCAAAAGTAATAAATAATTCTTATAGATTATAATAATAATATAATAATAATAATATCTTAAATATAAAAGAAGTAATTAACTTTTATTACTTTTGTTTATAAAATACAATACGTTTAACTATGGTTTCTTCTTGATCCTCGCTTTCTTTTTGAACGGTAAACTTTGTGATTATTATTGATTTATTTTTTTATTTCATAACTACATTTCATGCTGAAAAATTTTAATATTTATATGCGTAGTTTTTAGAAATATTTTAAAAATATTTTAAAAATACAAAATAGCTAGATATCGAACCCGTGCCTAGGTAATCGATTGTTCACTTTTTATTTTGAAAACAAACGTGTTTGTTTTACTTTGTGCTTTTTATTAACCGATAATACATAAATGTTTTTAATAAAGGTTTAATTGGAAATTTCAGTGGATTAAAGAACATTGATTTTTTGTTTTTATTGAAAAACAAATCCAAAGACTTACGAATTCGCTTTCACAGTGGCCGTACTTTAAGTATCGGGCCTAAGATACCTGAGCCATCATTGATTGTTCTTAAAACTGTGGCTACAGCAATTGGTTACGGAGATGGCTGTTGAAGAGTTTGTAGTAGTGACTTTGATTAACTTTAAACAAACTCATTTTACGTTTAAGAGGAGGTCATCATTCAACCAAAATGATTAAAAAGTTAATTTTAGGTTATCGTGGAATCGCAACGTAGATTATTGTCAATCTTCCAATATTATTATTTTAAAAAACACACATCTCGAATGATTTAATACTTAGAAGATTGGCATTTTATGCAGTGGTATATTTACTTAATTTAAATGAAATTAAAAATTCGAATGGCGTTTACATTATCGTTTTTTAAACCTTTCAAGAATGTTTCGAGCACTTCTGCATTCAAAATATCGCTGGTCATATTTTTCACTTATAACGAGATTCTTACTTTGAAAATATGTTTTCATGTCAGTGATCAGACTTGAATATTTTCCACCAAAGATTTTACGAACTTGGTCTCTAACAGTGCTAAGAAAGCCAGTCTATCTTCCTATTAAACAAGGGTGATTGTATACCAGAGAGATAGAAATCGTATTCTGATTTCCTAAGTCTAAATGTAAAAGAAACAATAGTTTAATATTAAGATTGCCTTTGTAATGAGTAATATATTCGTTGTGTGTGTGGTCATGGTAGGGACAATAAAATCGTTGCCAAAGCTTCCAGTGAAAAATTTTGGCGTTAAAGGAGACTGTTATGACTAATTTGCAATTCTTTACATGTTAATATTATAGAAAATGTCAAATAAAATTATAGAAAAACGCTAATAAACTTAATGCATTAAAAATTGTGAAAATAAGAAATCAAATTGCACAAATACTATTTTTCAAATGTAAATTATCATAATTATTTATTTAAATTTGTGAGACAATAATATTAAATTTTTACTGTAAGCCATAAATGTAATCCATACAGTTATATTTGCATCCATTCAATTCTATAATTAAAGTAGTGTATCGTTACCATGGAAACGCTTCCAAAAAGACACGCAGTTTTCAAGATTAAAATTTTCGCATTTAGTTTTCAAGATTAAAATTGAACTGTAATAAATACTTAAATTTCTGCAAATCAAGACTTAAAGAAGAAGACTTAAAAAAATGACTATAATAAATGCACTGCTATAATATTTTATAATCCAGATCTTCTTTTCTGAATGTATTTGAATAAAATAAAGTTTAAAACTCTCAATTATAAAGACATTCGAAACATAATGTATTATGAAGTTCGCTTTTAGAGTTTTCCACTATATAAATGATTTTGTTAAACCATTTTAAATCCCGTGCTTATTTTTCGCTCCCTAGTTTTATATATTTTTCATAAAAAAATATGTCATTCACAAGGAAATCAAATAAAATTGAATGAAAAACTTTTCAATAAATAAAGCAAAATTGTTCAGTAAACTGTGAAAATAATCGTAAGTGTAATCTTTTTAATAATAACATCAGTTAGTTCAATGTGTAGTGAATAAAAAAAGTTTATGTGAACGTCACATGGCCTCCGTATAGTGAATAATGTTTGTTCTTCCTTCCGTAGCTTTTATAAATACATAAATTTTTTCTAAGAGTATGTGCGAACGAGCTCTTTACTAAAGCGTGGAGCGCTCGTTTATAATTACACCAGTCATTTCTACATGCAAGCGCGTGTTTTAGGTTCGCTTAATGTTAAGCGTGTCGACAACTATATACATTCAAGATTCTTGATATTAACGCACGTATAAGAAAAAACGCAGGTTAGACGCCTTCCATTTATACGTACCGTAATGATGTTGTCCCATTTTTAAGTGCTCTTCTGCACAATGCGTCCCTCAGGTGAAGTTCTTCTGGTGAGCCTCAGGGTATTAGATTGCCCATCTGGATGTCGATGTCGAAAATGACTTGTGGATTACTATTGATTTTAGTGTCTTAAGTCCACCGTTAATTGGCCTACCGATGGTTGTTATACATTTATAAACATATGTTATATATTATAAAATTATCAATAAGTTTATTTTAAACACTGTGTAAATTAGTAAGAACAATCTTCATGAAGTTGAGACAACCACATTTTGGCTAGTCACGACAGGTATGTGTACGTAGTATACGAGTAGTAATGTTCGTAGTATATACCAAATCCTATATTTAAAGCAAACGCAAAGGAATATTCCTTTAATTCGCCGATTCGCTTTATTTACACGATTATATATTCCAACTAAGTAAAATTTTATTTTCCATCAATAAATGCATGACTTTAAATTAAAATCAATCTCTTTCATACAAGTTATGATTTTGTTTCTATTGTAAATACAAATATTTAGCTGTACTTATTCCAGTCATTAAGAAATTGTTTGAAAATATTATTACTTTAATTCTAAATGAAACGGCCAACTTCCAGATGAGGTTGTCATTATTTTAATTTTTTTCAGTGTACAAACACTTATAGTTCGGGATGAGGTTGTCATTATTTTAATTTTTTTCAGTGTACGTACACTTATAGTTCGGGATGAGGTTGTCATTATTTTAATTTTTTTCAGTTTCCGTTTTTTAAACTAATATGTAACATTAGTTGACTAAACACGTAAATATTCCATAGCATTCAACACATACAGACTAAATTTAACATTTTACCCCCCAGATATAATTTTAGACCGTGTACTAAAATATAACCTCCAAATTAAATTTTAGGTGGTTTACTTAGTCCATGTACTAAAATCTAAACTCCAGATTAAATTTTAGTCTGTGTACATAGTCCGTTTACTAAAATCTAGACTTCAGATTAAGTTTTAGCCAGTGTACTTAATCCGTGTACTAAAAATATAATCCCCAAATTAAATTTTACCCTGTCTACTTAGTCTCTAAACCAAAATCTAACCTCCATTATATATTTCAGTGTGTATACATGGCGGTAAAAATATACATATTAAAAGAAAAAAACACGACGAGATTATTCAATCGAGCTCCATATATTATATACAAATTCAATTTAAAAAAAGAACGACAAGGGTGTGCTGCGTTCAAGTGACGATGAATGAATACGTTATGGTACGGTATCGTATCACTGACAATACATAAGAGATTATAATGATTATATGATATTTATCACTTGATAATAACGCTAAGTGTACCATTTTTTTATATAATAATTCATAATAAATATATATATTTATTATTTATGTGAGGTAAAACTCACTTCACATATGAAGAAAGAATGTTTACACACCGGAGAAAAGTAAACAAATCACAGACACTATAATAATGATGAATGTATGTGGAAAATATTTTATAATATTGAGAGTTGTTACACATTATTATTATATTATGCTACATTTGAGTTTACTTGTGTACAGTGTGTTACACAAATAGTAATAGATATTTTTAACAGGATCCGATCTAGCTATTTTCCCGCTCTGGACAAAAATAATATTTGCCGCCCTTTACATAACATATACGGGGTGTTTTAAATGGATATATGCTTGAAACTCAGTAAATAAATTTAATCTAGGAAAATTCTTCAAACGAATTCTTTCTTCAAAAGGGCATTCATCGGCATCGAATTCGATCTTTGTTTTGAGGTTAAATTAAAACCTCACTCTGATTCATAACTGAAAAACATCAGACGAACGCTTTAAATTAGAAAGTTGTTCTTTATAAATACGACACATTTTTTTGTAAACCGAATAGTTTTTACAGTAACTGATAGCAAAAAATTTAGCTTTTTGTGCGATTTATTCATTCCATTTGAACTAAAATAGCCTTTATGGAAAAACGCCCCACTTTTATTGGATTTATTTGAAAATTTTTTTCGAAGAGAGGCTAGACTTCGCAGAAACAATTATACAAAATAACAACTTGGATACGAAAAAACAACTTAGAGTTAAAATTTTCCATCTTTTTTTGCCTAAACTGTACGGTTTGCGGAAAATGATACGAACAAAAAAGTTACTTTTTTAATCAATAACAACTTTCTAATTTAAAGTGCTCATCTGTCGATTGCCAGCTATGGAGTAGAGTGAGCTTGAAAACCTATCACGTTTAATGTCTGCGTAAGATGTGCGCCTACACACCCAACATTTTTTGGTGTAAGTTTCTTTATCGATAAAACTTAGTTTTTGAGTTTCAAGCATATATGAACTTAAAAAAGACACCCTTTATACAGGGTATATGTACTATATATACAATTTCTCTTACATAGATTCCTAAGGGGTTTTTTCAGTGCTTTATTTAATTTATAAATTATAATTAATTTTTCCAAACAATCCCAGTTTTTGAAATGGTCGTGGTCTTATTGAGTCCCGTTTATCGAGATTACTGTATATCATATTTTCAGGACTTGCCGGCCCACATTTTTGCCACTCCAGGCGGTTATTATTATTATTGGAAGTTGGCACTATACAAATTTGCCCCTTAGAGTAGAAAAAGAAGAAACGATTGTTGTTCACTCACTGAATTTTCATCTGTAAACCGATTCTTATCTGTGTTCACGGATTTCCCCGCCCATTATAGATCGACTTTGAAATAATTTTTGTTTGGCGGGCAATACTCTCTAGGTGGCCCCATAATTGTTTCATCAAATCGATTAATTTTTGTTAAAGATATGGAGGGTAGACCAAAATCCAAAAAACGTATAAAATAAAAATTGTTGGCAAAACATAGATCCGACGGAAAAAAATAACAAGTATCAAGTACCAACCTCAATCAATAATTTCCTTTGAGCAATTGCGCTACGAAATCGAAGCAAATGAATCGATTTTAGCTAAGAATATGGTTAGCGTTGATTTCAAAGCGTGATTGCTTGCAAGAAAGTTATTCATTGGCGTCGGTACTTTTGCAAACAATTATTATTAAATGTTTATTTTCCTTCCTTGCTGAAAACGAAAACTAAACCAATCAATGAAAAAGCTCCATCAATAAGGTGATTGCTCTCATTAGAGACTTCTAAATTATAAAGTGCTTTTTACTGAAAATGTATCAAAAAATCATTAATTTACATAAAAATTTCAAGCCTGCAACTCAATTTGGCGGGATTTTAAAACATTTGAAACCCCTGGGAAATTGCCACCTTCTAAAAAAAACACTTCTTCGGTACTAACTCATCTAAAATTCCTGTTTTGATCCTTTTAGGTCAATTTAAGACTACCTACCACAAAACTTTAAAACCCTATAAAATATGATTTTCCAACAGGCGACATATAATTGACAGGTTAAAACTACCCCTTGCCCGACTACTTAAAAATGCAATTTTTTATTCTGTGGGCTCGTTGTTTTAAAAGATATCGTTAATCAATTTAAAGATTTTAGGTAAATAAAAAATGTTTTAGGCTTTTCATACGGGAGCTATTCGTTATGTGCGTAGTCATGGTAGGGAAAATAAAATCGATGCCAGCGCTTCCAGTGAAAAATTCTGGTGGTAAAGGAGGCTGCTATGACTAATTTGCAATTCTTTACATGTTCATTTTATAGAAAATGTCAAATTAAAATTATTGAAAAACACTAATTAATTAAACTTGATGCATTAAAAATTGTGAAAATAAGAAATCAAATTGCACAAATATTATTTTTCAAATGTAAATTATCATAATTATTTATTTAAATTTTGGAAATAATAATATTAAATTTTCAATGTAAGTCATAAATGCAATACATACAATTATATATGCATCCATACAATTCTATAATTAAAGTAGTGTATCGTTACCATGGAAACGCCTCCAATAAAACTCACGCACGGTGCGAATAGCGTGTTAGTAATATTTAAAAATTCATTATAATAAATATAGAAGTAGCAAAGCGATGTGCGTACCACATTTTACTTTTTAACGAATGTAATTATTTGTCAAGTGAAAAAGAATTATTATTATTATTTAATGGAAGGAATTTAAAAAAATGAACACAATATTATTCAATGTATTTAGTGCAAAAAAAGAAAGTATTTTAAAGGTCTGGTAAGTTTTATACAAATTTTAATGAATATAAGTGTATAACTTAAAAGTTATAATGACTGATAGGTTTCAAATTTTATGATGCTCTTTTTTTCCGATATTTTAATTTTTATTCCCCTGAAGCTAAAATAAGTGTCAGACTATCACCATGATAGTCTAAGATCCCAATTAGGATTCAACTTCACTCATCTGTTTACCGAATGAAAATTATTTTTTATGAAATATAAAATGTAAACAAATATTCCTGCTGCAATGGGTTGTCTAAAAAAATGTGGTCAAGATTACTTTTAGTGAAAATATTAAGGTAAAATTTTTTGACATTTTTCACCGACTTGCATATCTAACGAATTTTGATCTACTCGAAAGTAAAAACCATAAAGAATAGAATATGCAGTAGCTTTGTTAACTCATTGACTCGCATATCTAAATACAGATAATTTTATTGCAAATACGGTGCTATATGATTGAGTCAAAAAATAAAGTTTACAAGCTTTCCAAGTTTTGATATTTTTATTTAAAGTTGTCTTGACCATATTTTTTTAGGCAACCCACTACAGGGATATTTGTAAATATTTTACATTTCATAAAAAATAACTTTCATTCGGTAAACAGATGGGTGAAGGTCGACCTTTATTAGGATCTTGTACTATAATTACTTACTTCAATAAATCATAAAAACTATCAGAACATCTCGCTTGAAAAAAATAAGTATTTTGCCCAACCCATGATTGTGGAGTTTTTCGTTATTTTTCTTAGTTTTCTCAAAAAAGAAACTTTGAGTTCTCTTATTGTTCTTTGGCTACATGGCTTAGCAAATATTAAAAGATTTTTTAGTCCTTTTTTTGGTGAACACTTTTTGAGTGACAATTAATATAGAAACACAAAATATTTAGTAACGTAAGCCAAAAGATGTTACTGTAAGTAGCCTTAACTAAAATAATTGCTTGCCTTAGTTCAACGATTTCAATATTCTATACGAGCAAGCTAGAATGTCTGGTGACAGATTTTATAGTTTATAGATTACGGAGATTGTGTTAGGTTTACATTAAATTTTTCCTATATATTATAAATGTGAAAGTAATAAGGTCGATTGTTTATTCGTTTGTTTGTTACGCTTTCACGTAAAAACTAGTGAATGGATTTGAATGAAAGCATGCTATAACGTGGTGGTCTTTACTTTTAAACCTAGGGAAGCGGGCGAGTATCAAGCTAGTTTAAAATAAATGGCTTAACATATATTTTTAATAAAAAATGTTTACTACATATATTTTTAAAATTTATATGCCCCATAAAAACTTAAAATTTACCTCATTAAAATTTGTTTTACATACCACCAAAATTTTTTTTATAGATATAAAAATTAATTTTTTTAATTACTAAATATTTTTGGTGGTTTGTTAACAACCATCCTCGCTCTTCGTTGACAAATTTTATATTCAGTTAAATGAAATAATTTAAATAATTTGAAACCAATTATTATTTTTAATTAATATTAATTAATACAAAAGATAGCATAAATTATTTTTATAATTACTAAAAAAATTTCCGAGCCTTTTGGTAAAACTGCTTAATCAAATAGGTTCTTCGACTGCAATCACAAGTTAATTTACTTACTTAGTTAGCGAATAAATGAGTGGCCTTTCGTTTTTGTGAATACAGAACTAATAAAACTTGTTTTTTACATTTTAGTTTGTTTTTTTTGACAGGGCAGTCGTGTTTTTAAATTCTTTAAAATATATATTTTTATTTCATACATTCAGTGACAAGTTTTATTTTAAAACCATATTTATCGGTCCATACGGTTTTTTTCTAACTTAATGTACTTTTCAACTATATACCAACCATTTTGCGATAGAAATGGAAAATGGAAAAAAAAATGGAATTTGTAAATATTTTTTCCAAAAATGACATAAATTATATAAAATACCAATTTAAATGCCGTTATATTTACAACGAATATTGAATTTATAATAAAGGAGTGAACAAAACGTACAAAACTATAAAAATTCAAGAAAAATAAATCAAAGGTGCCAACGGAAAGCATCAATATCTCTATATATATACGCAAACCAATCGAAATTCCAATAAATATTTCAACGTCGTTATTTGAATAAAAAAAAAGCAGGATATTGGTTACTTGTGCTTGCTACCATCATCTGTATGTATGTTACAACATTGAGATACATTGCTGATGCATAAATCAGACAAAAAAAATAATATGTATTCAGAAGACTACCGAGTAGAATACATCATCGTACGAAAAAGGATGAGACAAAATACTCTTTTCACGCGTAGGTTAAACATTATCTTATTTTTAAACACATTCAAGAAGTATTTATACTATTTTCAAGATTTCGACATAAAATTTTTTTGAATCGAGTCTCTTTTTTCTCTGCGCTTCCATATTCTTACTATTCAATAGGTTTCTGCAAAAATAAGGTGTACAATTGTGCAGGAGCCCGTCATGTAAAATTTTTGTATATATAAAATACTTTTTCCATAACTGCAGCGACTGAATCAGCCGGCAGTCTTACATTTTATATTCTGGCATTGTATAATATTATATTTTAGTGGCGTTTTTCAATGCACGTGTGTCTTATTTTATTGAAATCAGAAATATGTCCCGTTGCTCTTTAGAAAATCATATTTTTTTTTTTTCAACTATTTTGGTCACCTGTATAAAACAATGATAATTTTATATCGAATTTAATATTCGAAATAGAACTATCAAATAAAAAAATTTGTTTGTGAGAATAAATAGAAAAAAAAACAAAAGATAAATATATAACCCAGAAAAACAATGTGTAGTCAGTTTCATAACATAGAAGTAAGGTGAAAATATGTATATAGGTAGTTAGATCTTTGGTAAAGTTATACATACGGTGGCGGTATTTATACAACATCCACACTAAGAGCTGTATATAATAATGGATACCGGATTTTCATTTCAGATTTACAACAAATCCATAGATTCCTTAGCATACCCACACATACACACATATTGTGAGATCCTATCGACATGCTACAAGAAGCCACGACCATTCATTGGTTTACAGTGTCTTCCAAAAAAAGATACATCATTGGCAAAAATAAACTTTGAGAATTTTTTGTGATTATAGCAAAATGAACACAGCTCATATTTTTCAATATAAACCATTTTGTATTATTTTTGGACGTAAGTTGCAAGTAGGCCCTTTCTAAATTTTGTAACAACCCCTAATTTTTGGAAAGGAGCATAAATACCTCTTTATGCATTCTAAGTTTACAGTGATCGATAAGTACCTCTTAACCTATTAGGAGGTTTTTGTATCTCCGGTTTCTATCAATGAGAAAGGATAACCTTGCGTAATTCGCACACTTGTATTCTACATATTTTTCATAAGCATAACAAAGATTTGTTTTAAAACTCCTAAAATAATTACATCAAAACCAAACGGAAAGTACCTACTTGAATTTCAGTCAAATATACTTTAAGTTTGAAACGCATTTTACAAAGGATTGGGATACTTGTAGTGTCTTAAAGCCATTATTACATATTCTCGATTTAAACTATAAAAAAATTTGGTATCCCGTTTAACAATAGAGTATTCTACCATATTTGAAAAGTACTTAACAAAGTACTTACACAAAAAATATTTTTCGGCAAAAAAAAAACGCTTTCTTGCCATAAAATGAAATTAAATTTAAAACTTTTTGTATTCTCTCAAAAACGCTGTCAGCCATTTTGGTGACGTAATATTGGTAAAAACAACAGTCGTGTATGTAATTATTATATGTATAAATCAACATTATTGTATGGTAACATAACCAACAATTACTATGAAAACCATCAACAAATTAGTTAATGCATATTATTTTTGCCTATTTGATTTGACTTTTAATTTTAATATAATAAAACAATAATGTGCTTTTATGACTCAAAATCAGAATATTTAAGTATATTTCTACATAAATTTTAAAATTACTGAAAGTACCCTATTATGTTTCAGTTTTGTATTCTTTATCGGTGAAATAAACGGAGATCGAATCTAAATCACGCCGTAAAAAAAACCGTTAAAGAGTTATTTCTCGAAGTGAACGTGTACGGAGAGAGATTTCTCGAAATAAATTATCGAAAAAGACTAGAATTTTTATTGGAAAAAATCGCAATTACTGATATAAGTGGCGTTTAGAAGTACATATAAGCATGTAAACAACCCAAGAATGAATAAGTTATTGAATGTATCTCAATTTTTTGATGACACTGTAAACGCTGAAGTTATCTTCCCAACGGGCATATTCTCACCACGGACGCCTGTAGAATTATTAAACAAGTGATACGTTTCTGGTGATGTATTCTGGTGAGAATGTTCTTGCTCCTTCTATGTCAAAAGAACACATATAAACGATGTTAAGCTGTAGAAATATCTATAGACGGACAATTCAATAGAAATGGTATAGTTCTAAGTGCTAGAATACACGGGGATTGTTTTATAAATAAACAACAATGCAATCATGAATAGTTTCATCGTTGCAAGAGTGGTGCTTATCCATTTGGGTTTGTGGTTTTGTTTTTGTTTTTTGATTTCATTATCCTTTAGAGAGAAACATAACATGAGAACGTGGTAAAAATATAGAATAGCCATTATATCGCTTGGAATTGAAACATCATTATTGATTAGCAAGTATTTCGTTTTAAAGTTGAAAATCATATTTTGTTAAGATATTGGGTTAATTGGAAAGCTAATTTTATGCCATTTGTGTTAAAGTCTTTGTATCTGACAGATGATTTTTACTTAATAATGAAAATAAACATAATACTTATAGCTCATAAGTTTAGTGTTAAAAAATTGCATAGCAAATAAATAATTTTTTCATTGAATTGGGTACTTAAAATATGAAGTTGGATTAAGTCTAAATCAATTCTGAAAATTTTAGGGGGGGGGGCTATCCAATTATTTAAAGAAATAAATGACCTCAAAAGTAGGCATATTTAATATTGATCTTATGCGAGAACGGAAGAAAAGAAAAGAACGGTGAAAAAAAATATTTTTTCCATTCTGATGGTGAATGAATTTACAAGTAGCAATATAAGACGAAACCAAGGCAGAAATCGATAAATTTTATTCTTAGTTTTAGTCTATATTCATGAACACAAAATTCATCATCAAAGTTGAAAATAAGGTACAAATAATTTCAACCACAAGTCTAAATTTGTCTTGGCGCTCATACCACCTTAATGCTTAGAATATGGAACAGTAACTGCAAAGAAGGATGTTTTTAGGACAAACTGGGGACTCCAGCGATCGGGCACTGGGTATTTGCTCAGAGTGACCAATGGAAAACGAGAAAGTTACTTTTAGAAACTTGGAGAATGATTTAAAGTACCCTGTCATAACCCGAAAACTAGTAGCGCATGTAAACATTTCTAAATTTAATATTTCTAGGCATGAAATTTCAAGATTTGTTGTGAAATAATCATTTTGATAAAATCTTGCAAGCCCTTACAGATTTACAATAAGTGACAATAAGTCTCTCAACTTGCTTTTACCACAAAATATATCAAAACTAACTTTTTGTATTGTCAAGGAGAAGAAAAAATTAAATGAATCAACAATTACATTGATTATTTCTACTTTTTTGGATTAACTCCGTTCGCGTTTAGCCCAATACTTATAGATAATAGAGAATTGTTAGCCAAAGCTAATATTTAAGTAAGACCTTTTTGAAGGGCTTGAACTGAAAATATGCAGGAAAATAAATAATTATATACTGAACACTTTGAATGAACTTGTGTTTAGTTTCCTCATACAATCTTCGGCGTTATATCAACATAATTAAAAACTAAAACACTAGAGATGAAACAGTACATGATTGCGGTCAAGTTTTAATTAATAATTGATAATTAGTTATGGTTAATATTATTTTAAACATATTCTATTATCATATTACTTCCACAATCGATTGTTATACCCAACATTTGCTCAACCCAAGTTCAAAAAACTCCCCCGATATCATCCATTATTATGTGTGGTATTCGAATGTGTTCTTTACTATGTGGTTTATGTTACTGTCAGACTTCTAATTACAATAATATACATTTGTATATACAAACGTATGTATGTATATGTATGTATGTAATTATATATTCTGTCGGTGTACGATACCCTCTGACTTAACTTACTAATATTTAATTGCCGGGCTTTTGTTTGCTTTCATTCATAATTAACTATTACGATAGTCTTATCAAGGGAAACTAATCTCATTAAAGTTCTAGGCTTTGTATATTCTTATATGTAGGTATAATATGTTTATGTATGTTCAATGCGTATGCTGGATGTTTCAAAATTTAGATAGCACTATTTTGGGTGCGTTATCTTTCCTCTAAAAAAAACTTCATCAATAATTTATTTGAAAATAATTCATTATCGAGATTGACAACCGACCATTTTGTTCAGTTTCACCAAGTTTTGAAAAATTAGATAAATTAAAAGCATGGAAAAGTGCTTTGAAATTATAAAAAGATTAACAGAATGAGAGTTTGCTCATTGCACTTTAATGAAAGTGATGATCCATTTCTAAGTGAGTAAATAAATAGACACTCTAACCTTAAAATTATACAAGGTATACTAATTTTAGTCCCAAGTTTGTAACGCTTAAGAGTATTGATGCTACCAATAAAATTTTGGTATAGGTGTTCATAAAATCACCTTATTAGTCCATTTTCAGTTGTCCACCCGTCCGTCTGTCAACACAATAAATCAAAAACGAAAAAAGAAATCAAATTGAAATTTTCACAGCGTACTTAGGGCAAGTTAATCATATTTCAATCATAAATAACATCATATTTCATATAAAACACATAAACTTGCAACCTATAACGTAACGCCTCTGTCAATATAAAAAGTTAAAGATTTTTCTGAAGTTAGATTTTAATCAAGTTGTTTAAGAATAATAATGGAGTAACGCGATTTGTTTGGTAGGTGATTAAAAATATGTCAATGATTGAATAATATCAGTAAATAATATATTCAGTTTAACTAGCACATTTCTAAGTGTTCATAATAACCATGGGAGTATCAGGGGTGTATCACTCATTTTTTCACTTTTACAAAACAGACAGGCATGTTTTTTAACCTAAAAAAAGATATCGTGCGTCTCTTGGATGGCTCTGGGCAAAATTGTAGAAACAGTACCAGAAAAGTCGCAACAACTACCACAAATCGTCCAGATGCAGTACTAAGCGCGAAAAAGGCATCTATAAGCCGTGTTTGAATCAAAAAAAGGGGTGGCTATTGTAAATATTGATTGATCTTTTGCTCCAATAATAAATTACATGTTTAAATGAACTGTTAGATTATTTTGAGCTAGAGAACAAATATCTAAAATAATGCCATACAATTTTGAAACACACAGCATGTATACTCATTTTATGTACTACAAGGTGTAGATATTACGGTTGAAAAGTTTGATAGTATAATTATTTTCATTAAGAATTGAAAAAGTTTGGTTGGACAAAAAAATATTTGCAAAAATAGTTCTATATAGAGAATTTAGAAAAATATTATTTTCATCGAAACGGTAGCCCTGGGATCTAAGATTTTTTAAATCAAACTGCACTTGAATCAACTTAAATACCTACAATATTATCTTTGTAGAAAGAGTAAATCACAAATATAAAAACCAACAAATTATACAGTATCCCAATTCTTACTTGCGGTCCTAACATATAACTGTTTTTGAAAGGTCTTTCCAGTTTTTGAGTATGCATAGTGTTTAGAATTTTTATCAGCATCAGATATTTTTCTTATCTAAAAATAGTAGAATACAAGCCCATGCCTAAATTTTTCGGGTGAAATGGCCCACCAGGAAGCATGTTGAAAAAGATGTTACTATATATAAAAGTAAGTTTACCGTTTACCCCTTGGTGTATAATAAATCCGGAAACTTCGGTACCGGAAGTTAAAAAAATGTTTGATCTCCTGTCAATTTCCGAAGCCCTACGTGAAATATCTCGGCATGGCTTTTATGTAATTCGCTACGTAAACAAAAATTTCAAAAGTTCGCTAGTAACAATAACAATAGAGTTTCTTCATTTAAAAAGCTTTCGACCAACTTTTATTATTATTTAATTAAAAAGAGTTTAAACTTTTCAAATTTGAAAAAAATAGTTGTATTTAAAAGTCAATAAAACTTTTGTTCAAATCAATTTGATTAATAATGTAAAATATTCTCATAAAAAATAAAGAATCCACTCGCTTAATATGAGTGGATTACCCATAAATCAATAAAGTAAACATAAAAAGTTTTAAACACACATCATTGAAAATGTTTTATAAAAATAAAATCTTACTTTATACTTTCTTTGAAGAACGGGACAAACTGCTAAGTGTACATTTATTCGTCTTTACAAGGAACTTACAACGGATTTTAAAATATAAAAGCTGTCAATTAAATCTTATCAAGAGAATGTCATATGTTATTAGGATCATTTTAAAAAGAGTGTTGTGTCAAGTGGCTACGTCGCATAATAAAACGAATATATGAATAAAAGGACATGACTGTTCAAATAAAGGAACAGAGAAGTACTTAACGTTAAAGGTGTTGTTATAAGCATCAAAAAAATTAAATTTGTTATAAAATTTTTAATAGAATTAATATTATTTGAAATTTTTAAACAATGCATTTTAGAATGGTGATTAAAATCACGACACATGACTAAGCAATGTCCCATTTTGATCAACATGGAAGCTTTCTTCAATTAAAGAATGGACATCATAGATTTGGAAGCTAGAAAAAACCGAAAGAAAGTCTAAGACGAGTATTAAACGAAATGAGCAATTGTGATCACATTCTTTTGCTTGAAACGATGTGTGGGGGCAAATTAGGACCAAGCTTTGGTGTCCATTTTTTTCAAAAATACCAAACAAATAGAGAGGTAAAATTTGTAAGTAGCTTCAACTAGTGAGCCTTATGATAAATTTCTGGAAAAAAAATTTTCTAGAAAAGACTTAGATAAATTATCGATTACTAAAATAAATGGCACGAGGCTTTGTAAAGTTGCTTTTTTGATATGTTTTTTCCCTTAGGATAGTGTGAAATTACTTTTAACAAGCAAAAAAAAGTTGTGCTAACTGCACAATATGTGAAAAACTGAAAAGTCAGAAAATTCACAGCCTTTATATCGCGTTTTGCGATTTTAATGTAGAATTTGACTGGCGCAGGCGTATATACTAAACAGACAGTCATAGTTTATTGTAACCTTTTCTTCGGATACTATTAAAGACGATGCATTAATCCAAGTATACTTAGAAATATGAGCTAGGCCACGCATTTATCCCGGAAGGAACAAAGGAACTGAAGCTACTTACTAGCAAATTTTCTGGACATAATTGACCTAATAATAATAAGCAAATGCAGGACATAAACCTTTCATAAAACGATCCTTGTAGGTTGGTTTACCTCTATAGAAGAGGCTGAAAAGAAGCCACACTCTGTCCGAATGCGAGAGTCTTATTTCGAGCAAACATTTTCATTTGAGTCTGATATATTTCACAACAGACATACATAATAAAATCTTACCCATACAGTACACCACCGAGGGATTACGTTCAATCGGAGGTGGAGAAATTTTAATGGTACCTAATCTAAGTAATCTCGTATCGGAACATTTTTCCATCACATTTCAATAGAAATATCCACCATCATGAACCTTAAGGTTTAGGATAAGCATTAAATTGAATTTTCATATGATATTTTTGTTTCTTTTAAAATGTGGTACCTGCGTTATATAAGTTTGATAACATGAATACCAAAGCTGTCACCATCTAATAGTACCTTTATAACAATCCCCCTTGAAATTAGATATTAAGTAGCTATTAAAAGCTATTAAATGGAATTGATTTTCAAAGTTGCTGAGTAGGTTATGTGTGTATGTATATTATATGTATAAATAAATGTACGTTGCAAAGCACGTTTCACATTGGTAGTATAAATTACTAACCACAAAACCGTTCAATTATTGGATAAAATTGTATATATGTATAGTCGCAGAAACGATGCAATGAAGTTCGAAACATTCGGATTTAAATGCGGTTTTTGATTTTCGGTTCGTAAAAAGCGTCAGGAAATTTTGTGACCTAAATTGATTTATAAGCAATTAAGAATAAGCAATTTGCATAAATAATATGCATTTTATAATTACATTTCAAATTAACCGTAAATATACTAAATTCACAATTCGGTAAATAGTAAGGAAAATTATTCCAAAACACGAAATATCGTGTCTGAATAAGTCTCCCAAGTACCTAGTGTCTAGAGTAAACGGTATCCCAAGTTTTCAAGAAATTCGTTATATAATCGATCCAAACTCGTTATTAGGGGATTTTTGTCATCATTGAGCACGAATATTGAGACAAAATTGATCTTCGAGGTTCTTAGTGCTCAGGGTTAATCGGATACTCTGGGTACCTCGGGCCCCAGGTACCATATATTTGCAATATTCGACCGCAATTTAGCGACCCTAAAAACTCCCGAGTAACGAGTTTGGAATCATTTTCATCACTATTCACCAAATTGTGAATTTAGTATATTTTAGTACGGTTAATTTAAAATGCACTTACAAAATGAATATTACTTATGCGAATTGCATATTATTAATTTCTTATAAATCAATTTAGTTCACAAAATTTCCTGGCGCTTTAACGAATTGAATGCCGAAAACAGCATTCAAATCCGACTAACTATTCAAATTTTTGGAACTTTGGCCGTTTTTAGTGTTTTATTTCTGCGACTAGTATGTACGTGTGTACTTGTGTATATATAGAGATGTGGTGAAACTTAATAAACGTTCAGTTTGAACGACGAACGTAGAACTTCTTCGACAACATCATTGTAAATAATTGTGTGTTCAAGAAATGATTGTGTATGATGATAGCGCGTTTGATATGTATCTTTAAAAGATACCGACATTGTATTTTTTATTCGAAGAGTAACACAAATTATTGAAAAAAACAAGCCTTGATGGATATAGCCTTTAGAGATCAGACCAAATGATTTTTGATTAATTAAATTACTAATTTGAGAAGCTTCATGGAGCTAAAAAAATTTGCGTTTAAAAGGTAATATCTATCAAAGGAATTTCTAACCAAAACAATTAGTCAATGGTACAACCAGGAAAAATTCGTTTCAAAATTATAAATGCTTGACGGGCCAGTGAATTTCGAAACTGCAACATTATCGATAAACTTTCATCTACGTGGTAGTTATTTCTAACAGTTACTATTGTTTTAGTGTGAAGTATTCCTATTTTTAACCCTCAAACCAGAACAAAAGTGTGTGTGTCTGTCTGTGGCATCGTAGCGCCTACATTCAGTTATGCAGAATTTCACCTGTATAATGGCAATCAACTTCATGCAGTTGTAACTCCGACTGCACTAATTTGTTCGACTGCAGTCGTATCACCAGTAACTGACAGTCATGTTACCAACTACTTAAAGTCGAATATTTTCGACTGCATATAGGAAAAGTAAAAGCTGCACATTTGCAGTCCAGATGACTGAGCCTTATTCTCTATGAAGTGACAATTCAAATTTTTTGACAATCAAAATGATACACAAGTTTAGTTGTACTTTCAGAGCACTGTGTTCGGCTCCAAACCTAATTAGACCCGATAGAACCTCACTATTTCTTAAAAATTCAAATTGATTGTATAAGTTATCGTGAGCCAAATATTTTTTGTGGGTATGACTATGTCAGTATCATTGTGAACGCCAAACTGATTTGACCATTGAGAGAATGGTAACTATAGCAATAGTTATGGCGGACGAGTCAATGCAGTATGGGCATCAGATCATGCTGATTGGCGATACGTATAATACGTCTGGTGGACAGCCCTATTCAATACTGTAATATTACCTATGCTAACCTAGATACGAAAATACCTGTCTCTATACCATACCAGCATTGTAATAAACGTCATACATTCTATACCGGGTTCGTGCCTTATAGTAACATCTTTGTAGATATCCTAAAATTGAGTCATATACTTTTCTTTGATTTCGATTTATGGAGAGAATACAACCATTTCATATCGGAAATATAAAAAAATAAAATTTAATAATTGCTTTAACGCATACACAACAGACACAAACGAATACAACTTGATTTAATAACGATAATAACACTTTTTGTTTTTTAAATTTATATAAAAAATACCAATCGAATAATATCCATTTATTTTGTTTGGAATTGTTAAATTGAAATTCACATATAATAATTTCTTCAGCTTTTTTTATCGTTAAACAATCTTTTCACTTTGCTATCGTAATGATAATAATCGTTGTTAGTGTATCGTTATAAATGATCCGTTAACTTATCACATTACTAATAAGAATCTTAAAAAGACATGTTATAGCTTAACAAAATGATTATAATCGATCGGCGATTCATTGATCGAAAAGACAAAATTCCTAGGTAAATGTCAATTACTTCATTATTTTCATTAAGGTTGATTCTAAACGAACGAAATTAAGTATTTAAAACAACATTATAGAAATTTAAATGTTTTTCTTTTTTTAATACCTTAAAAATAACGTCATCTGTGTTCAATAACTTCATTCAATAAAAGAGATGCTCAAAGCGTTATGAATTAACGCCCATTGATGAGGACAAAAGGAGAAAGACTGTGATGTTGAAAGACGCGGGATGAGAGGAAACTACTTTTCCATAAATAAGAAGAACAACCTAAAAATGGGATCATGCACCTCTCCTCAAAATTGGCCTCAAAATTAGAAATTCCAAAATTTAAATTAAAAACAATTAAAACTCGACCGACTTGAAACCGAAGCGGTCGACCGACTCCAACAAATGTTATGAAATTCTTTTCGGTTCATATTGCCCATCGACATTTCAACGAATTCGATATCATTTTTTGTTTTGCGCGATATCGATAAGGAAAAAATTTAAAAAAGACTCGACCGACTCGAAACAACTAGACCGAATGTTATGCAATTCTTTTCGGTATCATATTGCCGTTAATACACTTCCATCGACACCTCAACAAAATCGATATCCTTTATTGTTCGCGCAATATTGAACAGGAAATACCACAAACTTACATACACACACAAACACACACACACGCATACTTCTCCAAATTGGTGTTAATGCTTTGTCCTGACAATGAAACGTAAAGACTGGTTGAAAATTTCAATTTCGAAAATCGGACTCATTATAATTCCTTCCTATACTGGGAAGCAAAAAATGCTAAAAGTTTTAACGATAACACTAAATTTTTTGTTGGTAATTTTTCCGTCTTCATGAAATACAAAGCACCATCTTGATGAAATACAAAGAAATTGATTCATTTATTTGGAAATTTCGATACCACATAAAAAATTAATACGCTTCGAATTCGAAAAATGAAGCCTTCTTCCGTTCTCTAAACTACCGTTAATCAGGAATTAACAATAAAATTATTTGTTTGAACTTTTCAAAAATATTTTAACAGAAGTCCTTGGATAATAAATAAAATTTTATATTAAATATATAATAAAAACGATAGGTACATTATGGATATATGGTATAGGACAACTTGTGCCAATATATAAATGTAATATGTCAAAAAACGTTTATCCATGATGTTTTCTTCGATTCATCTTTTACAACATTAGATAGATATGCTATATATAAGAAGTTTTTCCACTCAAATACTCTAAAGTAGATAGAGAGTTGTAGAATGAATGATCTTTCTAACAGTGTACATGAAGAAGAAACATATGCCAACATGTCTTCTATGATATCAAAATCAAACCATTATATTGTTGTGGGTTCAATATTCAATCTTCATAAAAATTTAACGTACATCTTCTTCTCTCTATTCATAATATGTCATTTTGGGTTCACTTCATTTTATTTATTATATTATATTATATATTTTATTAAATTATTTTTATCTTTTTCCGTAGTAAGAATTTACTTATTGTATTTTAAACTCAAAAAGATAGATTCGAGATATCGTAAAAACATTTTTTTGAAGAGATTGATCTTACACTTTTTCTTTAAGTTTCAGAGAATAACAGATGACCTTGGAATTATTTGTGATTTTTGGAAATTTTGTTAATCAAAAAATGTATTTATAAAGTTTTATCGAAATCCCTAGTATTATTCAATCCTTTCATATCTCCTTAATGTCAGAATTGCCGTTTTCTCAAAGTGAATACCCATTTTATTATATTTCTTTATTAATTATTGATAAATTTATCTTACATGATAAAAATCATTTGTTAACGACATCAAAATTGTTTTACTTGAGATAAAATCATAATTTTTTAAAGCAAGGTAATTCATTAAATATGAACAACAAACATGTATAACATTTAAGTATTAACAGTGTGTCATAAATAATTTATTTATACCTTTCGAAAATTACCATACATAAAGTTCAAATTGTAATACCATGTAAAATGTAAATAAATAGACAGTAGTAACTGTTTGATGTACTATCACGGACAAAAGTATTGAGTCAAACAAACAAATTGTGCTGATTCTCCAGGCTTAAATATTTGACAGGCATTAAGGTCATGCCTAATAACTTGAAAATATTCGTTGCTAGCTTTTTTTCCAGGAAAAAAATTGAAATTGGCAGAAAGATCAAAATTAATTCATATTAATTTAGAGTGACGTGCAAGTAAGAAAATAATAAAAAAACAAGGTATTTTATCCAACAGTTAAACAACACTAGTTGGGTTTTTTACATTTAAGGTTGTTGTCTCGCTAAAGCCGTTTCTAACTCGAAATAAACTTAATTTAAGTTCATATCATTAGCACGGAGAGCATATATTATCGAAAATTAACTGTACATGTATAAATAGTACATGTATTAACTGTAAACTGTACATGTATTAACTGTACACTTAGTTAAAAAAAGAGAAATCAAAATTATTGGCCTTTTAATTTTTGAGATAATAACGCAACGTTGATCAATGTTATTGTTAAACAGAAACGACTATAGTTATAGTATTGCGGTTGAGTAGAGGTAACTGTATTAACAGAATTTTGAACAAATACAATACATATTATATGCTAAAACAGTTATAGAGTAGTATAATAAAGAAATGCATATAATCCAAAACCTTTTTACAAAATTGTACAAAGACAAGAACTTTAACATTTAATTACTTTCTCCTTATTTGAATATCGTCGTCAATGAATAATGATGCATTTAAAACTTGCTGCGGAGTTTCAAATTTTCCAAGCCCTCTGATTGGGAGCTGATTGAGAGAAAAATATGAAAAATTTTTACCGAGGAAATAGTATTAGGCATGAGCTTGATAGTAACTTCTCACTTGTCCGAATCCATTCATAAGAAAAAGTATCAAGCAAAAATTGTTTATTTAAAACAAAATATGTACTGAATGAAAATTAGTGTTTTTGGGAAAATTACTAATGTTAGAAGATATTTTCAGAGTTTTAGTTTGATACTATATAATTGATAACGAGTGAAATTTGAATGATTTGTTCATTTGGAAAATCTTCTCATCTGTTCATTTAGAAGCAATTCGACAATACGCATCGACACTTACAGACTAATGGTATGCTTGAAATCACAAGAAGTTCAAAGTTTCTGTCACTATACTACTGAACATAAGCTCAGTCTTAAGTTCAAGACACAGTGTTAAAGAAATGTTTACTCCAAAAACAAACTAAATCTAAGGAATATTCCTTAGTTTTGTCCGCGATTGTACATGCAAATGTATAACAATAGTTAAAGTAAACTATATTATTTAATATTATTATGTGTTAATTGTGAAATTTTATTACAAAATATAACTCTCATTTAATAATAACAAGTAAGTTTTGAGTCATTTATTAAACAAAATGGATTAGGGCCACCAAAGTAAGACAAATATACATTATCGGATTATGGTAAGATTATTACATAAGGATTACTATTAAAATATATACATATGTATATTCATACATGTTTTTAGGCTATATGTTGTTAACGAGACAAGGAAGAAACCCTTAGGATTGCTACTGTTGCTACTACTCACTAGTATAGGTACCGGTAAGTACTTTGTTAGATTCAAGTGAGATACTTACATGTTTGTATAACATATAGGTGTCTTATTGAGAATGGTAACGGTGAAATGAATGTATATGCGTTCATACCTTTCAGTTATCCCGGAACTTTGTATAATGGACACTCACCAATATTTGTATAAACCAATGTTTGTTGGGTTTGAAAACTTTCCTTCTAAATATAAATATATTTGTTTGTATGGTTTTGGTGTACTTTATTTTCATAGCGATTCAAATAAAATTTATAAATTTGTTATAAAATAAAGAAAATGTAATTCTTCAGTTTTAAGGAAATAAAAATTTATAAAAAACTACCGGAACCGACGGAAGTTGTCCTGTTGAAACGTAACTTCAATTCATTAATACCTATGCTTACCCTGCCCACTTAGCCTGTTTAGGCCACCCCAAGCCCCCTCAGGCCCGCTAAATCCATCTATTGGACAGCCTGCACTCGCATATAGCTCTAATAAATACCTATTCACAATACCTGGATAATAAAAAATAATACCTCCTTACGGAATACACGGAACTTTGTAAGTTATAATACTAATGAAATATATTATTTATATGCGCTCCCACCACTTAATGAAATTTAATTTTTTGGTGCGGAATCCTCAAGAAAGTTGTAGTGGACCGAATTGTGAATCTAAACTATTATCGAAACTACTTAAACAACACACATTTATCTATAAACTAGAAAAAAAAAACGAAAGAGAAGGTCAACGTTTGGAATTATTTGAACATGAGAATAATCAAAAAATCCAATATTATTGAACACATTTTGACTAATTAAATTCTGAATATTTATAAAATTATACCCCGCCTACTGTAAAAAAGTTTAAAATTACATTTGTGAATATTTATATTTATAAAAACAAGATTATATTTTGATTACAATATTTTCTGTAAATTAAAAAAACAAAACGAAACGAAAAGAAAAACATTTGCATAATAAAATAATTTAAGTAATTTGTAAAATAAAAATTAAAGAGAAGAAAAATTTCACAGTATTTACAGGAAAATATAAATCATGGCAAAATAAAAAAAAGGAAAAGAGACCAAGCGGAGAAGATATATGCATAATGAATAAAACAATAATAATATTTGTATTTTCCTTTTACTTACATCTAATACGCATAGGGTAAGGTGTTGGATTTGGGATAAACTTTTCTTTGACTAACTTAGTTCTCGACAAAAATTTCTTTGAGATTAGATATTCTACCAAAATCATTGCTTACTGGTATTGTATCAAATAATCAAATGTGCCATTGATACATGGTAATAAGAATTAATTTATTCAGTTTTTAGGTAAGGGTTGTATAAGAAGCAAAAAAGAAATCCCACTCTCGCCTAGTTTTTACTAGTGGAAACTGGACGTTCCGAGAACGGGAAGGGTGTCTGTAAGACAAGATTGTGGAATTTTCAATGTTTGAACCTGATTCATTATACGACGCTCTGGAGTGAACTGTAAAGATTACATGTTGAGGAAACCGCCTTCAGATGCAATCAGTGTAGCTGATCATATGTACAATAGAGTGTGATACAGAACATATTATAATAAATATTAAAATTGCAAAAAAAAAAAAACATAATATCTAGGAATAATAGTCCTACTGAATGCAAATTTTGAACCCTGGTATTATCCCTTTCCTTATGTTATAAGAGAAAACTTTTATAAAGAAAAAAAGATAGAAAATATAATTGGAATATAAGTTTAAAAAGTTAAATCTTTCTTCTGAAAACAACTACTAACACAATATTAATCTTGTTTTATGTAGTAGAAAACTTTGGCAGTGCCAACCCCAGCGCCAATGTGCCTTCTCCTTCTTTACTTTATTTACTCGGCCAAAGTGAATGAACGATAGACTTACGGACACAAAGTACAACGAATGGAATGTACTATAGATATAATAGAATATATAGACAATTCGAGCGTACTTTACTTATCAAGCAGAACTTTGACAGAAGGGTACTCCAATCGCAGAAGCACGTAAAGTTTCACGATTAGGCGAAAGACGAGTGGCTTTTGGAATAGGGTATTGTCTTTTGTAAGCCTTACCTGCGACCAGAACACTGTCATAAGCAGTAACATACAATTCATTTGCTCATAAATAAATTTCCTGGAAGTTTAAGTGACTGGATAGGTATACAGCTAATGTATCTTTTTTGGAACTATTTGCAGCAAGTCAACAATTTTCTCAAGTGAAATCCATGAGTAGCTCAACGCTAAAAAACACTGTGATTGAAAAAAACAACTTTACAGTATTATAATAAACAATTGTACAGAATCCAATTGTTTATTACTTCACCAACTTAAAAATGAATGAATATCTATCCTTCCTTTTTTTTTTTGTCACTCAAAAAGATAAACAACACCTGACAAAATAGCGTGATTTTCTTGTCCGACAATCTGAAAACTGTAATTTTTAGGCTGCGTGTCATTTTATCGAATATCTCACATATTTTATTTCTTTGGCTTTTTTTTAATTTATCTTCTTATTGGAATAATAAAAACTGATCAAAAAATGAAGGCACAAACGTGATTTTAAAAAGCGCGACTTACTAAAAAGCTCTATTGCTTAGTGATAAGGGTTGCGCCATAATAAAGGGTAGTATAACCCTTATTTTTCAAGGATAGATTAATTAAAATAATCATTTTATGTATACACGAAAAATTATTATTGGCTGCGATTATCGAACGATTGGTAAGTAGAAACAACAATACCTGGAGCAGGTGGGTTAACTTAACGGTTTATTTTATAAATCATTGTGACAATTTCAAGACAAGATTTAAAACAATTAAAGATAAATTTACTCACTTAAGGTGGCAAAACAAGTGTAAGTATCTCACTCTGCCCAGAGTATTTAATGCTCTGTGCGACTGTCATCAAATTGTGAATATCAAAATGTTTGAATCAAAAAAATAAATGAATAAAAAATATTCTATGCTTTAATTTACTAGTCGCTGAAAAAGAAAGGCATAGTGCCATACTGTAATATAAACCTGGAGACAAGGCACATTTTGTATGAGGTATGACGATGAACAGTAAAGTAACACTGGGATGTGTAACGTCGCCGGTTTGGGGAGTAAAAACAAGGGAAGAACAAGTTAACTTTACATTTACTAGATAATGAAGTCGTTTGTAAAGTTTTAAATGTCATTCAAAGTATGTTTGGAGTAAAATGGACTGAGTCTATCTCACTTTTCCTCCTATATATAGATATAGTGACACTTCCACATCCTGTCTTATTTTTCATATCAATTGAATTTGCTCTACTACTCTGTGTGTATATTCTTCTTATGTGCTTTTCTCTACATCCATAAAACAAGTTGTGGTGGAAACTACCTTATTTGGTTAGACCAATAAATTTACTTCTCATGTTTTCTGAAACTTGGCTGTATAAACTGAAAAGAATAGAGTTTAAAAGAAATGATTGCATTTTGTAGCATTCAAAGATTGAAAACTCACACCTGCTTTTTAGGTTGACAACTTATTAATTCATAAAAAAGCCACATGTACGCAAATGATACCAAAATTTTAGCTTGCTTGAATTTCCTTACGGTCTATGCTTAAACATACCAACAAGGTGAATCGGACAAAAATTTTGCTTTTGTTGTTTGTGAAAATTAATTCTGAGGTTAACAATTAATAGCAATTTAAGTTGGAATTATAGCTTAAAAATAATGTTTTTCTAAAAGCGAGAAATAAGAACTATATGTTCCAATCATTGTGCGTGAGTATTTCAGGACTATTTCTCGCACGACAAATAGCTACTACCCATAACCTGGGCCAAATTTACATTCTCGTACTACATCGGGGAAAAAAATATTTGCGGTTGCGTATTGCGCACTCGAGTGTCCAACTCCATTGTCGTGTACAATCTGCAATCTATGTCACTTGTTGAACAATATACTATTGTGGCAAAATTTCAAGATCTATTCGATTGAAAACAATTCATTTCGATCAGAAATTTTCCACTTTTTTCTCATCATCAGTGAAGATACACTCATACTATATACCACCTTAATTTTCATTTGAAAACTTTAATTATTCATAAAAGTCAGTTTTATGTTGTTTTTTCTTTTTCTTTTTTTTTTCATAAATTCAAAGGCGAATTTTTTTATTTAATCAGATTAAAATAATATTTTTAATATAAAAATATATATTTAATAAAAAAAAGATGAAAACTTTGTTTCGTTAATTGACAACATTTATAAAATGTTTGTGCCAATTAAATCGAGTAATTGAATCATTTAAATATAATATTTGAACGATTTTTTCAATGAAAAAAATATAATATATACAAAAATTATGACTACGAAAGTTGACCACGTTTTCTGTAAGCTTATCTACTACATACTAAAAACCAAAATTTTAATTATGAAACTTAAGGGAGCCGCAGTTCTTAATACTAGTAGCATGGAAGCTATCACCGAGCCTTGACTTGTTTCAAAATATCTAACTGCTCAATCCTGACATAATCAGTATTCAAATCTGGCATAATGATAAACTGATTGACTCATTAAAGTTTTGCTCTAACCCTTTCAAAGGAATGTGATATTTTGGAAAGCTCTGCAGAAAAGGTATGAGAATTTTGTTTTTTCAATGTTGAAGTTGCGATGTAGCATTCTTATGAGCTTTTTCTATAGGTACACGTAAAAAATTTTCTTGAAAAATATGAGATATTTTTAGGGGACAAAAAACTATTATAATTGATTTTTTTAAATCAGCTAGTAATGTATGCGACTCTATTACATTATAACTTATCATTCGTAATTTAATTCCATAAGTATTTGGATTGTTCGAGATAAAAAGTAATTTAATTCATCATTTGGATTAATTTCGGGATGAAATTATTTAGTAGTACTATAGCCATCTTAGTGTACCAATATCGAACGTAAAATACAGACTAAATATCGTATCATTTGTAAATATATATCAACGATCTTGGAAATGGCTCCAACGATTTTCATGAAAATGAGTGTGCAGCGGTTTTTTGGGACGAAAAGTCGATCTAGCTAAGTTTCATTTTTAAAAAATGTCGTTTTATCCATTTTTTCAACAAAAACTGAAACATACACTGCAAAATATGACTCTTCCTGACATCTATTGGTGTATATCGTAATTAACGAAATTCCAATTGATATTTATGTGAATTTTTAAACGGTTCTTATATTAGTGATAAAATTTTTGTCTTTTTAGCTAAAAAAATTACCGAGCCAAGCTCGGTCATCCAGATATTTAACAATTTAAGCTCCACCTTTTATAATCAGTCAATCTGCTCAGAAAAAATGTTTTTCCTAAAAATTTTCTAAATTAGTAATACAAAATACCTTCTCACTAATACTAATGCAGATTAAGTACCATTCGTTGCTCAGGTAAATTTAACACCCACTTTATATGTCGAAAAATTCGTATATATATTAAATCTTGATTTTATGCTATTGGATTAAATGGGTAAGGAATTATCGATTTATTAATATTTATTATCACAAAATTTTTTTACACGCAAATCGACGACATTTATTATTTATTTATTTAACAACAATTTGTTTAATACCTCATGCAAGTTTGTTTTTATTGAACTTTTATAGTTTGTAATAAATTACGATATATGAAAATTTTAAAAGCTTATATTAAAAACTAAATTTTTATGAGATTAAAAATATTATAAAATATTCTGATGACGGGTTATTTTTAACAGGCTCTTTTGGCTATTTTCGAGAGGTTGCGACATATTTCTAAAAAAACGAACATATGAAAAAAGTATCTATAAACCCAATCGGTAAAATAAAAAATAAACTTTGAAAATAGAAAGGTGTTAATGAGAAATATCAACAAATTGATTAGAACCATTTTCAAAAGTGCAATTAATTGAACAAAATCAAATCAATTATTTATTTAAAATATTATTCCGAAAAAAAGGGGACAACACTGGCTATAAATTATGATTGAGTGTAGTGGAAGCCTAATAAAGGGTTCATTTTTCTACTACAGAGCCCTTAAAAAACAACCCATAACATAATTTTGCTTTATATGAAATCAGATGTATAAAGAAAATAAATATGATATTTAATAATAGATACCTTATAAAATATGTGCGTAGGTATATATTATGTATTTATTTATAAAATTATTGTAATAATGGTTTACCTAAGTATTATTTACGAATCTTATACCATATTATGTTCACTTATACAGAACGTTCGGAAAAAATGGTGCAAAATAATTTTTATATTTATATCCGCAAACAAACGCTCATGGTTAATGTCTATACACTTTTGAAAGGAAAAATCAGATTATTCTAAATATTTATTTGCCCCAAAATTTATTGCAAAGAATAATGTTTCATTATAAATCCCATTCTCAGCCCATATCTCATCTTCATTTTCGGCAGATATCGTGTCTAATAATAATAATTAATTTAACTTATTTAAAATATTTTCCACTAAGTATTCAAAAGCTTCACTTTTTAGACTAAAACAAACGTTAGTTAATGTTCTTTGCCTTTTAAACATGTTTTTTTATCATCGTCAATATCATTGACGAAGAAAAGGTTAGCTTGTTGTTTGTGGAGTCAAAGAAAAATGTTATTTTGGTTATGCTTCCAGAAATTGTTTAAAAAAAAAAATAATTTAAAATAAAAATTTGGTAGTTTTAATTTCCAATCACTCTGTAATGTACATTTGAGTATTACAGACAAACAATAATTGATATGTTTGTGTATATAAATAATAATAATATGTAACTGAACGAGTAAAAAAGGAATTCCTCAAAGCATTTATACCGACGGCATAATATATCATTACTGCTAAATTAAAACCATACATAATATAGATTTTCAAAACCAAGTATGTAACATTATACAGTGTGTTTTGTATAATTTGAGCCTACCTTTCATATGTATCTGAAATTACAACATGTTTATGGCTGGCTATATATACTTTATCGGAAGATATTCAATCGATGTTGTTTGGAGTTTCGTTAATAGATTGTAAATTTGACCCAACTTCTTAATGTTTTATACAACTTGAGACTAATTTAACTTGTCCATGAAATTTTGATTTGACACGCATATTTAAAATATTGAATAATAAATAGGTTTTTCGGAAGACCTTTAAATGTTTAATTGAAGTTATTTATACAATCAACGTGTTTACTCAACTGTTTTAATAGTTAAGACTTTCGTTTTTAAGTGTTTTTTGCTAGTTTCGCCACCTTTTATTTACTTACATTCTCATATCATGAAAAACGAATGAGGTTGATATTCGTTTCATATTTGAGACGAAAGTAAGACCAAACTTTTCCAAAAGTCCAGACTGAGTAAATAAATGACCGTTGTTCAACGAAAGAAATTCGTTTCAATACCGATTATTTTTGTTAGTTAGTTCGTATCGTAATTTGTAACACTACGCAACGCAATTGATTTAATTCGCACCTCGTGAACGAAACACTTAAAACGATCCAAGTTCGAAAAATTTTAATAGTGAGTCAAATTTGAATGCGGTTTTCGACATTCGATACGTCAGAGCGTCAGAAAATTATAAATTAACCGTAAATATACTAAATTCACAATTCGATTGATAGTGATGAAAATGATTCCAAACTTGTTACTTGAGGGTTTTTGGGGTTGGTAAACACGAATATCGCGAGATAGCGATCGCGATAATTACAGAAGAATTGGTCTACGAGACAGCTGGTGCCCAAGGTAAACAGTATCCCGAGATTTCGGAAAATTCATTATATAATCGGTCCAAACTCGTAGCTCGGGGATTTTTTGGGTCGCTGAACAAGAGTATAGCGACAGAACCCTAGGCACCAGGTACCTCGGAAATCCATTCTGTCTTGATATTCTTGCTCAGCGAAAAACTCCCGTTTAACGAGTTTGGACCGATTATATACCGAAAACTCGGGATACCGTCACCCAGGGCACCAGGTACCTAGGAGACCAATTCTGGCACCAATTATAAAATGCTCATTTATGGAATTGTTAAATTTCTTTTAAATCAATTTATGTCACAAAATTTAATGGCTCTCTAACGAATCGAATGCCGAAAACCGTATTCAAATCTGACTTACAGTTCAAATTTTTCGAATCTCAATGCAACGTTTCGGCGACTATCCTATGAATTCATAAACACGTACTTAAACCACCAAAACTTCTTTTTTTAAGATTATTGTAGCCTTACAGCTTTATGCCTAACATTCCTGCAGTAATATTAGTCATCACTAGTTTTCCATATAATTCAGAACTTCTTTTACAGGCAAGCTTTTTTCTGTGAGCTCACACTGTATTTAATTTAAAATATCTATACAAAGTGAACATTTAAAACAACATTAGTTAAAATATTTTACTATAAAACATACACCACCATCTAATGTTCATATATCCATTTCATTTTACATAAATTTATTGAATCCTTTCACTCACTCCCCCACATCTTTTTGTTTGTAAACAATTCGCCTTTTATCTCTTGTTGTAATATATATCCCTAACTATATAACAATAATGTTATGTCTTTAATCATAAAAACATGTTATAAAATAAAATATACCTAAAGAGAAGAAATATTACACAAACTTATATTTCATATTAACGCGCTCTCTCTTCTTTGTTATAATCATTTTCAATTATTATTGTGTGCAAATACTTAGGACGATGCGAAGATAACTTAGGAGAATGTTATATAAATTAGAATATTCTAGGTATCAACAGAAAGGGTGGTACATATGAAATGTTTTTGAAATCTTCTAGCCCTGGGAAAAGAAGAAAATCTATCATTTGGTTATAAACACAAAAGTGAATTAACAAATTATTATCAAAGTCGAAGTCAATGCAGTATAGAGTAAATTTTAATGCTGGAAAGGCTACCTGTAATTCATCAACATCTCAATCTAAATTTAAATAATATTATATTTGGAAAAGTATATTTGCTCGTATGTTCATTGCTTCATCACGCTAAAACCAAGTGATCGATTGGGATAAAAGTAGACATAAAGTAGACGTGGCTTAGGGAAAGAAGAATAGGATATACGCTGAAAAATTTTTAGTAAATACGGCAATGGCGCCCATATTGGTTGAAATTCAAAATAAATTTATCGTGTTTGGTACCAAAGTCTATAAAAGCACATTTGTATTATCCTCGATTTCTCTTTTTCCTCCTTTTAGAAGAAAAACCGAAAACAAGAACCACTTCGAAGTCCAAAACCAAGTCAAAGATCAAATATCCGTGCCAAAGATCTTCTACACTTTCTTTTCGTGATTCTATTTTACGAATCAGAAGTGTAGATGTCACGTATTAAATCTTTAGTGGTGTAAATATCATATTTCTCTTAATGGCTTTGTTAGGGATGTAAACTTAAATATTTAAGCAATATAGCGCATTAAAATATTACTGGATTATTAACCGAGAAAATAAAACCGAAAAACTTTCTAACTAAGAAACCAACTCCTCGTCAGTAAATTTTTATGGGAGCCAATGGAAAATGTTTACCTGAATCAAATTTATGACCAGAACTACAAAATAGTCTTTATTTTCTTCGATAAGGAGTTTTCGTCGAAAATTCATATTTTAGTTTTTCAAATGCTCATACCTCGAAAACGGTGAGACTAGGTAAAAAATGTGAGCAATAAAAAAAATGCTGAGAATTGCCCATAACATAAAATACAATAGTTTTTAAATGTAAAATAAAGAGAATATGGTGTCCAGAAGTAGAGTACTTCTCTTACACCCTATGGGGGTAAATCGAAATAGGCGCAAGTTCGCATAAATATGATTTTGATGAGTAAACTCAGGCAAACATTTTCCACCTTATTCATAAAAATAGTAACGAGGAGTCGATTCCTCGATCAAATGCTTTTTTTCAAATTTCCTACAGTGTATTATAAATTCTTGGGTCATGAGCGCCTCAAGCTTTGATTTATTCGTATTCCTATATGAGTGGTTTAGAAAAAAAAAAAATAGTTTCGACTGTTAAGTATATTAAATGGTCTTTACCTTTTCTTAAGGAATACGTACGAAATCAACTTTTGCACACTTCAGAATAAGAAAAAAATACACACCAAGGAACTCATAATAATATGAGATTCATAAACACGACAAATACAAAAACAAAACAGACGTACGGATAATATAATTTGGCAGAAAGCCTTACCTCTTGTACTGATTGCTACATGACCTTGCATTATATATTTAACAAATGTAGAACATGAATTTTAACAGCGTACGGATCAAAGGTGAAACTATTTGATAATGGCATTATAAAACAATAAATTTAAACGTATTTATTTATACGCATGAAATTTATATGTTGATATTTAAATAAATTTCAACACCTATAACTTGACGGAGAAAAAGTATTCAATTTAAAATTTTATTTTATAAATATGAATTTAAAAATAATCGATTTATGACGTAAAAATTAGTTCAGATTTAGGCTAGATATTCGCTTAAGTTATTTTTATGTTAATATTTCAGATAATATATAGAGAATTTCATTTAAGTGGGAAGATTGTGCCTTGGTTTAAAATGAAAACATTTAAAAATATTTAAATGCAATAAAATTATCTTACAAAATGTATCCCTTCAAAAAAAATGCACGCCATTGAGACTCTAGGGTAAACCAGATTATCAAATTATGTTATCCATTTTTTCATACGCGACTTTTTAGCACCGACTGTATGTTTATTAAAATAGATATTCAATCAACTTCTGTTTAAAAAAAGTATTTACTTACATAAAACTTAATAAGTATATTATTACTCGTTTAATTACAGTAAAAGTAATCTAATTAAACGATAAAGTTAAGAAGATTTGTATTTAAATTAATTACTTGCTAAGAAAATAAATATTTATCCTTATAAATAAATGAATTATAAATCTTACCTTGTCATCATCCCCTTCGCTATCACACTGTAAAATTAAAGAAAATTAAAAATTATTTTTAAAAATAAAACAGAAATAACATATTTAATTTAATTCAATAAACAAAATGGAAAAATAAAATTAAAAAATCATTCATACAAAAAAAAAGAATCGGAATCTTTAAAAATAATTTAATCAAAAACTTATTTTTAAATTTCCCACTTTATAATTTCAAAATTGGTAGCTGAAAAATGTTCTTGAAATAAAATCAAAACCATTTCCTCTATAGAAGATCGATTAGTATTTTAAAAAATTGAATTAATGAAAGATAAGGTATTACTTTTGTAGAGAAAGTATGTAAAGACAAATATTGTGTTTCTATTTTTGTATGTAGTGTAACTCGATTACACTCATATATGCTACTGCATCCTAACAACATCAAATCCGACATTGTTATTTGTAACGTACAAAGAAACGTAGAAAGAAAACTGTTGGTTGGTAAAAAATTTTAAAACCAACTGTTTTATTTTCACTATGGTTACATCAACATGTTATGTACTTGTAATAGACCATAGACAACAACAAGAATCAAATAACAAGATAAATGCCACAAAGCTTTTTAAGCATACCATCTTGTTCAACAATTGCAGATTGTTACGATAGAGCTACCGCGTAGAATAGCTTCAAATAAATGTTGCGATTGCATAACATTCTACAAATATTTTATAAACAAAACTTAAAAACTATTTATGCACTTATTTTTGAGTAGGTATTTAGAAATTTGAAAAATAGCTATAATTTTACTTATTTTCTTACTTCTTCTTTATTCTATACATGTGATAGCTTTCATTGATACACAGGATGTTAAACATTCTTGAACAAATTTTTGAACGAAAATGTAATTCATAATGTGCCCCAACATTTTTATCACGTGTCATATTATATTTCTAGCCTATTTTTTTCTAGGTACGTGATATCTTCCTCCTTTCCTTTATCAAATTCCATGATTTACCCCTCATTTTAAATCTCATCGTGCTGACTAATGACGAATAGATTCACAGTCAAAAAATAAGCAACCTATACCGCCTTCCAATTTTATAATAGCTTCACAATAATTGAAGCTACTACGGTCATAAAAAATGACATAAAATGTGTAATGGATTGAACAAATGTCGACAAAAGAACAAAAAATCTATACGTGAATACTACGCCATTGACTTTTACTAACCATAAACTTAACAAATTAAGAGTTTATGCCTAAATATTGTTGTATTTATGCAATTTTTAGAACAAAATTTCTAATTTGTCGCCATACAGGACAAATAATTGTAATTTTCCCCATTTTGGGTACCAAAAGCTGGGTACACTCATGCTTGGCGATATTATTTCTAATGTTTTGTTAGAGTATAAAATTAACATTAAAAAAACAAAAGATGTCAACACTGTTAAAAGACAGAATGAGTACAATGTAACAAAAAATATAAGAATTATTCAAGTAATACAAAAAAATAAATATCATGTAGAAGTTTCTTCTTATAGCTTACGGCGAAAAATATCTGTTGGCATCTAGAAAAAGAATAAAGCATTTTCTTGGATATAAATATTCAGTCATCCAACTCTTTGGATAAACATCCCATTATTAAGTAAATTCTTGTTGGTACAATTTTCTAAAAATTATTCAGAACGACAAACAATATTTGATTTTTCTCAAAAAAGAATTCAGACCTTTTCTTGAATATACAGTAATTTGTGACATTTATTAGGTTTCTGCCAAAACTACAATGAAAAACTAGTAAATATCATGTTATTTTTTGCTTCAGCTTCACTGGGAAATCTTCAACAAATTCAATATTATCACGGGTGAAGTCACATTGCAGAGTGTATAGTAATAAAAAAAAAAAAAAAGAGAAATTCAAACAAACAAAAAAACAAAACAAAAGAAAAACTAAACTGGTGAAATGATGAAGAAAAACTACTTTTCTGTTATTTCTTAAAGCATACACAGAAATTCATCTATCTTCTAACTTTCATAAAAGAATAAAAAAAAAAAGAAATTGTAGTAAAACCAGAGACACTAAAAATGACACCGATAATTTATTTATTTTCTTAAAGAAAATAGGCATCTAATATTTTATGGGCATCTAAACAAAAATTTTGTTTAGTGTTGACTACACGGCTTATTGAACATCGGAGTTGGTTTTTTTAAGTTATAAAAATTTATGTTTTTCGTTTCAGCTTTTGATAAAAATAGATTTATCTCCGATTTTTAGATTATATGAAACTGAAAAACAGAAATAGGCTTACAATTAGGCAATAGTATGAGTATTTCGAGAGACACATCTGGCAGATAGGTGCTAAGATATTTAAAACGTAGAGTATTTTTTGAAAAACAAAACAAAATTCTAAATCTTAACAAGATCATTGATCGAACTATTGACTTTACTGAACCAGAATTCCGCCTAGCTTTGCCTGACATCGTTGACTCAGAGTGTGGAGAAGACTTAAAAAACTCATTTCCAGTCTGTGGTAAGTAATTAATAAATTGAATAATTAAATTGGCAAAATGAACAATTAAAATCAAAAACAATGTTAAATTAAGTAGTATAATATCAATAGATAGCATGAGCTGCACCATGCACCGTCTGATGAATGCAATAAGAGCAAATGAACCATACAAAACATTATGTATTATATTATTATTTGCGGACAATATTGGATGTATACAGAAACATTTGAATAATTAATGTAAATAGTAACAAACATATAAATTCTAAATAGCTTGTATAATTGTAAGTGGGATCTTGTTCATTCGTCCGTCCGTCCGTCGTCCGCCACTATACCTACCACTGCACTATACGTATATTAATTATCAATACCATATCACATATAATCATAAACTTCTATATCCTAAACTAGAAAAGCTATTGATTTTTTTGAAATATCTATCTTAGAATGTATGTAAGTCCCTTTTTGAGGTTTGTAATATTAATATTATAATTATTATTATTATTTATTTATTTAAAGTCGCCTTTTAACGGCAAGGTCGTTAATTTTCTATTTGGGATGTTTTAGTCTCCAAATAATCCAAAGAGAAATTAATTTGGTTGATTTTGCGATAAACGTCAAATTTCTGCTTAATCGTCAAAGATACTCGATTTTTCCATTTTCTGGACCAAAATTACCTTAGAAGATATTTATCCGAAAACAAAACATTTTTTCCCGATTTTCTACGATTTTCTATTACTGTTTACCCCAAAAAATACAAAAAAAAACGCTGTCTGTCTATTACGACTGTGAGAACAGTTTTGCAGATTCGGTTAAAATACTGGAAAAAATTTTGATTCTGAGCCATTATAAGATGTCAAAAAAAAAAAAAAAAAAACTAAATTAATGATAAAATGACCTGGAGTTTGGTGAGCTTTTTCGGTCCTAATTATCATAAATAATCGATAGACCTGAAAATCTATTGGATTTTGCAATTAAACGAAAAGTTACTGACGATCCACTGATAAAATTGTTGTTCCGGAGAATCTTCCGGAATTTTTACGATTTTTTTAAATTTTCTATAGTTGTCTAAAGTTTCTTAAACGTAAACACGCTTTTCCAAAAAAAAAATAAATAAATAAATAAATAAATAAAAATAAACGAAAACACAAAAAAAAATTTAATAGGGTATATACGGTAGCAATTATACAAAAAAAAAAAAAAAAATTTCGTGCTGGATTCAATATAAATATATCTTCAAAAAAACTCATTTAATGGTGAAATGACCTGGATTTTTGGTGTTTTTTTTTCGGCGACAAGGGACGACACTGACTGCACTGATTTATAAAATTGTTGTTCCGGGAAATCACATCTCATGTACGATTTTAGATCGATATTACAAAAACTACTCGTCAAAAAGACCTGATTTGTTTTCTTTATTGTAGGTGTTTATTTTTTGTAAAAGTTGACTAAAACTCCAAAATTTTGAGATGAGAATTATATGGGATGTATATATTTGCTAATCAGTTAAAATCGAAGCCCTTCTACGAATCCCCGATTGTTAATGTCAAGCCCTATACTAAACCCTCAAGATCATTTCAAACGTCCCAGTCTAGTCAGTCAACTATATTAAATTGGTGTTTCTGAAAGGATAGAAGTATTATCAGTCTACGGAAAGAGGATATGCAACATACATCTGTATAAACTCTTCTATATCGAAAACCAGGAACACAGGATAGTTTAGTTAACCATATTTGTTTGTTAATACTGTTGTTTAATTATTCTGTGCTACGTAACTTAATAGTTATTTGCACAGATACATTATATAGGGTACAATAATACATTATATAACCGGTTAAAATATCCATTGAATATATTATGTTGATATTATACAATCATCAGTACGTAATGAGTAAATTAAGGTAATTATAAGGTGCAACAGTTTGATTTAAAAGTTCATACAATAGTGATACCCACTATTATGCTTAAATTATGATTTGGTTATTTGTACAACTACCCATATGGGGCTTTACCACTGGGCAGTGCATCGGCCAATATCGGTGGCCGAGCTTCCGAGCCTCGGCCAAATTCCGGCTGAGCACATTACCAGCTTATGGCCGATGTTCGGTTGTCCATTTACCGTATGATTACCAATCTACTGAATTAACCTAAATTGCCAGGTATTAAATACACTAGATAAAGATATCAAAGATAAGCTATTTTAAAATAGCAAAATAAAAAACATAAATTTTGTTAAACAACTTAATTTTTTTACTCTTATCTAGGTCCTAGGAACTCCAGAAATATGTCATTCTTATTATTCATTGGAAAAAAATTTTCTTGTAAAACAACATCCAATTTTTAAAAAATATATAAATTTTGACGGACGTTATTTTTTAATATATAAAATTTGACGTTATTATTATTATTATTATTAATATTATTATTATCATTGATAATAAAAGTGCACTTATTCGCTTTAACCTCACTTTTATGGTCCTTTTTTTAAACATATCTTCATATTTTCTTTTTGACATTTGAAAACTGACATTTGATGACATTTAAAAAAAAAAAAGACAATAAAGTAAGGTTAGGCATACGAACGGCAACCGTGACTCGAGTATACTCTCCATAGAGAAAATTGTCTGTGGCGCCACGGTATTAGCCGAACTTCGGCAAATCAACGGTAACCGTGGATCGCCCAAGGTTCGGTCTTCGGCAAAATGCTCGGTCACCCCATATGGGTAGTGTGGAAAATTAGGTTTCCTAATTAAAATGAGTACAAGCTTCCCCATTCCTCAAGTAACAGCACTTTGGACCCTATTGTAATGCATTCTTGTAATATGCTTCAGTTCGTTTGCGAAAACAAAATTTCAAAGAGCACGTTAAGAAATGTTTTGTGGATATCGTCATGAACGCCATACTGATTTGACCATTGACGGAACATTAGTGATAGTTATGGCGGACGAATCATTGCAGTATGGAAGTCAGAAGTCAGGGGGGCGATTTCATAACACTTCTGGTGGATAGCCCTTTTCATTGCTATAATATTACTTATGCTAACATAGGTACTATAGTATCTGTCTCTGTACCTTACCAGCATTGTAGTTAACGCCATACATTTCATACCGTGTAGATATATGATTATCTACTATTTAAAATTAATTAGGCTTTTTAGTTGACTGTTAAAATAAAAGAAATTTTGGATAAACGGTTATCCAAGATGGTTAAAAGCATAAGAATTTTCATTGTTTTTCTAGTTTCTATCTAGGGACATTATGAGTGTTGATACCATGAGTGTCTAAACCACAAAAATATATTGGTACAAGTTATGCCACTTTATTTGTCAATGCCTGTACAACAGAAACCTTGGAAACAATTTACAAAAAAAAAAAAAAAAAAAATACAGTCGAATTGATAACCTCCTCCGTTTTTGTTTGAAGTCGGTTAAATAAAAGAAAATTGCTGCCTTACAAATTTTGGTAACAAAGTAATTCGGTTAACGGCAGAGTGATTCACCACACTATAATATTTACATTATTTGTCGCCACAGGTCATTCAATATTATGGCTAACGAATTTTATAAATTGGAATGATTCCAGAAAATTGGTGTAACCGATACGGTTCAGTTTGTGAACTATAAAATAATGCAATAGTGAAACATTAGATATAACGAGTATTTATGTACTCATTCAATTTATAACCGCGCGAACCTTAACAATTTGAAATCAAATATGACAAATAAACTGGGTGTACAGGTTTTCTCTAAAAAATAGAAATAGCCTTTCAAGGAGAAAAGGGTTAGTTTATTTTTGAAAATAAATTGGAAACATGAGATGTGTAAAATTGGCGAGAAGAAAAATGCAATGACAAACTTGAAATTTGTCTCAAGTCTAGATAATCACCCCAAGTTGAGTTTAAAACTTGAAATGAACTTTCAATGACTTTTTTATTTTTACTAGAGCTTTGAAAGTATTTCTATCAATTCCCAACAAATAAAATAATACAACGTAAACTCTGAATTGAATCGGTTTTAAGGACAAAAAGGCTGTTTTGAATCTAAATAGTTGTAATTTTTGTGGTTTCCTCAATTGAAATTAAAAGGTGGTTAATTTCTCGTAACATAGATAAGAATGAATTAATCGACTATGTTTTACATACTTTTTGGAATTCCCATTCATAAAGTTCAGACAAAACGCCGGATTTTAGTTTATAATTTTTCGATTTACTAGATCTCAAATAATATAGAATCGATTAACAATTTAACCATATATTTTTGAAACAAGGAATCACACGGCACGAGTTTTGTACATTCCAATATATTAAATTTGAGAGACTAACACCCTCACCTCCAACAAAAAGGCCCTTTTCTCAATTTTGATAAAAAGTGATGCTGCTATTTATCATTAAGTTCCAGTTTGTGAAATTGGTCTTTTCATTAAGCAGAGTTTCCAAGTAAGAGTAAGCAGCAAGACGTTGGCAATTTTATAGGTGATTACTTTCTCATGAAAGTCGGCTTCCAAGTACCTACCACAGACATTATATTACGCGTGCTAACGTAGATTGGATTGTCTATTTATAAAAGGTGGTTTTTTAACTTCGCCTTAGACGGTCAAACAACGTCAAGTATTCAGTAGACAAATATAATACATCGAATATAAATTAAATAATTTGTGAAAATTTAAATTATTGACAAGTTAATTTACTTAATTTTATGACCTTTATAAAATCTATAAATACCCTTTACAAGAAAGTTGGATATTTGTATATAATAGTTAAAGAAGCAATGAAGTGATACACGACTTTTGTCAAATAGCAGAAGTAGTTTGTGTGTGAAACAGTTGTAGCCAAGTAACTGACAAATAGCTCTTTGGATAAATTGGATTCCGGAGTTTATAGAACAACATTAGTGTATATCGTATTATTATCTTCATTTATTTCAAACAATTGATTGGTTGGTTTATTTCAATAGGGTTTTTTTTTCTCTTTAGAACACAAAACATTTACAGTCATTTAGCCAATAAAATCATGTTGTAAAGAATACGTTTTTATTCGGGTTATCTGTGGAAGTACTCATATAGTGTACAGTTTCTTCGCGTTTTTAAGGTTATTTTTATCAAATTATAGTTTCAAACATAGAAACATTAAATTTCGAACACCTTCGTATTGGTTAAATCAAAAAATGATTTGAATAAATATTTTGTTATAAAGGTAATTTAAACCCCTCAAAATACAAAAACCCGTTTTATTATTGGTAGTTTCCAACATTTTATATTTCCCATTTTCAAATAATACTCGGCCAATCATATTCTATAAAAATTCTCGATCTTCCCGGGAGGTATATCTTTCTGTATACCTGTGGCATTGCCTTCATAGGAAATATGATTTGATGAGGCTTTTTGTAAATAAAAAAATAAAAATTGTACCTTTTCTTTACAAAATAAAAAATTAAGATAATTTAAAAATGACGACGTGTGCGGCTTTTTAATCATCTAAATAATTAACGCTATATTTTTCGCATTTTATGATCGTTTATTATTACTACAAAGAATGAAGGTAAATTTAAACAAAACTGGGGTTGGAAAAATAAAAATTTATCTCAATTTTCTTCAAATAACTCAATGTAGGGAAGAGAAAAAAAAACATAAATAAAAGAATAATAAAAAGAGAATGGAAAACATGTTAAATTGATGTAAATCTTTTTTTTTTTTTTGTTTACCTCGAAAATAAAAATGTATAAATCAAAAGTTTTCCCCGAATCTAGTTACGTTTACAACTACACACTCTCATAAAAAAAATATAAGAAAAGTTATACTACCACTACGATTTGACAGGAAAATGTGTGAAAATGCTTTTAAAAAACAATTCTTCACACAGCAGAGAGCAGTTTAAAAAACAAATCGTGGTAGGTATGACCTTTATAATTAAATTTTTTTTTCGCAGAATCTGAGAAAGGAAATTATCATTTTAAAAATTAAACTAAAATAATTTCTAATCTTTGTTTATGATACAATTTTCACGTTTAGTAATACTAAACGAGAAATTCTCTAAATAAAAATACTACAGGCAATGATATAATGGAAGAGCCAGACCAAAAAAAAGTTCGTTGAATTTACAAAAGCTGATAATTTGAGAATTGGTTATAGTAGTAGTTATTGGTTATTGTGTACACACACAGCCTGCGGTCAGTCAAGTGATCGATAGAACAGGGGTCATTTAAGTCTCAAAATAACAATCATTATTAGGAATTTTCGTCACAGATCATCATCATCCATTTTGTATTGATTTTTGAGGTGACATAAGAAAAACTTTCTATCAGAAAGTTAAAAAAGGATACCAAGAAATATATAAGAAAGCTTTTGTTTTATATGTGTTATGTGTTTATTGTTCGCGTCACACTAAACACACTAAAGTAGATTTTTGTAAGGTGCCTAAAGTTATTGATTACATTTCCGACTTTTTCACCGGAAAATTATTAACTTTGTATTATCCTGTGGATGTTATTTGTTTATTTATTTCATTTCATGTGGCTTTTTATTTATTTTTTTATACGTTTTAATTCTAATAAACGGTCTTCATGGTTCGAATAATACCTATTTTTGATTTATTTAAAAGGACATATTCTTTCAAGAATAAATCTTCACTTCTGGTGATTCCGTCTGAAGTATTAAAAGACTAACTTAAAAAATAATATGGCTATAATAGATAAAAATAGATTTTTCTTTTTCATTTGTAAATATGAAAATCAAAAATTCAGATAGGATCTGTACAATCAATTTGTAATGTTTCTTAGCATTTACCAGAAATATAATGACAGTTTCGAGTTCCTAAATGTCGAAAACATGACAAGAGGGTAATTATTGTAGGTTCCCTAAACGATTCAACTTTTTAGATCGATTCTCCTAAACAGGTTTGATAAGAATAAAGAAACATTTAAGTCTTGGTCTTTCAAGTGTATCTTACAGGACAAAGATTAATGTTAGAAAGATGCTAAACTCACAAGAAAAAGTTTTTAAAACAAACATGCCAAATAGTCTGATAAGATCGAAGTGTAAGAGCAAAATCATGAAGGTAAATGTTTAAGTATGTAAGCTAATGACAGTCAAATTTCAGAGGCAGATCAAATTTCCAGAGCGCTGTAAGCAAAAAACTCATCGACGATTTTGTACCGGCCATATATAATAAATTTTAACTTCTTGTATTTATTTAATAACTAGCACCACCCTGCGATTTTACCACCGTGATGACCGATCGCGTGAAAATTTCGAGAAAAATGTGGGCTTCCAGCTATATACAATCCTTTCAATAGTTTTTGCATAAAGAAATAATTAATTATTTGCATAAAAAATAATATAAATTTTCACATGCACCTTCTGCACCGTTAGGCACGTGTTTATTTTGCCTTAGGGATAATTTGCCCTTGCAAGTTTTGTTTTGCCTTAAGTTATTAGGTTACCCTAGGTTATATTGGTTGTGCAAGAACGACACTAACGCTATAGAGCTTGTGATACCATATGTGTTTTACTACCTATTTCGCTGATAATGTCATTTATCAGCTTCTCAGTTATTTTGAGAGACTGAGTGTAAATCTTACATGCATTTAACATTCACTACACCACTCCATCACAATTATTAATTTAAATAATTTTTGTTATGACAGCGGGATCGATCTCCCTACCCTAGGCATACCGCGAACGGAATTGGTCACGCGTAAACCAACTGAGCAAGTATGGTTGTTTTAGCCTTAGTGTTCATTACTAATTTTGACTAATATCATTTACGTCTCTCAATCTCAGTTTGAGATTGATCGGGTAAACTTCGTTTAGACCTTCAAAATGTCTACGTTTAATGACATTAAAAATACGAAAGAGGATCATAAAATATAATTAGATCAAAAGAAAAAGCTCATACACAGAAAAGTTCAATAATAAAAAAATCAATGAAAAACATTTCCTTTGAAAGAGCACTAGCAAGAATAAAAAAAATGAAAATGAAAAAAAAAAGAAAACATGTTTTCCAAGTTAAAATGCGAATAATATTTTCTGTGTGGTTTCATTAAAGTAGACCTGACACGCACAAAGGACACATACAAAAACATTGAAGATATACATACATTCTCATATAATAAAAGTAAACAGTAAAGTAGTAAAAAAAAATTGAAATACTTACGATATATCCTTTTCCAGAGCTACAGCGACTACTTGCCTGTGTAAAAAAAAGAGAAACAGAAAAGCATATTAGAAAAACATATATAACAACGCGTTAATACTTTTTACATGACACAGTAGTACACACGTTCGTTGGTTTTTGTGTTACCACCGTAAAAACGTTAACACATAACGATATTACGTCAGATGTCACGCAATAAAGAAATTATATCAATAAAATATGTCTAACAATTTATTGATATAAATATTATTATTTATTATTTAGGTTGTTTCTATTCATAATAAAAATAATAATATTTTATTTTATTAAACATTATTAAATTTTTGTGGTTTTTGTTATATTATCATGATAATTATCGCATTTTTTTTTATAGTTATTCAAGTTCGTTACGTTATTTTTTTACTGATTTATGATTACTAAATGAAATAATAAAAATATTTTATGCGGTCGTACACAGAAAAAAAAGGCTTAATATCAACCGATATGAGCTTGTCTCAACCTCGTCGTGAGAGCAAATATGTGACAACTACCGTACGGGGTAGAGTGGTGAAATTGACACAATCGCATGAGTTGTTTGTATGAAAGTAATATATTGTTGTTTTAAAATGCAACATAGTTTTCAAAAATCTTTTTTTAATTGGTTCTATCACTTATAAATATTATAACAAAGTTGTGATGTGATTGACACAACCGCATGAGCAGACCGGGACAACTTAGGTTATGTTCCTATTTTTGGAATACAAATTTGGTTTATTTAAAAAAATTTAGATTTTCTTCGGCACGGACATGCACCTGCGACCTACGGATTACTATTGATTATAGTGTTTTAAATCCAACACTGTACCAACTGGAATTTCGATTGGTTATTATAAAAATGATCAATAAGTTTATTTCAAATTCTCTGTAAATTAGTAACAGCAATCTTCATGAAGTTGAGACAACCACACATTTTAAGCAATCGTATGACTTGAAACTAAAATCAATATCTTTCCAAGAAGTAATAATTAACTTCTGTGATTTTGTACCTATGAATTCATATTTTAAATTCAATCCCATTCTATTGTAAATACATATATTAAGCTGTACTTATTCCAATCATTAGGAAATTGTTTGAAAGAATTTTGCTTTATTTCAATATGAAACGGCCAACTTTGGGATGAAGTTGCCATTATTTTAACTTTTCTTTCAATGCTTAATTTTGTCTGTAAACATTTATCATCGTATTGAAAGTAAAATTAAAAAGTGCAAGGAAATTAAATATAATGCTTCATTGGATTAAAATAAATAAAAAAAACTTACATCGCTCAGTCGATCCCTGGAACTGTCGGGGTCTCTAGGTGCGACGGAAGATCCCGTTAACCTTTCCGAAGCACGGCCACTGTCGTCGCTTGTACCGGCGTCCCCGTGCGCCAGCAATAAATTCTGTAACAAATAAAAACAATTATTAAATATGAAATGTGATGAAATGGTAATGGTGAGTGGTCAGTGTTTCCTTGGGGGCACATTGGCGTTTAAAATAAGCAAGGGTAGCAATGTTGTTTTAACTTTAATTAATTGTGTATTTCCTCAGATAGTAATGTGAAAAATTTCTTGAATCCTTAAATGTCGATGTTATCAGTTTCTTATTATCGTACCTGGTGTTCCATTTTTAAATGCGCTGAATACTAAAAATCAATATTAACTATTTTAAAACATGAGTGGGTTTATACGTACGTTATATCAGCTCTATATTCCACTCATCCATTTTATATTATCAAAAGAACAAATGCACAGTGGGGCGTAAGTAGATATACAGTAATAAATAGCAATGTTTTTATTTGTAATAAAGTGTCTCGGTTCTATGGATTTTTAAACTATCTGAATTTAGTTGCTTATATGTATATATAAGTGCATATTTTGATTGTGTTGTTTGTATAAAATTGATTTAGTTTGTAGTCAATATTTTTATTGATTTTCACAATTTTATACAAAAACCACAATCAAAATATGCACTAACCAATTCGTTCATCATGAAAATCAAATCCAGATAATTTACAAATTGATAAAACTAAGACATTTTACAAATTCGTTGTATGCGTAGTCATGATAGGGACAATAAAATCGATTCCAGCGCTTCCAGTGAAAAATTTTGGAGATAAAGAAGGCTGTTATGACTAATTTGCAGTTCTTTACATGTAAAGTTATTGAAAACACTAATTAATTAAACTTAATGCATTACAAATTGTGAAAATAAGAAATCAAATTGCACAAATATTATTTTTCAAAAGTAAATTACATATCATAATTATTTATTTATATTTGTGAGACAATAATATTAAATTTTCAATGTAAGTCATAAATGCAATCCATACAATTATAAATGCATCCATACAATTCCATAATTAAAGTAGTGTAGCGTTATCATGGAAACGCCTCCAATAAAACTCACGCACGATGCGAATAGATAACTAATACAAAAAAGGCTAAAACTTTTTACAACTGCATATCCACTTACGCCTCACACTGTATATAAAATATAACATACACATCAACTGTTTTTGTTAATTAAAAAAATATAGTCATGTAGGTTTTTTTGTATTTTATTTCTAAAAAGCATTAATAATAACATTTATTTAAAATTTAAATTGAACGCTGCGGGTTGCAAAGTTAATTACTACTATTATGTCACTATATGATGATAATATATGCATTTTAAAAATTATAATTAACTAATATTATATATATTTATGTGTGAATATTAGTATTTATCGAATAATTTTTATAATTTGATTTAATTGATTTGCAATTATCGTCTTGATGTTATTTATTACACAATGATAGCCTTATTTAGATTAAAATAATGAATATTATTATATTTCGTGTTATTCAAATTTTAATAACTGTAACACCCGATGTTCTCCATCTTTGTCACTAAGTTAATTAATTTATTCCAGAACACTAAAATATTTAAAACGGGATTGATTACTTTGAGGAAGTATAAATTAAAAGCTATGTTGAACAACACGTGAAAATTGAACTTTTTAAACAAATGAATGCTCGAAGCTATTATACGAGTCCAATTCATCATATCTAGAGCAGGCGCTAGATAAAATTGAGTGTGCAAAGTTCGAGGACCGCATATTATCCATTGATTCTTGATCAGAAAAGCTTACAGATATTGCGGATGTGTTAGAAACCATATTGGTCCAATTTTTGTACATCCCTTCCCCTCCCCAGAAACAGTTACATGTAAATAAGGAATTTCTCATTATTAGTGGCCAATCTTAATCAATTTAACAAGTTCTACCTACCGTAGAAACTTTTTTTAGAAAAAGGATTTCACGCCAACTCTTAATTAGACGTATTAAGAAAATCAAGTATTCGCATGGGGTCACATTTGACCCTAAAGTTAAGAATAAAAAGGAAGTAATAAAAAAATAAAAACTTTCATTTAAAATAATTGAAAACATATAAAAACTTATAATAGCAATTAAATAATTTTTGGCATGATGCGGTTTGTAGGATTTCGTGAAGGTACTATATTACGTCAATAACTCAAAAAAATAATAATTTCCAAAAGCAAGCGAATAAATATTTCATAAATAATAATTCAAACAATAAAATTCAAACGGGTAAAGAGTATAAAAATATTTGAATTTTCAACAACACAATAAAAATATATTTAAAAAACAAAAAATGAAATAAAAAATCCATATCCAAATAACTCCATATTTAAATTTAAAAAAAATCGTGATCGACAAAGCTCCATCACTACGGTCTTATTTCCCCTTCATTAGATGCTTCGTATTCTTTAATATAGCCTTCTGAAATGAAACTTTTAAGTGTTTCATTGCTTTTGAACACATGATATATTTCCTTAAAGTAAATATATCATGTGTTCAAAAGCAATGAAACACTTAAAAGTTTCATTTCAGAAGGCTATTAGAAGGCAAACAAGGGTTCCTTCAAACCCTTGTTTGAAGGAACCGATATGTCCACATTATCAAAAAGCACTTCCTTAACATAAATTCATTTCTAAGATAAATTTTCACTATCAGTTCAATTTGGGGGAGCTTTGGAAGTGGGAAAACCCTTACTAATAAAAAGAAAAACCATGATTTTTCGACATATAAATGAGAGAAGATGCTGGTAGATTGACACTCATAAAAGGAATTTCTTTAACAATTACTAAACTTAAATACAGATTTTCAAATATCTAGCTCAATTTGGAGAGACAGTCGAAGTGCTTTAAGCATCAAAAACCTCGAATTGTGTTGTTGAGGTGCTAAAAATTCAATTTAAGTATACATCGATATTGTTGAAATTTGCCGCCACTTGTATGAAGTTCTGCCAAATAAACAACCCTAAATATGTAGGCACCGAATTGCAATTCACTTAAGAAAGTAAGAGTAGTATTTGTACCTTATTTTCAACTTTGATGATGAATTTTGTTATAACTTCATGAATGTAGACGAAAAATAACAATAAAATTTTTCGACATCTGCCTTGGTTTTTGAAATATTGAAAGCTTAATTATTAAAAATAATATTTAATTTTCGATATTCTGAAATTATTCCTGATATCGAAATATTTTTTTTATTCTTACTTTTCGTCTTCTCAAGTTATAACATAATTCACCATCAAAATTGGTTATTTATATTTTTGAATTTGTGTCCACACTACCGTGCATCCTTAATTAATCGGGACAAGAAGCTTTGTTTGTTTTCAATAATTTACTAAGGTTTTAACTTTAATTTAAATATTTTTTCCTTTTTAATTTCCCACGACTAGTTTCGGAGAAATCAATGAAAATATATCATTCATCTACCGTTTTCCCATAAGATAAATGTTAAATATGCCTACTTTTAAAGTCATTTATTTATATAAATAATCACCCTCCCCCCCTCTCAAAATTTTAGAATTGATTTAGTCTTACTCCAGCTTCATAAAAAAGAAATTTAGTCTTTTATCCAAAACTGCCCTGGACATCCTTAAACAAAAGTTATCCAAATGTAAGTACCTACCCATAAATTGTATTCTAATGAATATAAAATGGATTTACTACACACCCACACCCTTCCCCGTCAAAACTTCGATACAGTGCCATATGTCTATTTTTCGTGGAAAATATCACTAAAAATACATAAAAATGGGGAAAAAATAACAACAATAATAGAACACAATGAGGTAAAACTTTACGACAACAACGAGTAGAAAAAAAAGATGAAAACTGTTTGTTTACAATTTTTAGTTTGAAATATTTATTTTACCGAAAACAAAACGGGCGTAATGAAGATTTTTATGATATAGAAGAGTTAAGATGTGAGTGGAGTATATAAAATGAATATTTGATGTGAAACTTGAACGCCCCGAAGCCCTCTCTGAATTTATCATCTGTACAACTCCATTTATTTCTATTTGGACTTCTTTATTTTTCGTCCTTTATATTTACTTACTATGGTGCTCTATACTTTTATATCGCTATTTCTTTTTATATATTTCTATCATATAAATAAAGATATAAGGAGTGTCAGTAAAATTTCCAGTTCGAAACTTCCCAGGTATCTTTACTTGATCACTCGCACTTAAACCTCAATCTTAAGTCTGAAGTTTTTCTCGGTGCTTTAAGTAAGTTTTTTTTTCTTCAAATTTTAGGCATCCTGCTTTCATGATTCTGCGACCCTCTCAGAAAGATCACATAGGTCGTTATATCGACAGTTAATGCTGGCTAAATAGTTTAAGAAATCAAGTTCATTATATTTTAGCATATTTTGATTATCCAAAAAAATTATTTTCCTTAAAAGCTCTCACTCAACTTTTAAATGCCAAATATCTAAAAAGTAAAATTTTAGTAAAAAAGCTTGAGAGTATTTAAATAAAACAAGTAAAAACAATCAATTGACTAAGTTAATGCTTGAAATGCAATGTATTGACAGTGTTGATTACGGAATCGTTTGTTTTTCACGTCATCAGTAAAGAGATATAACCAGCTATACATGTCACACACACATGGCTGAAATTCCCATATAATACATAGTATACAATATTTGAATCTAATTTGCGCCCTCGTGGGTAAACAGTGATGATTTTGAAAAAATGTTTCAAACAGAAGTTGTTTATTTTTTATAAGGAACATTTCTTATATTTAAACTTTTGGTCTGTCTCTAACGGTTTACAAGATCAACCCAAGACCCAATTGGCCTATGTTGCTCATTTACGAACTCGACCTCACTTTTTACGACCTGAGCACGCTAAAAAAATTACAAATTGATATTTTTTTCCTTTTTGATTTATCGTGATGACAGACGGACAGACAGACAGACAACCGAAAATGGGCTATTAAGGTAATTTTATGAACTATACCAAAATTTTAATCATAGAATCAATATTTTTAAACGTTACTAACTTGGAACTAAACTTAGTATACCTTGATATATTTCATATACATGGTATAAAGATGACATTTTTATACATGCGATATAAGATCTGCGATGCCATAAAGTGGCAAACATGCACTAGGAAATATTTCATGTTTCAATATTTCTTATCTTAAAAAACTTTGGAAAGACCGTAAAGTAAAGGGTACCCAAATGGCTTCAAGCAAGCGGGGAAGGTAATGTGAATATTTGTAACTGGTTACCTATCATACTCCTGCAATTGTCCAAAAATCAGCTCAACCTTTTTTGCATTCTAAAACGAAATTATGAGTATTTATTATAATAAAACAACGTATACATCCCCAGAAATCGTAGAGCCAAGGTCTTCAGTTTTTTTTTTTTTTCACAATATTTCGAATGCATAAATCATGTAAGTATGATATTATACCTTATCTTAGCCACTAAGAGTTACTCATTCAAATTTCGGAGTTATATTCGCACTTATACGTTAGAAATATTCGTAGAGCAAATCCCTCAGTCATGGCCTTCGATTTCAAAACAAAAGACATCACGAAATAATAAATTGTTTAAAATATCTGTAAGGAAACAGATTCGACAACAAAATAATCAAAACTTTTTTGGAAAATAATTTACAACAGCTTTCAAAACTCAATACCAGAAGAAAAATAAACTTATCCCATATGTATCACTCAATATAATTTCATTCTGCAATAAAAAAAGAGAAAAAAAAAGACAAAATAATTTCAACCGTTTCAAATCTCTAGCAACATATTTGATTCCCTTCTGTTATTCGCGTTGTTCTTTTCCTTGGGGATGTTGTGATACCTTTTGTATTTTAAAAACAAAAACAATGAAAATAATGATAAGAGAGTTAGTAGTACTGTTCTTGAATTTGCACACACCAAACAACACATTCCGTTAAGAGTGGGTCGAACTTGTGAATCAGTTTTCTTTAAATATAATCACGATCGTCGCTATTATATTTTATTAACTAAATACCCTACATCGAGTTTACTTTGTACTTATAATAACACACTTTATAATGATTTTAAAAATTATAATTTGGTTTTGTTTATTATGCTTTTTAATGAATTTTGTAGTTTTATTTACTTTATATTTGAATATTGTCTGAGATTAATTTTTAATAATACCGTAATTCATTGAATTTTTGTGAGTTATTTCATCTTAACTGCCACTAAAGAATTGCATAGAATTTTCTTCAAATGTTCTTATTAAGGTAGTTCCTCCGCGACCGTCCAGTCAAAAAGTTTTGGACTAATACTATCATTCAGTGCATTAACTGTGCTATGACTATTATACATATACCATATATTATTTTGACAAGACTGTAGTTCCTCACTACTGATTCTAGTATACATATAAGCACACACACTATGACATATGCCTTTAACATTAGTCTTCATATCTTTTCCACAAAAATCATCGCTAAAACGAGTTATTTATTTAAGTTTTTTATCGAAACTATATGGTAAATAATTTTTATTTTTATTTATATATTTTCTAAATATAGTATTCTACATTATATTAGTTTTTCATAGAGATGGTGGACGTCATTCATTGGTAAATAAATATAATATTTGTAAATTTGTGTATTTTTATACACTTCTCCCATGTACACGTACAAATTGCGTCACTTTTAATTGCTAATATCTCATGTATGGCATGGTAAATCATCTTCTAATTTTAACAGCAAGTGTATTATGAATTAAATATTTTATATTCTGAGTTTTGAGAAATTCTTGGAATATCACTTTCGTGTAGGTACTACCTTAAATAATAAAATATGTAAAAAACACAAGGTTATCATACCTTATATCCTTCCTTTTGAAAAAAATCTACTGGAAAAAGAGCTTCTCATACATTCACTTAGAGTAAGATAATAATTTAAAAATTTAAGTTACTCAAGCAAAAAATGCCAAATTTTAAACATCATGCTTCAACGAAATACAGGACTTCGTTAATAGAAGTTTAGGTATCACTGGCTTTTACTTGGTCTTTTACTTATCACTTGGTTTGCAAGACCTTCACTCAAACTATACCATAAAAACATTTGATTAATAAATCAAGTTTTGATTTTTCAACCTTTGCCCAAGCCTTGACTTAAGCTCATAACTCAAGTCTTAGTTTGAAATCCCTTGCTCAAATCTTGGCGAAGGCTCATGAACCGAGTTTGTTGTTTGTTGATGCTATGGATTCAAACCCCAGTTGCGTCACATAAGAGAGATAGAAAGAGGGTCAGACAGAGTGCGGCGTGGCCCTTATAATAATATTTTATAGGGAAAAATTTGAACTAGATTGGACCAAGAAATCACGTTGTCCTATACAAACTTTCCCCCCGTTTATCATCCCCTCAGGGGTAGAATTTCCGAAAATCCTTTCTTATCGGATGATTACGTCATACAAAATACACCTACCAAGTTTCAGATTTCTACGATCAGCGATTTAAGTTGATCCGATTTGATAAGTATAGATAATACTATGAAAACCGAAGCCGGGAAATGAGATTACATCCAATTTTTTACTTACACCCAGACTTGAACGAAGACCGGAAGCCAAAATTTAGTCACAATCTGACTTCCAAACTTGAACTACCATTATCGTTGATAGAAATGCTAATAGAAAAGTGAGTTGCAATCCTGACTTCAAAGCTTGAACCAGTACTGGCACGGTTGATATTTTCTCTATGGGTAATACATAATACGTTTTGGGTTTTCTTACTACATTGACTTTCCTATAATACGAAACTCATAAATTTTATGAAAAAAGTCCCCTAAATTGAATTTATTACTAAAGGGCTCAAATAAATAAATTTGATGAGAATAGCATAGGAAGAAAAACATATACATAATATTATTGTTGTCTAATATGTTATGTTAATCCTATGACTATGTGACAGCTTCAAACATAAGCTTTGGTAATGCCCTGCTAATCACTAATGTTGCCAATCTATATAATGCTCTTCATATTGAAATTAATGATATTGCTGCATTGTGTTTTCACATTATATGAATATTTTAGTTAACTCTATAACCTAAAATTGTTAGCATAGTCATATTAAGTGTATACCAAATAACTTTACTCTTGAAAAAAAGACTGTACTTAATAATAATAAATAATAAAAATCTTTTAAAAAACTGGAAGCTTATATGAATCAAAATCGAGGTACTAAAAATTTTCTATAATTTTAAATCGAAAATTCGCAAAAACTAAGCCTTTAATAAAGAAAAATTAAAGACTTATATTATTTTAAAATGTGGTCGTTACTAGCAGAGCAACTAACAAAAAAAAGAATAAAGCTGAAGCTTAAGAGACACTGAACAACCTAAAAATTAAACACCCCCCCCCCGTGTAAAAAAAAATTACTAGACTGCCTGTTTGCTTGACTATTGATGTTCTTAAAAAATATTTCTTTTGTCAACAGTTTTCAAAGATTTCGATTCTTAATTCAAGAAAATAAGTATTTCATTTCTAAAAAATTTTTTGATCCAAGATATTTTCTATTTTCTTTGGTACTATTGAGACCATATTTCCATGCAACTAGTACTTTTTACAACACTTTTTCACCGTTTCGACGAAATTTGCCGGAGAGTCGACGAAATATGGAATTTAACAAAATATATATTGAAAAAAACGAATCAAATGAACTGCATTTAAAAATGAATAGGCTACCAAAGATAATAAAAAATATCTATCAGAAAGGCTTCTTCTATCGGATGAATTGTAAATATAGGTACAATAGTGGCTTTAATTGCATACCTTTTTATTTTTGCATATAGTTTTTTTTTTTTTTTTTTTTTTTTTGCATATAGTACTCTTAATGCATTGAGTTTACTCCATCATATTTTTCAAGAGACAATATCAATTTTGCAGTACATCTGATAAGCCCTACTTGCCCTTTTAGTTAGACACACATGCAGAATATATGCTGACATGTAGCCCTATAGATATTAAATAAATAGTTGAACAGTGCATTGTACTTTATTTTAATTTAAAATGAAACAAATATGACCAATTTTCTCTGAGGAAACTGTGAAATCGAAGCTAATTTCAGTAGTGATAATAAAACTTTAAAAATTTTCAGGAAATAATAATTGTCTTCACATACCTTTGTGACAATAAAATTAACATCATCATTATCACTCTAGAATATTATTTAGTTAATTATGATTTACGTTATGCAAATAATTTGAAAAGTCATATAATTACATTTTCCCTCACTTTAAACTTATATATTTTGATTGAAATGTCTTTATTTAGGTAAAATAAAAATAGGCTATTAATTTTCCTCTTAATTTAAAAATAACGATTTACTTTTATACAATTTTTTTATTAGTAAATAAAATAAAAAAATGAGGGTGTATTTATGTACCATAAAGTTTCCTAGTAGAATACAAAATGCCATTTTGTATGTACAGAGTTTAAGGAGGGTATGTGATTGTAATAAGAGATTAGAAACGATTACAGAGAGAAGGTTAATCATAAAATGAAGGACTGTTATGTTGTTAACTGTCTGATAGAAAGATATTATTTTTACCTCGAAAATCTAAACTAAAAATTTTATTAATAATAAGACTTAACTTCAATTTTAACTACATACAAGTACTTAAAAAATGACGGAGTTTAATAAAAACTTTCATCCCTTCTTTTATCTCCTTAAAGAACGAATTTTCATTAAAAATTGATACAATAAGCCTTCGTTCTCAAACCATGAGCATATTTATCAATTTTTACATTTCTTCAACTTCAAAAATGAAGGATAAACTTTCACCCCCTATTTTACCACCTTGCAGAATTAATTTTTCGAAAACACTTATACAGTAAACTTTTGTTTTCAACTATGAACTCACATATCGTTTTTTATCTTTCCAACTTCAAAATCGACCAAGTACCATACAAACTTTCAATCCTTATTTTAGCCCCTTAGGAGATTAATTTCGAAAAAACCCTTCTTAGTGCACACTTTAGGAATTTAAGAAACGTTTGTGCAAAATTTCATGCCTCTGGACCCAACGGTTTCAACTGTGCGTTGATCGATCAGTCAGCCAGATCGTCAGTTTCTTATTTTATATATTTAGATGAATACATTAAGGTGATTGTAAACCTATAGTATTGTAAAAAAAGTTTTGGTTTATTGCACGATACATAGTTACATACATATAAACCAAATACATGCTTTGTAGTCAAGTAAGGAGTTATTTTTGGCTTTACTATACCATGCAACAACAACAATATATAATATATTGTGTGCAAGTGATGCTTATAAATTTGATAATATAGATATCGCTCTTCAATCATCAGTACTCTAACTATAGTCGTCTCTGTTCATCAAATGATGGATCTTCGACCTTATATTTTTATGGTATTTTTATAAACTACAAAGTTGTCTATATATTTTAGATAGTTTTTTATCACACTCCCTACATTTTTTGATATAGAAATAACCAATTGAAAAGGAAAGCCTATATTTTTTGTGATTTTTGGCATCTTTGTTAATCAAAAAATGTATTTATACCTCCTTAATTGTTATTCTGGCTGCTTGGAGTCATATCCACCACGGCTGTTGTATCTGTATTGCTTGGTTGTGTCGTAATAATTCTGTGTGAGATAATTATAGTGTGAGTGACAATTACAGTTCTGGTGTAGGTAATAATTATCTATAATCATTCCATTACATGGTGCGGCTTGCCTGCAGCTATCTAAATATGTATGAGAGAACTTACTGTTGCATTAAATAAATGAAGGTAAGATGATGATAACGGTAGGTGGATGGCGGTTAAAAGGAATGGAGCATTTGCTTGTAATATTCATGGTCGTTTTACCCTCCCTATTTAAATTATTATAATTTGTAAATATTTTACTTTTTTTTAAACCTTGAGATATTTTCATTCATAACTTTTGAAAAATATTCGTGTTTCTTATAAATGTAAACATAAGAACATTTTAAAAGCCACTTTCATAAACTCAATTTCATGTAAGAAGTTCAATTTCGTTAAAAAACTATGTCGCATTTCACATCTTAACAACACACATACACGTAAAACTGATTCATTATTCCTGACTGGGAATTATTACAGTTTGTTGATCAAAGGAATCGCCCTATCAGCTCAGTTAGTGAAGGCGTAACCAATTCCGTCCGCGGTATGCGAAAACCCGGGATACCTGGTGTCTTTTTAACTTGACATATGCGTGAAACTCGAAAAATAAGTTTAAGTTTAATCGTGGAAAATGCTTCAAACAAAAATGTTCATTCAAAAGGCTCATACGGGTAATTATTTCAATCTAAGTTTTCCAGTTCAATTATAACCTTGCTCAAATTCATAACTGGAAAACGTTAGACGAACGAATTAAATTAGAAAGTTTTATAAAAGCGCAAAGATTTTAAGTGTTCGCCTACAGATCCAACATTATTTCCTTGAAGCATTTTTATCGACGAAAGTTATTTTTCGAGTATCAAGTTTCATGTATGTCAATTTAAAAAAGCCACCCGGTATATAGTAAATTAAGACACAAAATATACAAAAATTGGACATATTAGACGATGGATCTTTTATTTTATGGTATCGCCCGAAATCGCATAAAGAGTCTTCTATTTATTAATATTTTCGACGGTATCTTAAAAACTACTTATTTAGACGTCAAATGAACAGGATATTTGTGGTATTAAATTTGTGGTATGTTTTTAACTTCAAGCTTCCCGATACAAATACCAACTTAATGAATACATCAAGTATGATCAATTCCAATTTAACGGCAATGGCACCATCCGGCTGAAATTATACTCAAACACACTATAATCAATATACACAATCTAATTTATTATTTAGTAACTCATCAAAAAACCGTCTCATATACAACAAATTATATAATTATTCAAAATGAATAATTTACTTTGTCTACTTATTAGTCTGTTGTAATTAAATTTCTTATTTGAATAATTACCGGTCAATTAAAATGAAGACATGTATAATTAAATTAATATATATTTAGTGATAATTATGAAAATAGTAATAAGTAATTGTAGTTTAGTAATAAAATAAAAAAATATATATACAACATTGGTAGAAGCTATATAGAATTGTAACAACAGTATAATTACATTGAGAGCAAAATCATGTTTTTATATATAGTGAGTGTACAACAGTATATTATTATTATTATTATGTGTGTATTGATAAACTTTATTATCATTTGGTTCGATTTATATATTCAACAAATACCATCTTATTACATACAGGCAGGCTATTTTATATGCTTGAACATTAAATAAGAGTTAAAATTAAGGCCCGACTACACAATAGATGAAAATAAGAAATAAACGACAAAAATCTTGATCCCATTTGAAAGGTTTTGGATTTATGATTCTTTTCATATTTTGCCAAGCCGGGTTTTAGTTTAGTGCTTCTATTTTATTTAATAGACACTTTTAAAAATTTTTGTGTTAAAATTTAGTTAAAGTCCAAAAAATATCATCTAAGCTATCGAAACCGTTTTTTAATCGTTCATTTAAAATTGAATGTTTAAGTTCAAATTTTTGCAAGGTAATATAAATAAACATCTTTTATGAATGGTTTTGAATCCAAAGAGTTTATATACATAGAGAACGCGAGGGCGCCAAATTGGCATAATATAAACTCATATTGTTAAACAACTGTTGTTTTAAAATTCAATCGTACTTCTTGCTCAGTAAGTCCAATAATCATACGATTCCTGTAAATAAAAATTTACCTTTCTTTAAATTAGTCTTACACATTTTGGAGGGGAGTAACATTTTTTCCTTCTAACTCACAAAAACTTTTAAATATTTTTCATTTGCCAAAGCGTCAATAACATGCAACCTTTCCACATTCAGCCTGGAACGATACATCATTTTAAAATGAGGTAGTTATTTCTTTTATAATTGCTCACTCTATATTATACAACGATATTATTCATTATATACATATCTGTATATCTGTATCTTGTATATATTACAATAACATATTATTTAAAATAAATAGCAGGTGTATTGCCATCTTTTAAATAAGCAAAGACATGCAACGTTATTAAATTATTTTCATTTTTGTAATAGTAGGTATTTACTATGATAATTGTAAGTGATTATTAAATATTTTTAGTTTTTTTTTATAAACATGCAATGTAAAACAAATATGATTTTATGAAGAAAAAAACAAAATGAAAAAGAAATTATATGAAATAAAATTTCATGATTATTACGAAATTCATGTCGGAAAACCTTAATCTATTTTTTTTTTTAAACTTCTATAACTTTAAATACATTAGGTTTAAAAAAATCATTTAGAAGAAAACACGCAAATAGAAATTTATTTTAAACTATTCCAATTGTGAAATCAGAATTTGGAAATCTCAATGAAAAAACATGTCTCTAATATTTACAACTGCTCGCTTGAATTTTCTTATGTCCTTGCAGATTAAATCTGTTTTATTCGATGATTCCATAACTTAGCCAACAAATTGTTCTATGAAAACAAAGACAATTCCTTGAAAATAATCCACCTCAGTTAAAACATTAATTTAAGAACTCTAACATGAAGAACTCAAATCAAACGATTTGTGAAAATTGTTGTCTATTCCTAATCTAGGCAAAATCTAGTATCTAAAAAAATTCGATTTTAGCTGACTAGGTATAGATATTATTCTTATTTGAACAGACCCTCATTCGTATAGATAAGCATTCATAGTTAAAAGATGCGTCCCGAATTTAGTTTTTATTAGATAGGTCGCGGTGTTATTAGATAGGTCGCGGTGTAAAAAATTTTGGGAACCACGTGAAGTGGATCATTTTCACAACTTATAGAATATAAGTTAAAAAAAATTGCATTGATGTTAAGTTTGGGAAGAATTTTTGACATCATAAAAGTTGTCCATTTTAGTCTCGCTTCTATGAGAACTTTTGCCCAAAAGGATATAATATGTAACTTATTAAATTACAATGACAAAAAGTGAATTTATAAAGTATAACATTCTTTATTAAAATGATAATTTAAAATGTTGTATTAAATATATTTTTCGCGATATCTTGACATATGGTTGATTATCAGGAAAAATTAAAATATTTTTGCGTTTCTTATATATAATAAAGCTGATAATCGTAAATATCAATCATCTTAAAAGGTAGAATAATTTCAATTAATCTTATCTTTCGAATCAAAATACACATCTAACATACAGATCTCGTACAGAAAATATTATAAAAAATAAAAAATAAATTATAAATTCAAAAGTAAGCATGTTTGTTTGTTTATTTATTACGCTTTCACGCTAACATTAGCGAATGGGTTTTTAATGAAACTGTACAGCAATAAAGCCCATACTTCAGAATAACACATGAGATATAATTTATAAAGATATATTAATAAAAAATAAATAAATAAATAAAAAATAAAAATTAATTTAATTTGACATTACCATAAATTACAGATTTCTGTGAAAGTAGTCATTTGACATTACCATAAATTACAGATTTCTGTAAAAATAGTTAATATAAAATATTTCACGGCCATCTTTTCTGATATACTCAATGAATAATTACGACTGTTATACATTTAAAAAAGTAGAAAACCATACATATATTTTACCTGTGTAAAACAATCCTTATTTCAAGTGTTATAGAAAGGGGATAAACGAGAGCAATCTTTATCAATCTTTACTTTTTAAACCCAGCGAAGCGGGTGGGTATCACTCTCGTAAAAAATAAACGTGAATCTTTCAATGTTTCTGCTGATAGAAGTAGATTAATATTACCATCAAAACAAAAAGCTTGAGGGAAAATGTAAATTTAAAAAAAAATATATTCATATAAAATATATATTTATATAAATATATTTTATCAAGATTATTTCAATTATTTATTAGGTAATACACTTTTCTTATCCTTCATCACGATCAATAATTTAAACACATAATACATTTTCTTTATCTAATATTTAAATAGGACATAAATGTTAAAATACTTAATTACTTTCATTATATCACTTATATCTATTCATGAAAAAAAAATTAGCTTAGAACACAGTATAATTTATAAATTTAACTAATTAGCATACAAGAAAAACTAATATATAATTATAAATAATGTAATTCTTTCAAGATGGTAATTATTGAATAATAATAATATGAAGCAAAATAGATATACTTGTATAATTTATACAAAAAAATATTGTCTGGTAGTTTCATGTCCTCCATATATGGACTAACTTCCATATGCAATGTCACGTGACGTTGTGTAGTTTTGGACGTTTTATAGAGTTGAGTTTGCAAAAACCGAGGTGCATTTTGTCAATTGATTTTTGTTCACAAAAGCTAATAGATTAATATTCCGGATGCTGCCAGAAACCCTACTCGTCCAATTTTTGTATATCAATTCCGCTCCACAGAAACAGTAAAATGTCCATTTTTTTAACCAAATAAAGCTACCCGAGGTTTTCTAGATAGTTTTAGAATTAATCAATCTGTAATTACTCTTCAGAACTTCATAAAAGACGTTCAAAGATGATTTCAAGATTTTAAAAAGCTCAGTTTTACCAAAAATTAAACTGTTAATAACTCAAAAACGGTGAACTTCAGGAAAAAAACAATCACAAAGCGCCTTTTGACCAAGAATTACCCCAAAAAAAAATCTCGAGTAGCTTTATTTGATTAAAAAATTTGACATTCCGGACGAACAGCCGGAATATTAATATATAAGCTTTTCTGAACAAGAATCAATTGATAAAATGTGATCCTAGACTTTAGCACACTCAAATCTATCTAGCGCCGGCTCTTATCCATGTAAAAACAGTGTGCATAATCATCTTTCTTTTTTCGATGCCATTGAGTAGTAATTGCTTTAACTTATTATTTAATTATAATTTGATGAATGGTCTAAAATACAGCTACAAGCTAAATATTTACAGCTTTCATTTTTCGAATATGTGTGAGTGTGTCCAGTTTACGTCACAAAGTAATAGGTATACCTGGTTAAAATTTTTGTTATACATGATCATTATTTATGTAACGTATTTAAATATTATGTTTAGAATAAATAATTGATATAACATTAAGATAAAATATCCAATTAAATTCACCTTCTTTATTAATGTAATATTGTAGTCAATGTTATCACAAGTTTTTATGTTGGTATTATTTTAATAAATACATTTTTTTTTTAAAGTAGCTTATACAGAGTGTATAGGAATGACTATTTATAATAAAAAAATAAATAAATAAAAAAGTTAAAAATTTCACAAATGTATATGAAAAATATCTATCTATATAAGTTTTACTATTTTTAAGCTTGCACAAACCTTGTGTTAAAAAATTGAAACATAAGAAGAAAGACCTGGTTTTAAAGCCTTTGTTATTCAAGGATATGAAGTCACGGTGTCAAGTAGATTTGATTGACTTTTAGTCGCAGCCTGATGAAGACTTCAAATTTTTAATGGTGTACCAGGACCATTTAGCAAGGTTTAAACTAAGACCACTAAAAATACTTCCGACGAGTGTGTAGTAATTTATCGATATTTTTTCTTTGTTGCGCTCCTTATACCTTACAATCAGATAATGTTAGAGACGTTTCATTGCAATAAATCAACACCTTCTGGTTTTGATAAACTTTTACTGAAGACTAGGAACAGTCGACTTTACCTAGGGTGAGTCAACTCTTACTCGAGAATCAAATTTTCCTGTAACATGTATAAGAATCAAATTTTGTGTTACAGGAGAACTAACTGGATAAGGCCCGGAAGGGAGCACCATCAACACAATGAATTTGTTCAAAATCACAATTCGCTTTCGCTTTTTTGTAACCGCATAAATTATCTACCTTATTCTAAGTGAGGACGCATTGTTAGTTTAAACAAATTTAATATAAGCAAGAAACTAAAAACTATATTTATTTTGTGTCAACTTTTCGTTTGCATAACCATAATTGCAATAATTTTTCCAAACTGGAAATTTCAATTGTTGTCACATATCAATAAATAATACCACCCATTAATGTATAAATTATTCGAATATAATTTCATTTCATTGAGTTTGGCATACGACCATTGTTATTCATTATTTAAGTTTCATTCCATATCCGTCTGTTCGTTTGTGTTCAGTCCGTCTTTTCATATCAATTGACTAAATAACCAGTCAACAGTTCTATACAGACGTGTAATCAGCAACATACATCTAATTTATGTGCAATAATACATTTATATTTATATATAAATAATTATTGTCATAATATACTATCAACCACTTCAATATTCAACAAATCGTGCCATTTTATCATTTTATATATTTTTATCCACTTATTTTTCCATAACGAATAATTTACATATTAAACATTAATGCTTCTGGATAAGCAAATCCTTATATATTATAAATGCCAAAGTAAGGAGGTTTGTTTGTTTGTTGTTTGTTTGTTTGTTACGCTTTCACGCAAAAACATGCGAATGGTTTTTAATGAAACTGTACAGAAATATTGCTCATACATCAGAATAACACATGAGCTATAAATAATAAAGATATAGCTAATAAAAATAAAATTAAATTAAATTTAATCTGACATTTACTATTCTAAATTTTTACAGAAATTTTTAATTTAATCAATGTCACAATTCATGGCCACCTTTCCGATATACTCAATGAATTATGATTATTTTACAGTTTAAAAAATTGACAACTGGAGGCCATAAAGCGGTGGTTTTTACTTTAAAGCCCAGTGAAGCGGGCGGGTATCAAGCTAGTAATATACAATGACTTAGCAATACTCGGTTATTTTCATAGAATTTTAGTAGATAAATGTTCATTGTAACCATACTTTTTCTAGCCAATTAACTTCAATAATTTAGACACTCAAATTGGTGGAATTCGCTAAATCACTCTATAAAAGATTAAAATAAATATCCTGAAATTTTTTTATGTTAACTTATAATTTTATGCAAAGCATTTAGACATTAAGTGTTTTTGAACTTAATAAAGGCCAAAAAGTAAAAATTCACAAAGAAACCTTTTGTTGAGAGAATTTTCGTTATCCAATTAGTAACAAAATTCAATGAGAACTTTTATAAACTTTTTACTTAAAAACATGGAAAAATCATAAATGCATTTAGAATAAAATATATGATCATATAAAATATATATATCATTTGCAATCTATACACAACTTTAAAACCTTGTAAATTTAACAAAAGTACCTATATAAAAAAACTCGTGGGTAATAGAGTTCCATCAAGAAGGTCATATTTCTCCCTTATGGCATTAAATACATCTTTTTATCACAGGCTTTTTTAAAACAGGAAATATGTAAATAAAAAAGTAGGAAGGAGGGATGGAGAATTAACACTACCAAAATACACTTCCTAACATAATTGATATACAAGCTTTTTACCTTCTTACTCTATACAGGGATTCGCACACGATGCGAAAATAATAATTCGAAATAAAAAAAGAGCGAAGGGGAACTAGGACAGATATCTCAAAAGACTCTTCTAACCAACATACCAAAAACTTCGTTTACATTAATTCGATCAACGTTCCACTCTATATTTCGTGAAAAGGTCGTGAAGAGATAGAAAGAATAAAGGACTGAGAATTTAATAGCCCCCAATAGAGCGGGCGCTGGATGGGGTTGAGTGTGCAAAATATAAGTACCTCATTATGTCAATTGATTCTTGTTTAGAAAAGCATATAGATTAATATTGTGAATCTTGCCAGAAACCCTATTGGTCCAATTTTTTCATACCCCCCCCCTCCACAGGAACAGTAAGATGACATTTTTTGAGCTAAGAAAAAGGTACCATAGGTTCTATGGGTCATTTAACGTCAAAAAGACTCTGTGATTTTTTCGTAAACTTCTTCGTTTTCGAGATATTAACAGTTTAATGTTTGGAAAAACTCCAAAAAGGCCATTTTAAAAGCTAAAAACAGGGCATCTTTTTGACGTTAAATGGAACCTATGGTACCTGTACCTAGTTCAAAAAATGTCATCTAATTGTTTCTGTGAGGGGGGAGGGTATGCAAAAGTTAGACCAATAGGATTCCTGGCAAGATTCACAATATTAATCTATAAGCTTTTCTAAACAAGAATCAATTGACAAAACGCGGTACTCATATTTTGCACACTCAACCCCATCCAGAGCCTGCACTACAAAGTATTCTTCACACAAACTCATCAAGCTACATAGCAACTTGCAACCCCCCTCCCTTCCCCATTCAACACTGACATTCGATACAGTGCATAAGTCTATATTTTCGGAAAAATATGACTTAAAAAGTATAAAAACCATTAAAAACAACATTTGTGACAACAGAATATCAAACATAAACATATAATAAATTATTTTTAAAAAATTTACAATATAATTGTAAATATAAAAAAAAGTATATATTTTATAATATATAAATAATTCAAAACTACTATAAAATATCAATAACTATATAATATAAAGAATAAATTATTTCATTGTTTTTATAAATATGGTTTGACTTTCGTTTATGTGACTGAAATATATTAAATTGAAAACAGACAACAAGACCATAAGTTTTTTTTGTGATAGAATCTTGTAGCTGCTAGCACCTGCAATTTGCGTGGTGGAATCAGATATAAACACAGTAAAAAAGTAAAAGTTAATAAAAAAAAAAAAAGCAAAAATATACAATTAAACTTTTTCTTATAATAAGTAGGTTCTGCTTTTTTTTCCTGCTGTTTTATTTCAACAATTATAATTGTTTATTTCTTTCAATAATTATTGTTAATTGTTTTGGTTTGCTTATAAAAATATATTATATATTTGGTTTAAGGTCATGGGGGTATTAAGCTAGAGAAAAAATATAGACTTAAAATTCGTTATAACGGCGCGGCGTTGAAGGGACAATTATGACTGTTATAACCGATAGCCGTTATAAGCAATGTGTACATATCCTACACATTTCAATCGCACCGCTTAGTATAACTCCAGTGACAATGGGTTGGTTTAACCGATATATAAGTTGATATGGTCCAAAAAAGGTTAATAAGGCTCAAACTAAAGTTTATAAATTTCCAAATAGTACAACGATTTAGTTTTGTATGTACGAGTATATTTAAAAACACCAATTCGCTTTCTTAACCTACTTTAAGTACACGGTAAGAAATTTTTTTTTTTTTTTATATCACTATGTCAGTATCGGTGTGAACACCATTACTGTATACTATATTAAGGGAATAGTAACCTTAGCAATAGTTATGGCGGACGACGCATACTGGTTGGCGATACGATCCGCCAGGCCCATACTGGTTAACATAGATACTATGCTGGTATATCTGACAAATATATCTGACCATACCAGCCAGCATTTTAGTAAAATGAACATTCTAGTGACATTTAGATGCATATTTTTCATGAAAATGGTTGCAAATATGATCTATCTGGAAGACCACCTTAAATTTTAGTGAATGTTTGTCGGAAAACTGTAAACACAATAAACCTTTTTTTGTGAGCAAACTTTAAAAGCTCGATTTTCATGTTTGGTAATAATTTAAAGATTTGTATCAAAGATTAAAAGCATGAACTCGTAAAAATTAACAAAAGTTGAATTTTTAACAGTTTTGTAGATTTTAAATAATGTTTTTCTTAAAACAACATGAAATACATGCGAAATTCTCATTTGGGTCGCTAATTTTCATATTGAAATAAAAATTTTTATTAGTGTTTAGATTTTTTGTTTGTTTCTGATTTTGATAAAAATTCAAAGAGTAAATTTCATACAAAAACGTTAGAGAGATAACAATTAATAGTTAGTAGACCCCTTCAAAAAAAATTTAGGATGTCTGCCGGTCTAATATTTTGTCGAACTGTGTCTTGTAGAGCCAAGTCAAAAGTCCATCCTGTAGATTTAACTATTTTTTTAGTTTTATATTACTTTTTTTGCATATTTTAATTCAATCCGATCAAATCAATAAACATCCATCCTGTGCATCTATCTACTGAAGAAAATAGAAAAAAAAGGTCATTTAAATCATCCATTATACAAATATAATAAATAGAAAAACTCGTATTCATTCACCCGTATGTGTTAATTCAATTATAAAACAAATACTTAATTAACGACTTCTATATAAATACCTATGCATTGTTTATTAATCCGGGAGCTGCATTGGAAAAATTCGTTCGAGATGACATGTATCTCAAGATGACTACATCGTAAAACGTGGACAGATAGGAAGCGATGAACCCATTTACCACTTTGCCTAAAATTTCGTCCATCTAAATTCACTCAAAGCGGAGATATACGCTCACAAAATTTTAATATAAAATGAATTAAATGAAGATCAGTGGACGAAATTTGATCCAAAGTTTAGCAATGCAACTATGTCGAAAATGTCTCTTCTGTATTATTAACGACTCCCCTGAATTTTAGAACAATATAAGGTGCGCCCTATTTTATGTCGGTAGGTTAACATTGCATAACGTGGGCATTTGTCAACCAATTGAATTGATTTTTGACATGTTTTTGAAACGGCAATTCGTTTGAATCAAACTTAAACAAGGCGGCCAAATATTGACGCTATACATTGAAAATGCTCGTTCGTCGAAAATATCGTGGCTAACAGGCACCGCCTGACAACATTATTCGTTGTTTGGGGTCTAATTTTGTTGAGCAAAAGACGTTGGAAAAGCGTCAACATGCCGTACATCAACGACCAAGGCGTTCCAATGAACTGGTTGAAGCTGTCAAAGAGAGCGTTGTACAGAACCCAAAATTGTCATATCACAAAACTAACCCTGATTTTTAAAATCAAATATTGATTACCGACAGGCCCCATTTCAAATTCTCAGGCGGTGTTAATAAGCAAGATTGCTACATTTGGGGAACAAAAATCCACATGAGGTCCATGTTTCGCAATTCCATGCTCAAAAAGACTTTCTAAGCCAAAAGGCATCAAAAAGGGCACATTTTAAAAATATCCAAATTAATCCAAATAAATTGCAAAGAACCAAATTGAACAAAAATAACACATATACAGATATCGGTGGTTTTTTTCAAAGCTATTTAATGTTTATATACCGACATAAAAGATGCCGTACCCTATACAATATATCCATCTTTTTAGGTTACGAGATGGAGTCTTCGAAGACGATTGTTTGACTGTTATTACAATCACCCATGCAGCTCTCAGACCTATTGGTAGTTAAAAAAAAAACTTAGCCACGTAAAGGTCATATATAATATTAAATAATAAAAAATTATCATATAAAATTAATATTTATAGTAGAATATGAAAAATAAATTTCAAATACGTATAACGTATAACTTACACGAAAAATGTACACATATGTGTGATAGCTATGATTGGTATTATACATACCACATAACACAAAAAATACAAAATTTTATTGTGTTATGCATATACAGAATGTTCATTGAAAGTATCTGATGTATAATTTGATATCAATATTTTGTGAGTTTGGATATATCTTTTGCCTTCTATAACTCCAAAACAAAGTAACGAATACAACGTGTGCACAGACCGCTAGCAGCAAGAGGGGATTTTCAAGCAGCTTGTTTTGAAATTTTGCATTTCTTAATCTTTGAGAATAATAATAAAATATTCAATTTAAGCTTACCACTCACTTAATTAAAAAAAAATTTTTTTTTTTTCGGGCAGTTAAGGATATTACTACTAGTTATAGCCAAGTCTATAAACACATGCTTTTATATTCGTGCACTATTTGTGACAACAGTGTAGAATACTAACATATTGTATCTACACATATACTCAATACACACACAAAACTATAAATTGATTTGCCTATCTTCTCAACAAATCGGGCAAGAACAATTTTCTTAGCATCGTATCTCCTTAATAAGGTAGTATTTCCGTAACTACCTACTATTATTAATTTAATTTTTTTGTTTAGATAATAATTATATCAAGAGAGTGCTTTGCTATGTTTCAAGAAAATCTTGCCTGCCGATTGAAGATTATCACTTCTTTTCTAGTTGTTATTAGGTACGGAACAATTAGCTCGAACTTGATACATAGCTAAGAACACTCGATCAAATTATCTTTCCAACCAAAGAAAATCAAAATCGGTTAATCCATTTAGGAGCTTCGATGCCAGAGACACACACAAAGATACACAGAAACACAGACACATTTATAACACCCCTCGTGGTTAGTCGGTTATAATTAACTGTATAGGATTAGGGATAAATCTAGTTTTACTTTTATTTTCTTTATGAAGAGGGTCGTATGTTTAACTCCAAACAACCTATATATAATGAATGAAATTGTGTCACGTAAAACGAAAACACTGCAGCACTGATGTAACATATGTATAGTATACCTACTTGAAAATATTCACAAACACGTAAAAAAATCTTTTGCTGGTATCAACTAAGAAAAAATTAGGACAAAAAATAATACTGTCAGCAAAATAAAAGAATTTGTATACAAACTAAACAAAAGTATATCTGTTGAAACAGTATAATTAAATTTAAAAACAGATGTAGTTCAAAATTTTTGGTTCAGAAAGAAGCAACAATGAACTGCTTCAACGCTTCAAGACCTACTTGTCGACTTCTTTCCCGAATTCGTTCCGATTATTGAAAAAGATTCAAATAAAGGTTGGAAGAGTTTATAAAATTAAGCAGGAAACTTTCCACTGGTATCTTGCGCGGTTAATAATTTCAAATTGTTACTAATGTAAGGTTAACAGAATAAGGAAATGTAAAGGAAATTACAATTTCCCATTTTATTTCACAATCTATATCACTATATTAAGTTAACGTTAAGATATTAACAATATTTTAACAGAATAACGAAAATTTAATTCAGATGAGATCAGTGAGAATCAGAAGACATGATTTCATTTCAAAATCGGAGAGCAACATAAGAAAGCACAAGAACAAATTCATATTTGCAAACAATATGCTACACATATATATTTAAAGATCACGATCATTTTATATTACGTGAACAAATTTTGTTATTCTTTTTAACAAAAAACTTCCTCTTATATCCTCCGTTGGTTGGTTGAGTAACATAAGAAAACAACAGGAAAGTTCACAAATCAGATCAAATATATCTGAGGAATAATAATATAATTGTATATTGATGAATATTAAGTATTCTTTACCTCTATGTATATACAAGAGCCACTGTTTCATCTGAGAGCCTGTTTAATCTGAACCGTAAATCTTGTACAAAAGCAATCTTTTATCTTTAATACTTGGCATATAACAGCTGAATGCCGCTTTTGTTCGCTTTAAGCAGAAATGTTCAATTTAAGCACCAAGCGATGAGCCACATTTAATTGACGTTTGAGCTGAAAATTTCTGCTAAGTCTAAAATCTTATTCACGAGCAATTAGAATTTTTTAGTTCAAACAACTAGCGAACTTGACTACATTGTTTCACCTTTTTCATCATCACCTTTTTACTGTAGAGTTATACTATTTCCGTGATTAGGGTGGAATTATTCGAGAGCTATAAAAAAATTACTTTGTTCGTTTGCAACCTATTAAAAAATTTCCAACTATATCGATTGAGGTTCGTAATTACTTTACTCAGGAAATAACAGTTTAATTAATGATCCCTCCAACAATTACAATAAACAAACGCACTTAACTGAGTTCAAACTAGCTTACCAAGAATGACTCCTCCCCATTCTATATATGAATCAGATTAAACGTGATGTTAGCGTACAAATATAGTCGCTGTAAATACAACACAATTTTCAAACTTTCTATTTGGTATTCAAAGAAGGAATCGATCATCTATATAGAAGTCTTGTGGCGTTTATCATATTTGTATATTCTCCGTTGAGGGATTAACATTTTAAAAATTAAATTGACCATATAAAGATTGTATATAAAAACTATTAAGGCATTTATTATATACTGAATAAATAACAATACTTATTGATTCATGTCTCTCAAAAGATGGCAATCACTGATAACTGGTAAGTAATTGAAATTCGAAATAAAGCATTTATAAAATTTTACACAATCAGATTTGATTTTTTTATTTTAAAGTTATGTTCTTTTAAAGTTTTAATAATTCATTGCATTGACAGCAATTGTGGTAACTTATTAATATAACGTACCTTATATTAAACAGGAAATTGTGCAAATTTAAGAGTAAGTTCTTAAATATAAACCGTAATGCAGTTAATACCAAGTCATGTATTCAATTTTCCATTGTATAAATGTAAAATCGAAATCTCAATAAATGGGTGATAAAAAATGGTAGCTTTTGCCAGGATTATGATCAAAAAGCAGAAATGATGGATCAAATGCTCTACCGGCAATAACAAAACTACCGCTCTGAAATTTCAATATATGGTTCAGTTTCAATACAGCTAGGGAACGGAAATGAACATTACAAAAAACAATGAGCTTAGCTAAAACCAGTAATGATTCAAATAGGGATATAATTGTCTTTAGTACTATTATCCAACAGGCTTGGAAGCATGGATGTTCATCCACTCATTGTTAGTAAGGATGCTTTTAAGATTATGTTGTACTAAATGGTAAAATATATCACTTAAAGCTGCTGTCTCCCTAAAATATTGTAAAAAAGTTTTGGTTTATATGCAAGATAGTGATGAAAGAATGTATTATTTTTAGTTTTACAGTACCACCAATTCTGTTAACATAGATATCTCTCTTCAACCACCAACACTCTAACTATAATGGTTTATGTTCAACAATAAATCTCAACATAGAAACGGTCAATAATTTTGGTTTTCTTTTAAACTCAGAACAAATACATAAATATTCAGTTAGTTTTTGAAAATATTTACAAGTTAGTTTTAAATAGAATTTACTAAAATTTTTTTTCGTTTTTCGAGAATGTTTCATAAAACTAATAGTTGTTAGATACCTGCAAATTTTCAACTATTAATTTTTTATAGGTTTAGAGAAAATGGACATAAAAGTTTTGTGCTAATTTGCGAGCTCACGGATTAATATTGATGTTTACGAAAAAATAAGTTCGATATATTTTTTCTTTTTTGAGTTAGCGTGATCACAGCCCGCAGACGAATAGACGGACAACCGTAAATGGACTAATTAGGTGATTTTATGAAAATTTTGTTTGTAGCATCAATATTTCTAAGCGTTAGAAATTTGGGACTTAACTTAGTATACCTTGATATATATTTCATATATACAGGGTATAAAAACACAACCTCTCCTACGCTCTTCATGTTAATTATCCGAACTTAAATTAAATTTATCTAAAGTTAGAAATGGTCAATAGACTTCAAATTTTTGTGGCAGGTAATTGTATTATAATATCCTTAATAAATATAAAAAAATTTAGAATTTTCTGCCACTATGCCCATAGCGACACAACAGCATTAAGGGATCATTACTATAAGATAATAAATGCGAATGATTCTAATTCGAGTTACAGGAGAGAGGAATTTAATAAAACAGTGACTTGAAAAATAATGACTTCTTAACGGATTCCATTCGGAAAATGTTTTCCACGTGTTTAATACTCTACACATAGTATAGATAGTATTTTAGCTGCTGATATCCAACCAACACGGTTAGTAATGTTGAATGGATATACCTATTCTACTGTTGTAAATGAGTGTCGTCTAGCGGTGGTTATGTAAACTGTGAACATTACACGTTGGTGAAGTATAAACTGACATCTACCGATATACAATATCAACTATTTATATAAACATAAAAATATTGGGTTTCTGTGTGTTTCTATACACAAACAACAACGTATAGGTAATACGACTGACTATATGGATGGGTACTATGGACGGGTATATTCATAACACTGGGTACGGTGCGACACACGGCGATGGTAATACATACGGCCTAAAGAGGGTATTCTTTGCTGCTAATCATTTATGAATGTGAAAAAAAAATATAATATACCCTTGGCAACAATAAATATACTTTAATAAAAAATGTATACACACGTAAAAGAAACTTGTGTTAAAGGATTGTTGTGTTACGCAGTAGGGAAAATTGACATTTTTTTCCTTCGACAAATAAATAAAATTAATTGGATGTGATTTGTTTATATACCAAAGTAGTGCTATTTTTTACATCTAGGGCCAGGAGTAGTATTCATCGTAGAATATGTTTTCGGAACGGATCGAAATTAAAGAAAATATAAGGCATGTTTAATACTTTTCTTCTACGAAAATTTTCATGGCAGGATACTTGTATTTCTGTGCGTCTTAATTGCACGTCAATCTTAAAATTCATAAATATGTTTTTTTTAAACTTTGGGGTCATTCATAAATTACGTAAGCATGATTTTGATTATTTATTATACATAATATTTCTCGAACCCCAACCCCTCTTACGTAAAATTTAATCTCGTTTTGCCGAATTATATAGCGTTGTTAGAAAAGAATCAGTTTCACTAAAACTCGCAGTTTAACGTACATTAAAGATTTTTATTTATCACATATACATTTTCAACTCATAAATTCTTACGTAAAAATGGGTATTAGCCCCCTCTCTTCCAAAAGGCTTACGTACTTAATGAATAACCCCTTAGACAATAAAATAAAATGCAAAAATAATTTTGTCCAGCAAAAAAAATAAAAAATTAACGGTCCGAAACATCGGACAAGACTTTATTATATTATAAAATTGATATATTATTGATATATTATTATTGTAATATAATGCGTAATATAATATTTAGAAGGATGTAGTTTGGTAAGGCTGAGGTTAAGCAAAGATTGGCAAGTTACAAAAGTTACTTAAAAAGACATTTTAAATAATATTTTATCAATTTCAAGGTGACGAAATGGCAGCCTTGATTTTTTTATTCATTTATTCCTTATTAGTTGAATATCGTTCTCAATAAAAATTTAACAGTTTTGAACTAGAATGCAACTTAAAATTTTGTGGGTACCATGGAAGAAAAGTCTTTCAATAAATTTTCGTGAAAGAAGTTGTTAGGCTCATTTAACCTTAACAAAAGTTGTCCAAATTATAAGAATTGTTCAAGAGTTGCAGATTTGAAATAATTCAAATATCTATGCTTGACACTACCTCTTATTTATGAAACACAATTTATTGAATTTTTTTTTTTACATCATTTATTACAAAATATGACATAGAAATAGCAATTCATTGACAAGAACTCTTGATTTGGTTTCATTGAACCCTTCACATGGTTAGTGAAATTTCACATAAGCAAGTTCAAAGTAAGTCCTTGTACCGTGGATAAGAATTATTTACCTACTGCGTATTCAACGTATTATTGATATATTGTGCAATTAAAACTAAGCTAACAAAGCAATCTTAAAGTTACAAGGGTGAATACATAAACTTTTTCATACCGTGAAAAATTTGAATGATCTATATGATGATTCACTAGTGAAAATAATTTTTGGATTTTTACCAAGTTAATCAATTCAAACAGCAATCAATTTAAATTTTAATAAAACAAATTTTCCAAAATAATAAGCATCCAAAATAACAGAATGTTACTTACGCATAAATCAAACTGCGAAATTTTTGAAACACTTACCTAAAACAAAAAAATAATGCAATTAATAATACAATTTATAATATACAACTATGGTAGTTTAACACTAATAAAACATTTTGTAATGGTCGAGTTAATTTGTTCGTATTAAATTACGTCCAATGCTCTCAACCTGCTATCAAAGCAGGCTTAAGTCAGATATGATTTGCGTCATCAAATAATCTACTATTTCGTGCTTCCATCATTTGAGTACATAAAACCTTTCAAACAATAAACATTTGCACTTTCACGATCACCTTTAGTTCTTTGCTGTTTAATTACGGAAAAGTCGATATAATTTTCACATACTCATCAATATTAACAACTTTTATACTTTCGATCAGCAAAACGAAAAAGGAACGCTTAAAATTCTCATGTGTATTTTTCCAATGAATCACGCATTTATTTCTACCTTCTGGCTATTTGCAACTTTAATGGTTATTTATCATTTTAAGCAAAACATCGTGTGTACTTTTAAGAAAAACCAAACAAATAAGGTACCCCGATATATCTCAATTCCAGCTCAGTCAAAATCAAATTTATCTCGAATTTCATCCAAATCAACCATACGTAATTTTTTTCATTCGGATACGAGACACAATGGTAACAATTGTCTATGAAAGAAACTAATAATAAGCATTAAAAGCTGATTTTATATGATTTCATGTAATTAAATATTTGACTTTGACAGACAAAAGAAGAAAGAGAGAGGGTCATAATACTATCCAAAAAAAAAGGTAATCTTTTCCCCTAATTTAAATGCAACATTAAAAACAATATGATGAAAAAATTAAAATATTTAGTAGTTTTTTTTTTAATCGTAATTGTTATAACTACAATGGAATGTTTGTTAAAAACTATTGTGTAAACGTTTAACAATTACACGGTATACTTATTACAGGTGTTAAAAATAAATGCGTGCCTTACTACAGGAATACAGGTGAGTGTATAAATTAATATTGATAAGTCTTTGGTAACTATATGAATTATTGATTTTCATGATGATTGAACTGCAAAATATTTTCACTTAAAGTTTTAATTTTCTCCATAACAAAGATTACTACAAAATTTTTAATAATAATATTATAAATGCGAAAATAACTATGTCTGTCTGTCTATCTATGTGTTACGCAATCACGCCTAAGATACAGAACCGATTTAAATAAAGTTCGGCACAGGAATAGTCTCAAGCCTGAGAAAGGATTTTAAATAGGGCTGTAGGGAATTGAAATAAGAGCTGTAAGTTTGTATGGAAATTACGTCATTTTAAAAGGTAGAAGCTTGAAATTTAAAAGTTAACGCAACGATAGACAACATACTCATTATAGATAGCTAACATTACCCGCGCAGAATTTAGCAGTGTTTCTACTAACTAGCAGATTAGATAAATCAATACATAATATAAAACAAAGGCGCTTCTCGCTATCTATCCTTATGTCTCTATCTTCCTATGTATGCTTAGATTTTTAAAACTACGAAACGGATTTTGATACGGTTTCTCTAAAAGATACAGTGATTCAAAAAAGAAGTTTTTTTTTATGTATAATAATACATGCATAATATAGTAAAGAAACACTGATAATTTTAGAAATTAATGTGATGTCGGCGAAATTGTGAACAAAAGAAGGGTAAGTGACTGCATATGAAGTGAAGGTTATACTACAATAATCTTTGTATTTAAAATTGAAGTTGCCCACCGAAGCAGATAGTTCACACTCAGTCACAGCTAATAATATATAAGTGAAAAATATCAACAGTAATATATTTCCTTTTCATTTATAGGCAATTTTATTCCATATATGATATACAAAAGTACATAATGAAAAAAATTAATCTTAATATTAATTCTCTACCCCGTGTTTTCTTAAGCGGTACATTTTTAGATGGTGAGTATATCTTTTCGCCATTAGCAAGCACGATAAGCTTGTGGAATTTGATTAAGAAATAATGAAGATATAAAAAACAAAATATGAAAGTATGTATTATTACATCTTTTTATACCATGCATATATGTAATATGCAAGGTATACTAAGTTTAATCCAAGTTTGTATCTCTTAAAAATATTGATGCTCTGAACAAAATTTTGGTATAGGTGTTTATAAAATCACTTAATTAGTCCATTTCCGGTTGTCTGTCCGTCTGTCTGTCTGTCAACACGATAACTGAAAAACGAAAAGAGATATCAAGCTGACATTTTTATAGCGTGCTCAGGACGTAAAAAGTGTGGTCGAGTTCATAAATAAGCAACATAGGTCAATTGGCTCTTGGGTTCGTAGGACCCATCTTGTAAACCGTTAGATATAGAACAAAAGTTTAAATGTAAAAAATTTTCCTTATTAAAAAAATAAACAACTTTGTTTGAAACATTTTTTCGTAAACACCACTGTTTACTCGTGAGGGCGCCAATTAGGCGTAAATTGTATAGTACATTATACAATTATTTGTATTAGTAATTATTACATATATGGGAATATCAGTTATGTATGTGTGACATGTACATATGTATGTGTAATGTGATAGAGTAATCAACACTGTCTAAGCATGGTATTTCAACAATTAACGCAGTCAATTGTATGTTTCCACTTGTTTAAATCAATATAAGGCAGGCAAGTTTCTAATACTAGTGTTGTTATTTAAAAAAAAAAAAAAAAGTTAATATATATATCGTTAAATTTACTTATAAATATTTACATAGAAATTGTACACAAAATATTTATATATATTTGTTTATATTGTTGATGATTATTTGACACACCCCAAAATATCAAGTTGTTAAAAGAAGCCCCTTAAAAATCTATATTTACATATCACATATCACACATGATTATAGACATCAAAATACATATACATAACATACAAGTCATTATTATTATGTGTGTAAAGTTGTGTAAATTGTTTTGCCTGTGTGTCGTTTCCGCCTACAAAATGTTTTTGAGTGCTTACTACTTATTTAAATACGATTTAATTCTTTCATTTTTACATCCGTTAATTTTAACAGCAGTTTAATCAATTAAAATAATTTAATTATGATGGTTTCCCATCATATATTAATTTTTCTAGCATGTTTTATTCCATTCCACGCGAGATCTTTCTTATTCCTTTATCAAATTCTATGATTCACTCCTCATTTTAAAGCTTTTCATGCTGGGTAATAACGCAAAAACGATTCACAATCTAAAAATGTACCGCTTAGGAAAAACACAAGCTCAGAGAATAAGATTAAATTTTGTTCATTATGTTATTTGTAATCATATCTTCTATCTATACGTGAACTACTGTCTGACTGACGAATCAACGTCCAGCCCAAATCGCTGATCTTAAAGACTTGCAATTTGGAGGGTGTGTTTTTTGTATGACGTAGTGGGCAGTTTTTATGTGACAACGTGATTCCTTCGTCCAATTTACTTCAAATTTTGCATAAACATTCATTGATGGAAAGCATGTTTCGTAGTTTATTGAAATACATTGCCTAACGGGGTTGAAAAGGGGTAGAAAGGTATTTTTTGGGTGATTTGCAACAAAGTCTGCATTCGTCATTTTTTAAAGACTTTAAAGATTGATTTTGAAAATTATTTCACCTGTAGAAAGTTACATTATTTAAACTCACTGCAGAATCCCGCACGGATCGAGTTTATGAAATAATTTTCATAAAGAATAATTGACTAGGAATTATTTTTTTGGTTCTAAAATATAAAAAACTCTCTAATTTGAAAACCAATAAGATCGTATTTTTTTGTCTGTCTGTAGGTGAAAAATTTTTTCTTGTTTGACATACAAGTAATAAATTATATTAAAATTATTCCTTCATTTCACACTTTGTGTAGCTATTAAATTAAAACATTAAATAACATAATGGGTGAGATTATAAAAAAAATGTGTCTAAGAATTAATAACTTGACACTTTATTTTTAACGCAACAAAGTAGCAATAAAAATAATTTTGTTCTCAAATTGGTAGTCACGTTCGTGAATCGAAATAATTTTAATAAATGAGTAAGTAATTTTAGAGAAACCGAAGTTTAATGTACATGGTTTAAATTTCAAAAGTTAATGTTAATAAAAACATTGCTAACAAACTTTTGAACACTGAAAATTAAAAAAACAATTGAACTTAAAGGATGGACCATAAATTTTTAAAGGTAACATCCCCTTGGAAAAACAAAGATAATAAATGAAAACACTAGGATTTTTCGAATTACAATTTGATTATTTGCCCCAATTTCCTATATTACATCAATTTTGTACTATAGTTCTTTCGCGGGATAGGCAATTTTGTAGGAAGTAAAACCGGGATACGTAGAACACAGCGTTTCCTGAAAGTTTTTAGATCGCTGATTACGATTATTTGCGTCGATTTTACTTAAAGTGGATTATAATCCTTTCGCTTTGTTTAAATCGAATTACAGCGATTTAATCAATTAAAGTGTTAATAGGTTTTGTTTGCAGCAATTTACGTAAAGTCAACAACAAGTAATAAATTTTAAATAATTAAAAATTGAAGCTTTAGGATCAAGCAATCTGTAATTGCTCTTCAAAACCTCATAAAAGATGTTCAACGATTGATTTTAAGATTTTAAAAAGCTCAAAAATTTAATTTATTTGCATTAATTTTTGCTCTTGAAAATAACCTTTCTGGAGTTTATCCAAACATTGAACTGTTAATAACTCAAAAACGGCGAACTTTTAGGAAAAAATCACAAGGAGCCTTTTAAACGTAAAATTACCCAAAAAGACTTAAGTAGCAAAAAATTGATATTTGAATGTTCTCTGTGCCGGAGGAGGGATATACAAAAATTAGGGTTTCAAGCAACGTCCGGAATATTAATCTATTAGCTTTTTTGAACAAGAATCAATTGACAGAATGCGGCACTCGATTTATGTAAGTAGGTATGCTCAATTCTATGTAAGTATGTTAGTCATCTTATCTATGTAAGTCTGGCTATAAAATTATGTATTTAATTCATTTAATAAAAATGTATTATAATACTACCTTGGATTTGTTCAATATTATGTTCTTTTATTTTGATAGTTAAAGTATAAAAATATATAAAAAGAATTACGGTATATCTAAGTAATTAATAATTTAAAAGAAATGGAACATTCAGAGAGTTTCTAAGCAGTTGCTTGGGAATAAACTTATCGGTCATTAAAAATGTATTAAGTTTAAAACAAGTTGTTAGTGCTTCATTCTCTTCTTTATTTTTGTTCCATGTATATTTTTTTTAAAACAAAGTTTTGTGTTGTTGATAGCTCACTAAAAAAAAATTGTAAACGAGGTGTTTTTAATCGAGGTTTACTAAAGTTTAAAAATCTTGCCACGAGGGAGCTGCGTAGTAATACCTAATTTTCTTAAATAGAGCAAAAAATAGTATAATAACACGAATTATAATGCAGTGTTAAACTTTTACAGTGCACAACAAATTACCTATCAAACGATCGTTGCAATAATGAAAATAGTTAATAGAAGTACAACAAAATTAGGAAATTAATCTTTTTTTATTTTTGATGCTGGATAATAGAAATTAATTCCAATTGGTGGTTAATGCCTTGGTAATTTTGTTACGTAAAAATATAAGCTAGAATTTTTAACTTAAAACAAGTAAAATTACTTTAACTGTCAAAGTCAGTGGTTCTTTTTTCACGCGTATCTTAACAGTTGGCTGATAAGTCCCCGGTCTGACACATAAATGGCGTCGCTAGTATTAAATGCATATTATTTTTATATAGTACCAACCTTCAAATGATTCGTGTCAAAATTTGACGTCTGTAAGTCAATTAGTTTGTGAGATAGAGCGTCTTTTGTGAAGCAACTTTTGTTATTGTGAAAAAAATGGAAAAAATGGAATTTCGTGTTTTGATAAAATACTGTTTTCTGAAGGGAAAAAATACAGAGTCCGGAAACTCATTATCAAGCCAAGTTTTTGCTTCCACTGTATTTTTTCCCTTCAGAAAACAGTATTTTATCAAAACACGAAATTCCTTTTTTTCCATTTTTTTCACAATAACAAAAGTTGCTTCACAAAAGACGCTCTATCTCACAAACTAATTGACTTACAGACGTCAAATTTTGACACGAATCATTTGAAGGTTGGTACTATATAAAAATAATATGCATTTAATACTAGCGACGCCATTTATGTGTCAGACCGGGGACTTATCAGCCAACCTATTACATACGTGTATGTATGTAAATTATAATTTGACTTCAATTTGATTTTAAAAAATTAGCCAAAACTTTCGAGTAGAGTATCGAAATAAAGGGGGATTACAAATATATATATATAAAAATATAATATAACTTAAAAGTTAAATAAATTAAATTTAATTAGAAATAAATAATTGGTTTCAAAGTTTTAATAAAGAGAAAAAACCCTCTTATTTCTATATTAAAACTTTTGGTAGCGGGATAAAAGTCTAAAATAAATGGTTAAAAAAATAAAAAATCTGACTGCGTTTAATAAAATCTGAAAAGAAAGAAGCAAGTCCAGTAGTTTACAACTTTAAAAGCGAAGACTCATTAATATTTGATCGACTCAAATCTTCCCAATAATGCAAAGGCTGTTCGATAACTACTGGACTTTCTTTTCAAATTTTATTTAACGCAGTCGGGTTTTTGACTTTTATATATTATTTATTTTACTTTTATGCGTTCAACTTGTAGACAAGTTTTATTTATACACGATTGATTACATTAATTGTTAATGAAGTTTAGAGAAAATTCACGGTTAGTTTTCTTAGTTTGAAAAAGATCCTTCGAAATATACTCATTATTCATTGTTAACACTCAAGATAAATATTTTTTATAATTGTTTTCCGTTTCGTTTGACTAATGATCAAGCTTGAATTCTTTTCAAAAGGCTATAATAGAAAACTTTTCTTAAAATCAATAGAAAAGACTATTATTCAAACATTACGTAATCTCCAAATCATTAAGACAATGATTACACGATTCGTCACACGTGCGTTAAAAAGAACTTCATAAATATTTCAACGCAGGTTGGATCTATAATTAACACAATGTGATTCTAAATGTACAAATACACTGTAGCTAGTACAAAAGTCTCAGTAAAACGAATACTTTTCATTCGCTTTTTTCACAAATACTTACATACATACATGAATTTTCTATATAATCCCAGTAATCCGACACCACCTGATTTATACTGAATCTGGATAATTGAAACTCTACAGTAGATATCTCTATTAAACGTTGTTGCTAGATCTTTACATTGTTGCTAGATCTATAGAAAGAACTTCCTACGCGTCAAAATCTACGCTCGTGTGTTTTCAACGAAAAAAGAATTTTCCGCAATAAAATAAAAACTACATAGAAGAAAAAAGCTATTTATATATAAATCCTCTTCTAATATTTCGTTTAAGAATAATTTAATTACAATATGAATAAATGATAAATCCAAATAAAAGTAAATCGTTTCTTTAAGCACAAAAGGTCTCTTGTTTAAGTCAACTTATTTTATGCTTATAATTTTAATAAATCTCATGTTGTTTATTGTATGAGTGAAAAATGTGTACTTTGTTTTGTATATCCATGCAAGAAAATTCTTTAAATAATATATATTTTTCATTTCCCTTGGGAAAAATACACATCCAACCAATATTATTCTCTTGGCATCAAATTTTCTTTGTAAATATTTTAAAATGAGTTTAATCAATTTTTCCTTTTCAGCACACATAAACAGAAAATTTTCAACTTCTAAATTAATTCTACAGTTTTTAATTTAAATAATCCATAGTTTCAATTTGTAAAAGCTTGAGGCCATTAATTTAAAATATCAAAAATGAATCGGATCGGATCGCCTCATCTACTCCACATGCCTAATTACTTTTCGATTCAAGCTTTTACAAATAGTCGGGTATGAGTGACTTATAGATAAAATTATTTTCTACTTTTTAGTACAATAAAAGATTGTCCTTTAAAAAGTATTTTTTACTAAAATTTTTAATTTAAAAACGTGTATTTATATAAAATATGGTGGAAGCGATGGGAAAATCAAGACGGGGTAACCTTACCATGCATTGTTATCCAAACTTAATGTGCATGCAAAATTTCAGCTCAATCGGTTGAAGATATCTACTTCAAAATTGATTTCAAAGAATCCATCGTAACATACATAATATATGCATTGCAACTTAAATAAAAGCTTTTAAAATGAATAAAATATATCAAAGTTTACATTTGGTGAATACTATGTTACGTTATTGTTTAAAATTTTGCCTTATTTTCTCAGATCCATCCATTTAAATTAGAATTCTTCCTAACTGGTTGTTTTTAAATAAATAATTAATCCGATTTCCAAAATTAGTTAAAATAATTCAAATATTCTTTATAAATATAAATTCGAATAATTTATCATTGTATTTATTTATCAAATTCAGGTTTTTTTTTTTCGTACAATATACTAAGGGTACCCCATCCCCTTTAAACTATGAGATGACCTGCTTTTATATATCATACAATAAGTATATATCGTTTGTCCTCCCCATGTTAAATCCATTATACAGTAAAAGGCTTGTTTCCAAATAGATTTTAGATTTGTATTTCAAATAAATTTAACTGTCGTTTACAATTTAACAACAATTATTTATGATACTTCACGTTACTAAAACAATATCACCGCAACCCCCTCTTATCGTTTATTTACTAATGTAGAACTTAAACTGTTTTTTGATTCCTATTATCCTTTTAATTTAATATTTCGTCATTTCCGAGATTACTGACACAAACTTTAAATAATAACTTAGGCATACAAATAGGATATACCAAAAAAATTTTGGTTTCTAAAAATTATTAATTGAATAACCAACATGCAATCCTTACGGAAAATGGTTTTCGATAATTCAGTTCTTTTCGTAGATACTTCTTAAAATGGCAAGAACGCAAGTTTTTTTTATGAATAGTTTTAAGATACTTTAGGGTCAAAATGCCTTATATATATTACTAGGTGACCCCGTGAATTTCACTTCACCTGCAATTACTTTATTTGATTGTAACTTTTGATCAGCGATTATAAATCTTAACTAACACCTGCAACTATTCATTAATTCATTGATAAATACTGTTGCTTAGTCCGTCCGCTAGCCTGCTCCCCGCTAAGCGAGCCCGCTAAAACACAAACTTATTCCTATTTCTAAGACAATTAGATCTACGTCCCATTTGCTCGCTTCAGTTGTAAAATTGCAAATAACCCTTTCTGACTAATACAGTGTATATAAGAAATCTGTCAGTTTTGAACTTTGTATATATATCATTATAACCACCGTTAGCAATTTTTTTACAATGATATACTGTGAAAAAGACTATTTATTTCCAAATTTAAATTATGCATAGTATATATTTTTTTTCATTTACTATACTATAACAATATAATTATAATTTTGTTTTGTAAATTTTATAAACCACATGAAGTTAAGAAAGCCTGAGTTGGCATTTAAGCAAATTTTGATTCAAATTCTTCCACAAAATTATTTACATGGGGCTTCCATATTCAAACTATCATTCCCTGTTTCACAACCTTAGAGTAGGGTGAAAAATACTTTACGACCAATTCTCATACCTACCGAATGTACTGTTTCGAAGGAGTTTAGCGGATCATTTAACAAAATAATAGCCGCCCGTAAATATCCGACACATTTAGCCCGATAAGATTATTTACCTCAAACAATATGAGATCTTCACGCAATTTCCTTGAGATTTCGGGATTTTAAAGGGGATATTTCATGGAAGGTTCTAATATTTTCTTCTGGATAATTTGATCAACTTTTAGAGTTGGAAAATAGAGATTTGGACTTAGTAATTCAAAAGGGGGACTAGGGTAAAAAGTTCCGAGGTACAGGTAGTATTAAAATATAATTCAATGTTAGATCGTTAAAATCGGAGACTTTTTAATTTCGTAAACTTCACTTGTTTTCATTTAAAAAGAATTATTTAGTTCAAAATTGGTTTATCGAAGGTGTTTTGGTAGAGCTGTTCTAACGAGAACAGATTATTTCCCATATATAATTTAGAATAATCCATAGAACATACTTTTATTTTAGCAATAAAAAAATGATTCAAATGACATGCGTATTGAATTAAATAACTCCTTCATGATTTTTTATCAACAATAAATTCATATAAAACTTTCAAGGCACCATTTAATAATAATCATCATAATCATAATTGTGATAATATAGCTAAATAAATAACACTAATAAAGCCAATATTACATTCGAAACAGTTATATACTCAAGTAGTGAGAATAATATACATATAGTTAACGATGTTTGTATATTGTATAGTATAGTCAGAACATAAAGCCATAGCGTATAAGATGCGTGAACTTTGTCGCATAAGTTTTGGCACGAGTCTTCTTAATGTTAATAAGCATGACGATATATTGTACGTTATACATATTACATGGACATATACATATACGGAGGTATGAAGTACCTACTCCCTTGTTCATGACAAGATGGGATAGAATATATGTATATACTACACATTGTTGGGTTGTTACAAATGGTATACAATCTCATAAGCTCATTCATAATTCATAACACATTCTATATTTCATTGCGGTTAACACAACAGAACGAGTTTGAATTGAATACATCGTATTACTGCCATGCTTGTCAAAAGCCCAAAATCGATAACAATCGGTATTTAAGCCAACGTGACCGGGTTCGACACAAAAAAGGTTTTTAAAGGTCTTTTATTTAATGTTACTGTTCTTGAGTAAATGTCCCCATCTTAAGGCGTATCTATACCAAAACGAAAGTGTTGCAAAAAAAAACTGAAATTTTGTGGGTCACTTAATAAATATTTACCACGCCTTCTCTTTAACATGGTGGTATATGATTTATATATTTATTACGAAGTCGTAATAAATATCAGTGCTTTTAAAAATGTCACCATTAAGGAGATATGCAAGGATTGAATAATACTAGGAATTTGAATAAAACTTCATAAATAAATTTTTTGATAAACAAAGTTTCCAAAAATGACAAAAAAGGTCACTGGGTTTTTATTATTTTTTTTATCGTTCAAAGCTGGCTGAAAAAATAAGGTATCATATAGGTTATCCTTTTCAATTAGATATTTCGTTATCAAAAAATCTAGAGAGCCTGATAAAAAACTGTCTTAAATATTTAGAAAATCTCTTAGTTTTTAATAATACCATAAAATATAAGGTTGTCGATGATAAAAAAACAAAATTTTAATTTAATTATGTTTTCATCGAATATCCATCATTTGATGAAGAGATACAACCATAGTTAGAGTATTGATGATTGAAGAAAGATATCTATATTATCAAATTTATAAGCAGCACTTGCACACAATATATTATATATTTTTGTAGTTGCGTGGTATTGTAAAGCGCACTAAAGGCGTATAAAAGAATCATTAATTGATAAATAAAAACTCGAATCTTTGGTATCATTTTCAATCTACGGTACCGAAATACTAATAATAAATAAAGAGTTGAAATGAAAATGATATCAATTCTCTATACAGTTTGAAAGTATTGAACTATTGATATTAATTTTTACCCGGCTGCTAAGAAAGGTTTATTCAACATTTAGATAATGGTAATGGAAGTAAAACAACAAAGATAACTATACACATATATAGAAGTGAATATATTGAAGTAATATGTAGACTAAATATTATAAGACGCATGTTATCTTTATCTAATATGTTTAATGTTTACTTATATAAATAATTATACTAGTTAAACAAGGAACACGATGTAGAAAAACCATAAGTTAAATAATATTTTATCTTTATCTAGCAGTATACCATCAACATAAAAAACCATATAATGTACAGATAGATAGTATTATGTTCAACCATATAAAACAAAGATAACAATAGTGAATGTATATATTGAAAAAAAAGTCTAGTTTATGTATTGAACATCAAAAACAAAGAGATAAATATCCACAATCATGATAAATAAACATGTTTTTCACTTTGTTTAGCAGAAATTATTTTGTTTTTAGATGCACGATAAAAAGAGTGCACCTATATGGATATGTAAACAGACGTTAGTTTTTGTTGACGGGTAACGTAGGGTGGATTCCCAGAAAATTATTACACTGATACAGAAGAAAATGAAGCCTTGCTTCAGAAACCCAATTTTTCGGAACTGAATTTTAACACTCATAATATAATTTTGGATTCAATGGAATTTTCAGTGGCCAGTAAGAAGCGTAGTAAGCTTGTTAAATGAGAAGTTATTTAAAAGAGCCTTTGCATGATCCTAGGTTTGAATATTTAGGTATCCAATATAACTTTTTATTGTACTTCTCGGTTCCCCAAGAAACTAGGACGTCTAGTGGAGTACTTGACATCGGTTCTAGAAAATTCATTGTTTTCGTGTTTATGCCTGAATATTCAGCCAGTCAATCAAGTGGGGCTGAAATTATTAAATTCGTTTCTTTAAGGTAGAATTGGAAAAGCGGTTTTAAAGTTTTTGCAGTTCTTTTATTTTTTAAATATTGAATTACAAATAAGCATATAAGATGACATTCTTCAAATGATTTGTCCATCGGTTAAAATTATTGCTCACAATCAAAATTTTGACTAAAACTGTATCTCTTTTGTGCGATAGTGGAGATAGAAGTCCTTCATTATCGATAAAATGAATGACATAATGTAAACTTTTCATAAAAATTTTTTTATACATTCATCTGACGACTTTAGAAAATCGAATATTAAAATAACAGAACAGGCACTAGTTTCATATAATAACAAAGTTATAATATTACAATGTTTTTGTATATCCAATAGATTTACATATCACTGCAAGAAATAAAGTATATTTTTTACCTATAGCAAGGAAAATAAATAAAGAAAATATAATTTGAAACGGAATGAAAAGAATTGAAATAATACAAAATACAAATAATGAAAAAACCTAGCGTAGTGGATAAGATCTCAACAGACAAGATCAATTAACCTTTGTATTTTTTTAAATAGGTATAGGTATAAAAAACATTATTTGAAATTAATTTAAAAAATAAGAAATTTGACGTGTGGCGTACCTTTAGGTACATCGATAACATTGAGCAAAGGCTCTGGTGGTAAAGCGACACTTAATTACGGAGTCAGACAAATTTTTGTTTACGAAGATCAATCAAAAATCTTCTGTCCAATACTCTACAAAATATTCTATAAATTTCTTTTCTCGTACAGAGGGTTTCATGTATCCATGCAAGTTAAGAAAAAAATTATCGAAAACTGATATAAATTACATTGCTTTTATGGAGTAATTTCAAAAAACGACATATATTGAAAGTTTTCGATATTCGATAATTTCCACTTGAACGAATGAAAACAAAATAAAAAACTTTTTATATAGGCCATACATGCTCATACACCCTTAACTTGCGCAGTTTTGTCAATGTCATGCTCGCCCAGTATTGTTGGCCTATGTAAGAAGCACGCTTGTCACTAAAATGCGGATTCTTTATTTGTTAATTTAGCACTCTTAATATATTTTCTACAATAAGAAAGAGATAGGTAACATTTGGGGGTGCCAAATTTACAGAAAGAGCGGACGCGGTTGTATACCGTTTTATACTACACTATCCAAATGAAGGTATGTAATTGCATTACCTGTTAAGAAAATGTTACGGCAAAAATGAACAGACCGGCAAACATATTATACATGTTTAAAAAATGATATTTAAGCCCCTGGAAGAGCGAACTTTATGGTTCGGATGTACAAAATTGTAGCAAGCGACGAAAGTCGCTCTTTCCGATGGAAAATGCGGCCAAAAAAACGTACTTGGAAATCAAGAAAAATAGTATGCATGCTACATCCAAAATGTTGGTTGTCCCGTATGAGTCGTAAGGTTTAAGGCTAGTCGGAGAAAATCCAACTTTCTGGTCTAGTGCTTTAATATCCTATACTTCAATTTTCAGGGAGAAAACAATAACTTGCTATCAAAGAATTTAAACACATATACAGACGACAGAAATGGTGAAAACTATATGCTATTTGTTTGGTACGTATATGTGTTTCATCGTATTTATATCAACTTCAACGGTAGATTTTAAATCTTATTTTATTTAAGAAAAAGTAAGTTTTATTTTTCTGTTATGAGAAAAAACTCGCAGAGATATTAAAAGAAAAACAAATTCTGTGAAGAAAATAAATTCTTATTAAATGTCTGATAAATTCAGTGTTGGTTTTATTTGAAGTGACTTCTAAGTTATTTCAAAAAAGTTTTTTGTTTTTATATTTATTTTTATATGTTAGGTGATTTGTACACAGTGTTTTTCATTTTATTAGATTTATTATTTTTATTTATTTTCTTTTATCGAAAATCAGTTAAAGGTCATTGATAAAAAATTAAAGTAAAAAATCTATGGAATTTGTATGCATTTATAAGTAAGAGGTATTATTACATTTATTTATAAAATATTTATTGAAAAAAATTGAGTAACTACGGGTAAGTAAGTTATTCGAAATGGGTAGAATAAATCATTTGTGACGTATAAAGAAATGTTTTCCATGTACATACACTAAAGTACATACTTTAGTGTTTTACATAAATATATTTCTGCTTTATCCACTAGAAATCAAATTTCTAAGATAAATATAAAAAAATAATCTTTACCGCACGTTCCGGTACACTTAGCATTATTTCATTGACTTGGTCAATCTAGGTTGTCAGGCTGGGCATACACGTAATGGTATATTGGACAGGTTAACCTGAACAGAACACCCGTACAGATAAACCGGAACGTGTTTGTCAGCCACTGCAGACAAACCTGTGCAGGCAACCGAAGAAAAATCGATGTTCGATTCTTACTAACGGTACTAAGATACCTGACCGTGTGTGAGTGGTCCGGCAAGCCTACACAGGCATAAGGTTAGCTGTGGCAAGTCACCTCGTTTTTGTATTTTTCTCGAGAGTATAAATCTTCCGGTTTATCGTAACGTGTGTGCTCTAGCCAGTACAGATATACCTTCATAAGTATCACTCCACGGGCTAAATACCGTAAATACCACACCACGGTAATCATTTTCTAACTATCTTATTATTTATGCGTCAATTATATTATTTATGGTCAAAGGTACGTAGATACAGCATTCGATCTTTTCTATATGTTTCCACAACTAGCAAAATCCCACCCAAAGAAAGGAGCTTATCATTTACGTACACCGTTCATTGTAATTACAAGAAACATATTTTCGTCAGTTTCAAAGAGTTAATTTTCATGTTTTATCATGCTCAAACTTTAAATTCTTATCCTAGGTTCACATAACCCTCTGTCTTTTTCCATTTCTGTCACATTGCGCTTTGAAGTTTCATTTTAATTCTTATGTTCAACATGCATAGACACAGGGTTTTAGACGGTGGTCTTTCGAATATGGAAACCATTTTTTCTCACCTCCGTGCAGAAAGTATCAACTTTCGTCTCGCTGTGCAAAACGAAGTTGCCGCTTTGTGCCTCCTCCAGGAGCAAGTAAAGATTGTCTCAGATATCACGTTTGTCGCGATGAACATGAGATCTGAAACGTTCTTCACTTTTGCTCTTTAGATGTGTAATATACAATTAATCTCTTTCCAGGCGGAAAGTGTCATTTTCCGTTCTGATATGCAAAACAAAGTTATCACTTTCCGCCTCCATCGAGCAAAAAAATAGTATACACACCACGAGCGCCACTAAATAATGTCTCAGATCTCATGTCTGTAACTATCGACTTCACCTCGGGCGAAAATGTAAATGAATTCTGAGATATTTCGTACTTTTGTTCCCTAGATGTGTAACATACTATTTCAAAAGTCCTCTCAAAACTCTCATGTAAAATTTTTTAAATCTCAAAGTCACAACAAATAAGTATTATTTAAATTGCTGTATTGCCGTTTTTTATGGATGCTTTTACCTTCCAAATTCAGCACAAAGATTATTTGTTTTAAAAATCAAACACTATCAATATATAATAAATAATAAATAATTGTATGTATCACAATTCATCATAGGAACGTATAGAAACATATCATAAAAGTTGCATCTCTATCATGATACTTGCTTGTTAAAGCATAGAAATGAATAAAGTAGTAAATAAGTAGCAACTACATTATTCAAACTTTATTATTATTTTATGTTAAATATTCCTCGTACTATACGTATCTATCTATCTATACGTACACGTACACGTACGTACTCTCAATACTGGCAACAGTACACAAGGAACATCATGTTGTTTTAATGATGTTCTTTCTCTTTACTTCATATAATATGTTCTCTTACTCCCTGTGCACAATCAACGTATACAATGTCTATACTTAAAAATTCAACTTCGACATTAACTTCGAGCGGTAGCTAAAATTGACTGAAATATTTGAGCCCTTCAGTACCTTGAGAGAAGCAAGGAGAGAGGAGTAAGGTCATCGTTTCGTTCTCTTCCTCTCGGAGAAAAATATCCGTTTTCGGTACTCTGATCTGTATTTCAATACTACATTTATGTCTGAGCTTGGCCTTTGTTAGAATAATTTCATTCAAGTAACTTTGAGATTCGTAAATGAAACATCATTGACACTTTTCCGAAAGGTCCCTATGGTCTAGCACTAACATCAAGTATCTGCAATCCACTGCCACTTTAGAAAATGTGCATATGGATTTTATCGCTGTAGCTTTTCTGTCAGGAATGTCGCTTGGCTGTTTAAGGATCCTTGAACATTCCTCTTGGCAAATACTGCACTGATTTAGAAGTCAGAAAGATAATCTTGCCTTTGCCATCTCTTAGAAGGTCTCGCCCTTTTCTTTGTTATAAAATAAAGTAATATCCTTGAACGAAAGAGGAAATAAACCTCGTTAGTTGCCATTACTTCCTTTTGGTTAACACTGCACTGATTTTTCAACCAGAAAGATAACCTTGCCTTTGGCATCTCTGTGAAAATTTCAAGTCAATAGAGCCTGAAAAAATTGTCTATGGTGAAACAGCCCAGCAACTTGGCCGTTCTCAATTGCTAAGGAATTACAGTTTAATACCCCATTCGCTACTATTATATACTATTATTATTAACGTGGTATTTAAGAAGTTCAAGATAGAGAAATGGAAGTTTTTCGAAAAAAAAACGCGAGTAGAGGTATTTATTTCTAAACAGAACAAAATATGTTCTAAATTGAAACAAAATAAACGATGTGAGCACAGCCGCCGTAGGGTGAATACTGAGGGCGTATTTTTAAATTGAATACTCCCAAAAAATGGGAACAGGACTTTGTAGTTATCGCAATTGTTGAAATTATAATTCTCGTAATGAGTCATTCTTCAAAAGCTGATATGTTTAAAAAAAATATAATGTGTGTTAATAGGAATAGAAAGCTTAATTTTGGACCAAAAAGCGTCATAAGCAAAAAAAATTTCTTTTTTATGAAACATTTGGTATATGCGAGAGTTGTGTTATATTCTATGATCTTTTGTTTTTAAAGTATTGTGTATAAGCAGTAAGCACGAGCTAACTGATGTAGCTGCTGTTATGACTGACTGAATGGTTGCATAGTTATTTGCTTGTGCTTTGCTTGTTAAAGCTATGCTAACTTCAGCTAGCTGTTTTAATTAATACTTGGGTAAGTAATATTTAATCTTTGAATAATAATGAATCTGTGTATATTATTTTAAACATGATTTTAAAACTTTTTTGTTGTAAAAATTGTATATTATTATGTTACAATGATTCATTCTATGCTATGCTATGTATTATACACAGAACTGAGGAAGAATACGTGAATTTATTTATAATTTGTATAATATTAATAGCATTATTAATTTTAAATACACAAGTTATAGAACTGAAGCCGGGTGCAGGCACATCAGAATCGCTATTGCTGTTACATTTTCATTTCCGGCTTCTTCTCTTTCAGAAAGCCTTGAAATTGTTTTTAATTATCAGGAAACCTTAAAATTGATGAAAATTGATAAAGAACGATATAAATGAGAAATAATCATTTTTCCGACACGCAATAAAGCAAAAGACGAATGACAATGATCTTGTTTTTTCGAGTGTCAGAAAAATTGATTTTTATATTTTTATTCAATTATCTTTTGATAAGAATGTCATAATCAATTTAGAACGAAGTCCTCAGCAATGAAAATTTTCGCAGAGGAAAATTGTTAGATACCACCTTAATGATTAACTTTTCAAATTTCCAGCCTTTCTGAAATAACTATAACCTGGCTCTAGGCCTCTACTACACTATATTTTTGTTAGATTTATATAAATAACTTTTCGACCTAAGTGCATATCCAAATTAATCTTCTTATTTGTAAATCTTCTTATACGTGTCAGAAACTTGAATGAATTATATAATTTAATCGAAACCGTAATGGAAAATTTCTGGTTTAAATACGAAAAATATTTTTTTCTTAAATAATGATTGTATAAGTATAAGAATTGCAATATCCGATTTCTGTTTTAAAGAAAAGCAATGAAAAAAATATGCTGATGATAAATAAATCGCCATTGTTAAATGTTAGGATGATTAAATATTATATCAAGAAATTAATCAAGGCGGCACTCGCCTATAAATAGTTCTGCGCTTACAAACGCTGAAAATTCCTATATGATTAAAAATTGATGGATAGTGTTAATTTCAAATATTATTAAGAATTCCAAAGTTGGTAATCTTTCACACTGTTTTATGTAAAAAATCTATGATCATATACACCAGCTGTTGATGTACATTTATTTTATACATAACTGTTTTTGGTATTTTAAAAAGCAGATATTTTACATAAGTGAAATTTACAAAACTAAAAAAAAACGACATATTTTTCGGGTACGGAACCCTAAACTCGCACTTGAAACGCATCTATAAAGACTTTTCATTAGATAACGGTTTTCCTTAAAGCTTTTTTTAAACTGAATCAATTTTGATGACCATCGCCAATTTTTTTTTGATTTTTCGGTTACGGAGCCCTAAACTTGCATGTGAAACACTCTCCACTAAATTACCTTTCAAACGAAACCACAAAAATCAAAATTGGTTCATTCGTTTGGGCGCTACGGTGCCACAGACAGACACACACACATAACGGTCAAACTTATAACACTCCCTTTCTTTATTCGGGAGTTAAACACATAGCGGTCAAACTTTCAACACTCAATTTTTATTATGGCCTTAAAAAAAAGTAAATCTAGACATTCTAAAGAAATTTTTACAAAAATCTATTATAGGTTTTAATTTTGAAATAAAATTAGCCGAAATTGCCCTAAAGATTTAACGATAAAATTGAACGTAGACATTAACGATAAAATAATAATGTTTATCCTGTTCGAAAACCTTTATGTGACAGATATACGTATATTCGCTGTACAGCTTTATGCTGGTTTATACAATTAGGTAGCTGGTAGTATATATCGGTATATATTTCATAATATAACAGCGGATTCAGTAAATATTATATCTAGTCCCAATCGATTCATAACAGATGTGTATCAGTTTTTGTTCATACATAAAATATACATTTTAGAAACATATTTGATCGTCGCGTTCGTTTACTTGTCACCTAATTTCATTAATTTTATGATTTATTTTTTCTATTTTACATTTCTCTTTTCGTATTATATTCAGCGAATATAATTTTTTTTAACCGACTTCTAACAAAAAAGGAGGAGGTTATCAATTCGGTTGTATTTTTTTTTTTTATTTAAGTGTGTAACCTCAGAACTTTGGTGCTTCCCGTGTGGTACCATTTCATTTTGGTCCAATTCTGACAACGGCATCCATGAAAAAAACCATAAGTCTTAAATTTGCATTTAGCATGCACGACAAGAGGACGAATAACTCAATAACACGCCAACCGAAATCGATTATCCTTTTTTTAGTAAAAAATCCGTTAGTGTACTTCAGATTCACTAAAAATCGCAAAATAAAAAAAAATAAAAAACTTTTAACAAAAAGAAAACCGGCTTCAAAAAAAAATACTTTTCCAAAATAAATTAATATGCACTTAAAACTAAAAAAATAACGATAATATAATGTAGTTAAAATTATTGTTATTTTTGGAGTCGGTGTCAGCCAAGCTAATGTAGCAAACTGTTCTGTCAGAGTTGTTTCCTTGGCTGACACCAACTCCAAAAATAACAATAATTTTAATTACATTATACTATCGTTACTTTTTTACTTTTTAGTGCATATTAGGTCGGTTTTCTTTTTGTTAAAAGTTTTTTTTATTAAATATGAATTTTTATCACATATTTTCCTTTTGTTACGTTTCTTTGTGAAAATATCATCATATTGAACTTCGAAGCATTGATTTCAATTAAATTGTCCTTTTAATAATACACAGAAAAAAAGTCTGTTTTATTGAGATAAGATAATTTATTTAAATGGCAGAATTGAATGACCTTTTTTTTATTACCAAAGAATAAAAGTTTATTCAAATGTAATTTATGTGTGAAATTAGAAAGATAATTAATTTTATGTTGAATGATGATACATTGATAACATCAACTAAAAATTCATCTTTGTGGAGATTTGCGGTTCCATAAATTTTTGTTTAATTCAAATATGCAATATTAGTAAAGAAATAAAGATAATCAGCTAGACTCTTTGCTCCCAATACATGAAAACCCTTTAAAAAAAAAATTTACGTACATAAAAGATAGCATACTTAATATTTCTGTACATTTTCAGTTTTTGTTCGACTTTCTTCTATCATAATTGGCTGAGATAAGTTGAATCGGCACCATAAAACCGTACATAATGGACTACCGGATTAATAGAAAATATGACCCATGAGACTATTGTTTTATGAACTCTCATCAGGTTCATAAGACACTCAGAGATGGCTCTGGGCATTTTGTATGTTTGGACTTGTATAGAACAAAACAAAATACTGTAAATACTCTATCTAACCACCAAAGTGAACACGCTGAATGATATATATAAAAAAGACAGACAAACAGACTAATATTGCTATGAAAACAATCATATACAGGGTATAAAAAGTAGGTAATAGATATTTCGAAAAATATTACAAAGTACAAATCGAATAAAATGAATAATTTTTTTGAAACAAAAAGTTTTGAAATAAAAACGTATGTCTATTTTGCCCGTCCCGATCAATGTTTATACAGTACATGTACATTACTAAAACAGGAGGTGTTACTAAACTGTATTAAAGGATTTACCGAAGGATAATACGAGTATAGAACATCGTACGAAATACGATCAAACTCGACTAAAACATAACTCACACATGCAGGAAAAACTTTAGCAACACAAAAAATATCGTATAATATAATACAAATCGAGCCGTATCACATATTCGCACCGTTCGTGAGTTTTTTTGGAGGCGTTTCTATGGTAACGATACACTAATTTAATTATAGAATGGATGGATGCATATATAATTGTATGGATTGCATTTATGACTTACATTGAAAATTTAATATTAATATCTCACAAATTTAAATACATAATTATGATAATTTACATTTGAAAAATAATATTTGTGCAATTTGATTTCTTATTTTCACAATTTTTAAAGCATTAAGTTTAATTATAAATAATTAGTGTTTTTCAATAATTATAATTTGACATTTTCTATAACATTAACATGTAAAGAATTGCCAATTAGTCATAACAGCCTCCTTTAACGCCAAAATCTTTCACTAGAAGCGCTGGCATCGATTTTATTGTCCCTATCATGACTACGCACACAACGAATAGAAGGATGTTATAATACACTGTATCTTCTGTATGATAATAATTAGACAACTAAAATTTTGCATCACAATTCGTCCTTAAGCCCTAGATACGAAAGAGAGAGGAAAAACCGAAAATTTTGTATTTAACTAATAAAAAGTAATTGAAACAAAAATTGCAGAGTTTGATGGGGGACATCATGTACTGACATCAGATTGGACCTAGTTCTTCGGGTTTCTTTAATAGCCAATTTAGGTGCTAAACGGTAAGAGATGCAATAACACTTTAAATTTGAAAATTAGTTCCTCATAAACAAACGTACATGTTTCATCTAAACCATTTTTTCGAAAATCGTCAGCTATCGGAGAAAATGAAACTTAAAAATATGTCGTTATGGCATTTAATCGATAGAAAACACGCTAACTACGGAAAAATTCATTAGCCAAAAGTTGTCAAGGGCAATAGAGAATATTCACCAGTATCCATGACTTTGACCTACAATTATCGATAAACTTTATTTGTATTTTCTTTCGATTAAATGCAATAATTACACACTTTAAGTCGCATTTTCTCTGAAAGCTAACGTTTTTTGAAAAAATGATTTGAATAAAAAATTGTTAGTTTTTTTATGAGGATCAACTTCCTAATTTAAAGTGTTACTCTATCTCTCACGGCTTAGAATCTAAATTGGCTATTAAACCCGAAGACCTATGTCCAATATGATGTCAGAATATGATGCCCCCCATCAAACTCTACAGCATTCGTTTAAGTTATTTTTTGATTGGCTACCTAGAAAACGAGCCGTAGCCATTCTAGATTAAAATGACCCACCCTGTATACAACAATTATACTTCATATATCATTTATTACCATGGAGGTATTTTTGATAAATTTATAATGTCAATAATTTTAAACAGTTCAAACATTGATACCAAGAGAATTTGTAACGTTTTGAAGAATTAAATCTTGTAGTTTTTGCACTCATTTTATTTTGAAATTGTTCTACTTTTACAGATTGTTAAGACGAAAACACAACAATGTTTCATTTACCTATTTCTCTAGAAAAAACTTGAAACATAATTGATCTTTAGGAGTCGTAGTGTGTCAATCATCATGCAATGTCCCGATTACCTTTACAAATACAAAATATTCGAATAACAACGATTGAAGTAAAATGCAATGTTTTACATCGTTAAGACATTTGTATGTTTTTTTTTTGTTTTTACAAATATTCCAAATAAATTATATTACTTCTTTACATGCAATTATAACTTAAATTTATAGGTTCGTCTATTATAATTGCGTGTATTTAGCTAATAATATAATTCTGACATTCAAAGTGTATTAAATTATAGCAAGGGTTTTTTTAAGTTCTCTTTAGTCTTTTCGATTCATGTTTTCATATTGAATTATGGTTTAATTTTAAATCCTAGTACACAACTATTCACAGTTCTAACGAATTGCAATTTAAATTTTTTTAAATAGCTAATGAACAATAACACAGTTAATTGTTTTAATACACCGCATATACTTGGAATTTTTGAACTGCTTCAGTTGTAATTAATATTAAATTTCAAAAAATACTTATTCTCTGTAGAATGAAATAATGGGGAATAATCCTAATGTTGTCCAATTGGCCATATTACCCATAAATATGTAAAAGTAGACTTGATACTATGACAAAATTTGAAAATGAAATTAAAATTGATTAAAAAACGAAGAAGTAATAAGCAATCAAAGATTACATTCAATGGTTTTCCATCTCCTTTTAGCAAAACAAAGTTTTATATTGTAATCACTATGGCGATACTCACGAATAACGTCAGTAGTGGGTATCTTCCTCTTTGTTTAATTAGGAATTTTAATCTATATCATTAACGAGATACGGTGGAATTAATACCTTATTAAGTTTGAGTTTCTTGATAAATAAAAATTTACTGAAAAAAGAAATTTCTTAAACAGTTTAAACGACAAAAACAAAACCCCAGTGTCCATTTTTGCTCGTTCACGAACTCAAATTTATCGGGTATTGAACACCATAAAATACCAACAGATAAAGCAAAAGAAATCTTATATATTTAAACGAGCATTCTTCTAAATATATAAATATACAAGAAATGCTCGTTTTATCCGTCTTTTCATGAAAAACTGAAACATACACTGCAAAATATGACTCTTCCTGGCATCTATTGGTGTATATCGTAGTTAACGAAATAAATTACATTACCAAGACATTTAAATTGTTATTTATATGCAGTTTTAAACGGTTCTTATATTAGTGATAAAATTTGTCTTTGTAACTAAAAAAAAAAAAATAGAGCAAAGCTCGGTCAGATCATCCATATATTGGATTATTAATTGGACTCCACACTTTATACTGGCCTTTTTTGATAGTTCCATGCAAGAATAATTTATTCAGGAAAGTCTGCATATATATCTTCGGATGATTGCGTACTATATGGCTTATTTTATTGTAAAGACAAATCTCTGAAATCTTTCTACAAGCTGGAACTATTTCGAGTTAACATTGTCATTTACTGGCTTATTTGCAGAACACTGTTACCTTTGAGAGTGTAACGAATTCAAGCAATTTAAAAAAACCATATAAACCATTATAAAACCATATCATATCGCTAATACGCGTCGCTTTGTTTAGTAAATTGTTGCATCGATCAAGCATGTTAAGCGTAAGATCAGAAAGGTATTGTTTTAAAAAAAAACGTCTGCATTTTCAGTTGTGTTTTTTTCAGTTTTTAATGCCGTTCAAAGATTTGAAACTATTTAAATAAAATTGAATTAATCAGATAATTAAATACAAGAAGACTCTGATAAAAACATCTAGAAAAAAATTAATTTCTTAGAAAAACAGCTTCTTCCATTTTGATATGAAATATTAAATTAAAAACTGTTTTTTTTTTATTCAATCCCCATGTTAGAAGATAAATAAATAATATTAAAATAATTTTATACGTGGAAACGTTGAAAATGTACATGAAAAACTCGAAACTGGGTCAGTATGGACATTGGAGTTAAAATAATTTTTATTTAACAACATATAACACACAAAAGTAAGGGTGAATTGAATTTTCAACACGATGTTAAAAGCACACAGACACTATGTTACTGTTAAAGCTATTCATTTCCAAAAGGGGGGTGAAGAATATGGGGTACAAAAAAAATGTATACTCATTGTTAACGTTTATAATAATCATTTGAAAAGGGTTAAGTTTAAATCCCTCAGTCTAATACAGGTACAAATCACATACGACGCACAGTACATAACATATTCGAAATATAAAGCTCTCCTAGTGAATTAAACAAGGGGTTTTTACACAGTCGCAGGCAGGCGACATAAACACACAACACCGCTGTATTTTAATCTATCACCAATATATGAATATAATTTTTTGGGGTGGGAGATGTAAAGGGGATAAATATATTATTATTGGATATATATGAATGTGGTTTTCGCATTTATTTACTACTCATGCAGACACAAGATAGGTAGAAAAAACGATCAGAAAACTCATGTGACTTCTATACACAGTAAAAATTCAGCTCATTATCTAGTTTCATCAACTAGTGCTTCAATTTGCGTCACTTTTCACAAGTTCGATGCAATCGCGTTGGTATTAGTGAATCGATTGAGGGCAAAGCTTGTAACTTTTTCGTATATGAACTACTTTCGAATCAACATCACGAAATGGAATGTGTTTTTTATCACAGAAAGAAGAATTATTTATTTTCAGCTTCTAATAAACCCTTATAATTGCCATTAGCAATTTGGAAAAAATAAAAGATTTTAAAGATCCTGTTATAATTTCTACTCACGCTTAATAACGAAATGTGGGATCTGCGAAAAATAAGAAAGAACATGGTGATTGTAACAAAAATGTATAGTGATCGATTATTTGATGTGTCGATGCATGTTCCTGGAGAACACAGAAATTTTTAATATTATGGTATTTTGGGATAGAATGTTCTAAGCAGATTTTAAGAGAAGACAAAAATAGACACTTACAAAGTAAGCTTAACTCGAATGACGTTTGCTTGATATATAAGGAGTTCCAAGTAAAAACAGCAGGATTCATCAAATTTCACCTTAAAACATGCAAGATCCTTAGCTGATACTGCCAGATTTCCAATTTTACTAAGCATCCGTTTTGGCAATATTCAAGAACATATCCTTTTTCTTCTAAAATTTGAATCAAGAAAAGAATGCCTTCGCTCTATAAGTGTAATGAGAAATTCTTATTATTTTAAAGCTTTCTACCATTTGATAAATTCTTGTTGTTATAACTTGAGCCATCCTGTATATAGAGGTGAAAAAACCTAATAATTTGTGTGTATCGCGCATCGTCAAAATAAAAAAATTATTTCATTTAAAATTTTCATTCGTCTGAAAAGTTTTTCCTTTTTTGCTTTGTTTTTAATCATAACATTTTCACATAATTTACACATTGTTTAATACTTTAATGCGCGTTTTTTGTATTATGTAGTTTTCACAATTTGAAGTATTTATTTTAATTTAATTAAACAAATAATTCATGTTTACATAGCCTTCGAATAGGTATATAAATAACGATGTGTGAACTGGATAATTATAAAATACAGAATTGTTTTAAAAAATTTTCCAAACTTGTTCCAATTTTATTCGTATTAATAATATTATTAAGCATTACTGTAGGAAATGAAGCATTTGATCAAGGAATTGACTCCTTGCCAGTGGAATTTTAGGGCAGTCGGTGGTAAATGTTTGTCTGATTGAACTTATAAAAGTCGTATACATGCGTACTTGTGCTTCTTCGATTCACGACCATACGGCGGGATAGAACTACCCTACTTCTGGACTCCACATTCTCTTTATTTAACATTTAAAAAAATTCGTAGCGTAGGAGCTGCGTTAGCTAAGCGCTCAGAGATTGATAATGACATTTTTCGTTTAAATTCTTTAAACATAACACGATTGAATTCGTTAAACAAAAACAGTCTTGGTCATGGTTCATTAAAAAAGGATTCTAGTGTGCATTTTATCCGATCAATTACAATTTATGTACCTATTGTCCGATCAATTACTTTGAGAAAAAAGTGTTAAATTCTCGTTAGTCACTTTTTATTAACATGACTAATATTTTAATTTATACATATTTAATGAATAAAACGCTGTTGGCCGTATAACCTCAAAAGTGGAAATAATATTTTCACAATAGAAATTCCTGTTTGGAACTATAACAATTCTACATTTTTTTTATAAAAATTATGGAAAATTGCCAAATAATCATTTAATTTCCTTATTAAACTGACATAAAAATATTTATTCACACACAGACAATTTAAAAACAAAATTTTCCGGAACTTGACAGTTGACAAGCAATTGGAAGTGAATGGTATATCAATTTTTGTCAAAAAAACTTTTCTATTTGTTATAATAAATTTAGATAAAACTTTCAGTGAATTGTACAAGTAGGTAATATAATTGATTTTCACGTTTGCTATCACTCTTGGGATTAAAAACTTACAAACATGTCCACAGGTTAATACTTATATAAACTTTATACTGACGTAATTGTTTTTCTTCATGTCATAAAGAAAATCTGAAACTTATCAGAAAACTTTGGTGTAAAATAATATTTCAATCAGAAAATAGTTTAATATTAAAAACTGATGCTAAAATACTTGCTTATTTTAAAATTGATGCTTATTTCGACTTAATCAGATACTTGGTAGCATATAATATCAAATATGTAAATATTTGCTGTCTCGCTTACGAAACGAAGCTAAGAAGAAAATAAGGATCTTAAAGAAGGATTAAGGACGATTCAATTAAAATAACGTTGAAACTATAGTGTCTGCTTCAAGAGAAGTTTTTCTATCAATGTCGAAACTTTTTTACAATGTGTCAATATGCTTTAAGAAGGATGAATTTTCTTTGACACCGGCATTAATCCCCTTCCCCGTAAATGAGCAGCATACGCCAAAATCTCACTTTAATCCACTTCCAAATATTCTAAAAAGTTTCTGATTTTTGTAATCAGTGCCATTTAATGGGAAAAATATGACAAATGTGAAAGTGATGACACTCGAACTTCAATGAGAAAATTTCTCTGGGAAAAATTCAATACAAAATCAATGGTGTGAATTAATAATTCCATACTATTGGTTATAAATGCTTTTAGCCATGACAAAATCTGCAAAGTTTCGAAATGGAAACGTTTCATGGAAACTCTTGAACCACATATAATTTAAAATGAGTTAAATACTTTTCGATTTTCTGACAAAGGAATTTAATATCACGAAATTCTTTAAATTAATGTCGGTTTTAAATAAACGTATACCAAACATTGGTTACAGTTTTTTCCGGTATATAACGAAATTTTAGCAATACTTAGTACATTTTTTTTTTAATACACATTTTTATAGAATTAAATAAATATAAAAATATGATGATATAATCAAAACCATATTACTAAGTCTAGCGCTAAGCGTAGTATTTGGCAGTCATTTCAGAACGGTTGGAAAATTGAGACGATGTTTGTCAAGGTCGTATCAAACAATTGTGTTCTCTCAAAAGATTTTTAGAGCTTACTTTCTTAATTAAACAGCAAATAGATTAACACTCAGTGAAGATGACATTCAAGTAAAACTTTTTGGTCTGAAAAACAGGTTGGGACTCTAAAACAATTGTAATTTCCTTAAAATTGGTAATTTTCAAGATTCCGGGCGACGCGACGGATTTGTGTTTCTTATTCAGTAACAGTAGAATCTTGATTATAGTTAAAAAATAAAAACCAAGGGAAATGTTAAATAATTTGAGTTATTTCTTTACTTACTAAAGGTCTAAGTTAAGGGGTTTGAATGGCTCATTTACTAATTGATGTTTAGTTACGTACTTTGCTGCATTAATAAACACAAAAGCACTATTTTAATAAAAATGAATAAAGATATAGATGCTTTAAGTTATTGAGGTCGTCAAAATATTACTTGAAGTTACTGAGGTCCAATGCACAAATTATTCAAATTATTCGTTTAAATTACACAGGCTTTGTATCTTAGGTAAAACAGGTTTTAGGCTCTGAGGGGAAGGGAATAAAAAATTAATTGATTTATAGAGGTTAAAGATATCGAGATTCTACGCTGAATTAAATTTCGCTCTCACTTAATATTGTATTGTCCAATATTGTCCAATTCTCAACTGATTACGCAATATAAAATTTTCTAGGAAACCTGAAAGATACTTCTATGCAAATTTTCATAGAGAAAAAGTGAAAAATCCCTCAACCTTAACAAAAGCCCCATAATTTTCCCGCCGTTGTCAAATACAACGTTTGGTCCTAGACCTTTACCCATAATATTTAATAAATAATAATATACAAAATATAGAAAGTTACATATTCACTCTAAATCAATTATTTTCTACATTTTACCGCTACAGTAGTTAATTTGATATTCAATTACGATTATAACCGATCAAAGATAAAATATTTAAATAAATAAATTCACATCAATAAACAAGCTTGTTGTTTATTTTGCAATATTTTTACTCTCGTCATATTCGACGGTTGTACAACCAAGCTAATACCGTAGCAAATTTCGTAACTAAATATTGTATGGTTTTAAGTATAGGTAATACATTAAGCTACACGACAGTTCTTCTGTTATGTGCCTGCAGAGAGTGGAGGTCAACACATGTAGATAATACCTCTCACTTAGATGCATTGCTTAACGCATCTATTCTGTCATACTCGTGATAGTTATATGTCTAGATGTAAATCGAACATCGTGTATATCAGATTCTTTTATTAATAGTATTAAAATATATTTTTTTAAATATTGTTTTTTATTATCGTTATACTATAATGACCAACAAATAAAAATTATCGATTAGTTTTAAACATCTTAGAAATCGTTACTAACGCAATTTTAAAATATCTGCACAGCGATATTCTTTTTTCCTATTCGGTCATTTAATTCTATAGTGTTAAATGTGTATAATAAGAATAGCATTAGTTATTGGCCAGACATCTTCTCCCCTTGCGTGGAAATTCAATTATATTTATGAGCCTTTTACGTTTTAATAATACCTATTTAGTAATAAGTAATATAAATTAATATTTCATTAGTTTAATGGATAAAATCAATTACATTTGTACAATATACAACCATAAATATTTATTATAAAAACATGAGAACTTACATGAGAAGGCGGGTGCGAAATATGATGTGATGCGGACGAATGCCGTTGTCCCGTATCCACTTTTGGTTTTTCATCTATATTGGCTACAGAAGGTACAACCGAATTCCTTTTTTCACTAGCTGTCGTTTTCGCTGTTAACTTAACCCCAGATGTTGCTAATGCAATTGCAGTCTGTAACAAAAAAATTAACAAATATTATTTTTTGACTACAGTCTTTATCAAATTCACATCGAATATTGCTGTCAAAAAGGTTAGGATTACAGTCTCGATAAAAAGCTATAATTTCCTCAAAATTTGTTCACAAATAACAGTTGTTTTTAAAAACAGTAAGGCTATTTAACGAACAGTAAATTTCAGTAGTTATTTCTTTAGTTTCGTCGAAATTTCAATTAAATTTCGAAAAAGTTCCCTCCTCTTGTATGTTGCTCTTTTCCTGACATTTTAAAATTTTAAAATATTTATATATTACTTTTTAATTCTGAGTTTAAACATATGTTCGATGTATAACCCATTTAAAAAACTATCCATGTGCTGTCATTTCCATGATTGTCTTTTTTTAATTTTTTCACAATAGAACCTTTTTATTAAATTTCGAATGTTTAATAAAAAATTGCACTCTCTTGTCACATTTAACCTGATTCGATTCAATTTAGAATATTGATTGTGGTACTCTAGTACCCTAACACAGGCTAGAAATGAAATTTTTACAGTAATTTGGTAACCCTGTATCAATGTCTCTACCCTGTATGGAAACTTCAGTAACTTTTAAGTTTCTTTTATAAATTACAACATTTTTCTATTTTAGGAGTTATTTTCTGCATATCAATTAACATGGTTATGTAAATGTTTCATTCCTGTTTAGGAATTTGATCAAACTTGAAATATAGAGTTGTTATCAAAAAAATTACAAAAATCGACGATTATTTCAACCATTGTCCTATATTTTCAAAAGGCGATAAATCTTACTACTCATCCGGTTATGAAATTCTGATATATTATAAATGTGAAATTTTGTGAGGATTAATGAATGTATCAAACTAATTATAACTACTAACCCATAGGTAAAAATTTTAAACATACAGGACATGTCACATTTAAATAAATTCATGGCCATCTTTTCTTATACTCAACGAATTGACACTATTTTACACTTAGAAAAAAATTTAAAACTGTGCGTATATTTTAGCTGTGTAAAACAATTCCTTCGAGTGTTATGGAAGGGGCATAAGTGAGATGAAGAGAGCTGGAAGCTATAAAGCGATGGTTGTTACTTTTGAGTCCAGTAAAGCGGGCGAGTATCAAGCTGGTCAAATATATCTTTAAGTTAAACTATATAAGAGCACATTTTACTGTTGGATAGTTTTCAAGTTTATTTTGCTCCTGTTAGTGTTCTGGTTTGTGTGTTTTAGTTTCATGAAAAAAGTTTTCATAATTTTTAATAAATTTCAAATTCAATTTACGAATAATTACCCATAATGTAACAAAGAAACATAAACAAAATTATAAAAAATGAAAGAAAACATAATAAATAATTATAATATACCATCGATTAAGTTATTAAAAGTAATTTATAATCATCAAGAAAAATATGGAGGTACATAAAGCTAGCCCTACTGTATTCATGTAATAGCTTAGACTCAACTTCCAGAACAACTTTAGTATATTATAAGTTTCTATTTCGGATAAACAATTAGTCAGTTGATGATTTTGACAGTTTTTTTTTAAATTTTGGTCAAATTTGAATTTGAAATATAAATATATTTCGGCAAATTTAAAACTAAATGAAGCATCGTATAAAAACTTTTGGTATCTTTACTAAAGTAAAGGAAAACGCTGTCGTCTTTATCACTGAAGATATTGAAACTGCTATAATTTGAATTTATGTATTTTGACATTCGAATAATATTTGGATTTTTAAGCAAAATTTTTGAAATCATTCAATTCTAATAGTTCATGAGAAGATTAAAAAACTTTATGGTTTAATGTACTGGCCTCCATTACATAAAAATACCGATTTGGTAGTTATAGTGAGTCGAATCCCAAACGTACCTAATACTTTCTCGCCTTCGGAACCTCAAATATGGCATAGTCAATGAGATATTTTTTTTTCGGAAATTTTCCTGAGCCAGAGTGAGTCTATTTATTCTATAATTATCAATCTGTAATAATAGAAAGCACTAAAATAAAAATTTTCATACGAACATTTTTTGGTGAGAGATTTTTCACACAGTTTCTCTATTGTATAAAACAGCTTAAAAAATACAATTAAAATTTTCCTACAAGTTTTTCTCAATTTTTCACGTTAAAATTCGATTATAAAATTTTGTAAAGAGACGGAGCCAACTAGAACATCCATATCAATAAAATATTAAAATTATTTAACTTTTACAAAACTAAATTATTCAATATATGAATTCAATTTAATAATATGTTTTATAAACGTACAGAGTACTGAGTATGTGTAGTCAGTCTGTTAGTTGAACATGAATGAGATTGACATGAACAACTAAGTTTGTTTTATTGATTTTTATAAACTTTTTATTTCTGTTATAATAAAACATTTCTCAGTCTATTCAAATATGTTTTATTCTTTCTATGTAATATTATTGATGCTGATTATAAAGAATTTTATTACACTAAAACTTATCTGTAGGTTTGTTGAATTTTCAATTTCCTTCGAAAAAAATTAACCATTTTTCTAAAATTCTCAAAAATTACGCTAATGGTACAAATATATATAGTTTTTAACATCGATAACAACCAAGAGTTAGACATTTTTCTAACCTTACTTACCTATAATTTTTCGATAATTAGTAGTATTATACTAATCGTTCAATTCGAAATTGCAAAGTATGTCTTACAACTCCAACCGTCTTACAACTAACTCAATGCGTGTCAAAGCTTCAACGCATGCCTATAACACCTCTTTCTTAGATGCATTGCTTAACGCATGTATTCTGTCATACTCGTGGTAGACCTATGCCTAGATGTAAACTGAACACTAGGTATACATTAAAATGATACACATTTATATAATTACACAAAGCAAAAACATCTAGCCAGGACACAGTAAGCAATCACTTATACTCCCCTAAGTTGTTCTAAAGGGACTTAAACCAATATAAATTAATTTTTTTAATCTGATCACCATTTACGCTCCAATACAAGACTGGCAGTGCTTAATAAATGGCGTAAGGATTAGTCATTTTATCTTGAATTTAAAGCGAATTTTAAAAAAGGTTAGGATTTTAATCTATGAGAAACTTTATTTAAAAAAGTCTTAACGCCACTTGTAAATTTTGTTTCAGGTTTGTATTATTTTTCGTTGATATAAATGACGTTGAAAAATCTTTAAATCTTTATTTCTCGAAATAAAAAAAACAAAATTATCAAAGTAGGCTAGACGCTGTGAGCTACGTCAGTATCTGACTCTCGTCCCATTTTTGAGGCTAAATACCCGTTTAACATATAGCCTAAATTATCAAAGCAAAATTAGCTTCATCTAAAGGCACAAATGAATTTTAAATACTTAGAACACAATGAGGAAACAATCATACAATTAGGCAAAAAGCTACGGTACAAGTATCAATATTATTTCCGTATTTAAAAAACTACCAAAGTTCAATTAAAGACAAAAAATAAATTTCCACAGACAAAACACAAACTATTTAAAATTAAAAATTTCTTCTTCTTAGATTTCCTTTAATTTCATAATTTTTGAAAACCGGTTGGTACGAGAGCTGGCAACTTCTTCGACAATTTATTCCAAGTGGTTTGAATTTCGGACATTTCTTTCTTTGTTGAACTTAGGTAGAAAAAAGTATGCTCTTGCACCTGAGAGCGGTGGTGTTAAAGTCACCAAATTTTTGTCTGACAAATGAAAATTATATTCTTTAATTATGAAGTCGCTCAATTAATAGTTGTGATGGGCTGGTGTAGTGCATGGTATATGCACGAAGGAGGTGCACTCACCCTCTGAAATTGAGGAGCTGATAAATGCAATTATCAGAGGAAAGGTGGCATAACACATATATGGTATCACAATGGGCTTTATAGCCTTAAGTGTGTCCTTCGTGGACAGCCAATATAACCTAACCTAACCATTAATTATGAAACCAAATTATATTTTATAATTATGAAATTAATAGAATATCTGGCGCAGTGATAGCAACGGTAAAACTGTCCAGCAATTACAATTTATATTGCTAAGAAGATATAAAAAACGATTTAAAAAAATTGTCTTAAAATGATTTTAAAAACAGAAATTTGCAGTTTTGCGGGAATTCCTACCAATAAATTCAGTAAACGTAATCAGTCTCAGGTGCCAGGCGTACTGCATTCCTGCCCAATATCAATTAGATTTAATCAAAATCCAGCCGTCTTGGAATAAGTTTTTTCGTGACATTGCCAGTTCGTGATCTGAAATCGTTTTACTTAAAAATTTCTGATTTGGAAAGTAAAATGATGATTTTACCAACAGCGATAATAGCATTATAGAATAAAGAAAATACTTTGATTAGCAGCTACAGTAATAATGGCTGTACGAACCAAAAAACACATACTAACTTTGGTTATGTGTATTATAATGGGATACGATTGTGATTGTGAATGTGAAAAGTAGGAATAAACAAAAGAAAGGATCATCTCATAAGATTACCAAGATTTAGTTATATGTCTGTTTCCTTGTGTGGCTGTACAACCGTTGTCAGTAGTCGTCAGAGAGTGGAGGATAAGTGAATTCTGAGTATGTATTCGTATAATTGGATAGATATAGATGTTATTAATAATCATAATAACTTTATAACCGGCTCTTCCAAAATCTTGATAAAATCTTCTCAATCTTTATAAATTTTTAAGAATTAGAAATATTTTACTTTTACTTAATGTGACTTTACTTAGGGTTAAGGAAGTATGTTTTAGGTATGTCAAGTTCTCAATCCTTCTTCCCTGCATTTTTCACGGCTTTCAATGCTTTAATTTCAAACTGAGTTAGAGGATTTAACGTTTGTACGTGGAATAAGTACCTTCCTGTAACCGTATATGAAATGAAGGAAGCTTGACGATGGAATTGAGCTTGGGCAGTATTGGGTTGACAAGTTTTGGTTTGCCAGCTATTGCTTAAAGCTTGACAAAGGCTAATTTATTAAACCATCGTTATCCAACCTTTGCCTCTAGTCTTGGTCTAGCGTAGTTAATAAGGCTTTGTTTACTATCTATTTCTTATTTTGCTAGCACCCAGGCTTGGCTGAAGGCGTTATAATTTGATGCATATACAAGATTGGGCCATTCTTGAATTCCAGTCTTGGCCAATGCTCAACAATCTTGCTCTTCGCTTGAATTAATGTTGGACTGGTTCTTTCCTTTATATTTATATATTTTTAGTGAACTCCTAAATCTGTGGATATTTTACATTCTCAAAAATATGAAAATAAAAATTCCATTTCAACATCAGAAAACATGACCTAGATTATGGAAATCTGCTTATGTCGAAGTTTTTATATACTCGGTGGGTAGGTACACTTTATGTCTTTGTTTGTCTAATGTAATGCCTTAAATTTTTGTTTGTTTTTGTTCCTAGCCTTAGGATAAATATGACATGATCCTTTAATTTACACACTTTTATCTATTATAATTCTTAATAAAACATTTTTCCTATATGTTTGCAAAAATAAAGCTGTTTTTATTATTATACAAAAGCATAAATTTAAAAAGTGTTTTGATTTCAGGAAATAATTAAATAGTTATGAAGTGATATGTGCATGCGTGAAATATGTAAATGAGTATAAAAAAGGGGGATAATTTTGAGTTTAAAACAAGTAAATCTTTATAATAATCAGTAAAGAAGGAACATTCAAAGCACACAAATTTTATATCTATCTCTTACCGTTTTAAAGATAGATTTTTCGTGCGAATGGAGAAGTGGTGGCATTTTGTCCAGTAACGAAGTAGAAAGCACTTTTTCGCCCTAGAACAAATACACAAAATATCGTATTTAGCGCTCATGTTATCACATTAAATGAACAGATATCAAAACAGATATTCTTTCATTTGTTTCAAACATATTATTGTAAGCATGACTAAACTTTAAACAATAAAGAAATAAAAATATAATTTTTTTTTAATATGTAATATTTCGAATGATTAAAGCATACATAAAATTTTTAATATATTTAAAATAAATTAAAACAATTAATATTATATTGGTTTTTATTTGATATTCAGACTTTCCAAAAAAGAATTACATAAATTTTCATGGTATCTTCGAAAAATGTTTAACTACTGTGCTTTTATACTCAAGCGGGATAAGTAATATTTTCTACACTGTTTTTCGTATTCGTTGTGTGCATAGTCATGGTAGGGACAATAAAATCGATGCCAGCGCTTCCAGTAAAAAATTTAAGCGATAAAGGAGGCTGTTTTGACTAATTTGCAATTCTTTACATGTAAATGTTATGGTAAATGTCAAATTAAAATTATTGAAAAACACTATTTAATTAAATTTAATGCATTAGAAATTGTGAAAATAAGAAATCAAATTGCATAAATATTATTTTTCAAATGTAAATTATCATAATTATCTATTTAAATTTGTGGGCAATAATATTAAATTTTCAATGTAAGTCATAAATACAATCGATACAATTATATATGCATCCATACAATTATATAATTAAAGTTACCATGGAAATGCCTCCAATAAAACTCAAGCACGGTGCGAATAGCACTCAGTGGCCAATTAGCTATTTGTTATTTATTTTACAAGCAGAAAGAGAAATGAGAAGACAGAAAAAGTGTGTGAGAAATTCGCACGAATTGTCTTTTACACACACCCGAGGAGTAAAAGCACTCACTGTGTGCGTTTTGTAAATCCACTCCCGGGTGCAATTAACCATTTTTCGCATTCGCTATGCAATATACTTTCATGAATAGAATAAAAAACAACTCAAAAAACCTAAATAAGATATAGATGTTTTTTTTATATTACTTACAGAATTATAAATAATACATTTAGGAGGTTGAACTAATCGAACACAAAAAAAAAAAAACAAGTTTCACTGCATTACCCATATGCATATTATAACACATAATATTTTATCGCGTGTATTAAAGTCAATAAAGCAATACACATACAATTACAGTCAATTAGGAATCATTATTTTAATAATTAATGTAGGAAAAAAAATTATACATTAGTGCAGTAATACTATTAGACGAACATACATTTATAATGTTTATTTATTATTGGAAAATAATCATTCATTATAATTATTGTTATATTAAATTAAAATAATAATTATATATGCCATCAAACTTTTTTTAATAGGTTTTTTTTATTTTGATCATATTTTTGCACCATAAAATGAAGAGGCTGTTGAACTATTTATTATTATTTAGTGGCACAAATAAGGTTTTATAGTTGTCGATAAGCCTATTGATTACCTATTGTTTATGTTTCTTGCATTATAAGTGTTTGTTTTTCAAAATCAGGCGCTCTATCTGTTTTTCTGAAAATAAAAAGAGGTTATGAACGTTTAGGGTACTAAATTTACAGAAAATGCGTTCCATGAAATGAGTATCCTATATGCATAAAACAGACATCATATCTATCATTTCTCAAGCCACTTTTTCTATGGATCCGCGAAAAGTTTCTTATTCCGTTATCAAATTCCATGATTTACCACTCATTTTAAACTTTATTGTGGTGGGTAATGAAGAAAAAACAAGCTAGAGAAATAATATATTAGTTTTGTTCATTATGTAATTTGTATATCATATTTGTAATATAATTGCCTATACATAATAAGAAAGTTAATTACTTACTAAGTATTATTTCTCTAGCTTGTTTTTAGCCACGAGTACCGTACTAACGAATCGGCGGAAATATGTTTCCGCCAAACATATCAATGATATTATGTATTATTTAGAGGCAAAAGGTCGCAAGCAAAAGATAGATTGTTCATTGTCTAGTTTTCTATATTAATTTACTCATGCTTTACACTTCTTGAGAGAAAATTATAAAGGAGAATCGTACAGCGACAAAGGCGAGAGAATTAGTTCTGTACTGTTTTTTCAATCTCTCTTCTGAAGTAAGATTCGTCTTTATTTTGGTGATATATTAAGCTGCACTGTAAATACTGTTTTTTACGAGTAAACTATGTGTCGTCCATATTTTCTAGAAATTTATTTCGAAAACCAAAAATTTCCGAACAAATGTTCACAGCTAATTTTATTGCTTATGAAATTTTCTTCTTTTTTTTTTTTTGTAAATATTTGTCCCACAAACAAAAATTTTTAAATATAAGTTCGAATTTTAGTTTGCCTTGGTCAGTGTAAGCTTTCAAAGGGGTCAATTTAAATGGGATTTTTTTATTTGAAGGCTGGTTTAATTAGGAGGTTTTTCATTTACATTTTTCGTTTTTGAGAAGATTATTAAATGATTTCATTTCTGTATAGAAAAGGCTGATAATAATGTAAGAGTTAAAAAATTAATTTCTACATTGGAAATTTAAAACTCACAGCGTCTTAATAATATTATTTTTAACTCTACAAATTTTATCGTCCTAAAATTATGAAACTCAATTTTACATGCTTTAAGATAAAATTAAAAATAAACCCACTTGAACATATAATCTTTTCTTTAAGCTTTTGTCATCAAAAAAACTGCAACCTCAGTAAAATCTTAAATCAACAATGCGCTATTGCGCGAATAAAAACACAAATGATTTTTTGAACGAGTTTGAAAATCAGCTGTTTTAAAAATGTAATGGCAGTGACCGCAGGTGAATATACACAATACATGTTACGATTTTTTTCTTTTTGTATTTTTTAAATGAAATACACTTTACAATCTTTTTCAAAACCAACATAGAGGCAGATAGATGAAGATAACAATAAAAATAAACAATCCGTGATGGATATGACCTTTAGAGGGCAAATAAATGACTTCCTGATTAAGTTAATTATATAGTTTAAACTGCTGATTAGGTCCACCATTCTCACGAAATACAATTGAAATTTTGCGAATTTCTTGCCAAGTTGCTTGATTCTAATTTCTACACCATATTTTTGCAAGAAGTTAACCTAAAAATTAAATTACCATAGTGAACGAAATGGAAAATTTAAATTTCAACTAAATTATTTTTTATATTAGAATAGATAAGACAGGCGATAACTTCTAGCAATTAAAGTTTCAGCACAAGATATCAAACCTCTAAAATGTTAAGAACGAATGCCTTTTAAATTTAATTTATTAAGTACAAAACCTACTTGAATGAAAATTATTATATCAGTTGGAGACGATACTGAAATTGTCTGTTGCGATGCCATTTTAATAAGCAATGCAAAAGACTAATTTATAAAGCACTAGCGACGCGCCCCGACTTCGCACGGGTGCAATGCTGATACTAAATATACTACAGAAAAACTGTGAACGTTGTATATAAAAACATAGCGGCCCGCTCTGGCTTCGCACGGGTATAAAATATATAGCCTATGTGATTAAAATCGATCCAGTATTTTTGATTTATTCATTACAGCCCGTGGCCCGCACGCGTTAAATTTGCAAAAAAACAATCCCCCTTTCCCTATACCATGAAGATTTCCTGCTATCTTTGGAATATCTAAATTCATTCACTACATTTTTACTTATTTACGACATCACATTAGAAACCTCAAAAATAGCAGTACTTCCACTATTTAATGGATGTTATTATACATATAAACCTTCCTCTTGAATCACTCTATCTATTAAAAAAAACCGCATCAAAATCCGTTTCGTAGTTTCAAAGATTTAAGCATACAAAGGGACATAGGGACAGAGAAAGCGACTTTGTTTTATACTATGTAGTGATGTGGATCGGAGTTACTAGTTACTATGTTTCATGCTTTGCAAAATCGTGGGCAGCGTGTGTCATATCAGGTAGAACTTTTTATAAATTTTCCCAGTTTTTAAAAAGCAAAATTCCTAAATTTTGAGTAGAGGATTAAATTTTTTTTAACTAGGCGTTATATTTTATATACGATTAAATTTTGAATTCGTTTTTCGGGACAAGTTACGTAATTCTTTTTTCAAAAAGCGCAAAATAAAAAAACTGAATCACTAACTATAATATTTAAGTGTTAAATAAAGATAGAATAACATCCCATTGATAATAAAACCATAAATGTGTTTCTTTTTTACATAAATTCAATGTAAAAGTAAAGTATAATATTGCAAAAGTATTTTCTATTTCACTTGGATTCATTGCATTATTGCTTTTTATTCAAATTTCTTCCAAAAGTATAAACCTATACCCTGTATCAAAAGCTAATGGTGGAGGGTGCGAATGTGTAAAAAAAATTTGTTTCGTGAACTCCAGAGCACAATTTATGAGTTTTTGGGATATTTCAAATTTTTTTTCGCTATGACCACATTTAGTTTAAATGAGCAGACGTTCGGTTATTTACTAAGATCGATGTAATAAAAACTGGGGTTGATTTTAGCTATTTGGTTGTGGAATCCCAGAGGGAAAGCTCAAATTTTTCAAGGTTATGAGTTAGCGTCAAGAATGTGCTATTTAAGCGTGTCAACTTCCCAGCTAAACTTTGATTTCTTATGTCAAAATATTATGTTTTTACGCAGCTTTAATGGCTTTGAAAATCTGTGCAGCCTCTCCAAATTAAGCTAGAGGGTTGAAAAACGATATGCAGATTGGGTTAATATCAAGAATATGCCTTTAATTGTTTCAACTTTTCAGGCCTTCTTTACAGCTCTTTTATGTGGATTTAACATGTTTTCATGAATTTGAAATAACGTAAATCCCATTTCAATAAATAACATCCTTTAATAAAAACTATTTAAAGAGGGAAAAATATGACTTTAGTGACGGAGTTCTGTAGCTCACGAGTTTTTTCATTTATAAGAAGAACCTATACATACTATATGTATACTGTGGTGTGTATGAACAAAATACTCACATATATACTATATAGGTATATACTCCAACTCCAACCTACATAATATAACAAAGGGAATAGTAGTAGTAGTGCATTTTATATTTGAGCATAACATTGTTGCCAACTTTAAATATTTTAATATTGTTTAACATAAAATCTATACTTTATATGGAATCAGTAATTTATATACATTTTAATATTCATTGTGAAATCAAACATGGCAATGGTTAAACGTTCGCACAACAAAACCACGTAAATTATCGGTATTTACCTCAAAAAAAAAACGCAACGTACAATCGCTTGTCTTTTTATTTTTTTTTTTGAATCTTTAAGGAGTATTTATTTTTAGGTTCAAGAATCTAATCTACACAGAACTTAGTTTAGCAGCCTGTATCACCATAGAATATATAAAAATTTGAGCGCCGTCAGACAATCTAATTTGGTAGAACGGTTCTTGAAGATAATTAAGTGAGCAAAGTGTGAGAAATGAAATATTTTGTCATATTCGTATATCCTAATTCTTAGGGGAACAACAACATATATATTTCCTGATCTTTGTTACTAAAATCCAAAGTTTCCAGAGAGATGTTTTTCAAACTATTAAGTGAAATAAAATAAAACTGCTTACGCAGCATGTACACGCTACTTTTTCAAAAGATAATTCAAGAAGCATAATCATCTTCTAAAATTACGAATTTTACATATTATCTTGTAAGTTCTTCATATTATCTTGGAGTTTCATAACACTTCAAAGTAAGTTTGTACTGTCCTGAATTGGTAGAGAGAAGAATTAGTAAAAAATTAGTTTTTTTAAACATTTTGGGACATGGCGATATCTTGAAAACAGCATTTTAACAAAAATGCCTACGAAATCTTCAGACTTTATTACGCTACCATAAAGATAGAGAAGGGGGAAATACTACAATTTTCATTTGGCAACGTAGATTTGTGTATTAGTGTCTCAGTTAGCAGATCCTATTCCTCATGTAAAGTTCACAGTTCACCCTTTAAAAATATTATAAGTTCAAATCGCTGATTACGCCTGAACGAAGTCCAAATTCCTGAAAAGTTACTATAAATTTTTGAATTATTTTTGTATGTATAATCAAATTTATTTTTTATATATGTAGGCAGTGATGGTTTTTTCAATGGCCTATTTTATATATGCAGGCACTGGCCTTGGGCATCAACGCAGAGAGGCATCGAGTATTAAACTTCTGATAAAAAATGTATATTACTATTTAATTTTAACGATATTATCAAAGATTTCACTATTAAAAAGTCAAGTGAACAACATTTCAACTACTAAAGTATAACCTTAAAATTTTAACTTGGTAACTGTTTACTTCAAATAATTAAAAACCAATATGAAAAAACTATGGACAAAACTACTCGAATGTATGTTACAAAGTGCGTTTTACAATTATTTCATTCAATTTAACAAAAAGTCATAAGAATTCAGAAAAATCTTTAAAAGTAAAGCACGTAGTAATTTTCATCACTTCCTTCCCTGGTGATCTATTTCCAGCCCAAGCCCTTTCAACAAAATCGTTGGTTAGTCCATGAAGAGAATAACAATTTGTTATTTTATATGTATAAAATACCGACAAACAGTCTTTTTTTTCAAAATCAATAAAAAGATAATAAAAATGAAGTCATAAATATGAAAAATATTAGTTATTTTTTATATCAAATCTAAAACAAAAATATTTGACAACAATGTTAAAAATATATTGTTTAGAAGATGCGATAACCTTCTCTCAGCTGGTGGATCTCCTCTGTACAGCAGTGTTTTAACTTCTTGTGCACAGTGCAAGCCGTCCACTAGGCACTCCACACTACCGATGATGGGGTAGTTAACCTCTGGTTATACCCAAGGTAAACAGGCCGCTGTCCACCATCCGTATATAATGAAGGAGAGTTCATATTCACACCAATGACAGTCTCTTACTTACTTGAAGAAGAACATACCGAATAGATTTACCTGTTCTGGTATTATAAGCATACATATATACATATTAACTGCGGTGTACATGTAATATATATAGACAACAAATTTACTCTCGGAAATGTCCAAATATTAACCTTTGCACTTGTTGAAAAAAAATTATTTCATTTATATCTTTTGCTAATTTTATAAAATTTGATATCAACCAGGTTATGTAAATTAGATTGAGAATATTTTAAACACAGCTTATATAAGATTAAATCTTCTCACGTAGGTATAATACGAATTACGATAATGTCAATGAACGTTCAATATTCAAAACATTACTTTTGAAAGCAAAAATGGTCGATTCTTTTTTGGATTTGCAGCTTTTATCTTTGATATTAACGGAGCCTAAAAAGCCTTTGATTGCTCAAAGTTTAAAATTGATACATATCGTTTTATTTTTGTTATTAGAACAGAAAAGTTAGCGAATAGCAAGTAGAGAAAAAATTTTAATAGAAAATGATATTTAAAGGACAAGCTTTTATTAAAAAATATAAAATAATTATTTCTATGAGTCACTCATTGATGACTGTTTGTAAAAGCTGGACGCGCTCAATTTAAAATAGCAAGGATGATTTGGAGAGCTTCATAGCTTGTACAATACAAAAAACCATGTATGAATGGCTCATAGAAATAATTATTTTCTGCTTTTTAGCACAAGAAAATATTGTCAAAAAGTCTTCTTTTTTTTTAAATCTAAAAATTTATACCAAATATGGTGGAAGCGATGGAAAAATCGGGTCATGCTCAGCAACTACTCTCATTTGATACCAATATGATGGGAGTGCATTTAAATGACTAAATCGCTATCTTGGGCGGTCCGGTATAATGAATATAGAAACACGTCCCTTAGCTAACCCTGTATTGCTAACCAAATTAAACGTGTTTACAAGAATTTCAGCTCAATCGATTGATGATAACTGTTTTAAAACTGAAAGATTTAACCTGAACAAATTTAAAATTTATCCTGGCGATGTGAAAGAGAACACTCTACTTACGAGAACTTTCGTAGAGAAAAAAGTTGCTAGGAAGCAATGTGCGCTAGGAAGCACCCATATCTAAGTGTCACATTTCTATAAAAATATTAAATACATATTGTAATTAAAAAAATATTAAATAACAACTAATCGAATATATTGTGATGAATATTTAAATAGCCATGTTAAATAAATAATAAAATAATTCATGAATATTTCAAATTAACATGATCAATTTATTGCTTATAAATATCTGTTATACAAGATGTACGAAAAGAAATTATGTACCACCTATATTAAAGTAGTAAACACAATTTTAAGTTTAAACAGCATCCGACAGTTAATTATTTAAATATCATACATATACTGAGGTATCACCAAAGAGCAGGCAGGCATTGGCGAGTTATTTAAAAAAAAATCAAAGACAACTTTATTGAGTGCCATAAACTTTATTGTGTGCCTCTTCATGCAAGTCCGCATTGCTCATAGAAGAGGAAGCTAGACGGGTATACGACTCTTCTACCTTTCTCAGTTTCTCAGTAATGAGATAGGTAGAAAAAAAATGTTGTCTCTCTGTCTTACTCGTATTATTGGTTGACACTGGTAGGTTGTCGCTGTCTTGCTCGTTATTTAGTTACAGAAGTATTAGGGACTTCTCTGGGTCACATTTGCCCATGCCTGCCAAAGATATTATAGAAAACATAGAGGCTTAATTAAAAGCATAGGAAACACAATAAGTGAATTATTGACCGTTAAAAAAGAGACCGAAAAAGGGGACCGTCTTCCTTCTTGGTCTCTCAGCCTGACAAAGTGGAATATATATATTTTGAATTATTGTATAAATACGTGCATGCCTGTGTATTTCATAAAAGTAATATAAGCCAGACGAAGGCAGCTGCACGCGTACTTTTTTAAGGTCTCTCTTTATAACGATTAAGATTATAATTATTAAGATTGTATATTTGTAGGAAATGAAAGAAAGTGAACTTGAATTCACTATGAATTTAATTTAAATAAAACTTTGTGCTGAAATTGTGATAAATGAAAAAATATTTCAAACAAAACTTCTATGTGCAGATAGACAGATGTACCAATATTTCCAAGCGGGAGGTATACATTACATATAATCAGGCTATAATTGCATGCAAGCAGAATTTCAGTATTTTGAATTTTATTTCATCGAAAATATTACCTACCCGATGCGTAAGCGGATCGTGAAATAGTGAACAATATTGGTATAGTTCCATCTGAAACATTATGTGTCCATGTTCATATTTGTGTTTCAAAAGAAATTTATCAATTGTCTTTGAACACTTTGTGCCTGGATTATTTTAAATAATACGGCAATATTTAATAACATAATATTACGAGTCTAAATAATTTGTCATTATGTACATATTTAAATAATATAAATAAAAATAATTAATTATTTTCAACGTATTATTTATTTATTTTTAATTAGATTGTACGATGTCTGTTTACTTTTAGAAAATTTTTACCTTCAAGTATGTTGTTTTATAACATTATTTAGATGAATTATCTTGATACCTGTTCCATGTTCAAAAATAGATATGCTAGATCAAATGATATTACTTTCAATGAATGGTTTTTCGCATTAGCCATTTAAGTGAAATATTCTTCTTTAAGTATACCTTTAATAGCAGCAAAACGGTGTAATGGAAAAATATAGAATAAACAAGTAAAAACAAACAATTAACTGAGTTATTTGTTGAAATACCATGTAGAGACAGTAAAGAACACACACCCATAACTGATTTTCCCATATGAATACATACTATAAAATTTTCACCTAATTAGCGCCCTCGTAGATAAACAGTAATGTTTACAAAGAAATATTTCAAACAAAAGTTGTTCATTTTTTTATAATAAGGTATATTTTTTTACATTTAAACTTTTTTTCTGTCTCTAACGGTTTACAAGATGGGTCCTACGGACAGATAACCGAAAATGGACTAATTAGGTGATTCTATGAACAACTATACCAAAATTTTGTTCGTATCATCAATATTTTTAAGCGTTACAAACTTGGGACTAAACTTAATATACTATGAATATTACATATTATTTCATATACACATGGTATAAAAATATATCTTAACGGTTGCAAATGACCTATTCTTCTTTTATCTTTATTTAAAGAGCTTAAACGAATAAATACCACTTTTCGAGTACAATTTTACTAATAAGTTGCCTTTTCCTCCCACTATCATTTCCCCAAAGTCTCGACAAAAAGTTTTGAGAAAGTACGTTGAACGTATAGTGTATTTATATTAAAACATGTGTTAAATTAGTAGCAAAATTAGCCGCCACAATTCGATTGCAAAGAAAAAATAATTTTAATTGTTTAAACAAAATTAATTAATCGCCTTCCAACTTTAGAAAGTTAAGACTTTTTTTAAAATAATTAATTTTATAATACAATGGTTTAAATTGGTAAAAAGAAGTTTTAATTAACAAAACTTAAATCACAGTTTAAAAATAAAAAAAATTAAAAAAACAAAAAGATTTAATTTAGTGAGTTAAGAAACTAAATGCTTTTTTTTATTAATAAAAGATTTTTGTTAATTGTAACAATTAGTTTTCATGTCAAGAATAACTTCTCTCTAATTCGTATTAAATGTTAATGTAATTTTAATTGCATTTATCCGTATGTAATGTGATATACATAAAAATTTCTGATCACGTTCATTAAATTCAATCCAAGATGTTCTTCATTTTTTATATTTTAAATATTCATTATTTTATATATTATTATAAAATTATAGACTGTGATCTTATGTGCGTTCATCACTTAAAAACTGTTCAAGCTATGAATATAAAAACTACCAAGATAGAATTTTTAAATTTTCTTTATTATTACTCGCAAATTTAGATTTTTATTTTATTAAGAAAGGACCCAAATAAATTAAAAATTAAGGCTCGTCAGTCAATCTACTTGCGAGACAGTATTGGTGTGAATGTGCATATTACAGGAATTCTTCTGCATGTTAAGACATGTTACGTATTCGTATAGTAACCACTATTTTTCCTATGTCTGATCATCGCTGAAAAATGAAAAGTTTCCAAGAGCGTTTTTTTTAAATAATTCACTGATTCGAATTCCAAAAATTTTATTAAAACCTGAACTTAAGTAATCAATGGAATTTAAATTTAAAAAAATTATCTGATAAAAAGGGCAAAGATTGAGACTTCTACACAGGATGCAATGACAGAGAGTACAAGTTATAAAGAAAATTCTTTCTGTTCGTTTTTTCTTTTTGGAATTTTCTAAATTTTGGAATGGCGGGCATCTGCTTGTTAACTTATAAACGGAACAAAATATAAAAATTATTATTTAAGCACCATTTATACACTTAAAGACGTCAGCATCAGCGGGGAGTTTGTTGTTCCTTTAAAAAATAATATTAAATTGATTTCAATTGAAAATATGAATGATGTTTTGACCTTTTTAGTAAATTCTTGTTGTATAAGTGGGGATGAATAAAAACTGTAGAGTTCATACTATTAACTTTCTGATTTATTGTAATGGTCTAAGAACCAGAGGCTGAAAGAAATTTTGACCTGTATTTTTATTTTAACTTCTTATGCCTGAGCGTGACTCATTGATTTGACCGGCGATTCCTGTAATCTCTTGATAGGTTAACGACGCCCTAGTAGGTTAGCCCTTTAGTAAATATTATATTATTTAAAAAAAATTAATATTTTTATTTTTTTGACTTCTTGGCTACCCAAGATTTCGAAATCGATGCATCGCGCGTCTAGCCGACCATTAAAAACACTTATACATGTATACCTAACATATATTTCATACAAGTTGCCTGTTTTTACTTTATTGATATATGGACTGTTTGATTAATTAATAATTTATTGTGCTACTAACTCATTCCACCAGGTTTTAGCAAGAAAATGAGCAGTTTATTTCATGTTCTGTTATTCTGTTGTTCAAAGTTGTCATCTTTGAATATACTAAAAATAATTTATTTCAATTTTCGATGTAAATACGATAACTTTCTATCATAAATTTAATAATTTTAAATGTGGCGCTTTCTCCATATGGAATTTATTTGAATCAGATTCTGTAGCATAAATATTTTATACATTATTAAGTTTTAGGTGTTTGACACATATCGACATTTCTAATTAACGATGAAGTTGCCTTTTAGAGAGTTATTCATGCGAAAGAGCCCTTTGTATTGAGTACCTATAAACAGCATTCCTGGAAATGTAGGATATTTAAGACTCCAAGTTCTTAGTAATGCTCACAACCTATTTTTATTTGAACCAATACAGGGTGGTTCAAGTTATAACAGCAGTGTTGAAATTTAAGGAAAACAAGTGAAAACAAACAATTGACTGAGTTAATTGTTGAAATACCATGCATAGTCAGTGTTGATTTCTTTATCACATTACACAAACATGTGACACATACATAACTGTCAATCAAGTATAGTACATATTATAAAATTTTCGCCTAATTGGCGCCCTCACGGGTAAACAGTAATGTTTATGAAAAAATGTTTCAAACAAAAGTTGTTTAATTTTTGATAAGGAACATTTTTTACATTTAAACTTTTGTTCTATCTCTAACGGTTTACAAGATGGGTCCTACGGACCCAAGACCCAATTGACCTATGATGCTCATTTACGAACTTGACCTCACTTTTTACGCCCTGAGTACCCTGTAAAAATTTCAGCTCGATATCTTTTTTCGTTTTTGAGTTATCGTGTCCACAGACGGACGGACAACCGCAAATGAACTAATTAGGTGATTTTATGAACACCTATGACAAAATTTTTTTCCTAGCATCATTATTTTTAAGCGTTACAAACTTGGGACTAAACTTATGTATATTTCATATATAACATACATGGTATAAAAAGGATATTTTTGTGTATACATATTGCCAAAACTGCTAAGAAAAATTGAAAATTTGAACAAAATGAAAACAATTTATTTTGAAAATTTACAACGTTAAGAAAAAATAAACACAAAGAAATTTTTGTTACTATAAATATCAACAAAACTATTTATAAACTGAATCTTTCGACAAAAAAAAATTGAAAATTGTGTCATGAGTGCTTTTTCCTTGTAAAATAAATTCTCAGTTGGTAAAAACATTGCAACAAAGAAGAACGATAAATAATATTGAATGTCTTAGAGTTTATCGTTGTGAATGAAAGTTTTTCATTCTACACATATGGTTATCAATTTTGTCAACATGCAACCATTTTCTGAAAAATGGATATGTGATTTTTACTAAAAAATGGAAACATAAACAGATGAATAATTAAAGGTATGGCGAAAATAGTACTTAAAATAATACATAATTACATTATTCTTATTGCTTTCAAACGTAATTTTTCACAAATTCTCTTTTTCTATCTGAAGGAAAAGGGTAGAGTGGACCATTTTAATATACTATGAATATTAGCTCGTTTCATAGTTAACATATCAAACAATAACTTGCAACAACAACAAAAATTGTAGTGTTTGATAGGGAGCATCATATTATGATATCAGATTAAACCTACTTCTTCGGGTTGCTTTAATAGTCAATTTAGATTCTAAAAGGTATTAGAGATAGAATAACACTTGAAATTAGAAAGTTGATCTTCAAAAACATTCTTTCAAAAATCTTTATTACATTTAATCTAAAAAAACATGCTAGCTTTAGCCAAAGGTTGCCAAGGATAAGATATTCGCTTGTGTCCAAGACTTTAACATGCAATTCAAGTTTCAAAGTTATTACACTTTGTCCTTCAAATAATCTTGAAAATTTATCTAGACTTAATAGACGGATGATCTTTATTGATAACTTTTTCTAAAAAAGTTTTCTAAAGCTATTGTATTTTCTTTCAATTAAATGCAAAAATGGCTTATTTTTTAGTCACATTTCGTTCGAAAGCCAACGATTTTCGAAAAAAAATGTTAAATAAAAAATGTTTTAATTTTTTTTATTTGGATAAACTTTCTAATTTAAAGTGTTATTCTATCTCTTATCTTTTCGAATCTAAATTGACCACCAATCTTATGTCAGGACATGATGCCACCCATCAAACTCTGCAAATATTTTTGATTGGTTAACTACAAAACGAGGTATTAGGACCCCCATCTATATGCAGAAGATTAAATATGCGGCACTATAATTTCGAATCATCAATTGTAAGTAAACAGAAGTAATTACTGACTACTTCCCCCCCCCCCCCCAAAAAAAAAGTTTGTGATGACGCCACTGTTGAGATTTTGTATTTGGTATCAACTTCTTAGGATGCGGCTTGGATAGAAACAATCAAGATTTGATACTAGTTATTATAAATCTGTGATACAGAAAGATCCTATAAACTGTACGAGTAAAAAAAGCTAACATCCACAATCGCAGCTTGGTTGTCTGAACTCAAGCCTTAGTAACATGAGAAAATTTTCGGAATAGTTCTCTTTCACAGGACCCAAACAACTTTTACAACTTTCACAAGTAAGAAATTGATGGATATGCATTTTTCTTAAAGGAAAACCATCGAATAACAATTTTAAGTTCAGTTTCCGCACGTCAAAAACTTTGGAAAAATTTATCTATGTTTCATAAATAAAATTTGTGATGACCTGATCAATGCATCAAGAATAAAATTCTATTTAATTGAGCGTAGTGACTATTTATTCTATAAAAGAGAGAGGGCTAGATTTTAGGAAAGAATTAAAGCACAAAATTGACAAAACTGAAAACATTGTTAAATTAAAATTTCCTTTTTTTCACCTGGTTTCGTGGAAATAAAACTTACTAAAGGAAAAACATATTCAGTGTGTTTGGAAAAAATACATTAAGTTAAAAAATATGTTCGAAATAAGTTAAAAGGAAGGCACATTATAGGAAGAAAACGAAAGATATATAAATGTTTGTGTGTTGTATGTGACGATAATGATGATTACAAGCAACGATGCGAGCAAGCCTTACGTCTTTACGCAACGTTATTTAGCATATCTTGTAAGATACAAAAACGTACGTTCGTGAATGAAGGATATGATAAAGAAATTTCTTTGTATCTTATGTGACATCACAAATATATATTGTTGACGTATAATAAATAAATACATACAGAACATGTCAACATTTATATAAATAACATTTGTTGTTATCTCATTTTATCAAATACTGTATCACAACTGCTTTCAAATTAGCTACGTAAATATATCCAACTATTTTCAATTCAAGTACATCTCAAAACTTCGTCTAGTTTGTATACAAAATTATTAAAGGAAAAAAGTTTTACTCTTTCCATTACTTCCACATTTAATGAAATTTGAAAGGCCTGGTTTGAGATTCTTGAGTAAATATTAAATTATTAAACAAGTCAAAAAACCCAACACAGGAAAATATAAACTGAAAAGAAAAAAACAAGTGCAGAAGTTTACATAGAGTTTAACGGTCGGGACCCATTAAAATCTACACCGATTCGAATTTTGAACCCAATAATGGACCCCAACTGTTAAAGTCGCTATGTAAACTACTGTACTCGTTTTTTTTCTTTTTAGTTTATATGTAACTCAGTTTTTTGATTTTTTTTAATTTTACTCTTTTTAGTCAGGATTTTTTTTAGTCAGGATGTATTTATGTTTGGTAATTTGAGGTGCTCTAGAGACCAAACGCGGGAACCGATTTTAATGATTATTACGTTAATCGATTTGAATATTTAATAGCTATTCAATGATACCCCACTTGACATAGTTCTTCGAAATTAATTTTTTTCTTGTTCACAATATGGCGTCTGGTGGTCACCACCATATTGAATGAATTTTCGAACTCTCGAATGGTCAAGAAAAATCGATTGATGCAAGAATCATCAAAATCGCGTTTGGTCTCTAGGCGCCACATAGGAACTCACATACTTTATTTTCAAAATGTGCGTCTGTCGCACTCGCAAGGTTGATGCAAATCAATTGACGTCTGAATCATCAAAATCGACCAACACATTTTCATATCGACTTCGTTGAGGTGCCGATCGAAGTGTAATAACGGCAATATGATTCGAAAAGAATTTCATAATAACTTATAACTCTTCATTATAATCGAAATTTATTCGTGTTGACCTCAAGAATCGCGCCAGTCTCATTTCACAGATTGTTTTTTTATGTATTCAAAAAAGCGGATAAGAACCATAAATCGGTCGTTAGATTTTAAATCATGATATAAAATATGTTACTTTTAGCTAACTGGATTAATGAATGAAAAAATTAAACTTAATGAATATCTTTTTTAATTGACGTGCAGACAAATTTTGACTTTTCAAATTTCAAAACAATTCTCAAGGGGATGGTAATTCTTAACATCTACTCAAAATTTCTGCCCATTCTGTTAAAAAAAATGAATTTACGGACATTCTACCTTAAATTACAAATAAATTTTTAAAATTTAAAAGGCGTAACCAGGAAATAAGCACAAAATTTCTCTATTGTAACAATGAATGTTTTCTTTTTGGTTACAAAAGATTAAGATTAATTCAAGAATGGTTTTTCACAATTTATGAACGATTTACAGCTAGTAACTTTTTTATATAAGCTTTTTTTTTAATATAAAAATCATTATTACCTAAGTAAGAATTCTTATAAACTTAATATGTTACACATTATAACATGTATAACAAAAACTATGTAATATATTTTTATTATTATACCATGTATATGAAATATACCAAGGTATACTAAGTTTAATCCCAAGTGTGTAACGCTTAAAAATATTGATGCTATAACAAAATTTTGGTATAAATGTTCATAAAATCACCTAATTAGTCAAATCACCAAAATTTTGGTATAAATGTTCATAAAATCACCTAATTAGTCCATTTCCGGTTGTCTATCTGTTTGTCGTCTGTCGTATATCTGTCTGTCATCAAGATAACTGAAAAACGAAAAGAGATATCAAGCTAAAATTCTTTTTATTTTATAGCATGCTGAGAACGTAAAAAGTGAGGTCGAGTTCATGAATGAGCAACATAGGTCAATTAGGTCTTGGGTCCGTAGGACCCATCTTGTAAACCGTTAGAGATAGAACAAAAGTAAAGTTAAATGTAAAAAATTTTTCTTATAGAAATATAAGCAGCTTTGGCTTGAAACATTTTTTCGTAAATATCACTCTGTTTATCCGTGAGAGCGCAAATTATGCACAAATTATATAGTTTGTATTATATGGGAATATCAGTATGCATGTGTGACATGTATGTTGTGTAATGTGACAGAGTACATGGTACACTGTCTATACATGGCATTTCAACAATTAACTTAGTCAATTGTTTGTTTTCACTTGTTTTTGTTAATATTTAGATTATTTGTTGGATTCATTTCTATGTACGTTTATTTAATTTGTAAAATTTACTTAAATTACTTATTGTCACGCGTTATACAACAATAAATATTATTAACGTCCTAAATGGCCGAGCGGTCTAAGGCGCTAGTTTTAGAACGTTGGACTATTTAGACTTAGGTTGCGTTGGTTCGAATCCAGGCAGCGGCAGTGTGAACAATTTATAATTAATGGGAGTGCAGAATTGATCACATTGTCGTCGCTTGGAAAAGAACGAAGTAACCGACTCCACCCACATCAAAAATGTAATTGTAAATATGTAATGTAATGGAATAAATAAATATTAACAAATAATGATGTGGGTGGCCTCTGTGATAAGGCATGCGTCAGAAAAACGGAGGTTAAACCCCCATTATATTTTATTAACGTCCTTTTATATTTTAATATATAGGATGTTTCAAAATTGCACGTTACGATTTTAATTGCATGTTCTTAGGAAGAATAACAAAAAAAAGTTCATATAAACATAATACGTGCGAAAATAATTTATTGCGCAGATAAAAGAGGTATGTTAATTTAACAATACAATGTTCAAAGTATAATTGGTCAAAATTCAAAGTTAATCGCAGTTTTATTGAATGAAGCATTCAGCACGACGAATTCATGTATCTTTGGCACTTAAAAGAGCATCAGGACGATTCTTGATAGTTCTTACGGTTTCTACGCATTTCTAAAATTGTTCACGGATGTTCTATAAAACTATAAGACTAGTAGTTATTCCCTTGAACGAGTGCTAGTAACACTGATAACCTAGCAGTATTTATTACTAATTTACAGATTTTTAATCATCTACCAAATATTTAGCAGTATTTGTATTTTTTTAAAACTTCAAACCACACTTGATAAACATAAGACTTAAGAAAGATAAATCTTTAACCTTATAAATCACGGTAATAAATTATTTGTGGAACTAAGATTATTAAGATTAAGACTTTTGGTCATATTTTAAACTACAGGACAAGCAACTAAAATAGAGTCGTGCAATTTTGAAACATTCTGTATTATTAAATTATGTATTTCTATTAATTTTTATTTAGTGTTTTATTTTTTGTTTTAATCAACAATGTCATACACATTAACCAAAAACAATTTTTTAACTAAATTGCGTTTTATAATGCACAATTGTATTATTCTAAAATTTCCTTAATTTCTTCGTTTTTGAAGGATAATATTAAGAGCAATACCATCCCCTAAGAGAATTTTAAAAAAAAATCCATAACATGTTTTCGTTTCTAATCTAGACAAAACTCTCTACATATGGTAATATTTTTCCCAAAAATAAAAAAATTTGGGTCACTTCAGGATAGAAATTTTAAAATTTTAAGTTATATCTTTGAAAATCCTCGTTCAATCGTAAAATGAATTTCATTTTGTATTCTTTGGCTTAAAAAAATCCCAAAAAAACAAAATATTTTTTTGTTTCTCCTTTTCTCAACAATGTAATACAAACAAGTGAAAACAAACAATTGACTGAGTTAATTGTTGAAATACCATGTAGACAGTGTTGATTACTCTATCACATTACACATACACCTATACATGTCACACATACAAGACTGATAATCCCATATAATACTTACTATAAAATTTGCGTCTAATGTGTGGCCTCGTGAGTAAACAGTGATGTTTACAAAAAAATGTTTCAAACAAAAGTTGTTTACTTTTTGATAAGGAACTTTTTACATTTAAACTTTTGTTCTATCTCTAACGGTTGACAAAATGCGTCCTACGGACCCGAGACCCAATTGACATATGCTGCTCATTTACGAACTAACCTCACTTTTTACGTCCTGGAATAAAATACGTCCTTTAAAATGGACTAATTAAATGATTCTATGAACACCAACCAATACCAAAATTTTTTTCTTAGAATGAATATTTTTAAACGTTACAAACTTGGGACTACACTAAATATGCTATGTATATTTATATAAATGGTATAAAATCGGTTTTATTTGATGATAGTACATAAGTACATAAACTTGATTTTTATTACTTTTTGATTCTAATTATTATATAAAATACAAAAACCGAGACAAACTTTTTTCTTAAATTATTTTTTGAACATCCCTTGTTGAATCAATGTTAGTTAATAAATTTTATATTAACAGAATATCTCGTAAAAGAATCCACATTTTATTTTAAAATCTACAGGAGAAATATTGCAATTATCACTTATACCCTTATTGTGAGTAATTTTTAAAGAGTCAGAAAGCAGTTACCACATGTTAAAAGGGAATCATAAAGTGGGCAAAATTATTTGTATAAATTTAATCATTATTCAGCCCCTAATATCAGTTCAAATATTCATTTTTTTAGAAAGCATTTTAATCAGCTCTCCCTGGTAGAATTAAACTAAACTAAAATAATTTATTTTAAATTGAAATTATTACTTTTTTTAAAATTCAAATTTCTACACCAAGTCGCAACATTCCTATTTTAAAACACCTCTTGAACACACTTCTGATAAATACGCCCCTGTTCATAATAAAAAGTGTTTTTTTATATGTATTTATCGCCACGTCACCTGGATTATAAAAATGTTAATACAATTTTAAATACACAAACAACAACAAATAAAGCTGTGATGGTTTTAAATAAATAAATAAATAAATATCCATATAATAATTTAGTTTTTTATACATATTTTGTTGCAAAATACTTTTTTATTTAATATAAAAGTAAAAAAACATAACAAAACGAGAGGAGTAAGTATATTGCTATTTTTATTTTGTGTAATAACTTATGAAAAAAGTAAAGTATGTAGTAGTCGTACATGCAAACAGACGAACGTTATGTTACAAAGTATGATGTAGTATGTTGGAGTTTTGGAACGTTTTTGAGTTCACCACCAAATCAATGTAAAGAGTGTCTCAGAATTATAATAATTTTTTTTGACCAAACACTTCAGTTACTTTTAGTCGTAGCGAAATCGACTGATTGTGGAATATATGCGCGCGCATCACGCATCATGTAAAATTTTAACTTGAATTTTTACATACATAGTTTACGATAGTATCTCCGTTTCCTGTAATAGTGTCCCATTATTGAACCCGAGGGCAAAAAACTTCAAAATCCAACCAACTATTCTAGAGTCGACAAGCTCAACCTAACCAACTCGTAATTAAAACAATATAGTTATCAAAAAATAAAATAAAAAACGTTCGACATAACAAAAATGGAATAGAAAATAAAACTCAATAGTTTTAGGAGCTATTCATTAATTACATAAGCATTTGGGGGGGGGGGGTTAAAAAATCTATTCATGTGCTTATATGGCGGATGGGGCTGATACTAGAAGTAATAAACACTTCTCGGATCTGAAGATGGGTTTTTATAAACTAAAGAATTTTTGGCGTCTCAGCTTAGATACCATACAAATGTGTTACCATGCAAAATGTAAAATTCTCAGGACCCTACGGTGTCAATCCAAATACACTATTAAATTTTTCTTTCGAAAAAAAGACACGTTTTTACATAAAGGTTCGCCATCCCCACCCTACAATATATACTTTTAATTAAAAACCTGTGTTTTCTATCAAATTTAATTCATGCGTTAATTTTGGGACATCCTTTATGTGTTTCTCTGTGAATGGATTTCAAGGGATGATGTGTGTATTTCATACACGATTATAATGGTAAATAGTATATACATGTAAGCGTAATCATCATATAATTACAGTGGCGAAATCATCTAGCGCCATCTGCTTAACGGGCTTCAATTAGTCTAGTACATGGCAATCGAAATATTATGTAATCAATATTTGGCCTTTGATTACACAGGATGATTTCTAATAAGAAAAAAGGAATTTTTCATCAATTTTAATTGTTTTTCATAAATTTTCACTGAAATGAAAAACCAAAAATTATTTTGCTTTCATTATGTTCCAACACTTGTCAACACTAGTAACTAGCTCAGTTGATTTAGGCGGGACCATTTCCGTTTGCAGAATGCCTGTAGGTAGCGGATTCGATTCCGTCTCAACAAAAATTAATTTAATTAATGATAGTGATGGGCTGGTGTAGTGCACTCAGCCTCTGAAATAGTTGAGGAGCTGATAAATGAAACTATCAGCGGAAAAGGTGGTAAAATACATAGATGGTATTTTGAGCTTTATAGCCTGAGTGTGGCCTCCGTGGCATAGCCAACATAACGTAACAGAACGTATCATTCAACACGTACAGATCATATACCAGTTTTGTATTTATATGTAGGTATTGGAAAAGCATTAATTCAATTTTTGTTTGTTTAGAATTTTTGAAAAATTTATTTGTTATATATGATTGGAATAGGCTACAATTATTTGAAAGAAACAGATCAAATCATGGATGGTGAAATCAGAATTCCAACTAAATATCGTCGTAATATCTATAATTTTCTAAAATAAAAGTGAGTAGCTCGATGTCGTCTGTGAAGTAATTATGGTCTTAAATCCGGCATTAGAAAAATATACCCTCATCTGTTAATTGATGAAAATAGCATTGAATAGGTTGATTAGAATATCATCAATTTAGGAATGTAATCTCTGCCAGGAGAGTCTTGCAGATTAATATTAATAATCAATTATTAAATTAATAATCAGTTATTTTATAACTTTGTTCTTTACAATTCTAATAGAATTTCACAAGTATCATACGATATAATAGCACACTATATTATAACAAACAGAGCTGTTTATTCCTGCTACGGTTTCCTGCAGCCTCAATAAAATTATAAAATAATTGATTACTAATCTATATATATAAAAAGAGAGTGTTTGTTTGTATGTCCCCGATTTTCCCTAACACTAACCATTGACCTTCGGTAGGGGATTATGTCATTGGGTAGCCCTTAGGCTCCCATTGTGAATAAGGGAGTTTGGTGGGGGTGGAATTAAAAATGATCTAGGAATTCATAGAAAATAGATTAAAAAAATAGTTCTAATAGTACAATAGGCCCCACTGTCAATAGTACAATTTTCACTAGATGGCGCTACTGGCGCAAATGTCTTTCGATTTTTCTCGAAAATTCTGGAATGTTCCATGGATTTCTATCGAATTTTCTAGAATTTTCTCGAACATTCTGGAATGTTCTATGGATTTCTATCGAATTTTCTAGAACTTTCTCGAATATTCTCGAATGTTGTATGGATTTTTATTGAATTTTATCAAACTTTCTCGAACAATCTGGAATGTTCCATGGGTTTCTGTCGAATTTTCTAGAATTTTCTCGAACATTCTGGAATGTTCTATGGATTTCTATCGAATTTTCTAGAATTTTCTCGAACATTCTGGAATGTTCTATGGATTTCTATCGAATTTTCTAGAACTTTCTCGAATATTGTGGAATGTTCCATGGGTTTCTATCGATCTTTCCCTTACTTTTCCGTACACACAGAGAGTGTAGACATAATATTGGGATCGGCCAAAAAAATCTTACTGTTCCGTACACACAGAGAGAATTAAAAAAAAAGTCTTTCATTTAACAATTTTGATATTTAAATGTGCAAAAACAACCCAGCGAAGCGGGTTTAACAGCTAGTTAATTAATTAATTATTTAATTAATTATTAAATATTAAAAGCAACAGGGCTATCACTTTAATAAATTGTTTATATTGCAATTAACCTATTAAGTCCATTTTTCATCAATTAAATGAGGGTATATTTTTATAATGCTTATTAGTAAATGTGAAAATAAGTTAAGCACATCACACTTTTTTTAAATCATTTAAAGAACTTTTTAGTGCACTTTCAAATAAAAGCCTATTATCATTGTTTATTAGAACTGTATTTTTTTTTCAATTACAGCTAGGTTAGGTTAGGGTTATATTGGCTGTCCACAAGAGACACACTTAGGCTATAGGACTCACTGTGATAGAATATGTGTATTTTACAACCTTTACCGCTGATAATTTAATTTATCCGCTCTTATTTTATTTTGAGAGGCTGAGTACATCACCTTAAAGTATATACCATGAAGTATATACCAATACATCACAATCATTAATTAAATTAATATTTTTCAATAATTACAGCTAAAAAGAATCAATTTGAACACTTCCCCTTTAATATATTCTTTCACGCCGCTTCCACCAACGTTGAAATTTTTATTTAGTATTCATAATTCTGATACCAGAACTGAACTAGTTTGCTTAGATTTTAAGAAATGCATTATATGTTTTAGATCAAACTAAAAAGCCTGTGTTATAAAACCAAGATTATATATCAGTTTAATAATAATAACACTCAACTTCAACAATTGAAACACATTAAAAATGTTAATATGATTGACTTAACGGTTATAATACGGTTAACCTAATGGAAAATCCGCCACTGTATGGTATGATAAACGGCGGCAACGAACAGTAGTTCCGACTGTTTTGTACACCACTACCTACCACATATACTGGTGCTGGCGATGGTTGTTTTTTCAAAAGGGTGGTGGTTTAGTGGCAAATGGTGGTGTAGTGAGTGAGTGGATAGGTACTTTTATGTTATACACATTCAAGTAACTCTCTCTAGTATATATTGATTCTGTTCAGTTCTGTTCTGTATAACATTCGACGACAAACGATGCCTGATGGTGGAGAGTTTTTACAGCATATTTAATACAATGTTATAAAGTATTAGGTATATGTATGTGTATTAACATGGTCCGTAGGTTCTCTTACTGTAGCTCGTGATACATGTAACATTATTTACAGTTCAACTTCTTAACATCGCAGTATAAAAATATCATCGCAGTATGTCTTTACGTATCATGACCAGGACAATGTATAACCACCTATCTTAGATTGATGTGTGTGTGTGCGCGTGTGTTCTATAACATATTTTCGTTCATGATTGTTCGTAAATATGAAATAGATTTCGGATTTTGCGTCAATTGATCCCTAATAACATCAAGATATGTTGAAAATATTACCAAAAGGACAAATTGGTTGAGGGAAGGAGAAAGATAAAACTTGAAATCTTTTCCGTTTTATTAAGAAACTGGAAATTTTGCTAATTAGTAAAGTTGTAGAAAATCATTTAAACATTATTTAATCCTATCGCCATTTTTTCTGTAAAAGTAATATTTACAAAAATAATTATGGTAATTGACTTTATAAATTTTTAAAAATTTCTATACACCGGGTATTGATCTCATCTGGGAAGTTGAATATATAGACCAAAGAATATAAGATAGGCGAATGTCATCTGATAATTTGTGTTTCGTAAATACTACAGTTTTTACAATAGAATCAGTACATGTTATTATGATATTATTATACTGATCACAGTGGCGCAGTGGAAGCGTCTTCAGCTCATAGCACATGGGTCCTTAGATCGAAATTATGCTATGCTAATAGAATATTTTTAAACAAAATTATGGAGATTAAACATTGCCGGTAATGAGAGCCTTTTCCTCTATCTTATTCTCTTTGATGAAAACCATAAGGGTCGGGCTCCCATGAACAGCTTGTTTTATTTGATCAAATCTAGAGGTAATTTCTTCCTCCTAGCCCTAAACAGCAGGAAGATATAAGCTCTCAAATTTTTTGCATTTTTCTTAAAAAGTTTTGAAAGTTTAGGAAATTATACACCGTTGTGTGGTCCAACTAAAAATTTGTAAACTCACAGAATTATCAAATTTTTGGAGAATAAGAGATAGAAACCCCCAAAAGTGCGTTTTAAGAGGGCTATATTCGAGATGGCTGCGTCAAAAAACCAGGTTGAACCATAAAATTCCAATCAAGGGGATTAATACATGGAAATTATATTCTGTTCAACTAGCTCATGGTATCATCAAAAGAAATTCATTTGTTATTTCATATATAAAATAAGCCACATTCGTATCATTAAATGAGCATTAAAATAGCTTATAATGTCATACCACAAAAACTTCAAGCTCAAGCATAATATCCATTATTGTGACAAAAGTTCTTATTAGTTTCGAAAGTTTCGTTGAGAAGTCATATTGGCTTATTATGACCCAAATAAAACATAAACAAAGATAAATATGACGATTCAGAGATTTGACTGTAATATTATTTAAAAGTTTTTTTTTCTTTTTTGTGTAGATGTATACATTACAAAATTGTTATTACATTTTAAATTTTTTTTAAATTAATCATTTAATAAATAAATTGATTATACCTAATGACAAATGTAACTTAAAAAAAAAAGTTAAAATATCATTTTATTCAAATGGCTTACTATTTTTCAAATAGTTAACATTTTCCATTAATTTGTAAAGTCAATTTATTTTTTTCACGCTTTATTCGTTAAACGTATGTCTCTCTTCAATAACCAGAAATAATAATTTACCATTTTTATTCCAACAACTATTTTTAAGAGTAAAAGTTATTATTACTTTTATTACATTATTTTTTTTCTATTTCCGAATTGACTAATGCTTCCTCTAAATTTAGAGAGAGTAGACTTCCAGTCCATTATCGGAAAACTCATTAATTCCTTTTTTTAATAAGAAATATGAAAAGATATTTTATATATCGTAATAAAATATTAACTGAGAGATTATTAATTTAAGTTAGAAATATAGTTTAGAAAACATGTTTATTCCTATATCTCCATATATCCCTATTTATATTATAGATGTGAAAGTAAGGATGTTTGTTTGTTTATTAAGCTTTCATGCATAAACTGCCGAATGGATTTGAAATAACTGTACAACAATATAACTCATACATCAGAATAACACATGAGCTATAATTTACAAAGATTTATTTTTTTAAATTAAAAATCATATTTATTGTTTTAACATTTTATAAAATAGGACATCATTCAACCAAGGTTATCAGACACACTTATTATATTTAAATGAAATTGAAAATTGATTATTTTGACACTATAAGTGGTGAAAACCTTCTAAGGTGGTGAAAACGAAGATGAAAGTTTACGAGTTATATATTATAATAGATAGATTTACTCAAAAACTAGGTACTTAAGCAATTTGAAAAATTATTTCAAATATAGAAAGCTGTATTATCAGCGAGGAACACGGACTGTTTAAAAAAAAATAGGATTCAACACTCGACGAAATTGTGAACAAAAGGAGAATAAGTGACAGCATATGAAGTGAAGTAAAATTTACAAAATTTAAAAAAAAAAAACGATAAATTTTTCGGGTACGGAACCCTAAACTCGCACATGAAACATAGCTAAGAACGCTCTCCATTAAATTACCTTTCAAACACAAACAGACAGTCATACACAGCGGGCAAACTTATAACACCCCTTTTTTGGTTCGGGGTTCATAATATAAATTCTCGGAAAAAATAATTTTCCCTAAGTAAGGCAAGCCTCCTCCTCACTCTTCCAAGTCGAAAAAAAGAATGTGGGGGGCTTTGAATCGAATTTTTGTGCTTTAATTCGGCTAACTTGGACGAATATACTCGGCGAGGATGTACAATCTGGTATAGGAGAATTTCTGAAACATTTTCAGAAATTTCGTAATGATATTGCACTTGATCTCACTTTTAATGAGTGACAATAAGTATACTATATAACCAGGCGTTAAAGAAATTGCTTGGTAACTTATTATTTTCAACTTATTCGACAGAAATATCAAAAATTAATATTGATATTTCTGTAACCACAATTACAATACTAAAATTTAAAATCTCATATAAATTGCACAAAATCACAATACGTCAGAATAAGTTGTTATGTAAGATTGAAGAACACTTAATCTGATAAAAAAAACCAGCATCCATTACCAACCGCATGATCAAATCATTAGGACACACACAGCGTACAAAAAGTGAGGCATACGTTGATTTAAGAAGTACTACTCCATTTCTTTTTCAGTTGTAAAGTTAATGAACTATATGGAGAGTACTAAATTGAATTAAGAATTATATACAACAAAAAATGTTTTCACAAAAAAAAGTAACAAAAATATTTTTAAAAAGTAGTTTTACAATCAAATTGCGATCAGATTACTAATGATTACCTGTTTGTACCGTACGTAATACACACAACATAGAGAGACGATGATGTTGATGATGATGCTATACAGAGAAAATAAACTCTAATAAAAAGCAAAAACCGAACGGATAGAAATGTATACACAGCGTTAGAGCGAGCACTCTACAAAATGAGTATTTGCATTAAAAAGTTCACAAGCATTACTTTGATTTTTTTATTCAAATTTTAATAATAGAATACGTGTACAAAACTAAAATTTGTTTTAGCGTCGACATTTTCATATAGCCAAGCAAAAGTAGATTAGAGAACAGCAGAAGAAATTTTGAAAACTCGAACCAACAATACAGAGCAAAGAAAGAGGAAATAAGTCATCGTTTCTTTCCCCTCTTAATTGTAACAGATCCTGCAGTCATCATGATACTTTATTAGGCCCAAGCACTCGCTAAGCATGCTTGAATCTCAGCAAGTATTCAGTACTAGCTGCTATTGCTAATACAGGCTCTTGCAAGGAAGATAATAACTTCTGATCGAACTCTGACCATAAAGTCGAAGAAACAAAGCAATGAAGTTCGAAGATTTGAACAATAAGACGGAATTGAATGCGGTTTTCTGCATTCGCTTCGTTAGAAAGTCAAGAAATTTTGTGACCTAGTCTGAAGAACTTAAAAATATAAATTTTACGTAAATAATATGAATATTCTAATTGCCTCTTAAATTAACCGTAAACGCTCTAACAAATCGAATACGGAAAACCGCCTTCAAATCCGCCTCACTGTTAAAATTTTTCGAACTTTGGCTGTTTTTAGTTTTTCCGCGACTAATTTCTGCCTCGCTGTACCACATTTACTTCCCTCTCTCCACTAAACATTGATCATATGATGTTTTTATTTAGAAATAGCTTGCAGTTCGTAAACTGAATTCCTTGCTTACGTCCGTGAGTCATGTGTCATTTCTAACAAATTCTTCGGCCTCTCAATTTCCTGAAATGTAACAATGATCTGCAGTGAGCAGTCCTATTAATTTTACAATAATTTACAGTGAAACTACCACTGTGCCACTTTAAGGCATAGATAATTGACCTTAAATATTTTATCATTGCACTTTAGAGTGTTAAAACTTATTCATTGTTATACCACGAGTTTGTCCATCGCTTCCGCCGAATAAACACTACCGAACAAATTGTTTTACTATAACCGAACAGATTGTCGATCAGATTGTTTTTTTTTCCTTGTAAGTTTTGCATACTCAATTCAAATTAGCATCTAATCTTACGAATAAAATGTTAACTATTAATACCAGGTTTTCTTATACCTAAGTATAGCTATTATACTCTATATATTGTTGTTACTTATACCCACAATCAGCCAATCTCATGTAATTCGTATATTTACCCTGAAGTTATATACAAAACATCCAACAACTTTTAAAGCTACTACAAACTGCACATCACTGAATGTGATGTTAATCAATTGTACAAAAAAATTTCATGCTAAGATGATCCATTATTTAAGTGAATGGATATTCCTTATGCCACACATCAAAATTTTTGAGTTAACGGACGTGTAAAGAAATAATAATACAAGGATTAGTTAGATAATGATCTAGAAACATGAGCTACATTATAAAATCTCTATTTTAAGCAGTTAAACTTCCTGGGCAGATAGTAATTAACCTACAAAGGTTTATTCTCAGGTAAGACTTATCTAAGAAGCGGGAAGTATACAGGTGGATACTTTCACGCAGTTTTATAACTTAAACTCCCAAAATTGCTAAAACAATTCGGTTTTCGAGTTAACACTGATAGATAGATCTCAGATGAAGAATTCTCACTTTACGAATAGAAAAGGGAAGTTGGTTTTTAAAAATCTTCACTAGTATTCAAGATATAAACGTTTAAAATTCCTAATTAAACAAAGAGGGAGCTACTCACTAGTGACGTCATACGTGGGATGCATTTATAACTTTGAATGCACTCATAATTCTTAGATTTTTAATCAATTTTAATTTTACTATCAAATTTTGTCATCAAATCAAGTCAAATTTTACATTTTTATGGGTAATATGACCAATTCGACATCAGAATTATCCACTATTAAGACCCAAAACTTACAAAAACCATTCAATTGACAAATATTAAACAAAAATAATTTCTAAGAAATTAATTTCAATCGATTCGAGAAACGGCTCTTTAAAAATATCATCGAAGTTAACTTTGAATCCGATCATCATACTGGAAACAATAAATTCTTTTCGATTTTTTGTTAAAAGATATCCTTAGGTAAATTAAAAAAATAACACACAAATCAACTTTTGTGTGTGAAATTGATGATTGGGTTTATAGCAAAAACAAACAAATTGAATTTTGTGACTATTATTGAAATTGTGTATTTTAGAAATTATAAGAAATTATTAAAGAAATTTATGGCGATATTTCAAAAAGCAGCAACAAAAATTTTGAATTTATTGATATCTTTTCGTATCGATAAAATTAAAAAATCAGACATGAATTCGTAAAATAGATTGTTTACGATTTGGATTAAAATTATTGTCAAATATTATTAAAGCCAAAAAAACATAAATCCGTTTTAAAATTCGATAATGTTCGTAATAAAATAATGTTTTTTCTGATTTCTGTAATAAAGTCAATCATATTCCTGATAATTTGTGGTTTGCAACTTATATGTTAAAGTATCGCATTTAATTTATTATCACACTTAACAGTCACTCAACTTCTTCGATAAAAATGCATGAACGTATGTTTCTGTAATACAAAAAGTATAACAATAAGTATATGTTAATGTTTTATATTTACAAGATTGAATGAGTATTATCTACCGTAAGATTAAACACAAAATGTTATCATCGTTTGAATAAATAACAATAATAATAATAATAAATGTTTTGACCTAAATTAGTTGTAATTTTTATTGAAATCAAAATTTTATATGCGCTATTTATTTGATTTATATAACATTGAGTTTAGTGGAGTTGAAGATATTATTATTTTTCATGATCATATAATATATTCATGAAGACAGATTTACATGCATTTTTAAACTTCTTATTTGTTTTTTCTTTCCAGTTTTCTTTTCAACTCATTCACTTTTATAGAAATTATCTACAAAAATTTTATATAATTGAGAATTTTAAGCAAATTCTTATAAGGTATTGTTTTTTTCCAGAAAAATTAAATTAAATATTTTAATATCTTGGTATCCACAATGCCACATCAAAAGATCTACTTTTGTGTGTATCGAAAAACTTTTTGTGTGCCAAAGACTATGTGGCACAACAACTCTCGAAAAAATCACTCACTTTTTAAAGTACTTAAATGATTTATTATACCATGTATAAGAAGTATACCAAGGTATACTAAGTTTACTCCCAAGTTTGTAACGCTTAAAAATATTGATGCTATGAACAAAATTTTGGTATAAGTGGTCAATTGGGTCTTGGGTCCGTAGGACCCATCTTGTCAACCGTTAGAGATAGAACAAACATTTAAATGTAAAAAATGTTCCTTATAAAATATAAGCAACTTTTGTTTGAGACATTTTTTCGTAAACATCACGGTTTTCCCGCGAGAGCGCAAATTATTCGCAAATCGTATAGTATGTATAATATGGGAATATCAGTTATATATGTGTGACATGTATGTATGGGTAATGTGAAAGAGTGTGACAATCAATACTTTCTATACAGGGTATTTCAACAATTAACTCAGTCAATTGTTTGTTTTCCCTAGTTTACAATGTAAATTTAATATGTACTTAAAATCCCTAATTTCCTATGACGTAAAATATGGGGAGTTGGTTAATTTTATAGACTTTAATATGTCGACAACCCAGTGAAAAGTTTTATAATTATTATTCAACAATTTCACTGTTCCCAAATCAAGACATTACGAATTCTAGCGCATGTTTCAACTAGTGCAATTTCCTTTAGCCACGAATTCCTTTAAACCAAACCAGCAGCCATTTGTGAAAATTTACACACCAATCCATGCAATGAGATTATTAATGAAATATGTTCCTTTTTAACTCCCTCCTTCTAGAACCTTTGTCCCTATAAATAATCAAAAATTTACAAAAAATCTAAAACCAACACAAAATAAAATGAAATTAGCAACGAACTGCGAATGTCACGTTTCCTTGAAGCATTCCTTTTAAGCAAAACCCTTCACTATCTCCCCCACTGTTTATACGACGTACTTAAGGAATTAATTGCCCCCGTCGATATTCGACTGCATGCATTTATATACAGAACTGCGTAGGAGGTGATTGAGAATTCGCATTACGATTCTACACAACCGATTGCAGCTGATTTCAAAATCAACTCCAAGCAGTCAGCTGCATTTCTGCATATAACACTCACTATTTTTTGTGAAATATATTGGCTGCATGAAATTGAAATCACGATTGTTAACCGTGAATTTGCATTTATATCCAGAACTGCAATTGGAGACCTACAATTCGCATTACGATCCTAGGCAGCCGATTGACAACTGCATTCAGCTAATTGCATTTCTGTATAATTCTGCTGTCAGTAAAATCTGTTTGCTGGATGCATGAAGTTGAAATCACGATTAGACATATGCAGTCCTTTTAATGAAATCTTATAATAAATAATAAGGTATAATGTATAGATGTATCTGAATTAATTAATATGATAAACGACCATGAAAGTAATAAATTTGAGCATTAATTAAAAAGTATAATGCATCTGTTATTATAGATAAAATACTCGCTCGTGCCAAAATATCACATTCAATTTCTTTAAAAATTTAACACCAACACCCATTTGACAATAAAAAATATTGCAAACAATAGCTGTAACTAAACAGGAACAAAATATCATTTTATTATTGGCAGGCAGCTGCTGTTTACTTCTGCTATTTCTTTCTAAAAAATGTGACATTTGACAAGCAATAATAATAAAGTCTGACAAAAATGATTTTTTTTCTTTGTTAAATGTTTTCCAAGGAAACGAAATATATGTAACAAAACACATAATAATTTTACGAATGTATGTGTGTATGTCAACAGATGTGTAAAATTTTGGCATAAGCCCAAACAAACAGAAATTTTACTTATTCTTACGAATGTATTTGTAGTTTAATACAACCGGTACATATCGTAATTGTTCTGTGACAATTTAAGGTAGATGCTCCGCTACAATATTGTCAAAAGTTTTATATGCACATCGTCTAACTGAGTGATTTTTTTTTTCAATTTTTTTTGGAACTATTTGGTGAATGATTTCCAATTTTTTCTTAAAAACTAAGCACAATGATTTTAGAATAAATGAAGCAATTTAAAAAAAAAAAGAACGAGAGGTGTTGTGGGGCACCCACTAGGAACTATATTCCTTTCGTACCTTGGTACATTATAAATGTAGTGCTTATTTTTTTATTTTCTGAAAATTTAAGGTATTAATGATAGAAGCAAATACTTGTTTGATTTTTTAAAGAATTTAATTTTATAGCTAATTTCAGTTTTAACTATATGAATTAATTGTAATATTAGTTTAAAAAACACATACTTCTGATTTAGTAGTCAACCCAATATATGCGTACACTACGATTAGTTTGATCCGGATATTTATTATGATATAATATAAAAAATTTATTGCACTTACTTTAAATATTATCTCTGTTATCTTTAACTTCTAAACATTTGACAAAAAATACAAACTGGCAATTATAAAAATATTTTTGCATTTCCTCAAAATTGAGAAAGCTGAATCAATTGAAAAAGTTTCCTAGGTAACCTAGATGAAAAGGTCGCTTTTTGGTGTCGTTTTCTTTGTTGCACTTTTATTAGGTTTACCTCCCATCCAGCAAACAAATAAGAACGATAACGTGCGATAAGGAACACTGTTCCAAAAAAAAAATATCCCACCTTATTTTTCATCACAATTACCACCACATTATCTAATGCGTAAACAAAACAATTAAATGAAGGAATTTTGATGTTATAAATACAAAAAAAAAGAACATCACTAGCACAGTTGGTGAAAATTATTTATATCCTTATAAGGTTTCAACTATAAACTTATCTAATTTTTCTTACATTTTCTACAATATTTTGTTTACATACAGCAGATATAAATAGAAGAAAAAAAGCATATAAGAGAACAAAAGACCTCTTACTGTGCGATACAATATATAGTTATGTTAAATAGAATTACACTAGAAATAACGTAACAGTATGTACGGCTGTTTAAGCTCCACACTAAAACGGTAATAAGTAATCACAGCCGTAGTGTAAGAGGGAAGGAATAGTTACTGTTAGGAATAGAGTGTTCTTAGCTATAATTCAAGAAAATGAACTCAGCTCTTTGAAAATTTATCACCTCTTTACTAGTAGGTGACGATCTTAAGAACATCGTCGATCAACCTACTTACCTTTCAAATGAAAAAAAAAAAACAAAAGCGGTTCATCCCGTTTAGGAGCTACGATGCCACAGACTAATCAATCAGATCAGTTGGAAGTCTTTTATCAGGGCAACTAGCGAATTCGGAACGAAAAATTTCATTTCCAGGACTGAAAGTGTTACTTTTTAAGGACACTTTTTTAATTAAAATAATTTTGATGATGATGTAACAGATACATGACTGGATAAAAGAGATTTCTTTCCGATGCTTCAAAATAGTATTAGATCGAGAAAAAAAAGACGAAAAATCTAACATTTTGTTTTTAAGTACAAAAATACACATTTATAAAGATGCGAAAAAAATGAAAGGCATGTCCAGGTTTTTCAGAACAAAATTAAAAATCAAAGACATTTCAAAGTATTCAAACACCGCTAGACAACCTGTTTATACGCTATTGTTAAAGGTTTATAATACTTCTTTTGCTTAAGTAAAAAAATTAAAGTTTTGTTTTGATGGCGGAAATTGAGGCCACAACCCAAGAAAAAACGCTTTAACTACCTGAACCATCTGAGTAGCTAGGCATACAAGTTATACCTATATACCGATTTGGATAGTTATATATCGCGAGAAATTGTTTCGTTAACTCAACTGAAATTATCATTAAGCGAGGAACGAGTTCTGAGACTGGAAAAGATATATATATATATAGTCGAATTTGGATAAACGAAAGTTGAAAGGATCGCAATCTTTTTTTCGCTTATTTTCACTATACAAGTTTCTCGCTTATAGAAGTACAGAGGCGACTGTTTTCACTTTATTTTTTTTGTTTGTGGAGGTTTCTCACTTAACTCGTTTCTCGCTTAGAGAGGAGCATGCATGAGTGCAGCCAATTATGGAGATCTATGAGGGGAAAAAGGGAAAACGACTTTTTATTATAGAGGTTCCTATTTCTCACCACCTTAAGGGGGTTAAAAGGACGGTATCTGGCAACTACAGTCAGTTTTCTCACTTTTCCAGGTCTCATTCATCCACGTTTGACTGTATATTAAACACGTTTAAGTTTAAATGTGTGAAAATTTTGGTCTAATCATAATATTTGGTAGCAGAAATTTGGCAACACTGTTTAGTTGAATATTAAACCTGATCATGCACAAATGTTGGAATAGTTGAAATGTATAGGCAAGATAAGAACGAACAGAATAATGAATAACATTGATTATTGTGTACCTTAAAATATTCTTTTTTACGGTCAGAAATACCTGAGTTTTGCATTTCATTTAAAACTATACGTATACATGTATTCATATCCCTTCCTTCCTTCTTGTATTACATAATAATATCTACTCTACACTACAAACATAAAAACCTATTGTTATAACATAAATTGAATGAAATATATAAAATAAATCTACCGAATATATTTTACACAAAGAATGGTAATAATTATTTGTATTCGTTCACTAATTTAAGACCACCCACAGCATTCAATTATTTCCATACAAATTTTCAAAAACAATATTCGATCAGTATTATTTGTAGCAAAATTTTCTCAAGATGGACTCTGGAATTTTATGTTTACAGTTTCTTTATTGTAAAACAAGGGAAAACAAAAAATTAACTGAGTTAGTTGTTGAAATACCATGTATAGATAGTGTTGATTGAGCAATCGTTGATTTTTTTTACGTCATGTAAGTACAGAAAAATAGTCACTCTTACACACAAAGTAATAAGAGTATCTTTCTTCTTACTTCCTCGGTGGATATAGTAAGTATATGCTTAATGCTATAACAAACAAACACATATGTAACGTCTTGTTATTATTATTATTATATAATATATGTAACGTCTTATTATTATTATTATTTAATTTGCGCCCTTAAGGGTTAACAATGATATTTGCGAAAAAATGTTTCAATCGTTTACTTTATTTCAAGTTGTTTATTTTTTATAAGGAACATTTTTTTACAATTAAACTTTTGTTCTACCTCTAACGGTTTACAACATCCAATGTTGCTCATTTGATGATATTGATATCTCAATGTTGATCTTGATATCTCTTTTCGTTTTTGAGTTATCGTGTTGGCAGACGGTCAACCGGAAACGGACTTTATAAGTGATTTTATGAACACCTCTACCAAAATTTTTTTCGAAGCATCTGCATTTTTAAACGTTATAAACTTGGAACTTAACTTAATATATCTTGATATATTTCATACCTAGATGGTATAAAAACAGCGCATTGATCACACTGATAGATGATGAGATACTGATACATCGATAAATCAATAAACAGGGGAAAATAAATCAATTCAATAAAATGTATGTTTATAGTTGCTTTCAAAATAAATTCATGGAATTCGATTGTTGGGAGAAAAATTCAGTTATTTTTGCACATAAACATAGATTAGGTTATATTGGCTGCCCACGAAGGACACACTTAGTCTATAGAGCCCATTTTGATTTCATATATGTGTTTTACCACCTTTCCGCTGATAATTTCATGTATCAACTCGTCAATTTCAGAGGCTGAGTGCACCTTCTTCATGCATATAGCATGCACTACACCAGCCCATCACAACTATTAATTAAATTAATTTTGTTGCGACGGCGGGAATCAAACCCGTTACCCTTAACATACCGCGGACGTAATTGGTTACGCTTTAACCAACTGGGCTAATTGGGCGACAAATAAACATACTTAATTAAAAATGAGATCCCTTATCAAAATTATAGGAAAATTTGGAATTGAAAAAATTTTTTACGTTAAATTTTACGATAAAGCATATATTTTAAGTTTTGAGTGATAATAAAAAATTGGATTTTAAAATAGAATATTTTTAAACGCCAGCTTTCGGAGTTAGCTGCCAACTTCAGCTTTTAATTTGATTGCCTTTGGTTTAAATAAATTGAACAAAAAAAAAAAAAAACAAAAACAAAAATAGGCTAGTTAAAAGATATTTTAATTTTAACATTATTTTGCTAATATTTTATTTTTAAAAAAGACTTAACACAAAGTTAACATTGCATCGCCCACGATGTGTATGATTTGGCTCCATTCGGTTGTAAAAATACACATTTATTTTAAACATTAACAGATTTGTAAATAATATAAAATACAAAATAAAATAATGATTCAGTGAATAAGTTTATTGTGAATATCATCAACCGAATGAAATGAATTTGATATGAACCTGCACACAACCTCTGTACATAGGTGGGATTTCTATACAGTGTGTTCATTTCAAAAGTATTCACCCTTAATTTAATTCGTGACCTTATGTGATTATTGTTTTGAGTGAAAACACGTTGATTTAGATATCGACGGGGAAGTTCAAAAATGTTACTAGATAATTTAAGGTTTCACCCTTTCACCCGCCTCAACCCCAACTTTGAAATCTCAAATGGGACCCTCTACTTTGTGAACCTTATTTTAAAGCGCATACAATTATCTCTTTAACCATGATAAATAAAATGAAATCAATCGATTGTTTCTTAAGATAGACTACCCAGAAGATGTAAGGTATGCATTCCATCCTCGATATCTAAATCGATGTGTTTTTACTCAAAACAATAATCACATCAGGTCAAGAATTATTAAGGGTGAATACTTTTGAAATGAACACACTGTAACAAAGTGAAAATTTTGTCTAATCTATTATATCAATAGTTTAATGTATTGGTTTTATTTACATTGTTTCATTAAAAAAAAAAAACAAGAAAATGATACAAAACATTAAGAAAATGATACAAAAAACATTTCAGTGTTTTAAAGACCCCAGTCACAAAACACACGATTTTTGGTTTCGGTTTAAATTTTTTGAAAACTATGGTTTAAGACAGATTTGATCATGCTTATCAAAACTTCATATGGATTCAAAACTCAAAAACCCTTCCTTCCGAACTACATTACTTCAACGGTTATGCCTACATGAGATATTGATTCTTGGTTTCGGTTTTACATAAGATCTTCGAATTTAAAATGGCCCCAACCATGAAACACTTCATACTCACAAACATTTCAGGAGCACCATTAATTTATAGAAAAGGGATGTTGACTAACTTTATCACTTCAAGTGAGGAATTCTCGCTGGGTAAGCAGAAAAGTGAATTCGTTTTTGAAAATCTTTAGTAGTATGCAACATATGAACGTTTTAAATTTCTAATTAAACAAAGAGGAAGATATAATTTAGTGACTATGATTTAGTGAGATCATAGAGGTTACATATAAAATTTTGTTTTGCTAAAAAGAAATGGGCAACAATGTTTGAATGCCTATAACTTCTTCGTTTTTAATCAATTTTAATATCACTTTAATATTCTCTAATGGTATCAAATATAGTTTTACATTATTATGGGTAATATTCATCGTTTCCCAACGGGGCTATCTTCCTTACCGAGCGGATATAATATTTTATACGCTGGCTAGAGGTAGCCGATTATGCTATATTTTTTTTTCAGAAATATTTAATTAACAAATCATTTTTATGCAGAAAAGAAATAACTTTTACAGCAACCATCAGTTTCAATAGTTTTATGTATATGTTATAGCACGAATTTTAAAACTTTAACTGTCTGTCTCACCAATACATTTGTACTGAATCTTATTTCTGTTTAAAATAAATTATTGTTAATTAATAGTACGAATTTATTAAATATAAAAGCAATAATGAACTCATGAATTTATTTCAACTTTCCCGCCTTAACTAACTGTGCGCCATGATGTGGCTATCTCGGAGCTACACACGTGGGCTATGCGAGAAACAATTAATCATGCAACTACCGTATTGAGTTTGAAGCTACCAGGTCTCTACATATATAAAAGTCTGTATATAGAGGTAAAAAAATTATATATTATTGTATTTAATAAAAATAATAGCAGTAATTGAATTCTACATTTTTATGAAGTTCACAAAATAGAAGAAAAAAAAAGAAAGTTAATGCACTTCTTTATAATAAAAATTTACAATAAAAAAAAAATTTTTTTATATACATATTTTTGAATAAAATTTAATATTATAATCGACATATTATAATCATCAAATAAACATCAGTTTCAGTTTGTTATCTATAAAACTCTGTGTGTGTATATCTTTGTATGTTTACTTGTTTATAAAATATTAATAACAAACAATACCCAATAAAAAATAAATAAATCAATTGTTAATCTTCACTCACAGAATACCATAATTCCTATAAATATTGTTTTTGTGTGTACACAACGACGCGACGTAACAGGCACTTTTATAATATGGTATAGGAATGTAATCATAATAATATATACATATTTTGAGCAAACAAAATAATATTTTAGTTTACACATCGAATTTATAACGAACGAATGAGCAAATGAATCGATTTGCCTAAAATATTGTTAATGATGCCGCAATCGTTACCATAATTCATTATGAATATAACTCGAACTTCCAATAAACCGCGAGGCTATAGACAACAAGTGAAAACAAACAATTGACTGAGTTAATTGTTGATAATGTATAGACAGTGTTGATGACTCAATCGTTGGTTTTTTACGTCATGTAAATAAAGAAAATATCATCCACTCTTAGATAGCCACACACATGTAACTAATATTAACATGTAATACATACTAAAAAATGTGTACCTAATTTGCGCCCTCGCAAAAAGTGATGTTTACAAAAAAATGTTTCCAACGAAAGTTGTTTATTTTTTTATAAGGAACATTTTTTACATTTAAACTTTTGTTCTATCTCTAACGGTTTACAAGTTGGGTCTTACGGATTCTAGACCCAATTGAGCTATGTTGCTCATTTACGAACTGAGCCTTACTTTTTACCTCTTAAGCACGCTATAATTTTAACTTATCTTTTGTTTCTTTTCGTTTTTGAGTTATCGTGTCGATAGACAGGCGGGCAGGCGGACAGATAACCGAAAACGGACTAATTAGATGATTTTATGAACACCTGTACCAAACTTTTGTTGGTATTTTCAATATTTTCAAGCGTTACAAACTTGGGACTAAACCTAATATACCTTGTATATATTTTAACTACATGGTATAAAAAGTCAATCATTACCTAACTCCTACTCTTTGATTCTTATCATTCCGTAGTTCTTGTCTCTTCTTGGGGTTTCTTTGCGAGGTAGAAATAAATTGTAGTCGAAGGTCTTAAGGTATGTAAAGTAAATCCAATAAACCAAATAATGATTTGTCCGGTCTAGCCCAAGCCTTAGCTAAGGCTTATACCAATTCTTGGTTTCCAACCCTTTCCCAAGCGAAATAAAGTCTTGGTTTTCCAAGCCAAAATTTGGTTGCAGAAACAGAATTTGTTCACTTTCACACATTTTGTCATGCCCAAAAAAAATCTCAAAGTCTAGTGAAAATTATTACGATTTATCCGCGAAGATAATTTATCTTGCGTGTTTTCGAATGTTGAAATTGCCTAGAGTATATTTATTACCATCGCTGTGATGAGCTGTACGCAGAAAGGTTGTTTCCTTGTTTTAAATTTTGTATATTAAATCTGAGTTACTCTGTCTATTAGACTTCGAAAATTTGATCACGAAATTTTATAATTAAAAAATTTTTATGTTTTGAAAAAACAAAAAACATATTGCTATAAAAATGTTGAATTTGTTGTTTTTCGTTCCGATTTTCGTCAAAAAATTCGGAGCAAAAATAAGACGGGTAGAGAGGAAGGGCAAAAACTATCCAAAGGCGCTGCATATTTGTTTTTTGCTGTTATAGTAGCACGAACAGAATGGCCGCGAGGCCGTCAAATTATCAAAGGAATCAACTATCAACCATCAGATTATCAAAGAGCATTTTGAAATTGAAATTTTTCTGTTTTTCTTTCAACTTAACTTGGACCAAGACAAACTTGAAACGATGTTATCATTCGATTTGGTTTCCAATTAATATTGACCTGGTTGTTATTTATGTAGATCACATGATTTTGTCGTCGTAGTCGAGTTTTAAAAATTTTTTTGAACATCGAAATAAAAAAGTATACTACTTTTTATCTCTATTTATCCTAGACGAATGTTAAAGTTACTACAACTGTCTGACAAACGCATTTTATTAGAATTCACAGGATGTACACATTTTAAATTCAAACGTGCATGCATAATAGCGTCATCACTAATACGTATCGAATGAAATGAACACACAGATTGGATAACTGTATTTTCCGTTGTGCGGTGAGTAATAGTGTCCGACAGACAGGCAGACCTGGACACAATGTAAATCACCATATAACATATTCACATCATAACGAATAGGATGAACAATTTATAAAATGAATTGAAAAGTTCACCATCCAAACTCATTCATTGAATTCTATAATACATAGATACTACTCTAAAATAAAATGTAATCAATGTGTATGCAGCTTCATCAGAGCTTTATGTATTTGAAGGTTGTAAATTTTTATACCTTTATGGATGGATCATTTGGTTTTCTTAACATATACCCCCAAAAAAGAGTTAAAATGATTGCTTTTCTTCTGTTAAGTTTCTTATACGAAAAAACTTAAAAAGAAATATCGTTCAAGTGTTCAATTTTTCTTTCCCACGTAGAAATTCCGACATGATTGTTTCTCTACGTACAGAAATGATATCTAACTATTACCGTTTACGAACCACGCAGTGATGGATCAAGCGGAGACTTTTATTAATATCGGAATTATGTTTGGCCGAGTCTCGATATTTGAATCTCTATGTTCGCCATTGTAAAAAAAATGCCTTGTTCTAAATCAACTCCTGCTTCAAATCTAATATGCTATTCAATCGATACGCTAAATAATAACGAACAATGACTCTATATGTAGGAACGAAGTAAATATGAAATGATCGTTGGAGTATCTACATTGCGGCTTGGTATCGAGACTCTTGATAATAATAAAGCCATTAATAGACCACTTATATATTCATTCAAAAATTGAAAATGCTATTACAGAGAAAAGAGTGATGGTATGAAATGTGAACGAAATTCTAACACAAATTAATTTACATTTTTCAAGTGGTTGGCATATATCCAAGATCAATTTTACAATCTGTTAAGTACGATAATATTATTTTTAGATAAATTTCGAACAAATTTAGAACGAATCGTGTACTTTTTTTATATTTTTAACTTTGATAAAAATGTAATAAAAATTTGTGTGTTATAACAACATTGTTTGAATTATTTCGCCTTCTCCACATCACAATTCTTGAAAAGATGTGTGTTGTGTTTTGTGTGGAGTGAGATATTTTTTTTGGGCACTCTGCCAAATTAAAAGTTTTTCCATTGTGTTTTTATTTTGTGTTTCAACTATGTGTATATAATGTTGTACTTAGTTCGATGTGATATTAACTATTTGTCAGATAAATTACAAACTAATTTTTGTTTATAAACAAATCCTATTTTATAAACAGTCCCCTCATAATGTAAGTTTTTTTTTATTAATGTTTATTCAGTTGATAATAATTTGTTTTTGATTCAATTTATTTTTATAAGGAATTATTTTGATAAAATTAATGCTACTTTAATAAATTTTAAGCCTTTTCTAAAATCTCATTTTCCTTTATAGTCGCATCAATGAGTGTCTTTACACGGAAGTAGTTAATAGCAGCTTCGATTTTGATGATTTTTTTTAAATGTTTCTTTTTTATTTTGTTTAAAATCAGAAACCTTTGAGAAGGAGGAAATAATTTGGAGGGGAAAAAGGCAATGTCCCGACTGGTATATCAACGCCCAGCCTAAATCACTAATGATATAAGTTTGAAATTTCGAGAGGATATTGATTTCATACTGTAGATGTCACATAAGAAACGATTTTTCAAAATTAATCCCCTAAGGAGATGAAATAGGTGACGAAAATATGTAGTTCACTCCATAACCGATTTTAAAAAAATTTTCATTTATAGAATACTACCTAATCAGAAAGTACAATGGGTTGTATTTCATTTTCAAAAAATTAAGGTTCCGCATCAAAAGTTAAAATCAATTAAATGGTGAACAAAAGGAAAGTTAAGTGAAGGGTAAAATTTGTCAAGGAAATAGAAGACATTCTTCTGTGCCCATGAGTTTGACATACAATTATCGATAAACTTTCAGCAGATTTCCTTTCGATTAAATACAATAAGGCAGGCAAATGTGATTCAGAGAAGTCCCTAACACTTCTGTAACTAAATAACGATCAAGACAACGACAACCTAACCAGTGTCAACCAATAATACGAGTAATACAGAGAGACAACATTTTTTTTCTACCTATCTCATTACTATTAGAGAAACTGAGATAGGTAGGTATACCCCTCTCGCTTCCTCCTCTATGAGCAATGCGGACTTGCATAAAGAGACACACAATAAAGTTTATGGCACTTAATAAAATTATAACAATGGTGACTTTGACTTAAAATGACTCGCCCATGCCTGCAATAAGGACATAATAAAGCTATCGATTTTCGAAAAAAAAATTTTCTTACAAAATGTTGGTTTCTTTATGAGAATCAACTTCCTAATTTAAAGTCTTCTTCTATCTCTTACCTTTTTAGGCAAGTATAAATTGACCTGCTCACTTTTGTTAAAGTTATTTTTTGATTAGTTAATTACAAAAAAGTTACTAGCCATAATAGATTAAAATAGTCCGTCACTCTGTGTTTAAAGATTTCCTTTGCATTTCTTTTTCGCAATTATAATATCTTAATATATATATTTCTTGTGTGCGTGTGTATGTGACTGAACTCCTCCTAGACGGCTGGACCGATTTTGATGAAATTTTTTGTGTGAGTTCAAGGGGATTCGAGAATGGTTTAGATTTACAATTTGGTCCAGTACAACTGTTTTTGAGGGCTACGTACCAAAAAAATGAAATTTCATTAAATGGTGGGAGCGCATATAAATCATATCACATTATGTATACTATGTGTACTATGTATTTTTAATAGTATTCAGGTATTGTCAATAGGCATTTATTAGAGCCATATGCGAGCGCAGCGAGCTCTACTATCAAAGGTCATGCCAAAGGTCGAAGGTCAGGCCACTCCAATAAATAGGAGTTAAATTGGGGTTTAGCGGGATGGGTTTACCAGACAGGCTAAACGTAGTATAGGTATTCATGAATTGGAGTTACGTTTTTACGGGACAACGTCCGTCGGGGCCGCTAGTGTATCTATAATATTGTACCATCAAAACACAAATAATTACTGTATGTAAATATTGTAACGGAGTGTATTTTTATTTTATATGGTGGGGGGTAATGCTTTGGTATATTTTTAGATTATTTTATATTTTTAATTTTAAAGTACCTACTTACATGTGTAGTAAGTAGACATTAAAAACGTCTTTGCTATTTATATTTAAACGAAGTGTTAGATAAATTCAAAATAAGTTGATTTCTTTAAAATACCTCGTGCGAAATAATCAATAATATGTAAGAATATTTTAATAATAAATCTACCCAAAAATTTAACGTATTACAATTTTCCATTAACAAACTTTCCTATCATTTTGATTAAGGGGATAATTTTTAGTTATAAATATGTTTATGTGCAAAAATTTCAGTTCTTTTCACACAATTCGAATAAAGGTGTGAATAAATACTATTAAGGTAGTTGCTCCGCAAATTTAAATATATTACGAAATTCCCAAAATTTCAAAAGTACGTAATTAAATCTACAATACACTAAATTTGAAGGCGATTTACCACACCATTTATGAGACAATTGCGATTAAAATTGATATATCACTATTATTTTTAGTGAAGGGGATACAGATAGAATTGTATGAGCAAGACAAGTATAACAGACTCTTGTGGTTGTAACAGAAACTACTTTAGTATTATAACTATGATCAGTTAATACAAGCTCATATACTTTTCTTACCTTGTATACATAATTAAAAAAATTTTGACAATATCGTGGCGTCTTAAGTTGATTTGATCTATACATGAGTTGTTTTATCAAGACCAGCAGATATTACTATTTGATATGTTATAGCTGTATCACTTAGAATGATAAAACCTGTGCAGATTTTGTGACGCAGAGTATACACTTTTAAAGCACTCAGTGTAATTTTGATATTTCGGTCTTATTTTTAGCAAAAATATAAATTCGAATCAATTAAATTGTATTATTAGGCTCGAAAATACACATTAAAGTTCAAACAGCTGGCCTCGATAAAACAGGTCAAGTATAAACCAAATAATAAACACTAACGATAAAATAGATTCAGAAATAAAAATTACTGTTTAAAACTGAAATTACTGAAAAAAATTATCGTTTGAAAAAAAGTATTATATAAGTTTTTATATACAAAATAACATTATAGTGAATAGCAGAAAAAGACTGAGTCCTACCACATATAGAAAACACACATCGATTTATCATTACTAAAACATTTATACATATACTGCAAAAAGTTGTATTATCGAATAACAAATCTATCTCTGTTTTTGTATTGGTGCAACGGACATAACAATCATCAAATTATTGTAATGCTTTTAGTACAAAATGGTTTTTATCAATCAAATATATAATATATATATAATATATTGGATAATATATTTCATTTTCATATATAATAAATTATTGAAATAATAATTTTATTCGACATTTTTATGTAATATGTTTTTAATAATAAATGTTGAAATTAACATAAAATTATACATTTGTTCAAATAAATACATGTGTCCATTAACATCCAATAAATAACGGAGCTTTCGAAATTCGCGCTAAATTTAAGATTTTCGAAGTAACCTGAGAGTGTCTTCCGTTTACTCAATCGTAATATTCTTCTATTTATTACTAAAGTACATCATTAAGAATGTTTTTATCAAAATTAAATAGATTTTAACCAAAAATAATAATTGGTCTTTTTCAACACTTTTACTAAACTTCAAGATTAGTCCAAAGATCCTGGCGATCCTGACGAACGTGTCAAGTGTATTAAAATACACTTTATACTTTTTTGTACAAAACGGGTAAAAAGTATGCAATATTAAGTAACAACCCAGAAGCTTCAACAAAAGTAGGAATACCAAGGCTGTGATGGATGAACAATATTCAACAAATTCACGTCGAAGTAAAGTTAATAATAAAATCTCATGATAACGTTTTGAAAAGTCTGACAAGCCTTTAAAATAAGTCCAGAAGTCTTAATGAACCCTAGAATCAAGAACGTAAGAAGTAGCATCATTTCCATTATCTTTATATTTTTATTTATCTTTTTTTTTAATTTCAACTATATATATTTAGGGGTAAAATTGAAGGAAGCATATTAAGGCCAGTAAGCATAGTAATCCTCTATGGTAGAATTATTTTGAAGAGCCTATCTTCAATGCAGAAAGGGAGAAAGAATACATTCACCAAAATTTCAATTAATATGAATTTTTTTTAAAATTATTTATTAACTAGTCGGAACTTCAACTACATAAAGTTTTAGTTATTAACTAGCCGGAACTTCAACTACATAAAGCATTGTTATCCGATTTACATGGTATTCGTATTGTTTTCAGCAAACCCTTTCCTTTGATACCCATATATCATGAGAGTGCATAGATAACAACGAGTTTGCCATATTGTATTTATAATGAAGTCCCTTAGCTAACCATCCATTGTCATCCAAACTAAACGTGTATGCAAAATTTCAGCTCAATAGATTGAAGATAACTGCTTTAACATTCATTTGGAATACAAATATTGCAAGTTAAATAATCGTCCTTAATGAATTTTCATCTATTTGACGCTTGCGACGCATTCAAAATTTCCTCGGACGCCTGACAGAAAAGCCCTTATCTACAAAGTTTTTTGTAGAGGAACAAATTTTTATTACAACAGCCTTTTAAATTTCCAGCCTATCGAAAAGATTTTTGTCAAATACAATGTTCGGGTGCTATACCTTTGAATTTAAAATCAAACAACATATATTTTTGAGAGATATTTTGTTGAAAAGTAATTTATACTTTTAAGTCATACATATTATTATTATATATAGAACAGCTATCAGATGTAGAAGATAGAAATACAATATTTTTGTGTAACAATAAATAAAATATGTGGTATATATTTTAAGCATAACGCGTGAAATGAAAAACTTTTCTCTGATATGCTTCGTATATAATGATATATTTATTATATATGTCTACAAACTAAATCTTTGTATAATTTACGACATTTTATATATGTAAATAATACGACAAAAATGTAATTGTATATCGTTTTCCATTATTTTAAGGGATTTTTATCGTGAGTGTGTTGTTTTGTATAACACATAAAATACGAAAAATTCTTTGAAAAGAATTTTTCGTATTTTTAAATTTGACAATTTATATACAAACATATAAAATTATTTATATGCATTTATGTTTGTTTGAATAGATTTATTTAACTTTAAATCTATTAAACGCCTTTAAATAAAAGTTTTTTTTAAATATTTTATCATTAATCAATAAATTAAATTTTGATGAAATATCTACTTTATAAACTGATTTTGATAACCACTAAAAATAAGTCAAGTGGGAAAGAAATCTGATGGGAGACAAACTTTCTTATTCATAAGATATAACGCGTAATCATTCTTTAGCTTCAAATTAGCCATATGAATTTATTTAGGGATTCTAATACCTTGAGCTCTAAGTGACGACTAAGGTTTAAGAAGCCCAACAAAATTATAAGTTTTAATTTCGGGTGAACAAATGACATAATTGAAGAAAAAGCCCTTAACACCTTCGTTCTCTAGACTTTTAAGGATTAATTATTCATTTCGTAAAATTGTTAAAAAGCATATTACGATCTTAGATCAGGAATATTTCCCTGGCGTAAGTGATATAAATTCCGAAGCTTTATATCACATACTCTAGGTCTAGGGTATCTATCATTCTGGTCATGGGATAAACACTATTTTTTATGATCCCTTAGCCGCAAGTACAGTCTTTCCGAGAACATTTAAATCCGAGAAAACCGACTTTGGGGGTTGCTAGAGTATTGCTGTGCTATCGAAATTTAAAAGCGCAAGAAATTGGCTAAGAAATCGAGAAAAAATATGCAATTAATTATCCGGTCTATTATAATATAGGTACAAAAATTCGCAGGGGGCTGAAATTTGGTACGATTTGTAAAAATACCGCCATAAATGAAATCTAAAAAGTCCTCATCGATCCGAGATGTGGGAAAATATTTACGCGGGGTCAAAGATCACAAAAACGGGTTTTTCGGGATTTTCAGAAAGTAGTTCAGACAAAAATTGTAGATCAGGTAATAATTAAATATAAAAAATGTTTAAATCCTTTTTTCCTTTAAATAGCCACCGTTTCTGAGATATAAAGATTCAAGAGTTGTAATTGTTGTAAATAAATTGAAAATTTAGTAATATTTTCTAACAAATTTAAATCAGTATATTATGTAAACTTACATATAAAAAATATTATTTACTAATCTTATTTTTACAATTTATAATGCAAGTTTTTTAATTAATTGCTATATTTCAATAATTTTAAATTGGCATTTGCTATACCATTTAGATGTAAAGAATTGAAAATTAGTCATAACAGCCACTTTTACGCCAAAATTATCCACTGCAAGCGCTGGCGTCTACCATGACTACGCAACCAACGTATATATGTAATTCAAATTGTAAATATGTACAAGTTACACACTCTGGCTGATAGAAAATATTTGTACTTGTAATACAGCTTCAGTAATGTACGTGGCGTACTTATACATCTTATGACGATTTCAACTCTTCCAACTTTATGAAACGTTATATCTCAGAAACGGTGGCTCTTAGAAAAGAAAGTATTAAGACATTTTTGTATTTAATAATCTGATCTACAATTTTCGTCTCAGCTATGATAAAACTTACCGTTCTGCTGAAAATCACGAATCCCGTTTTTATGACCTTTGACCACCACGAAAATTTTTTTTTCACGTCTCGGGCCGATGAGGACTTTTTATATTTCATTTATGACGATGTTTTGAACAATCCTACAAAATTTCAGCTGTTTGCGATTTTTTGTACCTTCACTCATTTGTTTTTTTTTTTAATTTTACCGGGTAATAACTCGAATTTAAAAACCAATGTACAAATCACATAAAAATTATAGATATTCATCAATAAAATAGTATTCGTAAAAAGTGAATTTTTTAAACAGCACATAATATTGTATTGTACTTGAAATTCAAGACAACCTTTTTGCTTGAATACGCATGTACAATAGTACATAAGAGGGCATAGTACATCTGCTATAGCTATATACCTTTATACATTTCAAATGTGAAGGTATGTGTATGTAAGTACTACTTAAATGTATGTTGTAAAAAAGTATCCATCACACTATTCAAACCTTCAACAAATTTGTATTTTCAGGTGGTAGTTTCACATACATATAGCCCATACGTTATTATGTACACAGTTTAGCTCGTCAAAGATAAATTTTAAAATATGGAGTGTTCTTCAAAAAGTTTATGGTACTTTTTTCATAGTTTAATATTCGTAAAATATTAAACTAAAAAAATAATCGTGCAAATATTCGTGAAATTTTTATAGTAATCCTATTGTTCGTGGTAGCTTTTATTAAAGGTAATATTCTTACCATTTTGATTAGATTTTAAGTTAAATTATACATTATAGTCAAATTCATAAAAATATGATCATACTAGCTTAATAACCGCCCGCTTCACTGGACTTAAATATAAAAACTACTATAAAGCTATAATTTTTCCAACGATTGATGTGAGTGGCAACTCTGTCTGAGCCCCGATTCATTTTTCGGATTAGGGGCCAGTCTTTACATGCAAGATAATTAAAATTTTAAGAATTTGTACTTGCATACAAGTTTTCTGAGACATACTGTAAATATGGTTATTTACTGTTGTAGATATTATGCAATGTATTACATACTTACTATGTTGTACTATATAGAAGACTATTGCATGGATGTACTTGATTCAAAAGTAATTGTTTGATAATTGAACGTAAAATTATTAGAATTCTTCTTCTATTTTTATTTTTTTGTATTGCAAATATCTTTTTTATAAAGAATCGTGTTATTTCTCTGATCATCCTCTTAAAAATGCATTCCCAATGTGCTCTATATCGACATTTATATCTAAGGGTATAAAAATAGGGGAGCAACGAGTAGTAACAGGAAAAACATGAGAATCAATGTGAGACCGTGAATTGCTTTGGCGGAGCAAAAAAAAGGTTACCGCGGGTTGACGATGGAATTGAGGGGAAAAAAAAGAACACGAGCGACGACTATTTTGATCCTTTATGATAACTGAAAGTGCGTGGTCTACCATAGGGGTGTACAATAAACCAAATAAATTTGCAACTGGCCTACGAGACATAAAAGTTTGGAAATCATTGCTCGAAATAGTAAACGTTTTATCATCACAGAAGTTTTTGGTATTTCAAGTTCAAATAACTGAGTCCTTTTTTCGTAATTATCAAAATCTAAAATTGACAAATCCAAGGACTATTATGGTTTGATTAGTATTATGGACACTCGAAACATGACTATCAGTAAGAAGTGGTATACGCCATTATTTAGGTACAGGGAATGTGTAGAAAAAGAGAATCAAAGATTATCACGATACGCTGTACACTATTTATAACACAATTTTTAAAAGAAAATAGTGCTATGACAGTGATGTAAGACAAACCTCATTGTATACCTTCACTAGTAGCTCCGGTAAAATCCGTCATTGAACATGAATAATTTTACTAATGGAACATTTTTACAGGATCCCGTTTAAATAATGCTCCTGAACGTAAAAGTGCAGGTTGCTGGTGAGTAAACCGGTAGGAAATTGCTGAAAATCATTTTTCAGATTTTCCCTGGGGTTACGTTATGGTAAATGAAATTTAACCTTAGTTCGAGTCGAATGGTGAAAATCCCATCTTAATAGCATAGAACTGAAAATTGTAATTTTAGGTGATTTTTCGCGCGCTCTCTTAACAATTAACAACAAAGCAGTTAAAATGCAATTAGGCCAAAAATTTTTGCTTGTTGTGGTTGAGTAAGCTTTACACTACAAATAAAAATTCTATGCATATTAAAAATCTGATTTTTTCACATTTTTTGAGAAAAAGGTCAATGAATATTTTTTATTTAAAAAAATATCCTACCGGGTTCCCAACGGCAAAGTGCATTTTTACGTTCAGGAGCATGTTTTAAACGGGATCCTGCGAAAATTATTCATGTTCAATGGCGGATTTTACCGGGTCTATAGGATACGAAAAGAACATATCGTAATATATAGCAGAATATATAGCTACATATAATAATATAGGAGCTCGCAACGTTTTCGAGAGAGAATTTTATTATTGCTGATTTTATGATATGTTTTCCTTCTTGCTCTTTAAGATAGAGCTTGTGCTATCTGGCTGGCGGTAGTGGTTGCGTTTAGTACTGCGCAGCCTAAATGTACAGGTAATAATCCTTTTAAAAGTATTTTAGTATGTCTGTAATTTTAATATTATGTTATTTAAGTATAGAATAACCTAAAATTTAACGTTTTAAAACGTTAATTCGGTTGCTAAATTTTGAATAAAAGCGAAAAAGTTATGAAAAATATTGCAATGCCAATGACATTAGTATATATCTAATGTTATGATTATTTTTATGTTTTTTGGATGGCCGCGGTCGCCAAGGCGCCATTTTTTTTTTTTGTATAATTTTAGTGATTATTAGTTCCGTGTTCGAATCCATCAGCAGCCAGCGTTTTTTTTAATTTTAATTTTTTATTATCCTATGTAATTCTATTGTTTTTTTTTTTTAATTTATTTAATTTTAGGTTTTTGTATACTTAAATAACATAATATTAAAATTAGGCATACTAAAATACAATTTAGGATTACCTGTACATTTAGGCTGCGCAGTACTAAACGCAACCGCTACCGCCAGCCAGATGGCCCAAGGTCTAACTGAAAGAGCAAGAAGAACAACATATCATAAAATCAGCAATAATAAAATTCTTTTTTTGCCGACGTTGCCAGCTCCTGTACCATAATATATAAACACCACATGCGGTGTTTATTCTTGCGTTACACTGTATATTCGTTTATTGTCAAATAAACATGTAAACACTAAGAATTATTGCTATAAAAATTAGTCATTTACTTCTTTTTATCCATTTATTTTTAATTAATTTTTAGCACGCTTTATTTCAACTGACTTGTTTATACCAAATACAAACCTATTTTATTTATTCATTTTAGATTATATGCAAATTTTTTAATATTAAAGGCCAAACAAACAAAAAATTTATAATCATTTAGCAGCATGTAAATTAAATGAAGAAAAATGAGAAAAGGAAGTTTAATGGTGTAATAGTTTTATATTATATGTGGAAGCTGGAAACGCAGGTGTATAAGATATAATTATGTGGGTCTGAGAGTAAACATTTTTCAAATGCAAACTGATTTTATAACTTGCTGAGTTATTTTTAATTGAAATACCATCAGACCTTGAAAAAGTGTGTTGATTTGATTATTATGATAATGCAAATCATCTCAAAAATTATTTTTTTAAACAGGCAGTTTAATTAAAACAAGTGTGTTTTTATTTATATTAATATTCCATGACAGCATTACTTTGTTTTGACATTTCTATACCGCCGCCATGGTGTATTTGACCCAAGCAATTACCTTAGATGTTGGCACACTTGTCAATTAAAGTACAATTAGTGGGCCTATATTTCTCACATATTCTTTTAACATATTTTTAATGACTTTGTTAACTTATGCCTACCTCCAGTAACGGAAATGACCAGCGCTTATTTACTTTGACACAACCTCAATAGTATAGTAAAGAAGAGATAAACACCAAAGTGGAGATCGAGCCCATACAAAATACAACAGTCAATCAAACAGTTCAGTTTTAAAAAAGCTTGAAAACTATTTATCTACAAATGCAGTCCATAATGAAAGTTGTAAAACAGCGTCGCGTTCAGCGGGGCTCAGTATTTCAATATTATAATTATTTAGTACTTAAACCAAGATATAAAGGAGATTATCCATGGTAAAATACTAGAATGACACTCTAAGGATGAATTTTTGTTGACTTTGAGTTGTGGCGTAGTTATTAAAATAAATACCACGATACTCGACATAAAATTGTATATTAAGAAATTCTATTTAAAAAATACAATTAAAGAACATATAACAGATATACATGTCGCTAAATATCGATATTTCGATAAATTTTGCTACGGACGATGATTGCGTTGCAATCGAAATATCGATATTTAGCCACATGTAAGTCTGTTGTATGTTTTTTTTTTAATTGTATTTTTTAAATAGAAGTTCTTTATATACAAATTTATTTCGAGTATCGTGGTATTTATTTCAATAACTGTGAATGACACTATTAAACTTCCATATAAAACAAATATTATTCAATACAACTGTAGTAAAATATTAAATAAAAGGAGCTGAAAAACTGAATATCTAAAATAAAGTTTTTTTTGTTTTCATGGAAAGTTTACTTCTTGTAACATGGAGACGTTTTCTACTGAGCTATAGATATATTTTTAGACTTATTTTTTTGTAAGATGATTATTAAAAAATCATTTCCACTGAAAATGAATATAGTGGGAGTCTTTATTAACACTCATTTATGGTATTTCTATTGGTAATGCTAAACAAATTAGTGATAATTAGTTAAGCTATTTATATATTTTATTTATTTATAGAACTAACAATATTATTTGTAATAAATATTTAAAATGAATTTTAAATACCTATACTTTATTATGTATTCAATAAATTATATAAACTTTGTAAAATTAATCAAACTTAATAATTGATAAGAGACCCGCAAATGGGTCTCTAATGGGTACTTAGATCAAGGAGCCCCTACTTGACTACAGTCTGTCATCGGGAGGAGAAACGTTTACGGGTAAGGGGTGCTATTTTAAGCATATGAAGCTTTTTTTCGAAATCATACATCTCGTAGAAAGCCCACTGCTTCTTCGAAATTTTTTCCAGCGTTGATTAATCCAAAATTTGGGACCCAAACATCTTCATTGTCCTCCATACAGATCTTACAAGTGGGATCATCTAGGATCCCCAAGTTATAACGGTGAATTAATCTAAGACCGAGCGCGACATATGAAAACGGAGAGTAGTTTTTAATTTATGCTTAAATAAATATCTCGATAGTTGGAAATCAGGCCAAAAAAACTTTTGAAATGTATTTTTTCCAAAATGTAGTTAAAAAAAAAATGCGAATCTAGAAAGAATAAATCATTGACCTTTTTATATATGCTGGTTTTACAATTCCATTTGTAAAATTAATTAATATTCATACAATTCAAAAAATTTTGAAACTCACACTTATAATTTTTGCTATAAGCCTCAAATTAATTTAATTAAGTAGATAAATTCATTACAATTAAAAAAAAAACTTCAATTAAACAGCCAGACAAGATTAAGATTACACAATAAATGTACATATTTATGCATACTTTCATGAGAAAAATTAATAAAATCAACAAATAGGAGTTACCTTGCAAATAACCTTCCATTATGATAAGTTATTCAAGAAATCATACCTTTTATATTTTTATTATTGTTATTATTATTAATAGAAATTTATTTAGTGAAATAGAATATACTTAATTGGTAATACATAAGCTGGATTAAATCATGGTTTGTAAGATTATTATGAAAGAAACAGAGAAAACTCATTTTGTGCTTAAAACCAAACCATAAGGTACTAAGAACTAATAAATGTTGTTAATATTATAAGCAGTTTAAATCTGTTTAAGAATTCATCAGTTCATTTTACTTACTGCTCAAATTTTTTCTTTGGGTGGATATTGTTTGCTTTATCTTGTAAATTACACAGATCTGCAAAACTGGACAAGATTTTTTAATTACGTCTTACAGATTTATACCCACTGAAATTGGGTAATATGTAAAAAAAATTCGATCACATTAGGTTTTTTGTAAATCGAAAATTTAAGAAATTTAGGAGGATAATAGGCGGATGCTGACTCAAAGGGGTCATCATCAATCTTGGAAATTGTCAGTTGATCATATTTCAACAAATTAACGATGCATACTTAGTTTATGATAGCCCATGTAGGAAACAAAAGATGAAAAGCGAAAACGTGAACGGAAAAGCATCAAGAAGCAGAAAATAAATCAAAGACAATAAATACAAACTTCAGAGGATAATATCATCTCTACTAGCTCCTTCAATTAATGATATTTGGCTTTTTAAAATAAATTTCGCAAGATTATCGTAAATTGTGATAGAAAAAAGGGGAAAAGATAACGATATTATCCCATGTTCTGCAGTGACGTTTCGTATTTCCCGAATGGTTCCCTTTCGAATTTCATTCTTCTAATTACCTTCTAAATTGCATATCATAGAATATTATTTTCCCATAGAGCCTTTTCGTAACCAACTTAACATCGAAACAAATAAACGAAAATTAATATGAGACAACAATGCCTGTGAAACGGCTGACATTACCAGCGCAATTAGTAAAAGAAAGTGTTGTTCAGACATAGAAAAATAAAACAAAGTAAAATTAAAAATGTAATAGAAATTTGATAATCTATAGTTTAAAAATTTTTAACTTTTTAATATAATGAAATCTTGATTTTCAAAAATCGTGTCAAAAACAATAACTTTCCAATTTTCGGTCCAAACACCTGGGTCTCTTCAATACACTTCGAGGAACAAGTAAATATCAAGAAAACCAGAAGAAAACAATTCCGATTAACTTGAAAGGAAGAAAAATCGAATATCACCAGTTTATTCATAGTCAAAATACTCCAGACCTTTCTTAAAGATCGAGCCTGTCTGTCCAATTACCCAGACTTTTTCTATACACTTCGGAGAACAAGTACATACCAAGAAAACTACAAGAACAAAATTTGATCTAAAAAAAATTTCAATTAATCTAAAACTTTCCGAATCGCATATTTTTTTAGATTATTTTTTTCATTCACATCGAAAATCTGATATCGTATATTCATCGCGATTCACGATAGTATTTCTGATATACCTACTATAGGTTTCATAGTCACTTAAAAATATCCAAATTGGAATATTCAAGAGAAATTGTGAAAAAAAAATTTCCAACCACACTTACAACAAAAGTGCTTACACACAGACAATTTACAATAACTTTCTTATACATCGGAAGTTAATAAAATCAATATGGCGGTCACCCTTCAATCCTGGTAACTAAAAGTCTTTCCAAAAATATTTAAGGACAATTAAGAAAAAAAAGTACTAAAAATGTTTTTGCATTATTATAATAACACCCTAAATAAAAATTACCTTACCAGCCAAAACGAAAAAAGAATCCCCTATTATAAATCCAACAAAAAAAAAACGAATATTTACATAATTTTGATTTTTAGTTATAAAAAGGGGTTAAACAACTTTTGAAAAAAAAATCCGTTTAACAATACAATTACGTAAATAACAAAAATAACTGAGGCAGCCTTTCAGTTTCAATACAAAAGTACCCAAGTATTAGCACACCGCGTCGTGTGCACGTTTTTAATCTGTGCTGTTTGTTCATATACGTGTAGATACATACAAAGTCTTTAAAAAAAACAATGAAACGACTTCTTTTTTTGAAAATAAATCACAAAACATACTTGAAATAACTGACCATCTTAATAAAAGATAAAAATGCTTTATTTTTGTGAATCTGTCGACGGCAAATACACTAAGACAATTACACACAATTTGTGTGGACTGGGTGATTTATTGTGCATCGTACAAAAAAACTTGTGCTGAGAAATAAAAACAACTTTGAGTTTTTGCTGGTAAAGAAGATGAGTTTTATGAATCTTTATTCTGTAAATGTTGATTACCAGGCATGGGCAAACGTGGCTTAGAGAAGTCCCTCATACTGCTGTATCTAAAATACGAGTAAGACAGTGACAACCTAACCAGTGACAACCAAAAATGCGAGCAAGACAGAGAGGCAACATTTTTTTTCTACCTATCTCATTACTATAAGAGAAACTAAAATAGGTAGAAGAGTCGAATACCCATCTCGCTTCCACGTCTATGAGCAATGCGAACTTGGATAAAGACACACAATAAAGTTTGTGACACACAATAAAGTTATAACAATAGTGACTTCGGCTTAAAATAACTGTGATTACAATAGCATAAAAATTACTACTATTCATAACAATGCAAAATCCTAAGTTTTATAAAGCCTTCGACGGAATATTGACTAGGTTACAAAATTGTCTAAACTAATCAAGTACGTATATGGAAACCAAGAATTTACTCTATATTAAAATAATTTCCTGTAGATTTGAGAGCTTGTAGAATGAAAATGGTTGCTGAAGTATTATAAAAATATTTAAAAAGATATTTAAAGAGGTCTTAAAGAAACCTTAGCCACATCACGATATCTTTGGTAGTTTTAGCATAATTCTTTTTATATAAAACTCACGAAAGGCTGTCTCGAGTAAAAGTAAAAAAAGATTCAATGTGGGAGTTTCAAGAATAGCTTGCCTTCAATATAGATATGTGTTTTACCATATAATCGCCCATCACAAATTTTGTTAGTATTATGCCCTGAACACACCATGAAGATTATCATGAAAATCATGATAATCCACTGCTGATTTTTTAAAGATTTAAGCCTACTTGTGACTGTCATATTGACGTCTTGCGCCCGTTCCCATTTCCATGATTATTTATAAGAAGTTTTATTTTAATTGGGAAGTTGGTGGTAAAAGTTTAATGGTTTTAGTTTGCAACTATAAATTGCATTCGTAGATGTAGGTCATAAATTTGTTTCGAGATATCGAATTTCGATATTTTAAAGAATTCTAATAGTTTTCCTGATTGTAAGGTATTTGTTGAATTCTATATTAATTTTTCATATGATTAAATGTTATTAGATAATATGAAAGTTTATTTAATACGTTTTACACATTTAATGCGATTTAATATAAAGAAACCGATATTATTTAAATCTCTATATATTATAAATGTGAAAGTAAGCATGTTTGTTTGTTTGTTTATTTGTTACGCTTCTACAATAAAACTAGCGAATGGTTTTTAATGAAACTATATAGCTCATACATCAGAATAACACATGAGATATAATTTATAAAGATATATTAATAAAAAATTTTTTTTTCATTAATTTAAGTAATTTGATATTACCATAAATTACAGATTTCTGTAAAAGTAGTCATTTGACATTACGATAAATTACAAATTTCTGTAAAAATAGTCAATATAAAATATTTCACGGCCATCTTTTCTGATATACTCAATGAATAATTACGACTATTATACATTTTAAAAAAAATAGAAAACCATACATATATTTTACCTGTGTAAAACAATCTTTATCAATCTTTACTTTTGAACCCAGCGAAGCGGGTGGATATCACTCTAGTACTTTTATAAAATGACTACTTTAAATAATCAACAATGACGACACATTTTACTTCTACAAACATGTTTGAGGAGGTAAAACCACAGAGATGAGAAATACATGTTTTACAGAGGCCTATGCATGAGCAAGATTATAATTGACTGATAATACTTCACATACATTTTTCTAAATAAGATATCATACGCTACTAATCCAGATAGATTTCATTCATGTCTACTGCGGATAAATTTTACTATAAATTGCCCATGCCATTTCCTAAATAAAAGGTTATCAGAGACACGATTGAACGTTAGAAAACAACAAACTTTAAAAAATGCATTTGTAATTGATGTTAACAAGTAAAATTTAAGCTGTCTCGCTTACAACGCTCTCGATTAAATTACCTTTCAAATAAATTAAAAATCAAAAATGATTCATCCATTTAGGACCTACGATGCCACAGACAGACAGGCACAAAATTAAAATTTTAAATGAATAATTTAACTAATTTAACGAACACATTAAAATACCACGTTATCAAATTATATAATAAATTGATTTATAATAAAAATATATTAAGTAATTTGTAATACAATGCTTATAATGAAATTAAATAGAATTTACGTTTTAACATATTACTATTCAAATTATTTTTAACCTTGTAGGTACCTACATACATAAAACAAAAAATTACAATAATAAATGCAAAGTTCTAAATTTTATTTCTATAGTTCATTTATATTCACGTGTAAATAAATTTTTCACTCGGAACTAGACAAACAATAAAAATTATGTTTTTTAATACAATAATTTTATTGAGAAAATTTTATTGTCACCATATTTTTCACATTAAGGTTGATTGTACAGTACACTCTAAATATTTTTTTTACAGAAATTAAATATTTTAAACTGTAAATTAATTATTTGAGTTTAGATTTTATCTAAAATCACTAGTAATCGATTTTATGTAATTGTTTAATTACTAAAAATAATTGCTTTTTAACAATTATAAAATTAGTATCAATTGAATAAAAATTCAACACCCAATGTTAGTTTATAAACTTCTTTTGAAAAAACTTTGTAAGCCTTGATCTCTCGTGTTTAAGGTAGTACCTACACGAAAGTGATATTCCAAGAATTTCTCAAAACTCAGAATATAAAATATTTAATTCATAATACACTTGCTGTTAAAATTAGAAGATGATTTACCATGCCATACATGAGATATTAGCAATTAAAAGTGACGCAATTTGTACGTGTACATGGGAGAAGTGTATAAAAATACACAAATTTACAAATATTATATTTATTTACCAATGAATGACGTCCACCATCTCTATGAAAAACTAATATAATGTAGAATACTATATTTAGAAAATATATAAATAAAAATAAAAATTATTTACCATATAGTTTCGATAAAAAACTTAAATAAATAACTCGTTTTAGCGATAATTTTTGTGGAAAGTATATAAAAACTAATGGTAAAGATAGCTATCAAAGTATGTGTGTGTATACGTATAGAATATATAATTGTGAGTAACTACAGTCTTTTGAAAATAATATATAGTATATGTATAATAGTCATAGCACAGATAATGCACTGAATGATAGTATTAGTCCAAAACTTTTTGACTGGACGGTCGCGGAGGAACTACCTTAAATGAAATTAAAATAATTTATTTTAAAGTGAAATTATTATTTGTTAATTCATATTTCCAAACCATATCCCAACATGTGTAATAAAAGATAGATCACTCTTTTAATGGTTTAGTTATTCCATAGATTCCACTGCTGTTTTTTTTTTAAAGATTTATGTCTGTTAATAACTACCATATTGACTGCTTGACGTCATTTGTGATTTTTTAATACCTTAACTATTCAATGTGTAAAAATTTTTATCCTAAATAGATTTAAATTCGAAAGGAGTCAAAATCCCTTTATTAAAATAAAAAAAATGTTAAAACTGTGTACATAATACTCGAGCAGTACCGACGGCTCTGTAATACCATATACATATCCACAGCCTCTCTTACTTTACATAAACGTAGGTATGATGTTGCTTTTCTAATAACAGTATTATTGTTACCAACGGGCAACGTTTGAATTTACTGAGGGAACTGTACAATACGATCAACAACCCCTCAACATATGAAATACAAAAAATCATGTTTTGATTTTTTGAACTTGAGTTGAATAAAATATCTTCGTTTTAGTGACCGAATTATTTATTTTTTAATCATAATTTTTTTAACCTAAGTTGTATAATGGTAATTGATTTAAAAAAAAATTAAAAAGGAAATTACTACATGAAATTCTTACTAAAATGACAATAAATCTAAATTATTATTAGGTTGTTAATCAAGGGAAAATATTTTATTTAATTTAATTTATTTTTTTTTTAAAGTAGTTTTAGTGTAAATAATTAATGAAAATTGAATTACCCAATAGGAAATAAATTTTTTATATTAGATTGTATTAAAATATTTGGCTTAATTAACTAAATTAATTATCAAAAAAGGATTCTAACGTATAGTTTTAATCCTTGAACCGTTCCTGAAATAAATTCGCAAAATATTTAAATTTGCGAAGTGCAGTATCAAAATAAGCGCAAATTTGTATAGATATTTATAACTTCCCATTTTAATCGATAATATTGATTATTAATAATTAGTTTATATTTTTTATTTGAACAGGATTTGTAAGAATTTAATCCTAAGACTATGTATTTAATTGTAATTATTATGTAATAGTTATAATTGCCTATAAATTTAATAAATAGGATTCTTTTTTGAAATATTTAGTTAGTAACTTTCCTACAACTGTAGTTTTTTTTTATTTTCTGGGTTAATTATTTACAAGTTTTTTTACACCTTAAGAATTTAATCTCTTTATAGCTTAATCAGCATTTATCTTACTTTTTATTTTCAAACCTACTCGCATTTGAGTCTTTCCCACTGGCATCACAGAACTCATACAGCCTCCGAAACTTTTTGAAAATTTTACCTTAGTATATGTTGACTAAAATATGAAAAAATGAATCGCCGTCTTGTAACGGTGGATGGATATGGATTTCACAATAAACTTTGTTATTGAATTTCTTTTAAATTTTCTCATCTCATTTTTAACCCTAGACGCAAAAAAGGGTGTTATAAGTATGACCGCTATGTATGTGTGTCTGTGGCATCGTAGCCCCTAAACAGATGGACCCAAGTGAATTTTTGTTGATTCTTGAATGTTCAATACAATGTTGCAAGAAAATAGGTTAAGTTCTTCGAGAGCTACAAGGAAAAAAACTGCATTTGTCGGGTTTTTTTTTAAGTTTTGTAAATTTCACTTGTTTTGAAGTTTAAATCATGTTTTTATTTTAATAACTTCGAACGGAGTGTATTACCGAAATTGTTTCACATACAACGCAAGTTTTCTTAAATATAGGTATGTGGTTTTTGATTTTATTTTTTATTTTTAAAAGAAAGTTTAAACAAGCAACTTGTTCTAACTCCTGAAACTTTATTATAAGCACTAACTTCACTTGACGGATAAATACAAACCATGGTGGATAGGACTTTTAGAGGTCAATAAAATAAGTATTTATTCAGATTTAATTTAAATGAAATAAGACAATATGATATTGATTTTATTGGAAAGATAATTTTATACTATTATTATTAAAACATGAATGCTAGTATATTGGCGCCGCAGCTAGCTCGTATGAAGTGTAAAATGAAAGTAGTGTGAAATGAATCAACATGGCAACACTGTCAATTTATCAACAGTAATTTTTATTTAGAATATTTTGATATTTCGCGGACTATTATTGACTCTCACTAGAACAACGCTTGCAAATTGTATAAACCACAATTTGTGTGATCTGTGACACTCAAATTAAAGGCGAATAACAAACTCTAGAGATCAGAATCAAGTGAAGAATAAACATTGTAGTCAAAATACGTATTAATAAAAATCGAAAATTGATCTCGATATGCCTAAAGTATGGAGAAATTGTGGTAAGAGTTTGATAAATATTTCCATTTTACAAAATCATCAAAATACCTCTGACCACAAAATTTCAGCATTAACATTAGCTGCATTTTAATAAGTGTTATTTTTAGAGGTTCACATCTTTGGCAACACTCTTTTGTTTGATGGCCGATTTGACAGCAGACAGTTGCTTTGTGTTTAGTTTGGTTTGCCATTTTATAATCAATAGACTCACGCCAGAGCAACGGTTTCAAATTGTGGAAATTTATTTTTATAAGATCGTGCGATCTAGAACTCTTTACATTATTTTCTTTGAAAATATGTAATACTACGTCTACGAGAGAGCCGGCTGAACACCTGGAATACAACATTCGGCTAGTAATTGGCGAAATAAATGGCCAAAATACAGCTTCATTAATATTAGAAATATTTTCTTTTGTTGTACTATTTATATATGAATTCTTCCAATTCCAAACATTCCTATAATTTGATTACAGGCCTCATTATAACATGTATATATGAAATATATCAAGGTATACTAATTTTACTTTCAAGTTTGTCACGCTTAGAAATATTGATGACACGACCAAAATTTTGGTATAGGTCACTTAATTAGTCCACTTCAATAACACAAAAACGAAAAGAGATATCAAGCTGAAATTTTTATAGCGTTCTCAAGACGTAAAAATGAGTTTCGAGTTCGTAAACGAGCAACGTAGGTCAATTGGGCCTTGGTTCCGCGGAGTCCATCTTGTCACAAAAGTTTCAATGTAAAATCTTCCTAATAAAAAACATAAATAACTTTTGTTTGAAAAACTTTTTTGTCAACATCACTGTGTACCCGTGAGGGCGCAAATTAGGACAAAACTTTAGTGTTCATTTTCTCCAAAACTATAACAGATAGGGAATTGAAAATTTGCAGGTAGCTTCAACTAGCAGTCTCGTGAAATACTTTCGAAAATTGTCATAATGGTGTTGGTTTTTGAAAATCTTCTAATTTATAAAAAAAATAATGCAAGCACTGACTTCAATACTTTCTACACAGGGTATTTCAACAATTAACTCAGTCAATTGTCTATTTTCACTTGTTTTAATTTAAAGTTGTGAAATTCTAAAAAACCAAGCGTTATAAATATCATAAATACTTTCGATTTTGAGATGAAAATCATAAGTTTCGATCAGGAACTTAGAAATCATTTTGAGAAAATAATTTTTGAATAAAAAACAATCGCAAAATATTTAACATACCGTTATTCATAAAAAGTTAAAATGCCTTTACTATTGCCTTGCTTGACTGTTATATAATTTGATATCCCTTTCACAATGTAAACCCTTTATTATTTAATTAATCATATGCGCGTTTAAACTTTTATCAACAACATATGTTCTGTAGAATTTCAACTTACACGTGTCTTGTGAATATAATTCTTGTAAGAGGTAAAATATACAGCCATCAACCCCTCTTTTAAATATCTCGTGAATATTAGAATTCTAAAAAAGAGTAATTTTTGGAAGCAGTTACATTTATTTTTATTGATCGGATTATATGGTATTTGCATATTTTATTAGAAGATGCAAGTTTACGATATATTGGATTTTTACTTTATTACACTTCGCAGAATGTTATGTAAAGAGTGCAATTTTTTTTTTTACTTAAGATTTATAAACTTGGTGATACTGACGTAAATTTGTTAACTATTTGTTACAATACGAAAAAGTTTTAATAAGTTTAATTTAATTTAACCAATCATGTTCCTTGTGTTTTTTACGAAAATCGTCATTCCATACTTTTCTGACTTTTGCAAAACGGTATGGAAGCAATTTAAAACCGTCCAAAAAGTACAACATGATGACTTTGGTGAATGATAAGAACCCTTTCTTTTCAATAATTATGTATTTCTAACGGATCGCATTACTAGAATAAATGCTTTGAAAATTTGTATCAGTGTCTCCAAGTCTATCACATATGTTGCATACATTTATTATTTTATTGAAATCTAATATTTCTAGCAATTTAGTAAACTTTAATCATATTGCTTCAAATAGCACTCTGTGAGTTTTCATGTTTGCGTTTCGATCTTCTAGAGAAGTAATATTGTATTTTTCCATTTCAACGATAAGCCGGTTATAATAACGAAATTAATAGATTCCGACTAAATCACTATATGAACACATATTTGGATGTATCGGCTATAACAACATCGGTGATGATGACGGCTTTAGAGATTAATATTCATTGAAATTATAGACCGGCTAAAACGATACACGAATGTACAGGCATATTCTTGTTACATATACATACTTTTTTAGTTAAGCAAAACAATATCGTAATACTAATTAACTTATAAGGCTCGCTAATATCGGTTATAGCGGCCAATCGCCATTGGAATTAACCACCAAAATTGCACATATCGTTTATAACGACTATCTGTTATAAAGACCATAAATGTTGTTCTCTTTAATGTAGTTGCACCGATTTTGAGTGTATATACACAGGTATCATTAAATTATTTGCTCTGCCATCATATTTATCACACAAAATCTTATAAAAGCGTACAATAGCATGTGCGCCAAAGTTTCAGACAAATGGCCTACAAGACCTTTTCGGAACAATCGAATTCATCTGATTATTAAGACGAAATCAGTGGAAATGCACTTTAAATTACATGGTTTTTTAAATTTAAATTGCATGCTCTCTTTTGTTTCGTGAAAAATGAAGGCATCAGACATATTTTATGATAATGACGATATCTTGGGTTGCAGAAAATTGAGACATTAACAGTGGCCACCTTTAGCTGAGGAGCCGTGCGGTACACATCATCAAGGCTTGCCATTATTTTTAATTTGTAAATTTACTAAGAATCAAAAGGTCCCTGACTTTAATAATTAACTTTTATAAATAATAACGCTCTGATCTCGCGATAACTTTATTTATGGTAGCACTTACAGCAGGAAAGTGGAAGGCAATGCAAACCTTACTTATTACCGACAATACACTTCCCCCGCAATAATTATCCTAACATATACTCCTAATAACTGCGTGATTATTTAGGAAATTTCAAAATTTATATAAAGATTAATTAGTTCAATCGAGTTTGTCTTAAAAGAGACGATACAAAGAATAATCTCAGGTTGCAATAAATGGTGTCTTTGACTTCTCCCCCCCCCTCCCTTCCATTGAAATAGACTCTTCTACCCTTATCGAGTGAATTATAAATATCTAAATTGTTTACATTTTGAAACTCCAACAATTAGGTTTCAAGTTGATTAAAACAGAAGAAGGATGAAACTCAAATTATGTACCATAAACTCCGAATTGAGTTTACTCCTCATAAAATCAAGTTTAGAAAATAAACAATTAAATAATTTTAACCAATATTGTACAAAAATTGTTTATATTTTGAATATTCACAAAAACAATAACATTAGAATATAATCATACTTGAGTTAGGTTAGGATTTATTATAGGGGTCAAAAAACTTGGCATGGAATATCATTGCTTCATTTTATTTTTGTCATAAGAGTAATTAATTATTCAAGTTGTTTTTTTTTAAACGTAAAATTAATTTAGTTTTTTGAGCAAAAACACTGATAACATGTTTGAAGATAAGCTTTCTATTTCATACACAATATCACTTTTATAATATGAGAAAGTAAAATTGATTATATATTTCATATCAAAAGCATTTGGCATAAATTTGAGATAAGAGGATTATGATTATTGCACTTTTTAATGCAAATTTTATTTGTTTACTAACAGTCAATTTACATCAAAATCTGATGTTTTTGATCTGATCTGTGAAAGATTTATCAGATGATATTTGGCCATAATAAACATATTAATCACCATGGAAACAAAATGCTGCTGGTCTTTACAATCGCACAAAGTGTAATGAAAGATTGCACTTACTTCTAAATCTTCAAATGTGCGAAATCCAAGTATAGCGAACCCATCTATGATATCCTCTTCGATAAGTGGTTCCTTGGATTTTTTCCGTCGCATGGGTGGCCGTACAGGTTTCTCCCGTATTGGAGATTCATCCTCGGCACTATCCCCATCTTTGACTTTGTTCGCTCGTTGCGCTTGCATACGCTGAGCCCGTTTCCGTCTACGGTTACGCTGTTTCACTTCGTTATCCATTGTTTGTGCATTTGCACATTATCTGTACTTATGGCACTGACAACACTCCACACTTAGATCCATAATAATATTAAGAACTGAATATTTTTGAAAAATAAACACGACACGGACACACTCAACATCATCATCATGTATAACAAACACTACATAGCCTTAACCAACTCGTCAAAATGTTGGTTGCACCTGGTGAAAGACACTGATTGTTTCGAATGGCGGAACACAAACACGGTTGCCGCATTGCAAGAAAAATGGCCGCATATTATATGCACGGCTGATTTTTTATTATTTATTACATTATTTATTTTAAATAGATTCACATTTCACACACAAAACACTTTTATTTGATTACAACATACACAAACGTCAAATTATGATTACAAATTATATTGAGAGAGCGTCATATGCACAGCGTATACAACACAACCAGTCAATACAATGAAAGATGTCGCGTCGACATGCGCGTATTCTACCGACAACAAATTGTACTAAACAATCACTACTACCAACTGCAGCAATAATAATACCATTTTATATACAAATATATTGTGATAGCACAATTTATTTTGTAAAGCTTAATTCAAATGATTGTTATCATTCATATAAATGAGCTCACTATATTCTCCGAAAAGCAAAGTCATTTTAAAAATAAACAGAGCATAGAAACATAGAAGTGTTGGGAGAAGAGATGTTGATATCACATGACCTCAGGATAAGTTCGATTTTTCTAACAAACATCCAAAAATTAGAGAAAATAGTTAATGTCTCGATGTCGTCTCAATAATGCTTCAATTACCCCCTGATAATTTCATATTTGCGACGATTATATGTACAAACTTACAAGTAGGTTAGAGGTAGAAAAACTAATTTTTCCCCGAGTCAATACTGAACATCTCAAGCTTTTATAAATGTCATTTAGGAGTGACATAAGTTTTATCGAAAAATTGTTTCACATATAAGTTGGTTGATTCCATGTTGGAATCTTAATTTTCATATTGATTTGCAGAGTCACTAAAAAAATAACTCAGATTTGTAGCCGAGAAAAGACAGAAGGCAATTTAAAGCTATAATTTTATTCTTCATATAAAAGTCAATATTTCATATTTTCGAAAAATCGAATAGATTCACCAAAAATGATTAGCAAAATTTTGTCTATAAATGTTTTTTTCATTTGATTTATGTGAAATATTCTTATTTTTAAAAGAACAAATTTTTTATTTAAAGTGTTATTCTGTCTATTATGGCCATGAATCGTAGTCGAGTTTCTGATGACCTGGAAAATTTTGGAAAAGTTCAAACGTACACCCTAATGAACCCAGCAAATTTAATCAGAAACGTTTTTCTCGATAAATTTTTTTTTCAGGTTTTATAGTGCCAAATTTAAAAAAAAAAAAAAAATATGATTTTAAAAAGAAAAACCGAAATGAAAAATTGATAAGTCTCATTTGAATGTAGCTTTAGACTACATAAATACCACTGCAAAGCACAATATACTTCCATCTGATATTTAGATGTGAGTTGAGTATGACATGTTATTAAATAATTCACGGGCGTAGCCAAATACTTGATATATTTTTATAAAAATTAGGCAAATATTTATTATATTAGGACTACAAGTATTACTGCCAATATAAGACTTATATATTAGTTTTATTAATCATAGTCTTATACTATTGCTTATATTAATTAATAAATCATTGACCTCTTAAATAATTAATAAACAATATAATTATTAATATATAACCACCGATTAGTAATGAGATAACAATTAATAATCATGTAATTAAGCGCATGATCATCAATCATCACACAAATTAAATCGTTTATCATTGTTTTTAACCAAAATTAGATAATCTAAAACATATTTCAACATTCGGGAATAAATTTTACGAAAATATAATAAACATAATGAAAAATCAATTTTCTTTAAATTTTATTAATACATTAATAATTTTTACAAACATAATTGGATTTATATTATCTTTATATGCGTATCATGTTGAAACTCAAAAAGAAATTGATGTAAATTATGAGGCAATGTGTGATATTAATGAATTTATAAGCTGTTCCAAAGCGTTCTCATCCAAGTAAGTTGGGCTGTAAATTTCTTTTAAAAACATATTTCATGTATATTTAATTGCCATATGTTTACAATTTCGCGTTATTGATTAATATCTAAAAATTTATACGAAGTGATTTTGAATTCAAATATTGTTGCAATTTAAGTACGTTTGACGCGCGAATTTTAGAATAGTATGCATTTTTGGTACAATGCCAAATAGGAAACTTATTTATGTAAATTTTAATGAAAATATTAACATGATTAGAATTATTTCGTTTAAAAATAATATGCATATGATATACCTAATTTTATTTTATGTTAAATGTTATGTATGCTTAATTAATTAGAAAAACATTTTAATTTCTTTAGAAACAAAAATAATATTATTATTCTTAAGTGTTATTTAAAATTTTTTTATTTTATATTTTTTCCACGCATCGATTAAATTAGCTAGATTAATTTTTTTCTAATTATTATAAAAATAAAGCCAACTCACCACAAGCGGAAATGTTTGATTTTTTTTGCCATATACTTTTTCTTATACTTGAAGAATATCATTGCTTGAATTTACTGAAATCCAGAGAAACGTCCAGAAAAATATTTTTTTATCAAACTGTAGAAGCAATAAGAAATTTTAAGTAAAATTATTACATTTCGATCGGGAATCGAATCATGGACATTTGCTCATTGCGGCTTGCGTCTGTATATTCGACCATAGACGAGAGATTCATTCTGATAAAAAATTTTAAAGAAATTGTACAAAGCTCAGATAAATATAAGAAATTATATTTTTTTATTTATAGATATGGAAAGGGTTTTGGAATTGTTAAGCCCTTACTTGGGGAAGAATCTATATTTTACCAACCTAACAGTTTATTTGGTTTAATTTTTTATACGACGATTTCTATTTTATGTAAGTATTTTAAATTTCTAATAGAAACAATAATCAAACGAAGCAAATCGTTTTGGTAAGTGTGAACATTTTAGTCCACACTCTTAACTTCAAATTACCATAAGTAGAGCATCAAAATCGTAAACATCTGTAAATATTAGTTATTAATATTTTTCTAATTATTCTCCTTTAAGATATGTTACTCGTCGCTAATTTACTTGAAAATGCCACCAAAATAGCGTCTATTAAGATATTTTCTTAGAAGAATAATTAAGATAAGCTGATTCATACTTATGATGTCTACATCGTACTCAAAATATGTATTTACAATTAAAAAATAAATTTAGACATTGAGAGGAATTTGAAATTTGATAATAAATTGTAGTAAAATTTATTTTCTGCAACTTAAGTTTTTTGTTTCTGATTCGTTTAAATAGAAAATAAATCGAACTTTTATAATAGAATTTAATATTTTACTTTTCTAGCATTATTCAACACGATACAATCAAGTAAAGTAATGCTGATAATGTCAATTGCATCAAATTTCGGCAGTGTGTATTTGGCATTCATATTGTACTTATTACAAGATATTTGTGTGGTTTGTGTTTCAACTTATATAGTTAACCTCGTGAATCTATTGTTGTCTTGGATCAAATTAAAAACGATTAAATCAAAAGTACATAGAGATTAATATAATAAATTTACTTGTTTGTTGTTAAAAAGTAGTGTAATATGAATAAAAAAAGTTGGTAGGAAATTTACTTAGTGCAGTACCTAATTAGGATGAATATTTTATGAATTTTAGAATCATACTTAAAAATAAAAGGTTTTAGTTGTAACTATTCATAAATTTTGCAATTAAAATTCTTGGAACAATAAATTATTGCTTTGAAGATATGACTTCTTTTATTTATATTATATTTAGAACTTACTATGTGATTTTGTTGTAAGACTGAATCTGGAACTTTGTCTGCTATATTTTAGTATTAAGGTAGTATGAGCACACCCTTAAATTCAGAATCTCCGATTTTTACCGACCTATCTCCAGATCTGAATGAAAAATATAACTTAAGTAAATATATTTTTCATAAAATAATCAAAAATTTTACAATCTCTGAATCGACATTTTTCAGGATACTACTGTTTCGAAGAATTTTGAAGGTAGCAAACTTGGAACTTGCATTATATAGAGGTGCTAAATTTTCAGAAAATAAAAACTTTTTTTATTCATATCACCCGTTATTTTGTTTTATTTGTTAAAATATTTTATTATATTCTTAATTATGAAATAAATTTAAGAACAAGATAAACAAGATATTCTTAATTATGAAATAAATTTAAGCAAGATTTAAAGTACATATACTGTATGTACATTAAATCTTGCATTAATTTCTCAATTTTATACCACTTATAAAATTTACTGGAAGTTGAGATCAGCCTATTTTCTTCACTAATTGCCAACTTAAAAAATCCCTAAAAAACATGAAAGAAAAGAAAAATGCCAAACTTTCTAAGAAACTGGTGGCAACTTTAGGAATATTTGGATTTTTCTTAGTTATCTTATATTTTCTATCATTCTAAAAGATGACTTTAGAAATAATTGAAGAAATTATATTCAGATGGATTCACTCAGTCTTTAACCCTGGATCAATCGCTTCAGCAATCATGTCAAAATTAACAGTTTTGTACATCCATTTAATCATTTTTACTTACCGAAGCAATGTTCTTTCAGATTTAAAGTGATAACAAATGATAATTCCTGTGATAATAGCAATCGTTCGCGAAAAGGCTACTGAACCACTTCAACTACATTTGAATCACTTTTAACACAAGAAAAGAGCTTAGAAGTTATAAAATTCTGTTCAATGTGATATTAAAACCACCCTCAGAAATAATAATAAAGAGAAATTACTTGAAACAAATTTTAAATAAAAACTCTATAGCATATGGTTCAATGTTTTGTATTTACATCTAAATTGTTATGTAACACCATATTTCATGAAAATGCGAATATAAACAAACACCATGAGTTTTTCTATAGTTCCGAGTATTAGTATATTAGAAAATATACCATCAACGATGGCAAACCACGGCAGCATTTCTATTGTATAACTGGTGCTAATTCGTCTCTCATATCTGCTTGAAAACTACGTTTTATACATGCGTTGGGGTATTGTAATCGCCAAATTTCAACCTATAATAACAAAATATTTTTTTAAAAACTTATGTTTAGCCAATTTACTATAACGGAAAAAGCATAATTAATCACGATTTAAATAAAAAGTGCGAATTCAGAGTTTTGAAAAAGTAAATCGCATGCCTTGGACATTAAATTTTGAATAGATATAAATTAATTAATGTTTTATAAGGTTCGCTACAGGCCTCTCAGTTGTTATGAAAAAAGAACACATACCTCATCATCATGAATCTGACCACAAAAACTTATGTCCAGTAAACGCAAATTTTGACAATTGACAAGGGCACTAACACATGATACGGATGTAATACCTTGTAAACCAACAAGATCAATTTGTTCTAATTTTGTACAACTTTCAAAAATTGGTATTAAATCGGAATCAGTTAAACCACGTAATGCAGCTAACACCAATCGTCGAATTTCTGTACAATTTTTTGCAACTTGTAGAAGACATTCACCCGGTGTACCTAATCCTAAACTAAAAAAACAGTATACAGAAAATAATTCATACAAAAAGTTTAATTTACAAACAATTTTTAAAAAATTTAAACCAAACGAAAAACTATGACAGATTATAGACATTACTATAGAAATCAAAAATGTATGCGAAAATTGGAAATGGAGTTTCTATCGAGGCAATTACAGACTGTCGATACGCCAGAAACATGTCGTTCAATCGCAAAATCAAGCAGTTAGTCATGTCAATGGTTAAGTCAATGTAATAAGGATGCATAGAAAACATAAAAATAGACCAAAAAGCTCATTGGCCAAATTAAACGAATATCCGACGAATATTTTCCGAGATATCTCGAAAATCGATCCGAGAAAATTGGAAATAAATCGGGAAAATTGTTTTGTTTCCGGTTTGGATAAAAATCATTTACTTAAGTAATTTTGACACAAAAAATACAAAAATCGGACCCCTTTGGCGATTGAGCCAGTAGGTTTCATGATACCGAGTGATATCCCGGAGCAACTTCTTCAGTCGATACCCTAGAAACTAGTTAAATTGCAAGATTAACTATATTTTCGTGTCTTAGGATTATTTAAGGAAATTAGGACCGAACCGAATTTTACTCATTCGATCTTTAATGACCCCAATTGATGTATTTTTATGGGATTAAAATTCCTCTTCATGTCAAGTTTTATCAAATTCAGTAACAGGCAGTTTATTGAGATTTTCTCTGTATTTTTAAAAACACAATTTCTTTATAAACATGATAATTATTTTCCTTCTATAAAGAATAATAGACTTGAAAAAATATTCTTACCACCATCCAATATCAAGTTCTTGAAGTTTTCTACAGTTTGCTAGAGCATACAATCCAGGTAAACTTAATGAATAAGATTTCCAAAAATCTACTGATATTAAATCTAAATTATGCCTGGATAAAACAAATGCCACATCATCCATAGCTGCTATATGACCACAAGCACCTTTGAAATAAAATAATTAAATTGTTTTGCAAAAGTTATATGATCCAAAAAGAATTTTATACAAGTAATTTAATTGAAAGATATTTAGACACGCACGGAAATTTGAAAGGCTATTATCACAGCCGTATTTTCAACCATGATTCTATTTATAAATTTGGAAGCGGATAATTAATCGTCAGAACTACCCAACATAAGCTAGTATAATACTGTTTTTAGATTTTAATTATTGCTACAGAAAAATTTCAATTTTCCAAATGCTCGCCTTCACTTCCATAAATATCTCCTTATTGTTTTAAAAAAATGTAGCAAAAACTTATTCTTGTGAAAAGAAACTCTTCACTCCCTATAAAGAGCGTTTAAGGGCTTACCATAAAAAAACTAAAATTACCTAATAAACTTAATTACAACTTAAAAAATAATTACAATAGGGGATCGGACTAAATTTTTTTTATCACTTCAGGTGAAGAATTCTCACTGGACATGCAGAAAAGTGAAGTTGGTTTTTAAAAATGTTTACTAATATGCAAAATATGGACGTTTAAAATTGCTAATTAAACAAAGAGCAAGGTATCCACTAGTGACATCATATGTAGGTATCGCCATAGAGATTACATATAAAACTTTGTTTTGCTAAAAGATGGGCAACCTTTGAATGCAATCTTTGATTGCTTGTAACTTCTTCGTTTTTGAATCAATTTTAATTTCATTTCAAATTTTGTCATGGTATCAATTCTAATTTTACATTTTTATGGGTAATATGGCCAATTCGACATCAGGATTATCCCCTATTGGATAATGATTTTCTGAGTTACTGTTAGCTTTTTAATGGCTGTAGAAAGCTATAATAATGACATGGATAATGATTTTCTGAGCTATAATAATGACTTACTAGTCGTAAGGCTTTAAGTCATACTTAAGAATTTAATATATTTACCAACACTCAAATGTTTCATTTTAGGATTTGCACGTAATATACTAACTAATGCTGGTCCTTCAATAGCCGCTCGATATAAATCCAATCTTTCCAAGTTTGTTAATTGAGCTAAACTGCCAAATCCAACTTCTGATGCAGTTGTACAATTTCGTAAACCTAATTCTGAAAATCGTACAAAAAATTAAATGAAACAATTTTAATGAAAAATTTTTAATCGACTAGCAATACTTGAAAAATTCACTTACTAAAAATTCTTCATAATTCCGAAAGGATAAACTAAGCATTAGAAAAAATTCAATGTTCGAACGTGAAAGTCATTTTCACTTCAAACATTTGATCGCAAAATTGATTATATTTTTACCTTTTAATCGCGAACAAAATCGTGCAATGTCTTTCAAACAGAAATTATTTACAAATTTACAACAATTTAAACGTAAATGTGTTAATGTTGTTCCACAGGTTTTTAAAAATCTGTAAACAAATTTCTAATGATTAGTCATATTTTTACGTCATTTTTAAATAGAAAAAATGACGGATTATAAACTAAAATGTAATAAGCATCGTGCAAATTAATCTTCTACAATCAATGTTTCGTATAATTTGATATTTAGTATAATAAAATTATTTTAAATAATGAAAATAAGGAAAAAAGAGTTACGTCTTTGAAATTTCACACAGTTGTTTATTTGGTTGTAACAACTTTGTATCGAAAAATTGACTACTCAAGAGGAGGGGGGGGGGTATTTTTGATTCGAAGTTGTTACAACCTAATAAACAGCTATGCCAAATTTCAAAGATCCAACTCTTTTTTCCTTATAGATATTTTATTTTATTTTACATACTAATTAGGTACATAAGGAATTAAAATTATTATTTTTGGTTCTACTTAGTAAGTGTATGCCAGGCATATTAATTGACTTCCAAAATTGCCTCGGGCAACTCAATGAAAATTTCCAATATGATATTGTAATGAGTGAATAATATGCCATATAAAAATACGTACTGTGAAAAATCGAATGAAGTAATTCGATCATGATCCCCACACCACGATAAATCGAATTTTTGTAGAAACGCACAACGTCGACTAAATGCATACAATGTTGTACGATCAACACGATACCAATACGATTTAAAACTAACGCTTGTATATAGTAAAGCATCTGTAGCTAAACTATAAAAACGTTTATTCACTAAGGCACATCTTGACAGTGATAATAAATCTAAATATGTAAAAATTCGTATTATTGTTTCATCCTGTAAATAATTATTAAAATTAGTATGAATTAAGTAAGATTCGAATCCGTATATGTTTAAATACAAACCGGTAAAACAAAAAAAGATCCAGATGAAGGAGATCTTGATTGTTCAGTCAACATCTTTTCCGTAGCCAACATTAATTCTTCAATTTCATGACGTTTTAATGTAGGTAATTTTCCAGGAATAGCAGCTGTAATACCAAATTCTTCAATTTTTTTACACAAATGATTATTTGGCACATCATTATGTAATGAAGGTATGGGCTCTAATGATCCAACTAACATTACTGCATCGATTTCTGTGTGATAGTTAAGTAACCGTTGATTAAATTCTAATCTTATTAGGCTAAAATTGTAATAAACATTTTTTATTAATACCAAAAATTATATTTGCAAAATTAAAATAATCCCTAGCTTAAAATATCAAACCTTATTAAAGATGTCTAAGAAACTACAACATAGCAGACAGGTAGATGCTTCATCAAACTAATAAATCTCCCTTTTGCCAGGGGTTAAAAATGATACAAAAAAGTGAATCATTCCGATTCTCATTTTTATGATTTTACAATACAAGTCAAACTAATTTACACGTTGTATGAAAATAACTTTTGGGGAAAACAGTTAATTAACTTAAAACCTACATGTACATGGACGTACTTCCCTGGACCTAGACTTAACATTGATTTCGATATTTTATAAAACTTGGCAGTTTCTGTAGTCCAAAAATTCCTGTTTTGTTCTATTTCCTTGGGCGAGAAGCTGAGTACACGCCAATTTTTAGACTTTTCCTTAGATGTGGTCAAATTTCTAGCTAATCAATCACACACAAAAGTTTAAAATATACTTACTTAGTCTGATAATTGATAGTTTTAATTGCCGGACAAAATGACCTAGAAACTTGAGGCACATGTGTAGGAGAACTTTCCCATAACAATATCCATGATTTATTTCTAACGTTACACCAAATTCTGACGACCGCTCCTGGATTATATGTTTCAAATATATATATTTGCCATGGATATACTGCACATTCGAAGAGTAAATCTGAAATAAAATCAGTTTGTTATCACTTCTGAGATATTATATGATTCGTTTACAGAAAGTTGATATTGTTTTCTATAAACTTTAAACAGCAAAAGAGTTTCTTATAAAAGTATTAACAAATTTTATTCGAAAGCACAACGAACTTGTCCTAAATTCAACATAATCATGATGCGTAAAATTTGTGGTGGCTGTCGTTCCGAAGGAGATCTTTTTTGGGTCCAGCTTTAAATGAGCTTTTGGTTAAGTCAAAATAAGCTCCTAAAGTGATAAATATTTATTAATATACACCCTGTAGAAATTTAAAAACAAACCTACCTATATAATCATCAGCAATGATATGATCGTCATTTCTTGGCATATATTCAATTTCCCTGCTAGGAGCCTGATTCCACCACGTCCCATAAGTACGCTATAAATTGTCAAAAGATGAAACACATTTCGATTCACGCATCAATTTTAAAAAAAAAAATTATTTACCATAACAAATGTTTGAGGAAAATCTCCATAATTAGGAAATTTTAAAGGTTTCCCAACAATATTACATGCGGTATATGAAATACTAATATCACTACCGTATTGTGAACTGAAATCAATCACTTCGCACACGTACTGTTCAATAAATTTAAAATTAACATCATTTTTTGTGTTTGATAATTTTTCTTCGGCATTTATAACTTCTTCATTTTCCATTTTGTTTTGATTATGTGGCAGTTTTATTGATTGTATTTGATTTGAAATAATTTATTAATTGTATTATTTTTTACTTATAATTGGATTTGTATACTATTAATTCCATCATGTGTGTTTGACATGTAAATGTCATGTTTGACAAACACATGTGACAATTCTTTTTGAAATTTTAAAATATAAACAACGCAAGCATGAAGCTATCGCAAGTATCCATATGTTGCCTATACTGTCAAATATGAAATTATGCGGTAATTATACATTTGAATTTCGATCTACATAACTTATTTTTAATTTTATTCGGCCCTCGACAGTTTTCGATATTCATTAATTCCCGTTTCTAAAACTGTAAGAAGGCATTTTATTTTATTTTATTATTAAAAATCGCTTGTTTAATTTTTTTTCTTATTTCAATATTCTTCTAAATCCAACCGGAACCTGTTTTTTGTGATTTCACGGTGCTTGTTTAATAATATAAAAAAATTATAAAATTACTTAAATGATTCGGCGAATCATTCCAAAACATCGTCTAAAATCAATTCGGTTTACAGTTCTTCATACAAATTATCAGGCTCAGAAACTATTCGTCTATTAGTCAAAGGGACTCTTTTGTATTTTTTAGATCACTCAGAATTACTCTAAAAAAATTGTCTATCTATAAAAATTGTAAATCGGAACCAAAATAATTTTCTCGGTTTTTTGTATAAGAAGTCTTTGAAAAAATCGAGAAAATCACAAAAAATTTCCTGTCTCGGAGTTTGATGAAACTTGGTATTTGAGTGGATTTGGCCAACAAAAAAAACAAGTGAAAAACAAACAATTGACTGAGTTAATTGTTGAAATACCATGTATAGACAGTGTTGATGACCCAATCGTCTTCACAAAGGTACTCTTTGGAAATATTAAAACAAATTTTTGTGTTTCGTAATTTGATGAAACATAGTTCAAAGGATAGATTGGATCCAAAAAATACTTATATCGCATTAATTTAACCATAAGACGGGTAATTTTTGAGTTTTCGTATATTTTGGAGATATTTCTGTATAAAAGTGATATCCGTACTTCGGCGAACCGCAATGGTGCTCTTGTCAGACATTTGAGGCTCTACTTATGGTCACTTGAGGCCCAAAGTGTTAGATTACTATTTTGTAATGGGAAAGCGAATAATGGATTAATATAAATAAACGAAACAAAAATTTATAAATTAATAATTTTATTAGCAAAAAAGCTCAATGACAATAAATAAAATTTCAAAAATTTGTATCCAAAATAAAATGGCACTTTGGTTAGTAGATTACATTTAAAAATTTTAATTTTATTATATAAATTTTGTAAATAAAATAAAAACAAGATAAATTTTATGAAATATTTTTACAAATGTGCCAAATATTTATTGTAATATAAGCGGCTCAAAACAATTTTGTCAAGCATTTTAAATTTGTGTAAAAATTTTAATAAAAAATTCGACACTAATGTTTTAATTTATCGTCAAGACAGTTGACACCTTCGTAAAGGAGTAAAGGAGAAAATAATGAAATGGAATGCCATATTTTTAATTTATCTGACATTTGTATAAAAGGCCATTGTTTAAGTTTCTAATTATCATGTATTTCGTTTATATATTTCTGAAATCTAAACTTATAGTATTGAATCTATTTTAATTGCTATTGAAACAAAAAAACAATTTAAACGCACTTCAAATTTCATGTCTGTGCTAAACGTGTCAAATTTCAAGTTTTATTTTTAATTCGTAATTAAAATGAACAAGGCGTATGAGACCCTTACGCAAAGATATTCGCTGAGTGGTGTGCTTACGCTTGTTGTATTGAAAATTGGAATTTCGCAAAGCAAATGCATGTACTTTTTTTATTTACTTCCAACTTTCAATTGTTATACTTAATTTGATCACTCTAAAACTACGTTCATATATTATAATGGATTTGCTTTGCTCGAAAGGGAGTTCCACTCTTGACACACACGGCAGCCTTCGCGTCACAGAAAAAATAATTACAAAGAAAAAAAAACAAAAGACTGCATCTTTCTAGATTGTAAAGAAGAAAAAGGGTAGTTTTAGGGGTGTTTTTCCCATTTTCGGGTGATTGTGATATAGGGAGAGAAATTTTTTGTTAATTTGACTATATTTCGGGTCGATTGGTGGAAATCCCACCTTCCTAGCATGTATAGTTCAGAAAAATGTAATTTTGGGAGAGTTTTTCCGATTTTCCGGGTGGTTGCAATGAAAATGTTGAAGTTTTCCCGTATGTTTCAAACAATTCCACGTCGAATGCCAAAAACCGCATGTTCTAGCATGTCTAGAATTCTATTAGACAGTGATTCAATCAGTGAATCAGTTTCAAATAGGGCTATATTGTATTTTAGAATAGCAAAATGTCTTTTTCAGCCACCATCGACGGCGGTGCTTTATGCACACAACGAATAAGTACCAATAGCTTGCAAGAGGGTTTTCATTGGTATTGATACGCAATCGACTTAGCTCTTGTTCACATTGCCACTACATCTCTCTCTCCACTGCATCTTGTCGCAACTACTTAATAAGTAAATACTATTATTCTGCATAAAATTGAAAACTTCTATAAACTGCTTTTATATTTTTAAACAAAAGAAACATCCATTAGGGATTTTATTTCTATATATAAATGCAACATTCAAAATATAACTCCTTTTTTGTAGTTTATTATTTACGTATTTTTTAAAACTATTTATTAAACACTATAAGGCTTTTATATCACATATATTAAATTAATTACCTTTTCAATATTTTATAAATTTGTAAGAATTTTTTTTGAAAATTGTGCTGAATACTTTTGGCAATAATTAAAAATATAAAATTAAGTACCAATTTAAATAAAGCAATTTATCTTATCAAAATATAACGGTGGTTAGTGGAATGTACTTAATAAGTACTTAGTAAGGTTTAAATTTTCAGTTTCGCTAGGAATTATTGACCCTAAGTTTCCGAAACTGATGTAATTCTATAGTTAAACGAAAATACAAAATATACTTAATTTATAAATCATTAAATATCAGGTGTAACTTAAAAATGACTTAAATCACTTATTTACATTTCTTAAGTATCGTCTGAATTAAAAGTGCAGACAAGTTGTTTACAAGCTGTAATTTCTATCGGTATAACCAAGGAGGAATTTGAAATGTGACATAATATTTTAATTTACTATTTAAAAAAATTTGAATAGGGAAGACAAGGGTGAAAAGGAACACCCAACTAGCTTCAATAAAATAATATCTTCATTTTCTCAACATTTGTAAATTACACCCTTTATAAATGTATAAATGAAATAGTTTCAGAATATTTATATAAATATATGTTTTTTGTGGTATAAAATATAATTACAATCAATGCCCATATATACACAGCATTTTTTTTTTTTTAATTTTCAAATACAATATTTGTTTAAACTTAATTTAAGAACAAAAAAAACAACATTTTTTTTATACTAAAAATTTACACAAAATGTCGTGGTTTTCCATTGCTCAAGAAGGTAACTCTTGTTTTAATTACCATAAAAAAATTCTGTAAAATTATGTACACATTTTATGTTAATAATTTAGAAAAACAAATTGATGCGAACTGTTTAAGCATATTTATACGCATAGAAACACGCCACGTGAATAAATAAAAACGGAATAGCTTTTGGACGAATCATTTCTTCGAAAATAGAGTGAATTTTGTACTAAATGACTTCAAAAACTAAGACAGTCTATACTACTTTCGATGAAAAAAAACTAATACTTAAGTTACCCTTAGTAATTTTTTCAAAAATGTATAAAGGTCCATACTATACGCTAGCGCAGGTAGATATTTCATACTAATAGTTAAAAGAATGTGAAATGAAATTATTATCAATTCCACTACACTAACATATTTCATTTGAAACAGCCGTTATGTCGGCCAAAATGAACATTATCAACAATTTGATAATGAGCGTCTTGACAAAAAAAATCACGGTTTTTTTAAATGTTTAAAATTTTTATTCAATCGCAAATATTTTTCAATAACTGAGGGTATTAATGATACTTTAGCTAGGCTAGGTGACACGCTACTTTTGAGAGTCTTAGTTAGATAGAAATTTTTCAAAAAGGAATAATTGACATTTTCAGAATTTTAATTTCTATTTTTTCGAAATAAATACCGTCATTAAATGATTCGTTTTTTACTCGTTTCCGTTTTTTTCGCTTTAAGTTATGTAATTTTTTGTAACGACCAGTTTGTGTAAAATAATTAAAAATAAATGCAGTATTCAATTACTTTCTTAAAATATTTACAACACATTAAATTTTTTTAATAAAATAAACCTCTAAAAATATTAAATGATAACTTTTAAATATGACACAATTAAAAATAATATATTTTTTAAATTAATTTTGAATTTATTTTTTCCATTTAAATGTATTTATTAAACGAAAACACTGACTCGTTCATCTGGGTATAGTTTTATTATCCGCGCCATAAAATATTAGGTTTAAAAAAATATTAATCAAGATTTCTTTAATTAATCACGGATTTATCTTAAAATACATGTTACTATAAATGAATGATCTGAAATGGTTTATAATCTGATGAATCGAGTCTATACCATGTATAGTAAATACTTCATTAGTATTATCTAGTACGATTTAATTAAATTATTATCATTATTTGTTGAATCTATCACAGCATAGGACGTTGGTAGCATATATATAATTGTTCCGCTTTCATTTTTGAAATTTGCAAATTGTGTCTCTGGTGTTACTTTTACTTTTAATGGACGACTCTTTTTACCCAGAACACATTGTAAATTACTGTTTACAGTTACATTTAAATCCGTTTGTTTTAACCTAAAACAAAAATAACAAATTTAATAGGAATGATAATATGAAATGTAGTTTTATGGGAGTATGATTTCCGAATATGAAGAAGATATAATTGAATAAAGAAAAAGATTATTGAACAAAAACTTTTATTTCATTAAGAAGGGGTGCAATCTTTAAACTTGCCAGAAGAGCTGTGTGCCCTCGTTAAGGACCTGTGAAACTGCATTTCATGCGTTTGTGGGCAAATAAAGGCACAGATAAAATTAAGGTAAAAATAATTTTTTTAATGTACTTACTGATAATATCGATTACATAAAACACCAATAATTTCTCCGATACGATCTTCGTGTGTGTCCGAATGTAAGGACATAACTAAATCATTACCATGATTTGTTTGAATAATAATTAATTGATCTTGTCCTGGGCTAACACTAATATTAGTAAGATCCGCAATTTTAATTCCTGCTTTCATACTTTTAAATTTTAAATTATCAAGTTTATAAATCGTTTCATCTGTGATTAAAATCGATCGATCCGCACATTTATTGAACTTATTGAATTTTTTAATAAACGATGAAAATAAAATTTGTTTAAAGTGTTCAGTATTTTTCATATTATTAACACTAGCAATATAAATACTGGCGGTAGGATTTTCACTTGATCGCGATAAATAATCTCCTTCCCATTTACGTGCTTGGCCCCATTGCAAGCGTTTATTTTTCAATGCAGATGCCGCTGTGATTTTTAATCGTAATTGTGGTCGTTCTTCAACTGGAATCTTACTTAATATCATTTCAGCTCGCCATTTTTTGTATATATTTTTTAAGTGTGGAATTGCTGGTTTTATGGCAAAGGATGGTGCTGGCCATTTTATACTCTTACCATAATCGGGCAATTTTTTGGCATTCTTAAATTTCGTATGTAATTGATTAATGAAAATACGTAATTTATATTGACGATAGTATTGCATTATTGCTAACGCCGCTTTCATTTTTTTATATTGTTGTCGTGCTAAATAACCCCGCCATTGCTTTTGTAACAAATTTACAATGCCTGGTATTAGATCGTTACGTTTTTTCTCTAAGGCGAATAGTGTACGTGGAGATCGAATGAATACTTTTGTTTTACCAAACTTTACGTCGTTACGAAAACCATGTTCTTGTAGAAGAACGCTTACGCCTTCTTTATCGGAACCACCATGGAAATTTGGCCAAGTGAATTGAGAAATCATTTTGTACCTAAATAAAAGTAAGTTATTGTTTTAAAAAATTTCAAAAATAAAAAAGTTGTTAGGAAAAGAGTTACAAACGTGTTAAAGATTCATGTATTTTAAATAGTTTTAAACTATTTAACTTTTCAAAATAATTTTCAAATTTCAATAAAACTTACCGTTTTAAAAATCGATCGTAACGTTGACGATAAACAAAACCAGCACGTCGTACTCGAACATTCTCCACCAAACCAAGATACGATACTTGATGTCGAACACGTTCGTCATCAAATAATGTTGCCGATTTCACTTCATTAGGTTTAATACAACGCACATAAAATGGTTCTTTACTAGTTAAATTTTTCACTAGAGCATTCATTGAATTTCTAAACAGTGAGCCAGCTGTTTGAGGACGTTTTGTAGTCTGAAAATAGAAAATACAATACAAATTGATTATCTTGTTGAAGCGCAAGTACTTCCAAACTAAGGTAATTTTTTTCGTTCAATTTATCTCAGCGAAGTGGAGCTCGTAATAAAAAAATTGTTTTGCGAGAAATCATAAAAAGATTTGGCTAAATAATACGGTATTGCATATCATTTTGGAGATTATTTTTGAAGACGAAAATCTTATAAATTCTACATACCTGAGTTATATCCAGTGCACCATCAGGCCACATAGATTTTACTGTGGAATTATTCGAATTATACAACAATCGTTTAAAATCTTGGAATAGAGTATCCTTATTTTTCTCAAGAAAACCATTAATACCGTATACAACATCGCCTGCGTAATGCCTATATAAAACAAAAATCATGTTAAAAATTTTTCAAAAATTATATTATCATGTACTAATAAGCAAAAATTAAATTAATATAGCCTTGTACAGTTTAAGTTTGTTACTATGGAAGCTATCACAGCTAAATTGATGTATCGAAGGGGGCAGGACCCCCCAATTTGGTAGTAAACCGCCCATAAATTTACATTCTGTTAAGTATGCGTTTAGGCAAAACAGTCATAAGAGGTTAAATAATATTTTCTCACCTCCGTACAGAAACCACTTTCCATCTCCATCGGGAAGAAAAATAGTGTACACGCCACGGGAGCAAGTAAAGAATGTCTCAGATTTCATGTTTGCCACCCTCGGCTACTTTTTCTCCCTAGGTGTGTAATATACTATTAATCCCGCAAATGGCGTATTTAATTGAGGAAAGTTATGTATATCTATATAGTATCTCTATTTATTCATGTTTGTCCATGAGATAGGACTTATTTATAGGTTGAGTGACTTAAAGAAACATCACAGCGGTGCCAATAAGAAGTAATATGGGATGCTTGCCATTCAGTTTTATAAGACATCTAGACTCTCATTTACTTTAAGTAGCAAATGAGGCTGTCCAGACCTCTAATAAACAGAGACTTCAAGAAACTTCTCAATTCAATAATATTTAAAATTCCACTTTTTGTATTATTAACGAATTTTGGACAACTTACGTAATTCGAAAATCTTCTTTATGTTTTAACTGTTTTTCCATGGGTTTTAATTGACGTGATGTATAATGTGGATGATTTGCTAATTTACGATCCATTGCTTCTAATAACATTTCATCAGTAATTTTTCCAACATTTAAACATGCTTCATCCATTATAGCGAGTACACCTTTATGCTGTTCTTCCACTAAGTCACATATTACTTGATTATTAAAATATTCTATGTGTGTCCATTCGATACCTTCACGTTCGTATTCATCTTGTTCTTGCTTTAATACCAATTCTGGAAACATTAATAGTATCAAAATTTAGAAACATTTAGCCATGTTTAAAATTTTCAAAAATAATAAGGCTTTTAAAATTAAGGAGTTCATCTTGAAATTTTTGAAACATTTAAACAAAGGCAAAATTAACCAGATTTGTATGTCTCTGGATTATTAAACGTAAATTGAACCCAAAAAATACACAAATCTAACCCATTTTCTTTTTTCACAAACTACTCATCCAATCATTAAATGAATCCAATTTTTATACTTTTTGGATCAAAATTACCACGTAAACCAAGTTTTAAATTTCGAGATAGGAATTTTTTTGTGATTTTCTTCATTTTTTCAAAGTCACCCCTTTAAAAAATGGCAAAAATCGGGACTTTTTTACCTCATATTTGGATAAAAATCATTTTTTAGAGTAATTTTCACCCAAAAACATATAAATCCCGTTTGACGATTGGACAAGTAGTTTATGAGATATCGACTAAAATCGTATACGAGGTTTGATGTTCCGGAAACATTTCTTCAGTAAATACGTCAGAAATATGTTTTTAAATCGTGAAATCAAGTTTTTTTTCATGTAACGAAGGCCCAGGATCAATAAGTAAATAAAACAATTTAAAAAGTAAGGGCATGAAAAATATGAAAATATTATTTGCTAGAAAATTGCTTATAAAAACTTAAGCGAATAAAATCACTACAATAAAAAAGACCTAGAAATGCCTAACTTTATGGTTTTAACGTAGATTTTGAATTGTTATAACGCTTATAAATTAATTATGCTTACCAATAAACAATTGTTGTAATTTTTCATTGCAATAATTAATACAAAACTGTTCAAAACTATTATTATCAAATATTTCAAAACCATAAATATCCAATACACCAATCACGCTACTTTTATATTGTTTACTATGTTCTTGTACAGCAATGGCATCATTAATTTTACCAACAATCCAAGTGAATAAACGATCATAGATTGCCTTGCCTAATGCATCACGTCCATATTCAGCTTCTGTTAGTGTATGCGTTTTACGCATTACATCCCCACGTGCAGCAATCACACGTTCCGTTAATGCTTTGGTTAAATCATTTTCTGTTACATTCAATAGTTGTGAGATATGTTGCACAAGATTTTTGTTTTTGATTTGAATTTTTTCTTCATTTAATGTAAATTCAACATTTCCTAGATGTAAAACTGCTGCAACTATCTGCCACACCGCTTCAATCTCATTTGGTTGGAAATCAAGTATTTTAAAGGCACTATTGACTTGTTTATAATCGGTGCGATCACTGATGGCATTTACTTTAAATGCGTTACCTTGTTTTGTATAGAAATATAATTGTGGATCACGTATTAAATTGTATTTCTTTAAATCGGCTTCACTACCTCCACTTAATAACTGAAAATAAAAAGGAGAGATAGTTATTAAAATGAAGAAAATCTAACTTCCAATGGAAGAGCTTGAAATAAAATGAACTGTATTCTTTTGAAAGTACAATGATCTAAATGAAATTTAAGCGATCGGCTAACGTTTTAGGATCGGCTTTCACTAATGGGATTTACGATGACAGTAAATGACATTTGCCCCTTTTAAATTGAAACATTTTATAGTTTTATAGTCAAAAATTTGAATTTAAAACTGCTTGAGTAAAATGTTTCGTAGGCTGGAAGAAACGTACTGGAGATATTCTGTCGTTTTGAACAAATATCTTCATAAGCATAATCTGTGAAAAAATATCTTTCCCAAGGGTCATGGGAAATATATATCCCAATATTTGATTAGAGAGAATTTACCTAATTTACACATAAATCAGCCAATTTGTGTGAAACTATTTTCCCATTTTTTGATCAAAATCTATGAATGAATTTTTTCTGATTGTATAGGAATATTAATTAAATATGTATCTAAATCCGTATATGCAAACAAACTTGTAAAATATTTTAAATAATAATAATAATGAAGTTTAACCTCCATTTTTCAGATATCTATCTATAACAGAGGCCGCCCACGGACCACCACATTTTATATTTTTTAATCTTTATTTATTTTATTTTAAACTACATCCAATACAATTAAATGTTTATGATGTGAGTGGAATCGGTAACTTTGTTCTTATCCAAGCGAAGACAGCGTGATCAATTTTACCGCCCCATTAATTATAATTGCTCACACTACCGCTGCCTGGATTCGAGCCGAATAGCGCTGTAACTCGCACGCCCACTGAGCCGGCTAAAAAATATTTTAAATATAGGTAATTACCTGATAAAAACTATGAAAATTTCGTTCACCAGGTTGTTGTAAAATAACTCTGGATTTTTCTAATAAATAATTATTAATATGTCCACCAATAGGATCACCTTTAAAATCAAAATGTATATCCATATATTTACCAAATCTAGATGAATTATCGTTTCGATTTGTTTTCGCATTTCCAAATGCTTCTAAAATTGCATTGGATTGGATTAAAACATTTTTTACGCTGTAACAATTAAATAAATTTAGTGAATTCCACTATAATTAATTTTATTTAGAGTTATTTACCGTTCAATATCACTTTGTCCTCCTAAATTAGTGACTGCAGCAATATATTTCATAATAATTTTCGATGCCTCTGTTTTACCCGAACCAGATTCTCCACTAATAACGATGCATGAATCATGACTTCGTTGTTTCATAATTTTATGGGCGGCATCAGCTATTGCAAATATGTGAGGAGGATTTTCAAATAATTCTCTATCTAAAATAATTGAAACAAATACATTTTAACAAATAATTCAGTAATTACTTTTTTTAGCCATTGGCCATTGTGGGTTTTGTCTAAAAATCGGTTGACAAACAAAAACACTGATCGTCAACTTTATAATTCTATTTCTCTAATAAATAGGTATGCTAACAAGGGGAAAATTTTAGATTTTTTTTTCCTATATTTACATTTGGGACATATTTCAGAGCATGGAGTTTGCCGGGCAGAAATCTCATTCCAAATTTTTTTAACTACTTTTTTATACAATCTGAAAATTTAGAGTTTTTTAAATCCAAATGATGATTTTTAGATTTTATGGATCATTTTACACAAAAATGGCATGTTTTCAAGACATAGACAGATAAATGATTTGGAAAAATACAAAAATGGTCGGTTACTGAAAGGCTCATAAAAAATAGTATGTACAACTCAGGCTGGTAGCGGCTTTCTTGGGCAATTGACGATTATCCGTACTTGTTGCGCACTATATTAAAATAAAAACAGTGACATTGAACACCAATTATTTAAGAATTTTGGTAAACACAAAAAATTCGTATTTTTACATTGTTTTTCCCACATTTTTCCGCATGAGTGGGAAAATTTAGTTATTATAGAAATAACAAATGATTATGTTTATTATCATCTAAGCCCCTATAACTTTTCATTAAAATGCAAATGCCCAAATGTTATTGCAGGTGTTACTTAATGCGCTAATATTCCAAATAGATATATACTTACTTTTATACTGTGAAATTTGTTCAGGTCCATAAATATTCATGGTTCGATATGGGTTCACAGAAACGCATACTTCCCCAATGTACGTATATATTTTTCCATAATTAAATCTGTAACATATAAAAGAAAACAGAATTAGAAATTATCATTATTTTTAATCAATAAAATAAGACTCCTAAACGATTTGTTTTTTTGTTTTTGCGAACATTTCCAAAAAAAATCCTTAGCTAGTTTTTCTCAAAAAATAATTTTATACGTATGAGTTAGCAATTAATAACATATCAAAAATTCAGATGTTTATCTAGACATTGTCTCAGTGTCCGATCAACTTTAATAAAATAATACTTTTTCTGATAGCACGAGTTGTATACGCTAATTTTCTTTACAATTACAGAATTAGTTCTCTCTTTCTGCTCGATTTTCCATGCAATGGATAATAGCTAATTACCAATTATGAGCGCCAAATATTACTTGTCGTACGTTGTGGGTAATTAGGTATTTGTCGTAAGGAAAACAGAACCGAAACACAAAGTTGAAAATATAAGAAAAAAGGTTTATCTTTTTTGAAATAATATTTTCTTCATCTTTAATATGAATGAGTGATTCGAGTGGTGTGGGAAACCCTAAGCAGATAATATTTTCAGATTAATTAATTAAAAATTTAAGTGAAATTAAATTTAAAGTATTATTTGTTACGCTTGTTGAACAATTTGTTTTATAAAAAACTAACTACCGCGTTACATTATAGGGCAAGATGTAGTGCCTAGAATCAAATGTACCTTAGAATCATTCTTAGTTTCTCGGAATATATTGACATTTACTGGACCGCATTTATATTGAAATGGGGGTATTTTTTCAGAAAAAGGTAGTGTGAAGACTGCTTGTTAATGTGGTTTGTTTTGCGAATAAATTAAAATGAAATTGTTTTTCAAAAAATTCGATTTTTCTGTGTATATTTACATTTTACAAGCTGTGAATTGCATAGTGTTTTATAAATTATACTCAGCGTAACTCACTGGTTATTGGTGAGTAATTTGCTTTACCATATCCCAGTTTTAAGCATAATGTTAAATTTTTATGAGGTAAAGTTTTAAATACACAAAGTGATGTACCTTGCTTCTAACAACATAATGTACCTTTAATCTTATAATTTATACACAGTAATATAAATTAATTAAACTTTAAAAGTGCATTCTTGTTGTTTTATGGGTTTCCAAGTATAGGTAAGCGCAATATAAGTGGGGAAAAAAAAGTCTTATACACACGAATCATTAAAAATATCATCTGAATTTGTTTTAGGACGCTCAGACTAGTGGATGTCTGTAAGAGAAACATGCAGAGTTTTTAAGATTTCAATCTCATACATTCTATGATGCTGTTCTTTAGAGGAAACTGTAATTACTTGTTGTAATTACGCCTTCAGGTACAGTCGGTGGCTCACTTTCATAGATAGGTTGGTTTATATTTATTGAAAATAAAAACAAAGTATTAAGGAATAACAATACTGTAAATGGTTTTAAAAATACATAAATATAAATTTTGATTCTAGATACTGCAAGTTCCCCTGCGAAACATTATTTTATGATTAATTTTAACAATGCTAAAAAAATATTTTAGCTTTAATCAACCATGCAAAATTTAATAATTAATAGTTATATACGTTTTTAAATTTTAAAATAAAGTTTATTTAATAATTAATTAGGCATTAATTTTACCTTAGTCAATTTTGATAAGATCCGTTTCCTTATACATTTTTTTATAGCCTGTATATACGAAATATATCTTAAGGTATATTTAATTTAGTCCCAAATTTGTAACGCTTAGATATATTGATGATAGGAATAAAATTTTAAATTACGTGTTCTAAAAATTAGTACATTTCAGTTTGTTCGTTCTCCTTATCTGTCAGTGATAAGAAACTTAATCGATTAGTAAACTTCAAGTTAAATTTGGTATGAAAAACTGATGCTTTGAGAAATTATACGTTAAAATTGCTACTATAATCTCAGAAAATACAGAAAATTTTGAAAACCGAGAAGTTAAAGAGAGGTAAAGCTCGATGAAAAACACCTTTATTTTGATCGAAGAATCTGAAAATGAAAAAATAAACAGGGTGTTGCATTAAAAAAAATACAACTTTGATACATTCCGCGTTTTCGGCCACCCTGTATATTACGATAATAATTTCTCTATCTATTACTGAAAGAAAATTTTGTTAAAATCAAAGAGAAGATTTTTGTTAAAAACCGTTTAGTCACAATCTTCCGTGTCGCATAATGTGATCAACTCTATATAAGGATCCTGAAAAGAATCCAATATATTTAGGATACACAGTCTCTTTATTATGTACTAAAATTCGTTCAGTATACAGAAGTAAAAACAAGTTATAATTAACAAAACTTTTTAATTGAGGAAATTAATTAGCACACTTTTAATTACACGTGAATCATCTACCTACCTACTTTCAAGAATAAAATTTTTAATGGTAATTTCCTAATTTAAATTACAATTTAAAGCATTATGATTATTGAATCGTGTATTTCCCGTTTTAATGAGTTATTTTGAGGAGAAATACTTAACGATTTAAATTTACAACTCCAAAGAACAAAATACCCCTTCAAGGCTGAGAATAATGTTAAAAAATTAATTTTTTACATTTGGTAAAATTCTAATTATCGTTACACATTCCTTAACAAAATTCTGAAGAGAAATTATAAATTCCTTAATTTTTAATTGTTAAAAAGATATTTCCGAAATGTTATAAAACTTTTTTAATAGTTTTTGTTTCTACAATAAAATATTGTAGAATTTTTTTCTTTGTTAAAAATTTTACAAACTATTGAAAAGAAATAAAAATAATTTAAAGATTTATAATTTGATGATATTAAAGTTTTCTCACGTTTTTTTAAAAATGATTTGATCAATAAAACTTGTAAACATATACAAAAATAAGAGTATGTGAAAATACGACGATTTTCTCATAAGAAGAACAATAGGTACAGAATAAATAATACATTTCTTTGTACAAAAATGTGTTAAATGGATTTCAATGAAAGTGATATATAGGTTACATCGTTTGACTTCTATTATGAAATAATTTAAAACAAAATAGAATTAACGTCGAGGTTACATATAATTTGTAACATATAATTTGTTTACATAGAACAGAATTGGTTATGCCCTAGACCGCAGATATCTAGAGGACCCGAGCTCGAATCCCGACCTCTGTGTAATTTTTTCGTTTCATTCTATTTGTTAAAATGAAAATATGTGCATTTTCCATTAAAGTGTACAGTCTCACTCTCATATGTTAATTGGTATTATGTGTTGAGATAACTAAAGCTATTAAAAGTATCATGTATGAGGGACTTTGATATAAAGTACAAAAAAATTTGAAATAAATGTAAAAATTGAGTTTCATAATAAAAATTTGTTTAGCATTAGTTTAATACTTCTTCTTGCATTAGAAGGTCCGATTTTACTATGTAGGCAGAAAGATAGTGCCTCCGAAGTCCCACAAAATGTAATATATCTTGAAATCCTTCAGGTCTTAAAATAAAGTTATGAAAGTTATTAAGTGGACCTTCTTAAAAACGAGACTGTGCACTACTTTATATCCATAAGGCTAGATAAGCCATATGCTATCTTCATTGAGTAGGCATACTAACTGTATAGGAGGTCCGATTGATTCAAGAACGGAGGAAGACGAAATATATTGCGATTACTGGACGTTTCCGCATTAAAAATTTCAGATTTGAAAACTTTATAAAATATACGATAAAAATGGTGGAAACGCTGAGAAACCTAATTGATTTTTTATGCTTAAAAAGCTCAAGTAGATATAAAACGTTTTAAAAGCTTTTTATGGACTAAAACGTTAAAAATACATATTTTAGGATTTTCTTACGAAATTAATCAAAATTTTTTAGCTTAATGAAGAGGCATTAATTGATTTGTATGGAAGTTAATGTACTAAAAATGTGAGAAAATAAATAAGCATTCTTATTTTCTTTCCGAAATTTGCGTAATAAAACATGAGAAAGTATTGACAATAAGTGCATTTTTTCAAGTTTTAAAACTTTCTTTCAAAAGATTCATGATTATGAGAAAATATTTAAATAAATGTTAATTATAAATTCAAATGAATGGCATTAATATACAAGACGCGAGTACCGCAATATACCTATATTAACAATATAAACATCAACACTTTATGCTGGGTTAAGTGAAATATCATCGATTTATTATACAATATCACTAAATTTGTACATATTAGCCTATTTTCTAAGAGCTGACCGGTGGACACTGACCCTGATCAAGACTCTAACACATTATTTCAAGTCAAACATTATGACTAGATTTTAGGTTTATGGAAACCCTATACTATACAAAATTCGTGGGGATCATTTTTTGTTCGATCCAATATTACATTCCAAGGGACATTTTTTTGACCAAGTCTATCTTTAAACTAAAAGGACTTTACATGCAATTTTGAAGTACTACAAGAGTTCAAGGGCCCTGTGAATCGCGGGGCCCTAGATCTTTGCTCAAAGTATCCAACGGGACAGAGGAGTAAAGTAGTGTTCATCATTTTCTTTCCAACAATTACTTAGTTTGCATTCAGGTGAGCATTGTCTTGCAATTTTGTATCAAAGTTTTGTATTACTCCCTAAACTTTTTTACGATTCTCCGTGTAGCATACAAATCAAAAAATTGATTTCCATTTTTTCGGTATTGGCTAAATAATGTATTAATTAATTGTTTAGATTTAAGTATTGGAAATATAAATGAAACATAACTGAATAAAAAAAACTTTAAAAAACTCAAATACTTCAATGATGACGCAGAGTTATAAAATCAATCAATAAAAACTATTTTGATTTGTAAAAAAAAAAATTAATGTCTTTCACGATCAATAATAAAATTATTCAGGTCAACATTTCTATCAAAATATAATTTATATTCGCCGTGTAATGTAGTAAGTACATTGTGTATTGAATAATATGACATATTACCAATTACAATGTTCGACTTACATTATAGTTTTATCACAAAATGTGTAGAACACTCTAGAAACAATTCAAAAAATGTAGAACAAAGTGAAATTACTTTTGTTAAAAATGTGGTTGAATGCCACATAATTTCTATATATGGATACGTTTACGCACAAAATTACCAAATACGATGATGATGAGAGTATCATGTCTGAGAACAGGCGTTGTCTACCACGACTTTCCTTTCACTCTTGTCATATGCCAAGCGTACGAGCTCATGACAGTTTTTACAAGTGTAACTATTAATTGTTTAAAGAAAATTAATTCTTATGCGGCCTCTTTTTCTTCTTTCCTTCAAGCTTTCCTTTCAGTTAACACTATACTTTCAAAACTTTCTTCGCGTATTATGTGACCTAAGAAATCAAGCTGTCTTTTTTTAATATTATTAGCTAGTTTTCGCGATATATGCGCAATTTGTAAAACTTTCACATTGGTTATTTTACTTATCCAAGAAATTTTTTAAATTTTACGCCGTGAGTATATTTTTTGTCAAATCTAAACATAATAAGCTTGAAGATGCGGGGTAAATCATGGCATTTGATAATTAAAATAAGGATAGGATAGAAAAAAACTTGCTAGAGTAATAATATATAAGATATATAAGATTTAAAAAACACAAAAGTGTATAAAACTGCTGTATTTCTGCGAAAGATTATCGAATTTGGAACTTGCCCCGAGATTCCAAAATCCTTAACTTTCTTGTGAAAGGAAGTTTTTCATTCATTTTATTACAATAACAATTTATTACAACTTTTTTTTGTCGTTGTTGAAAAAATGAGAATGGATACTTTAAAGGCTTTATGATACGATACATTATGGCTAATATCATTGCTCTCAGAAAATTCGCTTAAATAACAAAACTTCACTCCATTACTACCTAAATTCCATAAGAAAAAACATATCCAAAGTCCAGCTGTCTTAAAATCAATTTTTCGTGACGTTCCTTTCTGGCTCCTATACCATCAGGTAACACGCTGTATTTATTTTGCTATTTTGCTATATTTCATGTGTTTATATAGCATAAAAATGACATAAACCACTATTTTAATCCCATCAATACTCAATTTATTCACATTTATTTATTTTATTTTTAATTTTTATATTCCTGTTTTATATAATTTCAAAATTTATTATGTATAAAAAGTTGTGTTGGGGCTATTCCTTTTCATAAATTCATAATTTTTCAAAACCTTCTTGTTAAAAAATCGAAAAAAAAAATTTGAAAATTGACGTAGCTTCTTCGTTTGTCAGGTGACTTTCAAAATAGGTTCTTCCCTTGTATTTCGACCTAGCCAAAATTGAGTTGTGCTGTTTGACCATGAAAAATGTATAAAAAAAACTTCATATTGTCGCGTTTTTTTCTATTCCGAAATAAAAAGGTGGAAATTTTGATACAAAAAAGGTCAGGTTCTTTTAAAAATTGAATGAGTAATTTTTGATATAATGCTTGAAATCATGTACGAAATGCTTGAATTTGATTCTGGAAATATTTAGTAAAATACTGATCTAGTCTTCAAATGTGCTGGATTTTTATGTCAACCGTAAGTAACCCATTCACAAGAAAATTTGCCAGCATGTAAACTAACTTTTGATTGCGAAAAATATTACTTTTATATTATAACATCGGTATACAGAATTAAAAAATTAAAAACAATTATTACCTATGATTCAATACAGTTTTTAAAAGAAATAATTTTAACAATAATAGGTAATCAAATATTTCAAATATTATCGTAAAATAATTTGAATCAATCATAAATCTATTAATAATAATTCACTGTTTTAAATTTCGTATTTGCATATTATCGTTTTTAAAAACAAAATACAATTCATTAACGATTAAATAATAATAAACTCCATAATAAAATTTGCTGAACTATAAAATTAATATTATTAAATGATTATAAAAAAAATCTAATATATTTTATAAATTAATGCATTCTTTCTAATATTTTTTTATAAGCAAAATAAAATCTAGTTATGCCCTTTTTTAAATTAATTTATAACTATCTAAATAATTTCCGATAAAAAGAAATTTAAATTATAATTAATTAATTTTTTTAAATGATTGCACATTAAATGATTATTATTTCTGTTTATCAATTAATTTCCCGATTATTTTTTTCAAAGACAACTACTTTTTAAGTATATATACATAAATGAATCATAGATCGACAGCTACTTAAAAGAAAATTCGTGTTGATTTCATTATTTCAAAAGTAATATTTAATTAATGATAACGGTGTATTATATTGAAATGTTGGAGCATGAAACATAAAACCAATTTTACGATGTTGATTTTTAAACGATACCAAATCATTTTTTCATATTGCTTTTGTTTTTCTTAAAAAGCCAGAAAATCTAGTCTGATTCTCGTAGGCTGGTAACAAAGACTCCATGGCACCTCATGATAAGCTCCAATCAAAGTGGTTTATACACTGTGAAAGATATCCGAATACGATGATTGAAGTCGAGTAAAAATTCCTATTAGCCTTCGTTTATCTCTATATATTATAAATGCGAAAGTAAGCATGTTTGTTTGTTTGTTTGTTTGTTACGATTTCACGCTAAAACTAGCGAATGGTTTTTAATAAAACTGTACAGCAATATAGCTAATACTTTAGAATAACACATGAGATATAATTTATAAAGATATACTAATAAAAAATAAAAAAACATTTAAAAATTAATTTAATTTGACATTTGACATTACCATAATTTACAGATTTCTGTAAAAATAGTCAATATGAAATATATCACGGCCATCTTTACACATATTTTACCTGTGTAAAACAATATTTACCATTATTTCGAGTGTTATAGAAAGGGGATAATCGAGAGCAATTTTTATCAATCTTTACTTTTAAACCCAGCGAAGCGGGTGGGTATCACTCTAGTAGTGTATAATTGTTTTACTTTAAAAATGTTAAATATTTTAAAATTGAAAATATTTCTTTTTTATTGTCATTTTTGGATATGATTCTCTATTCCGATTTATTGATAATATCTATAAAATTAATCCCAAAGGTATCTTAATATTATCCTTTTTATTACAAATATTTTTATGAGTAACAACAATTAATTGCAACACAAATCAAAATGATGATTCATCCATCTGATGAATCAATTAAATTAGCTGATTTAACCTTCATATAAACATGTATATGTATGTATCAGATTTTATAAACCCGACCCTGACTTATTCCTATTTAAAAATTCAATGACTTAAATCACGACTCAATTTAATAAAATAAGTATACTTGACAATATTAGGGGCTTATCTTCAAGTAAGCTTTTTCATCATTAAAATGAACTCTGAAAAAGCCCAATAGAACTATACATAACAGATTTACAAGCCAGAAAATATTAAATGTATTTAACGAGAATTAAGGATCATCACTTGCTAGTAATAGAAAAATATTAAATTAGAGTAGATAATGATTATATAAAACAAAAATTGGGATAACTTACCGATCAATTAAGAGAGTAATTAATTAATTAAAAATACACTAAATAACATAACCTGTTATGAGGATGGCTATGTCATTTAGTGTATTTTTAACTAATAACTACTCGATTATTTGACCGGTAAGGTACCCAAATTTTCGGATCATTATAAGCTACTTTTTTTTAAATTTTATATGAGCTCGGTATAATCACTTTTATTTCACCATATTTTATGGGCATATGATAACTTGTATATACGCAAGTCATGTGAGCATTTTCAATTTAAAAAAATTTTCCTTTGTTATTCGTATTAGATGAGCGATCATTAATAATAACCAATTAATTCTTTTATGACTACAATTCATGACTATTTTTTATCTTAACAAATTTATGCAATCAATTAATAAAACAAATACATATCTCGACTTGCGCGCTAATTAGAAAAGAGCAAATAACTTAATTTAATGCATCAAAATTGTTATATTTTGAAAGCAAAAAAATAATATCAGGGTAAAAAGTTTTTTATATAATATCGAATAACTGTCAAAAAAGCATTTTTTCCAAAAATTTAATTGGATCGTCTCTAAGACCTTGCTCATTTGCCTCACTTTTTAAGCCCTAAGCACGCAATAAAATTTCAACTTAATATCTCTTTTCGTTTTTGAGTTATCGTGTTAACAGCTGTACAGACAGACAACCGCAAATGGACTCTTTAGGTGATACATATACCAAAATTTTGTTCGTAGCATCAATATTTTTAAGCGTTGGGACTTAAGCTAGTATACCTTGATATATATATTACAAATATACAGGGTATAAAAAATTCAAACACTCGAAATAGAAAAACTAAATGACTTTTGTATATTATTTATCCGTCATCGCAAATTTTTCTGACGTTATATTTTCCTGCTCTTAGCAATCTAGAGCTTAAGAAATATTTTTTGCAATAAATTTCCAGTTTGTAAAATAAATGACCAGCTGATTATTCAGATAAACAAAGAAGATTTATGAATTACGTTTATTTAAAAAAAAAATACAGGTATTTTGGTAGTTAATTTAGTGTAAAAATAATTCACACGTATAAGAAAATTAATTCGTGTTTTAATGAAGTTTAAATAAAAGAATAAAATTTAAATTAGAACTCTTAGATAATAATTAAACATTTAATAAAATCTAAATATTTAAATTATGCCTACCTGTTGTTAAGATTGTTATACATAATATTATATAATGTGATGTTACAATAATGATAATTAAATATGAACTTTAAATTATTTACAGCACCTTAATTTTAGGATACCTTACCAAAATTAGACAATAGACAATGTGATGGGTGGATTTAATTAATTAAAAATCACAAAATGAAAATCTTTTTAAGTTTCTTTAGAAGAATCACATAAGCTTAAGAAAACCTATATTTCCAAGCAGAAAAGTGATTATTGCCTACAAATTGGCTTAACTGGAAAAAGAAGAAAATCTGGTTCTTTTTTCGATTTAATGACAAGTGTATGAGATGCCTATCTACTGAAATCGCAAAAAAAAGTGCATACCGACACTCAGAAGCCCGAGTTCAGATGACAAAATTGGTTTATCGAATAGTATTGAAATAGAAACCATAGTTTTGAAAAAAGAATCATCTAGCGAAAAGTCCAGTTCTTTATCTACACTAATATTATAAAGAGGATACTTTTGATATTTTAATTTTTTGTTTGTGTATTTGTAATGGATAAACCCAAAAACTGCTGGACCAATTTTAAAAATTATTTCACATATAGAAAGCTACATTATTAGCGTGTTACATGGGCTCTATAGTATTTTGAAATAATTAGGGTTTCGTCCCGAAAAAATAAAACCCATGAAATTGTGAACAAAGGGGGGGGGGTAAATGAGGACCAGGGAAGTGAAGGCTATAACGGGGTAGTCTTAATTTTTAAAGTTGTAATTGCCCAGCAAAACGGATTGTTAATTGCTAGTAAGGTAATCACTTAAATTAAACATTTAAAGAAATTCTATACAAAAATCATGTCTGATCGATTCGTTTGTGGTATTGTAGCTTCTAAGCGGATTAATCGATTTTGATCCTTTGTTTGTTTGAAAGATAATTTGATCATGAATTTTCTTTGCTATATTTCAAAAAAATCTTAAAATCCCAGCTATTTGAAGATCATCACCTCTTTTCTAGTTGTTATTGGATTCGGACTCCTAAACAAAATATAAAAATCGGTGTATGTGCATAGGAGCTACGATGCCACAGACAGACACGTTAAACTTATCACACCTCTCTATCTCTTACCAGAAACAATTCTATTTACCAGAAAAAAACTATTTTTTATCCTGTATCTCTTTTTTGAGTTGAGTATTTCAGAAGGGCAGACTGTATTCGACCATTCCAGTTTTTCTGTTAAAATCGCCCTATATAATATAAATAATGGACAGAACACACCATCAAATATTTATAGCTTTATATATTAAATCTTTATTTTTATTGTATTTCAATTCAATATAAAAATATAGTTATTTCAATGATATTTATTTTCAATAACAAACATACTATTATTTATTATTACAGACAGTCGGGTCGTCAATCGACAAATGGTTCCATTTAGGTCGGCCAGTCATGTATTTCAAACACTCCCGCCCTTTTTATTGTATGTGATTTTATTTCGAATAGTTCATTGAACTTGACAGTCAAATTTCATATTTGTATTAAATTCATTCATTCAACTGTTGATGAGATCTCTAGAAAAATTCTATAAATAAATACCAAAATATTCTATATATGAATAGCCGTTTAGAAAGACATATATGGCCACTTGTGATATGGAGACGCAAGTGTCCTAGCAGAGAGGGGATATTATATCTTAAAAACATTTGGTGTATATTATCTGCGAAAATATGCAAAAAAAAATTTGAGATAGGAAATCACCGTACTATGTAGAAGTAACCCTAGAAAACATACTTTTAGTATACAAAAAGCTCAATTCGTCAACCTCCTTAGTTGTGCGACAGTTGCGTTCGCCGTTTTTGATCCACCGGCGCAACTGAATATTTAAGTACTTTTAGTGGTCTCAAGTTGATCAAAGGTACAGTAACAGTCGCATCAGTGCACTAACATGTGTAAGATTTTTAAGCGATTGTCGTCCAATGATGATTATTCGAAGGTTATGTAAGCCGTATGGCAGTCGCGCCAGTTTAAGAAAGGCCCTCTTTTTAGATAAATAGCTTTCCTTTTTTGTCTGGATTTTAACAGTACATCATTAATTACTCATATTTATAAAGTTCATTGAAAATTCTATTAAGTGGTTGTATTTTGTCTTTTAAAGTTAGTAATAATTAACGGAACCTTTAACGTATATGCATATTTACATGTCTTGCTAACATTTTAATTTACCTAAAAGAAATGATAGGTAATGATAGTAATTAAATACTTATAGTTATAATATAATCTAAGAATGAACTTTTATTATATTATGAGCAAACGTAATACTTATACCGCACCGCACAGCACCCGCAATTAAAAAAAAATTCAAGAAGGAAATATTTCATATTAATTACTTATTAAACAAGTGAAAACAAACAATTGACTGAGTTAATTGTTGAAATACCATGTATAGACAGTGTTGATGACCCAATCGTTTGTTTTTTACGTCACGTAAATAACAAAGATATCCACTTTTAAATAGCCACACTCACATAACTGATATTCCTATATTAATACATACTATAAAATTTGCACCTAATTAACGCCCTCGTGGGTAAACAGTGATGTTTACAAAAAAATGTTTCAAACAAAAGTTGTTAATTTTTTTATAAGTTGTTTATTTATTTTTTTTTTTTAACATTTACATTTAAACTTTTATTCTATCTCTAACGGTTTAGAAGTTGAGTTCTACGGACCCAAGACCCAATTGACCATTTACGCACTCGACCTCACTTTTTTCTCCTTGAGTACGCTATAAAAATTTCAGCTTGATATCTCTTTTCGTTTTTGAGTTATCGTGTTGGCAGACAGACGGGCAGACGGACAGACAACCGAAAATGGACTAATTAGACGATTCTATGAACACCCATACCAAAATTTTTTTCGTAGCATCAATATTTTTAAGCGTTACAAACTTGGGACTAAACTTAATATACTATGTATATTTCATATACACATGGTATAAAAAAAGAAAGAGAGGTTCATGAGCACCCGGTAGGAACTACATTCCATTCTTACCGTAGTACATTATAAATGGAGCGCTTCCTTTTTTTATTTACAAGATATTTTTAAAAAAAATTAAAGTATTAATTTTAGAATTCAAATACTTGTTTGATTATTTGAAGAATTTATTTTTATAGCTACTTTTAGTTTTTACTGCATGAATTAATTGTAGTATTAGTTTAAAAAAGACATACTTCTGATTTAATAGTCAAACCAATATGTGCGTACATTACGATAACTTTTAAACCTTAATTTTTTAAATTATAAAACATAAAATTTTGACAAAAATACAAATTGACAGTTATAACAAGATTTTTGCATTTTCTCAAATCTCAAAGAACTGAACAAAATTGTTCAACAATGCATTGCAATATTAATTTAAAGTGTCCAGCGAAGCTCACATAAATTGCCATTACGCTGGTTCAAATAGAAAAACAAATTTATGTTATCTTCAACACAGGCTGTTTCACTCGGAAAATAGCTATTTTCAAGGTATCAATCAACGGACATCTCGTTTTATTGAAAGGTGGCCACAATGGTTTTTCCATTTATTATTTGATGATTTTCCGATAGATTAACAAGGACTAATATATACAGTAGAACCTCGTCGATAAGTTAAAAACTAAGGAAAATTTAAAATAATTGGAGCTATCTAGTTTTCAATTTACTAAGGTTTTATGTTAAGAAGTTTGTAATGGTTCATATTGTTACTTAGTGAGGTTTATTTAGGTTCTTTGTTTATTGATTATACATATTGTATTATGAACACGGAAAGAAACTTTTTGGGAATATGACTATGTCAGAATCGGCGTCAACGAAATATTGATACTGTATTGCGGGAATAGTAATATTAGCAATAGTTATGACGATCGAGTCCATGCAGTATGGGCGTCAGGCCCATACTGGTTGGTGATACCTACAATACTTCTGGTGAGTGCCCTATTCAATACGGTAATATTACTTATGCTAACATAGATACTATAGTATATGTATACCATACCAGCATTGTAGCAACCGCCATGCATTTCTTGCCGTGTATATATGTATTATTATTTATTAAGCACACAAGGGCTAGGTTAAATTATGAATAAAAATATTATAGCACCTATAATAATTCGTAATAGCACCTATAATTAATTGCCCATATAATTCGTTTAAGTTATAGAGGCTTTGTATTTTAATTAAAAGAAGTTTTAGGCTCTTTGGGGGTGGGAACAAAAAAATTTATTAATTTATAGAGGTTTTTACGTTATTGAAGTTTTACTACACATTAATTTGAATCATAGAAGCGCAAGTAAAAATTTTTTGGGTCTCGTGAAAGAGATTGTCCCGCCACCAAGAAGTTTATGTCGTTATAAAGAACACATGCACTAAGTGTCAACCATGATGTAATAAATAAGTATTTATTTAATAATATACCAAGAATGCCAATGAGAAAATAAGTAGCCCTTAATAAAAGCCACACAGCCGTTAAAAAACAGTTAAAATCGAGGAAAGTTTTTGAACGTCTACAATTTTCTGGAGATATAAAATTGTATCAATTAAAATGAAAATAAAACTGCTAAAATATACTTTTATATATATTAATATGAAATAAAAATAATTATGCGATTTAAGTAGCAATCAATGGTTTAGTATTATACAAGAAATAAAATATTTTTTGCAAATTTTTTCAATTATACATTTAAATTTTCATATAAAATATTCTGGGCATTCAATAGCCCACTTATGAATGGAATTGCCAAAAATTTGCAAGTACGCTACAAAAACTAAAAAAGTATGAGATTATTAAATTAATTGTGCATGAACGAACAAATTTTTTGACTATTTTCATATAAATATTTTCTTAGCCTAATACCTTCCAAGAAAATTATTTTAAATCTGATATAATTAATGATTGATTAATTATGATCACTGGTAAATTACAAAATTTTAAATCCATGTTAGTTGAATACTAAAGAAATGATTATTGCATAAAAAGGTTGATATGACATAAACACACATTTCCTGCTAAATTATTGATAAAAATAAAATGATAAAAATATTTTTTTTTTAAACTTGTACAAATTTTCAATTAAAACTATGTACATACAATGAAAAAATGTAATTATTGTTTATTTTAAATACAAGGTTACATACATTTTTTTATTTTAAAAACTTGATAAAATCTTAATTTGAGTTTCTAGGGGAATAAACTTTAAAGGTTGCAAAAGAAAATAATCATGAACTAAATAATAATTAGTCAAGTAATTTTCAGATTACAATAAAATGTAGATTGCATTGTTGAGAAAAAAAGCGCGGAGCATGATATTTGACTAAATATATTTCACTTTTTAGTAACTAATGACCCAATTTCCATTGCAATTTTTTAATGTCAGGCAACAAACATTTGTATTCCGAATATCGGTTAACTGTCTTCATACTAGAATAGCTGCTGGCGCAAATAAAAACATACCCAATCACGTACTTAAAAATACGGTTTTTTTAATAGCGGACATAGTGTTGTCGGATCATAAATTTTTGATTTGTTGCAAATAATTGCAAAAAATATACGAGCTTTATAATTTTAGCATCGTTTTTTCGTCGAACTTACACAATTGAGAGAGTTGCTTATGTTTTTCCAGTGTGGATTATGTACAATTTATAGGGTGGTACCTACTCAAATGGGTATTTCTTAAACGAAGAGTTTTAGAAAAATGAAAATGACTCTTTTAAAGTTCTTCTACTTGAAGGGTGCATTTTATCCCATCTAAGTAGCCTATTGCTATGCTTTTTTTTATATTGAAAACAGCGATTCTACCTATACTCTTTTCTAAATAAAAATAGAGTCAAATTAAACTGTGGTTATTGCATTCTTTTCCAACAGAGTTTACTCTATTTACTCCATTTTATAAAGAATAACTTTCTAATTTAAAAGCTTTCTCAATCTCTTTTCTTTTAAGAACAGATCTTTATTTTAAAGCGACTTTGAAAGTCAAATTTATGGTATCTTTAAGATTTCCCGTTCCGAATAGAAAAACTTTTATTAAAGCTTTAGTTTCCGGAGAGAGTGTTGTCGTTAAATAATGGCAAGCAAATAAGTTGGCACGGAAAGATAATATACAAATGCCATATAGTTAGTATACTTAGAACTGCTCTCTAAAAACGAAATAATGAAAAGTATAAAAAATCACTATTTTGTAGTGTCTATTCACTATTTGCTAGTGAGAATATACCACTATTTGAAATAGTGGTATACTTCTCACTAGAAAGTAGTGAATAGTCACTATTTCAATCTTAAGAGAGTGTATTACGTCCGCTAAATAATGCCAACACCCTCCAAGAAAATCTTACCGACTATAAGGTTAAAGTTGGGTCATTTATAATGCATTACAATGTAGGTATATATGTCACAATTCAAAATATTTTAGTTAAGTCCCACTGAAATGATTCGAGAAACCACATTCGTTTAGGATCTACAATTATCTATAAGGACTAGGTATAAGGGCGACATATAACTAAATAACTAAAAGGATATTTTATACAAAATAATTTTCCATCTACATATTTGAGTATATAATAAATCTTCTTAATAATCTCCCAAAATTTATTAATGGCACAAAAATAGCTTATGAATTGATATTTTAATATTATTTACATATTTAGTCATTGAAAACAATCAACATCTCATAATAATTAGCATAATGATGAAGTCATACATAACACAGTACACAACACATTAACTTAGTAAGGACAATAAAAATTCTTACAAGAGTAATAAAAAAAAATTAATAGTGATTTCATAAACAAAATTAGTTAAAGTGATTTATAACAGTTTTTATCAGCATTTCCCCATGTCTCTTAGTACATATTAGTAAATCACAAAATGTAATAATAACACGTTCTATATTCGCTTATCAAAACGGAAATTATATGGGCCAAAAATAAATTATTCTAAGAGGCGTCAAAAGAACTTAAGGTTTCTACACCCTTTTGGATATTTTAGACGGATATGTCTTCATTTAATAGTACAAAATATTTATCAATTTAAAAAAAAAAAAAATTGGTTTAAATCCATGGCTATAGTCAATCGATGAATTGTTCTTTTTTAATATTTAAGATAATTTTAGATATAGTTTTCAGTAGTTGGGGCAAGTCATTTTTCTGGCGTCATATCAAGTATTATTTTTGTATAAATGTTAGCCAACTTTTATTTAAAAAAAAAAAAAACTTTTAAAAATCATCCAGCCAGTTATGGCGAAATAATATTTATTGTCTCAAAAATAAAGTTTTAATAGCGAACAACAAATAAAAATTTTTATTTCGAAATTTCGTGCTATAAAATTTGTTTTATATAAATGTACCTTTTATTAATTTTTTTGTAAATGCTATATTTTGTGTTTCACCGAGGCTACAAGGCAGCCTCGCCTCGCTTCGTAGCCTCGGTTCTGAAACGCGAGGCGAGACGAGGTTCAAAATTTGAATCCTCGTTACTAGGCGAGGCGAGGCGAGGTATAATGTTCCATAAACGGAAGCGAGGCGAAGTGAATAGTACCAAACCACCACTCGACCACCTCTTCCCCCCAAATTTCATTTAATATTTTAGGAAAATATTTATTTATTAAAAATTATATAGAAAATACTAAATAAATTGTAAATGACTATATTTTATTTCTTTCTCATTTAGCCCCTAAACCCCACTTTACTAAGCTCACGTTTTTATTTAGTTTATGTGAACTAAAAAACAACCCAATTTCTTGTGTTTATATTAAGTAACGAATACTAAAAACTCGTTCAGTTTTTGTTTTGGATAAGAAACTAATTGAAAAAATTTTCTTTTATAGTTTGAAGGTAAAAGGTTTTAAAGGTAAATATATCTTATCTTTCTGGACTATAAAGAAATTTCTATTCACATTGTAATTTCATTGTAAACAAATTGTATCCGACATTGTCATTTATATTAATAACAAAAAAAGGAAATTATAAAAAAAATGAGGTTAAACGTATGCAGTAAATGAAAGCAATTAACATTTTGCATATGATTGAAACTTATGACATCTTCCTGTATTATAAACATTACTTCTTAATTGATAATGATATTGAATTGGATGATGCCTTATGCATATTTTTAGAAACCATATCAACAGGGTAATGAGAGCAAAAGGAAAAAACGTGCCTTACTGAAAGAGATTATGTTTATTTTTAATTTCAGAAGTAGGTGAAAATCTAGTCTACAGGTTGATAATTTGCCCTGATACGATTTGACATTCGCGATTATGCTGGCTCTTAGTTAAGTTAGAATAGGTTTTAGAACTCAAAGTGGAGCATAAGGATCCACAACAAGAATTCGCCATTGCGAATCGGGCTCGACAAGTTTTTAATTGTTGGTCAGCTTTTTCCGCCTTTGTCCTTTTCCTCTTTTCCGATGCTTAGCCTCCAAATGTTCTTTGACTGACGTCTGCGTCTGGAGCTATGCGTGTGTTAGTCCAAACTCTGACAAGTAGTATTATTTTCCCAACCCAGTCTAGTTCTGTGCATGAGACATTATTATAATACTCTGTACATACGACCGTGTAAACACAAGGTAAATACACTTTTAAATTATATCTTTTATGGTATGGTATATGGATGAGATATAATTACCTTCCGCAAGACACTAAGTTTTTAAACCATGCATATATGTAATATGCAAGGTATACTAAGTTTAGTCCCAAGTTTGTAACGCTTAAAAATATTGATGCTACGAACAAAATTTTGGTATAGGTGTTCATAGAATCGTCTAATTAGTCCATTTCCGATTGTCCGTCCGTCCGTCTGTGGACACGATAACTCAAAAACGAAAAAAGATATCAAGCTGAAATTTCTATAGCTATAGCTATGGACGTAAAAAGTGAGGTGGAGTTCGTAAATGAGCTACATAGGTCAATTGCGTCTTGGGTCCGTGGGACCCATCTTGTTAACTGTTGGAGATAGAACAAAAGTTTAAATATAAAAAATGATCCTTATAAAAAAATAAACATTTTTTGTTTGAAACATTTTTTCGAAAACATCTCTTTTTAACACAAATTGTATAGTATGTATTATATGGGGATATCAGTTACGTATGTGTGACATGTATGTATGTGTAATGTGATAGAGTAATCTTCACTGTCTATGCATGGTATTTCAACAATTAACTCAAGCCAATTGTTTTTTTTTCACTTGTTTTGTTTTAATTTATATATTTAACAGTAACGTGGACATGAATATTGCATTCAATGTTAAGTGCAACAATGTAAAATGTTTATGTTATTTAATAACAAGAATTTCATTATGAAATACATTCGTTCGTTACTTGTTTGTATATTCCATATTTCCATTGAAAGAAGTGTAAAAACATGATCTATGTGCATATTGTACATGTAGTCGCAGAAACGAAGCAATGGAGATTGAAAAATTTTAACAGTAAGTCGGATTTGAATGCGGTTTTCGGCATTCGATTCGTTAGAGCGTCAAGAAATTTTGTAACCTAAATTGATTTATAATTGCATTTTAAATTACCCGTATTATACTACACTCACAATTCGGTTAATAGTGATGAAAATGATTCCAAACTTTTAACTCGGGGCTTTTTGGGGTTGCTGAACACTAATATCGCGTAAGAATCGGTCTCCAAGATTCGTCTTCGGGAGTTTTCAGGAAAATCGTTATAAAATCGGTCCAAACTCGTTACACCGTGGCCTTTTGGGGCCGATGAACACAAATTTCTCGGGGAAATATGAGTGTTCAGCGACCTCAAAAACACTCGAGTAACAAGTTTGGGCCGATTATATAACAAATTTCCCAAAATTCCAGGGGACGACGGAGATGCCGTTTACCCTGGGAACCATGTACCTCGAAGACCAATTCTGACGTGTTCAGCGACACCAAGTTAACTCCCGTGTAACAAGTTTGGAATCATTTTCATCACTATTAACTAAATTTTGAATTGATTATATTTACGGTTAATTTAAAATGCATATTATTTATGCAAATTGCATATTTTTAATTTCTTATAAATCAATTTAGGTCCCGAAATTACCTGACGGTCTAACGAGATGAATGCCGAAAACCGCATTCAAATCCGACTAACTCTTCAAATTTTTCGAACTTTTACCGTCTTTAGTGTTTTCTTTCTGCGACTAATGTAACGTAATTTATACTTACTAATTATGTAAATAATATATCTCTACTTCATGAATTGTTTATGCATTGTTTCTTTGTTCGGCAGATTGTTTCTGTGGTTCACTAATTTATATAAAAAAAATGGAAAAATTTAACCATTTTTTCCCTCATTGATAAAACTTTTTACTTATGCATTCTTATTACCATGTTCATTTTTGGCTAGCAAATGACTTATTTATCATAATTTTATAACCACCAAAGACATTTTACTCGATTTATGTTACCGATAAATAATATAAAAATTCAATCTCTGTGGAATCACTTCCTAAGAAAATATTTAATAAATATTTTATTTATACTTGAGACTCCAAAAATTTTTGTTGAGAAAATTCTTCAAACAAAAAATGTTGGGTTCATAGACGCACATATCTTAAGCATAAATTAAATTCGACCAAGGTCCTCACGTTCAATGAAATATTCACTTTGATACCTGGGTAAGGGGCCTTTTTGGCTCCGCTCCCCCACGTAAACATATATACAAGATTTCTCGAACTCCTTCATACGTAAGATTAATCTTGTTTTGTTGAATAATAAAACGTTGTTAGCAAAGGATCAGTTACACAAAAACTCGCTGTTTGACGTAATCCCTCCTCCTCCTCTCCCCACATAAGCGCATGTATAGGTTTTTTATAAATATATATAAAAATTAAAAATTATAGGACAAAATAAGTTCGATTGCTTTGTATATTATTTGTAGAACACGTCATTATGATAATAACTTCATACTTTGGTTTGCAGTTTTTAAGCCGCATTAAAACCACAAAATGACATTAACCGAGTTAACTTATCATACAAACTATTATTTTAATTCAATAATTATATTTAATATGGAATTTTTTGTATTCTTGAGTGACTAACTTACGCTTATTATATAGAACTGACAAAGTGAGTTTGCACTGATCACTAACAGTACCTTTTTACAATAAACCACTTAAAAATAAGTCATACATCCATTTGGCGAGTGTTTTACGACATATTTTTGAAAAAAGCTTAAATTAGTTGCCGAATATTGCCAAATATAATATCGTAAAACGTCGGATTAACCTGAACGTTATTTCTATCTTCTCGACCTAGTATTTTCTCTCTACTATCAGTCCATGAACTAGATCAAGGATTGCGAACCAATGGCATGTGTGCCAATGATATGATAGACGCGCTCACATCGTGGACTACAATTGCTAATAACGATGCACTAACAAAATTTGGGAAACATGGAATTTTTACCAGAAATATTTAACTGTTTGAAGAAGTTGTCTCGAGCTTATTATTATTTTTAAAGATGAATAACATTAAGGACTCGCTTAGAAACCGTTTGGCAGAGGACTCCAGTTCAGCATACATTCTGCTAAAAGTAACATCTTACAACCCTTATGTAAATTATTTGTCATCTAATCTACAAAAACAGAAGTCGCTCTAATGTTACTTTAATTTGATTTACACGGCAAAAGAAATTGTTGTTTTTTAGTAAATAAAGAGTTTTGACTTGATAGTATTTAGTATTATTGTTTTTTCATTATTTGGCGGCAAGTCTATGGCTCTCATCAAATTTTTAGATAGTCAAAGGCTAATACGCGCCAGATTAACCAATTAATTTCCCCATTTTCTTAGTGTTTTTCACTAGAAACATACTTTCTTAATTTCACGGCTATATCTATACTGGTTTATAAGGGCTGTGATTGATTTGCCAAGTCAGACGCAGGACAGTTTTATGCATATAATAGACATATTCAATAATGTTCAATTCAACGATATAGTTTATTACCTTTGCTTAGCTCTTCTGTAAAAATAATAATATTTTTCAGTATTGTTAAAAAAACGATTTCAGTATTGATGAACGTAAAACTCTTTATTAATTTTATGTAAATCATAAATTACTTGATAGTTAACAAATAGGTAACATAAAAATGCTAGTTTATAGTTTTGTGAAACGTTTTATGGTTGACGTGGCTGAGGAGATCTCGAGGGTAATAAATTTTATTCTATATTCAATTGCATTATAGTCCAAGAAGTAAGTCAAAAAAAAGTACCTACATCATTTTCGTAAAGTTACTAATTTTTACCCCAACGATGGCGAGGGTTATGTGTTTGGCCGGTAAGTATGTATGTTCATGTGTTCCATCCAAACTTCTGAACTAATTATCATAATTTGGCAAATGAGATATCGTTAAGCGTCTTTATCGCCCGCTGGTTATAGGGTATGTGACAATGAACTAAAATAACATAGGCCATGGACTAAAAACAAATATTGATTTAATGATACCATCTTAGGTACCAAATGCGTCATTAGAACTTTTCAAAAATTTAGATATTGTTATAATTTATCACGAAATTATAGCTCCAAAATATTTTAAAAGGTATGTATTTTCCTGAAGCACTACTATAAGCTCAAAGTAAATATACGTTAAGACTTTATATAACTTCCCCATTGATCCAAAGGTATTCCAACTGCCAAAGGTAAAAAGCGTCTTTTAATATGGTATTGCAGATTCAAAACGGATGGGTCGATTTCAATTTCGTTTTTCATTTGATAATTGATTAAATTGGGTTTATTTAATTATTGGTTCGATTGGAATCTTTGAATATCCCGAGATCTGCTCCAGGTATATAAAATTTCTAAATCTGATAAATGATAAAAATTGAAGAAACTCAGGTGATAAAATGTTTCATTTAAATCGATTTTATTTTTCAATTTGGCCGGTTTTCATGGACAAATTAATATTATTTGAATTGAAAATTTTTTTGTTTAATCTATATTATTCATTTTTAAAAGTTTTATAAATTCAAAACTTTTCCAATAAGTGATAAGTCATGATTAACAAGTGCTTGTTTATCTTGCTAATGGATTTAAATAATATTCACAGTATCTAATCAATTTTATCATGAACACATAAAACAGGTAAAAATGTATTAAAAATTACCTGTACTGATAAGATAATAACCAAATATTGATAAATTTACCATAAATTTTACATTTCAACTAGGTTCTATACCGTTTCATTATATTATTAGGTTTCACAAAAAGGTTTGGTCAATGTCAAAATATTTTTATAACGTTACCAAATATATGTTGACAAACTGAGAAATTTGAATTTTCATTACGAAAGCACTGAGAAATTTCTTTTTTCAATTACAACAGCAGAAATCGAAATCAGGAAAAGAACAAATAATCTCGAAATGACTTATCAAATTCATCGAGATTCTTTTAAAAATTCAAAATTTTTTAATAAATTTGAATTTTTATAAACTTAATTTAAATTTTTTTCAAATAGCCATTTCGCAATAAAAATGGGTTAAAATTTAAATATCCAAGTTACATTTTTTTTTATTTCAAATTATTTAAAAAAGGAACTCAGATATCAGATGCTTATCAGATCGAATTAAACAAAAAAATAGGGCTAAAGTACGGGTTTTTCGCTATTTTCAACAAAACGATAAATTTTATCATAAAATCGGTTCAGACTTAATACTTTTTTTAATACTTTTTTTCTTAAGAGCCTCCGTTTCTGAGATATAACGATTGATTCAAAAAGTTGAAATAATCATAAGTTTTTCACCGAATTTAATTTTGAATACCTTAGGGTCTCGTTTTTTGTTTCGGAAAATGTTTTGAATAAGTTTTCCATTCAATGATTTTTTTTATCTTTTACCGACATTAAATAAACCTGAGATTAATGATTAATGATATGAATTTACTAATAAAACAACTTTTTTTTTCCAGCTGCAATAAATAAACGTATAGATATTATTAAACACTTAATTTATCAATAAATAAATTAATACTTAATTATTTATAATCAATAATATCGTTTTATCAATAAAGAAATAATTTCATAATTCAAGCAAATTGTGTCTAATTTTTAGTCAATTATTTAAAAAGTTAGTCTCATCTACGTAAATCTTAGATAAATGAACTATTCAAAATATTAAACATTAGTAAAATAAATGATGTTTTAAAATTATTGTAAAATTAATTCTTGTAAATCTTAAGACTTTGATCCTCTAAAATATGAATATCATTAAATATGGCCCAAAAGTTGACCTTGTAATACAACTTTTTTTTATAAAAAATTTGCAATTATTTTTAACCTTGGCAAATAAATATTTGTATTAAATATCTGATGGCATCGTTAAAACTTTATGACCCATTGGCTCGGATTTTCCTAATTTTGGAAAAATTTTATAGATGCGTAACAGTTCGCATTCTTTGAGGAAAAATTAATTTAGTTTTCTTCGTTATGTGAAGCGCTAAAAATATTGCCCCCACGCAAATACCTGGAAAAGTCGACGACCGATCAAAAACCATAATTACGATAAAAATAATAATAATTAATATTAGTAATTTTATAATATCAGAGGGTTAAGTTCAAGGAAATTTTTGAATACTTTTTTTAAATTATCAAAATATTATGTTCCTTCCAGGTTCCTAAAATAACACATGCAAAGAAATTATATAAATTTTTAGTTAATATTTATTTAATAAAAATAAATGTTTAATTGCGTTTTTAAAAATTTAAACCTTCGGGAAATTTTAAGTAAAATTATAAAAATGTTTTGTGTAATTCTTTAAACATTCATAAATAACGTGGCATTAAAACCAGACAACTTATGAGAAAAGCATAGCCTTCATGTGTCCTGAAGTCTATCAAAACCATTACAAAATTAATGTATATATGTATACATATACAATTAATCGTTTTCAATAAAGGCATTATGGAAGTGCAGAGAAGTAAATTATACAGTGGGGAAAATTAAATATTTTATTATTCCCAGTTCTATTTCATTATCATTAAAGTCCCACATGACAAATGACTAAAATCTTCGAACTGGAAAAAGACCTGAAGAACTTAGAACGATTGTAATCTGATTATACCGATTAATAAAATAAATAATATAAAACCCGTCTGCAAAAAAAGGCAATTTAAAATTAATGCACTATAAATACCGAAACAAGATTGAAAATAGAAAACAAAATTAAAATAAACTACAAACAAAATAAACTCTACTTTCGTTTAACAAGACTATATTATGAGTTGAAAAGCCTAAGTTAACGTTTGGAAGACGCAATTTAAACTCGTTATCATATTTTAGCTTTTTTAATATATACAGTCAAACCTGGATAAGCGAATGTTCAAGGGAGCACAATCTCATTCTCCATTATAGAGATTTCTCACTAACCTGAGTTTCTCTCTAATGCAGGTACATGGGTAGCGTTTCTCTCTTATAGAGGTACGTAGCAATAACAAGTCACAGCAAGTATGTATGTATTTTTATTGTAGCAATCCTCCTAAATAATATAAATAAATAAAGCTCGACTGTCGCTTATAGAGGTATTGATAAGTTGCAGTCTCACTTACGGAGGACCATGAGGGAAAAACGACTCTCTCTTACAGAGGTTTCTGTTTCTCGCTAATAGAGGTTTTGGGAGCTTAAAATGACGGGTCCTGGCTATTACTCTCACTTATAGAGTTTTCTCACTTACCCAGGTTTGACTGTATTTGTAATAAATATTTGTATCAAAACGGAAATAAACAGCTTTTTTTATAGTTGAACGTCGCACGTGAAACCCAGAAAATTGTAAGTACTTTTAAGGTTAGAATTTATTCAAGACAATATGGAAATTCCAGGAACAGCCATTTCAAAAAAATGTTTCTATTATATATGGTAATTCCTTACCTTGAATGAAACATACCTACATATACCTTGAGACCTACATGCAAATTAGTATTAATTTTTATTATTACATAGGATACATAGTGTTAGGTGTTAATTACCTATTCACCTTATAAACTATTCCTAAAATTAATTATTATTAATGCATGCATAATTTTTAATTATAGGCTACTACTCAGCTGTTGATGTGTTGTAAGTTATTTCCTCTTTTACTATAGTTATTTCTTTTCATCAATAAAAGCTTTAATAGACCTTTTCATCGATTTGCTTTTGTTTCGGACAGTTGTCAAAAATTTATTCAACCTTAGAAAGTTAAATAACCGGGAGTTCCATTTGCGAACTGCCAAAGGCTCCTCAAAGAGGATATCTTAAATAGGACCAATTTTAGATGGAGGGAGGAACGTATACTCAATGTCACAAAAAATGCTCGTTTTAAAACATTCTAAGTGTTACTATTATAACATAACATATGATGAGTACGCTTAGAATGTTTTAACTGTGGCACTTTTTTGACAGTGAGTGTACTTGTGGTACTACAAGTTAAATATGGTCTGAGTACAATCGCAGGCGTCCCGGTGTTCTTATATCACTTCCAAGGACGTCTGTTCGCAAAGTTGTTGCGGCTATTACAGGACAATGGTTGGGCAACGCCTGGGCCTGGCAGTGTATCACGACTACTGCAGGAGCTGTCACATTGAAGAGGGGGAGGAGGCAATATCTCATTTTCTCTGTCACTGTTCAGCTCTTGTCATGAGGAAATGGACTTACTGGAGCCAGCCTCTCTTTGACGACCTCTCCGACCTAAAGTCCATCGTCGTCAAAGCTCTTCTGCTGTTCTTAAAGCTAGAAATGGTTCATGGAGTAGTGGCCAGGGATTTTCCACTCCAGGACAGCCACTCTAACCTAACCTAAGCTAAGAAAGTTAAATACATTTTATCTTTTTTAAGCAGCGCTTTTTGACAAGGATAGAAGATATTAGATATGTCTTTAATACTTGATTGAAAACAATCCGAAACAAAAAAAGAATCATTTTGTATATGAAAAGCCCTATTGTTCATTATTTTATCTCAACAATGAAACGGTCAATAATTTTGGATTTATTTTTTTAACTTAGAACAAATACATCAATATTCAATTAGTTTTTTGAAAATATCTGACAGTTAGTGAGAAATATATCCTGATTTAATATTTGTAATCATACCAGTAGGTATCATTCTGCAATAAAATACGGAAATTATTTATTACTTTTAAGAATTAATTATCCACACGATTCACATGAACGCCAAGAATTTATTTATTTTTATTACTAGTTAATACACATGCAGCCAAGTTTCGCTATTTAATATTTACAACAAAAACCAGGACCGCCTTAGCTATATTGGGCGCCGGGATATGAAAATCAGTCTAAAACCCGTGCTTAAAAAAATACAAAAATTTAATTTTTATGTTCCATTTTATATTTAAGACTCAGAAAAATAAAGCTATGTCGGTATATTTTGCATTAAATCGAAGTCAGGAGAACTGTTAATAGTGGGTAGGGATGCCCCCAGTAGATTTCCCTTCAGTTTCACTCCTCAGATTCTAAAACGGATGGCTGCGATGACGCATATCCCAAAATATTTTGCACTTAAATAAAACCCACAAAATATTTAAGACCTCAAAGCTTCATGATCATAATCCCTAAAGAACGACGTAAGTGACGTAAGAGATTTTTCGAAACTTATACACCCATATCTCTACCGCTGATTTTCGTAATTTATGACATAGCTTTAAATCATGATGGTTCTAGAGAGAGAGATACAATTTTTCTAAACAGCCGTTTTGGCAATACTCACATAAAAGTCCTCACAAAAAAGTTTTTCCAAAATTCCAACGTCCTGTATCCAGAAATTAATGTTTTAGCGACTGCAAGAGCATTGAAAAGAGCATCAAATAATTATTTTAACGTTTTTAACTATTTGCTGAAGTCTTGTTGTTATAACTTGGATCATCCTGTATATATGAAGATGGAACGAATATTCGAATACTATTTTGTATTTGGTATTACAGCATATAACATAACACGCGTACTGAAATATGTAAACAAACGCAATGCACTTAGGTTTATTCTATTATAGATTCGAAACTTGTAAGGTAAAACAAGAGAAATTTACTAAATTTAACGGGTACGGAACCCTAAACTCGCACTTGAAACGTATATAAAAACACTCTCAATTAAATAACCTTTTTCTCAAAGCCTTTTTAAGATTGTCGCCAATTTTTCTTTTTTTTTTGGGTATGGAACCCTAAAATCGCACTTGAAACATAGCTAAGAACACTCTCCGTATATATAGAACACTCGTAAAAGCTTGTACGCGTAATTTAAAATATCAATTATGATTCGATGCGCCTCAAGCTTTTACATATATTCATGCATGAGTGACTCATAGATATAATTATTATACCATGTATATATGAAATATACATAGTATATTAAGTTTAGTCCCAAGTTTGTAACGCTTACAAATAATGATGCTAGGAAAAAAATTTTGTCATAGGTGTTCATAAAATCACCTAATTAGTCCATTTCCGGTTCTCCGTCCGTCCGTCCGTCTGTGGACACGATAACTCAAAAACGAAAAAAGATATCGAGCTGAAATTTTTACAGCGTACTCAGGACGTAAAAAGTTAGGTCAAGTTCGTAAATGAGCATCGTAGGTTAATTGGGTCTTGGGTCCATAGGACCCATCTTGTAAACCGTTAGAGATAGAACAAAAGTTTAAATGTAAAATGTTCCTTAAATATAGAACAACTTTTGTTTGAAACATTTTTTCGTAAACATCATTGTTTATCTGTGTAGGCGCCAATTAGGCGGAAATTTTATAATATGTACTATACATATAAATTTTATAATATGTGATAAAGAAATCAACACTGACTATGCATGGTATTTCAACAATTAACTCAGCCAATTGTTTGTTTTAATTTGTTTTTTATTTAAATTTAGAATTTAAAACTATGGTATATTTTTCAAGTATGTGGGAAGTGATGGGAAATACAAGCCCTGCTTTAAAAATGCATGCTTTAAAAATAGTCTTCCGATTTACATACATGATTCGTATTGTTCTCAACAAACTCTTTCATTTGATATCCATACCATGAGCGTGCGCTGGCAAATAGACAGGCGGTCGGACAAACATCGTAAAAACGAAAAGGAAAATGAATCGGACGAACGAAAATGGAGTAATTAATTAGGTGATAATATTAACGCCTATACCAACATTTTGTTAGAATCATCAATATTTCTAAGCGTTACAAACTTGGGAATTTTAATATACTTTGATATATATTTCATATATTCATGGTATAAAAACATGAAACACGCGCCTGTTGTCTATTTATTAATAATATATTTATTATTTAAAAGGGACAGTTTTATTTAAGTGTAAGTAATTAAGGAAAAAGTAATTAATTATATAATTTTAATAATTATTTTTATTTGATAATATTATATTTTTTATTATATTTAATTTTTTTTTAAAACATTTTTAAAATTTTTCTTTCAAGGCAACATAAAAATTATGATAATTATAACAGTTTTTAAATTAAAATTTCTAAAAACCTTAGTTTTCTAATAAATATTTTAATTATTCCCAGTATTATTTTTATGTGCAAAAAAATGCTATCAGTTAATACAAAGGTGCTCATTCATGGAAATTTAGTGAAATACTGCAATTCAAATATGAATAATAAGGCAGCTGTATTTATAAATAAAAATTTTAATAAAAAATACTTTTTAAGGGACAAGCTTTTATTGTACTAAAAAGTAGAAAATATTTCTATCTATGAGTCACTCATACCCGACTAATAGCTTGAGGCGCTCAATTTAAAATATCAAAAATGAACGCCTCATCTACTCCACATGCCTAGTTATTTTTCGATTTATTCTTGATATTAATCGCCTCAAGCTTTTACAAATAATCGGGTATGAGTGACTCATAAATAAAATTAATTTCTACTTTTAAGTACAATAAAAGCTTGCCCCTTAAAAAGTATTTTTTATTAAAATTTTTAATTTAAGACTAAAAAAAAATGTATATATATACATATATATAAAATAATGTGCATGAAAAATTTCAGCTCTATCGGAAACCAGGAAAATCAGGACGCCACAACCTTACCATGTATTGTCATCCAAACTAAACGTGCATTCAAAATTTCAGCTCTATCGGAAATCGGGAAGTGGATCAAATTTGACTTGCAAGATTTGATTACAGATATATATACATATATACATTTATGTACGAAGGTACGAAAATAATATAGTTCCTACCGAGTATTCCAAGCACCTCCCGATCTTTTTTACATTTGATTCTCTCTAACAGGAATTTGTTTACAACTCATGATAAACATTTCGATTTAGCACCTAAATTTTTCGTTTACCAACAGGTGGACAAACATGCAGGTGGCTTAATATGACGCTATACCCTATATAATTATAGAGGGTAGCGTTGCAAACGCTAGGTTCATCAATAAAATCCCGTTCATTTTGAAAAAATCGAATTATTAAATTACCTCTGCTATTTAGTGTAATTACCATGACTTTTTTGTAATCTATAAATTACCGTCATTTATTTGGTAATTTTTTCCGGTAATTTATACTGATTCACATCAATAAATTCACAATATACAATTTCTTTTGATAGTTAAGCAACAAGTAATCGAAATTTGACTTGTTATTTGGGGGCTGAACATCAAAGTGTCCCAAAAGCTTGATAATAAATATTTAACACGTGAAAATAAAAAATTAACTTAGTTAATTGTTGAAATACCCTATTTAGACAAAGTTGAATACCAGTGTTTGTATTATTTTTATAATTAAAATTTGTTTAATTTTCTTAAAGGTTGGGTGGGCCCTTTAAAAAAATCGCAAACAAGTTTTTGTTTTGAAATTCGATCAAAAAATACAAAAAAAATTGAAGTCTATTGGCAGATTGGTCGAGTATTTTCTTTGGTAAAATGAAAATGTGGACAAACGAATACAATCAGCATTTTATGAAATTTTGCAATTGGAGTGCTATTTTCACGGAGATAATTCTACTTGAAGCAAAACACTAAACAAATCGCTTGACACTACTCATTTAATCGTCAAATTAATTGCATTTTTAAGTTTCCAAATATTTCCTTCATAGCTTATTTTCAAATTTTATTTTGAGATCGATTCGATCGTATTTTCATTTAACTACATATTTTAATCAGCGTTATATATGTTACCATAATATTGTAATTTCCGTCTAATTGTAAGCTGACTACGTAAAATTATAAATTTGACTTCCAAAAAAGGGCCAAAACCATCCCAATCCGTGCTAACGCGAACCACACCAATTAAACATAATGCAATGACTTGATTTTCGTTAATATATGTTGAGTTAGCGTTAGTTGGAGTGGTTTTTTGTAATCAGTTTACAATCTGACAGAAATTACAACATTATGGTGACATCATATACATATAGTTAACATCGTTACAAGAAATGAAAATCAACTTCCTAAATTTATTTACAATGATAAATATATATCCAAAATGAATAAACACGAATTTTCTAAATTAAAATATTAAATTAAATCTTTTAGAAAGATTTAAAATTTTTGAATTTTTTATCTCGATTCGGATTTAATTATTTTCGATAAAATCAAACCATCAAATTTTATACAGTGGTTTGGCTAGATAACTGGACACAGACTACCCGCCAAGTTCAATGTATCTACAATATTTAGTATCTGTCAAAAAAGATATACGTTTTCGTCATTATTATTTACTGATTACCACCGAAACAAAATTTGAAATATTTGTTTTGAAAATAAAAAAATATGCAAACACAGTTATAACGTCTACAAAAAGGAATTTAAAAATTGTGCGTGCTTTCTTAAAATACATTTTTTGTTTTGTTTTTATAAACTTTTATTAAAGTGAATACCATCATAATAATATCACTTCATGTTATGAATATGAGGTAATCAACAATCATATACATAATTTGCATTCAAATGTGTATACACAATCATAACATGTGAGTCATATTTATTACTTGTGAGTTGTGACTAAACCTTAAACTCAATAAAAAATGTGTCAATATTTTTTTTTAATATTAATTATTACAAAAACTAAACACTTTTCTCACTAAAAATACACTTCATAAAAATTTCCAACACATGTATATAAGCACTTTTTTAAATGTTGCACCACCGCATCGAAAAACCGTTGATTTAACAAAAAAAACGGCGGATAATTTAAAACAACAAATATTTTAAATATAAATTTGACATATAAGAACTTACCTAGTTTGTAAATTTTGCATAAATTTATCAAGTGTAACTTCGTCCAAAAGGACAAAATCACCAACGCCAACCTCTGTTTGGCCGACCATCTTCTTCACAAACACTTCAAAACGTTACTGTAATCTTTATTTTTACTTATTATACACCTGACTCATATTAAAATTTTTAATTAATAAAACACATACGTTTATATATATGATGTTTCGCATGCGCATATTTCATTGATATGTGAAGTCGTTTTACATATGTCGATTATTATTTAATTGTGTCAAATTTACACACGAAATTAGGGAAAAAAATTCACCTATATTTTGGTGCAACATCCGTTTAGAAAAAAAGTTATGTGCTATATGTGGTGATTATTTTTTTAATAAAAAAAGCAATGTTAAAACAACGATTAATTAATGGCAACGGTATAAATAATACATCAAAAACAGAAACATTTAATGAAGAACAGCCAATAAATAAACTTAATGAATGGAAAGCGGCTGCAATTGCACTTAGTTTATCGTTGTGTGTCTTAACCATAAAAACATTTGTTACAAATAGTAAGTAGTTTATTTTTAACATCCGTTTATTATATTTTTTTATTCTTTAAATGTTTTTGATTTTATGACTGTGAGATTGTTTTTTGTCTAAATTTCCACATATGTTTCTCGGACTGTAAAACGTATGTGTTACATCATTACATATTACATAATTACGTCATGCCCTTCAGAAGCGTATGGCGTCTAGGGGGTAAAAATAAGCGTACAATAAATGAACAAACTTTAAACTGTTTGAAGAATGCATCTCTGAATTTAATTTGTTGATTATTATATTCTATAAATAATTCCTTAAATGAGACATAATGTATATCATCTTCAAATCTGATATACAAAAAAAAAACCTGTTCTTCCCGAGTTTGTATTGTAATTCTTCCTTTTTGTTTCTTCCTTTCGCAGTTGAATGTTAGGATAAAATGTTGACCCTTAACAGTCGTTTTGAGAGTTAAATATGAATTTTGTCGAATTTTATATTATATTAATAAGCGCCAAAAAGTGGTTGGAAGCGCAAATTTGAGAGTGGTAAACGGTACCTATATAAGGGTGTAATGTAAATAACAGGTGATAAGGTGACGTAAAATAAAAGGGTTAAAGTGTGTCTCAGTTGAGATATATTGCCAGATGTTGCCGCATTTGAAAATGCATTTATATGGGATGTTCCAAAACTGGCGCATTAACAGAGTAGTGAAGAAATTTCCTTTGCAGATTTGGATCCGATATACCTGCCTAACACCGCGCTTCGTTAATTATTGTCCGTAATTTTAAAAATTTTTCCATTAATAAAAGTTGACAAAAATAAAATGACTTTAATTTTTTCCCCTCTCATTTGTTTCTCCAAGTTTAATATTTACATTTCTCTGGTTTTGTAAAGCAATTTGGGTTACCTTATATTAAAAAAAAAAACTGATGTATTTTTTATAACAGTGATAGTGTACTTCGAGGTGTTCGTTAAATCGAAGTCCGGGATTATTTTGCATTAAAGCAGGCTACCCAAAATTCTTCAAAAAAGCCGAAAGGTTCTTGAGATGCTTTCGACGGGAGATTTTATTTGAAACATGTCAAGTATCTATATACAAGGTGCTTCAAGAGGAACGGACGCTCTTGTATAATATAAGACAAAAAGTCACCTTCCATTTTTTGATCCGATGCACGGATAATTAGCTATTAATTAAAAGAGACAGCCAATCAGAAGAGCGCCACAACGGTGAAGACAGGGGGTAGGGGAAATATTAAGAATTGCCAGATTGAGATGCGAGAGCTTCAACGTTACGCGGGCGTATGCATACTTGTGTGAATGTGTAAGAAGGGGTGGGATACCTTGTATAATTTTTGATATTACTAAAGCCCATATGCAATATTTTGTTCGAATTATGTCGGGCTAAGTTAATTGAGTTGAATATCCGATATCTCAGCAGTTAAGTACAAACAAGCGAAATATAAAGATGTGTTATATCGTTTCAGAATACAAGATGCGCAAAGTTTGAATTAGCTAGAACGTTCTACTAGTGAATGGTTGCCGGACCTTTCTTTTATTTACTGCCTTGTATCTCCCGGGTGCCAGGCACATTATTTTATTATCCAAGTCACCTTATTATATTATACCCTGATCTGGAACTTTTTTTCATTTTTGTGTGATATGAGCCCTAATCAGCTAAGATCAAAACTTAGTTCAACTTATAATTATTATTTAGTTTTGAAAACAACAAAAATCATGAGCGTACCCAGCTTTTGGTCGTAGGAGGAGCAAATCAGGAATATTAGGCATACAAATTTCATAAATACAACAGTATTTAGGCATAGCACATACTTAACCATCTAAATTTATAAATAATCGAGGACCAGGTTGAGTATAATGACCCCCTCCCTCGCTCCCTCTTCATTACGCCAATGCCAAAAAGTAGTATACACTATAAAAGCCATAAATTTGTTCGTTTTCCAAGTCTAAACAATTTTTAAATTGTTTATCTTTAAGAAAAATTTTGATTAATGAAGAAAAATTTAATCTAATCTAAATTTTTAAGTTGAAGTGAAATATTAACAACAATTTATTTTTAGGAAAAAAAGGTAAAGTGTATTTTTTACTGTTAAAATTAAAGGTCATTTCATTTATCATTAAAATAATGTGTCTGTTTTAGGAGAACGGATACGCAATGCACTATGGGACAGGAAATATATTTATTTGGAATCAACAATGCTACCTGACGGACAAGTTATGGGCTATTATATTAATCAATTGACATTCTATGGCAATGGTATTTGGTTACCCATATTATGTGGATTTTTAATTTCAGCGTTTACATGGTTAATTATTTATTATGATAGTTATCAACCTGGTATTCAGCCGCCATCACCTTTTTCACCTACTAAAAATAGGTAAATTTTAAAATTACTTATAAAATTTTTATTTAATTTCGGTAAAAAATATTGTTGTTGTTACAGGCGAAAATCATCGTCACCCAGACCCGAATTCCATCTGGGATATTTAATGGCTATTGCAAATGGAGTAATGGTGTTTCTAATTATGCTTGCTCGTAATTTATTAAATTCTGAATAAAATTCATTAATTATATGTGCCTTAATTGGTCTACAGCTTTCTTTTTAAATTATGTAATTGGCCAGTACTTCTATAAAATTTTTTAAATTATAAATTTTCTTAACATAATTTTAAAATTTTTAGAAATGTCAAAATAGCCGTTCTTAAAGCATAAAAATGAATTTTTTTTTAGCAGATACAAAGCGTGCCTTTACGCCTGACGATCGTTATCTAAGAAATGAAATCAAAGAAGAGTTAAGCGCATTGACATCGCATTTTGTCTGCTAACTGACCATTGTAATATAAAGTTTCAAAATTAACAATTAGTTGACTGAATTGTAGAATCCGTGATAAATTTTTTATAATTTTTTTTTTTTTTGTGGCAGCCAGAGTTTTTTTTAAACTTTTCTTAATTTTCCGTGCTATTAAAATTAATTCCACCTGCGGACATTTTTGCATTAAGTTTTTAAATAATTATATTCTAGTCTATAAGACTAATTTTTGTGTAGTATTTAAATTTTTATTTTGACTGATTATTTAATCCATCAGATTTGATCTGAATAGTATTGTTAAAAGGGCTGCTTATCAATGATTACTTTATGTTCACAATTCCTGAATTTTTATATTTATTTTGTTTATACTTCAAAAGTAAGATGTCCACTTCTTAACCTTCAAGCAAACGATATACCATTTGTTGGACATCGTAAACAATTGTAATTATTCTTAAATTTTGTTTAGATTATATGACAAGAAACACAGTAGTTACAATTGTATAATCATGTTTCCTATAATATTATATGCTTGAAGCTTTATTCATTCATTGTTGGATTTTCCCATGTTGAAGTCCTTTCCGAGTCCGGCGAGTAATAAAAGCTTCTGGCTAATAAATAAAATATCTCTGTACTTCAGAAATGTTTTCGAAAGTTTTGAGTCTTTCTTTTAAATTGCTAACCTCTATCTGAGAACGGTTACAAATACCACGTTGAAGTTAAAGTACTTTTTCAACCATAGAATCTCCCTTTGCGATGATATTAATGGGAAATACATGTGAAAAAATGTAGGAAAATCACGCAATTGCTTGAAGGTTAAATTCAGTTTTTGTATTAATTATTTTTATATATTAAGTTTTTACCAAGATGGTGTATGTGCATTTTTCATTTTACAGCGTTAAATATAACGAATTTATTTTAAATATAGAAAATAACTGTTTAGTTTATAATTCTTTCTCTCTTTCTATTAGTTTGCTCTCTTTTTAATTGAATGACAAATTTTTCTAAATACCATAAAAGGTAATTAATACTAAATCGAAATTGTATGTTTTTATAAATAATTATACATTTTTCACGAATTTAGATTTGGTATTGATACCTGTGATTCCAATACACTTTTAACTATATTTTAGCGACACTTGATCGATATTAGCAATAAAGTACACGCACTCAAAATATGGATACTAAATATACTATATAGTGCTTGCGCACAAAAGATCTTATAAAAATTGTCTAGAATGTAACGAATAAATGTCAGAACTAATGTTATTAATACCATGAATTGATGGTATTTTGTAAGATCTTTTTGCTAATCTGTTTTGGATGTTTTCCTCGTCCTCACAGTCTTAAATCATAATTCTTTTTAATGCTTTAGATCCACGCGTATTCTATTAGTCAAATTATGAGCATGCGTGTACTTTTTGAATTATGTATAAACATTGTCCTTAATTATTGACTTAAAACGCTTTGAAGGATATGCTCCAATACCGTTGCTCACATTGTTATTATCGTTATTCCATAGAAGTTCGACTTCCTTAGACAATGCGTCCTGCCAAATCATTATAAATTAACGACTATTGACGTTGTGTCCCCGAAAGAATTAAAATATTTTTCAATTATTTTGTATTTCATTTTCAAAAAATATGTAATATTACGACAAAAATGTCTTTAATAATAAAAAAAAAATTTTGTTTTCAAATAATAGAAATATTTATATTCTTAGAAGTGCCCTTAATGGAAATGTTTTTATATTTAGCAAGTGTAAGATTTGGCCTTAATAAATTCTGTATGCATTTAGAATTAAAGGTAGTATTTAGCAACATGTGGGCCAGCTAACAGAAGAAACCAAGTCTTCTTATTTATTCACTTATTTTTCTTTCACATGCCGTGGTCGTATGTTGCTTAATACATCCTTAAAATTTTGATTACCAAAATAATAACCTTTATTTATAAGCATTTGTTGTAAATTTGAACTTGTATTTATTTTTTTATAATAAAATGCTTTAAATAAAACTTAAATAGAATACATTTTTTTTATGAATGCTTGCTATTAAAATTATGCATTGCGTAAAAATAAATTTAAATTAAAAATAAAATATCTTAAAAAACGCTTGTTTATATGGTATGGAGGTAAAATTGATAGTTGCAAAATGTAGAATATAAAAATACTAGCATGATACCCGTTCCTTTGCTGGACAATTTAGACTTTAAAAATAAATACCACCGAGTTATAGTCTACTTAAAATAGAACTTTTCCCATGAAGCCAGTGGGTAACTTATGCTGATGTATAAGTTTTTCTTTTGTAAAGTTTCATTAAAATCCATTTAGTAGTTTTCGATAATAGTCCAGAAAAGCGGGCGTGCAACTGCTATCTTTATAAATTATAGCCTACGTGTTATTCTTTTTTAAGAGCTATATTATACTAGCTTGATACCCGACTGCTTCGCTGTGTTTAAAAGTAAAAACCAACGAGTTATACTTCTCCCTCTCTTGTTCTCATTTATCCCCCATCCATAACACTCGAAATACGGGTAGGGATTGTTTTATACAGATAAATATAAATTATAGCTCATGTATAATTCTAATGTATGAGTTATATTATTGTTAAGTTTCATTCAAATCCATTCATTAGTTTTTGCATAAAAGCGTAACAAACACACAAACAAACAAATATCGTTACTTTCATATTTATAATATATTGGGATATGGATTAAAAATAAAAAATCAAAAACGTGGAACTCGCAAAGGCTAAAAATGATATTTCGGTAGGTTTCGGTAAGTTGATTTTAGTAGGCCAATTTCCCTAAAATAAAATACCTAAACTTATATTTGAATTCATTGTAAAAATTGTGTTTTCTATTGTGCAATCAGTAACTGTCGCGATGTATTCCCAAATTTTATTTTTGTAATATTAAATAATATTGCGCAATAATACAAAATATATTGTTGTGCAATTTTAACGTATAAATTTATTAAATTTAAATCACTTTGTTTCAGATTGAATTTTTTATTCACACAAACTTCAAGTGGTGTTGTGTTGAAATATAATTTGGTTACCTACAATAAATAATTCAACAATGTCGTATAAAACTTACCATATATATGATCGTGAAGAATTCGATCGAATTACAAATGGTGTCTGTTTAGCGCAATGCATGCGTGGTGATGATAATAAATCTATTTTAAGTGAGTTTTAATTTTACATTTAATATTTGGATAAAAAACGGGCGCATGTCAAATATTTTCTTCAGTAATAATTATCTGAGTTATCAAGTGAATATTGTAAAATTGTATTCGTTATCTCTGAAATCGATTTATACATCAAAGTAAGAAAAATAGTGTAAATATTGCTTTAATTTCGCCTACGCTAAAAGTATGTAACGTTCCGTTACACTTGAATACGCCAACTAACGGATTGAAAGCTAACTAATCTTAGATTGCAGTCACACTAGGTTCGTATGTTTTAAATGCACGGTTTGTTGGGAACATGCGTTACTGCGATCGTATCTTGACATATAGGATCTTAAATGTTAAAAAATTTCTAATATTCTAATTGGTTGATATTCACGTAATCGCATGACCAATGCCTCATTTATTGGTTTTTAATAGAACCCTCTCGTCAACGATGGCTTTATAAAGTAATATTGCAATCGGAGGAACAATGTTATCCCCTAAAAAGCAAAAAAAACAAAAAAACACATACGTACATACCTCCCAAATCTCCAAACTATTAATTTCAACAAAAAATTATTGTATTTTTAGTACCAGAGATTCTGAACATAGAAGACTTAACTATTTCGGACACTCTATTTTGTTCTTTTTGCAATGCCAAGTTTGATGATCAAATTCAACAAAGGCAACATTATAAATTAGATTGGCATCGATATAATTTAAAACAAAAGTTATTTGGTTTATCTCCAATCACAGAGGATAGTTTTACTCAACAAGCAGGTACAGATTTTTTAAAATTTAATCCGAAGGAAAGTTGATGTTAATTTTTATTGTTCTTAAATTTACAGATGACGTTTCAAGTATATCAGGCTCAGAATCAGAATCTGAAGAAGATTCTGAGTCAAATACTAAATCAAATTTAGATACTGATACAGAAATAAGTAAAAAAACTTCAAATACTAGTCTAACTCCTGGTCGACATGCTAAAGTATTCTTTGAAAATAATGCTGGTGAAATATTTTCTGTTTATAAATGTTTATTACACTCCAAAAAGGTTTGTTTTTACTATAATCTTATAGTTTCCCTTAAAGATGTAAACAGAAATTGAAAAATATTACTTTGCGTAGTTTTTTCAAAAATTTACCTCTATAATGGCTGCCTGGGATCGAAAAGGACTCTCAAACAATGTAGTGAGTGGTCCTATTAGACAGTGAGAAGTCACCATTTTGCCGTTTTAAATTCAACCAATGTTTGTTACTAATTCCCTTAGCAACAACTTACTATAGTATCAGCTTTTGCCAAAAAATTTGATCGAATGACAATTATTATGAGAACTCTACTCTTCGTCTTCTGAAGTTAAAATTGTAGGCAATGCCGAAAGTTGACTTGTAACCATTTCTACTTCTAACATATCTGACAAGCGAACAAATCTACATACAACAAATGTTTGCTGATAACCATTTCTTGATATAGTGCATTTACCAAATGCAAATGTTACTAGAATTTCTTTTTATTTTATACAACTTTCGCAACCCTAACTAGGCATCACCAAGTAAGCAACCGGAGCTTACCCTCAAGTAAGCAAACGCTTCGCGAAGGTCTATAGAATTATGTATTTGTAGGTATAAAACTTTAGAATGATTAGAATTATTTACACAATTAACGAAATTTTAATAAGCATTTACTATACATAAAATCTTCCGGAAATTATCTACACGATGGTAAAAACCATTACAAAATCCGTTGTGTGGTTTAAAGGAGTTAGTGGATAAACAGGCAAACGCAAATAGCGGCTTTCTTTTATACAATGTATAGATAGTTTATACTTACAAAAATTTTTACATTTGAAATTTTTTTAGGATATTCCTGAAAATAATGAAACTTTGGTTGATTTACTTAAAAAATTTCCAATTGATCAACTATGGACGGTTCTAATGATAGGGGGTGGACACTTTGCTGCTGCTGTGTTTAAAGGATCTGAAGCCATTGCCCATAAAACATTTCATTCTTATACCGTACGAGCAAAACAAGGCGGTTCACAAAGTAGTCGTGATGGAAAAAGTGGAGGTGGTAGTCATCCAAAAAGTGCGGGTGCCAGTTTACGACGATATAATGAAGCAGCATTAACACAGCATGTCCAAGAAATTTTAGAATCATGGACAAGTCATATAAAAAATTCAAGTATAATATTTTACAGAGCAGTCGGTCCGCATAATCGTTTTGTATTATTTGGAGGAAAAAGCCCTCCATTAGATAAAAATGATTCGAGATTGCGTACAATACCTTTTGCGACACGACGTGCCACTTATAAAGAAGTAAAACGTGTTCACTCGATATTATCATCAATAGAAGTGTATGGTTCGGCAGATCTTTTTCAAAGTGTTTTTCCAATTTCACCAAACAAAAAAGAAAAATTAGAAACTGATGATTCTGTTAAGCAGTCAATAGAAACTCCTCCAAAGAAAATAATAGTAGACACTCCAAGAAAAGGTCGTATAACTCCACGAGGTGGAGCTATTGATCGTGCCAAATCTAGAGAATTAATTGAACGCCCATTACCATGTCAAGATTTGAGTTCGAGTAGTGATTCGGAACTCGAAGCACATGAGTTAGATCATTCGTGCCATCGTGAGTGTAAGCGTCATCGTTTGCAAAGTTTTGAGTTGGCAATTTCTTTTACGGAATCCTTACAAGAATTTGATGATGATGTACCTGGATACTTGAAGAAAAATTCCAGAAAAAAACCAAAAAAGAAAAAGAAACCAAAACAACAACCAGTTAATGAATGTTTAGTTTTATTTAAAAAGAAAGTGTGGACTGCTTGTAGTATTAATGATAAAGATCTACTTGTGGCTACATTAAAATGTGAATTAGATAAAATTAATAATTCTACCCCAAAACAAAATAATAATGATGAAAATGTAAATAATCAGAATGATCAGTTAACTGAAAATGAATTTTTAAACGTACTCAATGAAGTTATTGATGATAAGGGCAATACCATTTTACACAGAGCTGCGGTAGAAGGGCGAGATACTATTATTAGGTAAGGATATCAAAGTCAACTATACTCATCCAGTTTCCTAGATCTTCATCTATGCACTAAAGTTTCTTTATATTGAGATACTAGACTATTAAAAAAGTAGGTGAATTTAACTAGCAATTTTTTTTCTTCATTTTTTAGCATATTAATGGAATATGGATCAGATCCTTGTAATAAAAATAAAAAAAATCAAACACCTTATACAGCCACCGAAAATAAAGAAGTACGTCGTATATTTCGTAAATTCTTAACTGATTTTCCTGATAAATACAATTATGCAAAGGTAACCGATAATTTTCTCCCTATAACAACGCGGTTTTGCTTACAAGCTTTTCTTGAATTATAGTCTCAAATTCCTGGACCAATAGACGAAGAACATGAAAAGAAACAAGCTGAAAAACGAAAGCAACTTAAAAAAATGAAACGTGAAAAAGAAAAAGAGAAAAAAAAGGAAAAAATCGCGGAAAAGATTGAAACAGAAGAAATGAAACGATTTGCTGCTCTCAGTGATCGTGAAAAGGTATATTTGTTTTTAAATTTCTTAATCAATTTTTAATAATTTTGAATATTTTTTTCAGCGTGCATTAGCTGCAGAAAGACGAATTTTAAATAGTAAGTCAGGTACAGTTACTCGTCGATGCTTTCTATGTGGCGCTGATATTGCCGGTAAAGTACCATTTGAATACAATGATAATTGTTTTTGTTCTATGCCATGTTTAAAAACTCATCGATTACAGCATGGTCTCAATTTAAGCTAATTTTTCATATAATTATTTTTACCTAACAAAATAAAATTTTTAAAAATAATTGCCTTTTTTTTTTAATTATTGATGGTAGCTACACGATAGGAGGAGGCTCATTGACGCAGTTAATGATTCTTCAACCGGGAACAAATCCCATTGACCAATCATGATCCTTTAAGTAAATATCCTATATAATTATCTATAAAATCAGGCGTATCCTAAAAATATTAAAAAATGTCCCGCAAAAGCTAACAGAATCTTGTACGATTTTTATATACCCTGTATATATGTAATACATATAAAAGTGTGTTAATTTTAGTCCCAAATTTGTAACGCTTAGAAATATTGATGACACGAATAAAATTTTGGGATAGGTCATCACCTAATTAATCTACCCAATTTCTTTTTGTCAGCACGATTACTAAAAAACGAAAAGTTATATCGAGTTGAAATTTTTATAGAGGGTTCAAGACAAAAACAAGTGAGTTCGTAAATGAGCAACTCAAGTCAATTAGGTCTTGGATCCGTAGGGCCCACCTTGTAAACCGTAAGAGGTAGAATAAATGTTTAAATGTAAAAAATGTTCGTTAGGAAAATATAAACAACTTTTGTTTGAAATTTTTTTTCGTAAATGTCATTGTTTTCAAATTAGGGCAAAATATTAACAGAGACTATATCAGAATATTCTGATATTTAAGTTCATTTCGTCCAAAACTATAAAAGATGACAAAATTTTCAAAACTAGAGCAAATGGAGGCATGAAGACCGCCATAGATATGTTGGTTTTTTAAATTTTTCTAATTTATTAAAAATAATACAAACACAGATATTCAACATTGTCTATATAGAGTATTTCAACAATTAACTCAGTTAAAAGTTTATTTTCACTTTTTTAAAATGATCGTACATAATTTAAGTTTTTTAAAAATTAATTTTAATCTTTTCGATGTACCCTATATAAAATATCCTACCTAAAATAAAATATCCTACCCTATATAAACTCAACCGAATTTCCGGAGGAGGCAATATAAATTTTTTCAATAGTGGTTTTTTTGTGTAATTAATTATTCTATACATTTTGTGCACTTTGATCTTTGTTTCGTTACCTACTGTTGGTTGAACTTTTTTGAACTTGATTAATCGCTATCATTCATCAGTCGTTATCCGAATGCCTTAAAAAATTTGGCATCCTTACCTTTTAGAGGCCCGATTACTCCCTGTTGGATCCATGCTTGATTATTATAAGAAAAGCGCAGGGTAAAAATTATGAATAATTATCCAAATTTTATAGAAAACAAAATATTTTTTATTTTAATACAAAAGAAAGTACATCTGATAAATAGCATAAACTCTGAAAAAATTACATATAAAACTTAAAAAAATAAACCATGATTGGAGGATATAAACTGTCGAATTACTTCCATATCCGTAGCATTTAAATTTGTATTTGGATCTGAACTGATCACAACTACGTTTGATGCATCTGGAACGTCAGGTACAACGGCTGCTTCTTGCACATTAGTGAGATCAATTGTTGGAACAGTCGTACTAGTCGCATTTTCATTTCGTAAAACATATGTTCTTCGTGAAGCTACTCTTCGATTATTTGAAACACTTGTAGAAGCAACAGTATTTGATACGTTCACTGTAGCAGGTACAATCACTGTGTTATGCCTCTGAACTGTGCTGAAAATATGAATTTACGATGAATATTTTAGACAACCAAGCACAGATTCCACAGACATGGAACACACTTATAGATGCGCTCTTCGTTAAACCGATTCACAAAACTGTACTGATCAATATAGAAAGACAACTGGGCCATACAACTTATGCTATATCTTCAATTCTAGCTACAAATTATCTAGAATAAAATCTTACCTATTAGATTTTTTATTGAATTTCATGGTAAATTTTCTTTTCGCATCTGTAAATAAAAAACTATAATTTACAAAATGGAGGATATAAGAAAAGAAAATATTTTCAAATTATAGTGTTAGAGTTTTAGCGAATTGTTGTTCAATGCAAAACAAGTTGTTTCATCCAGGCGACTTTCTAGGGGAGTGCACCAACATATTTCGTCTGATAGACTTAAAAATTCTTATAATTATATTTAAGTATCCTTTTCCATAAATTGAGCCGTTTTAGGAATATTGCACCTCAAAGTTTAATGTAATTTATTTATTTTCTTACAAAACAAATAGAAGGAAAACAGAACAAAGGTGATAGAAATCGGGAAGTCAACGAGCTCAAAGTCGTTTAGAATCCGCCCTAGTGACGTTGTGTATACTTTAATAATTTTTTTCATATGAAGAATAGATGAAATTTTATGTTTTATCACTAAAGGTGCATATTTGTTTATTTTGAAGTTATCTAATAAGATCGGGTTTGTTCATTATTCTCGATTTGGCAAATAATTAGCAAACTATCACTATTTACAGTGTGTTAAGCTGTTACTCAAATTGACTATTCACTAAATAGTGAATAATTAGATGTAGTTTTTAAAATGATAAAGTTTTATCAAAATCGAGTTTTTCTTGTACAATAATAAAATTTATATTAGTTTTTTTACCTTCTTGTTTTCGTTCATTAACTAAATCCAAACGTTTTTTACGCATATCTTCCGGCAAACTTTCAACAATTTTATTAATAAAACTATCAACGACAATGGTTCGATTTAGGGATTTAATATGTTTACGACAAATTGGGCATTTATTTTGTTTCTTTTGCCATTGTAATATACAAAATTGGCAATAGGAATGCATACAATTTAATGTTGTTGTCTCAATAAACAATTCATTACAAATGGAACATTGTAATTCAGTTTCCATTACATCACCCAATTCTGATAACACTTCAGTTTTTGTTTTCAACATTAATTCTTGATTTTCTTGGCATTGATTTGTTAAACTATTTAATTCTGTTTCTAGCATTTGTTTTTTACCGTTTACTGTATCTAAATCTTTTTTTACTTTATCTAACTCCTCTTGTAATGATTCTAAATACTTTGCGGATTCACCCTCTTTTTTTGCCAATTCTTTTTGGATATTTTCATTGATAATGGCTTTTTCTCTTTCAAGTTTTTCACTTTCTTGTTGTAACGTTAAACGAATTGCATCTTCTTTAGCTTTAAGTTCATCTTGTAATCGATTTAATATTTCTGCTTTTTCATTTTCTTGTTGTTTCTTCAATTCTTCAAGTTCTTTTAAACGATTCTCCTCAGTTTCTTGTAACTTTTTTATTATTGCTTCATTTTCTCGTTCTTTTTCTTTTAATTTCTCTTCTAACAATTGCAACTTTCTCTCGGATTCCTTTTTTTCAATTTCTAATCTTCTTTCTGATTCTTTTTTTTCGGATTCTAATTCTATTTTATCAACATAATTGCCAGTTGAATATTTTGCTTTTTTCTCTGGTGGTTCTAAAGTGTTTACGAATTCAAATGCATATTTATATCTATTGCTATCTGGTCCAAATTGTATACTATCTCCTTCTTCAATCGGTTTTGGCACATTTTTTTCAATTCGAATGCCGTTAATTATTGTACCAAAAGAGCTCTGAAAAATAGTTTAGTTTTTGAGAATTTCGCTCATAAAATTACATGTGTATTTCAGAGAATTTCTATGAAAGTATCTTATTCGACTAGAGTCGAGTTCTTATAATATCCCAGAATTTATGTTTCCCAGCACGTGTGTAAATTATCGTAGCTAAGAATATTTATAGGCCTTGTTCTATGAATCTAAGAGAACTTGTTTACAAAAAATACTTACTGTATCAGTAATAGACCATTTTCCTTCATCATCGCAATTAATTACGCAATGATTTCTCGATAATTGTATTACAGGTATAACAAAATTATTACCTAATGCCCTTCCAATTGTAAACTAAAAACAATATTAATTAAAAATTGCACTTTTAATTCCGAATTTCAATTACCTTTTTGGATTTGATAAATATTTCGGAATAAATATCACATCCTTGGATTGCTTTTAATACTGGGAAATTGTCTTCATCCATTTTTTAAATTAAATTTTTTATGTTTTATTGCGCTTAATTAAGTTAATTCCTTTTGAAACGATACAATAAATTTTTACGTTTTGTTTACAGTTTTAAAAGGTTATAAATTTGTTAATCTTTTGAAATTCTTTCAAAGAAAAATACTGTTGGTAAATTGATTAATAAATAATAATAGTGATAGGACGAGACTACTTAGCTTGCGTTTTCAAAATCATACAGTAAGTCTAGCGTCACCAATATGTTGACGTCATCGTTGATAATGTTACATTTTTAAACAGTGAGTAGCATTCTGGTCCTGGTATGCATTTAAGACCAAGAGCATTATAGATTTCAAAGTCAATCGATTAATAATAAAGATGCGATTCTTATATTATACACCGACAAACTTATGCCTAACATGCCCTATAAATCGTAAGATACGTGCATTCTTCGTTATTAATTTACTACATTTTTATAAAAGCCACATTCGTTTATCGCAATGTCGTAGATGGCAACTAATATAACTTCAAATTGATTTCAATGAACTAGTGAGTGTGTTTTTCGCAACAAAACTTTTGGTTCCAAACATTTTAACTTTGCCTTAAATTATTATACCATGCATATATGTAATATGCAAGGTATACTAAGTTTAGTCCCAAGTTTGTAACGCTTAAAAATATTAATGCTAGGAATAAAATTTTAGTATAAGTGTTTATAAAATCACCTAATTAGTCCATTTTCGGTTGTCTGTTTGTCTGTCCGTCTGTCTGCCAACACGATAACTCAAAAACGTAAAAAGATATCAAGCTAAAATTTTAAAACCGTTAGAGATAGAATAAAAGTTTAAATGTAAAAAATCTTCCTTATCAAAAAATAAACAACAATTTTTTCGTAAACATCACTGTTTACCCGTGACGACACAAATTAGGCGTAAATTGGATAGTATGTATTATTAAATGGGGATATCAGTTACGTATGTGTGACATGTATGTATGTGTATGTGAGAGTAATCAACACTTTATGCTGGTATTTCAACAATTAACTCAGTCAATTGTTTGTTTTCACTTGTTTTAAATTAAGATTTTGCATTTTATTGACTCGGTCAACACAACAGGCGTTCGATGGTGGTAATCAATTAGAACTTTTAGAAGCCATGATAGTTGCTGTTTATGACACGACAATAAGTAAATTTGGCTTCGTTTGGCTAGTGCCGAATGCGTGTAACAAGGCTTTCTGTCATCTGATACGTCAATTGAGTGGAGCCCTTCCAAATAGATAAATAGATTCGTTACATCACTATTAATTTGAATTTTTTTTTAAATATTTTTCTGATCGATGGATTTTCTACGAACATTTTATGGATGATAAATAATAAACCTTTAAATCAGTAAAGATCCACTTTAAAGGTTTTTTAAGAAAAAATGTGTGAATAATAAACAAATAATTAATATTTACAATAATTCATAGTTACATTTTGAATAACGCGCTTAAAATAATTTTTTTAGGGAATTACTTGTCCAATAACCCTGATTTTTAGTTGCTAATTTCATGATTGAATTTGTCTTAGCTAGTTGTAGAAAAAAGTTAAATAATTCAGTGTGGAAGGGAGAAATTGTTTTTAAATGAAAGTGAAGGAAAGTAAAAGTTTGTAGGAGGCGAATTTTGATACTTACTTCAATTGTGCAAGTTGTAATTTTTGTGTAATAAGTGTGGTCGCAGCATGTCAGCGTATGCAATCTATGCAAAAGATGTTGACGGTAAGATTGGTAAATTTTTACTTCGTTGGTTATGTTACCGTATTGTTTATACTAAAAGTTTTAATTTTTTTTACTTATATTTATAAGAAATGTAAATAATTTAATCCTAATATTATTTTTTAGGTAGTCCAGTTATACCCCCGTCACAACGACCAGATGGAACATGGCGAAAGCAAAGACGAGTTAAGGAAGGATATGTCCCACAAGAAGAGGTGCCGTTGTATGAAAGTAAAGGCAAACAATTTGCAAAAAGTAAACCGCAACATATACCCGGATTGCCTCCACCTGTTATAAACACCACACCAAATTTGAACTTACCGATTACGAAACGATGTCCGATTCCTGGTTTGGTTGTCGATGAAGATTATATGAAAAAAATAAAAAATAAAAAGAAACCTTCTTCGAATGTTGGAAATAATAATGGTATTTGATTTTTTAAATATTTATTATAGTAGTATATATATACAAGTTTTGCTCGTCTTGAACAGAGCTGATTAAATCATTGCCAGAATACAAGCTTCCCCAATACCTGGAATTAGTTTGATAGTGTTTCAATACATGTTGCCTCTGCAGCGTAATATACTATTTGTGAAACGAAAAATCTACGTATTCCGCATCTAAGCAGTGATCTGTGAAACTGTAACTTGAGGGCTTTCATCGTTAATGGTTCAGAAAACATAAGATCGTAAAAGTTTTTAAGAAATAGTAAAATTAGTTACTAACATTTATGATAATGACTAATGTTTGAAATTATCAGTTTTCATAAAGGTTGATTTTTTAAAATCGAAAAATTCGGCAGAATTTGCTTAAAAACAGGTAGCATTTGGAGATATAAGCAAATTTTTTTTTGCAAGAAATATATTCCCCGCTCGACAGAAAACGCGGGAAAAGCTAGTATAGTAAATAAAAATAACTCTGAATTAAAAAAATGTATTCTTGAATAACAACATGATAACGCTCTTTTCTAAGCGAGAAATTTTGTTGATCTTTTTCAAATTTATTCTCCCATCGCTAAAATTATTTTGTGAAATCGATTGATTTTTTACCAAATGTGATAATACATTCTGAGTAAAAAAAGCACAATGAGTTAACTAGGGTTGAGCTGGCATGGATTTGTCCTGTATAATAGCTTGGATTATATATAACTAATTAATATTTATCTCACCTAAAAACAATCTTTTTCTCATTTTTCGAACTCATAAAAAGCTATCGGGAAATTCGTGGTTGGTTATCCTGATGAAATTTTTACACCTAATTATTCTCTCTATATTTATTTTTTAGTGTCCAATAATATCTCTTTTTTACACCAAATTATTCTTTATATGTATATTCCTATTTCATTTTAGCGTCCAATAATAAAACAGAAAAAGAAAAGGAAAAGGAAAAAGCTAACAAACTTGCTGATAAATTATCGCAAGTAACAATTAAAGAATCATCAAATCAAACATCCGATCCAGCGAAAAGATTGAAAAATTTAAAGAAAAAATTACGTGAGATTGATACAATTGAACAAAAAATAAAGAGTGGCGAAATAAAGAATCCAATCAAAGAACAATTAGAAAAGGTATCGCGAAGAAAAGAGGTAATGGCTGAAATACAAAAATTAGAAAAATTAGTTACTAAGTAAATTATATATGAATTATGAAAAACCAATTTTATGGTTTTTCTTTTTTGAGAATAATTTTCTTTTACAAAGATATTATATATATATATTATATAACGACGATAAATAATGTTCATTATTGAATTACATGTAGTGCCATTCGAGAGTAGTTGAAAAATTTAACACGTTTATTTGTTCTTAAGTATGGAACTTATTTTAAAAAGAATTGACTGTAGTTTTGCTTGTTTTGCATCCAAAAATATTTATAAAACTATCATAATACAAACAATGTTTTGAAGACTGACATGCGCATTTTTACGGAAAATAGTAGGTTTTTAAATTTTCATATTTTTTTCTTAATGCCATTAGGCACAAAAAGAGTTTTCATAATTAACTTTCTCTCCTTTGTGTACTTTTTATACCATGTATATATCAAATATATCATAGTATATTAAGTTTAGTCCCAAGTTTGTAACGCTTAAAAATATTGATGCTACGAACGAAATTTCGGTATAGGTGTTTATAAAATTACCTAATTAGTCCATTTCCGATTGTCTGACCGTTTGCCTGTCAACACGATAACTCAAAAACGAAAAATAATATCAAGCTGAAATTTTTACAACGTGCAACATAGGTCCGTAGGACCCATCTTGTAAACCGTTAGAGATAGAACAAAAGTTTAATTGTAAAAAATGTTCCTTATAAAAAAATAAACAACTTTCGTTTGAAATATTTTTTCGTAAACATCACTGAGTACCTGTGAGAGCGCAAATTATATAGTGTGTATTATATGGGAATATGAGTTATGTATGTGTAATGTGACAGTGTATTCAACACAGTCTATACATGGTATTTCAACAATCAACTCAGTCAATTGTTTGTTTTCACTTGTTTATATTTGTGTTCATGTATTTTCCGTAAATACGTATGTTAGATTTTGTTTGAAATTTAAAAGCTGAAAAAATTGCCTTGCAAAACAAACAAATCTTCAACATGCTACTTTATTCCGACATAGAAAATGCGCAGATACGCGTATTGACAAAAAATTAACCTGCTGATATTTCCATTATTAAATTCAACTCGTAATCTTACTGTAGACAAAGTTTTGCGCTAAAATCTATTCATTTCCTATGTCTATGGATCATACAGAATGCAATAACAATTTTAATTTGGAATTATCTTTGTTGGCGTTAGCAACAAATTTTCTCATAGAATTTTGCTATAGTAATTGGAACAGTATAATTCTACGTTAAATAATTTGTATTAAAAGAAAAAATCCTATGAATTAAACTTCATGATTATTACTATGATTATATTATGAGAATATGAAGTTTCCAAAAATGACCAAAATTTCACATATTTATAGAAAATAGTAATCGAAAAAAATCACATGAAGGAAATTTTTTGCGACGCCTACTTGTTTGGTATTTTCATTCTATTTCTATAACTTAAAAAAAGACTTAAAGACAATTATTAAAATAAAAAATCGAAGTACAAATAATAGTAAATAAAATAAAACATAGAAAGTAAGTTTGAATTTGGTTCTACTTTTTCTTTTTTTTTTTTTTTAATTAAAATGAAGTTTTTTTTAACGATTTTAGTTTTTTACAAAATATTCCGATATTGAATTAAGCTAACGTGGACTATGAAAATAAGCCCAAAAAAAATCTTAGTTTTGTTGAAATTAATGTTTGTAGCGTATTATTAGTCAATACACATTTCTATTTAATTTCATGAGATTCTTAGATAGATAATTGGATAGAGGAAATTGAGCCACCAGCTGGCTTTAAGAGCCAACGCTCTTAAAAACTGAGCCACCAAGGGAATGATAGTTAGATACTTATCCAGATCTTGATGTCTTGTATTTTTTACTTTTTTATTTTTTACAACTGCTTTGCATTTTAAATTATTTTGTAAACTTACGTCTTTCCACCCATTATTAGTCAGTAAATGGTTCTTACTAAGCTAAACCTTTATTAATGGATTTGGCTAACGTTTACATTGATGATAAGTATTTATATCTCAGCAATTTTAAACTTTTTTAATACAATGGTCTACTAGAGTATTTCTAACTATTAATTGGGCTTATTCCCAAACCGTCGTGTTTGTAATTATTCATTGGCCATATTTAGTTCTAAAATTTCTAATTCTATTGTACTTTTCTACAGTTCATAATAAACTAGTATTTAACTTCTCCTCTCCTGATTGGATGCAAATTTTTACCACTTATAATAAATAATATCCAGTATACTGAGCACAAGTATTTTTCGAAGTCCACTTTTTCCATATTTGAACCGGTATAAACAATTGCATTTTTATAATATTTATATAAAAGTTTAAAAAATACTTGCCTTTGAAAAACATGATTAACAGCTACGAATGAACGGAGTAAAAAAATTTGATCCGGAAACATCAGAAGTGAAGAGATTAAAATAGACAATTGCTAAATCCATAATGAGTTGTAGTTTTTACACACAGTGTGCTTTTAAATGGCAATTCAAGTCCAATTTTTTAAATACATAATTTAATTCTTGTTTATCTTAAAAGGAAAACACATTGTACAAAACTAAACCCAGAGATGTCGTGCTTGTACGATATGTAAAAAAATACGATTGGCCAAAAAATGGGTAAATTAGAAATTAAATGATTTCTAAATAAGCAAAATATCAGGAGAATCTTTAAAACTGAAAATGTAAATGTGTCATGCTGAAACTCGCGAAGTCCCATCTAAGAAATTAATGTTAAGTTTCCAACGGACCGTTAGGTTTTTTAGGTTCTCTTATTACAAAAAACCTGTTTTTTAGTAATTGGTCATTGTAGGCCGATTCCAGGATGTGTTCAGCTTTGCGTTTTGATATAAAAACCCCACAGTTTTTTTCTTTGAAATGTGTACATTTCCAAATATTGAAAAATATCTTAATTAGTACTGTTAGACTTTAAATGACAAGGGAGAAAACAATATTCGTCGTAAACCTTTTCAAAATATTCTATTTTATGTATTTTTAAATCAAACTCTTCTACACGCTGTTAATTTATTCTTAACATTATCTAGTCTTTACCTCCATCGCTCATTTGTAGTATCTAAATATTAAACACCAATAGTTGAATTTTCATTCAGAAAATTCGCTAAAAATGAAATTTCAATTCTAAAATGTAGAAAATTTCTAAATTATATGTATAGATAATATGAAATTTAATTTTAAAATAAATAATGCTAAATTTTTTATAATAAAAAAATTTGAATATGTATATTATTTTTAAATATAAAGCCAAAAAATAAACGTGTTAAATTTCTATTTACATAGAATTGTAATTAATATGTGTGTGTCAAAAAATTGTTTTTGGAAATTTATGGAAATTATTTTTATTGCGAATTTGCATAGTTTTTTTCCAGTAACTTGAACTTACATGTTCCAGTTACTTGAAATAATCTATAAAAATAATTACATTTACACTAAATTCATATTTTTAAAATATTCTAATTAAGATATGAAGGTTGTTAAACATCAATTTTGATTTAGCCAGTTGAGATTTTTGAATGAAGATATCGATTTAATTTTTGAAATGTGTACGGACAGACGCCTCAAATAGGTTTTGCTACGAACAGATGACTCAAAGTGATTGTTATTTGGAGTGAAATAAAATTTTAAAGTATTTCGGTTTTTTAATAAATAGGATTGTTTGAATTTGTGCTTTAGAAAAATGTAACACAGTGGTGTTTTTTAAGTATGATTTAGTGTGATTTAATTATTTATTAAATTGTACAGTTTATTTTTTAGATAATGAAGAGTAATGTTCTTCGTAGATGAAAAACATTTTTTAAATAATTATTCTATAGATGTTCTTCCCTATTTTCTAGTTTTCTATTTGATATCTACGTTGAACGTAATTTAAAAAAATGAATTTGACTGTAGCTTATATATTTTAAAGATTATAATCCAATCAAATGAGTTAAAAATTAAACTAACCTGTGAATGAGAGGTGTATCAAGCCGAAAATTTGCATAGATCATTATTTAATCAATTCCTTCAATTCACATGTAAGGGTCTTAAGATATTCTATTTCAAAAAACACGAAAATAGTTTTTTTTGCATTATTTCGTTTCCTATTTGCTAAATCGTGTTTGAAACTTATGAAAAAATCAATTACAGTCTATTGAAGCAAATTTTTCATTGTTAATTAAAGATTATCTTTTGCAAGACCCTTATATGTGATTTACATATGACACCAACTTATAAATCCTTATTTGATTGCATTATTTTATGAAAGTCTTTTCTATGTACAATAAAACGTAAATTGAAAATATCCTTTGAACTTCAAATAATTTTCTTGATTGCAGATTGGAATTTTTTAAAACTTCATCAAAAATATCTATATTGTTAATCCACATTTATGTGGATTGAAAATCAGTGTAGACTTTTTTTATAAAACTATAAAATAGTTCTCATTTTTCTAGTTTTAAGGGCTCTTGTAGCTGCAATTTTCGATTTTCGCATAGAAATGGAACGTACACAAATAACAAAATATATACTTTACTAAACATTTTTTTATTTTGCTTTTGTAGAATAGAGAGTACAAACTTTAATAAATTAGATCACCTTCAATAGGTTACTACATTTCGTAGTAATTTTGAGGTATCATTAATTATTTCTAGTTATTAGCGCGTTTCCTTATTATAAATTGCAATCGGCAAAATAAATAACAACTGTCTACAATAAGGATTAAGAACTGAGTAAATTTGAGGAATATTTTGTTTTAACGACACTGCCAGTCTATATTTAAGCGAATATTACTTTGCCATTTTCATCTTTGCCGACTTAGTGTCGTCGATGTGTGGGTAATGATTAGTTTCGCGGGTATAGTTTTGACATTCCGAATTGTACGGTAACTCATCTCCTGAACCTAGGTTTAGCTGACTAAGTATGTGTTTATGCCAAAAAAACTGTTTATTAAATTTATTACATTTTTTTGCATAAAATTTCTCATACTAATAATTTCACCTCCCCCCCATAGGCCAAGAATTATTGTTTGTTACCTTTCTTGGGTCAAAAGTTGTGTTACGTTGAGAATTTGATAAGATTTCATTTTATAATTTTTTTATAAGGGCCGAAAGTCGCTAAAAACTAATTTCAGTGTAATTACAATTTATTTTGTCCAGTGATGGGCAAAATTTATTCGTTTGACGAATAACGAATAAGAATAACCAAATTATTCGTGAATGATGAATATAATAATTATTGAATTATTATTCTTAATTCGCAAATAATTTATTCGTTTAATGAATTATTTGTTGGTATTCGTTGTGTGCGTAGTCATGGTAGGGATAATAAAACCGATGCCAGCGCTTTAAGTGAAAAATTTTGGAGATCAAGTGGGCTGTTATGACTAATTTGCAATTATTTACATGTTAATGATATAGAAACTGTCAAATTAAAATGATTGAAAAACACTAATTAATTAAACTTAATGCATTAAAAATTGTGAAAATAAGAAATCAAATTGTACAAATATTATTTTTCAAATGTTAATTATCGTAATTATTTATTTAAATTTGTGAAACAAGAATATTAAATTTTAAATGTAAGTTTTCAATGCAATCCACACAATTATATATGCATCCATTAATTCTATAATTAAAGTAGTGTATCGTTGTCATGGAAACGAAATTCACGCTCGGAGCGAATACCTTATTAACTTTTTTCGAAAATAATAATTATACATAATTGAAAGCAGAAGTTGTTTGTTGTTTGGTGGACATAAAACAACCTTCATTATATAAAACAACCTTCTATCTTTACTGGTCTGATTAAGATAAATGTTTTTCGCTTTACATAAAACAACCTTCCATCTTTACTGGTCTGACTAGAATAAATGTTTTATGTTAAATATTTTACCTTAATTATTTTTCGTGGATTTATCCGAATGAAATAACGAATAAATAAATCATTCGTCATTTGGAAACTGGGATTTATTCGCGAATAAACAATTTTGATTATTGTTTATTCGAATAATTCGGATAAAAATTATTCGAATAACGCCCATTTCTAATTTTGTCTATTGATGTGGTCATGTATACTGGATGTAGTAATTCGGAAAATCATTATCGTAGGATATTGAACGAACCAGGTAGGTAGATATTGTTAAACAAATTTACGGATCATTAAATAAATTAGTCTCCTTGCGTTTTTACATAATTTATTTTGGCAAACTTCACCCTCATACAAAAAAGCCAGTTTCTAGGCTAATTAATTTTTAAATAATATATCACATTGATATAATATATTATTGTTTTGATCAAATTGATTTCAAATGTATTTTTTAAACTAACTTATCATATTTGATTTATGCAGGATGCTTATCACCGGCAAGACCGATAGTTCTCGAACGGATTTGATATTTGATACGTTTGCAATGGTAACGTGAGTAATCGGGAATTCTCGGTCTTGTCGATGGCATCTTGAGTAAATCGAATTTCTTTTTGCTTTAAAAAATTCCACTCTGCCCACAAACTTGTAAAATATAAATTTAAATAATCTACACGAAAAAGGATGAAGCAATAAAAGATTGGACTTTTTATAAAATTTTAAAATATTTTGTTATAACTTTAATTATTTGTAATTAAAATTGTATATAAAACTGATTGATCATTGTAACAACAATTTTATCATTTTATTTAAGTCACACAAACAAAAAAAGGAAAAAAATTTATGTAAAATAATTTTATTAAAATCATTTTTTCTTACTATATTATCATTCCTCCGTTTATAGCCTGTTGTCTCCGCAGGTTATAGTTTTAAAAAAAATATATATTGCTGGTGCAACTTCAAGACAAGAAAAAGAGCCAATTTTGCTCTAAAAGTTTAATTTTAAAACTAAAAGTGATCACAAGTTAGGAAAATATAAAACTATCAGGGAATATTATTGACTCGGAGTTATTGGAAAATCAGGGAAATTCAAAACATTAAAAATGTACTGTATTTATATTGGTTTATAAATGACCCTTTGTCTTACCATAAAATGCATTTGTTAATTGGGTTCATTTGAGAGTTTTTATTACAATTGAAAACTTCTGCGAATTCTTTTGAATTTGAAACTGCTCCAATAACACGAAATTCATTTGTTGTATGTGGATCTGTTGTTATACTTGCCAAAAGAGCTTCTGTTGTTATTTTTTCACAAAATGTCTGAAAATACAAAAATAATAAGAACATGCTTATTATACTGAAATACAATGTGTACGTACTTTGGCAAAACTTATGAAGAATAATTGTTTTGATGAAAATTGTGACATTAAACCAGGTAACCGTTTGTCTTTTGAATGTTGTACGAATTTTTCATACGCTTCGAAAGCTAAACTTAATCCAACTGAATCTGCAATATTTTCACCTACTGTCAACAAGCCATTCACCTGTTGAAATTTATTTAAAAATAGTTTTTAGATTGTTCAGAGGATAAGTAAGGAGTGAAACGAAAGCTGAAGAAACAAACCGAGCAGAGTAGTAAATGAGAAACGTTAGCTTCTTTTATACTATCGATTAGAAATATAGTCTCCAAAGTTACCATGAAGAGTATCCGAACTTTAAATTAAAAAAAGTTGTATAACAAATATCTTAAAATTGTTTTTGTTTTATTGAATGACGATACGAGTTAATGGAAATCACGTAGTACACAGTAAGTAGCTCATAACTGTACTGGTATAATACCAATAAAATGGCGACCGCAACGTTCCAGGCAGCTGGAACTGTAATTAATGTTGGGAAAATCATTAATCATTACAGTCAATATTGAACAACGCATGAAAATTATTGAACTTTTTTATCAAAATGAGTTTTTAGTTCGTGTACTGCACTACGCAATTTTCATTAGCTGGTATCGCCAATATGAGTCGACTGTAAATAATTAATCAGGCAACACGCGAACGTCGGAATTTGAGGTCAGGTTTAATTTAAGGAAGCTTGGATACTCTTATATAAAACATTCTATAACGTAATTATACAAATGGTAAATTTTTATTACGTGATAAATTTTGGATAAATCACCAATTTTTCCAGTATAATTATTGTATTGATCAACGAAACATTGTGTTTTTTTATTGAAAATTTGTAAAGTTTTTGCATCCCACCATTCGACCAAATTTCCATATTTATTCAATAAGCGCCCTAAAATTAAGACAATAGTTAGTCAAAATTTTTGAAAGCAATATTTGGCTAAAGCATTAAGAAAAGCGAGTAAGAATCCAGTAATAAGAAAAAATAAGTAACCACCCCAAGTATCTGCCAAACAGAACTATCATCAAAGCCGAAATTATTGGTCAATTTTTTGATTGGTTGGTTATTTAGTTAGTTGTTAGATATGGTTGGATGTTTGGCTATGGGTAGAGTAATCAAAGCTGTATTAGTCGATTATTTAGTAATTTTACCTTTGTTATCAAATGAGTGAACAATTTCATGTCCAATGAGAAAACCAATCGATCCAAAATTTAGAGCACTGTCATAGAAAAAAGACTAATAAAAGTATTTCTAATTTTGTATTATAAAATTAAATTAAAAAATACTTACATTATTCGATCATTTTCATAAAAAGGAAAATTTAAAATACCAGCTAATACATCTAAAAAAACATACTTAAATCAATAGAAAATTTTATAAAGTTTTCTATTTTATACTTACAAATTGTGTTACGATAATTAAATGCGTTGACATTTGTGGGAAATACTGATAAGCTGTAAAAAAAAATTAATTTTTTTTATTAAGTATTATGTATTCAGGTTTGAAGATTAACGAATATCAAATTCCCTTCTAGACTTTGATTATTTCTCAAAAAATTCAATATGATTAATATTTACAGCTTCTAAAAGTGGTATCAAGACTATAATTATTGCGCTAGTATTAACGTATCGTTGGTAGAAACGATGCAACTTTGCTCCATAAAACCAAAGGCATCGAGTTTCATTCGCGCAAAGAAAAGTATATTCATCTTCATTTCAGATATTGAATTCTTACAACAACTTACCTACTATCCAAATTAGTTTTATTGAATCGTAAAAGATTTTCTATGGTTGCCCATTTTGTTAAGATTAAAATATTTTTAAAATGATTCGTTCCAATTTCTAAATATGGTAAATTCGTGTTGAATTCATCTAAATTTTTTAAATTGTCCGAATAACCGATTACTAATTTTAGAAAATTTATTTTTTGTATAGCCTCAAATTTTGTTGAATTATCCATCCAATTTGATTTTTCTAAACGATTTTTAATTGTACCTCTAATTATTTCTGAAATATTCCGTACCTGGAAAATTAAGTTGTAATTGAAATTATATGATCGTAAATATTTTTAATTGAAAAGTGAAAATTTTTTATCGTTACTTTTTCTTGAGTTGTTTTATTAAAATATTTTGAAACATATAAGTAACTTATAATTTTCCCAAAATATCTTTCCGTTTCGTCTTTACATTCCTCATCTCTAAAAAAGGAAAATAATCAAAGTTCACATTAGCAGATGTAAAACTTTCGAATTAAATCGCATATTTTAAATTCGTTTACCTTTTAAGTCCACTTTTAAAACCTAGAACAATTCTGTTAATTTCATCTGAAAATGCTCTCATCTGATTGGTTGTATCTCGATTAAAAAAATTAATTAAATGCCACATAATATAGTTAGCTGAAAAAAAATTTAGCGTTAATTAGAGACCTAATCAGGGCTAATTTAATCTTAAAATAAACCCAGATTAACTACATTTTCGATTTTTATTTGTAGGCAATAGTTTTACATGGTTGTTATGATTTTTGCAGAGATCATCGTTTTTTCCAAAAAACCGTGATTTTTTAAAAACATGCCCTTATGTATTCAATTTTTTTAAACAGCTATCCCTTGTAGGCAATAGTTTTACATGGTTGTTATGATTTTTGCAGAGATTATCGTTTTTATGTTGTGAAATATCGCAACTATAAACCAGATTAACTACAAATAAGTAACATTTTCGATTTTTATTTGACTTTCCAAAAAACCGTGATTTTTTAAAAACATGCCCTTATGTATTCAATTTTTTTAAACAGCTATCCATTGTAGGCAATAGTTTTACATGGTTGTTTTGATTTTTGCAGAGATTATCGTTTTTATGTTGTGAAATATCGCAACTATAAACCAGATTAACTACAAATAAGTAACATTTTCGATTTTTATTTGACTTTCCAAAAAACCGTGATTTTTTAAAAACATGCCCTTATAAAATAACTACTTAATTATAAAAATGAATTGGATAGATAGAAAATAATTTAAACAGAACTATTAAGATTGAAAATAATTAATTTAATCAGAATTATTAAACTTACCTAAAACTCTTCTTGGGGTTGCATCAATAAGTTTTAACATTTTTTTAATGTAATTAGTATCCGGTACAATTATTGGCGTATCCGATGTAATTTTTATATTCGTATCTTTGAAAATATTCGATATAACAAACTTCCAATTTATCTAAAAGAAATTAAAAAAAAAACCGTTTAGGCTAACTAATTTTTAACCCCCGAGCCAAAAAAAATGGGTGTTATAATTTTGACCGCTACGTGTGACTGTGACATCGTAGCACCTAAAAGAATGAACTGACTGAAACTTTTTTTTTTTTTAAATTAATTTAATGGAGAGTGTTGTTAGATATGTTTCAAGACAATCGGCTCAGTTTGAAGAGAGTTACAAGGAAAAAAAACCGTATTTGTCGGGGGTTTTTTAAATTTTGTAAACTTTATTTAATATAAACCTACTTTATTTGTTGTATCAAAATGATCAGAAATTTTTTGAAGTTGTTTGATCGTTACAAATTTTTCATAATTTTTATAATCGAGTGGTAACTTTTCGTTCATTTCTAACAAATTTGATATTTGAATTTCAAAATCAATCATTTCAAACGCTTCAGATTTGATTTTTTGAAATGAAATTTCTGAGTTTGAACCGAGCAATTCTTTTGCCGTGTTTAATATCCATTTTCCATAAGCCGATATTTCTTTTGAATATTTCTTTGCATTGTTTAAAACGAATGATGGAAATATTGTTGAAACTTTTTCAATCTGAAATAAATATTTTGTTTACTAGTTAAAAATAAATAAAACCTTTTAAAGATAAAATAAACCTTAGATGGAATGAATTTTCTCGAGTGGGGTAATATGATTTATACTGTAGTGAATATAATAATACACCTCCGTACATGAAAAAATCTCTTTAACAATAATTTAATTCACTTAAAGAAAATGAAAAATAAAAAACTGAGCAATATATATTTTTCTAAAAATATTCTTACATGAAAATGATTAATTTTTTCATTTTTGATATCACGTTCAACAGAAAATTGGAAAAGTATGTTTAAGCCAAAAAGTCGATGCATTTCGATAATAATATTTTGCCAACAGAATTCGTCACTAAACCAATATTTGGTAATTATCGGCCATCCACCAAATGAATTTAATAATTCTTTCAATGGTGCATTCCCAATTTTCTCAAGTTCTTCTACAATATTTGAAATTTTGTTTCTGAATTAATTTACATAAAAGATATGATTTCAAGAATTCTTACCAATATCATTACACGATTTAAAATATTGTTTAGTAGCTTGAATTAATTTGTTTTCATTATGCTTAATTGGTTGTTTTAATAATTCAATAACTTGTATATTAATTTTTTTCTGTAGTACGGTGAATGGTTCCCATTTTGTTTCTGTTTCGGGAATACTTTCTTTTTTAATCCAACTTTCACAAGCAAATTTGTAAAAATCATCGCAAGGGTTTATTGAAAAGTTTATGGAATTAATAAACTCTTTGGCTGCAATTCATTTAATTTACTTATTTAAAAATTATTGTGTAATATTTATGTTTCAGAGGGTACAAAAGACCTCAGTACAACTGCAGTATTTGGTGTACCATCCTGATCTACACAATTTTTACCTTGATATTTTAATTTATTTATTACGATTTTTGAGCGCATTCAAATTCTAATAATTAAATTATTTTATACAATCCCTATCCCTATTATATTATAAAATCTGAAAATAAGGATGTTTGTGAGTTTGTTTGTTACCCTTTCACGCAAAAACTACTGAATGAATTTGAATGAAACTTTACAATAATATAGCTCATACATCCTAATAAAAAATAGGCTATAATTTATAAAGATAGAAATATATAAGTGAGATTTGGGATAAGTGAGAGAAAGGGAAACAATTAATTGAAAATTTCCCCGCGAAGCGGGCGCGTAATAAGCTAGTAATTTTATATTTTTTAGTCCGTTTTAAAGATATGGTGTATTTTTAAAAAGTACCTAATTTTGAAGAGAAAAGCTATTAATCATCGGAAAGTATCTTGTACCAGGCAGACTACAGACAGATACACAAGAAAGGGAATAAAAAATAAAATTGATTACTTACCTTCCTCCAAACAATGTTCGGTTAAACAAATATCATTTTTACTTAAATTTAAATTTAATAATTGAGGTATTAATGAATTTGATATTGGAATTACATTTTTAGCCAAACCAAAATCTATTTGATTAATTATTAATAGTTGAATAAATCTATAAATCACAAAATAATTACTCAAGATAATTTTTTTAAATAATATATTTGATTTTGCTTACATAAAATATAATTGTAATAACATTTTTGAAAATTAAAAATTTTATTTCAAAAATTTTTATTTTATATAAACAGGGAGAAGAAAGTGGGATTGTCGGACCCTTTTAGCATTTAAAACTATAGGGTGAATAGCAAATGAATTTAATATCATTAAAATCGTGTTGAAATAAACGATAGAGGACCGAGAACTGATTCAGCGCTCTAAGTAATCATCCTTCAATCCCATATTCGTAAAAAGTACTTGATTAAAAAAACACTCTCATTTTCAAGATAGAATTTAGAAATTTGTTTTTGGAAGGAGACAATAATAACGAGCGACAATATTTTAGAAACTACTAGTTTAATTGTCAAAGGGACCGAATTTTTGGATCAAAAAAACTCTAAAAAGTGATTTTAATCCAAATTGAAGTCAAAAAACTTTCTCGATTTTTCGCAATTATTTAAGAGATGACATCCTCTTCCATTTAAAAAATTTTGGTCTCATAATTTGATAAAACTTGATAAATAGGATAATTTTGACCCAAAAAATACAAAAATCGAATGCATTTAGTGATTGGTTGAATAATTTTTTGTGTATCAGCTAAATCCTATACGAAAAGCATTCATTTCGAAGCGATTCTGGATACATTTCGAAAAATACTTATCTAATTGTCAAATGAATTGTACTTTTATATTTTTCTAGCACCCCTGTTATACAATCTAAGTCGATATATCAGAAATTAATCGTCTAAATGTCAAATATACCGAATTTTGGTTTTTTTTTGGGGTAATTCGAGAAATTCACAAAAAGGAGTATAACATATTTGGTGCAACCAGGTTTGTGTAAATTTTTATCTTTTAATGTTCTGTGCTTGTACAGGCAAGTCGAGCCATTGCCATTAAATTGTTTTCACAAACCACTCGTGTAAATAGTGCACTCAATATGCTATAAAATTGAAATACTAATTTTAATCAAGTTTTGGTCTTAAATAATGCATTTTTTAAACAACCTGTATTATCATTGAATTTTATTGATAAAATATACTTTTTGAAATGACGGTAAATCAAACATTCGACGTTTCCGGTTTATTTATTTAGAACCGAAAAAGTTCAATATACCTGCCCAATGATTAGAATGTATTTTTATATCAAATAAATGATTTTTTACCGCAAATAATAGAAATATGGAAACAAAATGATTAATCAGTATCGAATTGAATTTAGATTTTTTTTGTTACTCTTGATTTTAAAAAAATATTCGCCGAACAGAACTTAGAGCCAAAGTAGCTTAAGTTGTTGGTAAGAGTCATCTCTGCAAAAGCTAAACGCTTTTTTGGAGACTACCGAAAACGTGTTCGCCGCATAGCCTTTTCAATTAGCGAATGTGTAGAAGAGTTGCCCGTCATTTGTCAAATTACAAGGAATTGCGATTGAGTCGAATGTTCGCTACTTTTCTAGCTTTTTACAAACTTTGAAAGCATATATCCAAAGTGCGGAAACTTAAGTTTCCAAAATATTCAATAAAAGCAATCTAAATGCTTGTTTGTAGATAGAAGATAGCGTAGATTTTGTTTTAAAACTTAGATTCACATTTTTACTGACGTGATCTTGAAACATGCAATAGTTTTGGTAAAACCATAGTTTTCAGTAAAAGGGAAGTAAGATTAAAAATTGTACCTAAACTTGAATCACTCAGTACAGCGAATTATCGTGTGTGTGAAACTGACATTCTGACAATTGAATTGAGTAAATACTTAAAATTTTGAATTAAAATTTGTGTAATTTTATATTAATTTAATAAAATGCTTAAAAAATCGTTGATATTATGCCGAAAAATTGATTGTAATATATTACGAAGTAAGCCAAATGAAATAATTTATTTTAAGGTTATGTTTTTATTTCTGTAAATACATCTCATAATTGTGATTGTAATATTTTATATATTAGGTGTTTCAACTTCGAATATTCCTCCCAAATGGGACTTGTTTGGCGCTGTTTGTTTAGAACGAAAACCTATTATAATTCCCGAACTTACAAACATAGAAAAAACTTTTCAAGAATATTTAAGTAAAGTTGAATTCGAAAAAAGTATGAAATCACTTCATGAAATTCGTCATGAACAAGATATGTAAGTATAAAATAGTATAGTAGTTAAAATAGTAAACAAGCGAGTTTTAAACAATTCTAAGATTATTTCAATTTAAATGATCCCCGATTGTGTTTAAATAATCTTGTCGAAAAAATAATTATTTAATTTTATTTCCATGGCAGCATTACTGCAGAGGCTTTAAAAAAGGGTGAATTAAGTGATTTGGATATAGACGCAACCACAAAACAAACAGCTCAAGATTTTGAAGATGCCTGTAATGAAGAGTTATTAAAATTTAAATTTGCTAGTACTATCACAGAAGATGATAAGAAAAATAATACCAAGTCATTAGATCGAAAACTAAGCAAACATTTAGTTCTTGTAACGGAACATGTAATTGGAAACAAGAAATATTTTCTCTTACCTCAAAGTTTGAGACATGATGGTGAAACTTTACGACAGGTAATTTATTATAATTGAAAGTTGTTAGTGTACATAATATAATATGTTATTCATTTTTCAGACGGCGGAGCGAATTTTAAAACAGACCTGCGGAGATAATATTAAAGCACAAATTTTTGGCAATGCTCCTGTTGGATTTTATAAGTTTTATTATCCCAAAGGCTCAAATAATGAAAGTAAAGGGGCAAAGGTACTTAACTAAAGTAAGATAAGCTTTATGCGAGAAATTTATATTTAAATGATTTTATTTTAGGTATTTATTTATTTTGCAAGACATTTGAGTGGGCAAATAACGGAAAAATCTGTCAATTATCAGTGGTTAGATCGAAAAGAATTGGAAACAATTTTACCGAATGACTACAATAAAAGTGTTCAAAAATTTTTAATCGATGAATCGTAAAACATAATGGCGTAAAACATATTTATTTTAGATTTATGAATTAAAAATTTGTATATATAATTGTTGATTAAATTTGTATTTTACACATTTTTTATTCTTTTCTATTTTTTTCCATGCATTCTCTCATTTCATTTTTAATACAACGTCGAATAGACCTTTTCATCATGTCACATTCGCATGTGCAGAGTTTATTTTTTCGTACTGACAGCAATAAGTAGGACTAAGATAGAAGATATTTGTTATGCATTTTATCACATTGGTTATAAATCATTTAGTACGAAACAAATGTGAGTCGTGATTTTAAAATGAAAAGCCCTATTAAAATAATATAAAATAGAGAAACATGCAAAAAATGTCTCTGCAGTCCGCAGAAAATCCATGTAAAAAAAATACTACCAAGTTGCCTTATAGTTACAATTTACAAGATTTTGATACATGTCGCGCATACATAACTAATATAATTGATGTTCCCATATAATATCTACTATATAATTTACGCCTAATTTGCGTCCTCATGGGTAAACAGTGGTGTTTACAAAAAATGTTTCAAACAAAAGATGTTTATTTTTTGATAAGGAAGACTTTTTATATTTAAACTTTTTTTCTATCTCTAACGGTTTACAAGATGGGTCCTACGGACCCATAGGTCAAGTCCCAATCGACCTATGATGTTCATTTACGAACTCGATCTCGTCTGACAGACAGACGGACAGACAAGCGAAAATGGGCTAATTAGGTGATTTTATAAAGACCTATACCAAAATTTTGTTCATAGCATCAATATTTTTAAGCGTTACAAACTTGGGACTAAACTTAGTATACCTTGCATATTACATAATATATGCATGGTTCATAATGGTTCATAACATTAAAAACGATATTTTATGCAAAAATCATATCTATATGCAATGTGTATTGTCTATAATGTATTGATATTACAAAAATCGAGTAAGTCAAAGCACTCGGTTTTCAAAATATTAATCGATTTAAGCAATAGACATTTTATGTGTGTATGATTTTTGTATAAAAAATGGATTTGATATCGTGAAATATCGCGACTTAAAGTAGAACGAAAACGTATAATTATTTTTCGTTCTTCGTTGGAACAATTGTAACTTTTATCTGAAATTATTTTTTACATTGAAAAACGCGAAAATGTGGTAGTATTTTAAACTTAGACCTATTTTACCATTAATTTACCTGAAATATGATTTTATCATTGAAAATGCAAGTTTGGAATGAAATATTGAATTAAAAATATTACATTTTTTTTAATCAAATGAGTCGAGTTTGAATTTCATTCTCGGGAATTTCTATAGGGGGCAGTAACGCCTACCTGATCCACCCTTAGCGGCGCCCACGTTTTGGAATAGGTACATTTTTTTAATTTTTTACCTATTCTTTTAATAATCATCAAAATTAATCTGAATCTACATGCGTCCTCTTCTATGCCTAAATTTGTTATAAAAGAAGTATCAACGTACTGCTATTAATATTGCTGGGAAGATACAAATATTGATCATACGATTGATTGTGTGATTAAATAAAGTCAATGAGTTTTAAAAGTTAAGAAAAGAAGAAATCATACAAAAAATAATCTTTATTTTATAAATATTTAATTATTGTTTTAATCATAGGGATTAAATAAATAAATAATTAAAAATAATAATTTTAGGTAATCTTAGATTTTGAAAATCGAAAAAAAATATCGTTTTTCGAATCGAAAATTTGAGACATTAACAATGTTCCATAAAAATATCAAAGCTCATAACTAATATAGATTACAACTAATTTATTATTTTAATAGCTAACGATCCAAAGATTTGAATTATATGTCTTGAAATAATGTCAAATTCATTAAAAAAATATTTTTTACAAAAGGTATCCCTACCTCTTAAAATTTAACTCACAACAATTTTTGCGATTGCAACAGACCGTTTTTTTATGAGGCTGCGTTTTTTTTGAGGTAATGTGTTACTAGATTTGCCGTTTCCGGTTTATGTATTCGGAAATTCCCACAATTTTGTTTGGTTTTAGCATCTATAACGCAGGTATTTATTTCTTGAGCATGGAAAATTTTATTGCTATTTGAGCTGAAGGTATCAGCTCAAAAATTTTCTGCGAGATATGAAAGCCTTTTGTAATATCCAAAAAAAATTTAAATAAACAGAAAAAAAAATTTTTAATTCCCCCATAATATATAAGATACCTTTTACCTTTTTGTAAACGTTAAAAATTATTCAATTATTTGTGGATATCAAGCTGATGAAAGATTTAAAATATATATATATATATATATATATATATATATATATATATATATATATATATATATATATATATATATATATATATATATATATATATATATATATATATATATATATATATATATATATATATATATATATATATATATATATATATATATATATATTCTAAAATAATCAATGCCCGAAATGAACCTAACATTTCCTCATTTGTATGTCCAAAAAAACCCTTTATGGATCGTCATCCTTTTCATAATTTATTTCTAAATATTGAAGAATAAAAAATTCGCAAGTCATAAATTATATTAAATTCTTTATTACCTATTCCAACTTTAAGGCTTCTATGAACAAAACTAATTTAATCTTTTATAGACTAGTCTGTATAAAAACTAGCTAAGAATATAAAATTGCTTAAATAGTATTAATTAAAATTAAATTTTTTAAAATGATATTTAATAATTTATTTTGTGGAAATACAATATTTATAGAAAGTTTGAGTAGCGATAAGGTTGTTTTTCTGCCCTAAAACATACAGACGGCGGAATAAATGACTTTTTTTTTCTAAATTACGAATATTGAATCGTTCCTGTTTATAGATTACAAAAACTGCAAAGTACATTTTTTGATTTTTTTTTCTAAAATTGGGCCTTATAACTACTCTCCTTCTATATCCTTAAATTGCCAGCCAGGGACAATAGGTATGGATGATAAAGTCATTTGATTTTATGTTATTTTGGTTCTTCGTTATTTGTTAACAATTAATTTATATTTGAAAATCAGTATCTTCAGGTTTAACAAGACTCATCAAGAAATTTTTGAATGTCTGTATCATTTCCAGAGGACCTTCAATAAAAAATTTCAAATAGTCTATACCTGGTAACTTGCGTATACGGGTTGATACTGCCGCTGTTAGAATTATTAAAAATTAGAAAAAATACTTATTTTTCATTTCCGAAGTATATTTTAATACTTACTTAAATCAACACTAATAAGTTCTACCAAGATCAGGTAGGCGTCTTTAATATCTATATAACTTTTTCCAATATTAACTAAGTCAAGATGAACATTTGATTTACCCATTTGAATACTTGATATGAATAAATCAAGTGTATTAGCCATAACAGATAGATTAGAAACTATCAATCGCCTTATTGCCTAAAAAAATTGAAATTCATACATTATTATTATGTATTAATATGGTTGTAGGTATCACTATGGTTCAAAAATCAGTGGCACGATCAATAAATATTTTATTCTCTGATTTGGGTAAAAATAATTTTTAAGAGTAATTTTCTGCCCAAAAATACAGAAATTCTGTGCCTTTGACGATTAAACGAGTAGTCCTGACACCAAAATTGTATACGTAATTTTAGATGCTTCAAAATTGTTTCGAAGTAAAAGCTTTTCGTAAAGGATATACTCACGATATCTCAAAAACTATGCAACCAATCGTTAAATGTACCTAATGTTTGTACTTTTTGGGTCAATAATACTTTGAAGTTTTATTAAAATTCGAAACAGAATTTTTTTTGCAAAATTCTGATTTTTTCAAAGAGAAAGAAAACTTCGAAAAATTGGGAAAACTTAAAACATTTGCTTCTTTTAAATTATAAAAACCGTTTTACATAATAATTTTGACTCAAAAAATATAAAAATCAGTTCACTTTGTCACTTTGACGGTTGCAGTGGTAGTATTCGAGATATCGACTAAAATCGTATACAAGGAGCTACATCTGGGAGCAATTTTTTCAATCGATACCCTGGAAATTTTCTGTAATTTACAAAACCAATCAAATTTTGGATCTTTAAATTATTTAGTAGCCAAAATAAAAATTCAGTTGATTGGAGGATTCGATTTCGGGAAATATTCAGAATCGTAAATCTAAAAAAATATTCTCCCAATCTGTAAAAAAATTGCACTAAATAGGGCTTTGCCACCAACCACATCTTGTTTTACAGGTTGCATATTGCAAAAATGAATATATTAACGAGATATTAAATTACGATAATTTTAAAAGTGAGACGTAGCTCGCACTGTAAAAAACGTAATCTAGGTATTACTACGTACACTAGGTTATCCACTTTGAATTAAGAAAGAGTAAAGTAAGAAAAATTAAAAAATAATACCTTTAAACGGTCTGATATCCATATTGGAATATTTACAACAACTGGAACCACATCCGACGCTGTTAAGAATCTTCTACCTAATGTATCATATTCAATTAAATCATCATTTGTTGCTGGCAGGGTTGATGCTGTTGTTGGCTGTTGTACCAAAAATGTAGCTACATTCGAGGAACTAGAGTAGTCAGACGGATTAAAGGAGCTAAAAGTACTTGTTGAAATAAATGGGTTGTAAGTACTAGCAGGATTAAAGGGTCTGAAAGTACTAGAGGGAATATAGGAACTGAAAGTACTTGAAGGGTTAAAAGGACGAAGAGTACTAGAAGGATTTACCGGATTAGCTGTAAAAGAAGGATTAAAAGCTGCATTTGAAGGAAAGGATGGATTAATAGGAAGAGATGTTGATGGGTTATCCTCCATAAATTGCATTGAAACTCCCTAAAAAAATGATATCAAGAGAAGTTTGTATTAATAATTATTTTTTAGAATATTTCTCTCTAAAATTAGTATTAAATAAATACGCCATTAAATATTGTGAAATGTGTGCCTTTATAAACTTTCGTTAATTGATTATCTAATTTCGTTAAACGATTATTTTCATTTACGATGGTACGAAGATTTATATATCAATTTCAGCTAACCTAATTAGACAAGCATATTAAAAAGTCGAAACAATTATCTCCCATACGAAGGAAACGATCGGATATGCACTTTGATTTTGTTAGGTTTTTTAAATTTCATAACAATCCTCAAAAAACTGATATAAACGATTCATAATCATTTCATCTTTTATAATCTACTAGCAGTTCCAACCCCATCGCTGGTTATTTTTAACTTTTAAAACAAAGATTACTGCGTTATAATCTTCACTTATCTTGTCTTCACTTATCCCCTCTCACTTAAAGCGTTAGTATTAAAGCGTAACCAAATCCGTTTGCGGTATGCCTATAGGGCAGCGGGCTCGATTCCCGTCGTCACAAAAAAAAAAAATTAATTTAATTAATGGTTTTGATGGGCTGGTGTAGTGTATGGTATATGCATCCATTATTATTAACAATCTATATAACGAAATTAAAAACTACGAAGATAACTACAAATCAGATATAAATCGAAATTTATTATTTTAAGATAGCCTAGGTTTCAAGTAGATTAAAGAAATTTGATTAAATTCTAAATAAAGTGAATTTTTTTTGCTAATTAATAACAAAAATCAGTGTTTTATTTTAAAGTTTAGAAAACTCATTTTACATTCAATAAAAATTAAATTAATGAAAATAGAAATAGAAATTAATGACTAAAAACAGTAAAGTAATTTTTATATTTATTTTTATTTATAGTGTATTTTAGGAAGCTACTATTCATAAAAAAAATTAAAAATCGTTGCTTGACTATTTTATTAGACCAATCGCCTTAAAAAATATATGTAGTTAAAATGCTTGTAATAATAAAATTAATTGAAACTAATTTCTTACCTGAAAACAGTAAATTGGTACAAAAATTGTAAATAGTTGCACAGATATTAATTTCATTTTAAATGTAAAATTTTAACAATAAAAACAATAGGTAATTGTTAGCTTGAGGGTTAAAACCGCTATATCCTTCCGATATCTCAAATAAAATCACTTTTTATATAAGTGTATATTTTATATTTCGAATATTTTCATTTGAAAGATGATATTTTTGTAATATTAAAAAAAACAAGATGACCATTTAATTATTTTTCCTTTCGGTAATATAGTATTTATAATAGTTTTTCTGGTACAATTTATTAATTATTTAATTTAAAATGGTTTAATTTTCACTAAAAGTTATATTTTCTTTTAATATGAATTGCGATAAAACTTTTATAGTTTAAAAATTATCGTAGAATAAATATTGTAGAAATATATGTTGTAGGATTAAAAATTCATAAACTATTTATTTTTTGTGTGTAGTTTTACACAAAATATAAAATAGTAATTAAAATAATCGACCTACTGTTATTAAGTGCCTACTGGCCTAATCTATTTCTATTTTTGAGCGTTTATAAATCTTTGAATATTTGATACTTTGTGGAAATGGAATTTACTCAACAATTCGTCGCTGGTAATGAATGTCGACTAAAATGACTAAAATAGCCTGACTTGTTACAATCGATTTAACAACAGAAAGAATTTGGATTTGGATATTGTTCCAAAAGATAATAAATATATTTTGTTTTGGTTCTGTTTAATTTTTGGTTGTATGAAGACGCTATTTAGAAATATTACATTGTATGGTATAAAGTTTATTCTATAAACAGTAATTTTAGCATGATTACTTCCTCCAATTGTATCTGTAATACATGTATAACAATGCATGTTTGGTGGTTTATTTATCACAGTATTTCCCAATGAAAAAAATTCTATCGTAAACGCAACATTGATTATTTTTCTTTTGTTATAAAACTTGTGACCAGAACTCCACATTTTTGATACCTTTTCGAGCTAGGTTAATTTTAATCACAAATTTGAAAAGTATGATCCAAATTTAGTAGGATTACATACTTGGTTTATCAGAATTGGATAAAATTTGGATGTGATAGATCAAAATTCAATTTTTTGGATGCTGATGACATAAAGTTAAAAAATTCAATTTTTTTGATAACATTTTTTTGGATTTTTTTTTGAAACCCATTAATTTTGGGTCATGTTTTTCCGCTGTGAATTCAGCATTTCGCTAGCTATCACTTATGTGCTTAATTCCGGGCTAGGACTCTACATTCTTGTAACTTATTAAAGCTAAAGTAATTTTGATCACAAATTTGAAAAGTATGTACCAAATTTAGTAGGATTACATATTTGGTTTATCAAATTTCGATATTATTGAGATGACGTCTGATGACGTCATAAAGTTAAAAAATTGAAGTTTATTTGATAACATAGGGAAATATGATCGGATCTTATTGGAATTTTTTTTGATACCCACTAATTTTGGGTCAGTCTTTTCAGCTGAGATGTCAGCTTTTCGCTTGCTATCATTTATGTGCTGAATTCCGAGACTAGGACTCCACATTCTTGAAACCTATTAGAGCTAAGTTAATTTTGACTACAAATTTGAAAAGTTTGACCCAAATTTAGTAGGATTACATACTTGGTTTATCAAAGGTTTATAAAATTTAGATGTGATAGAACAAAATAAATTTTTTTTTAAATTCTGATGACGTCATAAAGTTAAAAAATTCAAGTTTTTTTGATAACACAGGCATATTTGATCGGATCTTATTGGAATTTTTTTTGAAACCCACTAATTTTGGGTCAGGTTTTTCAGCTGAGATGTCAGCTTTTAGTTAGCTATTACTTATAGGCTTAATTCTGGGACCGAGTCTCCAAATTATTGAAACCTAATAGAGCTTGGTTAATTTTGATCACAAATTTGAAAAAGGGGGACCGCTATCAGCCCTGCTTTCGTTCGAAAAGCTTAAGTCAGCGCTGATCTTTAAATTAGAGCTAGGTGTATTATTTTCCTCTTCGAAAATTTCCATAGCCGGGACATCATCTTTCAGAAAGCTTGACAAACTACGCGACAAGCTTAAAAAAGTTTGTGAATCGAGGACAATTTTCAAATATAAAGATAATTGAATTAAGAATACAAAATTTATTTTCTCCGTTACTTAAAGTAATGAGATATTCGTTGGTCGTCACCTTACAATTTCCAAAAAGTCTCACACTGCTTTGTTGATTTTAAGCTTAGCGCACAATTAATAATCTTTCAGGCTCCCATCAAGAAAATCTCCAGCTATACTAGCTTTCGTAAAACTTCTCAAATTTCATAATCTCACATGACACTTGGCATCCTTCAAATCTTACACCTGGCTCCAGATCAAATAAGGTGTGTGTTAAGTAATTTTAATAAAAAATCAATTTCAAACATTTATTTGCATTTACTATTTGGGAATTATATGGGGAAGGGGGAAGGAGTTGGTTATTGTAACAAGCAAAAATCATTGTGCATATTTATTATCGAAAAGTGAACAAATATCATATTATTCTAAAAACTGGTCGATAACAAATGCTGCAACGTAATCAATTGCGTGGAATAATGTTGAGTAGACATCGTCACTGAGTCCTCTTCGCCCAGTAGCTCTTATGGATTTTGGAAATACGGCATGCACTAACTCTTTCAATATATTATCCAACGAGAGATCGTTTCTTGGAATTCTTCTTGAACTGCGGTGACTTGCTAAACAAACATAAAAACATATTTTTTGAATTGTTGTACTTATTTCTAAAAATTTCTTTGAATTTAATGCTAATTATCGCTAGTCTATTGTACATAAAATGGATTTGAACTCCTAATACGGTATTTCAGGGAGTTGGACTTCTGATGCTATGCAGGATAGAAACACTAGAAATGTGCTTACTACTTATAATTTTGAATGATCAAGATTTTAATGTGTTCAAAAAAACCATAAAAAGAAAATTATTAATACGAATTTGAAGTATACGTAGTTAAAAATATTCAATTCTATTTAGGGGGTAGAAAAACATTAAAAACTACCCCCAAAAACACTTTCTTGAAAATATCTCGAATACGTACGAAAATATAGAAAAAAGTTTTATTTCTAATCACTTTTAACGTATTTGCAATAGAAATTGAGATTTTAGCAATAAAAAAATCTAATTTATAGCTCAGCCGCATAAAAAAATCCTTTCGTTCTATCATATATAGAACTGAAAAAGATAATTTTGAAGAGTTTTTCCGATTTTCCGGGGCTGGGGGATTTTTGCACATTTTATACGGCTGAGCTATAAATTAGATTTGACTATTGCAAATTTCTAGGTTTCTATTGCAAATACGTAAAAAAAGATTATAAATGATTCTATAGAAAATTTTGATATCTACATTTAAAAAAAAAAAAACTTTTTTCCATGTCATTTAAGTTTATCTTTATTCCAGTTGGAGATCGTTTTTGATGACTCTAAATAAATTATTTCTTATAAATGATTAAAAATTAAGTATATTAATATTAACACAAAGTAAAAAATGATACGTAAAACAGCTTTTACACATCAAAAGCATTTAAAAAAAATGAAAATTTTATGTTGACGGGGAAATTTTTTTAAATATATTGTAAAATTTTGTTTTTTGAAGATAGAGATTCTTAATTTATGATGGTAGGATTGAAATCCCAATAACTGGTGTGAGATGCGTCAGTATAAGAATCTCCATCAAACATTCGGGTTAAATATCGTTTTATTAAGAAGAAGGAAGGAGTTTATTAAGGAACTTACTGCAAAAACTGAAAAAAGTCCAAAAATTTTGCAGTTTTACAAATCGTTTTGCAAAACGTAGTTTCACACTCCTCTAATGGGTCCAAATAGCACCAACAAAATAGAAATTTACATCGCGTTTTGCGAATTTAGTTTTTTTTTGTGCGATTTTACTAGCGTAGGTATAGTTATAATATAGAAATTGGAATGTTTCCTTCATTCTCAGATATTGTGTTCATGGACACACACACTTGCGTGGAAAAAAAATCTGTAGCCGATTCTGCATCAATGTGAGCGGTACTTTATGATTTACATCTAGGCTTCTATAACCGAGACTGTACCTGTCTTTTTTGTCATGCATACTTGCGGAAAAAAAAGGCAACACTTCTTTATATATATCAGATATATTTGATGGTTGAAAAATACACATTTTTTAATATGCTTATTGCCACCAAATATATCTGCTGTATATAAGTGTCACATTTTTATTGACCGCAAGATACTATTATAAACCTACGTAATCATCCTGTAATTGAGACTTATATAGTAACAAATTAACAAATTTCTCAAAATATATATTTCTTTTAAATGAAACTTTTATTTATTTTTTATTTTTACCTTGATATTTTCTTGCTTAGAAAGTCGAAGACCTTACCAAGTGAGAAAAATTTTCCGAATTTCCGGTCGCTTACCTAGGATCGACAGTATTCTGTACTTCATATTATCAATGAAATAAAATGGCGGAAAATGGTCGCATTAGTCATTATACTGAGACCTAATATATTCTACGCTCACAAAATTAATAGAAATTTATTAAAATCTAACTTATTATATCGATGGAAATTAAGGAAATATTGAGTTTTTTAATAAAATTATTCCGGTATTTTTTAATTACTTGATTTTAAAATTTTGTATCACATGATTATCAAAATAAGAACGTTAACAGCAAATATTAAATTTTTTAAACTAATTTTTCCAAAGCTAAATTCGTGAGTGCCGTGTATAGTTTTATTAACGTTACTTGAATAAAGACAGAATTTGTTTATTTGATAGTAGTTGATTGCAGACTAAAATAATTCTTTTGTTTAAAACATGCGTGTGTTTGGTGTTGAGGAACACAAAATTAATTTAAATTTTCTTTTTCTATTTAATATTTGATTATATTTTTGGGCGTTTTTAGGTAACAAGAAATAATAATTTTTCAAAAAATTTATGAACCAAAGTACATAAAATATTAAGCTATAAAATAGCGTAGAACAGTTACTGCCATGCGAAATGCTGTTGAGTAGACCTCATCAAGTATAGTCTGTCTTCTAGTTGATCTCCTTGATTTTGTTGGGAATATTGAAGACGCAATCTCTCTTAATATATTATCGATTGAGAATAAAGTTTTTCTTTGTTCATCGTCTAAACAAACAAACAGAGTTTTTGATTTTTTTTTTAAACTGATAAAAAACCGATTAAATACAGATTTGAATTTGAAATAGTTAATAATTGTTTGATCAAACGATATTTACAAAAGTTCAAGAAATCAGCAGCCTTGATCAAAATTTAAACTTCAATATTTTCTTTATTTTTTCAATAGAATTAGATTAGGTTCGGTTAGGTTATATTGGCTGTCCACGAAGAACACACTTAGGCTGTAGAGCCCATTGTGATACCATATATGTGTTTTACCACCTTTCCGCTGATCATTTCATTTATCAGCTCCTCAATTTCAGAGGCTGAGTGCACTTCCTTCATGCATATACCATGCACTACACCAGTCCATCACAACTATTAATTAAATTAATTTTGTTGACGGCGGGAATCGAACCCGCTACCCTAAGTATACCGCGTTCAATAGAATTAATAAATAAAATATTTCAAGTGGTTTGAGAATGATCATAATGACCAAAACACGTAACTTTCAATATTTATTTAAAAAACTTTATTATTCTTCACAAATTATGTTTCGAGTTCTGCTTCATATTTACGTGTAGGTACTTAATACTTGACTTGGATGACTTATATGTTTCAAAAAAATAGGAAATGATGTGAAAAAAGCCAGTAATGTTAGTGATGATGCTTTTTGAGATGATTTTTTTTGGTATTCAAAATAATTTAAAAAATTTTACTTACTTTCGTCAGTAGAATTATTTTACCTTTCCCCGAAAGTTTGTGCTTAGGAATACAAAATTAAAAAAATGTAAAGAATGCGAAGATAACAAACAGATAGAGAATAAATAAAACAAAAGTTGTATGCAATTGTATTCAATAATATATTGTGTTTATTTAAATATGAGTCGTGGTAAAAATCATAAAAAAAGAGAAATAATACCCAAACGAAGCTCAAAATGTTTTTTGGTTTGTACTAATAAAAAAAACCATTAAAATCATCATTTTTAACTTCATTTTCAGTATATTAGACTATTTACAACAAAAATTAATTGTCAAAATAACTGTTTTAAAGAACTGCTGTTACGATAGATTGTAATGATCTAGAAAATAGTCTTGGACCAAGGTTTTTAAAGATGAGTGAATATACGCTCAATAATTTGTAGTAGATAGCACTAAGTATTTTATTAAAGAGGAGGAATATTCCGCTTTTTATCTTGCCAAAGGCTTTTGTTGCTATTCGCAACGTACGCTCACCTGCTGGATAGGTATCCATATTATTTCTTCTTTCACCAAGACCGGATTTAGATGATGATGATGGGTTCCATTGATTTGGTTGACGCGATGAATTTTCATTACTATTTGGCATATTTCGTCTATCGTTTGAACTATTTGAATCTTCGTTTTCTTCTGCTTCGTTGTTGGATCCTAAATGGTATCATATAATTAATAAAATTTCCTACTAGTTAATCACAGACAGATCTAGAATCACTTTTTGTTTTTGTTTACTTTTAATCATGTATACGATCGATATTTATTTACATCATAGTCTCTCGATTATAATTGATGATTATAATATGATACATACAGCGTAAACTAAATATTGACAAATATCTTGTCTAGTAATCTTAGTTAAAGAGAATTGAAAATAATACACTCAAACCAAGAAGTCCGGGCTCGAGTGTATTTTTTTCAATTCTCTTTAATTAAGATCTAGAATCGTTTTTCAAATATTTATGTTATATTTAATGGAAAAATTAAAAATTTTATATCTCGCTAAACAATAGTCAATTAGATTAAATTACTGGTGATTTGTGTTAAGAAATTTTGAGTTACTATTGTAGATTTGTGTATTGGACAAGATTAAAATATTTCTTTCTCTGTCACATTTGTATGTTTTTCAGTTTTCATATTACCATTTTCATAATATATGTGATATGTGCGATTACCATTGTGTGTAAATGTCACCGCAAGATTTATTTTTCGTAATATTGTAAATTTATTTTATAAAAAATTGCTAACTCGACCCAGACCAGGCATTCTGACAACGCTGGTTGGAGTGATTTTTGGCACTCGGTTTACAATCGGACAGAAATTACAATATTACGGTGACTTATACATTGCAGACGATAATATATTAGTTAGTCTAAATAAAGTATTATTTTTTCCAGTAGATCATTTTTGATGATGGTGGAACTATAATGATCCAAGTATCATTTTCCTTAAACTAAAGATTTTTACATATGGACACGAAATAAAATATAGACATCTATTTTCCTGCACCCAACAAAATGCATGTCTGTCGTTCAAAACGAGCAACCGTTTGTATCAAACAAAATGAATTTTGTTTTTTATTTATCGTATTACTCGAAGAAAAAAATTATAAAAATAATAAGAAACAAATATTAAGTTGGGCGATAAAAATTTTTCGGAGTCCGTAAGTAACAATTGAGAAAAACAAGTGTTCTTGCTTAGTGTTTTCAGGCTACCTCATTGCTTTACCTACAAAAATTCTGTCTTATGCCCATAATTACCAAAGTTTATTTTTCGATAACTCGAAAATGTGTTCTCTCCTTCTCCTTCTCTTTCTATGATAAATGCAATAAACATGATACCACGATGAAACCAAACGTCGGATGGCACAACTCAAAATATGAATGTCTCCTTACTAACCGTTCGAGTCTCTCCTTAATGGCAATCGAGTTGTCTGTAAATCTTTAAATTCATTGGCAACACCATGAAAAAACTGGTAAATTTGCAAGTGTCAACATGAATTCAATGGATGCACTTGTTAAAAAACATTATACTATAGACCCCGGTAATATAGACGCAACACTCAGACCTCGGTAAAAATTTCAATTTTCTTATATAACAGAGTGAATTTGATGAATCCTTCAAAAGGTAAAGAAAATCGAATATTTTCTTACCTAATATTCCATCGAGTAACATTTCAACAATGCCTGGCTCATCGTCCACTGCCTCTTCAGACGATTGTTTTTTTGAATAAGATGGTTCGTCATTACTGGATTCAGGTTGTGAATCTTCTCCTTCAGCTGATGGATCTATATAGATAAATGTAAAATGTTAAAGCTTTTAGAATTCTAGATTATGGTGGAGCGGAAAAGAGTTAAATAACATAAAAATATTAAAACAATTCGTTTTTATCTACATATTTTGATATGCCCCATCGAATCTACAAATTAAAGTACCTTTTTTCTAAAAAAGAAAAAAAAGCTGTTATCTAATTGCCAATTGACGGCATATTTTTTGATTCTTAAACATGCCGCGATTAAATTTTTAAATTTTAGTAAAGAGCATGTTAAAATTATTTAAAAAGTATCTGTAATAAATTTTATTTACGCCCCACTCTATTGTAGACATTATGGAATTATTAAGTTATTTATGATACTCAAATAATTATATTTTCCACAATTAAAAATAATAATATTTCCACGATTTTTCTCACCAATGTATCGACGATATATTGCATTTGGAGGTGGGTTTTGTGCATAACCATTTGCGTAATTAGGATTTGTACCTTGGTATGTATTTAAGTATAACGGATTTCTCGCATCAAATCCGTACGCTGCTCGTTTTTGAAGACCAGGTCTATTTAATTCAAAACCTGAACCAAAATCGTCTATAAAATAAATCCAAAATTTTTCGGTCAATTTCCTATTCAATACAAATAAAATTGTGGATAATTATAAATTTTCAACCTGGTTCAGCCGATGTCATTGACGGTACTGCCATATTATTGTCGTATATTTGCCTTTTATTCAAAAGAACACTATCAAGATATTCATTATCTAAAAAATTATTAATTATTTCAAAATTATTATTATTTTTTTTCAAAAATTTTTAGCTAAATTAAAGTTTTTAAATTAAACAAATTAATTTTTTTCTTTAAATTATATTTTATTTTATAAAATATAATTTATATTTTATTGAATTTTTTCGTAAACAAAAATATTTTTATATTAAATTCAATTCTTGTTAATTTAATTGAAAAATATATAATAAAAATGAAATAAATGGAAATACAACCATAAAATTAATTGAATTTACTTACCAATAGTATTAAGCGGACTACAATAAACCAAATGAATCTGGGTTGGTGTTTGGAAAGAAAAATTAAATATTTTACTAATAATTCACAAAAAATCACATTAAATTTTAAAATATTGATAAAAACTTTTAAGTAATTACCTGGAAAATTAATAATAATAAATACGGTAACAATACCGCGGTACTCATTTTATTGTTGGCCATTTACAAAATTTTTTAACTTTTTTTATTTTTTCTGAAGAGGTTCTTTTTGCTGTACAAATTACGACAAATAAAATTTTTATTTGTATCAGACCGATGGTAAGTTTATGGTTTTTATTGGAAAATTTTTGATAAGTTTCACTTTCATTATTTACATTTCTACAATCAAATGAAAATACAAAAAGAATCAACAAACATTTTTATTATATATACTAGATATCAATTATATACTTGTCACTGTCTAAATAAGTTATATTCGATATCATGAATGTATAAGATCAAGAAAAGAGTTCATAATCAATTTATATTATTCTTTCAAATAATAAATGTGAGAATTTTAGCCCAAAAATTCTACGCGAAATATTTACCAGGATTCCGTAACAAATTAAAATAATTTTTACATTTGTTTTATTACCTACTTATTATTTATTTTATTAAACTAGATTGATACCCGCCTGCTTCACTGAGCTTAAAAGTAAAAACCACCGCTATATAGCCTCCACCCTCTCTTGATATACACAGTTTTCAATTTTGTTAAATGTAAAATAGTTATAACTCATTGAGTATATTAGAATAGTTGGCCATGATTTGTTTGACATTTAATATTTTAAATTTTTACATAGTTCTTTAATTTATGAATCAAAATGATGATCATAGATCTAGCCATAAATTCAAGATTTCTGTAAAAATTTAAAAAATAGTAAATGTTAAATTAAATTAAATTTTTTTATTTTTTATATAAATCTTTATAAATTATAGCTCATGTGTTATTCTGATATATCAGCTATATTTTTATACAGTTTCATTAAAAACCATTCGCTAGTTTTAGCGTGAAAGCGTAACAAACAAACAAACAAACAAACATGCTTACTTTTACATTTACAATATATAGGGATAGCGATTAAGATTATTTATTATATAATTATATAAAAATAAACTGTACGGAACCATGGCGGCATCGTTGAATAAGTTTAAACAAAGATTTAAGTACCCACTGCTAAAACAATTTAATGATTAAATCCCACATGAAGCGTAATATTACACTTCATTTTTCGTTTATCATATATATTTGTATTGTTTTAAATGGTGAAACATCAAAAACGTTGTCAAGAGAGGCCTAAATTAATAACTTACACAATTTGCAAAATCATTTTCTTATAATAAAAATGCCCTACACCATTAAGCTACACCATAAAGGACTTTATAGAAATGTGTGTATATTTCTGAAACAATATCTTATCGTTTTGATTACTTAAATTCTGAAACGAGCAGTTTTTCATATATTAGATACGGCAAAACTCATAATTGAGAATGAATAATTTTCGCAGAATCCCGTTTAAAAAATGCTTCTGAACGTAAAAGGGTAGGTAGCCGGTAGAATTTTTTTAACAAATAAATAATATGGATTGAATCGCCTCGAAAAAAATTTTATCATATAATTTGGTTCAAAATTAACAAAGAATGTTCTAAGCGCCATATGCGCCATATTCAATTTAATGAGACGACACGTAGTCTATAATCAGCGGACGATCAGGATGCTTTGAACGATACCTCAGTCGTCAAATAAAGATAAGTTTAGAACCTATGACGGAACAGATGAACATACATGTATTTAAAACTATTTTGGGGTTATAATTTCAAGACAAAGGATAACAATATACATATATTTTTGAGAAGTGCTAATTACGCCCTTTCATTTGATACCTAACACGGTATATTAATATGTATTTAGTTCATGACTTTATGTTTCCCAGAGAGCGCCATATTAAATTTATGTGACGTCACACAGCCTATACCCAGCGGACGATCAAGATGCTTTGAACGATACTGCATTTGTTAAATTATGAAAAGTAGTTTAGGAGATATAAGGGAATAGAGGAACATACATACATACACACCGGTGAAACAAATAACCCTCTTCGTCGGGGTACAAAACTTGAATGGTATAAAGTAAACTAATGGAGTAATTTATTTTACCAAAGTTTTGCGGTAACTATCATCGAATAAATAATACCATCAATCCAAAAAATATTATATCATAACTGTTGTTCCAAATAATATGATATCATAAACAAGAAAGTGCTTATAATATAAAAGAAGTCCCATTCAGATTAAGTGGTACAAATAAATCCAAGCAGTGAATAGTACGAATAGAACGCAAAGAATAGAGAGACGAATACTTGAAAGCGGAAACACATACTTAATAAACTCTTGACGCAAATTTCCTAAAAGCTCTCTCCGACGAAGTATTTTGATTATCAGCTCTATGGATTCAATTTCATGCTGCCTATATCAATAAGACTGTGCGGTGATTGGACGATAGCTTGCGTGTTTGTTTATATATTGACTACTTAAAACCGTTATATCATTCGTTAGATTATAAACTAACAGTTAGTCATTGTTAGCTTATAATCTACCGAAAATAAACGCGTTAGATTGTAAACCTTATAGTATGTTCACAAAATATCGACAGTCTACGATCTGAATAGATTTATTATAAATTAATGAATTTTACAAAAAGCCCGGTGACATATACAGAATGTACGATTTACATCTAGGCATATAAATATCACGAGTATGACAGAATGCATGCGTTATGCAATGTATCTAAGTGAGAGGTATTATATACATGTGTTGAAACTTCGATATGCGTTGAGAAAGTTGTAACTCCCACGCTTGGAGAGTGGGAGTTTCTTAGTTGAATAGATGATCTACAACAGATAATCCACGAAACAAGTCACTTTTGCAATTTCATATAGTACCTATAATACCTCTTACTTAGATGCATTTCTTAACGCATGTACTCTGTCATACTCGTGATATTTATATGCCTAGATATGTAAATCGAACATTCTGTATACTTACACAATAAAATGTATATGTATTGTGAAACAAATTTTTTCAAGAAAATCTTCAACTATTGGTAAACTGCTAGTGATTAGTTACAGACAATCAATACTTTTCCGGAGGATAATTTTTTCTAGGCATGCTTAAATGGCTATGGATAATAATATACCTACATTGTACATAACTTCAAGTTGTTAAATATTACATCCATTGTTGTTGAAAAAGCTCTCACACGTTGTAACAAAATATGCACAAAATTTATATTCAAATCGCTCAGTCATTGATTGTATATATATTTGCTATATCTCAAAAAGGCGTTTTTGTTTGAGGACCTCGAATTTTTAATTTGTTATTTTTAATTACTGGGCATTTTTATTTTGGGTGAATAATTATGAATTTAATAACAACTTTATTTTAAAATTGTGCGAAGGCGATTTATAATAAAAATTATTGTAATTTATTTATTTTTTTTGCAACAACGCAGTTTTAGGTCTATTTCTGGAGCCCTACAAATTTTTTTGTTTTAGGTTTTTATTTTTGTTTTTTTGTATTACAAAAAACTTTATATATGTGCATCTCTATAAATAATTATATACCTAATATAAAAAAAATTTTAATAAAAAATACTTTTTAAGGGACAAGCTTTTATTGTACTAAAAAGTAGAAAATAATTTTATCTATAAGTCACTCATACCCGAATATTTGTAAAAGCTTGAGGCGGTTATTTAAAATACCAAAAATGAATCGGAACTCCTCATCTACTCCACATGCCTAATACTTTTCGAATTATCTTTGATATTAAGCGCCTCAAGCTTTTACAAATAGTCGGGTATGAATGACTTATTGATAAAATTATTTTCTACTTTTTAACATAATAAAAGCAGGTAACCCTTAAAAAGTGTTTTTTATTAAAATTTAGAAATTGTGTAAAGCTTTTTGTATTTTTTTAAAAGAGTTTTCACCTATTTTTATAAAGCAAATAAAAGAGCAAAAAGTTGCGTAAATTAATTGGGACTATATGTATTTGCAATAAATTAAAAATATATGCAGCTATAGCCACCAGACATTTCATCAACAATAAGAAAGGCCTCTATTGATAAATCCATTCTTTTAAGTACGCAATAAGCCATTTTTAAACTGGCTAAACAATTTTCAAACTGGATCACCAGCTAAAATCGACAGCGTTAAAATGGTAAATTTCAGGGCGTTGCGCAAGAGATATTGTGAGACTAAATAATTTTTACATTTGTTTTGGATTTGTCTTCTTATTAAGAATAACAAAAACACAGATGCTCAATTTTTAACTAGAGTTTTAATAGCTCTGATGTGTTGTTGAATTACCTATGGCTTAACGTCTGCATAAATATTTTAATTGTTAAAAAAAATTCAAAAAAGGAATCCTGGCTTATCCCTGACGCCTGATTTGGGGAACATAAAATAATATTTACAAAATTCAATGACAAAATTATTTTTTTATTTTGATCATATTTTCGAAAACGTAACAAAAATAACATTAATTAATTATAAATAAATTATTTATTAAATAAATTCCATCAAACATCTTAAGTCCATTCCATTATTATTTTTAATTAAATTTTTTTTATTTTATCTTTAATTGCGTTAATCCTCCGAAAATTGTTGACACAAAACTTTTTACTATTCTCCAAATAAGAATTATTGGACCAAATAAAATTAGTTTCGCTACCATAGAGAAAATATATTTAGGGAAAAATATAACTCTAACAACGTTTACCATGGCTACAAGAGCAAACTTGAGAATATTTATAAACAATCCAATAAATGATGTCAATCCAAAATTCATTAAACCTCCATCAACTCTCATTAAAGCGTAACCTTCAACCTGTAAAAAAATAATTAAATTGTTTATAGATTTATAATAATAATTTTTTGTTTTTTTTTTGTTTTGATGTGATAATTGAATAATTCTTTTTTGTTGGAAATGATTCTGCGAAATACTGTATTTATTTTCAAACTTCATTGTTATAGAAAATAAGAATGATAGTGTAGGTGCTGTTCGAGGTTGAGAATGCAATATTCGTACAATTTGTTACTCGTGAGGTAGTTATTTCTGTTCAAAACATCTTTTCTATAATCCCTAAAATATTTTTTGATTCACTGAATTTGAATATACTATACAAACAGTTTTCTACCCGCTTCGCTGGGCAATTTCAACTTTAGATTGAAAACAATGACTACTGCGTTATATACTGCATTTCCTTGACCTCACTTATTCCCACTTTTGTTCACAAATTCGAAGGTTTTAATTATTGGAACTCTAGCGTTTTTGAAAAATAAAATCCATGTTTCTCGATGATAATGTAGTTTTCTATATATGAACCAGTTTATAAAATCGGTCCAGTGGCTTGAGTTTATCCATTACAAAGAAAAAATCAAATTCTCTTTATATAATTACTGTAGACTTCTATTAAAACAGAGAGCCTCCAAAGAAAGTATTTCAGCAGTATCGTCTTTTATGGTAAAATACAATTTTGTAGGAATATTTAAAAATTTGAAGTGTTAATGTATATGGTTTTTTATTTTTATCAGATTGTCCTATCCAGTCGTAATCCTTCTAGGTCAATATTAAACTATTTTCTTAAAATTTGGAAAAATCATTTTGAAAATTTCAATTATAGTTACTGCATAGATTATTTTTATCAAATTGGATGCTCCTCAGGTGTATCATTTTCACGCCACTTTTTAACATCGATGGTGATAATGAATTTACATCCGATAGCACATGTCTTTGTATACACTTCCAATTGCGATTGGAAAAATTCCACTCGCCGATTTTTGCATATTCAATTCGCATATGCTTTGATAACAGTGCTACGACTAATAGATAGTAGTATTTCATTAAGGACGTACATTTTTTAGACTTGTTAATAGCCAAATAAAAAAAATTATGCTAATATAAAAGTTTAAATGGTTTGAAATGATTTAAGAAAAAAAAAATCGAATTAATTTCGTTGAATTTTAAGTTTAAAAAGTGCAAAAAAGCAAAGTTTAACATGGGACTAAATGGAAAATATAAATCGATATTTCTCAAAATTAATATCGATAACAATTCATCATTCATCAATTCAATTTTCTATTGATTTAAAATCATTTAAAATTCATATTCTGGTTAAACGCACATGGCAAAACAGGTTGATGAATGAACGTCCTTAAACACAAAAAAATATTACTTACCGGCGTTGAAGTATAGAATACTGTGAACACGAGGAGTATTGCCAACACATATAATGTATTATTCATGTTTGGAAACAGTTAGAAAACAAAAAGTAAATTTAAGAAAAATGATTTGGTTATAGAGAGTATTTTATGTTACGGATATATAAATATGAATGATAGATTGGTATATATAAACTTTTACTTTTATATGCAACTATTCTCGAGTATTTAAAATACGATATTGTACTAAAACAAAAGCAATTTACCGGCAACGTGTCTCCCACATTTCCAATACTTAGCACTTTTTTCTTGTTTATATTATTTTGTGGGCTTTACACACTTCAATACTTATAGTACTTTAAAAAAAATATTTTGTGGGCTTTAACCAGATCTCAAACAATCGAAATTTTAGTCATTATTTTTATAAGTTATCAATATTTATTTTATGATTATTTTCAATATATTTAATTCACGTTATTGATGGTCTGATTAAATCCATTGACAAGAGGCGTTTCAAGCAACAGTTTGTGTATACGGTATTAGTTTTTGTTATGATTTTAGTATAGGTGTTAGGTGCTTTTAGATTAGGTGTTAGGAAAAGAAATACGTTATCGTTGTTTTTTCTTAAAATGGAATGAGAGTCTATTTAGCCTGAAGTCTCCAGGCGGCATTACCCATTACTGCAAAAACATGATTTGTAAGTCCTACAAAATTAACTCTCTTATTTTTGAAAAGCGAATCTAAAAGATACTGTTGCTAAAACTAATTTTATGCTTCATTGAATGTGCTATCTCGACGAAGGTTTTATTGAATTAAAACATATACATGGTGAAATAAAATGAATGAACTGCTTCAAATAGTAACTTAGGCTGAAGTACGTAAAATTTCAAGTCTCTAGCTTACCAGGAAGTTAGATTAAAATAAAAAAAAGCGAATTAATAAAAACTAGGTAAAAAGTATATTTTTCTGACGATATAAAAATGGATTATCTATTTTTTTTTTTGTATTTTTGTTTTGAAAATTTATAAGCTTTTAATTGTAAAAAGGTATTTTGGTAGCAGTAATCTCACAACGCCTGACAAATTATACACAGCTCCAAACTATTAAAGGAGTACAAAATTTTAATTAAATTTTAAACAGCTGTATTTCTGCGAAAAGTCATCGAATTTCGAACCTCAATTTGGAAACTTCTTTTTTCTAGTTTTGGAATCTATTGCTCAACAATTTTTATCACTCCTCGCGACTTTGTACAGAGGGTTGAAAGGGTCAGTAATTTAATATAAAGTTTAGAAACGTACCAAAATTTTAAAAATTATTTTACAACAAATTTGTAAAAATCACTTGGATGTTTGTTTTTTTTTCTTGAAAATGAGCTGTATTAAATTCCCGTACGAGCTTTTTGGACCAAGATATTCGTTTTCTAAACAAAATTGGCATGTGCCCGCTCCTTCATAAATAATCCAAAACTGAACAGAATAAAAGACCAAACAATAATTAAATATAGAATTTAAATATAGAATTTGACAAATATTATCGCTCAAAGAGAATCTTCAATTTCAGAATCGAAATCAAAATTCAAAATAAATATTTCAAATCATATCCACACAATTAATTCTTAATAATTTTAAATAATGAGATGAAATAATTATTTCAATATAATTAGTGGAAAAAATATCGCATTTCAAACTTTTGTTGATAATTCAAAAAATTATAATTATACTAGCGGCCCCGACGGACGTTGTCCCGTAAAAACGTAACTCCAATTCATGAATACCTGTACTACGTTTAGCCTGTCCGCTAAACCCATCCCGCTAAACCCCAATTTAACTCCTATTTATTGGACTGGCCTTACCTTCAACCTTTGGCCTGACCTTTGATAGTAGAGCTCGCTGCGCTGGCATATGGCTCTAATAAATGCCTATTGACAATAGCTGAATACTATTAAAAATACATAGTACACATAGTATACATAATGTGATATGATTTATATGCGCTCCCACCATTTAATGAAATTTCATTTTTTTGGTACGGAGCCCTCAAAAACAGTTGTAGTGGACCGAATGGTAAATCTAAACCATTCTCCAATCCCCTTGAACTCACACAAAAAATTTCATCGAAATCGGTCCAGCCGTCTAGGAGGAGTTCAGTCACATACACACGCACACAAGAAATATATATATTATAAGATAAGATGTGTTAAGAATTAATTTACAAAATTTAGTGATCAAGTTATCTTATCCATTATCTCCCACTGTTCCATTTTTAGGAAACTATTTTTACAAGCTTTTTAATAAAAATACATACACAGTATGTCCAATTAAGTCGGTACCATATGGAAAACTTAGGTATTTATTATTTAGTGTAGGAGCTGAGTGAGTTTTGTATAAATTTGAAGGTTCTACCGAACAAGGAGTGTATTTCGACATACTTTGATCCGCTGAAGGGGATCAAAGTATCTACTACTTCTACAGGATAATTACTTTACTTTATATTTAATTTCGAGTTAAGTGTATGGATTTTGTAATTGTTAAGTAAAATTAACTTGAATTTATTAAAAAAATTTTAAAACTTTATGACATTTGCGGAAAAAATAAAATGGATTTTTTGTACTTGTTGGTGAAGGATTATAGTTGAATATCAAATATTGACTTTAGTCTGAGAATTACAACTTAGGAAAAAGTTAAGAAAATAAATGTATTTAATTTTTGGTACTTCTTTGTTATTTTATTTCTCAAAATTTTAAATATAGTAAGTGTTAAATAGAATATTTCATAAAATTCCAATTATGCGCTTTATTATTCTTGAAAAGAAATAACCAATAAGTATTGCCCAAGCCAAAGGTGCATAAATCACCATTGTCAGTAGTAGTCTCGACATAATTACGTTTAAAGAAAAACGACGACTTGGTGGTGCTGTTTCCTGTAAATCAGAATAAATTAAATTATCAATTAGCATTCCATAGCCCACTAATTATGTAAGTAAAACATAGATTTGTAATAATTTTGTGTAAAGACCAAAAAAAAAAAAAAAAAATTAAAAAAGCGAATTATGTCATGAACATCGGTGAATGGGTATGAAAAATATTCTAATCAACTTTTCCTATTAATTTTTTTCGATATCTCTAAATTGACAAATAAGAATCAGTCTTATTTGTCAATTTAAGTAGTTGGCTGATTTTAAAGTTCAGATGTCGGTTAAATATTTTTTAAAATGTAACCCATCACACTTCGCAAAATTTCAAATCAATATTCCTATCAATAACGAAAATATTAGGGTATTTTCACCTTATATGCGACACACTGTATATACTTACATCGAAAGATATAGGGAACAAAATAAACTATTAATATTTCAAGTCTATTTTTTTTATTTTTTTTTTTTAATTAAAAAAATAATGTAAAGTCTGTCTATATAGTTGATTTGTGATAGGTATGACTTGAATTAAACTGTTTGGTAGATCTCGCAAGAAAGTGTCAAACTCGAATTGAAAAACGACGTTTGTATTTTATTTTGTTTGTTCATTACATAATTTTAAGGGCGAAATTAAGGATATATTTACAAAAATTGAAACTATCTAATGAGTTCAATTTTGCATCCATAGAATCACTTAGCCCAAAACTTGGTTGGGACTTTTTTCAACCATTTTATCTTACTACGTTTGCTTTTGAATGCTATTTGAACATAGTGAACAAGTTAAAAATAATATTTATATATTCATTGAAGAAAGTTAACTATATTATTCATTATAGATATTAGTAAATATTAATAAAATATTTTTTAGTCAAGAAAAAATGTTATCATACTCACTCTTGCAAAAAAGTTGGGTTCAAATTTCGAAGGATTGGATTCAGTTACCGGATAATGATGACCAAAACTAAACTGTGAATTATAAAAAACATTTTCAAAATCAGAAAAATATGGAGACTAAATATTTTACAAAATATATCTACAGTGTGTCAAGTAAAAACTAGTAAACAGAAGAAAATATTAATGCTTTATTTTTAATGTATCCCAAAAGAAAATATTTAATGTTACACGGAAAAAAAATAGAATCAAGAAAAAGTTTTCTTCAAAGTAAAATTCTTATTTTATAGAATTTTGTCTTCTTGAGAAAGAAAGAACAACGTATAATTATAATTAATATTTAAGCAAAAAAAGTAAGATTTTAGTCTTTATAATCCAAGAATATGAAAATTTTCTTGAAATAAATATTTCTTGGTTCAAGTTGATTTCTTCTTCTCTCTGTATCTAATAATATAAGAAACGTCACTTACATATTCTGCTGTTGTTTTATGAAAAACCATGAAAATTACAATTGACAATAATAATGTACTTAAAATATTCATATTTTGGTTTTAAAAGTAGATAATAATTAACTTTAAAATTAATGTTTCCAACTTCTTGATTAAGTGATTATTCTCAATGATAATCGAGCATATTTCGAGTAAATTGTGTTATTTAGTATTATGTATAATATTTAATATGATGATTTGATTGGTGATTTATTAACGTAAGGGAAATCTGAATTAGTTTCCTAAAGTTGTATTTATACGCCAGCCATATTTTATAAAAAACATTATTTTCAGAAATATTTTAAATTTGCCATTTTCCGAAATATTTTAAATTTGCCAACAGCTTATTTTCATACCAAAGGTGAATTTTGATATCTAGAAATAAAATTTTCGGTTACTCAGAGCCCGTATAAGTATGCATGCAGGTAAATATGGGTATTTATATAATATAGTTCACATTTTTTTGACAAAATAGGGCGAATATCTTATCTTCAGAATGAATGAAAGTTTCTTATAGTCTGATTTCCTAAAATTTTTCAATATTTCAAAACATATCTAGGGAGCAAAAGTAAGAAATGTCACAGATCTCATCTTCATTGTCTAAAGGGGGATGGCCAACCCCAACATGAAATCTGAAACTTTCTTTACTTGCTCCCGTGGTGTGTATACTATTTTTGTCCCCGGCGGAGGCAGAAAGTGGCAATTTCGATTTTCATAGCAGGACGAAAGATGACACTTTCTGCACGAAGGTGAGAAAAACATTTTTTTAAATTTTCAACAAATTTTCCCTAAATTATTCAACTGATTCAGACAATGAGAATGATTAGAATCAGAAAATAATGAAAACTATTGAGATGCTATATAAAACAAAGCATTCATTTTAAGAAAGCTCAAAAAAGAGCTTGAATGTTAAAAAGAGAATCTCTAACAGCTTCAATGTACAAATATAATAACGTAAAAGGTATAAGATTCTAATTTTGCTTATAAACGATATTCACAGCAGTTTTCATAGTAACGTCCTCAGGATAATATAACTAAATTTGCCTTTTTAACCGTTTTATCTTTTTTACCCGACGCAGGTTATATTATTTAATTAAAATATAATGAAGAGTAAAAATTGTTTTATTAATTGTAAATTGGCATTTTTAATACAGGAAATTCTGAAATAATAATAGTTTAGTGAGTAGTGTGATGACTTCACATTTATTTTAAATTATATAAATTAATTGATATTACGATTAAAATCTAAAATAAAGTTTAATACTTACAAGAGAGAGATAATTAATAGTAATAATTTTAAATATATTCATGTAGGTACAACTTACATAAAGCTTTTGAAAATGATTTGACAATATTTATACTTTTGGAAAAATCATGAATGATGAAGTTATTAACAATGTTTATAATAGCAATAATAATTGTTTGTAACAATATTTTTGATAAGAAAATTATTGTTTGGATTCATGGCTTAAATTAAAGCGCAACATTTACACCTAAACAGCTAATACCATTTTACTAACAATAGGGCGTAACAGCTAACCAAAATCCTTTTTATACCCTGTATATATGTAATATATATCAAGGTATACTAAGTTTAGTCCCAGGTTTAAACGCTTAAAAATATTGATGATAAGAACAAAATTTTGGTATAGATGTCCATAAAATCATCTAATTAGTTCATTTTCGGTTGCCTATCCGTCTGTATGTCTACACGATAACTAAAAAAGGAAAAGAGATATCAAGCTGAAATTTGTAAAACGTGCTCAGAACGTAAAAATTGAGGCAAAAAGAATTGAGGTAAAAAGTTCGTAAATGAGTAACATATCTCAATTGAGGCTTGAGTCCCTTATTTTAAGCCGTTGGAGATAGAACAAAAGTTTAAATATAGAAAGTGTTCCTTATAAAATAATAAACAACCTTTGCTTGAAACTTTTTTTCGTAAACACCACTGTTTACCCGCGAGGGCGCAAATTAAGTCAAAATTTTGGTGTCCATTTTCTCTAAAACTATAAAAGGTAGAAGGTTGAAAATTTGCAGGTAGCTTCAAATAGTGGTCTTTTGAAACATTTTCGAAAATAAAAAAAATTATACTCGAATGTTTTCGAAATTTTCGAAAACCAAATAAATGGCAAGTGCTGATATTCAACACTTTCTATACAGGATATTTCAACAATTAACTCAAATTAAATATTTCTAATTAATTATTTTATATTTAGAAGAACTTTAAAAATTCCTTTCGTAAATTTTTCCCTATCCACACATTACTATTTAAGACGGAGACTTCGGGTGTATTAATTTTCTCATAAAAAAAGTAAGCCATGATATATACTACAGTCGTAGAACTCGTATGGGATATTCATTTTTCATTTTTTGTCAATTTGTCAGTTTTTTTTAAAGAGGTCCTCTCAAGCAAAATATTAAAAATCGAGTTTTTGTCTTTGGTTTGGATAAAAATCATTTTCGATGAGTAGTTTTGATAAAAAAGTAAAAATTTTGATTCCATTTACGATTACAGGAGTGGTTTTCGATTATTTACTATAATATATTATAAGGAGATTATATCCAGAGTATTTCCTTCAATCGACATAACAGAAGTCTGTTTTGTTATTTCATTATAAAACTTTTCAGCGAAATAAAACTAAAACGTATCACTACATAGTATAAAACTCGCTTTCTCTGTCCCTATGTCCCTTTGTATGCTTAAATCTTTGAAACTACGCAACGGATTTTGATGCGGTTTTTTTAATAGATAGAGTGATTCAAGAGGAAGGTTTACATGTATAATAACATCCATTAAATAGTGGAGAAGTACTGCTATTTTTGAGGTTTCTAATGTGATGTCGTAAATAATTACATTTTTTCAGCATGCATTGCAAACGCAGGCTGAACCCTACGAGTTTTATCAAAATAATGTACTAAGTATTGTACACATTGAAAAGGTCTACAGAAAAGTCCGTGATTGTTTTTCTGTAGTGTATTTAGTATCAGCATTGCACCCGTGCGAAGCCGGGGCGGGTCGCTAGTTTTATGATATAATTAAAATCTTCCAAGTTATAAGAATGTGTAAATAAATATATGGTTTCATATGTTGGAGTGTAAAACCCGTAGCGATGAAATGACTATAATACAGTAATTTTCGTGCGATGATCGTACGAATTTTCGTTCGCCTAATATAAGAAACTTACTTTTTCTTCTACAGATAGCCCTGTAGTGGTTTTTGCGTTTTTATTTATGCAGAACGTAATCGTGTAAACTGTTTTTCGTTTGGTCTATCACAATTATCACAATGCATAACAACTCCCACAGACAGTTAAAACATCCATTGTATTACACGCACTAAATAAATTGTATAATACGGACAAGATAATATTTTTTTCGGACCTCCTATATATAATTGACTTTCTTATTCGTTAGATATCTGGAGCCAGTGCTGCATATCAAGGTTGATTAAATAATTAAGCATTAAGTAGAAGTATCTAGAAAACTTTATGAAGTTTGTTAAACCCCAAATAAACGAATTCACAACTTTTAAACGTCTGAACTGATTTTCATTTAAAAAACGATATTGGTTTTACGAATTAGGATCATCATCTTTTTGTTGCTGAAATCAAATATCAAACATTACTGTAAGGGTTTAAAAATGGGTAAAAAAAGGGTAAAATTTGTATTTTAAAATATTTCAAGTTTTTCTCATAAGTAGTTAAATTTAATAACACTAATTTTGAAGTATCTTGTCTGTTACATTTTTTTTAATGCGTATAGAAATATGATGTAGGATATAGTTGTAATAAGAAAGGCTTAAGGATTTCTTTTTTAAACCATTCAAAATCATTTAAACTCTTGTATTATCTTCTTTTTTCTCTATTTATAATATTGACGAATGAACTCTTAAGGAACATCTAATTTAAAGTGTTGCTTTATCTATTAAGGTTTTTTTTATATAGATTTAGTTTAGTTCCGGGTAAAAGTTTTCGAGTGTGAGGAAAATTTGATCGACTACTGATTCTCATAAAAACTTTGTAAAAAATTTTAAATTTCAAAAATTTTAAATCTCAATTAGTTAAGGCCCTGACCTGCATTTCTGTGTAAATATTCTAAACATCTAATAGGTAGGTTGATAACCATCAGACAATTAGGATGTTTATATACAAACACAAATGCATATTGGCTCCTTAACTATAAAACTCTCAGGGAGAGTTTACTAAGGTGGCCTCTTATATAAATTGAAACAAGAAATTATTAAAAATTCTTAAACTGATTATAATTCGATTATAACCGATATTTAATATTTTATTAAAAATAAGTGGCAATAATACGCCAATCACTTTTAAACATATTATAAATACTGTAATTTTATACAATATCTTAATAAATTGGTCACATTAGTGATCAGGTAGCGACCGAAATCACAAAATGTTTCCAAAATTTATTATAAGTTTATTATTTACATTTTGTTATTATGGTTTTATAGTTAATGCTGTTGGAATTTTGCCGACAAATATAGAGCAGAATCAACGTAACATTAAAGGTGAGCCAAAACTTTGAAATGTACTTAATTATTAATTTAGCCCAACAAAATTTTGTAATTTCATTTCAAATAAGTGTTTAAGTTTTATCTTCAAAGTTAATCGTTTTCGAGAACAATAATTTTCAAAAATGGAAAAATTCCACATTTAAGTTTTCCAAAGTTCCAAAACAGTATTAAAATGTGCATGTGAAGTTCCAAAACAGTATTAAAATGTGCAACAAGGGATAACAAAATTTCAAAAACGATGTCATGAAAAAAATTCTATTTGAATAACTAGGCTAGACTCACCGCTGATCAGCCCGGAACTATAACTACTATTAATTTTTGTGTTATACGGAAATATTATATGAATTTTGGAAATTTGGATAAAATATCTGCAAATCTAAAAATTTTTTAGTGACCCTTGTGACTCGGAAATTTTTTGTTATACTCTTTTAAAACTCACATTTCCAACCTAGGATCCTATATTTAATTAAACTGTAAATTCACAATAATGATAAGTGAATTTTTCAAATGGTCATTTATCTTAAACTATAAATATCTTCTACCAGATTTGCTGGGTAATTTCAACTTAAAAAACATAGGCTACTGATTTTTTTTTAAATAAAAGTATTCCTTATTTATCCACTAATATTCTATAAGAAACATTCATACCAAATAAAGAAAATCACATGCAAATTTTCACGACCTTATTCACAGGAGTTTAGGATGTGCGTTGATACGCCAGTCAGTTAGTTAGTTACTCTTTTATGTATACCTATAATGATTTAAAAAAAAAATTTATATATATTAATAATATCTTGGATTTTAGAAACAACTGATGGTACGACTATTGTTACTCAGGCTTCACAAGAACACCATGTGGTCATCAAGCCACAACAGACAAAACGCCCCTTATTAATATCATTAATATGGAGAGCCATATGCCTAATTCCAACAATAATTCTTTCGAGAATTGGTTTGGTCTCAGAGAGTAGGGTTGCAGGTACTAAAATATTATTTCAGTTTTTCGATAGATATTGTTTGATTTCATGGAATTAAGAAATGATTTTTATGTTACAGAATTAGCATCAGTTTTCATTTCATTTGGAAAAGATAAGGTTGCTGTTTGAGATGTTGCTCATTGATATTAATTGATTATCAAGAATTTTGTTCTGTTATTGTATTTTAATAAAAAACTTATTACAGAAAAACTTGAAAATTATTTTATACAACCCAGATAAAATAGTCCGCTTAATGAATAGGATATTTCTTATTTATTCCTGATTGCATTGAAAATTACATATTTTTGACTCTTTTATAGGTAGGTATAAGGCTATCATCAATTTTTGAACTTAATTGCAACAAGCGTAAAACTTGTATGCAAGTTCTGGGACTGGTACATTTTAATTCCTCTGTCAGCTGAAAGTTTATGATATTTATATTTACCTTCTTGCAAAGTAGGAATAATAATAAAATAAAAGACTCCCTGAGATTTGTGTCTAGCTGTCCTGTACATTCGAATCCAAAAGCGAATAGCTAAATGTTAATATTTTTGAAAGCAGAGGTTTTCATAAAGAATAACTTTTTTCGTAAACCTTACAATAAAAATGTTTTCCATACTTAAGTAAACAACCTGTATATTCAAGTTTTAGTAATAAATTTATTAGTGAATAATACCAATAAATCGAAATATTAGAAAGTAAATTTTACTATTTATAACTTCTGACAAAGTTTTATGACAATAGCTACACTGTTTTTTTACTGATGATCTTGTCTGACCTCAAGAGGCTATGTTTTTTAAAAGAGGCCTCTGATATTCACTCTACAGATTTTTTTACGTTGATAGATATTTTGCTTGGTAATGTGGTATATTTAGAAGGTTTCAAAATAAATATATCATTTGAAGCCCATTTTGCAATATAAATGCAAAACTTAAATTTTAATATTGTTTTAAAAGGTTTTGTTTTAAATACAAATTATGTTAAGTAAATACAAAATTATTGCAACCATACAAGCCCTATAGACTTCTTGCCTTTTAACTGCAGGTTACACAAATTATTTTGTAATTATCTAAGATATTTCATGCACAAACAACTCGAAAAATTACTATTCAAAAGTGAAAAGGTTGCCGAAATAATAACATCATGATTCCTTTTAAAAGCTAAAATAATTCCTTACTGCTTTTATAACCGAAAAAGAGGCGGAAATTCTAGAATAAAATAAGATAACTGTGAATATTGCCAATATAGTTATTTAGAAAACTGGAAAATTTAGGACATAGCATATGAGGCGTCTTGTTATCTCGAAACGGGGTTAAATCTTCTAGGATCTTTAACTTATACTGTCAATTTTTCAATTTTTCTAAATAGGTGTTTTGCGGCACTATTAATAAAAATATCCGTTTTCATCCAAAACTTCTACACCTTGCATCTTGAAAAGGACATTTTATGATGCCGGGTGGCTTTTCCCGGCCGTTCATATAATCCAGATAAATTTTTTTAAGAAAAAATCACACTTTTTGTTATTTTTGAATAATTAAATTTCGAGCTTTTCGAGGGAAAATTGCTGAAATAGATAAAAGAATCAAATATAAAGAAAAAAATTATTTCAGATAAGAGCAATTTTTATTATTTATGCAAATATAAATACTTCAATTCTCTGTAATTCATCAACGTTTTATGATAAAAATCTTCTAAGTGTTTCTATTCCATACGTAATGAAAGACGATGATAATTCTGTAACATAAACAAAATAAATTACGTAAAGTAACTTACAAATATTTCTATATTAGGTATGTACAATTAAGGCCAATGTAAAATTTTTTGAACTATTTGCAACAGTTTAAAAATTTATGTAGCCGTAGTTCCTAGGCAGTCCGTCAAAATTAAGCAAGAACGGTTATTATAAATTTTAAGTTTATATTGAACGACTTTTGCAATAAAGTCCTTGCTCATATCTCGTTGCTCATTGTTGTTGGATCATTTGAGGACTACGTTTTGGCTTGTTTGTTAGGTTAGGTTAGGTTAGGTTATATTGGCCGTCCACGAAGGATACACTTAGGCTATAGAGCTATTGTGCTACCATATATGTGTTTTACCACCTTTTCGCTGATAATTTCATTTATCAGCTTCTCAATTTCAGATGCTGAGTGCACCTCCTTCATGCATATATCATGCACTACACAACTATTAATAAAATTAATTTTGTTGCGACGGCGGGAATCGAACTCACTACCCTAAGCATACCGCATATTATTTGTTAATGATCACCAAAAAATAAATGCTGGCCTTATACCTATATCAACAGTTTTTAAATGATTCCTTCATATTTTGATAGAACTCACCTGACACTTTATGCTCAGAAACCAAACCTAACTTAGACAGAATTAAAGTTGGTACAAACCAAAGTCCTTTCCATATTAAACTTAAGAATGATATTGGTCGAGTGGCCTCGTATCGTATATGTAAGCCACTTTCTACAGGAACCACATTTCCTGCAAATAAAAATTTTTTATTATTATATAAACCAAAATCGGAAATAAAACCGATTTTAACCGTTTTCAACATTCATTTATTTCTCTACAGTAAAATATTAATGAATGGTTTAAATGACTGAAATCACAATAAAATTTTCATAAATATACATATGATATAATGATAAATTTATTTCAAACAAGTGAAATTAAACAATTCACTGAGTTAATTGTTGAAATACTATGTATAGACAACATTGAATATCAGTCTTGCGTTGTTTTTAATATATTACATAAATTTTTAAAAAACATTTTGCAACCAACTTAATGTTAATAACATCACAGTAGAATCAAATAATATAATTCTATTTTTTGGAACTATGTTCCTTATCGCACGTTATGATTTGTTTGTTGATTGGGAGGCAATAGACCCCAAAATTGGACATGTAGGTTACTGAGGAAATTTTTTTAAGTCGATTCAGCTTGCCATGAATTTTGAGTATGACCATGTATTTTTTGTCCAAAATTTATGTTTTTTCATTAAAAAAAAATTGGTTGTGATTTATCAGAAATTAAACATAATAGAGATAATTTAAAGAAAGTACAAGAAAATTTTATGTTATGTCATATTAAATATCCTGATTAATTAAATTGTGGGTAATGTAACCACATATTGGGTTGGCTACTAAATCAGAAGTATGTCTTTTTTAAACTAATATTACAAGTAATTCATAAAGTATGGAGTTAAAGTAGCTATATTATTTAAATATAGCTATAATATTTATATAATGCACAGAAATGTAAAAAGTATCGAGAGAGAAAAAATTAAATAATAACAATTAAAAGAAACTCATTGTACTAAACCTGCAAGGTAGCGTACCACAAAACTAATATTTATAGTTAATTACTAATACAGTTATTTGTACGAAAGGAACATAGATCCTACCGGGTGTGCTACGACACCTTTTGTGTTTTTTAAATCACTATCTCGGTGTCTCGGTTCAGAATATTCTCATATTTTAATTACTTTCTTGGATTTAAATTTTGAGATAATCTCATAGATTAACAACCGGGACATTATGGTTAGAGATTCTTGAACAATGATAACAGCTTTGAAATCCAGATTATTTTGCTTTAGATTATTGCTGTCTTGTACGCTTCAATTTGCTGGAAAAGTCCCTTATCTATAAGTCATTTATCAAGTTTTTAGATAACAAATAAATGGCATTCCAGCGTCTCTAGCCATTTTTGGAATTAAATGTTGGTCTATATTAAAAATTAAAAAATATATCATATTTACACTTACCCGTATCATAAGTTTCAGACCAATTTGCATCACTAATCATTAACAAATTATAGCAACACAAAGTAAACAACAAAAGAGCTACAAATTTTTGTGTAAACATATTGCCGTTATGGTCGCTAGCGGGCTACTATTTTAGTACTGATATGGAATAAAATTACAGTATTTATATGTTTGAGGTGTTCTTACTTTAATGTATTTTATTGGAATATCGATTATAATCGAGTTACTTATAATCGATTCATAAATTTTTAATGATTAGTTTGTATATGTAAGTTGATATTACAAATACTTATATATTTTAGTTCGGACTTTAATCAATTTATTTACAATATTATTATAAAATAAAAATTTAATTTCTAAAATAGCTATTATATATAGGGTATAATCGCCTAATCAGTGTTTTTCGATATCTTGAGTCTTAAGTGGTTTCAAAAACCTCTCGCAACTCCCCAATACCTCCAATAAGTATTGAGAGTATTCTTCGTAAATTCGTATCGATACGAATAGAAATGGGTCTTCTTTAATTCTGATCATCTTTTATTAACAAGCTTAATTCAGGCATGGGCAAATGGGACTTACAGAAGTCCCTCGGACTCCTTACTTAAAATATGAGTAAGACAGTGACAATCTAACCAGTGACAAACTAAAATACAGGTAAGACAGATAGACAACATTCTTTTTCTAACTATTTCATTACTTTTAGACAAATTGAGATAGGTAGAAGATTCGTACCTATACCCGTTTCGCTTCTTCCTGTATGAGCAATGCGGACTTGGAGAAAGAGACACATAATAAAGTTATAACAATGGTGACTTCGAATTAAAATAACTCGCCCATGCCTGCTATAAATCATATATACAATAAAAATTTAAATTTTGAAGGTACAGAGAACACATATATTTTGATTACGTTACTGTTTTTTTAGCCTTAAATTTAAAATATAAAATTAGAAAAACAATAACATGTGACCTTAGTACACATGATATTGTTCGTAGCAATAATTTAAAAACAAAGTTTTAGAATTTGGCTGCAATCCTAAATGTATTTTAAGGAACAAAATAATACATTAATATTAAACTAGTTAATAGGCTTTGTTTATGATATCTTTAAAGAAATATCAATTCCCAACGTAACTGTTATATGCCCATTTCGGTTTCCATAAATATGTAAGTACCTTAAAACTAATAATTGTAGAATAATGATTGTTTAGGACTGTTTTAGAATGCAGGTTTTGCTCATACCCTTCTTTGTACGTAGTGGTAACGAAAATGGTTGAATTTTAACTATTGCTAGAAATATTCATTTTGACTGTCCTTAAATCCACAAATGTGCAAGAAAGTTGTGTGGTATCAAATCAGACATTTCAATCAAAAACCTGTTTTATTTTGCTTGAAGTCTTAAAAAATCGCTTGATATTTTCCAAATATTATTAAAACGAGATACCCGGTATCTTAACATATAAACTGATAACTGATAAACAGTTAAAATTTCCCAATAAAAACTTTTATGATATCTACGTGTTGTATCGTGAACCTATTCAATGTTACGAAGAAGTGGACTTCATTCAATATACCTTTAAAGTAAACTTCCCCATGCAAATGGAAAGCATTCTTCTTGCCACCCTCTTTACTTGGAATTTTTCTAATGAATTTTTTCCTTTTCCATAAAACATATGATTGATTATTCATTATAAATAGAGTAAACATTATATTTACACCTATAATAAATGTAAATTATATTATCTAATAAGTCGATTTTTCGAAGAAAAACACCAGTTCCTTCCAACTACACCCAACGAAGAAAGCCATAGCCACCAAACGATGAAATTGTTAAAATCGATGAAGCTAATCTGCTAATATGTGAACAGTAACTTAGTTACCTATATCTGTAAAACCAAATGTTCTCACCTGTAATTTGTATACCTATAAGTTTATCCAAATATTGTATTTAAGTGCAGTCGCCAAGGATCTGGGTTGTTAGAGCGACTTAAAATAAACACCATAAACAAAAAATTCAAAATGGGTTAGAAAGGAGAATGGGTTGTACTTTCTGATGGAGAGAATTTTTTGAGGAAAAACTACTTCCTGCTTCAACATAATGTTCAATATAAGAAAAAATTATGTTTTTTTTCATATTGAGGATCAAAAATCGAAAACGTGACGTGCTTGAGCAATTTTGACAAAAATCTTTCTAAAAATGGACCCATATTACTGTGAAAAAAATTTTGTCGACTAGTGAATTTGCTTTGACCGAAAGTTATTGGTTTGACCTTTTAAGGCTGTATTTGGCATGTCTTAATTTAATTACATATAATTTGGTTTGTAAAAATATATAACCGGTAATTAAAATTAAGGTGTGCTTACTTCTGAAATTATTCCATATTTTTGCTGTGTCATTGTACTTAAATATTTCACTAGTTATTTTTGGCTCTGGTATCAAAAACAAACAAAAATTATCAACCACCCACAAAATAAAAATCTCAATATATTGAAAATAATACCTACCTAGAGGTATGGAATTGGTTAGCAACACTGCATTGGACATGTATGAAGTTTATAGAATCTTCAAGGACCTGAAATTCCCCAGTACTTGATAAGTCCCGTTTTAACACGCTTTTATTAGGTTCATACGTATGTTATTATGTTAGTATGTAACGGAAAATTTGAACATGTATTTGATCCCCTTCAAAACGTTGGATGAAATCGAAATTTGGCATACTTATCAAAGACCGATGCCAATACAATAATTTAATAAGTCAATTTTATTATCCTTATCAGGATTTTCAGGAATAACTATTTCCATATCTGACACTATATACATTTATTTGCGCTCCCACCATATTTATACTGAATTTTTGATAAATAAATAATTGTCTAAAAAATAAAATAACACAAAATAAGTAATAGAAACACGTAACCTAAGAAACACGCTTTTGTAACTAGCTGTACTAAAAGGTAGCAAATTAATTCTATAAATTCAATAAAATCATTTTATCGTATAAAAGCGTGGGGTTCTTTTTAAGATATTTAAAATGACTTTACTTTTACCAATAGTATAGGGACTCTGTTGATCTTGACGTAACTCTGTTGATCTTGACGCAAGTCACAATTATCGCGACTTCTTCGAATAACAATTTTAGTCAATTTTGATTCAAGTTTCGAAATACATACAAACGATTTAATTCCAAAAAAGTATGATCACTATTCATTTCAATCGAAAACTGAATGTGCTTTATGAATAGCGTATGAGTGAGTAATTTTATCTTATAATTAAATTTGAAATAATAAAAAGCCTTTGGAATCCGATTTACGAAGACTTTTGAATAGAAGTCGGTCCTAAAATTTATAAAAATTTGGACGAGTTGTTCTATTTCAGATTTGTATTCTTTTATTGATCCATAATGTAAATGAGACACATTAAAATTATTATTATAAAAACATGCATTTTCGAAATAAACGAGAAGCAAAATTGTCGGAGTAGGCCAGAATTCCTTTTTAAAGCAAACAATTGATATTAGTTGCTCCTGGATCAGAATCCCGACCCATTTTGCGAGCTACACAAGCAGTCTGAAGGGTCCTTTGATAATTTTATATGAGAAATTGTTGATCATGATTTTTATCAACTTAACCTTAACATTCGTGGTCACGTGTAAAGTCTTGAATAAGTGTCAATGAATCGGCAAATCGTTTATTAGAAGGTAATGTCTTATTGTGTATTAATTTTTGTAAGTGTGTGTATATGGCGCAGTCAACTAGCATATGTAGCCGATCAATTAACAGCCCGGTCTTTTTACTAAACGGCGGCGTTTAACTAGCAGCGTAAACTATGTTCAGTCATTCAATCAAACAGCTATTCAATTGACTTGGATGTATAAGGTTTAACTTGTCTAACCTAGTTATTTAAATTTAGTTTCACTTTCTGCTACCTGGCGCTGGAACCCACAAACTGTCAATATGGAAACACTATTATTGGTATTTCTTAAAAAGTACAATGGAAAAGGTTATAGTGACAGAAGGTTGGAGCTAAGTATAAAATCTGCTTTTCATTGCAAGAGTAGCGGCACTCAGATACAAACTATGGCGACGAAGTTTCAGAAAGCCCAATTTCTTTGAGAGAGTAGGTATGTGGCAGGCCATTGATTCCAAAAATGTAGCATTCTGTGAATCAATGTCGCAATAAGAGATTTGCTTGTTTTAAAAACAAAGTTCTTTGCGGATCCAAATGAAGTTTAACTTATAGCGTTGACAAATTAATATTTTAATAACTGACACGTGTACATACATTGTTATTGAGTTAAGCTATTTGATCTCATGATTACCAAATAACAATATGTTATATTTTAAATTATGTAAACAATTCTAATGTCAATTTTTTTACTTTTTTTTTATCTGTTTTTGTCAAAGGGACATCCTATTGCATGAATGGCCCAAGCTACGGCTGAATAAAATTGCTTGAACGGCGCCGTTTAATAAAAAGGCTAGGCTATTAATTGGAAGGCTAATAAAGCAAGTTAGCTGCGACATATACATGAATAGTTTAGATTCCACGATAAATGAAAATTTGTATTGAAAAACATACTAAATATGATATGAAAATATTATCAATTTGATTCTCCTTTCATCTTTTCCAGTTGAATTGTAAGTAACTTTTAAAGCTGCAGATCTTTTTTTCTATATTCATATAAAGGTCTTATTAGCCCACTTTATTTTTGTTTATGATATTATGATATGCTTTTATGCATTATTTTCAGTGCATTCACAGTCACCCACTTCTTTAATTAAATAGATATGATTATTTTAAAATTCAAAACTAGATTTGTTTTATTTATTAAGGTTTTTTTCTTGTTTTAATATTAAATGAGTATATAAACTTTATTACGATGATTTTTGATTTAAAAAGAAATTTTTATCAACATAAAATTTATTATTTATTAATTGATTGAATTATTTAGTAATAAATTATAATAACAATTAGTGAGGAAAATAATTCTTTATTTAAATTAATTATTGTTATAATGTATAAACAAGCTTTTTTGAAATATTTCTTATGTATTTTAATATGTTTCGAGTTAATTTTTTCAGTGCCAAGTTTCGTTAAGGTATGTTTTGTTTTTTAATTTTTACAAAACGTTTTAAAGCTAATTATTTATAGGTATAGAATCAGTGAACATTATTTGTGCTTAGTATCAACAAGTCAAAGCAAGGACAAGGATACAATTGAGAGAAGCCTGGTCTGGCAAATTTTTAATTTTTTAATTGAATAAGAAGCTTGGAGTTAATGAATATTTTTTTTCTAATTCTAATAAGAAGATATTCAATTCTCCGACACTATCGACTTTGGTCCGATACTCAAAAAAGCTACGTGTCTGTTGTACGACACTGTGAACATTTTAATTTTCAAAGTGTTTGACTACGAATGTGCAGCCTTAAGAGAAGAGTTGATTATCTTAAATTATAATAAAATAAAGAAATTTTAAGGGTATAGTTGGCTCATTTGTAATTAAAATTTCAAACACTTTTAGCATGGGAGAGGCGTGGGAACATGGCATTTAGACTTCTTAGTTTATTTTTGTTCTTTTCTGAAATTATTTCGGATTAACATGAAAGGTTCAATATTCTAGTAATTGGAGAAACTATCTACGCATTTGCAATGTTAATTCCTTAATTTTTTTCCCTTACTCGATTACAATAGCTTCAGTTAAATTTACCAAAATTGAATGATAATAGTAAGCTATAAGTAGTAGGTTTTCATTTGATAGTAGGTTCGCGATTATTTCAGAAAAACAAAAAATTACTGTGCTAGCAAAGCCAGTCCAGTCGAACAAACAAGACCTTAGAATACTAGCGCCGACGTATGTATTACTCTCTTGAATTAGATGTTTGAATCTTCTGATGCTGTATAATATACTATTGTAACTAACAGATTCGGACCACGACTCTATTTTACGAAGCATTGAGTAATAAAAATTCCATCCATATATTTCAATGGGAGCTTCTTTTTGCATTGTATATATATGGTCGTTGTGTGCGTTTTTTAAACTTTTGTTTTCACAAAATATTTTTAAACATTTAACTTAAATATTTATTACAAAATATTTTTAAACATTTAGCGATACGATACGGATTTAGATTTTTTGCAGCATTACTAAAAATGACTCTCCAAAAAATGGAAGTGCCCCCAGACTTTGAAAAATTATCTGAAAAGTTTTTTATCGTTTTACTCATAGGTAAAATATAATTATGGTTACACTTATGAATATGCCAATAATAAATTCCTAAGCCCACAGATGTTTCTTTTCCACGAATGTTTTATTTTTTACACCGCCGTCTGCTGATGCTTATGATTATCTATTGTTTTCACAAAAGTCTAAATAGAACTAAATTTGACATCTGATTTATAAAATATCCGTGTTAAACCCTGATGTTTCCGGGTCAATACACGGATGTAAAGTGACACACTGGGACAATGGAAAATTGGGTCCTGCGGCTAGTTCTGATAAAATAAAATACATTTAAAATTTGAATGATAGAATCCAAAATTTCCGTGTCAATAGCCTTTGCGGAAGTTTTCCATTGAAATGCATTGTCTACTTTCTTATTAATATTTGTGCAATTATAATCAAAATTTATTTGATAATAATTTTTTCTGTTTTCTATTTACTTTAATTTTGTTATCATAATTTGATAAAACTAACAGTTTTCGAAATAGTAGGAAACAATAGTTTTTTTCCTCATTGCCTCCCACTTTAAGCATATATTATTGTTCGATTTTGCTTAATTTTGGATATATTATTCAGCATTTATTTTAAATCAACTATATAAAAGGTTTTTGTTACAATATTGCCATTGCATGTTGTTTTCTTTTGTATATAAATAGCTTGTACCAATATATCTCAATATTTTTCATTAGTTTGCATAACCTTTGACATGTGGATCTTTTTCTTATAAAAGATAAAAGGATTTTTATGTTCAAATAACAATTTCCAAAATTATTATTATGTTTTATAATTCGGATTAAGATATATATTAAATATGATTCAATCGTTGTCTAGTATCGTAAAACAGCCCGGATAAATTAAAATGAGAGGTATAAGTACTTGAAGTATATTCGCGATATTCTAAAATAGAATGACAATAAAAAAGTTAAGGGAATTAAACTTACCTCGACTTCAATAGGGACTTTTCCCATACCTGACGAGCAAATTTATTTTAAATCGTTTCAAATGAAAAACTAGATGAAATAAGTAATCTTCTATTTCGGACGAAATTATATGCAGGATAAGACTATGAAATGATATTTGCTTAGTTTTCACTTAATTTGACGAAACTTTCAATATGCAGCTTTTATAAACAACTTCACTGAGCGGTGAGACATCATGGAGACAAGTCCTGTGAAATTTAAAAAAAATAATGTAAAGGAATTTATTGAATATAAAACTTTGTTTATTCTAAAGGCGCACGAACTCCAAACCTGACAGATTTTATTAAAATCAACATACGTTGAAGTCAACGTCCATTAATTTAGACGCTCCTGTACGCTCCACCAAGGAAACAATGATTGTGGATAAAAAGTATTAAAATGCATTTTGTCAAGTTCTATTCGTAATTAGTATTACTCATCATTTTGATAAAGAATTATTTAGGTTTTCGGCGACTTAAAAATTCCCATTAATTATACATTTTCATGATGTGTCTATCCCTTGAATATTACGAAATAATATCTGTAGGTTGAATACGATTTTCAATTACATTTCAAATGACAAAGCAATTTACATATAAATTTTAGTGAAAAATAACAGCGCTTTAATAAATATTTCGCCTACTTTCATAATTGTCTAGATATAATTTCAATACTTTTCTCACTGTGCAGTGGCGTTGATTATATAAATTCGTATTTTATATGAATATTGCTCGTCCATAAAATGTCGTACGAGATTGATTGAGAGGTGCTTGATGAAAAAAATTACATGTAATCAGAGGAGGAAATAAAATACGATATACATATTCAAACCTTCATCAAATAATAGCTTTGTGGTCGCTTTTGTAATAAAAAAAATTTATTTGTAATTTAATAAGTTTGTGTACCCACATAGATTTTGTATGTATATTCTCAGTTTGAAAATTTTCATATATTACTTCTTTAATTCTTAATATATAAGACATTAGTATAACAATTTTGAACTTGTTATGTGTTGATTAGTACTAGAAACGCATAGCCAAAAAAAAAATTTATTTTTGTCATTTATGATAACAGCAGTTTTATCAAGTGTTCCGCCATAATGTTTAGTTTTCAAATTTTTTCTAAATTAATTTTAGTAACATTGTTATTAGACATATCAATTCAGGTATGATTTTCTTTTGTTGATTTATTTACTACGGTTAAATTGATTTGTTCTATTTCTAATAATATAATTCGAAATGAGATTAAATTTTTCAACAATTGATTATTTTTCTTTTTAGGCGGATGATATTAAACCATTAACATCAACCGAGTATGACACAACAACAACAATTGATCTTACAACGCCGCAACCAGGAACAGTATCTGGTCGACGAATGGAACCAATGTCGGCAATGTCAACAATTCAAAAACGGCATTATTTCTTTGGAGCCCCAACGACAATCCAACCAAACTTTAATAATGTTTTTCAAGTGTTTCACAATCAGTTGAAACAGTTGACAGTTACAAACTTGGATGCATTTAAACTTTTAATGAAAGATCTTCTACAATTGTTTTTTGTCTTTAAGACACCAATGACAGTGAAACTTGCTTATATTTACCAGGATCTAACATACATGATTGCCGTAGTTTTCTATTCATTCAGATATTTATTAGATTTGTATCTATTTTGTTTGAAATTTAAAGGAATAATTAAGGGTCATGTAATGTTCGCATTGGTATTAGTTAAATTTATACCATCCTTAATATCAACAATGATTCGAAGTTCGTTAGGTATGCGTATAACGATAGGTTGAAAATATTGAATTCAATTTAACAAATCTCTAATTAATTATTGCTCTTCCAAATAAATTATTTTGAATATTTAAATAATACTGATTTTCATAATATTGTTTAAATATTTTGAATGGTTAAAGGAAAGCTGAAATTATGTCAAATGTTATATTTTTAATTAAAATTAATTAATAAATTTTTTTTATATTTTTACTACACATGGCTTGGTTCCTCGTATTGCTCCTAAATTCTTTCCTAGGCGTAAATTTAAAATCCATTTGCTGTTTAAAGAAAGTTTTCATTACAAACAGCCGAGTTGATCGTTCGAGCGAAAGTTGCGAGGCAATGGAGGTGTAAATGTAAATTTTTAACCTTGTGGTATAGGAAAGTGACAGGTTTTATAGAAGACTTCGTTTTTAATTTATGGATTTTGTCTACCTATGGGCATAGTGTCATTTTTTTTTTAAATTTATTGTAGACCGTGGGATAGAAAGGGTACTTTGTTAAATGGTTAGTTAATACATATTTGAAACTTTGTGAGCGGCTTCCTTTTGGCAAGTCTACCAAATTTGTCTTTACAACTTTTTACGAAAGTGCTGCGTTTTCAAATGAGCATGATAACGTCATATTTAAGCTATCGGTTCGAAAAAGCGCATCAGGGAATTTGTCGGACGCATGACCACATGATAACATTAATGATGCGTCGGAATTTAAAAATTGAAATGTGATGATAGAAAAAATTCGTAGCGCGTGAGCTGCGTTAGCTAAGCGAATTCTCTCAGAAATAAAAAAAAAAATTACACATTTTTAATTTTTCATTTCCATTCTTATTTCGAAAACTAAGCGTCAAATTCTTATTTCGAAAAAATTCAAAATTTTGAGCTCTGCGCGACCAAACAGGTATTTTCATCAATCTTAAAAATTCTGTATTTTAATTCCTCTCAAAAATGAGCCGATGTGAATTTTCACGTTTCTTCGTTTTCTATTCTTTTTTCGAAATATAAAATATAAAATGATTGGAAAATTTTTAAGTAACCAACTTGCATTTATAACCCTACCGCAACTTTAGATTAAAGTGAATAGGAAATAGCAAGTAAATATAATAAAGTTTGTTTCCTTCCACGAACATACAATATCGTAGTTTATTCTTTAAAATCATGTACATATTTATAAAGATAGTGAACATTTAAATTTCATAGTCAATGGTGTTCTATTGCCCAATAATTGGTTATTGTGAGTTATACATAAAGGCAGTTTGTATATGGTTGTTTTTGTGTGCGAATTCTGGATAATAAATTGACTTAGTCTGACGTTGCAATCAATTGTGAAATGCCATTCTTTTATTAAAGACCCAAGTTTTAGGTAAATATCAATTTCAGCTTATTGTGTTCTTGAATTGATTAAATTAATTGAAAATAGAAGCTTGGATCTTCTAATAGATTCTTAAAAAGTTACTGATAGTATTGCTCATGTATAAAAGTTTTTTTTTTCATAGAGTATTATTACGAACAATTTTGGGTCAGTATTTGAGGTTGCAGGCTATCTGTATTACTGTAGATTTATTTGTTCACGCGTTGTTGCATTGCATTATTTTTTATTTATTTTTCCACCAAAAATTTCTTTCTACAAACAAAAATTCGTATAATTTAGAAGCTGAAAACATTTAATATAAATTGTTTAAAATATAAAAGCTTACCAAATTTACGCTTCTCAAAGGAATATTGTTAATGTTATTAGCACATCCACATGCAGTTTTCAAACCGCACGAAATATGTGTACCATCAAAATTATTTGAAAACAAACCCTTTAGTATGTCTGTAATTGTTTTCAAAGCGAATTCGAAAAATTTTTGGACAATAGGTGCAAATTTCTTGATAAGGATTTTAATCTTTTGCATTAAAGTGTACTGGAAAAAAATTAAAATAATTTGAATTATTATTTGATGAAATGGTACTGGGCGAAACTTAACCGTGTTTTTGAAATTTAGCGGTCAGAAAACAAATGTATACAAAAATTCATAACATTTTAAAGCATCTTCTACGTATGAATATTTTTCTAGCTTTCATCATGGATGAATATAAGAGAGTCGTCCGTAAGCCACGAAGAACGAAAGTGATTTTGTCTAACATTTTATAAAATAAGGCAGCCGTTGTTCGACAAATCAATAAATTCATTCCTTTTTTTTCTTATACTATCTCTAAAGAGATAGACACTTATTATGGTCTTATTATCATTTGAAAAAATTGAGTATATTTCTTGCATTTTAGATTTCAAAGATTTAAAAAAAACTGGATTCAACCTTTCGAAAGGACATTCAGTAACTCTGAATACCCTAAGTGATAGTGAAATAGGAATCCAACATGTGTGCAATGACTTTTAGGACAAACAAATTATTCAGTTTAAAACGAACAATACTAAAACCGAGCGGTGTTTTACAGATTATTAAAGATAGCATAGATTTTTAAGATTCTTATTGTAGAAAATAAAGAACGCACATAATACATTGTTTTAATAATTCAGTCATTTTTTAATTAACTAAGTGAATGTTTTAGATCCGTATGTGGCAAACGAGTAAGTATGTAGATCCGTTTGATACAAGCCTTAGTAAGCTCATTCTTCGATAGTGCTAGCGTCTAAAAGTGTTGCTATACTTTTCGATTTAAGATGCCGTCGAATATCATAAGATGTTTTGTTTAGAAAGACTGAACTGATTGAGTCCGTTTTAATTATTTTACTGAACTTGTACGATAACCGTTTCTAAAGTGTTGGTAATTGTACAATTTTAACGATAGTTTTATCATTACAAATTCAATCGAATTTTACTCTAATTGTCATGAAATAGGGTAGTTTTTTTTTGATAATAGTCTATGGATAAAAAAATCTCTTTTCAGAGTTTTTGACCGTTTTTGATTCAAGATTGAGGTATTATAAATCAATAAGTTTAGTCTAACAAATATCTGTATATCTGTAATATCGAACTCCAAAGTGAAATCGTCGTTACGTATATGCCTTCGTCCTTACGTATAAGGACGGTTTTTTAATTTTCCAATGCCAATAGCAGAAAATACGTTTATTATCGAAGAACGCGAAGTAATTTTAATGCAATTAAATAATATTTCTTACCATATTAATAACATTTCCACAGCCATTCTTGCAATCGGTAAGATATTCAACTCTTTCTATAATCGTTTCCATAAAAGACCCTATAGTTCCACTTACGAAACACGTTAATTGGCTACCAAGTCTATATAATATTGAAGACAAAAAGTTCTGAAAATAAGTAATAATCTAATTAAGAATAGTATTATAATGCCCATAGTTCATTTATATTGGGAAAAGTAATAGTTTTTGGACTCTCGTTAAAATGTATCCACTACTAGGTACATTTGTCAAAATTCAACCTAACTCTATTCAATATCTATTAATATAAGAAATGTTAATTTTTGAGTGATGCTTATTCGAACAGAAGCGGAATTTAACATTCGTTGATGACATGTTTTTGAAATAGGTACTAAAAGTTTAGAAAATGAAAATATGTTTTTGAAATACTAAAAGTTTTGAAATACTAAAAGTGTACAAACTCTTTAACAATCACTCTTACTTAAGAAATGATGCAGAGCATGTTAATAGCATATCAAATTTCCTTTAAAAATATTTCTTAACTATTATTTTCTCAAATAACTAAATACGCTGATGGTACAGAAAAAAGCTGAGTATCGCAAAAATATATGAAGATCTTACGAAGAACTACCTTTCATCGCAAATAAATACGATGAACGACAGTAAAGAAGATAACAAGAGAAAAAAACGTATCTCAGTACGACGGCCGACTAATTTAAATAGTTGTGACGGACTGGAGTAGCACATAGTATATGCATTAAGAAATTGTACTCAGTCTCTCGAAATAATTGCGAAGTTGAAATAATCGGCGAAAAATTTGGTTGCACAAAAAATATCACGAAGATCGCCAAATCCGAGTGAATGTAGGTACTGTTGAATTTGACCTTCATATTACCAACTGACTGTGTATTTAATTTTACGGAAGTCAATTTTAAACATGATTATTACTTACAGCACAACCAAATGATTGTGTAGGAGTAACACCTATCGAATTGGCACCTAATTCACCGGTGAAATTGAATCGGGCTTTATGTGCATCAACTTCAACATCGATAGGTTTTGGAACTACTTTTGCAGAAACTTTTTGTTGGCATTGACAAACACCGTTTCTTGGCAGTGACGGAGTGCCTGCGCAATATGAAGGACAATTTGCGCCAGATGAGGATGGTTGACACTGATTACATACTGACGGTAGACTTTGATACTCATTACTTACTGAATATATAATCATACGGGCTGAAGCAACAAAAACTTTGCCAAGAAAACAGCTCGCAGCTTTTAAAATTGGTCCAAATTTCATCCAAAATACATTAAACTTTTGTGATAAACCATACTAAAACAAAATTAATAGAAAATTATCATTAGTCGTCATTTTTTCATAAATTGTTTACAAATTAAATAAAACTTGAAAAATTAAAACTATCAAAATAAAGATTTGTACAAAAATTCATCTTGTTTCGTTAGCAAATGAAGTTTCTTAGTATTTTGAGTCGATAGTTATGATAGTTAATAATTTACCCATACATTGCTTAAAGCAAATTTAAAAAAAAAAAAAAAAAAAACAGGGAAAAATTTCCAAAAGATGTAGTTTTCAACGACATTCAGCTGTAAACAAATTTTAGTACCATTAACCGTCTCTGGCAGTTGCTATAAATTGTCAAAGTTGTCGTTATTTAATATGTAAAGGATAGTACATATATTTTAGGAGGCATTTATGAACATTTTTAGTACGCTTTTTTGCTATAAAAAGTAACTGCAATAATATTAAATAAACCTATGTAAATAAACAAATTAGGGATGCTTTGCGCCAAAATAGGATATAATTGTACATTCAGTTTACGAAAAGACAATAAATATAAATTACTTTTAGGCGAATATTTAGTCTAATCTAGAAGTGAATTGTACAAGCGGCAACGTAATTCATATTAATATGCCTCCTATGGCGATTGCTTTGCTTGCTATACTGACTACACATATGAGCAATAGATGTTAGTATTCATCGAAGCGTCGATAGATTTACTACGCTAATATATTTTTTAAAATGGGCTCAAAAATCAAAAAACCAATTTCGTTATGCCTAAGTTTATATAAACTTCTTATAAAGAAGGTAAGATTGTGCAGATCAAAGAACGTAAAATACGGAGCGGGATTCACTTGATCGCTATACGTATTCAGTATGGGTCCTTATCGATTTATTTCTATAGTTACCATTATAAAGGATGGTCCATAAATCGGTTGCTGTTAAAATCTTAGTCATTGCATATTTTCAAGTGAATGAATAAATATTGTTTTATTAATTATAGAAGAATGATATATTCCGATAATTATTTATATATGGCAAAAAAAATTGTCTTCAGCTGCTGCTGTGGCCAGAATAGCATCATCGACATCATAATTCCCTTGATGTTTACAAAAAACATTTGGTTAAATTTGTACATAGCTAAAGTTTTTCTTGTTTTACCCGGATGAAAAAATGTTTGAAAGAAAACTTTGGAATACAAAATTTTATTCAACAAAGCTTATTCAACACGAGTGCCATCAGAGGCGATGAAGGTAATTCCTTGTGGGCTTACTTTGACACATTTTGTGTTTCACAGGTTTTTATGAGAGAATCCATGTTAGTCTAACAATTAACAATTTATTTAATAAGCTAAGGTAATTAGGAATAAATAATACGATATTTATTAAACAGAATAAAAATTTAAACATTTACTGCAACATTGGGATTAACACGATGTGCTACTTATGAGATAGATAATTTGAAGGTAATGTATTGTCATGAATAAAGCAATATTACTGGATCGTCCCTTATGTAACACACCATTCATTCTAGAAATTATTTAATTTAAGGTAAAAGAGTTAATAATACTTACTATGTTAATGCCGGTAAGCTTAGTGAACTCAAGCATATGATCATTAGCGTAATTCGCTTTGGGGAAGCTCTTAAAATAAAAAAATACGATTTTAACAAATCCTTAAAGATGTTGAATATGCAAGTAAGAATTTATTCTCTTCATTATATACTTACTGATTGTTGTGGGTTTTCGACATGCGTATTTTTATTACTTTGTTGTTCGACATGTTTAGGGTTCGTATTTTCTGATACGTCATTCACTGAATGAAGTGCATTATATGGACGAGCTTCGGTATTATCGAATTGCTGAAAAATTTTAATATTTGTAGGTGATTTCAAATTTTGACAACAGCCAGTGATTAAAGTTACAATTCAATACAATTCAATTTTATTCATTCTTTTTAAACAATACAAACATTGTGCAGAACTTCATAAAAAAGGAATTGGAAAAAATGGGAAGGAGGGTGAGGTATGCAGCTATAGCTGACTTCGTAAGGAACTATCCCGATATTAACCATGTGAAAACCTAATGGAGTACCATTCAATAGTGGGATTCGGTTCAGAATTTTCAATACAAGTGGTAGTTAGATGAAGTACATAAAAATTTTTACCGTAAATTGCATAAGTCCAAACTCAAATTTTTCTCAGTTGAATAGATAGATATGTGATAATATACAATAAAAAAAAAAAAACTCATTTAAAAAAAAATATAGAACCCATGTAATTTAAATTACAATGTACTAATTATTATCAATTCAACTGAGAAGTCAAATATTTAAGGAATAAAAATACTTATAATTAATGTACTTATAAAATAAATAAATCTATCCATAATATTATTTGCGAAACAAGTTGTAAGTCACCTAATAACAGAAGTGCTATATCTAAATTTCAAAAGAAAGACAAATCTTGTCAAAGGCTCAAAGGAACACTTCGTATAATGAATATGGACAAATTATATAATAATATGGAAGAATATGGAGAGAACATAGATATATTCAACAAATAATTTTTTACTGCAGTTACAAAAGTCGATCCATCTTTCTCCATTATAGAAATTATTGTTTTACAACTTATAAATTTACAATACAGGCGAAGTTCCTACTTTCGGAAAGGAAACTAACTATTTCTAATGTAACCTTACTTCTTTTCTATAAAAGAACAAATAACCAAACTTTTTCCCGAAAACTTTATCACTTATGAATAAGTTGTTTGTTACTTTGTAAAGAGATCTTAGGTAAATTTACCTCTGTGTCTTACTAGACACATAGATTAGCATTTTATTACCCCCTTTGTTATATAATACCTACGAACACAGAATATTTTGGGGGAACTACCTCGATTTTCAATACGCAGAAAGGTCAAACTACATTTGGATATTCAATTTTTTTGTTCAAATTGTCCCATCTACTATTTGAAAGTTAGAATAAGCTACTAAATATTTGACTTACCCCATAAATTGGTTTCCATAGCAAACAAACAAATAAAATACAATTTAACAACAACAATTTATTTGAAGAATGCACCATTTTTTTGTTTTAGTCACAAGTCAGAAGTTGTTAGACTTGGCGATGTTCTTGTTGAACGTGGTGAAAAAATTGATGAGAATAGATTATATAGAAAAATAAATTATTATCAATTCCACATTTTTATGGTTAAATTAATGATGATATTTTTTTAATGATTCAGTAAAAAAGAATGTGTCGATTGGATAATTTTATTAGTTCCGTTTGGAAGTGACATAATGGTTCTTAAAAAAGCACCACTGCATTATGTGTAGGAACGTTTGGGAGAGGCAACAGGGGCAACATCAAGATTTATTGTACTCGAAAATATAGTAATCTCAATCTTTCAATGAAGTCCGTTAGACTACTTCGATTAGGTTTTACCAGTAAATTCTTCCCTCATCGTATAGTAAGAAGAACAAGTGAAAGGAAACAATTAGATAAATATCTGTCACAGCAAGGAGCTGTGACAGTAAGGAACATACTGTCAGAAAAATCCTTTAGTATTAGAATTTAAAAAAGTTTACCAGCAGAATTGGAATGATTCAATTTGTTCTGCAAATAATTAACAAACAATATATTTACTTATTTTCGAATACATATATTTTTATCAAATTTAATTGAAAGAACTTAAGTATTAGGTATGCATAAATTAATACTAAAAGTGTTCGATATTTCTTTATGAAACGTTTCGTCCCTATACTTGAGGCATCATCAGCTAGATCAATTAACATTTCGATATTTTTTAAGTGAAAACTTCTTTTGGCACGTTGAGCACTTTTTGGGTTAAAGAAAACATGGAACTCGCATCATCGGTGTTTGTAATTGAATTCCTCTTAAACGGATGGACCATTTTTTATGAAATTGTGTGTATGTATTCAAGAAGATGCGAGGATGTTTTGGATTCTCAATTAAATCCACTACAAAAAGCAAATCCGCGCCAGAAAATTAAAATCCATGATAAAAATGGTGGAAACGCATATAAATCATATATTATATTATATTCAATCTATATATTTACTATTCAAATGAATTTATTTGCGCTCCCACCATATTTATCTAGAGCTGTGAACAGCTATTTGAATAGTATAGAGGTATTATTTATTATTATTCCGGTATAATGAATAGGTATTTGTTAGAGCTATATGCGAGCGCAGCAAATTCCAATGAAAAAAGGTCCACCCAGGCCGAAGGCCATGTCAAAGGCAGTTATTCCAAAGTTTTTAGCTTTCACTTTCTTCGGCAGTCCTCATGACTGACTATCTTTTTTTTTTTTTTGGTGTACCTACTATCAAGAAATCCAAAAAAACATAAATTGAAAAGTTGAATAAATTTATGTAAAAGTCTATTTCATGTATAACTTTTAATACATAATCATCGTTCATTTCTACAATAGAAAATGTAAAAGAATGATATGAGATCGAATAATAGTCAGCGGTTTTTCTAAAACAGCATGATTGATTAAAAAAAACAGACTATTCCGTTATGGGTTTTTAATTAATATTAAATCATTTTTCATGAAATTATATTAAATTGAATATACGAAAGGAAAATATAAAATAAATAAATAAAATATATCTCGAATGTTAAAAAGTTATTACAGAACAACATTTCTCAAGCACTTGTGCAGCATTCGCTTGTAAACAAAAAATCAGCGATGGATAAAATTGTTACAGTTTTTCATATTTTATATTTTTCTTTTCATATATTTCCTTCTATATATGTGGAATATATTTTTGAATGTGTTGTGTATTTAAACATGGTTCTATTGAAAAAGTTCAGATAAGCGCGCATCATCAATTTGAATAAAAACTTTTACCTGGAGTATTGTATTCCCACCTACCCCTGTATAAAACCATCCAATAGTATTTTTTTTAACGATAAACTCCATTTGATATAACTAAAAAAATATACAGAATGTTTGGAGAAACTTTTAGAGCATCCTCCTTAGTTTAATACCTACAAACTTTTAGTTTTTTAGCTCATTTTTTCTCTCGTTCCAGATTTGCTCAGCGAAACTGGAAGTTTCTCTCAAAAAATTATATTAAATTGTAAAGCAATTCAAATTCTTCTAAATCCTCGAAATAATATAAACAATTATAAAATGCGAGAAGTTGAGTGAAAATTTTGAAATGTTAATTTTGGTGTTTATTTGGCTGTATAAACACATGAGCTACTTTTAAATGAAAAAATTTGTCTAAAAATAAATTGAAAGAAGTAAAAAATTATACAGCTGTCTAGAAGCTAGACCTATCTTTGAAGTAGCATCTGCATTTAGTTTTCACCGCAAAATTTCCATTCTTCTTTACCTATTTCATTTTCTTTTTGCTTTATCTATTTTTTTTTCAAAACATAAGGGGAGCTTGACTTCATTACAACGACATTCGTGCCTCGGTTAATAACTCAGTTTTCATAATTAGCATACTAAGTTTTAATCCTCTAAAATGCAGAAAAATGCAGAATGACTTTGAATTTTTAAATTTTCCATGCTACTTTAATTTGAAGCACAAAAATACTGTGTTCTTCTTGCGTTTATTCAATCTTTCTAGAAAAGTTGTTTGTGTACTTAACCTTAATCTCGTAAAACCTAGAATGAATGAAAAACCTAGAATCTGTGTACTCGTATTTTTATCAAGAAAAGTGGCAAACTAGTTTTTATGCGCCGTAAAGTTCTTTTTTTTGTAAATATGGGATAAAAATTTCCCAATTAAAATATTTTTATAATTTTTTTTTATGGGTTCAAGCTAATAAATTTTTATTTTAATTTAAACATGTGGTATCTATAAACGTTTAGTAAAAATATTTTAATTTGATAATATGACATAATTAATTTCTGTTTAATCAAGAGAATTATGCGTATGCCTTGGGTAATTAAAGTGCTAAGCGAAACAACTTCTACGTGCATATTACGTCTGAAATGAAAAGCTTGCATCCGTTCAATTAGGTTTTGTTTTGTTTTTGTTTTTGTTTTGTTTTTTAGACATTGCATTTAATAACTAGAATAAGTTAACCAAGTACTTAAATTTATCTAAAATATACAATTCTGTAATAAATATTGTTAAAAAAATTAATTATGAATTTTTAAATTTTCCATGCTACTTTAATTTGAAGCACAAAAATACTGTGTTCTTCTTGCGTTTATTCAATCTTTCTAGAAAAGTTGTTTGTGTACTTAACCTTAATCTCGTAAAACCTAGAATGAATGAAAAACCTAGAATCTGTGTACTCGTATTTTTATCAAGAAAAGTGGCAAACTAGTTTTTATGCGCCGTAAAGTTCTTTTTTTTGTAAATATGGGATAAAAATTTCCCAATTAAAATATTTTTATAATTTTTTTTTATGGGTTCAAGCTAATAAATTTTTATTTTAATTTAAACATGTGGTATCTATAAACGTTTAGTAAAAATATTTTAATTTGATAATATGACATAATTAATTTCTGTTTAATCAAGAGAATTATGCGTATGCCTTGGGTAATTAAAGTGCTAAGCGAAACAACTTCTACGTGCATATTACGTCTGAAATGAAAAGCTTGCATCCGTTCAATTAGGTTTTGTTTTGTTTTTGTTTTTGTTTTGTTTTTTAGACATTGCATTTAATAACTAGAATAAGTTAACCAAGTACTTAAATTTATCTAAAATATACAATTCTGTAATAAATATTGTTAAAAAAATTAATTATGAATAAAATATATTCTATTCTAAAATAATTGGAGTAATTTATCGGCAATAACAAAAAATGATCTAAAACCTAAAGCAGTTCTTGATAAAAGAAAATTTGATGAATTTATATTTTCAGTCTTGAATAATAATCCATATGAAGGCTTAAGTCTTTTGCCTGCCTCTAATCTTTGGAGAACACAATCTAAAAACTTTTGTTGACACGCCCGTATAATGTCCTTATGGGACAATTATACCTGATAATTTATTTTATACAATGACTTCATAAATTCTGGAAGGAATAAAAATAAATACAAATAAAATTAGATGGTTAACTGATGTACACTTATTTTTTGAGAGCATATTGTTACTTCTTTGGTAGAAAATTAAAAATCTGAGTAAGCTATCACTTTTATCAGTACTTCCTGTAAGTGAATACTGTCACTTTTTAATAAAATCATGAGACAGTAGCCATTTTTTCATTTTTACAGAGTAAACAGATATGTTTTTTTAGTCCGTGCATCTGAACATAGAAGTAGTGTCATTTTTGAAACACACCATGGAAAATTTTATAAATCCGATCGTGGAAGCCGCAAAGACTGCCAAGAATAATCTTAATGCTTAACAGAGTGACAAAAAAGCTTGGTTCGACGCGATGAATGTTTTAATTAATAGAACCGTGTCTGCTTTCAATAATTTCTTTTAATATTCTATTGTTGAAGAAACATCTTTCTCATTTTGAGTTAGAGAACATGCATCTAAAATACTGCCGTACAATTACCAACATACTATATAATTTACTCAAATATGAGAGGAAAAGTGTCTAGCTGGACCTTTGTCTAGGTGGGTCCGCTGCAATTTTTTAGTTATTCAATCCCCTACGTAAATTACTACTGTAATGAACTCTTTTCTTGTCATTAAAAAATTGCAAGTTTTAGCAATATATGTACTTAGTAATCAGTGGAGTCCAAATTAATGAGTTTTTAGTTTAAAACAAAAATAAGGAATCATCACGGTAATAAAATTCCACAACGTGTTCGGTTGTGGTAAAAGTTAATGATGCAATATCGATTGTCGTCAGTTTTGGACAATTTATACAGTTTAGATTATTTCATCTATTTTTATGCTACAAAACAAAATTAGCTTGAAATTTGATTAATAAATGAAAAAATAAGTTGTTTTTCACCATATATACATACATTTTGGTTAAAGCTCGAAGGTCTTAGTGTTCCACATACAGTCTTGTTCATGGTCTTGTTTGATACACCAAGTCTTGGTCGAGATCTTGTTCTTTCATCAAAATTATTGTAAGAGTCTCGAATCTTGAGATGCACTTTTCCATTGACATGCTGTTTTAAAAGTTCAGAATTTAAGTTCAAATAATAATAGTAAATACATTTTTTGACAACATTTCTTAAGGATGTGATCACTTTCACAAAACTCCATGTTAAAAACAAAAAAAATTAATTAAAAAAATATATACAAAAAAATGGTCTTGTTCTTAGTTTTGATTATGATCCTTATCTTCGTTTATAAGTGTAGCTTTGGTGTTGGTTTTGCAAATATTGAAAGATTAAGCATAGTTTTGCCCATCATTAGCTCTTTGAATTACTTCGAATGTGGAAGATACTATTTTGATCGAATGTGATAATAAGATCCGAGACAAACGCACCCAGCCTGCCATGAACTACAGTGCGGTTAAATTTGGGACAATATATTAGTATTTCATTCTCGAATAGAAAAGCAGAAAAAAATGCCAAATATTTATTTCATTCGGTTCATTTTAGACATGATTTCTAATTATTACTCGTATTATTTTTCGGAAACTTTAAAAAGCCATCTACTCTTTAATTCTTTAGTCAAACATTTGGCGATATATGAAAAAAACACACTTTCTTTCCACACTGTTTGAGCACTGTGCTTGGTTTTCTCAACTTCTTCCTTAAACAAAAATAATGGATATTAGTGAAAAGTATGGCCGACCTTAACAATCTTCCTATTAAATTATAAATTATAAAACCAATATATATATATGATGTATAATAATATATGTGTATTGTATTTATGTTTATAATTACATATCGTTATTAATTATCAAATTAAAAGGTATAAATAAATAAGTATTTATTTACATTCTATTGAAATAAATGTTTGTATGACGCCAAACAAATATACGATAATATTATACATACATATAATATACCACACTATACAACATTATATGCATCGTATGTAGCTCCGCCTATACCTACGGATACGATTATATAGAAAATATATTTTCGAGATTTCACTTCAACTTTATTTCTATCTACTAGATACTAAGTGGTTCGTATAAATTATTGAGAAGTCTGATACTGAATAACTGTGCATTCAAATCATAAGCACCAGTTTATCTAATGATGTGATGACAACTAAGATCAAAACAAGGCAAATTTGACAGTATTTATCTTACACTCTTAGGCTTGAGCTCTGTGTGCTACACATTAGTCTTGGTCCTATTGTAATTAACTACTTTTGTAAAGCATACTTGGTGTTGTACTTTGATATTGCTCTAATACTCTAACATACATGAAAGAATAAAGAAGACTTGCAAGACAAATGAGTAAGACAAAAATGCTAACCTCGTTACACTAAATTCGCTAAACAAAGATAGTCAAATACAGTCTTGGTTTTACAGCTTCGAACTTGGGAAGATTTTCCACTCCTGGATAAAAATCATGTAATTTGAGTCACTCACATTTGAGTAACAGAGTTGGCTACGTCCTGGCCCGGATATCTGGAAGATTCGGATTGGAGTCTCGATTTTGGAGAAAATTTTTTGGTTCTTTCTATTTGTTCAAATAACATTTATGTTAAACAGAATAAACAAACTATTTCTGTGTCTGCGCTTGTTTTATGAAAATAATCAGAAGTGACCTGAATATTGGTGTATATTTTTAAGTGTCGCAGAGATTTTACTGTGAATGGTCCAAAATGCCTTTACATGCGCCAACGTGAATATTAACACAGATAAGTATTTGTAAAGAGCCTTTCACAACCTTAAATCTTAACTAAGCGACTTGTATAAGAGTTTTCATGAATGCCAAAATGAACAACCCAATGAAACCCGCAGCATCACCGGTAAGCGAGTATGCAAAGAAACACACTTTTTCGATTATTCGATTGCATGGATTCGGTTAGATATCGATGCCATTGTTTGTGATTATTTACTGAACTGGTTGGTCTAAAATTTCTTACTACGTAAAAAATCGACTCATATTTACCACATGAGCCACATGAAACACAGTGATTATGCCAAACGATGGACTCATTTATCAAAAATCAGTTAAAAAAAGTTCGATAGTTTGTATGCGTTGTTTATCATAATTATCTCCAAAAGTATTCCTTGTACAGAAATACATCAGATATACGACAAAGTGGTTTTTGATGTATTTATTTTAACGATGAAAAGTGTGAACAAAATTTTTCTTTTTTTTTTGCTTTTTTTTTTCTTTTTTAAATTACACTTTATTTTTACTAGTAACTGTTGATCCACAATTTCATTCTTTTTAAAAATAAATTCTCCATTCTTTAAAAAGCATAATGGCCCAACTAGTAAAATGATCCTCTTTTACCTCTAATATACGGTCCAGTTTTGGTTTTACCAAAATTTTTTAAATAACTAGCTTTTTAATGTGTAAATAATTGATTAATAATTGATATTTATTAATGGTAGATAACTTTAAGTTGTGGTATTCCATCGTATTAATTATGTTATGTGAATAAATTTTAAACACTTTAATTTTCGCTTAACCACTTAATTATATTATTGTATAATGCGACATGTTTCGGATTACTTCTCCATATTCAACTTGCAATTTTTAGGAATTACCTACAATAATATTATAGCTGTACTTATTACCTAGCTCAACTTACCCCATACCCTTGGCCATTTTATTCCTTCAGCAGTCAACTCTGACCTTTGTCACTTAAAGCTTTAAAATTTCCTATCTATTTATAAGTGTATAAAATAACTATAATGCTTTATTTAGGACCTACAATCGTAAAAGTAAAAGTCGAAGTGTTCAACTAGCACCGACCACCTTATATTTCCAAATTGCCCGAAATTATTTTATCATTTTAAGTGAAAACCTCTTTTAAATAGGTTTTTTTTCTATACATTTAAAATTTGAACGTGCAGAACGTGCGCCATGCATGCGCATCATCTTATTCGTTGAATATACAATAAATAAATTTTCTATGTACCTATCTATATTATACCTACATAGTGTGTGGTACTGGTATCTATGTGGTATTCTATTCAACGATGATCGTTATTATATTTAAGTGAGTATTTCTAAAGAGTGAAGAATGAATGAATGTACAATAATATTTCTATAAAAGATTCAGTCAACCAGTTAATTAGACCCAACCACATCCATCATAACATCCTCATCTCCATCTCATGATCATCAAGATAAATATAATATATCTCGTTATAAATAAATATGTATATACGCTAAGTATGTATGAAACATTATAAATAAAACTCCTTATCTTCGTAGCTTTAGAAATATGTATATAAATATAAAGGTTGTTGTCCGTAACATTGGTTAATTTTAAGCGTCCTTAAAAATATTCCAACAATTTTTTACAATATTTAAATCTGCTAAATATACGCGAAAAATGGATTTGAATTACTCGTTGCTCATGCAAAAGATGTAGCATTTAAACTTATTAAAACAAAGTGCAGCACTAAAACTTATTGTTTTGTACTGCCTCCAAACAACCAAAGCTAATTATACACCAAAGTTCTCGATTTATGACATTTTTTTCAATCTTTCATGCGTAGTGACTGGAATATTTGTGGCCGTGCACCAGCTTTGAGTTGACTTAACGCTCTTGGAAGATTTAGGCCGCGTTAGGTCATTGGTGATCCACTTATACGAAGGTAAGATGTCTATCAAAGTGATCTCCCTAAACTATTATCTCAGCTCACGTTGGGATAAAATAGAAATCAATATAGAGGTACTTTGAGATCACCATAAACAATTCTCTTCAAGGTGCGGTAAAATTACCAAGGTAGGTCATGTTCTCGTGCCGTTCAAGAAGAAGACTATAAAACTTCAAATCCCGGATCTTCAATGTTTTCGAGTGATTTATCTTTTGTGGATGCTTAAACAATTGATACTGAGCTTAAACCAAAAACTGATCCAATAGAATTGAAGCTATAGCTAGATTGAGGTTCGTTTAATGATCAGATGGACTATTGGATAATATTTCTCGACGGTAAACGTACGTTCCTCTCTAGTGCGATGTATTACTTCTTCGACTTTCTACAATAAATAAAATTTAACGATTCTCTGAACCAACTAGACTTCTCTCCACTAAGTTTTTTTCTGTCCCCTGCTGTTTGGTGGCAAATCCAAATCAACAAGTGTTCTAGGCACACCTTGTATATTTATAATGAATTTAAAGGGTGAGAAAAAAAATTTTGTTATCAATTGAGTTACGCGGTTAATTGTTTGCTAAATATCCATCAAAAGAATTAAATAACTTGTAAATTTTTCTATAAAATGAGATATTATATTAATTCAGCATAAATGGTGTCAATTTGAGACTGGTTTTCTAACTTCAATACATTTACGTTTATGTGATTTATGATGTATCGGTTCCTGTTGTGTGAAGCTTAAATTTTAGTGTATAATATACACTAAAATTTAAGCAGTGTTAACACTATATATTTAAAATAATTTTAAAGAAATTTTCACATAAAACACTCTATATTAGGTTATTGTGTTCTCTGTCTATTGCACTGAATAGTATTTTCAGTGATGATTACTGGCACATTACATAACTGAATTGTGAAAATGTTTGCTATAAACATAACAACCATTATATAATATTTTACATCTTCGAAGCTTTTTTATACATCTTAAGTACTTTCTACTCACATACTGCATTTGCCAAATATTCCATTTTTATGATTTAAAGATTTAAAAAATCAGAGTATTCGTTAAGAAGATAAAAATATGTGAATGTATTATTTTCAAAATATTGAGATTATCTGAAAGTTTGTCATTATACTGATTAAAGCTCAGTAACGATGAGATGAATACCTGAATGTCAATGATAAATCCAAAAATTTTCTTATACATTGAAGAATACGATTTTCAACGAGAAATGAAAGAGGCAGTCTAAATGAATCAGTTTTTTTATCAGCTTCCAAATGGATATGAGACACCTGGAATTTTAATTTCAAATTTCTGGCACTAAAATCAAGTGAGATATAATGTGCTCAGGATATCAATAAGGGTTTGTTGAAGTAAGATGAGCAAATAAAATTCTACATTTATGTTTGAAAAAGAGATTGATTAAACTTTCTGTTTGAGATTGATTAAACTTTCAAAGTGTCGAATACTTTTAATCTTTTGAAAACACAATTACTGGAAAACTATGGTATACTATAGGTATTGAACAAAAGGAATATTTTCGAAGAATCGAAAGTTTCAGGCGTAAAGATATATAGTACACAATAATTTTACAAGATAAGCCGAGATCCTAAACTAATCAACATTATTTAAAATTTAACTCAGCTAGTGAAACTACAAAAGTTCCGCAAACTTTGAGTATCCAGTTATTGTAAATGAACTATATACATACATTTCTGTACACCCGATTTCGATTCTACATTAATTATTTAGAAATCATTGGACTTACCAAAGGAGAGACTTTGAATATAATTTATAAAGATTTCTAGACAGTTTTAAAAGTGCCAAATAACTTCCTCTATACCAAATAGTTTCCTTTATTGAAGTAAAGTTTTTATATTATTACTACATAAATAGAAAAAAAAGAAAACGAATCAATTTCTGTGAACATTTTTTAACCTCATTTAAATTTAACTTGGTTCGAATAAAGTTTTCGGTAATAAGTATATACCATAAAAAACACACATTATATAACCTACATTATGATTATATAGTCTCTCAAGATGCTTTGTATACTTTTATATAATGTTCGTTTATATTACACTTCTGCCGTAAAATATGCTCCCACTTTTTAATCTCATTCCAAAATCGGAAGTATATGCGGCATAAAAAAGTATATCTTTGAGATAAATTTTTGGAAACGAAATGAATCCAGAAAGAACTATAAGTATGCAATGAAAATTAAAATTTTATTTCCACAGGTAAAATTGAAAATTGTCTGATTAAATTGCAATAAAAAATTGCAACATAATTTTTCAAAACTGAATTTTTGTAATTTTATGCACATGCAATAAATATCTCTATATGAATACTCAATTATAAAGTTGCTAGTACACTCAAGTGCATTGGATGTTTAAGTGAAGCTTCCTCCATGTGACAGGAAGTCCTAGGGAATAGGAATTAGATGAAATAAAGAAGCTATTAAGTTGGACGACGGTTGAGAGGATCGAAAAAAGTTAGAAGAGGGTTGAAAAAAAGGAAACTAAAATGTAAAACGGATTGAATCGGGCTTCTATCGGGGATTTATAATATGTAGTGAATGTTCGCGGCTACTTAAAAACAAATCTGTCACAATTCTGTTTCAGATCTTACGCCTTTTTTTGCATGCTTTTACTGGTTTAGTATGTATCTATGTAACGGAATTTTTAACGTGATTTTCACCCACTTCAAGACGTTGGATTGAATGGAAACTTGTCACAGAACCAATGACAATACTATAATTTTTAAGTTTTTTTATTATCCTGATCCAGATCTTCAAAACCCTAAATAACCGCAGATAACCTGAATTTAAAAAGTAGAAAAAAGTGATTAAAAAAAGATTTTATCGTAAAAAGCGTGGTGTACTTTTTAAAATATTTTATAATGACTATACTTTTACCAATTTCTGTCAATGAAATATTTACAATAATAATAATAATAATAATAATAATAATAATAATAATACTTTATTTGGAATATTACAATTTTTTATAAAGGAAATTCAAGTTTTAGAAATAAGAAAAAAAGAAAAAAACAAACTCAATGTTAAAAAGAAGGAGGGAAAAACGAAAATTAATTATTTAATTTCTACAAGCAAAAGAGAAACATGATCAGCCCAGAAGTTATCGATGGAATCGCTATTGATCTAGTAGGAAGGAACGTATCAACAATATTGTTCTAACAAGCCAGAAAACTCTTTTTATATGTCCGATGCTCATGTCATGTAACATCTTTTCCAGATCAGTTTGGTTGCAGCTAGCTTTTTGAAAAAAGATGAAACGCTCGTAATTATAAACCGGGCAGATACAAAGCAAATGAGCAAGACTCTCTTTTTCGTTTAATTATTTACAATATCTAAAATCTAGCATTCCACGCTTTTTACCATAAAATGATTTTTTTAAAACCATTTTTTTAACTTTAGAATTTATTTTCTACTTTTTAGTTCAACTAGTTATGGTTAAAACAAAAGCGTGTTTTTTTAGTTTAGTAAATTTACTTATTTGGGAAACAAGAAACTACTTGCTTATAAGTATTAAACAAGTGTACAGTATATTTTATAATTATATGTATGTAATAATTGTGTAAGTAAAATATATAGGAAGGTGAAGTCTTTTGGTAGTTTAAAATCGGTCGCTATAGACAAAACTGGGATTTTTAAGAACGGGGCTTTAAAATTTTTACTTACGATCTACAAATTAATGCAAATTTGGCAACAAAGCCGATACAGTTTTTAGTGTATTGGATAATAAACATCCGTTTTGTAAATTAAACTGCTTGAATCGGCACGAATTTTCTGGATTACAATGATAATCATAATCCTTTGATAGTCCTACAATAGGCATACTGGCTGTATACTCAATAATTTTTACGTTGAGTGATATGTACTAAACCTATTATGTAATAATTTATATTTGATTTGATGATTTTTAAAGCTTCAGTGTGGATATTTTAATTTTTCTTAAATATTTTCTGATTCCTACTCAATTGAATTTTTTATAGTTTAAAAAACTAGTATAATTTACTAGTATTTCTACATCATTATATTTTTTTATATCGTTTCGACCAAATTTGGAATGTTTTATTCCCAATATTCTCGAGGTTTTTAGTTTTTAAGGCATCAGATGTGTGGGATAATTAGTCTTATCACCAAAATTGAGTCGATATTATAAAAGCATGTTAAAACTAAGAAGATTGTTTTGATGTTTTGTCCCAGTAGTGTGCAAATTATAAAAAATTTGTGAAGTATGAAGAAAATTTTATGGTTTAAATTCATTTCACTGACTGAGTTGAATATTTTTATATTTTATATAGAAGGTATAGTAGTAGTAGATATGCTTATTTATCTACTATATAAATACAAATGTATATACAGATACATGGTTGAAATGAAAACGCTATTATTTGCGGTTTTTTCACATTTTTCATCGTTTTAACAACTTCAACAGTAAATTGTGTTTAGATTTTTTTATTCTCTCTTGTTAACAAACTTTTATTTATATTTATGTCTATATCCATCTGTACAAAAAAAGTGGGTCAGTGTAGTGAACGATTTTGAAAAGACTATGCTATCAATTTTTCCAAATAACTACATAAATATTACAAATTAAGTACATAAATAAGCGTAGAAGTAATTAAATTGTTGTTTAAGGTAGTTCCTTAAAAAGTGAATGCATGATCATTCTTGAGAATTTTGTTTCGAATAATATTTATCTACAAATTCTGTTAGAACTTGAGAAATTTAGACGAGTAAAATTTTTCGCTATATAACATAGTTTTTGAAATATTGATGCCTAAAGATTTAGAGAAAATCACTTAGAGAAGAAATAACACACAAATACATGATTATTCAATCACTTGAAAAAAACGAGTGCAACTTGCTATAATTTTCTTGATAGGAAAACATTTGTCATGTTTTTAACTAACGAATATTAGTTTTCCAAATTTTTGATAAGAAAATCAACCTTTTAACAGCCCTAAATCTATAAATTTAACATCGTAGGGAGTTGAGATTAATGAAAATGTATTTAAGTAAATTATAAAGTTTCCGTAAATTAGTACGACTTCCAACAAGTCAAAAATTTATATGGATCATCAAATTATTAATTACCTTGCCACCTTAAAATGGGTATGTAAAGACAATCTACCCTTTTTAACAAACTTATAAGAAGATAAACGACTCTTCGACACACATCTATCTAGGCGACCTTTGTTCCATACTCACCAAAGCGACGTATCGTTAATTCCAAAACTTTTTTTCAAATTTCGACTTCCGGGACCCTTCACATAATTTTGTGGGTTTTTAACACGCTTTTATAAGCTTCATAAGTATGTTAGTATGTTAATATGGTAGTATGTAACGGAAACTTTGAATATGATTTTGACCCCAACGGATTAACTCGAAATTTTCCATACTTAACAAGAACCGATGAGTATACAATAATTTAAGAAGATTATTTGGCTCTCCTGATTTTGGATTTGGATTTTCACGATTAAAGATTTCTATATATGCAAATATATATATTTATTTGCGCTCCCACCATATTTATACTGAATTTTTGATAAATAAATGTTTCAAAAACATAATAACAAAAAATAAATACTAGTTTAAAAAAAATAAAAAACACACAAAACACTGTAACTAGCTGAACTAAAAGGTAGAAAAAATTAATTTTTTTAATTTAAAAAAAATTTTATTGTAAAAAAGCGTGGAGTGCTTTTTAAGCTATTTTATAGTGACTTTTCTTTTACTAATATCTGTCTATATAATATTTACAATAATTGAAATTAAGCACTACTAGCTTTTTTAAGATAAAATGGGTTTTTTTTTTTAATTTAAAGAAAATATTTTCTATAACCTTTTAGTTCAGCTACTTACAAAAGCGTGTTTTTTTGTTTTTTTAAATTAGTATTTATTTTGTGTTTTTTAGTTTTTTCGACTATTATTTATTTATTATGTATTTTAAAGTAAATGTATTGTATTAGAAAAATTGATGAGATTATTTCTTTTAACCTTTTCTATATCGCTACTACTCTGCCTCTTTTATATTCGAGTTATTATATTCAGATGAAAAATGTTTTTATATGAATATAAATTGAAATTATATGTTTTCTTTTTATGTTTATTTTTTTTTCGTTTTGAATGGTTTTTATGTGCTTTATTTTGTGTATCATTTTTTGCAAATAATGATAATTATAATTGCAGGAAAATAAAAAACGTATATATATATATAGACTGAGCTTACAAAAGTAGTTTTAATTTATTTGAAAATAATGGTTTAGATGTATACAAACACACCAGCTGCAATCTACCTGCTGCAATGCTTAAATATTGCATTAAATTTTTCGGCAAAAACTTACCTTATTAAGATAGAAGACTCCATTTTGCATTTTTTAAAGCTAATAGGAGTATTTAGGTTAAACTTGGATTTTTGGAAACACAAATTATTTTTTCCAATGATACACATGTATGAATGGATATACATGCATTCTTGTTATTCTTTTAATTCCCATTTAATTATGAATCCAAAATATGGAATTTTGTAAAGGACTCCGAACGCTATACATTGATTTTTGGTTTCGGTTAAAATTTTTTGAAAATCCTTAAACTATGGATTAAGGATGTTTTGATCATGCTGAAAAATGGAATTAACCCTCAAAAACCAAAAATCGATGTAATATATCCGGGGTTCTTTCAACAGTTGCGAATTTTTATTCATCATTCCTATGTCTCATCCTAGCAGTTTCATAAATAAACCATTGCATGCAAACATACAATGAATAAATTTTAACCCTTTATAATTTTAGTAGCCTATATCCGACAAGTTTGCTGTACAAGCCATTTTTTTTGGAATAAATCCTTTTAATCTTCTTCATTTATCTCCACAAAGGTATTTACTCTGACTTCGGCTTACTGCCAAGGAGTTTAATTAGCGAAGAGAAATGTATTTTCTTAAATTTTATTGCAATCTTTGTTTATATTAGCAGATAAACATATTTCAATTTTAATGAGAATCTTTTTGAGATAGTTATTAGCTATTGATTTGCTTTTTCGAAAAACAAACAATTAAATAACATGACATTTTAAAATTTAGATACGAATCTACAGTGAGAAGTTAAAGTTCCTGGAAAAAAATCCAAAAACAAAAGTCATGTAAAAAAATCCGCAGAGAAAAAATCTTCAGAAAATTAGCAAAAAAGTGCTTATCAGCTTGAGTCATTGATTATCATTGTTACGCCACTCTTGTTATCAGGACTGTAATCGGAACTTTTCATTCGTTTTCACCGAATTGTTGGCTGAAGTTACGTACTTTTTATAGAGTAGTAGTAATTGAGCAAATATTATACATAGATTTTAATTAGAATTTATTTATTATTTTGGCAAAAATATTGAAGTTTTTTCCCATGAAACAATTTCAAAGTATAAAATCAACGACAAAGGTGTTGATCAATGAATAGAAATCAAACATTTAAAATTATACGTATTTAAAATTGTATTTTATTTGTCTAATTAACAGTAATAAGACTAAAATATTAACAATATGTATACCGTATGCATACTCAATTATAAAGTATTTTAAGTATGCATTATAAATAAACAAAAATAACAAATATATATACAATAGTAAATAATTATTTCAAATTTCTTTATAATTAAGGGTTATTTCCCTTCAATACTTCAATCAATTATTTAACTTGATGTGATGGTGTACAGTGCTTGTACGAGGGGTCGATAGATAAATAATAGCAGTGGTTGCATTTGATTTGTAAGTTGTTTGAATCAGTAGTGTATATAATACATTGTATTTAAAATGAAAATTAGCAATATTGAATAAACCTAAATAAAGATGAACACTGCCTTAATTGTAAATGTTATAATTTTACAGGGATGTTACTTTCACTCCGATTAGGGTTGAACTGTTTAGTTTTTTAAACTTGAGTAATTTTTATTAAGACAATTTTTTTCATTCTGTTTGCAAAGTTTGAAAGTTCCAGTAAACTTAAAAATAGTAGGTACTTTTTTTTTATCAGGAAATAAATAAATTTTAAATCAAACTTACAATAATAATATCAATCGCCATGATATCGGAATCATGAAAAATAAATTTATGCTTTTTTCGTTGAAAAATGATTTTGAGACTAAGGGCACAATTTTTATCTCGCAAGACTCGCACTAAAATGAGAAGGTCTTTATAACAACTTTATAAAAATTCGGAAAATTTACAGAATAATTAGGATTATTGAAATTAATTTTAGGACCAGAAGTCAATAATGAAACAAAAATTCATAGATTTTTGTGGACCATTTATGCCTGCCGTTTACAATCAACTAAAACTGTTGGCAACACAAAACGCAACAACAAGTGGTAAGAAAAATTAATTGTAGCGAGCTTTATTTCTTCAAATTATTAATGACTAGAACTTTGAAGTGGTGAAGGAGGTTAAAATTAATGATTTTATTTTAACGTAAAACGGAAGGGAAAAACATCGTTGAAAAACATCTATTACCAAACTTTCCTTTATCACTCTTCGAACAGCCTGTCAAAAAGAATCATAGAAATTTCGCTTCATTATTGGCTATTATATTATTAGTTCTCGAATTTTTTTTATTTATTTGGAACAAATTTAAGGAACGTACTTAAAATACTTTTAAGAAGCTGACCTTTAAATGAAAAAAAAATTTTTTCATAAAATGTATCAAACAATCCGGTGAAACGTGATTTTTAGTTTAGTAATAATGTTCTTGGGAAAATTGGAAATGGATCGCGTATAAACATTTTTTCTACCTGTTTATTGTGGTTTTTAAAAGAGTTCCTCGATACACTTAATATTTTTTCGTCAAACATTTATATCTATTACTCTTGTAATTTTATGTAAAATTTTTTGTTCAACCCTTGTTTCGAAGAATGAATAAATTTATAAATAATAATATTTATATACAAAAGGCATATCAACAATTTTCCCACACAAATAGTGAACTGATTGCCTCTAATTTATAGGATAGAATTGTGGTATATGATGTATGTAGAGTATGATGTATCTATTATACATTTATTTTAGCACAATCATTTTGGGTTTCTATCTCTCATTTTTCGCAAACCGGAAAAACTCTTGGGGATTTGTATGTACAGTTTAATGAATAGAACCAAATAAAGAAAGTGTAGTATAGTAAGCGTTTATCTTCTTGAATTTGATTTATATTTCATTCCTGTTCTAGATATGATCGTTTTCGTAAAATATTTTTAAGTCAACCAACTTAAAAAAAGCAAGTCTTTATCAAGTTTTTCTCAGATCCTGTGAAAAATACAAAAATTTGATAAGGAACATTTTTTTGAGAATTTCAAGAACTTCTTTAATATGTAACTCAATTATTATTTTTTCTTTTAAATGGTTTTGGAGATATTTACAATCAAAGTTGTTTTGGGCAGAAAAGACCCATTTCATATTGGGTTCATGATTGAAATATACATTGATTCTACTCATGAAATTCCCTCCCTATATCACTAAAAGATTATCTTATTTACAAAAAGTGGTAGTTTGGTGGAAATCACTGTTTAAACTGATTGTAGTATATGTAGTATCTATGTATACATATACAATCCCATTACATTTCTGTTTTATTTTGTTGAAATTAAAGCATCACTAATGAGTAAGTTAGAGACGATTATTATAATAAAATGTATGATGTTCTATTTTATTTAAATAAAACTACTAGCTAGCTAGCATTGATTTATTCATTCAGTTTAATGCTTGTTTCAATAATATTATGGGGAGTTTTTAGGATTCCGTTACATGCATTTCGTTACAATGATTTAATTCAATATATCAAATTTCATAGCTTGTGATTGGCGAAAAAACATGCGTGTCATGTGTGATATGTAACTCATAGAAAGGGTGACCCAGTTCCTGACAGAGAGTTAAATAAATTCCAGAATTTCTTTCTTTAAATAACTTCGAATTTTTTAATTTTTTGGTATACGAACTTCCGTTGGCCAATTCACCAAAGTGAAAAGTACCCTTCTTTTGCTTCTACTTCTATTAGGAATTATATATATTGGGGAGCTACAGGAATTAAGAACAGGCTTAGGAATTATATATATAAGACATACAACTTCACACTTACTGTGAAATTTTTTTCTGAATTATTTTATTACGATATTTGTTTGCTGGTTAGAAGTTAAAATCAAAAAAACTGCAACAAACACCAAAAACCAACAACTAGGTTACCTAGGAAACTTTTTCAATCCATTCAGGGTGTCATGCATTTTGAGAAAATGCAAATATCTGCAAATTTTTTGCTTAAAATGCAAATTTTATGTTTTATCATTTAAAAAAATTGAGTTGTGAAAGTTCTCAGAAGTTAAAGAAAACAGAGATAATTTACACATTGGGTTGGCTACTAAATCGGAAGTATATCTTTTTAAAGTAATAGTACAATTATTTCATACAGTAAAAACTAAAAGTTGCTATAAAAATTAATTTTTTTAAAAGATCAAACAAGTATTTGACTTCTAACATTAATACCTAAAATTTGCAGAGAAATATCTTGTAAATAAAAAAAGTTAGAGCTTGGTTCATAATGTACCAAGGTACGAAAGGAATGTAGTTCCTACCGGGTGTCGTCCCGATCTTTTTATACATAGTTTTTTCTAGCCCGCCGTGCATATGTTTTGTATTGTGTGATTCAGATTTCAATGCTCCTTCAAAATACTTAATTGTGCTCTTTAAAATCTTTTTTTATTTTCAAGATTGTTTGATAAAAGTCACATTTTGTATTACGGCATGATATCTTATTCTATTTTCAAGATTGTTTGATAAAAGTCACATTCTGTATTTAATTTCTTGCCATAAACGCAGTACTTTTCACACCGCGAAATTTACAATTTTTTAAATCAGTTTAATAGCTGCTGCAACTTTCATTTAAAGGATGAAGCAAGCTATGATTTTCAGCATCAAGGTTATTCATGGTCGCCCCATTATCATCTCCTGAAGAACTTCTTGTTTCGGAATTTCTCAAGCTAACTATGGGATAGATATGGCATTAGTGATATTGCTTTCCACTAACCTTGATAAAACTGAAAGGTTTGTGTTATATGGTCAAACATTTCTTTTGAACATTATGAGTTATATGATCTCAAAGTGAAGAATATTTGGTTAATTTGCTAGAAAAAAGTTGTTGTGTAGTTGACTTTAAATAAATAGCAGTTATAGCAATAAAGACCATTATTTTATCATAAAATAATATATACAAAATGAATACATCATAATATGTATGTTATATAAATGGTACGGAGTCGCTTAATTCGCCTAAGGATAGCTCTTGTACATTATATTCTGATAATTTACACAAATCATCATAACAAATATTTTGGAATATATTGTTGCTATATGATGTGATGCAATAATTAACTCAAGGCTAGCTCGTCATTTATTTCTCCTAGTATTTGTTTTACTCTAACCGAGTCCGTCAAAATCTTATATATTGTTTCTATAATCAGTTTTTTTGTCAAATGGCAATACTTATTTTAAGTTTGAGAGCGTTAATTTGTGGAAGTTATTAACATTAATTAAACACATTTTATTTGCTTAAAATCCACTTTATTTTAAAAATTTTGTTTATCAAAATATTTTGTTGATGATCATTTCAACTTGTTAGTCATCTTCAGAACAATAGAATTTAAAACAACAACGTACCTGTATTTATACTAAAATACAAATTTGCAAATTATGTAATAATCAGGTGATATTGAAACCTGTAGATTTGTTAAAAAATAAATAAAAACAATTGTATGATTAAAAAACGTTAAAACTCATTCGTTAAAAGAAAACGAAAGCAGTTTTCGCTTGAATAAAATTAAAAATAAATAACAAATAAATAGTTAAAAGATAAATAAATAGATAAAATTTGTTTCTTTTTCAGAAAACCGTTAAAAAGTTAAAAGATTAAAAAATAAGTTAATAAAACAATTATGCACTAATGTCCATTTGACTAGAAGGAAACTAATTTTTATAAATGCGAAAATAAAGTTGAACCCGTTAGAAACATTTGATCGTTCAAAACTTCGAAACCATCCCTGGTGTGTTTTTGGATTTCCAAAGCCTCTAGTAGATTCATTCTTGTACCTTTTTGGGCAAAATGTAGAATTTCCATCGTGTCTTTAGGTTTATGCCCTGAATCCACTAGGTGCTTTGCAAACGTAGAATCATCAGTATTGTTTCGATACGATCTTAAATGTTCCCTTTTTCTCACTTCAAAATTTCGTCCGGTCTGCCCCAAGTATACTCCCAAACAATCTTCGCAGGTTAACTTGTAGATACCAGATTTCTTCATTTTCTCCACTTTGGACTTATTGTTCAATAAGAAATTAGACAACTTTACAGGAGGTTTAAAAGCTATATTAACTCCATGTGATTTTAAAATTTTTCCAATTTTATAGGATATGTTCCCATAAAAGGAGATGGTTTTATAGCCTTGATGTATTATAGTACCTGGATTGTACAAAGTGCTTTTTGTAAAGTTGTTCAATTTCTTCTTAATGAGAGAATCTATTACATAATCTTCAAATCCATTACTTGCAGCGATGCTTTTTATAGTAGTAAATTCTTTTGCCAAATTTTTATCACTTAGTGGGATATTCAAAGCTCTATGGATCATTGAATTAAAAGCAGCCATTTTGTGGGCACGTGGGTGGAGAGAATCCACTGGAATGGTGGTATCTGTGTACGTGGGTTTTCTGTAGATATCAAACTCAAAATGGTCATCTACCCTGCTTAATTTTAGATCCAAAAAGTTTAAGGACTTGTTCACTTCCCTTTCTAAGGTGAATTTTAATTTGGAGTCAAAAGAATTTACATGATCCAAAAAATTGTTCATTTGTCGATCCGATCCGTCAAAACATAGAAAAATATCATCCACGTATCGAAACCAAAGGATGACATGTTGTTTTGACTGAGGTGACAATAATATCCTTTTTTCTAACGATGACATGTATATTTCCGCAAGTAAGGGACTCAAAGGACTACCCATAGCCAAACCATTTTTTTGATGGAAGAATTTGTTGTTGAATTCAAAGTAATTTTGATCCAAAGTTAATTGGAGACACTCGAGAATTTCGTCTTTAATTATCGGATTAACAAGTTTCTGGTCCAGTAAATCTGATATCAATTTTACGCAGTCTTTACCTGAAATGTTTCCAAACATATTTGTTACATCCAGTGAAGCAATTTTGTAACCAGTCTTCATTTTGAACTTTTTAAGATGTTTTGTAAGTTCAACTGAGTTTTTTATCCCATATTTGCTCGTGAACCCTGTTTTCGATGTGATAATAGTATGTAGTTTCTTGCTTAATTTATGTACAGGACAGCCTACATGCGAAACTACAGGTCTAATGGGAGCATCATCTTTATGAATTTTTAACAGTCCATATAATCTTGGAGCACTAGGATTCATTTCAGGTAAATTATATTTTTCGTAGCTCGAGAATAATGTGTTAGTGTTTTTGAGCACATCTTTTAAGGCAGTTTGAAATTTTGTTGTTGGATCTTTTTTTTAGTCGAGTAATTTTTTCTTTGTATAAAAAGTCTGATATTTTATTCACGTAGTCTTGTTTTTTTAAAATGATAATAGAATTACCTTTATCAGCCCTTGTCAAAATTAAATTATTATCTTCAATTTTTTGTTTAGTTGATTTTATTGATTTGGTTATAGTGGGCTCGTACGGAATATTTATATCCTTTGAAATGAGTTCTCCTATTAATTCCTTCGCTAAATTGTCCTTTTTGAAAAAGGACAATTTAGCGAAGGAATTAATAGGAGAACTCATTTCAAAGGATATAAATATTCCGTACGAGCCCACTATAACCAAATCAATAAAATCAACTAAACAAAAAATTGAAGATAATAATTTAATTTTGACAAGGGCTGATAAAGGTAATTCTATTATCATTTTAAAAAAACAAGACTACGTGAATAAAATATCAGACTTTTTATACAAAGAAAAAATTACTCGACTAAAAAAAAGATCCAACAACAAAATTTCAAACTGCCTTAAAAGATGTGCTCAAAAACACTAACACATTATTCTCGAGCTACGAAAAATATAATTTACCTGAAATGAATCCTAGTGCTCCAAGATTATATGGACTGTTAAAAATTCATAAAGATGATGCTCCCATTAGACCTGTAGTTTCGCATGTAGGCTGTCCTGTACATAAATTAAGCAAGAAACTACATACTATTATCACATCGAAAACAGGGTTCACGAGCAAATATGGGATAAAAAACTCAGTTGAACTTACAAAACATCTTAAAAAGTTCAAAATGAAGACTGGTTACAAAATTGCTTCACTGGATGTAACAAATATGTTTGGAAACATTTCAGGTAAAGACTGCGTAAAATTGATATCAGATTTACTGGACCAGAAACTTGTTAATCCGATAATTAAAGACGAAATTCTCGAGTGTCTCCAATTAACTTTGGATCAAAATTACTTTGAATTCAACAACAAATTCTTCCATCAAAAAAATGGTTTGGCTATGGGTAGTCCTTTGAGTCCCTTACTTGCGGAAATATACATGTCATCGTTAGAAAAAAGGATATTATTGTCACCTCAGTCAAAACAACATGTCATCCTTTGGTTTCGATACGTGGATGATATTTTTCTATGTTTTGACGGATCGGATCGACAAATGAACAATTTTTTGGATCATGTAAATTCTTTTGACTCCAAATTAAAATTCACCTTAGAAAGGGAAGTGAACAAGTCCTTAAACTTTTTGGATCTAAAATTAAGCAGGGTAGATGACCATTTTGAGTTTGATATCTACAGAAAACCCACGTACACAGATACCACCATTCCAGTGGATTCTCTCCACCCACGTGCCCACAAAATGGCTGCTTTTAATTCAATGATCCATAGAGCTTTGAATATCCCACTAAGTGATAAAAATTTGGCAAAAGAATTTACTACTATAAAAAGCATCGCTGCAAGTAATGGATTTGAAGATTATGTAATAGATTCTCTCATTAAGAAGAAATTGAACAACTTTACAAAAAGCACTTTGTACAATCCAGGTACTATAATACATCAAGGCTATAAAACCATCTCCTTTTATGGGAACATATCCTATAAAATTGGAAAAATTTTAAAATCACATGGAGTTAATATAGCTTTTAAACCTCCTGTAAAGTTGTCTAATTTCTTATTGAACAATAAGTCCAAAGTGGAGAAAATGAAGAAATCTGGTATCTACAAGTTAACCTGCGAAGATTGTTTGGGAGTATACTTGGGGCAGACCGGACGAAATTTTGAAGTGAGAAAAAGGGAACATTTAAGATCGTATCGAAACAATACTGATGATTCTACGTTTGCAAAGCACCTAGTGGATTCAGGGCATAAACCTAAAGACACGATGGAAATTCTACATTTTGCCCAAAAAGGTACAAGAATGAATCTACTAGAGGCTTTGGAAATCCAAAAACACACCAGGGATGGTTTCGAAGTTTTGAACGATCAAATGTTTCTAACGGGTTCAACTTTATTTTCGCATTTATAAAAATTAGTTTCCTTCTAGTCAAATGGACATTAGTGCATAATTGTTTTATTAACTTATTTTTTAATCTTTTAACTTTTTAACGGTTTTCTGAAAAAGAAACAAATTTTATCTATTTATTTATCTTTTAACTATTTATTTGTTATTTATTTTTAATTTTATTCAAGCGAAAACTGCTTTCGTTTTCTTTTAACGAATGAGTTTTAACGTTTTTTAATCATACAATTGTTTTTATTTATTTTTTAACAAATCTACAGGTTTCAATATCACCTGATTATTACATAATTTGCAAATTTGTATTTTAGTATAAATACAGGTACGTTGTTGTTTTAAATTCTATTGTTCTGAAGATGACTAACAAGTTGAAATGATCATCAACAAAATATTTTGATAAACAAAATTTTTAAAATAAAGTGGATTTTAAGCAAATAAAATGTGTTTAATTAATGGCAATACTTATCTTCCTGATTTCTTTCTCAAATTCCATGAATTACTCTTCATTTTTAACCTTATGGTGCTGATTAATGACGACAAATATCTTACGGTATATAAATGTACCGCTCGCCATAATAAACCAAAGAGTAACAAAATTAAGAGTCATTTTGAATAGACAAATAGACAAACATGTTTCGAATGAAACAGTTTTTATAAATATTCTCCAACTAACACAAGTGAAATTTATAAATTACAAAAAACCCCCGACAAATGCGATTTATTCCTAGTAAACCGATTTTTGGAAACTTTGCTATAAAATGTTCTCAATCAAGTCGGTTCGACCGTTTAGGGGCTACGATGCTACTGAAAAACACACAGACGCACAGATAAACACTTTAAACTTATATCACTCCTTCTTAAATCAATATCAAAGTGAAGGTCAAGGACACCAGATGAGATCAAAAGGATACTTAGTGAGCTATCATTTTTTGGAAGAAATTTTTGGAAATATTTTAATTGTAAATGAAATATTTGAGTTGACTTTATTCTTTTGAATTATTGTTTTAAATTATGTAATTATTTTACCATTTTACTTTTCGAAATGAATTTAACCAGGCTTATTTGATCATTCATTTCCATAGTAATTATTTATATGTCATGGCTTTTCCAAACTGAATCGATTTTGAAGATCATCGCCAATTTTTGAACTCGCACTTGAAACATAGTTAAGAACACTCTCCGTTAAATAACCTTTCAAATGAAACGAATAAAATTAAAATCTGTTCATTCGTTCACTCGCAACGATGCCACAGACAGACACAGGTTAAAAATCGAGAGTAAGACTTCATTATTAGGAAAATATTTTTAAAATTGAACTATTTTTAAAATATGTTCTCCTAATACTAATTTAAGCAATGGCTACGGATACAAGAAAATAAAATATTTGGACTTTGGTTTGGTTATTGTTTGTTTGAGAGGAAAGTTTTGAAACCATTATCACATGCAAGCTAGGTATCAATGAATTAGTTTTAATTGAAATAACAAGATAATTTCTTGATCGATTCTTATTAGCATACACAAACCGGCCCTGATATTTCAAAATAACGAATTTTCGAAATACTAGTCATAAAAGTAGTTCTCGTTTTGATTAATTCGAGCATTTATCAAGCTATGAAACATATTGTGTAAAAAGTTTTTGTCACAAAACTGATTTGTCGTTGCAGGATCTATTGACTACCGCAAAGCAATAATATGGATGAAAATTGTTTTCAATATTGCGGTTTAAATTTACAATTAATTTTCAGTTGTTTCAGAAAAGTCCCAATAATTCGATAATTTATAAGGTAGTAATCGAATGTTTCAATGACCACCAAACCCGGATGCTCGTTAATAGACATAATCTTTCAAAATTCAAACAATTAACTGCTTGTACATTAAACGAATACTTGCAAGCAAATTTATATACAAAAAGATGCGTGACATCTATCAAAAAACTTTATCTATCTACCTTCAAAAAATTTTTGGAAAATTTAAGGTGCGTATATCTCCCAGTGTCAGTAAAGAGCGGAAATTAGTTTCAAAGGTATGTCCATCTCTACTTTTGTATCCATATTTCGCGACAAACCTTTGTCGAAAAAATCTTTTTAATGGGCTTATATTTTGCCGATTATTGGACCACGAAAGTCTTCGTAAGAAACGCAGATAGGATGATATGTTTGGCTGTTTTTCCCCTACATATTCCGTGCAATAAATTTGGTGTAATTTTACTCACTCCTATCATAATATGCAAAGTATCGTTGATACACAAGCTCCCAAATTGTGTGCCTAGCATCTAACTAATGTTAGATGGTAGGTATGATGTGCCTACCATCTAACAAACAAAACATTACTATTGACAATAATTTACACGATATTAGAATGTCGTGATGACATTGTGATATGAATTTCCACAGTAACAATAAATGTTGAATTTATATTATGATGACTACTATATGAAGTACAAACATTTACCCCCGAGTAACAGACAAATTACCATCTCATTGTCACAGCTTCAATGTTTTAATATAAACATGTCGTTTGCAAATTGGACATTATAGCTCTAATATAGAAAAAAAAACAAATTGCAGATAATGTATAAACAGTAAGAACAGAAAAATTTTACTTACTTTTATTATTATTTAAATTTATTTCAAAGAAAAGGCATATACACATTCAGTATTGCATTCATTATTTTTATTTATTTGAATAAAAAGATCAATGTTTAAAAAAAAATATTTTTTTTATATGCTAATTGTTAGTAAAATTACTGACTGTTTGATTTTTCATTAAAAAATCTCCCAATTTTATTTTATTATTTACAATATGCTTAAGACGATAAGGTATCTACTTTTGAAATATTTTGCTTCACTTTCTTTTCCTAATCTTCTGAAATCGTTCAAAGAATGGTAATGTAGAGTTTTGCCGAGATTAATTAATTTTTTAGTTTTCGGGTAATATTAAACACAGAGGTGTATTTTGTGATAAAGCCATTTTTTGAACTTTGAGCAGCAATAGAAATAAGCAACACTGCACCTATTAAGAATGGTAAACCAAATCTTTGTGTAAGCTGATTTGTTAATACCTACCTACAAACTTTGTAGTTATACTAAAACCTGAGAGATTATGTTGGAATTAAGAATTTAAAACGTGTTAGATACAAAAAGAAAAAAAAAATAACAGCGGGTGAAAGAAAAGCTTTGCTAAAATAATTAAATTTGACTATGTAAAACATAAGAATTTTATTCATACAGCTGGCTAAGCTGACTTAAAAAAATAAAATAATTAAATTTTAATTCAATTGTTCTGAGTAGAAAACTAAGAACATTTCGCAATGCATGACGATTAGCCAATTATTGAAAAACTTATTAAAACTTATTAATTAACTGACTCACACTTTTTAAACACATTACTTCATTTTTTTTTTCGTAGGTATTTTAAAACATATTTAATCTGTTTAAATTTCTATATCATAAAAATTATTAATATTTATCAATGGAAGAGGGGGGAATTGATAAATATTTAACCTTAAAACATGAAAAATGTTTTAAAGAAAATGTTAGTCGAACGTATGGAAATTATGTCTCTAGAAGTTTAGAACATACTGAAACATGGATATATGGAAGCTAAATCAAACTGTATGGTGCTCGTTGTGATACTTCTAATACAAAACTGATTGAAAATAGGCACAAATCGTATTATCCAAGACTCCACAAAATTGGCAAATTGCAATATGAACAATTTACTTAAAATAACTTGGACAATGAATAATTTAAAAAAGAAAGAAACGATTCAAAACAATGTTTTAGTTTAGTCATAACGAGAGCCAAGACAATAAGAGTTCTGACTGCCGATACTTATTCTATAGACTGCAAAATTTAACATTATTTTAGAAACTCTATGTATCTATTATACATATATTTTATTAGAGTGATACCCACTCGCTTCACTGGGTTTAAAAGTAAAAATTGATAAAGATTACTTTCGCATATCCCCTTTCTATAACACTCGAAATAATGGTAAGGATTGTTTTACACAGGTACAATATATCTATATATTTCTATTATATTGTTAAAAAAAGGTACAATAGTATTAAATAAAAAACTTAAAGGAACTCGCGAGACAAAATGTGCTTGTGGTATCGTAGCTCCCAAACGAATGAATCGATTTTGATTTTTTGTTTGTTTAAAAGGAAATTTGATCACAAACAGATGCACACATACACAGATACACAGACACGTTAAACAGGGGCTTAAAATTATATTAAATTACCCATTTAAATAAAATTCAATAGGTAAATTAAAAAAAAAATCTTTAAGGTTTGCTTTCCTTAAATAGTAGTAGATCAATTTTTCTCCTGAATCAACCTTGTAGACTGTTAATAAAAGTATTGTTATGCCTCCAAGTGCTTAATACTTGCATTTAATTCCCAATTGGGCTAAAATCCGATTTTTCGTTCTTTCCTTTGAGCTAAATGCTTGTCGAAAATTTATGAATACCATATCCAAGTATATATATAGGTAAATCCTATTGGTAGTGCAGTATGATAGAAACCTTGCTGGGCAATAATTAAAAGTTTTATATCATGGTAGTTTAATTTAAGCGCAGTTTAATTTATCACCACTTTTTTATATTTGTATTTCCAATTTAATATTCTATAATAAAATACGGTTATATCATATTTCAAATGTTTTATAGAATCAAATTTAAAATAGTAAAAAATTAATTGTGTATATTATTTTCCAATCAAGTGTAATAAAATGGACACCAATTAATAAAACAATAAATTGTATCAGTTTCACAAAACAATTTACCTGATCATATAAAATTCACAATTCGACAATTAATCATCCTACATAATGTAAATTGTTAGAAAATTTAATTTAATCTGATTTGTTTCAAAATACTTTAATTTTTCTCGATGAATCAATGAAATACCTACGAAAAATATAGAAATAGTTGTAGATACTTTGGATACTACACGCAAATTTTCTTGTGAAACGATGATTGCTTACTTGAATTTAACGACGCGTACTGTCGTCTTGCGTTTATAGTATACGTTAGGATGTTATCAAATTGTTGTTTTTATTTTTGGGTTCGACAGAATGAATTTATTATGACCAATTTTCGAATACAATAATGTGTATAACTAATGTTTATTTCATGATTTAGTGCAAAAAACGTTTGTGGTCTGTTTTTTACATAAATAACAAGTTAAACAACAAAAACATTGGAATTAACGCTGGCTTTATTGAAATAAATAAATTGTTGGTAAAATTGATAATTATTATTTAATTTTCGGATAAAATATGTTCTTTTTTCGAGCTGGCGATAAATATACTTTTGTTTGTGCGTTATATGAGTTTAAAAAAATATATGTTAATAAAAAAAGAAGCTAACATAACGATTTTTTGTGCAGTAAGTTTTCTGATTTTGATTTCTGTTAAAAGAACTAAAATTGGAAATTAAAAAATTTTTTTTTTGGATATGTCTTTCCTTATTGATGAACTAGGTTAGAGATGAAGAAAGAAATGGGCGTTTATATTCGCAACGTGCGCGAATCAACGCGTTTCAACGCTACACTATTTTAATTATAGAATTGTATGGATGCATATATAATTGTATGGATTGCATTTATGACTTACATTGAAAATTTAATATTTTTTCTAACAAATTTAAATAAATAATTATGACAGTTTATATTTCAAATATAATATTTGTGCAATTTGATTTCTTATTTTCACAATTTTTAATGCATTAAGTTTAATTAATTAGTATTTTTCAATTTGACATTTTGTATAACATTAACATGTAAAGCATTGCAAATTAGTCATAACAGCGTCCTTTATCGCCAAAATTTTTCACTGGAAGCGCTGGCATCGATTTTATAGTTCCTACTATGACAACGTACACAACGAATAGCAACCAAAATTGTGTCTTGCAAATTATAATTATATTCTTTAAATATAAAACTTAACAACATTCAATAGTGTACTCGCAATAGATTTTCAGTTTCTGGAATGTACCTATACATATCTTTCAGAATATCTTATGTATGTAAATACTATCTAAGCCATTATTTAGTTTGAGTACATTATTATAAAATGACTTTTTCAGGGGATAAAAAGATGAATTTACAATATTCATTAAAGTTTAATAAAATTTAGCACGTATAGTTTTAAAATAATTTTTATTAGTAGGAGTAAAAAATTTGAACAAACCCACACACTGATTGGTAATGAAATTATATTTTAATAATAATGGCACATAATATGTAATTTTTACTTTTTTTTTTGCAATGTCAGTATTTTTAATTGAAATATACAAATACTTATGTATACAAACTACACATAAATGCATGTACGTTTTTAGCACAGTTTCTTGTGATAAAAGAACCATCTATACATTTTATTCCGGAAGAAAATATAAAATACTAGCTTGATACCCACCCGTTTCACTGGGTTTTAAGTAAAAACCACCGTTTATAGCATCCAACTCTCTTGATCTCGCTTACCCCCTTTCTTAACACCCGAAAGGATACACGCAACTTAAATGTTCAGTTTAAAATTTTTTAAGCATAAAAGAATGATTCGACCTCACTTTTTACGTCCTGAGTACACTATAAAAATTTCATCTTGATGTCTCTTTTCGTTTTTGAGTTATCGTGTTGACAGACAGACGGACAGACGGACAGACAACCAGAAATGGGCTAATTAGGTGATTCTATGAACACCTATACCAAAATTTTTTCGTAGCATCAATATTTTTAAGCGTTACAAACTTGGGACTAAACTTAGTATACCTTGCATATTGCATATATGCATAGTATAAAAATTAGTGGGTGAATTTGTTTACTTAAATTTGTTATTTTTGTGTATAGGGTTACTTCATAAGAATGATATGCTTTTAAAATGAAACAATATCATAAATATTTGATATAAGCGGAAATAACGAATAATAATTCGTTCAATAGTTCACCGAAACGTTTTCACGATCTTTTTTGTCAATTCATGCTAATAATAATACAGCTATTTCCCAATAATTTTGGCTTTTCTTTACGGGGAGAAGTGTGCAGCTTGGCAAGAATGAAATTTCCAAACTGTATTGAAAGCAATTTATCTTTACCGACATTCCTGCTATTTAAACATATTGCTCATATTGGTGGCAAAATCATAGACTAATAATTTGACACGGTTCTGATCGTATTTGTATCTAAGAAACTGTCCTATATTACAGATGCACATAAATGTAAGCTAAATAATAACAATAAAAATTCAATTAATATAAAAACAATACTACCAGAGAAGTGAATTTGTTTGTAACGCGGATATAATGACACATATTTTTCAATAATAAATAATAACTTTTTTTTTATTTTATGAGTGTTTGATTATTAATTTTTATATCAATTGTGTGTTGTATATTAGGTCGTATAAATATTATTAATAAATGTAGGTGTGTGCACCTTTAAAACACAGAAGAGTTAATACTCCGGCTGAATTTGACTAAATATCATTTATTTTCTGAAGTAAAAATGCAGCAATGCTACCTATGTCTAGTTGTAGCTTCGAAATGTAGAGCAAAATGTTTCATGTGCGCCGAAAAGGGGGTGCTTTTGGAAAAATTTATAATATTACGACTTATTCTTATAAGCTTTTATTTAGTTTCACCTGTCCCGTTGTCTGTCTGTAATCAAATCTTGCAAGTCAGATATGATTCACTTCCCGGTTTCTGATTGAACTGAAATTTTTTCATGCACATTTAGTTTGGATGGCAATGCATGGTAAGACTGTGGCATCTTGATTTTCCCATCGCTTCCATATATATACATTGTTTTTAGTCTCTAATTGAAAATTGTAATAAAACATATTTTTTAAGGGACAAGCTTTTATTTTATTTTTTAAGGGACACGCTTTTAAAAATAGCCGTGTATGAGTGATTCATAGATAAAATTATTTTCTACTTTTTAGTACAATAAAAGCTTGTCCCTTAAAAAGTATTTTTTATTAAAATTTTTTTGCCGTATATGAGATATTCCAAAATACTGATTTGAATTCTACTGATTTAAATTTGAAATAACGAAGAGGGTGTAAACATTATCTTAACATATAATTTAATGGTGTAAATGGAGGAAATTTCTACTAATTGACTTACAAACTCAAGTTGTGATTGATATAAAATAGATTATATGTTCTATGACTTTTTGTTTGTTTATTGTGTGAAGATAAGTGTTTATGCTCTCATTAATAATTATTGAACTAGCCCCAATACTTTTTTAAACTTGCGACTACACATTTTGTTTCTGTTCTTTCGCATACATCTCATGTTCGATCGGTTGCAAAAATACGAGAGAAAAAGCAAATATAAATATTGAAAGAAAGGTTTACGATCTCAAACTTTGAACTAAATTATACCTATTTAAATTCCAAAATTTTTGAATAAATTTCAAAAACATGAAGAAAAATGTGTGAATTCTGTATTTTTTCTCACAAAAATAAAAGTGTTTATTTTAAAAGTCAAAAATTGCTGCTTTTTGAACGTCGTTAATTTAGACCTATTTCGGATGGAGTATACCAGAATGCGTACTTTTGTGAGCAAATGATAGTTTATAATTGCAAACGAAGTTTGTAAAACTTGATATATTTTAAATAATTATCATGATTTTGTATTATCCATTTTATTTCTGTTACAAAATTTTTCAGTTAAAAATTATTTACTTGTAATTATTTAACAAATAGTAATTTCATTTATAATGTTTTATTTAAATATGAAATAAAAATTTAATACTTAGGTACTCCGACTTACCAACAATGATTTTTATTATTTAGTTTCATGATAAATGATTGTTCTTATTTAAACAAAGCTTTCAGTTTTTCGTTCTGTGCTATCTGCGTCGTAAGTAACATAAATGATTTTTCGCGAAGTTAGCTTTTTTCTGAAGTGAGCTTGATAGCTTAGGGGTGGAATGAGTCGTATAATTGAGGTACTACTACATGGATTCTCTTGATGAAAATGATTGATTCCTATATTTCAACTTTAGAAAAATTTTGTGAATCGATTATATCTATTACAGTATCTATCTTAAAAGCCCTAAATACCTTTTATAAAAATACTCTTAATTTATGAAAAAAAAATGTAAACATCACGTAAAGTGAAATATATTTGATATATTCAACAACACGGTTTAAATTCATGACATAACGAGGTAACAATTAAATTAATAGATTCATCTTGGCTTTTAACATATAACAGATCTGATGCTATTAAAAAAAGCTCCTTAAACACCATCACCAAGGTCATGTTTTCCCCTCAACTAATACTTGCAGCCATTAAATGCACTTTAATGAAATGAGATTTTTCTCTATTAGTGAAAACACGAAATATAGACCGTGGGACACCACGGTTTTTTTAAATGATGAACACATACATTAAACTTTGTAAGTAACTTCTTTTTGACTAGTTTTCCAAACTTTCCTCTACCATTTTTTTCGAAAAGGCTGTGTTTCCAAACGAGCATGAAAAAAAAAACAAATAACATACGCGTGAAAACAAATCCAATCTTTATACCGACTTTCAACCAACCATCTGAATGAAAAGAGACTGTATTGCGAAAGGCCATTAAAACGGTCAAAATAAACGATTTTTCCGCAAGGATCTCTTTTAAGTTGATGTTATCAATCCCCACCATTGTATGTATAAACATCGTTTTGTTCAGAATTTTAGCTCATGTAATTTTTTCTTTAAAAACACTACTATAAAAACACAAATTTTGACAATCGTTACAGTGTATAAGTCTATATTTTTGGGAAAAATTTGACTAAAGATGCGACTAAAATAAAGCTCTTTAGTCACGTTATTATACACACGTACACATATGCTAGTTGATTAACATGTACATTTAGAAAACTCAGTGTGATATCTACTTAATATCTAATGATGCGATGGTATGAAAAGGGAACTGTTTTTTAACTGTTTAATTAAAATATTCACTCCTGTTTTAAGGACTGTTTAGAGGGTAGTTGTACAAACAATAAAGAATCAATTGGTTAACGTAAATGGTGGACATTGTTTCGATACATAAACTCTTAACAAAGAAGTGTAGAAGTTTCCAAGTTGCCATAAACACCTCATAACACGTTTGACTTCTTCCGTATAATTTACTCATTAGGTAGGTGTTCGATATTTGTTAAGTAGTCTAAATTATAAGAATACATGTAGTCAGCACTTTTAAGAAACATTAATTAGCGCAAATTTTTTTATGTTTTTTAAAAATTTGTCAATTTAAAATAAAGTGTATGCTTCGAGTAATGTAATGTTTCGCGCTAGACATCTGTTACAATTTTCTTTGGACTCAAAAATGCACTGTTATCTTATACGCCAGTCAAATCTTACATTAAAATAGCAAAACGCGATGTAAGGCTACTTTTTTGGTATGCTATTTGAACCCCTCAAGGAAGTATGAAACTACGATTTATAAGAAAAAAAGTTGTGCTACCTGCGTACGTAATAAGTGAAAAACTGCTAAATTCTCGGACATTTTTCAGTTTTTACTGTTCAATTTAAAATCTATGAGCTTTTGGTATTATCATTTTGAAAGTATATTAAATTTGACTAATTGAAGCTAGCCCACAGTCACCTATGTCTAATAGTTTTTGAGATGTTAAGCTTGAAAAATTTATATGGCTTTCAGAAATGTTAAAATTTTGTGTTTTGCTTATGTTAAACCGTTTGGGAAAGAACAAAAGTTTAAATGTAAAAAATGTTCCTCATAAAAACAAACAATTTTTCGTAAACACAAATTTTGGTGACTATTTTTCTCCAAAAAGCATAAAAGATAGACACATGAAAATTTGTAGGTAGCTTCAACTAGCGAGCCTTATAAAAAAAAAAACAAAAAAAAGTTTTCTAGAAAATACTTCGAAAAATTTTCAAAATTTTCAAAAACTAGTTCAAAGCTGCTTTTTCAATACTGCCAAACGTAGTATCAAACTCCATTAAGAGGTCCGTATAAAATAACAAAAAAGCAGCTTTACATCGCATTTAACGATTTTAGTTGTTTTTATTTTGCATGTTTTTACTGGCGTTTTATCAGACAAAAGCGAACAGTTACAAATATTATTAGTGTTAGTTACAGGGAAAATATTATAATTTGTCTAGCTTGAATTGTTTAAAATAAACTATGGTAGTTTTGGGTAAAATAATGATGTTTCTTACAGAGATTAAAGAAAAATTAAGGATGTTGATTTCAGATTTTTTTCATTTTCAATAAGATATTTTACTAATTAATTAACATCAAATTTGTTGTAACTGAGATGTTGAACAAAACAGGTCTCTCAAAGTGACGGCAATGGCACAAAATAATCATACCTATTGAGAATCCTGTGTGAAATAGTGTGAAAAATAATAACTTTTAATCTTTTAGATTAACAAAAGAGGAAATAAATAATAGGTGTAAGTAAAATTATTATTTGTGTAACTATAAGATATCTATATTGAATATATAAATCATTTACAAGAAAGGCACTTACCTGATATAAAGCCAATTAGACTTGAAGCAAATAAATTTGAGTACAAATCTTTGAAGAGAAAATGATTACTTTATCCTCAAAGATTGATAATCATGGTATAATATAGGCATGTATCATAACGCCCATTTTAAGATGTTACTTTATGCAACCTTTTATAATAGCCTGTTTATACATAATATAATAATTATATTAATTTTCAATAAAAAAAATAAACAAGCTTGTAAATTAGCTCCAATAGAAAAAAAAAAAAAACATTTTATTTGAAGAAATGTACAGAGTGTCGGATTCAAGTTGAGGATATCCTGAATGTTTCGTTATATGATAGAATATTGAGTTGAAATTTGATACAGTCATACAGGGTGACGGGTCACATTTTTTGAGTAACTTTATCAAAATCAGAACTTTAAACTGAGCCTACTACAAATTAATGTTTTTCCTAGCGTCAGAGATGGTTAGAGATATCGAAAAAATTAGAAAAAGTTGCTTAGAATTTTTTTTATACCCATACGTTTTTCATTGCAAACTCCCATTATTAACAAACCCATAATTATAACAAATTTATTGAAATATTTGAATACATAACACAATTATCAATTTGTCCTGTTTTTACATTCCATAGCGCACTAGATATAAAAGTTTATTTCTTAATTTTATGGTATTATGTATTCAAATATTTTATTATTACTTGTTGTTGTTTACATTTAATCATGCACACGATATTTACATCATGTCTAGTAATCTTAATTAAAGAGAATTGACAAAAATACACTCGAACCCGGACTTCTTGGATTCATGTCAAGCGCTCTATTTTTTTTTTCAATTCTCTTTAATCAAATATTTTAATAAACTCTTAGTAATAATTATGAGTATAGACCAAACCAATGAAACAATAAAAAAAGCGAATTTTCGCATGAATATGTGGGGATAAAAATATATTCTAAGGAACTGTCAATAATTATTTTCTATATCTCAAACCATTCCTGACACTAAGCAAAGAATCGGCCCTGTTTGCTAATTTGTAGCAGGCTGAGCTTAAAGTTCAGATTTCGGTTTACTATCGTAAAAATATGTCCCATCACCCAGTATGACAGGGTGATGACAATGCAAAATCTCAAATCGATATATCTATCAATAACGAAAATATGGTAGTGTTTCATCTTAAAGGCGACACACTGTATATTCAGTGATGGTGTATGTAGGGTAAATTAAAGCAAACCCCCAACTGGGCACCTCCACTTGTAGAAGAAGCATTGAATAATAAGTGACTGACTGCACACTGAATAAAACATATAATATAATGATCGACCCTTTTCCCAATAAAAAACTTAGCTTTATTCTATTTTAATACGTTTGTAGATATATTTTTATTATATCATTGAATACGTATTATCAATTATTTTTAATTTATAGAGCCTGGATGCATACACACATGAGAGTTTTTTTTACATGGATAAACTTTTACGGATTATCAGATTTAGTAAAACATCATATTATACCAACAATAAGTTGTTTTAGTTATCACATAATATTTAGAATCTCTTGTTGATTTTTCCAAAACGTCTATACATGATGGTAGATTTAAACGACTCGAAAACATTTCAATACAATTTAGAAAGAAGGAGATGTGCTTATAAATTAGTATGTCAATAGAGTGACAGCCATAGGGGATTATCCTGAAAACTAGACTTGATATCATGACAAAATTTGAAAGTGAAATAAACATTGATTAAAAAACGAAAAAGTTATAAGCAATCGAAGGTTGTCCATCTCCTTTTACAAAGTTTTATATGTATTCTCTATAGCGATACCCACGTATGACGTCACTAATGGGTAATCTTCCTCTTTGTTTGATTAGGAATTTTAAACGTTTATATCTTTTTTTTAATCAACTTCACTTTTGTATTCGTGAAGTGAGAATTTTTCATCTGAAGTGATAAAAAAAATTTAGTCCGATCCTATATTACGGATAAGGCATTATTAAAAATACTCATACTCGATTCATAATTGGACTATATTTAATCACAACATTAGGGTCTAAGCGTCTATTTCGATCTTTGAGTTTCGATTTTTGTATTTTAACTAGGTATTTATTTTATCTCCTATACTTAAGTAAAATATAAGAAACTATTTTCACTTTACGTAAAAATAATAGCAGGACAATTGCAACTTTCGAAAGGATATATTTTTAAATTTTGTGCTTCCAATGACTTTGTTTTGGAAGACCAAACATATCGTAGAAATATGCAAATCAAAAAATACGTTGTATACCCTACACATCAGTATACCTTTAAATAATAAAAAATGTGTTGGGTGGGTTTAGCAGAAATAAAAATAATTTTATTCCATATGGGACCTCTATATTTTTGAAGATATTTTTCACATAGAAGATAAATTCACCTATACTCATTTTCTTTAATTATAATTAGTGAACTGGGTACTGTATCGATCTTAATTTAAGGATCCTTAAAACAGAAGGAACAAAACCATATCGCTTTACTTTTTTTTTTATAACAACAAGCGAAGAAAACAAGTATCACTGGTCTAGTGAAAAAAGTACTATTTAACATTCATTTGGAATGGTTGAAACTTTGATATGATGGTATCAAAGTTGTGTCTAACATGAAAGTTTGTTCACCTGGGTGTTTTATTTTTATTCTCATCTTTTTCGTTGAATGTCAACCACAATGGATTTTAAGTTTGTTCCACAATACAAATTGGCAATGCTCCAAAGCAGCTTTTCCAATTTCTAGTTGTTATAAGATGTAAATTTTTAGTTTGTACTTTTTTTGGCGGGTGATGACAACTATATTTTGAAGTTACTTGCAATTTTTAACATCATGGCGCTATAAGAAAAACGAAATGTCACTCACAATAGACAAGGATAAATAGATCACAGATCAAGTGTTTTGCATGAATACAATAGATATATTAACTGGAAGACGTATAACTTCCATAGAGATAGTTGCAGAAGGAGAAAGCTAGCTTGTATGTGGATGCGATATGCATAGCGAGAGAGAAGACTGCCAGTGAGTTACCCAATGTCCTTGTTATAATCATATGTACATTGTAGACTTATTATACACGAAAGTCAGTATATTACGTTTAAGTATACGCATTAGATAAGGACACAGGAGAACTCACTGACAGTCTTCTCTCTCGGTAAGCATATTGCATTCACTTACAGGCTAGCAGACCCCTAGCGTTCTCTAGGGGTCTGATGATAAAGTCTTACGTTCGTACATAAGTGCACTGATCTTTTTTTTAAATAAATAAATACAAAACTAATAATAACTTAATTTTATTCAACATTTACATATTTACAATTTAATTCATTTAACTTTTTCTTTTTCAATTTATGAACATTTCGCGATAGTATGGTTTTTTTATCTAAAGTTGGCAACCATGAACATAAGTTACGTTTCTAAAAATAGCTGCAGCTGTTGTTAGAAAACTACATGGAGATGGAGGAGGATATGGAACTGATAAGGTACCCGTCGGACAACATGATGTACCATTGTCTTGTGGTCCAACTGCCGAAGAATTATTTGTTAAACCATTCACAGACAATAATTCTTTTTCCATTGTTGCCTGATGACGTAACTGCTCCAATCGAAGTTGATTTTGTCGTTTCCATTTCGTTCTAGAATTAAAAAAAAAAATTTGTAAGATTATTATGTTGTTACTATAGTGGGATGGTGGGATAATTGAAATCGAAGGATTGAGTTGAATGGGAAAAGTTGGTAGGCTCGTATTGTGATTTTAAAATTTGTGTATACTTTACACAAATCTTCTAATTACTGTCTTCCTTTACTATTCTCTGCTTTTATAAAAATTGTTCTCGATATTATTTGGTTCCGTTCCAGAAACGAGTGAAAGGTTTTCAATTATATTCGCTATATGTCTACGAGTGGATAAAATAATGCAAGCAGATACTTTCATTCAAGTTTTTTGCAGGCAGTTTAGTTTAAACATTAATTCCATAATTTTTGAGGTATTTTAAACAAATCATTCTTGTTTTGTACCCCAAGAAATTGGTCAGCTATCGTAAGTCTAGTTTTCCCTCATATATAGATCATGAACCCATATTATAAGGAAAATTCTAGTGTGTTGTTTCATTAAATTTGAAAGGATTGATAAAGATAAGTTTCTATAGAAGTTTTTCAATTCAACTTTTTTTATTTGAAATATTACTTTTTATCCGTTAAGAGAATGACAGAAAGTTTTTAACTGTCCAAAGCTTTGAAGAGTTTTCTTTGATATAATCGACCCCACCTTGATATAATTGATAATTAGGGAAGCTTGTAAGATAACATTGTAAGGTATATGAATTTTTGTCCCAAGCTTGTAACGCTTAGAAATATTGATGATACGAAAAAAATTATGGTATAAGGGTTTATAAAATTACTTTGTTGGTCCAATTCCGTCTGTCCACCCGCCCGACTATCGGCTTGTGTGCACGATAACTACAAAACGAAAGGTGATACTCAAGACTTAAAAAGTGGGATTGAGTTCGGAAATGTGCATCAAACGTAGGTCAATTAGGTCTTAGGTCCATTATGGTTAGGACCCTTCTTTTAAACCGCAAAAGATAGAATAAAAGGTTTATTGTAAAAAATAGCATAAAAAAAATTTACTTTTGTTTCAAATATTTTTTCGTAAACACATTTGTTTACCTGTAAGGGTGCAAATTAGGCTACGACACAAGATTCCATTTTCGAAAGGGTGGTCAGAAGATCAACATTTCATTAGACATAAATGTTTATATGTTTTTAAGCTAATCTTATATATAAAACATTACCAGATCTGACACTCGACACTGCCTATACAGGGTATTTTTAACAATTAACTAATTGTTTATTAACACTTATTATAAGTTGTATAATTGATTTATATATCAAGGTATACTAATTTTAGTCCCACGTCTGTTACTCTTAGAAATATTGAAGATACAAACAAAATTTTGGTATAAGTGTTTAAAATGCACCTATTTAATCCATTCCGATTGTCCGTCGTTCAGTAGTTGAACACCCATTATGGACTCGTGGTTTGATATTCTATCTTAATGAAAGTACATCAGAATTGACTAGGTTGATGCTGGCCGGTAGCCCGTAGCAAAAATATATTTTTGCTAACTGTAAGAGTGGAAATTTCAAGGATATGAATTTCTAGTAAGTTACAAATTTATTTATTTACCTTCGATTCTGATACCACGTTTTAACTTGGGTTTCTGATAAATTTAATGCATCCGCTACATCACTACGATCAGCAACTGATAAATATTTTTGACATCGAAATTTTCTTTCTAAAAATGCTAACTGTGCATGTGTGAAGGCTGTTCTTCGACGTCTTGGCTTACGACCTTTTACACTTATATGATTATTGCTGGAATTATTTGACGATGGTGGAGTTGAATCTTTCAGATGGTGATGATGATCAACCAAGTTATCACTTGACGAGGATATATGATGATGGGTATGATGATGATTTCCATGGTTATTATTAGTATGTGATGTTGTAGATTGTGGCGATAAACGATCGTAATTTGAATGATATAGATGGTTTGAAGATGTTATTGGATATGATTCTTGTGAATCGTTCACATCGATTTCAGTTGATGAATCATCTGAATTTTCTTCGTAGTCATGGCGATCTGTAACAAAGAAAAAGATTATTATTACTTTGGAATATTTAATAATGGTTAGATATAAAAAAAAAATTGTAGCGCAGGCACCGCGTTAGCTAAGAGAATTTCCCCAGAGGTTAAGCGTCTAGAAAAAATAAAAAACTAATCAAAAAATATTTTTAGTTTGAAAAAATTCAAAATTTTGTACTTTGCGCAAACCGCTAGTGTTTTACCAGATATTTTTTACCAAGGTAGAATGTTTACTACCTTCTACTCGCCTCGACCTCGGCCGAGGTAAGATGTTAACTAGCCCCGCCTTGGGCCTGCCTTGGCCGAAATTTTTACCATCTTTGACTTAATTTTCATATTCCAATAAATAGAATGGTAAGCCAATGTTTTGTTTGCCATTTCATAATGAATAGACTCATGCCAGAGCAACGCTTGCAAATTGTTGAAATTGGAATTTGAATCGAATATGAGTTGAATTTTTTGATAGGTTTGTTGGAAGTTCTCGTAGAGGATTCAGTTATCAGCCTCCATGATGGTGTGATCCACTCCACGGGATTATTTTCTTTGGGGATAAGTAAAGTCTTATGCTATTGCTATTTGTCTTCTGATATCCCGATTGTACTATCTTTGAAAACACACATTATATATAGAAAGAAGCGTGCAACAAAATCATCATTTATGAAAAAGTTAAAGTTAAAGCTATGACAATAGTCTCGCTTGCAATACCACGATCAAGACTGAGAATACAAGAATAAAAGCAATACCTGCGAGTCTTGGCCTCGATTTTGGTCCAGTTCAGTACTAATGACAACCTTTCAAATAATAAAATTCGAGAAAGGTATAAGCTCAAGTGTATAAGCTCAATCGACACAACATACTTGTTTGTAGCTGGCGATCTGTATAAAGTTCGTTTTACGGTTATCTCACAATAGATATTTTTTCTCACATATATGCATTTAATCGCTTTAAGGCATTTATATATCCACTAAACAGATAAAAACTGAGTAATAATATATGAATATCTTGTGCCATTCATAGAACAGAATATATTCAAAAGTTATTGTTTTATAGTCAAGAACAAGAGCGTTTGTGTAAATAATAAACCATGAACAAACGATATTTAAAGTGTTTGTGTATGCCTTCTGGCATTAATTAAGCTTTGTTTGTAAAGTGTATATTATATGTACATATGTTAGAGAAGCATATAATAATGAACATTATACATATAATAGATCTATCTTATCTATAAACGTATGGTTTTCTTTATCTTGTATATCATCTCATGTTTGTATAAAACAAACACTTCTGTATCATCACGTGATAATTAACAATCAAGTGTGATAACAGTGATGTGTTTACAAGAAAAAAAAACATTTCCTTTTAGAATTTATACCTTTATTAAGCACAAATTTGTGTACTATATATACTAAAAACAAGTGAAAACAAACAATTGAGTTAATTGTTGAAATACTATACATAGAGTGTGGATTACTCTGTCACATTACACATACATACATGTCATACATACATGTAACTGATATTCTCATATAATACATATTATACAATTTGCCCTCTCACGGGTAAACAGTGATGTTTACTATAAAATGTTTCAAACAAAATTTGTGGTTTATTTTTTTATAAGGAACCTTTTTTACATTTAAACTTTTGTTCTATCTCTAACGGTGTACAAGATGAGTTCTACGGACCCAAGACCCAATTGACCTATGTTGGTCATTTACGAACTCGACCTCACTTTTTACTTCCTAATACTTCTTAAGCGAGCTATAAAAATTTCAGTTTGATATCTCTTTTCGTTTTTGAGTAATCGTGATGACAGACAGACTACAGACAGACAGACAACCGGAAATGGACTAATTAGGTGATTTTATGAACACCTATACCAAAATTTTGTTCATAGTATCAATATTTTTTAGCGTTAGAAACTTGGGACTGAACTGAGTATACCTTGGTATATTTCATATAGATGGTATAAAAATATCTAATAATGCTTCTCGAAAACACGGGTCACTTCTGATGGTAAAAATATAACCTTGAGGGAAGCACCCGTTAAATAGTACAAATTCCCACCATGATTTATGTTGAAATAGAGGTGATATTTATATTAAAGGACTAAAAATTCTCAAAAAAAATGTCGAATGAACATTTGATAAAAAATATCATCGAAGATAATAAATGAGAACTCTAGGATATTTCGAATTAAATTCTGCAGACCGAGCACGAAACCGTCACCAAATTAGATGATGACTACATTTGAGTCGAATTACTTATTTATATACTTAATACAAAAATTCATTTAGGAAATTGGGGTAAAAATCGAAATTTATTTGGTATTGAAGTTATTTTCTTCATGTATATATTACAGTCATTAAAGAACATTTAGAAACACAAAAATCTCACATGTTATAAAGGAAGTACAATGTAGTGAGATACAAATTTAAAAGAAAGATTTAAATTTGGTGTGAATGATTACATTATTAATATTTTTTATTTTTATAGATTGTTTACTATTATAATTAAAACCATTTGTATTATTATAAAATGATTAATTTGAATTTTGAGGTAATTTACTTAATTTTATAGGAAAATCAATTCTTACAATAGGAAATATCGCCGAAGATAACTAACTATATTCCTAATAAAAAAAGTCATTTTATGAGTAGTTTGTTGCAGTTTTAAAAAGGAGATTAAAAAATATAAGTGACAATTTTTAGAAAGTGAATATTTCCGTTCCTTTTCGCAGACTAGAAAATAATGAAATAAAAATTGATTTATAACATCTGGAAATAGTACCTCGTTATTCATTTGTGGAAAAAGTAATAGTTACCTTGGTAGTATTTAACACTAAAAAGACTTATTTTGATATCAGCAAAGTGAAATCTCCATTAAAATCTTTTTCGTAGCTCAATTTCTTCTAGTTTGAAATTTTTCTTCGAAACGGATTCTGTAATTGAGTTGGGCGTTCACCGAAGGTCTTCATAAAGTTTCATTTCTCCAAATGAGCCACCATTCGATTAAAAATGAAAAACATTTTTAATGAAAGGGAGGAACAGCAACCGTATATCTTGAACCGTTTGAAAGTCATTTGAGGTTTGCCCAACTTTTTTCAATCATTGTATTAACTGGGTTAAATTCAAAAATAACAAATATAATGTATACGATTATTCTACCTTATAACCTCAACCCAATAAAAAATACTTAAATATTAAATAATAAATATGTCTGGTTCAAGGGTGTTGTGTATATTTGGCTGAACGGTTTTTAAGTATATTTAGTTCAAAAAAAGATTTTTCTTGGATTAAGGAGATGAAATTACTTTAACTGTGTACATCGAGATAAAAAAATTGTTGCACTTATTTTCACTAATTAATGATTGACTGAAAAGTATATCATCCATAATCAACGTAACTTGTTTTTGTATATGATATAAAGAAATGATTAGAATTAATTAAATATAATATTTTTATGATTTTATATTTATAATTGATTAAATAAATAAAATTAATAATAAACGTATGCATAATACAAAGGTGTAGGTGTACAAAAAATAATTAAATGGCCATTTTGAAATTTGTAATTAATAAGCAGAGCATATAAAGGTATTGCAGTGGAGAGATGTCTGGTCAATGGTCTGTTTAGGAAAGCCCACCGTAATTTTTTTTGTTTTTCGATAATCTATGAGAGATTATACATCTGATTTCTAATTCAAACTAAATTTGTGAAAACACGCATTGGCTGGGTGTGTTAACCAATCGAGGCTATCGAATTGTCGCGTTTTGGGGGATTCTTTAATTAATTTAGAATATATTTCGTAGATTTTCACAATAGGCCAGAAATATATTATAAACTGATACGTCGAAACAAATACAATTTTTCGTTAGCAGCTCCTTTATTTTTTTTGAGAAATTTTAGTAGTACCTGGCTATATTAATGGTTTTTAACCAAATACTCAAAAAAAAAAAAACAAAACAAAAAAATGTGTCAATATATATAAAGATTCGAATTTTTTTCAATATTGAATCCCCAGGGGTCTGGAAAATTTGATACAACCATCAAACAAATACATCGATAAATCCATTTTAAATCCTTTACGTAATTTAACACGTTTCACCACGAGTTATAGAAAGGGTTTTCAATGGATTTATCGATGTATTGTTTTATGTTTAGTATCAAATTTGTCAGACCCCTTGCGATTCATCCTTGATTCGCTTTCTGTTGACAGCTTATAATAATGATATAATTAGCGGTAAAGCTAACCTTTTAAGCGTGTGGTTAATACAAAATTTTGAGAAGTTTGAATTCTGTTTGATAAGTTAGTCTCTAAGTTTGAAGGTATAATGACAAAAAACATGGGATAAATAGCGTAACATAAGTATAAAAAGCATGCGTAACGTAAGTATAAAAAGCAATAGATTCTGGGAGGTCTCAGTTACGTTTGTTGAGAAGAAAGCACGATTCAATTGAGATTTTTAATCACCGTAATTTATTTTATTTGTTAGTAAATCAAAAAAATTTTCTGATTTCGCAGAGAAATTTCTTTTTGGTTCAACCACAACAAACAAAGGTAATAAAGAACTTCCACTGTTTCAGTTATTTTTTTATTGAAAACATTGAAACTATACTTTATTTTCTATTTTCGATCGAGACTACCGTTGCGTTATCAAGGAACTTCTACCTGGGTAAAATACCCTTGTTAATGAATGGTATTGATTGCCAATGCGATTTCAAAGCCGAGTATAAACCCAAGTACTAAATTATAAATTTATTGATAAATAATCGATAGTGTGATTTATTCTAAATAATGCGGATGATAAAAAAAAACAATTATGAATATCCATTTTTGTTATAATGCAATTTTTTAATTCAATTAAGCATTCTAAACGCAATTAATAGTCGATGTAGGATTTAATTATTTAAAATTTAATTATAATTTAGCCCACGTATTTATTTTACACCACATACTCCATAAAAAAGCTGTCTTACAAAAATTGATTAAAAATACTTCGTAAATTAAAAAAAAAAAATTCATATCAATTATTTTTTCACATGGTTTGACACTATCAAAGTAAAAAAAATATAAAATTAAAAAAAGAATCTTGAATGCATCATCGAAAAAAATATATATCGAACAAATAGGAATATATTCGAATCGAATATGGTTTTTGTTGTTGTTTAAATTCCGTGAGACTATGTGTGCAATATACACAGACACACATACAGAAAAGAGAAATAAATAAATGATGATTTTCGATGATGGGCCTCTTGACAAACTCACAACAGCTTCTATGTTTTATAACGTTATTTGTATAATGTAACCGTGAGCCAAACATGACGTTATGTTCTATAATGATAGAAAAACCACGAACAACTCAGCAGGACATTAGAGATGAGTTTATGTTGTGCATGCTTAAGTGTTCAACCACGTGGAATACAATACAAACAACAAGTTATGAGAATCCATACATAATAGGTACATGTACGTGGATATAACTACGATTTTTAGGTGGTAGTGGTAGTCCATTGCTTGTGCTTACATTGAAAAATGTTTGTGATAAATTTTCACATCATATCTTTTCTTTAGTTCTCTCTGTACAAAGAGTAACAAAAGTAGACATGTCTGACTGTTTTCAGAAGAACCAGATAGGCGAATCATTTTGGACGAAAAAAAAGGAATTTTTTTGTACCTCAACCTATAGGGCCAGTTTTTTTTTTTAATTTCTGGGAAGGTGAATCCATATCTGGGATGATTTTTGAAAATTTTAAAACTTTAAAAATATTCAACTATATAGGCCAAAAAAGTATACTCGGGGGTTTCCAAGGTCGTTGATCACGATTCCGAAGCCAGAAATTCTGTATACTCCCTCTTCCTAGGGTAATTTGCCTCTCGCAGGTACAAAACAGCAATATTATGTAATTATTCAATAAATGGGCAAGAAAAGTACACCCAGGGGTTTTAAGGGTCCCTGATCACGATTTCGAAGTCAGAATTCCTATAAACAACCGCCTCTTGGGATAATTCATCCCCTGCTAATCCAAATCAGCAGGGGATGAATGCAAGTAGGGAATGCATCTTACTGAGCGAAAAATGTAAATATTCGAATAAACCCAAAGGATTTTGAGGTCACTGATCACGATAACGAAGTCAAAATTTCGAGAAACTAAACCCCCCTCCCACTCCAGGGATAGTTTTTCCTCTGTTGGTTCAAAACACCAATATTCTGCAAATATTTAATAAAGTTGCTCAAAAAAGTCGGGAGTTTTTAGGGTTGCTGACTACGATTCGAAAGTCAGAATTCCGATATGCGCCCCGTAAAATTTAGTCGAATATTTGCAGTTACTGTTTTGAAGTATCAGGGGGATTTCACTCTCCCTCTAGGAGAGGGAGAGTGTATAAAAATTTTGACTTCGGAACTATGATCAGCGATCCAGAAAAACCCCGAGAATACTTTTTTCGCCCATTTTATTGAATATTTACGAAATATTGCTGTTTTGGACTAGCTGGGCGAATTACTCTAGAAGGCGTTAGTAAATCGGAAAACTGATTTCAGAACCGTGATCAGCAACCCCGCGATCGACGTCGAAGATTTGCATGGGAGTATGCAATTTTTTTATCTATTAAAGGATCATGTAAAAGATCATAAATCAGAAATTATATGCCACTTGTTATACTCTTTTTAATTGTAAACTTATCCCATGATTTTCGGAGTACCACCGTGTCATTTCATTTTTTCCAAACTATTTCAGGAGGATTAAAACAAAAATCCATTAATTTTACATAAGGTTTTACGCTCGAAATATTGTGTTCTTCGTCATATACTATCCAAAATTTAACAAAAATTCTAATGGTTTCTGAATATTAGTTCAATTGTTGAGGCTCTACGGTGGAACAATGAAAATGAAAAATTGATTCTACCTATCTGGTAAGAGAAGAACGAAATTTTTTTGGAAAACTAGACATGTCACCGGTTATCTGCCCATATTGATTTCTTTGCTAAACCCTCCATACTATGTTAGCTAGAATGCCACGACGATTTTAAGACTGACACCATTTTTTGAATCAGTTTATGCTTTTGGGTCAACTTAATATACAATCAAATATTTTCCCTGTTTAAAACATTTTGATGAATATCTTCTTAATTTTATGTCTATTCGCAGAATTTTCGAAATTTCCTACGATTTCTTATGAATTTTACGCTTAAAACAACTGTTCAAAACTTAACCTTACAGATAAATTAATTGATAAGAGAAACTATCAACGTATGTACCTCGTGACCAAAATTTAAAAAAATTTAATTTTTTGGTTTATTATTCTTTGCCGTTTTCTTAGTATTTTTAAACAACAGTTCCTTGTTTTATATATGCTTTTAAAAAATTAATTGAATTTACTAACGCTTGTTCTTTAAATTATACATTATCTCCGCCGCTTTCATCGAATTAAATTATGATATTAGGTAGAAGAAGAATGTAAGTATGAAGTACTATCGATAGAAACGTAATAACATTTCAAATCTAATAACAACAACATATATTAAATCTAATAACAACAATATAATATATATTATTATAATATTGGCTATGTTGTTTCATTTTGGTTTGGGTTTCTGAATGGGACCACTTTGCTAAGAATTAAATTCCAGATGAGTTCTCGCAAAATAAGATCAGCAATCAATTTGCCTCAATTTGCTACGTGATAACTCCATCAATTTTAAATTGATTTTCGTGATTCTTTTTTTTTTTTTTTGTTTGGTAAGTCATACTTCAGAGGTGGTTTTACATGAAATTTTTTCAAGGGACTAAAATAATTTTATATTATTATGTTGTAACCGTCGGTAAAACAACATTTTAATTATATGCATAATTTCCAACTTTCAGTGACAATACAATCTCAACTGTAAATTTCTCATCAAAAGTGATGCCTCAAACAAAATTTCTAAATTCTTAAAAGTGAAAATCAATATTCGAAAGAGGAATGATGATATGCTTATAAATATTACTAGCGGACCCGACAGACGTTGTCCTGTACACACGTCTTTTTTTAATGAGCTGAAACAATTGTAAGCGTTTAAATGGTCTGAATTCACAAAATTATTTAGCGGCCCAAACAGACGTTGTCCTGTGGAAACGTAACTACAATTCATTAATACCTATACTACGTTTAGCCTGTCTGCTACACTCATCCCGCTAAACCCCAATTTAACTCCCATTTATTGGACCGGCCTGAGCTTCGACCTTTGGCCTGGCCTTCGGCAGTGGAGCTCGCTGCGCTCGCATATGGCTCTAATAAATGCCTATTGACAATAAAAAATACATAGTACACATAGTAAGTTGTAATATAATGTGATATGATTTATATGCGCTCCCACCATTTAATGAGATTTAACTTTTTTGGTGTGGAACCCTTAAAAACAGTTGTAGTGGACCGAATGGTAAATCTAAACCATTCTCCAATCCCCTTGAACTCACACAAAAAATTTCATCGAAATCGGTCCAGCCGTCTAGGAGGAGTTCAGTCACATACACACGCACACAAGAAATATATATATTAAGATAAGAATAGTTATTCTAACAAATACCCCTGTGAAGCTGCAAAAAGCAGTTTATATTCTAGGGGAATTTTGGAAAGAAAATTTGCTCCCAGGGGCCTAAATGCTCCCGAATTGATAGAAAAAACTTAAAGGATTTTGATTCCAGAAAGTTTACATAAACATCCTTACTTAGATCGTATATTATAGTTTAATTTGGAAATAATTGGAAATGCTACCAATAATATCCTCGAACATAGAACCATTACTAATGTATAGTAATATACATATATCATTTTTATATCTTAATCCAACAAACAACGTCGTGTCACTAGAAACACTTGAATAGATGGATCAACTACCTAATATTTCTGAAATCATCACACTATCGCGCGTAGTGGTGGTACATTGAGTAGGGTGATTTAATTGGAACATCAGAAAGTGGATGTCTTCCGCAATAAAAAAAACCGATGGAGCTATGCAATGGCTCATTGTCAAGGGAAAATGTTGAATAACGAGCTATGATTATTAAGTCTGAGAAACTTCATGGACGGTCTAGACCTGTTTCGAAATTTGTATCGAAAACTACTGGGTTTAACGATTAAAAATTAATTGAAATAGCTTTTTGCACACAAAATTTTTGCGCATAAATATATAAATTACTTCTATTTTTATTTTCGGTGTGAATAAGTTAAAAAGAATATTCCCTTAAAATTCAAATTCCCTCTCTATATGGTTTTCGATGCCGGATATAAGTATATTTTATTTTTTATCTATAATCCATTTTCTGGGATGACAGTACAGTTCTCAAACAGGAAAATTCAATATGTGAAGAGATTGTGCTTTAATTTAGAAAATCAATGGTGCAATATGATTCTATGAATATACATAATATAAAAGTTATCCGAAAATATTAGCTTCGTTGTACATTTAGTCCTTTTTCACAGATCGAAAATTCAAAAAGGTATAGAAATACGAGTAGCCTAATGTCAATATTATTTATTATACATATATTCATTTCAAGCTAATTTCTTTCATAAATCTATCGAATAATTTAGTATTTAAGAACAAAAACGAATAATGAATAAGTCGGGTACAATTCTTAAAAAATAAAACAGCAGTCAAAATTTTACGTAATTTTTATACACGTAGTGTAAAAACGTATCTTCGAAATAACATACATATTACCAAAAACTCATAAAAGGTATACAATATTATTATATATCATAAACGAACACTTTTTCCAATTTCTAATCATATCGAAAAAATTTCACGAAAGTACTCCACACTGACTTTGTTATCAACTTCAATAATGCTGACGTATACAAGATTATTATTGATTAATAAAAATAGCGATTTATGTTTTTAATTTAAAAATTTAACAGTATTCAATTCAATTATTTAAAAATTTAAAATTAAAGCGTGAGTGTGTTTGAGTATTCCCGATATATTTTAAATTTTTATGATATAAAAATCTAAATCCTAGAATCAAATGGTTTGAATACATTTTCGTGATAATTAAATTCAATCCTTCTAAATGAATTTTTTTCATTTGAGGGAAAATAGGACGGGAGTATTCATACCGATTGATCGATTTATTTGTTAATTAAACATATGAAATCAAATGCTTACCGGAATTATGTTCCTCTTCGATAACATCGCTTAGTAAATCACGTATCAAAAACGATTTATGTTCAGGCATCATTTTTAATAAACGATTTTTATTTTATTAAATTAGTTCTTAAATATTAATTATACACTTTATAATTACACAAATAAAAAAAAAATCAATAACTGGAAGTAAAAAAAAAACAAACAAACTTAAGTATAAATTATGAATTAAACTAAATGGATTGTGCCATCATTACAACATCAAAAGAGTTAATATTATTATTATTTTATAAAAATAAAAAACTATATTCATACATTTTTTTATTCTTTTCAAATTTTCAACAACAAAAATAATATGTTTTAATTTAATAAATTATCAATATTAGTTTACATATTAAAAATAATAAATTGGAAATAATTAATTTCAAAACTAATAAAACAAAAATTCAATTAATTAAATTATAATAAATAACAACAGAGTCAATTATTAATTGTAATTAAAAAAATTAAAATAAATATACAAAATATGAAATTAAATATGAATTATATGTTAAAAGTTTATTAGGAAATTTATTAATTTTTTTATTTTTTATTAATGATAATAAGAGTTATTTTAAATTTCAAAAATATGCACTTAATTTTATTTATATGAAATTGAATATTGATACGGTTTTAATATCAATTTTTGTTGATGATAGATATGTTTACTTAATGGTTCAGATACAAATACAATATTTATTCAAGTCAAGAGTAAAGATGACGTGTTTTTCAAAGGTTTAGGGATTTATTTTTAATGGTTCGTTCGTATGTGTGTAACGAAAATGTATTCTATTTCTATTTGAATGAGGGTGGTTTTCAAAGAGGCGTTATATAGAATGACGCCTAACGTCGGCGCCACGACGCTAAGCTCCGCCTGTCTTCCGTATGTTATATGTATATACTGTTTAATTTTCATTTGTGTATTTGTATTTGAATGTTTATACAGGATAAAAGTTATCAATACCCGTTTCAACGTTTTATGATTTGCCATGTTGTATGATTTTGTAATTCTGTGGTTTCAAATGTTGAGTTCCATAATTTTAAAGTTGAATTTGTTTCTAAAATTCTAAGATTTCAGTATTCTTGATTAGATACAACTTTAAGTAATTTTAAAAATGGGCTCTGAAAAAGAATCCACGGTCTTAGCCCGTCTGCTAATGACCAAAAGGGTTAACTGAATTTTTTTTCCATTAAAAAGCACAATGTTCCTATTTCTAAAGTGGGTAAATATATTTGGGCTTAGGTACTACGAAATTTTTCTAAGCCTCTTAAGTAGATATCTATCTAGCTGGAAATCCAAGATGTTAGCTTTTTACGATTATTTAATACTTTTCGTGAGCATTATTTTACACTTTACTAATCTTTTAATTTATAGTTCATATATTTCCTAACCGAAAAGCTTCTGAAGTAACGATCGGACTACTTGCTCCGAAGTATCACCCCTCGTAAAGGATTTTAGCCGAAATCTCAGAAACTTTTCGCCCAATCATCAAAACCACCTAATTTTAGTTTATTTTCTGGGTGAAAATTACCCTAGAAAATAATTTTTGTCCAAGCTAAAGATCAAGAATTTTTCCTTATTTTTCGCAATTTTCTGCAGGAATCAGAAACAAACGGTAAAAAGCACAAAAAAATTTATGATTTGAAATTTGATGAAGACTTGTTATATATACCTAATAGGAAATTTTAAAAAAACCGCTTAAAATGTATAATTAAAAAAATATCGTTTCGTGAAATGAACAGGGTACTTATATTTTTTGGATTTTAATTACCCAAAATAATTACGAAATTTTCTATGAATGGCAAATTTTTGATTGAATGACTGAAGAAATAACTTCGGAGTATCACCTTATATAGTATCATGGTCGATGTCAGAAACTATGGGCCAAATAATCAAAGAAACCCAATTCCAGGGTTAAAATATTTATAGAGGATTATTTTTATGCAAATGAGGATGGAAAAGGAATTTTGATATCCTAATATTTTCATAAAACCCATTTGACATAAGCGATAAAATCACAAAAAATGATTCTTATTATTTTTTAACGATTCTGGACATACCTCTAGAAAAAGATTTTAATACAAATTGAAGAGAAAAACTTTTTCCATTATTTTTAAATTTTCTTAACAATTTTGGTAGTTTTTTCCATATTTGAATTAATCTCAAATTAGCATTAAAGAAATTCTATTCTAGATACAAGCGCCAGGAATCGCGTTTTATAGGTTCTTTAGATTAATTTATTTGGGTTTATTAGTTATTCAATCAAATTCTATGAATAGTGTATTAAAAGATACAAGTATCCAGGATAACAAAAAGGAGAAGAAAATCGTATGATTATGTTATGAATCATCCTGTTAACTTTTGTTTATTATGATAGTAATTGGGCGTGTAACAGTTCAAACACACTCATGATGATTGGTTGTATCGCTCTTAAAACCATTATCCAATTGTAATAATAATTTAAATGTGGAAAAATAGATTCAATAAAAGTTATATAACGTTCATATTAATTAGTAATTATGTATAATATAAATAAATGTTTATTAAAGTTACGTAATAAGTATGCAATTATATTTTTAAATTATATATTACTGTAGATTTCACCCGTAGCTTCGCTTGCGTATACATTTGTATAGTAAAGAAATTATCGTAGAAAATCCACTTTTTTTTTAATAAAAAATGAAACTCACACTTTATTGCTTGAATACAAAAATTCAAATCGAAATTTTCTAAATTTCTTCAAATCCAGTTTCAAATTGAAACTTACACAAATGATTCGCTTTATTGTTTAGTCGAAATCTTGAGTCTCATACCCACGGAAATGTATTAACACCACTGTTAAATTTTTGATTGGTGTACGTGCATGCATGCATACATGCGTGCGTAAACGTCTTCAGAAACGTGATAGCGATCTCCATTTTGTATCAAATGGGGGACAATAACATCAAAATGTGTTGAAACGAATGCCAAAATCGCTTAGAAATTAGGGGGCATTGGAGGGTAAACGTAAAAACAAAAAATTTTTCTGTATATATTAAGAAACTGGTCATTTTTTTAGTTAATAAAATTGTAGATAATAAATAAAATATTATCCTCTGATCATTTTTATGTAAAAAATATTTACAGGAATATTCGATATAATTGATTTCAGGAATATGTATTATTTTTAAAAAAGTCGGAGGGTGTCATGAATAATGTTTACTAAAAACTGTATTTTGAATTTTCAAACTGATTGTAATATAAATCCAAAATTAAAATTTCATAATAGGCATGTTGATTAAATTTTTTAATGACTTCCAGTGAAGAATTGTTACTACACGGGCAGAAAAGTGAAATTTTTTTTTTTAAATCTTTCGATGTACGAAAAATAAGTATGAATGTTTAATTACAATAATTTCAAATTAAACAAAGAGGAATATATAGGTTAGTGGCGTCATTGCCCGATATCACTATAAAGATACATAGAAAATACATATAAAATTTGATTTTCTAAAAGGAAATGTTAAACAAATTTTGAATGCTTATAAATTCTTCGTTTTTTAATCAATTTTAATTTCACTTTCAAATTTTGTCATGGTATCAAGTCTAGTTTTACATTTTTATGCGAAATATGGCAAATTCGACATCAGGAAAATACCGTATTTTTGAGTAAAAATCATTAACCTAATCTGATTGAAATTATTAACATTAATCTTACATTATATGACACGTGAGATCAATTTAATTTTTTATTTTCGTACAAAGGTGGGTTCGATATAAATTGGTGATAAACTAAATAAAATAATTTCAGAATTTAAAGAAAAACACAAATTTTTTGAGATTCTTGAGCCGGGATCGAACGTTGGCCTCTGGTGTCGGACTCCACTGCTCTAACATTAGGCCCCTGTACCTCTGTTAAAATATTATGAGCATAATATTAGATACACCTTGCAAAAACATGTTGATGACGCAAACTCATAAGATTTTACCCTACCAAATATTATTTATTATACATAAATTATATATCGTCAAACGCGCCTATGGAAGTTTCCACTTCAAAAATATTTTTGGAAGTGCCAGTTTTTGCTCCCAGTAGCTCTTGCATAGAAAGTAAGTCTTAACCTCTAAGACACCATCTTTTTTGCAGGTTTATTGGATATTTTATTGTTAGTTGTTAATTCGCTACTAGTTTCGAATCAAACTCGGTTCTTTTTCAGGTGATTTTAAAAATTGACGTAAATTATTTTATATAAAATAACTATAAAATTTAAAATTATTTTTAAAAACTCAAATTAAAAATAATTGAATGCGATTGTTCATAGTTATTTTATATATAAACAATTTTTTTACGTCAATTTTAAAGATGAAGAAGAATCGAGTCAAAATTAAAATTAACCAATGTTGATCGTACTTTTTCCGAACAAAACAATAATATTTTCAATTTCAATAAAAAGTTAATTAACATTACCATCGAACGTATCGGGTCTTAGTTAGTTTTTGCTACATTTTTCATGATGTGAAAAATTTGTCCTAATTATAAAGACCATTTATTATCTATTGATTATGAACTACCCGATTCGCTGGGCAACTTCCATTTTAAAAACAAAGATTATTGTGTTATAACCTTCACCTCATATGCCGTCACTAACCCTCCTTTAATTCACAATTTCACCGATTTTATTATTTTGTTGCGGAATCCTAATTTTAAGCTGAACTGATTTTCATGTAATTTACAGTTTTTTAATGGACACATCATGCACTTTTATTTGATATCCAGGTAGGTATATTTGAAAATGTTAGATCTTTCATCCCCACTTTCACCCCTTCCTCGGTATACCCCCCTTGCGTCGGTGTTACAGTTCTGTAATGAACAAGTCATGCTCTTTTATTTGATACCCCACTTGTTTATGTTTGAAAATATTCGATTTTTCATTTCTCACCTGTCCACCCATCTAAGGTTAAAAAGTGATAAAAACAATTCTTGAAACTAGTTGTATATCGTGTCAAAATTTTAGCTTAATTAATGGAGAACTTTTTAAGTTTTTGAAACATACCTATTTTTAAACCCTTACTTCAGCCCTTTTTTTACATTAAAAAGCAGCCTATGTCCTTTCTCAGGCTCTAGACTATCTCTGTACCAAATCACCTTTAAATGGGTTCAATAGTTTAGGCGTGATTGCGTAACAGACCGACAGAGTTATTTTCGCATTTATAGTATTAGTAAGGATAAGGGTAAAATATTTACAAGGGCGGTGCTTAAATTAATTTTCATATCTACTCGGAATCTTCTCTATTTATCGAAACAAACGTATATACTCTAAGCAGTAAACTTTACAATATAAAATAACTAAATATTACAATAGTATTCCACATGGAGGTGACCAATTTGAAAGCGGACATTTTCAAGGAAAATTCATTACACAGAGTGACACCTATTAGTGTACATTTATACTACAATAATGTTGGTAGTAAAGCAACACATCGTCTTGCTTCAACGTTTGTATATCGAGTGAACGATATGAAAGTTATATGTACTGCAGTGTAACGATCGTTGTTTAGATGTCAGAAAATCTCATTTACATGTAACTCTTTTTATTATTTTCATTGATACAATTTTATAACCAAATTTTCCGCTTTAAACTTAATTTAGGTTGTTTTTAAAGAATTGCTCTAACGTCTTTAACTTAGCTTCAAATTTGAGAATTATCCATGGTTAAAACTTGGTAACAATCAAAATGAAAGCGATATAATTGCATGGAATTTTTTTTTTTTTATAAAACTGATGTTGTTACAGAGTAATAAGATTTTGCAAAATTTCCCCAAATATCCATCGATTCTATGAAATTTAACATTTCTCTATTAAAATTTCTGGGTCATGTACCTTTACACATAAAAAATCGATGTACCAGCTTTCCATCGAGGTTTCACCCTGAGACAATACAGTAAAAAATCAAAGTTCTTTAAAATTAAATTATAATTGTGACAAACTACTTGCTAGTTTTTAAGTTTACTTTTCAGTTTAAAGTTAAAAATGTTTCCGCTTCTTCAGAAATTTTCAGATTTGATGCATAGTAGTATTAATCGATTCTATCATCAATTTGTATAACATCGAATAATATTTCATAACTATAGGCGCAGTTCATGCCTATCGTGGAAGTATTATAATGAATGGGTAAGAAAATCATTTTTTATCGATCAGCTAAGTATTGATGATCCTGTCACCATTTGAACTTCTGTCAGTTAGAAAAATCATCTAACCGTATGAATCTTTCAATTTTCAATTTTATGGTATTTAACTGGTATCGTAAAAACATCTCAGGTTATTAGATGGTATTTATAAAGCCCATAAGAAGTGTTTATTTATATTTTACATTTACCAAAGTTGTAGAAATGAGTATTAAGATAATGCCGCCATTTTCAACCAAATACGTTAGGCATCTATGGTGATATACAAAAGATATAGCCAATGTATGATCACACTGTATATGGCTGAACCAAAAATTAAAATGTTTTAGTAGTAATTTAAAATAAACAGAAATAGTTTTCGGTCACAGGCTAATATTAGACTAAAAGCCCATGCCAAAATATTTTTGGCTGAATTGACATACCAGGAATCATGTTGAAAAAGAGGATCGTATATGTAAAAGTAAGTTTAATCACCATGGCGTCAGTTTTGCGCGGTACAGGTGAGAATATGAATATCACACCCCTGAGTGTATGTCATATCTACAACAGCCAATTTGTACGACTTTGCTGGATAATAACTCTCCCTTCTTCCTGGGTATACCATACTCTATAGCAGCCCATCACAACTATTTAGTAGAATAATTTTTGCTGTGATTGTTGGAATCGAATCCGCTGCTCAGCAATACCACGTACAGAACACAGAAAAAATGTTTTCCTTTTTTCTCACAAGTCCATTTTATTTCTTATTTCAAGAAAAAATATTCTTGGTTTATAAGAAATGAAATAAAAATTCAATTCAAATTTGAAATATTCTTTTGCAAGTCAAATAGATGCGGCAGAAATCCATTGCTAAATTCTACGTATACTACGCATGTATACTAATATGCCAAATAGGTCAAAATCAGTATTAAATCGATTACGATTAAATTTAAGGTAGTTCCTGAGTACCCAAGTCGATATACATGTATGTATAAGCATACTCATGCAACTGACTGTCCATACGGTCAGCCAGTTGTTAGTATCTGCGCCAAAAGTTAACTCCAAAGTTTATATATTTAAAAATCTGTGAAAAAAATAAAACGCTCTGAGCCAGATTCATAATAAACATTTATTATTTCAATTATGATATACAATCAAAATTACACAGGCCTGTTTCAATAATGATGTTTTTCAATTATGATATACAATCAAAACAACGCAGGTAATAAACAATTTGGCTAGGTATTAGGTATTAAAAAAATTCCGTCACGTAAATTTTACTTTTTAACACGCTTTTGTTAGCTTCATACGTATGTTAGTTTTTCAGGATTTACGATTTCCATAACTGAAAATATAATTTATTTGCGCTCCCACCATATTTATACTGAATTTTTGATAAATAAATAAGAGTCTAAAAAACTAAGAGACACGAAATAAATAATAGTTAAAAAAAAAACTAAAAAACTATTTTGAAACTAGCCGAACTGAAGGGTAAAATAATTTCTTTAAATTAAAAAAAATCATATTATTGTAAAAAAGCGTGAGTTGCTTTTTAAGGTATTTTAAATAAATAAAAATATTTTAGTAGTAGTATAAAGTCATAAATTTTTACCAATATCTGTCAATAAAATATTTACATTCATAGAAATTTAGCACCCCACGCTTTTTTACGATAAAATGATTTTTTGAATTGAAAGAAATCATTTTCTACTTTTTATTTTAGCTTGTTACAAAAGCGTGTTCTTTAGTTTTTTTAAACTATTATTTATTTTTCATTTTCCTTAGGTTTACCGAGTATATTTCAATTTCTTTGATAGCAGTGTATGTTGATGACATGTAAATATTTATATACTCGCATTCATTGTTTGTCGAACAGTTTCTGCATTCTGATATATTGTCTTCTTTCCTGAGAATCTTGATGCCGTAAGTGACAAACAAGATGCACGCTTCCACCAAGATATTAAGGCTATGGAGAAGAGATACCAAGAAAGTTGAAACGCAAACATGGTGGCAGACTACTGCTGTAAAAAATATTAAACAATAGTTTTGAAGAAAAAGAATACCATAAGCCTTTTTTATTTTCTTACTGTCTTAAGCATTATTTTTAAGAAATACTGTATTGTACTTTAAGTACAGATCTAACATTTTAAAAAAGGTTAAAATTCAAATAAATTTGTTTTTTCATGAAAGTTGTTGAAAAATTCTAAAATATGTTATGCCAACAATGAAAATAAATGTCTACGTGCTAGAAAAACAACAGGCCTGTGTTATTTTATATTCCAGAGAATATACGATAGACTAATTTTAGGAATCTAAAAAATAATGGTATAAATGTAATTGCAATTCTTAATGGTATACCAGCAGGTCCAAGTAAAAGTATGAATATGTTTAAAAGAGTTATAAAAGTTCCTTCAGGTGTTATGTCTTGTGTAATAGCGCTCCCAATCAGTCCTCGTTCTGCCTCATGCGGTTCTGCATCAATCTGTTAACAATTAGAAAAGTACATAATTTGAAAATTATTAATAAAGTCCCGGGAAAAAATTAAATGTTATTTAAAAATAGCTGAATAATAATAGCTCAAAATTATCGAATTTTAAAAGTTCATTTTTTATGTAATATACAAGAAATACATTGCTCGGGTCATTACGCGCACAAAGGCATCCATCCAAGGCAGCGCTGCAACCTTTCAATAATCCGAAACTTTGTGTCTATTTTGTATTATTTCCATGTTTTGGATTTTAATGAATTTTAATATGCTAATAAATTAATTTTGTTTTGGTGGCAATAAATACAAGTTCACCCACTCAACGTCTCTTATTAAAAGGTAGAAACAATTTCCAGAACAAATGTTTGACATCCATCCCGTTTTGAGCCGGAATCTCCAGTTTTTAGGATGTGTCTCCTGTCTCAGGACAAGGTATAAATTCTCCGGATTAAAGTGAAAAATATAATTTTTGTTCATTCACAAAAAAAGCTAATAAATTTTACTATTATTTAAAAATTTGAAAACAATTCACCCTTTTTTCTAACTGGAGACTCCAGTTTTGAAGAATTTTGGATTTGGCATCCCTACCTGAACCCTTTAATTCCGAATAATGGCGTCCTAACGTTGTTTACAACAAGAGAAATTTACAAAATTTTAAAAACCCCCGACAAATTTTTCGAGTACGGAATCCTAATCTCGCATTTGAAACATATCGAAGAACACTCTCCATTAAATTGCCCTTTTCCTTAAAGCTTTTTCTAAACTGAGTCGATTTGGAAGATCATCGCCAGTTTTTAGTTTTTTCGGGTACGGAACCCTAAATTTACCCTTGAGTCATAGCTAAGAACACTCTCCATTAAATTATCTTTCAAACAAAACCAAAAAATCAAAATCGGTTTAATTGTTTAGGCGCTACCATACCACAGACAGAAAGACACACATTCAGACACATACACATAGCGGTCAAACTTTTAACATCCCTTTTTTTAGTTTCGGGCGTTAAAAATCGAAAGATTGCATTTATGGTAATCAAGGATCAGTTGTTTTTTTACTAATACTTCTTCAACGAAAAGGATGATTTGTAAACAGTCTACTTATATAATGTGCATGAAATTGTTTTTTGCATTTCTTAACAAAACATGAAAATACCGTATGAAAGATGACAAAAAGTGAAATTTAAATTAAAAACTTCATGCTAAATTCTGTTTTGCTAAAAAGAGATACAAACAAATCTTTCATGACTTTTATCTTGTTTTTTTTTTTTTTCATAGAAATTGAATTATTAAAGCAAAAAAAAGAATACTCCCTATTTGGGATGTCGAAGCACAATTACATGAACTAAATTAACTAACAATAACAAAAACGAGTTTTAATAAAATAATTTATCTTCATAACTAAATAATGATAAGAATATTAAAATGTTAATGCAAAAGCACTTACCAACGAATCATGAAAAAGTATAATCATCATTAAAATGGTAAACCAGGATTTAATTGCACTCATAATGCTAATTAAATATAAATATTTTATATTATTAAATCTTAGAGCCAAATTTGTGCTCTTTCTATCGATATTTTTTTAGTTTTGCACGACTTGAAATGAGTTTTTTTGAGTTATTTATTATGATTATACTTTGTTTATTATTAATAATGCTGTATATTTATTGTATATTATTATATATTTATTATTGTATATTAGTACGAGATCTGATTGTAGTAAACCGTCTCTAATAACGATAAACTTTAATTCATTTTGCAGCTTTTACATGACTTATAAAGAGATACGCAATTTTTTTCATCTTTGGCTCAAACTGGGCTCATTTTCGGTGAAAACAATGCATTTCCTTGAACTATTTACTAGGTACGACCAAACGTGAATTTTAATATCTTAGAAATAATCTTAATAATGAAAAAGATATGAAACCATGGTAAAATCCAACCTTTAAACGTCATCTTTATCAACAATTCTGATAGATTTCTTCTTGAGTTAGAGCTTAAGAGCAAATCATAAACGTGGTCTTTGAATCAATCAAGTCAGTCTTCAAGATATTTCAGAATTAAAGGTAGAAAAATATTTGACAAAAAAATATATTTATACATTGTAATAAAAATGGTGGTGAATGATAGGGATTTATGATAACAATCGTAGAGCACAAGGTGGCAGAAATGTCATTCGCTGTGTGTCTTCCCAAAAAAAAAAAAAAAAATTAATAAAAAAAATAACAGGAAAATAACTAATATAGGTTTAATATTATATTTAATTGCTTTTGGCGTCTAAAAAATAAAGCAAAACTTAGAACTACTGAAATCATTAAATCTATTGTTCGTACTAAATAAATAAAAATTAATTTTGGGGCCTTTGTTTTAAGTCTGATATTCCGATCATTGCAAGGGTATTTGACAATGTACGTTTATTTTATATAGTATCCGCCAAAGTGATTTTTTAATCATTTATTAAGTTTAAACATTAAGATTTTTATTTATTTTTATGGGGAAAAAGCTTCATCTGTACAGTTTTCCGAGTCACTTTAATTACCCCTTTTTAGAAATATTTAAATAGAGCGCTTTTCTCATTTACCCCCTTTCTCAATGTTGTAGCAGATAATAATCAATGGAATACACAAATCTATACAAATTTTTGTCAGGTAAAAAATAATTCCAAATTATTTACGTTGGCTTTATATCTATAAAATAACCAAGAATTTTTGCCATGCAAAAACATATTGCCATTCAGGAAATATGTTCATGTTTGAAATATTCTAATTACATTATACAATTACACAAAAAGCGACCTTCAGCAAAATATTTTCACAAGCATACCTACTTATCAGAATGAAATTCCTTCGACCTGCTTGAGTATTTATTGCAAATATGTTAAAATCACTTACTAACGTCACAGGGAAAACTATAAAGATGATCAACAAAAATTTGACTCACAATGTTTTCAAATTTTCTCGGCGTAAATTGTGTGCAGTATATTTTTCTTTGTTTTTCACACAGTCAAATTTTCTACTATAAATCTTCTTTCAATTAAATTAAATTATTAAATTATTTACAATAAAAAAACACGTTAGTTTAACGTTCTTGGCTGTACGAAACAGACGGAAATACAAGTCCGTGTACACCTGAAATGACACCATCTAATGTTACTAGAGTTGTCTCTTGAACTAAATTTTTTGTGTAATCAAACAATTTAAGTTTATTATAAAGACTAAATTTATTTAAATATTCAATATATTACAATTCTTCAATATACAATTTATGCAATTCTCTTAAGGTAGTACCAGCATGAAATCACTTTTCGACAGATTTGGCCGAATTTTTTTTCTCGGGTTTATAATAGCTTTATTTATGAATTCCTAAAATTTAATAATTTTTGACCGTTTAGATCGCGAGATATTTAAAGACAAAGTTCGCGATTTTGAGGGTCATGTCCCATTTAAAGCATGTAAAATGTCCGGTCTCTCCAACTATTTTTTATGATATTATTATATATTGAAGAAAAAGTAGAAAAAAATGTTTATACAATAAAATTCTAAAAAAAAAATTTAGAAATTAGTTTTCACTTTCGAGATATTAATTTTGACGTAAATTGATCGAAATTGGGACGTTGGCATAATTATTTCCCATTTTAAACGGTCAAAATTTCTGAAACTTTGGGAATTAATAGTAAGCATTATTAAATTCTTAAATTTAATTTTTCGTTAAATTCTGTCGAAAAAAAAATTGTACCATTGCTTTAACATAGAAACTGCAAATACCATGCTGGAACATCGTTAATTAGTTTTAAAATTTTTATTTTACAGCGTTTTCAAAATTACACACTTCTTTACCCACCCTTTATTTCATAAACTAATCGTTATGATTTGCAGTTACATGAACACAAGAATATGTGCAGAAATTGATTCGCGGTGTGTATATTCGTAAATAATATTACAGAAGATCGTTTGATTATAAACTTACAACCAGTCCGATTAGTTTATAAACTAAAAAAAACCATTATATTGCAAATTTAATCTCCCGTTTAGAATCGTTCGTCAGTTTTTTTCGATTCATGTTCGCTGATAAATCTTTGAAAACTCGTTTCAAGCTGAAAAACCTCTACAAGTGGAGTCTTTTCATCTTACGTGCCGAAGACTTCCAAGGTTGGTTACTTTTCTGCGTATTCTTTCTTTTGATCTTTGAATACTTCATTGCTATGGTTTTGTTACAATGAAATCGATTTCTGTAAGCACATCTGGATTTAAATTTGCCAAATATATCAATAGCTTAATATGGCTGCTGCTTTAAGTAAGTTTCACAAGAGAACTCTAGGCTTTAAAGGAGCCCAAAAGTTCATGTTTGTTTTACAAAGTGTATTAGAATTCCAACATTCCATTGAAATCTACTTTTTTGTTAACTGGTTCGTTATTTTAACTACAGATAGAATGTGCATAAAAGTTTAATTATAATGCAAAAAACCAATACTTTAATTCTCCGTTGACCTTAAAACACCTTGTAGAAATCATAATAATATTAGAAAGAATAACACTATGAACTATATTATACATGGATGGTATTTAATCAAGTTTTTACACTTATCTGCTTCATACATATATCATTGTCAGGTCTTATAGCGAGTTGAGTCAGTCGAGTCGCTCGATGGTTATAATAGTAATAGAAATATATGTTTTTAAAGAATTTCCTCTTAAAAGAAATGGAGCTAATTACTTCTGTACCGTTGTTGAAACTAAGAAAAACTTTCTACAAATGTCATTTTGAAGAAAAATTTTGCGATTTATTCAAGCATTAAAGTTTAATTCAAGTAATATAATAATAATAATAATGGAGTTGAACCTTCGTTTCTCAGATCACGTCTATACCAGAGGTCACCCATATCATTATTTAAAATCTTTATTTATTTGTTAAACTACATAGAATATACATTTAATTTTATGATGTGGATGGAGTCGGTTACTTCGTTCTTATTCAAGCGACGACAGTGTGATTAATTTCCCGCCCATTCACTATTTTGTTCACACAGCCGCTGCCCGGATTCAAATTCGCAACCTTCCAGCTAGTAAAAGTTAAAGAAAGTAAGTACGCTTTATATCACTCGGCTACTGAGCTGGTTTCAAGTTATATAAAAGGTCGTTACTCTTGTCCATAATGACCAAATTACAGAAGCTATTTTTATTTAAAAATAGGTTTAGTATCATGTACCGAATGTAAATGCACAAAATCCTTTCAAAAAAAGAGGACGGAAGTATTTTATTTTAAGGAAAACTATTTTGGACTATATCTTTGTAACCGTGCACTTTAGACCAAAAATGGCAATTACCTTTATTATAAACAATTAAATTTTCTATCTTTTTTGTAAACAAATTTTTTTTTTTGTATCACTAATCGTCTTTGACTTTTACGATTATTACGATTTACTTATTGACTATTTGGTTTGAACTATCTTTTCTAATATTTGTTTAATCAATACAATACTAAAAACTTTTAAATTTAAAAATAATGCTCATTCATCATTAGCTCTGTGGTCTTCCAATAGACTTCGGCATGAAAAGACTCTCTTATTCCAGGTCATATCCTTTTGAAATTTATAATTATTTCTTTAATAAAAGTTTTCTTTCCATGACTTAACGAATTTGCTAACACTTTTCTTTCTCATTTATTTTAAATTTTATATAAAGTTAACATAATTCATTTTTAACATTTTTCAACAAAGGGTACGGTTATTTTTTATTATTCCCACAAAAGAAATTCGCGTAGTTTACGCAGCTACTTCGTGATAAATTGTTTTTATTACATTAACATTAAACATTAGTTGAATAATAAATATTATAAGAATAATAATGCACTCACTGTCATCTGTCATTTTTAACTGATGATTATAACAAATGGAAAATTTAACTTCATCTAAAAATACGTATTTCAATCAAAATAGAAAAATTATTATTAAAAATTTACTATGACGGCAATTCTTTGACTTAAGAGAATATATGGAGGTATAGACAGTTGTGAGATTGTGTCTCAGTTAACATTAAAATTCGGCCTAGTGCATTTAATAGGCAATTACCATTTATTATACCATGTATATATGTAATATACAAGGTATACTAAGTTTAGTCCCAAGTTTGTAACGCTTAATAATATTGATGCTACCAAAAAATTTTGTTTTAGGTGTTCATAAAATCACCTAATTAGTCGATTCTCGGTTGTCCGTTCGTCCGTCCGTCTGTGGACACGATAACTCAAAAACGGAAAAGGATATCAAGTTGAGTGAGTTCGTAAATGAGCAAAATAAATAGATTGGGTCTTGGATCCGTAGAACCCATCTTGTAAACCGTTAGAGATGGAACAAAATTTTAAATATAAAAAATGTTCCTTATAAAAAAATAAACTTTTTTTGTTTGAAGCATTTTTTTGTAAACATTAACCAGTGATGTTTACGTTTGCACCCGTGAGGGTGCAAACTAGGTGCAAATTGTATAGTATGAATTATATGGGAATATAATTTATGTATGTGTGACATGTACGTATGTGTAATGTGATCCACACTACACATCAGAGTCATCAACACTGCCACTACATGGTATTTCAACTCAGCCACTGTTTGTTTTCAGTTGTTTTTTTTGTTAACTTTTCACTAATATTACTAGTTTAAGTAATTATGTAAAAAAATATTTTCTCAATAAAATAGATATAAGTTTTATTGACGTTATCGAAGAAAAATGAAATAGGTTAATTAAATACATAAAAGCATGCGTGTTGATCTAAATTATTTGAAGTCCGTGTGACATATATTTTTTAAACTAGTTGGTAAATGCTTAAACTAGTTGAGCCACTTTTAAATTTTACTAGATTCCTAAAATAATGCAGTGAAAATGTATGAAATTAATCAAAAGTCGTCTCTTCAGATTCAATTACCAAATAATATTTACTAATGTTGATACATATATAGTAACTTTAACTTGAATTTTGTGAACCAAAATGTGGAGGAAAGAAAATTTTTAAAAAGGTACTCACCGTTTTTAGAATACTATATCCACGGGTATTACGGAACTCTTCATTATTTTGAAAGGTCAACGTATTGAGATTTATTTGCCTTAACAACTTGAGGATGAAAAATTTGAAACAAAGTATAATAAGACACCATTTAATAGTCATTTAAATAGTTAACTTTACAAATATTCGAAAAAGAAAACAAGGGAAACTTTGCGGGAACATATACTGTTTGATGTGTATAATAAACTTAAATAAATTTTCCAATTGATCCGGGTGCAGATAATAAAAATTTTGGGCGGTTTTAGCTTAGATAAACTTTGAAAGATCGTTTAATTCTCCATTAAAACGAACTTACCAAAACATAGAGATAACAGTCATAAAGATGTAAGAACATATGCAACTTTTCAATCGCCTTTAACTCGGTTTCTGTGCAAGATCGGTCTAAGTGGAAGCTACTTTTTATCTGATTCTACTCATCAAACAGTACATGTTTTCACAATGTTTCTCTTATTTTCTTTCTTTTCTTGAGTTGTGTCCCTAAGCGGGTTGTCATAATTGATTTTTTACCAATGCAATGATTAAAAACCTAAAAAAAATATGTTTCAGTAGTAAGATAGACTACCAGTTCCAGTATATCAAATAAAAAATTTGTAAATAATAATAATAATGGGATTTAACCTCCGTTTCTCTGACATATGCCTATAACAGGGGCCACCCACATCATTATTTGTTAATCTTTATTTATTTAACTACATTCGTATAAATACAATTACATTTTATGCTGTGGGTGTAATCGATTACTTCGTTCTTATCCAAGCAACGACAATGTGATCAATTCTGCACCCCCAATAATTATAAATTGTTCACACTGCCGCTGCCTGGATTCGAACACGCAACTTGCCAGCCAAAAGCCAAACGGTCAAAGACTAACGTCTTAAACCACTCGACCACTGAGCCGGTTTGTAAATAATTACACCACCATATTCGAGGAAACCATTTGATTACTCGCATTAATTAAAAAATAATGCATTCAAAGTGAAATGATATTCTTTACACATGTAACAGAATGAAATACAATTCAATTCCATTCATGTAATAAAAGAATATTTGTTTTGTATGTTGTTAGATCATAATGATGCTGTGAGAAATGTTTACAATTGTTGGGAAAGCAATTGTAAAGACAATTGACTGCACTACATAAACTTATGCTCTATTAAATTGAACCAAAACGCAAAACTTACTTTTTAAAGTGTTGCCTGAATGTAAGCCTTTCATACATAAAAAAATAAAAACAGTGTTGGATTTACTCTAGGGACACTAAGGATTATTGCTCAGAGCTCCAAAATTGGGCGACAAAATTTCAGATGTGATTCAAATTTTATTTCTATATTATCAAAAAAGCTTTAAAAAGGATCACATTTAGTATTAATCTATACATAGTATAAAACAAAGTCGCTGCCGTCTGTCTGTCTCTAATCCCTATGTATGCTAATAGATAGAGTGATTCAAGAGTAAGGGAAAGTTTTTATGTATAATACATGTATGATATAATAGAGTAAAGGGTTGAAATAGGGGTTTAAAGGGATGTGCTTCAAAAACTTAAAAAGTTTTGCATCTATTAAGCTCAAATATTGACAAGTAATCAAACCAGCTGCAAGTTTTTTTTTTAAATCTATTTTTCACCTCCGGGGGTTGGAAAGCTGGAGCGAAAAAGTGGGGAAGAATAATCGAATATTTGCAATTATACCCAAGTGGAGTATCAAATAAAAGACCACGACGTGTACATTACAAAACTGTAACGCCACCGCAAGGGGATATAAGCGCAGGGGGTGACGGTGAGGATGTTGTCAAACAAGAATGAGAACAATAAATTTGCATGTCTTAGACGCAAAGCTCAACAGATTACTCTCGCAAAAATTTTTTTTTAAACCGTAAATAGAACATTTTTTCTAGTAACCTTAGTGTAAGAAGTACCTTGTTATAATACAAAATTTTTGCAATACAAATGACGTATTATATTTATTCCAAAATTATGCTAAGGTTTTTTACTCAATTTATGTTGGTTAGGGGACGGAATTTTTCGAGGTGCCCCAGGGTGGCATTTAAAGTAAATTTGACTCTGAGTATAAAACACTATTTTCGAAATATGCCATGTTCAATTACAAATTTCAAGTAAACTATAAGGATATCGAATTCTTACTATAAGGGCGTCTTTTTGTAGTATACAATTTCCTGAGTTTAAATTTAACATTTTCACTCGTTTACTTCCACGGAAGTAGAAATACAAGGGCCTAAAATCTAAAAACTCCACGCTACATGTGAATGGATTAATAAACTTAATTTTTATGTGGGCTATTTAATCCTATAAAATAATGTAAACATACACAATTTTACGTAAATTCGATTTTGCGTTTGTAATTAAATTACAAAAAACAATTTCAAAATTTCAAATTTAGGAACGCTTAGATTCAAAAGCTCCAAAAACTTAGCAATTTGGTACGAGAGGAACTTTAGCTAAATCCATTTATTTTGAACTGTTTTATAAGTGGTGGAGCGTTTTACAGGTCTTTTAGATTACTCTGTAGAATATATGCAGTAATTCATACACAAATTTTAAATTGTTTTCATACGGTTTGTATATAATTATTTTATTAAACACAAACTTGACCATTTATTTTGAACTAAACTGTATATTTGGAGCTTGTATAAATAATAAACCTACATATGTGTATAATAATAATGGATGAATCTCAATGTTTTGTGTATGTTGAATTATTTGCAATTGGTTACTATACACTTGTCTTTCTAAAGTAAATTAGTTTGATGAATGTTGTTTGTGTGCTTTGTTTATTTGTACATACTGTATATTATCACATCAGTCATCAGCTGTATTCATCTAAGGGTGATAACACCAGTTTCTGAAATCAAGGAATCCGGTCGATTCAATTTATCGGAACACTAATTCATTTTTGTAAGGTTTTAATCTCACGCAAAAGCTTTACTTAAACGGATATCGATTTTGTTTGTTATTTTAATAGAAAGATACGAATAACAATAGCAAAAATTGTTTTGTTCTACACTTAAAATATCCGTTGTCTAATAACTTGGAGGTAATTTTCTCAAATTTAAATTGTAAGAATATCCCACTTAGAAAAATTTTCGTAGAGAAAAAAGTTGGGAGTCTCGGTAAAATGCAGCTGCTCTCAAAGATTTAACCGGTTATTATTGACTTGGAACAGTGCTCGGATACAAGAATATTAAGAAAATTTCAGAATAACAGGGAAAAGTACCCCAAAGATTACATAGCTCTCACGACCACAAAAACTTAGCGAGTAGTTTTCGAGCTACCGGCGATCAAATCTAAAATGTCATAAAGTTTTAGTATATGACTAGGAAATGGCTCTCTGTGAGACTTTTTCAAACCGACCCCAAAATGTTTTTCAGATCGTTCTGATCAAAAACTCGCTCGGCCACAAAACTTTTTAATGAGTAGTTTTCGAGCTATCGTCTACATAGCTATATTGTATGTGCAGCATTGATCACCCGTAGCTCGACTCGAAACTGTTGCTGAAAAATTGTTGTGGCCGTAAGAACTTATGATTAAAATGATCCAAAGACCATTTAATGATTGGGAATAAAAAGTTTCATAGCCATTTTCCTATTTGATCTGATGGTTCTTTGCTTTCCTCTTATTTGGATAAAAATCATTTTCTAGAATAGTGCATATATATTTTCTGAAATTTTACAAAAATTATAAACAAACGTTAATATCCCGGAAAAATTTCTCTAATCGATGATTCAAAAACTTGTCTTTAAATCATAAAATGAACCATTTCGTATTTTTCCATTTCGATTTTCGTGTTTATAGATTATTTAGGATAATTAGAAGTCAAAAAACTTTATTTTATGTATTTTTTAGATCAAATTTACTTTATCCATTACGTTTCGTCAAAATTCGAAAGAAACAAAAAATTATTTCCGATTTGGATGAAAATTAATTTCAAAATAAATTAAAGTTAAACCCAAAAATACCAATTTCAGTCCTACTAGTATCGTATCGCAGGAACTAACGAACTTTTGATAACAACAAAATAACACATCAAATATTAAATGCTCATTAAAAATGGAAAGAAATTGTAAAGGATGTAATGAACTGAAAATATGGTGTTAACATTAAATTAAACGTTTAGTAGTTTCATTATCATTAGGGAGGTACTGTTGAACACTGTTGTTTTTATATAGACAGAGATAATCATGAACAGTAATGTGCCATTGTTATTATTATTAGTTGTGATAACGAAAAGTAATAAGCATTCAATGCTGTCTGCTGTAGTTAGTTTAATTATTTTTATAAAAAACGTCAAGGATGTGAACTCCGAAAAACCTCCACATACAAACTCCTAAATTATAATAATAAAAGATGATCCAATTTGAGTTACCTTACTTTAATTAAAAAAAATAAGATGTGAAAACAAACAATTGACTGAGTTAATTGTTGAAACACCATGTATAGATATTGTTGTTTACGCAACCGTTTGTTTTTTACGTCAAGTAAGTAAAGAAAGATGATCACTCTTAGATAGTGTATACACATAACTGATATTCCCATATATACTGTGTAATACTATAATGTTCTCACTTAATTTGCGCCCTCACGGGTAAACAGTCACGTTTACGAAAAAATGTTTCAAACATAAGTTGTTAATTTTTTTCATACTTAAACTTTTTTTCTATCTTTATCGGTTTAGAAGATGGCTACTACGGACCCAAGGCTCAATTATCCTATATTGTTCGTTTACGAACTCGACCTCACTATTTACGTCTTAAGCATGCTATAAAATTTTCAGCTGGATTTCTCTTTTCGGTTTTGAGTTATCGTGTTTACGAATGGATGGATAACTTGAAATGAACTAATTAGGTAATTTTATGAACACCTATACCTAAATTTTATTGGTAGCATAAATATTTTTAAGCGTTAACTTAGGACTAAACTTAGAATCCCTTGATATATTTCATATATATATATATATATATATATATATATATATATATATATATATATATATATATATATATATATAAATATATATATATAGTATAAAAACACATAAAATGTATTATTATCTTAGTAATAGGTATATTAATCGAATATTAAGTATAATCTATTAAATATGGAAAATTATGCCAGCCAAATGGTCGCCTCTAGACATTCTGCAGAAGTTTATTCGTTCGAGGAAACATTCCATGATTTATATGGATGTAGGTTCAAATGCCAATGCAAAATGGGAGTCATACGAATTGCCCACAACTTGTATTAATTGATAATTACGGGTTTTCCGCTACGCTATCACTCACAAAAGCAATATTCTCGAATGAAGAATATTGTGTGTATCATTATGATGATACACACGCCTTATCCTATTCCGTGGGAATTCTTTGCTCAGTAAGACGCTGAAATTGGTCATAACCTTCCCGTAAAAATCTATACACAGTTCTTGTATAATTTTTATTTTTGAGAAATTTTTAAACAAGCGACAGTACGTATTAACAGTTTTCTAAGCTACAGAGTTGCAAACATATGAGACTGGAATTGAATCGTCCTTTATTGGCTAACATATACTGATGTGGCTATTTTTATTGGCTAACAATCACCTTTCTAAATAATTGTGAGTTTAATGTCTTAATAATAAAAATTTAAAGCTATTTTGTAATCCTAAATTGTTACTTTTTATTTCAATATTAATATTTTTATCGACTTTTAGCAAATGTCTTTAAATTTTTGGGACAATTTTTCTAATTTCAATTAACATACAAAAATAAACATTTCAAAGACTGTGAAACTGTTCAGAAGGCTAAAGTAAAAAACTTACTTGACTTAGTTAGAAAATGTTTAAATATACTAATTTGAAATTTTTAGGTCAAAGAAAAAGTCGTTTTGAAGAACATAAAGTTAGTTTTTATTGCATTGTTTTATTCTGTTTTCCATTCTTTTACTTTTAAAGAGTTACAGATCACTGCATGTAGTTTCAGGAAAACCATACAGATGTCGTTAATATAATAAAATATGTTCCTATATATTCAGTTGCAATGTTGAATGTTATAGAATATTGTGTGTTGTATTTTAATCTAAAGCATATACCAAGTGTTTTTGTACCATCTAGGCATATACATATCTGTAGTATGACAGTATACATCCGTTTAGTAATGCATCTAAGCGAGAGGTATTATATACATGTATTTAACATTAGTTGGGAGACGCTTGGAGAGTGGAAGTTTTTTAGTTAATTAATAATATTTGTATGCAACAAAACTCCCACTCTCTGCATGCATAAAACAAAAGTCTTGTGTATCGTATCTGTAGCCTTATAATATATGTATATAATAGCTCTCGCTTAGATGCATTACTAAACGGATGTATTCAGTCATACTACAGACATGTATATGCCTAGATGGTACAAAAACACTTGGTATACATAATATACTTGGTATGAAATATTCTACTACATTTGTACATAAGAATTTTCTTTTAAACTAGCTTAGGCTACTCTCAGCTTTGTATGTTGGAATTGTAGTGTAAGTCTTCTAATATGGCATAAAATTAATTTAAATGGAGTCTCGAATACAAAAAATGTTTTCCCCTATTTTAAACTACCGGAGAAGTAGAAATTGAAAAGTTTCCTACGTAAACAAATCATTTTATTTTATTTTATCCAATCGTACCTTATATTAATTTTACAGATGGACCCTTAATTTATTAATTTCAAGATTAATTCAATAATCTTAAAATCGTTTTTAATCCTTTTCCCAAGTACATCATTGTATCGCAATAGAATTTTCAAAAAACAAAGTAGTCTATCTTTACCGTCTAGATATTCAGGACTCAGTATATTCCCAGGTATGATGTATTTTCCTACCAAATGTCATTAATTTCATCAAGCATATAGACAGTCACAAAGACTAATAGACAGAGTTACTTTTGATAATAATTAATCAGTTTCAGTGTTAAGTAGGAGAGTTCTAATTAAACTGCCAGATAATGACAGTCTGCCAATGTCTATTTTATGATAGGGGACATAATGACATATATGCCAATGCTAAGAACCACAAGCAACAGAAAAATTTATAAAATAGCACGCATAACGTATTAACGTATAGTTAAAAAATATCATTTGTTTGCAATACAAAGAAAACAATCCTTTACAGTCTGGCATTCATTTGAATAAAATGTAAGACTATTCAAAACACTAAAAATTTATTGGCAGGGTTAAAAACGATTTTAAGATTATTGAACTGCGCTTGATATTAATGAATTAAGGGTCCATCTGTAAAATTAATATAAGGTATGATTGGATAAACTAAAATAAAATGAGTTGTTTATGAAGGGATCAGTGAGGAAAGAAGCTTAAAATTTCTATTTCTGCGGGAGTGTTTTAAATTAATAAATTAATTTTATGCCATATTAGAAGACTTACTCTACAATGTGGCTATGTTAAAATTTGTTCACGAGAAAATCGTTTGCCATTAAATTTTGAGTGTATTGAACAGTCTGCCTTTTATTCAAATGAATGGTAGACTGAAAAATGCAGTTTCTTTTGTTTTACAAACAAATGTAGAGCTGTAACAAACCATACGTACCGAATACTTAGTAACGCGTACGCCATCTAGTACCCAGTATTCTTACGAATTTATGACAATGTTCGCATTTTTGTAACCAATTTTTCTTTTATTAGGCAATATCTAGAAAAACGAATTATTCATCGAAATCAGTGTCTTTTGAAATGGTGGCAGAAGTGGGCAATTATCTATACCACGGAGCGGGCAATTATATTATAAGTAATATGTATCAAAAGTAACGAGTAACGTAACGATATGACAGTAACGGGTACTGATTATTTTAGTAACAAATTCATTTGGGTCCGGTACTCAATTTCTCATTACTTTTACAACACTAAACAAATGTCACTTTTTAACTATGCGTTAATGCGCTATTTTATATATTTTCTGTTACTTATGGCTGACCTTTATGTCCTCTATCATTGGCAGACTGTAAAAAATTGATTATTTTTTTTTGTTACTAGTTCATAGTCTAAATTTATATTTGAAAATAAATTATTAATTCACATTTGTTTCAAATTGAGCTGGTTAAACATTTTATGTGATACGCAAACATAAATGAAATTTAAATCATAATACTGGAGCAATTAGATAAATACAGTTAATTATCCATTCAATTAATACCATATTATCTGGGTCAATCAATAATAGACAATCCATTGGAATCATTTTATATCAGTTTTGTATGTAATGCTTACTAGTTTTTAACCGACGAAATGGTAGGAAGGTTCTCAATTCAACTCGTATATTTAAAAAAAATGTTTGATCATGTATAACATTTTGTAAGGTAGTCCGATTTTTAATTGTTGTTATTTTATTTGATAAGGTATTCTTTCAGGTTGATACCATATAAATTTCGACCAAAAGGATTCTAAAAAAAGAAATTATTGTTCACCCACCCAATTTTCATCTGTAAACCAACTATTATGTATGTTCACCGATTTATTCGCATGTGGATTTAGAAGAACTTTTGTTTGAAAGAGTGTATTCTCAAAGTGGTTCAATAATTTTTTCAACAAAATTTCCTCAGCAGTTTTTAAGATATGGACTAATATATGCAACTGACTGTGTTTATTACGTACGAAGTTAGACCTAAGTTGAAGGTACACCTCACTAAATGTATAGAATGGAAATTTTTTGGAAAAAAAGAGTAGAGGAAAAATGTGATAAAAAGAAACAAATAATTCTTAAATAGGTAACAACACCAATCAATAATTTCCTTGTGAGTAATAAGGCTTTAAATTCGTCGCCAACGAATCGATTTTTAGGTAAGGATACGCTTACCATCGACTTCAAAACATTTTACTCATAAGGAAATTATTGATTGAATTGGGAACTTTATAATTGTCTTAGCGTTTGTAAAGCAAACAGATAACGAATGCTCGATAATCAAAATATTTGAGATATTTAAATCAACTTTATGATTGGAATTCAAATAACGAATCGGGTAAATAAAAATTCATATCAAGTATTTTAACGAAACAAGGACTACCATATTCATGTATTATCAATAGAAATGTCTAACATTAGTAAAGGACATTTACTACTTCTCTGAAGATTTACCCAATAGTTTTAAAACATATTCTTCGATACATATCGATATTATCAAAATTACAACAGTGTTATCACAACACATACATCGATACACTGTTACAACGATATCCTGTGTGAAGTTTATGTATTTATAGTATATATTACCTATCATACATCCAATACAGGACGATTCGACGTTTTAACTGAGAGTTGCGATAAAGTAAGATAAAACTGAGAGTTCCACTTCACAATTCTTTCAGATAAGTGTCATACAAACGTACGCAACAAAAATGAGTGATGCCATAAATATAATGTTTTTTATTTACTAGATTTCAAGGGAAAGTTGACGCAATGCCGTCATTTTCAGCCAAATAAGCTTGATATCTATGCTAGTATTATAGGAATATCGATTTGAAATTTTACACAGTCATAGATGGTCACTTTCACATTTTTTAAGATCCTTAGGACACTAAAAATTTACAAATAGGACTGGTTCTTAATATTTTGCCTAGCGTCAGAGATGGTTAAAGACATCGAAAAAAAACATTAGAAAAAGTTGCTTATAATAATTTTTATACTAATCATTTACCATAATTTTCATGACTAAATTCGAATTTTTAATTTTTTCATTATTTTGGTTCTTACTCAAACTTATTACAAGTTTATTACAATATTTTAATACATAACACTTTTAAATTATCAATTTGTCCACTTTTTAATTCCATAGCACACTAGTTATAAAAGTTTATTTTTTAATAATATAACCAGTGCGCTATGGAATGTAAAACTTGGACAAATTGATAATTTAAAAGTGTTCATGTATTCAAATATTTCAATAAACTTGCAATAATTATGAGTGTGAATCAAAATAATGAAAAAATTAATAATGCGAATTTGGTAATGAAAATTGGTGTATGGGTCAAAAAAAATATTCTAAAAACCTATTTCTAGTAATTATTTCCAACCATCTCTGACGCTAGGAAAAATATTAATAACCGGACCTATTTGCCAATTTGTAGTAGGCTGAGTTTAAAGTTCAGATTTTGGGTCAGTATCTTAAAAAATTTGAATCATCATCTTGTATGACTGTGCAAAATTTCAAATCGATATTACTAGAGTTCCTATAAAAAACGAAAATATGAGGGTGTCTCCATCTTAAATGCGGCACACTATTTATATCACCGATACTTGACTACGAAGCAAAAGCTACCTAATCAATCAATTTTTAGTGAGTGACAGTTAAAAATGCTTATCCCTGGTGAAAAATGACTAGATAAAAATAAATTTACTAGCCAAATTACCCTGTACATATTTGTATACATGTAAGAGTGATAGTGATACATATATATTTTATGTCAAAGTCTAGAATAAAGTGTTCTCTTGAGACTCATTTTGGCGAAATGGATCATATCCATATGATCAGCTGCAGCAAACTTCTCTCTTCTCTTGTTCTCTGATAATGTTATACATTTAAAACATACATATTATATTAGATAGTGTAATATATGTGTGTATTCGACCGTTTGCCCATAATGAAGCGAAATTTTCATGTGTGTCATTTGAAGAACATAGGTTATGATAAGTTTGATAATAAAAAAAAATTGAGAGATGTCGTGGGACACCCGGTAAGAGCTATATTTTTACTTTTAGTTTTTATCATATTAGTAAATTGTAGTATTAGTTTAAAAAAGACCTACTACTGATTTAGTAGTCAACCCAATATGTGCGTACATTACGTTTGGTTTGATCAGGATATTTATTATGACATAACTCAAAAATTTCATTGTACTTACGTTAAATTATCTCTGTTAGCTTTAACTTCTGATAACTTTCACACCTCAATTTTTTTTAAATGATAAAAATTTTGACAAAAATACAGTTATACAAATATTTTGCATTTTCCCAAAATTCATGGCAACCTGAATCGATTAAAAAAGTTTTAGTTTTCTAAGTAACCTATACATGTCGGTTTTTGGAGTTGTTTTTTTTGTTTCACTTTTTTTGGTTTTGCCTCCCAACCAGCAAACAAATCAGATCGATAACGTGCGATAAGGAACATAGTTCCGAGAAACATTCTCAAAATAAGACACAAATCGAAGCAAAATATAGAACAATTCGCTTTCTTTAAAATTTGATACTCGGTTCATATGGTTAAAACTTCACTTTTTTTACCAAACTTATAATATTTAACAATCCTGCGAACAGATAAAAAGACACGCATAAATTTAGCTTTATCAACGGTTCACGGTCTTCATTCCAAATAGTTATATAATATAAATGTCTATGTATATCCCAAACATGTTTTAATACTGAAAATATTATTTATTTTTTTACATAAAATATTTTACAAAAGTGTATGATAGATAATGTAGACATAATATATTTTGTATCGATATAAGTACACCGAAACCTTATTTGATAGAAATATATGTTAGAAGCATATAGAACATAAGAACCCACATTGAAGAAAAATTTCTGTGATTCATTTTGGTGCGTTGTTTAGAGGTTTGGTTGAGATACGTTTCGTAACAATGAAAAAATGGGATATTCACCGTGTCTGTGGTCCGAGTATCGAGTATCAAATCTAATAATTTTTGTGATATTTAAGATTTATTTTTGCCTACTTACATCACGTAAAGAAATAGCTAGAAGTTTTGAAACAGTTGTAAAATGGTTGCTCACTTATATAGCAGAAATGTTGTTTTGACGTATATGCCTCACAAATATATAAAACTTTGAAAGACATTTTTAGTTCTTGCTTTAATCTCTTAAGAAAGATCGTGTGGGTTTGGTGTAAAATTAAAAAAAAAATTAAACTAACAACTCGAAGAAAAAATTTGCAACCTTCTACATCCAATCGTTTAAAAAGAAAAGTTTTGGAAAGTAACATTAAAGAGAATTTCAATGTTTATAGTCGCACCACCATATTTAAAGCAGTACCATATTTAAAGCAGTCTAACAATTGAAATTTACCAATTTAACAAAAATCCCCTACAAATTTGTCAGGTATGGAACCCTAAACTCGCACTTTTAAACATATCTAAGAAGACTCTTCATTAAATTACCGTTTTCCGTAAAGCTTTTTATAAAATGAACCAATTTTGAAGACCATCGCCAATTTTTTTAGTTTTTCCGGGTACGGAACCCTAAAACATAGCTAAGAACACTCTCCAATAAATTACCTTGCAAACGAAACCAAAAAAATCAAAATCGGTTCATACGTTTGGGCGCTACAGTGCCACAGACAGGCAGACGCACAGACAGATACACACACACATAGTGTTCAAACTTATAACACCCCTTTTTTTAGTTCGAGGGTTAAAAATATCCCACGCAACTATAACCTACACACAATTGGCTTGAAACAAACATACAATATTTAGTATCATAAAATATTATAAAATAAAATAAATGGAATATTTTCAATTCACGAGGGTGGATGGATGGTTTATATGAAATAAATATATTCTTGGTATGATCTTGTGAATCACTAGAAGAGATTCTCTTCTGATCATCAGATTCTAAAAATGGACATGGGAGCTTATATACATATATATATTCCACCAATACATTTCTTCAATAATGTATTATACATCAACACATCGGGTGTTCCGAAATGTGTATTGACAAGAAGATTTCATCTTTTTTACTGAAGCAAGTGAACTTTACATAAAACTTTTAATAACAACAAAAACCGACTTCAAAAAATAAATGTATTCCAAAACAAATTAATATGCACTAAAAAGTAAACAAATAATTGCGTATTCTTCTAAATAACAAACAATAATCAAAATATTTTTTAGAGTTCACCTAAGTAAAATGAAATAAAAAATATTAGACTACTTGAAAGTCAATCAAATTATTACGATAGTATAATGTAATTACAATTATTGCTATTTTTAGAGTCGGTGTCAGCCAAGTTCTGTCACAGTTATTTCCTTGGCTGACACGGACTCCAAAAGTAGCAATAATTGTAACTACATTATATACTATATTAATTTGATTGACTTTTAAGTAGTCTAATACTTTTAGTTCATTTTACTTAGGTAAACTCTAAAAATTGTTTTGATTATTGTTTGTTATTCAGAAGAATACGCAATTTTTCCTTTTACTTTTTAGTGCATATTACTTTGTTTTGGAATATATTTATTTTTTGAAGTCGGTTGTTTTTTTGTTAAAAGTTGTATTATTTTTAGATTTTTAGTGAATCTGAGTACACTACCTAATTTGTCACTAAAAAAAGAATCATAGAAATCGGTCGGCGTGATATTGAGTTATTTGTCCATTTGTCGCGCACATACCTAATGCAAATTTCAGACTTATATGGTTTTCTCATGGACACCATTGTCAAAACTAAACCAAATAAAACCACACGGGAAGCACCACCTTTCAAATAGAAAAATAATCATCAAAATCGGTTCACCCAGTCGAAAGTTCTGAGGTAACAAACTTAAAAAAAAAATACAGTCGAATTGAGAACCTCCTCTTTTTTGTTTGAAGTCGGTTAAAAATTTAAGAAACTTCTGATGTAAATAAGCACATTTTACTTCTCGGTGACAAAGGATAAGCCAAATTGATCATACAAATTCAATAAAAAAAATTATATAGTTCTAGGTCTTTTATTGCACTACGAAAAAGTGGGGAAAGTATTTTTTAAGTAGATTCTTCATTAGCCGCGTTGAGCGATTTTCTTATAATAGTTTTTTAGTAGGGTTTAAAAATTGTAGTATATTAGTCAGTCACCATGGCTTGAATCGTCACCTCGGAAGCGCTATACATACCACATTGAAAACATCCGTTTTCGGTCGAATTTATAAGAGGATGAAATTTATGTAATTATTTTAATGAATAAATGTTGTTTCTGTAGAAAAAAAAATGTTGTTGTTATGGTTTTTTATACCCATTATGCATTTTATATATAAAAAATTATCTTCCGTGAGTGCTTATAAAGTAGTTCCTTGGGTAGGCATAAAACCTCGCTCAAAACATATATCACATCAAATATAATATATAATATAAAACGATAATTTCTAAATATTTTTAATTGAACATCAAACTTATTAAAAATATGTAAAATTGTTTTTAACTTTTGGATATAATAAAAGTTGGCATATTAACGTTTGTTTTAATTTAAAAAGTATTAACGTGCACGAAAAAGATAACAATGACGACCCCTTATCAAAAAACTAGAAACTAGGAATTATTTTAACAGTCGGGGTCCATTACTGGGAAGATTTGATTCGGTCTATATTTCAATGGGTCGCTATGTAAAATACTGCACTTGTTTCTTTATTTTCCGATTTATTTAACGCAGTCGGGATTTTGATTTTTTAAATTATTATTTTAATTACTATTTTAGATTTTTTATTGTCCGAGCACTAAAAAAACTCTATTATAATGCTATTCATTAATAGATTTTCTAGGAATCATAAAGTTTTCAGTTAATTGACAAACACGGTTAATTTGTACGGGTAATTGGCTATAAATAGTACAAAAATGCAAAATAAGTGTACTTTAATAAATAAAAATAAATAAAAATAATACAAGTAGGATAATATGTCGTGGTTGCCATGAATATGACACACACACACAGACAAAGCATATCTCAAAGTTTGCTTACTATGGTAAGCTGTCTTAAAGAACTTCGTTCCAATAAATTTATTTGTTATAAGATACAATATCTTATAAAAGGACAAAGAAATATGGATACATAGATAGAAGATACGCCCGAAAAACATAGTCACTCCTTGACAGTCGGGTAAAAACTAAAAGTTAAAAGAGTTATTATGACTCACCGCTTAAAACGTTATGTTCTTGCTTATTTCTTATAACCAACAAGCTGAAGAAAGTCTTGATCAAGTTTAAAAAAAAGGTTGTCTTGTGGAATGTTATAAACTGACTGTGTTAGTCATATTTTGACACTTTGATGATTCAAGAACAAAGGCCTTTAAATTAGTCCTTCACCATTCGCATCAAAAGGGAACCATCCCTTAAAAATTTCTTCGGTATTTCTAGAGCTTTATGAGCATCCTGTAGGTATATTTTAAAATATATACATATAAGGATCACATAGGATAAACATATAAACCATTCAGGAAAAATAATATTTGTTTACTGTCTGTTTATTTAGTGATATAATAAAAATGTATATACAGGCTGTTCTAAAAGTGAATATGTTAATAACTCTTAGGACAGTCATGAATGACTTAGAAGAGTATGAAGAAAATTAAGTAAACAATTATTAGTGCTTGAAATATTTATATTTTTATGAATATAGTGGAATGTAGCATTGAGTTGTCGATTTTTACCAAATTCATAAGTGTTAATATCCCAAAAGTAATTTTGAATTAAGGTTGTATTTGGATGTTTAGGAAAATCATAAAACTTTTTGTCATCCAAAGAACAGCGTAGTCCGTCGAAACACCCTATACAATATATTTATATACAATTTACAAGAATGTTAAGAATTTATTGAAATTGATGTTTATTTTGAATTTATGAATTTTGATATAAAATGTTTATCAAATATATGGATGGTGTACACAGTATATTTAGAAATCATAAATATAAAAGAAGCCTTCGACCACGACTTAAGACTTACTCATCTCTATATCAAATGACTAGCACATAAAATTTAAAAAAAGGAAATTTGTTTAACTATATAATATATATATTATTAATGTTTGTTTACTAAATTTTGTATACAAATTTTAAACGTCGAAGTCTTTCGATTATGATCGACATTATTATATAAATGACATTATAGCTTGTGGAGTAAATCTTAATAAACGATAATTGAAAAAATATAGCATGCATGGCCAAGCTCATTAAAACGCTAGGCATGGATCCAAAAGACCCCGGTTCGACTCAAGCATGTATGTATTTTTTTCAATTGTCTTTGTTTTTTATTTTCATCCCGAAATAAAACAACTCAATCATTTCAGAATTGTTTTATTTTAACTTCAAAAAAAAAAAACTTGCTCAACGTATGCAAAAACGTAATCTTATGAAAACGAAAAAATACACGAAGATGAATTAAAAATCCAATTCAAGAAGAAAAACGTTTTTATCGATTTAGATTAGGCGATAAATACAAAATTTGTAATTACCGATTTTTAGTTTTATCGATTTTACATGCCATCAGAAATTAAGGTTTACAAATGACAAACTAAATAATGACATTTTTGATAGAAAATTATTATTAAAAACAAAATGAGTTTGATTTTTTCTCAACGAAAACTGTTTTTGTAGCTGCAGACAAAATAATTTAATTTTAATCTTCACAATTTTTTATTATCTGTAATGACTATTTAAAAATTGATACCAAATCAACAAATGTACGGAATTTTAGCCATTATGTCTGTAGACAGGTTATTTTCATTTGTTATTATTAAAAAAGCACTTGAAACAATTTTCGGAAACCATCCGTATTAACTATTTTGACTATTATTAATAATGTAGTTGATTATATTAAGAAAATAAATGATATTAAAACAAAACGGCTGCGCTTGTCTGGATCACCATCAGTTATTTGGACCATTTAATGTAAACAAACACATAATGAATATAAAATAAAAAAAGACATGTAGATATCATGTTATTGTCTTCCGTCTTGTGATGTGTGCCAAATACACAACATAATGATGCAAATAAATACATCTTATTATTTTGTTTACGATTATTAATTAAATCATGATAAATGTTATCAATCAACTAATATTATAAATGCAAAAGTAGCTATGGCTTTCTGCCTGCTTGACCATAATTCTATAGGCATAATCTTTGAAGAGCCGTAGCTTGGAAGAAAAGGGTTTTGATGGTTGAGTCTATAAGAACTTTTAATCAGCATGATCCAAGCTACTTTAATCCATAATTTTCAAAAAATTTTAACCGAAACCAAAAATCAATGTATTGTGTCCGGGGTTCTTTGAAAATAATGGCCCAAAATTAATTAGATTACATTCTTGGTTTTTTGAAATAGAATAAAATTCTGGTATGATAGAGCAAAATCTAATTTTTTGGATTTTAAAGACGTCATAGAGTGTAAAAAATCAATTTTTTGGATATCTTGGCCAAATTTTGTTCAATTTGAATGAAATTTTGTTTGTAAGATACTAACTAGGTCCTATTTTCCATTTTTCGTATAAGTAAGTCGCTTTTTGAAAAGTATGGCCCAAAGTAAGTGGGATTACATACTTTTACATACAAATTTTTTTCGATTTGGATGCAATTTTTTTTGAAACATACTAACTTTGATTCGTATTTTCGATTTTTTTGTATTAGTAAGTCGCTTATACCATTCCTGAGGCCAAATGTAAAAATTATGAAAGTTAAATTTTGAAAAATATTACAGTAACGTTAAGTTTGAAAAGTATTGCCCAAAATTAGAGGGCTTTTATACTTGGTTTATTAAAATAGGATAAAATTTGGGTGTGATAATAAAACTTTTTTGTTTTATTCCAGCCTCTAATGTTGCATTTTAAATTTACAATACTTATATGAAAATACTAATACATACTTTACCAAATAAAGACATTTGCTTGCTTTCTAGAATGATGTTCTCAACCTTTTTAAATAGACCTAATAATATAAGCTTTAAGTTCTATTTTAAAATCAGATCAGATACGTAATCTTGAATTTAAAAAATCGAATTATTCCGAATATTTTGTATTTTGTGTATCGATAATAAAAAGAATTAAAAAACTTTTTTAATTTAAATATTCTAAATAAAACTTTTTATGAAATTTTATTTAATAATTATTTAAAACTTCAGTAATTTTTAAATACATTCAAACCAAACCACCAATATAATATTGGAGATAATGATCGTACTTATATGATATAATTTACTTAAATATTCGATGTTATCAGCTTTCTGTCTTGCTAAAAAAAAATCTCAAAGAATTATGAGAAGGTCTTGGATGAGCGTTACATTAAATTGTAGATATAATCTTATACCTAAACAATTATCTTATTAAAAATTTACCAATCATAAATGAATTAGTACTATTAGTCCTGCAATAATAATGTTATTTAATCTCCGTTTTTCAAATATCCATCTATAACAAAGCCACCCACATCATTATTTTTAATTTATATATATTTTTAAACTACATCCATATATACAATTAACTTTATGATGTGGGTACCTAAAGTCGGTTACTTCGTTCGTACCCAAGCAATGACATTGTGATCTATTTACCGCCCCATTAATTAAATTTATACTTGAAGCAACCTCCCAGTCAGTAGCCAAACGAGTAAAGTCGATTTAGTAGAAAATACTGTGAAACTGCAACATAATAATTTAGTGTTAAACCACCAAAAGTTTAACTATTTTAAGGGTCACAAACTCGTAAATCATAGTTCCAGTTCTCCCAGAGTTGGTCGTAAAATTTAAATGTTTATAAAATTACTCAATTTATTTGTAAGCAAAAGTAGCTCATAAAAACTGATTTATTTTAGGAGTTAATCATTAAAATGTGGAATAATATCGGGAAAAAAATATTGTGTAATTTTTTACTTAATGATAAACCTGCCTGCATTTTATAATAAACCTGTCTGCACCGTTTCGGTCACCAAATTAGCAAGGAGTAACATACACTATTTATAAGAGTAATTATGATTAGCTAATTCTTACTGATGATGACTACTTGATAGTCGATATAAATATTTGTAAAATACAAAAATTGTTTTAGAAAATTGAGTGCAAGAATCGTAATTTATTTCGAAAAAACCTAGAGTTCGTATTTATTATCTTTGATAATGCTTGTAACAACAAAGTGATACAAATAAATATGTCTTTTTATTTTCTAGCTTTTCTAGCAATGTATTTGTTGTTCCTATGCTAAAACTATGGTAAAACCTACTTTTCGACAGAATTTAACGATTTTTTTTTCACAAACTAAGAATAGGACTCTTACTATTAAATCCCAAAGTTCCCAATTTTGTGTGGCAATTTTTTTCATATTCTAAAAACTTTATTTTCAACCATTCGACTATTTTTCAATTATTTCGAGGAAATTTTTTAATATCGTAAAAAATTGCTGGGAGGACAGTGAATTTTACATGTTTTGATGCTTGCCATCATGAACTTTGCAGCTAATTTTCTCGCGATGTAAAAAACCAAAAATTCTGCAATTGAGTCTGTGAAAAGAAATGGACCATATCTGTCGCCAAGTGCATTTACGCTGGAAATACCTTAACGTAAAGGCAGTAAATAAAATTGCTCTCAGGTGTCAGACCATACCTATTTTATTCCAAAAAAGAGCAGCGCAAGAGTTGCGTTAGCTAAGCAAATTCCCTCAGAGTTTGAAAAAATAACACATTTTTCTTAAAATCGAATATTGCATTTTTAATTTTTCAAAAATTTTTATTTCGAAAATTAAGCGCCTAGAGAAAAAATCACAAAAGTACTTTTTTACTTAAAACTGATCAAAAAATACAAAACTATTTTTTATTTAAAAAAAATTCAAAATTTTGTATTTTGCGCAGCCCCCCATTGTCTATGTGTCGATTTTTCTCATTAACGAACTTGACCTTTCTATTAGATAGGATCGATAAACATTTGGAGAAATTTTTTCAAAATTCCTTAATTAGTACAAAAGCAATAGCTTCATTTCCTGCGAAAATTCGCTAATAAAAAAATAAATATCCAAAAACCAGCCATTTTGAAATCAATGTTAGATCTATGTAAACCATATTATTCTATATATTATTTTTGTGCATTTAAAAATTTACTTAGATACGAAATTTAAAGGTATGGCTATCTCAGGTAGCGGCATTGTTCAGTATTGTTAGACTTCCCATGGACTACATCTACGCCGATTTTCAAAAAATATACTGTGTTTATACCTACTGTCAATTTATTTAAAATATGTAAAAAAAATATTGTACATTAATCGGATTTTATTTTTAAATCGATATTACCTAACTTTGTTACAAATGTAGATGGTTATTTTTTCAACGGTGAATTACAGAGTCATAAAACATACACAGAGAGAAAGGATTTATTCATAAATAAAGTAGGTTGGTATACAAAATTGTCCAATACACAAAGGATTAAGTACACTAAATTGACTAAATCCTTTATATTCAAAATAAATTATTTTTACGTAATTCTTCTTATTTTTATTATAGTTATATAAATATTTTCAAAAAATAAAAAATATATAACTGATCGAAATATTTGGGTCACCTAAATTTGAATATAAAAAGGTTCAGATATTTTTAAACTTTGATTAGTGCAAATTTTGCAACTGGACGTGTTCAATTTTTACTTCAATACAAAGTTGAATATTTTTTTAATTCATAAGATTTCATATAAAGTTCGCTAAATTTTTATTGTAAGAGTGAAATTAAAATGACAACGAAAGTGGAATATTTCACTAGGTAAGTCTTAAATCTTTCTCTTGGTCCGTGCAATCGAAAGGTTGAATAGCTGTGAAAAAGTGATAGAAATGTCTATTTGCAAAATGTGATGTGTATCGTAAAAAATTGGTGATCCATTATTGGAACCAAATCAACAAAAATAATTTAAAAACATTTTAATTCGAAGTTTTTTAAATTAAGTGTATAATAAACAAATTTTACTATATACTTTATAGTTTTAGATTTAGTTCGTCGCTATTATTTGAAATTATTGTATTTCCAATATCGATAAAAATTGCGTAAATAGTTTTATTAAATGATGAGAGCACAGAGTTTTGGATTAATTCCATCACCCAATATTTTTGTATGATATTGAGACTAACAAACACTCTTATATAACAATTTTCTTTTGTAGATTATTGGAATTGGTAACCAAGAAGAACACATCAATGGAAGATATACGCACTATTATGAATTATTTGAAAATGGAAAAAATTAATATAACAATCCGTGAAGTAAAAAGTCCTAGTGATTTATTGAAGTTAAAAATGAAAAGTAATTTTACTCGAAAGTTAGTTCGAACGCTAAAATTTTTGGGTAATACAACAAAAACAAGACGAACAAAAAAGCATCTAACCACTGGCCTAAATACCTATAGAAAAATATTGCAAATCAGTTTTCAAGAATTTTAGTTCATAATTTCATTGCAGATTAAGAAAAATTCTAGAGGTTAGTAGTTTTTGATTATCATAAAAACTGTTTATTAATAAGAATTTGGGCTAACAGAATTATTGGTTGATTAACTTTTCTCTAAAATATGTCATATCTATGACGGTTTTCGAAACTGTTAGTACCTAAAGAAGTGTGCTACAACTTATTTTTTGTAATTTGATTATAAGTTTTGTAATTTGTAATTTTATCAAAAGCATTTTGAGTTCAGTATTCGATTATTTTTCATATATGCAGTATGCATTTATTAATCAATTTTATTTTTTTTTACAGATTCAAATGACCCTCTGACGAGCACATCTTGAAAGTGTACTTTTTAAAAATAGTTTTGGCTCCAAATTGTGGTTTTGTGTTTATAAGTCTTAATATTTTGTATTCTTTATTCAATTGTCATCTTATTTTCAAATCAGTTTTTCATTAGCGTCATAGGTCAATTGAGTTGCTGTAATATATAATTAGCTCTAGGCCTATTAAGCTTTAAGCATCTAAGCATTTTTGTAACATAATAAACTGTATGTAGTATATATTAAGTCTTAAAAAATTATTTATTTGTATATAGAAAAAATTGTATTTTTTTATTTGTAATATTTTTAGATAATAATTATTAAATATAAAATTTTGAGTAGCTATATATATGCGTATTTTTTTCAAAAATATATTCCATTAAAGAGAGTGTAAACATTTACTCAGAACATATAATTAAATGAAGAAAAATCGTAATTTCTTTCTACTAAGTGACTTACTTACGAGCTAGAGTTGTGAATAAATTATATGTATAAAATGGATTGATTATATGTTCTATGATTTTTGTTTGTTTATACCCTCTAACCGAAGATAGATGTTCACACCCGCTTCAACTGCCTTTGTAGAGCTATAAGTCTCATACAATATAATTCGCGAACACACATGCAGGAAGTTTAAAGGTATTAAGTATTGAAAAATAAAGTTCAATAGGGCATATCGATAAATTTTTTTAGCATTTCTTAACAGAATATAAAAAAGAAATGATTACAAGTGAAATTAGAATTAAAATTGACCAAGAAATGCGGATGATATGAGCATTTTTAACAACTAATTAGTCAGATATGATAGAGAGACAAGGAGTATGGTATTTGACGCCGTATACTATGTTTATCATAAGAACTTCAGGGTTATTTCGCTTTTGCTAGAAATAGATACAAACAAATCTTTGATGGCTTTTATCTTGGTTGTTTTTATTGGTATTCGAAAAATCATTTTATTCTCTTGTTTGTTAGGTTAGGTTAAGTTAACCCATATAGCTCAGATGATTAAATCTAATAACTCACTTGTTTAAAGCATAACCAATTCCGTACGCTTCCTTAGCCTCTAAAAATAAATGAGGAGCTGATATATGAAATATTCAGCGGAAAAGTTGGTAAAACATGTATATGGTATCACAATGGGTCCTATGTCCTAATTATTAAGTGTGCCTCTCGACCTAAACTACTGTTTGATGCATGTCTAAGCTTTTATTTAAGTAAAAAAAACATTGACATTCCCAATTGTAATTGAAAGTCAAAAATCTTCAATAAATTCGACACTCGGACCATGGGAAACATTCAATCATTAAACTTACAAAAAAGAAAACAAAGAAATATCGCTTTATCAAGGCCGATGAATAAATTTTAAGGTTCCACCAGTATTTGTAATTATCAGTGATTACAAAGTCAATGGTAATTTTGTCGCAAATTCTCCTTTAGAATCAGTTTACCTATAAAAATGTCTTTAAGGAATGTGGATAATTTATCTTTTATATTTACAATTGGAATAATATATCAAGAAAAGGGGGGGGCGTGCGTAAATTTAGAAAAAATTGAAAATGAAATATTCAAGTGTTCGAGGATATTCATTTACAGAAGTTTTCTTCTTAGTTATCCATACCCAACTTGCACAGAATATGTTCGTTACGAAAGTTGGAAAACAATCTCTATAAGAGATACATGTATAATCTACAGTCTAAATCAACCAGCAATTAGAATCGCTTAAGCAAATACACATACTAAGGCCTGGTAGCGATAAGTATATTAATGTACAACTTACATTTAGTACCTATATTCGAAAAAAACCCTTTCACATTAGATTAAGGCTGTTGCAGATTATAGATACTTCTCTTAATCATATTGAGTACAAAAGTTAGAAAGAAATTTCAATATGTCAAATATAACTTATCCAAGTACAGTCAAACCTGGGTAAGTGAGAACTGGATAAGTGAGAAACTCTATAAAGTGAGAATAATAGCCAGAACCCGTCATTTTAAGCTCCCAAAACCTCTACTACCGAGAAATAGAAACCTCTGTAAGAGAGAGTCGTTTTCCCTCATGGACCTCCGTAAGTGTGACTGCTACTTATCTATACCTCTATAAGCGACAGTCGAGCTTTATTTATTTATATTATTTAGGAGGAACTATTGCTACATTAAAAATACATTCGTGCTTGCTGTGACTTGCTATTGCTGCGTACCTCTTTAAGAGAGAAACGCTACCCATGTACCTGCATTAGCGAGAAACTCGGGTTAGTGAGAAACCTCTATAAGCGTGAATGAGATTGTGCTCCCTTGAACTCTCGCTTACCAGGTTTGACTGTATTTCTTATTTTAGAACATAAAACTAAAATTAAACAGGTAAATTTTATACCAAGATCCTCAATTTGCTTTAAAGAGGATGATGAAAGTGCTAAAGATGAAGTATATTTAAAACTTTTGGCTTTGTTAAAAATATATTTGATTATTATTCAACGGTGTATCACAATCATAAAACATTGAAAAAGGATTTATTTTTAAATAAAGTAGGCGGGCATTAGTTTTCTCTTTCACAAAGGATTAAGTTCACTAAATCCTTTATATGAAAAATACATCATTTTTATCTAATTTTATTTTTTATTACCTTTATAAATAAGTAAAAAATTTCAAAAAAGTGATCAAAAATATAGGTCACCTTAAACTGATTGTAAAAACGTAAATAATTTTTTAAATATTAACTATTGCAAGCTTTGTCAGTGTATACAACAATTCAATCTAAAGTATAATAAGCTTGCAATATTTTAAGTGGCAACCTTTAAATTAGGGTTTATTATAAGACTACATCAGATCAGAAATTAAAAAAAAAAAACATTGTGATAGTGAAATAAAAATGACTACAAAAGTGAAAAATTTTGCAAGGTAAGTCTTAAATCACATTTTAAATATTGATAAGGGATAAAATCCTCCCACAATCTTAAAGCTAGTTCCAAATACTGCCATGAACAAAATTAACGAATCTTTTCAAAATTTCAATTTTTAATTTGATTAAAATTAAACTATTTTATCCAGTTATTATCCCTTGAAATTATTTTTAACCGACTTCAAACAAAAAAGAAAGAGGTTCTACATTCGAGCCAGATGCCCTGTAAATATAAAAAAAAATTTTAACAAAACAAAAACCGACTTCAAAAAAAACAATTCAAAAACAGATTGATATGCACTAAAAAGTAAAAAATAACGAAAATATAATGTAGCTACAATTATTGTTATTTTTGGACTCGGTGTCAGCCAAGGAAACAACTGTGACAGAACAGTTTGCTACATCAACTTGGCTGGCACCAACTCCAAAAATAACAATAATTGTAGCTACTAAGTGACAGTTTCTCACTGAATCAGGTCAAGAAAACAAAATGTATTTTGTTCAAAGAAATCTATTCCAAACCCAGAATATTAAGCTATAAAAACTTTTATTGCGGGTCCTGAAGGAAATATTTTTAGCCTAATACATACTATAGCTCTCAGAAATGCATATCTTAATTTGAATAAACGGCCGTAGAAAACTCTAGCTGAGTACCTACGCCAAAATAAAATTATATTCTAATTTTATGTTATATAATTTTTTATTAAGTTTTTCGAAGCAAGCTTTCTGCTTATTTGAAGCTAAATAATTTTCAACAATTTATTATACATATACAATTTGAATAGCTGGTTGGATTTTCCCAATGTTTTATAAGCCAAAATTTTTATGCAAATTATACTTCGGTAATTTTCGGAATTTGTATCCTTCAAATTTCCAAATATTTGTTTTCAAGTTTTCAATAGACAACTTTTGGGCTTGCCTATTTTAAAACATGATTAATATCTTACCGCAAAATAATTCACTAAAATTAATGAGAAGGTCAATGTAATTTGATTGGTGATTTTCAGGTAAATTCTAGAATATTGTCAGTTATTGGCTAATAAACTATTTGATCAGTTACTTTTTGAAAGTGAAACATAAATAATTATAGCTTAATACAAAATAAAATTATTTAGTTCAAATAATTTGTCCACTTTACATCGAATTTAAAAAGGGTTTATTAAATCATAAAAGTAAACCAAAAATTTTGTTAAATAGAGGATATAGCTGATCGAAACATTAGAATATGTGGTGGGGGATTATCGTTTACTTAATCTTTATCTCTTTTCAAATTTTTCATTTATGTGTAGACATTATTTGTAAAAAGATTTTAAAAAGTTATAATAAATTTTTGAAATCAAAAAAATATACTTGTAAGTGCCGTGTCTGTGAAAGTAAGAAATTGAAAATGAATCAAGTTGAATATTATTCAAGGTATGTAAAAAAATAATTTCGTACAACTTTCGAAAATTTGCAATATAAAAATTGGGCATGCGGCTGAGCACGAAAAACTTTAATTATATTAGACTTGACAAGAAATTTGCATAAAGTTTCTAAAGAAATTTACATCAATTATATATATTGTTAGGCCCTGGACAGCGTTATCCTTAAAAACGTGACTCTAGCACACTAAATCATTCATGACAATATAGCAATAATATTGACAACATTCCAAGTTAATTAAAACTTTTTTTCACATCACTTTATTTTAAATCGAATCTAATTTCAAATTTTGAGAATCAAAATTTCCACTGTCGTAACGTTTAAAGTTAACAAGCAACAGCACTCCAACTCGTCATTATAGGAGTTTTTATTGTATATCTTTATAGAAAATATCGAGTGTTCAGTGTTTGTGCTTTTACTAAATCGTTATGTACACATGGATTTAGGGAAAATAGACCGAAAAAAATTTCTGTAATAGTGGCTCGTTTTTTGAACGCAAGGGCTAAAAACTTCAGAACTCAATCAACTCCTCTATAGTCGACAAACTCAACCCAAATCAACTCATATTTACAACAATAATACGTTTTTATAAAATTTTGGATCTTTTTTTTCCAATTACCGTTCACATTAAAAAATGCTTTCTACTACATTCGAAGCAAATTTCATTCTTAAAAACTATTTATTGAAACTAAATAATACACGGAATAATTGGAATTTTGTAAACGGCATTAGTAAAATCAAAAATTTTAGATGAACTTAACAAATTTTAAGTTCAGCCTAGATCAATAAAACTATCGGCAGTCTGTCTAATGTCGATAGTTAAACATTTCAATTAATGTACATGGAGGTCATATTGAATTTTGAATGGCAATAGGTTATTTTTTTCATTTTAGGAATGTTTCCTTTTAAATTTATCTTAATGTATATTGGGTCATAAAGTCGAAAGAACATTTAACCAAATCATATTGATTCAAGAATAGCATTAAAATATCATCGTTAAATTAACTGTATTTATTTTCAGATTACGTCAATTAGCTGCTGAACATAATTTAACAATGGATGATATTCGAACAATTTTAAACTATTTAAAAATGAAGAAAATTAATGTGAGCGTCCGAGGCGTGAAATCTCCGAGAGATTTAATTCAATTAAAAATGAAAATGAATTTCGTACGAAAGATTGTCCATTGCCTGAGTTCAAGTGTAAATGCACGAAGTACTAAAACTAATTTGATGACTTCATTAGCAATTTATAAAAAAGTTATGCGATCATATCAGCGTAAAATACTGCAAGAGTGATGTCAGCCTATAACTGTTCACAAAAGGACTTATAAAAGGGCTAATTTTGATTGTGAGTATCATTATTTTTTTTCCAATTTTCAATTTAATCCAATTAAATAGTATGTATTCACCGACAAAAGATGAAAATTTCAATGATTATACTAAATCAGTGAAAATGCAAAAAATTACATTCTTATTTTACGAAAAAAAAAATTGCCATCAACCAAATCGTAGATAAAAATGGTACAAAATTTATTTCGGTAATCTTTCTGAACGTTATTCAAATGAACAAAATTTACAAAGAAACAAATTTTGTTTTATTCTAAAACTGTGGAGTAAGTTTCGTCATTTGAAAACTGTTACATTAGAATATTTATCACCATTTTCTTCAGTTGAGTTTATATTAGCTTACTAAAACCGCGAGGGGATATTTAATAAAGAAAATAACTGTCTCTAGACAATGAAAATTTCAAAAATATTTCTAAATAAAAAATTAAGCAATTTTTGAGAATTATCTCTGAGGATAATTTCAGAGTCATAAATTAAAAACGGACTTTTCATCAAAATCAAGATAGATTTTTACTGTAGAATCATCTTTAAAACACCTATTTTAAAATTTACCCCGTACATTTGCGGTGTTACTGTCTGTTATGGATACATATAGTTGAGGAAATAAGGCTTTTGACCCAGAAACCGACTCCTCGCGTTAGTTAATTTGTTGTGCGAGTCAGTGGAAAATGTTTGTCAAAAGCACAAGTTCTCATGAATACGATGTTGTTGGGTAAACATTTTCAACCGGCTCCCATAGAAATCAACCGACGAGGAGTCGATTCTTGGGTCAGAGTGTTTTTTCCGGTTTTTTCATCGATTATTACACGCATCTTATGCATTTTGACTTACCAGAACATGTTTTTAATTAATTGGTTTTTCTTAGATTTTGGAAGATATTCGACAAATTCTGTGCAGCAGTTTGATATAAGTCTTTCAATATATTTTTGTAAATATTATTCGTCTTAACTACATGTGATATACTTAATAGTTATTTTTTATTTCATAATTTTACATAATGTAAAGCATGATTTTCTAATTCGTGTGCAATTTAACATTTTTTAGTTTAATATAGGGTGTACAAAGAATGATGTGTGTATAAATATTTTGTATAGGGTGATAAAGTAGTTCCCAGTCGTTAAATATACTTACTTATGTTATATTATGAGTAATAACATTTATTTAAAGAATGGGAACGATTGTTTAAATTATAAAATACAAAATTGTATCTTGTAAAGCTTAAATTTCACGAATAGGGACAGATAAAATGTATATAGTTCGATCAAATTTATTTTTGCCGTGTTCTCTACAATTAAAAGATTTTTATGAATAAACACATATAATTATAAAAATGTCTCATTATTTTTGACCTTGTCACTTGTTTAAAAAATTAATTTGCTTAAATTATTTTTCAAAATGAAAAATTTACATTACAATTTATTTAAACATACAAATCATGAAAAAATGTGGAAAATTGATAATAATTTTTCACCTTAATTTAAAATTATTCACAATTAAAATTATTGAAAAATAACAATTAATTATGCATTAGAAATTGTAAAAATAAGGAACGAAATTGCACAAATTTTTTTAAATGTAAATTAAAATAATTAATTAAATTTGTTAGAAAATACTATAAATTTTCAATGTTAGACATATATACAATCCATAAACTTGTATATCCATCCATATAATTATATTAACAAAGTAATGTGCGGTTACTATGGTAACACAATGGGTTCTATAGCCTAAGTGTGTCCTTCATGAACAGCCAATATAACCCAATTTAACCTACTATGGTAACTAAACTCACGAACGAAGCGAATATCAATTCAATTGAAATCATAATGTACTATTTTAAACTTAACATAAACATATCAAATAGTTCCGTATTCTCTTATAAGTTTACTTACCAAATATAATTTAATAGTTCAGCAAAATTAATAAGCAAGTTTTAAGTAATTAAATTCATACCTGTCAGCATCTTAATGTAACTATGATCGTGTTTTATGGTTTCAAAACAATAATACTTTGCATGACTGTTTTATGGATGGATATATAATTCTGTGGATTGCATATAAGGTTTGCATTGAAAATTTAATATTAAAAAAATTTAAATAAGCCATTATGTTAATTTACATTTAAAAAAATATTATTTATACAATTTCCTTTCTTATTTTCACAATTTCTAATGCAACAAATTTAATTAATTGCTCTTTTTCCATTATTTTAATTTGACATGTCCTATAGGATTTTAACGCTAAGATATCAGCGCCACGAGTAAAAAAAAAATAAAAACCATTCTCGATACAATTAGCTGATTATTTCAATGATTTACGAGGCAGGAGATATATGCTTAATTATACATTTTAATGTGCTGTGCTATATTTGCCCCCGAGTCTTTAATAATTACGATAATTTTTCTACTTTTTATATAAACTTTGCAGTTTGTGTTGTTATATAAATTTTTAATACAAATTTTGGACCTTATTTTATAATTTTTTGTTTTTGATTTACATTTTGATCTTTTAAAATTGTATACTTTTGGACAAAATTTGTGTTAATAAAAACTGTGTAAACAAATATTTTCGTTAGATTTATGTATCTATGGGCTTTCTAACAATATTTTTTTTTCTATCGCTAGATAGAGTCTTTCTTAGTATTAAAATCCAAGTATTTGCATGTAAGTAGTCATATTTTAAATAAAAAGCATGATTTATTGTAAATTTTTTAAGATGACAGGGCTGCGGACGATTCAGCTCCGCCTACTATGCTCCCTGCCAATATCTAAATAAAATAATCCTATTAGACTTCTTTAAAAGCTCTAAAGAAATATTCATAGTCTTTTATATAATGATTAATTTTAAAACATAGGTGAAAATTTTAAGAGAAAGTTTGGATAAAATGAAATTCAAAATTTTTAATCAATCGATAAATTTTATTCTTGAGTGGTCCTAGCTAAGGATAGAAATATTAAGGATAGAAATAAGAATACTTTCGTTAGAAATGATCAGGGATTTTTTACATTATCCAGTCTTTAAGGATTTCATTAAAAACTACAATGTTCATTTTATTTATTTGATAAAATGATATATCATACTTGCAAGCAGGTACCTACATTTAAGTTAGAACGTATATGTGCTTTTGTTTTTTCAACGGGTATTTTTGTTGTATTGTAATAATTATATTGATAAGGACCATATTATTATTATTATTATCATTATTATTAGTATTACAGTTTTACAAAAGTTTGACATGGTATCGTATACGTATTAGATATTATATACAAGTTACCTATCTTTCCCTATATTATGAATATTGGTATAGGTAGGGTTGTCAGATATTATATTTTTACCAATTTTAGAATTTTTATTTCTAACTAGCTTGATACCCGCCCGCTTCACTGGGCTTAAAAGTAAAAACCACCGCTTTATATCCTCCATCTCTGTCGATTTTACTTTATCTCCTTCAAACCCTCGAAGGAATTTATGGTTCCAAATAATAATCATAGATGGATAGGAGCAGTAAAATGTCAGATTAAATTAAATTTTTTAAATCTTTTGTTTGGTTTTTAAATTATATCTTTATAAATTATAGCTTATGTGTTATTCTGATGTATGAGCTTTATGGTTGTACAGTTTCATTAAAATCCATTTGCTAGTTTTTGCATGAAACGTAACAAACAAACAAACAAATATCCTTCTTTCAAATTTATAATATATAGGGATGTTTGAAAGCACATGTATATATGAAATATACATAGTATATTAAGTTTAGTCCCAAGTTTGTAACGCTTTAAAATATTGATGCTAAAAAAAAAATTTTGGTATAGGTGTTCAAAGAATCACCTAATTAGTCCATTTCCGGTTGCCTGTCCGACTGTCCGTCTGTCTGCCTGTCTATCCGTAAGCACGATAACTCAAAAACGAAAAGACATATCAAGCTGAATTTTTTATAGCGTGCTTAGGACGTAAAAAGTGAGGTCGAGTTCATAAATGAGCAACATAGGTTAATTGGGTCTTGGTTCCCTAGGACACATCTAGTAAACCATTAGAGACAGATCAAAAGTTTAAATATAAAAAATGTTCCTTATAAAAAAATAAACAATTTTTGTTTGAAACATCTTTTTGTAAACATCACTGTTTACCCACGAGGTCGCTAATTAGGCATAAATTGTAAAGTATGTATTATATATGGGTATTATTATTAGGTACAAATTTTATAGTATGCATTAATATGGGAATATCAGTTATGTGTGTGGCTATTTAAGGGTGAATATCATTCTTTACTTACGTGACGTCAAAAAATTAAATTAATTAAAAAAAATGGATTTATCAATTCGAAATTGAATTGAAAATGAAATTAATCTCTAGTCTCTAATTTTTATCTTTAAAATACACAAATCGAGAACCTTTGACGATTTGACGAATAGCTCTTGAGATATTTACACAATCGAATATGAGCGGTGATATGCTATTTCAATTTTTTCAATCGATATCTCAGAAAGTTGTCGACCAATAGCAATGAAACGAACAAGAAAAGCATAAAATGGACTCGACAACCCTGTGTACATGTATAAGATTAATAATAATAATTATTAATAACAAGAATAATAACAATATGATGTTAACTAATAAACTTCATTTATTGGTTAGATAGTTGTTCCCAAAGGAGATTCTCTCAATTCTTCTTTACATATTATGTAGGCAACTAACTATGTTCTGCTGATACATAAAACAATATATACATACCCATTGTATCCCGGGGTGTGTTACTTGATAAACATTTTAGCCCCGCCGCCACCCATTTAACTTTTGTCGAGTTGTTTTATTTTTATAGATTTATTTTTAATCGATTGATTTTAGAAAATTTTGATTTACAAGAAAAATGAAACGTACATTTCCGTTTAAGATGAGTTTTAATCCTTATTTTCAGCGTTTTTTTAATTCTCAATTATAGTACAATTAAACTTAATATCTAAAAAGAAAAATTAATGCATCTTTGAAATTTTGCACAGTTGATTATTGTGTTGTAAAAAGTTCGTAAAAAAAGTCGACCACTCAGGAGCGTACCTTAAATCCTTTTGGTAGCATAGGTTTTTAACCAGTTTTTTACCAAAAAACTATGTACTAATTAAAAAAGTTGAAATAAAAGTTCTAGCTGATGTATTTTCGCTTCAAAATTGACCGAGGTATGAAAATTTATAATTGAATATTTTTGCTCATTCAACTTTTATTTCAATCATTCTTTCGTATACATCATTGTTTAGCCCGTGATAGCGCACGTTAAGAAAAAACATTGGTGTCTATTTTCTCCAAAACTATAAAAAAAAAGAGTGTGGAAAATTATGAAACATTCTAGAGGAACACAAAAATATTCCAGAAAATACTTTCGAAATTTTCACGAGCTGTGAGTTAAAATACAGGTGTAAAATGAGCTGAAACCCTTTAATAATTGTAAATTTGAAAAACCGCTAAAAATAAAAATAAAAAAAGGATTAAGGCTAATCTTAATTGGCAATGCACGTTTAAATTTTCTTGAAAATTAAATTTTTATTGAATCAATTGATTACATTCATAATACCGTCCTATTCCAATTTCAAATCCTCCAGTCTGATGCCTTGTGCGCAGACGCCGGACTGGGAGGTTTCCGAAAATCATACCTTTAATTATACATAAAATAAACAAACCTATTTTTCCTATTAAAATATCTTCCTAATCGCTTGGACGGAAAATGGTACCAAAATGATCAAAGGAATTTCCTGAACACGACGCAACCATAAACAACCGGTCACCCATAAAAATAAAAACCTCGACCAAAATTAAATGGATGGCGGCCAGATTATTGTGTATTTATTGAATTGTAAATACCTGTTATCATTTACATTATACAGTGTGATTGAACGAATTACTTAGATAGTAGAATCTCGAGAACTTAAAAACCTAGAAATTAATAAATGCTTTTGTTTTTTTCCTTAAAGAGCTTAAAACCTCTTTTACTTAAGTCAAAAACTTATTTCTAATTGTCCAACCAGGATAAAAAATCTTTTAGACGTAGAGATTACAATTAATAACTATTAATTTCAAGATAATAAAGATAATATTGTTTTTCCTAGTGATACTGGCCAGGACACTAAGATAAATTATTTCAAATAATTAATTGAACTGACATTCGATCTTGATATTTGTGTAAATATTCAAATTTAAAAACATTTGAAGAAGGTTGATTCCACTTCCAAGAAATAGGGGTGAAGTTTATATAAGCGTGTTAAAAATACATGAAACTTAAGTTTTGTATCCCATTCGACAAACAAATTGCTTTCTAATTTTTTTTCTACGATTTTGGGTGGATAAATCGAAAAACTTAATAAACAATAAAAAAACCATTTCTATCTAGTTTAAAAATACAAAGGGGAAAATCTTCAAACAGATACTTAACAAATAGACCATTCAAAAAATGTTCAACACTATAAAACTTTCAAGAGTGTAATTTGTAATAAATAATTAATACCTACTTATTTCGAAACTAATTAAACAGTAATATTTTTAAACGGAAATTCACTTATTATTAATAAACAAAATCTAAATAGCCCTTTTGAAAATATAATTAATTATATAGCCACATTACTTTAAATGGAAAACCATGTCCTTTTGTGTCCTATTATCTACCTATAAAGTACACATGCATATCATGATTACCTTGATTATCTGAACTTAAAAAGTATTATGTTTGTTTATATAGCAAAATTCACGCAGAAAAAATTTTTTTAAGGTAGTACGATCGCCAAGGTAAGCTTAGAATTGGGGTTGAAATTATTTTCAACTCTGATGATTTATTATAACTTGATGAATGTAGACAAAAATTAAGAATACAATTTTTCGACATCTTCCTTGGTTTTCGAAAGCTAAATAATTAAACAAAATTTTCAATTTTCGTTATTTTGAAAGTTATTCCACGTATCGAAAAATTTTATTCTTACTTTTGGTTTTATGTTGTCAAGTTAAAACATAATTAACCATCAAAATTGAAAAAAAATATTTTTTTGTGTCCCCACTACCGTGCTCATATATATTAATTAGTCCCACAAAATGGTTTTTTTCAATAATTTATTAAGGATTTAACTTTAATTTAAATAGTTTTTTTTTAACTTCCACCGACTAGTTTTGGAAAAATTTACGAAAACATATCATCCATATACCGTTTTCTCATAAGACCAATGTTAAATATGCCTACTTTTGTCATTTATTAATTGAAATAATCGGACACCGCCCCCCCTAAAATTTTCAGAACTGTTTTAGACTTCGTCCAACTTCATATAAAATTAATAAACCTTTTCTAAAATTGCCCTGGCGCTCATACATCCTTAAAAAACATATAAAATTATTCAAGCCACTGGAGGAATTATGGAACCAGGAAGTTCTTGATCCTTGATACACAATTTTAAAAGAAAGTGCAAAGTGTACAGCGAATGCAAAAAACCTCATCTCGATTCGTCTTGCTGCAAATTTTCAGATGTAAATTTTATATTTCCTCATCTAATAAAGATTAGATTAACAAAATTTGGTATGTAGGCCCTAGTCATAGTTGGGGAGGATTGCAAGAAAAAATTTATCTCTATCATAATTGAAACGTGGTGCTGCCGTTGACATGGTTATTGTGTGGTTGAATTTTTTGTCTACTTTTGTATCCTTCCGTGGCATCTTAAACAAATGGATCGATAGAAATGGAATTTTTATTTGAAGGCTAGCTACTCAGTATGCTTCATCCTTAACTACTTTTGAGATGAAGTTTTTTTAATTTCTTATATTTTCTGAGATTTTTCGAAGTGTTCTATTATCAATAAAGATTTTCAATTATTTTATAATACAAGATTAGAAAAAACTGCTCACATATTTTGTTTTTATAGCTCAGCTAACCAACCAGGTCATTCAATAAATATAATAATACAATGATTAAATATAGATGTTTATACCTATTGTCTTTATAACTATTTGATATACATATCATTGAAACATTTTAAAACCCTTTTAGTTGTAGAAACCTTGAGGTAAGCTGGGTTGGGCTAGTTTTTGGTCTTTTATCGTCCTATAGATTATAATCTCTAATATTAATCCAATTAAACACAAATAACTTCCCAGTATAATAAAGAATTATAAAAAAAAAACTCCAATACTTCAAATAATGTCAAATTTCTACCAACTAATAATTTTCACATCATAAATAAATTTTTTACATAGAGTATTTTTAACCCCCGAACTAACAAAAAGGGGTTTAATGAGTTTGACTGCTATGTGGGTGTCTGTCTGTGGCATCGTATCGCCTAAACGGATGAATCAATTTTAATTTTTTTGGTTTCATTTGAAAGGTATTTTAACGGAGAGTATTCTTAGCTTCAAGTGCGAGATTAGTTTTCCATACCCGAAAAAATTTGGCGATGATCTTCAGTTTGGAAAAGGCTTGGCATATAATTTTAACATTTAAATAATTACTATGGAAATAAATGGTCAAATAAACCTGCCTCCATTCATTTCGAAAAGTGAAATGGTAAAATAATTAAGTAATTCAAAACAATAATTCAAAACAACAAAGTCAACTCAATTATTTCAATTTCAATTAAAATATTTGCCAAAATTTGTCCCAAAAAATGATAGCTCTCTAATTATCCTTTTTATCTCATCTGATGTCCTTGACCACCACTTTGATATTGATTTCAGAAGGAGTGTTTTAAGTTTAAAGTGATTATCTGTGCGTCTGTGTGTTTCTCAGTGGCATCGTAGCCCCTAAACGGTCGAACTGACTCGATTGAGAACATTTTATAGCGTTCCAAAATCAAAAGTTCCAAAAATCGGTTTACAAGGGATAAATCGCATTTGTCAGGGGTTTTTTAAATTTTATAAATTTCACTTGTTTTATTACAGTGATTTGTTTGAGAGGGTTTTCTTATGTGTTCATAATTATTTCCTCATATCTATGAATGTCAACTTATTTTAAAGACATGCTGTAAAAGTGAATATATACGTGAATAAATCTATAAAGTGGGCAATAAATAAAACTCGAATAACAATTGAACATATAGTAGTCGCATATATACACAATATAGTTAGAAGATTGCACAAAAGAAAGTTCTTCACAAGATTTTACTGCGGTATTTTTAAACGAACGTAGATCATTTATTTTCAACAAAATGGGAGACATGACATACACACACAAGAAAAAAAAACTGAAAGAAATAATTTTCGTATATACATCGAATATTTCCTTACTATGTATCTGTGTAGTTTCACGAGATTCCGTAGAAGCGGATATTTTCGATGAGTATTGTTTTAAGAGAAAAATTTTGGTACTTATCCCGCTTACCAAATTTAAATAACAACTCATTCGAGCTTGTAATCCAAGAAGGCAGGCTTTAACGAATTTTCAATATCTTAAGAAATATATTTTGTAATTATGGAATCAAGTTATCATTGTATTTTTCGAAAGGTGTCATCGTATTCTTGTAGAGAAAAAATTTAATTTCCTAAAAAAGAATGATGAATTTATAATTGCCCGTTTTTCAACTTTTTTGATAGAAACCTATAAGGCAGTCAAACTCTATTTCTTCAAATTTTCATTTCATTATTTCAGGATCAAACTTACCTGTTGGTATTGATTTTCCCAAAAAATTTTCCTATTTAATATATTATATTGTATAGTTAAAATAGTAAATAAGGTAAGTCAAGTCTGCTATAGGCTTTTAAGTGTCAACCTTACCTGACTCTGCCCTTCAAACTGTATAGTAAACAAGTGAAAACAAACAATTACCTGAGTTAATTGTTGAAATACCATGCATAGTCAGTGTTGATTTCTTTATCACATTACACATACAAACATGTGACACATACATAACTGTTAATCAAGTATAGTACATATTATAAAATTTCCGCCTAATTGGCGCCCTCACGGATAAACAGTGATGTTTACGAAAAAATGTTTCAAACAAAAGTTGTTTAATTTTTGATAAGGAACATTTTTTAAACTTTTGTTCTATCTCTAACGGTTTACACAATTTGCGCTCTCAAGACCCAATTGACCTATGACGCTCATTTACGAACTTGACCTCACTTTTTACGTCCTGAGTACGCTGTAAAAATTTCAGCTCGATATCTTTTTTCGTTTTTGAGTTATCGTGTCCACAGACGGACAGACGGACGGTCGGACGGACGGACGGACGGACAACCGGAAATGGACTAAATAGGCGATTTTATGAACACCTATGACAAAATTTTTTTCCTAGCATCATTATTTTTAAGCGTTACAAACTTGGGACTAAACTTAATATACTATGTATATTTCATATATGCATGGTATAAAAATATAATTAGAATCAAAGAAAGTTACATGATGATCTTTCGTTCGAATTTTATTGAAGGCATATTTTAATTTATAAACTACAGAACCCTAATAATCTAAATTGCTTTGTTGCTTCCATAATATTGTCAGAAGTTTTTACATTTATTGTGTTGCAAATAACCTACATTTATATATAAAAATGTCTAATATATTTAAACTTGAAAGTCTTGTTTCCATTAGTTTTTTCTTTACCTTTGCAGACCGTCATCCCATTATTAAGCGAAATTTCTATGATTATTTTTGTAAAAATTTGCAATTTGGAGTATTAAAAGATATGTTTGGTAATAAAGAAAAACAAAGGTTTAATCGTAGCTCGAATATCGAAGAAATGGAATTAGAGTATTCGATTTTCAAAACAAAAGGACCTAATTGAAAAGATAATACGTAGAAGCAAAGGGTAGATGGTTTATAACTGCCAAAGTGATTGAAAAAAAAAATTGAAATTTATATGTATTAAATGATTTTTCAACCTTTTCAAGAGTTGTAAACAACCTGCTCTTTATTTTCAAACAAAAAAGGAGGAGGTTATCAATTTTACTGTATTTTTTTAATGTGTATTACCTCAGAACTTTTGACTGGGTGAACCGATTTTGATGATTTTTTATTTATTTGAAAGTTGATTCTTTCCGTGTGGTCCCATTTCATTTTGGCCCAATTTTGGCAACGACATCCATGAGAAACAAATAAAAGTCTTAAATTTGCATTAAGTATGCACGACAAGAGGACGAATAACTCAATATCAAGCCAACGGATTTCGATGATTCTTTTTTTAGTGACAAATTAGTTAGTGTACTTCAGATTCACTAAAAATTACAACATAAAAAAAAAACAACAACAAAGAGAAAACCGACTTCAAAAGTAATAATAATATGTACTAAAAAATAAAAAATAACAATAATATAATGTAGTTAAAATTATTGTTAATTTTGGAGTCGGTGTCAGGCAAGCTAATGTAGCAAACTGTCCTGTCAGAGTTGTTTCGTTGGCTGACACCGACACCAAAAATAATAATTTTAACTACATTATATTATCGTTATTTTTTTACTTTTTAGTGCATATTAATTTGTTTTGGAAAAGTTGTTCTTTTAAAGTTGGTTTTCTTTTTGTTAAAAGTTTTTTTTTACATATTATGCTGTAAATAATTTTCTTGTAACATAAATGGCAAAAAAAAAAAAAAAATTGTCAAAATAAGAAATCAGAAGCAAGAAAATTAAAAAACTTGATTTGCATAAACTCGAGGCAGGGTAAAACTTTAATTTTCTCTATTACCAAACTACTTTTTGTCAATTTCCTAAATGGAAGATGAAAAGAACTATAGGAATTTCGCTTTTATAATGGGCTCACAGGCTATGAAGATTATTGTTTTTATACTCGACATAGATATAAAATATCTTTCTATCTTTCTTTAATGGTTATTTATGTTCAATACTATGGATTTTTTTTGGTTTTCTTTATTTCAATTTTGTGTCCATTAATTAACGAAAACTTTTCTTTAATTATTGTTCTCTATTTTATAATGCTTATCTATTGGTTAATTGTTTTGTTAGGTAAATTATATATATTTTGTTTTATTTGTTTTCTGGGAAAAATTGTTTAAAATTGAAAAACTGCGATTATAAAAATTGTTTTTAAATAACATAGTTAATTATTTCCTATCTGATTTTATTTGTTGTTAAAATATTTTATATAATCTATCTATTCGCATCGTGCGTGAGTTTTATTGGAGGCGTTTCCATGGTAACGCTACACTACTTTAATTATAGAATTGTATGGATGCATATATGATTGTATGAATTACATTTATGACTTACATTGAAAATTTAATATTATTGTCTCACAAATTTAAATAAATAATGATAGTTTACTTTTGAAAAATAATATTTATGCAATTTGATTTCTTATTTTCACAATATTTAATGTATTAAATTTAATTAATTAGTGTTTGTCAATAATTTTAATTCGACATTTTCTATAACATTAACATGTAAAGAATTGCAAGTTAGTCATAACCGCCTCCTTAATCGCCAAAATTTTTCACTGGAAGCGCTGGCATCGATTTTATTGTCCCTACCATGACTACACACTAAACGAATATAGCTAGCTATATTTTTATCTATAGCTATATGACAGTGCTATGTTCATTTGCGTATTGCTTATGGACTGACTCAATTAGCTACTGGGGTTAGTTGCCAAAGAAATAACGTGATACGTGTGACTTAAACCACATATATGTATATAAGAATTAAAAAAATGATAATTGCGGTAATGGGCTACACAAAACCACGACAAATTTTTTAAGCGGAACAAGAAATTTCTTTAAAAACTATCTACTACGAATGGCGGGGATATTTAATGGATATTTACCAGTTTTTCGGCGGCGTTAAATAATTCAAATATGCGAATACATTTATGATTGATTTATAATAGTGTCCTTTTCTAAGGTTAATTTATTTACTTTAATCCTGCTCAACTTTTCCCATAAACTTGCGCAACTTACCCCACTATTGGGGTTAGCTATGACTTAAAGCTAGTTTTCTCGAAAATAATAAGAGATATCGAAAATTTTCTAAATAGCAATTTATAAAAGAAGAAATGGGCTATTTATTGATATATGAATCAAATAAATATGATTACTCGTTTAGAAGCTACAACTCTGAAAGACAAAACCTGCTCAACTAGCCCCGATCTACCCTACATCCTTTTACATCGAGATTGGGATGTAAAACCATGGAGCAAGGTTTAAGCTTTGTTAGTTGATTTGTAGAGATGTATAATCGAATACGTTAACTTGGTTTTCAATAATACTTTTCATTATAAAAGACATGATTATTTATACCCAAAACTAGAAGGATTGGAACGAGGATACATGGCTAGAGCTTATAAGATGATCTTGAATTTAATTTGAGCATATTCAATGATTTACTTCCCAGTATAGGGAAGTTATTGTAATTAGTTGGAAATTCAAATCAAAATTTTCAACATATTCTTACATTTCAGAGTAAGGACAATGTATTTGAACCATTTTTAAATTGATGTTTGTTTGTGTAGTGCCATCTCGAATGGCAGATGATAACAGCTACGGATCCCAGTTTCAGCTCTTGCATAGACAGGTAAAATAATTAATTTTGCGGTGATTTAGGCAGCTATGGAAAGCTATTTTCCTTATCTGCGAAAAGAAACTTTAAAAACATATTTAAATTGTTTTCCTTTTCATATCCTGGGAACTTGTTGGTGTAGACAATAAAAACCGCATTCACATGGACGACCTGTTTCCCTAAAACCATGTGCGGCAATATTTCGTGCCGATTTTTGTACGCATGAAAAGACTGAACAGGTATAGTATAATATACAACAAAACATTATATTTACAATATTTCTTAAACAGGATAAAATGTAATATTTCATGGCAAACGAATATAATAATAATAATCATAGATTTCTTATTCTCAAGTAATAATACGTTGATGGAAAAACATTTATCAAACTGTCATTTTTATAATAACCAACTAAACACAACGACTTTGAACGCTAGCTACCGTTATGAAAAAGAATGAGACAATTTTATAATACAAAATATAAAAAAATAGACAATAATATTTGTTGTTCATACAAAATGAATCAAAAAGTGTATTTTAAAAATTAATGATAAAATATTCTGTATGTAACATGTTAACTACCACTGCAAAAGTAATTCAAGGAAATACTTTATCGGCTTTTTGTAACTGTTGAATTCAGGAATTTTCACTTATACAGGATGAGGCATAATTACTAAACGGGAAAGCCCATCAGAAAAGAAAATGTGTGCGGTTTGTTACAATACATTTTTTAACTCAAAGTATTTATTTTTAAGTTCCCAGAAAAAAGATTGTGAACGTTAGAACAACACATTTTCAGATCCATCGAAAAGACTCTGTTTCTGTCCAAGAAATTTTGATTAGTCATCAGCAGCTTAATGATACAAAAAGCCTAGGTGAAAATAGGCCATTTTGACATCTAATTTTCGGCGGAATTCAGGCTGTTCTTTTTGAATAAAATAATGTATCGTAGCAAAATCGCAAGGTTTTGGCATACGGATAAAGTTTCGATTTTTCTTACATTTACTAAAATCGCGAATACTGTGGTTCATGTTATTTTGATGGAATATAATTCTTAAAGTTTTATTTAATATATAAATATATTCTTCAACATTTTTATATTGTAGTTCACAATACTTTGTGGCCATTGAGACTTTTGGTAAGGATTATGAAAAGAACAACTTATTACTTTGAACATTAAGCCAAAAACTCGAACCTTATCGTTCCATAACAATACTTCTGAACCTTAAAATAATGTGATACATATACCTGACCAATACTTTCTGTACTTGATAAGGAATGTTTATAATATATACAGTCTTTCAAGGTCGCACGTGTGTTATTATTCTTCAATAAGTATATTTATTAGATAGACATGGAGACTAGGTGGGATTATCATAGAGGTAGAAATTTTACAGAAATCCAATAGGTATATAAAAGATGAATTGAAAAAGAAATTTTTAAAGTATTTCTGTAGTCTTAATGTTTAGTTTTGAATTTTTTGTTATTCACGAAAAATGCATATTATTTTTATAATACAGTTCCTCAAAAATAAATAAGAACCAAGCACGCTCGTTTGACCTTTTACAGACGAAGAATAAGTTCACATTAAATTAAAAAGTATACGCTATATACATTATACATACAGTACGTTTACTTCTGGTTTGCTTTTAAAGATATATAAATATATATATCCTGTATCAGTTTTGGATTGCATTTTGCATAATGAGAACCTAACAATGTGGATTCTATTATCGTTACTTTATATTATAATATTTTCAACATAAAGCAATACTTGACGTTTGACTTCTTACAAACATAGTGCTAAGGTTTCTGAAGTTCAAAAGCAAATTATTTGTTCATCTGAAAAATTTTGTGGGCTTTTGTGTACTAATATTATTACGATGGTAGAGGATTATCGCCTATATATGTATTTTAAATCATGTAATCTTCATACATATTTTTGACGAAATACATAAACTATTTTTTGTACGAATAATTATTTCAATTCACTAAGTTAATATATTCAGACTTTTGGTTGACAAGTATATTGCTTCTAATCCTGCAAAATGTTTGTTAGAAATAAAACAAGAAGGATTTGTCAACACTCAAGGAACAAATTTGATTGCCTACTACTTTCCACATTGCTTCCATCTCATTAACTGGGAATTTCTATTCGGAAAATCACTGATGGCGTCAAGTAGTCAATATAGCGGAATTTTTTACCAAAAGCAATGTTCTATTAAATAACTAGACTTAAGTTTGATTTTAAAATACTATGATTTCTTAACATAAGTTTGCTTATTTAACGGAACCCACTCTAAACCAATTACCATGGTTCTATTTGAATTCTCTGGTTATCGCATGACACAATGATTTTCTCAAAAGGTAGTCTTGAAACATACGTATTTTATGTACTTATTTTATGTATATTAACAATATTAAGGATAGACCGTATAAATGTATATGTGTAGGTATATAATGGCAGACAATACACCGGCGACAGCACGTTTTGTCTCAGAGACTTTCAGGAAATAATGGTCATTTATTACGTTTTTTACATCTAAATTTTATATATTCATGTTTCATGTTCCAACCATTTTATATCAATACCTATAGGGTGGACAATTTTAATCTATTATGGCAAATAGCTCGAAGTAAATGAGGACCAAGTTTCTAATTTTAAATATTATTCTACCTCTTACCATTTGGAATCTAAATTTACAATTAAAGCAATCCAGAGAACTAGATTCAATCTGATATCAAAACATGATGATCCCCAGCAAACTCTGCAACTTTTGTTTAAGTTATTTTTTGATTGGTTAGCCACAAAACAAGTTTATAGCCATAATATACTAAAATGCTCTACCTTGTATAATATGTGGCCGCCATCCAAAATATTTTGTTATTTAATTATCTTCTTATTAATGCTTGTGAATAAAATTTTTACGAGCTTCTGGCAGGGTGTTGAACTATTTAAACACTAACAACATCAGCCCAAACATATTTTCATATTAGTTCGAGTTGGATTGTTCACGCCTTACATTCCAAGCTTTTATTCGCTTTCCAAATCTAAATTTTTGTTGATACCTTTCAATTTTAACATATTGAGCTTAATTTACGGTTACAAGATTTTTTTTCTCTTCGGAGATGTTCAGGATATTCATATAAGTCACTTAAATTTGACCTTGTAATAAAATTTTGAAGGTTACATTTAAAATTATGCTTTTTGATTGTACCTCTTGGTAAAAGTAATGTCTACGAAAAGAGTTTTTTTTATTTTAGTTAGTTTTGTACATATTTATTTGAATGATATATTCATATTTCATTTAAAACACATTTAGTAAAATAAACGATGAATTGATAATTTATTGTTTTATTTTGAATTTTATTTTTTTATTTTTTCGTATAGCCTAAATTTTATTTGTTAGTTTTTTATGAATGAGTTTAGAGTTTATATTGATATTCGAAAAATAAGAATTCAAGAGAAACAAAAGAAAAATCTTTTTTACAAACTTTAGGAAATAAAAAACAGAGGTATACAAATATCGTACATTTTTTGGACTTATTTGCAAAATTGATGAATATCCTTTATTTATACTCTAATAAGAAAATCAATTATATTTTGTCTATATATCTGGCTCTTTTGAGTACCGGGCAAATGCCAGAGTGTCGGAATGTCGATAATCTTAATATTAGAATATGGAAAAAAAGAAGTATTTATCAATTTTAAGGTGGTAAGGATATTAGCTATCAAAGGCTAGCTTATTCATAAGAATAAGTTCAACTAATGTATGATAAATTTGTAAATAAATATATTGACAGTGGGATATCACGGTTTTTTATAAAATGATGAATACATACTTGAAACTTCGTAAGTGATTTCCTTTTGGCGAGAGTTCCAAACTTTCCTCTACGATTTTTTTCGAAAAAGCTGCGAGTTATCGTATTGGAAAAATGTAGCAGAATATTTGTCGGACACAATGCCCACTTGATAACATCAATAATTATTAAAAAATTGAGCGAAAGAGAATCGCATGTACGCATTCACAAACAAAAACACTTAAGTACGGCATGTTCGAGGTGGTATACATGCTCATCGATGCAGTATTTTTGTCGGACAAAATATTTGATTGTTAAATAATTAATTATTAATGATATCATGTGATCATAGTGTCCGACAAATTACATGCAACGTTTCATCAGAACGATAACTGCAACATGACGTCATCATGCTTATTTGAAAACACAGCCATTTCGAAAAAAATAGCGGAAGAAAGTTTTGTTATATTCGTCAAAAGGAAGCCACTCACGAAGATTCAAGTATGTATTTATCATTTTAAAAAACCGTGGTGTGCTACGGTCAAAAATAATTAGACTTATCAGAAAGTTATTAAGTCGAGCTCTTATGTGTCATATCCACTACAGCTTGTATTATATAATCATTCACGCATAATAGTACTTTTTTAATAAGTTAAAAAGATGATCATTTATATACATCAGTGATTAAATAGAGCAAGCAGTAACTCTCTTGTTTTGTACTTGTAATATTTACTTATCAGTTTCCATTCAAATGCATAAAACTTTCATTTCACGTATTTATAATTAAAATTATATCGACTTAAAGTGCTCGAAAACTTATAAGTATTTATAACCTCAATGTAACTTCTAAGTACGAGGACTCTTTATTGGCTTGAAACCAATTTTCAATTGATACATTTCTCGAAAATCTGATGGTTTCTTTCATTGTGTGAAACAATTTAATTTAATGGTTAGTTAATTCTACTGTTATTATCAAAACTATTAGACGATTAAAATTGTGTTTGATTCCACTTCGTATAGGAAATCGCCAACCAATTAAAAACAAAAAAAGATTCCTTAAAATATCATTCCAGCATTCAGTATCATTTTCATCATACCAGCTAATATGTTTAATATCTTTTTTTGTATAATATTCTTAAGATTTTTTGTAGTCCAGTAACTTTATACATTAAAGTCTGCTTCAAATCCGGTTGTTCTGCAATTAATGTTCCAAGTTTGTGACCTCAAGCACCGAACGCAACTTTATCAAAAATAGAAAAAAAAGTGAAAATAATGATTGCTTTTTTCAGGTTTAACGATTACTACTATCTCGTACTTTCAGATGACAAGGTTACTGGATTTTTGTTCATTGTAATTTGTTCACAATTAACAAACGGTATAAAATATATTAATTATATTAGTCGATTTGTATGTATATATATGATACAAAGTTGAATATTTTCCGGAAACGAAGACGAATTTTCCCATTGGTAGAATTATGCTATGTAAGTTGTCATCTCAGCAATTTTTGGTTGCAACATATTTTAACTTTAACTCTTGCGTGCTGAGATATGTAGCTTTTTATTTTTAAGGAGAGTTTTTGAGGGTATCCCACGCTTTCAAGAAGTTGTGATCAGCGCGTCATTTCCTATAAGAATGCATCATATTTTGCCGCCATTTTTATACAGTGTATATGAAATATATAATGTTATACCATGTATATGAAATACATATATCCTGGTCCTGGTATATTAAGTTTAGTCCCAAGTTTGTAACGCCTAAAAATATTGATGCTACAAAAATTTCTAGATAGAACAAAAATTTGTTCTCTTTTGTTCTAATGTTCCTTATAACAAAATAAACAACTTTTGTTTGAAACATTTTTTCGTAAACATCACTGTTTACCAGCGAGGGCGCAAATTAGGTTCAAATTTTTTAGTATGTAAGTATTATATGAGAATATTAGTTACATGCGTGTGACTATCTAAGAGTGTATATCTTTCTTTATTTACATGACTTAAAAAAAAGAAGCAATTGGGTCATCAACACTATTTATACATGGCATTTCAACAATTAACTCAGTCAATTCACAATAAACTATTTTGCAAATTAAACTTTCATTTGTAATATATTTGAAGATGAATTAAAATAATCTTGAATACGTTTGATAACATAATTATGTTTGAATATAGAATATTATGTTCATAACTGATTTCATTATTTTACTATCAACAGTAAATCAAATCTAATTTAGGTAATATGAAATATCATCAACTCTATCTTTTCTTCATAATGATATTTCTTAAACGAAAGTTGAATACACAGGATGTTCTGTTATTGATGGCAGAAAATTATATTAATAAATTAAGCTTATCAAGACAAATGGAAAAGCTCTTTACCAAATTTCGATCTGAGGCCTGATTCGATCCTGAGGGGAGATGTAACTTTGGGAAAAATAGAAAGATTTATGAATTCACAGACCTATCAAACTCATTAAATTAGTACGTGTCACTTGAGAACATAGAGAGGACTATCATAAAACAATAATTGATTGTAAATTGATTTAATTGGGTAGTGAAAAAATATTTTGCTGTCGTTATTTATAAAGAAAACATAAAAATAATTCACCTTTTCGGAGACACTTAGATGCGGAAGGTATCAAATTATATATTAATATAGGTAGGGGGATTAAATTGTATAATATATAACACAAAATCTTAAACATCGTATCACTTTACAACTTCAACACAATACATGGTGTGGTTTGTCTGTGAGTATGAATATCTAAGCATGTTTTTGACGAAACAGACTTTAGTCCGTTTCATCTAATAACAAGCTTAAGGTATGTTATATTCGCACGATAGGTTGGGTACAACACTTAATTTACAAAGAAGGGGAGTGTAATAATACTTGGTTTTTAGGCGTTAAGTTTTATAATAACATAAGTAGTATAATTTTGCATTTAGAGACGCTTTTCACTATGATAAAACACATCCTCTGTTTAAGTAGCATTTTATTGAATGACTTTGCTTTTGAGGAATGTATTTTTTATTAATTAATTATAATAAGAGTAGGATAATTATCTCGTAAATTAGGCCTCATATAATTTGGTAAAGAACATTTTCTTCTTTTTTTCTCAGTTTTTTCAGGAGGCAATAGTTGTGCGGTCAATAAGAGAAGACCCTGTGTTTTGTTAATTGTGAACCTTGGTACTTACTTTACTGGAACGTAAGGCGAGAAAAATCGGTACAATTCTTTGATTTATCTTATATTCTTTCGGAGCTGGAAAATAATATTGATTTCTTAATCTTTATTTTGTATTTATATGAATGCGTGGCAAAAAATGTGTTTATGTGTAAATACATTTTTTAGTGTATTTAAAAAATATTGTTAAATTTTGAACTAAAATATAAAAACGTGAGAATTTTGAAAAAATTGAAAATATAAGCACTTAAATAACTTTAACTATCTGTTTCTTGCAACTCACTTTCTATTTGTGCATTTAAATCTGTACTTTTTCAGTTTTTGATATTATCTAAAAACTGATTTCACAGGATCTTTTGGCTTAAAAACGAACGTCGATTGATGCAATAAGACAATTTTAAGACACAGTATAAGATAGATTTTTGAAAAGTATAAATTTTGAATTCAAAATAAAAAATATTTTTTATTTTTTGATTAGTTTTAATCCAAAAAGTACTTTTTTGATTTTTTTTCTAGGCGAAAAATGTGTTATTTTTTTCAATACTGGAAGAATTTCCTTAGCTAATGCAGCTCCTGCGTTACGGATTTTTATTTGTTTCATACAAACAACAAATATTTTCAAGTTTGTAATTAAATACATATTTTATAGTCGACTTTCTTATGTTGCGCTCGCTCTCTTCGGGTACAAAAAGAAATGTTTCATTTTAGTTTATTTGAAAATATTTCCTACTTTATTTATTTTAAACATACATTTTCTTAAGTTACTCAATGCTCTAGAATAAATAATTTTTAGAAATTATTTAGAATCTTGTAAATAATTTAAAATAGATATAAATTTTGCGTAATGAAAAATGTAAAATTTTTAAGGTATAATAATAATCAATATCCTGGTATTGAAAATATTTTCCATTATAAAAACTGGTTAATTTACGTGCTTTTAAAAAATTTTTCCCAAAAATATCCGATATTCGATTTAGGTGTTCTTAACACTTAATTTAGGACATTTTTGATATGTTGTAGACGTTTACGTTTCAGTGTCTGCTTATGTCGCCTTTTCTTACTTTGAGAAACCACTGGTGATCTATTCCATACTCTCAAATATTCTTCATTTTTTATTGGTATGACAGCAAATTCTGGGGTAACTGATGCTGTTGGGTTATCTTCTGGAATAATTTTTAAGTATTGTACATGGAACGATGTTAAATTAAATGGCGTAGTTGAAGCACATTCGTCCAGGTTTTGGTTTGGTGATGTGACGTTTAAATCATCTTGTGTTGTATTCAGAATTTTAGTTTCAAAGCCGAACATTCTTCTTGACGGTCGTGGCTTTCGATTAGATTTTATTTTTGACCGTATTTGTTGATGACGAGAGTTTTTGTGAAAATGTTTTTTATGGGGTTTTACTAACATCAGATTTTGTTTGTTAGCTCTAGAGTGAAATTTCTTTTTTTTAGAATGTTGGATAAATTGCTTCACGAGTTTCGAGTTATTCGCCTTTTTATTCATTAACTTCGGTTGGCGTCCCAAATCTGATGTATAGGATTTGTAACGGCTTGAATGTGTTTTTGGAGATTCCATGCCAGGATAATGAATGTAGTGCACATGATAGTGTGTATTGACGTTTGAGCTAGTGTCAGTATTGGAACCGATACTGGATTTGGTTTTAGCAACTGTCTTTTCGTTTAATGATGTACGCAATTCATTATGAAACTCAGTTTTCTCCTGATGTTTCGATGGTGCTTGCTTTGACTCTGGTTGTTGGGCTGATTCCGCTTCTAATGCTGGTGTCGATGTTGGAGGTGTTTCAGTACTTGTTTTTTTTCGTTTTAGGCTTTCCTTATTTGATGCTGACATTTTATAAATAGATGCTTCGAGTGATGTGGGTGTTTGTTTGTATTGCAATATACCTGGTCTCATTTGTTTCAGTTTACTGAATCCTTCCTTGGGTGCATTATGTGGTTCGAACGGTACAAATTCAGTTTTGGTCTTGGCGGCTCTTAATTTTGAGATTTCTGTAGTTGTTGTTAATAGAGATTCTGAGGTATCTTCCAAAGATTCTGAATTTGCAATAGCAGTACACACTGTAAACTTTAAAAAATATAAAAATTGAAAAAATTTGATTTTTTTGTTTGATACAGATTTGAGTGAATTTTAAAACACATAGTATAAGGAGGGAATGTAAAGTTTACACTGCAACAGCCTGATATTATCAAAACTGAATGCTTCAGATATTTTTAATAATTACAAATCGCTTTTCAGGAAAATCATTAAATAACCATAGTTAGATATTGAGTTACACCAACTGAATACTTTAGTAGTAAAACTAGCAAATATTTTGTAGTTTAGGGTGTTCAATTTGTCAAGATTTTGGTATAATGAGAATTTTTTTTCTAAATAAAAATACTGTTTTCCGACCAAATGCGCATTCTGTTTGGTATGCGTAATTTTGTATAGAGTAAGATCTAATATTTAAGTGTAGGTATAGATATTGCCAAATTGTTTCGAGCAAGTATAAAACATGCCTTTTTTCAGATTTTTTAAACAAAATAAATTTTTTTATGGCCTCATTTTGGAGAATTGAATATATGACATTCTCACAAAATTTAACTCATTAAAATTAATTTTTGCATAAACTTACCAATATAATTTTAAAAAACTTCATTTTTTTATTTTAATACGGCATAACTCATGAAATTTGAAAGTGTAAGAGCCGAAAAACCAACAAAAATTGAAAATAAATCGAAAAAAATCGAACTTAAATGAAAAGATGAATCAATCACATACGACCAAACAAATTTTTTACATACTATTCATTTCAATTAATCTTCGATTACTTTTATACATATATGTTTTAAGTTGATTTCTCACGCATAAACATAATACCATAAATGGTGTTATATTAACTTCGATGTCCATTTGTGCAAAAATAAAAAAATTCATTAGAAGTTAACGTAATCAAATCGGGGAGAAAAATTTTAATCTCTACTCAAATTTTGTAGACTTATGTTTCAAATTACGTGGACTTAAATTGAAATAAATTTACTCTAGTTAATTACTCTAGTTGTCCGCTTAAAGTGCCTAACCCAATTTGATAATATAAAGGGAGTGAAAGCTGGATATTTCGATTTCTGAAAAATGTACTCTTGCCATTTCACTAATAGAGTCTACCAAGCAAAAAAGAACTTTATCTCTTAACGTTTCGGAGAAAAGTTCTGAAAATCTTGTAATGTAAATGACAATTGGTCAGTGGTTGCTTTGTTTCCAGAGATTTCTGATTCTACTTATGTACGAATTCTATCGGGATATTTCCAATAATTTCAAGTACAACAAAAGGGAGAGAGTTGAAACATTAAAAAAATTTTTTTAAATCTTAAGATTTGTTTTAGATCACGAAAATTCAATAAAAATTGTTCGAAAAAAAAAAGAAATGCAAAATGGAGAATAAAGGTTTGAGTGGAATAATTTAAAGTGTTTTTAATATTAAATAACAAAATCGACAGACAATATAATATGAATATTATACTTTCAATATTAAATATCAAAACCGTCTTTGAAAATTACTTAATTTGTAATGTTATGCCAATTTAATTATTCTTGAAATTTAATAACTAGTAGAACCAAAATTTCAATATTAATAGTCGAAGAGTTCATTTAATTTGGTCGTAGAATAAAACTTTCACTTAAAATTTTAAATTACCAAAGAAATGAAAAAATCACAAAACAAACTGAAATCATACGGAAAAGCAAAAAAATACTCTTGTTGTGATTTTTTTCTAGGCGTTTAGTTTTTGAAATACAAATTCTTGAAAAATTAAAAATGCAATATTCGATTTTTAGAAAAGTGTTTTTTTTTTTAATTCAATCTCTAAGGGAATTTACTAAGTTAACGCAGCTCCTGCGCTACCCAATTTATTAAAAAATACATGAAGATGGAAAATTTGAATTTTGAATCAAAATCGATTTGATTAAACAAATAAATGAATAAATAAATAAATAAAAAAAAAAAAATAATAATAATAAAATATAAATGTGGGCATCTACTTTAGAACGGTACTTAAATGTCACGTCAATAGTAGCCGACTACATTGAGGTTTTATTTATCAAAACTAGAAAACCATTTATAAATACATCGAATAATACTATCAGTAGATGGCTTCGAGCCTCTTTATTGAAGTGTAAGGTTATCGAAATCTATAGTTTTCATAAAATTCTGCATTCAATGAAGGAGTTGGCGTAAGTATTATTAAAAGTCTGGCAGGATGGTCAGATAAGTCAAGGGTATTTGAAAGACTTTATTATAGACCCATTGTTAATGATATAATTTTGCAAAGTCAATACCATCCTGTTGTCATAACTATGAATTTAAACTATATTATTGTTTCCTTAAAAGTCGTACACATGTACACATGCTATTATTTATGCTTAGTTACTAACTTTATTTAAAAAAAAAAAAAACAAAATTGCAGCTCAGGTGACACTCTTAATCAACCCTAAGCAATATTTAATATATTAAATATGCTCATTACAGCTCTGAACATCTACACAGTGATCTCGAGAACGAAACTTGAAATATAATTGTAAGATCGAGATAATAATTAAATTGATAATTTCGTTCGAAGAGATCACTCCCACCCAATATGTTCCCAATATGTCACCCTCCTAGTGATCTCTTCTACCTTAACTAAAGCAAAGCTGAACTGAATGAAGAATAAATAAGCACGTCGCCATAGATACTAACTTAATTTTAATTTACAGTTAAACTATGTGGTATTGAATAAGCGTACAAGGGCAGTACTACACAGTGATCTCTTCGAACGAAACTAATAATTATGATCGAGCTTCACCCGCCTTCGGCGGGCTGGCTCGATTTTACAATTTTAACAGTAAAAATTTATCACGAGTTCTTAGACTATAAAATAGATATAGCAATGTTAATTTCTTTGATTTTGAAACGAGAAAATTATTTTATAGCCAATAAGATATGAAAATGTAATAAAAAATTTACAACTACACAATTAAACGTAAAGAAACGTTTCTTATTTCAAAGATAAATGATATACACTGTTTTCATTTTAGTGTGTTAAAATATTTTGGTTAAAAAGTTTATAAATTCGTTTGGCAAAGCTTTTAACGGGTATGGTGAATTTCTCACGTTACGGCAATGCGTCCTATCAGTCTATCACAATTGTCGTATCGTAAAGATGTTAAAAAATTAATTAATTTTTTTACCTTGGTTTTTTGCCCGGATTATAAACAATACTGGGCTTTTAAATGGTTATTGCCAGCTAGCCATCTAAGGATTAGGGTAAGAAATAATCTTGGTTTGATAATTTTCCTCAAAGTTTCTTGATAAATCATAGGATCTTATGGCAGGTAACCTTAAGCAAGTGAGTTATTTCCTCCAAAACATAGCTTTTTTAGAGCAATCCCACATTTTGAGGACAAGTTCAATTTCTAGTGTCTGTTGATCTTGTTATAGCCCTATCAATGTGAACATAAAGATTCCTTCGGGTTTTGTATATTTTTGATCTATTGCAAAGTTTTGCTTCTAAACTAATGTCAGAACCATGTAATTTCCGTTTATTAGTTGTGTAAATTAATATATCTTTACATGCTATTTTTAATCTTAATGCAGCAAGATTCGTTTTTCAAAATTTTAAAACTCTCAAAAACAATTTAAAATTTGCACCTTATACACTATCACTAAAGTATTAATATATCTTTAGAGTTACAGTCTCCAAACCGACAGCTAACTAGACACAGAAAATAGAAAATGGATATTGCAACCAAAAAATGACCTTCCATACATAGCGGGGTCTATTCTTTCAAAAAATTATCCGTAACAAGAACCATACAAGTTGACTTATAATAGCCAACTCCGACCTTAAAAACTTGACTTTAATAAATGGAACTTTCCAAAATCTTGTACGACATAATGGCATTAGTTTCCATTGATCTGAATATCTTTATCAACCCACGGATTTAAAGAAAAAATAGCCAAACTTAAATTTATATACAATATTTATATATTTTCTAACGTGTCGGAAAGGGAAACTAACAACTAAAGGTAAATGTATATACATAGAAATAATGAAAACGGATGCAGTTCATAAACAACCATGACTCTGTTTCCTACATCTCTTACCAAGAAAATGCTCTACTGACTAATAGAAAGAGTTTGTAAAATAATAAAGAGTACCTGGATGACCGAGCTTTGCTCTTTATTTTTCCGACAAAACGGAAATAATTTCATGAAAATCGTTAGACCCATTTGCAGGGGCGTAGGAACAAAATTTTAGCTGGGTGGGCAGGTTCGAAATTTTTTTTTTGCTGGGTGGGCAGAAAGGTCAATTGTTAGTGAAAAACTATTGTTTTGCCCTTAAAATTATCCTACACGAAATTTTAATAGAGCAATAAAATTTTTAATCTCTTCAACAAAGGGACATGGCCCACCCAGGGAAATTCCTGGGTGGGCAGCTGCCCACCCTGCCCATACGGCTCCTACGCCCCTGCCCATTTGCGAGATAAAACGACGATTCTTAAAAAGGAAACCTAGTTTGATACATTTTTCGCACCAGAAACACCGTGCATACTAACTTTCACGAAAATCTAGATTTTGTTTTCGTTTTTCGAGAATGTTTCACAAGAACACTAATTGTTGCTAACTGCAAATTTTCATCTCGCTATCTTTTCCAGTTTTGGAGAAAATTCATACCAAAAACAGTGATGTTTACGAAAAACTAAAATTGGATAAGCGATTCTTTCGATTCTTTCTAGGAGACCTTTTTATGTCACAAAATTCACTGAATCTATGTTTAACTATCTAAGTTCAGAAATACGGTGTTTGAAAATAAAAATCCACATGGTCTACGTCACATTGGATTCTTGATAAACTTAAATTTTAAGTGAGCTTTCTTGTCCTATAAAACAAGTTTTAAAAAACGTTTTCCCAAAATTCAACTTTAGTTAATTATAAAACAAGCCACTAAAGGCAAGTTTAGCTAAATCAACTTTATTATTGAGATACCCTGTGTATCACTTTATAAAATAGATTCTAAAATAGAATAAACACCTTCCGAAAACGATGTCTCTGAATCATTTTATCTGGCTTTCTTTGTTTTGTAATTATATGGATTCCAATTTGTTGTGACATGGATCGCAATATGTCTTTCGAAAGTATTTATCTTCAATAATTTACAAACTCTACAACTATACGGTCCTATATTATATACACAGAATAGATAACAAATAGGTTGTTATACGTTTGTTTGTATGTACGTATCACACAAGATTTAGAGTGAACGAATGTTAGAGCATTTAATGTTTTAGAGATCTCAAAAAGAAAAGTATTTCGGTAAATGTTTATACCTGCTACACATTTGCAGTAATACATTTCACAAAATGTTCCAAATGTATAGTCAGGTAGTTGTTATCTCTTTCCATCACTGAAACAAATATCACATTTATTAAGAGCGTTTTATATGTGAACTTTATTATTGTTTTATTGTTCTGTATTTACTATTAAATTATTGTCTGTGAATTAAAACTGCATAATTTTGAAATATTTTTGAAAACAAGCCATATTATCTCGTTTCTTCTTATAAATAAATAAAAATAATATTGCCTGCCCGTTTGGGAGTTATAATTAGACTGGAAATATTATTTTGATCAAAACGTGGATGCTCCGTTTAAAAGCGATAGATCCGGTGAAGAGAAAAAAATTTCATGATTGACAAAAATAACAAAATACTATGGCTGAAAATTATTTGTGACATTCTTTTAAGCACTACAACAATAAAAATTTTTGAGCGATTCCCGCTTTTCCAATATAAGGTAAAGACACATAAAAGTGTACTATTATGTTAAGGTACATCATTTTGCCTAAAACAATTTTATTTTTGTTTTTATCTTAAAGAAATTCGTGATGTTATGTCGGTTTTCCACTAAACGGACAAACAAAAACAAAACAGAAACTTTAGTGAAATAAAATAATAATAAAAATCAGTTACAATCAAAACATCATCGCAACTGTAGAAAATGCAAAATTATTACGAAATCCTACTAATTCATTCCATTGTCTCAATTATATATTATTTATAAAATGTTCATGCCACATTCCATCACCTATGCTCAGTTTAACAGTATTTAAGTCCGAAAATAAGTTTTCCCCATAGAGATATCAGCCTAAAAGGTAGTAAATTGTCGTGAAAAATATTATGAGTTTAAGTGATATAAATAAGTGTCTTATTTTGTTCACTGAGTTTAGCACATATAAAATTTATTAAATTCACTTACTTCCACATTGCATGTAATCATCAAAATTCAGGAACAAATAATTCTGTAAAACACGTCGGGCTAAAAAAAAAATTTACTATTTCGGGCTGCATCTGGCCTACTAGCTGTGAGAAAAGGTAATTTCCCACAAAGAGGTGCATTTGACATTGAAAGAGATTTCAACCAGATATAACCAACGGAGATATTCATGCTCTAAAACAAAACTATGGTATCTATATTTATTTTATAACAAAAATCAAATATATGTATTTTATAGCTCCACTAAGAAAAGAATCATCACTTTTTGCCGCCTTAAAAAGAAACGTTATTTGTAGGCATGTGACTTTGAATCATTGGTCCTTTTAGAGTTCTTCTTAAGGGTAAAGGAGTGAGCTTGAAGATATGCTCAGATAAATTTACATTAAGATTCAAATTGTTGTCATGATTTTATTTTGCTTAGTGTATATCTAAACATGAAAGGGGATAATCCTGCTGTCGAATTGGCCATATTACCCATAAAAATGTAAAACTAGACTTGATACCATGATTAAATTTGAAAGAGAAATTAAAATTGATTAAAAAACGAAGAAGTTATAGGCAATCAAATATTGCATAAAGAGGTTGCCCATCTCCTTTTAGCAAACCAAAGTTTTGTATGTAATCTCTATAGCGATAGCATGTATGACGTCACTAGTGGGTATCTTCCTCTTTGTTTAATTAGGAATTTTAAACGTTCATATCTTGCATAAGTACTAGTTAAGATTTTTAAGAACAAACTTCCCTTTTCTATTCGTGAAGTGAGAATACTTTATCTGAAGTGATAAAAAAATATAGCCCGATCCCCTATTAATTGTACAAGGTTTCAGTGCCTTCAAATTTTCTTCTAAAAATTTTTAGTCGACTAATTTTTTCGAAAAAATTTCAAGCGATAGAGTTATAAATCTGCCAAGGAACTTTCTTTTTAGAATTCAATCGTCTGCATCACATTTCTATTCGTATAGTATAGCTTTGAGTAGCCTCATACAGACTTACAGACCTAAAAAATAGCCTTAGCAGATCAACTGTTGTATCCATAGAATATAATATCATACTTTGATTTCAGTAGCAATTAAATAAACATTCAGCTAACAATACTAACGTCTGCCATTTAGTTATTGTTCGCAGCTCCTAGGGAATAGACGAAAATTTATAAGAACGACACAAATGTAAAAAACATTTGTTCTTAAACTGAATAATTCAAGTCTTTGCATTGAATTTCCGCCAACAATAGAATAACAAAAGTCGTTTGTTATTTTACAAAGAATAACGTTCTGTTATAATCTCTATTTCCTCTATTTATTACCAGTTATATATAGTTATTAAATGTTATAAGTAGCCGATCTATAAATATAATTAACTATTTTTAATTAATTAATTACAATTGTACATAATATTTATTTATCAAAATATGGAACAATAATTATTATTGTTAAATTCCATATAATAATATTTTCCGTAACAATGCCGTTACTTTCAAATGTAAACATTATACTAAGATATACCCATGTATTGTTACAGGATAATATCAATTTTCAAATTACATGATGAATATTTGAAATATAACATTACAAATAATGCTTATGAAAATAATGCTCATTATAGTTAACAACAATAACACCACCCCTTTCATCACCCATCACGTGACAGAATAATATCATGAAACTTCCACTTATTGTTTAATATTACCTGTATATATGAAAACATAACAAGATTTATGTTATAATATTAAATTGCTTGTTTGACGCATTTTCAACATATTTGTGATTGATTTTTCAAAATTTTGTGATAGAAACTTGATGTTTACCATGAAAGTTGAAATAGAAAATTATAGAATATCCTAACGTTTTAAGGCGATTTCAATTAAATGGGTGATTCATTTGGGGGTACATTTTTTAAACAAAAAAAATTGTAAAAACAAATTTATCGGGTTATCTTTATAGTCATACAAACGACCTCTTTCTGCAGCGCATTGAGTTATATAATCATAGCTTATAATCGTAGCAAGATCTTAGCTCGAAAGAAGTGCAAAATTAACTGTTGAATTAATTGTTTTCGCAATAAAGTAATGATTTCACATGCTGTGTGCCGCAATATTGTTGGTATAAAATGTCCTGGAGATCACGAGCCTCAAATTTTTAGGGAACAATTAGCCTGTCATCATGGCACTCACCATTGATAGCAACGTTTTGGCGGTCTCGTTTTTGAAAAAATATGGACCGTAGTTTCCAATGGCCCTAAAACCAAAATAACCGGTGGTTTTGTCTGGATGCAGCAGCTCTTGAATCTCTTTTAGTTACTCCTTGGACCAAGTACGACAATTCTCTTTGTTGACACATCCGTTAAGCCAGAAATGTATCTTACCACAAAACGAAATTTTTGTCGAAAACAGTAGATTTTCTTAAAGCATTTTTTGAAATAATCTTAAAAAAAATGATAACCGACAAATTTGTTTCTTATTAATTTTTTTAGTTTTGAAAAAGCATCTCTAATTTAATAACTCATTATTTATATCCATGTATGATCAAATGACTGTCACAGATTAGAGTTTATCATTTTTTCGCTTCTGTTTAGGAGCAGAAAGTGAGAGAAAATTTGTGAATGAACCACGTGAACAATATTTATAGAAGTATTTATTTCCCTTTTTCTAGACCCTTTATCTCGCTTCTCCATTAGCAGTCCTTAGATCAATTATTTTTATAATTATAAGTATAATTCACGATAAACTATCGATTGACAAACACATCGAAAACGAGGAAAATTTCTTTCAAAAGCATGTCATTATCCTTTCTGCCACTTTCAACCCTTGTAAATCGTAGGTTTAAAGGGTTAAAGGTAAATGTAAATGTAGGTTTTGGAAAAATGAAACTAGCATAAATTTCTCCTCTCTTCGAATATAATCGAATATCTTGGTTGGTGTACATAATAAGAATGACTAAAGTTGTAGAAACGAGTTTCACTATAATTTATCAATGAATTAAATAATTTACTGAAACAGAAAGTTTCCAATTTGGCTGCCAAAAACCACCAGGACTAAAAAATAATTATAATAAAATATACAATTCTAGGGACAAACTTTGGTTGTATTAAACAGTAGAAAATACTTTTTATTTTCGATCACTCATACATTTGTAAAAGGTGGAGGCGCTTAGTTTGACTTATCAGGGTTGATTCGGAGCGCATGAAGCATTTACAAATAATCGTTTATGGGTAACCCATAATAAAAACTATTTTCCACTTTTGAGTACAATGAAACCTTGTAGGTAGAAAAAGTGTGTATTATTAAATGTTTTTTTAAAACTAAAAAACCTTTGTATATATATTAAATACGGTGGAAGCGATAGGAAAATCAGATCATACTTATCAAAAATTGTATTACCATAAGAAGAAACGTGTATGTCAAATTTAATCCCGATAGCTTCTCTTTAAGAGGGTGGAATATTGATTGCAAAATTCTAAGGCATACATGCATACAAGTAAAGCTAAATAAAAGCTTGTAATAGTAGAAAGTTTAAAAAAACTTATGTATATTATATATTTTTCAAAAAAAATCCTAGATGATGCCAAGACTTAACAAATTTAGATTCAAATAAACTCAATGAAATACGGCCCAAGCATAGTTCCATATTCACGGCTTATCACAAAAATTTCACTTTCCACAAAAGTACACACCACTTTTATTAAATCGAAATACAGAACCTCCAATAAAACATCTAGATACCACTCAACAACCATTATTTTATATCGTAATATATTTCGATGTTTATATTTGTTGTTTTAGTTTACAAGTAGAGCATTAGTCCGCGGGACAGCACCTTTTTGGTTAAATGATCAATAATATCGTTTCCTTTTCGAAAGTGCTGCATTTTCAACTGAGCATGATAACGAAATATTTAAGTTATTTGTTTGAAAAGTCGAAGAAAGGAATTTGTCGGAGACTCTAACCATTTAATAACATTACTAATTATTAAACAATATAGCAAAAGTGAACTATGTCCGAGATGGTAGACAACCTCATCGGTGCAGTATTTTTGTCACAAAATACTTTATTGCTTAATAATTATTAATCAATTGGTTATAGTGCCAGACAAATTGCTTACTGTGTTTCTTCTAGCAGATAGCCTAAATATGACGTGATTATGCACATTTGAAAACGCAGCACTTTCTAAAAACTTCGTAGAGAGAAAGTTTGGTAGACTTACTAAAAGGAAGCCACTCGCGAAGTTTCAAGTATATGCATTAATCATTTTACAAAATGAGTCCTGTGCCGCGGACTATATATTTTGTATTTTATAGGTTTTTAATTTTTTTAAAAGCTTTTCCATCTTATTAATTTTTTTCTTCTATTCTTTTTAATAATTATTATAAAATGCATTTTTTAAAAAGTTTATGAAAAGAAAAAACATTGAAACAATTAACAATATATTTTTTGTATAAAACAGAATGTAAAAAAACAATGACTACTTATTATCATCAAAAAGTTACATTTGCACCTTTCAAACAACAGAAAGTTCAAATTCTGGGCTTTGCTATTATATCATTTTGGTATTTTTTATTTATAAATATAAGAAGTACATTTGGAGCAATGAAGGTAATTTGGAATATTCGGGTCTCCCCGTTAATGTAAACACTATTTGTTCTTTAACATTAAATTAAGTCAAATGATATACCTACAAAGAAAAGAGTACGAAGGGCTATTTTGGAATTTGTGCTTCAACCTCAAGAAAACAAACACATTTTTGCAAGAAAATATTAGATTATTAGTAAAAAAAACAAATTACGTCATAATAGGCGTGGTTTTAATTAAACGGAAACAAACAAATCACACCTATTGTGACGTAATTTGTTTTTTTACTAATAATCTAATGTTTTCTTGCAAAAATATAATAAAACTAGTGAAAACAAATAATGGAGTTAATTGTTGAAATACCATGTATAGGCAGTGTTGATAACTCTGTCACATTTCACATACATACATATCTGACCTATTTAACTGATATTCTCATATAATGCGCAAGTGTTGATGCGCAATCGTTTGTTTTTTTGACGTCACGTAAATAACAAAAGATATTCACTTTGATATTCCTATACTAATACATACTATAAAATTTGAACCTAATTAACGCCCTCGTGGGTAAACAGTGATGTTTACAAAAAAATGTTTCAAACAAAAGTTTTTTATTTTTTTATAAGCAACATTTTTTACATTTAAGCTTTTGTTATATCTCTAACGGTTTACAAGATGGGTCCTAGGGACCCAAGACCCAATTGACCTACGATGCTCATTTACGAACTTGACCTGACTTTTTACGTCCTGAGTACGCTGTAAAAATCAGATCGATATCTTTTTTCGTTTTTGAGTTATCGTGTCCACAGACGGACGGACGGACGGACAACCGGAAATGGATTAATTAGGTGATTCTATGAACACCTATACCAAAATTTTGTTCGTAGCATCAATATTTTTAAGCGTTACAAACTTAATACCATGTATATTTCATATATACATGGTATAAATATAAAAAGTGGGATTTGACCAAACCAATTAAATTCGCTAAAAATTGTAAATACAGTACCTAGTACACAAGCCTTCAGTTCAAGGACTCGTATAACCTTATTCTGAAATAGGCCTTGTTTTTTTTCGATGTATCATGAAGAGAACCATACTATCATAATTATTCAAAATAATTTTTCTTGTACTGTCGAAATTACGATCCTAGGTATACCTCGAACGCCGGTTGATACGCTTTAACCAACACTGAGGCATAGGGGCTAGCTTGAAATACCTTCCAATAATTACTCATTGAAATACCTTCTTTACATTTACTAAGATTATTATTTGAATCAATGACAAAATGTCCAATTATTTATCCGATTGCAGTCTATGGTTAAAAACGTCTGAGATCTTTGGATGTGAATTATACACTCGGTATAAACTATACTCAACACCAATATAAAAATATTCTAAAAACAACTGGTCATTGTTTTGTTTTAAGTGTATACGCTTTTTATTGTTATTTCACTTAAACTTTATTTTTGTTTTTTAGTTTTTTTTCTGCCTATACAAATAAATATGGGTACATGTCCTGCATCTGGCTTTAACCTACAATATCCAGATTTAAGCCTGGTTGCTATATACAGTTTATTGACCTACTTTTACGACAATTACTCTCTTGTATTAAAAAAAAAGAGATTTAAACTTTCTATCGTGTTAAAAACTTAAATAAACAAACTATGCCATTTTTCACGCACAGTTTCAAATTGAAGGAGTGTAAGAATTAATTACGAATGAATTAAATTTCAACGAATGTAAATAAATAGGTGATTTCATGTTACGTAGGCATTATCTTTTTTATATCTTGGCTCAGAGATAACTTTAGACTTGAATAGCATCAAAAGATTTCATTTTCATGCAAATTTTAAGTATACAATATATTTTTATTAAAAATATAAAAGATACTGAATATATCTTTTATGTTTTATGAAATTAAACAAGTAGATAATTTTTGTAATGAATTGACTGAGTTAATTGTTAAAATACCATGCATAGACAGTATTGATGACATCACATTACGCATACATACATGTCACATATACATAACTAATATTACCATAATTACATACAATTTACACCTAATTTGCGCCCTCACGGGTAAACAGTAATATTTACGAAAAAATGTTTCAAACAAAAGTTGGTTATTTTTTTAAAAGGAATATTTTTTAGATTTAAACTTTTGTTCTATCTCTAAAGGTTTACAAGATGGGTCCTACTTACATAAGACCCAATTGACCTATGTTGCTCATTTACGAACTTGACCTCACTTTTTACGTCCTCAGTACGCTGTAAAATTTTCATCTTGATATCTCTTTCGTTTTTGAGTGATCGTGATGACAGACGGACAGACTAATGAAGTGATTTTATGAACACCTATATCAAAATTTTTTATGTAGCATCAATATTTTTAAGCGTTACAAACTTGGGATTAAACTTAATATACCTTGCATATTACATATATGCATGGTATAATTACAGTAACACACATTTTCATAACAAGTCGGGTGATAATAAACATTGATTTATTAAATACAAACAATTCCTTAAAGAGACATACTAAGTAGCCATTAAAATGCTTTTAAGAATCGTTAATAATGCAAACAATTAAAGTTTTTTCTTTCTTTGAAAAAGTAAATGCTTTTTACAAATTCTAATATTTTAAACGATTTAAATAATACTTATTGAAAACTTTAGTTTTGGGGCACATGAAATATCTAGTTTTTCTTACATTAGAATATTGGAGCAAGAATGAGAGCAGAAGAAGTAAGTATACTTTGTAAAAAATTTATATTGTTTCCATTGATGGCTAAAATAATTTTGTGGAGAAGCAGGCAAAACTTGAATGAAAATCTCCTTAAAGCACTAATATCTCATGGTTATATATCAATAATAATTAGCAAGCTTACCATATTTTGATCGTAAGCTGGACTTCTGGCAGAGTGTGGACCATAAAGGAAGAAAAAAGTATAACCACAAGAAGCGTCTAGGGTCCCCCGGTAAGAACTATGTTCCTTTCGTTATAAATGACGTAATATTGTAAAACACGCAAAATGAAGGAATGGTTATAAAATGACATTTAATTTTTTTTTCAAGCATCCGTTTATCAACTTATGAAAATAGACATTTTATATAGTGTGTCCCCCGATAGAGGTACTATACGTGTAAAATTTTCTTATTTTTCATTATACAAATAAAAATTCATTCTTCATAAGAAGTTTTGCTTATTCTGAAAAGTATATAGATATATTTAAAAGTTCTTAATAATGTACAGGGTAGCCAAAAATGTGGAATCACTATTTTTATTTTTAGTAAACTACCCTTGTCAAAGTTGGAAATATCTTCTTGAAATTCAGTCATGAATTTGAATCTACAGTCATAATTGTTAATTTCGAGCAACTTTTCTTAGTAACAGTTTGTCAACTTATAAAAAGGATGGGTAGTTTACCAAAAAAAAAAGAAAGTGATACCAAATTTTTGGCTACCCTGTACATTATTTAGAACTTTTAAATATGCCTACATACTTTTCAGAATAAGCAAAACTTCTTATAAAGAAGGACTTTTTTTCTTAAAATGCAAAATAAGAAAATTTACAAGTATAGTTGTACCAATACCAATTGACTTCGCCCTGACGATTTTTCTCACGAGGAGCGAGCACCATAACAACAAGACCACATTAAGAATACTATTAATATTTTAAGATAATAAACTATAAAATAGTATTGGTCGAGCATTTTTTTCCAGCCAGTCTTTGTTCGTTGAAAGCTGGAAAAAAAAATTTTTTGTTAACCTTCTTAAACAACTGAAATCGCTGAACAAACTGTTCCAAGGTGATCAATAATTAATTATGATAAAATAGTGATTTACAGATCAATTTTGAAAGAAATGACTTAAAACTCGTTAAGAATGGCATGGAAAAATATCACATGATGGTTGTTCGTTCTTGGTGGGTTCTTAAAAAAATAGATTTAAGTATAAGAAGTTTTACTGACACCCATTGTCTTTCCTTATAGATAATCCAACCAAATCCATATTGTACACTACTTTCGAAGGGATATCTATTGCGGCGCATATCAATGTAAAAAATGTTCATAATTAACTTCAAATGGCTTCAACTAATGAAAAACTGATTATGATAAAATTTTCGTAATATTTAATAATATAATATAAAGCATAATTTAAATATTTGTATTATTTGATAATTGTACATTCAATATTTTCATAAACTATTTCAATAACAATTATTAACTATTTTAGTAAATATAACAGAAGACTAGTAAGATCGTAGGGTAAAATGTAACACCTCTATAGTCAAATGTTAATCATTAGGTAATTTATATTGCTGTTTACTTGACATTATTTGTGTTGAAATGAAGGCTTTTTATACGAATGCAGGAAGGCTGTAGACTGGTTGCAATGTGGTTTTGTTTTCGTATAAACTAAAAATAAAATTGTTTTGTGAAAAAAGTTTAAATTTTTACTCGTATGGCCGTTGCATATTGTTTCATAAATTCTTTTCAAGTTAATTAGTTAGCTATTGGTGAGTAAGTTATTTACCGTATTATAGTTTTAAAGATAATGTTAACTCTTGAGTTTTATTCGTGAGTTTCCAAGTATAGCAAATCGAAGTAAAAATACCAGGTATAGCTTTTGCTATTCCACAGATTCATGTACGAGTCATAGATTCGAATACGAGAATGATGTAGCTTTTCTTTTCCCTAAATTGAAGTGTAACGTGTTAGAGAGCGCCCTTAGGTACAATAGTTGGTTGTAACTCATGGTGAAATAGGATGTGAAATAGCATGGTAAATTATGGTATTTTACCTTGGTTCACACATAATATACCATGGTTCACACCATGGTTTGATCGATAATTGTATAATATTTAAATTCTTAAATGTACATACTATTGAGGAATGGCAATGCAATAGATTTACATAGATGTAAATTTAAAGACATAATGTAAATTTTGATTCTAGGTACAACATCTTCCCCAATACAGTACGTTTATTTCAAGATTACGTTTTTTAATATATAGAGGTAGAAGTAATGTAAAATTAGCAAAGTAGATATATACTTATTCATTTAATATATAATTTAAGCATAAACGTAAAGCATCTAATAACTTTTCATTTTTTTCACCATTTACTTAGCGCAAAGCGTTTAGTTTAACATACAAACAAGCAGACATACATACAATTAACATTGGGACTAAAAAATTCATAATGGGAGCCTGGGCCTGTTTTATCTGGCCATTGAAGAGAGAATTTTTCCAATATTTTCAATTTCAAAAATTCATTTTAATGGGTCTTTAATTTTAATGAGTAAGTATAGTGTGCTTTGTGAATTTCTCGTAAGTTTCAGTTTTGAAGCGTGTTTTGCGTACGTACTGTATAATGAAAATGCGATTTATCCAAGAATTTATATCATACCAATGTTGAAAATTTAATATTATAAGGACAGTGAAGGGTATGAATTATGAGATAATATAATGGTTTTAGAAAATAATAATTAATTTTCGAAGTAATAATCAAGGGTGTGGTCAGATACATATTTTTTAGAAGGAACATGTGTTCGTAAATCCTTATATTCAGAGCTAAAGTTAGAGAAAATTCGCATATCGTGCTTGTATTGAATCGGTCGTTTAAAAAATAAAAGTTTTGAACAAACGTTGTTGCTATTTTTAATGTAACTATTTTTCTGGCTTTAATATTTGCTTATTACATTTTATTAGAAGTGTATATTCCTGTTTTGAGAGAACAAGGCCAACTCATTATTCGAAAACCATTAACGATACAGGAACACTTTTTTATAAAGTAATCAAAAGTTTTGTTTGGGGCAGTTTTTCAAAAACCCAGTGGATTTCAGACCAATTCAAAGAAATTTCAAACGGTGTTAACCTAGCACCCACTCTTTTGATTTGGAAATAAAATAAATAATTAAAGAAATAAAAACTCGACTACTCTAAATAAAATCTGAAAAGAAAGAAACTAGTCCAGTAGTTTGCGTACCGATTTTAACAGTTGGCGCCCACTGTTTGAAAGATAAGAGTCGTTCTAGATTTTAACTGGAAACGATTGTTAAAGTCGCTTAACCTTGATTCTTTGACTTGATTCTTTCTTTAATTGTTTACTTATTTATTTTATTTTAGACTTTTTAGTGTCCCGGTACTAAAAACCCTCTTATTATACTATATTAAAACTTTAAAAAACTTTAAAATTATAATTTTTTGTTTCCTTTATTTTGTTACCTAACTCGATCTTGATAGGTTTGGTTAGTTTTTTTTATTAAACGTATTTCTTACAATTTTGCTCAAAAAATCCGCCAGTTTGTTTTTTTCAACACCTTTCAAAGGACACTTGGGTTTTTAAGAAGAATATACCTTAACTGTCGAAACCCATCGAGGTGTTTGGAAGATACGATGTAATAAAGTTTACAAACAAATATACATGAAAACATACAACCAACATAACCACTCCTTGAAAGTCCGGTAAAAAAAGCTTGAAAGGGTCTTTTTACATGGTGACTGAGTGATGCCGAGATTAAATAAACAGGCACGAAAATTTTTGAAGCTTAAAACATTTTTTTTTGTTATCAGAGCTTAAATGTTAACATTGTCCGATTTTACATTCTGAACAGTATATATTTTACATGAATGTAAGTTTGGTTTCAAGTATAAATATATTATTGAGTATATTATTAAATTTTAATGAAACATATAACATAGATAGATAGATATTTATCAATATAACTTTCAATATAATTTACATCAAAATTGAAATTACATGAAAGATTCGGATTTTTAAAATTAAAAGCAATAAAATTTTCAAAATTAAAAACTTTGTAAACGATTTTGTTGTAGATACCAGGCAATATCACATGTGCTTTTTCTTAAATTGAGTATGCAGTAAAAATCGGTTATAGTTTCTCAACAACATAGGATATAATCACGAACCGATTATGGCAACTTAACAAAATTGTCCTGGCCAAATTCCTGTATAATAAACTCATACATAAATATATCTAACATCATATAACATCATCGTCGGCTTTTGGGATTATATGCAAACATATCGGCTATAACGACCAAAACTTGTAAAAACATACCTTTTTAACATGTGCATACTTTTTTTGAACAAAATACAATTTTTAACATCCGCCAATTTTTAACAGCAATATCAATCATCTTCGCTGATTATAAGCCAATTTTAAGGTTCGATCTTCTAAGATAGGTTATGTTTTCAGGGTGTTCCAAAAACTAAAACCCTGACGACAACAGAATCACATTCTGGCAAGTACGAAAACAAGAAAATATTTCCATCTGAAATTGTTAAAATAAGTAAAATTGTCGTTACAATCGGGGGACGTCTAAGATTAAAAATTTTTACACAGGACGGAAAAGAGGTTTCCCGACTATAATGACGATTTTACATATCATAACAATTTCAGACGAAAATGTTTTCTTGTTTTCATGCTTTTAAGAGCTTGATTCTGTAGTAGTTTTGAACTTTATTTTGTTTAAGCTATTTTGGGGCTATAATTTCGTGAGAAAGTATAACAACATCTGTATATTTTAAAAGTGCTAATTAATCCTTTTAATTTGAAACCCTAATACGGTATTATGAAATAGAAAATTGTTTTAGTTCATGACTTTATGTCCTCTAGAGAGTGCCATATTTAATTTAATGTGACGTCACATAGCCTTTAACCAGCGTACGATCAAGGCAATTTTAACAGTCATTGTCAAATTATGATACGTAGTTTCAAAGCTAGAAAGGAACAGAGGAAAATTCATACATTTAAAAATGATAAAGTATTACAATATATGTATTTTTTAAAAGTGTTAATTATTCCCTTTTATTTCATAGCTAACACGCTATCATTAAATCGAAATGTGTTTTTCGGTCATAACTTGATGTTCTCTAGAGGGCGCCATCAAATTTATGCAACGTCACATAGCCTATAATCAGTGGACGGTCCAGACGCTTTTAACGATACTTCATTTGTCAAATTCTGAAAAGTAGTTTAGAAGATTCGAAGGAAGAGATGAACATACATGTTTACCGATCAAACACATAACCCTCACCATAGAATCGGGGTTAAAACTTTGGATATGTTTTGAAGAAACACTCTGTATGTTATGTATATATATATATATATATATATATATATATATATATATATATATATATATATATATATATATATATATATATATATATATATATATCATTTTACCTATATATTTTTGCTAGTAAAATTCTAAAAACAGCATGTGGCGTCGTGAAATGAATAGCGTGAAGAGAAACGTCGTTGTGAGAGAAGATTCATAGTATAGTAAGTAAAGCAAAGCGCACACATGGGGAGAAAAGCGACGCCTGACGTCATAAACTAGGTCACAATATGACTGAATATATGTGTAGTATAACAAAAGAAAGGGAATGAATATCATCTCGTTGTCGTATACACAAAATACAACTCTAAGGTATATAAGGTACCGTGCTATTTGTGAGTCTATGTCGTGCCGTATACACAGGTGATACTCTTGCCACCACGACAAATAAATTATTCCCCATGTATCTTCTGTAAAAGTATGTGAGGATTTATTTCTATGAATGCACATTCACCTATTTATAAATAACCATGTACAGTAAATACAGAATGTTCGGCAAAAAAGTGCAAAATAAAAGATGATAAATATTTCAAAAATTTCAAAAAATAACTAAGCATTCAGAAACTGCATCATTTTTAGGCCGGTAGTTCGAGCGCGAAGATCAATTTAGACTTGTGATTGAAATTATTTGTACCTTATTTTCAACTTTGATGATTAATTTTGTTCAACTTCATGAATAAAAAAGCGATAGTAAAATTTTTCGATATCTGCCTTGATTTTTGAAATATCGAAAGCTAAATAATTAAACAAAATTTTCAATTTTCTATATTTTAAGATTACTCCAGATAACTAAAAAATTTATTTTAACTTTTTGGCTTATATTGTCAAGTTATGCCATAAATGGCCAGTTTTAACAAACTATAATAATAATAATGGGGTTTAACCTCCGTTTCTCTGACATATACGCCTATAACAGTGGCCACCGACATAATTATTTGTTAATCTTTATTTATTTAATTACAAACATATTTACAATTACATTTAGATGTGGGTGGAGTCGGTTACTTCGTTCTTATCCAAGCGAAGACAATGTGATCAATTCTACCATCCTCATTTATCATAATTGTTCACACTGCCTGCATTCGAACCCGCAATCAAAGTCTAAATAGACAAACAATCCAAGACAAACGCCTTAAACCGCTCGGCCATTTAGACTCTTTTTTTTAACAAACTATTCACTATAAATTGAATCTGTTTCAAAAATACTTTACTTGTTGAATCTGTGCTATTAAGAAATAGTACAACGTTAGCATTATACACATGGATTACAAACTATTTGGGAAAGCGATAGGTGTCACCAAAGTAATTTTTATCTTATGTTACAATGAATATCCGTTATTCAAAAGAATATCTCTATAAATATGGTGAAATGTCATTATTGTTAAAACTGACAGACTTGACTATACCATGTTTGATTTCATAGCAATTCATTTTGTTTTGAAAATCAACTTTCGTCTGGTTTTTGTTATATGATTAATTTTAAATTAGATTTGACGTATTACTTTAGAATACACATCGACTTTCATTAAATCATACTGTATACCATTACATACAAAAACAAATCATACCAAAAGAAAATCACACATAGTCTAACAATACCCTTATTATAACAACATATACCGCATATGTATATAATCCATCGCATCCACCCATCCATTCATTCATCCATTCATGCAAGCAGAGCACATCCTTAACCACTCAAACATATCGCATAAAAACATATTCGAATAAATATTTTTTTGTACATGTGCATGTCGAATGATTGTAATTTTTTTAATAAAATTTTTATTCTTATTCTTGCATTAGAAAATTTAAATTTTTTTTTACTTAAAAAAGTGAAATTTACAAAATTTAAAAAACCAACGGAACCCCCCTTCCCCACCTTAGACATTTTTGACACACAGCTGAGAACATTCTCTATCAAATTACCTTTCAAACAAAAAAAAAACCACATTCAAATCAGTTCGGACGTTCAAGATCTACGGTGCCATAGACAGACACGCACAGCGATCACACTTATATCATCCCTATTTTCCCGGCGGGGTTTAAAAAGATTACTAAATTTTTATGTCGAAAAAAAACATTTAAATCTCAGTTTACTAGAAAAGTATTCTTTCCGCCCAATACAGTAAAATTTCTTCTTTCAAGTTCTTTAGAGTAACTGAAAAAAATATGACGATTTCTATCTGCACATTTTGTAATTCAAATTGGCATTTAAAAATAATTAGGGCATGGAGCCAAGCAGTTTATGGCACGTCCTTTTCGGAATATAAAACGTTTGGCTTTTGATATATACTATTTATGGGCCAAAAACTAGATAACTTCCGATTAAAGGCGAAAACTGTCTCTAAAAAATATTCGCCTAAAGAAATTATTAAATTTGGAACTCATTCACATCATGAGTCCTGCGCACCGAGGATGCGAATATTTAGAATAACTCAAGAGATAGTATCCGTGATGCCCATCAACACATTGTTTCAATGATAAATTGGCCTTTTAACCACCTAGATGTGTCAATTTTTTTATTTCATCTATTGACATAAGGAATGCTACAGTTACTCGGAAATATTTTTCAAATGTCGTAGGCGATAGACACCTCCGTTAGTAAAGATTTTCGAACAATAAATTAATAGATATTAAAGCTACTTAAACATGAAAATAAATCAAGCGAATAATAATAATAGATGCAAAGACATTAATAATATTAGTTTATGAATCAGTGCTCACGGCTCAGAACAGTAAGTCACAGTTGGACACTAGGTCTAATAAGTGGGCTTGTTGCCCAGTCAGTTTATAAAAGGTCAGTGGACAGTCAGCCGTGTCTATCGCTTAGGACATTGTAGAAGTATTTTCGAATAACTGCAGTATTAATTGCGGCAAAAGATGAAATAAAAAATTGACACTTCTGGGTGACTATTGATCCCTCCAGATGCCACACACGAACCTAAGAGGCGTATTTATCAACGAAATTATATGTTGATGGGCATCACGGATATTATTCTTGAGTTGCTGTTTCTGGAGCTACTATAGCTGAGTAATTTTTGTAAATTTGTTAAATGACATAGTCTTTGTCCCATACTCTGCAATCAACGTTTTAACGATCAACTACTTTTTCTTTTAGAGCCACAGACTGTTGAATAGTTTTTTTTCTATAATACAACCATTTTTGTTATTATTTTATGAAAGTATAATAATAAAATAATATTTGATGGCATATATTTATTTATCCAATTGTTACAAAATTTTGAACGTAATATATAAAATGTGACGTATTCGTATATATAAAACAAATAACAAAAAAATGATAGACATATTATTTGTAAAAGAAGAAAAAAAAAACATAAATAAATAAATGAAGGGAAAAATAAAATAACATTATTGTGAATAAATTCATGACAGAGATCGATGGATAAATGCGTCAGTTATTTTTATACAGTACTGTCTAAAGAAAATACTCATTTCCATTTGGAAGTTTAGTAGTTCCAAGTTCGTAGGGCCACAGTTTTTCGGAAGAATATTATTCAGAGAAAAGTAAAGAGATTTGAAAACAAGTGAAACCAAACAATTGATTGAGTTAATTGTTGAAATACCATGAATAGGCAATATTGATTACTCTGTCACATTACACATACATACATGTCACAGATAGGTATATAACTGATATTCCTATATAATACATACTATACAATTTGCTCATAATTTGAGCTCTCATGGGTAAACAGTGATTTTTACGAAAAAATGTTTCAAACAAAAGTTGTTTATTTTTTAATAAGGAACATTTTTTACATTTAAACTTTTGTTCTATCTCTAACGGCTTACAAGATGGGTCCTACGGACTCAAGGCCTAATTGACCTATGTTGCTCCTTTACAAACTTGACTTCACTTTTTATGTTCTATACACGCTCGTGATGACAGACGGACAGACAGACGACAGACAGGCAAACAGACAACCGGAGATGCACTAATTAGGTGATTTTATGAACACCTATACCAAAATTTTGTTCATAGCATCAATATTTTAAGCGTTACAAACTGGGGACTAAACTTAGTATACCTTGGTGTATTTCATATACATGGTATAAATATATTTAAACTGTCGTAGAAAACAGGCAATAATGATAATGTGACCTTCAATCTCTGATATCTCGTCCATTAAGTGAACTTCTTTTCTTTTAGAAAACTAGTATTTATTGTGTTATATTTTCCTGAATTTTCTTTCTCCATGTGTCAATAATGAAGTTTTCCCAAGTCTTTCCGATTAATTATATTTCGCTTATATCTAGTAAACTGCGAATTCTAGTTACTACAAAAAAATAATATTTAATTGGAAATACACCAGCATTATAGTAAGCAAATTACTTGTAATCAGTGTCATGTAATTCGTCTACTCAAAATTAATTAATTTGTTTAATCAGAAGTTCAGTACTCATCATTTTCTTGTGTTTGATATAAACTAAACAATATAATTATCAACGCACGTGCTAGGCAGCTTCGGTTATATCCGCGGTTTCTACCGAGCCTCCTCTTCTTTAACATTGGCTCTTTAGTGTAGTGCGATATTGAAGCCAATAATAATAAGAAGTTTAATTAACGGCTCAGCCTTTTTACTAAATAACACCTTTCAACTAGCGGTATAAATATATTCAGACATTCAATCAAACAACCAGGCCAATGATTTGGATCGATAACGTTTAAATACTTGCCTTCCCTAGTTTTTTAAATTTATTTTCACTTTCTGCCACCTGGGGATGAAACCAACACGCTGTTTATATGAATGGCGTCGGCGAGTAGTATTATTTTTGAGTGCAGTAGCACATTAGTATTAGATCTCTTGATTACCAAATTACAAAATGTTTTATTTGAAATTACTTTAATATACAATTTCTAATATATTAGATATTTAATCTTTTTATGCCAAATGATCACCCTACCGTATGGCCTAAGCATCAGCCAGCCAATTAATTCAAAAAATAGTGTATTGTTACGTTACATTACGACCGAATACCATTCAGACTGCTAGTTGACCGACGCTTTTTAGTAAAAAAGGCTAGGCTGCTAATTGAACGACTAAATAGGAATTTGTTTGCTACAGATATATTCTATAACACACTATGATTAGCACAAAATAGTTCCTGAGTAGCATATAAGTATTTTTTTAATTCAGCTGGGAAATGTTAAAGTAAATTACACTTTTTGATTTCATTAGAAAAGGACAAACATATAACTGGCTAGAAAGGACAAACATATAACCAGAACTATTTTTTCAAATAAGTATAGCTCAGGAGGAATTAGTAAATAAATATAAATTAAACTTATTTTAGAGTATAGTTTTTGTTATCTCGAGTGGCAGGGAAATAAACTGAAATAAATATGTGTACTATATTCCGAGTCAAGTGAACTCTGAGCCAAAGAGTTGAAATTTTACCCGCCATTTTGAGAAAAGCCGTTATGGCCTATAACCCCGTAACAGTACACTTTAAGCCAAAAATGGTAATAAGTAATCCTATCTTTTTAGTCAATTTTTTTTTTTAATCTTAAAAAAAATTTCAGGGGTAGGTCGCTGCTTTTGCAGGTAAGAAAGCCAACTATTTATTGCTAATTATGTCACTAACGTTAACATTTTTCATATATTTAGTGAATTTTTATCATTATGCTATGTATGTATATTTCTTTTTTATTAATTTTGCAACACAACCCGGTGGTTGCAACATTAAACTCGTTATAACTTCATAACTTCATAAATATTAATTTTAGAAAAAAAATGTTTAAAGTAAATGTTTTAGGAAATTTGAAGATTTAAAAGTTAAGTTATTAGCATTTTCTTGTTTAAACAAATATTATAAGACATATCTGCCAAATAGTCAATAAGTAAATCGTCATTGTCGAACAAGTCATGAACGGTTAGTGATAAAAAAAAAAAAAATTAGTTTACAAAAAGGTAGGTAATTTAATTATCTACAAAAAAGATTATTACCATTTTAGGTCTAAAGTGCACGGTTATGGAGATATAACCTAAAACAGTTTTCCTTAAAATGGAGGCACTTCCCCCACCTATTTTTGTAAGGATTTTAAACATTTACATTCAGTACGTGATACTGAACCTTTTTAAATAATAAAATAACTCCAGTAATTTAGTGCATTAGGGACAAGAGTAAGTAGCTTCTATATCACCTGTATTATTAGAATGATAATCTTCAAAAAAATCGACAAAATAAACATAATTTTTAAACTTTCTGAATGTAGTGTATCTATAATATATAGGAAACTACACACATTTATGATGATATTGTCAGAATATACAGTGAATGTAGTATAACATAATAACCAAAACGTGGATATGAAGATATTATACAACGGCAACGGAGGCAGCAATGAGTTTGTACAGTAAATATATGGCAAAAGGGATAAATGCAGGCCAGAGGAGAGTATTAGTGGTATATGCGAGACAGAGACAGAGTACAATGTATATATGCGACTCTAATAATATCAGAGAAGAAAAGATATGATGGTTTGATGTTTTCTCTTGCAACAGCGGCAACACAAACAACGTACCCATGTAGTCTGTAGTACTAGTACTAGTAACAACTAATTAGATGATTTGATTTTCCACCGCCATGCCGCAGCGCTTTTGGTCATAACATTATGTTTACTCAGACATAAAATTTATGCACATAATTGTTTGTTTTCAGATTTTATTTTATACATATAATATATATCATTCAATGTATGTGTAATCACAGATGTTTGTGGTCAACTTAGATCGCAAGTGTTAGGCTTATTGAAACATAAATCTATTTGGTTAGTAATTAAAATAAATTATTATTTTCTGAAAAAAACACATAACAAAAAAATTCCATATATTGGTAGACAATTCTCAAGTTTACCTTGATGAGATGAACGATTGATAATTTTTAAGGTCTGTCAATTTCCTCAGAAAGGAGTAAAAACTTGGGAGGGTGGGTTGAGTTGAATGTTCATTTCCTTTTTTTGGACAACTGAATAAAATATTTTTTGAAATTTTTTTTTGATTACTGAAATAAAACTCATGCAAAAAGCGAATAATATCTAAGTGGTCGTAAAAGGTTTAAATATTTCATAATTTATGGATATTGACTCTGTGCATAGTGGTAGTGAAATACAGATCGACGTCAGGAAAAAGTTAAACTTGTTGCATTAGAAATGAGAGAAAAAATGCACTCTAAGATACCATAGATAGCACTGTAATGGCGGTTGAAGGTGTAGACATCTATCTCAATGGTAAAAATATAAAAAAAAAAAACATAAAACATTTAAGCTATTCTATGCCATTCACAACTCTAATTCGTAGAAGAAATTGTTTTTTTTGTCATTTAATTATATGTTCTAAGACAATGTTTACACCCTCCTCAACCGCACTTACAATGCTTTCTATGATATCTTGGAGCCGCGAATTGCATAACTAATATTTTTAAGTGGTAATTAACATCAATACTAAAAATTAAAATTTGTTAGAAAATAGTATTAAAATTTCTATGTAAATCATATATACGAGCCATAGGCTTATATGTCCATCCATACAATTATATTAATAAAGTAGTGTATTGCGAATAGAATACAAGACCTTTCATAGACTAGCAAGAACTTCATTTTAGGGTTTTTGAATTTGCTATATCTCTCTTGCATAATGTATATTTAGGAATTTCTTTGTGAAGATTTACAGTTCGTACAGCTGATTTATAATTGCGTAAAATTTCCAATTTTTTATTTTTTTTTTATTTGATCTGCCCAGTTAATTTTATCGTTACTTCACTGTTATACGTTACAACTTCATGTTAGCAATTTAAGCTTAGTTTAAGCATTCATGTAACATTTTGTTTTCGTGTGTCCGAATGTACTGTGATATTTGATGAATATTACAGGATGTTTCTGTGGAGACATTTATATTTGAACAAAAAACAGAAAAAACGATTAGGTATATTATAAAGCGAACTGTTTTCCAACAAATTAAACATATCACTAAGACAAATTCTTAAGGTTATTTGCCTAATATCTTCCAGTCAAATATTTAAAAAAGTTCCTTTACCGCTACCAATTTTGTCGTGGTAATGTCACGTCATTTAGGATCATTTTTATCATTAATTAATAAAAATAAAATAGGCCAACTAGTTTAAGTATTTCATGCTTGATATATACTTTGACTAACTTTTCACTCCGGGATATTCCTATATATAATTTTAACAGTGGTGAAAAATAATAAAATATTGATATTTCATAAATTTCCGGTAGTCGAACAAAAGTTTTTTCAAAAGAAGTGTGCCATATTTTCCAGAAAGCACATGGTATATTGAATTTAATATGGTCCAATATTGTACCATCCTTTTATTTCCTAGATAATTTATATTTAGTTTTGCTGAAGCATTAATAATATTTTCAATTCACACAAACATTCTACTTTATTTAATTTTTTATTTTTGCTTTTACAGAATTTATGTAAACTAAAATAATGCATAATATCCAAAATTTAAAATAGTACTTTTTTTGTAATGTTACTTTTTATTTTTTAAAGTTTTCAATTTTATTTTTCATATTGTTTGTTTCTTACTCTTATAAATTAGTACTCTTATAAATAATGAAATGGAAGTATGAAATACAGAAATGGTAATAAGGATTTAGGAATTTTTGTATTTAATAATTGCAATACTTTTTACACCAAAGTAAGGTAATCTGGTCAATAAGACACGAGGTTTTAATTTCTACGCTGTCTTCATATTACAATAATTAAAAATATCCAAAGATCATTATCCTGAAGTAAAGTTGTTACAAGATATCAACGTAGCGAAATAATTATCGTTTAAAAATTATAATACCGTTGATGTAGAAAGCCGATTTTGTTCTACTTCGCAAGAGTGTGTAGGAGGCATCAAATTTTGAATAAAAATTAAGTGCAGACATGTAAATAATTCTGATTATTCAACACCAAATTAATTTTTTTATAAAAGAAACTTTTATTCGATTATAACTGTTGTCATTGTTTTCATTATCGCTCACTTTTTAGACGTCGCTCTGAGTGTCTATCGCTCATATTTGAACACACAGTCTCGCAAGATTCAGCAAAAATTCTATGGGGTATAGTATTTAAGTTTCTATTTTATAGACTTACTACTATTACTGTTATACTAATAATTGAATAATTTTCGATACTATTGAGTTTTTAAATTCATTATTTTTCTGATTTCTTCTAAGCTAAAATATACAGATTTTTTATAAAATTGTGGAGATGGTAATTTTTGTGATGAACAATTCCATAAAACAAAGATCAAAGTAATCATTTCATCTCATTAAATCATTTCTTCTTTTCTTTACATAAGAAAAAAAAACCAGAAGATATTATGATGAACAAAAAAACATAATTCAATAAAACCATACAATTTTTTTTTTTTGATCATAATTTAATAATTTATACATGAATTATACATTTATTTTATTAAAATATAAGTCAGACAATTGTATAAGAACCTACCTACCAACAAGATATACGGCCAGGCAAAGTATTTGACAAACATTGAAAATATAAAAGGCTGTTGTCAAGGTCACATCAACAACATCCCCTCTACAAAAATTTTAGTACCCCGTAAAGTAAATTTCTTTTTGCCTAGCTAGTGTCATGAAAAATATTTAATAGCGCGGCAAGCTTAATATTACTGAATTTTCTTTGAGGACGGTATTCAAATAAGAAGACAATTGAATAAAAAAATGATAGTCATGCCGATAGAAGTGGAAACTAGAAATAACTGAGTATTTTGGAATTTTTAAATTAACTAGTAGGAATAATTAAAATTTCATAATTTGAAAATTGAAATTATTCAAATATCAGCGAAACCAGCCACGTTTCGTTGTGGTTTTGTCTGATATATAATACAAGGACAGTAAATAAAAATAGTCTAGAAATACATTTCGCATTTATATGAAAAATTTTTTCTTCCATTCCTTTTTTCTGTTATTTTTATCCGATTGTCAAGGAGTGGTTATGTTTTTCGTGCGTATCTTGTATGTATGTATGCATATTTGTTTGTAAATTTCATTATTAGGTCGTATCTTACAAATGGCTGGATAGGAATTCGACAGGTAAGGTATCGTTATATTCGTCTTAAAATCCAAGTGTTACTAGTTAGGCGTTCGATAAAGAAAAAAAAAAATGGGAGTTTTGGCGCTAAATAGTAAAACTTTCAATAAAAAAAATGCTCCAAACCTATCGATTAGGGTATGAAAATAAAGGAAATATAAAGGCGATTACAAAAATATATCAAAGTTTTATGTTTAAATTTAATTAGAAATAATAAATTGATTTAAAAAGTTTTGATATAGCATAATAATAGGGGTTTTTAGTGCCGGGACACTAACAAGTCAAAAAAGTTTGGCAACAGCACACACTGTTCTCAAGTAATGTCTAACTAGTAATTGGTCGTAAGCCCGTCTTTTCAACGTGGTTTGTATGTACGTTTCCTTGCACCAAACTTAAATTTTTACCTCCTTCTAAAAAAACTTTTATAATAAAATCGATCCCAGCAGACAAAGAAGTTTTTACTTCAAAAAGGCTATACACTCATTTTACATTGCGACGATGGATAGCCGACCCTGTTGAGTACCGGGCAAAATTATTCTTGTATTTATCTTTTCAATATGTTTCACATTTAAATATGGATCCCAATGTACATTAATCAATTTTAAGGCTCCCACGAAAATTTGGCAGGTTCCTTGAAAGAGAAGTCAAGTATTACGACTGACCCTAGATCTATTTAATGTTAGAAGGTAGAAAATATTGTACTATGCTTAAATACATATTCTTGTATTTGCTTGTGGCAAGTCGAAAAAGGGTAATAGCTATTAAAACACGAACGTTGGAATAAATTTCAATTTAAAACATTTTGAATATTATACAATGGACATAGAAATTCAGATATGTTGACTACGGCGTTCAAATTGAATTCTTTATTACCTAATTAGTTTACATTTACAATAACTGTAACAAAAGAATATGTTTATAACTAACTTTATGATTTTCGTGAAATTATGAGCATTTATCATTTATAAAAGCATTTTTAGAATAGGTACGGCGGAACGTTTCTTTGAAATTCTAATTTTTTTTACCCATACGATGGTACATTGTAGTAAAGAAAAATTTTTAGATTTCCGTTCCACATTTATTATTTAGTTTTTGAAATATTTTATGACGATCGCACTAACGCTACGATAAAAAGTTTTATCGTCCCCCCATGTCTTTGTCAAGTGGCCCCCATGTCTTTGTCAATGGTTATCACATTTGTGAAAATGCTTCTTTTAAAATGTTTTTATTAGCTTCGCTTGTAACTAAGTAACTTACTAACTAACATTGTAATTCAAACTCACAAGTAAATTTTAACCTACTTTCAATTGTGAATTAACTTGAAAATTTGCCCACATATCAAGGTGTGATGACAATACAATAATCTAATAACTTTATCCTAGTATCCTGGCCAAAATTACCAGGTTAAAATATTGATTATCTTATGTCTATTACATTTATAATATTATCATGAAATATCAATAGTACCTGGCTATGGTACCTGATCCTAATGCAGAATACCGTCAGGTCGAAACATATCCACGTCATTAGATTTTTTGTTTTACTTTGTTTCCAAACGAGTACACGATCTTTACCTCGGCAAGACTTAAAAATAAAAAAATTAATTAACAATAAAAATACGTTTTATGACACTAAAAAGTGGAAAATTGCTTTATAGTTATGTAAAATTAAAACAAGCTTTAAACAAGCTGATTTGGTAGATATCGACCATGTCAAGTAAAAATTTTATATTACAATTAAAATTATTATCCACTTTTTTTTTAGCAATAAAGAGTATTTTATTAGTTTTTTAAACTATAATTTATTTTTTTGCTATACTTGAAATATTTTATATATTGGTTAGACGCTGATGTATTTTTAGTTCATTCTGCTTTTTGTTAGACGCTGTTTAAGAGAAAATACCCATATGAAATTTTGGTGGTATTTAGTTTGGGGTAAAGGAAATTAATTGATAATTGTTTCTTAAGTTGAAATTGTACAATGATGTAGGCCAGTACGAGTACTTACATAAAGATGTAGCGGCTAGTACTTACATAAAGAGAAACAAATTAAATACAATTTAATAATATAAAACATAAGTTCAAAAATAAAACAAAGTACACAAAAACAAATAAAGAGATAGATATTGTCGATTAAATTGTAGCTGATATGGATATAGAGAGTCCAAGAAGTGAGTTGTAGAATATTTACGGTGGTTTTGGGTAGTTTTGACTAGAATACACATAATACAATATATATGCAGTTAATTAAACAGAAGCAATACGCATAAAATAGATACTCATATACAGGATGCATAGTGTTTTTGTTACATGCTTTCATCTAAAATGTCTCCGGTAAAATACCTCATACGGTGTAGATCGTGAATTATCTTGTTTGAAAAAACTTTTTCAGAACAGTAGGCATGTCTTGGATGTAGAGTGGGCTACTTCAGACTGTACAAAAAATCATAGGAGTCATAACTTTTTGTCTGATTGAAAGATTAAATGAGATGCCATTTATTTTTATACCAGGCATATATGTAATATGCAAGGTAAACTAAGTTTAATCCCAAGTTTATAACAATTAAAAATATTGAGGCTACGAACAAAATTGGTATAGGTGTTCATAAAATCACATAATTAGTCCATTTCCGGTGGTCCGTCCGTCTGTCTGTGGACACGATAACTCAAAAATGAAAAAAGAAATCAAGATGAAATTTTTACAGCGTGCTCGGGACATAAAAAGTGAGGTCGAGTTCGTAAATGAGCAACATAGGTCAATTGTGTCTTGGGTCCGTAGGACCCATCTTGTAAACCGTTAGAGAGAGAAAAAAGTTTAAAGTAAAAAATGTTCCTTATCAAAAAATAAACAACTTTTGTTTAAAACATTTTTTGTAAACATCACTGTTTACTCAAGAGGGCACACATTAGATGCAAATTTTATAGTATGTATTCATATGGGATAATCAGTTATGTATATGTGACATGTATGTATGTGTAATGTGAAAGAGTAATCAACACTCTATACATGGTATTTCAACAAATAACGCAGTCAATTGTTTGTTTTCACTTATTAATATTAATTTCCGGATATTTCTTAGTTGATAATGTTTCATTCTTTCAAAGGTATATTAAATTATAAACAGTTAAGTATTTAAAAAAGTATGCTTTAGAAGCTCTGTAACGACATAATGTGGAATAAAGCAATTGGAAATTACCAAAAAAATTAATTTGTCTAAGAATATTGTCTTGCAATCGGGATAGTGTACGAAAATTATATTTTTTAAATAATTTTTAAGGATATTTTAATAAAGCACAAAAAGTGAAGTAGATTGACCATCTTTAGATCAAAATAAACTAAATTATTGGTCTTCAGAGCTTCAGGGCTATAACAACAAATGTTTCCTTAAATAATATTTATATAAAGCCGGTATTGAATGTAAAACTTGTGTTATACTTTTAAAGTAGTATCGTTTTAATAGTAATATCGTTATATTTAACTATCGACATCGTCGTTATTAGGCATATTGTTTGTTACCTTTTCCAATATAATCATAATATAATCATAATAAAAACCACCTGTATCAGATGTAAAATGACCCAATTTTCGATTATAATAATTTTCTGTTTCTTTTTAAGGTAGATATTTATGAAGTCTTTTCTTTCTATTATCGTACTTCCGACCATATTATTTTCGAATATTTTTTACTTCAAAAGATGCTCAGTCATTAATTTACTGTCATTTTGGATCATTTTTAACAATTGTTCCACCATTTTTATTTTTTGAGAATAAGCTAACAGGCTGATAAGTCCCCGGTCTAACAAAGAAAAACACATTTTTTTGTCAAAATTCGTTTTTATTATTCAACATAGTTCCCTTCAAGAGCGATACAACGATTATAACGACCTTCCAATTTTTTGATACCATTTTGGTAGTACTCCTTCGGTTTTGCCTCAAAATAGGCCTCAGTTTCGGCGATCACCTCTTCATTGAAGCCAAATTTTTTCCCTGCGAGCATCCTTTTGAGGTCTGAGAACAAGAAAAAGTCGCTGGGGGCCAGATCTGGAGAATGCGGTGGGTGGGGAAGCAATTCGAAGCCCAATTCATGAATTTTTGCCATCGTTCTCAATGACTTGTGGCACGGTGCGTTGTCTTGGTGGAACAACACTTTTTTCTTCTTCATATGGGGCCGTTTTGCCGCGATTTCGACCTTCAAACGCTCCAATAACGCCATATAATAGTCACTGTTGATGGTTTTTCCCTTCTCAAGATAATCGATAAAAATTATTCCATGCGCATCCCAAAAAACAGAGGCCATTACTTTGCCAGCGGACTTTTGAGTCTTTCCACGCTTCGGAGACGGTTCACCGGTCGCTGTCCACTCAGCCGACTGTCGATTGGACTCAGGAGTGTAGTGATGGAGCCATGTTTCATCCATTGTCACATATCGACGCAAAAACTTGGGTGTATTACTTGAGTTAACAGCTGCAAACACCGCTCAGAATCATCAACACGTTGTTGTTTTTGGTCAAATGTGAGCTCGCGCGGCACCCATTTTGCACAGAGCTTCCGCATATCCAAATATTGATGAATGATATGACCAACACGTTCCTTTGATATCTTTAAGGCCTCTGCTATCTCGATCAACTTCATTTTACGGTCATTCAAAATCATTTTGTGGATTTTTTTGATGTTTTCGTCGGTAACCACCTCTTTCGGGCGTCCACTGCGTTCACCGTCCTCCGTGCTCATTTCACCACGCTTGAATTTTGCATACCAATCAATTATTGTTGATTTCCCTGGGGCAGAGTCCGGAAACTCATTATTAAGCCAAGTTTTTGCTTCCACTGTATTTTTTCCCTTCAGAAAACAGTATTTTATCAAAACACGAAATTCCTTTTTTTCCATTTTTTTCACAATAACAAAAGTTGCTTCACAAAAGACGCTCTATCTCACAAACTAATTGACTTACAGACGTCAAATTTTGACACGAATCATTTGAAGGTTGGTACTATATAAAAATAATATGCATTTAATACTAGCGACGCCATCTATGTGTCAGACCGGGGACTTATCAGCCAACCTATTATTCAAACTAATTATTCTTAAATATAATAATGGAGTTTAACCTCCGTTTCTCTGACATATACGCCTTATTACAGCGGCCACCCACATCATTGTTTGTTAATCTTTATTTATTTAACTACATACATTTTTAAAATTACATTTTGATGTGAGTGGATTCGGTTAGTTCGTTCTTATCCAAGCGACGACAATGTGATCAATTCTACACATCCATTAATTATAATTGTTCATACTGGACTCGAACCCACAACCTCCCAGTCAGTAACCAAACGATCAAAAACTAACGCCTCAGACCGCTCGATCACTGAGCCGGAATCGTTCTAAAGCAAATTTCTTAGAATAGTCAGCCAAAAAACTTAATGCTTTCTATGCAGGAAGAGTGTGCAAAAAATTGAAGTATGATATAAACGAAAATTATTGAAATAACCAAAGTTCCATCTTACTGAAAAATATGTTTCTTTATTTTTGTATCCTATTCAACTGTAATTGTAAGGATTAAAGTTTGTGGAATAAATACAAAATCTCCTTATTGCTTTTGATAGAGTTAAACAAAATAATCGTTTAACAATGGAAATATTATACACCGAAACTGAACCCGAAAATTTGATTGGGATCCCGCAAATTGATTTGATTTGCATCAGGGCCGATCTCAGAATCCTTACTTATATAATGTGTTATGTTCTGGTACCTATATTACTATCGATTCTCTATTTGATGAACCATTTAAATTTGATCCGAATCGATATTTTGCTCGCAAAGTAGGAAAAACTAGTAACAACTGCTTGAGCAAATATTTTACCGAATTGCAATCAGTAGTTATAATGAAGACATAAAAATGCTTGGCCAATAAAATATTCTTTTGATTGAGGTTTAAAATAATTTTTGTCTTCATTTTTGTCAAATTTTTACAAAAAATTTGTAGATTCATTTAAATTTTTTCATAACAAAATGTGGTGAAATTTCATTTTCGATTAGATTTTCGAATTTAAAGTTATATAACGTAGTTTCTGAAAATATTTTTCTTAACATTTTGTATCAATGTTGGATGGAAGTGATCATATAATCATGTATTACACAAATTGTTTCATCAAGTTAAATATTGGAATAAAACAATATAGAAAAAGATAGAAATTAGACATTTAATACTCACTGCTTTTAATAAAAATAAAATAGATATTTTAATATTTAAAGAACTTTATAAACTTTATATTGCCTTGTTTGGTATAATATCAAATGACTGTATTTGTAATAATAAAATGAGCCGATTCATATACCCTAATTATCTTTACTCGATTTAAAACTTAATTACATGCAATAAAAAATCAAACGGCATATGTACATAATATTTTTTGTGTTAAATAAATTTTTTTATTTCTAGATACGGATGTTGTTGTATTTTTGGAATTATGTTCCTTTCATTTAGATTACCTAGGAAACTAAAACTTTTTTAATCGATTCAGCTTGCCATGAATTTTTAGAATATGCAAAATCATTTTACAATCTGTCAATGTATTTTTGTCCCAAATTTATGATTTTCATTAAAAAAATTATTTAAATTAAGGTGTAAGTTATCAGAAGTTAAATATAACAGAGATAATTTATAGTAAGTACAAGGAAATTTTATGCTATGTTATATTAAAAATCCTGATCATTAAAATTGTGGATAATGAACCTACATATTGGGTTGACTACTAAGTCAGAAGTATGTCTTTTTTAAACTAATGTTACAATTAATTCATAAAGTATAGAGTTAAAGTAGCTATAATATTTAATTATTTAAACAATAAAACAAGTATTGGACTTCTTAAAAAATACTTTAAATTTTCAGAATTACCAATGTACAGATATGCAAACAGTATCGGGCAAGAAAAAATGAAAAAAATAAATAAATTTAACCTAAAATTATCAACGAACAGAAATGCGAAGTATCGAGAGAGATAAAAAAACAATTACAAGAAACTAATTACACAAAACCTGCAAGGTAGTGTACTACAAAACAAATATTTATAATTAATATAGTTATTTGTACGAAAGGAACATAGTTCCTACCGGGTGATCCATAACACACTCGTTTTTTGTTAATGATTAGTGTAAATTAATGAACCTGTTAAAAGTAACGTATAGTTTTAAAATAATTTAAAAAAATTTTATATTTTAGTAAAAAAAATTAGCACTGCTAGCGTCCAAACCTTAAGACGAATGTTTCTTGAATAAATCAACCAAGATACTTTTTGCTGGGTGAGTCAGTTACGATTAATGCATCGTACAACGATAATTTTACCGATGATCACGTAAGTAATGTCCATTTCCATTTCGCCATGGTGTCTACATACAATCCGACGTATTTTTTAGCGAACTATTTCGAATGTGATTATTTACGTAGTGTCAAGCGTATGTTTAAAATAAAATGCGACAAATTTATTTATGATATTCTTTCAAATAATGTACTTACCAAGTTTAGTTTCGGCCACTTTAGGTACATGTTTATAGGAATGATTCATTTATATAGCCATTTTGAAAGGAACTCGAACCTTCGATTGAACCTGGGTACTTGCGTACTCCAATAAAAAATTCTTATTTCAAACATATTTCGTTCAGAAAGTTCTAAAATTTCCATTTTAAGTAACTCAGTCGTTGACAATCGAAACACTCAAATTGAGCTAAATTGATTTTTCTAAAAGATTATACATGTTCTTATTCAAGATGCAAGCGGTGTTACGTATAAGCATCTGAGACTTAAGTTATAAGACCACACATGGAAAAATTTTACCATTTTTTGTCAAATCAAAAAGTGCATAATTGCCGTGGCTTAAATGCGAGTGTTCCGATTACTTTCTTTAAGGGATATGGTAATTTCATGCGAAGTTGGTTACTACTAAGAGAAATAGAAAATTTTTGACATTTCCTTGAGTCATTCAATTTTTGTGCACATGGAAAATAGACATAATATTTTACACGTTTGAATAATAAACAATACTGCGATAGTCAAAATCAATTGTTATACATTACAATAGATATCTTTATCTTTAGCAAAATAATATACAAGTGAAAACAAACAATTGACTGAGGTTATTGTTGACATACCATGCATAGACAGTGTTGATTACTCTATCACATTATACATACATACATGTCACACATATGTAACTGATATTCCGAAAAAAATGTTTTAAACAAAAGTTGGTTATTTCTTTATAAGGAATATTTTTTACATTTAAACTTTTATTCTATCTCTAACGGTTTACAAGATGGGTCCTACGGACCCAAGACCCAACTGACCTATGTTGCTCATTGCCGTCCTGAGTACGCTGTATAAATTTCAGATTGATATATTTTTTCGTTTTTGATTTATCGAGTTGACAGACGGACGGACAACCGGAAATGGACTAATTAGGAAATTTTATGAACACCAAAATTTTTGTGCGTAGCATCAATATTTTTAAGCGTTACAAACTTGTGACTAAACTTAGTTTACCTTGCATATTACTATTCTAGTTGCTTATATGCAGCATTGTAGTATCAGTAGGTAAATATGGATTTTAGTGGCATGGATTGGTCTTTTTTATATTAAAAAAAAGGCTGCGATATTTGAGCCGTGGGTAATTGAGGCTTGCGAGTCAGTTGTCGTCGGATCAAATATCGAGCGAACCAATTGTGATGGAACCACACGAGTATACGAGCAATGTTTTACAGTACTCAACTGACTAAAAAACATTTACGTAAATGATTATAGGTTTTTATTCATTCATTGTCATTGTGTATATGGCTTTTTATTTTAAAATTGACGTCCAATGTCCAAGAACAAAATACCGGGTATTACTCTATTTCTGTTATATACCTGCTAATAATATCTTCTCGTTGTATGTATATACATATATACACAATACATATAAATATATGGAATAAAATAACTCCATAGAGAATGAATGCGTGAATTTTGTTGATTGGGGAGTAACAGCAGTTTACAGTGAGAGTATGGGGTTGTTTTGTGTGTGTATAGGATGAGTAAATAGGTAGTTAGGTAGGTAGATACATCATATAGATGGGAAAGGTAGATACGAATTTTAGGAAGGCACACTATAGGGGAAGTTTATATACGTACATATACTACTACCATGCTGGAAGAATTGTTATTGAGGGGACTCTTTGAATGTGGTAGTGACTATAGTAGTAGAGATACTAAGTTTTGGAAATAGAGGAACACACATAGCCAAAATGATAAACTTGAATGTGTGTGAGTACGGGATAAATGTACGTATACGTTTGTTAGCGAGAATGAGAGGGATACAACAAATCATTTCAAAAGTAATGGTATGTTTTTTAATTTTTGGGTATAATTTTTGAAATTTTCTCAAACTTTTTGATCACGAATTAAATACAAGAGATTCATAAAGCTTTACAAGCTTTTTTGGATTATACTGTATTATTCGATATTTGTTGGCCTTGGATAGCTCAATCATCAGTGCTTAAAGTTACTCGGCAACTACCTACTTCCTCGCCCTTTATTTTAAACTCTTTAACTCTCTTAAACTATCGTTCTGAGCAAAACCAAACGTTCTGAAACATTTCCACTATCTTTTCTGCTATCTCTTGCAAACAAGCCAGTAGATGTTTTACATTTTTTCTTTCCTAAAATATTGTCGTCATAGTGGCATACTTCCTGATAATTCCGCCTGAAGTTATGAGAACAAAGTTATTTCTCTGATTTAGTAATTTTTCTGTCCTTCTATGATCAGTTTAAGTTTCAGGCAAAAATACAATCACCCTATCACATATTTCCCTTCTTTTTAATTTTTATATTATCGATAGTGACCAGTATCTGGATCACTTGTAGTGATGAGTCCAAAACCTACACATAGTCGCGTTTAACTGCCAGTCTTAACATGTTGTCATCTAAATGATTATAAAAATAATGGGAAATTAGGTATTGAAAACTCTCTTAGAATTCAGTTTTGCGGTTGTAGTAGTAGTACAATAAAAGATGTAACAAAAATCGGCTAATAAAGGAAAATGAGAGAAACCGCTCGCATTTTGCTAAAACTTCATGGAATGTGTTTCTTGGGTGTCTAATATCATAAGAAAGGCATGAGTTAGTGGTGCAAATGTTTCTGTTTGTTAATAAACAATAAATTTTTAATTCAATAAAATGATGAAGTTAAAGTTCACTTAAAAAAAATAGCAAATAGGCAACTTGTATGACGTAAGTGTTAAGTGCTTGTCAAATAATCGAAAACTATTATACATGTATAACGTATACGTAATTCAAGTTGCCTATTTATATATAATAAGTCAACTTTAACATTGATCGTTTCATTGAATTAACAATTTATTGTTTATTAACAAATAGAAACATTTGCACTACTAACTCATGCCTTACTAATGATATTTGACAGAAACACATATCATGAGGTTTTAGCAAAATGTGAGCGGTTTCTTTCATTTTTCTTTATTTTCAACATCTTTTACTGTACTATACTTATTAAATCGGATCTTTCGAATTCTTTCCCCAATCGTTTTAAAACTTCTGCTCGTAAGCTACCAGTGGTTTTAAGTTTAACAGACTAAGATATATTCGTGAAAAACTAGTTCGGAAACATATCGAAAATCAATTTGATACCTCGACTATTAGCTAAATGTGATCAAAGATATCTTGAGGAAACAACCAGTTGTAGTAACAATGGTTCCTTTAAGAACGATAAATAATTTTACTAAGCACTTTACGTGCCCGAATTATCGATATAACGAATCTAATAGAAGTGCGAGTAGAAATATTTTAATGTCGGGCATTCAGATTTTAATGGCCACAAGCAAATTTTTTAGTTTTTTTCAAACCATCTTTCAATATTTTACATATTGACCATCATTAATTATTTCTACTTACACGATCAATAAAATATCATCAAGTCTATCAACAGTCTAATATTAACAATACATATTGACCGTGTGAAGGTCGCTTTACAGCGGATATCAGCAAGTAGAAAAACTTTTTTTGATTTTTCAAACACACATTATGGTACTCGAATTTTGAAGCACACATTATGGTACACACACATATATAGAAAGAAAATGATGCTGGATAATACGGGTGGTAGCGACGTCAGGGACGTTGTAAACATTGGTGTATATGTGTATGTAGTAACTGTACGATATTATAGAGAGGACATCGAGATGCGGGGGTGTTTGATATTTCGAATTGAATAAGAGAGAAAGAGTTTCTCTCTATATTATTATACATATATAACATTTATATCAATGTGTATGTATATATTACAATTGTATTTTGTATACCGTTCGATATATAAACGTTTATACGCATGTGCTTAACTCAAAAATATAACGACGCTTGCCCCTAGCGTCTCTCCCTCTATGTGTGTGTGTATCCCCGCCACCCATCATCATTTCTATACGACGTCGTTGTGTGTATACACAAATATATTCCACCATAATACTCTTACTATATACCCTACTATTATATACACACAAACATTCACGAGAGAGTCGAAGTGAGCGCGACGACGCTGAAATTTCAACGACGCTGCTTTAAATATGGAACATATTTATTCATTAAAATAAATGAAAGAATTTTTGTAGTAGTAAAAATTCACAGAGTATATTTACCAAAAAAAAATTCAAATATTTGCACAATCATCATAGTAAAAATTTTTTTGGATCACTATTCGAGGATCATTTTGTGTTTGTTTTGAGTTTTTAACGCAATCTGTTGTTGTGATTCTTTTTTTAGGATAAACTAAAAAAAATAAATAATGTAAAGTAAAATAAAAACTTTGTAAATAAGCATAACCTAACAACTTGATTTTTCACAACTAAATGTTTTTTTTTTTTATATAAATAATATTCTTTAAAACTAAATGTTCTATGTGGCAAAACGTGGTATTTATTAAAATTTTGTGTTTACAAAACACTTGGCATTGTGCCAATTGAGAATATATAAACATACATATACACAAAACCTATACAGCGGAAAAAAAAACATCTCTTCGAAAACCCATTCTAATGGTTGAAGGAAAAAAAATTATTTTCGATTAATTTAAAAACAATTTTGAGTGAATTATTCTATAAAAAAAAAGTGTACGTGAATTTATCTTGAAAAGATTTCCAAAGTGTTTTCTTGTTTTTTGTTGTTTATTTTGTGTGATTTTCATATTCAATGTGAGGAATATACTTGAGGATTTAATGTGATTCAAAACACATGTGACAAGTGTGCATACAATAAATACAAGGAAAATATTATATATTTAAACAAAAAGTTTTAATTGTGATACATTTTACGAGAAATTTATACGAGAGTAAGTAGACAGTGGATATTTAAGAAAAAACTTCTTTTTATTTTTAATTTTTCAAAAAAAAAAAATTCAATTAAAAAAATTCTTCGGACATGCTCGCCACCTCGTTGGTTGGCTATTATATTATCATTATCAAGTTTTATAATGAAAATACACATTAATACGCATGCGTGAAAGTGTGTGTGTGTATGTGTGTGGTACTCATACATAATATTTCATTATCATTTATTAATTATACGTACTTTGTTTTGATTTTTTATGAAAAAATGTTATTAGTTTTTAATATATTTTTAATTATAACTTTCCTCATACCACAATCTTGAAATGGGATAAAAATTTATATTAAAAAATTGAAAAGATAAATTTTTATCTTTTCTTAACAATAAATAAGTAGGTATTTTGTAAAGTGGATAAATTTTATGTACAATTATTTTGATAAATCTTATTTGATATTTGATCTAGCGCACTTAATTAACGCAAACATTATTAAAAAAGTTTTCGTCATGGATTATTAGATATTTGTATTTTATATTCTTAAGAAAATTAAAGAGGGTTCAAAGTTTTACATGCTTGAATATTAATTAGTTTATATTTTATTCGAAATATTCGTAAGTTAGGAAAATGAAAATATTTGAAATTTTTCAACTTTAAAGTTATATTCGGATTAACTGGAATTCGAATCTTTTTATCGATTTTGAGATGTTGATGTAAAGTTATAGAACATATTAGTTTAACATAAAGTTAAACAGAAAGAAATAATCCATTTTATAATTTATATTTTAGCAGTTTTTTGTTGTTGTTGTAACTTTGCTCGGATATAGTAAGTGACCTAACCGCAGTTGACCGCCGCTGATAACACCAAAGTTTCACTTGTATTTTATTTTTGTCTTTATGGGCTTTGAGCTGTTTTTGAATAATGTCTATAGCTAGATTAGAGATTTCAAAATTGGGTGATGCTTGCAATTATGTATTTCCGATTTGCTGAAAAGCTAGTTCATTGTATACGCCAAAAGTATAGATTCATTGTTTAAACACGCACAAAATAATGAGAAAGTACATTAATTTTAATACTTTGAAGACGTTCTTGAGAACTATACTGTGGTTCAGTAACAAATATAACTTCATTTACAAAACTTCGTTGCTGATTGTTGTAATTTTCAATTTTTTGAGTTAAAATAATGTCAATATTAGATTTGTCATGATGAATTCTGTGGAAAACATTTAAACAATCTTCTGAATCGAAAAATTTTCTATCTCAGTTTTTAGGAAATATGTAGTATGTAACTTGTACTATGTACTATGTGCCTATTAAGACCAATTTTCGGCAATGCTTAGAAAATTCGAAATAATTTATGAAAACAATCATCTTCAAAATATATTTCATTTATTTGTAAATAAAATCAACAAACTTAATTTCATTAAAAAAACAATCATTTTAAAAAGCCTCTTATGTGAATCTTCTTAGGAACATAGGTACTTACCTTAGCCGGGTACCTATTAATTAAGTTATTTATAAATGTTATCAAAACAAAGAAATACGTTTTTGAGAAAAACTTAACCTATAACATGAGCCTTTTAGGTAACCAGTCTCTTACAATAGTTGTTTTTTGTAATAATTGTACAGTGAGCTATCTTAGACTTTACCAAACTTAATTTTTTATCAATTTTTTAAAGTGAAAACATAAACAATTTTTGCAATTACAAATTTTTTTTACAATTTCAGGGGACTTTATTTGGAGTATTTGGAATATAGAGTGGGATTATTTATACCTTATTAGTAAACGAAACTAAAGCTGAGTAGGCTATTCATTGCATGCTGAGCATGAAAAACTGTTATGATGTACATAAAAAACTACACAATTTCCCAAGGCCATCTTGGGTGGTGTGCCAACATAAGAACTTTTCTTGGCAATAATAAATACTTCTTTTAAAAGAAAACCAGCAAATGATACAAACAACACTTACTTTCCTAGGAATGTTCTTGAAATTAGTACTAAAAAGTTTGTGAATATGAAGTTTTAAATCGTAAGCCTTTTGCAACGTCTAACAAACTGTCAATCATTACAAAGACGGCGACTCTCTACCTTTTATATGTACTTACAATTTTATCTATGTCACTGATCGAACATGAGCGCGAACAAATATGAGTTTATGGAAGTGAACCTTCTTAGGTGCAGGTACCTTATAGGATTGAAGGAATTGGCAAATTTTTAATATTTCCGGGATTGGTTTCTGATCAAGCTTAGAAATTGTGACTTATTTCAGAAAATAAGCCCGTGAAATTGCTTTTCTGACCCATCTGTATACTCAATTTAAAATCTGATATTCCTGATAAACAGTTTGCTATATTTTTTGGCAAATTTTGATATTCAAAACACGAAAATACACGTAGAAATAAAAATATTTATTGAAAATTTAAATAACTTCTAGCAGTGTTTTTACCTTAAATGCAAAAAATTAATAAGAAATTTTGTAATTCATTTTTTTTTCGTGGATTTTGTATCTTAACAAATGATTGTATTCATTAATGAATTATATCCCACCACTATGACCAGCAAACAAATTTAATCGCATAAAACTACGGAAACAAGCAAAAATTCATTCGTTAATTCGTTTGATTTTACTAGTTCCCTTTAATATTTTTTTTACAAAAACAGATGAAGGAACACTTTGTCTGATTAACTATAAATAGCTGGAGGACCGAGCTTCGCTCGGTTATTCGCCAATAGATGTCAGCAAGAGTCATATTTTTCACTTTAGACTACTCAAACGCCTCCTTTTTGTTATGTTATAATTTGCATTGTATTTCATTAACTACGTTATACACCAATAGATGTCTGATGAATTTTTCATGAAAAGACGTATAAAACGACATTTCTGATAAATTTCATTAACTACGTTATACACCAATAGATGTCTGATGAATTTTTCACGAAAAGACGTATAAAACGACATTTCTGATAAATGAAACCTAGCTAGATCGACTTATCGCCCCAAAAAACCCCTACATACTCATTTTCATGAAAATCGTTGGAGCCATTTCCAAGATCGTTGATATATATATATATATATACAAGAATTGCTCGTTTAAATATATAAGATTCAACAATGCAAGCTGAGCATGCAAACAAACTTTTCAAAAATTCGACAATTTTTTCCTTAGTTTGAATTTAATACCAGTTATTATGATAAACTTCCTCGATTTCCGGCATTTATTTTACGATAAAAGTGCAAATAATATTTTGATATATTATACCTATCATTTCGAAAAAATAATATATAAAAAATATTACGAGAAAAAGACGGATTTCTTGCATCATTAGTTATGAAATTATAAAAAGAAAAAAACAACATTAGACAATTTATCGTCTCTCTCTCTCTCTATAACAAAATATAATTTTAAAATAGTCATATTTAAATATAGAATAAGATAGAAAATAAAATATGTATACATACATTTCGAGGCAACTTCACTTGAGGGTCATCAAAGTAAAATTAGGACACTCATTTTTTTTCTACTTTGTTGTACCTACCAAGAAAAACGTGTAATATTCACACATCAAAACTGATTGGTTTGCAATGTTGGGTGAGTATAATACATGTTAAACAGACAAAAACAAAGACACACAAATGAAGTGAAAATGAAAGATAGAGAATGTCATTATTATAATGATCATCATATTTTTGTGACAGATTATTTTGTCGAATCAATCATAATTATTATTTTTTCCCGTTTTGTTTGCTATTGTTATATGGAATAAAAATTCGGATATAATCGAACTACTTCCATTATTCGAATAAAAGAAGAAAAAATAATAAATTCACAAAAATTGTTATCGATTGAAATATTAAGTCAGATAGATCTTCGTTCCAATTGAAAGATTCATTACAGCCATATTGGCTGTATTACGCTTTAATAATACGCTTTCGAAAACTTGGAGAGAAGAGAAATCCACTTCATCGTTTGGGAATGAACAACGTTTTGAATATTTTAAGGAAGTTTTGAAACGGAAATTTCTATAAATTTGGGAATAAAGGGCGAAAGGCCGGGGGGGGGGGGCACACGGTAGGATCTATGTTCTTTTCGCCATAATAAACGTATTTTTAATTGAAAAAGAATCACATCGTTCATATTTTAATTGCGAAGTATGAAAATGAAATTGGTATAATTTAAATTATGCCATCATTTATCTTTTATCAGTTTCTTGTAAATTTTACACAAGAACGTCAATATTCCTAAGCTATGATATTTAATTTTCCACTTTAAAATGATGCAACTTGGTCTTTTAATACAGGCATATCACTCTTTAAAACGGGTACTTTCTAGACAAATAATCAATTAAATACATACTAATGATATATGAATGGGTTTTCAATTCCAATTTGAAGCCCGAAAATATAAATGATACATTATGACTTTAGAAAATAACAGCAACACTTAAACATTCCAATACAAAAAGGAGTTTTAAATAATAATAGTTTTAAAAAAACTAAAAAACACGTTTTTGTAACTAGCAGAACAAAAAGGTAGAAAATAATTTCTATAAATTCAAAAAAATTAAATTATCGTACAGTCGTTAATCAGCACCCTACGCTTTTTTACGATAAAACTGTTTTTTTGAAGTTAAAGTAATTATTTTCCAACTTTTAGTTCAGCTAGTTACAAAAACGTGCTTTTAGTTTTTAATAAACTATTATTCATTTTGTGATTTTTAGTTTTTTAGACTATTATTTATTGATCAAAAGTTAAAAATAAATATGGTGGGAACTCAAATAAATGTATATAAAACGATTGATAAAAAATTAACTAATTAAATTATTGTGTTGTCAATGGTCCTTGATAAGTATGCCAAAGTTTCCGTTACATACTAACATACTAACGTATGAAGCTAACCGTGTTGAAAAAGTTAAAAATGGACATTATTTAATATTTTCTGACCTTGAAATTTTAATAACAAGATTCAATTGATTAAACAAAAGATTTAACATTCGTTTTGTAAACGGTCTAATTTGTTTAAGAAACTACCGTTGAGAATAAGTAAAATCACGAAGTAAGCAATATTTGATATAAACAAAATAGACGAAAAGAACAGGGATGAAGAAATAAATATATAACTTTCTGAATAGTCTTTGAATTCCAAAAAGTTTTCAATGAATAAAAGCACTCTACTGAAAGACATTTTGCCTAGAAGTCCTTGATTTACTTAATGCTTAGTCATTATTATATGAAACTATGAATTTATTTTAAAACTCATATTAATATCCACGCTATGAGTTCGTCGCAATCAAAACATTGATAAAAACAAACAAATACAAATTGAAGGAAATTCTTTCACGTTTACATAATTTTTAAATTATCTACAAGCCATAAAACAATAGAAGTTTTATTTTATAGTGTACACACAAAAACTATACTATTATTTTTTTATTATTCTTTCGTTTCCCAGTGTATGATTTTTAAAATAAATGTCAAATTAATGAACAGTAAAATGTTATGAAAAATTTTTTGTTTATTTTTTTGTAAATTTATATATTTTTTCATACTTTTTTTTTTATAAAGACCAACAGCTATTTGCATTACTAATTTAAAATAAACAAAATTAATTACATGGAATAAAAAATATTTTTAAATTATTATGAAATGGTAAAAATATTTAATAAAACATAATAAAAAATTTTTTATTTTAAGTACGAAAGAATAAAAACAATCAAAATTTAAAAAAAATTGTAAAAAATTGTAAAAAATTCAAAACAAATACCACTTCCTCATCTTTCCAAAATTAATGAAACGACGACGCTTTCAACATATAATTTGATTTTTTAATTATGTGTAATAGGTTTTTGTAAGAACGTCTATGTCATACGTTATAATACGTTATAGTACGGACAAAAGAGATGTCGTTCAGGCAATAATTATTTTCTTTAAATTAACTCACTAACAGAAAGAAAAGAAATAAAATTAGGTATATTTATCCTGATTTTTAATTTAAGAGCTATTGATTATGTGCTCATTCATGGAGTTATACAATTTTTCTCTAGTCCGCTTTTTTGATTTAAGCTCTTGAAAAACAACGAAGAGTTAGTATAAAACTGTTTTTAAGAATAATTATGTCTGAGTAAAGTATAGCTATGGTCCGCTCAAAATAATATTTTTATATGAATTTTTTTCAAAGGAAAAAAAACTAAAAAAAAAAGGAAGGTTTCAGCATCAAATATAAAACCCTACTAACGCGCAGTCTCAAAAGTGCTAGGGATGCGTTAATTAACGTTATGTATACTTAATAAAACGACTTTTTGCCAATATCTCGAAAACTATCAACTTTATGAAAAATAGTTTCAAAAAAAAATTGTCGGAAATTTTTTTCCTTAAAAAAAGAATCAAAAATTTTGATATCTTCAGCCATTTTTCCGAAAATTGGAAAAAACGACCAAATATATATATTTAAATGCTAATTAACAATGTGTTGAAACTGAATGGTTTTATAAAAAAAAAAAATTTCTGACAAATTTTTTCCCTAAAAAGATTGTAGAGTGGACAATTTCGTTATCTTTAGCCGTTTTCAAAACGATCAATTATATGTATATATATATTTTTCGTTAATTATTTAATCATTACCCTCGAATTATGTGTAACAGATCTGAATTTTTGTACTCAGGGGTATGATTTAATTATAAATTTTACATGAAAAAAAAAGTGGTGTTGCATTAAATTTCCAAAGTTATTAATCAAATATTTAAAACTGAGAGCAAAAAGAAATTTTGACAAATCAATAAACTTGATTATACAGAACATATGGGTACTATTGCTTCACGAAATTGGATAATAAATAGATTTTTGATTCTAAATTTTTTTAGGGAAAAAGTTTTCCAACAATTTTTGTTTAATACTATTTGTCATAAATTTGATGGCCAAAAATCGTTTTTTTATGTAAACATATAGCAATATTAATTAACGCAACCCTAGCACTTCTGAGATTGCGCGTTAGAAGGGTCTTAAACTAGATGCCAAAAACTTCCTTATTTTTAGTTTTTTTTTTTGCATTTGAATAAATTCATGAAATCGCTTATTTTCAGTTACTTTGAATGGCCTATTGGTATTTTAAGTTAAATCAAAACTCAAATTTTTTTCGATTTTTATAAAATTCAATACTTTTTTTCACATTTTTTATTCCTAATATTCTTGAAGAAGTGTGAATATAGTCCTTACAGCAATACAATTGAGATTCTGAACAAATTTCTTAAAAATCATATATAAGTTATATAGTAAAACTGTTTTTATTTTTTCACATTTTTTAAATGTAGTAGGAGCTCTTTTGCATACAAATTATAAGAACGTCAAATGTGTGGAAAACATTTTATTAAACCTTACATGACACTGAAGTAGAATGAAATGCAAGGTTTGATTCAGTTTTGATACTTAGCTTCTATCCTACAAGAAACCAGAAATTGGTTCTTACTAACTCTACAACTTCGCTCTCAGGTTTCACAATTAGATAATAGTAGGTAAAAATTTTGATGTTTAATTGCTGAAATTATTAGCTTGTGAGACGATGATAGTTCATAAAATACTATTTTTCCTAGAATTAAATTATTTTCGTATACAGTTTCCGTATGGACAGCTAGTTGAAAACGAAAATTAATTTTCGTTGTGCTATTCACACATTTTAGCCGAAAATTTGCTCTCATTTCAGTAAACAGATAAATACGTTTTAACCTGACGTAAGGCATAAACGATAAAATTTTATTGGTGAATTTTAGACTATTATTGTACACTTAATATTGGACATAATAAGTTGATGAAATAAATAAAAAACAAATTTAACAGATGATTTTATTTGTCAATTTGGAAAAATTGTAACACGTGCAAATAATAGAGGGTAAAAAATTCGAAGATTTTCTAGTGACACGTGTGTTATAATAAATCCTATAATCAAATATGTATAATATACATCGTCCATTTAGTCAGATAATTGTCGAAAAGAATTAAAGCTATTGTAACTCTTTTCGAAAATAAAATAATTAATTATGAAGTTCTCTCTTTAAATTGTTATTTTATTTGGTTAATCTCTGTTGATACCATAGTAGCCTAATCATACATCATTTTAAATCTTCTTCTTCTATTATACTCACGTGAACTTCAGGACTTCACATGATGGAGTTAATTTTCTTGTAAACTTTGACATTATTCCATTTATTGAGTCTACGATTCGGAGACAGTAAATGCTCGGTTTTCGTAAATCTTAAGAAGTCAATTTTACCTTCTTCTAATTAGGATTCCCGCAAGAATCGTCGGATTCTCATTCGGCATTCCTTCGTGTTGTTATTAGAATTTTTTATTTTGTTCTACTTTGTTACCCAAAGATTATATAATTTTTAACTAAGAAATAAAAAAATAACAAAATATAGTTTATAAAACCTAAAAAAAACACGCTTCTTGCGCTAAAAAGGGGATAATAAGACATGAAAGTGTCTTTGCATGGCTCTGTAAGAGCTTCATTTTGTCATTGAATGTAGGGAAGCCTTAAAAGTTTTTTTCATTATCAATGTTTCTCTCACCAACGAATTCAGTAGACTAATAATCTTGTTTATAAAGATTACAATAGTAATACGGGTTTTCTCATTTATTTGAATCAATAAGGTAACTCATTCATTTGAATTACCCATAACATTAAAAAATAAAAACGAAAAAGTTTCGAATTGAATAAAAAGAACTTATACACTTGTATCATTACCAGGAATGTAATGAAAGTTTGTAAGTACAAAGTGGTCCAAGCTTACATATAAAACGTTTAATCGAAATGATTTATCATTATATTCGCTAAGCGCAAAATCAAGACAGATGAAGTCACGGAGAAATGTTTTAATCGTAGTATGGGGAAGACAGATAGAGGATTCCACAGTTTTATTTTAAATGGGTACCACGTTTTTTATTTTTATTAATTATTATCTGATTGCCTGTTTGTCTATTCGGTACAACATATTATGGTAAAATTAAAACACTAATAGAAAGTGGCCTTCCCATTGCTTTCACTGCTTTTGTTACAGAGTTAACTTAATTTTTTAATTTAAATAGATAAATAACAATTAAAGAGAATTGAAAAAAATACACTCGCATAAGGACTCGAATCCGGACCTTTTGAATTCATGCCGAATACCTTATCCAGTTCGACTATACAAGCAATATATTCACAAGCTTGTATACATTTTTAAACGTCAAAGACTTTTGGGATCTCGACAAAGAGTGTAATTTTTTCAACTGATAGAATTTTTAATTTTGTTTGTTTGTCTACATTGTACTAAGAATTGGCGTGGTTACATCGACTATTTCGGCACTTTGATCGATTTGGACTTCCACACTTTTAAATAAAATTTTCCTTTACGGACATAAAATATTATTGAAAAATTCATCATCATTTTTAGCGGACCAACTTGTTTGTGTATATTGTAAATACATTCTTTTTTCGTGCATTTTATTCAATGAAGTAATAAACATATTATTCTTATTAAGGTAGGCAGGTAACTACATACGTATATTCCTTGTATTGTATGAATATATAAATATATTATATAGAAGAAAAAGAGAATCCTAAAATTCTGAAGTCAATTAAAACTTTTACAGTAAAAAAAAAATTGAAGAAAAGTCCCTTCTTTTCTTATTACCTACTCTATTTTCTTTAACTTTTTAATAATAATTTGTACAAAATAATTTGTCAAATACAAACTTTTCGTTATTATTATGAATGTAATAATCTAATATAGGTTGAATGAGTATATTTAGAAAATTTTACTAACAAAAGGTAGAAAACACTCTATTCAGTCAAATATAAATTATAATCGCACAGATTCAGAAAACTTTTTAATTTTCTAATTTTTTTGTATTATTCATAAATTTTGATCCGCTTCTTATTACCCTTTAGATTATAACTGGATTGAATAGGTACAAAATTAGCCACAATAAATCAACTTGTCTGTTTTTTTAATCCCCGAACTTAAAAAAAAGAGGTGATATAAGTTTGACCTCTATGTGTGTGTGTGTCTGTCTGTGATTTATTTTGTTTGGTTTAAAAAAATATTTACCGGAAAGTGTTCTTAGCTATGTTTTAAGTGCGAGTTTAGGGTTTCGTGCCCAAAAAATTTGTCAGGGATTTTTTTAATTTTTTAAATTTTACATGCATTGTATATATATATAACAGAGCTATTTGAAAAAAAAAAATATTTATAATATGGTAAGTTTTTTAAGGGTTATAAGTGGATAAAAATTTATGGAAAAATACTCATCTATATATCTTAATATATATATTTCTTGTGTGCGTGTGTATGTAATTGAACTCCTCCTAGACGGCTGGACCGATTTTGATGAAATTTTTTGTGTGAGTTCAAGGGGATTCGAGGATGGTTTAGATTTACAATTTGGTCCAGTACAACTGTTTTTGAGGGCTCCGTACCAAAAAAATGAAATTTCATTAAATGGTGGGAGCGCATATAAATCATATCACATTATGTATACTATGTGTACTATGTATTTTTAATAGTATTCAGGTATTGTCAATAGGCATTTATTAGAGCCATATGCGAGCGCAGCGAGCTCTACTATCAAAGGTCAGGCCACTCCAATAAATAGGAGTTAAATTGGGGTTTAGCGGGATGGGTTTAGGGGACAGGCTAAACGTAGTATAGGTATTCATGAATTGGAGTTACGTTTTTACGGGACGACGTCCGTCGGGGCCGCTAGTATATATATATATATATATATATATATATATATATATATATATATATAAATATTTTCATGCTTAAATTCTTCCAAAAAACTTTTAAAATTTCGACTAAGCACTGAGAGTAATGAATACCATGACAAGTACTTCTTTTTTAATAAACATTTTGACTTTCTTTGCTGAAAAATCTGATTCTGAAATAATTACGTTATTTGTTATTGTCATAATAAAAATTATGATACCCAAAACTTGATGTATTCGTTGCTGTAGAGGATTTCAGGAGTGAAAATTATGTAATTCATTGATATCTTGTTTTGTTTTTCAATACCGATACGATTTATGTCCCTAAATAAGCGGCAAATCTTCGATCAAAAAGTAAGTGATTGTAATAAACGAATTTTGCCCTTTAATCCAATATATTTCCATTCAATATATTTTCATTCAATCATAATTGAATGAATCAAAAACATATATGAATGATTCACACAATTTTTGAATCTTTTATAAACCAAATATCCAAAAATCATTTATGCAATTTTTAATTCTTCTAATGTACACGGTAAGAAATACATGCCAATTATTACACGTAGTATGGGGAGCGATATTCAAAAGTATCTGATAATACTGTATATAATGATGCCGTAAGATCCATAGCTATGGCGTTATTGACAAAACTGTATCGTAAATAATCATAGCCATAATTATGGATCTTACGGCAATATACCATACTAGCATTGTAATAAACGCCATGAATTTCTTACCGTGAACCAACCAAGTTCTTCATGTAATAATAAAACCTAACTAGGTCGAAGTACATTAAAATTGGGAATAAATTTATTGACAACATCTAGAATAAAATATTTTTTCATAAATATATTCACAAAAATTTTATTTTTACAATGTAATAAATTGACCTTAATAATAAATATTAAACATTATAATATTATGATATTACCCATCCAAAATACAAATAAGCAGTTAATTATGGGTATCAAAAATATTTTCCCATTTAAATTTTATGTGTTCAAATATATTTTTTATATCAAAATCTATATATTTACTAATTTATGATTTTGTTTATTTGTTATCGTTATTGTTTAGGATTTTGTAGCGATGTTTACGTCCTTGGAGGATCAATAAAAGTTGAGTAGCAAAGAAAATTAATGTATTAACCCCGACCAGAGTGCTTAGTACATTGAAATTATGACCCACAGCATCACTCGATATGATTTTTATTTTAAGAAAATTGTATTTTTTTTTCAATCTCTGAAGAAATTCGCTTAGCCAACACAATTCTTGCGCTACGAATTTCTTTATATTGCACACAATTTTTTGTATGGAACATATAACATTTTTTCTGTTGAAACTATTATCACACTGAAATCTTTGAAGTGATTGTATCTCTATCTCTATCTCTATATATTATAAATGCGAAAGTAAGCATGTTTGTTTTTTTGTTAGGTACGCTTTCACGCTAAAACTAGCGAATGGTTTTTAATGAAACAGTACAGCAATATAGCTGATACACCTATCAGAATAACAGATGAGATATAATTTTTAATGATTTATTAATAAAAAATAAAAAAAATTTAAAAATTAATTTAATTTGACTTAACATAAATTACAGATTTCTGTAAAAATAGTCAATGTAAAATATTTCACGGTCATCTTTCTGATATACTCAATGAATAATTACGACTATTAAACATTTCAAAAAATAGAAAACCATACATATATTTTATCTGTGTAAAACAATCCTTACTATTATTTCGAGTGTTATAGAAAGGGGATAAGCGAGAGCAATCTTTATTAGTCTTTACTTTTAAACCCAGCGAAGCGGGTGAGTATCACTCTAGCACATAATAAATTTTGCACATCTTTTGAATTAAGGACGTTAATATCACTGCCTACAGTTTGGCGATTTATCGTTGATTTGTTTTTTTTTCATACTGAACCAAATACATATATTCAAAACTCCTTATCGTTTAATTTATATAAAGTTATACTTTTGCATCCTCCTGTAAACACTATATATACAAAGGAAATAATAAAATTTCCCCCACTCATTACTATTTTCCTATTTGGTGAATTTTGTCTGCCTATAACAACCATAAATAAAAAAATTTCCCCACAAAAAAAAATATTGTCGCCAATTTATTAGAATGATATTCAAGTTTTGATATTTTTATTGTGACAAAAGGAAAACGAAAAATATTAACAAAACAATTTTATGATGATTTATTGATTTTATGACAAGATATAAATTTTAGGAAAATAAAGTTTTTTTTTTCTGCTGTATTTTTACTTACAAAAGCAACAACAATACATAAACAACATAAACAACATCGTTCAGCAAAATATTGTGAAAATTAATTATTAATTTGGTAAAGGTAATAAAGTAGTGGCAGAAGCTAACAAACTGTATCATGTGGATGGATCATAGATATGCCGCATTACCTTAGATCTCAAAAAGAAAGAAGAAAATTGAATTTCTTTTGTTTACCTCGTTGTAGTATATTCAGTGAAAGTTAGAAAGGATAGTGCATGTCTATTCAGGATAAATATACTCGACTTGAAAATTGAAATAGATTCTTTCAAATGAGGCTACAATCTAAAATAAAACATGGTGGCAGAATGAGATAAAACTTTCTACAAGTAATTGCTTTTTTCTTATGATCACTTTTAGCATATATTGATGTACCCATTATTATTTTTGTCGCTTACACCATATTTTGATATACAAATATTTGGCATCTTTTAAATTAAAAAGGTAAAAGTCATTTTCAAGGAATCGAAATATACCAAATTTCCATGAGCTTCTTAATGAATTTTGAAAATTATTATATTACAAAAGGCTTCTTTGATAAATTCTTTAAGATAATGCAAAAAAGATGATATATATTAAGTCGTTTTTTAATACTATAATTATCGTAAAAATTAATTTTTCTATTATATCGATTTTTCATTGTGAAAGCCAAAAATTCATTAAACTGAAATTTAGAAATTGAATTTGTAGAGAATAAAAACAGATAACAAACTAAGCCACTTTTTTTCGATGACTTTCCAACAACATTTTTTAAATTTCCAAATACCGAATGATTCTTAAATTATAATGATATTTTTTCCGGAATACCTTCTAAATTCAGAATTTCAAACCAGAACGAAGCAATAAGTCTTCGAAGTAATTCGGTTAATTTTAATCAAAATATCTCATCCTATGAATTATTTTCTTTTTATACTTTAAAACGCTGCCTAACCTATAATTGAATTCTTGAAAATGAGTCAAATGACTTTATATTATATTAATGCTAATGCAATCGCATCCAAATACCGGTAGTTTAATGAATTTACTCTTCCGTTATTTGTAATTGAGAAACTACCGCTATAGGAATTTAAACCCACAATTTCCTCGTTTCAAGCAGTCAAACATCAAAACTTTGAACGCATTAGCGCTGACAATCGCTTGGCTTGTACCAAATTTATCAGTTGAGAACTTGATATTTGATATCTGAAAATACTCTGTTGCAAGTACGTTATAAAAACTTCGGAAGATCAATTTGCTCTTTTTAACTTTCCCACAACCATTTCCTCTAGATTTTATATCGAAACCAAATTATTTTTCTGATCATTTCAGGTACGTACGTATTTCTTAGTTAAACAATAAGTATGTAATCTTAATTGTATAAAAACGTTCGTGAAGATTTTATTACATCCATGGATCGGTGGTAAATCGGTGGTCTTAGAGAGATGATGTTGGTCGCCCTAGTAACGTATATCATTTATATTGTTTGTCGTATATGGTTGTTGTATCCAAATATACCAGTAACTGTATAGTAAATAAGTGTTGTCGTAATCAATACCTCCAATGAGTCAATTAGCCTTTTGCCTCTGTTTAAAACTAGGTATCAGCTTCACGTAGGGCCATAAATTTAAAACCCATAAATTTATAACGTCTTAAAATAAATAGAAAATGCGTTTAAATAAATCCATTTTTCATTGCTTTTGGACCAAAGTAAGACTAAAGAAAGTTTTTATTTAAATTGGAAACAAAAAATTGATTCATTTTTTATCTTTTAACAAGAGTACACCTTTTAGAAACGGGACTCTAGTTAATATATTTATGGCGATTGAAATAATCACTGAATTTCCTTTTTTTTTAAGAAAGGAAAGGATATGAAAGTCACTCAACTATGTTTTGGAGCCACTCAAATTTGTTTTTTTGTTTTTGTTCAAAGTTTATGTTTTTTCATTCAAAAATAGTTGTTAGTAAGTTATCAGAAGTTAGGCATAATAAAGATAATTTAAAGTAAGTACAAAGAAATTTTATGTTAGGTCATATTGAATAGCGTGACCAATTAAAATAGCTACAATATTTAATTTTTTAAACAATAAAACAAGTATTTGTTTTCTTAAATTAATACTTTAAATTTTCAGAATTACCAATGCAATCAAAAAGTATCAAGAGAGAAAAACTGCAAAGCTACATTGTACACATTCTCTCTTTGATTTATAAATAAGAACGTCCATAAATACTCTTCTTACTTCATATTTTATAAGTGGCTAACGAGGTGGTTTCCAAGTTGTATATCACCACCAATTATTACAACATATGCTTATATGCATGCATAACTTTCTTGCTTTTAAAAATCTCAATGGGGCTAATCTTTTACAAACGTATCCACATCAGTTCATCTGTTCTCAAGTTAAGCAATCAATAAACAACATTTCATTTTTTATATAGATTGTTGGCTGTACCAAGCTTTTGGACATTAATGATAATGACAAATTCGTCTTATTACTAACGACATATCCATTTTACTTCTACTTCTGATTTTACTTACAACATCTTGATATTCCTGTTCTTCTTAGACATTTATAAGGAACAGGTATCCTCATTCCACTTGTTTGTAAGTTCAGAATGCGAAAGCTTGATGATAAAGCTAGAATAATTCATATTCTATACAGCATGCTAATTATTTATAGGTAAAAGCTTGACTAAAAATTCTTATATTCTTCAATTCACTTTGTGGGTGGTCTCCAAGTCTAGAAAAGACAAAGCCAAAAGATTTATTGCATCCAGATTTATACTATGGTAGTCTTTTATGGGTAAACATTTTACTGGAAATTTTGCTGTGCGTTAGAGTTTCGAATATCTTCATGTCGTTGTATTTGATTTAGATTTTTTGTCACCGTGCTCACACTGTGTCCTTGTTGATAAATTAATACAAAAATACAAAACATATGGAAGGTTAAAATTCGGAAGAGATTTCATTCGATACCCCGTAGACTTAACGTTAAACTACAAAATCAACCAGTTTGGTGTCGTTAAATTATTAAGGAAATTTAGGATTCAAAAATGTAAAAATTCGGCTCATTTGATGATTAAATAAGAATTTTCAAATATCTCTAGAATTTCTTCGAAATAAAAGCTTTCCACTCAGGGTATAAGGAAATATCTCGAAAACTACTCATGAAATCGTTAAACTAACTTAAGTTTTGTTCTTTGTTCTTTAGATTACTTTTAAACCAAAATTCATTAAATAAAAATAAAAAAAATTTTGCTTTTACTAACTCTTGAGTATCAAAAACTTTTTGATACTCACGCTTGGTTCGTCGCTTCACAGTTCATTTTATCCAGGGTCGTACTAAATGATTAAACAAGTTTTTGTGTGTGTAACTTGAAAGTATGATGTATATACGAAAATGACTAACAAGAACATTGATAACATATCAACCTGTATAAATAGTTGTTATTTTCATAGTAGCTTAGTATAGAATTGCGGTTTACTGCAACAATTCACGAAGAAAATGAATGGAGAAAATTATATTCTGTATACACATATAGTCTGGGTGCCCACTTGCATATATTATCATAGTCAAGAAATTGCCATGTGGCTTAATTATGGTTAGCCTAAGAAAATTCTTGAAAGAAGGGTATTCTTTGTCATACAGTTTTTGATTACGTGAATAAATTTGTTATTCCATTAGGAAGATAAGTGAATAAAAAACGCAAAAATCGTTAACAAAATTTAATGTGTTTTTTAATCTAAAAGTCTAAAACATCAGTAAACTTGTTCCAAAAATACTCCCATTTCTCCTACATTTGAAGTCATTTTATACCTATACCGAGAAGTAATTTTTTTCCCTCACAATAATTTTAACTATATTGAAATTTTCCCTAATATTTCTAAGGTAAAAATTATAAAATACTTGTGATGGGTTAATTACTGGTAATTTATGACGATAATTTCTGTAATATGACTTATAATATAGTAGAAAACGGGTTTTATCGCATTTAGGATTTAATTTCTTGGAAACGTAGTATAAAAGATCAATTTGGAGCTCATATTTAAATAAACCTTTGAAAAATTAAAATCACATTGTTTGGTAAATTTTTTTCCAGTAATAAATTAATCCATTTCGTAGAATTATAAAATGATTATCTATGCTGATAGGCATCCAGACTAATACAGAAAGATGATAATAATATTGATCATTAAAAAGTTTTATATATACCTCTATGAGATGGCCGTATAATCATTTACTATTATATGATTTATTATAATATTCTATTTCATTGGCTGTTATCCCACATTACGATCAATACGTATAAAGATGTATGGGTACACAATGCGTGTATCCATTTGTACCTAAAGCTTTTTATACAGGAGGGTATATGTTTATTTATAGAGTATTTTACGCAGATACATGTGAAGTATAAATATATTGGATGATTCAAAAGAGAAAAAAATTTTTTATAGACGGAGCGCGGAATAAAGGAATCACAAGGAATGAGACGTGTTGACGGATTTTTATACCTGAGACACTCAAGACCTTACAATATATGTTACGAAATTGAAGAGTATGCGCATTTATCACTGACACTTTTTAGAAAGTGGAGAATTGATTCATTTTCAAAATAGCGTGCTCCAAGTTAAATAATAAGATGTTATTTTGCTTGCGTGCACGCGAGAAAACTGAAAAATTTTTACCATTGAATTTTTGAAGATTATCGTTTTAAGATGTTGAATACAAATAATACTTAGGTGAAGTACATAAAACTATTGTACAGAACATATTAATGTCATAAAATGGGACAGGGAAAATGAAAGGATGGGGAAGGTATGCAGCTAGGGCTGATTTTGTTAGAAACTATCCCGTTATTAGTCTTTGTGCAAAGCTTAATAAAAACCATAGAACATCATAGGTAGAATAGATGATACAAAAGATGAAATACCTCGCGAATATCACTCCTAGACTGATTCGATTAAGGATTTGGAATAAAATACTTACGCGAAGTAGGTACATGAAATTCTAAACCATAAATTACATAGGTTACTAAAAGATTTCGCAAGTTGAAAAGATATGTGATAGAATAAAACAAAAATCATTTTTTCAAATTTCAACATAATTTACGAAATAATAATACGAAAGATTTTTGCATAAAACAGTTTTCTGTATCTAACTTACCTCAAAAGAAAGTTAACATTAAAGGTTGGATAAAGAGTTCTCGAACATACTGTATATTTATAACAATAATATATATTGATTACAATACAATGTTTATGTGAAAATAATATTAGTATTATGAAAAAAATTTTTCTTTAAAAATATTGCAAGTAATAATAAAGAGTATAAATTTAAAAAAGTATATTTATATTATATAATATATTGAAGAAAATGAATAAATTCTTATACACATCCCGTTGAAGGATATCCTGTAATCATTAAAATTTTCAAATTATATCAAATGTTAGTATCAAAACTTTTTGTAGGGTAAGATGCAATACCTGCCATCATTCTTAGTTACTTAAAATATATTGATGTCAGACAGTTACATACATAAAGACAAAGTTTACTTACCTAAAGGTAAGCAACGGAGATAATAATTGTCCATGTGCATTTGTTTTCAAATACAAAATAAATATAATTAGTGTTTAAGATTTAAAAAATATGCTACTGCGCTTTATTTATTTATAAATTGATTTTTGTGCCTGGGGAATATAGTTGGAAAAGTGCTCCGTCATATATCTTGGTTCAAACAACGTGTGGTACCATTGATTAATGACCATACATGCGCACTCAATACTATATTTTTCTTATTATTTCCCCCTCTGTTATTGGTTCCATGTATAGTTAAGCGTAGCGAAGCAGACATTATATGGTTCTGTTCTCTATAATTGAGAAAGTTTATACGTTGTAGAGTGCGCCTTAAGATGCAATGGATGGGTTTGATTCTACATTCATTAGACTGTGCTCCATGGTACACTATAATATTGAATTAATACTAAAAATAATATGTTTTTATCGATAGTTATTTAATGTTAAATTTCTTAAAAACACTGTGTAGTGATAAAATTGCTTTAAGATGAGGCTATTTACATACTTTAAAACAGCTTTAAAAATATATACTTGTAAATTTTGATCTCAGGTACAACATACTTCATACGTACGCATACTTTTTAGTATATAACGTAAAATATTTATTATTTTGTCATGCATTTCAAAAGTTCAGAATACACGTAAACAAAATTGTACAATTAAGTCGTCATCAGTCAAATGTAAATGGTATACAAATGTATATGTAGAATTTAATTCGGTTAAACTTAGTTATTGTTGTATGAAAATATCAACGGTGGATTTTCCATAAAAACAAGTTTTTTATGTTAAAATGTGCAGGTCAGTCTTCATAAATTTTATTTCAGAATTTTTTATGTGTGGTTCATAACTTCATAGTTCGTTTCTCTTCCAGTACCGAATACTTTTAGTTTGGCTTATTTCATGTAAATCTCAGTTAAAAATATAGTTTAATCAATTAATTGATTGCAGCTGTCCAGTTCCATTAATGGTCTAATTGACAATTTAGCTTGCTAAGGTTTCCGAAGTAAAGCACTAACTTGCAAAATCTTGTATTACTTCGCAAATAACTCATTCATATGGCTGACATCGAAATAGCGACAAATGTTCCAGTAGCTTTTGTGCGTATAGCTAGTACAATTAATTATCATCATGTTTATTACAAGAAAAAAATACCTTTTTTTTTAATAAAATTAGTAGTAAAAACAGTTTTACTTGTTGAAAAAATGTTGTTTTTTTTTTTTTTTTTTAATTTTTATTATTATAAGAAATAAAACGTTATCAATAACACAACGAGTGAAAACAAACAATTAAAGTACATAAATAACATGTATAGCTGTGTTGATTAGGTAAAAGTTTGTTTTTTAAGGTCATGTAAGTAAAGATAGGTTCTCACCCACCAATTAAAATCAGTATCTTTCTTCCCACTCCTTCAGTGAAAATTTTATTTGCTATAAAAAAACACACATACATATATATATATATATATATATATATATATATATATATATATATATATATATATATATATATATATATATATATATATATATATGTATATATATATATATATATATATACTGGTTGATTAATTTACATCTCAATAAGTGTTATAGGCATGTTTTCTTGATATGAGGTTGAACAGTTGAACCATCATACAGCTTAAAGTAAACTGAAGCTACAAAACTTGCAAGAAACATATAACAACTGTAACACCTCTTTCTTACACGCAATGCTTAATGCATGTACTCTCTGTCATAGTCGTGGGAAATGCCTATGCGAAGATGTAAATTATTCGTATAGTATACAGTAAATGTATACTTAATAAAATATATACATAAAAAATAATACGTAATTTGCCCCCTCACTGGTAGGTACACAGTGATGTTTACGAAAAAATGTTTCAAGCAAAACTTGTAAATTTTTTTATAAGGAACATTTGTTATGCTAAAACTTTTGATCCAAGACCCAATTGATCTATGTTGCTCATTTACAAACTCAACGTCACTTTTTACGTCCTGAGTACACTATAAAAATTCCAGCTTGAATCTCTTTTTGTTTTGTAGTTATCACGTTTACAGGCAATCAGATAGACAACCGGAAATGAACCAACCAGGCGATTCTATGGACATGTGTACTAAAGTTATGTGCGTAGCATCAATATTTATAGGCATTACCAACTTGAGACTAAAGACAATATAACTTGATATATTTCATATATACATGATAAAACAATGTTTAATTTTAAGCCATAATAGCTACGGAACTACACACGTAATCACGTTGAGGAGGCTTAAATTTCTTCAGTAGTAGATGAACCTAACTTCAAACTTAAATCTTGAATAAAAAAGGTAAAACGATTTTTCTATTAACATTGACAATTAAATAAATAACTTTTTCATAGCGTTAAATCATTTGATTGTATGTTTAAGTGATTATTTTATTTTTTCAATATTTATAATATTTTTTGTTGCTTCTATCATTTCCCGAAAACATAGATACACCCTGTAAAATATGGATTTGGATAATTTTTCTATTGATATACTTGAAAAAAGAAACTTTTTTTTTTCAAATATTATACAAGCAAAGAACATTCTAAAAATAGCACATAAACAAGATTGATGTATCACACAATTGAATGATAATTAGCATTTAAGATGATTTTTATAATATCAAATATTTTGATTGATATCAGATAATTGTATAGCAATCCATCATCAAACACTATACACCACACACCACAAATCTTTAATCAATAATTTATAAAAAAGAAATCTTGTAACAATATATTCATACATATTTTTTCCATTATTATTATAAAGTTTTGCTATAAGCTTTTCTTGTGCTTGCTTCTTGTTTGATATTCTTCTTCCTACCATCTTGAAATATTTTCTTGAAATTATATAAGATTGCTTTTATATTATATCAAAATATATACAACAAATAATAATAAATTCCTTAGCATATCAATATAATAATAAATATGAAGAATATAAAAATCATCGTTTGACTACACAGAATGTTTCTCCGAAATGTCTAAAGTTCATAGTGAGCTTAGAAGTAGATACAAAACTTCAGTGTTGATCTTGCCTGAAAGTCTTGGAATGAAAGTGAATAGATCTTTAAGAAATTCTGTCAAAAATTGTATTTATTATTATCATTTGGACTTATATTCTAAAGCTATAACTATCAAATATTAAAAAAACATTAAAAATTAAATTTTAATCCACAGAGAGACACTAAATATTGGTTTTACTAGGTGCTCTAATTGAGTTTCGAAAGACGTTGTAAACATTCTACTTCTATATCACTCCCATATACTATTGAATCGTATCATCAAAAAATAAGAATTACAACCAGTTATCAGTGTTCAACTACTCTACAGCGCGTCATTTGTCGTAAAAATGCAAATTTGCTCGCCATTTTCTAGTTCAAGGTAGAATTATAAATTTAGAACTGGTTGGATATATTTCTTACTGAAACAATAAACTGGTTCCGCTTTAGAAATCCTAAGCAGAAAACGAGTCTGTAAGCATAATATGTTATTACAAATGCATAATTCGTCATGGTCGCGTTTAAATTTTAGGTAACCGATAAAAGTCTCTCAATAACTCCGTAATTTATAAAAGTAATGGTACTTTTTAATAAAAGTCGACACATTCAAAAAGCCTTCTTGAAGTGGCTAGATTATTAACGCGTATATTGATGTTGTGAAAGGTCCATGGTTATAAAGTTTTTTAATTTAAAATATTGGTACGCTTTATTTTGTTTTACACTGATAACGTTACCAAAATTGAAATTATCTATAAGTAGGAAATGTTTATTAAACTCAAATTGTTTTTTTATTTTCTGTTGACTCAAAAGTGACAAAGAATGGAAATTGAACGTGCTTTATTCTTGAATTTCTGTAGGCAGATTTTAATTTTATACATCAAAACAAATGTGTTTGGGTAGCCAACGTTATCTAGAAACTTTTTGAAAGGAACATAATGCTTCTTATTTTCATTACTATATTATATTACAAGTGAAATCTATAACTAAGAACACTTTCCATAAAATTATCTTTTTCCTTAGAGTCTTCTCCAAACTGGACCGATTTTGAAGATCATCATCTATTTATTAGTTGTTCCCTAAACTCACACTTAAAACATAAACATAGATAAAAACACCATCCATTAAATTACCTTTCAAACGAAACAAAAAAAAAAATCAAAATTGGTCCAACTGTTTAGGCGCTACGATGCAACAGACTGGTAGACAGACAGTCTCACACTCATAGCCGTCAAAATTATAACACCACTTTTTTTGTTTTGGGGTTAAAACAAACAATTTTGTGTGCTAAATCATTGCATTTAAATTATAAAAAAATTTCTCGAAGTGTCTTACAATAAATTTAATGATACCAAAGAAGAAGAGAAGACACCCCGTATGAAATATACATTTCACTTCTTCACATATGTTTTTCACTCACTTCACAATTTTGTATCATGATTATTATTATTATTATTATGATTATTATTACTATTTCATACTATTACAAAACAAAGATAAACGCCAAACATAGTAGCTAACTATTATGTGATAAAGCTCCTTCAAAACTGACAGCTGACACATGAATTTTAGAATATAAATAAATTTTGACAGATGATGGGTTATCATTACACATTGTATGTATATACATATATCTATATATTTATAGATTGTAGAAAATATTCAACTAACAATGTGTCTCAAGTTTTTGATGCAACATACCTGATACATATGAATATGCACATTTCCGTTTCAGTGAGAACAAATCTATATAATAAGCTGGCGGTTTAGTGACAGAGTAGAAAATTCATTAAAATTGCATATGGATTCACGCCAATAGTGATGCAACTGGTCTGGCATATTTTAATACCAAAGTAAACGACGAGTGATGATCACATCAAAAGGACGTTCAAGTATTAAAAATTCTACAGGATTTGAATTCCTAATTTTTAAGTTGATTGCATAAATCTACGTGAACTTATGCGCACATATTTAACCTTATCAAAAAACGAAAAAAAATTTTTGTATAAAATTCCATAATGGCGATGGAATCAAGATTAAGCTAGCATTGGGGAGTCCAAACTTGTTATTCCAGTCTATATTCAAGCCTCAATCAAATGTACTGATCGAAGCTTAATTGGATCTGCAACAATTTTTCAATCGTGAGCAAGATTAATATATCTTGGTTTTCCATATCTTACGTGAACTTTGGCTTAATTTACAGCTACATATACTGATATTATACAGGCTGAGTCATCTTAATCTATAATGTAGTAGCTCGTTTTGTAGTTAGTCAATAAAAAAAAATAACTTAAACAAAAGTGGATGAGTTTGACGGTGCACATGTCCTGACATCATATTTTACTCAGTTCTTCGGGTTTCTTTAATGGCCAATTTAGATCCAAAATGGTACGTGAAAGATAACACTTTAGAAACACTTTTTGGAAAAACGATAGCTTTCGACGGAAATGCGACTTAAAAATATTTCATCATTGCATCTAATTGAAAGAAAATACGCTTGAACTTTATCGATAATTGTAGGTCAAAGTCATGGTCGCAAGCGAATGTTCTCTGCCCTTGACAACTTTTGGCAAAAGCATTTTCCCGTAGTTATCTTTCGATTAAATGCAATAATGCCAAATTTTTAAGTCTTATTCGCTTCGAAAGCTGACGATTTTCGAAAAAATTGTTTAGATGAATAGTTAAGTTTTATGAGGATCAAACTCAACTTTTGTTTAAGTTATTTTTTGATTGGTTAACTACAAAACGAGCTATTAGCCATTATAGACTAAAATGACCCACCCTGTATACATTATTGTATATAAAACCAAATATGAATAAATCTAAAAACTGATTAACATTTCTATAATAACTTCATTAGAAGAATAATTTGCGAAACACGACCTTACAATACTTGACGAAAAATCTCCCTTTCCAGACTTTTTGGAATGACTGGAAATATTCTGTCTGTTCCCCAGACTCATCATGAATCACATAGTAAAATTACTATTGCCGCATATACATACAACAAACAATAAGTTTATTCAGGAAGTGAGAATGACATATTGCTTTAACAGCAAGAAATAATATCTAATACTAATACATATTATTTTACGGATATACGGGATATAAATATGTGTATATCTATAGGGTAAGATGAAGTACCAAGAGTATTATTGTACTTAAGTTTATTCTCCAACTTCTCGACAGGTACTGCTGTCTATATGAAATAGCAATTATTTGAAGACAAATATTAGTTACCGGAAGACAAGCAACGTAGAAACATGTGCATTTGTCTTCAAGTGCTTCATTTTTTCAAGTACAAATTTCAACAATTTTTAATGTTTCAAAGTACGAAATTTTGGATTTTACTATTCATTCGTTCATCATTTATTCAAAATTTTTAAGATATTTGAGAAGGTAATGTTTATTAAGACTCATTGTGATGTAGGTACTTCGAATCAAGCAACGTATTGTACCACGGATACATGATAATAGGTGCATACAAAGTTTTACAATTATTTTCTCCATAGTTGTAATAGTTTACTATGTTTGGTTTAGCTTATTAAAAGTAGGAAACTGTTACTTGGTGCTCAGGGAATATGAAGTTGTAACGTTTTACCATTCAATGTAAGATGGTGTTCTTTGAAGTCAAAAGTAGAGATTAGAAGTAAAAGAGAGCATTTTCAGATACAATCGGTGAGGGCGGTTGTAGGTACATTTTGGTATGATATACGATGCGTTATGAAATTGTACTATAGAACACACTTCCTTGTATACATCATTTTAAATTATCCAAATAAATATTATTGGAAAATAAGAGTGCTATAGACAGAAAGATAATTACTTTCTGTCTTTAAGAGTCTGTCATTGTAATATTTTAACATATGACTGTAAAAACACATAAATTTACTTTTAATTCGGGAAGGTACTACACCCTCCAGGACTAAATATATACAGTTTATATTTATTTATATATTATGTTGTTTAAAATTATATAATGTTAGAGATATTTGTTGTCTTATCTTGGGAAAAAAATTATTCAAATTTTATTTTATATTAAACTGGCATTTAGCCGCGTTTCTCTTCATTATAAATTTTGTGAAAGATAATTTCTCCGTAAACTTCTGTGATAACATTCAAGTTCAGTTATAATTTCATTTTATAGTTTTTAAGAAATAGGATTTTACACAATTTCATTTCATTTCTTCTAGCTACAAGAATATTTTTTCTTTATATTAAAATGTAAAAATTTGCTTTTACGTTCAAGAAATCTTCTAAAATTCCCGCGTTTCTTTCAGTGTTTTGTTCACCTCATATTTACCCAGTCAATAAGCCAAAAGCTGTATCATAAATTTAAGATGGTACTTCGATTAGCGTGTCCAATGCATAACAGTTAGCAAGACTAACACAAATTTTCGTGAAACACTCACTCCAGAGAAAATAAAGACAAGGCTTTTGATGGTAACGTGATATACAATAACGGGTATTTTATAGACTAATGTGTCTACATTGCAAGTGTATATAGATGGTGCAGATACAAATAGGTTGTATTTAACTCGTTCGTTTTAATAAGAGATTTATACAGTCGTTGATTTGTGAAAATACATTTATTGTAATTATTATTTAACAATTATGAAAACTAATGAGAATTATTTATATAGAGTGTTAATTGAAACGAATGCTATTAAATATTTGTTGAAAATGTTTGTATTGTAATTTCTCTCAATATTAAATGAAAAATTTTATTTTACGGAATGAAATGCCACTGTTGTAGCATTACACAGAATTTCTTATTTAATTAAGATGGTTAGAAAATTTAAGAAAAAATATTAACGCATAAAATGGTGCGCACATCTTCCTATGTGCTATATATTTATTTACGCTCCCACGATATGTTTCTAGGATTGTGAACAAGTATTTGAATAATATTGAGATATTATTTATTATTATTCAGGTATTATGTTGTAAAATTTTTCTTCACTCAGTAGGTAGTAGTAAAATTTGTTTTTAGCGGACGGGTTTTAACAGACTTAGCGGGCGGGCTAAGAATAGTAAACCTATTGATGAATTGGATCTGTAAGCTAATTTATATTAATGACCGCCGTTAAATAATTACAATTCAATAAATTTTAGGTGGAACAATTCACCGAATTATCTAGTATATAATATAAACAGCAATAAGACAGATATTATTAAGGACTTTCGAAAAGGTATGCAAGCTTAATTTAAAATGGACCAAGATGTGTCACCCAAAAGAAGTAAATCAATTTTAAAAATAAAGTTTTTTTAAATTAAAAATAATTTTCTACAAGAAGACCCTTCTGCATGAGGAGCGGGTATTGTTATCATAAGATTACGGACGGCCTCATTGAACAAACTATTAATATTTTAAACTATAAAAAAAATTTCAGTTGTTTGGTGTCTGACACAATTTCTTTGTCTAACACAATTGTGCTTAATTTTTCTATTGTTAACCTATCATTCTTGAATGCCCTTAAAATAATTTTTGCATTTGTATGAAGCTAACTAACTACACAATTATTTTTGCAAGATTACGGTGAATAAATAAAACAATTACTGACCGGGTTTTAAGGATATTTCGTAGAACCCAGGAGAATTGCGATATTTAACATTCCAAAAGTCTTGGAAGATCTGTTTTGCATTAAATTTATGAACTTGCAAAAAATATAGTTCTGAATTGAAAAGGTCACCAATGGATTTCCAAAATAATTGATTTGAAAATATAGTGAAAATATTTACTTTCGACAATAAATCTACAAATAGAGAAGCTTTCTTCTAAATTGCCAGTGACGATAACGATTTTCTGGACTAATATAGTCAAGTTTGATAAGAAAATGTAAGACAAAAATACAAATATAACTTTCAATATTATTTTTTATTACGTAAGAAAAATGACTAAAATATTTTTCATATTAAAAATAGTTTGTATATGAAATTTCTTCTACCTACAGAATAATATTTATGATAAATATTGCCACTCAAAACAAACGAATTACATTAATGAGTATTATTAAAGTTTTGTGGAATAAAACTTTTATTTTATTTTATTTTTTCTACATTCATATTGTGTATTTATCCCTTGTTGCAACTTGAGAAAATTATATATATTTTATATAAATGTATACACATTAATAACAACTGTCATAATTAAATTTGTGTAACCATAATATCTCATCAACTATCATATTTTACGATATTATGAGTATACGACCGTGAGGGGATTGAAAAACAAATTTTAATGGAACAAGTTTTATGTATTTTGTTTTTTTATAGAAATTTTTTGTTTATTTTACATGTAATTACAATATTTGTTTTCGTCTTCTATTTAAAGTTTAATTTTGAAGCTTAAATTCACGTGCAAGCTAAAGTGGAAATTACATTAATTCACCGTCAAAGCAAAATTTAAGTAAATATTTTAGTGTTTAGAAACTTCTAAAACTGCATCCTATGTTTATCACAAAACAGGGAATTTTTTTAAAGTAAAAAAAATATGTTTTAACAAACGATTCAACAAAAAAAAAAAAAAGGAATTTTCTATAGAAATTTAATGGTTTTCGGATTTTTTAAATTTGTATTTTACTTTATAGAAATAAATCAACACAATATAGAAAAATAAATAATAGTTTAAAAAAACTTGAAAAACACGCTTTTGTAACTATCTGAACTAAAAAGTAGAAAATAATTTCTCTAGGTTCAAAGTAAAATAGAGTGTTTAAAAAAATATTATTTTATCGAAAAAAAAAAAACGTTGGCTGCTAGATTTCGATTATTGTAAATATTGAATTGTCAGATATTGGTATACGTAAAGTCATTGTAAAATATCTTAAAAAACACCCTTTGCTTTTTTACGATAAAATGTGTTTTTTTTTTTTTTTTTTAAATGCCTCTATTTTATCTTGTTCCATATAGAAATTGTTTTGTACTCTTTAAATCACCTAATTAAAAGAGTGTGTTTTTTAGTTTTTTAAACTATTATTAATTAAATAGGGAATGTTGTCTGATCCTACACCATCAAAGGTTTTTAGTCATATTCTTGAAGACCCTGATTACGATAATCGAACAAACTTAAATTATTGTATTGTCATCAGCAAATGTCAATTAAATCCGAAATTGTGAAGTAGATGAAAATCACGTTCAAAGATTCTGTTTCATACATACATAGATGCATACATACCAAGCTAATAAAGCGTGTGAATCATCTACTTTTTTATCCCATTAAAATACATTCAAGTTATTGGGTTTGTGATATCGTAGCTTCCCACAATTGTAGGGCTGTTTGATCATATTCATTCGGTCGAGTAATGGTTTCGTCAAAAGCTCTGAATCGTTTCGTTCAAAAAGCTCTGAATCGTTCAATTAAAATTGATATGCGATTTTCAAGTTAACTAGAGTAGAAAGTTAGCAAATTTGGCACTCGCTAGATAAACAGCCGATTTGTTAGTAAATGTTTTTCAAGAAAATATCATGTGATAAAAACAAATAACCAGTTTTTAAATACTTTGGACATGAATAAGTAATTTTATAATTGAAAACTTTGGAGACAATAAGTAATTTTATCCGTACCTGCCAAAATAAATTTGGATCTATTTTTTAAACATCAACAGTCAAGAATATCTTATTTTATCATAAATTTCTATGAAGACACTTTACATCAAATGGGATTGTAATATAGTTTAGTTTTATTCTTTTCACTGAAAAATATTTGTTGATGCAATGACCGCATTAGCAATGATTTCGCTCACTAAAAACATCGCTTGGCAAAATTAATTTAGTTTTTTTAGAGGCTACTGTAGACACTATATGGAGTTACCACAATTGGCATTATTTTACAGCCCCTACTAACAAACAGAGGTGTTATAACTTTAACTTGTCTGTGTCTGACCATAGAGTCGTAGCTCTAAAATAGATGAACCAATTTGGTTTTTTGGTTTGATTGAAAAGTAATTTGATGGAAAATATTCTTAGCTATGTTTCAAGTAAAATGCTCTCCGTACCCGAAACAACTCCAAAAGAGGCGATGGTATTCAAACAGCTGAGTAGAATTTTTGAAACATAGCTCAAAACATTCTAAATCAAATTAGATATGAGAAAATTAAAATCGGTTCATCCATTTAAGAGCTACAATACCACGAATAAATCGATCAGAGCTGACTGTGTGTCGGATATTATCATAAAAACATGTATTTAGTAGAGGCTGGACATTAAAAATGCTTGAAAAGCTTTTAAATTGCTTGCAAAATGTGGCATGTAATAAACAGTTCACAGTTGAAAAACAAAACTGGCAACGATCCTGTATATAGCTTCTTAAAAGTGTGTGTTGAATATAATTTTGCTTATTATTTTTCTAACCAATTGTCTGCTGCATGTTTACATTGATGAGGATAAAGAAAAATCTTCAAGAATTTTCCTATTTTCTCACATATGTACGTACTACAGTTCAATCAAAAATGATGTAAGAGAACATATATTATTGTGTGTGTAATAAGGAATTATTCCTTTTTTCAAGCAATTGAGAATGAACTCTTACAATCTATACCTGAACTTGAACATATTCGAGGTGGAGTGTTAGATGATTGATGTTCAGATTTCATTTTACATGCAAGATTTATTTTCGATATGCCAATGTTTTGTTGCGTGTGTATTATTTGTAACATGTGAATAATAAGTACATCATTTCAGAGTGTTAACAGAGATTACTGATGTATAGAGATCGGATTATAATACCGTCAGTTTTTAACCACAATCAAAATTCTAGTTTCAGGTCAACTAGTTTCACTTGTTAAGTTCTAAAAAATTTTTCCATCAATTACTCATACATGGCTTTAAATCCCAGGATGATGGTGGGGCGTCCGGCATTTACAAGTGTCCTATAGAATTACTCAAAAACTATTTTTAACATTTTAATGCAATAAAGATTGTTCCTTAAAAAGCATTTTATACTTTTTTTTCATAAATTTTTAATTTAAAATTAGACAATGTATGCATATGAATTTTTTCCATTAACGCATGCCCTACGATTTTCTGCCTTGCCAGGAAAGTTTATTTTCAAAACACCAGATTTGAACCAAGCGGAGAGATAGATAAATATATCAAAAGAATTAACAAAAACGTTGTAAACAAACGTTACATATAAGTTACTAGATTGATACCCGCCCGCTTCACTGGGCTTAAAAGTAAAAACCACCGCTTTATAGCCTCCACCCTCGATAGATATACACAGTTTTCAATTTTGTTAAATGTAAAATAGTCATAAATCATTGAGTATATCAAACCATAAAGTAAAGATTTCTGTAAAAATTAAAAAAATGGTAAATGTCAAATTAAATCAAATTTATTTATTTATTTATTTATTTTTTTGATAAACTCATCTTTATAAAATAGTTCATTTGTTATTCTGATATATCAGCTATAGTTTCCTTAAAATCAATTAGCTAGTTTTAGCGTGAAAGCGTAACAACCAAACAAACAAGCACACATGCTTACTTTCACATTTATAATATATAGGGATTCTAAAAAAAATACTAAACATATCCTGATTATTGTGAATATTTCCCACCAAATGTCTGCAACCAACTGATTTTCTATTTCACAACAATGATATGAAAAAACTTAACGTTAGACTGCACAAGTTTGTATGACCTTCCCAAGTTTTCAGTAATTGTGCTAAAATTAATTAATTTGTGCCTATTAGCCCATCTTTAGTCATACATGTTTTTTTGTCGTGTCAAAGAAAGCATTTATAATTGTTTTTATTTTTGACGCAGTCAGAAATTGAATTATAAATTATGTTTATTTTCAATATTATTACTTATTGCTGTTTGTCATCGTCTCTCAAACACTTATTCCAAACTATCCAAAAACCAATTTCTCGTCTCCAAAACTTTTAAAAATTATAAAAACTTTTTAGAACAAAAAAAAAGCATGAACATTTAACTGAATTGACATAATGTTTGGTCTTATGTACTTCCATGATTATAATACATTTTTCATATTATCTTTGTGAAGGGGCCGCACAATATCGAATAGGAAAATGGCTTTATGTAAAACTTTTTCCAACCCACCCTAAATTGTCCTTCGGATCATTCTGATCACAAGCTCTCACGTTCACCAAAATTTTTATCGAGTAGTTTTCGAGCTACAGGCGATCTAAGTCACAAATAAACTATAGTTTTAGTATATGACTAGTAAAGTGGCTTCTTTTGTATTGTAATTATGTATTCTATTATTGTATTGTAGCTTAATAATTTACTTGCTGTAAGTTAAAAGCTTAATAAAAGAAAAAAGTGGCTTTCTGTGTAACTTTTTCAAACCTCCCCAAAATTTTCTTCAGATCGTTCTAATTAGAAAGTCTCACGGGCACAAAACTTTTTAAAGAGTAGTTTCCGAGTCATATATTATATTTATAGTACCTATAAGATTACCTCTCACCTCTCATACCTCTCTTTGAGTCGTTCTGATCAAAAGCTCTTACAGTCACAAAATTTTTGAACGGCTAGTTTTCGAGCTACGCGTTACAAATAGATTTTCACTGTAATCAATGTTACTATGTCCAACGTCGAAGCTTCCAAACTATAAATGTGCACTAATTCGTTTACTTGATTAAAATTCTGTCAAGTCATATCATAAATTTTTTTCCAAATCAATATATATTCTTTACTTGATCGCTTATATGAATACTTTTTTTAAATTTTGATTTGTTCTAAAATTCCACTGGTTCTAAAAACTCTATATAATATAAATCAGTGAATTAGTTTTAAGGGTACAAAACACAGTTTTCTTGTAATGTTTTACACAATACTAATATATACATTGTATATAAAATTAATATTTTGATAAGGGTGTATAAAACATGTATACATATAAATCTCCAGCTGCTTTAAATAATAATAATAATGTAGCTAGCAAGGAAGCAATGTTCAAAGTGAATCAAAAGTTAATCAAGATAATATAAATTTATATACGAGTACATATGTTTGGTTGTACTTTTGAAAATAATTATTACAATCAATTTCTCTACTCATATGGAAAGTTTTAAAGGCATATTATTACTTTTCAATCTATGTATTGAGTGTACCAAATGGAGTCATCATAGTATAAACACTATGCCTTCGTAATGACAATAACGTCAGAATATTTACGAGAAAAAAATAATTTATAAAAAGTATGAAGCTATGCTAGCGCAGCGGAAGATTTAAGGAATCGTCACAGGCATACACAAACACTTTGGGCGAATAAGAAATAATAAAAATATCGGCTATTTATGAGAGGGAACAAAATTCTCTATGATTTACGAAAGGAAAACGAAGCCTTCCTTCGTATTTTGTTAATCCATTGAACTAATTTTTTATTACCGATTCACAAGACTTACTTAAGTGATAATGCTCACAAAATTTTGCATGATCCTTAATAATTACATAGTTTTCTCTTCATTTATCTCGGGCCTTAGTATTTAGGTTATGTATTCATTAGTCTAGGCTATTTCATATAAACACATTATATTCCCTATTTTTGAACGCAATTATCGATAAAAGCCTCGAGTCTTTCACTTTTTCCTTTGTTAGTTTTGACTTTAATGTGTCAATATATCGATTAATACTGACAAAAGAAGCTGATTTTGTTTTCTTGTGTGCATAAAAGCTATTTTTGGTTAGCAGTTTTCGATGTTGTTATTATTAATCTTCTAATGCGCTATCACATTAATCTCTGCCATTATCTTTTTGACTAAATTTGATTATTCCATCACATTTTTTTATACACGCAATATTTTACATGCTCACATAGTCTCATTAATCTTATTAGATGATGGTTTTTTACTTCAAACATGTAGAACAAATTGTTCATACAACATTGAATTATTTCAACTGAAAAGTTTTGAGAAATAGTACTCGCTTCTTCCATCTTGTGCGTTGCATTTGTTGATTTCAAAACCATCAAACATTTGCTGCCTCAAGAGATAATAAGTATAACGGTAGCTTAGATTTTTTGGACTTATTTGCAACAAGTCAAAAATTTCTATAAACTTAGGTAGTTAAACAACATGAATGCATTGTATTGCCTATGCTTCATAAGATATGCGTTCGGCAAACTTTAAATTGCATCCGCAACTTCAAATTGATACAAATTTCTATTTTTTCTTATTTTAATAGAAAGATTATCGACTCCTTGTCACCGAGATTTAACAAAGCATCGTAGTTTGGCACTACGTTCGGATCGTAAAAACCTCAGATCTCTCAATAACACCCTTTGTTAGTGCTGTTTACTACTTATGAGCTACGCCCAAAAACTTGTTGACATGTAGAAAATTATTTAAAAAATATACTGTGACAAATCATTTTAAGAAATTTATCTTTAATTTTTTCACTTGAAAAAAGTGCTTCTTGAAATTATAAACATAAAAATGTAGAATAAAAAACTCAAATTTAATGGCATAGTTCGATCATGATTTTTCTCTTCAAAATTCAATACGAATGGGCTTCATTATAAATAATTCAGTTTTATTATAAATAATTTTTAATAAAAACAATTTCATAATTTCAGGATGAAAGTATTAGAAACACAACATATTGAATTAATAAGTAATCTACTATTTGTAATAACTTTTTCAAACCAGTAATTTCATGAATAATGATTTTTCCTCGTGTCTCTCATTCTATAAGTAGAAAATAATGAGTGTTATTATAAAAGCATTCATTCTACTTAATGTAAAAATAAATACACACATACATTATTATACAACACATACTGTGTACGTACAACCTATACTAACATATTATTCCTATGAATACATGCTATACATACGATTAGGTATAATGAGGTTTGTATCTATCACGAATTATATAATTCAACTTCATAATCATCCAACTTCGCAACAGATCACTTAAATCGAAGTCGAAGCGTTGATAAATTACATTAAATAATAATGTTCCATTTAAACCTTTTCCATAGCACTCATTTTTATTATTCATTCGAGGGAAAAATGCACAATTATTTTCCAATGGAGTGTTACACTGATGTAAATCACGTTGAGTTGTTCTTTAGTTGATATCTCTTAATTGTTCTAATTTTGAGAACACTCATCCGTTCATAACTTGAAGAAACACTTTGTTCTTTTTAGTCAATATTTCACTAAAAACGTGATATATTTTAGAGAGGCATAGAAAGGCCTCAGTTTTCTTATACGCGTAATGAAATATGAGACATATTTGTAAACTTTGGTAACATGTAGATTTGTTAAAAAATTTTGATAGAAGCACTACACTCATGTCTTAGGAAGATGAGTTGTTATGGCATATATCTAACAAACTAAATTGAAAAACTGATCTCAAATTACTTAATCTTAACTAATTTTCGAGCTTAAACAATTCGCATCGCAGAAGAACCTTAAAGAATTTGCTTTATATAAACCATAAAAATAACATTTATTTAATTAAATTTCTACGTCATCCCATTTTATATCACTTATTGAGTACATAACAGTAATTAAGCAGCATATCTTTTGGGAAATAAACAACGACCCTCGGGTTTGCGAATAATGTTTTTATCTTCTGATTTTAACTAAAGATGCCTATGATTTCAATATTCGAATCATCCGAAGAATTGTGTCATTTTATAACTTTTTATTTAGGTCTGCAATAGCACAGTTTCGAACATCACAATACAAATTATACATTTAATAATTAGGGGAAGTTGTAGGGCCTAGAATCAAAATTAACATGTATTACTTTACCCATGCATTAAAATATCTCAGTGTTAATTGTCTCTGTTGTGTAAAGCACTTTTATTCCTCAATAATAAGTATGTTTTAACGACCATCCATACATTACAGGTACAATGATACAATATTATAGAGTACCTTGATTCACACTCGAATGTACCTAGAATCTCTCCCATCGATTTTACCCGGGGGTGCTACTTTCAGCATGTTTTCGTTCCAGTTGCTTCTCGGGAACATCATTATATAATATGTGTGATTGAAAGAAAGAAAACCGTACATTTTTCTCTTACAAGTATCCACTACTCTGAGCGTCCAATAACAGCTTCAAATGCCATTTTTAATGACTCGGGATGAATAAGTCATTTCTCTTCCACTTATACTTTGCTTACCGAGTCTTGGAAACCTATTAAAAGTATACATTTAATGGCAACATATTACCATGAATAAATGATACACAATCAGTGTCCAAGAAGTATCAATAATTAATAATTAATAATATTTTGCATGTTTGAAACTTTACCTCCTCAAAATTTATCGTTGTGCTTAACGCTGGAATATATTGTTACAACTTATTTTATAAATTATACGTGGTGTATAATTTATATACAATGGACCACTTCTAAATTGACAGCCAGAAGAATCAAAATATTTCTGCCTGTCTGCCCACCTGCATTCTCATAAAATGTCCACATTTCAAAGCAAATGCTGTCTAGTATACAGGGTGGCTTTTTTAACTTGACATATGTTTGAAGCTCTAAAAATAAGTTTAATAAAAGAAAATGCTTCAAATGAAAAATGAGAATTTCAAAGGTACACATCCTATGCAGGTGTTCATTTCAAGCTAATTTCTTCGGTTGAATTAAAACCTCCTTCTAATTCATAACTGATAGTCATTAGACGAACACTTAAAATTTGAAAGTTGCTCTTTATAAAAGCGCAACATTTTTGGTTTGAAAATTTTGTTTTCTTTTAAACCGAATAGTTTAGGCAGAAATTGATAGCAAAAATCATAAGACTTTTAGGAAACTACATATTATAGGCTTTTGCGGATTTATTCATTCAATTTGGTCTTTATAGAAAAACAAACAACTTTTATTGGAAAATTTTTTCGAAGAATATCTGGATTGTGCGTGAGATAAGCGCATACAAATCCAACCTTTTATGTTTGAAGCAATCTTATCGGTAAAACTTATGTTCAAGCATATATCGACCTAAAAAAGCACCCTGTGTACCTACTAACCAAGATATTGATTATCATTTACTTCTGTGCCTTTTATTCAAGTTGTATATCCCATTTTTGTAGGGAATGCTCCTAAAGAGAGTGCTCATACGCGAAACTTCTAGTATTTCCATATATATCTTCTATGATAGCAGCAATATTCAATTTCGAAAATAACCAGGGAAGTAAAACCGGTGAAATGGCCCTGTATAGAAATATCTATCGAGACACTATAAAAGATTCAAGGCACATTTGACTGTAGGCACTACATCTTACCCTACATACTTTGCTTAGCTTTTTGTACGTTTGGTGGTTATACGTATAACGTTTCTAATGTTGCGCTTGCCTTGTGCTTTTACTTTGCTTTACTCATACATAATAATTATTTAACATGTACATGAGCATTTGTATATATACATATATATATATGATGGGTACATATACCCAACCAACATGAGAACAGCAATAGAAAGAAAATTAAGGTCATACACTGGCTGCATTTTTATTACAAATATAAAAATGTAATAATCATAATAATCATAATAATAAAATGAGAAAAATATATTTAAACAAAAATAAAAGTAAAAGTATTTACATTTTAAATTACTTCATTATTATATGTATAGAATTCTAATTATATAACAAATTAAATTTATTTTTATATTTAGAACGAAGCAAAAGTAATGAGAAAACATAGAAACACATAACAAACGATGTAAGATGTAAAGAGTTTGTTTTTTGTTTGTAACATAATCAGAATATTAATTTTAAATTATAATTAATTTTATAATACTATATTGGCAAGATTTATTTAAATACTATAAAACAAGTATAAAGCGAAATGCTAACTAATCAAAATGACTATATTTTTGAATTGGAATTGAATGAATTGAATTTTAATGGAAAATTTTTAAAACATCTTTTACTTAAAATACAAAGTCTCCACAACCTAAAAGAATATTTCGAATAATTTGACATTGGACACCAGTAACTTCAAGTAAGGTTTTGGCGACCGCAATAACTTCAAACATTTATATTTTTATTCAAAATTAATCTGAGTACTTGTGTGTATAATAAATAAAATAATACATATCCATAACACAAAATGTATCCCTTTCCCTATATATTATAAATGTGAAAGTAAGCATGTTTGTTTGTTTGTTTGTTACGCTTTCATGCCAAAACAAGCAAACGGTTTTTAAGGAAACTGCACAGCAATATAGCTGATATATCAGAATAACACATGAACTAAAATTTATAAAGATATGTTAAAAAAATAAAATTTAATTTGACATTTACCTATAATTTTTTAAATTTTTACAGAAATCTTTAATTTATGGTCCAAAATGATGATTATAGATGGAGCAGATCTATGATCATAATTTTGAACCATAAATAAAAAAAAAATATATGTAGAAATTTAAAAATAGTAACAGTCAAACAAATCATTGCCTACTTTACTGATATTCTCAATGAATTATAACTATTTTACATTTAACAAAATTGAAAACTGTGTATATCAAGAGAGGATGGAGGCTACGGCCATATATATAGGCCATAAAGCGGTGGTTTTTACTTTTAAACCCAGTGAAATGGACGGGTATCTATCTAGTAATATATAAACAAAGAACTTAAATAAAGCTCACTAAGTAAAAATTTGAAACATTAAAAACTCATTACCTCAAACTCTTTTAAGTTATAGTTGAAAACTTGGTTACTCAAATGATTTTACATTTCAGAGCAAACAAAATCGTAACTATTTCAAAAATTAAAAAAAAAAAATCCAATTGATCCTCACTGAAATAATTTTCAGTCTCTTTCGAAATTCCAAAAAAATAATGAAACCAAAATTATATTATTTGTTTTTCTACCATTCGGGGGATTCATAAAAGAATCGTTATCAAATAAAAGTGGTTTTTATCTCCTACGTACTTCTAAATAAAAAAAAATTAAAACAACTCCATGAAATCAACAAGCTTGACAAAATGATTTTAAATTGTATATAACAAATGGCAAAGAATTAAAGTTAAAAACCACAAAAACTTATTATTATAATTGCTACAAACAAAATCTGGGTGGCAAAGTTGCTATGAAAATTAAAAAAATTAAAAGGTACTTCAATGTACAGAATGTGCAATATAACAGAAAACTTTTCCTCATTCAAATTCTATTATCGAAATTTATCAAATTGATATAAAACAAAATCAGATTTAAGATTACATACGTATAGAAGAACATTTGTAAAAGAAGAACATTAGTGGTATATGGAATCACTAGACTATTAAAAGATTGAACTCTTTATATAAACAGTTCGTTAATATATTGGAACAGTAATCTGGAAATTATAAAAGTCCTTCTATTTATTCAACCTCTACTGAAACTTAGTTTGAACCTATTATCGTAGTTTTATTCTAAGCTAAAAAATGTCTTGTAAGCCGTAAGAGATAGAACAAAAATTTTAATATTAAAAATGTTTCTCATAAAAAACAAACAACTTTTGTTTGAAACATTTTTTCGTAAGCATCTCAGCTTACTCGTGAAGGTGCAAATTAGGTTAGAAACGTTATAAAGTATTATTACTTATTGTTTTTGTTTCCTTTTAATCATGCATACGATATTTATTTACATCATGGTCTATTCGATTATATAAAAAATTTGATTATATAAAAATTGCATTCGTGTCTAGAACTCGAATAGCCTAATTGGTAGGGCGCTTGACATGAATCCAAGTCCGGGTTCGAGTCCTGGTTAAAGTGTATTTTTTTTCAATTCTCTTTAATTAATCCTTATATAGTAAGAATACAGACATTGAATATATTTTAAATTGATGTCACATATATTATGTATGTGTTTGTTTGTTATACTATGTTCAATGAAGAAGCAAGAAGAAAGATATTCTTATTACTTTGTTTGTAAGAGTGGCTATCTTTCTTTGCTTATTTGAACAATTAACTCAGACAATTTTTTGTTTTCACTTGTTTCAATAAAGGATTGCAAGCAGTCTTAAGCTAAAACCTCATTTAATTGAGAAATATCATGCTCCATTTCGCATTCTTCGTTATTAAATCAAAAGAACTATAATAATATCACGTGAACGTCCTGTGTAAAAGGGATTAAAATAAAATCTCCACTCAAACGTATGAGTATGTATGTGAGAGTGTGATTATAGTATAATAAGTCTTATCTTAGATATACACAACACAAGGTTAGTTGTTATAATAAAATAACCCTTTTACTGTAAGTAAGGTTAAAATAATTGATGAAAAATATTTTGCTAGAATAGGATTAACACGATTATGTGGTGGATGGCATTAAAATTACATTATTCTTTCATCCGCTAATTTATAACTTTTATTCAACAGCATTGAATGAATGTTCTTAGTTTTTAATATGAATAAGAGAGTTATAGTTTTCAATGATGTAAGTAGAAGTCTCACAACCAAATATAAAGTTTGATGGACAGTCAAGATAATTGTATTCCTTTTAAAAGTATATTAAAGAAGTACAGGATATACCAGAAAAAATATTCTGTATATCAAACATATTAACTTAAGTTTTATTCTTAAATGAATCTACTATAAAGAATGTCTTCTTTTAAGCTGATATATGCTTTAAGCTCGATAAATAAATTTAGTCGAGGAAAAAGTTTCAAACGAAAAATGTAAGTTTCATATCATATACCGGCAAAAAATTCGATTTTAGTTTTCAGGTTCAGTTATAACCTCACTCTAATTCATAACGGACAAACATAAAATGAACCCTTTAAATTACAAATTTAATCTTTATAAATACGCAAATATGAAACATTATTTTGTAAAGTGAATAGTTGAGACAGTAATTGATAAAAAAAATCTAGCATTTTTATTGGATTTATTGGAAATTTTTTTTGAATAGTGTCTAGATTTCGCAAAAACAATTATACGAAATAACACTTTTGATAAAATTTGTTTCGAAAAAATGTTTCGAACAAAAAATGATACTTTTTTAATCATTAACAACCTTCAAATTTAAAGTGTTCATCTATCTACTACCAGTTATAGATTTGCGCCTACATATCCAAAATTTTTTTCTTTGATACATATCGATGTAACTTTCAAGCGTATGTGAACTAGAATTTCAAGCATATGTGAACTTAAAAAAGACACACTGTATGTATACTAACCAAGAGATTGATTATCCTTTGCATCTATGCCTTTGTATTCAAGTAAAGTTTTATACCAAATTACTGTAGGGCATGCTCCTAATGGACGCTAAGAGAGTGCTTATATGCGATACACTTGTAGTGTATCCATATATATCTTCTACGATAGCTGCAAGATTAAATTTTGAAGATAACAAATTGAATCGATGAGATGGCCTTAGAATATAATCCATAGTAGATTATGGTATTATGCAGTGGTTTACAAATTAATAAAATAAAAAAATAGTTTTTATTGATGGCTGTTTGATATTTCTACAATATTTATAGGAAACATGAAATTAAATATTATAATTATATGAAATACTGAAACACATTGTCCTACATGAGAAACACAATGAGACTTTCTTTAACTGACGAATGTAAGGATAATATTTTGTCCTTTAACTGACAAACAGTTACTAGATCGAAAGATTTATTATATTTTAATTCATAAATAAGCATTATCTTATGTTGACACAATGTTCGTATTGGTTTGATGTAAAACTCTGGTGGTTAAACTTTCACAAATCATTCAAATCCTCTACGTTAAGTATACAATTTACTTTCTTGTTTTTTTGTTATGATATTTATGTTCATTTTCCAACCAACTTCAAGTCCGATAGGAAGCACGTATTTTTGTTGTATAAAAATTAAACCAATTTAAAATACTTTTATCCTTTGTTGATTTTTACACAAACCAAAATTTGCGTTGTTACCCGTGAAGGAAAGCCGATCAAATCGCGCTAATAGCCATAAGACAGCCAAAGTGGCGGGTGACTTTACGTAAACTTGAAGCTCTTTAAGAGCTAAGGTGCAGTCGGGCGTACGAAATACAAGTATTTTTATTGATTATTTTAATCATAAATTTTATCCTGATCCTGATATATGATAAAATTCCGTTTATATACTAGCCAGTCTTGGCTTTGTAGATAATTTAACCACATCATTATGTCATTTTTATCTCATCATTATGTCATGTTTTAACTCAATTTCACCCAAATTTGAACAGAAAATATTAATTTTATAAAAACTTATAGCTATATGCATCGGCTCCTGTTTCACAAGTAGTCTTTTGTGGACACCATCACAATTTCTCTAAAAAATAAACGTTGAAGCAACTCACTTTAAAGGATTTCTGAACATATGAAATTCAAAATTATTAAATTCAAAAGACGTTCGAAAATATAAAGAAATTTGAAAAAATCATTCACACATCATAAAAGCTCAGCTCAGCTTTAATGGAAAGCTCAGCTTTAATGGAAAGTTATAAGCGCTCGGCCTTTTGTAGTATGGTATCGCTTTTACTATTAAAAACTCCTATAAAAATTTTTCATTCGTTTTATTTCTCCTTTAAACTTTTCAGTTATTAAATAAATTGAAATTTTAATTTTATTTTTTGTTCCAGATAAATGAAAATTACGCTTATTGAAGAAAGCAGCAAAACGTACCTCATTGAAAAACAAGCTGAAATAAAATATGTGCCAAATTTTGAAATAGAAAAGAATATATCTAGATAAATATTTTAAACAAATACAATCACTCAGAAATTGAAATCCCAAAAAAAATCACATTTTAATGAGTTTTTAATGAAAATACATAAAATTAATGAAAAGAACAGGTAGACTCAGTTCTACACCGTTTTTAGTGATAGATTTACGATTACGACGAGTGTAATAGTATTTCTATTTAAAGCGTAGTAAATAAATATTTTTTTAAAATATAAAAATAATTCGTGATTGATCGGTGTAAATTGCGGCTTCACGGTGAGGGTGCCGCGTTCTGTTGTTGTCGTGAAATCTCGCGACGTAAACCACCATGTGCCAACGTCATCAACTACTCAACAATCATCTTCTACGTCAACTGGTGGTGGAGGCATATCAACATTATCATCTACACAACAAAACCCTAACAGTGCGAATGTTCGAACTGTTATTAATGATAATGCGAAAGACATTAAAATCGTCAAGGCTACGGTTCCAGTATCAAAAGTAAGTCCATAGTATTTTCGTCAATGTTTTATTTTCCGTAGAAATAGCGAAAATATAAAGATTTGTTTATTTTTAGCTGATAAAGCTTTTAGACTAATACACACATATAGAGCAGAAACGTTATTATATCAACGTTATTGTTTACATGAATTTAATAAAAATTGAACCATATTAATCAAACCAAAATTGGCTAACCTGACCACAGAGTATAAATATAAATATATATATAAAATATGGCCACAGAGGATTGATCACTCTTTCTCTGTCTTTCAAATTTCCGCAACCTATTTTGTCTGAAAATACTTGACCAAAAAAGTAGAAACTGAGCACGTAAACAAATGAATTCTGAAATTTTATTGATTTAATGATTAAACTTGTTGAATCAAAAAAAATTTCTTTGGTATAGCATGTTACAAATCAAATGGAAAGACTCCTCATTAATCCAAATACGAATAAAGTTATACATTTTGGATCAAAACTGTATAATAGATAAGGTCAATCGTGAATCCCAGTCTATTATGCGTTTTTTTTCCATAATTATTCATTAAATATTACTTAAATAATTATTTAATACCTTATATTTATAAATATTGACCCAGAACTAAAATACATTAAGCTGAGCGCAAAACCTCCTGCGTCTTGTATTTCAAAAACGGTTCAACATACAAAAAAAAGTTTCGGGAAATTTATAGAAAATTTTAACTTCTACAACTTATAAAATAAATGCTAATACGATGAAAGGCAAAAGAAACGAGATATTTACAAAAAACTTATTTTCGAGATCTTTGACTATGAATATCTAACGAAGCGAACGCGTGATCATTTGTGACTTTTAAAACAACATTTGTACTATCGAAATAAAAGTTTGTACAAAAATTTAGCTTATTCCGTTAGATTCCGAGGTTGATTACTTATCTTGACTAAGATGATAGGGTTTTAAGGGCTATGAAATGGTTCATAGCTGAACCTGCGATTTATTTAAAAAAATGGAGAGCAATGCAATCTAACAAAAAGCCATTTTCAAACATTTCAAATCCAAAAAATCGATAAAATTTGAGATCCATTAAGGCAATACTACGACCATGATTACACCATATACATGCACCTTTTAAGGTTTTAGACTGAGGAAATTATACACAAACAAAATGAATGTATAAAAATGTAGAACCATAATACAATTTATTAAGTCGACCAAACTTCACACAATCAATTTCACCTTACATTAAATAAATTAATATTGAATGCGTATATTATTAATATCGGTATGGAAATAGGTATAGATTTAAAAGTATACCTGGGTATATAATGTTCAACATTTTATAAAATAATATCTATACTTACTATATAGGGTGAGGCACATTTTAGTACGTTTTTGTACTACATATTTCGTCACTTGGAGCTTTAAGATAATTTTCCAAAATATTACAGTTACTTTATATATTACAGCCTGCATCAAATCCTGTAGCTCTGATTTTTCGCAGACTTGTTTATGATGTTATTCCAATGAAGTAATCTTCTTTAAAAAAATTTTGAAAAAGTTCTTCAAAAACTAACCGTTTAGGGTTAAAATTGTCAAAATCAGAAAAAAGCCGAAATTTGCACGGGTTGTTTCGATTTTTGACGAAGTTGCGTTCAGCTCTCGATTATTTATTAGAGCAACTTCATAAACAAGCTGGCAAAAAATCGGAACTATTGCATTTGATGCAGACTATTCCGTACTTTCAAACGACATGGTTACTGTTTGAAATGACAAATGACATAAATTCAGCACTTAATTTCCGGTGAATGAAATAAGTCGATAAAAGCTCCATTAATGTTGGATAATTGAAAACTTGTTATTGAAAGTCTTGAGATATTCAATATAATTGTATAATTGCCATTTTTCAAAATATACAAAACCCATTGTTTGTTTAACAATTATTTACAGTGAGTCAGTTATAAATTTAATGCGCACTATTAAGGTGATTGTTTCCCTACAGTTTTGTAAAAGAGTTTTGGTTTATTGCACGGTTAATTCATATAAATCAAATACATTCTTTGTAGTCAAATAATGTGTTATTTTTAGATTTATAATACCACACAATGACAAAAATATATAATTGATTGTGTAATAGTGCTGCTTATAAATTTGATAATATAGATATCGTTTTTCAATCATCGATACTCTAACTATAGTTGTCTCTGTTCATATAATGATGGATATTTGATGAAATGATAATTAAATTAAAATTTTGTTTTTATATTATCGGCAACTTTATATTTTTATGGTTTTATTATAACCTACAAGATTGTCTAAATATTTTAGATAGTTTTTATCACACTCTACAAATTTTTTGCTATTGAAATAAATATCCAATTGAAAAGGATAACCTATATGATTCATCATTTTTGCAGCCAACTTTGAACGATAAAATAATAATAAAAAGCCCGATGACCTAGGAATTTTTTGTAATTTTTGAAACTTTGTTAATCAAAACAATGTATTTATAAAGTTATATTGAAATTCTTAGTATTATTCAATCCTTACATTTCTTCTTAAAAGCTTTAGCATATTTATGTGACTAGTTTAATCGCAGCTTAACAGAGGTTCAATGAATAAAATTTACTCAAAATTGGGATGTTAGACTTGGTTACTGCATATCCAGCCAATGCATTTATTAGAATGAAATATTATTCTATTTTTAATCGGAAGTTTAACTCTTAAAAATTAATTACTTATCATTGAGAAATATTTGTTACATTAGTATTTAATAAACAGCTTAAAAACCTACTATAAGATGCCTCATCCTGTATGAATTAAATTTAATAATAATGAGATTCTTTTAGATGGTTATTAATCTTTTAATGGAATTCACTTGTTATATTTATTCCTACAACCCACACAAACAATATTGTGCCTTTTGCACACGAAAATAACAGTTTAAATTGATAATGATAATAGACATTTATATGATATATCAACTGATTTATGATGGCATCGCAATATCGATTAATTGATTTTTTTTTTTTAATGAAAAAGGTTTTGGTACTTATTTATGTAAACAGATATTAATAAGCTGATTGAATAAAAATTTTTATTAAATTAACTTTCACACCATTTTGTGCGTTTTAAAATGCCATGTTGCAACTAAAGCATCACTGGATAGTGTGAAAAAAATGAATTTACAACACAGTATTTACAGTCGTTTTTATTAAGTTTTCTAATAAAAAGTCGTAGAATAATTTAACTCAATGTAATACCATACAAAATATAAGTAATTAATACCATACAGTATGACAACGAATTTCACAAGACAATACTATGACGTTTTGTCCGTTTTAAAATTTGAATTTCCCTTTTAGAAATTTTGAATTTCTCTCACTGAATTTGCACTTTTATTAAATAATTAAAAATATATTAATTAGTAAAATTATGGTTTAGTTGAACTGTACAGCCAAAAGTTACGGAAAAAAATTTTTGATCCAAATTTAAATTTCATGAATATTTTCTATTTTATAGTTCCACAATACATAAGGGACATTCGTCTGGTGGTATACATCCGATGACAACACTTTTGACTAGACATATCTGTTCTTAATTTTGACTAGTTGCACACTAGTAATAGGTATTTCTCCCACAAAAAAAAATTTGAAAGATCTAAAAACATAATAACAGACAAAATAATTTATGAAAGATAACAATAATAATAATACCAACATACGATAAAATATCCTATAATAGCAGTAATAATATTAAAAGTAATTACCTTAATCAAAAAAAATGAAATTGTTTTAAATTGATTTTAATGTCACCAACAAACGGTAGACACTGATGGAATACGTAGATACGTGTATACATATTATATTATAACAAAAAAAGTACAATAATTTTAACCGTATTGCTGATTCGCCCTTATTGTCTTCAATGCTACTGCGTTGTTTGGTCTAGGACCTGGAGAAGTATTTGAGAATCACTTCAACTGAAAATTTTAACAGCATATCTACTTAAAATTGAACCTACAATATTCGGAAGATAAAAGAATAAAAAGAACGAGAGATCTATAGCCTTATTTTATAAATTATCTATTACTGAATAACAAGCACAATGATGGAATAGTAATAAAATTAAATTTACTAATGTTTTTCATAATTTCGTTTATCGAGGAAGAACCACACAGGTAGCCGTTAAATTTAAAACACCCCTTTTTTGAACAAATATCAGTACATCTCTATGAACAGTTATCAGCAGTAGACAAATATCCGAATCAGAAATTATTTAACAAAGTAGAATTTAAAATAATTTTATTGAGTGGATATGTTACAACTTAACGACATTCTATATGATACGGTAAGTATGAGGAGCGGTTAAGATAATAATTTACACAAAGAGTATCATGTCGCACACTTTTTTGTTTAGAGCATATCCGCCAAATTCGCTTTAAGAAACATAATTCCAAGAATTCAAAAGCCATTTTCTTCGATACTCAATAGGAAGATCAAATAATGTGTCGGATAATGAACACTCTTGAGTGTGGTACAAAAACTGCTTTTGCCTTTTTATTGAATGCTGTCCTCAGTTAACATCCATCAATTTTAAGCTTGCCGCGGAGTTAAAAATTTTTCAGTGTCCTGAATGGTAACAACTTCCTTCCTCTAAAATATTCATTCTCTATGAAATAATTATATTAATAACAAATACTTCGTCTGGCTCAGGATCTATGTTGGTCGTTCATGCCCTAAAGTAATCAGTTCAGTCATTGTCATTACGAATGTAATGAGTGAACAATACATAATCAATCAACTGGGGATATTCTCCTATATATACCAACCATACACTTTATAGGGACACAATGAAATTGATATACACCAGTCTGTAAAATGAGAGAAAAAATAAACAGGATGATTCATAAAAATTATTTCATCATTATATAGAAATATCGTGGGGCAATGGATAAGACCTGATAGACAGTGAACTATGGATATAGATCCTGGTGATTTATTTTACCTGTCTTTAGTAGAGTGATAATGATATTGAAATATTGAAATAGTGAGTCGGATATCGTGTTAATGGAAATCGGTTAATTCAATTCTCGAGTATTTTTTTGCCTATCGTTTATGTAACAAAAAAAACTTTTAACAAAAAGAAAACCGACTTCAAAAGAAAAACTTTTCCGAAACAAATTAATATGCACTAAAAAGTAAAAAAATAACGATAATATAATGTATTTAAAATTAAAAACATTAGCTTGCCTGACACCGATTCCAAAAATAACAGTTTATTATCTTATCGTAATTTTTTTACTTTTTAGTGTATATTAATTTGTTTTGGAAAAGTTTTTATTTTGAAGTCGGTTTTCTTTTTGTTAAAAACTTGTTTTTTTTCTGATTTATAGTGAATCTGAAGTACACTAACTAATTTATCACTGAAAAAATGATCATCGAAATCGGTTGGTGTGATATTGAGTTATTCGTCCTCTTGTCGTGCATACTTATTGCAAATTTAAGACTTTTATGGTTTTCTCATGGATGACGTTGTAAGAACTGGGCCTAAATGAAATGAGAGCACACGGAGAGCACCAGCTTTCAAATAGGTAAAGACTTATCTAAATCGGTTCATCCAATCGAAAGTTCTGAGGTAACACACATTTAAAAAAATACAGTCGAATGGATAACCTCCTCCTTTTTTGTTTGAAGTCGGTTAAAAAATCATTTACAAGCCCTTTTGTCAAATATCGCAAAAATAACAATTGTTAAAAATTTTATTTTTCACGCCTTTGGGTACTTGAAAGTTCCATTCTTTACACCATGAACCATTCTTTACACACTATACTGTATACGAACTTCTTAGACATACATAACAGAAAAAAAATCGTTGGAAAACACAATTTTCATTTACATTATCCTACGCAAATTACCTTTATCACTCTTCGAAATGGCGGGAATCATAAAAATTTAACTTCATTATGGGCTCACTAACTAAAAATTGATAAAAAAGTGGTTTATTGGCGATACGATGGCCAAAAATAAATCGATATTTATAAGGCGACTTTAACTGCTTGGTTGATTGGTCATGCTGTACTTTGAGCATTCTGTAATTTGTATATGTAGCTCAATAATATCATATAAATGTAAGTACGAATGTACTTTTTTACATTATGCCTGTAATGTTAAAAATAAAAGCACTTATAAGCGATATATACAGTTCAATTTTTATACGAATGGAATAATTTTGTATATTTATTTTTTGTTTTTACTTCATCCATTAAAAACATGTGATATATTCCTAAATCACACCTAAACTTTAACAAGTGGGAATATCATATTCGTTCATCAATTTATTGATTGTAAATCGCATATTTTATTCATTATACCACTTCAGAAACAAAGAAGCGTTACTTGTCTATAAAGTAGCCGCCTAATGTTTCTATCAAGGATATTCATGTAAAAATATAATAAAAATCTTATATTCACTTTTTGTGGAATCAAGATTAAATGTTTTTAAATCTTGTAAAATTTTTTTGATAAAAAAGATGCATTTACAATTTATCTTATGTGAAAGTCAAATCATTATATGTTGCAATTGTTGTTCCAAATGCAGGTCGCAAATATTGCAAAAAGCCGCCATGTTGCGAAAAGCCATATGTTGATAGAACCTTTATTTTTGTATGGACTCTTTTGAACCAATAATGCTAACAGGTAAGAAGACTATAAAAAAATAAAGCTAAATAAATTGGCAGTATATAGTCGGTTTGGTACTGAAGTCGTGTGAGTGCGACACCTGGAGTCCATACGATTAACTTCCCAGAGGGGGAAAAAGCATTAAAAAAACGACTTACAACTACTGCTGGAAAGATCATTATCTTCATAGATACTTGATGCGTTTTATCAACTTTTTAGATTCTGTTTATTCAGTTTTTTCCAGTCTTTTTATTACCATTAAAAAACGGCTCAACTGATTCTGCTGAAAACTTAAATACGCGATTACGCGTCGAATAAACCAAGTCACGTGTTAATGTCATTACTGGTTCTCGAGATAATCGAGACGAAAGAATCCGAACGAATAGACGCACATACAAACATACGTACACACACACAGACGTCACATAGAAAATGTTTGATTCGGATATTGCGGCCTTGAAACCGCGGAAATATGTAAAACTGGAGTTTTTCAAAATCGGCCCCATTAGGTTAATAAGATTTCTGAAATAATTTCGTCGGATAGGTCGATCAAATAGTTTAAGTTAATGCAAAACGTGTAGTACATAATTATTAGAAACACGGTAATATTTTTAACAAAAATTTTGATTCTTAACTAAATGTGTTTTTTTATCTACATAAAATAGACTACTACTTTATCATTTTTTTTTAACAAACCCATATAATTTCATGTTACATTTTCAACATTCATAGTTGTTAAGGATTTGACATTAAGAGTGTCCGATGTTTCAACTTAAATTACGCAAATTGTGCATTTTTTCTTATAGCTTACAGTTAAATAGCAGCCATAGCTTTGCTGGACAGCGCTTATTCGCAAAATGCGCTTCTTCAGTGGCTTAGAAACTATCTCGGGTTCGATATCATGGATAGCATTGATTATGTAACTTTGGTATTAGATATGTCGTAAATATCGTACAAAATGACGTGAAATACAGAAATACTTCAAAAATTATTGAAATCTCACATACAACTTTTTTTAGTTAAAGTTGAAAGGTTGGATACTCTTAATGGAAAGCTTTTTAGCATCAGTTTTGTATGTGTATGTGAATTCGACCATCTGCTATTATTTTTATTCATTTATTTGCATGGACATAATAAGAGATAGAATACGAATAGGAATATAACATGTTTCTCTGGTAATGTTGAGTTGTACTTAAAATAAAGGCTGATTAAATATTATTATTCAAATTAATTATTGATTAGAGATTATTTAAATTTTAGTTAAAAATAATAATAATGAATGTGGAATCTATAGAAAATTTTTATTCTATTGTAAACATACTATTAAAAGGTTATGGTAATGTATAGTAACATATATATTTTAAATTTGATTGTGGTTTTAAAGTATTTTTTCACAGATCCCAGATGTTACACACTAAACTAAATTTTTTAATATAAAAAATAGATCAATTATTAGTTTATAAAATTAAGTATAGAAGAGAGAAACTCACTAATTTTTATTAAATCCGACAAGAAAATCGAATAACTATAAAGTTATTGTATATTTGTCGAACTTATTTGCAACAATTTGTATTGACGTAGTCCTTAGATCTAAGAACACTTACTCGGTATTGAGAGAATTTCCCGTTTTAAGCAATGGCCTGGTAAATTTTTATTGCCAAAATTGGTTAATATTTTCTGTTTTGTTTATTTTAATATTAAGATAATCAGCTCTCCGACAATAGTTATATTTATAGTTGCTTATAAAGATTTTTATTTTTGCCTTAGATAAATGCGAGAATCTTCTTATAACACTGCTGCAACCAGTGGTATAAGCTCAACTGCACTACTTACCAATTCTTAAAATTCACCCAATCTTCGTTTAAAATACTGATGTACAGGAAAAATGGAGATAAATATTCCAATACTTTTATAAGCAAAGGGAAGTCGATAATATATTATTGTTAGCGATATTAAGGTTAGCTTATGTAAGCGGAAAAACTTTTCGGATCCTTAACCGAGGTTTGATTGCTTTATGGATATGAAAAAGCAATGTGCCGGACATCGACACCGCAAGTCGTCTATCACGTTTTCTGCTTCAGCGGTTATTCAGACCAGATTCTTCACATTATTCAGTACAGCTTACTCTTTGTCTTATCGCTATCTTCGACCTCAAAATTCGAGTAATGACGCAATCATCACGGTCTTGTCATATCTCTTTTAAGCTTAGTTATTGTTTGTAATTTTCTCGAAAGGTTTTCAATTCTGTAGATATAGTTGGACAGTCATTTGCTCGCCGCTATGTTTCTCTCTACAATTATGTTAACTAAGCGAATTTCTTTAGGAATTTGAAAAAAATAACACATTTTTCTTAAAATCGAATATTGCATTTTTTTTTTAGATGAATTTTGATTTCTTAAAACTGATAAAAAAATACAAAAATATTTCTGATTTTGTAAAAATTCAAAATTTTGTACTTTTGAATGAATATGAAGGAATTTTGAAAAGCAGCAGCTAGTACAAAAACAACAGCTCCATCTTCTTCGACAATTCACTAATACAAAAATGTATAATTGGACCATAACAAATCATGGGACGTGCTCAAATACTTAAAAATCATTTTTATAAATAGAACAAAACAAAGCACACAATCATACTACCTATAGACACAAACCCGATGTAGTCACAGTAATGATGATATCATCATTATCATTAAATGTTCTGCTCGTTTGGTGTATGCGATTATGACTGGAATTAAAATAGAATGCGCCTATAATATTCTCCTATTTTGTGGGACTAATGTTTTGTTACCGTTATTACTATATCTCTAACTATCCAACAAGTACCTAACTGTAATGTTTATATTGTGTGTGAGTATATTCATTTTTATAGCCTAAAATTTGTGTGTTAAATCGATTTTCACGCATATCTAATAATTAGGCTTGACGCAAAAATCGAATAAAATAAATTGGAATATACATGGTGGGTCATTTTAATATATAATGACTACTAGCTCGTTTTGTAGTCAACGAATTAAAAAATAGCTTAACCAAAAATTGTAGAGTTTGATAGGGGGCATCATGTTCTGACATCAGATTGGACCTAGATATTTGGATTGCTTTGATAGCCAACTTAGATTCTTAAGTAATAGATAAAAAACACTTTAAATTAGAAAGTTGATCAAAATAAAAAACTAACAATTTTTGTTTAGAAACATTTTTTCGAAAAGCATTAGCTTATGCGACTTAAAAATATGCCATTAATACATTTAATCAAAAGCAAATACATTTAAAGTTGATCGATAATTGTAGGTCAAAGTTATGGACACAATCGAATGTCCTTTATTGCCTTTGAACACTTTTGGCTGAAGCATTTTTCCGTACTTAGCGTTTTTTCTTTCGATTAAATGCAATAATGTCATATTATGAAGTCGCCTTTCCTACAAAATGTGATGTTTTTCAAAAAAAATTGTTTAGATGTTAGTTTTTTTATGAGTCTCAATTTTTTAATTTTAAAGTGTAATTCTATCTCTTTCCGTTTTTGATCTAAATTGGCTTTGAAAGAAACCCGAAGAACTAGGTCCAATCTGGTGTCAGAACATGATGTTTCCCATCAAACTCTGCAGCTTTTGTTTAAGTTATATTTTGATTGGTTTGTTACAAAACGAGCTATTAGCCATTAGAGATTAAGATGACCCACCCTGTATATTAAATGCTTTCAGTTCATTATATACATAAAATGTGCATCTTTTGTTAATTATAGCTACGGAAAAAATATATTTCAAATGTTTTATTCTACATAATTTGTTATGTAATTCAAAGATAAAATATAGTATTGATTTTCAAGTTTACATATAGAGCGTATAAAGGGGAAATTGGGTTTTGTCGTATCCGTTTAAAGAGAAACTGATATTGAGTTTGTAGACTTACGTTTGTAGTTTGAATAGACTTGCAAATACCCAAGAGGTGATATTCATATATTAGCATCTAGTATCTTGGTAATCTTAAAAATATTAATTATTGTATTACTTAAATCGTAATACAAGAATTTGAATTGTAAAAGTAATTCATAGCAAGTGTTCTTTCATCGAAATGTTAATTTTGACATTTATGCGTAAGTAAAAGTAAAAACTGTAGTTTCTCGATTAATTTTATTTGTTGTATTTACCAATTTGAGATTTTAAATCTCTGTTCTAATTTATTTATTTAATTTGCTGTTCTGTTTTATTGCTAATTATATATTAAGGATGTACGAGCGCCAAGACAATTTTAAATAAAAACTATTTTTTTAAATTTGAAGCTGGATTAAGTCTAAATCAATTCAGAAAACAAAATTTACACAATTTGTAAATTGAAATTATAAACGTGAGTATAAAAAACAATTATAAATAAAAAAAGAGTTACAGCACCCCGTGTTTTCAATCGGTCATTCATCCTAGAGCTAAGTGTGCTCAATGTTGCTTAACTTCAGTGTTTGGGTGATAACTTCAACTTCAACTTCAATAAACTTTATTAAAAAACATAACAATACATTTTATGAACATAGTTGGGATACAACGATATATCACATTAAAAATTACATTTCATTAGCTTAAAGGTTAATAGCTACTAATAATCAGCTTTCATCCTTAGTTATTATAACATGATGCATAGTTGCTGTAGCGCAATGTATGCTTGAACTAATTTAGGATTTATTTGAATGTTCTTATATATTGTTTATATAGTCTTTGCTGTGTTTGTAGGAAACTGACCAAAAACCTACTTTATTTTATAGGCAACTGCTGTGGCATATCTGCCCATTGCCTGTATGGTGGTGTCATTTTTTATTGTTGAATTTTTATTCACTTTATTTACATTTGCACACACTTATATAAATCATTAACAATGTAAAGTAAGGTAAAGTACTTTAAAAAAAATTAAAAAAGATTTTGAACTGGCCGGGGTCCGAACACAGGTTTTCTGGGAGTGATAACAGTTGTTTTCAATATGGTATGTATGAAGCGTTACACAGGACGATGACGCAAGCTCTATGATTTTGGTTTACCCAAAAAAGTGTAAAGATGCTTTCACTTCAAAAAATTTTAACGTGTAAAGAATCAGTCTTTTTTGTATAACATTATTTTATGATATCTTCAAGTTGTGTTTCTATTATAAAAAAAAACACAATGTTTGTTGAAAAATTTTATGACAATAACTATGATGTAAGAAAAACTATTAGCTAGTATACTAATGAAGAAACTTTTCTATAACAAGAATGACAGTCGTATGTAGTAACAAAGTTAATAAAATGTTTCATTTTAATTGTAATACAACGAACAAAGATAGATATGTCACCGGATTATCGGAATAAATAGTTTGTAATAAAGCTAGCAAGATTCTTGATAAGGCAAATGCTGACGACATTGCAAATGGACAACACAATTAACAATCTATCTTGAATAACGTGCCCTGTAGTAATTTTATTAAAATTGCAATTAATAATTAGATAAGATAAGAATATTAGAAAATTAAATTTATTGTTGGGCGGCTTACCAATACAGAAAGTCACCAATTATAAATATCTTGGGCAAGTAGTAACAAGTAGGTAAAAGTGATAGTATAATTAAGAATCATATTCTACTAGCTAAGCAAGGTTACATTAAATATAAAAACATATTTCAAAATAAAAAATATGAGTGTAAAAGCAAAATTACGGTTTTTAAAGTGCTATATTTGGCTGGTTTTATTGTATGGCAGTGAAGCATGGACGATCTCTAAAGGAATGGAATCATCCTTACTTGCCTTTGAAATGTGTATTTTTAGACGTATACTGAATGTTTCGTGGAAAGAACTAATAAAGACTCTTAAAACAAGGCAACTGCAGTTCGTGGATCATGTGATAAGACAGCAGTCCTTAGAATATTTAGTACTAAGCGCTAAGGTATTAGGTAACAAATAAAGAGGCAGAAAGGCAGTAACTTTTCTATTGTCTCTTTCTCCGCAAAAGGCTGGTGATATATTTTTCACATGGCTTTTCACATGATCGGCAGCAGTGGAATTGGAATTCCATGATAGCCAACGTCCGTTGAATAGACATGACACACAATGATGATGATGATATATGAAACACATCAAGGTTTAGTCAAGCTTAAAAATATTGATGCTACGAAAAGACATATAAAGCTGAAATTCTTATAGCATGTTGAGGACTTAAGTGAGGTTGAGTTCGTAAAAGAGCAAAATAGAGGTAATAAAAAAATTTGTAAGCAAACATACATACATATAAGGTACGCGCGAAAAACATAACTACCCCTTGACAGTCAGGTACAAAATGCTAGCCACTTTTACAGCTGGGGATATTTCCCATAGATAGCTAACTTTTGCTGTTGTCCTGGTGGGATTTTGTAATCGATTTTAATACCCATAAAAATGAAATAAATTCTATATTTTCTAAATATTTGATTGTAATAGTGGAAATAAAGATGTTATAGTGGAAATAAATAAAAAGTAAAGTAATATGCAGTTCAGAATTTAAAAAATATACTGGTTGAGGTATTTTAGTTGAGACAAAATTTAACTAAGTTGAATTGGGTTGGTTGGTTTTTTTTTTATAATTGTGCCCCCACTGCCGCTACCGTGCTCACACCTCCTTAATTAGTCGAACACAATGGGTTTCTTTTGTTGTCAATAATTTATTAAGATTTAAACTTAAATTTAAATCCTTTTGTTTTTTAATTTCCAACGACTAGTTATGGAAGAAGTCTATGAAAATATATCATCCATCTACCGTTTTCCTATAAGATAATGTTAAATATGCCTACTTGTGAAATCAATTATATTTCTATAAATAATCGGGCAACCTCGCAAAAATTTTTAGAATTGATTTAGACCTAGTCCAACTTCATTTATAAAAGAAGCCTTTTATTGAAAATTCCTCTGTCGCTCGTACATCCTTAATCGAAACTTGTTCGAATAAATTTGTAACGAAGCATGGGGTACTTACGTTAAGCTGTTCAGGTACTTACAAGTTCAGCCCAATACAATAGAAAATATTGTTTTCCTGGTGTACTCGTTTTCTAATAATAATAAATATTTTTCGTTTTGTTTTATTTCTCTTATTTTTATTTATGTTTTTATTTTAATATATTTTTCTTCCAGACTATTATTTTATTCTATCAACAATCATAAATAGCATATTAAATAATAATTGAAATAAACGTCGTTGAAAATATTACAGTAGTTTAAAAGAATGTTGATGAGATGCAATTTTTAGCCATTATATAAACTTAATAGAGTCATTTGTGTCATAGAGCGCTAGACTATTATAGAATAAGTAAAATCGATTTAACTTTATTGTCTAAAGTGAAGGATTTATCAAGTTAATCACGAAAAATAAGATGTTTATTTTGCAAATTTCAATGAAAAATTTCAATTTTCAATACTTTTGGCGCAAACGTTTTGGGTGGATAAATGGTTGATAACCCGATGGCGCTACAGTTTATGAAGAGCTCTGGCTACACAATCGATATAATTACACCTAGGTATTCCGCCTAGTCATATTTTCCTTATGTTTTCTATGTGATCAAAGCATCTCGTGTTTTTCAGTTTTTCATAAACTCGTCTATCTCCTGAATGGCTGTTGAAAAGCGTCTTCAAACTTTTTATCTCTTGCTTTTTTACCCGACTGTCAAGTATACATACATACATATATACATATGTATATATGTATTTGTTTGTAAGTTTCTTCATTTCCTCGTATCTACCAACGGCTCAATGGATTTCAACATTGAAGGCATCATTTTGAGAAAACTAAACAAAATGGCGAACTTTTGGAGCGAAATAGTGAAACGAATAGTAAAAAGTTTCACAAACCTATCGAGTTGGGTATCAAAATAAAGGAAATTAAAAGGGCATTTCAAAAATATAAATTATATGTTTAAACTAAAGTAGGAATAATAAATAGATTTAAAAGTTTTAATATGGTATAATGAGAAGGTTTTTTTAGTGCTGGGACACTAAAATGTCTAAAATATACTAAATTATTTAAAAAATAAAAACCCGACTGTTAAATAAAATATGAAAAGGAAGAAACAAATCCAGTAGTTTATATAGCCATCTTAATGGCCGGGGCCCATCTAGACTGGCTTTAGTTTTCCCAATTATGGGTCCCGACTGTTAAAGTGACTATGTAAACTACTGGACTTGCTTTTTATCCTTTTCAGAGTTTATTTAGCACAGTCGGGTTTTTTATTTTTTTAAATTATTTATTTTATTATCCTCCATCTACTGCACGTGTCCAACACACTTTTTATGTCATTTATTCGACAGTGACTATTATCCATATATACACGCAAGCGAAGAACACTTCATGATGATCAATCGTCATTGTACGTTCGAGTTTAGTAAAAAAATCTATTGAGTAAATATTTAGTACTCAGAAATTCTCAAATATCTTTCTTATTTTTCATAAATAATTTCATCACGCTATGTTGAACATTAATAAATACGTATTAGATAAGTTGATAGGAAATATCAATATATTTTACAGTGTGGCACCGATTATAATAAATAACCATTTGTTAGTAAAACAGAAGGGTCGATTAGAAAAACAGGAAATGTGTTATTTTTCGCTGCCCTGAATTTATTTGTTCAGTACATAGTGTACACGAAAATATTGGTAGTTCATTTTGAAGAATTGAACAACGCGCTTCATTAATAAGGCGTGTTAAAAAAGAGTATAATTTACTGTTTTAGAAATTTCTCACAGTATATAATTACGAACTCTTAGAAGCTTCTTGGATTTCATAACTACTTAAAAATTGTAAGAATGACATTGTAAAACGCAAGCTTTTTTCTTGGAAACCATAAAAACGAAAATTTAAGTTTATTAGAAAAAGTTTCTTTTAGGTTAATTCAATGCCCGAATAGATATAATATAATAATCAAATCTCAGGGTAGGATAAATAAATGGCAGGAGTGTTCTAAAATTATGTTCTTGCATTTTTTTAAAAGTATTTTAGGCTGTATGTCTATGGATCCATTTTTTAACCCCTGAACTAAAAAAAGGTGTTTTAAGTTTGACCGCTATGTGTGTGTGTGTCTGTCTGGTGTGTATATCTGTCTGTCTGTGGCATCGTAGGTATGTGTTCTTAACTATGTTTCAAGTAAATGCGAATTTAGTGTTCCGTACCCGAAAAAACTAAAAATTGGCGACGATCTTCCAAATCGGCGCAGTTTACAGATGGCTTTAAGGGCACTTTAATGGAGAGTATTGTTCTTTAATGGAGAGCAATCTAATGGAGATATGGTTCCATAGCCATATCTCCATAGGGTTCCATAGCCAAAAAACTTGTGGGGGATTTTTTAAATTTTGTCAATTTCACTTGTTATTCAAACAATATTTAGTTCATTTCATTGATTGCCATCGCTTTCTACGACATTAAGTGTCATTCTGTATACGTTTAGTATAATTCAACGCAAAATATTTATTAGTAAGCCTCTTAAAAATGCCATAGTTACCAATAATATTACACAATTTCTCTTTACTACAATATCCATGTTTGTATTGGTAATTCAATTTCAATTATAAATTGATCCCTATAATAATTCAACAATAATTATAATTATCACGCAATGTACCGGCTAATCAGATTAGTTTTGATCTTTATCACATGTCGACGTTTCCATAACTAGCTTGTCAAGTTAAAAATTTAATTAATAATCTGAGATGAATTAAGAAGTAGTCGTTAAAATACTTGAATTGAATTTTATCTATTGATCCAAACCAATTTCGCCAACGAGTGGCAAAAGCTGTTTATGTTTACTTTGAAATCACTTACATTATTAAAATCTGCATTAATAAACCCGTAGGTAGAGTCTGGTGCGACCCTTGAGGTCAACAGGAATAACTTTCCAATAAGGTATAGACATTTAATCGTACAAAAAAATATCTATTGCAGGTGTAGTAAGTTATGATTTTTATATATTTGGAATAAGAGTTACAAGAAAAGAACGGGGTAAACCTGTTTATAACATTGGAATAGTAGGATTTGTCGCTTGTTTTTGATTATTTAGAATAGAAATATTTAAAGATTTAATGGTTATATAGGTTTTTATATAAGAATAATGAATTAATTTAAGTTATACAATTAAATGAAATTCACTAATGTTTTGTAGAGAATGAAGGTCGCTCGTACGCTATTTCGGTTGAATGTGTGACATCGGTGTCGTGAACTGGTGTGTTCAACGTAGTATACATGTTCAATCATACATAGAATTCACTTTTGGAAAAACTGCACTGCCGCTATCAGGATTCCAACGTAACAATGTTTGTTACATTTTCTAATTCAATAACTGGGTTGATCAATGGTACCTTAGACCAACATAATTAGTTTCTTTGGTGAAGCGAAAGATAACATATATTGAGCGATTGGGGGTGCTATTTTCATGGGGCACATGTATATTGTCTATATTTTACCTATTCTTTTTATACTGTGAGTATAAAAATGAAATTTTTAATTCAATTAAGCACATCTGCATTAAATTAAATTTATTTAAGTATACAATTTTTTAATAAGTTTCCATTTCACAGTTCAAAGCAACAATTACTAATACTATCTGCATCACCATCTTCTTCTCTTCATGCGATATTATATATTTTATCAACTTCAACGTTTAATATAGAAATATTACATTCAATTTTTTTTTTTTTCGTTCTTCGTTTCATTATAACATATTTGCAAACTTTTATTACAAACTTATACAGAAGATGAAGGTACCAAATAAGTTAAGAGAATATAATCTATATTAAAATATAAAATGGAATAGGTGGGAGTATGTTGGAAGGGGAATATGGTGTGTTGTCTCTATAAGTGTAAGTCACAGTTATCCTTTGTGAATATAGATTGCTCACGATTCTTAGCCTAGATTAGAGGGGCTGTCCTGGAGTGAGACTGAAAAAATGGGTACTCCATCTTCTCATAAAAGGAGCTTGAGATTGACCCTGAGAAGATATCTCTTTTCCTCCTCCCCTCTGTTGAACCAGCCTTTGCAATAATCGTGATACACTGCTGACCCAATCGTTCTACGTGCCAACCGACACACAAGTGTCCCGTAATAGTCGCAACGAGTATGCTTATTAACTTCCCAGAGTAAGTTAATGTAATGGAACCGATTTTGAAAATCTACAGTTTTACATATTTCCTCGGTTTCGAGGTCTTAATATCCGAATCAAACCTTTTCAATGTGATGTTTGTGTGTGTATGTGGATGTACGTATGTGCGTATATTCGTATGATCGTTCGGATTCCTTCGCCTGGATTATCTCGCGAACCAATTATGATATTAACACGTGACTGAGATTATTCGACGCGTAAGTTTTCAGCAGAATTGGTTGAGCCGTTTTAATGGCTATAAAAACTGGAAAAAATTCGATAAACAGAATCTGAAAAGTGGATGAAACTCATCATTTATCTATGGAGATAATGATCGTTCCAGCATAAGCTGCAAAATATGTTCGAAACATGATGTACAAATGTAAACAAGACCTTTTTATAACTGTTTATTATGCTGGGAAGTTTTGCGTGTGAACCTCGCGGGTCGCACCAGACTCAATTTATTATGCTTATAGAGGCTCTTTGAAGTGAGATATGATCTTCAGAACGCCTACGATTTTACTCTGGCCATATCCAGAGGAGCAGCTTGAAGTTCACAAAATGAATTTCAGGATGCCTAGTGAAGCTTGTGTCCGACAACCTAGTACTATTTCTAACAAGTTCACCGGCTTCACAATTCCTTGAAATTTTTTTGTTTCCCAATACCCATACTAGGTTTATATTAATTTGTTCCGCCAGCTCATTTGAGGATGTTCGGCAGTCCTGTGCTACAGTCCAACGTCTATTCTTCATTTGAATATTGTCCTCAATTAATGCTCAATAATTTTAAGCTTGCCGCACACAAATTTTTTCATCCCCCCATTAATAGTACACCTGACCCTAGACCCATTAGAAATACTAACTTCATAAGCGTTTACTTCCGTAAAGCAGATTATCAAAAATTCTTATAAGGATCATATCTGAAATAGAAATATCATAATTTTTGATGTCTAACAGATGTTGAAACTGTGAACAAAATATTTAGAAAGTATCAATCATGACTCCTATTACAGTCACAATTATTCGGGTTTTTTGTAATTTCTGTTATGAGAAAATTAGACTAATTTGATTATTTTCTTTGAATTTATAATTATTTTCTCTGCATTTACCAAAAATGTATATGTTATATGGTATTTAGGAAAAAGAAGATCGGAAAAAATATACCCGACAAAAATTTTTTAACACAAGGAATGCAAATTTCAGAATCTAACCAAGTTCTCTATAGTCGACCAACTCAACTCAACCAACTCGTAATTACAACAATACTCCGGGTCTATATAATTTTCGTTGTATTTTTTACGATTTCAACCGTTATATGTTTAAATTTAATTACGAATAATAACTTGGTTCAAAAATTTTAAGAAAGTATAACAAGATGGTGTTTTTAGTGCCAGGACACTAAAACGTCTAAAACAAATTATATATAAAAAATCAAAAATCCTGACTGCGTTAAATAACAACTGAAAGAAAATAACAACTTCAGTAGTTTTCTTACTGATTTTAACCCTCGGCGATTTTAACCCCGACCGTTTAATTCGCTATATAAACAATTGGACTGGGTTTTTTCTTTAAGTTTCTATTTAACACGGGTCGGTTTTTTTTTGATTTTTGTTTATTTATTTACAGAGAGTGATATGAATAATTGACAAGCATTTGAAGACATAAAAATCAACATTCATCGTTTAATTCAAGTAATGAAATTGATGTAAATGAAAAACTTCGACCTTCACATTCAGACCTACAAAAAAGCTGTGGTAATCATTTGAATCATTTTTTATTCAATTTCTGAGAAGTCTTATAGAAAGATTCTGCACAAAATTTTATGCTATTTTATAAATAAAATACTAAGAATATAATTAATCAGTATGTTTTTAATTGTAAGTCTATGAGTCGTCGAATAATTATTTGCAGATTAACAATGATTTAATCTTAGTTATCCAGGATTAATAAAAATATCTCTGATATTAGTAGGTACAGAAGATGGAACCTTGTTGTTGATGTACTTTAGTATTACGAACGATAGATACATAGAGATAGATATAGATAGAGATGGTACTTGGAGATAGATAGATACATGACAAACAATATCATTTATAAGATGAGAAACTATGAAATTCACTGTTTCGTTTTAAATGAATTCACATCTCAATGATTTTCTTCAAACTTAAAGATATTACATACATTAAGTCTTTGTTTCTTTCAAAGAGATCACGACTGTAATATGTAAAGGTCTGTTCACATTGTTTTACTTTTAAAGTTCTAGTATAAAATATATTTTGAAACAAAAGTCATAAGATTAGACGCATTTGTATATTTTGTACATCTACTTGTAAGATGATTCTATCACAGATATTTCAAACGTTAAGAACTTCGAACCTTTTCTCTAGACCATTGATATATCCATACAGTTTGAACGGTCATCATAAATTGCTCTGTATTAGTTTTGTAACGAAATGGACCGATTTTTTATTGATCGATTTTTTTATTAATTTATTAACGAAATGGATCGATATTTTATATTTGATGGTTATTTAGCCGATGTTTCTCAAATTAACTGATCGAGTAAAAAAAATTTCGATAATATAATGTAGTTAAAATTATTGTTATTTTTGAAGTCGGTGTCAACCATGGTAATGTAGCAAACTGTTCTGTCATAGTTGTTACCATGGCTGACACCGACTCCAAAAATAACAATAATTTTAACTACATTTAATTATCGTTATTTTTTTTAAAGTTATTTTTATTTTGTGATTTTTTGTGAATCTAAAGTACACTCATTTGTCACTAAAAAAAGAATCATCGAAATGGGTGGGCGTGCAAATTTAAGACTTTTATGGTTTTCACGTGAATGCCGTTGTCAGACCTGGACCAAAACGAAATGGGACCACACGGGAAGCAAAATATTTCAAATAGATAAAGAATCATCAAAATCGATCAAAAGTTCTGAGATAAAAAAAAAAAAAAAAAAAAAAATACAGTCGAATTGAGAACTTCCTTTTTTTGTTTGAAGTCGGTTAAAAATAATGTTTGCAGCTTGCGTCGGGATTATTTAAACTTTGAAAATTTCATTTGTTTCACATACTTAATGTTTTAAAATTTTTATATGAATGTTAAAGGACGAAAATAAATCAAAAGCTTTTCCCAATTTTTTTTTAATTGCTTTGATTTAAATTCTCGTTAGTGGACTATTTATTTATTTTATAAATCTTTTATATAAAATAATTACTGTCTCTTTTAATTTAATTACTTTGATTATACTACGTACTTAAAAATGTAATACGCTAAGAACATGTTTTGAATATTTAAATTTATTTTGAGTATGCAATCAAGTAGAGTAGAAAATTGTTGTATTTAATTTTAAGAAAAGTACAGCACTGGGTTAGAACTTTGAAAGTTTTGTTTGTTTATATCACTTCTTCAGGAATATACAAGTTTTATTTGCCCACCCACACCAAGTTTTAAAAAAAAATTGTTCATTAATGAAAACCTTGTCTTAACACCAAGAGGAAGATGTACAAATTTTTATTCCTGTAAGATTTTTGCTGACGAATTGCAGAGAGTAATTTGAGAAACTGTTCCTCTTCATATAAACACAACCTTGCGAACAATTTTTAAAATCATGTGATTTAGACATCTGGAAAAAATTAACGATAGTAAAAGTTTGTAGAAACTTAGAACTTTTTTAACTTGCTTTCTTTTTCAATTTAATACTATTAATTGTACCAAAATTCAAAATTATATTTCAAAAGTTATTCGACGATTGTTTTAATATAATCATACTCTTTTTTTTAAAAGGAAATGTTCAAAGATAAGAACTTTTTTCTCTCTACAAAACAAATTGCTTAGACCAGAAATAGGAAACCAATGGCACGTAACACAATATTTTGAAACAAGAAATTCGTTGCGCCAAATTGCATTCTTCAATTAACTGCAGTATTTTACTACCCTAATATCAGTTATTTTAATTTGAATTACGCGAATAACTGAGAGATCGCAAAATATGTGTGTGTGTGTTTTTCTTTTTGTGGTATAAAAAAGAGTTTTGATTAGGTATTTAGTTTTTTTCCAAACAATCACGAAATAAAAAATTATTTTATTTACACACCTATGGCCTCATCAAACATTTCTTTACAATAAATGGCACGTTGTTACATTGCCACCCCCGGTCTAGACATATATTTGATATCTACTAATAATAAAAATCAAAATAAATAACAGTAAATAAAAAAAATTGAAGTTTTCCTTTAAGGATGTTCCAGCATGGTATTTGCAGTTTCTATGTTAAAGCAATGGTACAATTTTTTTTTCGACAGAATTTAACGAAAAATTAAATTTAAGAATTTAATAATGCTTACTATTAATTCCCAAAGTTTCAGAAATTTTGACCGTTTAAAATGGGAAATAATTATGCCAACGTCCCAATTTCGATCAATTTACGTCAAAATTAATATCTCGAAAGTGAAAATTAATTTCTAAATTTTTTTTTTTAGAATTGTATTGTATAAACATTTTTTTCTACTTTTTCTTCAATATATAATAATATCATAAAAAATAGTTGGAGAGACCGGACATTTTACATGCTTTAAATGGGACATGACCCTCAAAATCGCGAACTTTGTCTTTAAATATCTCGCGATCTAAACGGTCAAAAATTATGAAATTTTAGGAATTCATAAATAAAGCTAATTTAAACCCGAGAAAAAAAATTCGGCCAAATCTGTCGAAAAGTGATTTCATGCTGGTACTACCTTAATGTTTGAAACATAATTAAAATAAAAGCATTTCTAAAAACTGTTCATCAATAAAATGTCTATTGAATATGTCTGGTCTATGCCCAATAATCCTTTATAAAATCATGACAAAAAATAAACGGTAATTTCTCTTTTGATATCACTTTCACAATTAATTGAAAATTAGGTACAAGCTTTCATATTCAGAAAACATTTGAAAACATTTTGACATGTTTTCAATTCACTAAAACTAATAATCACAAAGGTAATATAACTGAAATCTGAGTGGAGGTGAAATATTTCAAGTATACACAATACAATCGAGAAATTGATTTTAACTATTTCTATAGAGTTTGTAGATAATGCTGTCATGGATGTTCGCATGGTACTTTGGAAAAAGTGTTTAATAGGTCACGGTATTGAAGTTAATTAAAGAATTTTATTTGCAAATCTAAACTTTAAAACGGAATGAATGGAAATCAATGTAAATAAAATATTCTTTTACCCCTTATTAACATTTTTACGATTAAAAATATTTACGGATTTGTGTAGATTTCAATAAAATGAAATTGGAAACTCAATTGCCTGCGTATTACTATTATTTTTAAATTTTAATACCACTTTTGTTTCTCGTTAACTTGAACATAACGAAAATGATGCCTTTGGTTTAAGACATAGTTTTCGAGCTATCAAGCTTCACAGAACTTCAATTAAAAATCCATTAAATTTACAACGCCGTATACTGAACTAGGCTGGTAATATATTCAAATAAGTATAATTTTCGTAATTTTTGGGAAAAAATATTCTAATAGGTAAGTCATTTTATTAAAATAGAACAAAAAATTAAGTTTTAGATACTCTTGAAGAAAATTAATAAAGAATTATTTCCTTATATTAGATTAGAACAAGTTATACTTCATTTTTCAAGAAAACTTCGTTCTAGGCTAGTTTTAAGCTAGCAAAAACTATCGCACCGACAATAATCCAAAGTGAGTAACAAGCTAATCCCGTAAATAATATACCAGCGTGTGACTAAACACATGAAATAATATTAAGTTATTAAGATTAGAGAATATCGAAAATTGAATATTTCATTTAATAATTAAAGTATATATTTATAACCTAAAGATCGTTAACTGTTTTTGTCATTTAAATTTCGAATATTAAATTTATTGAGATGTAAGGGTGAATTTAGCTTGTATCAGAAATCTATATAATGTTTAAACGAACCTCGTAAATATTCTTACTTATTGACTATCAATGAATGTAAAAAACTATCCCGAATATTAAGTTTTAGAAGTGTGTCTGTTATAGACAAATATCAGGAGTAAATATTAAATTTAAATTAAATAATTTTCAAAAAATAAACAATTAAAAAAATTTTAAATCCGACTGCGTTAAATGATATCTTTAATGATTACAAAATAAAGAAACAAGTACTGAAGTTTACGGCCTTAACAGTCGGGGGCCATTGAAATCGATATGCAAACTACAGAACTTGTTTCTTTCTTTTTAGATTTCATTGAACGCAATCGGCTTTAAAAAAAAATTATTTATTAAATTTTTGACTTATTGGTGTCCTAGCACAGAAACACCCTGTTATTATACCATACTAAAACGGTTTAAGCCAATTTAATTAAATTTAAACATATAACTTATATGTATATATTTTTCTAATACCTTTTAATTAGATACCCTCCTCGATAGGATTGGTTAGTTATTTTATTAACTAATTACGATTATGCACCAAAAATTCCCTATTTAGTTGTTTTTAAACATCCATTTAAGGACTCTTGGGATTTTAATACAAATATATTACTTAAATATTCTACTATTTTAAATTTTTATCTAAAATTTTCCTTTATATACAAAATTTATTGTTTTGATTCTCTTGAGATGAAAATTTTATAATTTAGATTCTCACAACTGGCTTGAACGATCGTGCTATGTTTATTATGACACCATCTTTTAATTTTAACAAATATCTACAATAAACCTTGTCATACAAATTAGGCTAATTTTTGTGCAGAGGCGACTGATATAAAATCAAAGGTATTTGCTTATCCTACAATTACATTAATTTTTTATTACTTTTAATTTTAAAGAAATAAAAAGTATGTAAACATGAATTAATTGGATAAAAACAATTTGGTTTTTTTTCTCGTCGTTTTAACCGCTTATAAGATATACGTCTTAAATCAAAAATTTGAACAAAAATATTTTTTATGTAGGTACTTTTATTGCATTAAAAATAATTTGTTTTCCTGGATAACCCTACAATGACTTTGACAAAAGCATGAGCAGCTTAATTTAAAATGTTTCAAACAATCCTACGATGGCGATTTAGTGTCACAAAAGCTCGTAATAAAATTTTTGCTTTTAGTTTTTACTTTTAAATTATTAGTATCAGTATTTTTTGAGTATTTAAAAAAAATATAATGAATTGTTTTGTACCGATAATAATCAAATACAATTCATTTATTTTTATCGGCAAAAAATGAATATGAAAATAAATAAAAATAATAATAATAGGTTGTTAAATTCGACCATTCGGAAAAATTATAAATATTTATAATCATGATATGTAGATATGTGTCAAATGCCAGATGATGACTATGAATGAAAAACCAGCATCCATCTACAAATATGCATTATAAGACACAGAAAACATGTTGAAAAATCAGTGACACTTTTTTTTTCATACGAAATTAACTTCATTTACATTGTGAAATGTACAAACCTTAACATACAAAAGTTTCTGTTGCCTCGTTCATTTGAAATTCTGATAAATTTAGTTATGAACTATAGACCTTACAATTTCGACATCAATGATTCTCTCACCAACTTATTTCTAAACACAATATTCATATTTATACATATTATCTATATGAGATATCTACATTCGAATTTTTCTATAAAAAAATACCATGCCTTTGAAGTCTTCCTAATATTGTAACGCAGTATTGAATGGTAAGATTCTAGCTTCAAAACAACTTAGATATTAATCCTAGAAATAATTTGTATTTGAAAATAAATTTCATTTTATGTATTTTATTAACTAAACCATAGTTTTTCTTCACCGAATAACCACATATAACATTTAGAAAACCAAGCAAACAAATCACAAATCAAATTTGTTAATTCGAAAAAGTCTGTATCTTTCTCAGGTTTTCAAAAATCGATTTCGATTTTTTTGTACGTAAAAAGAAATTTATTCACCTGAAGTGGAATCAAAATTTAGTCATCCCGCTTATTTGGCTATTTCAGCAGTACATCACTAATTTAGTTGGAAATATCTCAGAAAATAATAAATATAGATCATGTAAAGTACAAATAAACCTCATAGGATTTAAATTTAACTCTTTAATTAACATACAAAGCTTCATAAGCTAGAGGCTATGTTATTGTAAACTTAACTTGTTTTTGTAATATAAAAGAACATCGTCCATTGGATATACAACATCATATTATATTTATCATGTAGTATATGTTGTTGTTATATACGTTATTCGTTACACATCAATTGCAACGTAGCTCTACACCAAACAAATAATATGTAATGTAAATAATAATAATTATATATTCATAAATATGTGATCTACATCATCAAATATATGTACGTTGAGCAGACATGTTGTACGTTATGATTTGTTGTAACTACACCATTTGATTTTCATTAATTAACAATATCCATACCTAGCAGTTAACCACCCTTGGCCACTTCAATCGGAAATAAAAAGATTGTTGTGTTAAACCTTCTCTCCATTGGGCATCACGTTTTTCCTTTTATCATTTTGATCAAACACTTTATGTTCACAACAAGCTATTTTGCAAAAAAAGTGCTTAATTAATTTTTTCAGGATATAATGTCCACTTGTATCCAGAAGTTGTCATATTTAAAAAAAAAATCGCAAGATAAACTTCTCTGCTTCCTGACGATAAACTTCCTGACGATAAACTTCGTGAATCATGTTATATCTAAACCGCCAAACGTTATTCATGAACAAATGGGTTTATCGTAAAGAAATTGAGCAGATATATTATACCCTGAAAAAATTGATAAAGCACATTTTTCCTAAAAGGCTTTATAAATAAGCAAAATTATCGCTTTGGAGTTAAGAATTATTAATGTTTTTTTCACAAAAATTAACAGTTTGGTCAGAAAAAATAGCCTTGTTGTTACCTCGAAGAGGGGACAGACGTTGTCCAGTGGAAACGTAGCTCCAATTCTATAATATCTATACTATGCTCCCCTGACCGCTAAATCTATGACGCTTAACTCCATCCCATCCCGGTAATTTCAAATTTTACTTCCTATTGGTCAGGCCACGGCCTTAAATTTAGCTTGAGGCCTGGCTGGAGCCTCAGTGGAGCTCGCTGCACTCGCATATAGCGCTATAAAATACAAGACCTGATAATTTTACTAGTGGTACATATTATGTTGTATAAAATAATTATGTTATGTAAAATAATGAAATATATGGCTTATATGCGCTTCCACCATTTAATGAAATTTATTATTTTTTGGTGCAGAACTCTCAAAAACAGTTTAGGAGGAGTACAGTGACTAACATCCACACACTAGAAATACATATTATAGATTATTTCAATATAAAATGCCATTATAATTGAAATATCTAAAATTAAAAAAATCACACAAATATCTCATGCCATTTTGTTTTCATTTCAAACTAAAAATGTGTAATACCAATTTGATCACCTTATCCTTAATTAAGCAACATTTGAGGAAGATATTTACCTACAATTTTTAAATGCTTATACTTTTTGTTTTTGTTTTGCAGGTGAGTAGAAAATTCAAATTCTCAAAAAAGTTCATTAGCACAGACTGGTAAGGAAAAATTTTGGAATTTTGTCATACAATTTGTAAAAATACGTTTGAAAGTTTTATTTATACAATAACAATAATTGCTTAGTTTTTTTATTATTTTTGTTTTGTTCACTAGCTTGTATACAATTTTAAATATCAAAGCCTTTCGGTTATGTAATTGATGTTTATTTATGATACAATGGCGTAAACTATAACTACGCAAATAACTTACAGAGTAATCTTAATTAAAGAGAATTGAAAAAAATATACTCGCATCAGAAATCGAACCCAGACCTCTTGAATTCATGCCAATCGCCTTGTCTAGTTTGGTTATTCGAATTATACGCACAGAGCGTAATTTTGTCAACTGATCTATGTTTTATTAAAAAAAACTATAAAATTACCTTCTAATTTTCGGATAATTTTATAATTTTATATTCAACTCTGCCCTCTGAGTCCCTTAAAGAGCCCCAGGCTATGATAGTTTTGTTAAAAAAAAAGTCATTAAATACAAAAATCTTGTTGAAAGTTTACGACTTAGGGCCATGTAAACTATTAGAATATTAAAGCGACTTACACTACAACCACCTTATAAAGCTTTAATAAAGTAATTAGTAATTAATTAGCACAGTGGCAGTTAAGTGCTTATAAAAATAAAAAATTTTTATACAATTTAGTTTTTTTTATTACTTTACGAGAAAAGTAACAACTAAACGATAATAACACTCTGTTAATTGCTTAAAACGTTAATTGTTTTTATATCTCTTTCTATTAAATTGAATCTAACTTTTGTTATTATTATATTGTCACCTTTTCTGTAATAACATTTCAAAATGGATAATAATGGCTGTAAAAAAATAACATTTGCAGAGAAACAATAGAAATTTTTATTATGGCAATTGGCAAAACATGACAACACAACAAAATAAATAAGCAATAAAACAATGTCAACAATACAAGAGAAAAATATTTCATTTCGATTGTTGATAATACATCATCTATCGTATTTTTATTACGTAAAATTATTCTGTCTATACGTATACAATTACAATCAGCACTCCCATGATTTTAATGTGTCATTGTATTGATTATTGAAAATGGATGTATCAAGCTTTCGACTTAATAGTGGGGGAGGGTTCAAACCGAATATTTGATCTAGGAGTAAAAAATAAGAAAATATCGACCTAAAACAAATTAGACAGTATTTTGACTTTAAATATCTTTCTTCGGTATGCTCGTGGTTATTAAGCTTGGTCAGAACATAGGAACATAATATCATTACTTACTGATCTTTAGAAACTTTAGATATCCTAGATAAGTTAAGGCTTGACAACTGAGCCACTTGCATGCGATTCATTGGTTTTTATCTGTAAAAAAACTCTTTTAGAATTTCGTTTCGAAAAATTTTCAAGAAGTTTTCGTAGTAAAACACTTTCTAAAAAAGATAATTTTCTTTAGATGAAACTAAGCAAAACTATCTTAACTGACCAATCTTTGACCAGACAGCGGACACCAAGAGATCTATTATTATCGCTTCCTAAATATTGAAATAATTTTATTTGACATTACATTTATTTTTGTCGATTTTTAAATTTGATCCGAAAGTGCAGTTTCCTGTTATTTCATGCGATTACATAAAATCACTTATAATAATATAGTTTTAATATAGTTTTTGGAATAAATAAATATTTTAATATTAAGTAAATTATCAAAAACTTGTGTTATTTTGGTTTTATGCTTATATATTTTACTTAGTCTTTTTATCTTAAAGGAGTCAAGCATTCAGCTAATGCAGTTATTGAAGCTTCATCAAATTGTATGAAATTGCAGTATGTTTCCTGGACACTCCGACTTCGAGTATAGTAACATAAACAGGATTGAATATTCGCTTTCGGGTTTTCCACTGCAGAATAATAGGAAGTAGTTTGGATCCATTATGAGAATCAAAGAATGGCGCCAAAAAAATTCTTGTGCCAGTTATTACTCTGATTTTTAAAGGAATAAAATATCAAGGATTTAACAAATTTGTCTCCATGAAATATATCGAAAGAGTCATATCTTTTCGATATGACTCTTTTATGTTATATTTGTTATATTTGAGGATTAGATATTAAAATGCTACTCGTACTTCAGTCTATATAATGGACTTTCTTACTCTTCAGTTTTAAAATTCTACTATTTTAACTATTATGGCGTACCCGTTTTGTCTATTAATGTTTATAAAACTTCGAAGAGAAAGTGTAACGTGTGGAAGTTATTTGATGTTGTATACTAATTTATGTATTTATTTATTCGACTTTATTTTATGACCGAAATTGAATGTTGAAGACGATGTGCTATAAATGATTTTTTTAACCGCCTTCAAAAAAGAAGGTTATCAATTCGACTGTTTTATTTTTTATTTTTATGTTTCTTACCTCAGAACTGTGGACTGGGTTAACCGATTTTGATGATACTGTATCTATTTGAAAGTTGGTGATTCCTGTGTGGTCTCGTTTCATTTTTTTTCAGTTTTGACTACAGTATCCATGAGAAAACCATAAAAGTCTTAAATTTGCATTAAGTATGCACGAAAAGAGGACGAATCACTTCGCGCGAATCGATTTCGATGATCTGTTTTTAGTGACAAATTAGTTAGTGTACTTCAGATTCACTAAAAATCAGAAAATAAAAATAAATAAATAAATAAAGAAAACTGACTTCAAAAGAAAAACTTTTCCAAAACAAATTAATATGCACTCAAAAGTAAAAAATAACGATAATATAATGTGGTTAAAATTCTTGTTATTTTTGGAATTGGTGTCAGCCAAGCTAATGCAGCAAACTGTTGTTTCCTTGGCTGACGCCGTGTCCAAAAATAACTATAATTTTAACTTCATTATATTATCGTTATTTTTTTACTTTTTAGTGCATATTAATTTGTTTTTGGAAAAGTTTTTCTTTTGAAGTCGGTTTTCTTTTTGTTAAAAGTTTTTTTTATTATTCTGTTTTTTCAATGATATTTTCAATGTAAAATACAAAGAAAAACAAAACCAACTGTCAAAATGGAATATACGCTTAAACAACAAATAAAATAATATCATTGACTTTATAATATAAATGTATTTATATATGTTCATTAAATTTTTTTAAGTAAAACACAACATTTTAGTACCAAAATTTTTGATTAGTTCTCTTATTCACGATTGGTCCAAACTTGTGTTTTTTAGAAATTTAAATCTAGAGAAGTTAGTTAAGTTTAATTGTAAATTTTACTGATTTTTTCCTAAGTAGTGGTTTTTTTTACTGGTTTGCCAAAAGTGTATAATAATTTTAATTATTTTACAATGAATTCATATGAGTCCTAATGTAAACATCTAATATTAAAATACATTGAGCTTTATGTGATATCAAACAGTAATCTAACTTTGATGGATAAGTCAACCCTAAAAACTAAACCTTCAAACAAAAGATAGATCATTTAGATTGCATCAAATAAGTTGTAATCGGCTTTGTGTGACATTATGGTTAATTTTTGTGAAAAGAAGCGTATGCGAATCAAGATGGCCATCATGATAAGGGGCGAAGATTGAAAGAAAGTTTTTGAAAAGAAAAACATTTTTGTGTATAGTAATTTTTGAACTTAAATTTTCAAGTGAATTTCGAAAATTATGTAGCCACACTTGATACCATACAACACGCAAAATTGTATCTGTATCCGGGTAAATTATCAAAAATTTAAGCGCAATTTCAAACACGTTTATCTTAATTATGATCGAATTTCGAACACTAACAGTTTATTTAGAACTTGTTCAATTTTTCAAAATTTGTACACTAGGTCTTAACGCTTGGTACTGAGTGCTGAAAAAGAAGGGAATAAAATTGTGTTCTTAATTTTTTTGTGTTTCGAAAGCGTATACCATTCATTTTTAAACGTAAATATAATTTTTGAGTCGTTTTCTGTCATATAAAATGATATATAGATTTTCTGTTGTATAAAATGACATTTAAAATCAATTGATGGATTTAGTTTATATAATATAGACAGTGCCCCTACCAACACGGTTAATTAATTAGGGAAAATTGATGATAATTTATGATGACAACGAACATTTTTTAATTTAATCAAATTTGTTTGTGGATTTTTAAATTAAAATTAAAATTTTTTTCTATATATTAATGAAATTTTTTTGCTGTTTGACTAAGAAAGAGAAAATAATCTGGTAATTAGAAGCAATGTAGAATTTGAGTTTGCTAAAGTTGGCACTAAACTAAAGTTAACGCGTAATTGCGGAATAGCGGATAGTAGTAATGGATATTGAAAAATGAAATTCGAAATTATTCAACCGAGTGGAGAAGCACATGTTATAATACTTCATAACCAAAAATTTCCAAATATTCATACATATGCGTGTGTCCGAAAATGGATATTGCGGTTGTAGACTTAACAACTTTTCGCCATTACAAAAATATATAAAATAAAATCTTTTTTAATACAAGGTATATGCATTGAGGAAGTACTCTCAGACTCTTTACATTAATAAAGAGCTGAAACAATCAACGAAAAAGGTGGTAAATTACATTGAGCCATCAAATGGACTTCAGGTTATAATGTGAGAGCTGGAACAGCCGAACGAACTCCTATTCAGTTAGGTATATTTCCCGAACTTTGAAAAAATTTTACTTTTGAAAAATTAAAACGATATATATCCCAAAAATTACGCCACTAGGTGCAAAAATACTGACGCTAATATAGACACTTTGTTACATACAATGAAATGGAAACATTTGCTGTTGTTTTCAATTTGATTTATTTGTTTCACTATAATACGAGCGCGATGTTTTTACTCCTTTCTCTTTTAAACGTTTGCAAGGAAGTGGTAATAGAAATATTTTTGATAAAAATAAATATACCATCCATAAATCAACATGATGTATATACTTATATTGGTACCTTCATACCTTACATAGCCATATTTCTGTTATTATCAATCTTATTACCTACAACAGTATTTCAGTATTTTTCACGCTATTATATTGGAGAGTGATGAAAGTATGTGATAGCAGGTGTTTCAGTCAGTTTTATAGGTAAAATGTTTCAGTTAAACATCTTAAATTTTCCTTTTAAGTGCAGATATAATAGCGCAACTTCGAGAAAAAGTTGATTTTAAGACTTCACGATTTCGAATGTTTCTTTTCTTATGGAAATAAGGTAGAAATACATTAAGTAACACTTGTCAGCGAGTGCGTTTACTCTCGTTTGAAATAATTTTCAAATCCTTTAAGGAATATGAGTGTACCATTATCAGACAATTTTTTCGTTGTTTATATATTTATATATTTTTTATTCCGAGGGGAATATATATTTACGTATCATCAGGTCTTGTGGGAGCTAGATGTTGTACCCGGTATGCCGGACTCGAGAATAAAAATAAAACATTTTTGTTTTTTTATGAAGAACAACTTTATAAGTATTCGTCTAATGTGTGTCATTTACGAATCAGAGTGCGGTTTTATTGAGCCCAAAAACTTAAACCGATTTCAATACTCGTTTAACACTTATTTTTCGAGTTTCTCTTATATGCCGAGTTAAAAAAAAACACTCTGTATAATAAATGAAACTGCAATTTATGAATATATGAAAAACTGTACTCAAAGGGGAAAACATTGGTCTGTCTTTTAAGAACCATACTCATTGCGGTTTATATTGCCGATTGTAACAACAGTATGTATAATTTGAATTCAAAACAATATAAATTTTTAGATACATTACACTATTCTTTCAAAATCATTCTAGTTAACCCTTAGACTATCACGAAACAATCTCCTTTATTTGTACAAACTGTATATGTACGTATAGAAAGAGATATTTTGATTCATTCTCCGAACCCGAACAATAAACATATAAACAAACTATGAAAGGAAACAGCAAAATAATATTTCATTTATCTATAGACGATCTTTGGTCTATAATAACTAGAAATATAAATTTGTATTTCATTTTGTATATATTTTGTTCTATTTGTTGTTTTGAAATGTTTATGGAAACAATGCAATAAAACAATGCTATTGCTATATAACTATAAAAGGTACCTATATATAAATCCAACAATATATATATATATACTAACAAACCTTAACAAGCAAGCATCCAGTCAAACAAACAATCTAAAACTATTAGTTAAGTGTAAGACGGCACTAATATGTGGAAATGGTGGAATGGTCTTCTAAAATCATCTTGTCTTTCAAAACATAGATCCTTCATGCTTGCTCTCCCGTACAAGTCAATTCAAATTTTAAGTAACTTTTTAGGCTAAAAATTTGATTGTTTTAAGCAATACGTACTCTTACGTTGTTAAACAAGTGAAAGAAAACAAATGACTGAGTTAATTGTTGAAATACCATGTATATACAGTGTTGATTACTCTGACGCATTACACATACATACATGTCACACATATATAACTGACATTCCCATATAATACATATTATACAATTTTTGAAAAAATGTTTCAAAAAAAACTATTATCTCGACGACAGACAGACGACAGACAGACGAAAGACAGACGACAGACAGACAACAGACAGACGACAGACAGACGACAGACAGACGACAGACAGACGACAGACAGACAACAGACAGACGACAGACAGACGACAGACTGACGACAGACAGACGACAGACAGACGACAGATAGACGACAGACAGCGAACGACAGACGAGAGACAGACAACCGCAAATGGACTAATTATGTGATTTTATGAACACCTATATCAAAATTTTGTTCATACTATCAATATTTTTAAGCATTAAAAATTTGGGACTAAACTTAGTATACCTTGGTATATTTCATATACATGGTAAACAAATAGAAAAATGAATGTACAAGAAAATTTCACCTCTCGCCTAAATTTTTATGACATTGTTTAAGATATTTTTATTTGAGACGTGGCAATACCAGTTTCTTCTATTACTTAGATAAATAAATTGTTAAATACAGCCTTTTGTACCCATATAAATACTTTTTTTCAATTTTATTGATTAAGTAAGGGTGATCAGATTAGAGCCATACGTTTTTAATTGAAATAAAAAGAAAACGGTGTAAGATATCAGTATGATTTTTTTTTTTAAATTTAAACATTGAATGGTATTTTTTGTTTAAAACGAACTACACCAGCTATAACGAGGTCTTTAATAACTCCGGTCAATCAATTTGCTCATTACAATTCTATGTACCTCTGAGAGAAGATCTTTTGCATTAAATCTATTTAATTTAAATGCCATGATTTAAGGTCAAAAATAAAAAAGAAGTTATAATGAATTTGTCATTAAATGACAAAGAATATGAAAAATAATTTTTACTTTGCATTTTAGATTCCCTAAAACGATTTTCGATATGCCACTGCTGTCTTACGATATACTAAGATATTATAACAATAATAATAACTATATAATATATAAATAATAAATACAAAATATCGGAATATCTCAATTAAAATCTGAATTAAAACACATAAATCATTTATATATAAAATATTTATACATACCTTTATATATATCGAGTTATTATACAATACCGGATGGTCATTTTAAACTATCTACGCCAATAGTATGCCACGAGAGCTACGGATCAGCAAGTGAGCCACATACAAGTTTTTGGACTCCTAGGTGAACATCTGATTGTGAAATTGATCTTGTCGGTTATTTAAAAATTAAATGAATCTCATAACGACTCAAAATTTTATTTTTCATTAGACTCAAAATGTAACTTTTTATTTGACTCCTACTTTTCGAATTAATTTCGATTTTGATTCAAATTTCCAAGATCCTTTTTTGTATTTTATGAATACGTATTTCGACAACCATGTAGTCATTATCATATAGATAAGTTAATCGTAATTAATATTATAGTGCATGCTACTTCATGCGCTAGTGGTACTCCAAATACGTATTTATCTAATGTATATATTTCGAGTGTGTAGATGTTAGTCACTGTACTTCTCCTAAACGGACGGACCGACCGATTTTTTGGATCGAAATATTATGTGTGTTTCAAGTGGATTCGACGATGATTCAGATTGACCATTCGGCCCACTACAACGGGTTTTAAGAGTTCCGCACCAAAAAAAATTAAATTTCATCAAATGGTGGGAGCGCATATAAATCATATATTTTCTTATTATTACAACTTACTATGTTCTTTGAATTTTTAATAATATTGAGGTATCATTTAATATTAAAAGTGACATTATTATTACAACTTACTATGTACTAAATAAGGAGTCTTATTTCAAACGTTTTGTTATGTTTTGTACATGGTACCCTTTTTTGATTGGAGACTGCCTTGGCAAAATATTGGTGGTATGAAATTAAAATTAAACATTATATAAATTATTTATTTGTACAAAATCGTAAATCGTTTGGTTCCTGATAATAACAAAAATAAATTAATCTCTAAAGACCGTTTGTATATCATAGATATTGCTATTGTTACGGGCGAAGTGTCACTGACGGCACATAGTTCAGAAAAGTTAGGATAATTTTCTACTAATGGCATTTATATAATATAGGTGTCAAATATGTGTATGCCTGAAAATTCTAGTTCTAGTTCTAAAATACAATAATATGTTTAATAAACATTTTTGGATACTATAACCATTCCGTGAATGAAATAGTTGAAGCCTGATAAAATTACTCATGCATCCGACCATCACGGTTTGTCACAGTCGGTAAAATCTTGAATAACGGAACAAGAAAATAAGTAACAATTTTGGTCCTTCCTAGAAATACTTGGAACATTACCCTCGATTTGATGATCAGTTTTAATTTTGTCATCAAAATTTTAAAATATTTCTTTTTAATTTCAGAGTGTTTTTGTTCAAACTTTATTGCAATGGTGTATTTTTTTTCTAAATTTGATATTAACTTTTTAAATAATAATAAATTGGACTAAAAGACTGATTGAGTTCCCATGGGATATTCAAGTGAATGGAACAGCATCTTCATTTTATATTTATTTTTTTCTAGCCATCCTGCTCCACGGACCGTTTGCAAACCTAGCAATTTCATCTCTTTACGAGATGGCGGTCTACTCTATTTACGTGATAGATTTAATAGAATCCATGGTATAGTCCATCGTGCATCGTTTAGCTGTTCCAGATGTTTTTTACGTTTAGGAATATCGGTTGGAGGGTTGTAAACAACATTCAGAGACTATGAGGCAAGATATTTTTAAATAAATATATAACAGTATATACGAAGTATAATATATAAATAAAAATATGTAACATTAATCCAATTTAAGAACAGAAGTTGACTTTTCTATTCGCTCCAATGTAAACCATCAAGGTATAGGGATCGATTTCTGTAATACATTATTATTCCTGGAGTTCATTATGTTTTTGTTAAATGTTTAATATTTATTACAGTAATCTAACCGGGTCATCCGCGGTCGCCCGTTTAATTTAAACCGTTTTTAAAACGTTCGGCTACTGACTGGGAGGTTGCGGGTTTGAATCTAGGCAGTGGCGCTGTGAGCGATTATAATTAATGGGGCGGTATAATTAATCACACTGTCGTCGCTAAGACAAGAACCGAACAGTAACCGACTCCATTCACATCATAAAAATTTAATTGTGTATTGGATATAAACTCATTATTTTACTAATTAATGACAATTAAACTCAATATTTGACAATTTTTCTTTTTGACAAAATTTGTTCAGAAAAATGTACAATGATTACGTTATGGATTATTTCGAGAAGGGTATTAGTGTGAAAAATTGTTACTGATCTGTAATCATAATTATTCTTTGCCAAATATTTTATTTATATCATTTACTCACTCACGTTTTGATTTGAAATTATGATACAAATGAATTGTATCGTTCAGTTTTAGTCCTGATTAAATACTGTAAATGTCAAAAGTTTCCACAACTGAGCAATTCAGTAACTAATTAGCTATGACAATCGTTATCGGGCGGGTCTTGGTTTAAACGATGAGAGTAATAATAGCCACATCTGGTCAAGTGCTTATTTTTAGAAAATTTTCTTTCCATCTTGGTATATTTCAATTACCACCAATTACCGGTGTTTCTTATTATAATGTTGCTGTCAAGGCATTAAGAGAGAGTTGACATGAAAGTGTCATGCTTTGAAGTAATTTTTTTAGCGTTTCTGAACGTATGCCATTCTGTTTTAGTTTTCTTGGAGGACTGTCAAAGTTTTGTGGGCGCCTGGCATCTATTATTGGCAATTGAAAAGTAAAAAACTTAAGATTTTCGTTCAGAAACATTTATAAAAGACAAAATGTCAATTGTCAAAACATTATTTCATGATCATTCTTCCTTACAACTATATTTATTACTGTCTTAATCCATTCTCTAAGTTTTATGTTAGGCAATTTTACAAATTAGTTATAGAATGGTTCTTAAGTTTCCATCTCTCGTGTTTTTCTAGTCTATTTTCAACGTCTATACCACAGTGAATATGGTAATATTTGAATCAGTGGGAATACAAGTAACAAAAAATAGTATAATAACTAATATTGTTGTTTTTTTACTGCTTTTTGTTTTGATTGGAAAACTAAATATCTTATAAAAACACAAAAAAGATAAACAATAAAAAATAGATAAAGATATATAAAATAATAATTAAAAAAGAAAAAAATACAGGGTTATTCTAAGTAGAGGAAAGTGACTGTTGCTCGACTATTGTTTGTACCTACAACAGGAGTATATTGAGTACATTGATTAGTCCAAAGCTTATGATTAAAATATTGATAGTTGATTGAAAATTGTGGTAGATGTATTCATAAAGTATTTATTTTTTTTTTTTTTTTTTTGTAGAAAAGACGCAGGAAGTAAAATTATATGACGTACTCCACTTCTAAAAAGTAACGTTAAGTTTACACCTAAAACAAACAAATTTTATTTGAAACATTTTTTCATAAAATTTATAGATTCGCCACAATTAACTCAGATTAGGTATTAATACACCTTAAAATAATGTATGTTGTAACTAGCAGGTATTAATAGAGAAATTAACAGTAGGTACATCGGATCCAAAAACTGCAGGTATAAATCTTCTTGGAATTGTGTCTATTTTTTCATTTTGCAATTGTTATGGGATAATTTTGATAAATCCGATATACGGTTTAGATAAAGGTTATTTACATTTAATCACCAATATAGAAAATAAAATAAAAATTTATATGTGAAAAAATAATCTTAAAAAAATAATGAACAAATGTGTACATACAAAACTTTTATCTTTATCTATTACAAAAAAAGATAATCCTTTGATAATGTTATATCAAGAGAAAAAAAAATTCTACTTCTTACAATCGTTAGTTTAAACACTAGTAGGTTCTAGCAAACATTAACATCGTCGAACGTTGAAGTTGATTCTAATACAATATTATTATCTCTTTCGGTGACCTAATTTCAAATAAGAATAAAGTACTAAAAGTATTGTGTTTCTTGGTGGTTTATACAAGTTGATTAATCATGTGGAGAAGAAAACTTAACTAATAACTTTCTACCGTTCAAATTGTAAACAAAAAGATATATACTTCCATGATTCAAACTTTCATTTTGTGCTTGGTATATTTCAAGTTTTGTACTACGATAATAAAACGGTAGCTGGCAGCGTTTTCAATAGTTTATTTTAAGAATACTAAAATGAGGTATCTTACTGAACTTCGATGAAGTACAGCCGCCTTGAAATGATTTTTTTTCGTGATGGTGCGTAGCTCTTTAAACATAAAACTGATTAAAAATAAATAAAATTGAAAAAAATTGGTTAAAAAAAAAATTAGTTAATTGGTTTATCATTTAAAAAAATTGGTTAAGTTTGTCATGAATAGCAGCCCTAGGCAATGAGTCCTTGAACGCGTATCTTTGTACATGGCTGAACTGAAAACTGAACTTTATTGGCTTTGCTCTCCTTGAACAACTCTGGTCATAACTATTGCCAATTCATACCATCTCCAATTCCGTAAAAACCGCAAAAAAATTTTTTTTGGTGTTTTTTAAATTAATTATCCATTAGTTTTTTTTTTTGTCTGGTTGTAGGAAAGAAATTTAAAATCTATGCAGGCATCACTAACAATGACAACATTTTCAATACTGTCAAATAAATAATTTCAAAGACATTCTTCTGATATGCATGTTTCATTTTCGAAATTAAAATAATCTACACCTTTGGTCAACCTACCTACTTGTGTCCAAATAATTCTGGTTTAGAAATCAATCTTAAATAATTTATAAAGTAAATAATTTATTTTGGCAATTATACATGAATATAACAATGATAATTATTCAACTTTAAACAAAATTCTTTTCGAAAGCCACAGAAATAGCAAACTTTATAAAAGATAAAAAAAAGGGAAAAAACAAAAATTGATTTTAGAATTATTAAATTAAATTAAAATTGTTTTATGGAATTATTTTATTTTATTCATAATAAATCATTCCATATTATTTTCTATAGAAAGAAATGCATTTTGTTCTTGAACTGAATAAAAATGTTGAGATATATATATGATGGAGAAGAAAAGGTTTTTCTGTCTCCCTACAATGACAATAATAACAAAAACTTTCCTCTTAAAATGAAGAAACAATGTATTCTACCATCACCGCTCTTCTCAATAAAATGGAAAATGTTTTAATTAAATGAAAATTTAAATTTTATGTTATACCTATACATACAAATACATATAAATCCACTTTGAATACGACTTTGGGAAACAAGTAACGAATTTTCAGATTTACTCTTCGAGTCCACTTTTCTTATAGTAAAAATCGCTATGGTTATTCTGATATATGCAAGAAATTTTTTTTAAATAAACTACTGCACAAAAACACTGTGATATGTTCGCAAATCTGTTGGGCCATAACTTGCTGTTTCATAATTTTGATATAGTATTCGAGAAATTGTTTGTTACCACTTTCCCACCATTTTTTTGTTTGTTTTGGCAGTTAGTTGAAAACCTCCTGAAAGCCGAATGCTCTAGGAGTGAAATGTCCTAATAAATTGGGGGTCGACTGAAAACATCTCCCAAGTAGTAACATCTCAGCTAGGTTCATTAAGCAACATTCTATCTGATGTGATCACGGGTGTGTGGATCTATCCCAGTAGCTAATCCCACAGTAGCGCTTGTCTTTCACTCACAACGACCTTGAGTTATATTCAATTACTCTCTCTGTATAGTGGTTTCCGACTTTTAATCAGTCTTGTTATAGTTGGAGCTTCTTCCAACACTGTTGTAATTGCATTCAATTTTTAGGGCATGGCTCCACTTGATGAGCTCTTGTTTATTGTAGGAACATTTTTAAATCTACAATAGTTACGCCATTATTACATCTGAAAAAAATTGCAATATCACACTCATTTTCTATTCTCGAGGCTCAAAGAATAATTTTCTGTCAGTTGAAAATAATGTGTACATGCGAATTTTAAGAGTTTTCTTCTAAAATTTCCTTACTTATTCTATATGAAGAATAATTATATATTCACGGAAACCACCGTTGGTATTTTATTGATAAATTTTAATACTTAAGATTGTAAAACTATGAAAATGAATAAATAACTTCAGAATGATGGTGATAAAGGAAAAAATACGCCAAATTACAATAAAATTTGTTTTCAAAAAAAAAAAAAAAAAAAGAAAGAAAAAACAGACTACAAGATTATTATGTAATTAATAATTCTAATATTAATCTTACATTGTTTATTGACATAAAAAAATACGACTTTTTGACTATTGTTATACATTTTTATTTGTTTACCAAATATGAAAATCAATTCTTATACAATGTATTTTTTATAAAATATGAAGTTTGGTATTATTTTTAAATGGAAGATTAATTATCTGGTTTTTTCTTTTTTGTTTTTTTTTTTTTGTCCTATCATATTCGATCAATTCCCACTACGAAAAATGGATCGAGTTTCTAATCTAATGGATCGAAATATTACATAATATTTGAAATTCGTCTTTAAATATTTTAATCCTACTTTAATAATAATCAATCACGTTTACTTTTTATAATTAGGATTTAACGATTTTTTTTATGGTTACGCAAACTGGATCTTTATGTTGATTATATTATCTATAAAAGATACAAAACTGAACCAAAACAGATATGCCGATCGCTACGATGTTTATATATTTTAGGACAGACTATTCAATAAAAGTATCATTTGAATTTAGTGATATTTTTATAAAAGTTTTCTTTTGTTAATTTTAGCGTCAATAGTATTTTATTACCGTTTATTATCTGACTTTTCAGAAACTAATACTTCTGTAATCCTACTCCGAAAACTGAAATTATAATACAGAAAGTTACAGTCTTAGGCGTTCAAAAAGAAATGGAACTTCGTCTTAGAGCCGGAGTTTACTGAAAGAAGGTCTCACGATAATCATAGCAGCTTCGATTACAAGAATAATTGACTGATCCGAAATTTGATTGCAGAGTTGTATTCACATGAATGAACCATGACTATTAGGTTTATTTCATATTTTATTAGGTTATACCTAAAAGTTTACCACCATAAAAAAATCACGATATAGCAAGGCCGTCTCAAAAATGGTTACCACAGTTCTGTTCAACCGGTGCCATCGCAATTATTTTTCATAAAAAATAAGCATATATGAGTATAGTAGAATAATTAAAATGAGTGAAAAGCCTTATTATTTTGCACATTTGCATTTTTTACGGATTTTTCGGGCCAACAATTAGTATATTACTACTTAATACTCAAATGGGGTAGACGATATACAGATTGGTATTGTGATAATAAAGACAATTTCAATTTCCTTCCAAAATATCGCGTCGCGTTTTCGTTAGTTAATTAATAACTTCTATTAATTTTCCAAAAATATTATTGAAATTTTACCGAAAAAAATGTACGAATGTTGATAATCGAACTTTGATTGGTTTTACATTCAATATTCTTCTATAGACAAGTCATATTCTGTTCTAAAATATATGAAATCGAAAATTAATGTTGATAGTATGGTACAAGCTTAAGTAGCGTCATCGTCTATTAAGTTATGACATCTCAAGTTTTGCTTTTCAAAGTTTCAGTTTAGGAGTGTAGTTTCAAAATCAATTTTGATAGTAAAATCATAACCCCATTCCCAAAATCCACGTACTTACTACATACTCTATAAAAAATTGATAAAAAGTATCCAAAAGTAATTTGTATTGTAAAATAAAGTGCTTTGAAAATAAAGCAAAACGTTTTTATCTATATATAATTCCAACGATTCTTTTCAGATTTCTGTTTGTAAATACTTTTATTTATTTTTCTCGCAATATTTATTATTGCCGACGAATTTCGTATTCTATTTTATGAAAGTGGGAAGTTAAAAATTAGAAAATGACATTTTTTATTGCTATCATAAAGTTGAAAACGTTTTTTTATTTGTTCAATTTTTTTCACAAACATTGTTCAAATTATATACAGCAAGTATCTAGTGTAAATGAAATATTTTCGATGGAAATTTGCTCAAGGTTTTACAGATTTTGTGCTTTATTTTTGCTTTACTTTGATATTCTACTTGGCTAGTAATTTTTAAGAATAAATATCGAATTTTATACCTGTTTAACGGTATTACGAATTACAATATGGGGTATTGTCCTACCTGACTGAATATGTCCTATTGCATTTTAAATACTCGTCTTGATGCTTAGTGTAAATATTCTTAACTCGTGTTATAGTTCCTCATTGGAACTCAAAATCTGGTGAAGAAGATGAGAAAAAAAGAAAACTACTTAATTTTTAATACAAATAGTGTAAAGTTCTGATTCCTATGTATTTAGCGGTATATACACAGCTATTATGCTGCATTTAACACGTGATATTGAGATGCTTTTTTGTTTTTAAAATCATACAATGAATTAATCATATTAGATGTATAACTATACAACAAGTGAAATTTACAAAATTTAAAAAACCCCCGTCAAATGCGATTTATTCTTTGTAAACCGATTTTTGGAAACTCAGCTAAAAAATATTCTCTATCAAGTCGATTTGACCGTTTAAGGACTACGATGCCACTGAGAAACACACAGACGTACAATTATACACTTCAAACTTACATCATTGAAATGGAAATATTTGAGTTGACTTTGTTCCTTTGAATCATTGTTTTGAATGACCAATTTATTTTACCATTTCACTTTTCGAAATGAATTGAGCCAGGTTTATTTGGCCATCCACTTCTATAGTAATTATTTATATGTTAAAATTATGTGTTATGCCTTTTCCAAACTGAATCGATTTTGAAAATCGCCAATTTTTTAGTTTTTTTGGGTAGAGAAACTTAAGCTCGTACTTGAAACGTAGCTAAGAACACTCTCCATTGAATTACCTTTCAAATGCCACAGACAGACAAACACATAGATACACACACATAGCGGTCAAACTTATAACACCCCTTTTTTTAGTTCGGGTGTTAAAAATACTAAGTAATTAAAAGAGACCGGTGATGAAAGTCATAAACTAACTTAACTTTCTTACTTAAATACAATAATATCCGTCTGTTTTACGCCACTCAGAAACTTTTTTATTAAATTCTAAATGAAATCAATAAAATTTTCTTTTCTAAATTTAACATTTCGAATCACACTATATTATAATGGATAAAAATAGAGCATCATTTGTTTTGAATACCATCTCACATAGAAAATAATATCCATAAATTATACAATTTTTGCAGAATATCACAAATTCTGTTCTGAATTGACTATTAAAGTTTGTGTTTTTTCATCAATTTCACAGAGATCCGGTTATTTCTGATTCTTCAATATTATCAACATCTTTTGGGTGTATGCAGTTATTAAAAAGAGATATAGTATTTGTAAAATATCATATTTTCATCCTTGTTCCAAATATTCATGTATATTTTTTGAAGTAAATAATCATTTTTAAAACGATTCTAATTCTAGTAGAAATATTTTTTCTTCTAGTACCTACATTTTTTTTATAAAATTTATCTGAGTCATTATACCTCTTTTTCCAATAACTTCTTCCATATTGTTTGATAAATGAAATGTGTGTAGCAATAAACCTATTTCTATCGAATTCTTGAAATGGTTTCTACATTTTGTTCGGCAAGGCAAGATTTCATATCAATTTTTCTTATAATTTGAGTTTTATTAAATTTATTTTTAATATTATTATTAAATTGTATTATTCATAGGAGATAGTTTGCTACATTTCGATGTAGGAAAAATAACACGGAACACCAAGTTGTGATTCTTAATTCGAGATATATTTTTATATAAATTTTCAAATGAACTATTGTAGTTTCAAATTGAATGAGGCGTCGCAGAGATACAGCTGTTTGAAATTAAGGTAAAATTATGTGTTAAAATTTTGTTCCTTTAATATTTTGGTTATGTATACATTATATAATTTGTATTTATAAACAATTTTATTCAATGTTTTTAATAACTAACCAGCGCCTCACTGATTGCGCCATTTTAACAATCTATTTGGGTTCTAACTTATTTGGAATTAATTTATATTGGACAAAATGAGATGCATATATGAACAAAATTTTTCTTTTCGGGACTGAATGTGGAAATTTTAAGAATTTTAAGATTATATTATGTTATATTTCATATTTTATTAGGTTATACCTAAAAGTTTACCACCATGAAAAAATCACGATATAGCAAGGCCGTCTCAAAAATGGTTACCACAGTTCTGTTCAACCGGTGCCATCTCAATTATTTTTCATAAAAAATAAGCATATATGAGTATAGTAGAATAATTAAAATGAGTTAAAAGTCTTATTATTTTGCACATTTGAATTTTTTACGGATTTTTCGGGCCGACAATTAGTATATTACTACTTAATACTCAAATGGGGTAGACGATATGCGGATTGGTATTGTGATAATAAAGACAATTTCAATTTCCTTCCAAAATATCGCGTCCCGTTTTCGTTAGTTGATTAATAACTTCTATTAATTTTCCAAAAATATTATTGAAATTTTACCGAAAAAAATGTACGAATGTTGATAATCGAACTTTGATTGGTTTTACATTCAATATGCTATAACTAATAAGTTCCACTACGAAATCAATAAAAAAATTTTTATCTTGAACTAAAGTATAAAAATTAATTAAAATTTAAGAAAAAACTCTTGATGAAAATCTATCTTATAGTAATTAATTAATTATACATCTAATTAAATATATTACATGTAGGCACTCGTTACCTTAACAGGCTGCATATCTATTTATGTAAGTATTCTAACTTTTTATAACAAGATATTTCCGTATAGTTCGGCTGCCATCGGCATTTACTATATAAAATGTCTAAATTTTCTGATTTTTTATGATAAGACAAAAGCACAAATACTGTTCAACAGGGTCTCTCAACCTTCAACTAACTGAATGAATTTACCTCGGAAATAAATTTTCAAAACTTTTTTCTTTCCTCATTAATCGTTGAATTTTTATGATATTTCATCAAAAATCACCTTGTTGAAGTGTATTAAATAGCCATTTCTTTGAAAATCTCTATTCTTAAAGGAAAAATCGAATCACTTTTGTTTATTGTAATATTCTCTAAAAACGTAATTAGACGCGTTAACCTGGCTGTTGATGTTTTTAAAACAAGTAAATATTTCTCGAGTTGACGAAATAAATACTTATTTCAAGAAAATAAGTATTTAGCTGCTGAAAAATTAAATTATAGTACAAGTAAATATTTTCTGGTATCAAGAAAATATTTACTTGGTTCCGTTTTTAAGACATATTTTTATTTAAAATTTTTTTTATAGATTTTTTGAACATTATATTTAAATAAGACAATATTGCAAAAACTAGAAAAAAGCAGAAGTTAAAAAAAAGTAGAAAATTCTTAGAGAATGAATTTTTGGTCAGCAACTAACCGACGTTATTATAACTGTTGAATATTTGCCGTTTGATAATCTCCTTTTTTTGTCTATGCGTGTAAGGTTCTGAATTTTAATATTGGTCATTTAAAAATGAATCATATCCAAGTGGATTCGATTCAAAACATAAAAACTAATCACTTCCAGTGGAAAAAGGTTAGAAATTTACTTTGCCCATTTAAAAAAAATATAAATATAAATTTGCTGTTCATAAGACCATGCAATTTGGAAAATTAATTAGACGTCTTAAATAGCCGTACTAATATAAGCGTGCATATATCCCACCTACTTAGCAAGAAACGATAAGCGATGAGATGATATCATCATTTTCATTTGTTCATGAAGTAAACTGAGGATATTTTGTCTTCTTTCACAGTAACAACAACAAAAAACTGAGTTTATTTTGTAGGGAAAAAAATTAAATTAAAAAACTTAATGATACTTTCAGATTACTTAAAAAATATCAAAGGAGATAAAAAAGAACATAAAATGAGTAGTGAATGTTTATACGTTTCTTCAATGCTGCTATTTATACTAAAAACTCGTGAGTCGCAGAACTTCGTTATTCAGGTCATATTCCCCTTCCCATCAGGTTGTTACTATTACATTCATTTTATTGCAACGAGATTTTCGTTATTTCATATTTCAGTTGAATTTTTGTTTTCTCGTTTCTACACAAAAAGACGGACGAGAGGTTTGAAATTAACATATCATTACATCCATATAGTATTTCATGACTAACTAACTCAACTTTCGTCTATATTTTCCACCCCATCACTTTATATATAAAGCCAATGGAAGTGAGTGAAGCTTTAAAAATTGCGAAATGCATTATATTTTGTAAAAAGAGAGATGGGAGCACGGCTGGAAAGTTAACACCACCGAAATGCATATTCTTAACACTTACTTAACCTGCAAACAGATATTTGATACTCTAACTCAATTTGGTGTAGCTGTGCAAGTTTTAAAACAATCAAAGGAAAACTGTTCTAGAGGTTACACAAAACAGATTTATAATACACTCCACCCTTTCCCATTAGCTTTCGATACAGTACATAAGTCTACATTTTCACGGAAAATATGACTAAAAATGTCTGTGTATACACATATATAACAAGCTTTCATTATTGCGAAGAGATAAATATATTTATCTATATGTTCAGAATGTCTGAATACCGTGTGTAAATTAATACCGTATGTTGTTCTGATCTGTGCATACTTGACTTTAACTGTAAGCTGGCGAACATTTATTCTACACCAATTATTTGGATTCCAGCTGCGTGTAAGTGGGTTAAAGTTGAAGGTAAGAAGAGGTTTCAACCAGTTAATAAATGTATTTTGTAGATACTGATTATGAAAAATTTTTTTCCTCGAATTTAAACAAATAAATCTTATTTGCTAAGAGGTCTTGAGCCAGGCGTAGGTAGTATTTATACTAGTCATTAGAATGCGTAGAAATTTGAGAGGCTTTATCCAAAGCTGTGCAAAACAACTTGCAAGATATCAGTAGATGGTCATCCTACTGTGTTAACTGTCACAAAAAACGATTTACATTTATAATTCTATTAGCTTCTTGTTTGAATATGACTCTCAATGAAGACTTTCAAACGCTGCTCAATTTTTCAACCGTTGTGAAATGATAAATATAAAGTAGGGGAGAGTAAGTTATATCGTGGCGATATTTAAATTGCAACAATAATAACACCCCAATGATGCTCAAATTGTGTCTATGCATGTAATTTTTTTAAATTTTATCTATTAAAATCAGCTAGAAAATATTAATTGATTCTGTGGAAAATGTAGAATTGGTACGATTGAACCAAATCCCCCCTATATAAGCGCTCATATACATCCTTAGTTGTATTATAAATGCGAAAGTAACTCGAGCTGTATGTATTAATGTATGTTGTACGTATGTATGTATGTATGTATGTATGTAACGCAATCACGCCCAAACTACTAAACCGATTTCAATGAAATTTAGTACAGAGCTAGTCTAGACTTTGAGAAAGAACATAGGCTACTTACTAAATACGAGAAAAGAGATGTAAGCGGTTTAAATAGGTTTTGGAAAGGGTGTGTTTCAAAAACCTAAAGAGTTCTGCATAGATTAAGTTCAAATTTTGACACAATATACTACCAGCTTCTAGGATTGTTTTTATCTATTTTTAACCTTCGGGGGTGGAAAGGTAGGGCGTGAAAGTCGGGATGAACCATCGAATATTTTCAAATATACCCAAGTGGGGTATCAAGTCCAGGAGGGTGACGGGTATATTAGAAAATTATAACCATGACGCAAAGAGGAATGGTGAGAGGGGTGGAATTGGAGAAAAATGATCGAATATTTCCAAATATATCCAAATCTGATATCAAATAAAAGGGCATGATGTGTACATTAAAATGCTGTACGTAACATGAAAGTTAGTCACAGCCTTCAAAATATAGGTATAGGTACCGATTACAAAAATTATTTCAGGCAAAGGAAGCTTTATTATCAACCAAAAATATGATTGTTTTAAAAAACATTACGGTTCCGTTCTTAAATAACAAAAATAGGATAAGTGACGGCATATGAAGTGAAGCATATAACTCATTAATTAATCTTCGTATTTAAAAATGAATTGCCCTGCGAAGCGGGAAGTTTACAGCTAGTACATATATAATTTTGCACTTACACATTACACACACACACATACATACATTCACACATCCATACATACATTTATTTGTAAGTACTGATGATGATGATGATGGCATTAAAAATTTAAAATACTAAAATTTAGAGGTAAATTTTATTTGAATATTGCCGGTACCTCATTAAAATGTATGTTTTAACGATGATAAATAAATTATCATTAGTTAATTTTCCCTAACTTTTAAGGGTAAATGTATATATAAATATATAAAAACACTATGTATATATATTATATACAAAATATATTACATGTATATTATAGTCTATTCCTATAACATTGTGGCTCAAATTATGGAGAACCTTGCATTAAACTCTTATGTTTTTAAATTGGTATTGTACAAGTTTATAGAAACGAAGAAAGAACAGTTTAAGAATATTCAGTGAATGTTTGATCAAAAATTTAAACTGTATTACTTTTTGTTTATGCTGATCCATGTTTTTTATATACATTAAAAAAATTAACAGAATTTTGAAAAACCCCGATAAATTTTTTGGTTAAGGAACCACTAACTCGCATCTAAGAACACTTTTCATTAAATTAACTTTTTCCGTAGAGGTTTCTCCAAACTGAAACAATTTTGAGGATCATCGCCTATTTGTTAGATGTTCCGGGTATGAAACTGTAAACTCGCACTTAAAACATAGCCAAAAACACTCTTCATTAAATTACCTTTGAATCGAAACGAAAAAATATCCAAATAGGTTCATCCGTTGAGGCGCTACAATGCCACAGACAGACACACACAGCGGACAAACTTATATCACCCCTTTTTTGATTCGGGGCTTAAAAAGAAGAATAAAATATCACCACCGACAGTGCCTGATTCCAGAAAGGCATCTAGAACCCTTCGTTTTGCATGAGACATTTGTACATTCGTAACTGGAAAAAAAAAACAAAATACATATCAGTTACTGAGCTGATTCTTATTATCGAACTGCTTCTTAGTATCTAAATCTTCTTTAAGGTATTTCCAGCATGGTATTTGCAGTTTCTATGTTAAAGCAATGGTACAATTTTTTTTTCGACAGAATTTAACGAAAAATTAAATTTAAGAATTTAATAATGCTTACTATTAATTCCCAAAGTTTCAGAAATTTTGACCGTTTAAAATGGGAAATAATTATGCCAACGTCCCAATTTCGATCAATTTACGTCAAAATTAATATCTCGAAAGTGAAAATTAATTTCTAAATTTTTTTTTTAGAATTTTATTGTATAAACATTTTTTTCTACTTTTTCTTCAATATATAATAATATCATAAAAAATAGTTGGAGAGACCGGACATTTTACATGCTTTAAATGGGACATGACCCTCAAAATCGCGAACTTTGTCTTTAAATATCTCGCGATCTAAACGGTCAAAAATTATGAAATTTTAGGAATTCATAAATAAAGCTATTATAAACCCGAGAAAAAAAATTCGGCCAAATCTGTCGAAAAGTGATTTCATGCTGGTACTTCCTTAAAAAAGCGTAGCTCCTAAGAATAAAACTTATTATACAAGTTTTTCTGTACATCCACTAAAACTCGACAGTAGGTGTCAGTACAGTTTTCTACTATATCTTGTGTTAGGCCAGCGAAACTAACGTTTTTTGTTTGAAACATTCTCTTCGAGTACATTAATTTATCGCGTTTCAAGCATACATCAACCACATCAACTTAAAAAAGTCATCCTGTATAGCAAATAAATAAAGCAAGAAGTCCAGTATATAGCAAATATGGCAAGAGATAGTGCAGTATGTATGTGGTAGACGACGAATATATTTTTTGAAAAGACGTGACAGTTGAGGGTTCCAATTTTGAAACAAATATGTGTAGTTGTTTAAAATTACTTAAAAAACGTCTTTTTCTTAAAAACTTGTTAAGCATTTTAAAGAGTAGTATTATTCGTGTTCACTGTTAGTAAATCTAATGCATTTATGATGAGCTAAGTAAAATGACGAGTCACACTCGAGTAGAGCATATAAATATATACATATTATATGTGTAATGTTTGTAGTTAAAAAGAAAATTAAAATATCATGTTGTAGATAAATATTCTTACTCATGTGTTATATTGAAGATATTTTCACATAAATTTCAGTTCGAGTTTATTTCTATATTATGTAAAGAGTGGAGTGTATGTGGGGATAAAGTGTCTTATTTCTAGCGAATCTAAATTTAAATACAATCCTTTAGCTTTTTATGATGATCTGACTCGTATGGTTGATTAGGTGAGGTTAGCCATATAGCTATAATTTTAGTTGTTGTTGTGACGGCGGAAATCGAATCAGCTGCCCTAGTGTTATCGCGTACGCTATTCGATACGCTTTAATTAACTGGGTTGCTAAGGTTGAAGACTCGTATGACAACATTTATTAACAATTGGTTTGTGGGGTCTGCACAAATATTTGTATCTTTAGTGTTGCTCTGCCCAGCATAAATTAATTATAAAAATAATGGTATAGACTTGCCGGCACAAGACCTTCATGCAAAAAATTCTCATCTGGTAATTAGATGCGTATAATTCGACCCAATACCGTCTCTTGTACTATAGGGACTTGTCCTTATAACTATCTGGTATCGATTAGATCGATAAGATAATCCTTCGATCTTACATCCTTGAATTTCGAAACACCCCCTATATTATATATACATATATATATATATATATATATATATATATATATATATATATATATATATAAAATGTTCTAACATCAATGCGGACTTTCTCTCATATTTTCCTTTTTTGTTAAAAATTAATAGAGCGTTCATAATGAAAGAGTAGTTAGAATTATTACGATGACGAACGAGTTATATATACCATGCTACAAAAGTTTACGTTTTTTGTCTTTAAACATTATACTGTTTATGTAATACCATGTGATCGACCATGGAAATTGCATGGGAACTTATGTAAGATAAGTTAAATATACCAAATTTAAAAAACGCCTGACACATGTTGCGCCTTAACTCGCCTTTGAAAAACAAGAACACTCATTAAATTTACTTTCAAAATTAATCAAACAAAAAAAATCAAAATATGTTCATACGTTTAGGAGCAACGATGTCACAGCTAGACAGACACACACACATATGTAGCGGCTAAACTTATCTTCTTCTAAAATCTAAAAACAATTGAATTGACCAAGCCCAAGCTTCGAACACAATTCAATTAAAATTATAATATTTGGGTACCTCAATAAACGATTTTAACGAACGAAAAAAAATTATTTTTGCAATTTATTTTTTCTAACTACTCTCAAGAGATCAATACTCTCTATCAACAGGATCGTAAAAATTTGAATAACAAAAATGTGTTTCCAATTTGTTGTTGGCTATTTGGTATCTGAAGAAGACGATACCAACGGCTAAAATATGTTACGAGCTGTGATTCATCAGGTATAGCTTCACATTGCTCAAATTTTAAATCTTATGACGTTCATATATATCTGATTTTCATAATTTTTGGGTAAATTAAAATTTTTTTTGAAGTTTATTTACAATTTTTCGGCGACAAATTGAAGAAATTTGACAAAAAATTTCGTCGTCGCTTTCATGAAATTAACGTTTAAGGCTATGAAACTGTGGCCATACTAGAGCACAAACAAATTGCCCATGTAAACCCATAAACAACAAATACAAGCATACACGAATTGTATGAACAGTGCTGCTTGTGGATTTTGTGTTTAAACCATCCAAATCACACTGACACCATATTACTTTACATCCAATTTATCGAACATTTGATGAAACAACTTAACATTTAATACTAAAGTTAACTCTTTTAGGGTAACATCTTAGAAATAATAGTAAAAGGAAAATGTACCTTTTTTAAATTACTGCTTTAAATAAATTCAATCACACAGTAAATATACAAGAATAATTTGATATATGTGTAATGAACTTTTTAAGTTAATTTCTCTGATGTACAAAGTAATTAGTGAATTTTTGTAGTATATTTGATTTTTTTCTTCTTTTATTTACGCATCAACAAAAGTTTTTGTAAAATTTTCATAGTTAAAGGTTTTCCGAATTTTTTTAAATTACTTTCCGTTCCGTATTGTTTTATACGGAGCTTGTTTCTGCTATTATTAATATTTCATTTATGACACAATTACAATAGGTATAATATATAAGGTATATTACAACAGAATCACTTCTTTGTGCTTAAAATTACAAAATTTGGCTACAGGTAAAAGTATGAAAATAATAATTTAAATGATTGTAATGTCAGAAAAATTGGAAAATGGAAAGCTAACAAGAAATCAGTTTTTCTAAAAAAATTAAAAAGTATGTTTTAACTAAACTGTTTGAACATGATTTACAAAAAGTATGTTTTAAAAGTGTCATTCAAAAGTTGTTTTCGCTTTTATACAGTTTTCTAGCATCAAATTTTACGGCGATAACTAGAAAACTATACATACAATCAACAAAAAGATTCCATTGATTTGGATTCTGTAAAAATAATAGTTTCCCAGATATGATATATAGATCTCTTGGTTATTTGATGAGCTTTACAGTGATATTACACTTTTTCGCTTGAATGTATAGTTTTCGAGTTATCGTGAAATAAAGTTTATGGCTTGGTACATATTAGCTTATATATTAGCTGCTAAAGCAACTTTCTACCAATTAAAGCAGCTTTAGGTATTGCTTTAATTGAGTAAAAGTGATATTTTTTTACCAGATTTTCTTGCTGCTCTTTGATAAACGAAAGGGAAAAAACCAAATATAAATATTTGCTGGACTGCTGACTGTCCACTGCCAGTCCAAATTATAAATTCAGGCAGAAGATCAATGCAGAGCTTCTCATCATATATATAAAAAAAAAAAAAAAACCAAAACAAAACAAAAAAAACGAAAGATATTTTAATTTGGGGTAGGCAAGTTTTCAATTATATAAAATCAATAAAGTATCTCCAAACGATATTCTTACGTTCATTCAAACCAAGAGATTCTTATTTTGTGATGAAAAATGTAACTAGAGATTTGAAGAGGTTTGAAATATTTTAAAGATGTATATATAATTATAGGCGCAACAACGAATTTATGCAAAAATATCATTTTAAAATTGTAAAAGTGCGTGGGAGTAAACTGTAAATGAGCTACTACCACATAAAAAGCATCAAGTAATACAGGATGGGACAAAGAAGTGTCCGATTTTAAAAACTAAAAAGTTTTTAAAACAAAAACCAAACCTATCCCTAACCACGTAACTAATAAACTTTCAATGGTGTAAGCAATGATAGAACGGAACTGGAAGTAGGCGGCTCAAATCCTGTAGAATAAAACTGCATAAATTTGTTATCTGGTATAATGTGTATGCCTGAATGGACGTCATTATATTGGATCTATTTTTAACCCCCGAACCTAAAAACGGAGTGTTATAAATTTACCGCTATGTGTGTTTGTCTATCTGAGGCATCGTATCACCTAAACGGATGAACGGATTTGGCATTTTTTTCTTTCATTTTACTAAACATACAACTTATTATTCATATGAAAATATAATTTTATAATTTTTTAAAAATATTTATGTATTTGAAGATGGTAAAATAATGAGAGGTTTTTTGGTTTTTCAACATTTTCAAAATCGCATATTTGTCAGGCTCACCCTACACCGACAGCAAGTAGGCTAACATTATAAAGTGTGTATAGTAAGTACTTCAACGTTGATGATGATAACGCGTTCGCTGTACGATCAACGTAATGATAATGACACAAGGCGAACGGACATAAACTCTCAAGCACATATGAGTATTTATGTGTGTGGAACAAAGATAGGAATATATACTAAACAAATAACAATGTAATTGTGGCTTGAAATTATTGCGACCGACAACAATTATTATTATAAAACTCTCATTTCATCTCTTTCTATCTTATTATGAAATGTTTATAAATAAAGAAAACTTGTTTGTTTGTTTTATGCATGCTAAACAACGCGAACTATTGGTGGCTGGCTTGTGCCTTGCCATCATCATATTCTCTCAACTTACTACGTCCACTTAACTTTTATGTTTATACACTTAATAGAATAGAAAATGAGACAAAAATAACTAGAAATTGTGAATTTTTTAATATTTTGCATTTTTTGAAGTTTAACATGATATATCGAAGGAAAGTAGAAGACCGGAATTGGTTTAAATCTGAGAAACGACTTGCTTAGAACGTTTCCTTTTTACTGGGATGTGTATATTCCATAGAAGTAATAACACAGAAGCGTAATGTGACTATCCAAACAGTTGATCGTTATAGAGAGAGACCTAAAATACGCGTATAGCTATCTTCATTTCTAGATCAGTATATACAAACAAGTGTTATGATGATGTGTCAATTTATTTTAGCTTTGTGATTTTTTAGGCTAGGTTTATTAATATTTTGAAAATTTTCTGGTTTGTTTTTGTCCTTTGGAAGGACAAAAACGTTCAAAAAACGTTATTGTAATTAATTGCTACAGATTTCGATGACAATCATATCCAGTAAATTGGCAGACATTTGTATGTTCCTGTTTATACAATAGTTCAAAATATTCGTATGGTCTGGCCTACCATGCTATAAGACTAGTTTCTCTCTGGAAGGCAGTCCCATCAATTGTTTCTTCTTTAACACGCGAGTGCCATTAATGTCATGTATAAAACTAAAAGTGTTTGATAAATTGCATATATTGAAAGAAAATCGTAGTAGTCTATTATGCTCTAAAATATACAGAATGTTCTATAATAGACTTTAATTGACTCTTCACTTTATGAATAAGTTAAAAAAACGACAGAACTTGCTCTTAACCAAATTTCGATCTGAAACCCAAATTAGGAGAAATTGTTATGGAAACAATTCAAAAATTTGTTTATTCACACACAATGATAGGCGTAGTAGGTGTAATTTAATAAACAGTCAGAATATGGTAGGGATTTTCACAAAACTATAAAGTGATTTAGTTGGTTAAAGTGATATTTTATTCTCAGAAAACCGATATTATTATTAAGACGCCGTCCTTCATATACCAGGAGCCAGGGATAATTTTGCAAAATCAAATACCTCAGATTTGTGTACCGCATTTTATCAATTGTATCTTGTACAGAAAAGCTTATAAATTTATATTTCGGATGTTACCAGAAAGCCTATATTGCTGCAATTCAGGATTATTTCATTCAAAAAGGCCCCCTTGCGATTTTTCGTAAAATTCAACGTTTTTATGTTTCACCACATAACAAGTCTGAAGCTTGTGTTCCTATGATTCATTTTATCGCCCGTAACTGGCATTTTTAGCGTTCGTGTAAACAGGAAAGTGCAGGATATAACTTCCATACGATTTAGTTTCCGAGTAAAACTAATCGCAAGGAGTGCTACCGGGGTAATGGATAAACCCGGTGTTAGTCATAAACATTTAAACGAACTTATTCCAGTAACAATTTTTTCAGTGTATATTTTAAACTATGTTATAATGCTTTAATTAAATGAAACAAGAAAGGAAAATAAAAATTGTATTTTTTTCTAAACATTAAAAAAACCGAACGGGAACGATGTAAAGCATTAAATTTTTTATAACCTTTTTTTTGTTTTTTTTATTTTTTATTTTTTTTATTATTTCATTTTTTTAACATTTTGTTATCACAAAAATGCCTAAAACTTATAATAATAATAACAATGTTTTTTTTAGGTATTTGTTAAATGCTGTAGATAGTTGTTAAAAAGGGCTTGAAAACTTTTAAATGGTACTTTTTTATATTTTGTATATCTCTCAAGAGGAATTTCTCTGACCATATTTAAAGTTGGGAAATAAAAAAATTATATAGAACATGAAGTTTCTACAAACTAAAACGCTTATTTGTAGAGAGCGTGATGAAAACGACATCTAACATTAAATCATGCCCTAGGAACATTAGTGAATATGTGTTGGAAGCCAATTATTTATTAAAATAGTGGAACTAAAAAATATATTCTTCCTATATAAAAGTTACAATATTAAGTTGAATTAAATTTTATCCCTTGCATCAGTTAAAAAAGTAAGCAGAATTTCATCTGTCAAAAGCTGTTATTGTTAAATTTATTAAATATTTATTTTCTTTAGTCAATGTTAAGATATAAAATGAAATTTATTTAAAAAAATTATTTTACTTATTAATTCTGAACGTGAGCATGATTTAACGAAATTTTGTCCGCGTCGAGAGCTATGATTGACTCCATTGATCGAGCATACGGTGTTCTCTCTACGAATAAGTAGTTGTACTATACATAGCTCAAGATACTTCGAAGCTTCTTTAAACTTTTTCTTATCAATTGAATTGAGTTTTATTTTTATATTACATTGAAATACCCGACGTGTTCTTGGAAATAAAAAAAAAATGTTTCGAAAACTCCATAGTATATTAGAACTTTCTATTATATACATTTTCATTACTCACCTGCAAAATTTGATTCTCTGGAACATGAAGAAACTTATCTTAAGAAATCAATCAGTTAAGAAGGACAAAAATTTCAACCCATGCTCATATTTTCTAGTACTTATATAAACAAAAAGCTTCTTGTAATTCCCGCCACTTCTAATAATTAGTTTTTTAAGTTATTCCATCATCCAAGATCTTATTATGATTGGGAGCATAGGATAGGCCATGTGGCATAATCGTAGGCCTTGCGTGCCATAGGGCGAGGATCTATATTTTCGTCAAAGTTGACTGGTCTCTGATAGTGCTATGTTCCATTATTAATCTTTCTTATAATGAACCATTACCATCATTGGCATGAAGTCAAATCACTGAATATAAGAACCTTCGGATTTGTGCTAATACTAGGCAATTAAATACTTAATTTAATGGAAATCAGCATACAATGTATTGTAATAGTTTGGATAACGAGGTGTCAAACTATTAATTATTTTGCTTGTACCCCGCGAAAATATTCTGTGTCAGTGTATATCAGTTCTTTTATCACTTTTAAGGAAAACTGTATTTTCTTATTTTCAAAAACTCCATGACTCTTATTTAATAGTTCCCATCGTTAGTTTATGTGTTTGAACTTGTTGCTCGCTAAGGCAGAATTTGAAAAATTAGACAAGATTTTCATGTACAAATACAGCTATAAGTCCGTTGAATAACATAGAGTGCTTCTCATCTTAAAAAAATAAGTACGCACAATTAGGAATACATAGATAATAAATAAATCGACAATGAATCAGTAGAAATTGTTAAGTAGATTTTTGTTCATGAGTAAGTCTATTGAAAACAGCATCTTGATTTCTCTCCATAACCTCGGGAGCGAAGCAGCGGGTAAATTCTATTGTTAAAATATTAAATTCCTCTTTTACTTTAATTGAAGAAGTACAAGCAATATTGCCATCGAGAAATCTATTATTTAGTTATAATGGAAGTAATACATACATACATAATAAATTATTATTATTAAATAATTATTCTATTATTTTAAATGATTCACTGACATACAACGTAAGAAAACATTATTATAACAACATCGGTGGTTCGATTATAAATAATTATATGAAAATATGGAATAAGATAAAATATTGTACCTTTGGAAATAATGTAGAAATGACGAGCTGAAATGAATGTTTCTGTACGTACGGGAAATATATCTATCTGTTTTGATAACGTAAAACGTCGTGTGTTGTATCAGGTAAGGGAAAACTAAACTTATTAATATTGATTTGAGATTTAAATCAGGCAAAAGCTGATATATGTAACAGATAAATATCCAAGTCTCGATGTATGGAAAATTATCGATCAAATGGAGGTTGGTATTATTGTCGCTTTGGTACCACGGTTTTACTTTTAATTTTTTTACAAGTTGACTGTTTTGATTTAAAACCGTTATATTTCTGGTTTCAAATCTCTGCTTCTTGGTGAGTATTTTAAGATGTCATATTTCAAATAATACCTAATACAAAAGGAAAAATTTTTAGGAGGAAAAATACGTACCTACCATGTTATAGCTTGGATCAAACAAGCATCAAAAATTAACATAAGGATATCATTATTTGTCCACTTATATAGGTAAGCATTAATAGTAAAGCATAGAGACACTTGTGTGGTTTTCTCGTATATTTCTTTAAAAAACATAAAATTTAAATTGGTATTCAAGGTACGGCACTTCACTCTGCAACATTAATTATTATATTGTTTGTATCAGCCATCTTATATGTTTTATTTAAAATAAAGTACGTTCAGTTTTGTGCCTGCTGTAAGTAATAAATAATTATAACATTATAAAACCTTCAACATATAAATGAAATATTAGAAAATGTTTATTTGTAAATAAAGTATCTGTTGAATGAAAAAAATTCAATGTATACTAGGAACCGAAATAATCTAGGTGCATGAAATCAGTAGCTCAGTTGGTAAGCAATTTCGTAAGCGGTAGCATAGAGTGTATGGTATATGCATGAAGTGCACTCAGCATCCAAAAATAATTGTGGAGCTGATAAATTAAATTATGAGTGGAAAAGTAAAACACATATCTGGTACCACAAGGGGCTCTATGAACTAAGAGTGTCTCTTGAGGACAGCTAATGTAACTTAGTTTATCCTTTTAAATGAATAAACCGGATAAATCAAAGCTAACTACTAATAAGTATGAAGGGTCCGACGTAACACTTAATCCAGAAATTCAATAGAATTTCGAAAGCAGGAACTCTTTTTGAATACTTAGCTGGGGATATTTTTCTGCATCATCGAGCATTCTGTAAAATTTTGAAACATTCTCTAATGAGTTGAACATTCAAGAAGTTTTTAGAACATTCGTTCCTACATTAAGAATTTCATGATAAAAATTTCTAACCTTCGGTGTTAACAGTTTTATAGTTTCACATGCCGTAGAGAGGTCATTTTGAATTGCTGATAGATAGTTATTATTAACTAATTTTCCTTACCATAAATTTAAATTCAATTGAGGCAAGTAATTATTATGGATATTATACCAAAGTGATACTCGCTATTTCTTCATGAGGATAATATAACACACACCCCTTCCACAGACTTTTATATTATAAATAAAGTAATGGAACCATGTAAGACCCACTTAACTTAAAAGGTCGTAAATTCTTTAAAACAAATGTTTCAAAAAATTGCCATAAGTGAAATAATTACCTATTCACTGGTAATACAAATTTTACAAGCTTATCATATTCTAGTGGTTCTAGAACTGAAAAATAGCTACATAAGGTGGAGGAGTGTTTGAGGAATATAGTTGCGCAAGAATAGACCCGTTACATTTCGAAAAAAAACTATGTAAGATTATCTTTGATTGCTTCTTTTTATGAATATCATCTATTTTTATTAACTTCGCTTCTTCTACAATTTATTTAATTGAAACTATTGATAAGCGATTATCAATCTTAATTAACCTGCAGCTCCAATTCATGCATAACTACTATGTTTTGCCCGCTCGCTAAGTCAGTTAAGCCCACCCGCAAGCACGCAAGTTAAACACAAATTTTACTACTATCACTTGGGCAGAACTTTAGCCTTCGGCCCAACTGAAGCCTTCGGCAGTGGAGTTCGCTTCGCTCGTATATATCTCTAATAAATTTCTTTTCACAATATCTGAATAATAATAAATAATACCAAAATTCAAATACCAGTTCGCAATTCTAGATAAATATGATGGAAGTACAAATATGACCATAGTTGTTAAACACACAGTATAAAAATGTATATATAAAAAAAAAAAAAGTGCAAATAAATACATATTACATAGTAAGATATAATGCATATTATTTATATGCGTTTCCACCATTAAATGCATTTAAATATTTTTTTTCCACTTACCTTATTTAATTTGTTCTTTCAATAAACCTTTTCCTGACAATAATTAACTTTCCCGAATACTTCCCCGAATAATTTATGGATAAAAAATAACAAATTCTCAGAAGTTTAAAGTTTGAAAATTTTCGTTGTGAAAGTTAGTGATTCACTAACTTTATATTTAGTTAGAGAGTTAAAAGTTTTTAAGTAAATAATAAAATTTTCCCGAATAATTTACTGATCTAATAGGCAAATTATCAGTATGATAAAGTTGGGAAATTCGTAAGGTGATCCGCTGACTTAATTTTAAGACAGCGGCATCCCGATTTTTTTTAAATAACTTTTAATAAAATAAAAAATTTCACGAATAATTTAAGGATAAAAAACTGCAAATTCTCGATATGGAATCGTTGGAAAATTCGAAAAGTAGTCCGTTAACTTAATATAGGTCTTGTATTCACTACAAAATGTATAATTAAACGTATTAAAAAACTTGTATATGTATTTTGCAAATATCACATGTATATATATGTGTATCGTTAAATTTGTTGCACAGTAAAAGTGATATTTATTTCAATTACCTACATAACATCAAAAATAAAAGTAGGTTGAACAAATTTAATGAACATAAATTGACCTTTGTGTTCTAAATAATATTTTACTTTAATTGTTGTAACATGAGAAAATTCTTCTTTATAATGAAAAATTTATGAAATAAACTGTAAACTATTTAACCCTCATAAATATTTTATATTGCTCTATTAATGGTGATTAAATTAAAGTACTAATTTTGTTATTTTAAAATGTTATTATTGCTGTTATTTTAAGTAATTTCGTATGAGATTTATAAAAATAATTTTGCTATTATCGTAGGAGTCTATATAGTCGTTTTAGCATTTCATGGAGAATTTTTTGCACTTCAACCAATCGAGTAAGTTTTTTTTAAATCATCGGGAAAGTCCATATATCGAAATCTACATCAAACTTTTTGCCGCTAGAAAGTTTTGGTTTTTGCTATGGGCCACATAGGCCAATCATTAGAATCTATTTATGAGGTGATTTTGAAAATTTTAAAACTTTGAAAATATGTGCCAAAAGCGTATACTCCGGGGTTTTCGGGGTCTCTGATCAGTTTCCGAAACTAGAATTTTGATATAATCTCTCCCTCTTGGGGTAATTTACTTCGCTGGTTCAAAATTGCAATATTCTTTAAATATTCAACAAAATAGATCAAAAAAGTATGCTCAGAGGTTTTTGGGGTCATTGATCACGATTCCGAAATTAGAATGAAGATGTACTCCCCTTCTCTGGGGTTATTCGCCCCCGCTGGTCCATAACAGGAGGATTCTATAAATATACGACAAAATGGACCAAAACAGTATACTCGGGAGTTTTTGGGGTCACTGATCACGATGCCGATGTTAAAATGGGGATATACTCCCCCCTTCTTAAGGTTTTTCGCCCTTCGTTGACCTAACACAATTTTCTGTAAATATTCAATTTGGACCAGCGAGGTGAATTACCCCAAGAGAGGGGGGAGTATAGCGAAATTCAGACTTCAGAATAGTGATCAGCGATACCGGAAATCCCCAAATGTACGTTTCTGGCCAATTTTGTTGCATATTTTCAAGGTTTTGAAATTTTCAAAAATCACCTATTATAATAATGCGCTTTTTTGGCCCATAGCAATGGCCAAAATTTCTAGCGGCAAGAAGTAAGGTGTAGATTTTGATATACGAACCTTCCTGAACATTAAAAAAAAAAAAAAAAACTGTCCCGATAGGTTGAGGTGCATAAAAATTCTTCATTTTAGCCTTTTTTGATCTAAAATGATTCGTCTAGTATCAAGCTAATTAAATTTCATGTTTTATAAGTTTTACGGCTGTACATCAATGATCATATAAGATTCTCAAATGGTCTCAAAACATTCTACACAGAAGAGATCACTTTCGTTCGGTAGCATTTAAGTAACCTCCTGATGAATAAATGTATTCGCACCGTGCGTGAGTTTTATTGGAGGCGTTTCCATGGTAACGATACACTACCTTAATTATAGAATTGTATGGATGCATATATAATTGTATGAATTACATTTATGACTTACATTGAAAATTTAATATTATTGTCTAACAAATTTAAATAAATAATTATGATAATTTACATTTGAAAAATAATATTTGTGCAATTTGATTTCTTATTTTCACAATTTTTAATGCATTAAGTTTAATTAATTTGTGTTTTTCAATAATTTTAATTTGACATTTTTTATAACATTAACATGTGAAGAACGGAAACTGAGCTGTTATGAAGTCATAACAGCCTCCTTTTTCGGCAAAATTTTTCACTGGAAGCACTGGCATTGATTTTATTTTCTCTACCATGACTACCCACACAATGAATTAGTCTTGCGATATATTCTACAAATCCGTAAAGACTTTCGAGTTCGTCATTGAAAATCGAGTTAGGAGTGAATCTCTTGATAAAGGAGCCGCGTCAACGTTATATTATAAAATCACAGATTGTCGGAGCATGATTGAATTTCAAAACTCACGCCATATTCCATTCTATAACGTAGATCGAGTATTTCAGTGCAACTTAATATACATATTTACTTTTCTCTTCACTAATAATTCTCATACCACTCTTACATTATCTCAGTGAATATATTATATGCGATATGATTTGATTCTAAGATGTTTCAAGTGTGTTGTAAACAGGTTCAAGTGTATTTCACATACTTGAAATATCAGTAAATTGAAAAACAAGCCGTGGTTTATATGAGCTTTAGTAGTCAAATCAATATCTTCCTGCTTTCCTGAACAAATCAATGTATTACTTTATTTTGACTAGGTAGCGCGTTTGTTGTGCATTATGCATTCCTTCCACCTGGCCAAATAGTCAACAAGGAATATTATTTGAACGTTATGCGTCATTTGCGTAACGCTATCCGCCTAAAAAGGAGAGAATTGTGGAAAGACAATTCATTGTTTTTACACCACGATAATGCACCATCCCATACCGTATTCACCTGATCTGGCGCCGTGCAACTTCTTTCTGTTCAGCAAGCTCAAAAGACCGCTCCGGGTACACCGTTTTGATACGATAGAGGAGATTCAAGCCGCAACGAAGACGGAACTGAAGGCAATCCCGGAAAGTGATTACAACCAGTGTTTTGAATATTTGAAAATCCGTTGGCATAAGTGCATTGCATCGGGAGGGAATTACTTTGAAGGAGATAAAATTAATTTCGAATAATAAATAAAGAATTTTCAAAATAAATACAATGTCACCTTATTTTTTGGTTACAGAGTATGTATTTGATGGTGAGAAGTATGTTTTTCAAGATATTTCGTCATAAACTCTCTTAGCTTTTTTAATTGAGTGTTGTTGAAGCTGATATCCCGAGAACAGCACATTGGAGCTATTTTTCATCAATGTCAATGATTTTGCTGGGCTCATATTCGTCTAGACCAACAAATTTCTAAAATCGGAGTTTTAATTTGCATAAACATTAAGAAATGTGAAAAGAGAAAGAATGTGAAAAATGGAAAAATTTTTTACTATGTATTTTGAGACGTTACGTCTTAAACTTTTTGGATTCTTAACGACTTTGAAATATATACACTCATAGACATTAATAGTAAAAACATCAATGAAAAAAAAATTTTTATTTTGAGCACTAATACAATAACTTTCTATCAGAAAGCTGAAAAACAAATATTATTCATTTATAACATTCAACTTTATAACACTCAAATAAAAATATGTTAATTAATTAGTAAAAATAAAATTGAAAAAAGAAAAAAAACGTTTTAAGATTAGACAAACAATAAACAACATGTGCTTCAAAAAACTCGACATATATATAGGCTGCCATCCATATACAAAATATCTATTGTCTATTTGACATAACAATAATATTTGGCGTAACGCCATATTATTCTTCACCAAACCAAATTTGTATTAGATGTTAGTTTAGTCCGGCATCTAACATTACTTCTATACAAAACAAAATGAGTGTTTTGTAATGTATAAGTTCCTAAGATATTGACGAGATTGGGATGAAACTTGGTAGAAACTGGAAGCTACTTCTGAAAACGCCTACGAAGATCTATGACCCAAAAATCTCTATTAATAAAAAAATTGGAACGTAGTAATACTCAGGCTTACCATACACTCGTACTTTGAAAATTAAATGTCAAAACTAATTGTAATCAAATTGTAAAGTTAAATTTTTTAAGTTTGAAGAAATTAAGTTCGTGGGTACTTGTGATTGGACTTCCTACGCTTGCAGATTTCTATGCAACTGGCATTTGTAATGATTATGAAAAAAGTGCAACAACAATTGCTAACTACAAATGAGTGGATGTACCTTGCTCACCGCACTAGGCCGATAATGAATTCAATACCGCACTTGTATCGTAATGAATTCATTACCACACTCCAAATTACTGTCAAAATGTGACCTGACACCAAGTTACTATAGTAACAGTTTTAATGTTATGTGCAATATACGTGTGATAACGTATAATTAATGTAGTTCTGCGATTGGGCAAATCGTGCTACGCACTGGTAGTAATTTTGCACGCGTACGTTAATAATGCAGTTAACCTACTAGTATTCGTAATTAACTATTTTATATTAGCATAGTAGCCGCACCAAAACATGCGTTCGAATACCATATGCTGTTTGTAAACCATACCGTTAGCCATTTTTATTATATGGAGTATAAACGGTTCTTAGAGACGTTGTTATATATAAAACAAAGAGGGATTGTATATGTGTATACATGAACTCAACCCGTCAGAATTATCACTTATGTACATACAAGTAGTTATACATATACATAAGCACGAGATAGCTTACAATCGGTATAGTAAAAAATGTTTGGTTGTATATTTTGTTTATTGGAATACTTTTTGGTACAATGTTTTTGGTTTTCCATCTAATGCGTACACGAATAAGAAGGTTTCCGACATTAAAGCAAGGTACACACAGTTGCCCATGTAAGAACCATGGATTTTACAAATCTAATCCATTAGTTCATTACCGGCCTAGTGCTATTATCTCACGCGTGCAGATAAAGCATGCAAAAGATGCGGATTGGCAATAATTTCCAATCATTTGTATTAGACGTTGGAGGAAAAAAGTACAGTCTGGACCACCTGTTAAGAGGGCAGGAAAATGTATATTATAGCGTTATTCATTATGTAAAAAAAAAATAAATCAATAAATAAAAACTTTTAAACTTTCTGTGGGAAAACAAGGCAAAAATCATGGTTTTTCAAAAGCAAATTTTGTTTTAAGTAAAATAAATTTGTTTCTTAATTTATAAATAATTTTAACATACTAATATAAACTATTCTTAATCTATTACTACCTACGAAATAATTTTACCATTTATTAGTATTTTCCATCTTATACAAACGGTAAAAATTGAAAATTAATGCCTCTGTTGGTCTTGTCAAATGACTAAGTACGTGTACCATTCAATGGCAGCTATTGGTTTAAAAAACAATTTTAAGTATTGCTAGCTATCAGTCTAAAAGTAAAGATCTGACGAAAAGATTTTCTAATACATACCAATGTTACTTATTTATTTGTTCTTTGGTTAAGGAGTGTTAGTAGTTTTCACATTCTTTTGTACATATTTTAAACGCAGATAAATGTATTTGAACATTGTATACATCTATCATTATTTAACATTCAATATATTTATACACAGTGTTAAGATTAAGTTTATTACATAAACGACTTAAAATGGAAAAGTGACTTAAAATTCTCTTCAGTGTCTGCTAACCGAAAACTGAATCGATTTCAATGTAAAAATGTATCAATTCAGATGAAATGGTACTGATTCTATTGTGGTTATGAATTTTCTTAGAAGTTTTCAATGGTTATAAAAGCTGTCTCTATGGTTTTTGATAGCTAGCAGACTTTGGGGACTTTTACAAATAAAAGGTTAGATAAGTTATGATGATTTTCCTAGAGTAGGTTGGAGTTCATGCTTAGACTGCAACATTCGTTGTGATATCAAAGAAAGTAGTTATCCCATCCGAATCGACTACTTCACATACATATGAACTTTGAAGATCAACAATATTGATTTCACGCCCAAAATTTTCCAAACTGGAGTCAAAGAACGGCTAATTTAATTAAGTTGATAAGTTATATTTTATTCGAACCTGTTTCTTTGGTAGCTCTGGCAGTTGCCATATTTTCAGAACACCTCGAATTTTATTCTCACAATATACCTGTTAGGCAGTATCACAATTATTTAATGTTGCTCTTTACGCTAAGAAATGCTGATGAAACAAATTAATTAACACATTATTTGCCCGGAATCCCTTCCATTTTTTTTATTTTTCATATATTTAATTTAGATGATTTACTGATGTTTATCTTTACTTTTCTCGAGAAATTAATTTCACTAGAGCATCTACCGGTGGTCGTGTAGACGTCTTTCGAGACAATTGTGGGGCGACAATTGGACATAAATTAGTGAATATTCCTCGGTCAACAATCACATAAATTTGTCTTAGCATAGCTATGGTAATATCACACAAATTAAACTTTATCCAAGCACACTGTATAATTAAGGAACATATAGGGTGTAAAAATACAGGTACCAAAAAAACTACATAGAGATTTCTAGTATTTAACCGGTTAGAGTTAGACGAAAACCCTCAGTAAATAAATTGTTTTGTGTAGGGCAACTTTTTAACCCATATCTTCCCAAGGCAAAAAATTCAGAAATAATTGTTATTTTTATTATGTATATCAAAGAAGTAGATCTTAAATTAGACAAAAATATGAGTTTTATTTTTTTGCGTTTTACTGAAACTGAATTTCAGGACCGCACCTTAAATGGAGCGTTGGGAAAATATGCCCATGGACTATGTGTAGAGAAATAATAGACATGATGTTTCATTGGACCTCTTTTATTTATGAAATGAAAATACACAAAATTATTTTAACAAAATCAAGAAACAAACAAATGAAAAAAGGAACCAATCAGAGAAAAAAATTATTTGATTGTGTGGAAAGATTGAGAGCAATGTTGATGTAAACCCCCTCCCCCATTTGCTGCAACGAAACTTAGTATTCTTGTGGCATTCACGACACCGAATTTGAGTTTCATTTCTGATTGTATAGTGATTCTTTCCATCGAGCCTTATCGAATCAGGCAGTTTATTCTTGACTGGCATAGGTGACTTAGTTCCAATCGATTTTGAAAGAGATGATGATGCTTTGCCAAGAATTAGGTAACTTTGTACGATGTATCTTGTAAATGACAAAAAATCGTGGGAATCTTTAGCTTGACCTGCTGGTGAGAGTCGGTACAATTGGTATGCGTTATTTGCACACACATTTATGGGGAACATCATCATTTGCCAATACCATCTCTTTAGCCTTATACCAATTCTATATTTACCAACATTTTGGTCAAGTCTGTCGACTTCACCCATGAACTTGTTGTATATTTGGTAACAGTGTGGTTGATCTACGTCAACTCTTTTATTGTTGCACCACCTTTTTACCTTTCCAATTGGCTGAACTCCACTTTCTGTTGAGGCTATAGTTACGATGTTATTGTCATTGTAGCGGACTAATGTCGTGTTCGATAATACATCCGTAATCTGATGAAAAGAGCCTCTCGCAGTCTTTTTCATTTCTTTTACATCTTTCAGCGGCGCATCTTCAACTCTATTAGCCCGAAGAGTCCCAGTGATATCATGACCCATCTGACTCACTTCATCAAGTAATCGTAAAGAAGTAAAAAAGTTATCCGTATAAAAGCTATAGTGATCACCAGGTGGCAGCTTAGAAATCAAATTGGTCACGACGGAACCACCTACACCAAGATTTGGATTGGTGTTGCCGGTTTTAGCCCCTTGATAAGGTTCACCATATATAAGATATCCCAATCGTGTGCAAAGTGACCAAATCTTGTACCCAAAACGTATAGGCTTGCCATGAATGTGCTGTTTGGTTCCGTGTTTACCAAAATAAGGCACCATAGACTCATCGATAAATAAATGTTTATCCCCGGGGAAGAACTTTAGCCATCGTTCATTCATCATATTCCAAAGAGGTCTTACTTTGCCAAATTTGTCATCGGGAGGTAGATTACTGTTATCACATGCATGAAAAAAACGAAGAAGCTCTTCAAAACGATTACGGGTCATGCACGAAGTAACTCCAGGGTGATGAGTATCAATATTCTGATCCCAGTATAATCTGTAACGTGATGCACTATTATAACCAGACAACAGTAAAATTCCTATAAAATTCTTCACTTCTTCGATGGTGAGCCTGAAGTTTACATGTCCTTTGACAATTGCATTTTTTTCTGTACTAGAACGCAGTAGTTCTAATACTTCGTCATCAAAAAACATCTCAAAAAATTCTAATGGATTGTCTTTATTTAAAACAAACTCAGATGTAGAGTGTTCCTTCTCAGGTTTTGCTGTTATATCCGTCTGCTTCCACTTCCTCTTGAATATAGTCCTAGCTTTCTTTGCAGGATGTTCAACGGCTTGGGATGTGGATGGCTGTTCCTCTTCTCCTTTCTGATTTATATCATCAATATCTTCTACCGTTTCTAGAACTCCTTCTGATGGTGGAACCGTACGTCGAACCTCAGCTTCAGCCAACAACTGGCGACGCGATAGATTACTAATCTCCACTACATCCTCGCTTCCACTATCTTCATCACTCAAATCATCATTTCCAGGTGGCGTGATAAAAATGTCAGCAGAAATTGTAAGACTATCGTCTTCCAAGATCGATATAATTTCATGAACATTCAACCTGTGGCAAGCAAACAAGAGCACAAGTTATAACTCCAAATGTATAAAAACTACGTTTAAATAAAAATAATGCAACAAACTATCATGGTGCCTCCCATTCCCAACGCACCTCAAATGGGGCGTTCAATTTAACCGAACAAAAGTCACGTATAAAAATAAAATATCACCATGTTCATGATATTACCCGATAGTATAACTAATAACTTACTAAAATACCGCTACACTAAAATTTTAAATAATAAATATAAAACTTATCACTTACCCTTTCCGGGAACTCATATTGGTTGAAATTCACAAAACTCGATGGCTTATAAAAATTTAATGAATAACCACAATCACTGTCAAACACTATTAAAGTAACTGCGAAGATGTCTAGTATAACATAAAACTATAAAACCTGTCGAACCTTGTTAATATTTTGTTTTGTCACATAAAATGTAAGTGCACCTTAAATGGTGCAGTGGGAAGATATGGGTTTCAGGCATTTTTCTATATCTTAATAGTTAAAAACAAATTTTGCTTGCTTAAATTACCGGTATTTTTTTAACACACTGTAGAAATATATACGTATATATTTCAATGTTTACTAGCGTTTCTGTTTGGCAAATAAAATGTATTCTATAGACCATTCTACATATAAATATCTATCAATATATATAATGTATTTACAGGGTGGGCAGAGAAGAACGAGAATATTGAAAACACTGTAGAAAGAAATCGAATTAATTGTTTCAACCTATCATTTTACCATCTTAAACTTTTTAAATAAGGAAGCACTGAAGTTAATAAGTTATGTCATTAAGTAAATTGTATTATTACGTCAATCGAATTCTACAATGAAATCGCAAAATGCAATGTATAGCTGCTTTTTGGGTGTATACTATTTGAACCTCTTAAGAGAATGTGAAACTATTTTGTTCAAGCAAAAAAATGATCTTCTACCTGCGTAATCCGTGAAAAACTGCAGAATTTCGGACTTTTTCAGTTGTTCATGTTCAATTCAAAAACTATGAACTTTTAATATTAGGTGCTACTATCATTTTGAAAATATATTCAGCTAGAACAATTGAAGCCAACTCACACTTCAGATGTCTATTTCTTACATATGATGCTTGAAAATTTAAATAGTTTTTAGAAATGTTAAAATTTTGAGTTTTGTCTATGTTAAATCGTAAGTTTAAATGTAAAAAATGTTCCTTATAAAAAAAACTATTGTTTGAAACAATTTTTCGTAAACAGCATTGTCGACGCGTTAGGGGACAAATTAAAGCAAAACTTTGGTGCCCATTTCCTCCAAAACTTATGAAAGAAGAGATGAAAGTAGGTAGTTTTGTAAATTTTTTGTATTTGTTTGTTGTTTCAACTAGTAACCCTAATAAAAAAAATCTTTTTTTAAATTACTTCGAAAACAAGTACCAATGGCGATCAGAAGGTGAATAAATACTCTCACGTAGTTTCAAAACGTAGTTTAACGCTCCTCTCAGGGTCCAAATAATAAGTATACCAAAAAAACATCTGTATATATCGCGTTTTGTGATTTTAACTTAGACTTGAACTGACGTAAATGTTTTCATATGTATTTTAAGGTGGTTAATAGATAATGCGGAAAATTGATTGAATTTCTTTCTACAGCGTTTTTAAAATCGCACACTTCTTTGCTCCCCCTTGTATGTTTGTATTTATGTTTGTTAGTTGTATATAAAACGAAAATTTTACTAAGGTTTAATCATAAATCAAAGGTTATATTTAAATTAGAAATAAAGGCAATAGAAAATGTACGTATGTATAATAGTAAAACGTATTACCAAAACACGTTTATCGTTCGTTTCAGGTATGGAAAACACTACTTACTGTTCGTTTCATTTACAATATCTGTGTACTGTATTACATATACACGGAATAATAGCTGAACAAAGCATTATTTCAATAATGTATGTAATACAATTCAATAAAACAACTATTTGTAACCTATTCGTTTCAAATCGATCGACTTTTTTTAAGTTAAGCAAATAAAAGCTGGCCAATTTATTCATAGGTTTATAAACAAAGAATAATCATTGATATAATCTCCTGTTTTACCATAAAGTTTTTGGATTTCCTTTGTTTTTGAAATAAGCTGAAATTTCGAAATTAACTTTGAAAAATTCTTGAATTATCATTCATGATCTTGAATAATTCTTATAAGCTGAAATTTGGTCTGAGGTTAACCAGACGGATTGATGTTATTACAAGTGAAATTTACAAAATTTCAAATAGCCTCGACAAATTTTTCGGGTACAGAACCCTAAACTCGCACTTGAAACATATATAAGAATAGCCTCCATTAAATTACTTTTTCCTTAAAGTATTTTGAAGATCGTCGCCAATTTTTTTTTTCGGGTATGGAACCTTAAACTTGCGCTTGAAACATAGCTAAGAACACTCTCCGTTATATTACCTTTCAAACGAAACCAAAAAAATTAAAATCGGTTCATCCGTTTCGGGGCAACGTTCTGCTTTGCACATTTGTACAGCCGCTCTTTATTGAGCTAGAAGATTGAGATATGGGTAACTGTCAAGAATGTGCCTTTTTAAGATACCAATTTCTCATCCCCCTTATCCCCCTTTTTACTACCTAAATTCATGTTTTTAAAGTTTTTCCCACCTCCGCAGCACCGATAACCTGAGCTAGAGGGATTGAAATTGGTTTCTAGGATATGTCTTTTGGGGGTTGCCAGCTTTTTGACGCTATTTTATACTTTTTTATGTGGCGTTTATACTATGTATATATGAAATATACATTGTATAATAAGTTTAGTCTCAAGTTTGAAACGCTTAAAAATATTTATGGGACGAAAAAAATTTTGGTATAGGTGTTCATAAAATCATCAAATTAGTCGATTTTCTGTTGTCCGTCCGCCCGTCCGTCCTTCCGTCTGTGAACACGATAACTCAAAAACGAAACACGATAACTCAAAAACGAAAAAGGATATCAAGCTTTTTACAGCGCACTCAGGACGTAAAAAGTAAGGTCGAGTTCGTAAATGTGAAACATAGTCAATTGCGTCTTGGGTCCGTAGTACCCATCTTGTAAACCGTTAGAGATAGAACAAAAGTTTAAATATTAAAAATGTTCCTTATCAAAAAATAAACAACTTTTGTTTTAAAATTTTTTTCATACATCACTGTTTACTCACGAGGTCACACATTTAATGTAAATTTTATAGTATGTATTAACATGGGATTATCAGTTAAGTATGTGTGACATGCATAAGTATATGTGTTATGTGATAGAGTAATCAACACTGTCTATATATGGTATTTCAACTATTAACTCAGTCAATTATTTGTGTTCACTTGTTAATTCTATAGCTTAATTCTATGTGTTCATTTATTTCATAATTCTTTTCATTTATAAGACATTATTTTGTTAAATTATATTTTTTAATTTTCAAGGTTTTTCTCGCTATAACGATTAAAATTTTAAATCTTTATAAAATATTGTATAAATTTTCAATAAATATTACCAAGCCGAGTGAGTATTTTGAGTATTTTATAGTATTCTAGTGCAAATAATACTTCAAAAGTAAATAGTTCGTAAAACCATAAACGCAATAATATATATTATGTGAATTCAAAAATAAATTTCCTTACTATTGAATCTAATAATATCTACCTATTGTGCTCTCTTTCTCTACAAATGGGAAAATAATTTTATATGAATTCATAAATCATTTGACCCTTATATAAGTTTTTAGTGCATATTGTGAAAATTGTTAGACAAGAAATACAGAAATGGCAATTTATTACTCTCATTATAATTGTTTGTGTATGTATAAGAGAAAACTTTACTAATGTTATAGAACCTTTTGTTATGTACCGGTTGTCAATAAAAAAATTATGAACCTTGATGTTTTTTTTGTTGGTTATGTTTAAATTTATATATCTTTGTGACATTTAATTTATTTGTACAATGTGAATAAGGTTTCTGCTCGAGAATTTTCGAGAAATTTGTCTTTAGCCGAGACAGAAAAAAAACCTAAATATCTCAATTCCAAGAAATCAATTCCGTGCGCTAGGTAACAAAAAAAAAAACACACATTTCAGATATTTGAGTCTACTGGGTAACGAACGCCTACCTTTAACACGTGAAAACAAACAATTGACTGAGTAAATTGTTCAAATAAAATGTATAGACAGTGTTGATTACACTGGCACATTAAACATACATGTCATACACATATAACTGATATACCCATATAATACATACTATAAATTTTACGCCTAATTTTCGCCCACACGGAAAAACAGTGACTTATACGAAAAAATGATTCAAACCAAAGTTTTTATATTTTTAAAAGAAACATTTTCAGCTTGATATATTTTTTTGTTTTGGAGCGTTCGTATACCCAGACGGACAGACGGACAGACAGGCAACCAGAAATGGTCTAATTAGGTGATTTTATGAACTCCTATACCAAAATTTTGTTCGAAGCATCAAGCGTTACAAACGTGAGACTAAACTTAGTATACCTTGATATATATTACATATATACATGATATAAAAATGTTCTAAGCTGTAATGGCTATTAAGATAACATTGATGGTGAATGTTAACGATATTTTTATTATCGGGAAACATTTTCACTAAAATAAGGAATTGTCTATTAGATGATGCTATTAATGCTCTTGTATTTCTTAAAGCCCATTATATAAGGAAAAAGCTTAGAATTAACATCCCATGACTATTCGTCCCTTCCCTATTGAATAATAGTGATAACTTTTCCTGTAACACATGGTACATGTTCTATAAGTAGATATATTATAATATATTTATAGCATACATCCTTTTGAAACTATATTATTATCTTGATGATAAATTTTATCTAATATATTAAATCTTATAATATAGAACGACTTTATAGTTTTACGATAATTAAATCATTTCCGTTTTAATGCAGACATATCAATAATGAAAAAGTTTTCATATTTTACAGAGTGTTGCAAGTGCAATTTCTTCTATTGAATCATTCATTACATTTTATCGAAAATATTTAATCTCGAGTCTACTATAAAGTATGATTTTATATATTTCCTTTCTCAAAAACTATTTATTTATCGGTAAAACTTTTAAAAATTGTTCTACTTAGAATTTGTTTCTTGATTTTTTGTTACTTATTCAATGCAACTGCTATTTTGTATTTTTTATTTCAAAATTAAAATGCATATACAATTTTCAATGTATTATACAAATGCAATAATATATTAAACAAATTCCAATTTTGGGTTGATATTTACGTACCCATTTTCCTAGGATTTATTTCCCAATTTGATTTTCCTATTACCATCCTAATGAACAAAGTAGTGACGAATGTTGAATTTTGTACATTCGCGAATGCAAATGCGAATGTTAACTTTCAAATGAAGCGCTCAAAATTTCTAACGTGTTAACTAAATTAATCTCTATCTCTATATATTATAAATGCGAAAGTAAGCATTTATGTTTTTTTGTTTGTTACGCTTTCACGCTTAAACTAGGGAATGGTTGTTAATCAAAATGTACAGCAATATAGCTGGTATACCAGAATAACACATAAAATATAATTTATAAAGATAAAAAAATAAAAAAATAAAAAAATAAAAAAATTTAATTTAATTTGGCATTTGATTTGATTAATTACCATAAATTACAGATTTCTGTAAAAATAGTCAATATAAAATATTTCACGGCCATCTTTTCTGATATACTCAATGAATAATTACGACTATTATATATTTAAAAAAAATAGAAAACCATAAATATATTTTACCTGTGTAAAACAATCCTTACCAATATTTCGAGTGTTATAGAAAGGGGAGAAGCGAGAGCAGTCTTTACTTTAAACCCAACGAGGCGGGTGGGTACCACTCTAGTCCTTATGTATTATTTCTCCAGCTTGTTTTTTTCTGTCCATACCTTATCTTCCTTATTCCTTTATCAAATTCCATGATTCACTCCTCATTTTAAAGTTTATCATGTTGGCTCCGGGCAAAAAATATACTCACGGACTACAATTGCACCGCTTAGGAAATAACAGGCTAGACAAATAATAAATAATTATAAAGAAGAAAAAAAACACTTTTCTGCCGAATTTGTTTTTGTATTTTAGTCACGAGTGCAGGGGAGCCCAGAGTTACGGTAGCCGCGGGAGCGGAATTCCGTACGGGTACAGCTAGTACATATAATTTTTCATTAGCGTAGAAAAGTCCAATTAAAAAGAGCCATACAAGCCCATTAAAAGCAAAATTAAGTTTGTCCAACAATCAAATTTAACAGTGATTAAGAAGTTATCTAAAAATATGAGTAAAGTACACGTTAGTGAAGTTTAGGGTTATTTTGCAATTTGTGATACAAAATGATAATAATTTTTACAAAACAACCGCATCATTTTTTGCGAATGTAAAAAAATACGCGAATATTCGCAAATGCGAATGCGAATATTCGTCCCATCACTAGAACAAAGTAATTGTTTTAGTGTTGCTTCGTATATGCTTTTGCATTTAAATTACAAAAAACAACGACTACAGTGATTGCTATCTCTTACATCGATTAAAGTATTCATAGATAAACTATATTATATACATACATATATTCAATTATGGCTTATGTGTGTAATAGATGATATCTATAAATATTTGTTTTATTTTAATCGAATTCGACATAAAAAATGGAAGAAAAAGTGTTCATTCCCTTACAAAAATTGGAAATCAATTTTCTGCCCAGTAATACCCTTCAAGTCACGTAACAAAAGTGTAAAATTTGCACTAATTTCATCGTTATAGTAACCGTGTTGAAAATGGGCTGCAAAAGAATAATAAGTATTATTTACAACATTAGTAAAATTCAGTTTTGTTTTTTATTTTCCAAAATTGTAGCACAACCAAAACCTTGATCAAGTTGTACTCCATCTAACTGCTGACTAGATAGATACCACTGGTTAAAAAATTGATTCTCTTGAAGAATACTGAAAATATAGTTAGTTAAAATATCGTTAGTAGGTGATCCTATGTAGTGAATGTATCGTTGAGATGTATACGTGTATGTCCTAAATATTCATAAAGCTTACGACTTGATTTATTCATTCGCATCACTCAGTATTTTATTTATAAATTTAATAAGTTTAAATTTAGTACATTTAGGTTATGACTCGTTCATATATGCAATAAATATATATTTCCAATTGACTTATTTCAATAACAAAAAGTTAATTAAAGAACATTAATTTGCAAAATAAAAATGTTTAATTAAAAATTCCTTTCATGTACCCACACTTCATAAATATTTCAAATCAGATCTTAAATAACTTACTATTTCCACAATTCTTTTAATCAAGATTTTTTTCAGTGTGTCAAATGTTTTTATGGAATCATTATGTGCTTAGTCATACAATTTTTTTTTCAAATCTGAACATTAATTCAACTTTAGAGTGCCCAAAAAATTATTTATTATAGTGTGACATGCGGAACGATCTCTAAAAAAAGATTAAAAAATTCTGAACAACTTGTTAACGTTGTTAAAAAAAAGCGAGATATTTCATGAGACACAAGATAGACACTATGTTATTTTCGTGAGGAGTGGGCGCCGTAACCACAAGCCCGAGGTCTCAAATTATTATTCATATTTAAGATAGTAAACCTTAAGAAACCGTGCCGATCACTTCTTATTGTCTAGCCCCATCTTCAAAACGGGCAATAACGAACGCAGCAAAGTTTGACAAAATGGTAGCGCAGTATTAAGAAAAAATGTATAACAAATGGATATAAAAAAAGAACGAGATTTATCGTGGGACACCCGGTAGGAACAATATTACTTTTGTACCATGTTACATTATAAATTTAGCGCTTACTTTTTTTATTAACAGGATATTTTTCTGTAAGTATTCATTTTAGAAGTCAAATACTTTTGTTTGATTATTTGAAGAATTTATTTTTATAGCTACATTTAGTTTTTACTGTATCAATTTATTGTAACATTAGTTTAAAAAGACATACTTCTGATTAAGTAGTCAACCCAATATGTGCGTATATTACCTTTGGTTGGATCAGGATATTTGGATATTTATTATAGAATAACATAAAAATTTTATTGCACTTAGTTTCAATTATCTTTGTTATCTTAAACTTTTAATAACTTTCATAACTCAATTTTTTAAAGGATAAAATATAAAATTCTGCCAAAAAATACAAAGGACAATTATAATAATATTTTTTATCTTCTCAAAATTCATGACAAGCTGAATTGAATGAGAAAGATTTAGTTTCTTAGGTAACCTAAATGAAAATAATAAAAAAGTTAACTTAAATGAAAATAATAGTAGTTTTTGGTGTCTTTTTTTTGTTGCCCTTTTTTGTTCTTACCTCCCAACCGGAAAACAAATCTGAGCGATAACGTGCGATCAGAATAATGAATCTATGAATAATGTTAATAAAGTTTTAAAAACTGAGAATTAAATTTCATAATCTGATAATTTTATTAAATTTTCAAGTATTGAAAACTAAGTAATTACATTTTACAAGAGTTTATACTACAGATGCGCCATTTTGTGTTTATAAAAATGTATCTACCATGTAAGGTGTTAGCCTCTGATGATATTTGTTGTCAAATGGTCAGCAGATACATTTTGTAATGTCACCTTTCTAGCATGTATTGAACAGAAAATTTTTATTTTTGGGTGGTTTTTCGCACGCTCTCTTAACAATTTACAATTAAGCACTTAAAGTATAACTTATGGGATGTTGTTGAGTACTTAAGCTTTACACTACAAATAAAAATATACCCACCGGCAACCTGCACTTTAACGATCAGGAGCATTTTTTAAATGAGATCCCGTAAAAATTTGAATGAAAAATGATACATTTTACCGGGTCTTATAACATCGGTGGTTGCCTTAGATAGTGTAGTATTGGATCGATAGAAACATGGCAAACATCGGCCATTATCACCTTATTTCTATACCAAAATGTATTTGTCAATATTTCTGTATTTTCTGTATGTGTCAGTAATTGCAATATATACGAGATAACTGGATTTTATAAGGTAATATCACATCGATACATAATTCTTAGAATACACTTCCAGAGTCTATCAATATATTGTTATTAACATTAAAATCAAACAATATCGATAGACAATAATTTTATGTAAATAAATAGATCACAGTGTTATTTGTATATATAGCTTTACCAACATAAGTACATTTATACTTAGGTCTGGGAACACCCGTGTCATTTCAGTCCTGCTAAAAATTTGAGCTTTTTCGACTCTTACAATTTTCTAAGCGAAAATTTTCTTATCCAGAGACTTTTTTTTGCACCATAAGAAAGCATAAAATTGTATAACTCCCGATATACTTCCAAACCAACTTCCTGGTAGCTTTGACAGTTGATAAATGTGTTAAATATTTACTTCTTGTTGTGGTTGAGAACTGATTTGGGGAAGGAGGTTTTTTCCTGGCGGTTTTTAAAAAGACAAAGTGAAATAGTTACTCTTGGATGACAAAAGATTTTGGAACTATGTTCCTTATCGTATGTTATCATTCTAATTGGCTTGTGTGCTGAGGGGATTCAACCAAAAAAAGTGTTACAAAAAAGTTAGTAACAGTATCAAAAAGACGTAACAAATTTTTTCAATCAAAAAAACGACATCTATGTAATAATAATTATAACTGTACAATTAACTATTACCAAATTGATTCTGAGCTTTGGAAACTTTTTGTTTACTGTTCATAGATGGCGTTTGAGATTGAATTTTTAATTTTATGATTTGTTTATATTTTTATATTAAAAATTAATAAGAAAAGTATGTTAGGCTTCATCACTTTCAGGTACAACTATGGACTACCATCTGTACCAATTTTTCTTTCATCATATCTTTTACAACATTTTCTAGTTGTGCACTTTTCAGCCCTTCTAAAATGACTGTCAAATATTACACCTGGTCCTGGTCTCAATACCTACTTACATACCTACATAGAATTACATATCTACTACACACATGACGTCAAATGTAAAACGACTTGCCTCTAGGTTAAGTTTGTATTATATTGCTGTGGAAATTGTTAGTTTTATATAAGTGGTACAATAATAAATTACCTGTACTAGGTACGTATGTAGGTTTTAGTGAAGAGTTTTGGAGATAAGAAATAGTAGGTATAGGTAGGTAAAAATATGAGTAGCTGATTATATACATACCTTTATAATTTAGTTGATTTTTATTATACATTACATTCGAATCTGCTTACATCACGGCAGTGCGTTTAAATGTATATAGACTACTATTTAGACCCAAGAATGTTCGGGTCTCCCGGACCTCACTCTCATCCATATTAGAATCACTCCAAAAATCGTTTATAATGATTTTACTCCGATAATGATTTTTTGACTATGTTCCTTATCGCACGTTCAGCGGATGAAGGATAGACAAAAAAGCAGTGTCTCCAACCGACTTATATTATTTAATATTTTAAAATCGTGAAATAATAACAATTTTCTCAATGAGGCAGTGGTATTGGGTTACGATGTTCGCTCTTCGTCCTATCGTAACCAATCAACGCCAAACGATTTTTTTAGTTAACAAAAAGTTCAATTAAACAATACATTATGGTGAAAAGAACATAGTTCCTACCGAGTGTTCCAAGATAACTTTTGCGCTATGCCAAACTTTCAAACCTTTTTCGAATGGGTCTTAAATTGAATTTAAATATATAACCCTCATGCGATTTAGGATGATTTTTAGTTTTTATTGTCACAAATTTCACTTAGATTTAAGAAAAATAAATCGTTATAGTACAACGTAAACGAGAAAGAAAATTATCGAAGTAAACGATGCGAAAATCAGGTTATACTTACCAAAAAAAATGCATATTAGTATGATTTACTTTTATTTACCTTATGATTATGTGGTATTCTTATTCTTCTCAGCAAAATCTTTCATTTGATACCAATCTCATCTTGTCCGCCATATTGAAGTCAGAATGACGTCACTTAGCTAACCTTTCAATATCATGCAAACTAAACATGTATGCAAAATTTCAATCGGTTGAAGATAACTGTTTTAAAATTCAAAATTGGATCCTGTATTTGTGAAGGCTGCTTATGTTTGCCCATTAATAAACATGGAATACCAAGAATACAATAAAGAAAGTAGAAAAACTGTATGGTATGTGTACTATTACACTAACTAATACTTCTTTACTCGTTCTATTGTTGCATTAACCTGAGGGAATTTCAGAGAAGTGCTTTTATATATTTAATATGAGTGGTATAAAGTGTAGATATATGTAATATTTAGGATCCTAAAGCATCTCCTACTTGGGAAGTCGTACTTCACCAATTGCTTTATAATTTAAAAAATAAATCATAAGATAATATTCCTTTTAAAAATATTTATATACATGATGTAAATGTCTTAAAATTATTCAAATTTTATAAAATGTTTTGGTATTTTCTCAAATGCAGGTAGCTATGTATTTATAGCGGTAAGTTATTTTAAAGCGTTAAACAATTTTTTCTTATAGTTGAGACGACTAAAATTAATATATAATTATGACTGAGAATTTATCTTGTGCATATAATCTTTTTATTATTCCATGAAAATGACCTGGAAGACCTGAAAATGAAGCTGGAGATCTCATGAAGCTGGAGATTTTAAAAATATTCTCGTCTAGTATTATACAGCTTTAGGAAAGTTAAAATGGTAAATAAAGCCATAAGTGAGCTTGAAGTAAGCAAAAATGTTTTTTTAACTATGTTTTTCAAATATTAACTGCAGCCACAAGTTTTGCATTTCCATTTTTTCAGTCTATATTAATGGGAACTTTCTTTCGTAAGTAAATGAAAAGTCGTAGGATTTCTTTAAAAAAAATATATTTAAACGTATATCTTTAATGTATACAAAAGTGATAATAAATTACCTTATTTTTTTACCAATGACAAAAATGATTTGTACATAAAATAATGGAAGTAGATAAATTTCTAAAACTCGTTAGTAAAATGTTTTTAATGTTTCATGCATGTTTGTATATGTATGTTATATATTATTCATTATAAAAGGGTTTTCATTAAAAATGATAGATTTAAAAAAATTTCATTTCTTATACTAAGTATAATAGTTAAATACAAAATCCAACTTTGAATAATTTATTACGCGCATATGCAGGCAGTGCATATGCCAATAAATACATTTGTTTGATTAACTGATTTTAAGAATTTAAGATCACACGAAAAAACTTCTCATTTCAATGTCGTTCTCATGTTATTTGACTATTTACGAATTTGAATAGTTGACTTATATCAATGCAATGAACCACTAAAAATAAGTTATGTGGTAGGGAATTGTACTTATCTGGTTACCAGAAAATCGCTCCAATTACCCGAACGTTCGGGAAATAGGAGCCAATAAATGTCCCATTAGTTGAATGGGTTGAATGGGAGCCATTAAAATATTAATCAGTCTTGAGTAGTCTCATCTTTGATTTCAGTCAATGTCAAATAAATCTAATTTTATAAAACAAAAGAATTAAATAACATAAGGAATATTTGGTGACAAAAAGGTCTCGTTTGTTCAACTATTATGGGAGCAGGTATAGATAGTTTCCGGTGGTCCATCTTTTTCAAGCTGAGGCGAGTGGCGTTGACGTGGAAAAATAATAGGAAGTAGGATGAACATTTCTGGAAAATTCATGGCACATATTACCGTCACATTTTTTCCTATTTCCCACGAAACCTCAAATAATTATAGCTACGAGGAATCAAAAATCCTGTGATGGGGTAATGAGAGCCATACAGCTCTCATTACTCGCTTAACCTTCAATCGAACAAATAAAATTTCAGTGAGAGTCATGCATTAAATAAGAAAGATTTAGAGATATATTTAACGTAAATACAACATTAAACGTATGTATTTAAATGCTGACCTGGGACGTTATTCTTTTGTATTTTTTATAACAGTGCAGCAAAAAACAAACAACCGTCTCGTAAAACTGTATGAGTGCAACTAAGTCATTGTGCGCTTTAGGCTAGCTCTACCAAACATAAACAAAGACACTCGAACTTCACTTACATTACGGGAATTAGGAAATTAAAGTTTGGATTGGCTCTCATTACCCCATGTTCCCCTATACCGTAAGTAGCTCAAACTAAACACAAAAAAGTTCAATAATTCGCCCAAGTTGATTAAAGTTGATTATTGAAGGAATGTTTTTAATGTTGAATAATGAATTTCCAAAATATTATATAAAGTTGGCCAACAGATTTCATTTGGCTCGTATTACATATCTCATAATTTGCGACAAAATATTATTTCAAAGCTCTATCATTTTAAATAAAAAACTCTTAATATTGTGGCTTGGTATTCAGGAAAAAGCTTTCAAACAAAAGGAAAAACACGTTACGGTTCATAAATAATACAAGAAAACAATTTATAAATATATATATTTCGTTAAAATGGGCAAAAGTCTGTTGGGCTTGTTACAATGATCAACATCACATAACCATTTTCTTTCTACCGAGAAAACAGAAGGAAAAAAATTCGATACCGTATGAAATATCTGACCATATGTTGTTCTATTATTAATTAAATACAGTACAATGGTGATGATAAGTATAGGTACCCAATGCCAATTTGTTTTATGATACCTTATTTATATATAATTTGCTGTCTAGGTTGGTCCAATGCTGAAAATGGGGGAAATATGTAATGAAAGGAAATAAAAAGGTATATTTGTTGACTTTTTTCTGTTTTATTATTCGTGGTAACAGTTTTAAAGAGTGAACTTGCCGAAACTCGCCGGAATTTCGATGGAAATTTCTCTAGAATTTGGTAAAAGTACCTAATGATCCTATCATGTTTATCATTGGTCTTTGGCATTTGGCCCAAATAATATCCACCGAATTGTTCTTGATATTGAAACCAAGATCATTGTCTCAAACGACTGAGTTGAAATTTATCATTACATTCGTTTTCGTTCGTATTTTCTTTGATCATGACAGATGTCATCTAAATTACCCAGCACTACAAGCAAAACTTTCTGGGTTGAATAAACCTGTGACAACACTATCAATTGCCATTTTGCAATCAAATCATGAACTTTTTCTATCAAATGGAAAAAATTCGTGACTAAATTATACAATTGCAATGCGCTCATCTAGACCACAGGCCTAGGCCAGACCACAGGCCCTTGGCTTGAATAAATGTGATACAAGCGTCAAAAACATTTTGCAATATTTGATTGAAAAGTTCATGATTCTATATAAAATTGCAATGCGCTAACCTAGACCACAAGCCTGGACAGCCAGACTACAGGCCTTTAGTTTGATTAAATGTGATACAAGCGCTAAAAATTGATTATATAGCTCAAATATGAAATTGACGACTCCCACTAATTTCTGAATCCAAAAACTCTTTTTTTCCGAATTCTTGGTTATGGTTCTCTTATCCACGATTTACTTTTAAAACGATAAATACCAGTCCATTGGATGTTTAAAGTTTTCGCAAGCAAATTGTGATTTGCCATTTAGTAAGTACCTACATTTTTATGCAGAAAATAGCCAATCAATATACAAACACTTGATTGATTTAAATATTATAATCAAAAACACAAATTATTTTCAAAAATGTCATTTCATAAAAAACTTTAAAAAACAACCCAAAACATACTTGAAATCAAATGCCTGTCTTATTAAACAGGAAACAATGACATTATCATAAAATAATTTATTTACCCAAAGAATAAATAATACGCTTGATTAGTTCTATACAGATTATTTGCGGTGAATATGTTCCTGACAGGTGTCAGTATAAATTTACAAAAAGCATTTCATAAATATTCCTTATTATATTCTTTTTTTGTGTGTATAGAAGAAGAACATATTCTAAGAACTGACCAATTGTATATTAATATCTATATCACATTCATTCATGACGGAAAATACGAAAATATTATAAAAGAAAAAAAAGAAAATGTCACATACATATAAGAACAAGTGAAAACAAACAATTGACTGAGTAAAATGTTGAAATACTATCTGTAGACAGTGTTGATTACTCTGTCACATTACACATACATACATGTCCCACATACATAACTGATATATCAATATAATACATACTATACAATTTGCTCATAATTTGCGCTCTCACGGGTAAACAGTGATGTTTACGAACAAATATTTCAAACAAAAGTTGTTCATTTTTGTATCAGAAACATTTTTTACATTTAACATTTTGTTCTATCTCTAACGGTTTATAAGATGATCCTACGCACCCAGGACCCAATTGACTTATGTTGCTCATTTACGAACTTGACCTCACTTTTTACGTCTTCAGGTCACTATACAAATTTCAACTTGATATCTCTTTTCGTTTTTGAGTAATCGTGATGACAGACGGGCAGACGACAGACAGACAGACAGACAACCGGAAATGGACTAATTAAGTGATTCTATGAATACCTATCCCAAATTTTTTTCGAGGCATCAATATTTTTAAGCGTTACAAACTTGGGGCTAAACTCAATATACTATGTATATTTCATATATACATGGTATTAAAATTATTAGAGTGAGATAGACCTGTATAAAACAAAATGTCATTTTTCACAAAAACAACTTTTCAATGGTATACAACAAGACAAAAGTACAAACTGTCGTAAATTATGCAAGAATATTCTATATATACACATATAATATATAGAAAAAAAAAGAATCCATTAATTTATGAATAAAATGACCTATTTTATAGCGCGCGGGTACAACGCATTATCTTAAAATGGAAATAAAAGTTTTTTAAAAACAATAGCGCACATTCAAATAAGAGAGAGTATCGCATCACTACTATATGCATAAAGTATACATATATACTTTATACTATACAAGTTTAGTTGTATATAAACTTAAAATTGTTAAGAGTGTTTAGTAAAATTTTCACACAATTAAGGAGGATCCCTCACCAGTAATAGAAAAAAATAAATTAGTAGAAAATGATCCAAATTTTTAGTATGTTGTAGTTAACGATACATATTATTAAATCAAAAAAAATTTGGGTATCTTATCGATCAATTAAGAGAGTAATTAATTAATTAAAAATACACTTAATAACATAGAATGAAATGAGGATGATTTTGTTATTTAGTGTATTTTTAATTAATTAATTACTCTCTTAATTGATCGATAAGATACCCAAATTTTAATAATATGTATCGTTAACTACAACATACTAAAAATTTTGATCATTTTCTCTATTTTCTCTATTTATTTGGATCTAATCAATTAAAATTATTATCCATCTATTATTGGAACAAAGAGTGTTTTGTTGAGTTATTTAAACGATACTATATTACATGCTTTTCAAATCCTCCTTCAGTATCTTCCTACACTTTGTTGTAACGTGGCAGTTCGTTTAATGTACGTTTAGCAAAAGTCAATCAAAATCTTTGCAAAAACCAATCGCCTCGTTTATGATAATTGTCAAACTTATCCACCCAAATATTAATTATTGATGTCTACCATTTTCTTCCAAATGAAATGAACAATTACGGTTCCATTTTTCTCATTGGATTTAGTTATATTGAACTGTTCATTGCTTATGAAAGTAAATGATCCAGCTATTTTTTTAATTGCAAGGAGATATCATCAACAAATGATATTGTGAAAACACACGAAATAGTGTATTCTGTCATAATAGCATCTTTGTAACGCCAGAAGTGAAAAAAAGTTGTTTGCTGTATTACGATTATGGGACTTTTTAAAATTTTTGTATACTATAAAAACTTTTAACATTAGTTCTCTATAAATTGTCACTTTTGGCTTCAACACACATGTTAAACTACCACAGAACTAAAACTTATGTCAATTGTCATTGGAAATTCTCTTTTAGTAAGCACACTGTATATACGTTTTTCATATAATAGTTCCCATCTATTATACATATATTTATTCTACTATATATACAAAAATAAAGGCATTATAGTGTATCGTAAATATACGGCAATCTCGTAGTTTTTTTCAATGCATTTTGTAAGTATAAAAAACCATTATAAAATTATTTTTCCCTCTTTGCAATCTGTTCAGGCTAATTAATCATTTTATTACAAAAAAACAAAATATGTAAATAAGTTTTTGTTGTTGTTGCTTAGCTTCTCATTTTGCTATAGAGAATTTAACAGATAAAGATATAAGGAGTTCGCTAGAGTTTAAAACTTAGTTTTAATCTTTAATAATACGATAATCGTCTTATTTACTTATATTTCGACGGATATATCTAATAACATACGCTAAAATAAATGGTATACACAGTCGTGTTGAGTATGACCATTATATCAAGAATTTTCTGATTATTGTAAAATTATATTTGTTTTTAAAAAGTATTCCCGAAGCGTTAATTTAGTTTTGGTAAAAAAATTGAGTCTCAAATACTCCAGAACATGGGTAATAAGCAAAATCTTATCGTGGGTAATAGCAAAAAATCTAAGTACCTAATATTCTTGAATTAATGTAATCATATATGGTCCAATTTTCTGGTTAGGGGCATAAAAAAATAAAATATCAGTTTATAGAAACAAACCTTCATTATGTTTCAAACCTCCCTTCATCATAAACATGTAGAAGCAAATTATTATTTAAATAAAAAAGAAATATATTTTTCATTTCAACGGTATGTGCTGTACTTATTACACCCCTGCTCATGTTCGTCTAATAACATCGCAATTATATAATTATTACATAATTGTTATGGAAGGGGTTCGTTTCAATACTGTATTTACAACAAACAGGGTAATGTGTAGTACCCCGGATACAATTTACCTTGAATCATTGTATAATTTCTCGACAGATAATGATTGCTTTTTATGAGATAAAGACAAAATTTAGTTATTAGATGGCAAGCAATCGAGCGAATGACTGATTCAATTGTTTTCCTGTAAAGAATAATTAACGTTTTTTAGTATTTCAAAGTACAAACTTTTCCTTTCACTTGTTCATTTTTTAACAAGTTGGCAAGTTTTTCTTTTGTGTGATATCAGATTCTACCTAAATCACTACATATTGATAAATATTTTGTCCGGTCCTATTTCAGATTTATTTTCCTGTCAAATTTCATTTTATTATTTTTCTCGTATTCTTTACTGAGGATATTGATAATTGGTACTCGTTAAAATTTACAATTATTTTCATCTTTTCCATTGGTTACTATTTATATGCTTGTACCGTCCTAGTACAAGTGGAAAAAAATCGGACTGACCCAATAAAAATACCTCTTAAGGTATTTCCAGCATGAAAGCACTTCTCGACAGATTTGGGAAATTTTCAGAATTTGCAAGGCTTTTGATCGTTTAGATTTCGAGATAATCAGCTGCATCACGATTTTAAGGGTCAAAGCATGTAAGACTCACTGCCCTCCAAGCTATTTTTTACGATATTAAAAATTTCTCTCGGCATAATTGAAAAAGTAGGACTGTTGAAAGGAATGTTTTTAAAATAAACAAAAATAGTACCACGTCGTTTTGTTTTCGAAATATTAATTTTGACATAAATTGTCAAAATTGGGAACTTGGGCATTAAATATATCGTGGTTTCAATGTTCAAAATTTCTGAAACTTTAAAATTTAATAGTAAATTCATTAATTTCTGTCGAAAAGTGGGTTTTATCATAGTTTTAGCTTTGAAAATGCAAATACCACGCTGGAAGTACCATAAAACTGTTACTGGACGTTCAGAGAATAGGATATCTGTAGGTTGTAGGATTTTCAAGGTTTTAATCGCAAACATTATATGATAGTGTTCTCTAAGTAAACTATAAATTATAGTCGAAGAGAGTATATGATCCTAGGTTCATTGGGATGGGATCTAGGTACATTACGATCTCGTTATATAGATCACAAGTTCGATAGATGTTAGTGTCTAGGAATTATAGCTATAAACACGGACTACTTCCATAGAGTACCCTGTTGATACACTCTCCCTTACGCTTATTTTCCCATACAAATAGGGATTTTGTTTTCTTAATTTTTAAATATAAATAATAGATGCGATAAAAAATACTTTTTTGTTTCATCTTGATATGAACAATTTTTTTAAAATGTTTATTATTAATCCCAACGCGTTCAAATGTAAAATTCCTTTTTTTTTGTATGTCGTTTTACTTTTGCTGCGTTCCTTGAGTGACACGATTTAAAATTACATATTTTATAAAATATATAGGGTGTGTATGTGTCCGCGTGGGTGTTCTTGTTTTTTCAAATTACTTACCCCAAATAAATTCTGTAATGAATAAGGGGGAACAATTAAATAAATATTTTCATGTTACAACATTTATATAATTTATTGAAAATTTCACGAAAAAGTTAGCCAAATTGGAAGTTATGAGAACATGTAGTGCTCGGTAATATAATAAACATTTCAATTATAATCAATTTCTCCAAAATATAAATTCGAAATTGCATCATAAAAATACAAAATAAATAATAAAAATCGATTTGAAGTACGAAAAGTTTTCTGGTAAATTTATTGTTATTTCTTCAACAGATTTAACAGCAATAAAATAAGGTTTTGTTTCGTTTTATTTGTGGATGGCTCAAAATTGTTTATCCACCTTCATTTACATTGAAGTGAAGGAAGTTTGTTTTCTTTAACTCTGCTTTGTAAGCTCTCGAAACAATTTTTTGAATGTGTCGTTTTAATATCATGTTGTGTCAGTCAATCTGGTTTGAAAGAGAAATCCTGTTCTTGTAAAAGTTGCTGAGCCCAAAATTTCTCGCTGAATATTTTCAAAATATAAGTACTTGTGTTTTAAGTGCTAAGCAAGATACTTATGTTAAAAAAATTTTTCTCGGCTAGTACTTTAAAGCGCACGAAAAAAATTTTTGTGGAGCTTTGTTCTTTATTTGCACTGAGCATCGATCTAGACTTTTTTATAGTTAGTTATCTGGAAATCTAAATAGTATTTTCAATAATGTCATCGTGGTTACGAGACACCGTGTCCATTGATTTGATTTTTATGAACACGTTTTCTTCAAAATATACATTATACATGTATTGGGAAAGAACATAATTCCTTCCGGGTATCCCACGGCGCTTCTCGGTCATTTTTAAGTTAATTATTCGTTCAATGATTATTTAAGTAAAGAAAAAGTCAAAACATCCTTTTAAGTATTACAATTTAAGATCCTGAATTTACTCTACTTTTCTTCTTCATAAACGTCGTCGTAATTGTGCACATTTTTCTTATTGAAGAATATCTTCTGCAAATTCATTTTTCAAGCCGAACATGAGGTGTTAAATACCGAAACTTCCATAAAATGTCATGAGCAACTTTCAATTTTTTTTTTAAAAAAGAGAAATAAATTTTCATTTCTTGAGATACCCATTTCGGGGGTGTTATTGAATGAACGGTATTTCAGTTATGATGTAAATAAACAAGTATGAATAAATTAGTAGAGAAGCTTTTTCGTATTTTTTTTACTTTTTGTTGATACTATATGAGTGTAAATCAACAAAAGTTTTTATTATAGAATAACTTATTTTATGAAAACTGACATCTCTTTGTAAAAAATATATATATTTTATTTTAAAATTTTAAATAAACTTACTGAAAATATTATAAAACAGTCAACATGAAAGAGAAGTACTGCAATGTTTAATTATATTGTTTGTATAGGGAAAATGTATACGTTGTACAGATTGTGTATTTTAAAAAAAGTAATAATATTACATAAACAAGCAGAGAAATAATTTAAAGAAATCCTCGATATAAAACGAGGTCTCATCGATTCGTTTGTGGCACCGTAGTTACTGAAGCAAGTTCGATTTTCTTTTTTGCTTGTTAGGTAATTTGATCGAGAGTATCCTTAGCTATAGATTTCCAGAAAATCTATTCCGACGGTTGAAGATCATCGCCTCTTTTCTAGTTGTTTTGGGTGTGGAATCGTCAAAACAAAAATTTGTAAAATGAAAATTGAAAAACTTGATTACCAAACTTACCTTAACAAATCCAAATCCAAATTGCTGGAAAAAGAGTCATTTCGCTTATGATGTCCTCACGGCCTATTTGAGCATGTCCAAAAAAGCGGATAAATACTATAAGGAACATAATTATAAACATTTTCATTAAACTCTGTATTTATAATTTTCATTTCAATCTGTCCGTGTATCCATTTCGGGCATTGTAACTTTCTTTCGGATAGATCCATTTTATGTGATGTTATTTTTCTTATGTTTCTATTTCAGTTATACAAAAAAAAAAGAAGAAAGTAGTTTACTTATAAAGACAGCGCATACATTTTTTTACTTATTGAAAACAAGTCAAAAATTTATGCAGACAGTGCGCTTAGATATGTCAACAACAACGAACAATTTTTCAGTTCAGGACCCAAGAAAGTTCTAAATTGCGGCGATTTCTAAAAAATTACCTTTTTAAAAAGCACCTCTCTCTCGTGTTGATAAGCTACCTAGCGGGTGCGCCCAAAAACCTTTTTTCAATTCTTACTAACATGAAATAATTATTAATAATGTACGTTAGCTTTATAATTATTGCATAACTTAACGAGAAAAACAAAAATATCGAAATACCTGAAACTGTTTTTAATTAATACACAACGCACATTTAATGATAAAATAGTGTATACTTTAAAAGCACTATAGTATTTTATAATATAAAATAGTATTTTATAATACAATGTAAATGTATTTTGAGACGGATCCAAACACAAATTTCTTTTTAAAAAAAAAAAAAAAAAAAAAGAAATTCAAAACATTTTATATTTCAAATGTCACAACTTTTCAAAAACATGCCTTAACAAAACAATGTTTTTAAACGATTTCATTTAGTAATTTTGACCTTCCTATACCAAAAGGTTTTTTTTTTTTTTTAAATTTTGAAACTTTGCAGATGCAGCTAATGCACTTTTAATTACCATGACAACAAGAGAAAGGTGTAAAAATCTACTGACAAACTTATTATAAACTAATATCTAATCTCAAAACGTAAACGTATACAAAAAACGATTTTAGCATAATACAAAAAAAGTTATACGATTTTAGTATAAACTCTCCAAAAGGTGCTAAAAGCTAGAATGATATCTAAACCCATCTCTTCCCAGTGCTTCCTAATTTTCATAATTTAACAAATTTCTAAATAAATAGTAAAATATTGACAAACACTGAAAAATGAGTTTATTAAATTTCACTTCCTTTGGAAGTTCCATTTGAGTTTAGAGTAGTCCAATAACTCCCATCCACGCATCCACGATTTACAAAATATTACCTATACATAACATATATATCGACTGGTATTTGGCCCATTCAGGAAAAAAGTGTCAGATCATCTAGGATACAATTGATAAGAAGCATCCATATTTAGATACGTCTTTCTCTTTGGCAGATTCCTGGCTGTTCTTAAAATTAGTTTCAAATTGAAACTATTCCACACATCATTTACCAAACACATTCAGTTTTTTATCTATACAAATATAAATTACAGAAGAAAAAAATATTTGATATTTATATTTCGAAGTAAACGTGAATCAAAATTATCCATAAAGGCTTGCGTCGCGGCCAGATAATCCATTTTTTGTATTAAATACCAGTGTAATAGAGATAAAAATAAAAGAACAAATTCAAGCAATGTCATAAATTTATTCGAAATTTTTATACATCATATGACTCACACTGTCAGAAATGCTGATTTATTGATAGATTCGATCACGTTTATGTGTGACGTAAACAAACACTCGCACAATCACAAAAAATAATAAATATTGAAAAAAATTAATTATTTGAAAAAAATTTTTTTATTATAGGTATGTTTCACAGTTAAAATACATATGTGAACGGTATACATATATATCAAATAAAAGAAGATTCACCAATTCGCCTGATGACTTTGACACCTACAAATGGCTAGAATCATTCATACGCACCTGTTCCATTCTCATTTTAGTCTACATAACAATTTTTAATACCTACAGAAACGAGTTCGTATGTAGTAGTAGATAGGATAACAGTAAGAACACTTTATCGTGTTACGGTCTGTTTGGAAAATTAGTTGGAAACGTTTCAAAATACTGTTTTCAGTATTATAAAGTCACATTTACATTATTTTAATATTACACAAATTACTGATTTTGATGTGTATTTCCTTACTAACCTAAGTTTCCTTACTAACTAACCTATTAGGCTATTATTAAAGTTGTTGTTTCTAATTAGCAAAAACCGTTATAAGTTCTTTTAAAAACCATAGAAAACATTTAAAACACTTGGAAAATTCAACCTACTTTCTAAGTTTTTTAAAGAAAATCGATTAAATTAATGGGGATTAATTTTCGTAAAGAAAAACACCCTAACATTAGAAAAGTATTTAAAAAAAAAATTAAACTAAATTAGTAAAAAACAAATCCCTAACATTAACACAGAAAAAATTTCTGTCCGATTTGTGAATTGTCAAAAAATGATAATTAACTTATTCTACGATTCTTCAGAAAATTTACATTTCAATACATTTCACATAAAAAATTTTTATTTTAAAGTAGCAAACCTATCTTTGTTTTTATGACCCTTTTGGGAAATTTATTTATAAAAATTAAATAAATTAACGATTTTCGGGATGAAAAGGCAAAAAATGCGTAAACATTATTGCGTCTGTGAATTTTCCAAACAAGTATGGAAAAAATTGAAGCGTAAATTTTGGTTTGAGTTAAACGATTTTAATGGAAACTTGAAGGAAAGTTATTATGGATAACTTTTCTCTTCTGTATGCATATTCCTAAAATAGGGCAGTATTTGAGAAATGGGCAGTTTTCGAGATCAATTTACACGTTACATACTTTTTTTAAATTTTTTCGCCGATATATGAACGTCTTAAATTTTTTTATTTTGGTCTATTTTGATTAAAACAAAATAATTTATTAAAAACAAGTTATTTTTCAATTTTTAATAAAAAAGGCAAACTGCTGACGTAAAGTTTCAGAAAACTTACATATGTGTTTCTTACATATAATTTACAATAAAAATACGATAAATCCCTTTCAAAAAATTTTCATTAAAATATTTCTATTAAAATAAATATGTTGTCAAGCTTCACTTAAACATTAAATTATCATATTATATTAAAATTATAATAACAATTATTATAGCATTGCAAAAATAATAATAATTATTTAGTTTTTGATCAGAATGGTGTTGCCTTCACTCTGAAAATAAAGAAATAAAGTTCGAAAACTAAAACCCAGACAATTACAGAATCGCGCTCTTAAAAGTATGAAAACAAGAAAATATTTTCATCTGAAATTGTTTTGGTAAGTAAAATCGTCATTTCAATTGGGGGACCTCTGTTAGAAATCGGCGGACCAGAATTATACTGTATCACTTTTTTAGTTCATTCTTTAAAAAAGCACAGCAAAATCCATCACCGAATGCAGCCTTATTTTTTAACGGGATGCAAGTAAAGTTGATCTTTAGGTTGCGGACTAAGCGAATACAAGTGGCTTGAAGGGTAGGTATTAAAAGTTAACATTGTGTATTGTTACGTATTTTACGAATTTTGGAATGATTGAAATTAATGATTTTAACAGAATGAAATGAAAATAGAAAACACTCACCAATGTGCTGATAAAAAGATGTTAATGGATGTTAAACTTACCACTGGAAAGATCGAAGGGGAAAAGGATTGTAGGATCGTGGTTTTAGTTTCAAGCACTTTGCTTTAAATTAAAATCTTCGATAGCTGCGAGATTTTAACTTAGAACTTTTATTACTTTTTTTAATTTAAAACGAGAGCACACACACTATGTCGGCCCGCTGAGACAAGGGCCGACTGGGCCAAGTTCGCCAATACGAATGAGATATTGGATAAGTGAGGTAAAGGTTGGATCTCTAAATGAATCAATGATTCACTAAATGAATCATTATCACAAACGAACGAGAGAAAAGTAAACTGTATCACTTTTTCATTTCATTCTTTAAAAAAGCACAGCGAACTCCATGGACGAATGTCGTGTTATATTCCAAGGAAATGTAAGTAAAGTTAGTTCTCTAAGTTTTTAAAATTGATTCTCTAAATGAATCAACGATTCATTAAATGAATCATTAATGGAATATATTGAAATGAATCATTATCACGAGCAAAGCCGTGGGCAAAAGCTAGTTTATTAATATTTGTTACTTTGACAATTACTTATTTATGTGGAAAATTTCTCATCAATTCTTTACGAATGCTTATGAGATATTTAATAAGAAAGATGGTTGTCTGCCATATAAATTCCATATTCATTAAGATTTGTCCTTATGAAAATAATAATAATTAATATTATTACAATTAAGTAGGTAATAAAATATAATATTCTAAACAGTTCTTAATATAACTATCATCTTTATATTAAAATATATACGTTTTTTTTTTGTTGATCATAATAAAATAAGACAGTTAGTTAATTACAATTATATATACTATCTTTGTCTTATTTTTTCGTTGTTTTGTTCGTATTAAATTTATTCATATAATATAAATCAATGATGCCAAAAACTTTCAAACATAAGTTATATGTTTGTGACCGCCTGTTGGAAGGATGAATCATCTATAATGTTTTTTGTATACTACATGCATATTTGCAATCATTGTTGGTACAGTGAAACGTCAATATTGTTAACATGTATGAATGAAAGGCAATGTATCATTTATAAGGTTCCATTTTAGAATCAATTTCAATAAAAAAATCCTTTTATCCCAATAAAAAAATTATTCAATCTTACAAAATAAATTTTTTCATTTACTCACCTATATAAGATTATTTATTAAAACTTGAAGCGTTCTGATTAACAATGCTAGCTAGACACATTAGAATCATCGTTTTTTAATTATTGTGCTTAAAACAGTGTCTCAAAAATATTCAAAAAGCCTACCGATCAATTCAGTTTCTCAAGCCTTTCGTATTATTTTTTTGTCATACTGTTATTCAATTTATTGTTCATCCTGAGTTTTAGCTCGCCACATTGAAGTAAATTTATGCAAAAGCTAACGTATTTGCAAAAAATTCATATACAATCATGTAAACGTATTAAATTTTTTAAAAAGTCATTTTGTTTTAAATGTTTATGCTTTTTTAAGTGACATGCTTAGAAATCTAATTATATCAGAGCAAAAGTTGGTCCAGGCGGACTATAGAAACTGCCGACGCCTTTTTCATTCTCCCCAGTAATTATATCTTGTGATCACTCATACTGTGGTAATCGTCTTCTAATTTAAGTGGTTAGGAAGACTAGATACTTATTAGGATTCAATATTCGTTTCCTATTTCACTATTTCATTGGCCCCAAATATGCCCAATCATGACACAACCATCTCATTTGTTTTATTTTACTCTATGCTTGGTGGTATGTTTTCATCGAGATTATCTTTTTGTCCTGAGTTTGATAGCGGTAACATGGTTAAAACTCCACACGACCCTTTCACGACTTGTTAATCTGCCAACCTCTATGTTATTCCCTTTTTATTTCTGGAAATCTTTTAGTTGGCTAATTTAGGTGATTACATGTTTGCAAGTGAAAGAAAAGAAAATACTCGATTATGAAGGTTATTAATTATTAAGATTCACTGTAGAATTTTTCATTATTCAGTAACAAACATTTAATATTAGTTACACTTAGAATAATAATTATGAAGAATGTTATGCAATTATAACACATTAATAAAATGATCTCGAAATGACAATAGTTTATGAATTTGCCATGCCAATTTTGCAAATTTTACGAACAAGTACACAAAATAAACAGAAATAGAGCAAATTAAAATTCATAATTGTAAATCTTAATAGACAAAAAAAATCAATGATGTTGTTTTTACTAATTTATGCTTATCTATTATTCATGCTGAGTTAGATAGCTAATGTCATTGAACAGAATCTTCAAATTGTGATTGAAATATCTCAGTTGATAAAACGATTTCCAAAAAATTTGCTTTCACAAACACAAAACAACAATATGATTTAAAGTATATTTTTTTCTCTTCTATAAACTCTACTTTGAAAAGGTTTTTTTTATACAAAAACAAGTATTTACCATTTACGATCATAAATTAAATGTTGAAAATATTGTTTCATGTGTAAATTTATGAATATAAGGAATATGAACAAAAAAATGTATAAACGAAAAGTGAAAAAATAAAATTACGCTTAGGGGTATTTTCGGTTAAGTGCGTTTGTTTTCTTTTGAACACTAAGAAAAGGAGTTATCATATTTGTTGGGTACTAAAAGTAAATATAGACATAGTATTCTCAGAATGAATTCTTAAACTGAGAAAAGGCTTTGTGGCATCTTGATTACTGGAGTCAGCGGACCGTTTTATTTCTCAGTACATGGAAATTCTTGAGTTTTTGAATCGAAAGTATAAGACTTGGTAACTTAATAATAATGAATAAATGTTCTTCGACCTTTTTGCTTTCCATTTACTAAGTAGAGAAGGTATTGTAAACGGGAGAGTAACCAATTTATGTAGAGATCCTTAAAGAAAATAGCAATATATTGTCTTGTTTCAGCATGTCGTCGATATGTATTTACGTACAAACGTAAGGACAGTTCAAGATTCTTAAATCGCACAAGCCAAGATGCATTATTTTTATGTTGAAATTTTTGATTAAACTTGATTTAACTCCTTGTAAGAAATCATCTCAAAAACATTTGAAAATATTGACCCGCTCGACACCGGATTTCGATTAGAATTCTGAAAATAAGTTAATAAATTATTGCGAGAATTGGTGTATATTCCTTCATTGACTGATGCTTTTATATTTGTTAATTAAACACTGTTTTTGTCTTTTTAAATATTTAATAATGGTTTTGAAAGCTTCAGATATTTTTTTAAATAGGGTTAACCCATACAAAAAACTTAGAACTTTTCGTATATAAAATTAGTAGTCACTAAGGAAATCACTTTTAAAAAACAAAGCTACACATTCAATTTATTTGACAAATACTTACATAGTATACCTTTTTATATACCTTGTTTTGTCATGTACGTAAGATGCTTTGTATATATCTTAAAAGTAATTTCCTACTTAAATATTCTATTTCGAACCTGACTTTCTAAGTGTTCTTTTAAAAGAGGTATATAAACGAAAACGTTTTTCTTGTACACCTATCATAAACCATTCTAAAACACTCAAAATAAAATTTTTCAATTTGTATGCTGAAATAACAAATCAAGGAACTGAAATTTTCAATTTCGATGAATTTCTATATGTTTTTTAATTAATATTGTGCAAATTGTTAAAATAAAAAACGATTAAGTAAGCAATGAAAACTTACGAGACATAACGCATACGTTTCCATCAATAAATTTGCAGAATTACAAGATTTTTGTGTAAACTGGTATATAAATCTGTGGGACTGTAATCAGAAAACTATCTGACGTTTTTGTAAAATAAAAAAAGTAACTAGTTTTAAAAAACGACGCGAAAACTTGAAGAAAATTTATGCCTGAATAAAAAATATATGTAAAATTCTTATCTTTCTCTTCTCAGAAAAATGTATATAAAAATGAAACTTTAAAATATTAATAATTTTTTTCTTTCCTTTTTGCAGGTGAGTAAAATTTACGATTCCTGTAATGAATTTTCACAGATTGGTAAGCATATTTATCATTTAAAAAATAAAAAATCCACACGCTTGAAAAATGTAAATTCCTTAAGATTATTTCCTTTGCCCATATTCTAATGAAAAAACCAGATTGTTATAATAGAAATCAAGATTTTAATTCAATATATCTGATTTGAACTAAAGCTTCATAACATGAACGAATGCACAAATTTGTTTAAGTTGACTGCGCTTGGAGTTTCACAAATTAAGCCGAATCAAACTACCATAAAAAGAAAATTTATCAATGTTTTTAAAAGATCTTATTTAACTTGCGATGTATATACGTATGTTACGGTGGATTCTTTGAACTCAATTTTGAAGTAGATATCTTCAACCGATTGAGCTGAAATTTTGCATGCACATTTAGTTTGGATGACAATGCATGGTTAGTAAGGTTACGCCGTCCTGATTTTCCCGTGGCTTCCACCATATTTTATATAAATACATTTTTTTTAGCCTTAAATTAAAAACTTTAATAAAAAATATTTTTTAAGGGACAAAGAAAACTTGTATTGAACTAAAAAGTAGAAAATAATTTTATCTACAAGTAACTCATATCCAACTATTTATAAAAGCTTGAGGCGCTTAATATCATGGATGAATCGAAAAGTAATTAGGCATGTGGAGTAGATGAGGCGTTCCGATTCATTTTTTTTTATTTTTAATTAACCGCCTCAAGCTTTTACAAATGGTCAGGTATGAGTGACTTACAGATAAAATTATTTTCTACTTTTTAGTACAATAAAAGCTTGTCACTTAAAAAGTATTATTTAATTTTGTTGTTTTTAGTCTAAAATAATCAGTATCCAAGACGCCCATAAATACAAGTAGTTTGAAGATTAAACAAGACATCATCGTATCTTTAAATATAAAAATCGAAGGAGTCAAATAAATACAATAACCTTTTTCTCGAAAGTAATGACATTTTGAACACTACCAATTTACGTTTGGTAATAGAATTTTGTTCACAGTTTTTTCATTAATTTTGATAATCGGGAAAAAAAGCACAAACGTTGTTAAACATATCATGTTTCTAAAAAAAGAATAAGAAACAAGTGAAAACAAACAATTGACTGAGTTAATTGTTGAAATACCATGTTGATTACTCTGTCACATTACACATAATATACATGTTACACATATATAACTGATATTCCCATATAATACATACTATGCAATTGGCGCATATTTTGCGCTCTCACGGGTAAACAGTGATGCTTACGAAAAAATGTTTCAAACAAAAGTTGTTAATTTTTTTATAAGAAACATTTTTTACATTTAAACTCTATTTCTAACGAATTACAAGATGAATCCTACGGACCCAAGAACCAATTGACCTATGTTGCTCATTTACAAACTCGACCTCACTTTAAAGTCTTAAGCACGCTATTGAAATTTCAGCTTGATATCTCTTTTCGTTTTTGAGTAATCGTGATGATAGGTGGACAGACAGACGACAGACAGACGGACAGACAACCTTAAATGGACTAATTAGGTGATTTTATAAACACCAATACCAAAATTTTGTTCATAGCATCAATATTTTTAAGCGTTACAAACGTGGGACTAAACTTCGTATACCTTGGTATATTTCATATACATGGTATACAAAAAATGTATTATAAATGTAATTTTCTCACGAAGAATTTATGTAAGTATTATCATATTTCCGGTATGCGTACACCAAATTTATGAATGAATAATAAAAAAAAAAAAAAAAAAAAAACATTAAAATTTACATATCAATTGACTCAAAAATAAAAATATAAAATTTAAAAAAATAAAAAAAATTTATACACAGAAAATTAAAATGTACATTGGCCAATTACACAGTAAATACACTCGTTGTCATTTCAATGTTTCATTATGATATTTTATTGCAATGCCAAAGAACTTGAATTTATAATTAAAAACAGTTTGTGAGAGTATTTCCATTTTCATAATAATTATATTCATTTTTATTTTTTTTTTTTACCTCTATATTCATTTTACACACTATATTAAAGCATATTTTATTATCTCAATAGACTAGCAGATTAAATATTATTAAGATTGTTGTCTTGCTATGGGCATATCGACAGAAAGTTCTAAAGTTGTGTATAATAATAATAATACATTAATCAAAAAATTTTTAAGTCGATTGACCTTCTCTAACTCGAGTTAAATACAATTGAATATCGAATAATTAATATGGAGAGCATAGGAAAGGTTTCGTTTTGTTGTGTTTTTAACAAGTTTTTTAGTTCTATAAAGAAACTACATTTAAGATATTTTCATGTGAGTTTAAAAAAAACCAAAACTATTGATCGCTTCATTCTTGAGATATAGTCACTCATAGTTATTTAAATTTTGTGTATAACAGAAACAATTATATTTAGAGTATAAGTAGTGTAACAGAGATCTATTCTATTAGATACAGAACTACAGATGATTATTATCATGCTATTATCATACAGAATACGTGATAAATGGACAGTTGAGTTAAAAGCATGTTAAAATTAATACTTATTTGAGTGTGCTAAGCATATCTATACGTACATACCACTGCTGTATGATGTGGTACACTATTTTTACAATATTGTACAAAGACAGCCACCTTAATTAAAATAATAACATGATAAAATTTGAAAGTGAAATTAAAATTGATTAAAAGAGAAGAAAATTAAAATTGATTAAAAGAGGTAATAATCATGAAAATTGTTGAACATCTTCTTTTAGCAAAACAAAGTTTTATTTTTATCTCTAAGGTGATATCGGACGATGACGTCACTAACCTATACCTTCCTCTTTATTTAATTAGGAATTTTAAACGTTCATCGTTTGCAAACTTATAAAGATTTTCAAAAACCTTTTCACTTTTCTGCTCGTGCAGTGAGAATTCTTTTCCTGAAGTGATAAAAGAAAACTGTCAACATTAAGCCTACTATGCGTTTACTTATTACCAATTTTATTTACGACGCAATTTTTGTAGGTATGGGTATTATTGTTTTTTAAAAACCTTCTTAACTTTTCGGTGCGACTTCGAATTTCGTAGTTCACGCGACTAAAAATATTTACGTCTTTCTTTCATGAAATAGAAATTACAAATTTTACACACATCTGTGAGTGATTACTCCAATACGTGAAGTTAAACATTACGCATTGCTGTGCTTTTTATAGTCGAAATGCCGAAAATCAACAAGCTTCACACATATAAATTATTGATGAAAAAAGATAGTGGTCGTGGGACCCCCGTTAGGAATGAAGTGCCTTACGAAGGTGAACTATCTATTTCATTTAAAAGCAAATGTAAACGTTAAATAAATACATATAGGCATCCTATATATATTTAATTAATTTGATTTTATATAGACGTTTTTGATTGCCCTCCTAAATAAAGATATAAACTAATTAGATATAATAATTTAACATTTAATTAACGTTTATAAATTGATGTTTGTTTGACAGCTAACAGAATATTAATAGATTATTTGGTAAGTCTAAAGTAGACAGTGCTCCCAGACGCACACGATCCAAAGTACACGATATAATTATCCATATTATTGTATCCGTAACTAGTTTTGGATGTAAATAGTGCAAAAATGCAAAATTCGTGTACTATAATAAATAAAAATAATATAAAGTAGGTGAACGTATCGTGGTTGCCATGGATATGGCACCCACAAAAACACAAAGCATATCCCACTTTGTTACGTGACGGTCACTTTTTTAATAATCACGGTCGTGATCATTAAAATCTAACAATCTAACTACGGCGAGAAAAAAACTTACTGATAACATACAACTGCAAGCTTCAGGTCTATACATAGAGGTTATATGGAGTTCACACAAAATTATTATTTTTTAATTTTATTTTATTTCAAACTGTGTATTTCCTACAGTTTATATTTATATATATAAAAAAATGAAGGTTTTGTAATACAGTTGTCTTCTCAAAGGAAGTTTAAATGAAATGTAAGAGGGGTAGGTATGTATGGTATGTCATGTGTGTATGTATGGATGGAGCATGGCATATATCCAAAATTATTGTGTGGCATAATTTCAATAATAATTTGTTTTTTCCTACATGTTTGATGTTTTTTATTTTTTAATTCCTTCTTCTGATATTATTATTATACATACAAAAAATTATACCAAGGTTAATAAAATATTAAAAACATGAGTCGAAAGGCGTATGCAATTTTTCAACTAAGAAATTCGAATGAATATATAAAAAACGGAAAAAAATATATATTTTCGATACAGAAATGCAGAAAACGTTTCGAATAAGAAATTTGGACTTCAAAAAGATTTTTTTTATGATCCATCGAATTTTTCTATATACGAGCCTATTTCTATTTAACCTTTATTTGCCCCTGACAATTCCTGTTTCAATTATTGTAATGATATCTGTGATGATCCGATTATATATATTTTTAATATTTATAAATTGAATTTATTTTTGTGATATAATTAAAATGCAACAATAGTGCTTCATTTATAAAATATTGCGTTATAATGTACCAATATTATACAGTGAGTCTTTCCCATTGAAAGAACTTCGCAAACATGCGTTTTGATACTTTTCAGGACACATTAAATCTCTTTTGTTGAATGATGAATGATATTCATTAACTGTTGGCTGCTTATTGTAAATATATGATGCCCGGACTGACTAGCCGTCTGGCCGTATATTAGGATACCAACTGAGTTTTGTTATTATAATATAGATGCAAAAAATCATTGTTGAAAAAAATATTTGTGTAAGCAAATAAAACATTTCTATATGACATGTCTTCTTGCACTTCTATCATTTTGAATTAACTGTACAATTAAAGAGTGCGTAGTTTGCTAGGTTCATACCGAGCGTTTTAAGAAACTGAGTCATATACAGTCTAGACATAATTAGGGTTAAAGTGCTTGGTATGAAGAGGTTCCGGCTCGATTTTTGGTATCTGTATATTTTTATGCCATGTATATGAAATATACCAAGGTATACTAAGTTTAGTCCCAAGTTTGTAACGCTTGGAAATATTGATACTATGAAAAAAAATTTGGTATACATGTTCATAAAATCATCTTTTTAGTCCATTTCTGGTTGTCTGTCTGTCGCCTGTCTCTCTGTCATCACGATAACTCAAAAACGAAAAAAGATATCAACCATCTTGTAAACCGTTAGAGATATAATAAAAGTTTAAATATATGAAACATTTTTTCGTAAACATCACTGTGAGAGTGCAAATTATTCGCAAATTGTATAGTATGTATTATATGAGAATATCAGTTATGTATGTGTAATATGACCGAGTAATCAACACTGTTTATACAAGGTATTTCAACAACTTACTCAGTCAATTGTTTGTTTTCACTTGTTTTCAACTATCTCTTATTAATATCAACTTGACAAGATATTTGTTTTTATAGTATATGGTATCATAAAAATAATCGAAAGACTTTGACGTTTAAATTTGTATAAAAATTTAGTATTAATACGTAAACAACCCAGAAATCAGAATAAAGAATGTAACTATAAAAGAATGATACTGAAGAGAATTAAACGCGTTAAATACTCTTCGAGCATAGAATGAATTCCAATAAGCGATGTATATATCTGATCTTTTTATACGAAAACTGTAAGATATCCGGTATCAACAAACAACAAATTTTACTATAAAATAAATTTTACAACAATTTTGGCAACATATTTCAATAATTTTAGTTAATTTATTATAGTTATAATTCAATTTAATATTATTTTAATTGAGTTTTCATAAATTCATTTTCCATACAATTCAATAGATGCTTATAATATAGGTACTGAAAATCATTTTAATTAGTTATTTATGTTATATAATATTATTTTATGGGACGAAACAGTGTGGGATTTTAAAAACACCATGAAAAACTGTCACCATTTTTCCAGATTACTCTTTTATTGTATTAATCTACTTAAAAAAGTATTCACAAAAATGAACTAACTTGCTTTTGTAGCTGTTGTTTTCAAGGGGAAAGTTAAGTGTGCTAGTTTCGCCTGATTAAATTAAAAACTAATTGAGTCAATTTATAGGTTCTTCGTGGGCTTTAAGATATCTAAATCCAATCTTCAAATATCAGAAAATTTCCAATTTTTCTAATACAATCATGAATACATTTAAACTTGTTTTCGCTATGTATATCGATATCTAGAACTCTTTTAGTGAACATAAACAATAGACTTCTCCTCTTCAATTATATTTCACTATATCCTAGTAAAAATATTGTGTTGTAATATTCGTTCGCAAATTAATTTGGTAATTATTTCATATGATCCACGTCTGCCAACGAAACAGAATGAAAAGATTATGTCTGGTTATGAATGGAGTAGCCGCAAAACTAAATTTTTTTCTGTAATAACTTTAATATTAAAATAACTGCATACATACGCAGTAATTAAATGAACAAAAAAAATTACATTATTTTAGAAATTTGTGTCAAAGAAAAACAACATTAAAAAATTTAAAAATACAGTAAATATGACCTTTTGCTGTTAAAATGAAACATTTCAATTAAATGGAAATTGTATAATTTAACATCAGTCGTCAACAAAGTTAGTGTTCATTATATTTTTATATACAATAGATGTACCCATTCACAAAGTAAAGAGTTTACATTGTAAATTATAAATAATTCACAAATTTGTATTAAATACTCGTTCAGTTTTCAGCAGTTACTTCGGGTGACTTTAAATTTAGTAGAATTTCTCGAAAAAAGTTCAATAACGTTTTCTAACATGTCTAAACAAATTAAGTAAATGACAATGTCGATCGACCAAGAGACCAAAGGGGTTGTGAAACTTCTTAAAAAGTAGTGAGAATAATCTTAGTACTTACTTTTCTTCGAGAACTTGTTCAGCACGAAATTTAGGAAACAAAATCTTTTGTCTATACTTAAATGACTTCGATAATTGAGTGAAGAGAAGCATCGCAAATTTTGCAACGTCGCCCTATCGCAAAGCAGAAATCGTTCTTTCTTCAGTAAAAATGCAATATGTCAAAGATTAATTGCTATTGTTTATAGAAACATGAAAAGCAGTTTTAGTTCACTGCTGTGAATTCTGAATATTTATATTATAAATAAAATTTGTTTGACCCTCTATCTTCATTTTTTAGGAATAATAAATATATAAATTCTGCTAATTTCTAACAAAAATTGTATGTTAAATTTAACTTTTTATTTATCTTTTTATATTTAACCTATGAAGTTGAAGAGATACCAAATATTATATAATTTCTACCTGTTCAGATTTATGCTTAATAAACGATGGAAGAATAAGTATTAGGAAAAGAGAGATAAATTTATATTTTCCTCACGCTTCCACCAAAAAACATAAAACTATTGTAAATAAAAGTAAAATTATAATTTAAAAAAAAGTCAACAAATTTCAACAGATATTTTTTTAAATTTTGAATACCAAACTGAAATTCTATAATTGTTGAGTGGCATTATATGTTCAATCACAGGCCCAAAACCCAGTGCTTTTTAAATCTTAGTCATAGCTTAAATCAAAGAAATTTATTTATCTCTATCTTTTTATATTATAAATGCGAAAGTAAGCATGCTTGTTTGTTTGTTTGCTACGCTTTCACGCTAAAACTAGCGTGAAAGATTAACTTACTAATTTGACATTACCATAAATTTCAGATTTCTGTAAAAGTAGTCATTTGACATTACCATAAATTACAGACTTCTGTAAAAATAGTAGTCAATATAAAATATTTTACAGCCATTTTTTCTGATATACTCAATAAAAAATAGAAAACTATACTTATTTTTTCGCTGTGTAAAACAATCCTTACCATTATTCCGAGTGTTATAGAAAGAGAGTAAGCGAGAGCAATCTTGATCAATCTTTACTTTTAAACCCAGCGAAGCGGGTGGGTATCACTCTAGTAAGTTATAAGTTATTTAAAACTTTTTCTGAAATCTTAAAATCAAGTAAATAATATTATGTGTCCTTCCAATCCTTTCATGGCTAAATGGCTAAAATATACAATTATTAAACATGACACAGTTGTCATAGAAACATAGACATTTATTTCGTTTAAATTGTAGTAATCCAATTTACAATACTGTATATTGTATACACATAAATATACTTTTTATATAAAATTACATAAAAATAAATTATCTTAAAGCTTTTAACCTTGAATGTCGTACCTACTTAATGGATTTGTCTCTTGTTTTAGTTATTTTTTATTATTTTGTTTTTGAAACATTTTTTTTTCTCTATTGTTTGTGATGACATCAAAAAAGATGTACGAACATATAAAAATTTTGGAAAACTAAATTCATTTGAATTTTTTATAACTTATTATAATACAGAGTGTCCCACTGGATAGATGTGTTTTTTATTGTAAAAAGTGTAACAATAATGGAATATTGAAAACCGAACAATTTTATAATGCCTAACTGTACTCTCATGTTTTCGAAAATTGTTTACATATTAATGGTATTACCGTAAATGTGAGATATGACTTACATTTAAGTTTTTTTTTTTTACATTAACGTCGTAATGGTTTCGTAATCTAAATTCTGCATTAATAATATCAACCTAGTTTTGCTGTTGAAACCTTTGTAAGAAAAAACCTGTTTTTACAGAAAATTAAAGACAACATTTAATTCTAAAGTCTACAGATAAAATTCAATTCCAATACGTGGTTTATTTATTTTCAATTACCCTATACATACATAAAATATCTACGTAAATATTGTATAGATCAGAAAAGTTACCCGTTGAAAACCTTAAGCTACACAAAATTGAGTGAGGAAATAATTGATTTTCCTAAACGATTTAATACGCATGGCTATAAACTTCCTCTGTTATTCAATCACTAAAACAATTACACAATGCATGTTATATGATGGATAAATAAGCAATTTTCTACCTAATAAATTTATTAAACATAAATTGGGGATATTCATTCTTAGGTCTTAGAGAAAAAAGTAAAATAAAGGATTTAACAGAATTTGTTAACATATCCGTAGACTCCACCAAAGTTCAACAATGGCAGACAAAGTTCTACTGAAAAATATTTTTAAAAATTGAAACATGTTTTCTGCATTATTTGTCAAAAGTTCAGATAAAAAGTCTTTGATTACGTGTATAACCATATGAAATCACGCATAAATAATATTTAACGCTACGTTCAGTGTTTGTTTGAATGAGCTATATGTAATTTAAATTCAATTCAGTATGTGAAGAGTATTTGAATATATGATAAGTCTGCTCGTGATTAAAATCTGTCTTTACTTCTTCTCGGTATGAAATATATACAACTTAGGAAAATATCTGCTTTTTTCAGATATAATATAAATGTAAATCTGATATTGGCACCGTCTCACAGAGATTCTCCTTGGGAATACTTCATGCTAGCTGCTAAATACTCCTCAATGCGATGATAATTCTTAGTATACAGAAACAGGAGTAACTTTTGCGAAGTACTCCATAATCGAATCATCTTAGGAAAACACTGTATAGAATATATATGAGTACAATGCGAGACGTTCCGAAGATGTTACATCACTACAACGGGGCTCTGTAAAAATTATTTTAAGAGCTACCAAGATGAATGTGAAAAAACGATGACTTACCTATTTTATACCCGCCCACCTTTTACCATATAAAAACTTACTCACTTGGACAAGCAAACTCAAAGAGTTCATGAAGTTTCAGTTAGGAATGTGTTAACCTCATTCAAAGGTATTACAAAGAATTCCATGGTCTAAGTGTGTCTCTGAAACACCCGCTTAAAACATTTATCTTACCTAACCTACAGATGGTATAGTTTGTAAGTGTTGTAAAAGGATATTTCACATAGGATAGACAAGTTAATTGTATATAATATTGATATTGTGTACGCAGTCATGTAAAATAATATGTATAATGGTACAACGGTTCGTGTGTGTTTGATATTTAAAGGTATACATTCTATGTAGACATGTTTGTATATAAACATATTTATAAATAATTCTCTACTGTTTTTAGTGGATCTTAATTTTATTTACTTTTCATTAAAAACATAAATTTGAGTCTATCTGAATAAATGCATGTTTGAAATGAATATTGATGTATTTAATAAGACACATTTAGGCGTAATGCCCATAAAAGTTTTTAATAAAAAACATTACTTACAGTTTAGTTAAAGCAAGAAAACACGGTTTTATTTTATTAAATTTTATCCTGTCTTGATATAAGATTTAACATTATATTTAATTTTAATTTGTACTTATGAAAATGAGTTCTTTTAAAAGATTGATTAAGTATAAAATTCCCAGCAAAAAAAGGAATTACATCTACTGAGCGACAGACTAACTTCGGTTAATTACATGCAATGAGTTTTATTGAGTGATTAGGCTTTTTCCCAGCAGTCCCACCAAATTAAATTTTATACAGCAGTTTTCCATAACATTAATTAAGGATGACGGTTTCTGGTTACTTTTCTGTACTTAATTTACTCAAAGTCAACAATTTATGTGCACTAAAACTTTGGAGTTAGCGAAATCGATGTAAATCATTTGCTATTTGACCACCAGACTTGATAAATGACTCGAACAAGTGAATAATGTTAGTTCCGTTAGCAGTTGTAACTATAACGTAAGTATGGTTATTTAAAACAGTGAACGCAATTTAAAATTTATAACTTATAAAAAGAATTTCCTCCAGCTTTGATTTTCATGTACATTAAGCGTGTAAAAATGCCAAAACGCAGATTGTTTCGTCTTTGCCACGAAAGAAGCTAGTTACGGCTTTAAATAAATTCAAAAAAAATAAATCAATTTAATCAAAAATTATATAAGTTAATTTTAAGCATATTTGTTATGAATTCTTGTTCAAGTGATAAAAAATTATATTCAATTATATACTTCATAGCTTTGATCTGTTAAGATAGAACTCGTTTCGCTCGAACTCCAATTTTCTTTGATTTTTCTTTGTAGGCAGGCGAAAGAAGTCAATTTTAAATTTCTTTAAAAACAAAACGAATCTACATTTTACGTTAGACAGAAATTAGTCTTTACAAAAAAGGATCTATACTTACTTAGGCTATTTATGTCTCACTTACCCCGAAAAAAATCCACTTTCAGCTAAACTCATAATCAAATAACCTAAAAATAGTTAAGATTTCTCTCGAAAGGAAGTAGCAAAATTAAAAATTTGCCTCCAATGCTTTTAAATGTTTGGAATCAGTTTGTCTGAGATCCAAAGTAAGACTTCTGTTATTCGAATGAAAGTTATTTTTTATGAAATATAAATTGTTAAAAAATATCCCTGCAATAGGGTTGCATAAAAGAAATGTGGTCAATACTACTTTTATAGAAAATACCAAGAGTAAAATTTGTTGAAATTTTTCATGACTTATCTAACATTTCTAACGAATTTTGGCCTACTCGAAAGTAAAAGTCATAAGGAATATACAACAGCTACGTTGCCTGCCTCTTTAAGTTCACTATTTTCGCATACATATGAGTTGATAGTAGCAAATAACTTCATCTGTTAATTCATTGACTCGTAAATCTAAATAAAGATAATTTTATTGCAAATAGGTTGGTATATGATTTTCCACGAAATATCGATAAAGCTTTCCAAGTTGTGATACTTTTATTAACAGTAGCCTTGGTCATATTTTTTTAGGCAACCCATTACAGGAATAATTGTAAATATTTTACATTTCATAAAAAATGACTTTCATACGGTAAACTGACGGGTGACGGTCGATCTTAATTCGGATCTTGTACTAAGAACAAAATACTACCATATCCTAGCTTTTGTTAGCTTGGCATAAATTAGAAAGAAAGGAATAATTCTTAGTAAAAACAAATCAGATGTTTTATTTTTTAGATTTTAATTAATAGCACAAAAGCTCTGTTTTCACCATCCATTATATTAAAAAGCATAAATAAATTATTTTACCGTCGCCCCGTTTTAATATTCATTATTGTAATTTGTTCAGACCATATACAAAATTTATATTTAAAACAAGTGAAAAGAAACAATTGACTGAGTTAATTGTTAAAATACCATATATAGACTGTGTTGATTACTCTGTCACATTACACATACATACATGTCACACATATATAACTGATATTAATACATTCTATACAAACTGCGCCTCATTTGCGCTCTCACAGGTTAACAGTGATGTTTACGAAAAAATATATTATTTTTTTATAAGGAACATTTTTTACATTTAAACTTTTGTTTTATCTCTAACAGTTTGCAAAATGGGCCCTACGGACCCAAGACCAAATTGACCTATGTTGCTCATTTACGAACTTGACCTCACTTTTTACGTCCTTAGCACGCTATAAAAATTTCAGTCTGATATCTCTTTTTGTTTTTGAGTAATCGTGATGACAGAGGGGCAGACTACAGACGACAGACAGACGACAGACAGACAGACGACAGACAGATAGACGACAGACAGACAGACAACCGGAAATAGACTGATTAGATGATTCTATGAACACCTATACCAAAATTTATTTCGTATCATCAATATTTTTAAACGTTACAAACTTGGGACTAAACTTAATATACTATATACTATTACATATATACATGGTATAAAAAAAACATTGATGATATATTATTGATGATGATCATGATTTTCACAATACTGATGATACAAATATAAAAAACAACAAATGATGGTAATTATTTTTAATTTATTCAATCGAAAATAAAAATAATTTATACACTCTCTTTTTAATAACAATAGAATTATATATTTACAGATTTTATTTTTTAATTTACTAATAATGCTTTTAATATTTATTGGGCCAATTTCACAAAAACAAACATCCGTTTTTTCAGTTTAAAATTTTGAATCGATTCGTAATACATATCCTATAAATAATAGTTTACAAAAACTAAAAAACACATTTTTGCAACTATAGCTGAACTAAAAGGTAGAAAATAATTTCTGTATATTCAAAAAATCATTTTTCGAAAAATAGCGTGGGGTGATAATTATCAATTAATGTAAATATTTTATAGACAGATATTGGTAAAAGGAAAGTCATTATAAAATATCTTAAAAAGCACCCCACAATAATTTCTTGAATTTAAAGAGATTATATTCTTCCTTTTAGTTCAGCTAGTTACAAAAACGTGTTTTCTGATTTTTTTAATTATTATTTATTTTGTGTTTTTTAGTTTTTTAGACTTTATTTATCAATAATTCAGTATAATTATGGTGGAAGCGCAAATAAATGTATCAGTCTAAGATCCGATTTAAGATCGACCTTCACCCACTAGTTTACCGAAAGAATAATATTTTTTATGAAGTATTAAATGTTAACAAATATCCCTGCAATGGGTTGCCTAAAGAAATGTGGCCAAGAATACTTTTAGTTAAAATACCGAGAGTTTAAACTTTTGAATTTTTTCTCTGACTTGCATATCTAACGAATTTTGGTCTACTCGAAAATAAAAGCCATAAGAAATATGCAGCAGCTGAACTGTCTGCATCTTTGCGTTCTCTATTATCGCATATATACAAGTTGAAAATAATTATTACGTGCATCTGTTAATTAATTGACTCGCATATCTAAATAAAGATAATTTTGATACAAATACGGTGGCATATAATTGGCCACGAAATATTGGTTAAAAATAAAGATTACAAGCTTTCCAAGTTTTGATATTTATATTAAAAATAGTCTTGACCATATTTTTTTAGGCAACTCATTACAAGAATATTTGTTAAAATTTTACATTTTATAAAAAATAACTTTCATACGGTAAACAGATGGGCGCAGGTCAACCCTAATTCGGATTTTCTACTATATATATTTTCAGATATGGAAATCGTTAATCCTGATAACATACTAACATATGTTTGAAGCTGAAGAAAAGCGTGTTAAAAAGAGTAACCTGTCCAATTAGGTGATCGCTGACCAAACGAACATTTTTCACCAATAATTGAGAACGTCGTTGTTGTAGGATAAATTGGGTTTTCAAAAGAAGTACCTAATGTTGGTATTTTTATGAGAAATATTTTTGTAATTTCACTCCTGATATAGACTACGGCTGAAGGCAGAGAAAATCTTTAAATTACAGAAATGTTTCCAATAAAATACCAATATGTCTTTTAAAATCTCTCTCCCTGTTATTCCCCAAAAAATACATAAGCGTGTGCTTATTTTTTTGATAGGTATACGGTCTGAAAATAATCAAAGGTTGAAATGGTAAGAAAAGAGACCCTTAAATTTTTTGCCTTCAATTATTAAGGCCACTTATTAGCAATCAAAATTAACGAATTACCACCTTTTTTTAAATCAATTTTTATCAAAATAGCAAGAATAAAATCAATTAAAACTTTTAAACAAATCGTACGATTTGGAAGACTGCTCAAAATAAAAGGAAGAAAGAAGTTGAAATAGCTCTATATATACTCTAACTAACAACCATAATTCTCCGTGGATATACATAAAATTTATATAGCGATATTTGTACGTACAATTAGTTGTAGGATGATTGTGATAGTGCGGTAGCCAATGAAAACTAACTAATATGATCCGTGTACTACTTTACACATTGTTAAAAAGATCCTGTGAGTTACCATCCTGTTACAAAAACCTAACTTACACAGCCATTCACAATTAGGTTATAAATATTCAACGATTTTATTTCAATATTTGAATGATGTGATTAATACTAATTACTGATATTTTCATATTTTTGTTTTTGAAAATATTATCAATTCATTAAAGTGATTGGATTCATTAATTACATTTTTGTTCAAATCATTTACTAATTTATCATAATTAAGTTATTCAAATGAAATTTTGTTTTTTTATCATATCTACATAGATCTATTATATATATCTATATAATTTAATATCCACCATGTTCATTATCACATTTTTGTTTTGTTTTTAAATAAAATTAGTACACGATTTGAAATTTATAGAAAAAAATTGAAGTAATCATCAGTAGAGTTTTCTCAGAATCTAAATTTTCTATGCTAAATCGCTACTTCTGTTTCCGAATACAAACGCTCTCTTAATAATCAGTATTGAGGTAGTCTGAATGATTGAGCGGTAAATGATTTTTTTTTGTTGAGGTAGTGATTTTTAACACAGTACTTTATGCAAGAACTAACTGTACAAAAATTAATCGGTGATTGAGCTTCAAAAAAGTTTTCATCATGAATAAAATTTATCACAGATTCTGTTTATGCAAAAAAAAACTTTACCTAACGGCGCTTTCTAAAGAGAAAACATAAAAAACTTTTGTTTTTGAAGCTTTTACGATATTTTTAGAACATTTTATTACATTTACGTCATATAAATTGCCTAGTTCACAATATTTTTGGAAAATTTTATTGTTTTTACGTCATAAAAACTGCCTAGTTGATTATTTGCCTAGCTGACAACATTACTCGCACGAAATTATAGGCTAATATTTAATTTTTTTGTTTCAATCTATTTTAGTTTTAAAAAACCTTAGTTCCAGTACAATACACAATCGAACAATGAACCATCATCAGTTGATTTGGTTTTTTTTGGGGACTAGATACCCAGAGCCAAAAATAAAACAGCTGGCTGAAAATTATCGAAAACAAGGAACATTTAAGCCAATTTCTAATGCAAAAGCGAAGACAACAAAGACTCAATGCCCTATTAACTAATACATTTGGTGAACGTATTTCGCCGCGCACATGTAATTGCAGTAAATCGCCAAAATCAACCCTTTTTATCACTCTTGTTTCTTTGAAGACTAACTGAAAAGTGAAAAACTGAAAGTGTTCATCCCTTATGAAACACAATATGTGCTCATTCGTACAAGCGATGCTATGCGATACTGATACGTAAGTCTTTAAAATGAGATACGTATCTCCTTTGAGGTGTTATTAGTCTTATGGTAAATGCACATAAAAAAATCCAAATCATTTTGTAGTGAAACTTTCAGAAACAGTAGGCAAAAAAATTCCAAAAACAAGTAAGATATTTATATGTAGCTCTCTTCTGTGTAGCTTTTAGCGTGTATTTAAGAGCAACACACAAAAGAAGTAAGCGTAATACCTTAGCAAATTAGCCCATCTAGTCGAGTTTTCATCTTTCTGTGTGTGATAGTCATTTCACTTGCTACTTTAGCCCAACAGTTTAAAATTTCTACAAATAATCAAAACAGAGACCATAATTTAAGCTGGTACTATTTAGTTTCTTCCTGTTTTTAGAAAAATGTGTTTTCCCATACATAAAAAATGTAGAAATAAAATTTTTAAAAAATCACAATTGAATAAACTATAAATTTACAAAGTTTTACAATAAACTACATAAAACTATAATAACATATATTTTCAAAAAGTAATTAAACATATAATTTATTTGAATTTTGAAATGTTTAACTTACAGAGTAGGACAGTTATAGAGCATAGGGAACACACAGTAGTAATCTTATTTTATTTATGACATACATTTTACCATATTACCACATTATATTAACTTTAAATTTATTTTAACTCAACTAAACTCTTTCTTAATGATAAGTAAATAAATTAAAATTGATAGTTTCAGAGCTTTTTATTAATATGCTACATCATCATCAACATCCCACATCCAACATCATGAACATACAACATTTTTAGTTAGACGTATAAGTCAGAAAATATATGAGGGTAAAAAAGTTTTTTTTTTTCAAAAATGCAACAACAACAAAAAACACAGTATAAAAACATACAACTTTAGACAAAACTTTACATCATATAACATAAATATATTTAATATAAAACTTTTGTGCAACTTAAAAGATGAACTAATAGGAGTAAAGTGTGAACAAATCATCATACTTTCAACATTATGGTTAAGTATATTAGTAAAAACACAAAGTTGATTTTTACTCAATTTTTTAAATTTTTATACAAATTTCCATCCCGTTCTAAAATTTAATTTCCAAATCAATTGTGTGTATAATTTTAGAGATCTCGTGATGAGTCAATAATCAGTGAGTGGTGATAAAAAAGGAATTAAGCAAAAGTTAGTTCTCCGGGTTGCTTTAATAGTCAATCTAGATCCTAATAGGTAAGGAACATAATAATACTTTTAATTAGACAGACGAAAATTGTAAGCTCGGAAATAAATGTCATTGAATTTATCAGGTATTTATTTATTCAGTATTGAATTTAATCGAAAGAAAACACCTCAGCTACAGAATAATGCTTCATCCAATAGTTATCAAAGGTAATAGAGATGCAAGAGATGCTTTTTAATTTAAAGTGTTATTGTAGCTCTTATCTTTTAGAATCGAAATTGACTGTTAAACCCGGAGAACAAGGTCCAATGTGGTCTCACAAAATGATGTCCCCCATCAAATTCTGCTACTTTGTTAAAGTTATTTTTTGATTGGTTAACTACAAAACAAGCTATAAAAAATTAAATTGGTTCACCCTGTATATTTGAAATAACATTTTTTTAGGAATCATAAAAAGTGGAAAATATTGAATTTATTTTAAGATGTAGGTATTTTGATCTTTAAGATCAAAGTTTTTTATCATCGTGCGATGACTATGTTACGGAATCTTGAAAAAAAATACAGAAAATAAGCAAATACACTAGCAAACCTTTAATAACAACTCAAGTTTATCCTGTTTCAATTATGATGACATAATTGTTATCAAAACAACGGAAATCTGTATGTATTTTATAATTACTTTCTCAGTCCCATGAGATTTTCACGGTGGATTTTTAAATAGATTTTAATTATCGTTCATAATTTCCGTCAGTGGAGTTTCAAGTCGAAATACAAACTAAAAGAATCTTTATTATACACACAAAACAATATTTATTTAAAAAAAAAAAAAAAAGTAAAAGAAATCGACGGTTTTCAATGTCTTTTCCAAGTACCTATACTGTCATTATATAATGTGAATGAATTTATGAATATTAATGTTGAAATTTTGAAATTGTGTTATAATTATAAAGTTAAGCCATACATTAGGTACATATAAAAACTGGTGTTATTATTTTTTGCATAAATGTTATAATTAGTTAAATTTCAAAAGCTGACATATGTAAATATAAAATTTGAGTTTGTTATTTTAAAAGTATTTGCCTTTGGATTATTGTAATGAGTTTGATTTTCGAAATCGAAATTTTCAACATACTTATTTTTACGATTCATGGTTTCCTGATCAACAAAAAATGATATCAACTTCGTGAGGTATTGATCAAAGCGTTTTCATGGTAATATGATCCGAAAAGAAATTCACAACATTCGATCGAGTTTATTTTTATTTTTTAACTATTTATTATGCTGGGAAATTATTCGTGTGTACCTCTCAATAAGGGTAGCACCAGACCCTACCAACAGTTTGTATTAATTTTGCACCGCGCCTTGTGTAGAAATGTTGGAAGTTTTCGACACCTCGCATTATTTATAAGCCATTACCGGTTGAGTTTTTGAAATTTTGGACTAAGTTGTGCACCTATCCTTCTAACCTTCTTTACACGTAGGGATATCAAAAATTTTTGATTTTTATAGAAATATGCTGTTTGACTCTCCACACATAAGATTTTTTTGTATGTGATAAAGTTCACGATTGTGAAAAAATGATATAGCTATGCTTTCGGATCAATAAGAAATTATATAATATTTAAACCATATCTAATATGTTTACTGATATTCTTTATCGCCTGCTATTTGATTTTATTTTAAATCTAATGAATGTTTAGTAATTAAACAAACGATACTTAGAAGTTATTGTCTAGAATCCATTTTGTCCGGTTCTTGCCTCTCGTTGTTTTTGTCCTTAATCTATTATTCACAAGTGACAAAACATTTTAAATTGTAATTTTAATAATAACTATAGCAAAAAATTATATGTAGCTATTATTTTATTTTAATGTTCAATAAAATTACTTCAACGAAGTAGCATCCAGTTAGAGGAATTGTTTACGAAAGGGGTACATATACAAGTAAAATTAAATGAGACACTCACTACAAGCTGGAACAACGTTCTATAGAAGGAATAAAATCTCACTCCACCATATAGGCTAGGTAATATGGACGCTAATTCAAATAATAGTTTTAAAGCGACTTAAAGGGTAATTTATTAAAATCAATTCAGGAGCCTGTACTGAGAATCTATGGTAACAAATGATGCCACTGATATTGCTAATATCAACATTGTTCGTAAGTGGATTTCTTAATTTGACAAATTGAGAATAATTTGACCGATTTTGGGCAGAAAATATCCTCTTAATTTTTCGAAGCATTCAAATTTTTACACCGACGGAAGTGGCAAATTTAAATAGGTTTGGACTTTTTTTTGACGAACTTAACAGATATTTATCACTCTTCAAACCAAATTTACATTTTACTTGTTCCTCTGAACCAATAATTGTGAAATAGTGCAAAGCTTTGAGAAATGAAACTACATCATGTAAGAAAACAGCTTATGAAAATTTTTCAGATAAAGGAAAATACCTACCCCAGCATACTATCTCCTTCCAAAGGCCACCTATGCAGAATGCTAGAGCCAGCTGGCTGAACACTATCGATAAATGGAATCATAATGTAAATTCCTGCTGTAAAACCGAATAGAGCAAATACTCAATGTCTTGCTAAAGTATACATTTGGCGAACGCTTTTTTCTCGTACGTGTTATTTCAATTGTCATTCGTGATCTCCACTTATTACTTCTGTTTGTTAGCCGTCGAACGAAAAAAGCAGTGTTATAAGTTTGACCGCTATGTGTATCTGTCTGCCTGTCTGTTGCATCGTAGCGCCTAAACGGATGAACCGATTTTGATTTTTTCAGTTTCGTATAGGTAGTTTAATGGATAATTTTTTTGCTATGTTTCAAGTGAGAGTTTAGGGTTCCGTATCCGAAGAATTTGTTGGGGTCTTTAAAATTTTGTAAATTTCACTTTTTTGAAGACTATTGAAAGCCAATGCCCATAGCACCTAGTTCAAATAGCATACCTACAAAATGTATTATGTATGCTTTGGAAAAGTGTAAAATGTGCATGTATTGTTGGTAATGTTAAAGAAATAATAGAATATATTGTAACAAATAATAAAATTGTAATCACTTAATATTGTTTTAATTAAATAAATTATTACTATCTTTGTTCTATGTTGTTACTTTGTTGTATTTTAACTATTATACCGGATACATAATGCATACCCTGTATATATACAGGGTATCTGTGTATCTGTCATCTAGCTGTCGCATCGCAGCTCCTAAACCGATTTTATTTTTATTTGTTTGAAAGGTTGTTTAATCAAAAGTATTCTAACCTTAGTTTAAAGTATGAGTTTAGGATTCCGTACCCAAAACAACTAGAAGAAAGGCAATGATTCTGAGCAGATTTTCTTAAAATATAGTTAGATACACTCTAGATCAAATCACTTTTCAAATGAAAAGAATCAAAATCGGTGCATCAGTTCAGGAGCTACGATACTAAAAAAAAATCGATCAAACTTGACTTTATGCCGGGGGTTTTTTTAAATTTGTATTTTAATATGATATATACTTGAAACTTGAAATGTATTTTTAAAAAAAAATACTACAAACAGCGCAAGTGTTCAGCTTATAGAAGCGCATCTTACGTAAACATTAAACTTTATTTGGGCTTTCAATTGCAATGAAAAGCTGAAAATCCTTCATAACTGATCATAGATATAAGAAAAGCATAAAGTTAGATTAGGTTTACTTAATAAGGTAACATTTTTTATTCGAAAAAATTTCGCATAGACCGCACAGTTTATGCTCTTGAATATGTCTTCTGCAAAATATAGGCGCCTTTCGAAAACAAATTTATAATAAAAGTAGCTTGTTTTATTTTTAGGTTTTGCTCTTATTTTAAGAATTGATTGAAAACTAACACACTAAGGTAGAATTTTGCATTTATTTTCTGTCATAACCCTTAGCTTTAACAAAAAAATTGGTAATGTTTGTCTATTTGTTATTTAACTTAAAACAAAGGTCACCGATAACATCATTTGTATGTGAAATCGTGAAGTTAGAAAAAAACACCCTATATACACATTAGAACAGTTGCTACTAGAATGACACATTTTAGATGTGTTTAAATGAAAAGGATATATCAAGCTTTTAGGTTTGTTGGTCGTTTTCATTGGGTACAATTTATCTATGGTTTTGTAGTTTCTAGTATTGGGTGATTTAAACATGTATAAAATACGATAACATCAGGGAAAAGGGTTCAAATTGCACTTAGTTTTACGTACACATTTTTTAAATTAATTCGGAATTTAATTAAAACAAGTGAAAATAAACAATTAGCTAAGTTAATTGTTAAAATACCAGGTAAAGACAGTGGTAACTACACAATTGTTTGTTTTTTTACGTCATAAGTAAAGAAAGATAATCACTCATAGAGTGAAAAAGAATAGCTTTCTTTTCTCTTCCTCAGTGTACATAGTATATATGCTATAACAACCGGAAATGGACTAATTAGGTGATTTTATGAAGACGTTTGCCAAAATTGTGTTCATAGCATCAATATTTTTGAGCGTTACAAACTTGGGACTATACTTTGTACACCATGATATATTGGTATAATATACCCAGGGTTTATATTATATGAAAAAAAAAAAGATTGCAGACGTGGTACCCCCGTTAGAAAAGAAGTTACTTACGAAACTGTATAGAAACAAATGTAAATGTTAAATAAATACATATAATTAATCTGTAGGGTCAAGAAGGCAGGGCAGGGTTCCGAGACGCACATAATTATAGTGCACGAATTTTGCCATTTTTGTACTATTTACATCCAAAATTTGTTATGCATATGTATCCTAACTAGGTTTGGATATAAATAATCCTATAATAAAAATAATACAAAGTAGGAATAAGGCAGAGTAATTATATTGCTTTTGGTCCATTGTCGTAAGTTCTATATATATTTGTAAGATACGTTTGTTGATTCATACGGCAGTTAGGCCTCATTTTGGTTTTTTCGGATAATGTAGATGGACAGAGGACTTTAATGAGTGGGTCTGTAATTATATGAGAACTTTATTTCATTATTTGATTTAAAAAATTACATTTTCAAGTTTGATAAAATCACCAATTTGTTGAACACTTCTTCACCTCCTTTTTAGAACTATCACCTTCAATATGTTGTAAATATTGTTTAATACTTGCATGATACTATGTAATTTTTTTATCATAAATAATTAAGTTTTTTTAAGAAAAAAAAAAAACGATATTTTGTCTAAAAAACAAAAAGACCCCTTAATATAAATATTTTGAAATTTACGTATTTCGATTTCTCAAATAAAATATTGAATTTGAAACTTTTGTTTTGATTATTTTTAATTTACAACAACGAAAATTTTTGAAAAATAATATCTGACTAAGAACTAAGAAAATATACACTAGTAGGTATAGTTTTCTTTCTCGCGTTGATCTTACACGATCCGTAATACATTTTCTAGAACTGAAATGATGGAAAAAGAAATGGGAACTTTTTTGTAAGGTGTCAACTATCCCCATAAACATACTAAATGCATGTCTATGGTGATAATTTACACATATATGGATAAGTGTAGTTTGAATCACCCTGTTTAGAAATGACAAAAAAAAAACTATAAAGTATTGTTATAACAGACAAGTACATTTATACGATGCGACAGAAATTACATTTAAACATGCAACCAAAGGAGAAGTAAAGTAACAAGCAATTCGTTTTCTCTTATGAATGAAAACTGTTGCTTTGTTATTGAATGACAACGATTGTCCACACAATTCTGGTTATTTCACTATTATATACAATACACATGTATAGTGAATTAAAACGGTTTTTATGTTTTATTACGTTTAATTTATTTTAACACATTGATAACAGAAATTATACAGAGTGATTTATCTTTACTGGTACTTAGGCCTACTCTTCCACCTCTTAACAAAGCTTATTAATACTGAAGTAGATGCTCTATCGTTCCTTCTGTCCAGTCATATTCCATTTCACTGTTGCTTATTGATGAGTAAAAGACCAAGATCATGATTTGTTTTATTTTTTTACTTGGCTTGTTTTAGCTCATTTATAAAAGGCTTATACAGAGCGATTTATTTCGAATAGCATTCAGGAACGATCAAATTCAAGACTGACACTATGATTTAAGTATCTGCCTTGCACAATTAGTCAAATTTATTGATCTTGATATTTTGTTTGTAAGATTAAGACCTATGGAAATAAATATGTATAAAACAAAGATGCAAACTATAGACTAAGATGTAACAAAATATGAAAGTCGAAAATAACAATGCATCCATAGTTAAATCAAAGTCTTGTTCGTTATTTTATTCATGACTACTAATGCTAAATATTGAATAAGTGAAAAGATTACTCAAGAAAATTGTTTTCGGTCCAATTTTTTTTTTATTTCGAGAAACTAGAAAAAAATGCTGAATAAAAATTGAAGTACGATATTTTATAAAACTTGTTTGATCATAATAATAAATTTATTTCAAATAAGCAGAAAGTAGGTAAGAGGCGTTAAAAAGATGGTAACAGATAGAGATGTCTTACATATAAGGTTGATAAATACAACAAAACGCGAATATTTCTAACAAAAATTTTTACTCCCAGAAATAAAGCTTAATTTTTTAAAAGACACATATTTATGTTGAAAATATCAAATCAGCAATTTATTTGTAGCTCAATAAGTTTGTTTGAAATCAGTAAATGTTACTCTACTGGAGGAAGAATTATAAAATTTGTTATTTTGAATAATATTGAATGTTGAAATAGGTGTGTTTAAACCTTCTGAATCAATCTAATATATTCAAACGCATACCTAGCGATTTTTTTTAACTCTAGCATTTTTCGAAATAAATTTTTGCACAATTACCTAGATTAATTTTGTATTATATAAACACGTACTTACATCAATTATCAAGTAGTTATCAGCAGTATCAATCAGCTATAAATAACGTAATTATGTAACATATAATTATCTAGTGTTTGACCAATGATCCTTTTTAGCTGATGTTATAAGAGTTTTTTATAGCCTTATTTTGACACATAAAATAAGAAATACCAATCAAAATAAAAAAGTCAATAATAACAGAAAAAACTCACAAAAAATCGGAAACAAAATGGAGCTATTAACATTTCGGTTTCAATAAGCCAATGGTAAATGTGACATATTTTATGACGGGCTAATATAGTTTTCTAATAAAATATAATTTTTAAACACACAGTATTTATGTCATTGAAATTAAAATATACAAATTAAAAGTGAACTCATTAACAATTTCATGAAATATTCATTTACAAACAAAAATATTTATTAAAATTTTATAAATGCAAATGTTTGTAGCTAAACAAAACAAGTAATACTAACAATTTAATATATAGTAGAAGGTTATTTGTAGGGTAAAGGGTTGATGTTGGGATGTAATATTCATATGTATGAAAAATCAAGTTCAAAAAATCTACTCCAAAAACAAATATAAAAACATTGCCTAGACTTATGGCCACAACATCTATCAAAATCTGAATATATAGAATCAAAAAAGTGTGGTTTAATCGTGCATGTCGCTAAAGCTCGGCAATCGAACTTCACATCCCCTTGTGAGTTATATTGTATGAAAGCCTTCTATCTCGAATATCAAAAGAAGAATTGGGTTATTATGTGCAACATAAGTTTCGATAAAGTGGCGTTGAAGATTATCACCCCAAAGAACTTATATATATATATATATATATATATATATATATATATATATATATATATATATATATATATATATATATATATATATATATGAAAAGATAGTACAACAGCAACTCTATTATTCGAGTTTCAACTTCTGATAAGAACGTTATAGAATGTCAAAGCTTTTTACCCTGACTATACAATGGCGAGGGCTATGTGTTTGGTTCATATGTACGTATTTTCGTCTGTTGATGAATGAGGTATCGTTAGAAGCGTCTTGATCGCCCGCTGGTTATAGACTATGTGGCGTCACATAAAAATGAATATGATACTCTCTAGAGGACATAAAGTTATGTAGCACTTTGCAAATATACATATGTTGTTATACCTTCTCACAAAATTATAACCCCAAAATGGTTTAAATAAAATAAAGTTCGAAAACTAAAGCCCCGGTAATTACAGAATCGCGCTCTTAAAAGTATTAAAACAAGAAAATATTTTCATCTGAAATTGTTATGATAAGTAAAATCGTCATTAAAGTCGAGGGACCTCTTTGGGGTCCTGTGGAAAACAGTTTAATCTTAGAGATCCCCCGACTGTAATGATGATTTTACTTATCATAACAATTTCAGATGAAAATATTTTCTTGTTTTCATACTTTTAAGAGCGCGATTCTGTAATTGTCGGGGTTTTAGTTTTCGAACTTTATTTTATTCTTAAATGGGCAACATCTACTGTGTTCGAGAATTTTCTAGAATATTTTGGAATATTATTAAATCAGCGCTTGAAGTTTGGAGAGTATTCTAGAATTTTCGAGAATATTATCTAATCTTCATTCTTGTTTAGGCCAGCTCGAGCTCTTAACGAATAAGGAATAGAAGATCTCATTAAATTACCTATTTCTTTCTAAAATAACTATTAGTTTTTACTCGAAACATTTCTTTGAAACAGTAATAGCTTTGGCAAAATTTGAATTGTTATCGATTTATAAATGAAAAATGTTGGTATCTTAGGGTTTCAAAGTTCAAGGGTTTTAAAAGAAGTTCTCTAAGTCTAATAACTTCTGCTTGCGTCGTTGTATAGATTGTAATGGAGTCAGCAGCTATTTATTTTATACCTCACATATACGGCTACGGAAAAGTAAAACAGATACTTATGTTGATGCAAGAATCTGGAACCAATCTTTCGAGAAAAATGTTGAAATTAAATACTGATTTAGAAAGGAATAATAATTTCACAGTAAGATGATTGAGTAATTTTTTGTTAGTTGTAGAGTACTTTCCACAAAAATGCTTTTGTATAGAATATTAAATATTCCAATATTTGCAGTTTGATTTTTTTGACCTAATTTTTGAATTTCCATGAATGCCTAGTTGTGTCAATGTGTAAAATAGTGCATGTATGTAATTATTTATGCTAAATAATTAAATATTTATTACATTCATCTGGAACAAAAAACTATAGAATTGTATTTGAAGTCCGAAATGTAGAAAAAAGTAGGTGAAAATGATCCCTGTAGGTAAAATAATCCCGTATTGTTTTCAGTTAACTAAGTGTCAGCCCGATGAATATTTGCACGAAGTCTGAATACTTATTTTTTACGTCATGTAAGTAAACCAAGATTAAAAATTTCAGCTTGATATCCCAATTCGTTTTTGAGTTATCGTAAGCACAGACGGATAGACAGACAACCGAAAATGAACAGATGATTTAATGAAACCTATTCCAATATTTTGTTCGTAGCATCAATATTTTTATACATTACAACCTTAGGACTTAACTTAGTATACCTTCTTATATTTCATATACAGTCGCATTTAAGATGAAGATATCCTTATAATTTCGTTACTTATAGGAATATCGATTTCACATTTTTTAAAATACTTAACCGAAATATAAACTTTAAAATCAGCCTAATACAACTTGAAAATAGGGTCGGTTTTTAATATTTTGCCTTGCATACAAATATTTCAGCATTAAAAAAAAAAAAAAAAAAATTGGCAGTACATAGTCGGTATGGTACTGAAGTCGTGTGAGTGCGACCCTTGTAGTCCACACGAATAACTTACCAGAGAGAGGGGGAAAAACATTAAAAGAAGGTATTGTTAGCCTTCATAGATTATTCTTCGAACATACTGCAGCTTATGTTAGATCGATCATTATCACCATAGATAAATGATGTGTTTATCCAACTTTTCAGATTCTGTTTATTCAGTTTTTTTATTACCATTAAAATACGGCGCAACTAATTCTGCTGAAAACTCTTCAGTTCTTAACCCTAGAGTGGGCGCGTCTTTTTGCGTAACGTCAGTAGGCGCGTGGGGAACATTTTGCCGCCTCATTTTCTTTGACCATTTTGACTAGTAATATAGCAATTTAATATTTTTTCTTTTAGGATTTAAATAAATAAACAGTAAGTAATATTTATTCAACTTTGTTCTATAAACTTTGGTTTACAAAAGACTTTAGAAAACTTAATATTTTTATTGACTTTTTTTCTCTGATGCTACATAATACTTTTTAATACGTGAGTGGGCGACACCTGATGGTAGAAACCTTCTTCTCCAGCGGTCCCCCGCGCACTGACGGCGTCCAGATTCTCGACAAACGTTGCTAACGAGAGTGGGGGCAGCTACTAAGAAGCGCAAGTCTAACGGCTAGTTATTTTAAAAAATATTAAAGGTTTTTTAGCGCGGGCGGCAAAATGCTCATAGCGCGCCCACTCTAGGGATTTACGCGATTTCACATTTAAATACGCGAAATCACATTGAGAAGGTTTGATTCGGATATTGCGGCCTTGAAACCGCGAAAATATGAAAAACTGGAGATTTTCAAAATCGACATTCTCTGGAAAGTTCAAAAACTATTTCAACGCGATGTATATTTTGAACATTTTACTTAAGGGGGGTCCTTTTGCATTTTTAGCCTTCAGTTTTTAAATACAGCCTTAACTACAGCCTGTAAAAGCTCTGTCGTTACTAGAATGAGCAAAAAAATGTTCCATGGCCCTAGGTTTATATAAAAGTAGAGCAAAATATGATTGAATAATATTCAAGGAATATGTATGTAGTAACAACTGTTACGAGTTCCGTTTGTGTTTTGTCTAATTTTTAATAAATATATGGGTATTATATAATATTATAATATTATTACGTACTCAGCGTAAGATGAATTCTTTGGTAATGATGCAAGATGTTGAGATGCTGGTTACAAATTTAATATTTTAACGTGTTTCGTTACATGCTAGCGTGATACAAGTTTATATCATTTACTCATGCACAGAAAAATAACACTGGATTGCAGAACTTATAACCGGTAAATTTTCCAGGTGTTTATGATCTTAATATACTGCAAGAAAGGGATTTTTTGAATATGCTGTAAGTCGTGACCTTCAAACTTATGGATATTACTTTTTAGTACTTTTTTTATAAGAACACGAAAGAAAATATCATTTTGAGTACCGTTCAAATTTATGCCCTTACTTTAAAAGCGCCATGATGATAGCGCCATTGCTCAATACTGGACTAACTATGGGCCTTGGGCCAATTTAATGTGATTGTAAGCAAAAATTTAATTCCACTTGATACCATTTAAGAAAATTTGAATAACGTGAGCATAGTGCGTGACTATTTTTTCGATATACAGGGATAAGCATAAAACGTATGTACAGCTTTAAAACGAAAAACTTTCTTTTAAGTAGATTGATTTTTTACAATTGATTTTCTCAAGCTATATGCGAGTATACGATCAATCGTCATGATCACAATCGAACTCAGAGCTGTTGTTTTTGTATTGTAGGTAGGTATTGTCTACATGTCTACATTTTCTACAATTGAAACACAACTTCTTTCCGGTGAGTTGTTGGAGAAAACAATTTGTTTCATATAACAAGAAAAACGAAACTAACGTCAAAATCCAGAAAAAATTAAAAGGATTATTATCGTGTGAATTTACGTGGCGTGAATGTTTTCCGTATTATAAAAAGAGTAATGATGGTTTCTACGTGGTATTGGTAAGTTTGCTAGAGTAGTAGATTTTCTCTACATAATATGTATGCAATTGTGATATTTTTCAATTGCATTAAAATTTTTTTCCTTATACATGAAAATTTTTCTGTAATTTATTCAGAATTTTCTCTAGTTTTCTGGAGAGGTTTTTCTCATGTTTAAAACTCTTATTTTAATATAATATATTTCTAATCGTATATAAGGTGTTGTGAAAATAGCTACTAGAATTACTTTACACCGATCAGTAAATAGTTGATGTTCTCATCGCTGAAATTCTGATTTAAGTAAAATTGCTCTGATACTTTAAGTTTATTCGTCCGTTCAAAGATCTAACTCAAGATTGCGGAACGATAAATAGGTGTTTTTCTTGTAGAACTTAAAAGGCACATCAATACTTTCAACAAATTATTAGTTTTATGAAAATTTTAGTATGTCCAGTAACAATGTTAAATATTTTGGACAAGTATTTTTAGGAGTTACATTTGAATATTAAATCTGTCTACACTATTAATCCAAAAATTGTGTTCATTAATCGATTTTGCAGTTGTTCTTGAGGTATTGTTTAATATTCTATTGATAACTTTTATTTTGTACCAATTATAGAGAAAAATCGATTAGATTCCAATAGAAATATCTAAGCCTTCTGAAAATTCTTGACACTGAAAAAATAATCATTTAATTTTAAGTATTTTAAGTTTAAAATATATATAACAATAAAGAAAATACATTTCTATTCACGAAAATTTTAACTAGCGATTTCAATTTGCGAAAATAGATTGAAATTTCATAATTTTATTAAACATAATATTTTTCTGAAAAAAATTTTATTTCGAAAATTATTAAAAAAATTATTCGAGCATATCAAGTTTTTTTTGCATTCTGTTAAAAATTATAAATTGAAAAATTCTTAAAGAATTTGTTGGTTTGAAACTTCAATACGGGTATTGGATATGTGATTCAATCATGAATGGAATCTTCTCTATGTGAAAACAATTTACGAATAAAAAACATTGTTCAATCAATTATTTAAATATTCTCTATCTGAGTTTAGTCATTTTTAGTATAGATAGTTTTTTATGTATCTACATAATTTCAATCACAGTAACAGTGCAGTGAATCACCGAAGAGCAAAGAGGGTAGTTTTACTATATTCTTTTATACATTTTTGAAACCAGAATGACTTCTTATATTGTGGAAAAAACCGTTTGCAAGAATACATTCCCGAATTCTTTCCTAAACGATATCGACCAAAGTAAAAAGTTTCGAATATTTAAGACCTTCCTGTATATAAAACGCACTTATGTACGAATGCTAATTAGTAAAAATATTCAAGGAATCGTATATTTGGATAAAAAACTGCAATACATATTAAACTTTCGCAATAAACAATTTTATAAATAGCAATAATAATAATAGTAACACAATAAAATCAATTAAAAGCGTTCGCTCTAATTATTTCTGTAGTTTATATTTAATATTAAAAAAATGGTTGTTTATAGAGAAACTCTTTACGGTAATGTTATGAAACATTTACCGTGTGTCATTAAAGTATGCACATTTGATATACTGCTCATAATTAATATTACTCCTTTTAATAAAAATTACAAAGTATTACTCTTATATGAAGAAACTAATTCTACCATCTTAGAATGATTTGTGGATAAAAATGGAAATACATTAAACAATTTTACCCAGATTATCGAATTTGATATTACTCAAAAGTTTTACTTCAAATAGCTGTAAGAGTATGCATTAGAATAGCTGACTTACGCATTCTATTTAAGTAATCTTCAGATAATGTAACGATTATAACTTATAACTATTTTAAGATTTATACACAAGCTGCCTCAAGAATTGCTACAATTCCTTTTCCCAATCACAGTTTTTTTGCATACAGTAATGGAAATTGATAACACACTGGGAATAGCACACCGAATAAAAAATAAATTACTCGTGGTTGTCCTTAATATATGCTGCCATTCATATGTGCTCCCATAAAAATTCGTCCTGGTGTTAGAGTTAGAGTTTTTTTTAGCTTACTAACATTGTTTTTTACAAAAATTTCAAATGTTGAATAGAAAAGTGCCTATTTTAAGAGGCATGAAAACTACTCAATTTAGCAAATCATAAATTAATGCATTACTGTTTCTTAAATACTAAAGAATAGATTGAATTTATCTAATAAAACAAGTTTTCTGACAGATTTATTACCAATTTTTCTTTTTTTGATGAGGGTAAAAATTTTAGTATGGTGGTAACCATGGTTTAGATCGTCATCTCAGAAGCGAAGTGCATACCACGTGGCATATATACTACTTAGAAAACTCTGGTCACGACCGATCACTTAAGCATAAGCAACATTATGTGCTGTAGCCTTTCAAATATTTATAAACGTTTTTTATATTCCATTGTATATCTAGTATACTTGAGTCCGCAAAACTGGAACAGTAGTCGGTGCATTAAATTGAAATTTTTGCAGATCATTGCATTTATAGCCGAGAATGCGCATACATACTTTTTATACCGAAGTTTTCATGAAAACGGGATACTGAAAAAAGGTATGAATGTTAAATGTGTTTGTAGATTATTTTTATTTACTCCCCTTATGCATAATATCAAACAAAGCCCCACCGATACTTGAACGAGTTAAGACTAGCATGTTGATAATTAAAATTTTCAAATTATGACATTTTAATTTCTCATATTATAACTAATTTAAAAATTTGAAAAACACGTTATTCCTTTGCTTTAATTTTTCACTTCTGTTGGCAGTCCACGTTGACTGCCTATCATTTTGCAGGGACTTATCTTAGCTTATAGTGGCTTAGTTTAGCCGATAAGTCTAGCTGAAAGTACGGTCTTCCTGTTCATATTTCACTCAAGAAAGAGGGATTGTGGCTTGTGAGCGTAGGCTAGAAACTTGTATATAAAACCTTGATTTTCCTTCGCCGGTCATTATCACATACGTCAGAGCATTCAACATGCTAGTCATAGGTTAAGCCATAAGATTGAACTTCTAGCTTAGGGATAAAGAAAAGTAGTTAGAAGGTTCTGACAGATGTCATATAAAGACTTGTCTTCATATCACATACACCAGTATATCCAACTTTCTGAGTCACAATATTATATATCATTAAACTACCTCCTAATAAGTTTGAATTAGGAACAGATAATAATAAATTTGAAGTATACCATTGAAAATTTTCTCCTTGAAAAAGATTTTATAAAACACCGCACAGAGGAAGTTAATAAATTAAGCATATTTGCAAAGTTGCTTCAGACAATGTAAATATTGTATACCTCTGTATATCTAATAATTTTGAAAGTATGAAGTTTATTGTTAATATTCATTTCTTCTTAGTACAAATAATATAACATAACTAAACAACAAAGAAGATCATATTCAAATATCAAATTCAAAAGTTTACAAAATAAATTTTAAAACTATCTACATCATCACACCTGAATTTAAACAAATTATTTACTGTCAGCCATATTTGCTTTGTCTAGGATATTCCATTGTACAATGTGATTTAGGTTTGTCTTTAAAATATTTATATCTTGAAAAGGTATTAACAGATACACCCATTTATCAGTATATGCCACTTGATTTACACAGGGTGAGCCAAGAATCACTACCCGTTAAAAATATAATGGTAATCTTGTTTGTAATTTGCAACTTGCAACACTTTTGTAATTTGCAACACTTTCATAATTATTGATACAAACTATAATGGGTACTGACTTTTAGCTATACAGTTTTACGATTTCAAAGGTTCACCGAATTCGAATTACATTCGAGTAGTTTAAAAAGATTGGTTATTTTTTTATTTATTTAAAAGTTGGACTATTCGGTATGGCTGTGAGTTTAATTCAATTTGTGCACATGTAATTCTATACTCAATAAAATTATAATGATTTTTAACATTCAATAGAAAAAGTTTGAAGATATCCGTTGGTAGTTTTTAAATTTTTATGACTTCTGGAAATTACTTTGGATATTAAGTAAGGTAAGACTGTGAAATGTTAAAGAATATTTTATATCTAGCACAAGACAGTAACTTTAAATTTATTCTACAACATTTAAAAATTAACGATTAATAAGACAAAGCGAATTTTCCGATTTTTATGACGATATAAGAAAAACACTTAAAACGGGAACTTTTTTTCTTAAATTGTAAAAATGTCATATTTAAACAAAAAAGTTATTTTAAGAATATCAAAAAAAATTTTCATTTTGTATCTACCTGTTTGAAAATTCCTTTTCTGAATCTTAAATTAACATTATAATTTTGTATTCTTATTTAAACATTTATTACATTTATCTAAAATATTTATAGAATTATGTTGCTTTGGTCATTGTCACTCATCAAACCTCGAGAACAATTCACTGGGATTCATTAATGAACCATTAACTTATCATACCTGATTTATAAATTCGATATATTATAAATAAGTTGCTAAAATTTATATACAAAAGACAAAGTGTTGAAATCTCATTAAAAATTAATTAAATTAAAATGTTGAAAAAGAAAAAGTAAACATATTCACATTGAGCAAATTTTTAAGTGAACATACAAAACATATTTGAGCATGAGAACGAAGAAACTTCCCCCTGCATTATTAAATATGAAAGTATGTACCTACTTCTTTAGTTATAAGTATTATATGTACTTATTTAAATAAAATAATAATTCTTAGCAACTTTCTAGTTTTCTTTGAAATGACAAAAGCTCATATGAATACATAACATTTGTATAAATTATGTACAGTATGTTCTAGAAGTACTCTAAAAGCCATGCTTTTATGAAAAATATTCTGTAAACTATGCAAAAAAAATATAATAATATTTTTCATTCGTTTCATTCACAACTAGAATACATTAAACTGCTTTCAAAACAGTCATTTTTACAAGCCTCTCATTTCCTTCTTAGGACCATTGGTACTCTTCATCATATCCCGGTATTAATCAAGTAAGTTATAAATGCCATCAAAACAAAAAACATATTTTAACGTAAAACTAAACCTTAAACATTAGCTCCTTTAATAACCAGTGAGTCAATCTTAATCTGCATACGAAACAATACCTAATTAGTACGTTACTATGTAACAGAAATTTGAACGTGATTTTGCCCCCTTCAAAACGTCGGATTTACTCGAAATTCGGCATAATTATCAAGTACCGATTAAAATACAATAAATTAAATGTTTATTTGATTATTCCGATCAGGATTTTTTGAATTAACGACTTCTATATACATTTAATTATTAAAGCATATATACATTTACTTGCGCTCCCACCAAATTTATACTGGATTTTTGATAATTAAATAAAAGTCTAAAAACTAAAAAACACAAAATAAATAATAGTTTTGAAACTAAAAAACTCGCTTTTATAACTAACTGAATTAACAGATAGAAAGTAACTTCCTTAAATTCAAAAACATTATTTTATTGTAAAAAGCGTGGGGTGCTTTTTAAGATATTTTATAATGACTTTACTATTACCAATATCTGTCTATAAAATATTCACAACAATTTATAAATAAATTTAGCAACCCACGCTTTTTTACAATGGTTTTAGTTCAGCTGGTTATAAAAGAATGATTTTTAGTTTCTTTTTTTAAACTATTATTTATTAAAAATGAAAATTAAAATAATTTTGCAAATTATTTACAACCTTTTTCTTTGTTTCAATTTCGGTTGGCGTTTGGACCTTTTAAACTTACCTTTGGATCTTTTAAAGTATTTTAAGCTCTAGTCCGATTTTCGAAATCGAAATTTTCAACATATCTTTACGTTTCATGGCCAGGACAAGGCACGAACACCAATTTTGAAAAGACGTGTGTGTGTTTGGATCAATTCCGATCGACTTTCAGTTTTATCTATGCCACTAACCAATCATGTACGCAAAATTTAAAATTATTCGAATGTCTACAAGTAATCGATTGATCCTACAAATTTCTTATTAAAAATTGGCGGTGAAATTATGTAGCACGCTGTATATACTAGAGTTTAAGAGTTATAGAAAGTTACATAGGTACTTTTAAACATATATTCTGCAATTTTATACATTATATATTTATACGTATAAGTATTTTAATACACATAGATTTTGAAATTTACTTTTTATACACCTAACAAGATATGTGTAAAGATATGTGTTCAAATAAAACAAAATTTATAAACTTTTGATATTGTAAATTAAAATTAAATTATATATAGCGTGCTTTGCCATAAAATCAAGTTGATAAAGCTTGGACAAAATAATTTTAGACGGTCTTTATAAGAAGTTACCAACCCATGGCTTATTAAGCTCAGTAGCTTAAATCGTTCGTTTCTACAGTTGCGGGTTGAAAAAGTTCGCGAGGTCTTTAAAAAAGTAGTTTATTTACTGGCCTGGAACATAGTAAGGTAGAGGGGAAATCTAAATCAATCGCAGCACTGTCATTTTAAAAATTTACGATAAATAATGCGTTATCTTTAAAATATGACTACTTGCATATAAATGGTATACGAAATTCCAAATTAAAATTCTTGGAAAAAAACAATTAATTATACTTACTTGTTGCATTAGAAATTGTGAAATTGCAAAAATAGTATTTTTTAAATGCGAATTAACTTATTTAAATTGGTTTGAAAATAATAATAAATTTTCAATGTAAACCATATATGCAATCCATAGAATTAGACTTCCATCCATGCAATGATTATTAATAAAGTAGTGTATCGTAACCATGGAAAACGCCTTATATAAAACTCATGCACCGTGCCAATATGCATGAAGGTAGTAAGTATACTCAGTACCTCAAAATAATTGAGGAGGTGGAATAACCGGCAAAATATGTTGTTTAGAACTCGCTTAATGCGAGTTAGTGTTGGTACTGTTGAGCCTGCCCTTCAACCTACCTTTTAAAAAAAATCTAAAAAACTATGTAATTGAAGGATTTTTAACTATTTTTTCAAATTTTACAAAAAAGGAAAAAAATAAACTTCAACCTATAATAAGTCTAGTAAAAAAGTTTAAAAAAAAAAGTGGAATATAAGAAAATATTGTTTCGAATTTTCGATCAACAGTTTCATATTGTTAGCTAAGAAAACAAATATGCTATAAAAAATAGGGATTTCCGTTTAAATAAATTAAGATGGAATAAATTCAGGTCACTACTGTCATATAAAAATATTTCAAAAAAAATGCGGATGCTAAAGTATGGCCTGTTTTATTGTATGCATGCGAATCGTGGACTGTGACCAAAAGAGCAGAAAAACTCCTGGAAGCAGCGGAGATGTGGTTTTATCGACGAAGTTAGCGTATTTAGTGGACCAAACACATTTCTAATAACAAAGTGCTAAAACTGTTTTGTATTAAGCTTTAATTAGTACGAAAAAAAGGCAACTTAATTTTTTTAAACGAGCTAGAAAGTTAGAATACAATTTACTAACTGTGCAAATTGTAGGATCAAAGGCAAGAGAGAACTTCATTAATAAGCACCTTAATTCATAATAACATGAGAAGGGTAGACTTCTTCCGTTTTGCTGATGATCGTAATCAGTGGAACGCTATGATTATCAAAGTTTGCACATAGCAAACATGGTACTCGTTATTATTATTATTATTAAAATAAGGTGACATTCGTTTCATCCTAAAAATGACTTTCATGGGTCTGGATTTTGTGCCTTATAATATCCACATCTTCTATACAGGTAGACCAAATTTTTGAATGCAAGTCCTGTCTATATTGTAAATATACCAATTGTAGAACAATTTATACAGAAACTCTGTCTTCAGCATTTTGGACTCTCAGACCAAAGTGGAGCTTTGACTCTACGCTACAGTGAACAACAAAAAGTTGTCAGAAGAATTCAGGTAGATAATTTTTAGTGTTTACTTCCAAGGTTCTCTAAGATCTTCGCTTATAGATAGACGTTTCGATTTGTTATAGATCCGGAATATTGCGCATTTGTTCGGACATACATTTATTGAATGATACATTTATTAAATTGTTTGTTTTAACTTTCATAATTTCGTAATAAAACTCGTAAAAACCAAATGGATAATAATTCACTTTCTACAAAAAAAGAATAGATATAAAACCAAATACGTTAAACAAATATGTTAACCAAATATATAAAAATTGTTGTAACAAATGTTACACAATATAATATGGACGAACCTTATTATGATCCAAAGCTCGTTGTTTTACAATTTATTTGTGTATGTATTTCCGGACAAATAAAATGTTTTCTATTTTTGTAGAATGTTAAATTATTACGCATTATAATTTTTGTACGCACGTGTTTTGAGCGCAACGAGTTAACATCAAACTATTAAATATACATATATAAGTTTATACATGGTGTTTTAAAATTTTAAAGAAAAAATCATTTCTTGGATGATAATTTTTATTTATTTTAGGCTTAAATCCGTCCCAATTACAATCTTTGTTATTAAATGTTCGTTAAAGCAAGGGAAAAATTAGCCAGGATTTTCAATGAGGTTTTCTAAAAAGTAGTCAACTAAATGATTGTAATGCAGAATTCAGCGTCAGTAATTGATTGGCATAAAAGTTTTAACGGAAAAAGGATTGAAAAAACAATTTTGTAGAATCAAGTAAATTTTCGACATTTCAGTCGAAAATTTTATAGTTGTTATCGTGATTCCCACAAAAACCTGTTAATGAAAAATGAATTTACGGTAGGCTATCCACACGTTACGTTGGCTTGTAGCTATTAATACGTATACCAACTTAAGAAGAGTCGTTTTTCAGATACTAGCCAAACGAAACTTCAACACTTTATACCATACTACAACAAATCCAAAAAGCATATCATTCGCTTCCTTATATTTTAAAAATTAAAAATTAAATTCCACCTTTAGTGCAGGAGAAATTGTAAAGTACGATTTTACAATGACCGAAAGATAACAAACACAACGTGGGTGAACTTAAATGTGTTTTTTGTTAGTACGAATTTAGATATGATGGTTTTTTGGGGTAAAAGCACAAATTAAAAATTTATTCACATAGTATTATAATGAATTTATACTGTACACACATAAATGTTTATGTTTGTCATATACGGAGTGTACGTAAATGCACGTTAATTTTAGTAATATTATTTAAGTGATTTCAACTAACATTTAGAGCAAGAAAATGTTGGAAACACTGGTAAACAGAGAGCCATTGTCGAATAACCTTAAATTTACTAAGAGGTTACTTACGCTTTAAAATTACTCTAGTTTCATAAAGAAAACTAGAAACATTTTTAAACTTTCTCCATAAAAGTTTTTTTGCTGTTTACAGTTTTGAAAATGCCTCTGTTAGATGATACATGTTAATATATTTTAAATTATAAAAATATTAAGAAAATATAGTGGACTAAGCAAAGTAAATGGACCCAACATATTAGACAGGAAAATGGCTTTCTGTGAAACATTTTCTAACTCGCCCTAAAATATTCTTGGAATCATTCCGATCAAAAGGTCTCACAGCAACAAAATAACGAAATCGGGTGATCAAAGCTACACATACATTATATTTATAGTACCTATCGGAATAGATAAATGACTTTCTGCGAACTTTTTCAAACTGTCCTCAAAATATTCTTCTGATCGTTCTGATCAAAAGCTCTCATAAAGCTGAAATGTATGTGTAGCTTTGTTTGTTCGTAGAAAATTTTCGGAGCGGTTGAAAAAGAGTGAGAGTTTTTAATCAGAGTGATTTGAGGAACTTTTCGAGGGCGGTTAAAAAAAGCCTCACAGAAAATCATTTTCCTATTCATATACTAAAACTATAATATATTCGTAGCTTTGATTGCCCGTAACTCTAAAAAACTCGTTACAACTTTTCGGCCGTGAGAGCTTTTGATCATAATAATTCAAATAACATTTAAGGGTGGATTAGAAAAAGTTTCACGCAAATGAGAGGATATACAATTTTACGTCGTTGTAAAAGGCGATCACTTTTTGTACTTGCACACACTTTTGCACTGGTAATGTCGACTATACCATCCCTTTGATGTTAATATAGCAGGTTTGGCCTAATGGGAAGAAGTTTCAGCTAAATATTTAAATAAAATTCGGAGCAATTTCATATTCTTTTTAAGAAATGAAAATTATTCGTCAAGTTTTTTTTCCATGTTCTGCAATAAATACGGAATGCTAAAAATTTACACACACACCCTATCAACCGTCTTCAGTAAAGCGTATAGTTAGCCGTTTTCGTACATGTCTGCGCTTACAAAAAAAAAAAAACAATGTATACATTTATTAGAGAAATGTGAACTTTTTAGCATAAATTGCTCTTAATTTATACAAACGGAATGTGTAGCACGTTTGTACGTATGTATAAAATGTTACCAGAATATTACATACCAGAAAAGTAATTTTATATTAGGTACTAGTGTCCGTGTGGACGTCCTTAACATGCATACTGTTTCTCAAAGTATTTTAAAATGCTCTACCATGTAAATTTCAATTCATAATAAGCCAACTTATCTGCCTAGAATGGTAAATAATAATTTCCACTTTTTGTCAATCTAATAAAGTAGTCAAAAATTAAATGAAAAAAAAAACTCTTTTTAAAGTTTCTTTCTGTGTTCAATTTCTAGTATTCGTAATACAGGCGAGAAATACATATTTGATGTTCTCTACGTAGGATTCTATCTTATCGAGTTATGTTGTTAGCGCGCTCATCAGCCGGTCGCTTGCAGCTGCTGCTAGCTTCCTGCTCCTGTACGTTCCAGAAATTTTAGAGAGAATATTTCTCTTTACTCGAAGATATTAATTATTTTTAAGAAAATCCACAAAATTTTTTTGAAAATTTTGATTACACCTAACCCCTTAATCAGCAATAATAGCTGCTCGATACTGGATATTTTCCGTTTATGATTTTTATACCATGTATTTATGTCATATATATCAAGGTATACTAAGTTTAGTCCCAAGTTTATAACACTTAAAAAGATTGATGCTGCGGAAAACAATTTGGTACAGGTGGTCATAAAATCACCTAATTAGTCCATTTCCGGTTGCCTGTCCGTCTGTAAGTCCATCTGGCAACACTATAACTCAAGAACAAAAAGAGATATCAAGCTGTGCTAAAATAACGTAAAAAGTGAGGTCGAATTCGTAAATGAGCAACATAGGTCAAGGTTTTGGGTTCGTACTACCCATCTTGTAAACCGTTAGATATAGAAAAAAGTCTAAATGTAAAAAATGTTCCTTATAAAAAAATTGATAATTTTTGGTCGAAATATTTTTCCGCAAACACCACTGTCTACCTGGGAGTACAAATTTGGCGCAAATTGTATAGCATGTATATATGGAAATATAAGTTATGAATGTGTGACATGTATGTGTGTGTAGTGTGACTGAGTAATCATCACTGTCTATACATGGTATTTCAACAATTAACTCAGTCAATTATCTGTTTTCACTTGTTAATTAAAGCATCCAACTATAAATGCAATTATATCACATACACACACACAAAACACATTAAAATTGCACATTTATCATTAATTTAAAATGAAGAAAAGATACCTGAAATACGAAAGAAGGACATGATAAATTTTTAATGGATACTTACGTTTAATGGTAAGTATGTGAATATAATTTAAGTACACTTCAAGTGAACCCTTGGTCTAATTGAATTCCTTTCATTTAAACAATTAAAGTACCTTTTACTTCGAAAAGATACAGACAGACTAACCTACTTTTTTTTTTTAAATATTCTCTGCTAATATATTCCCATATTTTGATTGTATTTTAGTAATTTTACATTATATTTTAATTCATTTAATTGCTTTTGGAAATACTATCATTCAAAAAATGTTTTAATCATCAATTAAACAAAAGGGAAAATTTACATTATCTCCATAATTAATGAAATAAAAAATGTAAGATTTCTAAGTACTTTCTAAGAAATGTTTATATTTAATGTTAATGGCTTTTTTCTATAAATTATTTGATACGTTCATATTTGCCATCTACCACAAGTTTCCTGGTTATCAAAAGGCTAAACATAACAAACCATATACAAAACTTTCGCCAGCTTCAATGTAAATAAATCCTATCAAATGATATTGGAAGAGACATGATGCGGGCCGCTATGAAATATACAGCGAATAGTTGAGTAAAATGAGTAAAGTTTTACAACAAATAAGTTTTTTTTCATTATTCGGAGTCTTCCATAAATGATAATAAAAACGAAGATTTTGGTCTTACACGGCATGACAAAAGGTAATACTATTTCCCAAACATTTCAACAAAAATGTGCATTTCCAGATTTCATATGGCCTTAAATTGTGAGATTTATAATGCTTATATTTATAATACTTATGGCTTTTTTTTGTAAATATTTTACAAATTACACCAAACATTCAAGTGAAAGAAAATTTTTTGATGTGTTTAAAATGAACAAACTATAGATTGGCTTTGAACTGCATAATAATCTACATGCAGACGCGTCCGACTACTGATATTGATTAATTATTTTGCATAAATTTGTTGATATGTTTGTATGTTTGTTTGCCAAAATAGTTTTAGAATAAAATGATTACTTGTCAATCATTTGAAGTCAAACCACCTTTTGTTTTGCATTAATAATAATATTATTATTAGTTTATGTCAAAATAATGATATTTAAATATTTATTTTACTATTTATAAAAATATTTATCTAATTTCATTCAAGAAAAAAAAAGTTTTAAATCTTATTTTGATGATTCACTATACTAAATTTATCAAAAAGAAAGGAATAGTTTCTTTCAAATAAATAATACTTTAAAAAAAAAAAGTAAAAAAACACGATTTGGTAACTAGCTGAACTAAAAAGTAGAAAATAATTTCTATAAGGGAAAAAGCTAAATCAATAGAGTGCTTTGGAAAAAAACCATTTTATATTAAAAAGTGTGGGGTGCTAGATTTCTATTATTGTAAATATTTCATTGACAGAAATTGGTTACAGTAAGGTCGTTATTAAATATCATAAAATCAATCCAGGCTTTTTTGCGATAAAAGGATATTTTTCTTAATCACTCTATTTTTTTTTTAAATTATAGAAATTGTCTTCTACATTTAAGTTAAGGTAGTTACATATAAGCGAGTTTTTTTAGTTTTTTTAACTATTATTTATTTCCTACTTTATAGGTCGAACTTATATTGTCGTTGGTTCATGGGGAGTGTGCGAAGATTCAATTCAAGTAGACGTTTTCAAGTATGATGAAAATCACTTTCAAAGATTCCGTTACATAGATATAGTCAAAGTTGAATTAAGAATAATTTTTTCACAAGATATGTTTTTGTGCATAGGTGGAGCAAATATTTAATAAAATAAATATCGGCTTTATTTTACTAAAATTGGGTAAAACGAAATTGAAAAGCATCTTCTATTTTTTTTTTGTGTGTGTTTTATTTGTGCAAGTTCTTAGTAATTTAAAAATTGTGCAATCACCGCTTAAAGGCACGTCTGTCCAAAAAACCAAAAAACAAACTTTCGTATCTACAGCTAAAGAAAATTTCTTTTCTTTTTAACCAACTTCAAACAAAAACAGAGGAGGTTATCAATTCGACTGTATTTTTTTTATTATTTTTTTAATGTGTGTTACCTCAGAACTTTTGACTGGGTGAACCGATTTTGATGATTTTTTATCTTTTCGAATGCTGGTGCTTTGCGTGTGGTTTCATTTTATTTTGGTCTAATTCTGACAACGGCATCCGAGAGAAACCCATAAAAGTCTTAAAGATGCATTAAATATGCACGACAAGAGGACGAATAACTCAATATCACGCCAACCGACTTTGATTCTTTTTTTAGTGACAAATTGGCTAGTGTACTTCAGATTCACTAAAAATCACAAAATAAAAAAAAACTTTTAACAAGAAGAAAGCCGACTTCAAAATAAAAACTTTTCCAAACCAAATTAATATCCACTAAAAAGTAAAAAAAAATAACGATAATATAATGTAGTTAAAATTATTGTTATTTTTGGAGTCGGTGTCAGCCAAGCTAATGTAGCAAACTGTTCTGTCAGAGTTGTTTCCTTGGCTGACACCGACTCCAAAAATAACAATAATTTTAACTACATTATATTATCGTTATTTTCTTTACTTTTTAGAGCATATTAATTTGTTTTGGAAAAGTTTTTCTCTTGAAGTCGGTTTTCTTTTTGTTAAAAAAACCGAAAAATGTTCATTGATTTCTTTGAAAAGAAATAAGCCTCGAATATTTGTTTTTGTCATCATAATTCTAATTAAAAACAATTCAAAAACAAATTATCATTATAATCAAAATGTTTGTCTCAATAATAAACTGTTTGTCTAATAATATTCATTGACATAGTTTTTTGGCACACGTAAAAACATTTTAGCATCAATATAGTTATAGTAAAAATATATGTTCTAATATTACTGAAATGATTTTACACATTTATTATATTAAATGATGCATGCAAACGTCCAGTTAGTAAATGTTTTATTCCAGAACATGACGTCAACATATGGATTTTTCTCGGAACAATATATTTATCCTAACAATGTACTTTAACCACAAATATTTCCGGAATTAAAATAGAATAAGACTTTTTCTATCTACATTTATATGTTTATAAAATATTTAAATAAATTTTATAAATATTTTTGTATATTTAAATACATTACTTTAAAAAGGATAGGATGTACCAAATTCTGAATTGTCATCCACAAAGTAATTATGTACATGTACTTTTTTGAAACAAAGATGAAACTGGAGGAGTCATTAAATTGGTATAGAACCACACATCTTTTACTATTAATTCAATTTTACACATTTTAAAAAAGTGGTTTTCAATTAAATTGGCTATGGCAAATATATATCAGAGGCGCCACTTATTAAAAAAGGACCTCAACAAAAAATAGTAGAGTTTGTTGGGGGACATAATGTTCTGACTTCAGATTAGTCAATTTAGTAAATCCTCATAAAAAACTAACAATTTTTGCTTAAAATTTTTTTTCGAAAAATGAAAGCTTTAGGAGGAAATGCGACCTAAAAATGTCTATATGCTTCTATAATAGAGTACTTTTTCACTGCTAGACAATTTTCACAAATCATTTTTTTATATCTAAGTACATATTCGATATATAATTATTGAATGTGTGGGAAAGTCAAATTTCCGTCCTATAAATTTATATGAAGAGGACTTTCCCGAATTCCTATGGTTGCCGAAAATTCCATTGTCGTTCGTGAATGTATTGTTAACGTATTGGCAATGTATTGTTAATATATGTTAATTTATTTAATGTAACTATACACGAAAAAAAAAATTTTGAATATTTGCTTGAATCATCCGGTATTTTAGTAGATATAAAAATAAAACTATTTTCATCAAAGTATGTATAAAAAAACTTATACTACACTTCTAAGTCTATGGCGCGTATTCATATACACATTTACAGGGTGTGACAGAATCCACACCGGTTATATTTCATAAATAGTAAAATGCTTTACAGAATAATCAACTGCAAAAATTAGGTAAGATGATATTGGCTGCCCATGAGGTACACACTTAAGCCATGTAGTGCCCCATATATATTGATCCATTTCGCTTTCAAAGCAGAACCTAGGAAAAATATTTCTTGAAAAATATGGTTTCAAAAATAATTAAGTACAACATAATTAACGCTTAGGGATAAATTAATGCAACAAAACTAAATTTTGCTAACCAAAAATAACTGCCCTTTATTTGCGATCATTTTTTCATGAATCTGTGATTTCTTTCGATTTAAAAAAATTTAAAATATGTATTTTATTTACATTTAGTTAGTTTATCATTCGTCTTCCACAATAGTCTTACACGGAGCATCGAAAACTATATAAAACGTCATTTCTGTTACATTTGGTACATGCAAATTGATATTAAACATTCCTACAGAGATTTCAAAAAGCTACGGATCCTTTCTCGCGCTAGAAACTAGACATAAGAAGAAGAGGGAAATTCGAAAGTAGAAAATTGTTCTTGACAAAAATTATCAATTTAATTGGAAATAAATTTATGAAAGCCAATTAGATTCCATCGATATCGAATGACAAGCCAGTTATAGACAGTACTTTGTATTCAATTTCTACCGAAACTAATCAACCATCGAAAATTATTTCGTTAAAGAAGTTTTGAATGAATAATTTCCTTACGACTTATTGAAAGTCAAGATCAAACAAATATTTCTTTTTTTGTACCAAACAATTTTGCCTTCTCCGCTATCTCTAAAATAGTTAACTTCTCACATTAGAGAATGTTTCAATACTTTTTAAACACCCTGCATATTTAGACGATACAAAATAAAGCTCATGTCGTATAAAATTATAAGCACAATCTCTTCTTATAAATATTTATTATAAAATAAAAAACCACTAATAAACATGTGGTTTTTATTTTATATATGTACTTTTTTTTGAAATTTTATTTTTAATTTGGATATTTTTAATTACTTTATTTATAAATGTACATAAAACTTAAATATGCTTTACATATGTGTGTGGTATATTAATGTATTTTCTCTTTTAGGGAAGCAAGCTATTGATTTTGTGCTGGTTAGAAAATTATGCAAACAATTCTTGAAATACACATCGATCATGACAAAATAATATGATTGGAGGCTAAAGAGCGGGCATGAAATTTTATACTTAAAAATATTAAAGAGGATAAATTATACTTATTTAAGTACACATTTGGCATAGACTCATTGTCCTCCGAAATTTGGGTACCTTGAATTCCAGGTCAAATCTCTGGAGTTTTAAATTTATTTCTAAATGGCATTTTTTCCACTGGTTTAAAATATGTTCATCCAATCTTATAGGATTATCATTATCCTTTTCTCAAGAGTTTCTTTCGCCATAAGAGAATTTTTATGGCGTACGCAGCTCCGGCGTGTCGAATTCTTAAAAATATATTATGAATGATGAATACAAAAAAATATTTGTATAAGTATTCCTATTGTGTAAATTATAACATCGCAGACATACAATAGTACCACCTTAAGTCAACAAGATCTTTTTATTATTAAAAAATTTTTGTTGAGAACAAACTGTTCTGAACTACTAAAATTAATTTTTATATTTAAAAAAAATGTCTAGCCTGAATAAAATAAATATAAAGCCAACAAATAAAATAAAATATCGTTTGCACAATATACAAAAATTATTGATTTAAGCAAACTTGGCTATTGATGTTTTTATAACAAGTAAATATTTCTTGAGTCAACGATCCCCAATCCTAATACTAAATTAAAGAAAATTAGATATTTTTGACTACTTAACAATCGAAGTATAATTTAACATGTTGGAAACTTCATAATGTGAGATTTTTTTCCAATGAATTTAAAAAAAATGTGTATTTAGTCGTGAAAATTTTATCTTCTGATTAACTGGATTGTTGTGATTTATAATGAAACGAGAGCCTAAATGGCCAAGCGGTCTAAGGCGTTAGTCTCTGACCGTTTGACTACATAGGCAGCGGCAGTGTGAACAATTATAATTAATGGGGTCTGTGTAATTGATCATATTGTCGTCGCTTGGATAAGAACGAAGTAACCGATTCCACCTACATCATAAATGTAATTGTAAATATATTTGTAATTGAATAAATAAAGATTAACAAATAATGATGTGGGTGGCCTCTGTGATAAGGCGTATGTCATACAAACGGAGGTTAAACTCCATTATTATAATAAAACGTTCGGTTTTTATCATTTATAAGAGCAGTATCAACTTGTTCACACTTTTCTGTATATTATGTTTTGTGTTTTAAGTAAACCAAATTTTTTAGTTACAAACATATAACAGAATGGAAGGGGCGGCAGCGTCCTAGACTAAATGTCTAGACGACTCAGGTTCGATTCTTGGCCTCTTTAATTTTGTTGTTGTTTTTTTCTGTTATTTTGTTGCTATTTGTTCTAATCAACTCTTTTCTTTTCAGGTGAGTACAAACAAGCTCTTCTTATATCTTGCAACGGTATAAAATCATTTTAAAGATTCACAAGTGGTAAGCATTTAAATTTTCTTTTTCTTTCTATAGGTCTTTTATAACTTTTTGTTGGTCAAAATTTTCAAAAAGCAATGCATACGGTATAATAAGGTTAGATTTGCATTTTGACACACAAATATCATTATTCTCAATATGACACTTGAAACTTGCTAAATATATTTATTATTTCAATCAAAATATTAACCGAGCGAACAGAAACTTTGCGCATAGACTCAACGAATATCATCTAGTCTATGTCTTCATACATCGCACAAAAAAAGTATATTTAATATACATCTATTGCTCATTTTCACTTATTTATAACTGAGAACTGAATCAATTTCAGATGAAGTATCTATTCTGCAGATTAAAAAAAATCACTAGGGAACATATTCAATACATACTATAAAACAAAATCGCTCCCGTCTCTAATTCCTATGTATGTTTAGATTTTTAAAACTACACAGCGGATGTTGATACGGGTTTTTCTACTAGATAAAGTAACATCATTTTTATCTTTAATGCATACCTAATACAGTAATAGAGGAAGGGGTTGAAAGTGTTTTGCTTCAAATACTTAAAAAGTTGTGCATCGATGTAAGTTGTGTAAGCTCTAATATTGACAAGGAATACAACCAGTTTCAAGGAATGTTTTTATCTATTTTTAGGGGGGTATAAAGGTGGATCGAAAAAGTGGGAATGAATAATCAAATATTTTCAAATATTCCCAAGTAGAGTATCAAATAAAAGAGCATGACGTGTACATTACAAAAATGTAATCCCTCCGCAATGAAATATAGAGGGGCGGACTGAAAGTAAGAATGTTGCCGACAAAGCGGGTAGAGATTTAAACATTTTTCTACGATTCAATTATCTAAACGGCAGTCACCTTTCAATTCACGGCAGTAAGAAAAGAAAACTTGGCTATGAGTTTCAAACTATATAAAATAAAAAAAAAGACAAAATACCTTTTAGTCCAAAATAAAGTGCTAGAATAGGTAGAAAAAAAGGCAAGTTTTACGGTTTGAAGCTAATTCTCTCAGTTATACATAATATGAAATACCTTCTATATAATCCTTCCCAGTTACTATTTGTACTATTTGTCGTAAAACAGTAAAGCTAAAATATCATTAAAAGGTGACATTGCTGTTGAAATTATGTTTCTACTTTAAAAACTATTCCACTAAGTTACAGAAAAAATTTTAAATTATATGGTTGGTAACTATGTTATCCACCCATTCTCCAACGTCGAATTCTAAGAAGTCATCTATTGTATAACAACAACACAATTTCTTGAAAACAATTTACTCTGATAATTAAAGCGTATAAAATAAAGGACACAACATTATATGTGGAGAATAAAAACAAAAAAAAAAACGGTAAAAGTTGAAAACAAAATAAAACATTCTTTTAATTTCGATAAGAAAACAAAAAAATAAACTAGAATTTAGGTAGCCAGAGAAGATAAAAATGTGTAAAGAAATGTAACAAATGGATTTTTACGACATTTTATAGTTGAACTACATATACATGATAAGAGAAAGTAGAAAGTAACGATAATAATAATAATAATACTCGACCTATTAACTTTTATTTCGGTTTTTTTAAAGAAAGTTTTTTTACATACCTACCAACTTTTTGAATTGCTGATGAAAATAATGCTGACAAAGTTTTTCGTTTTGTTTATGCATGTGTGTAGGTTGTTTTTTGATTTACTTAATGATTTGAAAAAAAAATATTTGAAATTCCGTACTAAAAGGAAATAAACTTTTGTTCCTGATACGGATCAATTTCCTTTCTTTCCCAATCTTAACCTTCTATGATATTTTCGGGCCAGACATAAAAAGACTCAAACATATAGACATTATAGTGATACCCACCCGCTTCGCTGGGTTGTAAAGTAAAGATTGATAAAGATTGCTATAGCTTATCCTATTTCTATCACTCAAAATAATGGTAAGGATTGTTTTACACAGTTAAAATACATCAATGGCTTTCTATTTTTTTAAATGTATAATAGTAATTTTTCATTGAGTATGTCAGAGAAGATGGCCTTGAAATAATTTATATTGACTATTTTTACTGTAATTTATGGTAATATCAAATGATAACTCTTACAGAAATCTGTAATTTATGGTAATGTCAAATTAAATTAATTTTTAAATTTTTTTATAATTTTTTATTAATATATCTTTATAAATTAAATCGCATGTGTTATTCTGATATATCAGCTATATTGCTGTACAGTTTCATTAAAAACCATTCGCTAGTTAGTTAGCGTGAAAGCGTAACAAACAAACAAACAAACAAACATACAAACATGCATACTTTCGCATTTATAACATAAAGAGATATGCTGAGCCAAATTCTATCACTTTCAATTTTGTTCAGATACTACGATCAAAAGCATCAGCTACCTATTTCAGTAGGAGTATTTTTTATTATTTCAGAACTCGGTTTCAGCAACAGCAAAAAATAAAAGGCTTTATTTTTTTGAAAAATAAAATTTCTTCATTTCGGTGTTAATTTTCGAAATTTTATAAAATATTTTTAAACATACTACCTACTGTTACAATAACTAACGGCGTAATAACAAACTCATTTGTTCACAAAAAAAAAGACAACCTTCACAGAACAGTTAAAAAATAAAATTTATTTTAGAACATTTGCGACCAAGGACATCAATTTAGTCATCTGTCGCATTAAGACTTTTTAAAATGTTAGCATTTGACACAAACATTTCTAAAAAATTGAATTTGGAGATCAATTCAATGTATCTTACTTATTATGCGGTTGAGTGTTTTATTAACCCCCGACTAATAGGAAAAAAACGTGTCTGTATATCTGTGTAGCTGTATGTATCTAGAATTGTAGCTCCTAAACGAATAAACTGCTTGAGATTATTCTTTGCTATATTTCAAGTGCGAATTTAAAGTTGTTCCTTTTCCGAAACAAACAGAAAAAAGAAGATGATATTTAAAAAGCTGAGCAGATTTTTTTAAAACATAACTTAAAACAAACACAATCAATTACCTTTAAAAAAGCGGCAAATTCCTTTAGGAACTACGATGCCACAAACGAATCAATCGGACTGATTTTATCTCGGGGGTTTCTTTAAATATTGAATTTAAAATTATTCAAAAAAGTAAAACAGCAAAGGATAGTTCATTTGAAATTACCAAAAAATCAGTGCCTCAAAAGAAGAAATTTCAAAAAAGAATTTGTAGTCGTATTTAAAAAAAATTCTCATGCAATGCGAAAACCAATTAAATTAAAAGTTTTGATTTTGCAACTTCCTATAGGTTATTATTTCTTTCTCTAAATGCAATCTTAACTGTTTATTTTTATTTTGTTTTTTTGACCCGAATACCACCTTAAGAAGTAATCACTTGACCTCATTTATACTCAAAGTAAAATTTAAAAAATTAAAAAATATATTTTCAAAGCTGCATTCTTTATGTTTACAAACCGTATACGGACAGATACGATAAAAACTAATCGTATTTAATGAATGTTTATTTTAAAACAATTTGTGTCCTTCAAATTAATGAACATAACAATTAATTAACAGAAAAATATGCAAGAAAATTTTTCTTATAATAATTATTTGTATTTTGTTTAAATAAACGACATTTTATTTAGAGCATAGATAATTTAATTAATCTATAACACACAATAGAAAATTAATTTTATTTTTAAAATTAACGACAATAATACAGAGTTCATAAAAAAAAAATGTCACATTATTTTCAAACTTTCATAGTGACTCCTCTATTTTTATTAAATCTAAATTATATTTTTATTGTCACATATGTGAACTATTGAAATTAATCTAATTATTTTGTGTTATAAAATTTATGCAAAAAACAAGTGAAAAAAAATAATTGACTGAGTTAATTGTAGAAATATCATGTATAGACAGTGTTCACTAAGAAATCGTTTTTTGCGACATGTAAGTAAAAAAAGATAGCCACTGTTACACACAAAACTCACTTCCTCAGTGGATTATATGCTCTAACAAACAAACAGATACATAATATATGTAACATATTTAGGTTGCTCCCTCAGGGGTGATGTTTACAAAAAAATGTTTCAAACAAAAGTTGTTTATTTTTTATAAGGAACATTTTTTACATTTAAACTTTTGTTTTGTCTCTGGATAAGGATTTACAAGATAGGTCCTCCGAACCCAAGACCCACTTGATCTATTTTGTTCATTTACGAACTCGACCTCACTTTTTTAGTCCTTAGAAAGCTATTAAAATTTCACCTTGATGCTTCTTTTCGTTTTAGAGTTATTGTGATCACAGACGGACAGACAGGCGGAAATATTGACAACTTACTATACCTTGATTTATTTCATAAATACATAACGTAATAATGACACAAGCTTTTTAACACGGTTTTATTGGCTTGGTGTGTATCTATGTGTATGTCATAGTTACATACATAACGGAATCTTTGAACGTGATTTTCTCTGCTATTGCATTAAGAAGAAAATAATTTTACCGTAAAAAAGCGTGGGTTGCTTTTTTAAGATATTTTATAATAACCTTACTATTACCAATATAATCAAGCACCCCACGCTTTTTGTCTCTTTTTCTAGCAGACCAGAATTAAGTGTGGAGTTCTTATAAAGTACGTAGTACCTATATGATACTATCAAATACGATGTCCGATCTTTTGTCTAGTAGTTTAAAATGCTTGTCATCCATATTACGTGGTTGATTTTAATTTTAATTTCACTTTTTATCATCGAAAATTTTTTTATACATATACCATGTTATTAGTCAAGAGATCAAGGACAATATCACAAACTATGACTATCTCCTTTGTACCTTAGTAAATTGAAGTCTTACTTCCTGAAGTTAAACGAAATATTTCTTATTTTATAAAATATGTGTGACTATAGCCATTTAGACTTTCACACCATTTAATCTCTAGATTAGTGTATATGACACATTGTTTTGAAACACTTTGAATTTCTTTCGTACTAAATATAAATAAACATGCACATGTAATGACAAAATCGTCGCAGCTGATTATGATGAGCGCATAAGTTGTTAGTTTAGTAAGATCATCATGACATTCTTTTACTAACGGTAACGTGTAAGTCGTAGGTATGAAGAAAAATTCGTTATTATGCCACAAATCTAGAAATAAGTTCGCAAATATTATAACAAGAAAATTTTATCCTATAGGCGCGATTCGTTTTTTCTGCTTAGTTTAAAACTAAAATTGAGGGATTTATTTTAAAAGCTATTAGGCTAAGAATTATTAAGCCATACGTTACTTAGCAGGCACTATTTACTAGAGTTAGTTTAAAAATTGTAAAGCATATTACTTCTCTTTCATAGAAACATTATAGTTTTTAGCAAAAAGGTAAATATTAAATCGGTGTGACTATACTATCGTACGTTCTGATTTGTTTGCTGGTTGGGAGGTAAATCCAAAAAATATGCAACATTATACCTAAAGCCAACATGTATATTACCTAGAAAACATTTTAATCGATTGAGCTTGCATTAATGTTTAGAATATGCAAAAACATTTTACAATATTTCAATGTATTTTTTGTCCAAAATTTATGTTTTTTCCTTTAAAAAAATTAATTGTGCTATCAGAAGTTACACATAAATAGAGACACTTCAATGTAAGTACAAGGAAATTTTATGTCATGTCATATTAAATATCCTGATTAATTTAATTGTGGGCAATGTACCCACATATTGGGTTGACTACTAAATCAGGAATATTTGTTTTTTAAACTAATATTACAATTAATTCATAAAGTATAGAGTTAAAGTAGGTATAATAATAACTTCTTTAAACAACAAAATAAGTATTTGACTTCTTCAATTAATATTTGAACTTTTCAGGACTACCAATGCATAGATATGCAAACAGTACCGTGGAAAAAAAATGAAAAAAAAATTACGCCTACAATTACCAACGCAAAGAAATATAAAAAGTATCGAAAGAGAAAAAAACAATTCAAAGAAATTAGTTGCACTAAACCTGCAAGATAGCGTACCACAAGACTAATATTTATAATTAAATATTAATGCAGTTATTATCATTTTACATTACTAATTACTATCTATTGACGTTGTATCCAAAAGACTTTTCAAAATAATCAAACTAAAACTTTTTCTCCTTTTTTTGCACTCTGATGCCTAGATTATAGTTGTCATGTCGAATTCGTTTGCCTACCACATACTAAAATTTGTATTCTGTTAGGTATGTTAAAAGTATATTCGTAAAAAATAGATCAAAATTTTGTAAATAGCGTAGGCGTATTCAACTCACAATAATACAAATGCGACTATTAAAAAAATTGTGTAAATGAAAAACTATGTTCTTCACTAACCTCCGAATTTTTTTATGTAACTTTTTGACTTTTTGACTCATGTTAATTGAAAAAACTCGTGTATTTATTATTTTATGGAGTTCATATCAAAACACTTTTGTGTTGTAAAAAATTTTATTTTAGTTTTTGTAATATTTATTTTTTTTTTTTTTTTAAATATTTATGACTAGTCTGGTAGAAAATAGTGAAATGGATAATGAGTAATTTCTCCTATAGAATTTTTAGTGGGATGTGGGATGGGAATGAAGTTCAGGCAAGCCACTTAAGACTTGTTCAGCGATATTTGGGCGCCGTGAATAAAAATTTCAAATGTATGCTTCTTGTTCTCATTTATATGCACACATGCATTGTGGACTATCTTAATCTATAATGCGACGGATAGTTTTCGAGATTTCTTCAAAAATCGATTCGAGCTAGCGTTTTTCTCAAAAAGTATTCGCCCAATAGTCAAATAAACACGATTTTTGGATCAAACTTACCTTATAAACTGAGTTTTATCAAATAAAAAAAGCAATAAAAAAAGTTTTCTCGTTGTTTCGATTGTTTTCTAACGGGAATCTCTTAAGAAAATTGCAAAAAATCGAGAAATTTTTATTGTTTCCAATTTCTAAAGGAAGAAGACTAAAATTAGAAAGGTGCTCCTCATAACAAAAATTTGTTCAAAATTGTTAAAGCTGCTTCACCCCTTTTTATTACTACAAAATCGTGTTTTTAAATAGTTATGTTAGCAAACCTCCGGTTTCGACAAAAGACAAATCTTCCATTTTAACTATACGAATTTAACGATAAAATTTATTAAGTAAGGGAGAAATAAGACTTTAATGACTGCCACTCACTTAAGTTTATATTTTTAATCAATGATGTATTTGTAATAATCCGAGCGACCGTAGCAAATTATTCTGTATAATATTCACGCAAACTACCAACTACTATACTATACTTCAATACTAGAGGTACATACAAGATCTACTTTTTATCTTAAAGATGTGTTGCAAATGACTTTATATTTTGTCTCTCAAACTGGCAAATTACATACGCCCATAGGTCGTCATACGTAAAAATAAGCAAGAATTAAAACAGCATTAATTTTAATTAACTACATATCAAGTTAATTTTTATAAACATTTCGAAAGAGTCCTGATATAGATCGTAATAATGAATCTTCAGTACGAGAATTAGTCAGGATAGGACGCTTAGTGTTCCTTAAATTTAAATAAGACAAGTGAAAACAAACAATTGACTGAGTTAATTGTTGAAATACCATGTATAGGCAGTGTTGATAACTCTGTCACATTTCACATACATACATATCTGACATATTTAACTGATATTCTCATATAATGCGCAAGTGTTGATGCGCAGTCGTTTGTTTTTTTTGACGTCATGTAAATAACAAAAGATATTCACTTTGATATTCCTATATTAATTACATACTATAAAATTTGTACCTAATTAACGCCCTCGTGGGTAAACAGTGATGTTTACAAAAAAATGTTTCAAACAAAAGTTATTTATTTTTTTGTAAGGAACATTTTTTACATTTAAACTTTTATTCTATCTTTAACGGTTTACAAGATGGGTACTACGGACCCATGACCCAATTGACCCATGTTGCTCATTTACGAACTTGACCTCACTTTTTACGTCCTAAGCACGCTGTAAAAATTTCAGCTTGATATCTCTTTTCGTTTTTGAGTAATCGTGACCACAGACGGACGGCCGGACGGCCGGACAGCCGGACGGACGGACGGACGGACGGACAACCGGAAATGGATTAATTAGGTGATTTTATGAACACCTATACCAATTTTTTTTTTGTAGCATCAATATTTTTAGGCGTTACAAACTTGGGACTAAACTTATAATACTATGTATATTTCATATATACATGGTATAAAAATTCCGATTTACTGAGCAAACTACGTTTTTTTTTTGTGTTGTCAGTGATGCTTGTTTCAAATATTAAAACCTACACTGGGGCCAAGTGATCTTTTGGGCAGTTAAATACACATGAGTTCAGTAACAAGTTAATGCATCAAGTCAACTCATCGCGAATGACCGATCAAATTTACAATCCCGGTCGACCTTACGATCGTGATCCACTTGTTGGCCAACACTGTTCTATACTCTTAAGATAAAGTAAAAAATTCAATGTAAGATTTCTTTCGATTACAATGTGTACTTACATACACACATACATACATTCGTACCACGTAATAAAACTATATGTATTCACATATATACAAAAATAAATTGAATTGCCATAAAACCACAGAAACACGAAGTCGATTTCATTTAAATTAATGTGGGTAGTCAAGGCATTTTAATATTGATATAAGAATCTGTTCGAATAATTTCGAAAATAACTTATTAGAATATCGGTCAATATAGATACATTAAAATATATTACAACTAACATGGTTTTCATACTTCCAGTCGTAGCAAACATAGTAATTTACATTTGTATTGATTTGTTATATTAAGGTTATTTCTCTGAACATCAGATAGCTGAGCGAGTTAAATGTGTATGGTTGTTGTTATTTTAGTGATACTTAATTCGAATCCAGGAGAAGTCATCATTTTATTTTTAAATATCATATGTATCTATTTCATTTTTGTTATCTTGAACGTTTCTTTATTTATTTTTGTATATCTCTATATTCTTTTAATTACGATTTGGTTAGGTTAAGTTTGTCGACTATAGAGGAGTTGGTTGGTTCTTTCAGCCCTGGCGTTCAAAAATGGTTCTTTATTACAGAAAACGGGTATATTATCGTAAACTATCTATAAAAAATTATGTTAGAATTTCACATGCATATATTTTTATATAAAAGATATTCTATGACCAGAAGTAAGTAAATGCAGCGTTGCGTAGAAAAAGTAATCACCTCTTAAGAGTAACAAAATAAAAAAAACTAGCACCTGTTTACAACTAAATAAAAAATTAAAAAGAACCGAGTAAGCATTCTTTGGGATGAATTTAAGGTTTTTTTAAAGTTTTTACTTTGATGAATCACAACGGCTGTCTCATGAATATCTTGGGTCTATCTGTTTTGCCCCTGAGACCCCTACTTTACCCCTACTAACCTAAATAGACAACTACTTTTTCTATTATGAAATCGATAGTTCTATGGTTTTATGTTTCTACGGTTGCTTAGTTTTTCTACCACAACGCCTGAACTACATACACTATTTGTATTTTATAATTCGAAATATTATACTTCTACTACACGTTTCATTCTTTTCATTATGTTGAAAACCCATAAAATAGCTTTTTATATAAATATTTTTTCCCTTTTTTATGGCTTGATACAAAGTATAGTTTTCCGGAATTTTATTTATTTTTTTAAAGTTATTCTTAATCATTTTGTAATTGTTACATTTTTATTCAAAATGTAAATTAATAAATAAGGCTCTAATATACCCTACAAAGATGAAAAAAAATTATATGAAATTTGGCTCAGTAAATTTTAAAGTATCTCTTCAGTTATTCATATTTCGTTTGAGTACACATTTATAAAAGCGTTGCTTTTAATTTTTGTTAAACTTGAAGCATTGAACCTTTTATTATAAGTTTTGCTTTTGACATGTTGTTGGCAACTGCCTAATTATAATATTTGCTTAGATAAATGGGTTAATTAAATTTACCGGCAAGGCAGTCAATGGCTTCCGTTCTTCAGGATACAATATTACATAATATATGCTCGCTATATTGCACATATGCATAAATAAGGATTAAGGATTCTTGAATAAACGTTGATTTGTTTGTTAATAAATTTGATACACACGATAATTATGGCAAAGTAGCGAGAAGTTTTCAGTGGAAGTACCGCAAAAGTCGATAAGAATTATAGCTTACTAGCGTTTACCCACGGCTTCGTCCACATTTTTGTCCTTAAATAACTGGCAAAGATCATCAAAAGTAAAAAATATGATACAAACAGGGTGAAGGGGATACAATTGATGATCATCTGTTCAACCCAGATGACCAGACATACAAAAAATGTAAATAAATAGAAAGAAGATAGATAGAGAGAAGAACTCACCGCTAAAGAAACATTTTTTTTTTGTATTATATAAAAATGACTATTTTTTTTAAACAACTTCTTTTTAATGAGTATGCAATAATCAAAAGTACACTTCTTTGCTTGATTTACACAGATAAAAGTAAATGTATCAAATCAGTTTTCATTTTTTTTTTTTATTTGGCAAAGTATGTCTGATAACCTTAGCCGACCAAATATCCATAAATTTTATCGCCCTTATCCTGTTTTATGAAATGTCAAAACAATAAATATAATCTTAAAATTTTTTTTTTTAAATATTTTTTTATAAATATTATGGTTTATTCTGATGAATGATCTATATTGCTGTACATTCAGTAGTTTTTGTGGGAAAGCGAAACAAACAAACAAACATCCTTTCTTTTACATTTAATATATAAAGTGATTCGGTTTTTTTTGTGGGAAGACACACAGAATCCTTTTTAAATACGCTACATTTATTTTTATTTTAAATTTCAATATCATGCTTATATAACCTCTCAGGAAAATCTTATGAAGATGATGAAAATTGGAAAACTCTAGTATATATTATACTTATTTTTAGCTACTACCCACTACTCCAAATACTCCCAGCTTAACATTTAACATACTTAAAAAATTTAGCCACGCAAACAAGAAAGATTTTGGATTACTAGAGGGAGTTTTAGAAAATTGTATCATTTATCTTTGCAGAGGGAATGCAGAAAATGGCGTAACGTGAAATTTTGTTTGACACATTCATTATGATGTGTACAATTACTAATACCGAACTGAAATATGAAAGCTTTAAAAATTTAAATTTTGTCCACCAAAAAATGTTACTACAAATAATTTATTCGATCAACAAAAATATATAAAGCTTCGTATAATCGATTTACAACTTTTATTTTAATCAACTTTACTACAAAAACAAGTTTCGTAAAATAACAAAAACCCATAATTAAATTATTAACAAAATTTTAATATTATTATAGCTTTTCTAGTAACATTATATTACAAAAACAAATTTTTAAATTACTCATCCTCCTCAATCCAATGGAATATGATGTTAAAATTAATATATTCCACTTGGGTGTTGTTTAATTTAGGTTAGTTATATAATAAACATGCTGTATATATTATATAAGGTTGATAGACATTATTTATGGTTATACGATCTTCTGTATAATCTATACCATGAGTATCTGCACTTAAGCTAGATGGTCGAACTGAATAATGAATGCACTTGAATAATGAGTGCAGTATTATAGTATGTGGTCGTATTGACTTTTATACGATAATCGCGGGAGAGTGTCCATCATTACTTTAACGAACGAAAAATAATTGCAAATATTCTTGCTCTTTTTATTTTCATTCTCATCAAGAATCGTTGTGCAAATTTTCTCGAATCTTTAATTGAATTAAAAAAATACGAAGATCGTTAGTAAACATTTTTATTGTATGTAAATCCTGAACACAAAATTAAATGTTCCTTAAACTACCTTAGAAAACTGATGGTAAATCAACAAATAAGTTTGTGGTTTGTCAAATTAAAATAACACTTGAGAAAAGTAACTGTTTTTCTGCAACCATAGGAGTCCGGGAAAGTTGCAAAAGTGGCGAAAAGGTTCGGGAAAATTCTTTTTCTAGAAAATTTACTTATCCATATTGTTATTTCTTCTATTACCCGAAAGCCATTTAAAATACCAGAAAAACAGGTTTTCTAGCGTAAAAATGTTACTTGAAAGTCGCTATTGTTATCAATTTCGGAAAAAAGAACTCTTTTTCATCTCACAATTTCTTCTTTCAATTTTGGGACTTGTTTTTACATCTACGAAAATAATTCTATCCCTTATTGATTGACTATCCCTGAAATTTGAGTCGGTTCAAATTTTAATGAGCACCGATTGTTAAAGTAGCTATGTAAACTTCTGAACTTGTTTCTTCCTTTTCAGATTTTTTTACGCATTCGGGTTTTTTATTTGTTTAATTATTTATTTTATTTTAGGCTTTTTAGTATTAAAACTTTTACTAAATTTATTATTACTTTAATAATAAATTTAAACATATAACTTAAATATATATATTTTTGAAATCCGCTTTTAATTTCCGTTATTTTGAAACCCTACTTGATTTTTTTTTGTTACCGTTTTACTATTTTGCTTTTAAAAATCCGTCATTTTGTTTTTGTGGTTTTTTCAAACACCTATGTAAAAATCATAAGGTTTTTAAAGCAAACATAATGATACCTTAAATTTGTTTGTTAAAATGGGAAAAAACGCGCGAAAAACGAAACCACTTCATGGCAGTCTAACAAACTGTAAAGAATTTTAAAACTTTTCTCTACATGTATTTTGGGCCGCTGACTCCAGATCTGTCATTAATAAGCAATGATTTAACTTTCATGTCAAATGTAATCAGCGATCTTTATTAAATATACACATCAATGCCTTCTACATAGTCATTGAATAGTAGGTAGTAAGTGCATTATTGTATATATTACGACTAATAGTCTAGAATAGTGGAAATGCAAACCTTGTGACTATAGATATAAATCATTCATGTTTCTCTGTATTAGACAAATAAATTAAGACACATATAATTTATTTATATGATAGTTTGTTGTTCTATTATATAAATAATATGCTTTTGTAGGATACAATAAATATCAATGACGAAGATTCACTGTATTGAAATTACATCCGATATAACATCGAATATATAATATAATACATAAGCAACAAATTCAAATTGAATAAGTCATATTTGGTATGATCTACGATTGTTAATCTTATACATTTAATGAAATTCGATAGTGGTTAAGTATTAGATCGTGAGCCGATAATGAAGCGCATGTAAAGGAATGATGAAAGTATGTTTGGAAATCAAGAAAAATAAAGTTCTGATCGTGATTTGAGTGTTGAGCTTATGGAAATCGAATTTCCAAGTATATATTTTGTATTACGAATATTTTCGAGTATTTTGTTTTGTCTGCCGTATTCGCACCGTGCGTGAAATTTATTGGAGGCGTTTCCATGGTAACGATTCACTACTTTAATTATAGAATTGTATGGATGCATGTGTAATTTTATGGACTGCATTTATGACTTGCATTGAAAATTTAATACTATTGTCTCACAAATTTAAATAAATAATTATGATAATTTACATTTGAATAAAAATATTTGTGCAATTTGATTTCTTATTTTCACAATTTTTAATGCAATAAGTTTAATTAATTAGTGTTTTTCAATAATTTTAATTTGACATTTCTTTAACATTTACATGTAAAGAACTGCAAATTAGTCATAACAGCCCCTCCTTTATCGCCAAAATTTTTCACTGAAAGCGCTGGCATCGATTTTATTGTCCCTACCATGACTACGCACACAACGAATATTGCATTTTTATTTTTTGTGTAATATATTGATTTTCATATAAGTAAAGAAAAATAATAAAACTGTTGTGAAAAGTCATTGGCAACAGAAAGTGTACAAAAAAATAGCTCAGACAACTATTGTTTTTATAATTTTTGTTCATTTTTTAACACTTTTAAGAGCTTTCAAACTTTCTGCCTTTTTTCGGAGGTATTGCGTGGTCAATAGATTTCTAGGGCCGACCAAAAAATCATAGAAAAATACGTAAATTAGACCTTGATTCAAATCTGATCTTGATCTTTTTTTTATAAGGATCGCTTTCAGAACAGTTGTATTATACAAATTAAACTGTTCGTTTTCTGACCCCCTAAAAGTTACAACTTACGTTTCTGTTAACAAAATCCCTATTATATTGAAAGCCAGACCAAATGATGTTTCAATAAAAACGTGGCCCTACTAAATTTTATATAGAGCCAAATATAAGCCTTTATTTAGTAATTTCAGGTACAAAATATAAAATCAATTTCGTATAGGCTATAGATATTGTAGTAATATTATATATTTTACAATGATTAAAGTAATATATAAAAAAAAATATTTTAAATATTTAAAATAATAAAAACAAAAATATTATCTACCTCAAAAACTATTAATTGATGAAAATGTTTTTATAAAATTTAAATTGAATATTTCTAATAAAACCAGAATGAACATACACATATGCTACATTTTTTTTGTTTATTTGTTGATTTTTTTTTACAATAATTCCATTGTTTTAATGGCTTTCAATGCACTTAAATATTATAAAAGTACATTTTCAACAGTTCATATTGCTTTGATCTCTTTTAGTATTTTTTATAAATAATAGATTTCATTTTAAAACAATGGGATCGATTTTATAAACATTATCGAATTGCTTCAGTGTAAATTTGACATTTACCTAATCGTAATAATTATTATATTCATAGGACGTAGGTAACGATTGGCCGCTTGATTTATTATCAGCCGTTTTCTTTAGTGTCTACACATAACCGAAAACTAAATCGATCTCAATTTAAAAATCGATACAGATGAAAAAACAATTAGAAACCAAACTTACCTAAAAATTAACCGAAAAATGGTAGCAATTTTAAGAATGTTTCGAATTACCCTAAATTTTTTAAGTCTTCTATGGTTCTAAAATCTTCGTGGTTCTTCTAGCCAGCAATAACTTTGGCAGAAGAGAAAAAAATCTTAAAAATTTGGTTTTATTTCATTTAACAAAATAATTTAAGAAAATTAAAATGATAATTGAATAATAATAAAATGCGAAAAACTTGGCATTTAAAAACTTTAGACTTATGTCGATGAATATTGACGAAATAAATACTGGAATAATAGAACACCATGAGGAAAATAAATTGAACGAATTAAAAAGCAAAAAACAAACCCACAATACATGACTTTTCTAATTTTTTTCTAAGTATGATGTAAGTTTTCGATACTCTACCTAAATATTTGCCAATTTTCTTCACTAAATACCCAGGCACTGGAAATAATAAAAAGGGGGATTATTCCTTAGGGTCATTAAATTCATGCAAAAAACCACACGGATATCGTTAACTTGTTTAGAATCAAAGACGGCGAATATAGATAATCTAATTAAGGGACTCATAAATCTTCCTTTGCCGCAAAAAAGGGTTCAAACAAAGAAAAGTAATTATTTTGCAAAACAAGTATTTAGTAATTATTAGTATGAGGAAGACTTTTGGCAGATTAAAATAGAAAGCACAAAGCTTGAAACATAAGTACGAGATGATTAAATAGAAATTTCTTCATTTATAAATTTAATTTATCTTAAAAAATATGTTTATTATATTTATTTAGGTGGAATAACCTTCAGTGACCTATATATTTCAACGTTTTAGGGTCTGCTTTGTAAATTGACGAGGTCGTCTATTGAAAACAGCTGCTTTTACACGCGGAACATAGAGGTCTCTGTACTTTATTTATAGCACGACTAATGGACACAACAGTAGAGTAGTAGTAAAAAGAAGAACAGTAGCCAAGGAATACTTCACATATTTGTGACGATTGTACTGTAACATACATTATAACATAATATACTATTTACTATATGGTATACAGTATGATTCATAAAAGATCAATTCATGGAAAATCAACGATCGCTGCCGTACATATTGTTTGTATTTTAACGGAACTAGTACTAAAAAGCTTTGAATTTTTGTGAAAATATTTCGATCTAAAACTAATAATACTCTTGCATTGAAAACAACCCCCCTCCCCTTTTCGAAGTAATCAAAAGCACATTTTCTTTAAATGTCTGTTAAATTTATCTCATTATAAATATTCTCTCGATTAGCAGTTGATAGGATATGATAATAATAATAATCTCTTAAATGTAAAAATTTTGTTTTCTTATTATTTTAAGGATGTATATACGAGCACCGAGGCAATTTTAAATAAAATGGTTGATTTTTTTGGGTGAAGTCTAAATCAATCCTGAAAATTTTAGAGGGGGGTGGGGCGGTGCCCGATTATTTAAAAAAACAAATTACTTCAAAAGTAGGCATATTTAACATTGGTTTGATGGTAAAACGGAAGCTGGATGATATGTTTTCATAGATTAAAAAAAAAAAAAAACTATTTAAATTTAAGTTAAAACCTTAACAAATTATCGAAAACATAAAAAGAAACCCGTTCCTGACTAATTAAGGACGTATAAGCACTGTAGTGAAGACACAAATTTAAAAAAATGTATATTTTCAATTTTGATGGTGAATTATGTTAAAACTCGACAATATAAGATGAAAAGTAAGAATAAAATTTATCCATATCTAAAGTAATTTTCAAAATATCGAAAATGGAAAAATTAGTTTAACTATTAAGCGTTGCATATACCGAAAACCAAGGCAGATACCGAAAAATTTTGTTCATATTTTTCGTCTACATTCAAGAAGTTATAACAAAATTGATCATTAAAGTTGAAAATAAGGTACAAATAATTTCAAACCTATATCTAAAATTGTCTTGGCACTCGTACTAGTTTGAGCAGATTTGTCCAGATAATTACTTTGGAAACAAGGAAAAGGTTTTGAGAATGCAGAGTGTTTTTTGTTTCAACGTAGAAGACAAAAAGACTTTTTGAAGTAGACAAAAGAAGATTTTTTTGTAAATGTGTGTTTTCTTCGAACCAATTTATATCGCATTGTCTTACAAATATTCTCTTGATTAGAAGTTGCTAGGAAATAATGATTACAATGTTTTTAAATATTAAAATTTTTGATTCATTATTTAAGGTAAATTTTTCCAAACAATTAATTTGGAAAACCAAAAAAACTTATTGAATGGTCACATCCGTTTATAATGATATTAGACAGTTTTAAATAAGACTTCCATCAAAAAATAATGTTTTTGCATACAAAAAGTCCTAGATTGTTTTATTTAAGTTTAAGATATAATTTATTTTGCTCAGTAGTTTTTTTTCTTTAATATTAGCATGAATGTTATGAATCAACTTTCAATTTTTGTCTGATTTTGTCTAATGTCTGATAAATTTGTTTTATCTATTCTATGCGTAAGTATTTATGCGGGTTATTATGTTTAGACAATTTTTAGAATGAATATAACAACTTTTGCTGAACAACTTTTGATGAACAACTTTTGTTTGAAATATTTTTTTGTAAACACCACTGGTTACCCGCGAGAGCGCAAATTAGGCGCAACTTTTATAGTATGTATTATATGGGAATATCATTGGTGTCATGTATGTATGTGTAATGTGACTGTGTAATCAATTGTTTGTTTTCACTTGTTTATTATAGTTTTAATATCCCTTGCATATCTTATCAATAAAAATTTATCTTCCATATGCCTTAGGCCGAAACTAAAAAATTATGAAGAATATTTGTACATTTGCATCCCGAAGTTCTAATGTCATATATGTCAAATCTGTTTCTAGACTATGTTTAGTTACTCCGTTAATAATTAATATCTGACATGTCCCCGAGCATAGTAAATTGATAAATCAAATTTTTTAATTAATTTTATTCATTTTTAAATTAATATTATTCATTTTTAAATTAAATTATATATATTCATAATATTATTATTATTTAAAAATTCCCAAAAAAAAAAGTTATTTTTAAGCCTTTTCTTCTGTCGGCAGTCACCATGACTCTATGTATATTCGTGTCTACTCGTTTTTTTTCGGAAGTTTTTCTTTTTTTTGTTAACATATTTCGATCTTGACTGTGATGGCGTACTAAGTTTGTCAGTCACAGGACAAATATACTAACAAGCATGAAACTACCGACACGTTTTCAACTTCCTAGCTTCATATTAAAGAATATGGAGATGTTCTAAAATTTGAAAATACTTCCTCAATTACTTTGTCGGAAGCCATTTGAACCAGCAGTAATGAAAATTTGTATAATGCTGATAAAGATTTTTTCTTTCGAAAATCAATCTTTTGTCATAAAATTAATCGATGTATTGAGCTATCTATTTACTCTCACTTTTCTTTTGCCCAAGTCAATATTTTATGAAAAAATTCTGCAATAAAAATGGCGTTTTAAAATTGTAGTTTTCCTATGCATATACATAGTTAATAGAGAAAGACCCAAAATGAAATAGTATAGTGAAAAGAAACATGCCCTTTTGACTATAAATTAATTCTCTTAATTTAAAATTTTAATTTATTTTTAAAATAAAAGTTTTTTCTACTGATGTGAATGGGTTTCTACCTGTCAATTAGCCTCGTTGAGAATATTAATATTTCAAAATAATAAACTTTATGTCTTTGTATTAAGATCTTGTATCAAACCGTTAAAACTGATGCTATGATGCTTAAAAAGACATTTGTCCGAATTGAAAACTGTAATTGTTTGATTTCCTCAAATAATGTTATACTAAATTTTTAGTCGTGATTAAACTCACATTCAGTGATGTTTAATCTACTGACAGATAGTTTTTGCATTTCAATGCAGAAAAATATCAGTGTGACACTTAGCAAGTAGATTTTCTTTTAAATTAAGTATGAACGTCTCTTCATGCCAGCAAAAAAATTCATTTGAATATTTATGTAAAACTTACACATTTGCATTAAAATCTTATATTTGCATAATAAATAATATATATTTATAAAAATATATTTTACATTATAAAATTGTTTTCATCAAGAGATTTGGTTTCATAACAAGAAAAAAATCTCACCCAGTATAAAAATATATTTATAATAAAATTATAAATCTTTTTAAAACATCGCACTACTTCTATGTCTAAAGTACATTGTTTACATTATGCAAAAATTAGTTTAAAGATAATGTTTTCTTATACTATATTAAAGTATCTTACACTAAACCTTTGGTGAATTTAAATAATATACCGTCTTTATCTTTTGAGTGTTGTTTATCAGTTTATTTTCTGTTAATGGTATTTTTCAAATTAAAAGTGCAGGTAAATAATATACTTAATATAAATTATTATCTTTATTCCGTTCCAGTGCCTCCTCAAATCTATTGTTTTGCGGATGCTTAGAAGGAAAACGTTGATAACTTTCAGTGTCTGCTGGATTGATATGGATAAAGTTAATACAAAATTTTGAAACAAGTGGCGAAGCTCAAATTTACTTGTCATCTGGTATTTGTGGCGTTGGAAACTGCCTGATGCCATCAATCAAAGTTTAACCTACGCTTATTTCGGGGCTATTATAAAATGACGCAACACCATGTGTGGTAATATAATACAATAACCTTATCATTTGAAAATGCGGAGTAGTCTGCATCAAATTCGAGAGTTCCGATTTTTTGCAAACTTCGAGCGCTGAACACAACTTTGTCAAAAATCGAAAAATTCGTGAAAATTTTGGATTTTGGCCGTTATAGCCCTATAGGACTAGGTTATTGATAAATCCTATTCAGAACGTTTTTAAAGTAGACTAAATTTGCTACAATATGAGACTAGAATCGTCTCTGTAGACACAATTTTCTGCAATATATTATGTTGTTTTGAATGAAATTTGACCCTGAACAACATTAGCATACTCAGTTGGGGGTAAGTGGAACTACGTCTCGCTAGAGTAACGTCTGAAATATTGCAAAAAATTTCGAAGTTAGAAAAAATGATGAACTTTGAACAGCTTTTTCTCGGAAACTATTGGATCTTCAGTGACGATTCTAGTCTCATATTGTAGCATTTTTCCTCAACTTTAAAAAAATCTTTAAAAATTTCAAAAAATACCCCTTTTATAATCGACAATTGTGAAATTTTCACAGGTTTTTTCGATTTTTGACAAAGTTGCGTTTATCGCTCGACGTCAAAAACATGGATTATTCATTGGAATAACATCATAAACAAGTCTGCAAAAAATAAGAACTATCGGGTTTGATGCAGACTGTAATGTATAAAGTTACTGTAATAATAGTAAAAAAATTTATGTTGCATTAGTGGCAGAGAGAGTAAGCTTGAGTGATTAGAAAACTTTAGTAAGACTCGAGTGACATAATAAAGTTCCTCGAGTGATTCGAATCACCTCACAAAATCCTGCTCAACTCTGTATATAGAAGTGAAAAAAAAAATCGTTAACAATAAAACATTTTGTGAACAACAATATAATAGAATACCCCACATACACACACCCACACATTTTAAAGTATGTGTGTGTCCTTATTGTAATGTTGGCTACGTTATTCAACACAGCATTACTACACTACAATACTACACTCTTAATGCATTTTTAAAACTTATATACCATTTACTTTGTCACTTGTTATAATTGTTCGGCCATTAGTTCCACATTATTAATTCCATAAATATTTCTTCTGTATTCTCTTTCTGACTCGACTCGAGATATTATTTTTAATGTTTTCGTTTCGTGCTTTTTATTATTTTTTAATTAAATTTTATTTTTGTGGTTTCCGCAAACAAAAATACTGTATTATTTATATTGTTTGGTTTTGTTTTAATAAAATTGATTTTTTATTCGATAGCTGTAAACAATATTATGAACGTTTTATAACATTAACATTTGAAACAATGTGATTCCACTTTTACATTACAAATCCATTTCATGTGTAAAATACATTAATTGTAAACTTGATGATTGTTTTTTTACCATGTATATATGTAATATATATCAAGGTATACTTAGTTTAGTCCCAAGTTTGTAACGCTTAAAAATATTGATGCTACCAAAAAAAATTTCGTATAGGTGTTATATATAAAATCAACTAATTAGTCCATTTCCTCTCAAAAGGGGCCGTTCATAAAATACGTTCGCACTCAAGGGGGGGGGGGAGTTCTGCTGAGTGTGACTACCTTGTAAACAAAAAATTAAATGTAAAAAATGTCCCTTATAAAAAAATAAACAACTTTGCTTTAAACATTTTTCGAAAACATCACTGATTACCCTAGAGCAGGGCTTCTTAAACTATGGGTCGCGACCCCATTTGGGGTCGCGTATCAAAATTCTGGGGTCGCGAGAGGTAAAAATACAATTTAACATAAAATGTTTTTTAACTTGTAAAATTATTGTTATAAAGATAAAACAATTATCGTAGATAAATATATCATAAAATCTTCTAGTTCGGAAAGATTGTTTGTACCTGCATTTCTATTAAGAGTATTATAATAACTTGAATAACATTTACTATGAATTATGAAATGTTATTGGAATTAATAAAAAATATAAATTTATTTTTGTCAATCTCTAAAAGCCGAAATAATCCCGAGAAATAATTATCAACAAAATTTCTAGGTATTATTGCTGAAGAAACAGCTTTAACACATATTAAATCCCAATATCGTTCAGCGATAAAAAATGTTGAAGAGGTCTTACGTCCAGCAGTTTCAAACATTCCACCAAGATTTGATTTGTTATGCAATAAAAAACAGGCACATCCATCTCATTAAATTTTTAACTTATACTTTAATAATTAAAGTATATGTTTATGCAATGAACGTCTTTCACGCGGTATTATTAAAAGAGGAAGGAATGTATTGACTTAAGTAATTTTCACCCAGAATACACATCTGCCTTTGAAAAATCATTTTCTGTAAAAAAAGCATGTTGGAAAAAATGTTGACTTAAGTGGTTTTTGAAATGACCGATTCAATTTAATACTTACCACGCAACTACTTGAATATATTCGAGAGAATTAAGACGGTCAGAATCCACTTTTATTTTTGAAACTATAATAAAATTTTTTGTGCAATTTTTAATTTTAGATTTTTGTTTGTGATGTTTCAAAACGAATTCTAAACTAATATATTTTCATATGTATATGTATATTGTTACCTAATAAATAAATAATCAAAAAATATTAATTTATTTTTCTTTTATATTTGTATGGGGTCGTCAAGAAACTCGCAATCATAAATGGGGTCGTGAATTACAAAAGTTTAAGAAGCCCTGCCCTAGAGGATAGGAATACGGATTGGATAGGAATATGGATTTCTGTGACATATTCTTCGGATCGTTCTGATAAAAAATTCTCGCGGCCATAAAATAGTTTAATGAGTAGTTTTCGAGCTACGGCGATTAAAGCTGTGCATATTATAGTTATAGTATATGACTATTGATTATCGTACATCATAAAAGACAGCAACTCACAAGATAACACAACATAATACTATACACAAACATTACACACCACACTCGGTAGTCGTATATCATAACTATGATGTATGTATAGCTACGATCACCTGTAACTCGAAAACTACCCGTTAAAAAAATTGTGTCCGTGGGAGCTTTTGATCAGAACGATCCGAAGAACATTTCACAGAAATCCATATTCCGATCAATTGGTCCAAGGTCCATTGGAATATTTGGGTTTTATTTAGCCGGAATACTTTGGCCGAATAAATAACTTGGGTTAATTAAATCGGTTGTAGAAGGTACATTTTACCATAATAGATCAATCCAAATAATAATTTACAGATTCGAAGAGTTAATGGTTCCAGCCCTCAAAGGCCATATCCACCACGGTTCGTTCCGGTATGATCTGAACTAAAAAACAATAATAACATTCATTATAATTCCTACTATGCTCTCGACATATTATAATATGTAGTGGTGAGTACATCAGTAAACAAAAGATAAAAAGATATATTTTATAAAAGTTTTCCAAAAAGTTTTCAAAATATAATACATACATATATTTAAAAAAATAACAAGTGAAAACAATCAATTGACTGAGTTAATTGTTGAAATACCATGTATAGGCAGTGTTGATAACTCTGTCACAACACATACATACATATCTGACATATTTAACTGATATTCTCATATAATGCGCAAGTGTTGATGCGCAATCGTTTGTTTTTTTTGACGTCATGTAAATAACAAAAGATATTCACTTTGATATTCCTATATTAAAACATACTATAAAATTTGTACCTAATTAACGCCCTCGTGGGTAAACAGTGATGTTTACAAAAAAATGTTTCAAACAAAAGTTGTTTATTTTTTTGTAAGGAACATTTTTTACATTTAAACTTTTATTCTATCTCTAACGGTTTACAAGATGGGTACTACGGACCCATGACCCAATTGACCCATGTTGCTCATTTACGAACTTGACCTCACTTTTTACGTCCTAAGCACACTGTAAAAATTTCAGCTTGATATCTCTTTTCGTTTTTGAGTAATCGTGACCACAGACGGACGGACGGACGGCCGGACGGACAACCGGAAATGGATTAATTAGGTGATTTTATGAACACCTATACCAATTTTTTTTTGTAGCATCAATATTTTTAGGCGTTACAAACTTGGGACTAAACTTATAATACTATGTATATTTCATATATACATGGTATAAAAATGACGCCTACATAGTGTGTACGTACCGTACTTTATAGATATGTTCTTTTTTACCAAAGTGTATACACTATTAACACTTGTGTAAGTAGAAAAAGATAGTCTTCTTTCGTTTTAATAGAACTATCCTTTTCTACGAACACTCTATGTGTTACAACGAGACAAAAATAACAAGCTTTATGTTATAACACATACCTACACATCTCAAACAAACAACAACAAAAAAGTGTAAATTTAGAAAAGTTAAAAATGTTGTCACTTTAGTTTTTGCATAGTAACAAAAAAAAAGAAGTTTTTTAACAATAACTTGTTTTTGTACAGCGGCAAACATTACTTTTTCATCTTTATATGTAAGATATATTCCAGGGACGTATGGTTACCCGTTTTCGCTGGTCTTTCGTCTTTGTATTATCTTCGAGAAAGTAGCTTTAATTTATACAATAGGATATTCCACTATGTTTAAAAAGTACTTCAAAATGTTGATTTTGCTAATAAAAAGCCACCAAAAGTTTATTTCGGAAAAATACACACGCTTTCTTGCCAAAAACATTAATTAATTTTTAAACCTGTTTTAAACTGTCAAAAACGCGGACATCCCATTTGATGACGTAATATGGGTATCACTATACGAAATAACACAAATAAGTTTGACAGATATATTCTTAGACATCTGATTATAATAAATATAAATACTTACTATCTATGTATACATTATACATAGCTGTCTACACTGAGCTAATTGATGGTCTATGACTCATATCCCTATGACATCACAGCAGGGCTTACTCGCGTTTTAGGTCACGTGATATACAGTTTAAAAATTACGATTTTTAATTTTAATATTTTTAAAGAAAAATGTGCTTTTATGACTTTTATGACGCGCAATTACAAATTTTTCGCCCGTAGGTACTTTAACGCAAGTCTGCCTTTCATATGGCTCTCGGCCAGATAATGAAGTAAAAACTGAATATCTTCTAGAGTTTCAAGGCTTGCTGTTCATCTTTATTTAAATTTTCTCCTTTCTCCAGAAATCATTTGAATTAGATTGAATTAGTCAGACATTTGAATAATTGTACAAATGTCACACATATTAATAATTATGTCAGTGGACTGTAATTTTTGGCATACTTAGAAAATTAATTTATTTCCTATTTTAAAGCTTTCACGCACGCGCAAGTTTGTAACATTTAGAAATATCGATGCAATTTTCATGTCCCTACTTCAAAAGTTTCAGTATAGAAAAATTCAAATACAAAATAATTTTTAAGAACAACCTTACCCGAAGAATAACCTACGAAATCGTATTACTAAGACTTTTCCGTCCGTCCATCTGTCTGCCAGCGAGCAATATCTCATAACCCGCAACGAAAATGTATACTCTGCGTCACAAAATTTGCTGTGCGATGAGTATAGGTATATCATAAATGCCTGAAATTATGAATATCTTGTATGCTAGTACGGAACCGTTTCTACGAGAGTACAACTCACACTTGAAATATTTTTCATAATCTCTGTAGCTTCGCACACAATTTCTTAAATACGTAATATACAGGGTTGTTCCATAAGATGTTCATCACGGAAATTAGAGAAACATGTTGTCCAGAAAGATATTACCAAATACATAGGGATTGCGTATACTTTAAAAATGTAATTTTTGATATATATTTTACTTAAATATATGACAATAATAAGTTTTAAATAATGTCTTACAGTTATAATATTATATTCTTCAAAAACCTCTTTTTAAATTAAAAGATCTTTTTAGACTAAATTACGTGGTAACACCTTATTGAACACCCCTGTGCATATATATGTAGTACTTCGTCTTTTTGTTACAATACAGACATTTTTTCAGTTACAATATTGATATAGTTATAACAGAAATAAATGCAAACGAAGGGTATTTAGGCAATCCATTAGTTGCTATCTTATTTAAAACCAAAGCTTTGCAGGAGCCTATCTTCGATACAAAGCCAATATAGCTGTATTTTCTTTAAGGAAGTTTTGATAAAAAGTATAATACTTTCGTTTTTAGCCTTTAAAATTGAAAATACCCATTTCAGATAGTTATTTGAATAATTTTACTGTTAAATATTTATAAAATGCCAGAAATAGATGTCAAATACACTCATTTTGACCTGACAACATTACCGATTTTAAATATAGTCGTAAATATGACTACCTTTTTTATGTATATCAAGTAATGAAAATTGTATACATATACAATATTTATGGGAAATGAATGAGGTTTACTTCGATTACTAGTAGAAGATATACAAAATCATAGACTAGATGTTTGGATGCTTTCGTTTCATAGCGAATTTGTTAATACTTTGTTTAGGATTCTAAATTGGCAGGTATTGTGAAATACCCGAAACGATATTGTGAAATCGAGCGATCATGAGTTTTTAAGCCGTTCTCTTATATAAAAATAATACTTTTTCACCTGGAGCACGTTTTGATCGATTTTTAACATGAACTGCTTTTTTCAAGGGCGACTTTTTTTTCTTGATGTCAATTTTTAATTTTCTCAAATTTATTATTTGCTGAAGTAATATTCTTGAAAATTGACAAATATTTCATTAAAAAAATAAAGAAGTAGGTATTTCTTTTAGTTTTTCGTCGACAATTTTTATTAAAATAATTTGAAGAATAAAATTATCAAGCCATGAATAAAATATTATATTGAAAATAAAATACTGTTATTCTTCTCTTATTTGGTTCTCACCGTATTCGGGTTCGGAATTCCATTTTCAAGATCAGCATTCATCTTTTTTTTTTTATTTGATATTTTACGTATTTTTTAACTACCGAACTTAAAAAAAGGGGTGTTATTTAATCCCCGACCTAAAAAAAGGCGTCTCTCTGTTTGTGGCATTGTAGCGCCTAAACGGATGAACCGATTTTGTTTTGTTTGAAAAGTATTTTAATGGAGAGTGTTCTTATATTTGTTTCAAGTGCGAATTTGAGGTTTCGTACCCGAAAAAACTAAAAAATTGGCGATGATATGCAAAATCGGCTCAATTTAGAAAAGTCTTTCGGGAAATAGGTAAATTATTGAAGAATATGTTAGATATGTTTCAAGTGCGAGTTTAGGGTACCGTACCAGAAAAGTTTGTCGGGTATTCTGTAAATTTCACTTGTTGAAAAAAAAAAATTCTGTAAATTTCACTTGTTGAAATGTTTGTTGGATAAAAATGTCTTAAAGATAGGTTTTGAATATCTTCTCCTCAATTGAGTTCAACCAAAAGATTAATTCATACTGTATTGATTATGCACCAAATTGCATCCAAATAACAGCACCCAAACTGCCTGTTCTAAATACTGGTCGACTATATCCTCTCCACATCATTTTCACATGAAAATTTATGGTATATCATGATCATGAATAACAAACTATCGATTGGTGTAGGTACGTTTTGGTGGCCGTTCAACACAAACATTATATAAATAAATTGTAGATTATAAATATTACTTGAACATGTAATAAATTTATTCGACAACGTTAGTATATCACACAATACCTTGACACCACCAGAGAGCAAGCCTATTATATTTAATGATTTAAACAAATTTTCAGATGATGTTCATTGGTAAAGATTGGATCCATCGAATTTTATACTCACTTTTAGTTTTATTCCGAGTCGATTGGACCGGCAGAGCAGAAATTGACGTTGGTTTGTGGTTATCGGTAGAGCTGTAAAAGTAAGGATAAATTGAGTGCCCGCATGTGTTCGTTACAAAAATAATCCGAATCCGTTTCTATCATATGGTTTCGTTACTCGGTACTTTTTGATGAGTTCACATTAAACATGTAGACGAGGTAATTTAACATTTTACCGCAAAAATTTCTCAAGTGATGGATCGTGATGCTGTTTTTTGCGTTAGGTTCTGGCAGGTATTTATAAACCTCGTGAACGTTTCAAATTATGGGGAGATCATTTTCCTTGTTTACATATATCATAGTAAATAATGATAAGAAAATGAATTCTGTTGAATTTTTTTTCAATATCTTTACGTTTCATGGCTATTACAAGCTTTTTATGAAATAAAAAAATTTTGAACTCTTTCAAAAATTTCTGGTTTTGAATCAAGATTATTAATTTTATAATCACGATTAGATGAGATATGCTTTTGAAATCGGGATTTTCAGGTCCCGTAACGTTTGACGGGATAATAATTTTTTTTTTCAATTGCCTAAAATAGTGTATCACAAAAAATGCAATTTTTAATGCACAAACGAGGAAAATTATCTCCCCATAATTTGCAATGTTCACAAAGTTTATAAATACCTTCTAGAAACCTAATGTGAAAATTCCCATCTCGATCCATCTGATTTTAGAAATCTTCGCGGTTTTGACATTTTTTTGTGTTCAATTTCCTCGTCCAAAGTACAAACGGTACATGTACAAACATTGTTCTTTTAAACGTATTTTTTGAAAATACCCAATAAGTAGGTGCAAGCGTATAATGCACGATCAGCAAGTTGTTTTAATTGTTAATATATTATGTCAGTTATAATATAAATATTATCGAAGATAATAAATGAGAACTCTAGGATATGTCGAAATAAATTTCGATTTTTGCCCCAATTCCTAGATCAGTTTTTTGTATTTTTAAAATACGTATTTTCGACTACCAAGTAGTCATCATCAGTAAGAATTAGCTAGTGAATGTTACTCTTTGCTAATTTGGTGGCGGACTGCACTCCATCTAGGAATTGGGGCAAAAATCGAAATTTAATTGTCAGTTATAGTTGAACTGTATAAGTCAAATTGTATGTATTATAAATATAAAATTTGTGTAACGAAATGCGAGTAACGAGATAAATTCGTCAGTAACGTTTTGGCACTTAACGTTTCGGTACTTGAAAACGTATTCGTTACTTAGTATTCGGTACATACTGTTTGTTACAACTCTAGCTATCTGCAATGTCATGGTTATATGTTATCTGCGTTGTCAAACGCCAGGTTACTCAATGTATAAGATCATTTACGTTTTTTCGAAGGAGGTAGCTATTTTCAAAATAAAATGTAAATCTTACTACTCTCCTTACGACTCCATCACCACCCGCAATTGCAATTTAAGTTAAAGACCAGTATTAAACTAGTTTCAAGCCTGCCGATTTCTGTGTTCAATTGTTTTGAAATGGTAACAAGTGAAATTTACAATCTCCTTTAAATTACCATTTTCCTTAGAGCCTTCCCCAAAGTGAGCCGATTTTGAGAATCATGGCTTAGACTTTTTTGTTATTCCGGGTATGGAGTCTTAAACTCGCTCTTGAAACATAGCTAAGAACACTCTCCATTAAATTATCATTTAAACAAAATAAAATCGGTTCATCCGTATAGACGCTTAGATGCCACAGACAGATAGACAATCATACAGATAGACAGATAGATAGTAAACAGACAAACAGACGCACACATAGCGGAAAAACAGACAGACACACACAAACTTATAACATCTTCTTCTTTTTTTTTGGTTCGGGTGTTAAAAAAGTAGTTTAACATGAAGTAGCTAACTTCATTGGGAAAACCCTAGATAGTAAATTCTCTGGAGAAATTGAGGCAAAAACGTTACAACCGCTGATTTTTAACGAAAAACAAAAACAATAAACATGTAACACTGCGTGTTAACAATTACGTTTTTGGTGGAAACGCAAGGAAAAGATACGTTTAATGTTATAGATGTAAGTACAAATCTTTAACTGTTAATACTTTGATATTGTTATAACATTCCTGTACATAACTGAAAAAAAGATTTGATGATAAATTTGATACTCATAATATGCTTTTGCTCTTTTGCTGCTTACACAATTCGATCATTGACATTACATCAAAAATCCATTCTCTACTCGCTAAGTAAAATATTATGGTGATGTTATACCATGGTGTTGTTAAATTTGGTTTATTCTTCAAACTTTAGGTATCTCAAAAATTCAATGGCCGAAGTATATCTAATATAATGAGTATGGAAAAAATATAAGGCAGGCTATTTGAAAATTACAAATAAAATTTGCCTAGAAAATGTTGCCTCTTCAAAGACATTTTTATTTGTATTTTTGTGTCAAGTTGCTATGATGATGTACAGACTTTGTCAACGCAGTCAAGTTTTTATTTTCAACTAATATTTTACTATTGATTAAGCTAGACTTTTTCTAAAATACTGCAATTTATAATCTACGCTGAGATGTAAATATATTTTTTATGCACGTGGAGCTATTTTATATTCTGTTTTATTACATAAAAATAGTCCAATTAACCTAGAAATAAAGTTTTGAAATATCAATAGTTTTATATTTAATATAACAAGCTTATTTTATGCATTTTTGAGCTCAGTGACAGGAAAGCCATTTCGAAAAGGATTTGTAAAATTTGTATATAAAATATGGTAATTGTAAAACAAAAATAAATTTTTGGCTGTAATTTTCCAATAACAACTCACGAATTTACGTTGAACTCTTACACTGGGATCATTGAACAAAACGTCATGAAAATTATTCTTTCAAGTCTTTTTCATCGACTTCAAACAAAAAAGGAGGAGGTTATCAATTCAACTATTTTTTTTATGTGTGTTACCTCAGAACTTTCGACTGGGTGAACCGATTTTGGTGATTCTTTATATATTTAAAAGCTGGTGCTTCCCGTGTGGTCTAATTTCATTTTGGTCCAGTTCTGACTACGAAATCCTTGAGAAAATCATAAAAGTCTTAAATTTGCATTAAGTATGCACGACAAGAGCACGCATAATATCACGCCAACCGATTTCGATATATCTTTTTTTAGTGACAAATTAGTGTACTTCAGATTCACTAAAAATCACAAAATAAAAATAAATTTTATCAAAAAGAAAACCGACTTCAGAAGAAAAACTTTTAATACGCACTAAAAAATAAAAAAATAGCGATAATGTAATATAATTAAAATTATTGTTATTTGAGTCGGTGTCATCCAAGCTAATGTAGCAAGCTGTTTTGTCAGTGTTGTCTCCTTGGCTGACACCGACTTCACAAATAACAGTAATTTTAACTACATTCTACTACGAATTTTTTTTCTTTTTTAGGACATATTATTTTGTTTTGGAAATTTTTTTATTTTGAAGTCGGTGTTCTTTTTGTTAAAAGTAATTCTTATTTAAGTACAAGTATAATTATTTTATTTGAAGCATTTTCAATAAGTTCTAATTAAAATATTGTTGTTTATTTGTGATCTAATTCCAAACAAAAATAGAATATGGTAATAAATTAATGATTATGTAAAGAGGTCGGATACTTGACGACGCGTTCTTATTGTCGTCTGACAATATATTCCAATAATAATACCAACATAATATAATGGTGTCATTTATTGTTTATGCAGTTGGTTTTCTTGTAATGAATTTTATTCACGTGTTATGTTTTATTTCAAATGAAAAGTGCCAAAATAAAGATACAATTTATTACTTGAACTTGTTTTAATAAGAAAAACATAAATTTATGCGCGGGAAAAAAGTATTGTAATGCAACATTCCTAATGACAATCAGTTGTGATATAACATTCTTGAAATTTGAAAAAGTTTCTGCAAAATAAGTTACTGATTTAAATAATTAGATATCCACTATCGGCCCTTACCATATAATTCATGCTCTATTGTTTGCTCATTTGGAAAACACTGATGAATTAAAAATCAACACTATTCACTTTTTTTCAAAAGTTAATGAGTAAAATTTACGAGTTAAAATTTAAGTTCATGGGCTTCCAAGGTAATCATGAGTTACAAGGGTATTTACTGGTTGTTTTTGGGGACCCTGGTGTCCGCACGTTCCTGATTTCATTCGGAAATGATAACTCTGTACTTTGCTAGAAACTGTAGCATCATAATTGAAATTTTACTTTAGAAAACTATTCGAAAATTATCGAATTAAGGACTCACACAGAAGATAAAATTACGTGAGGAAATTTCTTTTGCTTTGCTGATGTTTAATTTTTGGATCTGATTTACTAATAACGATTTGATAACATAACGATTTATTGGGATTGTCAATCTATCACAATAGTTGACTACAGTAATTTTGGGAATAAACTAGCTGTTAAACCCCCTTCGCTGGGTTGTTTTTGCACATTTAAATATCAAAATTGTTAAATGAAAGACTTTTTTTTTAATTCTCTCTGTGTGTACGGAACAGTAAGATTTTTTTGGCCGATCCCAATATTATGTCTACACTCTCTGTGTGTACTCAAAAGTAAGGGAAAGATCGATAGAAACCCATGGAACATTCCAGAATATTCGAGAAAGTTCTAGAAAATTCGATAGAAATCCATAGAACATTCCAGAATGTTCGAGAAAATTCTAGAAAATTCGATAGAAATCCATAGAACATTCCAGAATGTTCGAGAAAATTCTAGAAAATTCGACAGAAACCCATGGAACATTCCAGATTGTTCGAGAAAGTTTGATAAAATTCAATAAAAATCCATACAACATTCGAGAATATTCGAGAAAGTTCTAGAACATTCGATAGAAATCCATAGAACATTCCAGAATGTTCGAGAAAATTCGATAGAAATCCATGGAACATTCCAGAATTTTCGAGAAAAATCGAAAGACATTTGCGCCAGTAGCGCCATCTAGTGAAAATTGTACTATTGACAGTGGCGCCATCTATTGAAAATTATTAGAACTATTTTTTTAATCTATTTTATATGAATTCCTAGATCATTTTTAATTCCATCCCCACCAAACTCCCTTATTCACAATGGGAGCCTAAGGGCTACCCAATGACATAATCCCCTACCGAAGGTCAATGGTTAGTTTTAGGGAAAATCGGGGACATACAAACAAACACTCTCTTTTTATATATATAGATTTCTAAAAAGAGAGATCCATTTCTGTTTTGTATCTGATTTTCCATTGGCGGAGCACGACTTTGCTGATTATCGTTTTTAAGATTTTCCGATAAGAATTAGTAAAAATTTTAAATTTCAATTTATACAATTTTAATTTATAATATTTTCATGAAAATAAGTAAATCAATCATCAAAATATTTAAAATTATGTAGTAAAAATTTGTTATACTTAAGATAATTAATGTAAATGTGAACTATACATATTTACACTTAGTTATTCATTGACAGATTTCGTTGCTATATTTTCTGTAAAGGAAAAGTCAAATAAAATGATTTTAAAAAACACTTCATTTTTTCATCGATGTAAGAATAGTTAGTTACAAGTTAGTGAGTAAAGTATTGATAATATGTACTATATATATAAAACATATATAAATACAAAATGTAAACACTTGCTCAACATTCTTTAAATAAATAAACAGTCATAAAATGACAAATGTTTTTAAATTGGAAAAATTATATTACAAAATTTTATACTTTGTGTATAAAAACTAATAAAATTTTTTGTTAAAGATTTATTAACTATTGGTATTTTGTCTATTTGTAAAAGACTATTAAAGTTTTTTTAAGTCTGTTTTCTTAAAGTGGTTTTAGATTACACAATTTCTTATAATTCATTTTCTGTGTGTTCAAGATCAAAGGAACTACGCTCGATATTGGGAGACAAATCGGGGTGATTAATGAACTATATTATCATTTCTTTAAATGAAAATTCAAGTAAATGTTAGGGTGGATCATTGTGATTTAAGTCTACCATGCTTTTTATTTTCGTTATATTAATTTGAAAAATTCCTTTAAACGATCCATTTCTCGAGAGTGAACCTCAATTAATTAATAGTAAATTGATAGTTTTCAAATACCAAAATTAGAATTTTGTTACAATTCCTTCCTTACTTAAGGGCCATTCATAAAGTAATTCATGTGGGGAGGGGGAAGGTATATTATTTGTCGTGACAGGAAGGAGCGAGAATTTTGGAAAACATGACGTTATCTGTTAAAATTTATTTAAATACATTTCTTTCTCAGATTTTTTTGAAAATTTTAGAAAACGTGCAAGATGAGCCCAAAAATCGAAACTAAGCGTGATGATGTATTTTATAATAGTCCCTAATTGAAAAAACGAAATAAAAATTAACACCGAAAATGCAATATGGCGGCAGAGTTGTAAACAATGTTATGATCAAATATAAAAATCTCCAACTTTTTAGAAATATACGATAATTTTTACTTCATAAGGTTTGCTACATTAGCTTGGCTGATACCGACTCCAAAAATAACAATAACTTTAACTACATTATATTATCGTTATTTTGTTACTTTTTAGTGCATATTATATGTTTTTCTTTTGAAGTCGGTTTTCTTTTAGTTAAAACTTTTTTTTATTTTGTGATTTTTAGTGAATCTGAGGTACACTAACTAATTTTTCACTAAAAAAAGAATCATCGAAATCAGTTGGCGTGATATTGAGTTGTTCGTGCTCTTGTCGTGCATACTTAATGCAAATTTCAGACTTTTATGGTTTTCTCATGGATGCCGTTGTCAGAACTGGACCAAAATGAAATGGGACCACACGGAAAGCACCAGCTTTCAAATAGATAAAGAATCATCAAAATCAGTACACCCTCTCGAAAGTTTTGAGGTTACAAACATAATAAAAAATACAGTCGAATTGAGAACCTCCTTTTTTTGTTTGAAGTCGGTTAAAAAAGACATTCAAATTTTACTTTCGAATCCAAAGTTTTATACGCAATGTAATTTTTATAGCTTTAAGATTCAAACTGAAAAAGTATGCCTTACCATTTCATTAATTCTGAGAATATTGTGCGTATATGTTCGACAATATTTTCTAAGAATAAGCTAAAACAAACCAAGCTATTAATAATTTTGTATTAGTCATAAAATTGCATCGTAAGCTTTTCATGTAACAATTTGTAACGAACGGTTGGATAAGATATAAATGGGATAATAAAACCCTGAATGTAAGTTGGCAATAATTTAAAATTAAAATTAAATTGTTGAAAAATGATGTAAAAAACTAAATTATTGTATAAATAATTAAAAATAAATGTTTGCATTGTATGCTTTGCGTAAATTCCGATCAGATTGTGATGAAAATCTGGTAAGGTCTTCTAAGGACCACGAGTGTTTTTGGACTAGAAAATCAATATACATAAATTGCTTTATGTGTCCTCGCAACGCATGTTAGATACAGCAAGTTTGAAATGAAATTTCTATAATTTCGTACTGGGTTTATCACGTTTCAAACTTGAAACAACCAACTTTTGACCAAATTCAGTTTTACTTCAGAGATCATATACTTTTGTTCAAGTGGGAGCTAGATGCATTTTTTTGAGTAGTTAAAATTTTTTCCGATTTTTTACAATTTTTTATAGGGATGCCTATGAAAAAATTGAGCAAATCTCGAAAAGTTTTTGTTTCCAAATTTTTGAAAAAAAAAAGATATATAAAAGGAAAATTTTGACAAAAAAAATTAGGAATTCGTGTTCGTTTAACGATAGGGTACCACCAGCAAAGTTCTTATAATGCTTCTTTTGTGAGCTTGGACAGCACGGTTTGACATTTCATTCCCTTTCCAAGCAATGGAAATCCAAATATGCGAACTTAAAGCGAAACCCCCGTGGCTCAGTTTGTTAAAACGAAACCAATTCCGTTTGAGCTATGCCAAGGGTAGTGGGTTCAATTTCCGCCGCGACAATAAAAATTAATTTAATGAATACTTGTGATGGGCTGGATTATGTATGAAGGAGGTGCATTCAGCCTCTCAAAATAATTGAGAAGCTGATAAATGAAATCATAAGCGGAAAAGGTGAAAAAAAACAAATATGGTATCTCTCTATAGCCAAAGTGTGTTCTTCGTGGACAGTCAATATAACCAAGCCTGCCTAACTACTTTAGTCTCTCCAACTTTCTAGAGAGGGGCAATTACCATGGGTTACATTTCGTTTGTTCAACTATCCTCGAAACAGCAAATTTAAAACGAAGGCCTTCATGTTTGAACGATAGGCCCATGGGTTTATTGAAGAACTATACTTCAAATATAGGTCGAAGCATTATGTTTTAATTTACAGAAGAGACGTATGGATCACAGTATGAATATATTTTAAACATGTGGGTCATAGTAAAGCATTTAAAATAGAATGAAATAAAATAATTGAATAAAAATTATTTCCTAATGCATTCTACGAAAAACCTTTTATTCATTAAAACTACAAGTCTAGTCATCAAAATGCATCAATCACTTAAAAATACATTTTAACGATATATACCACTGACTACACCTACGGGATTCTTTCTATTTATAATGGAAATTTCCCAACCACTTTAAACATAAGTTTAAAGTTTTGTATTACACTGTAAAAAAAATTACTTGATTAAAGTAAACGCGTTTTCTTTGCTGTTGACTTTATCTCATCACGAGTAGATGTGTAATGAGATACCAATACCGATGTCAATATTAGCTACAGTACTTTGAACCAAAAAACTGAAAAAATCTAGCACTTGGCTAAATGTTATACCAAGTAAATATTTCTTGAACCAATGACGTATCAATACTTAATTCAAGAATATATTTGACAACTTAAAAATTTGCTTAAACTATGAAAAAATTTACCTATTACCATGTTTAGATCATATTTTCTTTCAACTAAGTGGTACTTTTTTACAGTGTAGAAAGTGACCATCCTTATCATACATTTTTTTTTTTTATTGTGTAAAATGGGCGTTCGTTATGTGTTATTACTGCTTATTACGTACAGCGTCGTTAATAAAGATGTTTCCACGTAAATGGAAGAAATTTTGTCAAAAAAAAAAAACAATTTTATTTTAAGAAAATAATATTGTATTAAAATGTTGTTGATCATGAATATCATAATTTTCTAGAGTAACTTCCAAAAAATATCCAAAAAATACGAAAATATCATCTCAAGTTTTAACATAAAAGCCTTTTTAATGTCAACCAAGTAAATTCAAAAATTATGGATCCACGTAACTCAAAGGTCTTTTGCTGTTATTCTAAATATTTTTTCAGATGGTATAACATAGTTTTTTAATAAAACATTTTTTTTTATGTTGAAAAATTTATACCCATACATAAATGGAAGGAAGAATAAAAATAGTATAATAAAAAATTTTCAACTCAACCAAGCCCTACCATTGCTAAACAAATTAAAAATGCATTTGTCAATGGGAAAATCATGTGCAATAAATATAGGTGTCAAATTTTTATTTTATAATTTTAAAATAAAAAAGTATACTTTTATTCAACTGTAACAAAAATTTTTTTATGGATTTGTCACATTTTATACTATTATTTTTTTCACGGTTTTACATAAAATTTATGCGTAAAAATTGTTTTATGCTGATCTTTTTTCACTTCACAAAGCGACACATGCAAAATAAAATTTATTTCAAACACAACACGCATCTAACAATAGAATTTGTTTTTTGTACAGACGATTAGAGATATGAATACAAACGAACATACAAAGACAATACTGTCAATTGGCATTAAAACGAATTGGCTTAACTTTTCTTGGCGCTTGGCATCATTCTCAACGATGATGATTTTTAGTCGACGCTGGACGTCGATTTAAACGTACGTGTGTTGAGCGACGCGTCGAGACACTCATGTACATTATTATATTTAAAAAAACGATTATTATTACTATTTCGAAGAAAATAATCAAAACGAACGCTTAAAACTATTCAACCATATTTGTTTATATTTTACATGTGTTGTTATTTTCGCTTTTTATTTGTATATTTCTATCGCTGGTCGAAATTACTGCCATATTTTTAAATCATTGTGTGTGTTAACGAGTGTGTTTTAAATATAAATTAAGTGAAAAGTTTTTTTTTTTTAATAGTGTTAGATAAGAGCTATTTTGTGTGAATTTGTGTTTTCAAGTGATTTCTTTAATATATTTTAACGTAATATAGCACTTTTTTCTATGTTCGTATCCGAAGTGTTTATAACTTAAACAGCATGTGGAAAATTTTACAAAGATTAATGAAATTAACAGTTCATTCACGGTGTGAATTAAAAAAATAATGCGGTTATCGTATGATTTTAATAAAAAAATTTAATAATTTAATGAAAAGTTAAGAAGATTTTTATTTGTTATAAAAAATACACACAGAGTTTATAAAAATGTAGGCATTAAAAAAAATATTATGATCTAGAACAGACGACATAACTAAGAAATATGCGTATAGGATTTAAAAATAAATTTTTATTTAAAAAGTGTGGTGTGTTTTTAAGTGTTTGAGAAAAATGTCTTGTGACAGTTGTTACGCAACAATTCATATGCCCTTTGCTGCCGATATGCTCAGTTGGCTTGTAAGTTCTTACTTAATAATCATTATTATAAGAGTGAAGGTTTTAATTAAATTATATTATATCGGTCAAAGTTGAAAGTTGTTTTAAATTTTATAATTTATGTTCATTATTTAACATTTTAATTATGTTTACTTGTATAAAGTGTGATTTTTTAATTTTATTGAAGTAGACATTATATTTATGCATAAGGCATTTGAAAACAGACACGTGGTCGAATATTCATATCAGAATCTGGAAAAGCAGTGCCTTTAAGGATTCATTGAATTTTACCTCTTTTTTAGTTTTTTTCCGAAAATTTGCATGTAATTGGTTCGCCTGTGCAAGCAAGATTCTTAAAATCAAAATTAACATTAAAGTAAACGTGATTTTTTGGAGGCTTAACGTTGCAGAAATCATAAAAAATCTGGTTTAGGTTTTTAGTAAATACCTGCCTTTTTTCTGTAATTTTTGCGTACCTTATTAATAAAAAATGTTTTTATAAAATAACATGAATATTGAGATCAAAATCTATTTCAAACAGATTCTTAGCGTAGAGTATTTTGGGGCATGTCAAATGGCTTTCTGTGAAAAATTTTCTAACCAACCCTAAAATGTTCTTTGGAACTTTTTGATAATCTCTGTAATCTCTCATAGCCCCAAAACTTTTTGAACGAGTAGTTTTCGAGTTACGGGCGATCAAAGCTGCGAATATATTATAGTTGTTGTATACGACTAGAAAAATAGCTTTCTATTCCATACTTTACTTTTGATTCAAATATTTTTGTATGTGATTAATCATGAATTTATTTTTATACATTCATACCTACAATTTGGTATTACGTCATATTAAATAAAATTTTCAATTTGTTCTACATAATACTCGGTTGCACTTTAAAATGTGTATATTTTAAAACGTCATTGAATTGCATAACTAACCACATTACCTACAGGAGGACTATGCAATAGCTGTCTATGTAGCTAGGGAACACACGCTAAAAACACAGAAATCACAACATGCATCCTGTATTTCATTTTTTATTTAAAATATAATACATTTATGTTGCTTTTCATAATGAGTAAAATAATTGTACCTATATGGGTACAGGGTGATTCAATTATGTATAACAAAAATAAAAATGAAATAAAACACTTACAATTTTAAGCACATACAGCTGTGATGGCTTAAATTAATAATTATGATTAAATTTCATGGAACAAGCATATCCTTCATTCATTTTAAAGTATAATTATTATCCTACTTTGTGTGAATATTAAAAAAAAATTGAAGATTTCACTCAATTTGTAAGCTCGTCAAAAGTTTGTACCAGTTATTAGGACAAAAAAAAACTTGAAAATTTTTTTTTTGCTTAATTGATCATTATAGGTTAGCAGAGCCACTGGGCAAAATGACAAGGTTCTTTTAGTGTGAGTGCTAATTTTCGTTTTTTTATTTTCGAGCGCTCAGGGGAAAGCATTACCTGTAAAATGTATACTACAAGAAAAGTAACCAAGCAAAATGATGGACCATTTGAGCGCTTTCAAACCTAAAATGAGCTTATCCTGATCGACAATTTATTGAGAGCAGCCATTGTTTTTGTTGACACTGTATATATAATATAATTTCAATATGGATGCGAAACGGCGTGGAGCGATGTCCTAGTGTGCCATACAAAACTCAATACTCAATTCATACATTTCATACATACACATAACTCTAAATATTTAATTGACATATGTTGTTAATGATTTGAAATTGACTGACATTATTATAAATAACATATAAGACATAAAATAATAAATATTATTTCAAAATAGTTTATTTACTACCAAAATGTAGTAATAATCATAATTTTAAATTATTATGTTATGATTTTAATATTTTGTTTGTTATTAAATATGTTTGATTCAAATATTTTAATTTTATTTAAGACTACCGTGTACCGACCATGAAACGGATTGCGGTTTGAAATTTTGTGGAATTATCATGTCTGCTCTCTTGTGACAAAACAATTATAATTATTTATTTTCTCTCTAAATTATTGAATATATCTATAAAGTATATTCACATTATAATTTGAAAGAATGTTCCTTCTTTCAAAACGCAGTGATGAATCTCAATTTGATGAATATGGGCAGCTATGACCTAGAACAAAATTTCCCTTAATTTCGTGTATATTCAAGAAAAAACTTATTCCAATTTGTATTTATTTCATATATGAATTAGATGTGTGGTTACTGGAGCCATCATACGCCTAATAAACCGTTTACCAAACTTTACGAAATCTTGTATAGTTTATGATTTACGTGTATATTTATACGTTCGATTTCACAATCGGTGCCGACTGATACTGGGCTATATTATTGCATTTTAATTTTATTGATCATAATAATAATAAAATTTATTCAACCTTGTCGAGGATCCATAAAAATTAAAATGTTTTTAATATTAATGCTGAAAAACTAAATAATTTTTACTTGATTTACAATTATTTATGTCTTTCATGATTAGTTTCATGTATTTCAACATATCCATGGTTTTGTATTTGATAATTGAGTGCATTATGTATATTTTACGTAAAGAGTATAAAACTAAGCTGACCTCTACTGATTTAAATATGAAATGGCGAGGAGCGAGTAGACATTATCTTATAACATGTATAGACCACAAGCCCATGCTAAAATTTTTCGGGTAAAACGACCCACCAGGGAATATGTTAACGAAGATGCTCCTATATGTTAAAGTAAATTTAAGCGCGATGGTGTCAGTTTTGCGTAATTTTGATCACCCCTCAACCATGAAATATGTACGGATCTATTTCTGCACGGCAGAACGGCACGGAAGTTACCGGATTTTTTTCTGCACGGCATTTATGTAATTTGCTTCGAATACCTATATACAGATTATTTATCAACGCTGTACATATTTGCTGATGCAGGGGAGAGACACCAAGGGATGTGACCTTCATATTCTCAGCTGTACTTGCTTGTACCGTGCGAAGCTAACGCTATCTTTAAGAGCCTTCTTAGAGCCTTCTCCAAGCTTAACCGATTTTGAGGATCATCGCCTATTTTTTAGTTGTCCCGGTTACAGAACCCTAAACTACACTTGAAACATAGCTAATAACACTCTCCATTAAATCATCTTTCAAACGCGCACACATAGCGGTCAAATTTATAACACCCCTTTTTTGGTTCGAGGGTTGAAATAACAGCAGCGTACTATGTAATGACTTGACCATGACTTTTCCAATACCTAGTGCATTGTTTACGTTATTTGGTATTTATATGTCATGTATATAATTATAACATAAATAAATTAAAAAAAGACGTACTTACATCAACGTTATCAGAAATTTTTTATTAAAATTAATTAATAATTAATAAATTTTAATATTGCCACTAAAATAATTTTTTTTAAATGCTCATAACGCGGCCCGAAAATATATGCTCATAACAGGAGTCGTGACGAGTTACTAATATAGAAATATATTAAGTACTTTGGTTTATACTTTACCTATAACACATACATATTCAAACTTGTTAGTTTACAAATTCATCATGCCTGATTGTTATAATTCATGCAATTTAAACATATGTTTGTTTATCAACAATCAAGCTTACCTGTAAGCATTCTACCATAAACAGCATATATATACATATAGCTGTGGTTACAATATAATAAACCTTATCTGTCAACTCAAATTTACAAATATTAGAGAGTTCTGTCCTGGAGACAAAGAGTTTGTCTGGTCTAGCATCGAATTCAACGCAAGTTAATTATTATAACGCATTAATGACATATTATATCGCTATACAATAGAGAGTTTTTTATAAATCGAAACTTTTTTTATTAAAAATGGAGATTTTGATTCGGTACTATTTTGAATGTCCCAAAAATATAAATAATTAATACTAGATAACCGACTTCACACGCTACCTTTTAAGCTACTGATTATAAAATGTCTCTATGATGTATACTTGGTCATTTGAATTTTCAAATAGAAAAAGTATTTTTTGAACTTTATAAAAATAATAGGTGATAATCCTGATGTCGAATTGGCCATATTACCCATAAAAATGTAAAATTAGACTTGATGCCGTGATAAAATTTGAAAGTGAAATTAAAATTGATTAAAAAACGAAGAAGTTATAAACAATCAAAGATGGCATTCAAAAATTTCCCATCTCTTTTTAGCAAAACAATGTTTTATATGTAATCTCTATGGCGGTACCCACGTATGACGGCACTAGTAGGTATCTAGGTCTTTGTTTAATTTGGAATTTTAAACGTTCATATCATATGCATACTAGCAAAGATTTTTTAAAACCAACTTCACTTTTCAAGTCGCGAAGAAAATTGGTCATCTAAAGCGATGAAAATTTAGTTCGATCCTCTATTCAAGGAAAAAGGAAACTATAAAGCTTTGTTTTATTTAATTTTATAAATTTCAATAATACACACTAAAACCAAGAGTTAAAATCAAGAAAAACAAGTGAAAGCTAATCATTGACTGAGTTAATTGTCGAAATACCATGTATAGATAGTGCAGATTACACTGTCACATTACACATACATACATGTCACACATACATAACTGATGTTTCTGTACATACTATACAATTTGCGCCTAATTTGCGCCCTAACTAGTAAACAGTGATTTTTAAAAATTTTTTTTCGTAGCATTAATATTTTTAAGCGTTACAAACTTTTTAGTAAACCTTGATATATATTACATATATACATGGTCTAAAAATACTAAAAACGGTCAGAATTCTGAGGGATGGCTCCGATTAAAACTATTTATAATCTAAGAAGAAACGTAACCAGTATTTTGATCTTCTGTGTTAGGCCTGCATTTTTGAATATTTTGTGTATTTTATTTAATAATTTATTCTTTTTAACATAGTAAATATTTAGCTCTGAATTATGAATGCTATTGTTAGTCCGAATGCGGTCAGTTTGGGACACCCCATATCATGCATGCTGTTTATTATTTGTATTTATTAATAATTAATCAATACCCAAGGAATAACAATATTCATGCTGTGAATTAAGTTATTATATTGTGGTTTAACATCAACGTAGTGATGCATAGTATTTTAGTTAATTAATATTTCAACAATTGAGTAATCATTTTCAAGTCATAGGACGGAATTTTAGATCAATTTCTGGTTTAATATTAAATAAATTCCTTCTTAATCAGATTCGGATATATTGTTATCAGTGTCGGATACACCCATATGGGCTCGATGGGCATCACCTTAATAGACTTAAAATTTAAAAAAAAAAAAAAAAAAACAATGAACCGGTTCAAAGAGTTAGTCTATTGTTCCTAATTTCCCCATCTGATAATTTTTGGCGGGAACATTTTTTTTTCTGTCGCAAAATTCGTTTTAAAGCGTGTAGATTCTAAAAAAAAATTAAAATTTAGATTCCGTTATCAATGATTTGAGACAAAGATTGTCTGCGCGGGTACTCACTCGACTAATTTCAGTTGGGAGCTTTACTATCTGAACCAAATGTTGGTGTCAATCAACTATTATAAATCAATGCCGACTCTGAATAGCCAAATGAAAAACAGAATACGAAAACAATTCCGCCATACCAAAGTCGGTAGCTCATCTCATTGAAGCTGCGACCAAGATTTGTAACCAACGCTTGCGACCAGCGTAGCTGCCACAGAGGCTTATTCAGGCTAGCTTTCCTAACATCTGGATATCGATGATATTATCAACACTTTTGCGAAAAAAATGAAAAGTTGAATTTGTTATTTAAGTTAGAACCGAAATAAAATTATTTAATGCAAAGTCGTCTATACTTCCGTTTAATTTAATTTGAAGTACTAAAATTTTCACCAAAATATGTTTAGACTCTAAATGCGATGATATACAAACAAACACACATTTACTTTTGTAATTTTTGTGAGCGAACAAACTAACACCTTAAAGGTTTATTAATTTGCTAGTGTTCCTCCCACGGCTTTGTCTACGTGAGTAAATACACTGTACAAAATCTGGGTCAGGGAGTCATGTATTTTGTAAACGTCTCTTTTGTGGGAATGTTCTATATCGATCATGAGCGAGTTCATACTCCAATTCGCATTTGGCCGAATATCGGGTGCTGTCTCGTGTCCATTACCTTTTATGAGGGCTGGATCCGTGTTTGATTGTTTTTGCCTTAATTAACCAGTATTAGGCGCCAAAAATGAATTAGAACTCAATGCAATAAAAAACATTCCATCAAAATTACTAGCTTATCTCAATATTTTCATTAAAATTTACTATCAAATATAACGATTTAAATTTGTTATGGTTATATCTGATCCTTGAGGTTCTTGATAATTGGCTTATGGGTTAGTTTCATTATAATTTTAACATGAATCAGCCAGCTATTAATATACTTCAGTTTTGTATTCATTATCGTTGGTATGGTGAAAAATAATTTTTCGGAATAAGCGTGAATAATAAACTGTCACAAGCTGAGACATTATAAGAGGCACGCCATTCTCGTTATATGTTCTCTTGCGACATCACTAATAAAAGATGTTTTCTTGTGGTAAAACAGCTTCGTTAAATTTATATATTTTGAGGTTTTTTATTCGATTATACATTATCCAAACTGGAACAAGCGAATTATGTACATTTATCGATATACATATAGAGTGATGCCAATTTGACCGTAAATATAAGGTTCAAATTTCATGAGTGTCCAGGTAAAATTTGTTTCTCCTATGTTAACGAATACTATTGGCCCTTTAAACTTTTAAAACTCAATTTTTAATAAAAATAGGTTAAATTTCAAAAATGGAAATCGGAGTTTGTGGTATCGAACTGTTATTCGAAACTATTTCCGCGGTGATAGTTTGGTTTTTATAATTGGCATCCTATATATGTCCAATGTATATGTATGGACCTTCCGCGTTTGCAAACCTCGAGAAGAGGTTTGCCCAAAACTATGTTTTCTGATCGAGGTACGAACTTTGTAGGTGCGTCTCGAGGTCTGGAAGAAACTTTTCAATTTGTCAGAGAAAATAGTAAGATTTTTTCGGATTACCTTTTGGGACGGGAAATCGAGTGGGTTTTTAACGCTCCAGCCAACCCGTCAGCCGGTGGTTTGTGGGAAGCCGGGGTAAAGTCGGTTAAACACCACTTAAAACGTCTCTTATCTGATAGAGCCTTGCTATACGAAGAATTGTGTACCCTTCTTGCGCGCATCGAGGCCATCTTGAACTCACGTCCGTTAGGTATTTCTGCCTCTTGTCCCATTGACGATATTTCTTGCCTAACTCCTGGTCATTTTTTGATCGGAGCCCCGTTATTGTCTCGCCCTGAACCAGACATTACCAATGTACCCTCCAATCGTATCCCAAGGTGGGAACTATTGCGTCAAGTGTCCCAACATTTCTGGAAACGGTGGTCCCGTGAATATCTGCACACTTTAATTCAACGACAAAAGTGGTGGGATCACGTTGAGAATGTAAAAGTGGGTGATGTCGTGGTTATCATGGTCGAAAACCAGCCCCCGATCAAATGGCCATTGGCAAGAATTACTGCCCTGTTGCCGGCGAAAGATGGAGTAGTTCGCATCGTTAAGTTGCGAACTAGTTCCGGCCATCTCACCCGACCCGTTCGTAAATTGTTGATACTCCCTGTCCTTCCGTAACCTTATACAGTCCACTTAGTGTTTCCTGTGTCCCGTTTCCTGTTAAATGTTCCCATGTCCCGTGCTTTATTTTATTTTAATTTCGAGTTTTGTAAAAGTGCCAAATGCTATCGCTATAGCATCTTTATTTGTATTTGTAATTGTTTTAAATATGGTTTGCCAATCGCCGATTTCACAATTGTCTAAATGGTTAAAGGTGCAATCCATTGCAGTTGAAAAATGTTCATTTTGGTGGGGGGTAATGTATGGACCTTCCCTATGGTACGGATCCCTAAACCATTCCCTTTACACTGGTGCCTACACAAACGCACAATGCGCAAATTTTGTGCGTGATCTAGACACACCTTTAATCAATTTACATTATTGATTATTGATCGTTGTGGTGTGTTAAAAGCCAGTTTAATCAATATACGTTTTGATCGTTGAGTTAAAAACCAGTTTAAACAATATACGTGTTATATAAAGTTTTTATGTGTTTTTATGGACGATATCGCGCCAATATAATAATTTAAATAAAGTTATGTTTTCCAAGGAATAATAATAAGGTAAGCACCAGCTAATTTTCCTAATTTGATTTTCGTACCCAACATTATTTGGTCCTGTCTGAGCCGAATCCCGTTCCCATTTTATTGTTATTCCCTGGGATACATTATTGCCATGCCAGAGTGAACATTTACCTAATTGTTTGGTTGCCATTAATTGCCATTATTTAATTTGAAATTGAAATTGAATATTTTATTTTGAAATTTAATTTTTAAATTTATTTGAAACAAGTACAAAATGCAAACATTATAAAACTTATTGGATTTGTTGACTCAAAATATGTTATACAATTGCTGTGTTGTTTTGATATCATTTTATTGCACGATCATGTCGAAATGAATTTCATTTGTTTTTTTTAACAAATTGATGGATTAATTAATTAATTGATTTTTGATATTTTATAAATTTGCCTTATTAATTAATTAATTGTTTCGATATTTCATAAATTTGCCTTATTAATTAATTAATTGTTTCGATATTTCATAAATTTGCCTTATTAATTAATTAATTGTTTCGATATTTCATAAATTTGCCTTATTAATTAATTAATTGATTTTGATATTTCATAAATTTGAGTGATTAATTAATTAATTGATTTTTTATATTTTACGGATTTGCCTGATTAATTAATTGATTTATTTTGATATTTTATAAATTTGCCTGATTGATTGATTTTCATTTGAATAAGTGGTGGTTTTATTAAATCACTTTTGGATAAACCCTTTGTTTTCCAACCTTGTTAACAATTGATCGATTGAATGAGTAATTTATTAATTTATATTTGTGATTTATTTATTTGATGGATTTGCTTGTTTAATTGATCGATTTTTGATAAATAGGTGGTTTGATTAAATTATTCTTGTTTAAACTTTGTTTTCCAAATTGTTTTGTTTTTTTTTCTCTTTTTATCATCAAAATGCCTACTAGTCAGGAAAAAGCGGCTTCCGATCTCCAGGTTTTAATTGCCAGGCGGGAACGATATTTTCAATGTATACAACAAGCGTTCGATTTAATTCCACGTTTGAATGATTTAAACATATGCAGGCAATTTAAAGCAAGATGTAAAACGTTGGACAAAGCATATTCCGAATTCGATGCCGTTCAGAATAAAATATTAGAAACAAACGCCTTAGCAGCTGTAGAACATCGAATATCAGACGTTTTAGCATCCTCACAGGCATTTGACAATTTGTTCTATGCTGTTAGAGCTGCGGAAGCTTCTTGGTCTGAACCACAAACCGTTTCAACTCCTTCCGCCCCAACAATCAAACCAAAATTGCCTCATATCACTCTGCCGACATTTGATGGGACTTATGAAAAGTTTGATTCATTTAAATCATTATTTGATACATTGATTCATAATCAAGGACATCTATCAACCATTGAAAAGTATAGCTATCTACGTTCTTCCGTCTCCGGCACTGCTCTGACTGCCATACAAGGTCTACCATTTGCGGAAAATTCCTATGAAACTGCCTACAAAACTTTAGTCACTAGATTCACAAACAAAAGAGTTATTGCATCTAATGTGTGTCAGAAGCTATTTTCTGTGAAACCTTTTACGCAAGAAAGTCAACTTAAAGGATTTTTAGAAGATTTTAATGTTCAAGTGGAAGCTTTAAACAACCTTGCTTTAACTAGTGTTTCGGATTTTCTTATTTCGTTCATGGCTCTTAGGCTGCTTGATCCTCAAACACGTCAAGCTTTTGAGGATACAAGAGCTAACGATCCTACTGTACCAACTTATGCCGATATCCGTAAATTTGTAGAAGGGCGTATTGCTACATGTGAGGTAATTAACTCTTCGTCAGCAAAGACAAATTACCCTAAGCCGATGGGTTCTATGAAAGTTCCAGTTAAGAGAGCCATGGTTGCTCATGCTTCTCCTCCGCTGAAGCCTAGTGTGCAATCAACCTCTTCCAAGCCTGCAGATTTGAGCCACACCTGTCCATGTTGTGCTAAATCTCACCGAGTCGTAGAATGCAATCAGTTTGGTAATATGACTATTTCGCAACGCTATGAAGTTTTACGTAAAAAACTTTTATGCTTTTCCTGTTTTGGACCACACGCTCGATCGACATGTTCTTCTAAATTTTCATGCAGACATTGTGGATCCAAAGCCCATCATACCATGCTTCATAATGATAGTAAAGCCAATATTCCTCCTATATCATCTGCCAGTGAGCCTACCGTTGCACTGTCAGGTAATATTATGCCTTCGCCGTCTGTACATCAGCATAAGCAAATTCTATTGGGAACTGCTATAGTTAGTATTCCTGATGTATTTGGTCATCATCATGATGTCCGAGTTTTAATCGATCCAGGAAGTATGATCAATATTATTTCTCAATCACTAAAGGATCGCCTTACTTTACCAATGACAGCGTCTAACATTCGCATCTCGGGTATAGGATCCGGGAAACCCCAACCAGCCAAAGGTACTGTTGTTTGTACTGTCAACTCAAAACATAGTCCGTTCTCTATCACCGTTGAAGCGGCTGTGTTACCAACCATAGCAACTAAAATTCCTGCCGTCCCAGTTGTACAAAATATTGTCAATAAACTTTCTCAGCTACAACTTGCCGATCCTCAGTTCTATAGCCCTGCTTCGGTTGAGATGCTCATCGGAGCACAACATTACGCCAACCTTCTGACTTCGGAACCTGTAGTTCCAGGTCACCCCTCTCTGGTTCCATCCATGTTCGGAACACTTGTTATGGGTGAATGTCCATCGATGTCATCGAATGAGTATCAATCATATTGGATAATGCACTCTGACACAGACCTTTCGTACCAGTTACAGAAGTTTTGGGAAGTTGAAGAATTGCCTGTCAAAACTCCGTTGAACCCAGAAGATGTTAAGTGTGAGGAACACTTTGTCAAAACTCATCGCCGTGATTCCGATGGAGCTTATATTGTACGATTGCCATTTCGTAATGGTGAAGCTCCGGAGCTAGGTGATAACCGTGTCTCTGCACTAAATCGTCTAACTAAATTAGAAAAACGTTTAGAAAAACAGCCTACGTTTAAAGATTTGTACCATGCAAATCTTCAAGATTACCTCAGTTCTGGTCACATGGTACTTGCCGAGAAGAACTCGTCTTATGTTTTGACCCATCATGGAGTTACGAAAGATAGCTCCACAACTAAAGTTAGAGTTGTATTTAACCCTGCTGAGAAAACCAATGCCACCTTCCCTTCTTTAAATGAGACTTTATTAGCCGGTCCTAAGCTTCAAAACAGTATTAACGATATTGTTTTGAATTTCCGCTTGCACCGAGTTGCTATCACAGGAGATGTAAAACAAATGTATAGAGCCATCAAATTGGATGAAAGAGATAGTAAATTTCAGCAGATATTGTGGCGTTTCGATCCCTCTCAACCTGTACAACAGTATGAAATAACCCGTGTTTGTTTTGGCATTACTAGCTCGCCTTACCATGCCCTCCGTGTGATGAAACAATTAATTCAAGATGAAGGATTTAAATATCCGACTGCTGCTAAAGTTCTAGAAACTGACATGTATATCGATGATGTGTGTACCGGAGCTTCCTCCATTGCTGAAGCCCGTCAGCTACGTGCCGACTTATCTGCTTTGTTATCGACGGCTGGGTTTGAGTTAAGGAAATGGGCAAGCTCTCATGCCGCCGTTCTAAGTGACCTACCTCACGAATATAAGGAAAAGCCTCACAAATTTGGTGACATTGAAACTATTCAAGTTCTTGGAATTCAATGGATATCTGAGGATGATGTATTTTGCTATCGAATTGAAACCATCCCTAATTGCACCACTAAACGCCAAGTTTTATCACAAATTGCCCGTACCTATGATTTACCAGGATTTTTGGGACCTGTAGTTATCTGGATGAAGATATTGATGCAAAAAATCTGGCTACAAGGAATCGACTGGGATGATCCTTTACCGTCTTGTATGATTGATCAATGGAGTCAGTTTGCCAAAGAAATGCCTTGCCTTCAAACCATCAAAATTCCACGTGATATTCTCGACACTTACATTCATCCACCCGAGCTTGTTGGGTTTTCTGATGCCTCTAGCTCTGCAATGGCTGCTGCTGTCTATTTGCGAGTCGTTTGTTCGGATCAACGCGTGTTGATTAGCTTGATCCGTGCTAAAACTAAAGTCGCTCCAGTAAAACCAGTCACTATTCCCCGCCTTGAGTTAAATGCCAGCTGCATGCTTGCTAAGATTATCGAATCTTTATTGCCACTCCGCGCTCGTCTTCATATAGAAAAGCTTTACCTATTTACAGATTCAATGGTAGTTTTGTCATGGCTACGAACCCCTGCTCATTTACTCAAGGTTTTCGTTGCTAATCGTGTTGTTAACATTTTAGATCGGACTTTACCATCTCAATGGTTCCATGTTCCAACAGCTGATAACCCTGCCGATATTGCCAGTCGTGGCTGTATGCCAAGTCAGCTTGTAAACCATAAGTTGTGGTGGTCAGGTCCCGATTTTTTGCGCGAAGATTTTTCTTTATGGCCAAGCCAAGAAGTATCCTCGGTTCCTGACCTGCCCGACCTAAAAGAGGTTGGCCCATCATTGATAGGCCATGTTACAGGTGGAGATGATAGTGTTGTTCTTCTTCTAGAACGTTTCTCATCTCTTGTTAGAGCCAAGCGAGTTATAGCATGGATGTTGAGATTTAAGAAAAACACTTCGCTTCCCAAGGAACAACGCAATTTCCAGTGTTTATCTGTCGCCGAGCTTCGAAACGCCGAAATAGTATTAATAAAAATCACTCAACATTTTTATTTGCCACACGAAATAGATTCTGTCCGTCAAGGAGTTCGCTCTAAATCGTTTCCCTCTTTAACACCTTTTCTCGATAATGATCTCCTCAGGGTGGGGGGTCGTTTAGCCGAAGCTCCAGTGTCATATGATGCTCGCCATCCCTTTATCTTACCTGCCAAATGTCATCTTTCTAAGCTCATTGTGGAACATTTTCATATTACCAGCCTACATGGTGGTAATAAAATTGTCCAGTGTCTTATCCAACAATCGTATTATATCCCTCGGGTGCGTGAACTGGTTCGTAAAATCATTTTCAAATGTACTCGTTGTGTCCGTTTTATTGCCAAGCCTAATCAGCCATTTATGTCCAGTTTGCCTGCGTCACGTTTCGTTCAAGGTCGACCCTTTGTTCATACTGGGGTAGATCTAGCCGGACCATATCCCATAAAAGATGGATCTCGACGAAATAGTCCAATTAATAAGTGTTATTTTGCCCTTTTTGTGTGCTTCTCAACGAAAGCTATTCACCTTGAGCTATTATCATCTCTCTCTACCGACTGTTTTCTTGCCGCTCTAGATCGTTTTATTGCGAGAAGAGGTTTGCCCAAAACTATGTTTTCTGATCGAGGTACGAACTTTGTAGGTGCGTCTCGAGGTCTGGAAGAAACTTTTCAATTTGTCAGAGAAAATAGTAAGATTTTTTCGGATTACCTTTTGGGACGGGAAATCGAGTGGGTTTTTAACGCTCCAGCCAACCCGTCAGCCGGTGGTTTGTGGGAAGCCGGGGTAAAGTCGGTTAAACACCACTTAAAACGTCTCTTATCTGATAGAGCCTTGCTATACGAAGAATTGTGTACCCTTCTTGCGCGCATCGAGGCCATCTTGAACTCACGTCCGTTAGGTATTTCTGCCTCTTGTCCCATTGACGATATTTCTTGCCTAACTCCTGGTCATTTTTTGATCGGAGCCCCGTTATTGTCTCGCCCTGAACCAGACATTACCAATGTACCCTCCAATCGTATCCCAAGGTGGGAACTATTGCGTCAAGTGTCCCAACATTTCTGGAAACGGTGGTCCCGTGAATATCTGCACACTTTAATTCAACGACAAAAGTGGTGGGATCACGTTGAGAATGTAAAAGTGGGTGATGTCGTGGTTATCATGGTCGAAAACCAGCCCCCGATCAAATGGCCATTGGCAAGAATTACTGCCCTGTTGCCGGCGAAAGATGGAGTAGTTCGCATCGTTAAGTTGCGAACTAGTTCCGGCCATCTCACCCGACCCGTTCGTAAATTGTTGATACTCCCTGTCCTTCCGTAACCTTATACAGTCCACTTAGTGTTTCCTGTGTCCCGTTTCCTGTTAAATGTTCCCATGTCCCGTGCTTTATTTTATTTTAATTTCGAGTTTTGTAAAAGTGCCAAATGCTATCGCTATAGCATCTTTATTTGTATTTGTAATTGTTTTAAATATGGTTTGCCAATCGCCGATTTCACAATTGTCTAAATGGTTAAAGGTGCAATCCATTGCAGTTGAAAAATGTTCATTTTGGTGGGGGGTAATGTATGGACCTTCCCTATGGTACGGATCCCTAAACCATTCCCTTTACACTGGTGCCTACACAAACGCACAATGCGCAAATTTTGTGCGTGATCTAGACACACCTTTAATCAATTTACATTATTGATTATTGATCGTTGTGGTGTGTTAAAAGCCAGTTTAATCAATATACGTTTTGATCGTTGAGTTAAAAACCAGTTTAAACAATATACGTGTTATATAAAGTTTTTATGTGTTTTTATGGACGATATCGCGCCAATATAATAATTTAAATAAAGTTATGTTTTCCAAGGAATAATAATAAGGTAAGCACCAGCTAATTTTCCTAATTTGATTTTCGTACCCAACAGTATAATCTTAGTGACTTCTCTGTATTCCCACAGGAACATACATTTATATGTATAGAAAGAAGAGAATAATAATCCCATAATGATTAGGGTGGGGGTGTATGACATATATAATGTATACATGTGAATGGATGTTGTACTTTTCCCAAATATATAAAGCTTATATTCTGTTCAAATGACATCAAGTAACTTCCATGATTAAAATAGGCATGAATTTAACTAGACATTGATTAATAATTCTTGGTTACTTAGTAAATCTTTAATATTCCAAAGAACTAAACATTTTCTTATAGTCAAATACAATTTCGGACTTTTTCTATAATTTCAAATATCTAAACAATATTCAAACAAAAATTATTCATTAATTACTAGTTCTTTTCCCTCCACTTTGCAGTATTATTGGCAGTATTTCTTAAACTAATTCATTTACAGAGTAGTTCAAAATTACATGATATTATTTAAGTTGCTTGTTCTCTAGTTCAAAATAATCGAAATAATTTAATTTCATTTAAACCCCAATAGATTGGTATTTAACAATACAATTTTGAAAGTAATTGTTTGAAAGAGCACACTATGGAAAGTAATTGCACGAGGATTCATTGCTTCCTTGCCACTTAAAAAAGTATCAGAACGATTATCCTGGAGTTGTGGCGGATTTTACGATCATAATTCTAAAATTTTGCACATTATCTTCAAAGCGCCTCACCATTTTCTTATTCCATTCCTTAGATTAAAAATCATATCTATTTGTCCTGTTAAAGTTAATAAAAAGTTAGTGTCTCCCATAATTATCAAATAATGAGCTCTCACAATATTCACTTACAAGAAGCTGTAGTAAGATTGACATATTGACTAACATATTTGCACTTTATTAAAATTTGGCTTTATTGTTGATTTTGAGCAAGAGAACACACCTATAACACACCTTGAGCTAGAGAACACACCTATAGTGCGGCACAATTTTGAAACATCCTGTACATAAAACTCATAAAGTGAGTAGAGGAAAAAAATTAAGTAAGATTTTGAAGGTAATATGAATGTTGTTTGCGAAATTTTAGAAACTTCGGTCTTACTCAGATTAATTTACTTAATGACCCTTGAATTACATCTGAAAAAATCGTTTAAAACTATTATTTCGATTTAACAAATCTAAGCGCTTCGCAGAAATTTTTAATTTTTCGTTCCAAAAAGCTTCCAGAAATAAATTCAAATTATATAAAACGAAGAAAAATCTTTCTTTAAAACAATATAATATATTAGTATTTAACGTCATATATAATGACTATGACGTTTTGCTTGAAAGAGAGTTTTGCTTGGTTGCTTTTATATTTATTCGAAAAATCATTTTTGTTTTCTGTTTGATACATAAATGAGCTTTTATTAAAGCAACAAAACCATCGATAATCTCTATTTAAAATAAAAGTATTGTTGGCTAGTATTACTCACAAAATTAGTGTTAGTTATTATTATGGCATTGAATATGTTTAAGTAAATACTCACACTACAATTTTTCAATGAAACAATGGAAGTAGGATGGAAAAAGTATGCCTCCCCTTCCAACTCCTTCTACTCTATCCCTTAGGATTAAGTTTTACTTCCAAATGTGTCTTTTGTTATAAGATGAAATACACACAGGCGACGCATTTTCTTTACATTCGCCTACTTGTTCCATATAAATAACATCATGAGACAACTTTTCTACTCTATATACATAAAGATATTGTATTCTAAATATATCTTATAAATATTTATTGAATTTTTGTCATCAAAAGAAAGAAAATATTAAAATTATATATGTTCTTACAAATATACATATATATATATATATACTAACACAGATAGAGATATTCAATGATGTAGGTAGTAGGGAACAAACATACAAGACAAAAGGACAAAAAGAAATATGTGGCCTCAAAAAGGAGTATTGAATTTTAATATAAATTTGTTTGTTTTATTGTAAAATTATTGATTTTATATGAGACGTGAGACTTATTTAATTTTTCGTTTTTGTATCAATGTAGATTTGATGTAAATTTGTGTTAAATTAAATAAAATAATTTATGATTTTAAAGAATTATTGGATATTGGAGTCCACTGCTATCCAACATAAAAACCAAATTTTCAAGTGTCAGTAGGGAATGAAACTAAAAAGTGAAAGAATGAAAGTAGGATAAGGATTAATAAATAGTTCATAAAAAGGAGGTAATATGTTTCTCGATCCACGTTTGCACCATCGGTTTTCCTTTAAAAATATTTAAGCACTTAGCTAATGCCAAAAGTTAAACGTACCGTTTTTCAATACAAAAGAAAATACAAAAATTTCCCAATTTTTATTTCTTGGGTCGATTCTTCATCTAGTGTACGTACTTCATTTTCATAGTTAATGAAAACTTCTAAGAGCTTACATGCTCAGGAAAATCACAAGAAGTATGCAAAGCCAAAGACAAATTATAGTTGCTTTAAATTGATGAAACTGTTACATTTTCAAAACTTCATTTGATGGTATTTGACGATCATGTGATAATATTTGTGAACTTATCTGCTGATCCGAGAAGAATTTGGTCTAAAGAAGTGTTAATCATAGAGTAACCAAAAATCTAAATTTGTGAAAACAAAAAATCCACACTTATGTGACAAATGTAGTAGGCAAATGCACTTTTTTCTCATAGAAGAACAAGTGAAATTTACAAAATTAATAAAACAACCGACAAATTTTCGGGTAAGAACCCTAAACTCGCACTTAAAAAATATACAAGGACACTCTTTCTATTAAATTACGTTTTTCCTTAAAGCATTTTAAAGATCTTCGCCAATTTTTTACTTTTTATCGGATACGGAACGCCAAACTCGCACTTGAAACATTGCCAAGAACATTCCCCGTTAAATTAAATTTCAAACAAAACTAACGAAATTAAAATCAGTTTATCCGTTTAGGCGCTACGATGCCACAGACAGACAGACACACACACACACACACACACACACATAGCGGTCAAACTTATAACACCCATTTTTTTTTTAGTTTAGGGGTTAAAAAAGGTATTAATGATTATCATAAAATTTTGCAAAAATCCTCTTTTAAGAGAATATATGTTTAACCCTCATCACAATGTATGTCAAATTTTTATTCAACCAAGATTTTTTTTCAATTTCATGAGCATCTTACCTATATTTCGAAATAATCGCATCAACATTATATCTATATACAAAAATATTTATATAAACAATGACATTACGCTCATATTGACATTTTTCTCAACCGAAAATGAATACGAATAATCATAAAATGAATTCTCATACAGAGAAAATAGAAAACAAAACTTAATAACATAACAACAAATTACAATCACAATATATGATGTAGTCGGATGAAAAAGTCGATAAAGTGGATGTTGTGCGGTTTTTAAAGGTTTTGTTGCGTAAAATTTCTATTCAAAGCAGATAAACTTCTGAAGCTTGGTAATGAATTGTGGTAACTGCATTTGTGGATAATGAATTATGGTAACTGCATATCTAATGCAATGAAAAAAACGGTTCCTTGAAGAAAGCGCTTTCTTAACTATATTGTTTTCCAATAAAGAAATTTCCAAAAAGTACTATTTTTACAGGCGAATAATTTATCAGTAATCTGAGCTTACAAATAAAATTTAATCATAAAAAGGTGGGATAGAATGTTTATGAAAAGAGTCATAAATTAATATTTCCAAACATAAAGTTCTGGAACATATCTATTTATTCAGCCATGAAGTCATTTTGGTAACGACATCCTACAAATGAAAAAATACACACAAACCCCAATAATATAATCCAAAAAATAGATAGCAAAATTTATTTTTATTCATGTTATAAAATGTTAATTTTGTATTGAAAAGATTTGGGAGGGGAGGTAAGCATGGAGGCATAAAAAACTAAATATACACACAAAATAAGAAAATGACATCGAAAAATTTGGTAAACAACAGCCGAAAATATGTTTCTGCTTATTTTTGTTGTCTGGTCTATTTTTATATAAGCATTATATAAAATAATATTAAATAAATATCCAACATACAGGGTGGCTTAGAAAACTAAACAGTCAGGCAGCGGCTGTGTGAACCATTATAATTAATGGGACGTTCAAATTGATTACACTGCCGTCGCTTGGATAAGAAGGAAGTAACCGACCCCACCCACAATATTGCAGTTAGTAATATTAGAGTTAGGTTAAAATAAACTAAATAAAGATTAAAAAAATAACGATGTAGGTGGCCTCTGTTATAGATAGATATCTGAAAATAGGAGGCTAAATCCCATTATTATTATAAAAATAATAAATGCAAAATTTAAAAAAGCGGTATGCATTATCCATGTTTTTAGGAATAACTGTAACAAACTGCAAAATGCGACTCTACTGTATATGTGTGGAGATGTTTTAAACGGTTCTTATATAAGTGATAAAATTTGCGTCTTTTTAACTCAAAAAATACCGAAAAAACCTCGGTCACCCAGGTACTAGTAGATGATATTAAAACGGCTGGTCATATTTTCTTCTCAGTTTAGAACCATTTTTAAATCGGTTTTCAAAATTCCATTGAAGTCCTGGTTGGAAGATGTGCTATTACAGCCAGATATAAAATTTTATTTAATTTTTATATAAACATTTTTGCTGGGGCTAAATATGATAAAGGCGTTGCTGTTTTTTACTCTTTTTGTCTTAAATATTTTCAGTCAGTTATATTAGTGTGATACCTCTACTACAACTAAACAAAGAAAGAATGCTTTTCATGGCTCAAAATATTCAAAGAGGAAATTTTCATGAGAACGAAAAAACAAACTAAATCAGTAAAACAATGGTCTGTTTCTTGCTAGTCAGTTCAATCCTACATTTGAGCAGTATTGTCCAACGTAACTGTTGTCTATGCGTAAATAACTAATGCCTGCTGAAACCAAATTTAATCCTGTTATGGTAGTTTAATTGAAAATTGCTGATTTTCGCCTTAAAAATGGTACAACATATCAAAGGTAACATCCAAATAAACTTTGTTCGTACGATAAATAGTTTTCTTCGCTATTTTTAACTTTTTATTCTCAGCCAACCTGTACTTATGTACATTTTCGTCTGTTTATTAGATTATATTCACTGGCAAAATCCAATGTTCGCTTTTCAGTTTTCGCACAAAAAGCTTTTTTTTTGTTAGTAGGTATATATGTTTATATAGCTTGATCGGTATTTTATAGCCTCATAAAAGAATGTAAATGGTGTGGAAATACTAGAGCTTTTTGCATTTTTCACATTTGAAGACACAACAGTCAATGTTCTAGAGAATGGTGTGATTGTAGTACACCCCTCGGCCTCATATGAGGGTTGTGTTGTGTATGTTGTACAACATTGATAAATATTGTGTTTATTATTAGAAAGGTGTTAAATTCTGTTTCTTGTTCTTTACTTTTTTTATGTACTTAATTTTTCTTTTTTTAAGATTTTGTTTTGTAGCTTTTTCGTATGGGTGAATCAATTTTTTTTAAATGTTTTTTAATATTAAACATAAATCTTTTGCTTTGTTTAAAAAAAAACATTTTACCCAAGAATCATGATTAGAGAACAATAAGTACTATTTTCTTTCTAATTTTTCCTCGAAATTTTTGTTAAAAACCAAGAAAAAATGCTATATGACATATTTTTAAATTACAGTTCCTCCGATAGCTGACGTTTTTAAAAAAAATATTTTGATCAAAATACAGTTTATTTTTGTTATGAGGATTAAATCTCTAATTTAAAGTGTTATAGTGTTATATAAATTGGTTAATAAAAAAACCCAAAGAACTAGGCTCAATCTGATAGGCTCAATTAGAACATGATGTCCACCATCAAACTTTGAAACTTTTGTTTCAATGATTTTTCATTGGTTAACTACAAAACGAGACATTTAGGTGTATAGTTTAAAATAACCCATCCTGTATACCAGTGAAGTAACGCTTATCTAATATTTTTATTTTCATTTTACAAATCTATCAATACTTTTAATATATATGACAAATCCATTTACATTTCTAGACTCATAATCAGTCGAAGACACTCATTATCAGAAATTTGCCAATATTCTAATAATATTAACAATAGACTAGCTCGAAGTGTGTGGAATTCCGCTCCCATAGTTACCGTAACTTGTGGCGTCCTTGTAAAAAAACAATAAAAAGCAAATATCGGGTAGTTGAAAAAAATCTAAAGTTAAATTATTAAAATAGAAACAAATAGTACTTAAATGTCTGAGTATTAGGAAAGCATCTGTAAAAACTATCATGTTTCCCTAATAAACTTATTTTTAATTTTTAATTTTTTTAGCGGTACATTTTTAGACCGTGAGCATCTTTCCTTCAACCTAGACATAATAAGCTTGAAAATGAGCAGTGAACTATGGAATTTGAGAAAAAGAAGATAAGGGTAGGACAGAAAAAAAAACTTACTAGAGTAATAATAATATATAAAATAAGAAGATTGATTGATCGCCTGAAGGTAGTTTTATAATTCGTATCTGAAGGACTCAAGTAATATTCGAGAGATATTATAAAAAATTTATCTTTCCTAATGTCCCCTGTACAGATAACGGCTAGTTTATCAATAAAGAAGCTCTGATTGATTTTTATTAAATTTAAACATTTAATGTTAATTTTAATTAATTATCTAATGAATATGGAATGAACACCAAAACACAATAAGAATAAACACGAATTTTTTTATCAAAATGTGTATCGGATTTAAAAAATAATTTGATTTTAATATTAAATTCATCATAATAATTACAAATTCACAGTTTTTTTTGTTGTTGTTATCATACACATTTATGATAGAGCGAATGCAAAATAATTAAGGCACATTTCCAATAATTAATTAGCAGTAATGTGTAGAATTTAATGTAAATTACACATGCATGTATATTATGACTTGTATATACAATAATCATAATTAATTAGTCATACTATGTAGTTTTCACGGTATTCATGATAATGGTCAGTTATACTATAATCGATTAGAATTTTGTGTTCAAAAAATATATGTGGTTTTCAACTAATATATAAAAGAAGAAACTAACTGATCGATCAACGCACAACTAAAATCGCTGGGTCTAGAAGCATGAAATTTGTTACACACGTTCCTTAAATAACGTAAGTGTGCACTTACAAAGGATTTTTTGGAAATTTCAACCCTCTAATGGTTGGAAATTTTGTATGGTTTACCAATGTAAATAATTTGATAGACAAATAGATCAACGTTTGCTATAGTGTCATGTTACTGATGTTTTTTTAATTTCATGTGGTTTCTAATATTTATAACAGTGAATTCTAATTATTATTCTCACAAGCAGCACGTTAGGAATGATATTTTATAAATCGAAAATCTGAAAATATATTTTATCGTTTTATTAAAATTTTCCATTTTTATCGTTTCGAAAAAAACCATTATCAATATTTCCAATTTTTGAATTAATTTTATACTCTTAGTTACATTGATAATTTGCTTACGTTGTTTAGGTATGAGTGACTGAAAAAATAATTTGGGAGCCCAACTAATAAACCAATAAATGTAGATAAATTATATATTTAGGGGTGGGCCAAGCATATTATAGATTTTTATGAAGGAGCTGAATGCGAGCGCAGCGGACTCCACCGACGAAGTTCAACCTATCCGAAGGCGTCGAAATGTTCTTATTGTCCTAGAGATGGCGTAGAAGGCTCTAATTGTCTGGGAGATGGAATTAAAGTTTTTGTTAAGCGGGCTGGCTAAGCAGGACCATGCATACATAGTATAGCCATGAATGAATGAGAGTTTCAACTGAGCGCAGCGAACTTCAAGAGATAGGTCTTATGGTTCAAGAGATAGGAGTAATGGTTGTGTAAAGTGGGATGGCTAAGCGGGGGTGGGCTAGTGGGGGGTATAGCTCGGCTTAATGGGCGGACAAATCATAGTATAGCTTATAATGAATTGGAGCTGCACGTTAATTTATGCACGCTGATCAAAATAAAAAAAAAATAAATAAATAAATAAATAAATAAATAAAATATAGGTGAAACAAAGTTTGCCGGATACTCTAAAAATTCCATAAATTCCTGGTGCTAGAACCATGTAAAATAGGATGTGTCCTTGTATTTAAAATTGCAGATGCCCCGAGAAACAGGTTCGTTAACTGCTAGTTTACTAAAAAAATTTTTAACGGTCGAACCTATAGTTGATTCGTTTATGAAGTACATTTTTAAAGCACACAGTTTAATGTTAGTAGTTCGATCTTTTAATTCTGGTTTAAAATAACTTATATTTAGCAAAAATATAAATTCGATTCAATTAAATTGTACTATAAGGCTCGAAAACATACTTTGAAGTTCAAAAAGTAAGCCTCGATACAACGCATCAAGTATAGACAAAAAACTTATTTATTTCTTTACTTTTACAAGCAGCCAAGCTCTCAGACGTTGTTTATATTATAGGATAGTTTTTAGTCAAATAGTAAATAACGTAGTACCTAATCACTGATCAAAAAACACACACATTAGTAATTAAGTAATTTAGTCAAGTGAATTAACAGTAACTTAACTTGTGCAGGGTGCTTTATTTTACCTCTTAAATTTATCTATTAATAATCATTTTGAAAACCTTGAATTAAAAGAATTCAGTTTGTTTGTTCATAAGATAATAAAAAGAAAAGATTTTAAAGTATATGAAACTAATTATTAATCTCACTCAATTTTGTTTTTATATAATATTATAAAATAAATATTATTAACACAATAAAATGTATTATAATAATGTTTAAATAAAAAGCTTGTGGGCGAACTTATTACTATTATTATTATTATTATTTTCATTATTATGCTTGCCAAGAAATTTCAAATTATTTGTTTTGATACTTTGCGTCTTCTAATCTCTAATTTTTTACATTATATTATTATACAAACTCTCAAAAGTGAGGTATTTTCTCAAAAATTTTAATGACTTTGGTACTATTATTATATTTTTTTATCTTTTGTTTGACTAAACGTTCTAACGAAATATCTATGATCAAGTTAACGCAAAATAACAAACAAAAAATTTGTTTGACGTGAGAGTTTTTATTCCGGGATACGGTAGTGTCCCAAACAAATCGAGCGCGAAGCAAACACTGCCGGACCATCCTTTACTGGAACCATTTCGCCGCATTTTCAGGCCTTTATTTGAGCATCTCTGGATAAGACCAGAACGCACAAATTTTCGTCATCCAGTAAGCTGTCTCATATTTAAAATTCAAAATTTCAAGTCTGTGGGTCAATTACTTCCGAAGTTAAGCAAAAGCAAAGTTTCGCATTAATGACACTCATTCACTCACTCATGATCATCATAATAGAACTCCGGGAGCTGAAATTTGATACAGAGTTAGGCTTTAACGTGGACGTTGACGTGGTCTCAGATTGGTGCCATGGTGCCATGGTGCGAACCTTATTCTTGGCACGACTTTGGCTAGATTTTATTACTTTTTAGAGAACAAGCAGCACCATCGAGACTTGGCTAGTTTTTTACAGAATGTTTTTGGTAGGATTAAATATCATTTTTACAAACAAGTTGTATGTAAAAGTAGGCTCTTACTTCTGTCTGATAAAAATCTAGGAATCGAAGGAAGAAGGAAGGAAAAAAGAGAGCAAATCAAAGTCGTTATGAACGTCTTTTATAATAAATTTCTAGCCTGTTTTTCTGTATCCTCGCGAGATTTATCTTATTATTTTATCAATGATCATGATTATTTTAAAGCTTATCGTCCTGGCTAATGAGAAAAAACAAACTCACGGTCTAAAAGTGTACTGCCTTGAAAAAACCGGCTAGAGAAACAATATTAAGTATTAATTTTGTTCAATACTTAATTTGTAAATCATATCTGTTATAAAATTGCCTGTAAATAAAAAGAAAGTTCATTACTGTTTCTATTTACCAATTATATTTTATTTTTCCAACCTGTTTTAAACCACGGGTACCGCACTGCAGAATTCCGCACATGTCGAGCTAGTTATAGCTTAATATATTTCGGTACTAAAAATATTTTTTATATACAAAAACTTATATATCAAATTCATAGATCTTTTTGAATTGGTTTTAACTTTGAGTTGACTAACGCGTATATGTTTTGCCAAGCACTTTCAAATTGACATAAATGGTGCTCAGATTTCAAAATATTTAAAAAAATATATATCTTGAATTAAACGTGGACGAAAATTATTGAACTAGGCTAGAATTTTTGAGCCAATCTTACAAAGGACGCAAGTGGCGTTTCGAGTTAGCGACATGTCATTTACTATCTACTTGTGGGATGACCAAGCAGGTAAGCTTGGTAATAAATTAACTTTAAAAAAATAAAAACTATGAAAATTTTCGTCGATCTTTCAAATTTCGACCAAGACAAACAATTCAATTTCGATATAAAACTAATTTTGTATAATGAATTTATTTATTCTAAATAAAATACATCTGTCTGTATTAACCACAAATATATAATAATAAAAACCTATTTATAAAATATCAAAAAAGTTTAAAATACACACGCACACATACTTGTTAGATACAGATTTAGTTATAGAAGTTTAGTTAGTTGATACATCTAACATCTGTGACGCATAAATTACAAAATCTTGACCAAATGTCTTTAAGAAATATTTGAACATTAATTTATATTTTAAATTTAAACCACACATTTCATAGATCAGACATAACAGAGTAGACGACTAAATCTATTAATTAATTATATATCAATTATAAATATTTAATTAAATTTATAAGCAGCTACAAAAAATTATATAAATAATAGTCCAGCAAGTTTACATAGCGACTTTAACAGCCTTCTAAAGTCTCTATGTAAACTTAAAGTTTAACAACTTGGCTCAAAATAAAAATATCGATTGACTATAACGACAATAATAACCAGAATTATATTTAAAAATACCTACATTGGCTCCAAAAACGGCAAAGTTTCAAATTTACTCTATTCATTTTAGAGTTATCAAAGGCAACGCGGGCAGACGTAATTGGGATTTTATAAACACATATACAAAAACTTTAGTTCTATCATCAATATTTCTAACTCTTATAAATTTTAAACTAAATTGATATACTTTCGAAGGCTCTACATATTTGAAGTATACAAATCGTATTGAAATTGACGCTAAAACTAGCGAATGGTTTTTAATGAAACTGTACAGTAATATAGCTGATATATCATAATAACACATGAGATATAATTCAGAAAGATATAATTAATAAAAAAATTTAAAAATTAATTTAATTTGACATTACCATAAATAACAGGTTTCTGTAACAGCAGTCATTTGACATTACCATAAATTACAGATTTCTGTAAAAGTAGTCAATATAAAATATTTCAGGGTCATCTTCTCTGATATACTCATTGAATAATAACTATTATACATTTAAAAAAATAGAAAACCATACATTTATTTTACCTGCGTAAAACAATCCTTACCATCATATCGATTGTTATAAAAAGGGGATAAGCGAGACCAATCTTTACTTTTAAACCCAGCGAAGCGGGTGGGTATCACTCTAGTAATACCATTAATATATACCATTGTAACCAAACGTTTGATATTTATAACTCTTTTTAACGAATGATTAAACTTCAGGATTCGAATAATAATATTTCAAGATGAATCAAAATGTTAAGTATGTCAAAGAGATATCATAATTTTTCAGAGAATTTGAAAATGAATTAACAAGATAAACTACTCTTTGAAAAAGTTCTTGAAAATATTAAGCTTTTTAAAGAATAAACAGCATGAAATGGTTTTCTAACAATTCATTAGTGAAATAAATTACAAGAAAAGATGAAATACTCTAATTTTATATACTTTTAAATAATAATCAACCTTTTACATTTACCTACTTGTTCAAAAATATGAGAATTTCCAAGAAAAGCATACCTTCTTAAAAATATATAGCATACAAAAAAGAGAAAATTAATATTTCTCTAAATGTTAAACCTTCCTTCAGGAGAAAGACTTCTTAGATCTATAAATATTATAAAAATGTCATACAATGGTGAACGAAAATAATATGTAATAAGAGTTTGTTAAATATTTAAGAAACAATCCGAATCTGAATTTTTGTATAACGTTTTAAGTTGAATTGGACAGGCTTAATTTAAACTCAACAATTTATGAGGGAACTCATCGACCAACTTCGTTCACTAGCATTTAGGATAGTGCTTTTATTGGTCAATCGGAAATACACAAAACATATTTAATGTTCGGAATTTAACTTCACAATATAGAGCCTTAATTTATTTAGGTTTATAGAGGTTAATATTTCTTTGTATTATTCCATCACCTTCTACTTGTTTTCGGGTGCTATTACAGCTACATGGGTCTTCTACGTTCAATCAGTACGGCCTGGTTGCCCTTTTACCTATACAATGAGACAAACTCTGTCTTTGTTTTTTGTTTTTTGTTCTCCACGAACCACCTTTACCTACTGGATCAAGAAAAAAAAATCAGCTCTGGAAATTTTTTTTTTATTAAGGATTTAGCTTTCCAGGTTCCATCCAGCTGTCATATCATTTTCTCTATTGAGTGATATTATTTATACTTCTCAAGGATTTCATAAGGTTGATTTAAGGTTGCTTTGTTTATATAATGTATCAGGATATATACAATTCTTCAACAGGATTCAATTTTAATCTTTAAAACCATATATGTCTCGAACTGATGTTTTATCAGCCTTGACACGAATTTCAATTGTTATTTGTTTATTTATTTGTTGTTATTTATTTATTTATTGTTATTTATCTAAACTTATTTATATATTTTTAGGTTGTTTATCTTCCCAACAGGATATTATTTTAAATTTTAAAACCTGACATATCTCGTACTGATCTTATATCAGTCTTGATTCGCTGGATAATAATTTTAAACAAGTCAGCAAATCCTACACATCTCCTAAATTTGTCTGGATACATTATTTCAATAAAATTTGTAATCCTTTGCCTATGGTTTTTATGGTTGCTAGGATATACCCTACAAAAGGCGGCCATAAACGCATCCTGCCTGATCATGTCCATTTCCCCTTTTTATAAAACTTGACTATTTCTGTACGATCTTTATATTGTGGAAAAGAGAGCCAATGAATGAATTAATACTATTATTATTATTATTATGATTATTTTTATTATTATTTTTATAAATATGAGATAGAGAGAGAACCTAATCGTCTTAAATAAATAGAATAACAAATCTCCTTACTATATTCCTCTTAGAAACCTGAAAACTTACTTTAGTCCAAACTCAGAAAACTTACTACAGTCCTCTAGAAAAAAGCAAAAAATTTTCAGTTTTAAATGGGCACACGGTCAAATGTGATGTATTTTTCTATAACAATATCTCGCAAATCGACAATTATATTGACTTCAGTACCAAAGAAACCGTTCTTGGTTTTTTTTTTAATTATCCCGAACTCATATACCTACACAGCTATAAACTTCTGATTTGATAAACGAAGAATGCAATTCCTAAATAATTCCGTTGAAATACCTGAAGCATCTTAAGTTAACGATTTCGATGGCTAGAGTAGCTTTTCCGTACTAAAATTTCATTGGTTTTATGTTGAGATGCATCTTTGATTATTTTCAAAACACTTGATACTATCCAAGTAGATATAAAGTTAACATGTGCTCTTTTTAAAACTCATATTATGTTATTATTATTGTTATTATACTTGAACTTTTTTGTAATTTAAAAATATATTTTCGTGAAAAATATGCAGTTGTATAATAAATTATGTTTAAAAAAAACAAGTGGCTCGAGGACACGAAATTATAAACAGACATCATTTCAAATATTATAATAATTTCAAATGAGACAACCAATTCGACTTTCTTAAATATAAGTTATATTTATACTTTGTAAAGTAATTGTTCGAACATTATTAGATCCAATTCAACTTGGGAAACTTTATCTTGATAGTTTTCAGCGTCTTCTGAAGTAGAAGGAGGAAAATAGGGCACCATAATGTGCCACACGGTCTAATAGTAGAAAAAAATAATAAATAATTTGTGTCAATTTTATTATTTTTTATTTTTTTATTTTATTAATAAAATAATTTTTTTTTTAGAGTGAGAGCCTAGCCGAGCCTGAAACTTGTATGAAGGACATGACAGCCGTAAATGCTTCAACATCAAACGTAAGTTAATAAATTTCGTATAAGCAATTTGATAACAAAATTAAGTACTAATTGTCTCAGCCTACGTTTGATTGTTTACCACTGAATTTTAATTATGTTCACCGATTTCTCCGCTAATTTTTGACTGATTTCGTAAAAAATGTGATCCCATAATTGTAAGTTTTTAAAATTTTAACAATTATGTTTAACTGACTCTGTATATTCTTTTCAAAGGTACACCTAAACTCATTAAAAAGAAAAGAATAAAAATTTGTTAGCAAAAAATAAAACCGGTTCAAAAAAGCAAAAAAATTATTTTAAAGTATCGGTTCCATTCAATAATTCTCTTGTGAGGAATTACTATTTGAAGTCAACACCACTGAATCGATTTTTAGCTAAGGATATGGTAAGCGTCGACGTCGCTTACAAAGATATTATCGATTGATATATGAGTCGGTAATTTATTTTTACTTTTTTTATTTAAGTTTTTACTTTTGTTATTTGTTGCAAAAATTTGTTTAAAGTTAATATTTAATGATATAATAATTTTATTTTTACGATTTTCATTCTTATTATTGAAATGTATAAATTTATTTTAAACATAAAATAAAATAAAGGTTTTATCAAATAATAAAATTAAAATTTAGTATTTTAAATAAATATATTTGTCCCATTATATTAGTATTTTTATCATAGGTCATTTACATTAGTATGTTAATACTTTTGTAAGGCTATTTGTTGGTAATTAAGTGTTACGCGTTCATGCTATTAACAAAAACATTTTTATATTTTTACATTTTTTGCTGTGTGGGTGGGATACATATTTCTTAATCATTACAAGAGGGCTGCCAAAATAAATACCGAAGACTCTACTGCTTCGTTCTTATCTCCATTTCTTTCTTTGGTGGATTAACTTCCCAGTATAGGAAGTTATTTTAATGGGATCGGTTTTCAAAATACCTACGTTCGCGGCCATTTTTCTCGATCAATATCGCGCAAACGGAAAATAATAAAGGTTTCGTTGAGATGTTACGTTTTGTCGGCAATATGATTCAAAGAATTTCATAACGTTCGGTCAAGTCGTTCTCTAAAAATTTACGAAAGAAGCTCAATAAATTTATTTTTATAACTCCATATTATACTGGGAAGTTATTTGAGTGTATCTCATGGATTCCACCAGACCCATCCCACAGATTTTCTTTGATTTCATTTTATGGAGCTCAATTAATAGATTTCTTATGATCAAATTTTTATGTTTTAATTTTTCCTGCTTTGCATCGGTATTTGGCTTCCTACAGTATATTATGCTGAAGACGTCCCAAAGAGTGATTTTATCTCAAAAAGACATCGGATTTTACTCTCCTCTGCTACTATGATACTAGTAGCAGTCAAAATGAGTTGCATCCCACAAACAGTTGATACATTTTTATGTATTTTGATACTTGTGTCTGATAGCTTTAAGACATTAACAAGAGCTCTCTGTCATAGGGGTTGATATCACTACACGTTGTACTGTTTCTTTTTGTCTCTTTCGATTGCTCCTTGTAACCAACTCACACTACCACTTAGATACATAAAAGAGAGAGCAATACCAAAGTAAACTTTTTCTGAAAATTTCATGCCAGTATACCAGTAATTTCTTTGGTGTTGATGAATGATAGAAATAGGTATTCTCATAAGAAGTATGCATTCGCCTAATGTAAAATATACACTGTTTTCATTCGGACAACGGCAATGCAATGGATCTAGCCTGTAAAAGTTATTCTCAAGAGTGATACAAATATCACGGATTACGCAGCACAAGCAAGGCAGTGTTTCCATTTTGTACACATTTCGTCTGTCGCCTCCCATATTGAATTACAATAAACAATGTTCATAGGTCGTGTACTGTTTAAATGACATTTGTTAAATGAAATTGTATTAATTAGGTACCTTCTAACCTTCCATCATTGGTTTCTAGAGATGTTTATTGTTGAAAAGACATAATATACTCATGTTCCGTATTTAGTAGTTACTATATAAGGATGTCTGTAGGACCAAGGATTAAAATTAACATTTACAATACCTTATCACGATATTATTACTACGCCATATCTATTTTATATATTTCGAGTATGTACTTAGATGTTAGATGTAGATGTAGAAATTTTTTGTGTGTGTTCAAGTGGATCCAATGATAGTTAAGATTTCGGTCCACTACCATTATTTTTGAGGGTTCTGCACTAAAAAAATTAAATTTGCTTAAATGGTGGGAGCGCATATAAATCATATATTAATTTTTATTATATTATACTATGTACTACGTGTTTTGAATAGTATCGAGGAATTATTTATTATTAAAATTACAGCATTAGTAAAACTTACTATGTACCATCTCTTTTTAATAGTATTGAGGTATTGTTTATTATTAGTCAGATATTGTGAATAGGTATTTATAAGAGCTATATGCAAGCACATGCAGAAGGTTCCAGTCAGACCAAAAGTCAAGCCGTTGCCTGTCCAAGAGATAGGAGTAAAATTTGAAATTAGCGGAATTTGGATATAGGTATTAATGATTGGAGTTACGTTTTCACAGGACAACATCGGGCCCGCTAGTATATATGCATATCTATCTATCTAAATATATATATATATATATATATATATATATATATATATATATATATATATATATATATATATATATATATATATATATATATATATATATATAATAGGTTGGCTGATAAGTCCCCGGTCTGACACATAGATGGCGTCGCTAGTATTAAATGCATATTATTTTTATATAGTACCAACCTTCAAATGATTCGTGTCAAAATTTGACGTCTGTAAGTCAATTAGTTTGTGAGATAGAGCGTCTTTTGTGAAGCAACTTTTGTTATTGTGAAAAAAATGGAAAAAATGGAATTTCGTGTTTTGATAAAATACTGTTTTCTGAAGGGAAAAAATACAGTGGAAGCAAAAACTTGGCTTGATAATGAGTTTCCGGACTCTGTATTTTTTCCCTTCAGAAAACAGTATTTTATCAAAACACGAAATTCCATTTTTTCCATTTTTTTCACAATAACAAAAGTTGCTTCACAAAAGACGCTCTATCTCACAAACTAATTGACTTACAGACGTCAAATTTTGACACGAATCATTTGAAGGTTGGTACTATATAAAAATAATATGCATTTAATACTAGCGACGCCATCTATGTGTCAGACCGGGGACTTATCAGCCAACCTTATATCCCTATCCTCCCTATACATTATAAATGTGAAAGTAAGCATGTTTGAATATAGCTGATATATCAGAATAACACATGACCTATAAAGATTTCTGTAAACATTTAAAATAGTAAATGTCAAACAAATCATGGCCGACTATTGTGGTGTTCGAAATGAATTATGACTATTAAACATTTAACAAAATTGAAAACTGTGTATATTAAGAGAGGGTGGAAGCTATAAAGTGGTGGTTTTTACTTTTAAGCCGAGTAAAGCGGGCGGGTATCAATCTAATCTAAATATTTAATTAATAATAAAAAATCTAACGAGTTGGTACAACTAGTGTAAACCACGGTACAATATCATAATGTACCATTTCGCAACCAAATAACCCCAACATACCTCTCCCACCAATTGTACCTGGAGTACTCTCATCAGCATGCCTGACTGTGAAAAGACATCGCTTTTTCCACATGTACTATGATATTCTATACATGGTTCATGCCAGCCTACAACAAAGGAAAAAATCATGTATACGTTGATACGCATTGCTTTGTTTGATTCAGGCATATAAGATGTATGTTTGGGCATCTTGTCGAACTTTATCGTCTTACTAATGAGTTAGCACTTGCTAATAAATGAACAGGGGAAACAAATTTTTATTACTAAAAAATTTTACCTATTTATGTTTTTTTTGAAAACATATGGATAATCATTCTCTATGTTGATTGCTTTCCAGTAAGTAAACTTCCTCTTCGTACTTTTCGTATCTCATAAGGATTCAATGTAAGTTGTATCTGTGGTACTATACTCTACCCTATATACATTATATTGCTCCAACTGTAGAATTGCTATGCCGTTGATACGTATAATAATAGCTTTTAGTTGTCTAAGACAATGGAATTGAATAACATATAGAACAAACAACAACATTACTACTTGCTGCATAAATAATTTATATATTGTTTAGACATCCTCAACTAAATACAGAGTGTTAATTAATTTTTAGTAATTATTAGTTAATATTTCATTCTTGTTTTATGACATCCTAAAGACAGAGCAATTATGTTTGAATATATGTATGTATTTGATTTAACCCCTTAGCTTTCGAAGGTTCGTATACGTATCACTTTTTAATATTCTTCTTTTCTCACACTGAGAACATGAGTTAGATTTTATTATCTGTTATGCTACATGTGTTTTTTTCCGATGATAATTTCATATATCAAATCCTTAATTATTTTGAGAACCTTAATGCACCTCTTTCAGGCATATTCCACGTATTACACCAACCCATTACAAGTATTAACCATAATCCAATTAATTTTTTGTTGTGGTAGCGAGAATCGTATCCAAGGCAAACCGCATACGGAATTGCTTACGCTTTAACCATCAAAATAATAAAAATTACATAAATCAACACATGACAAATTTTAAAACAAATTAGTAATATTTAAAAAAATAGAACTATTTCAAAAACAAATGTAAAAAAGAATATCAAAAATATGTATTTTAAATTAGTTTATACTTCACCATGATATCGTCATCCTCACAAAAATAAACAGTTCTAAGTTTTGTCACTAAGAATACTTAGCACCAACTGAATAAACCCACTTAATTTTTGCACTGTTTCGATATCGGTTGCGTTCATTAAGGCTATAAAATCACTTGGGTCATCAAATACTATCAGATGTTTCCTTTCTATGTCAGCCAAACCTTGACACGTAGTGAAACAGTGGTCTAGCGATTCGCCTTGTCAGCACGAAAGACACATTCCATGACAATCATATTCTCTGAGATAACTACAAAACTATAGAATATTTAAAAAACCGAAATCATTTCATATTTCACAGCTAAAATTGCTATAAAACATTTGTTTCCTTTCCTAAAGAAGGCAATAATTAACATTTAGAACACAAAGGCGGTGGAGAGATCTTGTATTACCTGTAGTTATTCGACACGATAAATGCTTCCAGGTAATACTGATAAGCAAATTATAACATTAGCAGCACTAATAAAATTCCTTAGAGGTCCGTCAACTATAGTACCTATTTACACGTTTTTCAGTATTTTCTAAAGCATGATTGAAAAAATCGTCGAGTGAAATAGGCCATCATATTCTCCAGCCAAAGAAACTCCTTTAAGGTAGACATTTTGTACGTAATGACCAATGTTTACCCAAAGTATGTATAATTCTGTAAAATCAAATGCAAGCTAATAGTCTTCACGAATTTCATTGCCTGCTTAAAAAAAATTTCGATTCTCTCCACTTTAATATGATGATGAGCTCCGCTCGATGTCCTTTATGTATAAATGCAGCACCACCGCTTAAATTTTCAGAGCAGAATTTTTTTTAAATAAGTTAAAAATACCACAAGATACTTTCTTAGCTTTTTTGAGCTTCAATAATTTGTGAGAATAAAAATGATAGAAGATTTGATAGAAATTAAAATTCAATCGCCAGAGGGTGATACTAGTACATAGGAAATAGACTATCATCCTTATATTAATTAGTTCATTCTCTCTTTGTCTATTTTATGAATATGAATTCAAGTAATATGCTACAATATCGAAAAAAGTATATATGCTTCTACATCGGAATTGGAAGGTATATTAAGAAAGAATTCGATTTAATAGGTTTGATATCGTCAAATAGATACAGTAGTTGTTGGAGCTTGTTCAATCACCAAGAAGAGGTTAGATTACTAGTTACAACTATAGTAGCAGAACGATGAACAGGTAGGGGTATATCTAGAATAACATATATATGGGTTTTCTCTTCTATACTATCTGTCATCAATGAAGCGTGTTACAATAAGATAGACAGACTGACAGATATAGTGACATTATATTATCTCTTTGGCAGTATAGAGTGGCATAGGTAAAATACTTGGATTAAAATATTCGCGAATATGAATTTTTATTTTGTGATACGCCATTTCTATCTCTATATATATTTCCTTAGCCCAAAGTGAGGAATATAAAGTTGTAATAAATTGTACTGGAGTGTTGGATTGAAAATAAGTCCTGAATTTGAGTCAAATTTCTAAACAATACCAGTCTTTAAAAATTAACTTTCCTGAATGCCCTTTTCTTATAAAAAAAAAAAACTATGTTAAGGTATTTATAGCATGTAAGCACTTGTCGATAGATCTGGATTTTTTTTTCTCACAGACTTACAATAATGCTTGCTGTGAGAAAACAAAGTTGCAAAGTTTTTGGTCGTTTAAATCGCGAGATAATCAACTGCAAAACTCGCGATTTCGTAAGTCAAAGCATGTAAAACTCACTGTCCTTCCAGTTATTTTCACAAATTTTCTGGACAGAATTTAAAAAAAGGTAGGAGAGTTTAAAGGAATTTTTTTAGAATTAAAGAAAAAAAAAAAAACACTGAACCTTTCGGATTTATTAGTCAGTTCCATTTTTAGCTTTTGTTAAAAAAACGTTAAATTCTACCTAAAAGTTGTTTTTACCAATGTTTTAGCATGGAGATTGCAAATACCCTTAATGCCCTGATGCATGAAACATTTATGCCCCCAGTTAAATTTCTTTCATAGCCACTATTAGATTCTTCATTTCATTCGATTTAAACTAAATATGTAAGGTACAAAACTATAAAAATAAAAAAAATTACAGTTTATTTTTGCCCCTTCAAAGGCATGACTTCATTTTTTTCTATCATGAGATGCGAATATTGAATATTGTATGTTTAAATGTGAGTAATATAACTTTAAGCTGACTGCTGAGGAATAGAAAATTTATAACAGGCTACATTCGATCAGCTTTCCAACAATCGGATTTTAAATATTATTAAAAATCTATCGCACGCATAGATATAATTCAAACAAGTAGCTTTCTTGTTTAAATAAACACATCAAAGCACCAGACCTTATATTTACATCCTAAAATGTTCTATTGCAGCTGATCTTCTTGGAGGATTCATTTCAATTTGGGTCTCCTGATTGAAGATTTCAAAAAATAGCACGAACAGAAATTTTTTTTGCTATTAATTGTTATAAAATGATACCTGCCTTTATAAAATCCCTCAATATGTAACTGTTTCGATTGCTGTAAAATTGAATTAAGGTATTTTTTTAATCTTACTGTAACTTATATCTATTACATTCAATGTTCAGTGTAACGACAATTTTAGATTGAAGTGCAATTTCACATGATCACGCCTCTTTTATGCCACATAGATCACTGAATGAATGAATGCTACACGGTTAGGTATATAGAACATAAAACGTGGCCGACACCAATAACAATGTCACAAGCAGATATTGTGTAATAATCGAATACAAATCAACCTGTTTCGTTTTATTCCTTTGTTAGATGTTCGTTATAAGATGGTACAACAATAGTTGTTTGTACAACAAGATCCATTCCTACTTATTCTTCATGTCAATGTTATCCTTTTAATAAATGTAACAAATAAACGGTGCATTGCGTATATTATGCACGTAGCTAAAAGTAGGTAGGATTATTCAAAACCATCATAAATGAAATCTAAAGAGTCACAATAACGGGATTTTCAGCAAAACTGTAAAAGTTCAGCAAAAGTTTTATTAAAAAGCTAGTTCACGTGAAAATTGTAGATAAGATGATTAAATATAAACAAGTGAAAACAAACAATTGGCTGAGTTAATTGTGGAAATACAATGTATAGACAGTGTTGATGACGCAATCGTTTGTTTTTTTACGTCACGTAAATAAAAACAGATATCCACTTTTAAATAGCCACACACATATAAATTATATTCCTATATTAATACATACTTAAAAAGTTGTTTATTTTTTTATAAGGAACATTTAAACTTTTGTTCTATCTCCGCGGTTACGGTTTAAAAGATTACGGTTATCTGTCTTATCTCTGCGATTACGGTTTAAAAGATGGGTCCCCAAGACCCAATTGACCTATATTGCTCATTTACGCATTCGATCTCTTTACGCCCTGAATACGCTATAAAAATTCATTTTGATACCTCTTTTCATTTTTGAGTTATCGTATTGACAGACAGACGTACAGACGGACAGGCGGACAGACAACCAGAAATGAACGAGTTAGGTGATTCTATGAACACCTATACCAAAATTTTTTTTCGTAGCATAAATATTTTTAAGCGTTAAAAACTTGGGACTAAACTTAATATACCTTCATATATTTCATATACATGGTATAAAAATGTCCCAATACTCTTTTGTCTATGAGTAACCGTTTCTGAGATATACTGATTCAAAAAGTTGGAAGAGTTGTATATTATGGTGTTTTGAATAATCCTTCTAATTTTGAGCTGGTTGGGACTTTGCCCAATTGATGTTGAGGATTGCTAAGGTACTTTGGCAGGAGATATTTGAAATTTTCTTTCGTAGCAGGAGTATAATAGCTTATGACATATAAATATATACTCTCATAACCTTCGGGTCGATTAAAAAAGATTGATCTTATAGCATGGACACTAAAAAATTTGCTCTTATAGCATTGCATTTTTGTTAAATTTTTTTTGTGGATAACGAACTATTCAAAGCTGCGCTTGGAAGATATTCACCAGGAATGGGTAGGGTAAAACTTAATTTTAAAATTGAACACCTTTTTTTGTTCATTTATACCAAAATTGATATTTTGAATGTCGAGGTATATTAACATGTACACATTCTGTAAATACGTAGCACGTAAATTCTATCATAAATATTACCTATTAACCTGTAAGTAGAGGTAAAAAACCAAAGACAAAAAGGTTATTCCATTAAGAATGTCCTAACTAAAATCAATGTGCAATGATGAGCAACTTATGCAAATTAATTATTTATTAAATTAGTTTATCAACATTAGTGGTCCGTTCGAAATACTTACAGTATATGGAAGGCTTTTCATTGATTCATATCGCCAATACGATTCAGACACACGAAAAGGTTAAAAATGGATAATATAGAACCGAACCTATCAGGTCAAGTAATCTAAAAATTTTGTACAAATTGTCAAAAAATTAAGCAATTTATATCATACTAGACTGCCATAACTGCCAAGATTTTTAAAAAGTGAATAAAATCATGTGAAATTTTTTTTTATGGCCTTAAAGGTGACATAAAAATGGAAAAGGTCATAAATTGTATCTTTCACGTTTTATGAAAAGTCAAATAATTATTCAGTTTTCAATTGATTGGCAGATGTCCATAAGTTGTCTCCTTCATCCTGATTTATAAAATGTCAAAAAATAATAATTTAATTTTTTTATTAAAAAAAATTATATCTTTATAATTTATAGCTCATTAGTTATTCTAATGTATGAGCTATATTGTTGTAAAATTTCATTCAAATCAATTCGCTATTTTTTGCGTGAAAGCGTAACAAACAAACAAAGAAACAAACATCCTTACTTTCCCATTTATAATATATAGGGATGGTATATGACAAAAATTTATGATATTTGTTTAGCTTAAGTTTTAAGTCTGAACGCTCTTAATGGAAAACCACTTAAAGTATAATAAAATTTAATGTAACACAAACATATCACGGATAGATCAGGTTACACCTATTATTCTTCGATACAATGGTACTAAATTGAATAGAAAAATATATTAAATAAATATTTAATTTGATCATACTGTATATAATACAAACCTATGAGTATAAATAACACTTGTATTTATATCTATCTATCCATACCATTCTACCTGTAGTAGTTGTAAGTAATTGAACATGGTCATGCAAAGAGTAAATGTGAGAAATATTTCATTAACTATATCCATTGTACAAACCATTCAAACAAACAGTGATGGGTATGATCGTTAAGTTTCGATTAACTTTCTTAAATAATTCACTTTTTTAAACTTTTCCAGATTTATGAATCTTTGATTTTTTATAAGGGTATCACAAATACATTACTCCTGTGTATATCGTATTTGTGAGGTTTATAAAACACAGTTTAGACAAAAATCCGTACTCTTTTTTTCGTATTATTGGAAAATTAGATTTATAACAACAGAAAAAAGAACCATAAAATATAGTTCCTATTTGTATAATTAAATTAAATTTTTTACATTTGTTTCGTATTTTTTCATATTAACACATTGTAGTACATGTTTTATGAGGGTGGGGCTGTATACTCTGCGTCACAAAATTTGCTAAGAGCAAATGTAAGAAAGATGCCATACTTTTTTCTCTAAAATATATTTTTTGCTACACATGTGATATATACATGTCATAACTATTTTTGACGAACCCTAGAAATTTTAAACCTTAGAAACCTTATAATTTGTACTGAATTAATAAAAATGGATAATCAACTAGTGCAAATTTTGTGATGGAGAGATACACTTCAAGGCATTATCGTATATTAAGGGTTTTCACCTAAACAAAAAGGAAAAATCTCTTCCTCTTCCTATAAAATATAGCTAAGAAGTAACTTTGCCTGACATGATAGTTTAAGTATTTTATGTCTGACATTGTATTGATACAGGCAAAGTTGTCCTTAAAGATAATATTTGAGGCCAAAAAAAATGCTTGTACGCAGCTTGTAAGAGATTTATATTTTTTATTTTTAAATAACAAAAAATAATTGTTTGAAACATTTCTTCGTACACTTTATAAACTTGGCAGAAAACTTATGGAAGAACTAAAAGAAATTTTATAGTATTAGGGGAGGGGTGCAAATCATCATCTTTACAATAGCCAAATTCCACTATCAATGGTCAATGGCACACAGTATTTTTTTGGATAATCGAAAGTATTAACGAATGTTTGTCTATAAGATGAACCAACAAAATTTGATTCGCCTGAAAAATTGAGTCGCTAGCCAAATGAATTAATCAGAAAAATGGACGATTGATTGAATAATTTTATCAAAAACTATCATGCAACATACAGAAACATATCCCTGCACATGTATTCATAAATACATATATAAAAATTTTTGAGTTTAGCATTGAAAAAAATCGTAAAACATTTTTCATTTAGTTTTTCCGGGTGAAATCATGAACTTTCTATCAGAAAGTTAACTAGCAACCAAAGTGTAAATTAAAGAATTGTTCGTTCCATCATGTATAACAACATATACTTCATCCATTGTATTGATTTTTCTTGTTTGAAAGTTAACGAAAGAAAATAAAAAAAATATTTTGTAGAAAAAAAAAACCTTATTCTGAAAACTTGTATTTGTTGACAAAAAAAATCTGTTTAAATGCAATTCTAGAAAGTTTTGTTCAAATTAAATAAATAAACAGAAAAACATAAGATTTGATACTTTGAAATGGATCAATACGAAACTTCTTAAAGTGTAAAAAGAGGACAAGTTTTTGCATTTTATGTTCACTAAAAATACTGTGATGTTTAAAAGGGGTATATTTTAAAACAGTAATACAACATTGGAAAAAAAGCTAATTCATTTTTGTCTTCTCTACGAATATACTTCCACGAATGAGCTAATTTGTATTCACTTTAAATTAGGTGTGTATATTTACTTTAAATCTTTTTGAGAAGCTCTATTGCAATTAACGTAGTTCTAATAAAAGGTATAATTCTGTGGTAGCTCGTTAGATAGAGTTTATCTGAAGGAATATGTTTTCAGTATTAAATTTTTCCATTTTGGCATCAATTCGTCCATTATATAGTTTTTCCAAAACTTATGAATCGTACTCTGTTTATATTATTTTATTATTTTAATATGGTACGATAATGTGCTGTCTTTGATTTTATTTCTGGTCAGCAATGAGGCGAATACTTTTAGAAATAATTAAAATGTAGCCTCGCAATGCATACGGAGTGAAAGGGGCCTGTTAAATAACCCAAGAACATTGAAGAAGTGATGGCTGTTTTGCGTGCACCTCGGCTTAGGATACTCAAATCTGCGGTTTTTCATTACGGATTTGAATATTCCGTATGATCTCATTTCATTTTTTGGCAATATCTGAAACCACAATGTAGGTACACCAGGTATTTATGGCCCCTGGATCAACATAAAATAAGACAGTGCGGTCGCCAAACTTGAGAGAGAAAACAGAAATTTGAAAAAACATGTGTTTCAGTATATAGGATAATAGTCGTAAGCACTTACATGATGTCTTTATCAAGAATGCGCTCGTTTGATAGCCCTCTGTAATTATGACGCAAATACAAATCAGGAAGTTATCCTTGTATGTCGATAATAATAGTTAAGAAGAATAGATGATAAGAAACAAAGAATTTATCTCATATGCCTAATTTGTGTTGAGTTTTCAAAATGAATAATGAACCTGTAGTATTCAGAGTTTCTGTTCGTGTAACCATATTTTGTGCTTAATTGTAAGACATTTCGTTTAGTATTATGTAAATTTTATATAAATAAGGCATTAGAATACCAATACAATAATAAACACAATTATTATTCTAACAAAATTAAAAAATGTTACAATAACAAGGAGAAAGTAGACTATAAGAACACAATGCGTGATATAATGATAGTAAGTGATGAAAGCAACACAAGTCCTGTGTATACAGGCTGATATCGGTTTACAGAGTCATTGGGGCTGTCTTTAATTTTATAAAATATAAGAAATCAATTTCTATTGTTCATAAAATTATATGAATAATGTTTTAATAAATGGGGCATTCGAAAAACTTTTTGAAATTATTATTGGCTTTTCGAAAAAACAATATATACCTATATTATTTGTATAAAAGGGTTGCAAATTCCTTAATTTTTTTCAGTCCAATTATCGTGTTTTCAACGCCTTTCTCTTATCAAATACTGTAGTTCAAAAAATTGGCCAAGAACGTTTTATTTCTGAAAAAATGCTGAAAATTTAGATAATAATTATTCACTTGTAAAGTTTTAAAGCTATTTAAAAAAAAATATCGTTTCAAACTTAAATTCAAGGAAATTATTTCGATAACAGTATTTATTAATTTGAATTATTCATCATGATTTAAACTTTTATATTATAATAATTTCTCTGCTAACAGCGACGAAGAGCGTCTTAAAACATGTTCCAAGTCTACACTTGCATAGCTGCTGCCACTTTAATACTTTGGAGCCTTCGTGTAATATTTTACTCATTACTTTATAATCTGTATATGGATGTAAAAATAAATAAAAATATAATTAATACAATTTCCAAAAATATTATTACATTTAGCTATATTAACATATATATTTATCCACTGTTATATAGCAAAGGTATATTCATAACCTCATATATACATAATATTCTTTAATATTAAAATGAAAATAAGATGAGATAAGAATAACAAAATTGTCATGTTATTGGAATGAACTTTATGTGGAGAAAAAGAGGATTGCAGAAAAATGGAATGGAACGGGAAAGTATAAAAACGAGGATGTTAACTTACTACTACGAACTTAGTGGTAGGTTTATATATGGAGATGAGAGAAGTTTTTTTTTGAGTGTATTTGATGTGTAAATAGAGAAAAATAATATGGTTTGAGTTACGAGCAATTGTAGTAACTTAAATTACTTCCATGATCGACGTTTCTTCAGCTATTTAGAGGAGACCATCTACAGTATGCAAGAAATTGGTTGAAACATGTTTACTTTCAGACCAATTCGGAAACTAAATAATTCTTATTTGCTGTGTTACACGAAGAGAGATGAAATAAGATCTGATAAAATGAGTAAGAAAATTTTATCAGGAGAATTCGCAACTGCGCTACTTTAACCAAAATGAATTTTTAGAAAAGAAACGTTTGTTGATTTAAAACCCCTTATTTTTTAAGTCAATAATCAACGAATTTTATTTAACTTGCATGGTGGTTACCGTAATTTTACCTATAAGAATTCTCAATAAATCAGCTGCAGCTTGAAAAATGTACATAATATCTACGGTTTTCACTTTATCACGATCCACTTATTACTATTTTTATATCATGTACTAGCTGTTACCCGCCCGCTTTGCTGGGCAACATCCCCACTTGCACCCCTCCCTCCACATTTCCTTGCGTTGGATAACAGTTTTGTAATGTACACGTCATGCTCTTTTATTTGATACCCCACTTAGGTATATTTGTAAATATTCGATATTTCCTTCCCACTTTCTCGCTACACCTTTCTACCCTCCGAAGGTTAAAAAAATTTCTAAATGTAATTTAAAACATTCTGACCAAGTTTTGAACTATTAAAAGCCATAATTTAAAAATATGAATTTTTTATTCATGAACACCCCCGCAACCCCCCTTGTGGGTGGAATTTCGTAAAATCGTTCTTAGCTGACCTCTACTTGGCAAAAGGAATATTCCTGCCAAATTTCAAGTCTCTAGGTCTTATAGTTCCAGAGATATCGTGATGAGTGACTATCTATATCTATAGAAAGTCTCCTATATATTTATAGATATATGTAATATATATAAAGGTTTATTAAGTTTAGTACCAAGTTTGGTATAGGTCTCCATAAAATCACCTAATTTGCGGTTGTCCGTCCGTCTGTGAACACGATAACTCAAAAACGAAAAAAGATATCAAGCTGAAATTTATACAGCGTACTCAACGCTTTTTATTGACGTAAAAAGTGAGATCGAATTCGGAAATGAGCAAAAAAGGTCAAATAAGTCTCTTGTCAATCGTTAGAGATAGAACAAAGGTTATCACGTAAAACATGTTTCTTATAAAAAAATAAACAACTTTTGTTTGAAACAATTTTTCGTAAACATCACTGTTTACCTGTGAAAGTGCAAATTAGGCGCAAATTATATAGTATGTATTATATGGAAATATTAGTTATATATATATATATATGTGTGTGACATGTATGTATGGTAATATGACAGAGTATTCAACATTGCCAAACATGGTATTTCAACAATTAACTCAGTCAATTGTTTGTTTTCACTTGTTAGTTACATTTAATTTCGAAACAATATCATCGTCTTTCTAGAAAATGCAAAAATGCAAATGGTTTAAAGAGTACAGGTTTATGTTAATACATTTTTTTTTCTTATTGCTGTGAAGGATTATTTACATGAATTTTTTTTGCAATACTCGTCTTCACCTTATATGTAAATACTTAAGTTTTCATTTGATATATAGGCACAAAATTACTAGCGTTGTCAAAGTTTAAATGTACAAGCGAAATTTCTCGATTATTTCAGTTTTGAAGTAGTTGTTGGCTTGTCAATTCTATGGAGGTTATATGATGTTTCATAATGATTACACACAAGTAGTAGACATTTTAATATGAAATGTATATAAAATGAAATTTCGTTATATCATATCCTACCGGATCATAACAGCAAAAAAAAAATTACATCTAAGTAAGTGAATGGTTGGTGGGATATGAAGAGCGAGTATACATACAACTACACTGCAGAAAGGAAGTAAATGTCTCGGCATAGAATTAGGAGGGCGGGTAACCAGTTCAAAGACTGGAACAAAAAAATGTTAAGAAGGCACTTTATATTTTTGATATAAATATAATATGAAAGCTGGTATGCATACATATATATTGTATAAAAATATAATACTACATTCGTTGTATTTCGCTATACTAAATATATAATACAATCATATTTTATACCCGTGCACAATGAATGTAGTAGGTAAGTACAACTTAAACTTGGAGGAAGAACTTTCATATGTAGTATCCTCATCAAAGCACATAATCTTGTTAGTACAGGCAGTTCTTAAAATATGAAATACAGATTTATCTCTGAATTATGTTTTGTCACTGAACATCTTGTTTAAAAATTAGGTAATTTCCATTCAGCACAGTTAATGAGAAATTAACTGTCAATGTCACCGTTTTTGGAATAAAAGGTCATTTTTGGGAAAAACGCTAACAATGATAATTAATTTCTGATTAAACAAAATCGATATGAATTTGTTTCAAAAGATGTATAAACGGATATTTGTACTGATTTTAATCTGAAACGTATATTGGGTCTCTAAATAACTAACTTTTAAAATTAATCCCTTGACAACTCTCAAATATATTTTGATTCCTCGGCGGTTCCTATTAGTTTAACGTGACTGTGTATCTATCTTTGGCATCAAAGTTACTAAACAGATGAACTGGTTTTGATTATTTGCTTGTTTAAAAGGTAATTTGATCAAGAGTGTTCTTTACTATGTTTCAAGTGAAATTTTAATGTCTCGTTTCCACAACAACCACAAAAGAGGTGATGATCTTCTAAAGGATGAGCAAATTTTTTTCAAACATACTTAGAGACCTTCTCACTTAAATTCGGTTCTCCTGTTCAGGAGCTACCATGCCACAAACGTATTGATCGGACCGAATTTAATGTCGGAGGGATTTAAATATAAATTTAATATTATTGTGAATTAACCTAAAAGACTTCAACCATTGTTGCTCAGTTGGTTAAGGCGTAACCAATTTCGTTCGCGGTAGGCCTCGAGTAGCGGGTTCGATCCCCGCCGTCACAACAAAAATTAATTTAAATAATAGTTGTGATAAGCTGGTGTAGTCTCTCAGCCTCTGAAAATAATTGAGGAGCTGATAAATGAAATTATTAGGCAAAAAGGTGGTAAAACACATACATGGTATCACAATGGGCTCTATAGCCTAAGTGTGGACAGCCAATATAACATAACCTAACCTAACCTACCTGCAAGACTTTGACTATCATAAACATAAATAATATTTAAAATAAATATATTTATGTTATTTTTTAAATTTCTTGGCTGGATGTATTATTTTCCAATTCTTAAAAAATTTATTCTTTAGTTATTTTTTGCTCAAAATTGTACAGAAGTTTACAAAAATTGAGAAAAAATATTGGTATTGGGTCACGAAAAAATTTTCTTATTTCAAAATTGGGGATTATGAGTACCTATATACAGAAGATAATTGATCGTCAATTTGTAAATAATTTCAAGTTAATGGTATATTGATACTTTTCCATCATCCGATTATATTAAACGAGTTTAAAAGTCAATAAAAATAAAAAACATCCATGAATGATCCGATCATAATCAGAAACAACAATAATCCTCTCAGTACCATTCTGAGTTCTAAAATTCTGTTTTCATCCACTTGCGTCTTAAATTTTCCTAGTTAATTCTTCGACAAAATAATAATATTTTTCTAGATTTCGATGGTTTTTAGAGTTTTTTGGAATATTGATAGAACGTTGGTAATATTTTGATAGCTTTGTTTTGTTTATTGGTTGAAACTTTCCCATATCAATCTTATTCGATAATATTCAGGAGGTTACCACGAATGAAAAAGAATTAGCACTTATTTTACATCATGGAATTTGTATGAAGTCGCTATTCCATCGAATGGTAACTAAGAACTTTTAAAAAGTAATTTAAAAAGCATATTTCACCTACAAACGATTTTAAACTCTCTGTCTTTATAGGATTAAATATATAAAACAATTTTTTTTTAACAAAACTGTTTATTTTCTTAATCATATTCCGACTCTAAGACATTTTTTTCTGTTGTATATATAATGCAACCGGAAGTAGAAATAGATACTTTATTAATGTTGATTATCAAGTAAATTAATTTAAGGAACTGAATTAGATTATATAAGGATCACAAATCTAAAAGAGTGATTTTAAAAAATTACGCTTATTATGGCTGACCCATCACTTATAGCCTGAGTGTCAATATAACCAGTATTATCAGTAAAAAGTCCCACTCGCGTTTGAAGTAAAACTTTATTCGAAGAGTATACTTAATTAATACATATACATTAGAACAAAATGTTAAAATGAAATGTTTTTTTTACCTAACAAAAGTTTATATTAAGTTTTATAGTACATTTTGACTCAATTTTATGGTTGTTCAAGGAAAACTTTAAACTTAATGCTGATAATAATCCATCTCGTGAAACTTTTTAGAATTTACTAAAACCTACGTATATACGGGGTGTTCCAAACCACCCGTCCAGGCTGATTATTCTGAATAGTTTTTAAAAAAAATTGAAACGAAAAAACACGTATCAAATATTTTTTGAAACTCTATCTATCCATACCAAAAACACCCTCCACCCTCAACCCCTGTTAGGGGTAGGGGGTGTAACTTGAAAAAATCAAATGGAAACCCCTATTTTTTTCTGCAGATTTGGATTCTTCAGAAGAAAAGACAAACATTTTGTCTAAGAAATTTTTCCCGATTTTCGGTAGATCGCGCTACAATCGACAAAAATCGTTCTTTTAGATTTGTACAAAAATGAATTGAAAAATGAAAATGAATGAAAAATGAATGAAAAAAGAAAGAAATCCAAACAAAAATAATAATTTTTCGTAAAAAAACAAGACATCGACATTTAAATTTTAACAAAATCCAACCAACTAAATTTTCAGGACTTCACTTGAACTGCTCAATGTGCCCTCCGTTCAGTTGCGCGCATAATCTGATTTTTCCTGAAAAAGCGTTAACTGCTCTCCTGATTTCTTCGGCTGTTAGCGATGCGATAGCTGCGCGTATCCGCTGCTTCATGTCATCAGGGGTCGTTGGGCGATCTTTGTACACGATCTCCTTCACCCGTCCCCAAAGATAGTAGTCGAGAACGGTAAGATCTGGAGATCGCGCTGGCCAGGCTGTCGGGCCGTACTTTCCAATCCATCGTCCAGGAAACATTCTGTTCAGCACGGTGCGAGCAACGCGGGAAGTATGTGCTGGGCAGCCATCCTGTTGGAACCACATACCATCTCGGTACCGCAGTGGTAACTCGTCCAGCCAATCGTGGAGGTCTTCTTCGAGCAGTGATGCATACCTAGCTCCATTTAGGTTCTGTTCCAAGAAAATTGGCCCGATGATTTTGTCGCGAATGATGCCACACCAAACATTGACTTTCCAGACATGTTGACAATCCACTTCTCTAAACCAATGAGGATTTTCCTCTGACCAAAATCGGCAATTCCAGGTGTTGACTTGTGCGTCACTTTTGAAGGTACACTCGTCGGAAAACAATATCCTTCGATGAAAAAATGGACCTTGGTCTCTTGCCCAGATGCAGAATTCCTCACGACGTGGAAAATCTCCTTCCTCCAAAGCTTGTAGAAGTATCATTCTGTATGGGTGGAATTTTGCTTCTTTCAAAATTCGGTGGATGGTCGTTTTTGATATGCCAGAATCCCTCGATCTTCGACTCAGAGAATCACGTGGACTAATTTGCACTGATGCCAATATGTCTACGGATCGATTGTCACGCACATATCGACGAATCACCTTTCCTTTGTTGTGATGGGGTTGAATAACGCCTTTCGTTATTAATCTTTTTTTCAAACGCTCGAAAACTTTTCTTGAATGGGGCGTGCGATTCGGATATCGTTGTCGCCATAATCGTTCAGCACCGCTGTAATTATTCCCACTTTCACCCAAAATCTGGATCATTAGGACACCTTCTTCATTATCATAAACCATCCTAAAAGTTCACAATAGATTTGAAAAAACTATGATATTTTTTATACGAACAAAATATTGAATCAGAATAATACATCATATTGATGAAAATTTTTTCGAATTGCAACTTACCTTCGACTATAACGATGATTTGAAAAATATTACAATTAATACACAACTAACAATGACAAAAAGTTATTAAATTTCAGGTAAATAATCTGACACATCCGTACAAAACAAGAAATTGCCGAAAATTGACAAGTTTTTATTAGCATAAATCATAACATTGATCTAAGTAAACATGGTTCACTTGCAGTTCTAAGAATTAAATGACTTAAAATAAATTTTCCTGAAAAATCTAAATCCGCAAAAAAATGGGGATTTTCATTTGATTTTTTCAAGTTGCACCCCCTACCCGATAAGGGTGGGGGGTGCAACTTGATACTACAATACAATATTAGATACGTGTTTTTTCGTTTTTGTTTTTTCATTGAGAGGCCTCTATTTTAACGTCACATCGAAAATAACGGTTTTTGGTTGATTGCAGCGCCATTTATTGCAAATCAAAAAAAATTTTCGAACAAAATGTTTCTATTTTTTTTTGACAAATCTGAATCTGCAAAAAAAATTGGGGGTTTCCATTTGACTTTTTTAAGTTGCACCCCCTACCCCTAACAAGGGGTTGAAGGTAAGAGGTGTATTTAGTAGGGTGTGATAGAGTTTCAAAAAATATTTGATACGTGTTTTTTCGTTTTCATTTTTTTTTGAAACTTTCAAAAATAATCAGCCTGGACGGGTGGTCTGGAACACCCCGTATATAAGTATATATAGTTTGGGTCATGTGGTACAGATTGAGTCAAAACCTCATACTGTGTTCATAATGATTGAGTGAATCTGAAGTACACTAACTAATTTGTCACTAAAAATGAATCATCGAAGTCAGTTGGCGTGATATTGAGTTTTTCGACCATTTACCGCGCACATACTTAATACAAATTTAAGATTTATATGATTTTCTCATGGATGCCATTGTTAGAACTGTACTCAATTGAAATGGGACCACACGGGAAGTACTAGCTTTCAAACAAAAAAGAATAATCAAAATCGGTTGACCCAGTCAAAAATTCTGAGGTAACAAATATTTAACAAAAAATACAGTCGAATCGAGAACCTTCTCATTTTCTGAAGTAAGTTAATAAATTAACTCAACAATTTGCAAAGGTTACTCTGGTGTGAGTCTATTCATTATGAAACGGTAAACCAAACTAAACACAAAGCAAATCTGCTGTCAATATGGTTAGTTAACAAACAACTTAAATATGTAAAACAATAAAAAAACACCTTTTTTGAATATCCAGTGTGTAGTATATGTAGAAATGAAACAAGTAGCTCCCGTAAACAAAGATATATCGTAAGTACATAGTTTATATGTGATGTTTACCTAAAATCATATATTATACTTACCTAAGTTATAAGAGCAGTAATTTAAAAAATATTTTCAAGAAAGTATTTATTAATATAAGTATTTCTGTAGTACTATTAGTTGTAAAGTAATCGTTTCATGACTTAGGTACACGTATTTTCCGAATTTTAAAGAAAAAACCGTTCAAATAATAATCATAGCAGTAAAAATATCTATAAAGAAATGCATATGGAATCCTTTCATAATGGATCGTGGAATAACAACCTTTCAAGCGTAATTTTTAAAACGACTAACTTTTGAAAACTTTCATTCTTTATTGAATGCTATTTAATTTGAACCTAGCAAATTAAAATTATTTTCATAAAACTTATAGTCTACAGGGGTATAGTTTCGTGATTAGCACACTCACAAAACTTCGTTAATGGCTTCATTTCAGTGTAACCTACCACATTAACATTTATGAAAACTTGGAAAATTGGGACGTTTTCAATATGGGGAAGACGGGAAACATGTCAATTAACTTTCCTATTGAAAAAATATGAACAACCGTTTGCTTTTTCTTGAATGCAAGATTTATGAATATAGTAAGAGAGAATAATAGTGTCCTACAAAAATATTGGGCTGTTTGGTGTGACGTCCACCCCCAACATGTCGAAAAAAGAGGGGTGTGAAAATTTTTGACCAACTGGCTAATTTTTACACAATTGCTTAATAAATATAAGTAAAATTAATTGTACATACTGGTCATCATTTTTTATGCACCGTTTTTTGAGACCTACGCCTTAATAATGTCAGTTTAACGACTATATTTTCTATGATTCCCAATTTCCAAAGTTTTCGTAAATAAAACTGTTGTAGGTTGTAGGTGAAATGAAACCCACTGTACTGTAGATTATTAATTATATTATAAACAAACCTTAAAAATTCGACTTAAAAAAAAATTACAAAACAAATAATATGCACTAAAAAGTAAAAAAAAAAAAAAAAAACGATAATGTAATGTAGTTACAATTATTGATATTTTTGAAGTCGGTATCAGCCAAGAAAACAACTGTGGCAGAAATTGTCACATACGCTATATTATTATTTTTTTACTTTTAATTGCATATTATTTGTTTTGGAATATTTCTTTTTTAAGTCGTTTTTATTTTTTTATGTTGTGAATTTTAGTGAATCTGAAGTGCAATCACTAATTTGTCACTAAGCAAAGAATCATTAAAATCGGCTAGCGTGATATTGAGTTATTCGTTAATAATTTGTCGCGCACAGACTTTATGCAAGTGACTTATATGATTTTCTCATGGATGTCATTGTCAGAACTAAACCAAATTGAAATTGAACCACATGGGAAGCCCAGAAAAATACAGTCGAATTGAGAACCTTCTCCTTCTTGAAATTCTTCTCCGGTCGTGAATTTGCAATAGCAAACTCAGTCATGAATCAACCTTTTTCGTAAGGTTTTCAAATTTGAAGATTGCAACTTCGTCTCGTGGTAAATGGAATTTAATTATGAATTTATTAAAAAATAAAAAATAAATTTATTCATTAAAAGTGAAAGAACCGTTCTCCGATTTAATTGATTTCTCTATAAATTGCATTATTATTAAACCGCGGAAGAAATTTCGATCACTAATGATAAATAAATCATCCTATTTGAAACATCGATGGTTATGTTCTTTCTGCATCATATTGTTTTCACTATTAGTAGTATCCTTTGCTGCTTACACTGAGTGTATCAATCTGAGACAAAAAGAACAAACTTCATATTCTTAACGTATACACTTTCCCATTAAGATACTTGTTTATTCATGAAGAAGATGGATGAATATAATTTATATATGAAAATATATAATAAATAAAAGGGAGATCTTAATCCTCTAGGTAGGTAAAACCACCCCTCTCACATACCTATTATGTTCTTTTACAATGTTTATTTTTTTATACTCACTTGAAACAATTTTAGGAAGAAAATGGCTAAAAACTCTTCAAAAGAAAGTATTTTAAAACGTTTTACATTTGAACATAAAACTTATTGAAACCTTATTTAGCACGGCCAAAATTTTCCACAAAACTAAAATCGCAAATGGTGATGTAAAGCTGCTTTTTTGGTATGCTATTTGGGCCCCTAATGGGAGTGTGAAACTACATTTACCAAGCATAAAAAAGTTGTATTTCTTGCGTATTACGTGAAAAACTGCAAAATTTTTGGACTAATTTTTACAGTTTAATTCATAAACTATGGTCTTTTGACATTAACTGCTACTGTAATTTTCCTAGAGCTCTGTATATCTTATATTTTTGAGATATGATGCTTGAAAAATTTACATGGTTTCCAGAAATGTTAAAACTTTGAGTTTGCAATAACGCGCTTCTTAGGCTTATTTAGGACAAACTTTTCTACAAATTTCGTTCAAAGTTTTCTTTCAAAGAGGTACGGGTCTTTTTTTTATAATAAGTTGATTGATCCGAAATATCCGAAGTCCGAAAAAAACATTTAAAAGTTTTTGCAAAAATCTACTGTCTTGAAAAAAAAAGCGTTTAAAAAAATTATATGAAGTCATAAACCCGTGCATTATTAAAAACGTTTCTTTGTTTAAAATTTTCTTCAATAGTTGTCGCATTATGTGCTGATATAGCGCGCTTCATTACTTGATCGATAAAATACGAAATGTCAGTCTTTTGTACTCCAAATAAAGTCAATTTCAGTCATAATGAGGCAGGTCATAATTCAGGCATAATAAGGTTTTTTAAACACATGTGTTAATTACTAAAATTGTCGATGGTAGGTGATAATTGTAAATTAAAACTCGGGAACGTTCGATGGCGTAACAAAAAAACAATTTATAGCATTTTGCCCATGCACTTACATTTTTTTCATAAATCAATATATTTTAAAATTACAGGAAGAATTCGTTGTTTAAATTTTTAATTAAATATTTACTTGTCAAATCTAGCTCATGTCATTATATTCTTATATAATTACACAATTTTGCAAACTGTTGAAAATAGGCAAAGTAATGGATAATTTTCATGTATATGAAAGTTACTGTCTAGTAGTGAATTTCTCTAAAATTAAGCTATTTTCACATGTAAATTATATGTATATAAGTTTACAATTCTCATTTAGTTTCAGAACAATTTGTTGTAAAATAAACCTATTTACCCTTAAAATTACTTCAGAATAATTTAAAGATATTAATATTACTAATTACTGTATATATGTGTGTAGGCAAAATAATTTTCATTTCACACATTTCTGTGTACTATTTACTACTTATGAATTAATAAATGTAACTGGCAAGTTCTCTACCATGCAGGATAAGTATTCGTTTTTCGCACTGTTTTTCGTGTGTCATATTGATATTTGTCATTGTTCGAAAAATAGTGCAGATAGAGAAAACTAATCTCGTATTCGTAAAAACCTTCTAGTATCACTAGTGCAGATTTATTACCACTCGAATAGTAAACGTATTTATGTTATTCGTACTGTTTACTAAGTATGCGTGTGAACTTGTCAAAAGTCGCACTAGTTGCACAATGTACTATTATCACATATAGAATTTTAGTACATTAACATATTCGAGGTATGATATTATTTCTGTTATTGCCTTGAAAACTAAGTCCTTCTATTTTCCATAAAAATTTTAGAAAAGCGAATAGAATCTGCTTAGTACACTTTGATAAATATTAATGGACCACAACCCGAAGTGGAAGATAGGCTTGCAGACTTACTTTCTTTTAACAAACCTTAAATTTTTGTCATTTATTCATTTTCATCTGCTGAATATGTTTGTTAGTTAGGCTGAGGTTAGCATAGAGGGGACTAAGCCTTATAAAATCAAGCGAAATACCTCAACCAAAAACCACAATTTTTCTTCTTATTTTAGGCCAGCTGTACAACTGTAACTTAAAAATTTCCCTAGAAAGTGATTACGTTTTTTCAATATTATAAATGCGCTGTTTTAAAGTATTCATATAGTAAAGTATCAAGTGGCGGCCTAGTTCCTGCCTGAATTTTATACCCCGAATACGTTTTTATACCCCCGAATACGTTTTTATACCCCCGAATAAGTAGCAGCTCATAAGTCCTCTGCAGTATTTGCCAATTCTGATTCTCAATTTTGTGAAATTGAATCTGACGGCTTAGTATTCTATTACTCTTGCTGTAATTCATACTGACGAGTTTGGATCCACAAATCTACAATCTTCACACAGTTTATGGCTCTCGCAATAAAATTACTGAGTTATTTTCCCAGTCCCTGTTTGAGGGAATGTATGCATTGATACATAATTATTCTTGCTAAATATAACTTTTTAGTCTGTTCTATCTTTATCAAAAATGCTCATTATCCGTAGTTAACGAGTTTCAAAAAATCTATCTGGTTAATCTACTAAACATGTGCCACATTCTATAGCTTTTTGGTCATTAATAGGCTTTCCAAATAATTGACATATAAATAGATAGATCTCCACCGTATGCATACATATTACAGTTATTAAAATAATCTCACAAATCGTCCATTATATTAAAAAGTGTATTTGAAACAACAACAAAAAAACTCATACAGTATTTTTGTTTAAAAATGTTTTTATAAAATTTTAAATTAAATTTTTCATAAAATTTTTATTATTATAGTGCGTATTTTGACAATTATATATAAATGTTTTATTTTAATACATTTAACAAAACAAAAATTACACCTTTTTACATTGTGTCAATTTGCCAACTTGAGTTTCATTTTTATTTTGTTACGCAGATTTTATAGTGACTGAAATCAACCATCATAGTTTTTCTATGCCTCGTCACTACTAAAAATTTTTTCATACCAATGACTCTCATTAGTAAGACATTTTTAAAATTCACTATTTCTACCATTTTTCTATAAGTTTTGAATTTTGAATTGTGGCTCCCTAAAAATACTTTCCTTGATGTATTTGTAAAACTTTTTTGTATAAATGTTTTAACTTAATCCGGTACATATGATTTGTATTACAAAAAATAAATAAATCATCTAGCTACGCCATGTATTTGTTCTCCAAAATAGTTCCATGCTATTCAAAAGATTTTCCTACTTAGAATTAGCTTTCACTTACATTTTTTGACCTTTGTAATGCAATATCTCTTAAGTGGCACAATTTTGGCAATTATTTCTCTGTTTTTCTTGATTAAAAGAAAAAGCGAAATAAACAAGACCGAATGCTAAAAATTTTAACTCTCATTTTGACAAAGTTAAGTTAAGTGAATTACAGTAAATAGAACTCATTTTTTCCAAAAGAGGCCATAGTCATCATTTTCATCAACATGGTTTTTGGTTAGAAGAGACTTTTTAAAGATATGAATTAGTCTAAGATCCCAATTAGGATCGACCTTCACCGATCTGTTAACCGGATGAAAGTTATTTTTTATGAAATATAAAATGTTAACAAATATCCCTGCAATGGGTTTCCTAAAAAAAAGTGGTCCAGACTACTTTTAGTGAAAATATCAAGAGTAAAATTTTTAGAAATTTTTCACTGACTTTCATATCTAACGAATTTTGATCTACTCGAAAGTAAAAGCCATAAAGAATATGCAGCAGCTATGCTGTCTGCCTCTTTTCGTTCACTATTTTCGCATTTATACAAGTTGTGAATAGTAATTACGTTCATCTGTTAATTCATTTCCTCACATATATAAATAAAGATAATTTTATTGCAAATACGGTGGTATATGATTGTCCACAAAATATCAGTCAAAAAATAAAATTTACAAGCTTTCCAAGTTTTGATATTTTATTAAAAGTTGTCTGGACCATATTTTTTAGGGCAACCCACAACAGGGATATTTGTAAATATTTTACATTTCATAAAAATTAACTTTCATTCGGTAAACAGATGGGTGAAGGTCGACCTTAATTCGGATCTTCTACTAAATATCATCTTAACAATCTGAGTAAAGTACCTCTGAGATTTTTTACTCATCTTAATCACTTGATATTTCGAACCAAAAGCAGTTACAGAGGTTTTGAGGAAGTCATAAATCATCATCATTATTGGAAATCATTATCTGAAGGCCTCATACTAAATGGATCTTTTGATAATTGGTAAGTTATCAGGTGGTCTAAATTGGAACTACTGAAAAAGCGACCAACTTCCTGTTTTATAGCACAAATTTTTATCGCCAGTTGGCGGGGTTTATCTGTTTTGAATTTGAATATTTTTATTTAAAAAAATTTTTATTACCAGTATTGCCATCTGGTAGTCGAAAGGTATCTACTGAATTCGGTCTTTTTCTGATTTTAATTAGTACTCAAAACTTTAAGCAATGAAATAAGTAAAATGTATATATCTTTTTATTATTACATCATTCAAATTTTAAGATTGACTATTTAAACATAACCTCAGTATAAGGAAATAATATCGAGAAGTATAACAGTACTAAATTAAAACTTTCAACATTGTACGGATAATAATAGTTTTTGAGTTATGCGAGATACATATGAAAGTAATATTTCCGTTAAAACATTTAACAGGATTTTTTCGTGATTTCAGCACTTCCTTTACTTTTGGCGAGGAAGTAAAAATACTCTCTGTATACAATTTATTCGTATATATTAAAACAGTAAATAATCTGAAATTCGAAATACAAACATTTAGAATAAAATACATACATGACACTAACACAAAAATATCTATCCGCTGCCTACATAGTTGACCCGGGAGAAGCACGGAAAAAATCACTGAAATCACGGAAATGAAAAATTACTGCATGGAGATTTTAAAACTGGTTAAAAGTATCATCTTTTCTGCCGTTTTAAACCAAGACTCAATCTCGTTACCCAAATCAGTAAACGAGAAAAGGCTGTCAAAATTGAAAGAATTGCGGGGAGAGTTTTTCGACTCGTTTGCATTGCAAACCATGAAAAAGTATGTAGTAATGTTCCAATTAGCCATCTTGAACCCAATTTTTTCATGAAATATATGAACTTTGGCAGCGCTTATTTCACGGCTTAAGGTTGGTGGATGAAACTTGATGCAGTGGTAGATAGGCATATCTCTTCTTATCTGTCCATGTTTCGTTAAGTCAGCCCTGCCAAAAAGTCTCAATTATTTCAATTACGGCGGTTTACAATATTTCCTTCTGATTGGTGTTATGAGATTAAATTTTCCATGAAAAGTCAGATTGGACTACATCTTTGACTGGTATTAAAATTTTCGCGCAGTTATCTCAAACGGATTTTCCCGTGTATCTCCCGAGCCATGATCACAAGCACATTACACACACAATATTCACAGCATACTACAACAAGAACCCACAGATAATATTTTATTTGATCCGCAGGGGATTTTAAAATGTTTGTGTATATATGTGAAATATAGAGATATATTTTTATTAAATAAAAAATAAAGGTTTTATGCAAAATAAAATCTTAATGTAAAATTTCATTATTGTTATTATTTTTATTAACAGTCTGATAGAAATTTATTGCTATTCAACCTGATAATCGAATCCAAACGGTTTCAGGCGTGTTTATATTTGGCACCACTGTTAAAAAAAATTAAAACTTACAGTACGTTATAAAAGTTATTTGTATTTATAGCTTAAGCGTCGCTAGACAAGTTCTAATATCTAATAAGTGACATGCGAGTCTCATATTAAGAAAAATTCATTTAGTTTTTAAAAGCTTGCACTGTATAAAGTATTTTAGCAAAATTATAATATTAAAAGATACCGAGAGCAAAAAAGCAAATCAATAAAAACATAATAAAAAAAAACTTGGATGTACGTATGGCCCTGTAAGTACGATTCTCAAAAAAATTATACAATTTAAATTTTTATCTGATTTGAAGAGGAATGCCTGTTGTGAAATTTATGCTCCAATTAAAATTTAGAAAGAGACCGTAGGTAAAAATTCGTTAAAGAAACTTTTTTAAATACAGGAAAAAAAAGCGCAATTACAGCATCCAACAAATTTCGTCGTCATTGCGGACTCATTCCAATGCCGATTGGATATATGAGTTATTAAAAATCACAATAAAATTAATAAAACTGAAAATAAATTTTGTGAGATTGAAAATAGTATAACGATGGTATTTTTTTTAACTATAAGCTTAATTTAAAGTATTTACATGTAAAAAAAATGTGTTTTTACATGCTTTGGTCGTTAAATCCGGTAGGTTGTTATAACTGATGTCGTAATAGCTGATACGTTCGTGTATGATTTTATAATATATATTATATATATATAAATGATCCCCTATTTCTTCCGATAATCGAAACACGCGTGAACGGATGCAACAATTTCGCTTATTCTTTCTTTGTTGTGTTAATTTATGTCAGGAGAAGGCCAGTTTGAAAGAAAAAATTAAGAAAGTTGAGCGATACATTAGAAAATTTTAGAAAAAATAGTAAATGCCGTATATTACATAATGTAATATGTATTTATTGGCGCTTCCACCATATTTATCAAGAATTGAGAACAGGTATTTAAATAGTATTCAAGTATTATTTATTATCATTCGGGTATTGTGAACTGGTATTTAGTAGAGCAGTATGCGAGCGCAGGGAGCTCCACTATCAAAGGCCTCCGCCAGGCAAGCGGCCGAAGGCCTGTCCTAGAGATTGTTGTAAAATTAGTGTTTACTGGGCGGACTTACGAGTGGACTTAACGGACGTATATGCATGGTATAGCTATTATTGAATTGGAGCTGTAGGTTAATTAAGATTAATAATTGCTGATCAAAAGTTACAATTAAATAAATTCTAGGTGCAACGAAGTTCACCGGGTCCTCTAGTCATTATTAAAGTACCAGATAATAATCTTTTTTATTAATCAGATCATTTTATACCAGATATGATATTAGCAAAAACTTAAAATATAAATTTCATAAGAATTTATCATGAAGTTAATGGAAGCAAATATTTACAAAAATAGTCACGATTTTATGATTTTACAAAACAAAGTTTTCGATTTAACAATTAGTACTAGTCAAATGAAAATGTAAGTAATAATTTGATTAACCAGAAAGTTACTGATATGGCCTTAAAAAGCTATTATTTGTTTTACATGAAAAGCGTTGAATAAACTGAAGAATAGATACGTGAATGGATGGATAGACGGATGGTAACCACCGAAACGATAGAGTCTCCCAATTTTCATTTCTTTCTTCTTATTTTTTTTTAAATAAATGTATTATTTCCTTAGAATTTTTATTACAAAGCATAGTCAATAAGCCATATCCTCCCCTTCCTGACATTCAATTGTCAGGAAAATGCTTTTATGATTAAATATATTGTTTTATTTGATTAATGAATAGAATTATGAAAAATATTGAGAAACGCCTAAAACCAACAAAGCGATAAAACTGTACTCTTTTAAATGTTCAAAGTACAGTCATTAGAAGTATCGAGAAATTACATAAATGAATAAAATTTAGATTCTCTTAGGCCAAACCTAATTATTCCATATTAGAAATCTGGGATTTACCGGCTGCTAAAGTTTGAAAAAAGTTAAAAATATTTAAAAAGTCAAAAGTTTAACACATCATTAAAGAAGTTATCCTTCATCTAAAATTACGAAGTTCGTATAGTCATTTATAGGTTGTATTTTGAATTATTAAAACTTTCTATAGACCCCAAAATATTCGTTTAGAAGCCTTTTGGGACTATGTGTAAAATTTGAATGTCCGGTTTAGGAACACGATTTGTTTCTTTAAGATTGTTTGCAAAAGCTGATGTATCTTCTTTTTGTTTTTTGGAATTTTTTTCAGAGTGATTCTTTTTATTCAATTTTGTTTTATTATGGAGTAGGAGATTTAAAAGAGATTTGAAGGCGGTGTTGATAACTAACGTCTTAAAAATATTTTCTGTTTTATGACAATCGGTCAAATAAAAGTGAAATTTCTAAATATTATAAATGCGAAAGTAAGGATATTTGTTTGTTTGTTTGTTTGTTTGTTACCCTTTCACGCTTAAAATAGCAAATGGTTTTTAATGAAACTGTAGAATAGCACATGAGCTATAATTTATAAAGATATATTTAAAAAAAATAAAATTTAATCTGACATTTACTATTTTAAATATTTACAGAAATCTGTAATCTAAGGTTCTGTTAAAATATTCTGTAAAAATTTTAAACTAAATGCCAAACCATTCATGGCCAACTTTGCTGATATACTCAATGAAAAATTACTATTTTACATTTAACAAAATTGAAAACACTGACCTCCCTGTTTAAAAGCGACTTTAAATAAATAAATTTAAAAAAAAATTGAAAACTGTGCACATCAAGAGAGGTGGAGGCTATAAAGCGTTGTTTTTTACTTTTAAGCCCAAAGAAACGGACGGGCATCAAAGTAGTTTTTTCTGTAATTATTTAACAAATTATAGCCTTATCCAATTCGTATGCATTCATTTTCAAAAAGAAATTCACTTTGATCATCCAGCCTACTATTTGTATTAATTGAAACCTCCTTTAAAAATAATATAACTAAAATATAACCCCTTACCATAACAATTTTCTCCATGAATGTATATTTGTTTCCTTTTTTACCGACATGTGTAGATATATGTGTATGAATGTGTATATTACATACCACTTAGGTACAAAACATTTTGTTGAATAAAATATAATATATAATGTCTTTTAAAGATAACAAGCAAATTAACTAAATGAAATTTGAAACGATGCTAAGAATATGTTTACATATTATATGTGTATAGGTCCAAAAGGAAGAATGGGATAGTCCCTCTCATATACCGCCTCCTTATCCGTATATGTGTACAACGTGTTTCAAAGTGAAATAATAATATTATGTGTTGGATTAAAGAAATGGTGAAGATATAATGGTCTAAAACTCACGCAGAATTAGTCCTTTTTTATAGAACCGGTCAAGCAAGAAAGAATGAAAAATAACCGATTTAGAAGTTTTATCAAATTGACTGTTGATTGACTATTTTAAATTTATAATTAATTAGGCAAGAGAAGTCTATTGCGTTCTAGCTTTTAATTCGTACCGTACGGGATTTCTGGTTTTTCTGGTTTGAAATGATCAAATATCAAATCATAAAAAAAAATAAAAGGATAGTTGATCTCACTAATGTCGCTTAGATAAGAACGAAGTAACCGACTGTAATCGGATGTGGTTTAAATAAATAAAGATTAAAAATAATGCTGTAGGTGGCGTCTGTAATAGACGAATGTGTCTGAGGAATTGTATTTTTTTAAATAAATATCATAAATGCTATTACAAACTACTCCCGAGTATCAAATTTTTGGGACATCCGGTGTGTTGTATGTTCAAAGACGTTTATACTGTTCTGTAGCTGAATGTTTCAGAATATTATCGACACTGTTTGTTGTCTTGAATATATGTTTCAATTTGATTATGTTTCCTTTGGTTGTTTTACATCCCCGTTCCGCCTCTTATTTAATACTATATTATTCGATATTGTTGCATTTCGAATCGAATAAGGACGAGGTTAACTGATCCGTCTCTGATGATTATTTGATGATACAAATTTATTTTGACGTATTTTACATTTTCCAGTTTTGCGAAAAAAAGCAAACCGACTCCAGCCAAATTAAGAGAAAAATAAAATTAAAATTTCTAAGAAAAATTTTTTTGTAATCATTTTTTTTTTTTGGAAAACGATAATAATCAAATTTTTTAACTAATATTCGGTATATCAATTAATAGGCATATCGAAGATAATTTAGTACCTACTCAATAAGAAATTGTTGGTAGAAGTAATGAATTCAAAACGATTTTTTACTTATTTTGTAGGAATTGGTTCAATTTTTGCTGAAGATTGTTTTCTTCCCTTTTCTCTCTTTAGGCCTTTCCCCACCTCTTAAAGCCGAAATTTTTCATCAATTTAAACCAACTTTGAGATTTCTCGTTTTTGAATAAAAAAATATCAAAAAAACTATTAATAAAATCGTTTCTTAATCAGCAAAGAAAGACCTCGAATAATATGTACACATTATACAAATATTAAAATTGAATCCGAACGGAGCATCTATCTCGTGCTTTGAAGTCGTTTAAAATAAGAACGAAAATAAACACTAACAGCTGCAGTACCACTCTTATTTTAAATAAGCCAGTCTATAAAACCATAAATAGATTATTTTCATTTTTATCAATAATTTTCTTGGATCAAATTTGTTTAGCAAGAATATTTTCATTGACGAACGTTAATTAGGTTTGACGGTCGCTATGATTTGAAGAAATTTATAGCTTTCATTTTTTTAATAGCATAAAGTCCGTAAAATTAAAACCTATATTTCTTATATTGCTTTTTAAAGTTATTAATCTTCTGCATTCGTTATACTAAGCTATCAAATTCACTTGACACACTCCAATGCTATGAGATCTATATTATCCCAAAATATTTTTCATAAAATGTTTTCTTTAAATTTTCCTTACAAACAAAATAAAAACAATTGATTGAAAAATAAGAATTCAAATATTGTGAAAAACATTCTTGAAAATATTGTTAACATATAATACAAAGAGTATAATGGTGCAGGTGAGGGAAGTTGTTATACAAAAAACAGACAAAAATATACATTGAAAAGTAAGTGGTTGATGAATTAAAGATCTGATCACTGATAACAGGTCTATTTATTTACCTTATCGATATAAAAACAATTTTTATATTGTGTATGAATTGTTGTTATTGTTGACAATCGAGTGGAATGGGTCCAAAGGGTGTGATACGAAAATCCTAGTAGGAAAATTATTGTGTTATACCCGAAAAACTAAATCGAAACTGTGCCATTTTTTGCCGTTTTGAGGGTTCTGCAATTCGAAAATTGGATTTTTGAAGTGAAAACTTCTTTAGGCGCAGCGCGTTGAGCACTTTTATGGCTGAACAAAAATCATAAAACTCGCGTCGTCGTCACGCGTCACGATGACCATACATACCACATTGAAAACAATGGTTATCCGCCCATCACTGAAGTAAAACAACATTGAGCACACTTAGTTCTAGGATGGGTGACTGCTTGAGAACACGTGTGTTTATGTGTGCATCGAAAATCTAATGATTTACATTGCCAATGGACCTCACTGATGATGTGTAATTAAAAATAGTAAAATTTTTTTTTTTTTGGAGTTTTTCTTAGAGAGTTTAAAATTTTATGTAAGTGTCATGGAAATATCTTTTTGAAGTGTCATTTACTCAGCTGTCACTCCTCCTTTTTATGTAGAAATATCATGGATTTTAACGATTTTGAAGACTCTAAGACTCTGCGTCGCACATAAAATAAAATAATAAAAGAATTCCTTGCCACAAAAAGCTACAAATGTAACCAAATTGATGAAAGATTGCTCTTCGTGAGTTTTTTTTAAATATAATTTAATATGCTTTTTATGTAAAAGCTTTTATTTAACTTCCCTAGCTTCATAACTTCACTTGTATCCTGGAATCTGGCAATCGCTTAAATAACTAATACTAATTTTTAAGAAAAAAGCTTTTATTTTAATAAAAAGTAAAAAATTATTTTTCAATAGCTTATACTTATCCTCCTCGAGACTATCCTCAAAAGCTGGAGCTGCTCAATTTAAAATATCAAGGATGATTAGGTGCGTCTAAAGCTTTTAATATTATTTTTAGACTCATTTGAAGATTTTTTTTTTGTTAATTTTTAGTACAATAAAAGCTTCTTTGTTAAAAAGTAATAAATTTTTTCAAATATTCACAAAGAATTTAAGTGAAACTGAAGATACAGTAGGAAAGAAATGATATTAAGATTTAGCAAGAAATTATTGGTCTGCCTTCTTAAGTTTATATCCCAGCTTGTTTTGTTTGAGTTTGAAAAAGATCATATAAATGAAGAATAAGAACCCCCATTTTTCTTTCCCCCATGTTTTTCTTATCAGTTGGTATACTTTAATGATAATATTGTAACAGTATCAGATCATTATCTAACAGACTCTCTGTGAAGATGGTTTGAGGGTTCCTCAATGATTATTATTATTATGTTGTTATTGATGCAAGAGATGAGAGGAGATGGTTTTTGTTGTAGTAGAATTCCCTGAAGAGAGAGTTAAGCCGGTATTAACCTTCTCTTGGTTCTTATTTGTATATTATTCGAAGAGAACCTCTTAGCATCTACAGTATATTGTACTCTCCAATATCATATGTAAAGAGAGCTAGTAAAATATTGAGAAAAAAAAACGAAAAGTTATATGGTATGCCGTAATCATAGCTGGAAATGTTTTTGAGCGTTTATTCTAAGGAGACTGAATTTTGGTTATTTCTTTCCTTATTAAGCTTAGTGAAGCATAAAGTAGGCCTCGCACCATGAGAGATTGTGTTACTAATGCTATCTGGTCAATTAAAATTGCCTTTTTTATAGTTAAATCATATTAAAACATTTGAAAAATAATAATTCATTGAGTTAATTGTTGAAATACGTTGAAATATGCTCTATAATAGTAATGGTAAACATTTTAAACGTAAAGTAATCAAATTTTCTCTTTGTCATCCTTTTAAAATATTGAAATTATCTCTTGTATAATTTTTGTCATTACAAATCTAATGCTTCGTTTTTTTTGTTTCAGGTGAGTACCAGATATTTTATTGCTTGGTTAAAAAAATCTTGGGGCTGTTGGAGGAAGGTACTTGTCAGAAACTGTACATCAACTATAAATAGAGCAGAAAGTTGTGTCGGCAGGAAATTGTGCTGTATATCTCAACAAGTGAATATACTTGTCTGAATACCTTTCTCATTATTGCCTATAAATTTTTGAACTGCAAATAATTTTTAAAATTGTGAAACTAAACTTTTCAGCTTAAATGGCACCGAATCTATTCGTTGTTTACAGAAACCAATTTTACGTCGGACGTGGAAACATTCATAACTTCTACATCTTTTCATTGTATTATTAATATGGGCTTTCATACAAATATTTTCGTCATTTATGTAGTAATAATATTGCCTTTATTTTCAAATTAATAATATTATTATTAAAAATAAGGTACACATAGTATATCCCTATATATTATAAATGAGAAAGTAAGGATGTTAGTTAGTTTGTTTGTTTGTTTGTTTGTTACGCTTTCTCACGCAAATACTAATGAATGGATTTGAATGAAACTTAACAAAAATATACTTCATACATCAACACATGAGCTGTAATTTATAAAGATATTATAAAAAATAAATAAATCAAATCAAATTTAATTTAATTTGACATTTAAAAATTGTAAATTTAAAAATTCATGGACATATTTTCTGATATACTCAATGAATTTTATTATTATTATTATTTTGACTATTTTATTTAAACAAATTTAAACTGCACATATTTTTTACCTGTGTAAAACAATCATTACCATTATTTCGAGTATTATTGGAAGAGAATAAGTGAGAGCAAGGAAGGTGAAGGCTATAACGCGGTGGTCTTTGCCAACCTTTACTTTTAAATCCAGCGAAGCGGGCGGATATCAAGCTATATAAAATAAAAGAAATTTGTTATCTGAGGCTGTCTGTCTTTTTATCCATAAAAATGTTCTAACTCATAGGACTTTGAAACGGTTTTCACTATCGTGAATGGAATTTTTTTTCGGTAGTTTTTTCGGTTTTCACGCATAGTACATCCTAGTTTAAATTTCGTAGATTTTCCAAATAATGAATTATAAAGTTTTATACATAGATGCATACCTATGCAGACATATTTTTACATTATCTTCTCGAAATGAAGCCCGAGTGTCTACTTAAGGAAAATTTGGGGAAATTTTCTGTTCAAGTTCGGGCTGTGTTGCTTGTATTACACAAATGATAAAAAAAAATGTTTATGTAATTATAAACGCCATGAATTAAGATGAGTATAAAATAATCTAGTTTTAGGACGCAATAGTATAGTATAAAAAATTATATCAATAGTATAATTTTAGTATAGTTCTATAATAGTATAGTTTTAGGATGCAAAAACTAGTATTCAAATTTATATACCTCTGTTGTTTAGAAAACCATCTGTATAATAATATAGATGTATGTTTGTTTATATAATATAGAATCAATATATGTAGATTAAACTCAAGATAGAAGTACATATCATCGTTAATACATATATTTAAGACCATATATTATTATTCGATGACGTCTTACCACATGATGACTTAGAGTATAACACTACAGTAAAAAATATTTGTGTGTGTGTGTAATACTCGTGCATATTATGTGAATATGTTGTAATATATGCACATAATACACAGGAGAAAGTCGTGAAGATAGAAACGCTACCTAAAACGACATACTGTAAATCACATATTTATCTGAGCAAAAATGTTTAAATCGTATCCATAAGTGAATCTGAAACAGTGAATTGTTATAAAAAGTATTGGGAATGCTTAGTGGGACTCTTGCTCTAAATATGTCAAACTAGATTGATACCCGCCCGCTTCACTGGGCTTAAAAGTAAAAGCCACCGCTTTATAGCCTCCACCCTATCTTGATGTACACAGTTTTCAATTTTGTTAAATATAAAATAGTCATAATTGATTGAGTATATCAGAATAGTTGGCCATGATTTGTTTGACATTTACTATTTTAAATTTTTACAGATCCATCTATAATCATCATTTTGAACCATAAATTAAAGATTTCTGTAAGAATTTAAAAAATGGTAAATGTCAAATTAAATTAAATTTTTTAATTTTTTTTTTTTAATATATCTTTATAAATTATAGTTCATGTGTTATTCTAATTTATCAGCTATATTGCTGTACAGTTTCATTAAAAACCATTCGCTGGTTTTAGCGTGAAAGCGTAACAAAGGAACAAACAAACAAACATGCTTACTTTCACATTTATAATATATAGGAATAGGGGCAGGGATATCAGAAGCCTTGTCCGTGTGTGTGTGCATTTTGTTTTAATTTATTGCTCCTATTAGTTTTTTCAAGATATTCTGGTAAGGTCTTCACGCAATATATTCAGCTAAGGTCTCCTTTCCCTCTAAATTTTACTAAAAATATGCTTTGATTACCTGTATTCTTTCTTAACCGAAGCTGGCAAATTTTATCTGAAATGTGACCTACCTTGGCCACATACCCAAATATGTACATATTTTGTATATAATACAGATATATATGCACCTATATGTAGATATACATATAAATATTATTCACATAATACTATCTACCTGTTTATGTTATAATATTAGGTGTACAAGTTGATTTTTCGATTTGCTCCCCAAAAAATGTGTTGACACAAAGTCGGATCAAAGTTTTATGAATATAGTATTTATGTGGATTACACATAATTTAGGATTTTTCAGTCATCTTTACAAAAAAAATATAATATAAGCAGATGAGAAAAAATGAGGCAAAATTTTGTTCCAAGAAAAAAAATGTCCGATGTATAAGATATCGAAAAATTGTTTTTCCATTTTTCAATCCCTTATTCTCATTTGGGTCTTCGCATAACTTCTTCCAACAAGTATAGGATCCTAACTCCTTTTAAGTGAGTAGGTCTAAAACCCAGAAAAAATTGAGTTGAATTCATCTATCATTGACTTCATTGTATTTGCAATATTGCTGTATTGTTTACCTTTTTCTTCATACTTATCAGTTTTCTTCATTCATATCAGTTTTCTTCCAAATAGAAGCATCAAAATGGGAACCTGTACTCATTTTAGCTTTTATAATTATTATGTACTTCTTCTGTTCACTGTCAAAGGTACTTAAGACAGCTGAACGTTCTTAAAAGAGCTGGCGAAAAAAATGCAAACCTGATATAAATATCGGAACACAGACACTTTCAAAGGAATTATGAAGGCAACGAGCTCGCTACTAGCGGAATGAAGAATTCATAAGAAATGCCAGTGTAAGATAGAATTATAAACATTACAAAAATCTTATATATAGATTCAGATGGCCTCTGTAGGCAAAATCGTTGTGGCTATTACAAGAGGAGAAAATGGTGTTTCATCTTCTGTGTCAATACCCAGTTCTTCCCATGAAGAGATGAACTCATTTGGGTATACTTTGTATAACGACCGTTGCGAAAAACACCGCTTGATTCTATATCACGGCGCGGGTGCTTGTATATTTTCAGTTACTCAAAATGAAAAGCAAATATAATTCCAGCCTACTTAAAATAATTCAAAAACGAAAACATAATTTTGATTTATAAGAAATAAAACATATTGTTTTAGTGCCCTTAGTGATAAGAGCTTGTTGTAATCCTTCTTACTTCAACATACTGTGTTCTGTATAAACTATACATACATAATACAAATATATATTATATTACTATGTTACTTATTCTAATGTATATGTAGTAGGAACTAGAAACAAGCAAGCAATACCCTAATGTTAAAACAAATAATACGCCTTAAGTAGTCTTGTCCTTACTTAAATATTATCAACAGGATTTATAACTCTCAGTAACAAACATAACTGTGTTTTGTTTTAAGGGTTACGTACCAAAAAACACAATATAGAAGATAAACATTAAATCTAGTGTCTTTTGTTTCTAATATAAAACTAGAGTTCAACCGAAGGAGTTTTTTGAATTGTTCAAAGCCTATACCAAGAGCGATTTCTATTTTTGAATCGGAAAAAGAGGATATTCATGAAATACAAAAATCAATTCATTTGTCAGTAAATTAAATTGGTTAACCCCTTAAAACTTATTCAAAATTAGTTGTTGTGTTTTTTGCATCAAATTTACCTACTCTTTATCCCGAGTTTTATTCAATTTAAAAAAAATAATAAGAGCCATTTTTCCATTTCTTTTACGCAAATTGAAAAAAATTGATACAAAATTTGTGTTCCCAATATCAGCAAAATTAAATACATTAGGTAGTTTGGACCTAAATAATTTTGTGGATGAAATATCACCCACAATCCCGATTACTCGGAGCGATTTGAAATAATTTTTTAGTAAATGTCTTAGTAAGTATGCTGTAATTTCGAAACTTTTGGATCCTTGTTAAATTAGAATTGAGAAATTCAAAACATAGTTTTTATTTTAGTTTGACTTATGTAATTTACAGTTTCAATTTTTATGTACTTCATCTAAGTACCACTTGTACTCCAAATCCTTAACCGAATCACACTATTGTGATACTCGGAAGGTGTTTGATCTTTTGTTTCAGGTGCCGATTATCCTAACTATGGTTTTCCATTAGGTACTAACGAAGTGAGCCGCAACTGCATACTTTTCCTTTGATTTCATTTTCTCATATTACCTATTTTGTGACATGTTCTGTACAATGTTTGTATTGTTTAAAAAGGTTAAAATCATTATTATGATTTAAGAAAAAAAAAACAATATAATTAGTACTCAAAAACTGTCCATTTTAACGTACAGCTACCAAAATTTCACTTTAAATTATAATAAAATATACTGATTTTATTCCATCAAATCTTCTTTTTAATGACGGTAGACTATGGTGTGAGTACTATGTATTAAATGCTAGTAAATTATTCCAATTAACTATATATACTCGATAATCGGGAATTATACGGAAATTTAGAAAGTTGATTCGACCATATTGAAGTAAGTCAAATTTAAAAATGTTATTTCAACACAAAACCGTTAATTTCTCTTAAAATATAATTCCAAATGCATTAAAGTGCTTGCCAGATCTACCGCCTTTTGAAAAAAAAGACAATTCGGGCTTTGTTTTTTCTCAGAACCTACATACCAAATAACTTAGTTATCTCCATACTTAACATTATCCTTATCAATTCTATTCAATACACATATAATTCGAATGTTATATCAGAAAGATCCATATATTCTAACTACGAATATACATATACGATAAGCTTATTTAAAATTTCACAACACACTCAAAGTAATCGTATTTCTTATTAAAATATAAGAACTTGGTGGACTAAAAGGTTATATATATATATATATATATATATATATATATATATATTCATTCAATCAATAACTTTGTGTGTAGGGTATTGACGTCTTATATGTGGTAGGTTTTCAGAAAACTATTAAATTGAAAATAAAAATGAATCATTTATTGTTTTTTTATTGTTCAACAGACATACATATTTCTTTTACCATATTTTTATACGACCAAAAATACTTTCTTTTTATTTAATGTAACTCGTATAGAATTGTAAATAAGTTTTAGGTCTTTCTTTTATTTTATGTACACAGTGAACTTTTTCAATCGATAAACGGCAAAATCATGTAGGATGACTTAAATATGGAAACATTTTTTTTTCTTCAAAATGTTGGCTTCAAAGACAGGCATCTCTGAGACCCATTGAATTTGAACTTTACCTTGTCCTCGTTTCTGATAAGAGATACATTACGAAATAAAAGAATTTTTGAAATATTTTTTCTAGAATCAATTTTTGTAACTTATGTTTATTTTGAGCTTAGCTTTAATAAAATGATTCTTGCACATTTTATCTCTCAGTTTCATATTTCATTATTCCATTAGTTTGTTTAAAATAAAAATTGGGAATATTTTAAAAATTTGGCAATGTATTTGCCAATAATGTAAGTTACTTCTATGAATACCACAAGGGTTTGGTTAATCTTAAAAAAAGTGAATCCGATTTTTAAAAAAATACAGCTGAGTGGAAATAAGAGACTGTGATATCAGTTTTTAATGAATCAAAGCTGTTCTTATACATGTATATCAAAAATTACTCGTTTTTGTTCTCTCTCGAGCTTCATATATGATTATCGTGGTATTATTGTTAAACTAGATAGGTATTTCCGTTTAACTGCCTGTCTGATAAAAGATATGTCGGTTAGTAAAAATATTAACCGCACTGTTCCGCGTGGCAGCATAAATAATACCGTTTCTCTATAACGGAATTACTAGTATTCTTTAAAATAATGATAAAAGTCAATTAATTTTAAAAACATATTTATATCAAGCTTTAATTCAAAAGTTTATAAAAGTACAAAAGAAATGGTGTATTTTATTAAATATAACAACAAAATAAATAAATGGCTGACTGACTTTATAGTAAGTCTTAAAAGTCGCAAGCAAGAAGCAAGAGCAGCATTTTACAATTATTATGAAGTTTTGTTTTGAAATGTAATAACTAAGCAACTGTGTTTGTTATTACCATCTTAATCGTCTGATACTCTCACAACTTTGTTCTTTATATGAATAAGTATGTTTAGTTGTACTTCAGTTTAGATTATATTAACTTCCTGCTAGAAAGTATTTGTTTTCCTTCTGAAAATCGTATTAAACCGATGGTGGTGTTCGATGAAAAATTGATCTCGTTGAATACCTAGTCGAATCGGGTTGAGGGTATCAAAGCAGAATTTGATACAGGAAGCTTAAAAATTGGACTTTCTTCTTCCATTCTTTTATAAACCTAAATAATCGTAATTTTTTAATAGACAAATAATTTGAATTTTAAGTACATTTGTCCCAATTTACAATTTTAACCCGACCTCAAACTATGAAGGAGGAGGTTCACTATTCGACCGTTTTTTTTTACGTTTGTTACCTCAGGATTTTTTACAGGGAGACCCGATTTTGGTGACTATTTTTCTAATTGAAAACTGATGATTTCCGTATGGTCCAATTTCAATTTGGTCCAGTTCTGACAATGGCATCTATGAGAAAACCATATCAGTCTTAAATTTACATTAAGGATGTGCGCGAAAAATAGGCGAATTACTCAATATCACGACAACCAATTTAGATTATTCTTTTTTAAGTGACAAATTAGTTAGTGTACTTCAGATTCACTAATAATACATTTTTATTTTATTACTTTGAAAGTCGGTTTTTTTTTTTTTTTTTTTTGTTAAAAGTTTTTCATATTTTTTCATCGTTGTTGTCGTGTTAATTGTACGCTTGCAGTAATTTATTTTTCAACTTAAATGTATTTGTAACTGAGTATTTGAAAATCAACAAATACAATGGCCTAAAATCTCATAAAAAGTTTAGAAAAACAGAATCAGGTGACGTATTTCGTATTCATTTTGTTCTACGTTTAAAAACTAACTTTTTCTTAATTTTCAATTTTCAGAATAGTTTACTGTATTCCACGTTCTACAAGAATTGGGGTACTTGATGTTCTCTCTAAAATAGAATGTTAAATTCTTAGACATCTCGTTCAGTATTTGATAAACAGAAAAAAAAATTTTAAACAAATTAGTAGAAAAGAAATTTGACTTTGAAATTTGATCTTCATAACTTACAATAATTTATCTAGTTTTTATACTGGCCTCCAAAGGTCATTTCCATCACGGTCTATTCTGTTTTCCTTTCTCCTGATTATTTTAAAGTGCAAAGAATGAAATTTTCTTTATTTACTGTGCGCTTCAGATAAATTACAAACATTAGGAAAATTTTTACCTATATCTAAAAATATTTTACACTTATTCACCAGTTAAGTATACACTCATTATGTTGCCAGTTTATTTCAGAAATTTAATACATTTTTTTTAATCACGTAATTTTATAAACAAGAGTAACAATACTACATCATTATGTCATGCTTGATCTTGACTTCTGCTAAATTTGAAAAGATAATATTAATTATATAAAAAGTTATTGCTATATGCCGGCCCTGTTCCACAAGTAGTCCTTTGTGGTGACCATTATATAACTGCTCAACAGTTCAACCAAAACCATTCAAATAAAAAAATTAGTATTCGAATAGTTAATCTAGTATCTAAGCTTCCTTTTTTTTAAATAAACAAAATGGCAACCCCAGACAATTGACTTTCTAATTTTCAGAAAAAAAGCAGTGAATAAAAAAAGGAATTTGAGAAAAAATCCTTCGATAAGAAACTCGTTTAATATGTTTTAACAAAATTTTATAAATTTTATTCAAATTCACCGAGGTGTTTAATAACAAAGGTCACCGAAAAACATAGTTAAGAGAAAAATACGTTTAATGTTTTACATTCGATTTATGTATAGAGCCCACAGTTCGAAAAATATGCATCATATGTACTGAGAAAATGTAAATTTCAATTCAAATTCCATTCAAGTGCACAATCTCATCCCCATTTGTTAAGTGCTATAAATAATATGTTGAGATAGCAAATTCTATTAGAAGCATCATGTATATGAGGGAATATTATTTATAAAAGTTTTTGTTTTATTGAAACAAAAGTAAAAGTTTGAAATTCAGATTAGTTTGTAACAAAATTTCGATTAGCTACTCTGGAACATTCTGTAAAACGTAATACTAAAATAATTTAACATTTCAGTTCACTAAGTTTATGAAAAGCTATTTTGTAATACTAGATTTAATGCACTATCCGAATAACTATCCAAAACTTCTTATATTATAGTGAAATAAATATTATATTAATATAATAATAACAATAGATCTTAACAATTTTCTCTTTAAAAATTATTTTACGGATACATAGCAGAGAAGAATTTATAAAGTCTCATTATTTAAAACGAATTTTACTTGAATTTTGTTCTACACTCAATAAAACCTACATTTTATCTTCAAACAAGTGAAAACAAACAATTGACTGAGTTAATTGTTGAAATACCATGCATAGACAGTGTTTATTACTCTATCACGTTGCACAAACATAGATGCCACACATATACATAACTGATATTCTCATAGAATACATACTATACAATTTACGCCTAATTTGCGCCCTCACGGGTAAACAGTGTTGTTTACGAAAAAATGTTTCAAATAAAAGTTAGTTATCTTTTTATAAGGAACCTTTTTTATATTTAAACTTTTGTTCTATCTCTAATGGTTTACAAGATGAGTCCTACGGACCCAAGACCCAAGACCCATGTTGCTCATTTACGAACTTGACCTCACTTTTTACGTCCTGAGTACGCTGTAAAAATTTCAGCTTGATATCTCTTTTCGTTTTTGAGTAATTAGGTGATTTTATGAACACCTATACCAAAATTTTGTTCATAGTATCAATTTTTTTAAGCGTTACAAACTTGGGACTACTCAGTATACCTTTGTATATACATGGTATAAAAAGGGCCTGTTAAGAAAAGAGCAAATAAACAACCTTTTATAAGGGCTCTGGTTTATTTTGAATTATAGTTTGAATAAATCTATTTAGTTATCCATTCCTGAATATTTACACATAAAATATAGCTGAAGGCATGATTTTAGAATATTCACAGTTAGCTTCTCATTTCAAGTGTATAAAATTTCCTATATATACATTGAAATTGATTTTATGCAAATTTTTTGAAATTACATTTTAACCTTCGGACAGTAAATACCTTAATATTTTGACAATGAGGAAATTTGAACCATTTTTAAAGAATTTTCAATTTTGGATGCAAGTTTACTTCACAGTTCCAATTCAGACTCTTTTTCAATACAATTTTCTTAAAAATATTTACACAAGTTTTATTTTATAAATAATTTTTTATCACTGAAAAAATCTTCGGCATTTAAAAAATATTTTATGGCTTTAGTTTAAAGTGAAATACGGTTATAAAATGGTTTTAATATTACTGTACGAGAGCCTATAAGACTATAATATATGTCGTGTACAATGTGATTGAAATCTACGATACAGGTTCAAAATCAGAGTTATAAATGTTGAGAAATTCTGATTGACACCATTTTTTATTACTTTAACTTCTGTAAACCCCATACATATTTGGAACAACTCAATTCCTAGCCCAAAAATTATAACAGTTGCAAAACCATTCTCAATTTTTTACTTTTGTCTAGAAAGTGGCTATATTGTTTCATATATATATATTGACTCATGTTTGCTCGATGATATCCATAATTGAGGCTAGCATTGAAAAACGACGCTCAAAAAGAATGCAAATGACAAAACTACTGTGGAATAAAAATCTGATGTTGTAAAGAAACTTTTAACGCGTTAAAAGGATATCACGGCCCCTTGAAATGTAAAACCGTGAGAAAAATTTTGCCACATGCTAGCGCAAAGTTCAAATCAAGGGTGTATTTACCCCGGGGTCAAAAGGTTCATGGGCTAGAGTGGGAGGCTGCGCCGCACTTTTCTATGCAATTTTCTATTTCCCTTTATACGCCTGATGAAATTATAAAAAAGAATACGTAATTAACAAAAACTCATAAAACAGTTCTTAACATAACATACAAATAAAAAAAGTTTAAAGCAACTTAGCTTAAGTTGCCAAAGCAAAAAGATTTGGAGGAAACAGATCCATATAGTGAAAATGATATAAGTTTTTTAAGCTGTTCACAGTTTAACTTAATCCAGTACCCAACTTCTAAAAGTCCCCCAACTCTAATTTTGTTTCTTTGCCCATAATAACGCATTTGAAGCAAGACTTAGAGCAAGTGGATGGATGCTTCTCACATCAAGTGTAGCTGGTGCAGAACAAGCTGCTATTAATTGAAAAGCTTGCATTTTATAATGGTTTTCTAAAAGTTTCTGTCTTCACAGTTCACATGTCATCATTTAACACAATCTACACCTACCAAGAGCAAATGCGTATTAGCAAAAGAACAACTCACATAGGATATGAATTACTCAGTATAAAAAGCGAATACACCAAGTGTTCAGAGCGTACGATATAGAATTGTAAATCGTATATTCCACTAAAAAGATATATATTTTAGTGTGTTATTATAATATTTTAAGGTGTGGTCATAAACATATTTTAACACACGTAACAGTTATAAAATAAAGATGGTTATAAAATATCTACACGTGGGGTACCGGTACATATCTACATTGTAATACGTTACCTTGCGTGCATTTACATATAACTGAATTACGTATCCGATGTTAGATACCCTACAACAATCGATATTTGAAGATATAAATCATTGATCAAATGATTTTAAGCAAAAAATTGGGCAAGCAGAATACATCCTTCTGTTTTGGTTACTCAAAATAGAGATAGTTTAATGCGAAGGGAAAAATTATTCATTTGCGTAGTGCGAGCTTTCTCTGGTAGAACATACAAACATTCTATTAGAACATTATTCATTATAAGAGATATAAACAACTTTTCTTCGAAACATTTTTAACAAGCACATAGATACAAGAAGACCCCGTTTTTTTTTTTCATTTTTCAACTAGTATAAACCAGTGGCTCAAATATGTATTTATACTTTAATGTAGTGATGCCCCGAATCACTGTAATGGTGAAAAAAGTGTGCTTGTCAACAAGAGTTTATGCAAGATTCTTGAGGTAATAAGAATAGGGTATAAAAACACGCTTTCAGAATTAGCTTCATACGTATGTTACTATGTAAGTATGTAACGGAAATTATGAACAAGAGTTTGACCCCCTCTAAAACGTCGGATTAACTCGAAATATAGCATACTTATCAAGAACCGATGACAACACAATAATTTAATAAGTTTATTTCCTTTTCCTATTCAGGATTTTCATGATTAACGATTTCCATATCTAACAATTTATATATTTATTTGCGCTCCCACCATATTTATACTGAATGATTGATAAATAAATAAAAATTTAAAAAACCCAAAATAAATAATAGTTAGAAAAACTAAAAACACGCTTGCTGAACAAAAAAGTAGAAAATAATTTCTTCAAATTCAAAAAAAATCATTTTATTGTGAAAAAGCTTGGGGTGTTTTTTAAGATATTTTACAATGACTTTACTTTTATCAATATCTGTCTATAAAATATTTATAATAATTGAAATTTAGCTCCCCACGCTTTTTTACGATTAAATGATTTTCTTAAAGAAATTATTTTCTACCTTTTAGTTCAGCTAGTTACAAAAGCGTTTAGTTTTTTTTTAAGTATTATTTATTTAAAATACATATGTAAAGAAACTTAATGAAAATATAAAAAAAAATAAAAACTAGGTATCGTCATTAAAAAGTGATCTATCGAAAGCAAATTTCGTAAAAATTCAGATAAAAGTCAGTTTAGTGAAAGACAAAATTTTTACAAGTTTGAGAATGCAATTCTATATAACCATAGCAAAAATACAAAACCTTTTTTTCTTCAAAAATGTAATTAAATGCAATGAAAAGTTATAAAACGTCAAATGCTTTGTCATATTTCTCGAAATTAATCTATTTCCGAATACTTTGTTTAGAGGTATTATAAAGATACCGATACAAATATTTGGCTCATTACTATAATCGTTTCTTGAATGTACTCAGTGTGTGAACATACCTTTATTCCTTCCTAACAACTATATATATTCACACATAAACCTACTCCCAATTTATTTATAACCTAAAGTATAAATTTATTTTAATATAATAAAGTTTTCGCTTTTATTGTAAGAAGTGTTTATAGATTAATTTTGTCTTCACACTATGTACGATACATTTACATTACATTACTGTAGGGTAAAACTGTCCAAAAATACGCATAGAACATAAAGAGTACTAAAGCTTAAACACCTGTCACCAAGAGGCGTTTTTTTTGGAGCCTCATTGATTCCTAAATTTTCTTTATTATAATAAAATTCAACAACTTCACAAAATATTCGTTCTACAGATAATTCGTTCTACAGATTTGAAATTAGGATATCCAATAAAGGTAACGCACAGCCTAAAGCGTAGATTCAAACTTCTTTGACAAATTTGTTTGAAATAAATTGGAAAGGCTGGTGGGAATAGTTTCCTACCCTTAAAAAAAAGGTATGGTATTGTTACTAATAAAACACTAAAGAGACAATGGTACTTGCGTCGAAAATGCGATATAAATAAAACACACGTGATGAGGCACTAAATCCACAACCTCGTATTGTGATTTGCATATGAATACACATTTGTATTTTCTAAAACCAAAATCAGATTAGAAGTAGTACCTTAAAATACTTTGATATTGTTTCATTAAGAAGGTATAGCTTAAACTAAATCATACAAAGAAATGCGGATTACCACGAAATAAAATGTAAAATCAATAATAGAAATTATACACTGTTAGGCAATCTTACTATATAGGAATATAAAAAAGGATAACATAAGATAAATAGATAAGGATAGAGATTATAATAATATATATACAATCTATAGTTGATTATATAAGTAATTTTATTGTTATTTTCTCTATGTTTTTTCAAATGATAGGATTAAACTTTTGTTCTCGTTGTTTTGTTCTAGAAAACTGTTATATAAAACGTTGGTAAAGTTTCATTTTTTCGTCACAACTTTTCAAGTATAATAACACATCCTATTTGCTAAAACACTAAAGTTCTATACTAAAAAGTTGGTTCATGGTTATAAAGTTCTAGTTTCTAATGCTAGAAAAATACAATAATCCTACAATCAATGGAAAATGTTTGTCGGAGAATTTTTCTGTACCTAGACCGGAGCTAGTTGAGAAAGTTTTGGCTTTGAAGATTGTAGCTCCTAAACGACTAATCATATTTATTTGATGCTTATATCGATATATAGCCAGTCTCTTCCTTAAAAAAATGTTTCTTAGACCAATTTCGCTATCTATTATAGTTTTGGACCGCTAGCTTTAAGTAACGATGGATGTAGTGTTCAAATGATCTCACTGTTGGGGTAAGTTTAGCAAGGGTATGGGGTAAGTCGAGCAAGCTATTAAAAAATGAAATAAAATTTATAATTCAATCAAATATATTTGAAATTTCAATCATTATTTAAATAAAACAAAAGATGTGTATTATCAACAAAAAGTTTACAAAATAAATAGCTTTATGACGTCTTTTATCTTGGTTTTGCAGCCTATTGCCCAAATACCACCTTCCGTTTTTAATTTTTCTAAGTACCAAGTTGAAGTCATACGTTCGACTTCAAATTCTTTGGCTATAGCGCATTTTTTAACTGTTACTACAATATATATTCTCTTATATAAAATGAAAAAAATAATGAATACAGCCAAAAAATTAACGTGTTTTTGCAAAAAATTTCTATTTTTAATAAATTTAAATTATTTTACTAAGAAGAACGTAAAATACTCAAATAAACGCCTTACTTGAAAATGTAGAACTAAAAAAAAAGCATTATTCTTAGAGCAACGTTAGTATTAAAATAAAATAGCTTAAATTTACTTAAATCAAAATTTACCTACTTTTTCAAACGATTTTTTTACATTGTTTAAGCCCAAGCTGTTAATTGAAAATAACAAAAAGCAGATGACAAAAAATTCTTGAAACTGACTGAGAGCAGTCTGAATAAATTTGTTAAAAAATATTATTGTTATAAATGCGTTTTTGTTTTCCAAGATTTTAAATCAAAAGCGGGAAGGAATAATTACTCAAACTCAAAAGTAAATCTTAAAGTGGAATACATTTTTATGATAATATCAAGTCAATAAGTTAAAAATTACAAAGTATGTTTTAGATCTGCCAATGACATTTCATATAAAATTTAATGTTGTATAGGTAAAGAAAGTCATTTACAATCTTTCAATACTTTTCATATATACCAGAAAACATTTTTTTCGCATATACATATTTCGCATATATGTGAAAATTTATTCTTTTATTACAAAAATTTTCCCTTTATATATTTTTTTTTGCAAAATGTCTCTCCTAAATTATATTTAAATCGAGTCATATATTTTATAGAAAAAAATAGAAAACAAAACAGAAAGGGGTTAATGGTTTTAAGGAAATTTAGAGTACGATGACGAATGATGACACACAACAATTGTTGATGTTGCTCATTTTGTTTTTCATTATTTTCACTTATTATGTGTATGTACAAGGTATTTCAAAGTTATAGCATTCATAACAGCGGTATATTCCAAAAATTATTTTTTCTAGTGCTCTTTGTCTATTTTAAAATTATTTCTCCTTGATATGAAACCTTATTGAACCAAGGGACATATCATATTTGAAAAACTGATCAGAATAAAATACTAATATACTGCCAATTTTTTTTCCCAGCACTTCTAAACAAATTTTATGATAGCTTAGATTCGTACACATCTTACAAAATTGATTTTTTCCTTCAAATAGCTAATATTTTGCTACTAAATTGCTATTTATATTTAAAACACCCCTGTTTTAAAGAGTGATTATAGGCAGTTCTTTAACACTTGTTGTGTAGGTCCAAGAGAGACTCACTTAGATCACATTGCTGATAATTTTGTTTGTCCCCTCTTCAATTTGGAGGCTGACTACACCTCTTTCATGCATAAACCACGCACTACACCAACCCATCACATCCATTAATTAAATTAATTTTTTGTTGTAACGGTGGGAATCAAACTTTAGGCGTACCGCATACGGAATTGGCTACCCTTTAACCACTTGATCTACGAGGGTTAACCAATGAAGTGTTATGTAATTTTAGCAATTGTTATTTCATTGAAAAGTTTTTTAAGAACCGAAGAGGAATTGTTCTTCATAAAACTTAAAAAAGCATGTACTACTCACGTTCAACTATTATTTTTTCCAAGAAAAAAGTAAATTCAGGAATATCTCTATAGTAATTAATCCAGATCAAAAACCCCTAAATTTAGGTCTTGGTTAATCATATTTCGTTCTATATCTTTGCATAAATGTGTTTAACCAGTTTTTTGGATTTTTTTCATTCAAAAACAACAATCTCTTTCTTTCATTTCAGAATTTTCAAAGTATTTGGAGTAAAAAATTTTGACAAACTATGAAGTTACAAAAATATATCTTTCTTTCTATATTTAATTGGAAATTGATAAGTTTCTGTCTTTTCTCTTGGTGTATAACTCCAGAGGAAAAAGAATTCATGTATAACTCAAGAAGTTTCTCGAAAAATCTTCACCAACTTTTCGTAGTGAAAATCTAAAACCACTAAGATGGAAAATCTTTGAGCGGACACTAAATTTGGAAGTTTCATATTCAAATTTAATGTGGGTTGAATTGCGGTTGGTTGTTTTTAACTCATTTGGTATTATTGTATGTGTATATGTTGAAAAGAGAGATAGATGATTCTTTTGTTTTGTTATAACAACCCATGATAATAATAATGCCCCTTTGTGTCAGTTTAAATAGTAAAACTTTCATCAGGATGTCATTCATATCACAAGTGTTTATTATTTTATATATATGTAAATGTACTATAAATAAAATATATATAAAACAACACAATACGAATTAACTAACACTAAAACTGAAACTGAGTTTTCACTATTTTGTATGGAAAAATAGAAATAAAAAATTTGTGTCTAAATTTAAACAGTTTAAAAACTATACTAATATGACCTATTTTTAATAATTTAGCCAGAACACGTTTGTAAAAGTTCTTAACATAATGTTTATGCTCCCTAAAATTTTAGCTACTTATTCAATATATCGTATCAGTTTTTTTTATAATATCGTATCAATAAAGATCGTATCTAGTATCGAGATTCAAATTTATTCAGATTTATTAACGTTAGGTTAGGTTAGGTTATATTGGCTGACCGAGAAGGACACACTTAGGCTATAGAGCCCATTGTGATACCATGTATGTATTTTACCACCTTTCCGCTGATAATTTCATTTATCAGCTCCTCAATTTCAGAGGCTGAGGGCACCTCCATCATGCATATACCAAGAAATAATATTACTAAAGTGAGCATCACTAAAATATTTATTATTATTTTCTTAAAATACAAATTTTGATGGTCAAAAGATTTTGTACGGTATTCTTATAAAATAGATAAACTACTCTGATACAAATCTACTGATGAAACAAATCACAAGCACTTCCTCAGAAAGGCACTTATCAAGAACCAAGATGAAATAATCTAAATAAAGTTGAAGCCTCAACATTTTAATGCATATATATGAAAAAAAAATCTACTATACGTTTAATTCACATATTTTGCCTGTGTAAAATCATTTCTCTTCATCTTTAGTTTTAACTTCAATGTTACAAAGCGAAAAATCAGAAAGTATCTTAAAGTGAGAAATCAACAAGCACAAAGCTGTTCATAGGGCGTTCATACTTTTTTTGAATTACATGCTTAGATTAATTTATTCTAGTTGGTTTGCAAAAGATCTTACAAATTTCGAAAACTAATATTTTCTAGTATCAACACGTGAATAAAAAATTTACATGTCTGATCAAGAATCTAGATCTCCCGCCTTCCCAAATAGAAGAATATATGCTATAACTTCGCTGTGATATGGTGGGTGGCCTCATACATTCCATTTCTAACGTACGTTGCTAGTTGAGTATTTCTTCATAATTAGTTTCAAATCAGTAATCAAATTTTCTTATTGATATATTTGAGTTATTCTTCTATTTGAGCTATTTGATAAATAACCTGCAACATATAATATACAATACATAAATACATAAATCAGTTTCGATTTCTATTCAATACGCAAAAATTGGCCGAAAAAGTGTTACTGATTTTTTTTAAATTTGACCGGATAGTTTTATACTTAAAAACAAATAACTTTTGGTTGAGAAATATTTTCATTATATCTATAATTGCCAGAGTTTTAGGTCAATGTCTAATAAAAACTTGGCATTAAAACCACTATATTATAAATACTTCAGACATTGATCCCCAAGCATATGCAAGGTATTTATACACTTAACTCTATTAATTGTTATTTTCTATTACTTCATGTTTATAAACACTTTTCTTTTCATAAATATTTATTCTACTAAATTTTATCCGCGGCTTCGCACGCGTTTTTGTCTTCATAAATAACTGACAAAAATCATTAAATAGTTAATAAAATAATATGAACATTTTTTTTTATTGCTTAATATATATACAACGTTTATTTAATCAATTCCTCTTTAGAATAGCCCAAAACAGAATAATATTATAGTATGCTTATATAGATGTTCTTCCATCCGGTGGAAATATATGCAAGTATAAAATGGAAAAGACCATAAAAAATACCTGTCACCCTCATTTTTGAAATGTCAAAAAAAAGATTGTCAGCCATGGAGACTGTCAAAGGAAGTGAAAACTTAAGATTTTAGAATAAATAGTCTTCGTCCTTTCACCTGGACTTCGGTCTTTGACCTTCCAGCCAAATTCAAATAGCTGTTCACAATTCTCGATAAATATGGTGGGAATAAATTCATTTGAATAGTGTAGGATGTAATGTAATAGGAGTTCAATTACATATAGCGATGACGCGTGCGCCATGATTTTTGCTCTCCTAAAAAATGCTCAACGTGCCAAAAAAAGTATTCACTCCAATAAATTTGTTTAGAAATATATTAAATATTGCTTAAAATAGTGGCAATAAATAAAGAAAAAATAGAATTTGTAAAAATGTATATTTCTTTTCAACTACTCCTTTTCAATGAATATACAAAAATCAAACGAACACTTCTTCGATTGTTTTACACAGATATAAGTATGTGTCTCAAATAATCATTTTTCAGTTTTTGTTTTAAATGTAAGAAGAATATTTGATACCCTTTCCAATAAAGTTGTCCATAAATTGTTCTTCTCCACCCTGTCTTTTTTTTTTTAAATAAATTTTTTAAAATTATAGCTCATATGTTATTCTGATTTATGAGCTATATTATTGTAAAGTTTCATTCAAAACCATTGATTAGTTTTTGCGTGAAAGCGTAAAAAACAAACAAACAAACAAACAAACACACATCCTTACTTTCATATTTATAATATATAGGGATTCTTTGCTAATGATATCGATTTGATAACAAATTATTATTTATTTATAGAATAATAAATTTAAAAAAAATTTTATGAAAAATATTTGTGAAGTACTTAAATACAATATTTAAGGTTGTTAAATAACAAAAAGAATTTCCTTCATATTAGTATAAGTTCTATCACAAGTTCTATTCAATAGATTTGAACCACTGAAAAGAGACGAAATATCGGTTGTCTTAAAAGAGAAATCGAGACAAGTAGAATATTTTTTGTATAAAAGTAAAGTTGAATGAATACCTATTTTAAATATAAAAAAAAAGAAAAGACTTTTTGCAAAAGAGGTCATTTAAATTTTACAGCTGATTTCATTTTCATTGCAATTTAGTGGATTATTAATGGAAAAAAAATAAAATTTATTGAGACACATTTATGAAGTTTTCCTCTCGATGATAACCTTTTAGTACTCTTTTCTTTATTATAATATTATATTTTTATAATGCTATATCATTTTCATATTTTTCTTTTAATATTTAGGGTTAAAACTTTAATGGGAAGAATAATTCTTTTAAAGTACTTATATCTAAAGTATACAAATTGGGATATTAATTTATAATAAAATAAATATAAATTTTGGAACTAAGAGAAGTCACTGTCTTGAAATTTGTTATTCAAAATTTTAAAAATAAAGCGTATTCATCATTATTACTGCCGGTACAACAATCCATATTGAACATCTCTAACGTATTTTAGGAGCTTTTTAACTTCTACTCACAGACCTCAACTTGTGGCTTTCCATAACAATAACGCTTCATTGGCAACTTAATTGCTAGATACATTTATCTAAGCACCAGTAGGCCACACCAGACCCACCCAACGGCTTGTTAAGGTATGATCTTTTTCAAAGTTTGGTGCCCTTATTTCATTGCTAATAAAAAGGCTTTGGCAATTACATTAAACGCTAGTTCAACAATTTCTAACTTTTATATTTGTTCATTTATAAAGCTATTTTTGCGAGAGGACGGTACCAATTAGTGAATCAATAAAAAAGTGTGTTTTGTTTCATTCGCTAAAAATTAGGTGCTTGATATACTCTGCGAGAGTGGAAGAAAGACTGGACATATGAGTGTAATTTAGCGTGTTTTCAGGGGACATAATAAACAGTTTTCGCTAGTCAAAAATAAAATATAGGGTATTATCGTTAGTCAAAATAAATTATAAAATTTGAAAAAAGTTAAAATTTATGTATAAATATACATAAATATTCTGATTTCGAGTCATAAAAGCACATTTTTCTTTTAAAATATTAAAATTAAAATCGTAATTTTTAAACTGTATGTCACGTGACCTAAAAAGCGGGCAAGTCCTGCTGTGATGTCATATCGGTATGAGCCATAGACCATCAGTTAGTTCAGTGTAGACAGCTGGGTATAATATATCCATAGATAATAAGTATTTATATTTATTATAATCAGATGTCTATGAATATATCTGTCAAACTAATTTGTGTTATTTCGTATAATGATACCGATATTACATCATCAAGTTGGATGCCCGCGTTTTTTACAGTTTAAAAAAGGTTTAAAATTTAATTTAAGTTTTTGGCAAGAAAGCGTGTGTATTTTTTCGAAATAAAATACTTTTTCAAAAATAGTACTTTTTCAAAAATAGTATAATACCCTATTTTGTTTAGCAGTTGTTTACACTTATGGCTCCGATTCGAACTGGACTCTCATCATGATTCATGGATCATATGTAAATCTTAATATTTTAATCTTGTATAACATTCCTGGATTGGTGTTCTATGGCTTACAACATCGATTAATTTTTCGATATCTCAATAACGATTTCAAATGTAAAAATTATTATTCCAATTTCGATATTTGCTTTTTTCTAAGTAAGCACTCCTGCTCCAGACCATTAAAATGATTAAAAGCATCACGGGTGAAGTACATAAAAACATCAAATACTATTTTTAAATAATTGATGTAATAGGGGTTTTCATTTTCACTGCGTTGGATAAATATATAATGGTAGTAGATATAATTAGAATAACTAATGTCATTTCAAAACTTTTATGATTGATATGAAAATAATTAAATTTATGGACCCCAAAAATAGCAAATGAGAAATAAACTAAAATTTTAACAATAAAACATACATTGTTAAAAATTTATGTAACATATTTTGGTTGAAAATTAAGACAAATGATTTTGTTACTTATGAAAAAATTTAGATCTATTTTTCCCAAATTATAAATCAACTGTGTTAAAGTTAAATATTCACTTACAGTAGTGATGTAGTATAGTGAGTATCCGGCCAGACGTTGGGAATACTTTTTGCAAAATGAAACTTTTAGAATGCGTTTTCTTGTATGACTGCAAACTTCTTCCACTCGGGCTTTTTTTTATTTTTAATTCATATCAACCCTGAAAAATATTTTTAGGGAGAAATATGAGCTTTTCATGAACATTTTTTTATCAATTAATATCAAAGTTGGTATGTTTTTACTTTTCTGTTTTTCTTGTTACTTGCTTGAACTTTAAACATGTTGAATGAAAAAATTGTTCCGGAATATTGATTCGAATGCTTTTCAAACACGATTTTAGTCGATCTCTCTGAAACGATTCAATTATTAATTGAACCCGATTCTTGTATTCCAATATTTCTTAATCCCAACCGGAAACAAAAAAAATTCAAAACTTTTCCACATTTTTTTAAGGGGTGACCAATAAATTTGGATAAAACTTAACAAGTTTTAAGATTAATAATAATTTTTATCAAAATTATCCAAAAATCAGGTATATTCAATGATATAATGTGAGTAATACTTACATATCGTTTAAATTCCTATACGAAAAGTTTTATTTCTTAACGAGTCTGGGAACATCATGAAAAATTCTCATCTAATCATGACTTCTTCTATTGGCGCAGCTTTTTATATATTTATGAGTCCCAAATACACTTCGGAATCTATACCCTTTTGACACCCACTGTTGGTTGATTTTGGGATTGATCACCGAATTTCCTGTGCTTTTGACTATTGAACTTGCTGCCGATCGGAACTGTCGATTTTCTTAAACGATTTATATTGATTTCTCATAAATTATTAGTCTAATCATCGAAGCGATTCGATTCTTCAATTTTTTGGGATTAAACTTACTCTAGAAAATGAATATCAAAATTTGAGAAACATGCTTTGAAAAATCGAGGAAAATAAAAATAGTTTTTTCCACCCTACCGGTCGTAAAGTGTCCACTTTCATCCACCCACGAGAGCAAGTAAAGAATTTCTCAGATACTATGTTTGTCACAGATACTATTGATGTACTCAAGTTAATATTTGTCTGTGATATTAAATCGCACTTTCGTACACTTGCAAAAACAAAACAATATAAAATGACATTTCCACGTCCTAAATCATTTAGTTTCTCCTGACAAACAGATATCAACATTTTCTACTAGTATTCATTACATGAAATGCCCTTCAGAAAATTACAGAAAACGTAACATGTTCAAACTAAGAGAAAGTTTCAATCCATAGTATTATCTGTTTTCTTTAATACTTATAAAAATATGAAAGTTTTAAATAACTAAACTGGACTGACAAATGTTTTTACGAATATTAATAAAAGAAGATATGACTTTTACTAAAATCCATTTATTTATTTGATCATTGATACGGAATAAAATAAGAAATCATCCCCTGTTAAGTCAACATGCACTTACTTTGCTCGTATTCTTTTAGAATATTAATGAAAATAAAATTATTTTAAAAAAGTGTTGTGATACGTATTTTGTTTTTACCGTAATCATTTTCATCATATTTAAAAGCCCATGTTTGTATATTGTCAATAACTTGTTTTTATTTTTACATTGAAAGTTAATATCTATGTTTAAAAAAAAATCTTTACAGAGAAATAAATGTTTGTACCTACATAAATATCTTTTAGAAAATTTTATATTTTTACAGTTAAACTAGTTAATTAAGACCATGTTATTGGTCGATGAAGCGATTGGAATCATATTTCATGTAAAATAACGGCAAACAGTCATTCATGTGATTCAATGTCAGTTTTATAGCGGTGTAGTCTCGCTACTTTAAAGAATGAGCCATAGAGTAAGCAAGAGATACTGGGTACAAACCAGCATAAACTGCCTATTAATTGAGCACAGTAAAAATACGGGACACAATAATTAGCTATGTACCTATATTGGCTATTGACACATACTTTTCACAATTTTTCTATGGGGGAAATATTTGCTGTGTTTAAAGTCGATTATTGGATAATATTGCTGCATTTGGCTTTGACGAGTTATTAAAACTTATTTCTTAATCATGTCATGTTTTGTTTTCTTAAAACATCAAAGGCTAAAGCTTTCTTTCTGACCTTAAAATAACAGATATGGCTAAATGACCGCCTCGTTAAATAAAGTCTAGTTATTTCATGACCACTGAATGCTTTTTTTGAATGAATAATAAAGGTGAATTTTACCATCAGTTTTTACTATAATTGTAAAATTAACAGAAATATTTGCGTCGTAAAATACAAAATGAAATTTTTTGGTAAAACGAGTTTTTATGTGTTGTTCATGCATAGTCCTGTCCCACCCCCCTTGATAAAGAATACGCATTCCCAGTAATTCATTTGTTAACCACAATGGCAAATCTACTTTATATTTCCGCCTAAATGCTATAATGGATACTCTTTGGAGAATATAATGTCAAAGTAGGTTTTAATATATGTTTATAAATGTATACATATATATATATATGTAATAATCGGATGTACCTGTGTACCTGCCATTCCAGCTGTTGAAGTCCAACTCAGATGGGTTTGACTGTATATATAATTTGTATTTATTTTATATTTATTTTAATAGCTTTTTGATAATTAAATATCACTACATTTACATAGGTATACACAAAAAATATGTAAATAAAGAGTTTGACGTCATCAGTTAAAAACTTTATTATAAAGTATGTATGCAAATACTTTTCATCAAATTTATAAATTCAAAAATTGTTTATTTTAATCAAAATTCTTGTGCGTGAAAGTTATTTAAAAAAGATTATTTTTCTAAAATGAAAGGTATAATTATTACAAAACTTATGCACATTTCCTAAGAATTCTAAACTAGTCCTTTTTCCAAGAAATTGCACGCTATTCTCTCGGGTACATCATTTTAAATAAAATTTCCCGCCCCTTTCAAGAAATTTACAATTCAGAATTCAGTAATATTTTTATGAGTCTACTAGTATCAAGGGAATAAATAGTTGATGTGCTTTGATTATAAAACAACCGACTCAGCGGTTGAGCGGTCTAAGACGTTAGTTTTTGACCGTCTGGCTACTGACTGGGAGGTTTGGGGTTCGAGTCCAGGCATCGGCAGTGTGATCAATTAATGTGGGTGCAGAATTGATCATATTGTCGACGCTTGGATAAGAACGAAGTAACCGATTCCACCCACATCATAAAATGTAATTGTATACGAATGTAGTTAAATATATAAAGATTAACAAATAATGATGAGGGTGGCCTCTGTTAAGGCATATGTCAGAGAAACGGATGTTTTTAATATTATTATATCAGTGCAAACCTCTCCCAGATCTCTTCCAAACCTCTGTCAGACCTCTTCCTTACCAGATTACACTGTATGTAACATAATATTTTATCTTTTTGATAAAATTAGATAACTCAGGACTATGACACTCTTATTAAAAAAATACAGGATAAAACTTGTTCAAGGACATCAAATTGCGCATTTTAAACTCTCCTCATCCTTCTGCACTCTAAAGCTTACACGGTTTATCTCCTGCCACCCTACAAGTTTAAGCATCACCATAAGCGATAGCGGTCAAACCTGGAAGCTTTGGAAGACTTGTCCCTACCCTGCCTCACCAAGTTTGCATTATATTCCTAGGTTTCTACATGGCCCTTTTAGCCTACCATCAGAGTGGAGGTACAACTGTCTCAAGATGGGGCTGACTATTCTACTTCTATGAAAAACATTTACTATTTTCACACTAAAAAATTTTTCACTTAAAAAATATTTTAAATACCTACACGATTATTAATAATGGATGAAATTACAATTTAAAAAATTTTCAATTTCGCTTTTCATTTGATTAATTAGGTAATATCTGTTTAAATTGTTTATTCAATTAAAAATATAATTTTTATTTTACCGCAAAAAATTGGTTTATTTCAATATAGAAACATCATATTTTTAACTTTATCTAATATTTTTATAATATGAAAATTCAAATAAGAAAAAAAAACAAAAAAAATCATTCAAATCGCAGTCTTGTTGATAATCAATTTCTTTATTTGAATAACGTTTCTGTCTTCCTTTCTTTGTTTTCGACCATTTCATTCGTTTTCGTAAATTATAATTAATGAAAACTTTTGGTTATGTTTCGGTACATTGTTTCTTTTGTCATCAAATATAAAATATTTTTGAAAGATATGAGCCTAAATGACCGAGCGGTCTAAGGCGTGTGTATTAGACTGTTTGTCCATTTAGATTTAGGTTGCGCGTTCGAATCCAGGCAGCGATAGTGTGAACAGTAATGATTAATGAGGATGGTAGAATTGATCACATTGTCATCGCTTGAATAAGAACAAAGTAACCGACTCCACCCACATCAAAATGTAATTGAAAATATGTTTGTAATTAAATAAATAAAGATTAACAAATAATGATGTGGGTGTCCTCTGTTATAGGCGTATATGTCAGAGAAACGGAGGTTAAACCCCATTATTATTATTATTTTTGAAAGATACTGTTTTTATTCTAAAGTGAATTTTTAAAATAGCTTATTACATTGCGAAAGTTAGAGACTGGTTTAAGAAAATGCTACCACTTAAATGAGAGATGCACGCCGTCCAAGAAAATGTTCCCATTTCAATAAGGAAGGTGTATGTATATTTAAGAACATAAAATATGTTATACAAGTGAAAACAAACAATTGACTTAGTTAATTGTTGAAATACCATGCATAGACAGTGTTGATTACTCTATCACATTACACATACATACATGTCACACATACATAACTGATATCACCATATAATACATGCTATAAAATTTACGCCTAACTTGCAAACAATGATGTTTACGAAAAAATATTTCAAACAAAATTTGGTAACTTTTTTATAAGGAATATTTTTTACATTATTAAACTTTTGTTCTATCTTTAACGGTTTACAAGATGGGTCCTACGGATCCAAGGCCCAATTGACCTATGTTGCTCGTTTACGAGCTCGACCTCACTTTTTACGTCCTGAGTACGCTGTGAAAATTTCAGCTTGATTTTTTCTTTTTTGAGTTATCATGTTGACAGACAGACGGACAGATAACCAAAAATGGACTAATTTGTTTAATTGGTTAATGGACTAGTTGATTTTATAAAAACCTATACCAAAATTTTGTTCATAGCATCAATATTTTAAAGCGTTACAAACTTGGGACTAAACTTAGTATACCTTGCATATTATATATATGCATGGTATAAAAATGCGAGTCTTACATATATTTGAACAACGTGTCACGTATTTTTGGACAACTTTTTATACAAAAAATAGAAGCCACTTGGGCAAAGCATAAATATCACTAGGACAAAGCATAAATAATCAAAATGCAGTAGGCCAATTTGGACAACGGACCTAGCAAAAAAAACGGCACTTTATAACTATACCAAGTAGTTAAAAATGAAATTTATTTTTGTAAGGACGGAAATATGAAAAGAATTTTTTTTTTTTTTTATAAAAATAAATTCTAAGAACTAAAAATACCACCGTTTGTCATACTTCACGCATACATAGAAACACCGTCATATTAAACAAACCTTAAATGTTTAGACAAATATAAGAATAATGAATTGAAGGTCATTAGTTTTTATTTCACAAATTCTAAAAATTGCGGAGCTTAAATAAAACACAAAACATCAAAAAAAAAAATTATACACATTCAAATGATCATAAAAGAAAATATGAAACCACTTTTAAACATGAGAGGTAAGGGAATGAAAATATGGTTATATTCGTATACTGAAAAATGATATAAAAAAGAAAAAAAAATTAAATTAAACTGACGTTTCAGTAACATAACAATAACAACAACAGCATTATAAATAACATAAACAATATATATGAGGAGCTTATCTGCAAACCGGGTTTTGTCACATTCGGTGGATTTTTCAGGAGGGAGAAAAAACTGATGCAACTATCTCTTTTTATAATTATTTGTTGAATTTTTTTCTGCTCTTTTATATTAACTCCTTAAATCAATTTAAATACTAACTTTACCTTTAAGTAAACAATAAAGTGTTAAAAATCAACATTATAGTTTGGACAAAACCCGTTTTGCAGGAAATGTTTGGACAAAACTCGGTTTGAATAAAATTATCTTGGACAAAACTCGTTTTGAATGCAAACGTGTTTATTGATATCAACATCAAATAGGTAAACACAGTTCTGTTATAGGGTTCATAAACAGTTCATTATATGTGAAGGTCGCACCTTTCCTCTGCCAGACAGTCACACTCTTCTTCTTCAGCTTCTTGAATAGCTGTTGGATTTTCAAAAATAATGTTCTTATACCACATAAGCCGTAGATCTTCTAAAGGTTCCTTGTCAGCCCAGTTTTCATCAAACATTTTCTGTAGGAGTTTGTTCACATCATTCTTCTTCGCTTGCGTAATTACATGACCAACAGGTACATTTTGAAGCTGATAACCAATAGATGGTTAGTCACATGAGCAAAAGGACAGTTCCTATTGGCTGAGTGGACAAAACACGGTTTGCATTGCTAGAACCCTACCTCTTCTGGTGGACAAAACACACTTTGCACAAAACCTTCATTTTCAACATCAGTTTTTAATGGGACAAATAATTTTTTTGCACAAAATGGAATACTGTTTCTGATGTAAACGAGCCTATAGAGTAATAATCAATCAAAACCCCACTTTGGAAATTTTTGGACAAAACCCGGTTTGCAGATAAGCTCCTCATATTATATCAGAGGAAACCCATTGAAAAATTAACAGGACTTGGCAGTTAGTTGAAACAATTTTTTCCTGAGTGTATAAACAGATTTATTTTTTACTTTTAAATGAAGTTTTGAGTTAAAAAAATATCGTTCTCACCCTGTTGCATATACCCAGCGCTCGATTGAAGAAATATAAGTGTCGGAACTGTAGCTGCCTGGAAGGATTACAGTTCTTCCAAATTCTTGGTTCAAAAAAAATTTTTTACTCTGACTTTGTCACGGTATCCAAGCCGTGCCAAATATCATAAGTTCCGCCGAAGGTCATTTCACCCATTTAATGGCTCAAATCGAACACTGCACATAGTTTTTTGAATGTCATGTAAAGATCGATGATGGGCCACACGTTATCCCTCGAACACCACGAACACCGTACATAGATCAATTTCAATCTATTACATGAAATTAAAAAATCGTTTATCGGGCAAGGAAAACGCCTTTCTTGATTTAATTTCAGTGAACTTACACACAAAAAGTGAAAAGCTTACTCACAATAAAATGAAATAGTTGAATAAAATATCTTTGTTGTATACGTAAAGTAAAACTCAAAAAATGAAAGGAAAAAGACAGAATATTGTTTGAGTCATGAATTTACATATGGCGTGTAGACGAAAAAAGTCAAACTAGATTACTAGTATCTCCATTGTATGAATGAATATACCTGTTTTACTTTTGTGAAATAATATATGCGCCCATGCTAAAAACTAGCTTCACAAAGGTTGTGATAGTTTCAGAGATATGGAAGAGCATGTTAAGCAACGGATAAAAGTCTCTTGCACACCAACTTTATTGATACCGCAGTTTCGAAGAAATGGAAGAACATCGCGCATCGGATAAAATAGGCATTTTATGTATATGGATATTCTTTGCTCAGAGTTCTCACACATTTTTGTTTTTAAATTTTATATTTCTACATGACTGAATTGTCATAAAACAAAAATATCAAATTGAGCTAGACATTTGATATGTCTACTTTAATATTTAAAATGTGAAAATATGTTTTGTGGGTTACGTTCATAATATACCCACGCTACACAAACAAAATGCCTACTTTGTTTTTTTGTAGTTTGTTATATTTTATTTTATATCATCTATCTTTAGACAATGTATCTCAGTTTGAGTATAGACGTCCACGTTTTTCGAAGTAGAGAGTGCGATTTAAATATTTTTTGGAGTAAAATTTACTCTCCGATTGTTAGCCTTACAAAGTGTAAGTTGTGAGCTGGAGTTCTCTTTCTATGACCATTATTTGCACCTATTTGCATTAAATTTTCGGCATTACTTCAGTATGGGCCTAATTACCACAACGTATAGCCATTGAACCATTTTTAGTACCACTGTTAAATAAAATTCTAACTAATGAGTCAGGCATACGTAGACACACAATTGTAATAGTAATTTGTTTTCTGTTGCAAATAATTGCCATTTACTCTAAAACGGTCTTTTTCTGAAATTGTTAAACAATAGCGACTTTCAAGTAGTATTTCGATGATAGAAAAATCATCAAACCAGAAAAGAAATATTCGGTACCGTTTCACCACATTTGGTTTAACAATTTCAGAAAAGCACATTTCTGAACTCCTATGGTTTTTGTCGGAGGCGTCAACCGAACCGAATTCATAAGTGGATTCGGTCTCGGATCCATATGATTATATACTTAACCATATATGGTTAAATACTTAAAGCTCATATTTGTTATACAAAATATTCCCAGTAACTAATAAACAATTCGGTAAGCCAATTTCGTATGAAGGCGGTTTTGATACAGTGAGTAATAAATGAGTATATGAAATAAGTTGTAGAAACAATATAAAATAATCTAATTGGTAATAAGACTGAATCCAAAGAGGGGCAATCTTGGCAATTGCCTCCTGCAAAAAGTTAGGAAATGAATTATTTTAAGGAATTGAGCAATTATTTGCAGCCCTACTCAAAATACATAAATAATGCACCATTTCTATCAGGAATAAAAATTATTTTCTAAATTTATTTTGACTCAAAAATAATCATGTTCCTTCGCCAAATTTATATTAAGATTCTAACATGTCGATTGACATCGTATACGAGTAAGTAATTTCTTTAAACGGTAACTCAAAAATTCATTGTTCAATCGCAAAAGTCAACCAGAGTAATCAGAACCGAAAAGAAGATATTCGCTTAAAATTTTAGTCGATATATGAAAAGTGCACAATCAATCGATAAATAAATCCTGTTTATTTATATTTTCTACTTTCATGAAATTCCGAATCATTTTTTCCTTTGTAAATTTCTCATTTAATAAAAGAATTATCCTTAAAGAAATTGTAAAAATCGGGAAATATTGTTATTCTGATTGATATAAATGATTTTTTTTTATTGATAAAGTCATTTTGGCTCAGAAAATACAAATATTTGGGTCCTATAAAGGTTGGACGGAAATTTGTGGGATACCGTCAAAATCGGTTCGATTGGCGATCACCCGAAGTGGGGCAATTATTCAGTTGATACGGCATGATCGCGGCAATTAATCGTTAAATTATTAAGATTTAAGTGTCACTTAGGGAACGTGAAAACATAAAAATCCAGCCAGAATTAGGGAAAAGTATCGTATATTTTTAAGCTGTACCTATTTGACATAATACAATACTTATTGTGTGGATGTGATTAATGGTCATCAGAATTTATCATCTTATTTTGTTTATAAAAAAAGAAGATATTTAACAATAATTTATTTCATTTTTGAATTAATACAAATCGAAATGCTTTATTTCATATACCAAATTTTCATGGACTTTCATGGACTGATGGACCCCAATAATAATAATAAAAAAAACGAACAATATAATGATTATGAAGGGAATAAATAAATATGACAAAATGTTTTTAGTAATAATTTAGGGAGAAAGCTGTGACAATGTGTTTTTAAGTTCACTCAAAACAATTATATGAATATGAATGATGTCACTCTAATTTTGACAGCCAAACAAAAAATGACAAGGAGTATATTGTATGATGTACTAAAACTGTACACACATGACAACAATACAGTTGTTTTGGTTGTAGAAGTATAGTACTATACTTCAGTTTTCACTTTGACATTTTAATGAGCCATTTTGTTACTAAATTTTGTAATTATTATTAATATTTTGTGTTTTTGTGTGAGTTTTTAATAAATGTTTATTAAAAGTTGTTTTTACTAAAAACATTATGTGATGAAATATAGGTAGCAATTTTTGCTAGTTTCCCCCAAGAACTTCCTCAGTCACTTAGGGAAAACACCTCGACCTTGATTTGAAGGAGTTATAGTAGTGGAAAATCGTGAAAAAGTAAAGCTGTGAATGAATATCTTATTCTTCAGCATTGTCCTGTATTGAAAAAAACTAATTTCTTTAAACTAGTTCCGAAATCAAGCCAGGAACATCAAATATTTCCAATTATCTAAAGTAATTAAGAAGAATTAAAAAAAATTCACACCTGATTGAGTACGAGTTTGAAATGTTTTCAACTCAACGATTGTTTATTTGTTATGTTTGACAACATTACCTTATTGATTTATTATTTATGTTTTTTTTCTAATTTTGGTATACAAATTTTAAACGTTCAAGTCTATCTATATCCATTAACTACAAAGGCAAATAGCTTGCAGAGTCAATCTTTATTAAAGAGAATTGGAGCAAAAATTGAATGAGGAAGGATAATAAAAATCAACTCCTCAATCCTCGATCCAGTTTCAGAGACACCCACATTACTACTTTTATAGACTGTTGTCTTGTAGTGAAAAAACTATTTTAAGTGCCGAACTCAAGCGGGATACCTGAAATATTTCCGAAATTTCAAAAGTGATATTCGATCCGTTATGAAACGGCTTTCAAATACATCCTCCGCTTATTTCTGCCTCGTAAATACAGCATTGTTTTAGGCTTAAAAAATTCATACATTTTAATGGTCAAAAAGTTCTTTTAACTTTTGGGATTTGAAAAAAATAACGTCCATATAAAAGATCCTGACAAGAGAACGAAAAAGCTACGCTTTACTTTCTTAAATAAGATATTACAACAATTACTCAATTAGGTTCTACAACAGCCCTTAGAGTAAAGCCTTAGCCCTTAAAATTTTATGGCAAAAAAAAAAAATTTTATGGTTTTGTTCAAGGATGGTGAATGGTAAATAGACAGTTTCCTTATTCCACTGTACCTGTATGTGCAAAATGAAAATTGAGAAAATTATCAAGAATTTCCAACAATAAGTGTACTCAGAGCAGGTAGAATATTAATACCTATAACATATCCGAATTTGTAGGTGATAGGGTAAAGGGTATAATCGTAGTGAAAAAATAATAGTTTCACGCCTATCAATCGAATATAATACTTCGCTTAGTTTTCCACAATATAGTTTTTTTTTTTTTTCATGTTATAAAGTTTGAAAAAATCGGTCTATAGAAACGGTGTGAGATAATCAACGAAGTTACGGCGATTAAAATATGATGGAAGCGATGGGAAAATCAGGACGGCACAACCTTACCATGCATTGCCATCCAAACTAAATGTGCATGCAAAATTTCAGCTCAATCGGTTTAAGATATTGACTTCAAAATTGAGTTCAAAGAATCCACCGTAACATACATACATACATTGCAAGTTAAATAAAAGTTTTCAAAAATGACATCAAACATTCATTTCTTGTCCGTTTTAATACACTTTTATGTATAAATAGTGGCTACAAATGGGTAACGTCATTGTTGCACACTGAAATGTGTTGAAACGTATAACGGGTCAATTGTTGGATTCCCACATAGCATGCCACTTTTAAAACTAAATGACTTGAACATTACAAACATTATAATATAGAATATGGAAAATGAGTTTATTATCTTTTAAAACGCATCAGAATATTATCCAAAATTATTAAATTCATAAAATTTCAATAAATAAATGCAATCTGACACTTGATTAATTTGAATGGAGAAGAAGTGTGATATGTCTATTCGTCTGTTGAGCTATCTTTAAAAGTATGAATGAGGTTGATGTGATGATATTTAAAGTTACAAAGTGAAAGCAAATGGACAGATATGAGTGAGAGGTTATACATACTCTGCTAAGGTTTGTTGCTTTATTGAAACTTGTTTACAGTATGTCAATCGATATGGTATTGCTTATCTGTTAAAGTCTCTAATTAAAATGAATATTTTCAAATTACTTCCTAATGGTTTTATGAACACGCTTGTGATTTCCAAACAAGATAGATATTTTACTTTTTGCCTCAAAGTTATGAAAAATTCAAAATAACGTGCAATTTATGGTATGTGATTTAGCAATTAATAGTTGAACAATCTTTTATTTTCGCAAGACAAGCCATTATTTTAAATCATATTTTTGAATAAATACAATAAATTTGATTAGCGAGAAGGGAAAAATTTTTGGGCCTGTTTGTCTACTTTCGTTTATTTAATATTAGTCGAAATCAGTACCTAAATTAAAAAACCTGTGGTAGAAATAGGGTGAAACTAGTTGAAGTAAATTTAATTATTAAGATTATTTCTACTCTAACATTTTCAATCAGAAACATTATTCAATAATCATTTAATTAAACTCTTTTTAAGTAGTTAGTGTATAAAAAAATAAATGTATATAAAATTATAAAAAGGTTATGGTTTACAAAGTTTAAGAATATCTAACGCGCTAAATATTTGACGCATGTGCAGAACGCGTGGGCCAATTTCTCATCACTCGAATAAAAATGACCGAACGATTGACGCGAGTGTTGAGGAATAAATATTGAATCAGACTCAGGAATCTAGAGAGAAAGCATATTTCATGTTCGATAAGCTTGCAAAACAAATTTGTATATTCAAATTTATCATTCTGTAGCCATAATTCATTCTGTAGCCTTTGAAAAGTTTCATTCAATTTCACTCCTAGTGAGTAGGTTTATGAAGTTTTTCGTCATTCATTGCTTTTAATATTATTAAAACTTTGGAAAAACTTTGGGACCATATCTTCGCTTTGAATGAATCTAAGTAGGAGAGACTAGCTGTAGAGTATTAGATTGGTTCATCGCCTTTAATATAGCCATGTGATACGAAAAGGACAGTTACTTCGGAATCTTGACTGGTATTAAAATCTCTATCTGAAACATCTCGTACTAATTTGTCTCGTGCATCTCCTGGACCTATTATATTTCAACGTAAACAAGTGAAAACAAACAATTGACTGAGTTAATTGTTGAAAAACCATAATTTGCGCCCTCACTGGTAAACAGTGATGTTTACGAAAAAATGTTTCAAACAAAAGTTGTTTATTTTTTGATGAGGAACATTTACATTTAAACTTTTGTTCTATCCTTAACGGTTTACAAGATGGGTCTTACGGACCCATAGGTCAAGACCCAATTGACCTTTGTTGCTCATTTAGGAACTCGATCTCACTTTTTACGTCCTGAGTACGCTGTAAAAATTTTAGCTTGATATCTTTTTTCGTTTTTGAGTTATCGTGCCCACAGACGGACGGACGGAAACCGGAAATGGATTAATAAGGTGATTTTATGAAAACCTATACTAAAATTTTGTTGGTAGCATCAATATTTTTAAGCGTTACAAACTTGGGACTAAGCTTAGTATACCTTGCATATTACATATATGCATGGTATAAAAATATACTAAAATAAATAGTTAGTGATATTATAAATTGACACACGTTATGAAAAGTATACCTACACAAACTGACAGAATATAGTAAGGCAAATATAAAGTAAGGCGAGCAGCCATCTTCTTCGTCGCATCGTGGAATTGAATGAATGATACTGTGGTATATGGATAGATAATGATATTTGATGCCATAATCCACTTGTTGAGCTGAAAATAGAACTTTAACCCAAATAAGATGAAAATGAGATAACTGTCTTTATAGATAATATTATATTTCAAGAATATACTTTATATTACTTGATATATATAATTTCTATATCATTGATTAATATACCATTTTTACTTTGTTATTATACTTAATATTTAAAAATATATATATCAATAATTTTATTAAAGTTAAATTATAAATTTTTTTTTAAATTTTTTTTTACATCCGAATATTAAAGAGCCTCGCAATATTAGATACAATTTATAAGATCACCAAATTTTTTAACGGGTAGTTTTCGAGCTACGAGAGACCAAAGCTATTAATACATCATAGTCATATAGCCCGTAGCTCGAAAGCTACCCGTTATAAATTTTGTGGTCGTGAGAGCTTTTGATTAAAACAATTTGAAGAACATTTTGGGGACTGTTTATATTTATGGGTCCTCTAAATATAATATATGTGTAGTTTTGATCACTTGCAGCTCGAAAATTACGCGTTAGAAATTTTTGTGGGCTTGAGAGCTTTTGATAAGTATGATCCAAAGAACATTTAAGGGTAGGTAAAAAAAAGTTTCCGGAAAGCCATTTTCTTTCAACATTGCGAAGTCCTTTCTAAGTCTAAAGTAAAGTAAATGTAGTTCATCGAAATTTATTGGCGAAAATCCAATTATTCTTTAAAGTGAGGGATGGGTATAATATTCATGGCATTCTTAAAACTATCGCATCGGATCGTCCAAGAAGAGTATCTTTAAATTTTTTTAAATCTTAAACACGAATTGCTAACATTTTTGATTACTCAAGAAAAAAAAAGAACGATTAAACAAATTTATTTTATTTCCTGAGTCCTTACGTTTTCCTTTCTTGCAAGCTCGTCGGTTTCACAAATTCCCGTAGTATTCCCGTGTCCAGTTACTTATACCAGGTTTATAATCATTTGCTCCACCAGCTCGTTTAAGGATGTTTGACAGTGCTACCTTTGAGGTTAGGTAGACTGAGCTGAAGGATTTTAGCTAAGAACATATGTATTGAGGGCGTAAAACTAAGTGGAGATGGTAGCACTTATCATTAAAAAGCAGCCTATCTTTGTGAGGTCTAGTCCTCTCGGCTGTTGAATACTACGCATCAGGGTTCTGTTTTGTTTTCAATTTTTTGTCTTTTTCGATCTGAAAACATGTTTTAGACAGTCTGATGCGTATTACAAATGCGCAACAACCAATGACTAAACCCTGTCCAGATAGGCAGTTCTATGGTAACTTGTTATTAGTTTAGATTTTGACAACAATTTGTAATGAAAATGAATAATAATAAACTATTTACCCACGCAAAAAGGGAATAGGCGTAGATAAATGAACAAACTAATTTCTTATTTCAATTGAATTTTTTAATATTTCAAATTTAATCCTTCAAATTAATTAATATTTCAAATTTAATTCAAAACCCCAAAGTAGAACCTATTTTTGGTTTCAGTTAAACAGACATAGATTTACTAATTATTTATAAATTGTGCATATCACATCGCTAATATTAACGAATTTAATATGTGAGACAAATAAATTATGTTTAAAATTAATTGAGAATGAAATACAAAATATAATTTTAATTATTATTACTCAACCATATTTGCTGTATTTATATTAATCCATTTGTTTCTTTTTATTTTAAACATACATTTTATGTACAAATCGTGTATCACACACTCAGTTTTTATTCTATGATATTGAAACTTCAAATATAAGTTAGGTTATGACTGAATTTAGGTTTCAAAATCATTTCATACTTATTACCTCAGATGTGGATTATTTGACTGAACTCTTTTTTAACCAGTCGGCTTGCATGCTTATTAGCATTGAGTCTATTATAATTTGCTTTATTATATAAATAACCTTTAGTTGCAAACCTTTTTGAAACAAAAAGTTATGCTAGGAATGCCTTGAGGACTTAAAATCGCCTTTCGAAAACATTTATTGAGTGTTATTTTCAAAAATTGTATAAAATTAAAAACAAAAAATTGGAAAAGATAAGAATTAATTGAAAAACTCGTTGCTTTATGAGTAAAACTTTATTTTGTGAAATGTCAACTGTTTTTCGGGTGCAAGTTTTAATAACTGTCTTCAACGTATCAGGTAAATTGGGCTTCATTGCCGAGGGTCGTGAACCGAGTCCATTGTCCAAAAAATTCCCCGTATGAATGATATGGCACGCTTTCACCAACTGAGCTACTTAAGTATCAGGTAACATCCCTGGTCTATTGTATGTGTAATACCAGTATCTTTATCATATCTGTTAAGACTTTACAGATTTCATCTTTTACAAGATTTCATTTTTTGCAAAAATTTATGATCCGCCAATTCTTACTCGTCCATTACACAATTTGTATTATAAACATATTAATAAGACTGGAATATAATTATAATTGTTATTTCATAATATAATATAGAGATAGTATTAAATATATATATTCAAATATTCATGTATGCGTATACGGCAACCATGTGTCTCTATACGGGATGTTTGGTAAATAAACTGACAAACTTGAAACGAGATTGTAGGATAAATCAAACCAAGCATTTTTGGCCTAAACATGTAGGTACGAAAACGTTTCGTTTTCAAGAGACGCGGTGATAAAGTTCAAAAACAAAAATAATATCTATTAAAACTTGTATTTTGAAAATGTAAAGTCAGCAAATAAAGGAACGTCAAAAGAATCATTTTCTTACTTTTATCATATTTCTGATATAAGTCTTTCTGTGTCTCAATGAAACGTGTTAATACCTGCATTTATGCATCAATGAACTAAAATGAATATGAATCCTACAACCACTAGATATATGTTGGTATATTCATTAAACACTATGTATATAGACTCCAATATCATACGTTTATGGGTAAATATATAAACACTCCACATACGATACAATTTAATGGATCGTTTATTTTGTATATTTACCCACACACATACATTTGTACCGCATGTCTACAACCAATTTCCCAAGGCTTGTGTAAACTTCCAAGAATAGGGAATTTAAATCTCTTAATGGAAAAACTTCCTGCTATTTGATTCTGTGAATTTTAAGTCTGGAAGTTCTAAAGAATAATAAGTATTTTTCTTTCTGCTAGTAGCGAGTACTCCCTAGCTTCTTTGATTTGCCCTCTACTCCAATTTTTATCCTGTGTACAATTATTATTAAATAACAAGTGAAAACAATTGAATGAGTTCATTGTCGAAATACCATGTATGGACAGTATTGATGACGCAATCGTTTGTTGTTTGATGTCACGTAAGTAAAAAAAGATATCCACTCTTAGATAGCTACACATTCATAACTGATATATCTATGTAATACATACTATAAAATTTGCACCTAATTTGCGCCCTCGTGGGTACATTAAGATATTTACAAAAAAATGTTTGAAACAAAAGTTGTTTATTTTTTATAGGGAACATTTTTTACATTTAAACTTTTGTTCTATGCCCAACGGTTTACAAGATGGATCCTACGACCCCAGACCCAATTCACCTATTATATGTTGCTCATTTAAGAACTCGGCCTCACTTTTTACGTCCTAAGCACGCTATAAAAATTTCAGCTTGATATCTCTTTTCGTTTTTGAGTTATCGTGATGACAGACGGGCAGGCAGACAGGCAACCGAAAATGGACTAATTAAGTGATTTTATGAACAACTATACCGAACAAAATTTTGTTCGTAGCATCAATATTTTTAAGCGTTACAAACTTGGGACTAGACTTAATATACCTTGATATATTTCAAATATACATGGTATAACAAACTTGGAACTAAACTTTATATACCTTGATATATTTCATATATACATGGTATATAAAAATATTAAACAAAATACTTGTATACATTGACAAACTTTATCTGAGCTTGTGCTGCTTTATAAAACCGAATATCATGATTGATTCGTTGTTCTATTATATGCAGGAGCATGTGCAAGTTCCATAAAATCAAGGAATATAAATTTAAAATAAATTATCAACTCTCAGTGAAATGTGCTACCCGTGCAAAAATTTTTATTCTACGAACTTTATACTTTAAATGTTTGCCAACATGGATCTTAAAAGTATCACTGCTAGTTTTATACTTTCATAAAGGTGGACAAATGTGCTTAGACATCCGGAACTTACATATTGTACTATACATTATATAATAGATATATCTGTGTATATAAATAATGGAAGTTGATAATTTATCATAATTTTCAATTGAAGAGTTTGTTGTTAAAGCCAAAACTAAATTGTCATTATATAATGCTACAAATTATAAATGTTAATTTATTATTTCAAACATAGATATATTTCGGTTTTGAACATGTTGTGATATACGTACATTTGTGTATGAAAGTATAGTATGATTCAGATTTAGTGTAACTAATTTCAAGCCAGTTTTCGGTGTTTGTTGTGGATAAAAAAAGATTATTTTATCGCCTCAATTTGGATTATTAGTAAATATTCTGTTATTTATGGTCAGAATTCATTAGATTTTTCATTTTATTCTTTACTTGAGATCATTGTATTTTTGAGGTTTCAAATGAAGAAGCTACTACAATATGAAGAGGGGCTACTTCGTTCTTTTTATTTATCAATACTTAGTATAATAATAATACAAAAACGAATGTTCATCAATTTTAAGCTGGCGCACCATTAACATTTGTTGAGAACTGTACTAAAAAAATACAGCTCTCTTAGCGAAACCTTTCGTTGTTAAGTGGTTTTGGGCTTTCTAAGGACTATTGACAAAAAATAATTGACTTGTTCTAAATAATTCCCAAAAATGCAAAAACGTTTACTTTATAAAGATATTATGTTTATGGCCATAATTAAATTATTGGCTCAACCGCCGTGAGGAATTATCCGTAGCTAACCCGTGGCAGTTGCTTAAATTAATATTGGAGAATATGATTTAAAAATTGTTCAATATGAAATATATTTTTCCTGAAAAACAGTACCTTTTATTTTGTTAGTTGTTGTATTCAGTATTAGGACATCTATAAAAACTGTTTCATTCAAACTATTTTCGCCTTTCTCTTGGATTTATGATGGTGGACTTGAGATTTTAAATATCTTATTTGAGAAGCGGTACAATGTTAGACCGTGAGTCTATTTTTGAGAGAAAATAAGAAATTTTTAAATACTCTGTTTTTCAAAATTAACTTTTAGCAATTGGTAAAATTTCTAATGACGTAAAGCAAAGAACATGGCAGTCATAAACAGACTTAAATATTGAAGATACAGAAGTGGTTGATCAATAAAATGACTAGATCATTAAAATATGTGGGCTATTTCTTATTAAGGTAGTACCAGCATGAAATCACTTTTCGACAGATTTGGCCGAATTTTTTTTCTCGGGTTTATAATAGCTTTATTTATGAATTCCTAAAATTTCATAATTTTTGACCGTTTAGTTTGCGAGATATTTAAAGACAAAGTTCGCGATTTTGAGGGTCATGTCCCATTTAAAGCATGTAAAATGTCCGGTCTCTCCAACTATTTTTTATGATATTATTATATATTGAAGAAAAAGTAGAAAAAAATGTTTATACAATACAATTCTAAAAAAAAAATTTTGAAATTAATTTTCACTTTCGAGATATTAATTTTGACGTAAATTGATCGAAATTGGGACGTTGGCATAATTATTTCCCATTTTAAACGGTCAAAATTTCTGAAACTTTGGGAATTAATAGTAAGCATTATTAAATTCTTAAATTTAATTTTTCGTTAAATTCTGTCGAAAAAAATATTGTACCATTGCTTTAACATAGAAACTGCAAATACCATGCTGGAACTACGTTAAACAGTTCGTTCATGCAATTTCAACAGTAATTATCAAAAAGTTTATTAATATCCTTCTATTTGTTCAACACCTGCTGAAACCTAGTTTAAGCCGTTTTATAATAAGCTATCGATTGTCGGACTGATAGGTAATAAATGCGAGCTTTGAGTTTTGCTTGCTGTTCCGTTACACATGGTGAAAATTGTGATGTTATTGTTTTTATTTCTGTGTAAAATACATTTATGTATTAAATTTGTATCATATTACTCCTAATAAATGATCATTATAACTTTTTTTTTCAATAAAATTTAAATTAAACGAGTGTTATTCATATTCAGTTTTTGGTGGGCGGTGTAACAGCCACAACAAAATTAATAATCACAAATATGCCTTTTTAACATAATTATATTGATAATAATTATTATAAATTTAATTTATTGAAATGATATAACATAATAATATTTTATAACAAAATTATTTACTCGACATAATAAGCGTATAAGCGACAATATAACATAATTTAAAAATTTAATTATTAAATAAATTTTCTCAGGTTTGTAAGCGAATTGCCGAAGTTTATTAGTGAATGGAGCTATTGCTTTTGTACTGATGGTGGAATTTTGGAAAAATTTCTTCTAATGTTCATTGGTCCTACCGAATAGATGTTAAAAATGACCATCGTTAAAATTTATGTGTCTGTAAACTCTCTAGCGGTCGCAATTTAGGTCCGATTTTTAATAAAATTTACTATCAAGAAGTGTTGGTATTTGAAAGGTCAAGTTCGTTATTGAGAAAAATATACAAATTAACATGGGGTGTTGTTCCCAATAGCTGCTGCAGACTGGAGAATCACTACATCAATGTAATAAAACCGGGGTAGTTTAATGAGATAAGATCGTACAATTGTGTATTTAAAATTGGTTGATTCTTGTTTTTCCGTTTATATGTTTTGAATATTTTACATATAACAATATTACCGTTTGAATGATATTGAATTGTAAATTGATTTCGATTAAAATGTTCCTCAAAACTTATTGTTGTTGTTGGATTAAAAATATTTAAGGTGACGTGAAAATATTCTTCCAAACCATTCGACAGACATTTTTTTCTAAAGCTGTTTGATGCAATTTTTTTGCAAATTGCAAAGTGTATTTTTATATTTTTCGTATACGTGTAAGAGTTTGTTATTTAATATATGGTTATATCAATATAAATAGTAGGTACTTCAATATTAAATATTTAACTATCGTACTGATAACATTTTAGTTTAAACATATTATATATTTATGAATTAATATTTTGAATATATTATATATCTTTTAGTTAGTTGATTTTGTACTGTTTTTGGAAAATTTAAATAATTGCCCATTTTTAGAAACTATCGTCGTTAAAAGTTTTAGATCATATATACATCGCATTATACTCTCTTTATATTGTATATACAGAGTGGACCATTTTAATATATGTTGGCTAATAGTTATATTTAACCAATCAAAAAAATAACTATATAATACAAAACTTTTAACAAAAAGAAAAACCGACTTCAAAGAAAAAAAAAACTATTCCAAAACAAATAAATATGCACTAAAAAGTAAAAAAATAAGGATAATATAATGTAGTTAAAATTATTGTTATTTTTGGACTCGATGTCAGGAAACAACTGTGACAGAACAGTTTGCTACATTAACTTGGCTGACACCGTCTCCAAAAATAACATAATTGTAACTACATTATATTATCCTAATTTTTTTTACTTTTTAGTCCATATTAATTTGGTTTTGGAATAGTTTTTTTTCTTTGAGATTGGCTTTTCTTTTTGTTAAAAGTTTTTTTATTTTGTGATTTTTAGTGAAATTGAAGTACACTAACTAATTCTAACTAGTTCTCCGGGTTGCAATCTAAATTAGGATCTAAAGTCAATTTAGATCCTAAGAGGTAAGAGATAGAATATCACTTGCTCATAAAAATGGTAACATATTTTTGAAAACCGTAAGCGTTCGGAGAGAATTCGACTTAAAAATATATCATTGTTGCATTTAATTGAAAAAAAAAAAACGCTAGCAACATTCTTTTTCCAAAATTTGTCAATGACAATAGAGACATTCGCTTGTGTTCATGCTTTTAACCTAAAGTTCAAGTTTAAAAGTCATTGATCTTTAAATAATCTTGAAACTTTACTTAGATCCCTTTTTCAGTAATTGATAAATATTCGATCCCGGGAGAACTTTGAGACATATGCTATAAAGCAGGCTATAAAAATTTTTTGCTAGATATCGAAAATCAGACAACCAGATATAGTCTAATTAGGTGATTTCATGAACTCGTATACCAAAATTATGTTCGAAGAATCAATATTTTTAAGCGTTACAAACTTTAAATTAAACTAAATATACCTTGATATATTTTATATATACATGGTATAAAAATATGAGTTGAAATAAATTAAAAATTGTTTAATTACAAACAAATTGCTTTAAACCAACGACCATGTTTGTCAATTCAAAGAATAATTATCTCTTTTAATGTGTAATTTCGTTGTAATTAAAACGAATTCAATTTTTATGTGAAATAATATATTATTTTACTAATAAATTATGATGTGAACACCATTTAGGATAACTTTATAAATATAATATAAACAATAATATAATATCCTATATAAAACAAAATATACGTAATTAAGTATACGGAAAGACTTATCAAGTGTAGTTAGTATTCATTTAAAATAAAAAAACTTTTAACAAAGAGAAAATCGAATTCAAAAGAAAAATTTTTCCAAAACAAATTAATATGCACTTAAATGTAAAAAAGTAACGATAATATAATGAAGTTAAAATTATTGTTATTTTTGGAGTCGGTGTCAGCCAAGCTCTTGTAGCAAACTGTTCTGTCAGAGTTGTTTCCTTGGGTGACACCGACTCCAAAAATAACAATAATTTTAATTACATTATATTATCGTTATTTTTTTACTTTTTAGTGCATATTTATTTGTTTTGGAAAAATTTTTCTTTTGAATTCGATTTTCCTTGGTTAAAAGTTTTTTTATTTTAAATGTATACTAACTTCATTTGATTAAATTTTCCATATACTTAGTTACGTATATTTTGTTGTTTATATTATTGTTTATATTATATTTATAAAGTTATCCTAAATGATGTTCACATCATAATTTATTAGTAAAATAATATATTATTTCACATAAAAATTGATTATTTTGAAAAAAATTTTATTTTAAAGTCGGTTTTCTTTTCGTTAAAAATTTTTTTTATTTTGTAATTTTTAGTGAATCTAAAGTACACTAACTAACGTGTCACTAAAAAAAGAATAATCGAAATCGGTTGGCGTGATATTGAGTTATTCGTCCTCTTGTCGTGCATGCTTAATGTAAATCAAATTTAATAATTTTATGGTTTTCTCATAGATGCCGTTGTCAGAACTGAACCAAAATGAAATGGGACCACACAGAAAGCACCAGCTTTCAAATAGATAAAGAATCATCAAATAGATAAAGGTTCACCCAGTGGAAAGTTCTGAGGTAACATACATAAAAAAATGCAGTCGAATTGATAACCTCCTCCTTTTATGTTTGAAGTTGGTTAAAAAAGGTTTTACTATCTTGGGTTATTCGGCGGACTTGTGTTATTGAAAATAAATGGTGTAAGATGACGAGATGTAAACTAGATACACCATATTTACGAAGGCAAAATATGTCAAAATAATAGATCGAATATTAAAGAAACAGGGTAAAAAAATATTTTCCAAAACAACCGGCATCGCTAAAATCTAGTTTCCTTATGATGTAATAGATATGTATTTCGTTTGTATATCCGTAACAAATAACATAGTAATAAATGATATTTGATCAATAATTAAACTTTTTATTGTTTGAGTGGTTTCTATGTTTTTGTATAGGTGGGAAGAGAAACAAATCCATTGAATAAAGCTACTAATCTCAAAAATTAATATTACTAACGATTTCACTATAATCATGGTATTTTATTTTATTTAGTTCACTCGAGGATGTTTGTCAAATATCCTATTTTCTACCCGATACTGGCTCTGTTTGATGGATAAAAAATTTGGGCCCTTCGTACCTAAATCTGGAAAAAAGTTGCAACAATTTATACATCGTGTTGATTATTAAACCACAAAGAGATTGGTTTCTAACGAATTTAAAATATTTATTCATTGCTTTTGCAAGAAGTGAATAGTATTATTTGAACTTTCCAGAGGTATGTGACCTCATTTTTAACCTCCGAACCAAAAAATGAGTGTTCCAAGTTAAACTGCTATGTGTTGTGTGTCTGTGTGTCTGTCTGTCTGTCTGTCTTTCTATCTGTGGCATCGTAGCGCCAAAATAGATGAACCGATTTTGATTTCGTTTGTTTCGTTTGTTATCTATGTTTCAAGTGCGAGTTTAGGGTTCCGTACAAAGAAAAGAAGAAAATAGGCCATGATACATAAAATCGGTTCGGTTTGAAGAAGGCTCTAAGTAAAATGAGAATTAAATGGAGAGTGTTCTTAAACATGTTTCAAGTGTAAATTTAGGATTCCGTACCCGAAAAATATTTTGAGGCTTTTTAAAATTTTGTAAATTTCACTTGTTAATCATGGTCAACAACGCATACGTTATTCAATCACCCGTTACATATATCATAATCATTTTACGTTTAGATAGAATAAAATATACTCACACAAAGTATCTAATAATTATATAGCAATTTAATAGTACCTGCTATGTTAGGGGTAGATTTAGCTTTTGTAATTTCCTCAGAAAAGGTAGGCAATTACGTTTTAATATCTTTATAATTATAATGAACGGATATATTCCACTCACATGAATGAAATTTTATTTTTTTTTATTATGAAAAATATTGTTTTGAAAATATTTGAAATAAAAATTAAAAAAATAAAATTTTATTTTTGTAATATTAGACCGCGAGCCCATTAAAGATTCTATAAGTCTGCCGTTTGGAATATTGGTATTGGTTTGTTCATAATGCAAAATGAAGCTTTAACCGTTTCGATAATGGTACTCCATCTTCTATAGATTAATAATTCTAAATTTATAAATAAAATCTTCTACGTTAGGTTAAAGGTTAGGTTAGGTTGTATTGGCTGTCCACGTCGGACACACTTAGGCTTTAGAGCCCATTGTTATACCATATATGTGTTTTACCACCTTTATTGCTTATAATTTCATTTATCAGCTGCTCAATTATTTTCAGAGTAATTATTATTATTTTATGTAATTAAATAATTACATAAATCCCATTACTAGTGATGTAAGCCGATATCCTTTGCTATTAACCTCAAGCCACGATTAAAAATACATTTGTCTTTCTTTTAAACTTACCGTTATAAATATTCCATATAGCAGAGAATTATACAATTTTTGTTTTCATTATGGGCTCACTGTTAAAATACAACATTATTTGCTGTTATTTTTATTTTGTAGCTAATGTTTTATTGTTGTTACTTTTAATGTAATTTTATTAATGTATTTAAAAATAAACATATTTTATTTGTATTAAAATGAGAAAGTTCGTTGGACAAAAATATGAGTCATTATAACATGGAGACCAAAAATATTATATGAGTAGGATCCTTGTTTGTGTATATTATAGTTTTAAATTGCTTCCTTTTATACATTAAAAGTTTAAACAAATTACATATTATTAAAATTAAAATTGCAACAAATTGTTAGATAGAAACAAAATATAGAATTCGTTTAAAATGCTAAATTTAAAAAAAATTATTATTTATAATTTTCTTCAAGATTGAGTTTTTATGCTTTAAGGGACCCTTTTTAGTTGGATTTTTAAGTTTTTGAGTCCTATTCGTCGTTAATCATCTATAGATATCAAAATTAGGGTGATTTTGCAACTGAACACTTTTCGATGTATAAATTGTTCCGGAATGGCATTATTCGTAAAAGATTATAGATAATATTTCAGATACTGAATATCTATCGCAAAAAGGACCCAATTTCAAAAAATCAAGAAAAATTATTTCTTTTTGTGGAACTTGGTCAATTTAACCAACTTTAATGGAATATAAATATAAATTATGTTCAAAATGGAATTTTACAAAAGCGACAAAGTAATTGGTTGTAAAATGTTCTGCCGGTTTTCCAGTAAACGGAAAGTTCAGTTTTTGTTGAAAAACTGAACAAAAACACAACTGAAACTGTTCTGGCCATTACAATGCCAGTCTTCAAAAAGTTAGTAAAGAGTTGCAGTTTAATTTTTTTCGATGCGACTTTCGCTTTCTTTTTGTTTGCCCGTTTAGTAGAAAACCGGCTTGACACGAATTTGATGGCCTTGAATGTTTATTTTTTGATATTTAATTTTATTGTTATTTTGGTACCTAATGCTGTATATCACTACATATTATAAAACAAAGTCGCTTTTTCTGTCCCTATGTCCCTATGTACGCTTAAATCTTTGAAACTACGCAACGGATTTTGATGCGGTTTTTTTTTAATAGATAGAGTGATTCAAGAGGAAGGTTTTTATGTATAATACATCCATATTATAGTAGAGTAAGGGGTTGAAATAGGGATTGAAAGGGATATGCTTCAAAAACAAAAGAAAGTTGTGCATCGATTAAGCTAAAATATTGACACGATATACAACCAGCTTCAAAGATCTATTGTTTTTATCTACTTTTAACATTCGGAGGGTAGAAAGGTGTAGAGAGAAAGTGGGAAGGAATTATCGAATATTTACAAATATACCTAAGTGGGGTATCAAATAAAAGAGCATGACGTGTACATTACAAAACTGTTATCCAACGCAAGGAAATGTGGAGGGAGGGGTGCAAGTGGGGATGTTGCCCAGTAAAGCGGGTAGTTCACAGCTAGTATTTATTAAAATGTAAACGCAAAAGCAGACATTCAGGGGTTGTTTTATTAAGTAATAACACCAAAACCTGCTTGATTGAGCCGCGCAATTTTTATACCAAAAGGAGATCAATTTTTAGGATTTTATACAATCGCAAACTGTATTATACAGGTATTATGGGTAGAAGCTGCAAGTTACTTGCTAATTACTTAAAACAGTTGTCTTTTTCCCCATTCGGAGGCAATTGCAGATCGTGAGAGGGATCACTTTCTGGCACCACTAGTCGTTGCTATTCCTGCAAAAGAGCTTGGTATCCTGACATTTATCTACTTGTAACTGTATAATTTATATGTTTTTGTGTAAATTGTGAACAACTTGTATCAATTCTGAACATTAAAATGTCGAATAAGCACTATACTTAAAATATATGTTGTGAAACTCAAAATTCTTTAAAACATATCAAAACACCACTAATGATATTTTAAACATCTTAAAGACATATTATATTCTATCTATATGAACAGAGTGAGTATATAGAAATATTTCAAAAGGAGGAAGATTTAATATTCAACTACGAAATGTAATCATTTATTTTCAGTATGCTAATGAGTGTATTATTTATTTTCTCTTTGCAAACTATTTGTGAAGTTTTGTATATGAAAATGTTTTTGGCAGACATATTATTATGAAAATCATGAAAATTATCTTCTTTAATCACATGTAAATATATGTACGAATTATCGTACAGTTCATTAATTGTAGTCCAATCAATAAGTAGCTTTACCTTGCGAAGAAATTGACAGGATTATATGGTAGTTTTCTTAAAAAGTTTCCACATTTATTTTTTGCAATTTAAAAAGAAATGAAAATATAGTGTTGTGTTTTAGCTTTTTTTGCTCATTTACGAAATTTTTCTCACCTTAAAGTCCCGAGCACTCTATAAAGAGACAGACGGATAAACGGAAATGGACTAATACAAACTTGGGGTTAAACTTAGTATACATATGTTCCTATCTCTGGCCTGTATATTATAAATGTGAAAGTAAAGGTGTTTGTTTGTTTGTTACGCTTTCACGCAGAGACTAGCGAATATTTTTTAATGAAACTGTACAGCAGTATAGCTCATACATCAGAATAGCACATGAGCTATAATTTGTAAAGATATATAAAAAAAATTAAATTTAATCTGACATTTACTATTTTTATTTTTTACAGAAATCTTTAATTTATGGTTCACATTGAAGATCATAGATAGAGCAGATCTATGCTCATGATTTTGAACCATAAATTAAAGATTTGTGTAAAAATATAAAATAGTAGATGTCAAACCATGATAACCTTTTCTGATATACTCAATGAATTATGACTATTTAACAATTTAAAAAATTGAAAATTGCATATCTTTAAGCTGTGTAAAACAATCCCTTCAAGTGTTATGGTAGGGATATAAATGAAATCAAGAGAGGTGGAGGCTTTAAAGCGTTGGTTTGTACTTTTAGGTCCAGTGAAGCGGGCGGGTATCAATCTAGTACAGGGTATAAAAATACGTGGTTCCATTAAAAAATAGCATGGTTGACTCCTGACTATCCCCATCACGATGTCCCAAAAACGAAATGTGAAATCAAGTTGAAATTTTATGAGTGCTCAGGGCGTAAAAAGTGAGGCTGAGTTCGAAAACGAGCAACATAGGTCAAGGTCTTGTAAATCGTTAGAGATAGAACCAAACATTCTATAAACGCAAATAAGGAAAAAACTTTGATTTTCATTTTCTCAAAATTTCAAAAATAGTGAGTTGAAAATTTGTAGGTGGCTTCAACTAGTGCTTTTGCAAAATACTCTCTAGAAACGGAAAAAAAATTCTACAAAATACTTTCGGAAATAATTATGTTGATTTTATAAAACTCTTCTAATTAATAAAAAAATAATGCAAGCACTGACATTCAACACATTCTTTGCAGGGTACTTCAACAATTAATTCAGTCAACTGTTTGTTTTCACTTGTTTGTAGCAGTTTCTTCTTCTTTATAACTAGAAAAGCAACTTTTGTTAATAAAAGTTGTTAGGCGTCGGATTTTGGAACCTCATAACAGAAATTATTAAATTTAAATTTTACGCAAACTAATTTTTAACCATAAATTTCTCAAAATTTATTCTCAAAGTTTTGTTGTAAGATATGACGATAAAGCAGACATAAAGCGATATAATTCCATAACGACATTCAATAGAGCACTACTATTGACTTTTTTGTGAGAAAATATTGTCAAACAACGATTCTATAATAAATCGCGACAAGGATATCAATGTTCATATTCGTTTTATAAACGTACAAAACTTTTGAAGCACACTGTTTACCTGCTACTTTCAACTGTTAGGTAGGTACATTATATTTATATTAAGTAACTCCAAATAAAAAAATTTCTGTAATTTTAACTGAATAAAAAAAAGAAACATTATTAATTTATTTTTTTACACATAAACATAAACATAAATTCGTTCATCAATCATTTTCATCGTTTTTTGAGGTTCACATACATATATTTTTGCACCTATCAGTTGCCCACCCACCACTTACAGTGAATGTATTTAAAAAATGAAAATGTAATGATAGTTGATAATAATAATATGATTGAAAATGTCATCGTTATCAATTTAAAATATTTATCATTTGAAAGAGATTTTATTTTTTTATTTACGTTTATATAGAAATCTGGTTAAGATATTATTCATTGTGTCAAACAAAGTAATCAATTGATTGAAAATTTTTATGATTTATTAACAACTACCTTAAATGTAATTTATTAAAAAAAAAAACGAAATGCTGCCCGTTGAAAATCGACGAGACTCAATATTAATTTGTAAACCATGCGACAGTATGATGTGACTACTGATGTTGCAACTACTTAATAAGATAAATTACACACGAATCCTAGCGGGTTAATTAAGAAGATTAAGTACACACGCATCCTAACAGGTAAAATCTTACGTGTTCTAGAGGTATTGGAACTTTGTTCTTTATCGCACGTTATCGCTCTGATTTGTTCGAGATAATTTAAAGTAAATACAAGGAAATTTTGTGTTATGTCATTAATATTCTGATCAAATCAAATCTACGCACATGTAAGGTTGACTGCTAAATCATAAAAAGTAGCTAAAATTAAATTCAAGAAATTCTTGAAAAAAACAAGTATTTGACTTCTACTAAAATTAATATCTTTTCGGAAAAATATCTTGTAAATAAAAAAGTAAGTGCTACATTTATACTTAAGTATGAAGATACGATAAGGACATAGTGCCTATCGACTGTTCCACGACACCTTTCATTTTTTGTTAAGAATTTTTCCTCAGAGGAAACACAAGTAAATTGTGAGGGAGGAGTTGAATACCCCCAAAAAAATTTCCAATATCTCATTAAATTATATAAAACATTCAAAAGCTTTTTTTTTTTTTAATTTTTGTTCAATCGTTGTGTATTACACATATACTTACCATCTTATAAAAAAATTATAGATTAAATTGAATTTGTAAAACCGAATTTGTAAAACCTCACTTTTTATGCCCTGAGCACGCTATAAAAATTTCAGCTTGATATCTTTTTTCGTTTTGGAGCTATCGTGACAGACAGACAAACCAAAAATGGACTTATTAGGTGATTTTATGAACACCTATACCAAATTTTGGTGGTAGCACATCAATATTTTTAAGCTTCACAAACTTGGGACTAAACATATAAACATATAAATATATAAAAATGATAAGATTTGTGTTAAGATTATTTAAGTTAAGTTTGAATGTTTCAACGTTTGATAGATAGATAGATACTTTTCGCTTATCGTTTTTTTTTTTTTTTTTGATAAATTGCATTACTTATAAGCAATTATTTCTTCAAGAACTTTTGAAATATAACCAAATGTCGGCCTAAGAATAAAAATTTTGTAAATACCTGTAACAAAAAACCCATATTCTTAAAAGAAACTCACGAAAATTGAGTAAGAACACAGGAAGAGCATGATAAGGAACAATGTTTTATGTCTATGAGATCACCAGTGTTTTGTCTTGCAAGGGGTACGAACGATGAATGTAAAGGTGGCATATTTTTATTGCTACAATGTTTGTGTAAGTAACGTAGTATACGTCTATCTTATACCTACGTGATAGATTGACATGCATATAAGAGACAAGCAAATGTTCAAAGTTTAAGTTTTGAAAAGAATGGTGGTGAAGGAAAACCTCACTTGATTTCTATGTGTGTGTGTATGTGAGTGTTTTCTTTTCTATTTTTTTCTGGTCAACAGTTTTTTCAGTTGAATGGCTATACATGTCCCTAGAGAATTTTGTTAAAAAGTAATGAAGTACTTGGAAAAATATATCTATATAATATATACAGCATGTTTTCATAGGTAAAGTTGAGTTGAGGAAGAAATTGGGATCATAAATTTGAGAAAAATTATTACTGGCCTAGAAATTGCGACATAAAAATCCGTGCTTAAAAAATCGATGTTCAACAAATAACCCCAACGCATTCTTCCCAGTCATGTCCCTCTCTTAACAACCTTTAATTATTCAAAGAACAAGATCAGGTTGAAAATTAAGGTAGACATTAAAAAAAAAAAGAAAAAAACAAGAATCTTACCAACAGAGAGAGAAAATTCTTGGTTTGAATTTTGTTTGGTCGATAATTAAAGATTTCTATAACAAATGACTAAGATGATAAAGTTACACGCAACAAATTTTTTTGTTTTTATCAAATATTTATGAGCAACCTGTATATACAAAAAAAGAAAAAAGAAAAGGACGGAAATACTATTGTTGGATTTCAATGTTTTTGCGATATACCAATAGAAAATTTTCAATTCAACATTGTTAAGGTAAAAAATTTGCCAAAATTTGAAAGTACGCCTACACGTTCATGATTGTTTGATTTTTTATGTCTCTATAGATTTACGTAAGCTTTGAGAATATTACATTAGTTTGGGTAAAAAAGATTATATACAGAAAACTCAAATTACCATACCTTAGAATTTACAAGACTGTTATTTTTATTACCCGTAGATGCAACCATCAAAGTATATCGAGAGCAATTTATTAAATTCTAAATTCTACCTTTAATATTTCACACTGGTCGTTGTTCATACCACAATCATTACAGTGATAAGATAAAATATATTACATTTCGAAATTGGGTAAGCACCAAAGTCGAAATTTCAAACAAATTGTTTTTAGATTGCATACTTTAACGAGTGAAAATACATTAATTAATAGCAAAGAATAGGATATTAATTTTACTTACTTGAGTTTAAAAAAAACATTCACTTACCTGTGAAAGCATGAAATTTTATTAACGTAAAAAAATTTCAAGTGATCATTCCAATTGAAATTTTGAAAAAGCGTTAATAAAATAAGCGTGAGAGAATCTATTTAAACGTACAACAAAATCAACTCTAACAACATTGTGCGTAAACATATTATACCCTATCCCTATATATTATAAATATGAAAGTAATTTTGTTTGTTTTGTTTGTTACGCTTTAACGCAAAAACTAAGGAATAGATTTGAATTAAACTGTACAATAATATAGCTCATACATCATAACAACAAATGAGCTGTAATTTATAAAGATATACGAGTATTTAAAGAAAAATTAAATTTAATATTTTGACATTTCATAAACCAGAGTGAAAAAGACAATTTATAGACATCTGTTGTGGACATCTGTAATCAGACACGTTTAAAGCAATAAAAAAAATTTATATTAAAATATTCTTTTTAACGATCTTGCCAGTTATTTACAAATAAAAACGCGGGCGGAGCCGCGGGTAAAAGCAAGTATTTGTATAAATAACAAAAATTTTCCTCTTTGCTGTTTATAAGTTTTTATAATAGTAAATCATATGAGATTAATATACCCAAGATAATTTTCTTTTTTCATATTTGACTCAAAATATCTTGATTTGTAAAAAAAATTCATAAACAGAAGTTGAATAATAAAATAATAATTTCAAAAAAAGCAATAAACCAAGAGCCAGAGAAGTTTTGCAAAATGGCAAAAAGAGAGTTCTACTATCTTCCATTTTTAAAGACAACTTATCGAACAATGGTAGTCGTTCTATAATCCTCTTTTGACAAAACAAAAGTTTTGACCTGGAAATTACTTTAATTGTTTCAGAAAATGCCATGATTAATATGAAAAAAAATGATCAATTTCATGAAAATTTTTGTCATTTTCATGAAACTTGAACTGCAAGAAACGTTTTTAAAACGCTGGGTAACATGAAATAAGCCCTCGCCCACCTTTAAAAAATATATTTTTTATTATAAAAAAAATAGAACTGATTTCAAATTAAAACATAGGTTCTGTTAGCTTTTTCATATGATTCACAGTTTTCCAAAACCTTTTATTAACCGACTTCAAAAAAGGAGAAGGTTCCTAATTCGACTATTTGAAAACAACCGTTTTCGATTATACTTTTTTTAGTGACAAATTAGTTACTGTACTTTTTATTGATATGCACTGAAAAGTAAAGAAATAACGATAGTATAATGTAGTTATAATAATTGTTAATTTCTTAGTCGGTGTCAGCCAAGTTGATGTAGACACCGACTCCAAAAATAACAACAATTGTAACTACATTATATTATCGTTATTTTTTTACTTTTTAGTGCCTATTAATTTGTTTTGTAATAGTTTTTTTTTTTTTGAGTCGCTTTTTCTTTTTTTTTTATTGTTTAAATTTATAATGTTTCATTAAGAATAGATATCAGTGTTTTAAGTATTGATTGCATATTTCATGAAAGGAAAATTCGATTTCCTGAATAGTGAGAGCATTAGTTGACACCCCCAAACTACATTTAAAAAACTTCAGTTTCTACAAAATTATGATTTGAGCAAAGTTTTTACCACTCAACCAAAAACATAAGTTAAAGAAAAAAGTAATTATAGAGAATCGTTTATTATGATATAGAATAAAAATTATTTGTGAAATGACTACCAATTGCACAAAACTTCACTAGCCCTTAGTTTATAAAACACCCCACACAATAATATTTGAGATAAAATTCTATCCATTTCTTTTCTCAACAAAAAAAAAAAAATTTATAATATTTTTTACGCTTCACACTTATAATACTTTTTGGAATTTTAAATTAGACAAAGTGAAAAGTTGGCAAGAAAAATACTTCATATATAAAAGAAACACAAGTGAAAAAAGGAGAATTGTTTTTTATTTTCTCTTGTTGTAGAAACTTTTCGAACTTAATTTATTATGTAAATTCTCAAGAGACCATTACAAGTATGAAAAATCGTATCAATAATAAAACAACAGATGATAAATCTGTATGGTCAGTACATTATAGAAATGTTTTTTTTTTCTAAATTTTTATCGAAATATCGCGTGGATAAAGTGCAAAATAAAATAAAAACATTTTACTGAAAACACTTATCTATAACATTTTTGTCGAATTTCGTTACAATAATTTATTCTCGTTCCAATTTTTTGTTTGCGTCTTCAATTTTAAATTTTTTAGATTCACGACAGAAATGTCTACTCATGAGAAGGAGTTGGAAATTAAGTAAAAGCTCATGAACGAATAATTCTTGCTCAAAATTATTTTTTACTTTATTGGTTAAAGTAAGTTTTAATTGCTATCGCTAACAATTGTAATGTTTTGGAATTAGAAAAAATATCCATTTTGAGTTCATTTTTATGGCTTCGGTGTGACCTCTGTACGATATGCCCAAAACGATTCATCTTAAAAACTTAAAATTTGGTTTTAAAATTGCTTCAACATCTAGTTGTAGCTTAGTTTAAAAAAGTGAAAATAAACAACTTACTGAGATAATTATTGAAATATCCTGTATAGACAGTTTCGTTATAAAGATATATTAATAAAAAAATAATTAAAAAATTTAAAAATTTATTTAATTTACCATTACCATAAATTACAGATTTCTGTAAAAATAATCAATTTAAAATATTTCACGGCCATCTTTCTGATATACTCTATGAATAATTACTATTATACATTTAAAAAAATAGAAAACCATACAAATATTTTACCCCTGTTAAACAATTCTTACCATTATTTCTAGTGTTATAGAAATGGGATAAGCGCGAACAATCTTTACTTTTAAACCCAGCGACGCGGGTGGGTATCACTCTAGTTTAGTATAATTTATTGAATATGAAATGAGTTTTTGGTTATTTAAATGGGTGTAGTTCCAAATTTTTATCAAAAATAAGAGAGACGTTAGAAAGGCCTCCAACTGACGAACGTTGGTGAATTGCTATGCGATCACTCACAAAGCAGTATTCTCTACTGAACGCATAATAATTCGGATTTTTTTTTATATTCTTTATTGCGTCCTCAACTATAATCAGTTTCTTATTTACTGTACTGCAATCACATCAAAACTACTGCAGTTTATTTATCTGAATTTTATTACAAATACCTACTCAAAAGAAACAATATATCTACCTATATTGATTGCATAAGAATTTTCTAATATATATAAAACATGTCTAGACAGATCAAATAACGTTAACTTTAATTACGATCGAAAATTATTGAAATACTTTTCTTATATCAAAATTGATTATATTTTAAATGACCATCTCTAGAGTTGAAGTCTTTTCAAAAATCGAGAAACTGACGAGAAAGTTTATTTTCCCAGATTCCTTTGATGCTCCAATATTACAAGTATAATTTTAACTTGCAAAAAATCGAAAAGTTTATATACCACATTCACGTTGGATTTCATACCTTATTTTGAGATATCTGTTTTCATTATTTGAATAATCTGCAACTCTAATAACTTTTGAACGTTTATATCCCTTGAGTATTCAGCATTGAATTTCCGGGTGTAAATCATTGCCTCTCTAGCGCTCTTATGTAGCACCTGTTGACACTAAGCATTTATTAAGAAAGTAAGTAAGTAAGTCCCACTTACCTAAGCTTCTTTTGATGTGAGTTCTTAAAAGTCATCAAATCTAATTAGGATTTCGTTGATGATGAAACATGATTTGACGTGAAATTCACCAATTCTTGCCCTTATTTTGCGGTATAGGTAAGCATATATCTCACCCATCAAGTACTCAAGAGAGGAAAGGAAAACCAAACAAACAAATAAATAAACAAACACCCTTTTACTTTAATAATGGTCGGTTTGGGTAGTAACTATATCTATGTAATTTTTAATTATTTCATGCTTCAAATATTTTTAATTTTATAAAATGTACGGTAAAAAAAATTCTTTTATTATATTTATTAAAAGCATACATGAGTTATTCAAACATTATATTAATTTAATAATAACATTTTTCTTGAATTATTTTCAAGCGATATTATTGATTTCATACGCATTCATTCATCATTCATGTAGGCTTAGGGTCGGTTGTAGAATTTGATTGTTATTTTATAACAGTCGGAAATTTTACAGGCTGTTATCCAAGTGGTGTCTTACAATTTTTTAGAGTAAATATTACAATGCATTTGCATATTTATTTTCTGTTTGTAACTTAGGCAGGAACAATTATTCGTTCTATCATATGAGAGTGGTAGCGTTAAATAACGCTGAATGTGCGCTATTAAAGCAAAATTTCCTTAAAATAATTTTTAAATTAGCGATTTTCACGGCTTTTTCCAGGATTGCGCTCTAGTGAACCCAACCACTCTTCAGTTCCAAGCATACTTCATTTTTACCTTTTAATAAGGAAAAAAATACCCAAAATCTAACCGACATAAATCATTTTCGTGACTCTTATACCATTTCGCACTCTTATACCATTTTAAATTTTCAACCTTGAAATGACTGTCGAATTAAATCCCGGCCCTAGACCAAAAGGTATTTCCTATATGATACCAATCAATTCATCCATCCATATAGCTCCGACTATGTATAAATATGACTCATATGGCATATCTCTGTAACCGATTAGAGCCAACACCTGTGGATGGAAATGTTTTTGTAACAAATATTCCCATTAAAATTTTTTTATGAAACGTTATATAATTTTATTCGACATTCTTCATCAGCAGGTATAGATATTTTTATAAGAGAAGACACATTTTAGGATTCCATACTCAAAAACTTCATAACATGTAAAACTAATTTCAAAAATAAATAAATTGAAAAGCAAAAACCTGTATTAATAAAAATTGAAAGAAAAAACAAGTCCAACAGTTTCCATAGCGGATTTCAATAAAAGTTATTTAAACCATTAAAATCTAGACCGGATCAAATATTCACAATAATGGATCCCGATTGTTAAAATTGCTTTGTAAACTACTGGACTTGTTTTTTCTTTCAGTTTTTTAAAACAGTCGTGTTCTTTGATTTTTAATTTAATTTTTTACGTATATGCTCAGTATACACATGGCAGTATTGGAAAATGTGAAATTTAATATCTGCTCAATTTTTTGTGTAAATTTTGAAATGCCCTGATAAAATTATTAAACAAAAATTTTGTATAATTATTATTTACCATTAGTAAATAATAGTTATACATAATTAATTAATTAATTTGACAAACTAATTTAATATTTTCATAAATAAAACCAAAGGTAGATATTATTTATCTGTAACGTATGCGGGGTTTTCAACTAGCTTATACAGACCAATTTTATTATTTAAAAATTTTCACTATTTCTTTTATAATTCAATTATAGAATATAGATATAGATAGAAATCAAATTTTCGATAAATATATAATCGGGATCGATTTTCACTTACAAGGAAAATCAAGGCCATCAAGAGATAAAGTCTTGATATTTTCTGTTGAAAATTTTAAGTGGTATAATATTTTTTTAAACAATATTTGATTCTTACCAACAACAACAAAGAAACTTTTAATATAAATATTATCGAAGATAATAAATGAGAACTCTAGGATATGTCGAAATAAATTTCGATTTTTGCCCCAATTCCTAGATCAGTTTTTTGTATTTTTAAAATACGTATTTTCGACTACCAAGAGTTTCTTACTGATGATGACTACTTGGTAGTCGAAAATACGTATTTTAAAAATACAAAAAACTGATCTAGGAATTGGGGCAAAAATCGAAATTTATAAAGAAACTTTTGTGAATACAATTTTTTTTTTACCAAAACATGAGAAGTGGCTACTTCAAAATATTAAAAATATGATTAATTTAAATGAAGTAATTAATTTAATCTTTTTCAATTCAAATATAACTAGATAGGCACCTCGTTAATCAAGATTATTGTAAACTAATCCATAGTTACCCCTGGAAAGGCCTCGAGATACAAAATTAACGAGACGGACAACAATAGCTTAGCGCAAGTTGAGACAAATAGATTTCTATTTCTTTGTCATGCGATATTATTCTCTTCAAGTCTGCATAGAAAAGAGTATCCCTAATTTCTAGCCCTAAAATTTCATAAATTAAACAGTATTATTGTATAAACACAAAGTTAGTGAATTAAATCAATGATAAAACCAGGTCCAGGGGAGATCAGGGCAATACATAATCTCCTCTCGTTAGACCCATGCGTATATAAATTTTTAGCACCTGAGTAAAAAGAGGGCTGTTTGAGTTTAATGTGTCTGTGTGCTTATCTGTAGCATCATAGATCCGAAACGGATAAACCGATTTTGATTTTTCTTGCGTTTGAAAGGCAATTTGATTGATTGTATTCTTAGCTATGTTTCTAGTGCGACTTTAGGATCCCTTGCCCAATAAAAATAGAAAATAACCTTGCAAACAAACAAAAAACCAAAATCGGTTCATCCGTTGAAGAACTACGATGCCACAATCGATTCAATCAGACTTGATTTTAGGTCGGAGGTTTCTTTTAATTTTTGATATAATATTACATATTGTATAGTGGTGCCAACATTCAGCAAAAGAAATAATTTAGATAGTTAGAGAACAATAAAAAAAATTCACTACCCTTTTCGTTAAAATGAACAAAATCATAAAAAAGTAGCTTATGACTGCAAAAAATACATACATAAACAATCTAAAAAAGACGTTCTAATGATATGACGAGTTCTAACGACGCGACGAGTAATAGTGATGAGAGTAAACTTTCTTCTATTTTGTGTATTAAAATATACCAGGTGTCCCATTACAAACAATTTAGCTGAAAATTTCTTCATCAAGGAGCTTTTTTCCTAAATTTAACCTTGACTTACCAGTTTAAAAATTAAATCATGTTCAGAACTTTTAATTAAAAATTAATTCTTTATAATAACATTGTTTATTTATCGCAAATAAACAATGTTTTCAAACATTTTCAAGGAATTTTAAAAAAAATTCGTAACAAAAAAATAAACTTTGATTTAAACTTTTCTCTTATCTCTCACCAAAAATTGAACGCACATATTCATGACCGATTTTTGGTTTGATTTCTGTTGAATTTATAAGGCTTCCGAAGGAATGTTTAAAGTTGTTTTTTAAACCCCGAAATAAAAAAGTGGAGTTATAAGTTTGACCGCTATGTGTGAATGCCTGTCTGTCTGTCTGCGGCATCGTAACATCTAAATGGATGATCCCATTTTGATCTTTTTTTGTTTCTTTGTAAAGTTATTTAATAGAGAGTGGTCTTAACTTCGTTTCAAATGTGAGTTTAGGGTTCCGTGGCCAAATAAAGTAAAAAAAAGGCGATGTCTTCAAAATTGGTTCAGTTTGGAAAAGGTAATTTAATGGAGAGTGTTCTAATATATGTCTAAGATGCGATTTTATGATTCCGTACCCCAAAAAATTTGTCGGGGTTAAAAACAATAGCTTTTTAATTCAAAATTTTCTTCATTTGCAAGTTAAGGTCGACTTTATGGCTTCTGTGGCATGCCTTCCCTGCGTACAGAATAATTGTTAGTGGGGTTATTTTTTTCAAAAGACGTCCTTTGTTTTCTTGAAAAAAATTTTTGGTTGAATTATTTAATATAGGACACCTGGTATATAACGAATGTTTCAACTCTCATCTCGTAAATAAAACTGAAAGCAATTAAATTTTTTATGAATAACAAACATAACATTTAATACAACTAGATGTTTAGAGAAGAACTGGCTCTCTATATGTTTTTTCGTCTTCTCCTTCAGTTCAAAATTTATGTTCGTTTATTTTATTTTTATTTTTTTTATGCTTTTGTTTGTTTGCTGACAAGATAAGCTGAGCAATTTAATGAAATGAAAAGGTTGAAAAAATAAATATTAATATCATTATTTTTTTATCATGGCTTGCATACTTATATCTCAAACAATTTTTTCATGAAATTGGAAGTTTTTTAATGATTAATGAAGTAAAAATACAATACGGTATATTTTATTGCACATACTAAATTGTATTGCTCGATTATGAAAATGGGTATTATTTATATTTTTAACATTCGATGAAAAGAAAATTGTATTACACGAATAAAAAAAAATTTGTAGATTTAAAATTTATGTAAAAATATACTTAAATATTCTGATTTCGAGTCATAAAAGCACATTTTTCTTTTATAATTTTAAAATTAAAAATCGTAATTTTTAAACTGTATATCACGTGACCTAAAACGCGGGCAACCCCTAGTGTGATGTCATATCGGTATGAACCATAGACCATCAGTTAGTTTAGTGTAGACAGCTGAGTATAATATATCCATAGATAATAAGTATTTATATTTATTATAATCAGTTTTTGGTAGCTTTTTATTAGCAAAATCAACATTTTGAAGTATTTTTTGAAAAATAGTATAATACCCTATTTCTATTACATAACAATTTTTTTCTATAGTTAAATCTGTTTCCAATTAGTAATAAATCTTGCAAATATTAAATTAAACTATTAAAACTAGAAAGTATTTTAGTATTTAGCCGATTTAAATTTCTTCCTCCAACGGTGTGTTAATTTCGGAGGATTTAATACTAAAACCCTCTTTATTTGATTTTTGATATGGCTTTTTTTGTATTTGATTAAAAAAAATCCATTTCAAATTTCCGCGGGTTCCATTTCAAAATATTTTAAAACAAGCAATTGCAAAACTTTAAGAAGAACACTAAGCCTTTTGACAAAAACCGGAGACATTGGATAAACCCACTTATTTTGATGTTGGTATTAGTACCAACATCTCATCAAATCTACTACTGGCTTAGGCCAGTAGTAGATTTTTTCCCCGATTTTTGACGCACCTTGTATACCCAAGATTTAACAATAAATGTTTTTATATTTCAAAAATTTTCATAAATGTTAAAAATACATTTTATAAAACAAAAAGATACAAAAAGCATCCATCATTCTTTGGGGTACCTCATGAATGTGACAAACATCCATTTAACAAGTAAAATAATCTTTTAAGATAGAGACATTTTCGTAAACAATTTAATTTCATTTTCTTTTATAGAGAATATAATGTTTATAAATTCAGATTTATTTCTACTTTTTTTTTAAGTAGTATTTCACCATACTACCGTTTCAATCATTGAAGTTAATTATGATTTCTCATAGACAAAATTTATGTTTATATAATTATGTAATAAGGCAAATTGATTAATTATTAAGAAGTGATTAGTTACATTTTTCAAATAAAAATATCAAATTTAAAATTTATAAAGATCATATCTGATATAAAATCAGATATGATCGATTTGATTGTGGCATCGTAACTTCTAAATGGATGATCCAGTTTTGATTTTTTTGTTTATTTGAAATGTTATTTGATCGAAGTGTACTTAATAATACATACACACAGATACACAGACACGTTAAACTCAGGACTCTTTAGTTAGTTTTAAAGTTCAGATGCAAAACTTTTAAACTGTTTGAAAGAAGTGATTTAAAAGATTGTATTCGCCGTGAATTACAACACGGTCTTCATTCTGTCATTTCAATTTTTTTAGAGTAAGCGAATTTAAGAAATAATGCGCTGGTACATTATCTACAGTGTCAATTTTCGGCCTTTGGAACCTTGTGGACTGAAATCAGGAGACAAGGTTTTCTAAACTATCTGCAGAAATCGTTAAAAATTAGCATTATAAGAATATATAGAATATTATAAATATTTCGAATGCCAATACCACTAAGGAAAGGCTTGCAATAATGAGGAATCACTTAGAGCAATCGAAATTTCGTGGTAATCTTTTCGAAGTCTGCTTCTGTTATAAAAAATGCATGACTCATAAATGCGTTTGTATAATTTTTGGAGAAAAAATAACCGTACAATGTTTACTTAATTTCTAAAGACATACTAACCGTGCTCTCACAAAATTGGGATTATGAAAAAAATTGTACTGTCTGTGACACAAATATCTGTATCAGTTAAAAATACAATTACAATCGATGTAGAACATCTTTTAAAGCCTTCTTGGACTAGTATTTTACAAAAAAACAATGTTTATATATATATAACAGGAATGTCGTGTCGGTAAGCCAAAAATATACCCAAAATGATATCAAAGTTTAAGTTTTCATTTACCTATCAGCAGGAGCAAGCAGAACTTGAGTAGATAAACGATGACTCTGAATATGGATGGCAAATGCAACCAACGTTTTTGAGGTGTTCCATTTCAAGCCATCTTTTTTATAAAAACATTTTTCTATACATAGCTTATTCTCAATATTTCTCATCAATAATACACTGTCTCTAGCTTCTGTAGTGAAAAGTCGATAATTTTATTAGGCCAGCGAAAAAATTCAAGTGATATTCATTCTACCATTGAAGCTGATCTTGAAACTTGGGTAGGGTCTTCTGCAAATATTTAAGATTTCCTGGCCCAAAAAGAACTATATTAAAAAAGTGGTAGCAAAAAAGAACTATATTAATCTTAGTGGAGAGGAGCTTAGAAAAATTTATTGTCAAGAACTATTATAAAAAAGTTTAAAAATTTTTTTAAATAATTTTTTTGAAGCTAAGAGTTTCCTGTGCGACTTGCATTAACAATAACCAGGGATAATCACTACAAGTGTGTGTATTAAATTTGGAAAACCCATATGTCTCACATGGACCACTGTATGTAACTTGCTCACGCGTCGGAAACCGGCCTAATCGTGTTAGCACCAGACAGAAAAAACAAAAACATTGTATATCAAAAACCACTCCAATAAATAGAACATACAACCAAACAATAATTTACTTAATACGGGATTTCAAAGTATCTACAGCTATTGATTGTATAATACATAATTATCTGAATGTTGGCGTATAACGCCTACACAATAAAATTGAAATAAATATTCATCAATAACTTTGTAAAAACCAAAAAAAAAAAAAACACACACACATCAAATAAAATAAATAACTACGTTACATGAAGGATAATTACATAGTAAATTTAGATTTATTACTCGGAACAGAAAAAATAAGATGTAATAATGATTGTTCTCCTTAGTATATATAATTATTAGCAATATGTACAAGAAGTTTATAAATTATTGAATGGACGCAAGTATACATATGATTATTTTTTTAACTCGTTTTTTTTGTTTCTGCACTACTCAAACACAAAAAACTAGCAAGCGTATTAGTGAGTAGCAAAATATAATTTACTGAGATGTTGCTAAGCTGGAAGAAGGAAAGAGGATCTTTACGGCAGGTGTGCCACTGTTTTTCAAACACAGGTTTATGCCACATAGCCTTACTGCTCTAAAAGCTGCCTGTTCCGCCGAAATAACTTTTTTTGTTGTTCTCGAATAAGGAAAAAACACTAGAGAACATAACGATAAATGATAAAAGAGACTATCTTGAGTACTGGAATATTACGATGAATATTTGGAACATTTCGGACAACGAAGTCTCGGTAAGAACTAAAACCGTATTAATATTATTGCCTTAAAGCAACTATAAACAGTAATATGCCATTGGCTAAAACTGGTAAGATATTTTCCTTAATTGAGATGCTTATCGGTTACCAAAGTTGGAAATGGCGCAATCTCAGGAGTAGAGATTATATAGTAAATTATAAGAAAGATAAGAAATATTCACTCGGCAGTCTTATCCCCGTTTACAAATATTTTACAAAGTTTCTGTACATATACTAGGTAATAGTAATACACTACTAGGTAGTTGATAATGATGATCGGAAGGAAGCCATGACGATGAGATCTGATCAGATAAGCCTAGTGAAACTACATTAGGTACATATCCGTCTGATCTATCGTTGTTGGTTGTTCAAGTCAGTCTTTACACAAAACACATCACATTTACACAATAAATGAGAGATGCTTGAGCTTTTGTGCTTTTTCCTTTAGGTACAATAATAATATATTCTATACTGTTAAGTGTATTATATGCAATTCATATTCAGTAAATCGATAAGTGATATAATAAATAACGAATCGTTCTCTGAGGTTTGTCATTACTATACAAATAGGCAAAGTCATTTAGGGGGCATGCGATACTCATGGCTTTATACATTTCCCAAAAAATGTCGAGGTAACTGAAAAGGCTGATTCAGAAAAAATAATTAATCAGAAAGTCATATTTTCTTGAAATGAGTTATTCCAAAGATACTACCACAGTCTAAAACGGGCTACCAATTTAAAACTGTGTGGTAAAGTATCCGTATTTTTATACTTTTTTATGTAAAGGAAATATGGGTCATGATGACTTACTGATATTTTATCCACATATTGCTAAGTCAACGCTTAACAAAAACTGTTCAGACGGTTTTTAGATTCATAAGATTCGAAATTGGTCGTAAGCCTGATAAGGTTTACTTCTGTGTATTCCAGATGGGTCTTGGTCGTTCACCCATTCGGATTATTAAAAATTCTTCCAGTTGAACTACTGGAGAATTTATTAACGATTTAAAACTTCTTATTTAACAAAAAAAGGTATCATTAAATATGCAGAACATTTTCGTGCATAAAAAACTATCTTGTTCAATAAAAGGATCTAGAAGAGTTCTGGTATATTTCTTGTTTACTTAATGACATTGTATTTGGGATAAATTTATTAAATTGTTTATTGTGAGAGTTAATTAACATAACTGGAGACACCTTTCACAAGGCAATTTAATGTTAAATTTTGGTTTACGAATACGATAGATTCTTACCCTTTCATTCTGTTTTAAAAGACGTTAAGTTTCAATTTGTTATCAAGTCCATTCATTTAATCAATCACTTTATGTTGAGTTTTGATAATTTTTTTAATGATTTTTTTTTTTAATAAAAATTATATTTATACAGTTTATCCAATGCCTCCAAATATTAAACTAATGATTTCATTTTGTTTTACAGGTGAGTACCGCAAACAATTTTCTGGTGTTCATTTTATTTGGTAAGAATGTAACTTAATAAGGTCTTTCAATAAAACGGTTTCTTTGCATTTATTATTATCTTCTGGAATACTCATTGTAGCTATTATGACCCTTACATGTTTGAAATAAGCACCAGGAATACCACAAACACGCACCCATATTTTATGGACAATCGCATATGTTGCAAAATCTTGTATAAAATCTCGTGAAACTGTGTTTGTAGTCGAACTCCTCCGAAACAGCTCTATCGATTTGGTAGACAAGAGAATAGGTTGTAAAGTATTTTTCACTCTCCTATCCCCACTCTGACTAAGGAGGGGTGTATGAAAAACTACAACATCGTTTTAAATCCACTACATTACAGATTTTAAAAATTATTTCACATATTGAATGCAACATTGTCAGCAAGTAACTTTGGCTATATTTTATTTTCTAAAAATTTAGAGTTCTGCACCAAAAATTTAAAAGTCATTGTAAACCAAAAAAGGCAGAGAAAGCACGAGTATAGCGCGGTAGTCTTTGCTTTTAATTACATGTGTTTTATTGTATTTAGCTAACATGACATTGATTGACTTTTAGGCGGTATGAAGTTTGGGTGTTTATTGATCCCACCAGTTATATTGGTTTATGCAGAAAATTCTCATAGGTCATACTAGCTTTTTAATTGATTTTCATTTGATATTCAATAATTACTTAACAATGCGGCGATGTAAAAAAGGATGCGTCTTGATTTATTAGTAGCAAATAAGCAAGCCGTGGTGTGGGTCTAGTGCGAGCCTTGTCTTTACGAATAACTTCCCAGTATAATCAAAATTATAAAAAAAAACTGAACCGATTCAAAACGGCTCTGCCAAATGTTATAAAAATCTTTTCAGAACATATTCCTGTTAATACGCTTCAATCCTCACATCATTGAAGTCCTGATATCGATCAGGAAAAAATAAAAACTGCACCAACTCGAAACGAATCGACCGAATGCTATAATATTCTTTTCGGATCATATTGTCGTGAATACGATTCGATCGACAACTGAACAAAATCGATTCCATTTTTCATTCGTGAGATATTGATCAGGTATTGTTCTATCCATGAAACGTAAAGAAAATTTCGATTTCGATAATCGGACCCATTTCAATAACTTCCTATACTGGGAAGTTAATAATTATATATATATATATATATATATATATATATATATATATATATATATATATTGTTACAGCTTCTGTTTTGATGAAAACCATCAACGAAAAAGGAAAGAACTTATAAATTTTTTAAAGAAAATATTTGTAATAAATTTAAAAGGAAATATCGAAAAATTATTGAAGCGACATCGTATGTATATATCATATATTGTATAGTACTCATTCCATATTCTACTTTCCGATATCGTTTCGACGGTAGTGCTTGTGTGTATGTGGTCTTCCACCGACATCATGTAGATGTAACAAAGGATATGATGGGTAAAGATATGTTCATAACAAAACAACAGGATAATATTGGGTAAGGGAAGTGATGGCAAATGTTATGAGAAAAAGAAAAGTGTATGGCTTTTGTGGTCGAAAAATGAGAAGGAGATCACGAACTCCGCTAGCATACAATATACATATATTTTAACATTGTTCGTTGTCGGGGACATACTTGGGCTGAGTGTAGTACCAAAATTTAAATATTACAGATCCATCGATAAAAACTTGTGATCTATGGTACATGAGTCGTGATCCATTTTCCAACATCATAATGACTTACACCTAGAATTAACGTATCTGGAATCAATCCCATCGATTCTACACAAAAGCAATCTCCTCAGCATGTAATATTTCCTCCCTGTTTTTTTGTGTGACTAGAAACAGCTTCCACTGATCTTTTATTGGCTCGGATTTAATGAGATATCCAATTTTTTCACTTCAACTGCTTTAACTCAAACACGGTAACCAATGTTAAAACTAGCATGTATCAGTAGTACAGTTGTTTGATTCATGGCACATGCCTCTCAAAATTTTATGTAAGGTTTGACTTCTCAAAATACTCACCAATTAGTAGTGATTCAGAAATTAAAAAACTAAAAATTTCTTTCTATTTTCCTCCAAGACAAAAGCGCATTAATTACTCGATTTCTTACCTCCTAATAAGTAAATAGTATGTTTTAAAATTGCTACTTCATGGAAAGCAATGTCTGTCGGAAATTCAACGAGTCTTTCGAGGTACTTCGTGTACAAGGCACTACACATTACCCAATATATACATAAAGGGGTTTGGAGAAACACAGGGTGGTGACGGTCGACGGTGTTGATATAAATCACAGTAAGCAAGTCATTTCAGTAAAGATTTATTACTTTAATCTCAGTTCGCGGAGGTTGCTTTCGTTATAAAAGTTATTCTACGTTCATTTTAAACTTGGTATACTTGAAATAGAGTGTCACGCCTTCATTTTCAAAAAGATTCCAAAATCAGATTTTTGATTACTATGAAAAACAGCGAAGACAAAACTGTCCTTAATCAAGTAATAATTGAAAGTAATTACTGTTAAACAAAACTAAAAGGACATTTGTCATCATGGTATTCGAGAGTTCTACTATTTGAACGAACTGTGAGCTAGTAGATGTTATTTTACACTTTCTGTTTAAGAAAACTACTTCTAAACTATTGCTGTGTTTTACTAAATTGAAAAATTACTGGATTGAAGACAATGCGCCTACTTGGCTGTTGATGTTCTTATAACAAGTAAATATTTTTGGAGTCAACAAACTCACTACTTCATTAAAAAAGGAGTAAAAGTTTAAATATTAAAGTATAGCAAGTAAATATTTTCTTGGATCAAGAAAATATTTACTTACTTGCATCTTAAGAAAATATTACTTTGAAATTATTACTTATTTCTTAAGTGTATTGCTGCATTTCACGATATTTTGAACAGTCTCTTAACATGGTTACTAGCTGTTTTCAAAAATTTCCATTGCATTTTTTATTAAACCTAAAATCACGTTATATGTTTTATTTTTTAACTTCTAAACTCAATAAAGTAGGTACGCATTGTACATACACACAAGTCTGTATATACTTCTATTTATGTACCCAATGCATTTATCCACTGCCTCTGACTATAAAGAAAAAAAAGAATAGGTTACCTTTTCCTTTACATGCAATAACAACCTCTTGAACAAGTCTAACAAGTCTTACACTATATATTTATTCTACTCAAAAAATCAGTAGGATATCATTTTTATCATATTATCATTTTTAGTGTTTATATATACAAATTTGGCGTGATTTATATTACAGAGAAAAAAAAAAACAACAAATTATAAATAAGAAAAAAAATTTTTTTATTTATTTATTATTTTTTCGTAAAGGTTTCTATCGTTATAAATACATGTATATGGTACGTGAAGCTTTTTAAGATATTTTATAATGACTTTAATTTTACCTATTGATAAATGGTAATTAATCAAGTGGTCTAAGTTGGAACTGCTTAAAAAGCAGTTGAAGCAAAAGAATTGTCATCTGGTAGTCGAAATTGTAACTACTGAAATCGGGGGCTTCTTCTGATTTTAATTAGTATGCATTATTATCGCCAGTTGGCGAGATAGAAATCCCAGTTATCAATAGTAGTCTCTAAATTTTTTACAATAATTGACATTAAGCACCGAGGGGGGTTATTACGATAAAATGATTTTCTTGAATTTAAAGAAATTATTTTCTACCTTTCAGTTCAGCTAGTTAAAAAAAAAAGTATATTTTAGTCTTTTTGAACTATTGATTATTATTATTTTAAAAAAATTCTTGACATATATATATTTTACTAATAATATCGTTAATTCTTTTCAAGTTAAGTAGATACTTTAAAAGATTGACCATTTCAAAGGTATAATTTTAAAAAATTATTTGTATGCCTTTAATAGAGCCAATAGAATTTTATGAAAAAAATTTCGTACCCGCAACCGAAAGCAGGTTACATTGTAAAGGACTTTAGATTTCGATCTATTTAGAATTTAATTTAAATTTTATTCCTTGTACAGTTCAACGTCTTATACACGTTTTTTGGCATCTAAATAAATTACTTAGATGATCTCTGTGATATTATTAATATTTTAGTGTTTTTAATTTGTTTAAAATCCGCAAGTGGCTGCCCGTCATGAAAGTCGCAATCGCAATTAATTACTCTTACTTTATGAATTCATTTCTCATATTTCCCAAATTTTATTGGCCCCGTATTTTATTATCGGAAAATATGTGTCATGGTTTGCTGTAAACGTCTTTATTAATAATAGTAGTGAGCTTTTATATTTAATGCTTCTGAAATTTTCCATCAATTTAGAAAACAAATTACTTTTTCTCCAGGTTGGACGATACATTGCTTTCCAAGAGTAGAAATTATTTTCTTGGTGATAATGAGTATCATTTCTATCAGTTCGTAATCTTTGTGGATGTAAGTATGCTACAAAACTGTTTGTTTAAGATTAAGTTTGTTAAAAGCTGCAGGCAGGATCTCACCGAATTAAAATATGTAGATAAAACATTCATGATTTCTTTTCACAGATAAACTGATTTATTTCTTGAATTTTTATTTTGATTGGTTGATGTATACTTGCATATAATCAAGGAATTTGCTTGCATTTTCAAAGAAGTGAATAATTCAATTCAATTCTTATTAAGTGCGGAAAAAATCAACATTGTGATTTGGTTTTGTGACTTTTGATAACTGGGAGTTGAAATTCGCCAACTGACGATAGCAATTCGAACTAATTAAAATCAGAAGAAGGCCCGAATTAAGTAGTTACAATTTCGACAACCAGATGACAATGCTAGTACTTACCGTTTTTTAAGGCCAATTAAAATATTCAAATTCAAATCACACAAATCCCGCCAATTGGCGATAAAAAATTGTACTATTAAACAGAAAGTGTACCGCATTTTCAGTAGTTCCAATTTAGACCACCTGATTACTTACCATTTATGAATAATGGGCTAAGTTTCACATGGAACCAAACTTTATTTTCTTCTGGACTAAAAATAATAGTCAATCTAATATTTTACAAGGTAAAAATGTATGTTACAATGTATGTTCCTAAAATATATTCAGCAAATTATTTTCTTGCTGATTCATCACATTGCAAAACAAGGATATAAATAAAAAGAATATTTATTTATTCATAACATTAGAAAAATTTATTAATACTAATTCCAAATGGTTTATGTCACTAAAATCTTCTAATTTCATTATTTGTGGTTAATCATACAAATGTTTATTTGGCTGTATGTAAAGTAAAACAAACAGTAAATAAGTTTTATTGGCGATCTGCCATTAGCACAAATATGTCCAACTTACATTATACTTTTTTATTCCTATTTTGATTATAAAATAGATTACATTTTCAACGTTTTGGCTGTATTTGGTTCAATGAAAAGAATGCGACACGAGTTCAATACTCGATGTGATCGATCCAAGAAATATTATTTAAAATTTTTTTTATAATTTTTTTTTAATAAATTAATTGCTGCTACAAATATCTTCCGGTACTCTTAGAGTTTAATTTTTCATTGTTTGGTTCAATTTGTTGTTCAAAAAGCACAACGTCTGAAATTATATATCATATCTTGCCGTTTTATATTTGAATTTAACACAAAAACTGTTTGTTTATGAATCTTATATTAAATGCACTTCGATATCGATGTGATATGGATATATCCTAATGACATTTGGAGATTTAATAGCTTTCGATCATGATTTCAGTTAGTCTATCGGTGGATATGCAGACAAGGCACGCTCTTCCAAATCTTTACTAAAGTGAAAACAAGTATACTAGAGTATGTCTAGAGATAGGAGATCATCTGTAAAAACTAACATGTTGTCCTAATAAACTTTGATACTCCTTCGTTCAAATTATTTGTCTAACGTGTTTTTTCCTAAGCGGTACATTTTTAGACTCTGAATATATTTTTCGTCAAACCTAGACATAATAAGCTTGAAAATGAGGGGTGAATAATGGAATTTGATAAAGGATTAAGGAAGGAAAAGGTAGGACAGCCTTGTTAGAGTAATAATATATAAAATTTTCCAAATATTATCATTCATATAATTTAAGACAGTGTCATACGTATATTTAAAGAATGGGAATATCATATTATGCAAATACTCAGATTAGATAGAACTCATGTTTTCCTTGTTGTTTTCTCTCAACTTTCACGTCACTTTAGTTGACGCAGGAATCTGTTCAGCCTTCTACATGTTAAAATTTAATGTTTTATAGGCTCAAAAACTTTTCAAACACCGTTTGCTTAAAATTTGGTTAAAGACACAGATTATTAACTTCGATAAATAGATTGAATATTTATATCTTAGCATATTTTTTTATAAAAATAATTTAAAACATAAAAGATTCTTGCAATAGTTTTCTTTTTACTAAGCGTCATTTTTATCATGTCTATCACTTCGTAATAATAATAAGAATAATAATAGTTGCTCATGCCCAAACTGCTATGGGGATATAAAAAATTGCATTATACTTAAATAATATGCACATTCTGTTAATATCATACATAGTTATTGAAAATTTTATGGTGTTTGTTATTTTACATAAAATGGTTTCTTGCATGTGCTGGTTGTATGCTTATACATTAAACACAACATAATGATAATCCCTGTTGCAGTTGTCGCTTTTGGTGAAGTTTTGCTCCATATTATATAAGAAGAGACGACGTAGAGACGTTGTTGTAAAATGTTATTCTTTATGTATATTAGGTTCGTTCAAGGAATTACAGGTAACTTACACAGAGACCAAGCAAAATATTCATACAAAGTGGTGTCAATGAACAGAAATTAAAAAAAAAAAACACGTGTAAATTTAATTAATAATATTCCGCTGCAACCATTTAAGTTATACGGTGAAATTTTATGATTCTGGAGTTCTTTTGCGTCTCTAAAACGTAGCACATTACACATACACAATTAGTGTTAGTTAATGGGGGCGCTTTGTCAATACAAATGCTTTTATAATCCGGCCAGTGACAGCCAACACTCCATACGTCGATAATCCATTTTTTTCCCTAAGGGAAAGTAGATCATCGATAAACGATGGGCACTGAATACCTAGAGAGCAGTGAACATTAACTGATTGCTTGTATCAGTCAAAAGCAATCAATTTTAGGAACTATGTTCCTTATAAAGAAAAAACTGCAACAGACACCAAAAACCGACATCTAGATTACCTAAGAAACTAAAACTTTTTCAATCGATTCAGGTTGCAAATGAATTTTGAGAATATGTAAAAATCTTTTTATAACTGTCAATTTGTATTTTTTGTTAAGATTTTATGTTTTATTATTTTTTTAAATTGTGTTGTGACAGTTATCAGAAGTTAAAAAAAAAAAAAAAAAAAAAAAACAGATTAATTAAAGTAAGTACAATGCAATTTTTATGTTGTCATAAAAAATATCCTAATCAAACCAAACGTAATGTACTTACATATTGGGTTGACTACTAAATCAGAAGTATGTCTTTTTTAAACTAACAACAATTAATACTACAATTAATTCATATAGTAAAAACTAAAAGTAGCTATTTAATAAGACTTCACTATTTCTGGCAGTTGTTAAATCCATCTTAGTTTAAACGACAAACTTTGCAGATTTTTTATCTTTAAATTAGCAGGAAGGCAAATGAAAATGCATTCACCTCAGAAATTTAAAGCAGCTTGGTAATAAAAGCAAAAAGTACAATAATTTACTTCATAATCTATGTTTTGCTGATTCGGATGGCAATCGTTCGATTTAATTTCCCAGGTGTTAAACTGAGTAAAAGAGCCTTTAATAACTTCAAATTTCGTGTGGAATTGAGATGAAAATCATTAGGCTAATATTTTCAGGAAAATATTATTAACTATTTTAAAGTATTTGAGGACCATATTGTCTATTCTAGAATTCTCTTAGTAATAATGAACGCTCCTAAGGTATATACAGGTTGCTTTATGGAAATTATCAAATATTTAATTAAAAATATGAATAATGCATATAAACGATTATTCAAAAAAGTTTTTTTTTTACAGAATGCTACAGTAATTTTTTTCTCTGTGTGTGTGATTTGAGGCATTCACATGTTGATCATCCAAACTTTCGTTTTTTTCCGGAGATATAATATTTGAACTACAATCACCCAAGTTAAACCATTTGTTTTTTTAATCGGAAACTAACATAACGTACTCTCGTAAAAACTTTATTTTTTTGAGGGAAAAGAAAAAACTCACGAAAATAATAAAAAATGTTGGAAAATAAAATAAAAAGTAATGTATTGTATTTGTAATGGCTGCCAATTTAGAAATTATTTTATACTTATGATTAAATATATTCGTATAACGGGTGATTTTTAAAAGTATTCCCATCCTTATATTTCGAATGGAAAATTAAAAAAGCGAAAAAACGTTGGAGCTCATTTTATTCGGGGACGCCTTCATGGTCATAAAAGGAACTACATATTTTTTGTAGTAAATATTTTTACTGTGTCGCAAAGACTTTAATTTTCGGTAACCGATTTGTTGGTTTTTTCAGGCTCAAAAATTGTGGAAATAGAACGGGGCAAAAGTTTTTCGATAAAAAATATGAATTTATTTAAAAAAATTATAACTTTGAGAATTTGCAGAGAGAAATTTTCTTGAGGGAAACTTTTTAGTCTGAAATAAGCTGCTACAAATTGAGGTGAAGAAAATATATTTTCAAACAAAAATAATTTTAGTTTTTTTGCCGCTTTTTTGCGCAAAAAAAAAAATCTGCTACAGAAAATTATGTCCGTTTAGGTAAGAAAGTGAATGTTTGACCATGAATTCGTTTCCGCATAAAAATACTAAAAACTATAGTCTCTTTCCCACTAAAAATAAGACAACTTTTGGCGTCTCTCAATTTTCCATTTTGTTTTCGAAAGATAAGGGTGAATAGTTTTTAAACAACCAGCCTCAACAGTGAATAAATGAACATAGAGGCTTTTGTTTCCGCTGTACACTTTGATAAAGTTAAATTGAAAAATTTGATAAAGTTAGAAATAGTTGAAAAACCTACTTAAAAAATTTTATTAGTTAATAGCAACTTAATTAATAAAGAAATAGTAGTTTTTATGAAATAAAAATATGAAACATCTTAGCAGTTTGTTATTTTATAATACTTTTTTAGTTAAAAGCTCTTTACCCTTGTAACTATTGAACTTCTTAGAAAGCATTTTAGTGCTAATTTTTCATTCATTTCTAATTAAGGTATTTGAATTTTATGTAAAAACGAAAGCACTTTTGTTTCTATTATCTCGCCGTTCTTGAAAGTACAACAGCCTACCCTATATATAGCCACTGTTTTCGTAAAATAATATTAACAAAAAACCTTTATATTTGGCAATATTTACTTAATAATGAAAAAATTTGTCATATTTTTAATTAGTAATAAAGTTAATTATCTCACCCTCCAATGTACTAACAATTAGTGTATACGCCAATTAAAATGTATCAAAAAATATATAAATGATAACAAAAGTAATGGGTGTCCTCCTTTTTACAAAATCAAAATAAAATAAAAACTGCTTTAAATTCTTGTAATAAAAGTAAGAGCAAGAACATAAAGCCCATGGAATCTTTTTGAATCAAACATAATCTGGTAAAAGCGGAAACAAATTAAATATTTTACGGAGCCAAGATTTTTGAATCTATATTGTCAAGTTTTCGGATTAAATATTTATTGACCTAAATTATGTATTAGAAGAAATAAAAAGAAGGTGTCACATCTTCTTGGAATGAATTGCCCATTATCCGATAAAATTAAAAAGGCATAATTTTTACAAAAATAAACAACAAAATAAATATTTAAATTTTGATAGCATGCACAGCTGAAAGCTTACTTGTAAAGCTGTGTCCAACCTTTGGAAAAAAAAAAGATTTATCATAAAACAATTTTAAAGACAATCATAAAACGAAAAACTTAAAAGAGCAATTAATCGCGTTTGATATAAAAATAACCTCCGAAAAAATTAATTATTCCATGCAAGTGAAATAAGAGCATTTAACGTACGCATGCAAAATTTGCAGAATGAGTGTATACCGTACAAAATTTTATCTATTGTCTAAAATCTAAAAACAAACGATAAATATAATTTAAAATTTTTCATGACTGATTGAGAAAACTAGAACATTAAAAAAATGACTACTGTGTGTTTATAGTTAAGATTTGGACAGTAATTTGGCTAATTTGATTAATTGAAAATGTTGTAACTCCTTTTTAAGCTAATTTGATTGGTTGAAGATGAGCGTTGGGCGTGGTAATGAAAAATGAGTATTTATTACCACATGTTTGCTATTTGGATCACTGTGCAAAGGTGACACCCTTTGCAAAAAATAAATAAATAAAAATATATCTAAACCTGAATGTTCAAAAAAAAAATTAAATTATGATGTTATGAATTATTATTAATTTTTTGTTTGTTCAAATATCTATTCATATACAAACACATATACATATCCATACATACGTCATATTCATGTAGTAATTTTAATATTATGTTACATACATATTTTTTATAACATAATAAATAGATAATATAATAATATAACCATAACAACAATAATAATGTAAATATACGTTTTTGTTTGTTGGGATTCCATATTTGTGTTTGGGTATCTTTGTTTGACAGTGTGTCACAAAAACTACTGATCGAATTACAGTATGGATATCCACAACTTAGTTCAGAAAACGTAAAATTTTCAAAGTTTTTCTTTTTTTCCTTTCAAATATTTAGTAATTGTGTTTTTATCAATCGAGTAAGATAACTTATTATAATTTTCAAATACTAAAAAATTGTCTTAATTTAATGAGTTCAAGGGAACTTTCAATTGTAGAATCGAAACGAAAGAAAGGTTTTAATTGTAGAAACGTAATCGAATGATACTTAGTAAAACTTAACTAGAACATGTCTTAGAAAATATAAACTATAGGTAACCTTGAAAAAAGTTCTATATAAGAACAATTGCTACTAATTGTTCATACCAATTGAGTACAGCTCAGTAATATAAAACTCAAGCGTTTAAGTCTATGTTTGGGCATACATAAGCTTAATATTTTATTTACCAATTTCAAATAGAGGAGAAAATGGTAAATGGTAGGTAATCAGTTGGCCTAAATTGGCACTACAGAAAAAGCAGCCCACTTCCTATTTAATAGTACAAATTTTTCCATCTGGTAGTCGAAATTGTAACTACTGAATTCGGGTCTACTTTTAATGAGTTCGAATTATTATCACCAGTTGATGAATAGCAACTCTCAATTATCAATACTGAATTAATGTAATCACCGGCAGTCCTTCTGCCATCAGCTCATCATATTAAGAACGAAAAATTGTACGGTTGTACATTGGAGCGAACAAACAAATATTTCTAATGAATATCCTATTTTTACAATAATAATTCTGAAAATAATGCGAAATTTTTCCAAATTAAATTGAAATGACAAGAAGTTTGCGTGCAATTATCGAAAAAATTAAAAAATGGAATGTGTAGCTATAAAATAAAAACCATTTTCAGAAATAGCAAACTATCTTCCATTTTTTTTCTACACAAATTAAAATAAAAAAACCGTGAATGTAAATTGATTTTTCTTAATGGGAAAACGCGTCAAAATTCTAAATAATTATACCTACCTTACTGTGAGCCATTCACTGTATTTTGAGGCTTGCATGGGCTTTGAGCATACTGTATACGTAGCTGTAGAAAGGATTTTATTGCTTCTACACAGTCTATCTTTGTTAACATTGATTGTCGTTGTAGTGTAACAGCACGAATGGGAACTTATTAAAACATTGAAATGTTTAATTTAGAACGGTCTAATGTTTTCTAGCATGTGTATCTAACGTAAATAAAAAATATAAATATAAAGTACCAAATTCAAAAGCAAAATCCTTGCGACAATTATTCCGTAACACATTATTAGGAAGATAATTATATGCATGAATATGATTTCGGTGAGGTGACCAAACTTCCGTACAATATTTTTGCATTTCTTGCAAATTTCTTCAAAATCAAATGGGTGTTTTTTAGAGGCACACAAATTAAAATTAAAACAAAACAGAGGAAAATATTTTATATTACAATATAAAAATGTATTAATGAAACTGTATGATAATTTTCGACAATTTTCAAGCGTTGCTCTGGCGGTCAAATGGCAAACCAAACTAAACATAAAAAATAATAGTTTAAAAAACTAAAAAACTCTCTTTTGTGCTGAACTTTTATCGTAAAAAAGCATAGGGTGCTAAATTTCAATTATTGTAAATATTTTATAGACAGATATTGGTAAAATTAAAGTTTTTTTACAATAAAATGTTTTTTTGGCATTAAAGAAATTATTTTCTACCTTTTAGTTCAGCTAGTTACAAAAGCGTGATTTTTAGTTTTATAAACTATTATTTATTTTGTGTTTTTTAGTTTCTTAGACTAATATTTATTTATCCAAAATCCAGTGTAAATATGGTGGGAGGTTTCAGATACGGAAATCTTAAATCCTGAAAATCCTGATCGGGATAATCCAATACACTTATTAAACTATTGTATTTTCATCGGTCGTTGATAGGTAAATCAAATTTTGTCGTTAATCCGACGTTTTGAAGAGGGTCAAAATCATATTCAAAGTTTCCATTACATACTAACATACTAACATATGTATATGAAGCTAATAAAAGCGAAAATTATCTGTTGTCAAATCTGTCATTTAAATAAAAAAGTGTCGCCATCTTAGAGGTGTGAATATAAAAAAAAAACAGCCTTTCGAATGTATGAAAGTGGACTATCAAAACTAGCATTTAGTTTTATACCAAAACAAACAATAAGACCGGTAAATTTATCGACTAAAACTATCTTGAAACTTACACAAATATAAAGTTTTTTATATAATCATTTTGTGGATACAAGAGTGTTGAGCCTTTTATGAAATATTTAAAATATTTAATTATACATAGTGATCTGAATTTTCAAATCGACTTGCTAGTCATGGTATCCTTACTGATCTTCCTTACCTTCAATTTTCTAAGGAAATTTTAAAATAAAAATAAAAATTATTTTTATCCATGTCGATATTTAAGAAAATACTCGTCTAACTACATATTTTTATTATGAAACTAAATTTTTTTTATTAATTTAACACAGTACAGGTATACTAAAATTTTTGACTAACATAAAGTACACTCTGTGTCACAGAGTATACCAATATATGTGACACAGAGTGTACTTGATGTTAGTCAAAGATACTTTTCATGATATTATTCATAACTTCTTCTATCTCAACACATGATACCACTATATGAGATTGGGACTGTACACTTCTACGTAAAACGCATTTTACACTTCGCAAAACGCCCTTTTTGGACATTTATTGCAAAATTTCATCAAATGGCACTTTGACCAAATCTTGTTTTTGTTTTGCGGGTCTTAATCTAGATGATTTTGTGATTAAACGATAACTTTCTGAAATATTGTAATCAGGTATTTTCCTGATTATGTATTATTCGAAAAGTTCAAAAAAAAAAAAAAAAAAAATTATTTTGTAGCTGAAAACTGTTTGATGGTAATATATTTTTTGGGTTAGGCAATTCAATTTGGAGTGTACTTCTTTGAATCCGCACTTAGTGAAAAATAATTTAACATATTCCATACTATACTGTTAAATTTATTCTATAAATATATTAAGTTGAAAATTTAAGGACTAATCGATTCGTTTGTGGCATTGTTGCTTCTAAACGGATAAACCGAGTTTTTTTTAAACTTTATAAAAGAAATTTAATCAAGAGTGTTGTTAGCTTTGTTTTCAGAGAATCTACTCAGACATTTGAAGATCATCGTCTCTTTTTTAGGTATTTTGGGAATGGAACCTTCAACTTTCACCTGAAATATATGAAACAATTCCGTTTAGAATCTACGATGCCACTGGCAGATACATAGGCACACAAATATACAGATTCACAAACACGTTAAGCCTATAAACAGCCCGTTTTTAGTTGGGGACTAAAAAGACTTGATTTAAGGCACTACAACGTGAGGTAGATCAACCTACATTCATGAAGCTCGGACACAATATGTAATTTGGTTTCGAGTATTCTGTATACTAAATATGTGTTTTATATGCAAAATAGTTTTATGCATAGTTAACCCAGCGTATAAATAACATTTAACATTACTGAATTTTTATAGATTGTATTAAAATTGTATGAACTATCTATTTTAAAAACATTAATAAAATGTTTCCGTGGTCTTTTCGGATAGACAAAAATAAAATTTGTAATTTATAAACTGTTTCAAGTACACTACAATCTTTTACGATAAATTTCTTCACACAGGTCGCAATAAGAAGTGTTTATTTATTATGAATTCGTAGAAACAAAAAGTACAGCCGAAATAATACAATTTTGAGGTAAAAAAAGTATTTTTCCCACCTTGATTTTATTGATATCAGTCTTATGTCATTTATCATCTTCGAAAAGACATGATAGTTTAGTCATAATAACATTTGTTGCTTTTCCGCATTATACTCAAAATAATTGTAAACTGCGGCACTGCTTCCACTTTAAACTGACAATTTTGTTTCCAAGTGAGGGCTATGTTGGTGCATGATTACACTGAAAATTCTCAGTGTTTGACACATTGGCAACACGACAAAGTATACAGTTTCAACAAATTTAAGTCATTCTATCAGAGTAAGAGAGAACGCGATATTTTAGAAACAGAAAAAGGATAGATCTTTTAATAGTAGTTGATTTGTGAAGTAAGTCTGTCGAAGCTATAACGAATACTCTCATATACCTATTGCTTATTTGTGACCATAGTATAGCATATGGTCACAGAACATAGGTAAATTGACTAACTTAGCCGCGCGTACAATACGCTTTTGAATAAGACTAAATATTAGTATTTGTAAAAAAGTAATCTTTGTCTACTTTTTTTTCGTTAACTTAACGGTCAATTACATCCACCCTATTTCGGTTCACAGAATCCTTAGTTTATTTATTAACATATATCTAGTTTTGCTTGAAAAATTACTTTCTGAAACAAAAAACAGGAACTAAAAATGTTCGAAAATGTCTTCTATTTAACGTCTTAAGTATCGAAACCTTCAAAATGTGCAATACTATTTTTAGTCTCGTATCGGGAGATATATTTAAGTGTGTAGAAACATTATCCATTTGATTAACAGATAATTTGTAGGTTCTACACAAGTAAACACAAATATTAACTAAAAGTATGAAATTATTTTTAAATTGATTGAAATGACACACTTTTGTGTGTTACACAACACACTTGTAAATCCCTAGTTTGCATTGATATATTGATATATTGAAGTTTTCATTTGAAAAATATGACAAAAAAGTTTCACTTTATAGAAATGCATAAATCATTAGCTGAAGTTGAACATATAATTCTAAAAGTTTTGAGACTATAATCATAGTTCTAATAGAAATTGTCTGTAAATACTTTATTAAATAAATTAATATGTATCCAATATTTAATGTGCATATAGTTTGAACATTTTATATGAATGTACTAAGAAATGCATATGAAATAATATCATATGCAACTGATACAGAATGCTCTCTTTAATCATGATTTTTCTTTAGTCTCTTTTCTTTTAAAAAAGGTAGCCATATTACAGCTTCATTTCAGAAAGTTTAAGAATGTTCAGTACGAACGAACCTCTTCGCAACACTTATATTAAAATTATTGCATGTGTTAATTTCTTCGGTGCATACCCTTTTTTTATTGTATAAGGCACTTTTCAAATTCAATTTATCATCCAAACTAGTTTATAAAATGCCTCTCGAGTAATGAAGAGGAATAGGAAAACTTTATTGATAAATCTATTCAAAAAAATTCATCAAGAAAACTCGGAAAGGTTTCTTTCCCATGGTATAATTCTGGCTAATTTAACCATTAAATTAATTTAGACGGCTTAAACAGGTTGTTTTAGAATTTCACGGAATTATTTAGTTTAGTGTAGTTTTCTCTAGTACAAAATGAACAAAAAAGTTTATGTAAATCAACATAAAATTCAATGTAGCTGTTGCTCTGTATAAGATCTTTCAGGGCTCCTAGACTTAGAATAGACTTATTTAAAAGAACCAGAGACTTAGATTAATTTTTTAAATTTTTGTCTAATTTATTTTAGAAATCATGAATACCTAAAACAGTGCTGTGTTATTCTAAAATATCTATTATACACATACTGTGCGTCGGATTTAAGATGAAGACACCATATTTTCGTTATTTATAGGAATATGGCTTTGAAATTATGCACAGTCGTACAGGGTGATGCACATAACTGAAATATGAACTTTAAACTCAGCCTACTACAAATTGACAAATAGAACCAATTCTTAATATTTTGTCTAGCGTTCTTGATGGTTAGAGGATGGTTACTGATTTTCATGACAAAATTCGCATTTTTAATTTTTTCATTATTTTTGTCCACAAGTTTCGTCAATAATTGTCACAAGTTTATTGAAATATTTAAATACATAACACTATTAAATTATCAATTTGTCCAGTTTTTACATTCCACAGCAAATTAGTTATAAAGTAAAAAATAAACCTTAACTAGTGTGCTATGGAATGTGCTTTTAACTATGGAATTTGAACACTGGACAAATTATTAATTTAATAGTGCTATGTATTCAAATATTTCAATAAACTTGTAATAATATGAGAAAAAAACTAAAATAATGAAAAAATTAAAAATACGAAATTTCTAATAGTTTTTTTTAGAAATCTCTAACCATCTCTGACGCTAAATAAAATTTTAAGAATCGGTCCTATTTGTCAATTTGTGGTAAGCAAAGAGTTTAAAGTGTGATTTCGGTTAGGTATCTTAAAGAAGGTGACCCATCTATAAGACCAAGATTGTACCACTCCATTGTTTATAATCTGGAACCATCAGCTGTTGTGAAATCTGAGAAAAAGTAACACTGATATTAAGAATTGTGATTTATTAAACTGGAATAAATTCAGTGTAAAATCAGACAGAAACAACAGAAGCCTGTAGAAAATTCTATTTTTATGTTCAATGTTGCCGTTTTTTTTTTATTTCGTTGAATTATCCATTAAATTATGTGTAAATGTGTAATAAATGGATTGTATGGTATCATTCCAATAAATACCCTCTCTTAAATGTTATCATCAATGACATTCAATTCGTTTGTTTGTCACACAGGTACATACACACATATAGATATATCTGTCATAGAGAATTAAGCTTTTCTAACTGCGTCTACATATCGGTACAGATATCAAGTGTCATCATTGTATATATGTTATTACACATACATGAATGGTATAACTGATTTCAAAGGAAATTATTCGTGATAAAATTAATTTATCGCATATTGGTGTCTATATGTTATGTTGCTCCTTCAATAGTAACAAACTAGATTTATTCAATGAGATATGTATTGCCATTTGCATACCATACAGTCAACATCTACAATACATGTATACATAATAGGGGATTAACGACTCTAAAACTATTAAAGTAATGACTAATGACTTAAGGCATTTCAAAACCGAAAGTATTAAAATGATCCAAAAAATTTAAAATTTCATTGATCAATTAATCACCCTTGTATAGGTCTTTTGTGAAAAATTCACTTTGATTCTCTGTACGGTTTAGGAGAAATTAACTATCAAAGTCATTTACCAAAAAAGTTTTTCATGTTAAATTTATGCACAGTTCTTAATTATGCCATGTATATATGAAATATACATAGTATATTAAGTTTAGTCCCAAGTTTGTAACGCTTAAAAATAATGATGCTAGGAAAAAAATTTTGTTATAGGTGTTCATAAAATCACCTAATTAGTCCATTTCCGGTTGTCCGTCCGTCCTTCCGTCCGTCCGTCTGTGGACACGATAACTCAAAAAAGATATCGAGCTGAAATTTTTACAGCGTACTCAGGACGTAAAAAGTGAGATCAAGTTCGTAAATGAGCATCATAGGTCAATTGGGTCTTTGGTCCGTAGGACTCATCTTGTAAACCGTTTGAAACATTTTTTGGTAAACATTTTTTGTTTGAAACATTTTTGTGTAAACATCACTGTTTACCCGTGAGGGCGCCAATTAGGCGGTAATTTTATAATATGTACTAAACTTGATTATCAGTTATGTATGTGTCACATGTTTGTATGTGTAATGGGATAAAGAAATCAACACTGACTATGCATGGTATTTCAACAATTAACTCAGTCAATTGTTTGTTTTCACTTGTTTTAGTATTGTTTTAAAGCTCTGGAGGAATATTGATAAACATTTAAATGGTTACTTTTTTTAAAGCATTTATTAACTGAAAAAACTCACATTTATTACGACTTCTTCATATACCAACATATAAAAGGGTCTGTTTTTAATAATTAATTAAACCATACAGAGAATCGACTTGAAATTTATACAGAAGACGTATTAAATACTCGTTAATTGACATACATTATTTCAGTTTATTTGGTAACACTTTTTTGCTATCGAAAAAATTTTTGCCTTAAAGTATCCATTTCTCGTCATAAGTAGTCAATTTAAACCTGCCATCGTAATTCTACTTTAAAGCACTAGATTTACTTCTCAAATTGCGAGTTTAAAATGGTCAGGTTGCAATTAGGATAATTTAAAAGTATAAGCACAATTAAAGCATAAGAGCGATCAAAACGTTTATATCTCGATAACTAATGGGTCAAAATGTATTCAAATTGAAAGGCTTGATGATTGGTATTAACTCGTATATATTTACTATAAGCATTTGCGACTTATAATTGCAGTACATTTTCATGCAAAAGTTCAACATAAGAATGATCGTAGAGATCGAAGCACGTCGTTGCTATAATTCAATTTTCTTCTATCATTAGCTCATCAGCCATTTTAAATGAATTGCAATAATTTTTTATTCAAAATTTTCCATTCGAAAATGTTAATGTTAGTAAGGTCAAAACTACTCTACAATATTTTTCCTTATTCATACATTCTCAATCATTTTAGACATCCAATATATAGTTATAAATTTCTAAAAACTTATAGCTCATGCTGTATATGACATATAACATATTTATAGGTATACCTTATTGATATGTGTAAATTATTATCACTTCCATAGTGATATAATTGTTTACTTTTGTTTCAATTGACATACCTGAACTAAAGATTTTTATAATTTATATTGTGTTAGAATCATAAACGTTTATTAGTGGACATTCTATTAAATAACGTTGTAATTTAATTTATTCCTTTCAGGTATGTTTTTGTTTGTAAATTTAGTGTAATTCCTTTATATAATTTTGTCAATATATTCCTTTCAGGATTAAATACAATCTCGTTATTTATTCAATAAATTAATAACTTACAAATTAAATTACAATCATTTAAGATGGAAAAATTGTTTGTCCACTTAATAAGAAGAAGCGATGAATATTTTGAATTAGCTGGACTATCCGAAGATAAGCGGTTATGGTTTAGCTTACCAGATGAACATAAAAATTTATATGAACATAAGGTATTATCATCAAAAACCACCATTAAAAGTGCAATTGCTGCTATTAAACCGATTAATGGTTTCCGAAAAATTGGCATTAAATTAGATGAGGATTTGAAAAAAGAATATTTTGATGAAGATGGAAACCTTAGCTACAAAAACTATCCGTTACAGGAATCTGTAGTTTTTTTGATGTGAGTGAAAAACTCCAAGAAGAAAATTTTTTAATTAAAAGAATCAAGGAATTAGAATTAAAATTAAATGACAAAGATGAGATAAAATTGCAAAATATAGAAAAGAAGTTTGTTCTTGATAAATATGACAAAACACAAAACCCTTCTGAGTGGTTTTCTAAATTTGAAAGTGAATGTGACCGAAATAAAATAAAAAGTGGTACCCAGATGATTGAAGCTTTACGATTTTTTGTCGCTGGATCGGCCAAACACTGGTATGAAGGAAATTTGAAAAAATTTGGTCTAACTAATTGGTCTGAATGGCGAAATTCATTTTTTTCCATTTTTATTGACAAAGGTTGGACAGCTGTCAGGAAAGCATATACCTATAAATACTTAGGCGGCTCATTGATCGATTACGCTTTAACAAAAGAAAATTTATGTTTAGAAGTAGAAAGTGATAGTACTATGAGTTCCAGAATAAACTTGATTGTAATGGGTTTACCATCTCAAGTTCAAGATGAGCTAGATCGCGAAGACATTAACACTATAAAAAAATTATACAATGAACTCCGAAAGCTAGATGGTCAATATAATAAACGTTCGAAAGAAAATAAACCATATGATAATCGGCATGAAAAAACAAAATTAGGAGAATCGACTAAAAAGAAACAAATTGATATACCCTTGAAAAAACCATGCTACATGTGTGAAGCTCTTGGTTGGAAAAATCGATTTCATCCCTCTAACGAATGCCGAAATAAAATACTGTACGCTCAGAAAAAAGAATCTAATTTAATTGAAACGAAATCTGATTCAGAAAATGAGGCTGAAATGATGAAAATAGAAATTGACCGAAATTCTTTAAACTAGAGAGCCCGGATAATTTGATTCCATTAATTCATGTAAACGTAATTATTGATGATAAAATGAAAATAAAAGCAGTGTATGACTCAGGATCTAACGTGAGTCTAATTAATCAAAGAGTTGTAGATGTATTAAAAACAAGTTTGTTAAAGCATAACACTGCATTCAAGACAATTAATGGTTTCAATTTTAGTTCGGCCCGGGCAAACATAAAGCTTAAAATTGGAAATATTACAAACAATTTGAATACTTTTGTAGTTAAAAATTCAGAATTTTCTTATGACCTGTTACTAGGTTTAGATGCTATTAAAAAATTTAAACTAATTCAAGACGAGAATTTAAACATATACCAAAAACCTAAAAATGATGAGATGCTCCAAATAAGAAGTAATCAAAATCAGAAGAAATCTTGTGAAATTTCTAACAAAATAATTACAAATGAAAATAAAGAAGATAAAGAAAATGTAAAGAAAGAAGATAATATAGATGTAAAGAAAGAAGATAATAAAGATGTCAATAAAGAAGATAATAGAGATGTAAAGAGAGAAGATAATAGAGATGTAAAGAAAGAAGATAATAAAGATGTTAAAAATTTTAATAAAGAAGGTAAAATCAATGAAAATGAAAAAGAAGAGAAAAACACTGAAAATATTAGAATTTACCATCAAGAAGAAACTAATGAAAATCAGTTCAAACCTAATTTAGATCACATAGATGGATATGAAAAAAAAGTAGAACTTTTAAATATTATTGAAAATCACAAGAAAATTTTTGCCAAAAATAAATTTGATGTCGGTAAAGTAAAGTCTAGAGAGGCCGAAATAAAGTTAATGAGAGATGAATATGTTACGGCCCGCCCTTATAAATGTTCTATACCAGATGAACGTGAAATCAAAGATCAAGTACAGAAGTTACTAGCATCCGATCTAATAGAGGAATCTGATTCACCGTTCGCATCACCGGTAACACTCGCATATAAAAAAGAAGATGGAAGAAAATCAAGGCTTTGCATCGATTTTAGAAACTTAAATAAAATAACTATCCCAGAGTGCTACCCATTTCCAACAATAAATGATATAACGGAAAAAGTTTCGAAATGTAAATACTTTACTGTTGTTGATATAAACTCCGCTTTTTGGTGTATTAGGTTAAAAGAAAAGGACCGTGAGAAAACTTCTTTCGTTACAAAGTACGGGAAATTTATGTTCAAAGTATTACCTTTTGGATTGAAAAATGCTCCTGCAATCTTTCAACGCATACTTTCAAATATTATAAGACGAAATAACCTAGATGAGTTTTGCGTCAACTACATGGATGACTGTCTTATTTTCTCACGCAATTGGAAAGATCACATGCAACATATCTCAAGATTTCTTGAAGTAATAGGAGAAGAAGGATTTAAATTAAAGCTCGAAAAGTGTAAATTTGCAGCCCAATCGGTTAAGTATCTTGGCCATTACATTGAAGAAAATAAAATATCACCAGCACAAGAAAATTTAAAGGCAATAAAAAATTTGAAAAGACCTACAGATAAATCTGGGGTTCGAAGTGTTCTAGGAACAATAAATTACTTTATAAAATATATCGATCATAGTGCTCAAAAATTTGAGCCCCTTCACAGATTGCTGAAAAAAAATACTGAATTTATTTGGACGGAAGAATGTGAACGCAGCTTCTCCATGATCAAAGAATATCTGTGTTCCCGTCCAATTTTATCAATTTATGATGTCGAAAAAGATGTTTACATTGACACAGACGCTAGTCAAAAAGGACTTGGAGCGACTTTGAGGCAACCACAGTCAGATGGTCTATTACACCCTGTAGCTTATTTTTCTAGAAAACTGTCAGAAAGAGAAAAGAAAATGGAAACGATTCATTTAGAATGCAAGGCGATAAAAGAAGCCATTAAATACTGGAAATACTATCTTATTGGACGAAAGTTTTTCGTTTGTAGTGACCATAAACCATTGGAAAATTTAAGAACAAAGTCACGAACTGATGAGATTCTTGGCGATCTGGTCCACTACTTGTCACAATTTAATTTCCAGATAATATATAAAAAAGGAAAAGAAAATATTATCGCTGATTTACTATCACGGCAACCAGTTTTAGAATATTTCGAAAATGAAGATGTCATTCAAGTGGTCAATTTAATAGAATTGTCTGAAATAAAGAGGGATCAATATGAAAATCAAAGAGAACTTACAACTGCAAAGGGAACTGAGCGTAGACACGATATTATATTTAAGATGTTAAAAGGAAGAAAGCGGATTTTTGTATCGGAAAAGTTAGGCCTTGAAATAATTAACAAGTTGCACAATCACTATGGTCACATTGGTGTTGCACAAATGAGAAACAAAATACGACAACACTACTATTTCAAAAATTTAGATAAACTTATCATTGACTTTTGTAAAGGCTGTGTGACATGTAGGCAAAGTAAAACTCGCCGAGGAAGATTGATTGGAAAATTGTCAAGAATTGGACCTGCAACAGAACCCTATGAAATATTGTCCATAGATACAGTGGGTGGTTTTGCCGGAAATAAGTCTATAAAGAAATTTATGCACATACTAGTGGATCATTTTAGCAGGTATGCTTGGATTTCTACTACAAAAAGCCAATGCGCAAAAGATTTTATAAATCTTATACATCCGATCGCTAAAAATAATAAAATAAAGTTGATTCTTGCCGATCAATATACTGGACTAAATTCCGTAGAACTCAAAAATTACCTAAATAGAAGAGGTATCCAACTTGTTTTTACAAGCATAGATTGTGCAAGTTCAAATGGTCTCAACGAACGTTTAAATCAAACTCTAGTTAATAGAATTAGGTGTAAAATTATTGATGGAGATAAACGAGCATGGCCTACGATTGCTGCTGAATGTGTTGAAAATTATAACTCAACGATTCATAGCTCTACTAACTATGAGCCACAATATCTGCTCCTAGGCAAGAAATCAAACATTTCGCCAATATATGAACCACCTAGTGATTTAGCTGAAGACCGCCAGCAAGCTTTCATTAATTCATCCAGAAGTTTTATGGAAAATAAAAAAAGAGTTGACAAAAATCGAACAACTTTTCAATTTGAAATTGGAGATCTTGTGTACGTAGAGAATGGGAACAAATTAAATCGCAATAAAATGGACAAAGTTCGCCTTGGGCCTTTTAAAATATTAAGCCGGATTTCATCTTCGTTTTATGAAGTTGATTGTGGCAAGAAAAGAAGTGAATCAAATTATTTTCATAGCAGTAAGCTGTCACCTTTTACTTCGCAAAAAATGACTTCGGGGGGGAAGGTGTAAATTATTATCACTTCCATAGTGATATAATTGTTTACTTTTGTTTCAATTGACATACCTGAACTAAAGATTTTTATAATTTATATTGTGTTAGAATCATAAACGTTTATTAGTGGACATTCTATTAAATAACGTTGTAATTTAATTTATTCCTTTCAGGTATGTTTTTGTTTGTAAATTTAGTGTAATTCCTTTATATAATTTTGTCAATATATTCCTTTCAGGATTAAATACAATCTCGTTATTTATTCAATAAATTAATAACTTACATATGCTATAATTGTATATTACTAAATATTATCGCCTGCATACAGAGTATATTGAAATGATAATATAGTTTTGAGATTAGGTATCGTTAGTATAGCTCAATAATATAAAATGTATAATACGTCATTAAAATTACAAAAGATATCTATATATAAGTAAAACTGTTAAGTGAAGGTCGTTATGAGATTTTACTGTTTTTATTCCATTCAAGCTCATCCTAATGTCTAGAGCCGATCATCCTAGAGCCGATCATGAGATGTTCGTGCTGCAAGATAATCGATTCCAAAGCTCTAAAATATATACTAATGGATTACTGCATTTAAAGAAAAATTAATTTTTTTCTGCTATAGCGTTCACTTTTTGAATTAAATCTTTAGAATAATTAGTTACAATGAAAAAGTATCAATTGTTGATAAATGATACTTACCGCTTACTTTATAAGGGAATTGTCAAGTTGAAAAATGGCCAGATAATATATAAATAAGTTATAAAGAAAAAGTGAAGCTAAGTTCATAAATGAGCAACATAGGTCAATGGTGTCTTGGGTTCGTAGAACTTATCTTATAAACCGATAGAGATATAACAAAAGTTTAAATAAAAAAATGTCTCTTATACAAAAATTAACAACTTTTGTGTGATACTTTTTTTTCGGAAATATCACTGTTTATCCGTGAGGACGGAAATTAGATGCATTAAATAAATAGTATGTAATATATGGGAATATCAGTTATGTGTGTGTATTACACAAACTATTGTGTAAACACTGTCTCTACATGGTATTTCAACAATTAACTCACTTAATTGTTTGTTTTCACTTGTTTTTAATAAATTAGAAAATATTAATCACTCAACACAATTATAGCGGTCTTTCGGCCCTTATTTCTCTTAATTTTCCAAATTTTTAAACCAAACTGTGATGTCTGCCTTTGAATAGTTATGTTGGACGGTAGAACGTACGCCATGTCGATTCAATTTCATATAATACTGTAGATGGTAGGATAAAATTAGGAAAGAATTGTATTGTCGTCTAGCCACGATACGTGTGCAATTTTCAAATTAAACAGGCAAGAAAAAGTAATTTAAAAGTGGCTCGTTGATTGAATTGAATTTAAATATAACCGTGTCAAAAAATTAGGTGTTAGATCCTCTCTCTACCTCTTTTTTAATTCTTTGGTAATTAATGATATAATCTATATTTGAGGCTTCCTTCCTCCATTTCATATGCCTATGGAACTGTACAATTTTGATTATAAATGAACTGGAAACACTTTCTACGTAACGCGTTGTCAATATACTTTCTTTTTTTTTTGCATGAGACATCTTTGTAATGGGGTGGCAAGTGAACATACAGAAGTGAACATTCTGAACACCCTTTGTTATTTTTACCTTTAATATTTCCAAGCGTTGCAAAATTTAATATAGATTATAAATAAACATGGATGATATCAACTTTACCCTTTCATGTGTTATTAATTTTGGAAAATATTATACCTTGGAAAAGTATAAGCCTGGAGCGTTATTCAATGTTACAGAGCTATGGAATATATTCACTCGTCAATTTAATACACTGTAAAAAAATTTCTTCATACTTAATATAAATCGGTTGGTTAAAGAACTTTCATTCGTTTGGATAGAGAAACGCTCTATATACGATTGGCTCGAATGCCCTCTAGGTTTGAAAACTATCATTGATTCAAGAATCAGTTTTTTACGCAAAGAAACCCAAATATTTGAGAGTACTAAATGATATCCGTTTAAAAAAGGAAATGATTTAAATGAAATCACGTGTAATTTGCATGGAACCAAAGTTAATTTAAAGAAATTATGTAAGTAGAACAATGAAATCTTAATGTAAATGAATACTAAGCAAGCTCAAAATTTTTTATGCTTTCATTCAAAACTTATCATGTATTTAAGACACACAAAAAAGCCTACAAAGATAGAGCTAGAATCAATTGAATACAATAAATACTTATACTCAATATAAAATTTAACGAATTAACTCAGATTAGTGAATTCTTCTACACGTAGCTGTAAAGCCGAGAAAAAATACTTACTGCCGGTAAAAAACATGATTTTATACCTTAAATTATATAAAACTAACTCCGCGAATAGTACACAAAGTTTTAACATCGTAGAATGAAACAGTGTTACTCTAGTTGAGATAGGCATATATTCGATATTCGTTGTGTGCGTAGTCATGGTAGGGACAATAAAATCGATGCCAACACTTTAAGTGAAAAATTTTGGAGTTAAAGGGGGCTGTTATGACTAATTTGCAATTCTTTACATGTTAATGTAATAGAAATGTCAAATTAAAATTATGAAAAACACGAATTAATTAAATTTAATGCATAAAAAATTGTGAAAATAAGAAATCAAATTGAACAAATATTATTTTTCAAATGTAAATTATCATAATTATTTATTGAAATTTGTGAGACAAGAATATTAAATTTTAAATGTAAGTCTTAAATGCAATCCATTTACCGTTACCATGGAAACGAAACTCACGCACGGAGCGAATAGGTATAAATAATAAAGAATTTGTTTTCATTAATACATATGCAAATCGTATGCTCAAGAACAATACACAAATAGTATGGAGAGAATTAAATCTTTCAAATGAGATTGACTAAAACTTTCAAAGTTCTCTTCAATTAGTTATACTTCAATTTAAAAGATAATAAAAATGATGAAATTAATTATTATTTATATTTAAAATAATTATTAATAAGTACTAAAATGAGTAAGCTCTTTGGTTTCATTAAGTATATATTTATTTTGGTAAATATTTCTATCTTTGACGTAAAAAGCTTCGTCATTTAATGCAGTGATATGAGTTTCTTGGTCCAAGAAACTATTCGTTTTCTACAATACGACTGACTCATTATTGTAAGAAATCACAAAATAGCTTTACTCAACTAGATTATTACCTAAGCCTAAAAAAATTGAACACAAACAAATGAATTTTGAATTTCGTTGTGTGCGTAGTCATGGTAGGGACAATAAAATCGATGCTAGCGCTTCCAGTGAAAAATTTTGGCGATAAAGGAGGCTGTTATGATTAATTTGCAATTCTTTACATGTTCATGTTATAAAAAATGTCAAATTAAAATTGAAGAGCTTAGTGGATGAAATGTTAAGTGACATTTTTGAGGAAATCGAGATTTTCATGTGGATGAACATGTTATGCTCTCCTTTAAACATAGCATGTTTCCCCTTTTCGCTAACCTTTCAAATAAAGCTATTTTCAGTGAATGAAGTTGTTATGTCTTGCATAACTTGTTATGGCAAGTTAAAAACTTTACAGCTGATTATCTCGATTAAACTTAATTGTCTCATAACATCTTCATCCACTAAGCTCTTCAATTATTGAAAAACACTAATTAATTAAACTTAATGCATTAAAAATTGTGAAAATAAGAAATTAAATTGCACAAATATTATTTTTCACATAAAAAATATCATAAATTAAATCCATACAATTATATATATGCATCCATACAATTCTGTAATTAAAGTAGTGTATCGTTACCATGGAAACGCCTCCAATAAAACTCACACACGGTGCGAATAGGTTTCACACACAAAAAAAAAACCTGTCAAACCCTAAAGACTGCAGATTTCCATTTTTTACAGTGTATACATACACAACATTAACATTTTCTCAGTAACAATAATATTATCAGTCTACATAAAGAACTTAATCTCTCTAATTCTCGATAATTCATTTAAGTACTTAAGTATAACAAACATTAACTAGAAATTAAACCGAATTTCAATATTCAAGAATATAACTAAAATTTTACATAAAAAAATATTTGTGTTACTATCAAATAGTTTTGTCTCCTAATAAAAGTTTCAAAAACAATCGATTCAAACCATTTTGTGAATTATTTTAATTTATTTCAAGTATTTATTATTACCCGAGATTAACCTAGAGTGAATAATTTTTTTGATTCTGATTTCTTTATAAAATTCTTTCTAAAGTAATTATGACCAATTAAGAAAATCGCGTTTCCTATTATTTCAAAAGTGCTTTTATTGATTGCACGAGTTGTTTCTGATATATGGATACAAATCGAATGGAAGGGATAATATCCCAGATAAATTTCTCCAAACTTTTTAAATCCTAAAACTAATGAGATTTTCATGCTTCTGGATATTTGGAAAAAAATCTAAAAACCAAAGCTATTTTGACTTTTTCTATTTTTTATGTTGAAGAAATAAAAACTTTTCGTACAAGATTTATGACCATAAATGAAAAGCTGCTCTCCCAATATTTAAGTGAACACTATTTTTGTACTTTATGAGCCAACATTATCCCTATAAGCTTATGTTCATTAAATTTCGAAACTTTTTTGAGATTTTTTCAGTTTAAGATTTCTGAAAAAAGAAGTACCTACACGAAAATTCCGAGAAGTAAACATTCCGTCCATTTTTTTACTCCAAAAGTACGAAACTCAGATATTTTTGACAATTGGGTATGTACTTTTTTAGATATCCAGTCAATTGTACATCAGAATCCAGAGGAAGATTATCAGTCGTTATCTACCATGGTGACGTAACAAACAAAAAGAAGGAAGTACCCTACAAGTAGTTTTCTGAATCCTCGTTTGCACACATTATCAAAATTTTACCTAGATGACTTTTTGTAGATTGTTTTGTTGTTTTTGAATGGGAATATTTGTATAATATATATTGATCTTTTTTTAAAAATATCAAAAATAAATAAAAGCAACAATATTATTAATAATATATAAATTGATATCCGTTTGCAATATGAGTTATACATAATATTACTTTGAACATCTGTAAACACATCAAATTTAATTAAATATAATTACAATACATTTTATTATAAAATTAATTATATTTATGAAATAATTAATTAATTATAAATTAATAATATTATTTATTATATTTATTATGAAATATTAAATAATATTATCTATATATTATGTAGGTATTAATCATTTATATACAACTTGTGTATTTGAAACGATTAATATAACGTATATTAAAAAATAATTATTTATTTTATGCGGAAACTTTTCATTTTTATTAGTAATTAGGCACAACTCACCCACTTCGCTGAACAATTACTTTAAAAACAAAAACTATCGCGAACTATACTCGATACCTATCGCCATGTTCAAGTGTAGACACTGTTGATTATAGATACCACGGCTGTGGTTCACACACACATCACTGATATTATAAAGTGCTCTTATCTAATTTACGCTCTCATGTGTAAACAATGAAGTTTCCGAAAAAATGTTTCAAACAAAAGTTGTTTACTTATTTTAAGTAAAAGTTTTTACAAGAAATTTTTTGTTCTATCTCTAACGGCTTGATATCTCTTTTCCATTTGAGTTGTCATCATGTTAGACAGGCGCGGCGGTCAGCCGGACATTAGGGCGGACAACCGAAATTGGATTTTATGAAAGCGTCTAACAAAATTTTGTTCGTAGAATCAACATTTTTAAGATACATTTCATAAATACATGGTATAAAAATAAATCCCAGCATTATTCGCTTCCTCATACGTGGCTCGGGTCTTAATTCCGGCAATGATTCCATCACTTGGAAAATGATAGGACCTTCGTCCTCCGAGTTTAGAGCGTTTATCATTATAAAAGAAACTTTTAATTCCATTCATTTTCCTCTTTCGTTTCACCTTTAGTTCATTAAAATAAAAATTAAACTCCGATATCTATATATTAAATATCTACTTTTTATTTATAACTATTACATATTTCTACGATTTCATTTAAAAAAAACTGCTCATTTGGAAAAATATAATTTTAAATTTTCAATAAAATAGCCATAAAAGTTTTCCCATTCAAGTCGTTCATTCTATTCGATAACTATTTTTACATATGAAAGTCGTATAATGTATAATATACAGTGTGACATGGAAAGTTGTGATGTCTGTCTAAATGTACTAAATAGATTTAAAAAAATACTGACGATTTTCTTTTGCAGTCTAGTTTGACCCATCGTTGATAATTAACTCAAAAGATAGAGATATCAAAAAAATGCATTCATTATCAAAGTGAACCTATTTGATAACAAGAATCAACAAAAATCAATTGTGCATGCGTAGTTTTAGTTTTTGAAGTTTAAAGTTCTATCTATGGAAAACACTTCATAAACGAAATAGTATTTATAGAACTTTTTTTAAATTTTCTTAAATTTTTACGCTGAGCCTTTCCAAATTCGTAATGGAACGAAATCAGATCTGTGTTACTAGGAGAAAATCACATACTAATTTCCAAATATAAAGTTAAAATAAACTTATGACTGATAAAAATATGGTCCATCTTGAAAAACATTTCTGTTGAATTTTTTTTTTTTTTATTGAGTTTATTTAAAGTCGATTTGACAACCCAGGTCCTTGGCGACTGAACTTAAATAAAATGTTTGGATAAACTCATAGGTATACAAATTACAGGTGAGAATATTTGGAAGAGATTTTCCTGTCAAGTAAGTGAAACGCTATATCCCACCCGGTTTCCAAACATGGGATTTTAAGGTTTTGGAAGTCAGAACTGCTAATTTATCTATATTCTCTTCAATATTTCAAAATAGTAAAAACTGATTTACAAAAGGAAAACTTGATGTATTTTACAGAATGGTTTGTTGTTGAAATGATCCAACTGGCTTGATATACACCAATGATGGTGAAATACGGTAGTTGCTGCCATAAGAAAATTTGATACCATAACAAAATTTGAAAGTTAAATTGATTAAAAAGCGAAGAAGTTATAAGCATTCAAAGGTTGCTGCCCATCTTTTTTTAGCCAAACAAAGTTTTACATGTATTTTATATGCACATATATGGTGATTTCGGATAATGACGTCACTAATTTATACCTCCCTCTTTTTTAATTAGGAATTTAAAACGTGCATATTTTGCGTAAAGCTAAAGGTATTCAAAACCAACATCATTTTTCTGCCCATGCAGTGAGAATTCTTCACCTAAAGCAATAAAAAAAATTTAATCTACTATATTGTATCCTGAAAACTTCGTTTAAATGAACTAAATTGTTAACCAATATTTTAAATTAAGGAATTATTGACTAGCCTTTTAAAAAATGACGACACTCTGTAGATATATATCAGAAACTTTTATTTTTTTATTGTTTGACCTACAATGTCCGATTTTTCCCCATTAATACATATAATTTATAAATAAATATATCGAACATTTTTATTTATTGTCCATTTTCTATACAATTTTTTTTTTCGAACTGAGATCATAAGTAATATTTATAAACTGACTAGCAAGCAGAGAGTAGAGAATATATAAAAGCTCCATACGAACCTCATGCTCCTTCTGGTTAGTTGTTGGTGTGTGCAATAAATTATTGAAAATAAATGTTATATGCGGTTGTTGGTTTGAACCATAGTATATTATTTCTATTTTTTTTTTCCCTAAAAAAATAAAAAATCATAAATACGCCAGTTGGTTTTAAATTTATATTATATGAAATGGTATATTTAATATAATACTATATATAATATACTTTCATACATCGAATCAAATCAATAATTTTTGGTATGTAACAGCTATTTATACTGTGTGATTCATTTGGTAGAATATGAATAAAATTGTATGTGTGAAAAATACTTTTATAATAAACTACATGTTATAATAAACTTTTGCGAATCATGAATATTTTGTTGAAGAAACTTTTCGTGAGCATTATTTGACTAATAATACATTATATTTTCTTAAGTTTTTGTTTGTTTCGAATTAATATAATTATATCGACTGCTTTTCGAGTTTTACGGCCACAAACATATTGAAGCTAAATTTTTATACATGCAAATAAAAATAAACAATTTACTGAGTAAATTGTTGAAATACCATATATAGACAGTGTTGCTTATGCAAGATAGTCAATTTTAGATAACTACAGCCGTCTGTATATATAACACGACTGTAATGCCACACACTCATAACTGATATTCCCATATGGTACAAACTATAATGTTTTCACCTAATTTGCGCCCTCACGGGTGTAAAGACGAAGAAAGCGTTGGAAAAAACAAAAGTTGTTAATTTTTTTATAATGAAAGTTTTTAACATTTTTTTCTATGTCTCTCATTCACGAACTCAACATCACTTTTTACGTCCTTATAGCACGCTATAAGAAAGTCAGCTTTTCGTTTTTGAGTTATCGTGTTTACACACAGACCGGCAATGGAGAAATTAGGTGATTTTATGGATACCTATAACAAAATCTTGTTTGCAGCATCAATAATTTTAAGCGGAAATAAACATAGTATACCTTGATATATCTCTATATATTATAAATGCGAAAGTAAGCATGTTTGTTTGTTTGTTTGTAACGCTTTCACGCTAAAAGTAGCGAATAGTTTTTAATGAAACTACAGCTACTATAGCTACTACAGCAATATAGCTCATACTTCAGAATAACACATGAGATAAAAATATAATATATAGATAATTTATAAAGATATATTAATTAAAAAAAAAAAAAAAAAACAAACAAAAATTTAAAATTAATTTAATTTGACATTAGCATAAATTACAGATTTCTGTAAAAAAGGTCAATATAAAATATTTCACGGCCACCTTTTCTGATGTACTCAATGAATAATTACGACTATTATAGATTTTAAAAAATAGAAAACCATACATATATTTTACTGTGTAAAAAAATCCATACCATTATTTCGAGTGTTATAGAAAGGGGATAAGCGAGAGCAATCTTTATCAATCTTAACTTTTAAGCCCAGCGAAGCGGGTGGGTATCACTCTAGTATTTTATATATACATGGTATAAAATTATATACAATTGGTATCAAAACTATTTTCAATATTCAAATGACAATGCTGTCAAACGGTGTCCTATCCAAGTACTGCCTGTGCCCAATGTTGCTTAACTTCTGTGATTGGTCATAAACACGTGAATGATTATTGTGACCATAAAACTAAAATGATTACCCTCTACTAAAAAACTATTGTAATAAAATCGCTCAAAGTGGCTGAAGAAGAAGTTTTCACCAAAGAAATGGTACTTTGATGGAAATTAAATCACCTGGTAAATGAGACAGATAAAGATATATATTGAAATATTTTATTTTATTTATATTATACATACAAAAATATTCTAATTTAGTTGTTGTTTGGTTGGCTGATATGCTATGTGTTTTGTATATTTGTTGTTACAGGATTTTCTGTTTTCGAAATTGTAATCAGATCACACAACATAAAATGCCATACGCCACCATCACCCCACCTCAAAAATATTTATTCATTCAATTCTTAATATAGGATGGATCAGTAATTGATTCTTTTTAAAATTAGATTTATTGAGAACACTTTGTTGACTGTAATTGGGATTTTGAACCAATTTTGTTTTACAAAAATGGAAAGATCTAATATAAGTTTTATAACAAAACTGTTTTTATTTTTTCATGATACTTTTAAGTCATAGACAGCTTTAACAGAATTTTTCACAAGAGCAACGAAAACGCCCGACAAAATAATGTTCGTAAAACATCATTTTGACGTAATAATGTTAATGGAATAAACATTGTGTACAATTATTAATTAACATTATGACATATATAGTATAAGGTTAATAAATTTTCTACCTGTGGCTCCAGCTCTTTTGAACACCCAATGAGTACTTCTACAGTTAACCATTGACTGATGAAAAGGCATTTTCTTACTACATGAAATATGTTTATCAAATTTTTGAATTTGTAATATAATTATTGCCCCGCACAATTCAACACAGCTCCTTGACCATACATTTATGTCAGGGGGCCTGAAAATGTATTTGGTAATTAAATAAACGATTAACGGCAATTAAATTTATGGCTGCAAAATGTTTTATCTTACATAATATCATCCTAAATGTATATTTATCAATTTAAAACTTCCCTCCAAAATAGAAATTTGTTAAGGAAAATGTTGTCGGTGACGATGTTTGGCTCTACCTAATACATATTTGTTTATACATCGCCTGTATGTCATATTTCATATGTATGGTTTTAAATTCTGTTCGACAAACCAATATATTAAATAATACTGAAATTTTATACGCATATAGTATTGAATAGAAATAAATAGATTAACATTCTGGATATAAATCGGACGTAATGGGCCACCAGTGCCAATCTTATTCATATTTCGAAAATAGTATTTATTGACTGTAAAAAATTTTTAAATACAAAATCTTTTTTAAAGAACAAGCTTTCACTGCACTTAAAAGTAGAAAATAACTATTTATTATGTGATACATTACTATTTGTAAAAGCTGAAAGTCCTCAAATATCAAGGATAATTCGAAGCGCCTCAAGATTTTACAAATATTAATATATAAGGGACTTAAAAAAGTTATTATTTTCTACTTTTTAGTTCGATAAAAGCTTATCCTTGAAAAAGTATTTTTAATTTAAATTTATATTTTTCACTAAAAAAATATGCATGTCAAAAATGGTGGAAGCAATGTGAAAATCAAGTTGGACCATAAAATTGTATTTTTATGTGTTTGCCTCTCACAAAATCCTTTTATTTGATGCCCATATCCTTTAATTTGACATTAGTCTCCAGTTTCTGGCGGAGTACATCTTTTAAAAATGAATGGCGCATTTACAATTTAGCTTTTTCATTGGCCTAGTTAGATGCAAACACCAGATGTGCACGTTCTCTTTCCCTAACGCAAAGTTAGATTTGCTTTAGTAATATTTGTCAAATACATTAGTTAAAGAGCTCTGCAGTTGTTACTAGAGCTTTTCACTAGAGATTTAGGTAGGTACATCTGTGCCCCTTACAATATATTTACTAGAGATAGCGCAGTTTTAAGAAAAGGTAAAGTAAAGTAATCTAAATTTGTAAATTGGTCGAAAGAACATTTTCAATTCAGTACGCTCTGAGTGTGACTTTGTTTTACTCGAATTCCTTAGAATCAAAATTTTCAATGTCATCAATGTAGAAAAAACTGAATGGTACCATCTGTACTTTTTTGTTTCATTGTCAAATTTGATGATTTCTGTGAATATAACAAAAAATTTTTCAACTTTAAGAATTTTTTTTTTAATCAAATTTTTATTTTTTAAACAAAATAAAATTAATCTAATACCCAAAAGTACGAATTTAGGTAAAAATGAATAAGAAGAGAATTTAAAAACAAAAATATATTAACTAAATTATTTTATAACAAGTTTATTAAAAACTTTATGTTTAAAAATTTATATTTTACACTATGAATGATTGACACTCTGTGTGTGTTGAATGGTAAGCCCATGGTGCTTTGTATCATTTTTAACTTCCTGATACAAATTGATGGTCATTGCCCCGAAAGTGAAATCGAATATTTTATGATATATATCACTAAAAATCAATTTCTATCAAGAAGTTAAAAACGACACAAACCACCATGGGTCAATTGTGTAGTTAAATTGGGGTACCAATTTTGTAGTTATTGCACTTGAATAAATTATCCGGCTACCGTGCAATTTTTACTGAAGTTGGTGGCACAGGAGATGATGTAAGATCAACCTTCATCTATTTTGTAATCAATGGCATATATTTTATGAAAGACGGGGTATCGATAACACCTTATTTTGGCCCCATAGAACGCATACAAGTAGCACTTTCTTTTTTATTATTATTACTTTTTTTCGTGATTACTACGCAATAAATTCACACATTGCATTGCTTCCATCCTGCGCTCATAGATAAATGCAAATAAAATGAATTTAACGATTAAAAAATTGATCATAAAATAAATTTATTGAAGTGCCATCACAGCACAAACATACTTGAAATTGTCAGCTAGCTATTTGAAAGAGTATAGAAGCGTATAAAATATTTATTTCATCTCACTGTTTACTTTCATATACATATGGAAATTATTACAGGAGATGCAGTGAAAAATAGGTCTTATCGATACCTCTCCTTTTATTGAAACCTTTGATAGCATGCCTATCGAAAAGTGTTTTTAATTAAATTAGTTTTAATCTATTTTTTATTGGAAGCCTTTTGCAATATTTTCGTAATTAAATTATTTTTCTTTTGATACCCTAGCTAACAGATCGGTGTAATTGCTGTATACCGTATGAACAGTACCATCTAGCCTCGTGAAAAAATTATTAAAGTTTATTAAAGTTAATTTAACTTAAATAGCTATGAAAACTATTCGATAGAAATAAAATTTGTCTCATTTACATATGCCTCATCCTCTATCAAATGGATGAAGGTTGTCCATCTTGTACCGCTTTTTAGACTATGGTAATCTATAAGAAATCGATTAGATAAGAAGTCAAATTAGATAAGAATTAATATCGGAGAATTAGAAAAAAAGTTTTTGGATCAATTTCTAGGTATAAAAGATAAATTTAATTATAAGTGACCTGTAAGTAAAGAAACTATACAGATATTAACTCGGTATTTCAAACATCTGGTCAAAACCACTCGGCCATAAAAATTTCAGTTAAACGATCGGGCAAAAAAGCAACTGTGTGCCAAAACAACTTTTTTGAAAACAACTCGATCCAAAAACACCTCACTTTAACCCAGCGATTGCGCGTCCACGAGCTTAACACTGTGATTTCGTTCACTCACTAATTCATGGACTGCATTAATGGGCATGCATTTTTGTATATATAGTATGGCTATTAGTAATAAATATTTATTATCTTCGCGAGACTCGTTTTGAGTTGTTTTTGAAGTGATTTTGACCGGAATTGTTTTTGTTTCGAGTCGTTTTGACCTAGTTCTTTTGGTATGAAACCCAATTTTATAGAGAAACACAAAAATACTTTAAATATATTGCAAAGATTTATTAACTATAGTTCGGGAAAATCAATTTTACCATAATTGATCAATAAATATAATTGATAAAGTATTGAATCAGAGAGCTATTGGTCTGGCCCTTAAAGGTCAACTCACCGCCATTTTTTTTTTTAAATTAACATCAATACCAGCAGCCTTTATTTTGTAGCATACAATGTTCAATACTGTACCATACATCATATAACTATTATGGCGTTGTGTGTGTTTTACTAAATAGTACCCACCGACTCCACTATCAAACACATAAACATGTAGGTTTCTATGTATTTTTGGTGGAGGTGGTGGTTAGTTTATTACATGCTTGTATTATTGTATGTATTTTCCTTGAATGCATGAATGTTCGATTTACAATGTTTAATGAAATTCTGAATAACAATATTAAAAATTTGAACAAATATAAACAAACGAAAAAATTACACAGTAGCCGGGATTCAAACATCGTTTTAAAGTTTTGTGAGTTTTTTATAAGTCAAATCCCTCATACATACACACCATCCCAGGCATACCGCGTACGATAATGGGTACACTTTAACTAACTTAGCTGTTTGATATCAATAGCGTAGCAAAATCTCAATATTATTGAAATAGACAGTCAAGAAAAATTGATAGCAATACTTTTTTCACCATATACCACAGGTACCGTAACCTTTAAATAAAGATCATAAAGATCCATTAGCTCTATAGTAGCTTAATTGCTCAATATCCAAGTTTCCCGCCATGTGAATTAATAAAGCGCTTCTATTTTTGCATATTAGATGTGTACCGATAGTTTTCAATGAGTTTCACTTAGAATTATTCATATCTCTCTTGTTTCTATCAGACATTTCTATATCAGTATTGAATCACAATTGTTCTCTCTCATACTCATTCTCATTTAAATATAACTGTTTTGAAAAATCTTTTGAACTCACTATATGAAAAACATGGTTGCGTTTGTTTATTTATTGTTTTATGTACATGTTTTATTATTTATGAATATGTTTTGTAAATCATGAACAGAATTAAAATTTTATAAAAAAAAAAAGCAGGCATAAATAAGCAAAACAAAAATATATTGAAATTATGTAGTTAGTTATGATGTCGATTGTATTGTAGATTAATGGCAAATAGAACAGGAAAATTAATTAATCTCTATATATTATAAATGCAAAAGTAAGCATGTTTGTTTGTTTGTTTGTTTGTTACGCTTTCACGCTTAAACTAGCGAATGGTTTTTAATGAAACTGTGTAGCAATATAGCTGATATATCAGAATAACACATGAGATATAATTTATAAAGATATATTAATAAAAAATTGAACAAAATTTATTTAATTTCACATTAACATAAATTACAGATTTCTGTAAAAGTAGTCATTTGACATTACCATAAAATATTTCACAGCCATCTTATGTGATATACTTGATATACTCAATGAATAATTACTATTATACATTTAAAAAAATAGAAAACCATACATATATTTTACCTGTGTAAAATAATCCTTACCATTATTTCGAGTGTTATAGAAAGGGAATAAGCGAGACCAATCTTTATCAATCTTTACTTTTAAACACAATGAAGTGGGTGGGTATCACTCCAGTACAAAAATAATTGTATACGAAATAAAACATTAATACCGAAAGTGCTCATTGTACAAGATACCGTACAAGATCGAATTTCACCCATCTTATAACAAGATGAGATATATTCTTTTCGAAATGTTATTGATTTATAAATATGCATATCAAATTTTTTCTATCGAAAATGGCTCTTTTTATACCATGTATATGAAATATACCAATACATACTAAGTTTAGTCCCCCACAAATATTGATACTAGGAACAAAATTTTGGTATAGGTGTTTATAAAATCACCTAATTAGTCCATTTCCGGTTGTCTGTCTGTCGTCTATCGTCTGTCGTCTGTCGTCTGTCCGTCTGTCATCACGATTACTCAAAAACGAAAAGAGATATCAAGCTGAAATTTATAGCGTGCTGAGGATGTAGAAAGTGAGGTCGAGTTCGTAAATGAGCAATATAGGTCAATTAGGTCTTGGGTCCGTAGTACCCATCTTTTTAACAGTTAGACATAGAACAAAAGTTTAAATGTTAAAATTGTTCTTTTTAAAAAATGAACAACTTTTGTTTGGAACATTTTTCCGTAAACATTACTGTTTACCCATGAGAGCGCAAATTATGCGCAAATTGTATAGTATGTGTTATATAGGAATATCAGTTATATATGTGTGACATTTATGTACCTAAGTGTAATGTGTACCTAAGAGTAATCTACACTGTCTATACATGGTATTTCAACAATTAACTTAGTCAATTGTTTGTTTTCACTTGTTAATTAAATTAATTTTAATCAATTTTGTCCAAGAACAGTTAGTTTTTTGCAGGCAAGCCTATATCATTATTTTTGTAGCTACATTCTTCTGATTCCAATTTCGATATGTTAAATAGATCAGTGTAGATCTGTTTATACCAAGGGAACAGGAAAGTCAATACTGGTAACTACACGGATTTATTAACCAATCGAAATCGGTATCAGAAGAAAAATATTTTAGTTACGAAAATAATAGTATAGGCTTGTCTGCAAAAAACTGTTCGTGGAAGAAATTGATTTAATTAAAAATAGCCAACACTTTTCGAAAGAAAAACTAGACCAGAAAAACTACGATAGAAGTGTTTATAAATCAATAAAATTTTATAAAAAAATATGCCTCATCTGATTATCAGATAGATAAAGCATAGACTATAATAATAGTATCGGAGCGATTTTATTAGGACAAGTCATTCGTGTTTCCCGATAGACTTAGATAAGCATTCAACTTTTGATTTAAAAATTTAAGTCCTGTAGGCAGTTCAAAAAGTGTTTGCCTTTCTTTTTGTGTATAAGATTGGCTTTTGTGACAATGTACACAACAAACTAAAAATACTCACTATAAAGTTTTCGATCCTTAATAATCGCAGTTTTTCAATCAAGTAAAGATATCGTATTTTTTACTCATTATACACAGCGCGTTATGGAAATGAAAAGTGTATTCGTTACTGATCAACTAAGCCTAGTATAATGGCAAATTCATTTGCACCTTTTATTGCAGCCAACAGAAGGTATTCCGAACTTATACGTTCAATGTTTTATGCATCAATAAGTCCGTCTCTGTGCACTAGACGGAGACATGCTTTTCAAGCAAAATCGAAACAAACAAACCATAATTTGAACAATTTATAATTATAAATTTATTAAATTAATGATGACACGGTCATGTGGCCACATTTACATTATACAAGTTGGTTGAGAAAAATATCAAACTTTTTTTTATGAAAAACTTGTTTTTAATATTTAAACGAACACAAAATGTCAAATATTCATCAAATTGTCAACATCATACTTTTCATCTTATCCCTAAATTTTTTAAATGAAACTCGATTTTTGCAATTTTACTTGAAATGTTCGCAAAAATATAATCAATGTTGTTTAAAATTTAATATTGATTTTTCAATCATTGTTAATTTCTTTTAAGTGATAATCTAAAAACTTTACAATTTAAAACAAAGATAGTTTTAATTAAAATCACGTATAGATGACGACTATGGGGCAAAAATTAGTTTATAATTTAAAATTTATTAGAGTCAAAACTAGTATTTTAAAATGAAAGAATAGTACCTATAGTTAAAAATGTTACAAATAAAGGAAAATGAAAGAAACCACTCGTATTTTACTAAAATCGCATGGAATGTGTTTCTTAGGTGTCAAATATCATTAGTAAAGAATCAGTTAGTGCCGCAAATGTTTCTATTTGTTAATAAACAATAAATTGTTATCTCATTGAAACGGTTAATGTGAAAGTTGACTTACAAAATTAATAAATAGGTAACTTGAATTACGTATACGTTATAAATGTACGTAATGCATAATAGTTTTCGATTATTTGACAAAAACTTAAAATTTACGTCATGCAAGTTGCCTATTTACTAATTTTTTAAGTGAACTTTAACATTGATCGTTTCATCGAATTGAAAATTTATTATTTATTAACAAATAGAAACATTTGCACCACTAACTCAGACCTTACAAATGATATTTGACACATTATAAAGCGGTTTCTTTCATTTTACTCTTATCCGAGATTTGTAACTTCGCTTACTGTACTATAATAATTATTATTCAAAAAACAGAAAGTATGTTTCAAATAGCTACTTTAAATACTCACGAGCGAAAAGCATAAATAAATTTATAATTGTAAATTGTTCAAATTATGGTTTGTTGGTTTCGATTTTGCTAGAAAAACATGTCCCCGTCTAGTGCACAGAGACGGGTTTATTGATGCGTAAAACATTGGACGCATAAGTTTGGACCACCTTCTGTTGGTTGCAATAAAAGGTGAAAATGAAAAACAAATACTCAAAGCCTTGAAATGACAATCTTACAATACCTATATTCGTAAGAAGTTGAAAATGCAAGTTTTTTCAAGTTTTACAGTTCAACCACTGCCAAGTTTATAATACATCGACTTCTGATAAAATTTTCAAAACACCATAAATATGAAGAAGACTAGACAGTTTTTCATAGTTTTATGCACCATAACTCTAATACACCACTTTGTATATCTCTTTCAATCATTTTAAAAGTATGAATATTGGATATCCGGGATTTTGTACTATTAATTAAATTTTGTCCAATTATTTCCTACATATAGGCAGCAGATATTTGATACTAAACTACCCATTATCGAAAATAATTTTTTTTTTTGTTTATTTTGTTTTTAGTTTGGTATTGTTAAATATTATCAGATATAACATTTTATTAAACTATTTTTAATGTATTATTATACAAAATAATATTAAATACAGAACGCTATTAATTTCAGGTTGCAAGTGACAGTACCTTTATTTATTAATTTTTTATTTATTTAGAAATTATTTTGATTTTTATATAAAAAAAAAATTAAAATAACCTTTTTAAAATTCTAATAATTGTATTACTCTTTACTATTTAAAAAAATAAAGTCATTAATTTAATTGTAAAATTTTATTACCTGCGTTTTTAATTGGATTTTATTTTGTCCATGTAACGTATATGTTATATAAAATATCGAATTATAATTTTTTTTTTGTTGCTGTTTTATTTTCGACACATATATGTGTCGAAAATAAAACTTTTGAAAAATAAATCCGTCTTCCAAAAGTAGGTATATACTTAATTAAAGAGAATTGAAAAAAATACACTCAAACCAGGACTCGAACCCGGACTTCGTGGGTTCATGTCAAGCGCCCTACCAATTAGGCTATTCGAGTTCTATTCACAGAAAGTAATATTTTCAACTTATTGAATTTTTTAAATTTTTTATCCACTTATCATAAAAAACATCAATTATAATCAAGAGACCATGATTTAAACAAATATCGTATGCATGATTAAAAGTAAACAAAAACAAAAAGTAATAGGTAATTTCGTTTTAAAGTTTACAGTATTTCATTTTTCTTAAAATGAATTCTTTTGTTTCAAAAATAATAAATAACTATATTTCGGATCATATTAAACTTTCATCAGGCTTTCTACAAAATAAGACACGTTAAAAATTTAAAATTAAATTTTTAACTAAAAACAAAGGAAGAAGAAAGAATCTTAAAAAAATTGTTTTTTTATACCATGCATATATGTATCATGCAAGGTATACTAAGTTTAGTCCCAAGTTTGTAACGATTAAAAGTATTGATGCTACCTACGCACAAAATTTTGGTTTAGGTGTTCATAAAATCACCTGATTAGTCCATTTCCGGCTGCCCGTCTGTCTGTCCATCTGTGAACACGATAACTCAAAAACGAAAAAAAAATCAAGCTGAAATTTTTACAGCGTACTCAAGACATAAAAAGTGAGGACCCGTCTTGTGAACCGTTAGAGATATAACAAAAGTTTAAATGTAAAAAATGTTCCTTATCAAAAAATAAGGAACTTTTGTTTGAAACATTTTTTCGAATACATTACTGTTAACCTGTGAGGGCGCAAATTAATTGGATTTTATTAATTTAGGGTATGTATTATATGGGACACCAGTTATGTATGTGTGACATGTGTGTATGTGTAATGTGATAAAGTAATCAACACTGTCTGCATGCATGGTATTTTCAACAATGAACTCAGTCAATTGTTTGTTTGCATTTGTTTTATTTTTTTTACTTCGGTTTTCATGATAAAAAATTTAAAAATGAAATTTTAATTAAAGTCTTTTTTTTTTTACTTTTATATGTAAAGTCTTATTTTGTAGAATATCCTGAAGTAGGATTACTATGATCCGAAACTGCTAGTAGCAAGTTATGAATATTATAAATATTAATTAATTTAATAAATATCAAGTAAAAAAACCAGGGAAAAATAATTTTATTTAAAGAGGATGGATGCCATATTAATAAAAAAAATTTAATAAGAAATTTTTACTTACAATTTCTGCTGCAAGAATGGTTTGTAAATTTGTAATTCGTACAATTTATTTCAAATTTAAATTTTGTTTGTTAATTATGAACATGTATAGGTAGCCTTCTATGATGTTGAAGATCGAAATAAAATTCCAAATGATCAGACAAGACATTGAATTCAAAATTTGCTTACACAGATCAATTTATAACGGAGACTTTGTTTATGAAACAGGTGGAAGATTTGAATGCTTTATAAGTATTTATTAATATCTTAATACCTTACTTTCTACCTTCTAAGAATCCCAAACAAAAATTGAATTATTTAGAAATTTTCTGTAAATACCTACGACAAATACTATTAGTATTTGAATTGAAAATAAGTTTTCATATAAAAATGAAAATGTAATATGATTATTATTACATTTTACAAATAATAAATACAATAATAATCTATTTATACTTTTTTCTCATTTTTCACCTTACAAAAAATACAAACGTGAAATTTCAATTAAAGTAATATTAATAAAGCTTTGAGTACTACACAGAAGAATCAACGTGGAGTTCATATAGAAAAAGTAACCAGTCGTCGCAAATATGATTGTTAGAAGGCACATTAATAACTTTCTTATTATTGTATTTATTGATAGATTATAGTTACTTAAAGTTTGTTTAGCAAAAATATTAAGTATTTTACATTTTATAATATTATGTAAAAAATTATAATTTTTTTCTTTTCAATTGCTAGGTTAGGTTAGGTTATATTCGCTTTCCACGAAGGACACACTTAGGCTATAGAGCCCATTGTGATACCATATATGTGTTTTACCACCTTTCCGCTGATAATTTCATTTATCAGCTCCTCAATTTCAGAGGCTGAGTGCATCTCTTTCATGCTTATACCATGCACTACACCAGCCCTTCACAACTATTAATTAAATTAATTTTTGTTGCGACGGCGGGAATCGAACCCGCTACTTTAAGCATACCGCGGTCGGAATTGGTTACACCTTAACCAACTGAGCTAATATAGCGACAATAGCTAAAATCGGTAATAAATACATTTGTAAATACTTGGTTTACATCCGATGGTTTAATTTTAGTAACATATTTACATATTTGTTTAACGTGAAAAATTTCTTTAATATAATATTCAACTGCGCTTCATACCATGTGTTGCATTTCTTCAATTTTAGTGGTAAAACTCTTTACGAACTTCCAATTGGATTGAATTTCGATGCGGTTGAAGTTTCTTTGAGCCCCATAAACAAACATAGGTCTCCGTGGTTATTAAATAAAATTGAGATTCACTCAAAATTGTAATTTTATTGGTTTTAATAGTTCTTGATAAGATGGCAAAAAGAAGTCTCTACGAGCATAATGTTTTTAAGACACATGATTTTGAGTGGGAATTGTGTTATGAAGTTAAAACAGAAGCATTAATAGGCGTATTTACACCCCTGTGAGAACTTATACATTGCGTTATATTCTCCGGAGGAATCTTCTTGCCAATGAAACTGATAGACGACACTTTATTTACTTACCTTACTGAGATATTCTTCATATCACAAAAAACGTGTTTGTAGGTCTTTTTACTTAAGAAAACGTTCGAAACACTTATCGAGTAGTATCTGAATGCATAGTTTTAGATATTTTGGGTGAAATTGAATTTTTATAGGTATTACAAAATCTGTGCGGTCTTTCTAAATGGATTTATTTGTTCGCATGGGTCTTTAACACATAAGAATACCTTACAGTATTTTCTTTCAATGAGAAAACAATAACTTTATATCGAAAGTTAAAAAAAAAGAAACCTCTGTTTTCGTCTTGCACATTTATTTTCTATTAATACACTACTACGGTTGTAAAGGAAAGCGGGGGCGTATCACCTCACCACACAAATACATTAAAGAGATTACGAAAGAAAAATGATTTAAAATGCGGTTGGAACGTAATTTTTTCTATATGGGTTTGTTTGTGCAGAGCAAACGTGAGGATGGTAGACTAAAGGAGTTTGTTTGCGTGATGTTTGTTGAAATCGTTTTTTGTTTAGTTGATTTTGTTCGATGTCTTTTTTTTCACAGTATAGAGGACAGATTTGCCTAGGTAGGACCAGATCAATTCTTTCATTTTTCATTTTATAGTGATGTGCGTTTATTTATTTATTTTGTAATAACTGTCATTCGAAGCTAGGGAAAAGTTTTTTTAATGTTTATAATTATGAAACAAACACCGAGAATTATCATTGCAAACGGAAGGGTTCTTGTTTCAAGGGGTTTATTAAATCTCATAAAATGTTTGATGGTATTTCAGGGTAATAAGGCAATATTGATTGTTTCATTTCCATCAGCGATGGATTAACTTTCCGATACAACACAAAAAAATTGAATTAGAATTCGAAAAAGTGAATTGGAAAAGTCGTGAATTATATTTTTTATTAAGTACGTTTAACGGTAGATTATGTAGCAAGCAATAGAATCTGTTTGATCCTCGTAAGTTTGGCGGATGCTATTTTGCCCATCAAGGATGGTAAGATAAAGAATTGCTTTTATAACGGTATTCGTAGAAAGTTTCTTAAAAATACTAGAAATATGAAGTTTATCTATTTCATTCTCTTGAATTGTCATTTCATTCAATTCTTTTTTCGCATTATTTCCAATAAATAAAGGACACCATTCGTAAATTTTCTGTTTACTAAATTTTTTATAATGCATATGTCTTTTACAATTCGATGTTCGATTTAAATTTACATACTGCCTTCCCCCAAACCTTTGCATAATTGTGTTTGAATCACTTAAAAAACCGTATACATAAAAGTTCTGAACATTAGTGAATTGTGTGGCCAACCTTAACAGCCTTCCCATGTACATAAAAAGATTTATTTTCTTAGAATTGAAGGAAGATACGAAATGGAAGAATAGTGTGAGATATTATGCTACACACTTTGAGTTAATGAGCATTTCACGAACCATTTAATTTAACAAACAAACATGTTTTATTCTAGCATAAAAATTTTGAACCCTGGTGTTATTGATTAGTGATCAAGATAAAATAGACCCATTTTTAGAAAGTTCGATACCAGGTTCAAGAATCTATACTTCATAGGTTAACCAAACATACACGCTGTTAAATCCGCGAAAAATCACTAAATTTGAGAAAATGTAATTTTCGGGTTATTAAAGAATTCTACAAGAATAATTTTTTTGGAACGAACTTTTTACTCAAATATTAGGACCCAAAAAATCTTTATTGTAGATATGACTTTTGTATATAGGTACATGTTCTGAAGAGTGTATTTAAATTTGCAATATTTCGAATTGTTTTTAAGTGTCAATAAGCTAGCAGTATACAAACCTTGTTATAATTTTTTCGTTCTTGACCTTAATACAGTATTTCATCTTAATAGCATCATACGTGAAATTGAAAACATGTCAACTAAAGTTGATTTGTTCTTGGCTAGTCACCATAATTCTTACAATTCTTGAATCACATACATAAAAATGATTTTATATAAAATTGTGGCTTTTTTTTTAATTTTTAGAGTTCCGTATCCTTAAAACTAAAGCACACTATATGACCGCTTTTTATATGAACATCTCTTTTGCGAACCACTTGACCCACAAATTGGAAATTTTTAAGTATTAAAGGTTTCAGTGTTGAATGTTTATTGTCACAATAAGAGAGTTAGTCACTTTGTTTCAAAGTTTTTACTACGCTAACCAATGGCAACCGAAAACATAATCCTCTTTATCATTATGCATTATGTTTGAAAAATTGAAATATGGCATAAGAAGACATTCACCAACAAGCATTGACTTAAGTAAAATCAGATTTAAAACACAAATCACAATAACTTACTTGTAAATAAATGAAAAATGTAAGAAATATTTTTTTATTTTGAAACACTAACTTTAATTTCAATTTAACTTAAAAACAATTGAACATGGACAATCATTCTTTCGGTTGCTTTCCTTTTGGTACACAAACTTTGTGTTATTAAATATTTGCTGTTGTATAAAAAACAATATATAAAAGACACCAAAAATGAGCCGAAGTAGAAAGGTTCTACACACGAACTCATCAAAAGTATTAAAGAACATTTATTTAACATTATATTTTACTTAAATTTCAAACTGCTGAATCTCTGCAAGAAATCATAACATTTTTAATCGCAACAGCTCATTAGAACATTTTTTATTTCTAGTATTGGAATATATTGCTCAAAACTATACTTTTTATTTGTTTCAAAAATAAAAGGTAGGAGAGTGCTAAGACTTTTTACTAAACAATATGCAAGGCTTAAAAGAAGGCTGTCTTAGTTTTCGAGTGATATGAGACAAGTTTCAGTATTTTATGATTATTTCAGAAGATTTTGTTAAATATAAGAAGTCAATTTTGCTTAGAAAGCAAATATTTTGGTCCAAAAGGTTGTACAGGAAGTTTTTTAGCCCATTTTCAAAAAAAAATTTAGTGGTCTTAACAAATTTGTTGTAAAAGAATTTCTAAATTTTGGTATATTTCTATACTTCATATTAAATTTAGGAATATTAATATTTCTCACCCCTTCAATTCTCCGTACAAAGCGGCAAAGAGTTATAAAGAGATGCAACTGTTTTGAAATTTTGTGTTAAAAAATATTGCTTTAATACTTTTGATGAGTGTATATATATTATTTATATATTTCAACGTCATTGTAACGATAATAAAATTCATTTAATGACGAAACAAAGTGAAAAATATTGTTATTGGTAGTCGATCTATGTTTATATTAGTATTTTCTTTTATTGTGTAATGGTTTAATTTAATATATTTTGTTTTATTTAAATGAATAGTAAAATAGTTGTTTTGCTTTCGTCAATCAGGTATTAATACTTTATCCCTTATATCCCTTTTATATACATTATAAATGTGTAGATAAAAACTACTGAATGGATTTGAATGAAACTTAACGATAATATAGCTCATACATCAGAATAACAAATGAGGTATACTTTATAAAGATAAAATATATATAAAAAATTATATTTATTCTTTTGACATATAATCAAACAGGGTGAAGGAGATACAATTTATGGACATATATTCAGCCACGGTTATAAGACATACTTCTGACATGTAAACAAAATTGAAATGTGGTTATTTGATACATATCTGGGTAAGAAAATCGAAGATGTTAAATGAGTAGTATTATCAATAACTTTCTACGCTCTCTGGAAGAAAAGTTTTCGGATATGAAAATTTTTGTAGGCAGAAAGCATCTAACGCACGATCATTGACTGTTTTTTTTTTTTTTTTAAAGAAATGCATTAAAAATTTACCTAAAAAAAATAAAAAATAAAATTAAAATTAAAGTAAAATAAAATTAACAATAAAATTTGATTTGTAGTAATTAATACTTATAGTAATTTATTACTCTATTACTGAAATTAAGGCATGCAGTTAAAGATTTAAATGTAGAAGACAATTTAATAGCTCAAATAATAAATAATCAATCAGAGTTTATTTACACAATTGAACCTTCGTTGGTGATCTCAGTGACAGTTATTACTTAAAAGTTATACATCAAATCAAAAGAAATTCTTAAAACAGTGTGTTATATAATAAGTATACATGGTGAAGACGAGAATTTTAAAAACATTGTGAAACAAAACTTCATCCATTTTCCAAATTATTTCTTAGCATCTGTAGAAAGTTAGAGAAATTGTATTTTCAAGTAAATTATAAATTTTATTTTTAACTGAATTAAGTAAATTATATTTTTAACAACGTATAGAAGAATATAGACGAAGGGAAGTTAAAAACTAATGAACAAACTTAATGAATTGGTTTTTATGGTACCACGTTTTCAAAATCGCACATTTCACTACTCCACCTTGTACATAGACCCTGTATTTTTTCTCTTCGTATCTCTACAAACAATCACTAAGACATAATAGCAATAATGTACGGTTGAAATAGTTTTGAAACTGCTGTTAAAAGCAATAAAATAAATACGATTTTGTTTGTTGCTTGACATTATTATTATATGTTTATCTGGGACTTTTTTTGTTACGACATGATTAATATAATTTCTTTGATCGCATAAAAAAGTCTTTTGATAACATTTTTACAACTACACATTGCTTGCTGGTTGTTCTGCTATCTACCACAACCCCGGACTATATAAAAACATCAAAGACTGTGGTACAATAATGTCCGTTTCGATATTTTTTTCTTCTTATGTTTACCAAAATGAAATGAAAGAGACGAAGCACTTTATTTATTTTGTCTTAAAGAGTATTTGTATAGAGATGTGTATCCCTCTGATTTATATGCTCTTTTTAAATCCTATGGAGTATTTCATAAAACTTACATCGTGTCGTATTTATGGCAGTTTTTCTGTAAGTCGTCACTAGTATAATTAATTAACATTAAAAAATAATTTTGTTGTAAGTATGACTTTAAGAAGGTCAATAATTTCCTGATGCAAATATATGTATTCTTTTATAAATTCTTATTCATTAAATCTCTATATATTATAAATATATAAGCATGCATTATAAATATATAAGCATGTAATCATGTTTGTTTGTTTGTTTGTTTGTTTGTTTGTTACGCTTTCACGCAAAAACTAGCTAATGGTTTTCAATGAAACTGCACAGCAATATACCTCATACTTCAGAATAACACATGAGATATAATTTATAAAAATTAATATAAGATATATTAATAAAAAAAATACAAAAAAATTAAAAATTAATTTAATTTGAAATTACCATAAATTACAGATTTCTGTAAAAGTAGTCATTTGACATTACCATAAATTACAGATTTCTGTAAAATAGTCAATATAAAATATTTCACGGCCATCTTCACTGCTATACTCAATGAATAATTTTTTTACGTGTGTAAAGCAATCCTTACCATTATTTCGAGTGTTATAGAAAGGGGATAAGCGAGAGCAATTTTATCAACCTTTACTTTTAAACTCAGCGAAGAGAGTGGGTATCACTCTAATTCTTAATATTATTTTCTTCTCTATGAACCAATTTAGTTATTTAAATGCATTATGAATACGTTTTTGTTTAGTTCAATTTCCATGGTGGCGACCGATCGGCACAGAGTGAGTACATATGAGAATTGAATGACAAGCCCTTTGAAGTTTCACCCCTGTATCAGCAAATATGTACTTCGTTGCTAGATACTAACTCTGCATGAGTATTTGAAGCGAATTACATATGCCGTACAGAAATAAATTCGGGAACTTCAGTCCCGGAAGTTAAAAAAATAGTTTGATCTTCCGTCAATTTCCGAAAACCTCGTGATTTATTTCTGAACGGAATTTATGTAATTCACTTCGAATACTTATGCAGAACTAGTATCCAGCAACGTCGTATATATCTGCTGGTGCTGGTGGTGGTACTCATCCTGTACGGCGCAATACTAAAGTCATGTTGCCTTAACTTACTTTTACATATAGCAGCATTTTTTTAAACATGATTCATGATGGGTCCTTTCACCTGAAATTTTATCATGGGCTCTGTATTCACCTACGCATACCATAATATTCACTTTCAACATATCAGTTTACAAAAACAATTTAATAGCAATTACCAAAATCAATAACTTCAATAAATCTGATTTTTAAATCATCTCAATAAAAATATTTAATAATTTACGAGCGAAAATGATAGGTTTTTGTTATTCATTTCTTATAAAACTGTATTATTTTTACAAAGAATTTATTGATGATAGAATAAGCTCGACCGTACTGTCATGAGTGAATATGAAATGTGTTGTTATTCTATTGTTATAATGTCCCTATTATTATTTCCATGATCCAAAGAGGTTATTTTTTTCACATACTCTAAAAGTAGTGATTTTGAAGTATAGTCATTCTATTGTATAGCAGCAAGCCACCATAGACGCAATTTATTAGGTAGATCTATACACAATATTTATACCTAATGTTTCATGAATTTCAAAGAGTGGGATTTCAAAAAAACGAAAGATTATTTCAAAGCCGTTATCATTTTCGATGATAAAATTATCTCATTTATTTTTTATTACATTCACTTGTTTGTTTATTTGTTGGTTTTTTTTTTGATTCTGACTCATGAGTGTGATGCTAGAGTGGGAACCGATTCGGACCTTATTTTCACCTTCAATGTGTTATAGACATTTGTTTTTAGTCGAAGAAAAAATATAAAATTTCTACAAAAAAAGCTATAAAAAACGTCGTATATTTTGTCTAAAAAATGAAAAAAAAATTCCTGTACCAGTTTTATTAGGTTTGGTTTTTAATTATTGTGAAATTAAATGAAACATCCAAAACGATTTCCTTTTATAATATTCCTGAAGGTTTCATAGAACACCCTGAATAGAAAAAGCACATTATTACAAACATTATTTTAAATTGTTATTACCTATCCAGGATGAATTTAATGTAGTTTTAGATTTTATACATAATAATAATATATGACTATTATGTGAGTATATGCTTGCTTTATATCTGGAATCATATACCCATTCTATCCTAAAATTTAAATTACAGGGTACTCCATAAAAAAAATAGATTTATTTTTTATATATGAAAATTTTTTTCCTTTTTTATGAGCTTATTGCGAATACCAAACGTTTTTTATTACTCAAAACTAATTTTGTGCACAAGAGACTTTAATAATTTTAGTTTAAATTAGTAGCATATTTTTTTTTTTGGAGTAATAAAGAACATGTGCGTTTTAGTGTTTTCTAACCAATAGAAAATATTTCTATTTGTTCTCATTTGAGCAAGAGATCCATTACTAATGAGATAAATGTGTTTTGAACAGAATGCAAGGAGGATTATTTTTCTACATAAGAGATAGTTTCAAAATCCTGACCATTTTCTTGTGAAATGTAAACGTATATATCGGGGTCGCACACCTTCTGTAATACGTTTATCATAAAAAGAACAGGTTTTTTTTTCTATTTAATACGCTCTTTTAAGCTTGACCTGTATGTTTGAATGAATGTAACGGTATCTGTCAATATCATTTTCCTTAACTTATAAACGTCATGATTTCAAAATATTAATTTCTAATAATAAATTTAATATTATAAACGATCGATGAAAGTATAATAATTTAATAACTTTACCATAGTATCTAATCCTCAATGGTCTGATGGGCTAGTGGGGATGTTGTGCGATCCTTGTACGGAGAATCATGAGGTCAAAACACATTCAAATTAATAAATTTTCACTAATTCGGATTTGTTGCCCAAAGAGTATACAATCTTTTACATATTGAGACTAGAAAATAAGACAATAAAAATGTTTTAAAAAATATAAAAAGCACTCTTTATTGCTCTAAAAAGTGGATAGTTATTTTAATTATAATGTTAAATTCAAAGCGTTGAGTGCTCGGTATTTGTCAAATTAGTTAATAAAAACTTAATGTTACTTACAAATATCTCTTTTCAATGCAGTAAAGCGAGTCTACATATGTCATAAAGAGTCTACATATGTCATAGATATCATTGAGTCGTTTCTATGTATGTGCTCCTTTCTGACACACTAGAGACCAAATGCGTGAGCCGATTTTGATGATTCTTACGTCAATCGATTTGTCTCTAGGGCGTCACAAAGGACCAAATATACGTTCATAGGCTGAGAATGAAACTCGAAGAACTATGGTAACAGGTATTTCATTGAATAGCTTTTAAAACTTCTAACAAAAAGTGCCAAATAAAAATGTAAGCTTAAAAAATCAAAAAACCCTACCGCGTTAAATGAAAACTGAAAACACGAAAAACAAGGCCAGTAGTTTACATAGGAAGTTAGTCCTCGCAGCCGGGTTTTTTTGCACAAATATGAACAAATTATATTCAAAACTACGAAAAATCGAGTTAACAGGTACATAAAATTGAGTTTGTTCAATACATTCATCATGTAAAAATATTTTTCGTTTTATATTCACACGACAGACATTAAAACAAATAAATATATTTAAGTTTGACTGACTGATTTTGTCGTACACTAATAGAATATTAATATTCAATTGGGAAACAAAATGGTTTGGTTTAACTTGTCATATGTTTGTTGCTTCGGGTATGCATGTTTATATATGTATGGGTAGTTGAAAAGAAAGTGAATGGCATACGGTTTATTTTTGTAACAAAATGACAACAATGTTAAAAGAAAATGTAAATTCTTTCAACCAACATCTTCATTTATGTGTTTCTGTCTCAGTGAAAACCGTCATCAAGACATCATTGTTTCTTTTTTGTATGAAGGATGTTGTACTGTGGCTATAATATATAATTACACCATCAAGTTGTTCTTTAAACTACCTGGAGCTCTTACATCATGAACTTTCCTTTATATTCAATTTTGAATTTGTTTCCAATGATCTTACAACATCGTCTAATGTCCGGCGGTAGTAGGTACACATTCTTGTTTATTTAATATAGTTTTTTAAAGCAAGACTAATTTGATTCTTTTTCAAGACTTTTCCTTGCAAACATAGACTTGTACCATGATCATGCTCTGTCACACGAACAAAGCCATACAAACGAGACCAAACAAGTCAAGAAATATTGCAAAGTAAGTATCAAATATGTTAAATTCGTAAAACTAGGTGTGTGAAACACAGTCAAATACAGAATGGTTTTTGGTCTCGATCATGGTCTTGTCTTTGAATTCTTAAAAAGAAGCATAATAATGAATTTAAAATTCTCCTAATAATACTGGACTTTATTTTGCTAAAAAGTCTTGAATATTTTTAACAAATCAATTAAGATTATGTGTTCATAATTTATAATAATATATTAAAAAAAATTATTTGTTTTTATTCAGAATCCGGAAAGTGTACCTATATGCGAATGATGCGCATTAATTATGATATACACGAGTGGTAAGTTAAATTCAATAAATAGGAATAAACAGGACTTGAATAAATTGCAGATTACGTTAAAATAATGACAATGTCTTCATTTACCCATATAGTCCAGAAAGCCTACTTTTTTAGACATAGGTGTTCAAACGCGTTATACCTTTATAAATATTAATTTTAGAAAAAAAAGTTTCGAGGTAAAATTTTAGGAAATTTGTAGATTTAAAAGTTAAGTGATTATCATTTTCTTGTTTAAGCAAATATTAGAAGAGATATCAGTCCAATAGTCAAAAAGTAAATCGTCATAGTCGTATAATTCATAAACGGTTAGTGATGCAAAAAGAAAATGAGTTTCTATATTAACTGTAGTTACTATCCTGAATCATATTTCATAGGGTTGAATTGAAAATTATATAAAAATCATTCATTTATACGTTTTATGTATAAAATAGTATTTAAATATAAAATTACAAAATGTATATATTTATATTATCTGTTTGTGAAATGTAAATTTTATGTTAGCAGCATTGATGTAATTGAATATGATTGAAATAATTTATGATTTTTAGAATGTATAATATTTCTAAAAACAACATTTTGATGAAAATTTTTGTTGCCAAGCACTATCAAATAGCTTAGCTAGCTGTTTGAATTCATTGGAGATATAATAAAATGCGCAAAAAGTGGATTGTAAAGTGTGTTTTGTAGAGGTTCGCATTTTTGAGATGACAAAACTGTTTTGCTTCTTAAACGATTTGATAGCAGACACTGGCTTTGTGATTGGATTGATTTACCGTTTCGTCATGAATAGACTCACGCTGGAGCAACGCTTGCAAATTGTTGAAATCTTTTTAATAATAGAATGATTCTGTTCGGCTGTTCGGCCAAATGACTGATATCATATTCACACATTAATAGCATAAAATTATCTTTCGAATTAAGCCAGTTTCATAAGTATTAAAAATTATTTTTCTTTGTTTTTATTTAAAGTTGTGAAACTTTACAAAACACTCTTTCAAGTATCAAAATTGGTTTACTTTTTAAAATACCTTTAAACTTCTCATTGAAAAAGATTAATGCTAATTTTATTTATTTTTTTTGTTTCAGGTGAGTAACCAGTATATTTTTCTGTGATTATGAGCAATTTTTCCACAATGGAGGTAATATTTGTATTGCAAATTATATTTTGATTGGAAATTATTTTGACTTTGACCTTTTTTATTAATATTACGTTATTTTAGTGACGCAGTAATTATGAATTAGTCAAAAGAATATACATATATAATTTAATTTTATGACGTATCACAATTTTTCTGAATTTTCTGAAGAAAATTCTATGCAACATTAAAAAATATAATTGAAGTTGAAGAACAAATTTCTTGAGTCAAGAAATACTTTTTTTCTGTGTATATAAGCTAATTTTTACAGTTGAGGAAAATTAATCATTTTGTTTTTCGATGCTGAAAAAAGAGCTTATTCATAATTTTTTTTATTATTCCGTTACTTATGTTTGACCTTATGCCAACCTATTACAATATGAGCAACCAAATTGCTAGGAAACGTATTTATCAAATAAAAATTCAATCCTTCGAATCAAAATTTTTTTTCCATAAATTTAATAATATAACAAGACAACTTGATAGTTATAGACGTAAAAATCTTTCGTACTTTATTTAAATATTTTACAACAATAGTCGTCGAGATGTACGTTAGTGTGAATAAAAGTGTTGTGCAAACATTGTAAATGTGTCACAAACATAAATCAAACTGACGTCAAATTTTCGTTTGACTAGACGTGCATTAGTGTCATGGAAAAATATGTATGCTCGCTACTTTGTATTTGTAAGAGTAAAGGATGCCATGTGCTGAGGTTGAATTTATTCCCGGTAATGTAATTTCACAACCTTGTCTTATCAAGAACAACCTAAACTACAGAGATAAGATCAAGTTATTATCCTCTTTCGAGAGGACAAGCAACAAACACAAGACAAGCACAACTGAGCTCTATGAAATACTTTCCAATTTTCTTTAGAAGGGGTTAGCGTTCTGATTTGTTTGCTGGTTGGGAGGTTAAACCGAAAGAAGTGCAACAAAAAACACAATTAACTGTCAATTTGAATTTTTTGTCAAAATTTTATATTTTATCATTAAGGAAAATTGAGTTTTGAAAGTTATCAGTAGTTCTTGCTAACAGAGATAATTTATTGTAAGTACAATGAAATTTTTGTGTTATGTCATAATAATTATTCTGATCAAACCAAACGGAATGTATGCAAATATTGGGTTGATTACTAAATCAGAAGTATGTCTTTTTTAAACACTACAATTATTTCATACAGTAAAAACTAAAAGTAGCTACAAAATTAAATCCTTTAAATAAAACCAGTATTTGACCCAATGATAATACCTTAAGTTTTCAGAAAAAATTTTTTAAATGAAAATGAAAAAAAGAAAGCGCTGCTTTTATAATGTACCATGGTACGAAATGAATATAGTTCCTGCCGAGTGTACTACGACACCTCTCTTTTATCACCGCATCGTTCTGGAAATTCAAATTGCGTACGCTGAAATAAATGCAGTCCCGAACGAAGAGTTTTAGTTTGAATTTTCAAATTCTACGTGTTGGGAAATATAAATTTTGAGGAGAGTATGCAATATTTTTCTTTTTGACAATCATAAGTTTTTCATTTCAATATAAAAGTTTATCTTTTATGCTTACTCAGTTTCTTAAATCATAGTTATGGTCCTTTTCCTAATTTTGTTTTAGCCTACATAACATACACACCATACACGTCATTTCCGTTGTCGTTTTGTAAATGTCAATAGATTGATGCAACACATAAAATATAATATTCATTCTTCATGTTCTTCTTTAGACGATATTTTTTAACCATCATTATTCATGAATGTAAAGAAAAAGATTATTTAAATGAAAATGTACACATTTATAGAGAGTTTGTGACAATGAACATCGAATGGAACACAGAACCGACAACGACATTGGCAACGGTACATGCAGAATGTATAATTTATTTTTATATTATTCAATGTGATATTTATTTCTGTTCAATTTGCACCATTTCTATGTAAAATACAACAATATTGAACGTTTGGTTTCCACCAGTATAAGATTAGGTCTAGGACCAGGTGTAATAATTGGTAGTCATTTCAAAAAGGTTAAAAATCTAAAGGACTGTTTTCAGGGTCATGTTTAACAGTTTTTTGTTCTCTACATACGTTTTCATAGCCTGTGTTGCCGGTAAAAAAAATCTTCCTTGTTTGGCAAGCTTACACAGTAAAAAAAGTGTTCGATCGTGAGACCCCGGTTAGGAACGAAATTCCTTACCAGACCTATACAATATAAATGAAAACGTAAAATAAATACTTATATACAATTTTATTCACTAAATAAAGATGTAAACTAATTAGGTATAACAGAGAACGGAGAAATAGGACGAAACACACACACCCAAACACCACTAACGTTGCTTGCGTGACGATTTTAACAGTTTGTCCACCATTTTAATAGTTTACCCGAAAGAGAGAGTCCGTTTTCCGATACTTTAAAAATGAAATTTTTAACGTGTCGGGCGAAAAACTTTTTTGTTTGAATAACGTCCTCATGCTCGTCTAAAAGAGAAGTCCCTGGCAATGAAAATTTTCAACGACGGTTAAAGATAATGAGTAATGTTGCCGATGTCGTTGGCACCAGTCTCTTTCATATTTAGCTGTTCAAAGATGACTGTTGAACACTGTGCATGGCTTTAGATCTATATGTGTATTATTTATGCATAAGTAACAAAAATCGAGCTGCTTAACTAGAGCCGTGATGATTACAATTGGTTTATAAGCTCGCATATATATTTTTTCTAACGGTAACACCGAACTTAGCTCGAATATAGTTGAAAGATGATTCAAATAATATAAAATATATTGATAATTTTAATAAAACCTTTCTTACTAGGAATCAAATACCATTAAATTCCAAAATAATGAATAAATTACAGTGCAATTATGAATTCATACAGTTTAGGTAAAACTTTGAGTCTTTTTGATTTATACCTTGTTTTTAGAAAATCATGACCAACGTACACAACGAATTTTTTGGCTAAACTTATTTTAATACAATATTTGGACGGTATACGGCACAAAAGTTTAAAAATTTATATATTTTTTGTTTAAATTGCTATCACTCAAGGTGGTATTCAGTAATTACAAACGATTCTAACAGCCGGTTGTTGTAGAAATTGAGAACTCTTTAGTTCGAACAAATTTGATTTATTTTTTGTATTAAGAAAAACGTTATAATATAAATTTCTCCAACGTTTACCGGTTACAAACACGAGAAAATTTTACATCCCCCCTGGCGTCTAGTTACAGTGGGTTTAATGGCAATCATCATCTTTTACAATAACAAAATTTTTCAGCCAATGGCAGACATTAGTCTGTCCATCTATTATTGAACACTGCATTAAACTGTTTTCGATTTTTTCCCAAAAAAAATAAAACTGTATAAAACTGTATAATAAAATAAAATGGATAGTCTGTTAACACATGTATATATAATAAATAAAATATAGATGTCTACTCTATTTATTTATTATTTGTATCATCAAGCCATTAAAGCCATTTTTGTTCTATATTTATAAAATGAGAAAATATAATTTCCGGTTGTCAAATATTCTCTCCAATGTATTATGTAAAAAAGGAACCCATATTGTATATTTTAGGATATTGATTCGATGATGGAGGAACACTGATATTAATTTTCAATTGTAAATCTCTATATATTATATATGCGAAAGTAAGGATTTTTGTTTGTTTGTTTGTTACGTTTTCACGCTAAAACTAACGAATGGTTTTTAATGCAATATAGCTGATGTATCAGAATAACAAGAATAACACATGAACTATAATTTATGAAGATATATTAAAAAATAAACAAAAAATTTGATTTAATTCGACATTTGAAATCACCATAAATTACAGATTTCTGTAAAAATAGTCAATATAAAATATTTCAAGGTCATCTTCTCTGATATAGTCAATGAATAATTACTATTATACATTTAAAAAATAATATATTTTACGTGTGTAAAACAATCCCCACCATTATTTCGAGTGTTATAGAAAAGGGATAAGCGGGAGCAATCTTTATCAATCTTTACTTTTAAACCCAGCGAAGCGGGTGGGTATCACTCTTGTTTAAACATAAAAGTACAACAAAACACGGTAGATAAAACTGAAATAAAATATATCCATATATAGTATATAGGTACTAAAAAAGTTATTTTAATTTTACTAATAACACTGATTGGGTTTAATTGTTTCCTTCTCTAATCGAAATGAAAATTGTCAAAAAGGGTCATGGCCAAACTTTATTTTTATATTTGAATGAATTTGTATACTATTTGTTATTTCACTCTAAAATAGATAATTGTAGATGATTTTTATCCAAATACGAAAATACTGCAGAGTTATGAGAAGATATTAATTAAATCAAAACAAAAGTTAAATTTAAATTGGACCGTACATGATATGTTCCAGTTGTAAAGTCCTCATTCCATTCTTGTTATGGAATAAGTCACTTACCGCGCCATATGATAGTTAACAATCAATATAATCAACTGACGTCACCCACTCTAAATAAGATGTATAAGATTTTTAAGCTATTTTAGAATGTATTTAAAAAAACATGTCAAAATTGCATAAAATGTATATATATATATATATATATATATATATATATATATATATATATATATTTTGTTTCTATTGATTGTTGAAGACAAAACAAAAATTGTAAATATAAAGGAAACAATTGAAACAAAATTGATTATAATTTAATGAAAATATATTGTTGCAACATAGAAAAACTATTCAGTCTGAACCTACCGGGTGTAACAAAATATATGGTAAATTACCTAACGGGCGATTAGTAACCATTATAGGTTACACAAAAAGCATTTTTGTATAAGAAACTTGGTAAGGGAAATCGCTATACAGATATTTTGTGTATGTAGTTGAATTTTTTACAAGATACACTTTTGTGGAAGACAACGTAAAGCTGTTGAAGAAAGAGCAAAGTTAGCTTTAAATTTTCCAAACAGATTGAAATTGAGAAAACTTTGAACAGAAACAATGTTCCTCATAAAAAATTCATTTAAAAAATACTTTTTAAAGTTTTTACTGTACTTGGTTAGTTTTATTGGATTTAGTCATACTTGATTATTTGTAAAAGCTTGACGTGCTCCGAATTATTATTTATATTTAAAAAACAGCGCTCCATCCTCAGGAAATATATTTTTTATATTTTAGTACAATAAAAGCTTGTTCCTTAAAAAGTGTTTAAAATTTTTTAATTTAAAACCAATTTTCACATCTTAGATTTTCGGCCAATCATTCTGATACATTCTGTAAATATTTTATTTTCAACAAACAGACAAGCAATACTGCCAAGCTTTACAAGTCAAGTAAGCTTTATGTATCAGAAAATAGAAAGTAGTGTCAATTGATAGAAACAAATTGCTTGGCTATAATATATATGCCATTTTGATGTCTGTACTCGATATTTTGTGTTATTGAATCGAATAAAAAATGAAATGTTAGCTTTTTTGAAACGATTGATTGATTTAAACACTAGTATTAAAAAGTGCTCTCAAGGTTTTTTTGTTTATCAATTTATGTTTATTGGTGTTAAGTTTTTTGGTTTCATTAAAATTTATTTTAAATCTCAGTTTGAATAAATAAAATTTCAATTTTGATGGAGAATAATGCAAGACAAACGAGATTTTAATTTGAAAATTATACCACAAAATTGAATCAGCTATTAGCAGAAAAAACATTTCTTTTGTATTCTCGAATAAATTTTATTATGGACCAGCAGCTAGCAACATTTTCAATTGTTCTATAAACGAATTTCTGGTTTGTAGTTAAAATAAAAGATGATGATTGGCATTAATTTCCAATTCCCACGCTGACTACTAACCACAATGCGTTAAAACATTGCTCGTGCTTATAATTAAAAATAAAAAATTACTGTTTCAATTGCAGACATTAATTGATAGAACAATTTAAAATATTGTTAGCTACCGTTTTATTGGTTTAAAATAATACGTTTTTGTATTTGAAACTATTCTACTCGATCGCTACTTATCACTTACAGAGCAAAATGGAACGATTATTTTGCTCAAAATAATGGCATTCATATTAAAAATGATGAGATGATAAACGGCTCCGCAACAATCTAATAGAAAATGGCATCTAGTCTTAATGTGTGGTTTTGTTGATTTTAACAAGCTGATCTAAAGTCTCAATGGGCACAATGTTCCAAAAGCAAACGTTTTTGAATCATGGGTGTTCGATAAAAATATCAGGAAATTATCAAATTAAAATCTGCCTTATCTCAGTAATGATAGGTTGGGTCGAAACTTCCTAAGACTTCATTGTCTACATCACCGATTACGATAAATCATTATTGATAATATGAATGATTTCTAAAATAAATTCAGATTAAGGCTAGTTTATATTGGCTGTCCAAGAGTGTCACACTTAAGGCAAAGGGTCCATTGTGATACAATTAATGTGTTTTACCACCTTTTCCGCTGATAAATTCATTTATCAGCTCCTCAGTTTCTTAGACAGGCTGAGTGCTCCTCTTTCATACAAATACCATGCACTATATCTGACCATCACAACCATCAATTAAATAACGTTTTTGTTATGACGGCAGGAATTGAGCTCGCTACCCTCTGAATTCCGCGTTCGAAATTGGTTTTGCTTTAACCAACTCAGCTACAAGGGCCAACAATGCTATGTCCTGTCTCTTGCTTTTTATCAATTTTTGTTCAATAAAATTATTCAATTTCAATAATGACTCCTTTATTTACCATAATGGTGAGTAAAGAAAAGGAGTAAGGTAAAACAGACTTCCAAAATTTGTATGTTTATTTTGTGTGCACATAAAGAAAACAATAAAAAAAGCCATCTACACGTCGCTTCGTATATACAATATCTTTCAATGGTTATAATATGAATGTGATGCTACATATCAAATTCCATCCATTTGCATTGTCATAACATATCGCACCATAACTAAAACTAAACAAAAACTAATCGTAGTGAATATGACTTTTGAAAGTAACACGAAAAACTTTCCGGAAAATTTAATCTTAGGCACATTTATTGGTGAGAAAATTTAATATTATAATCAACAGTACAGTGAGAGGGTTTAGTTTCGTGATTAACACACTTACGCAACTTCGTGAGTGGCTTCATTTGAGTGTAACCTACAACATTTAAATTTACGAAAACCTTGAAATTGGGACGTTTTCAATGGGGAAGATGAGACAAACATGTGAATTAAACGACCTGTTGAAAAATTAAAAAAATTATGTTCTTTTTGCTATAATTTATTTGTCTTTTTGTATAAAATTTTAAACATAGCTACTAACATGAATAGGTTTCGACCTGACTATCTGTCGTGTGAGTAGCGAGCACTAGATCCAACCACAAGATAATACGAACCCATTGAATTTACCTTTAATCTTTCAAGTTGATAAACCATAAAAAGTGTCAGTCAACCACCGAACGAACGGATTCGAGACGCAAATATTTCCAAAAATAAGTATTTATTAGATTATCCAACGGAAGTATAAATATCTTGGCTACAGATCTATCATGACTACTGTTACACATATTTTTAAAGAAATCTCAAAACGAAAATTTAAAACGAAAGTTTTTGCTTTCGATTTTCGAAAAGAAAACAACATCTTTCCACCAAAATATTTTACAGAAATAGAAAAACCAGATATGTGATATTCATTCATTTAACTGACAAATGAATAAAGTATTTTGTAAACAAGATTTTCTTATTTTCTTTCTATTTTTCTATATATAAACTTATTTATTTAAAATGAAACTATAACTGTATGTATGTATTATGTACATAAAGCTGAACTGAAATGATAAATGGTTTCACTTCAATAACTAAAAATCAAAAATAAATAATGTTTTTAGTTTGTGTGTTGTATAAGATGATATACTGAAGGTACTTTGTTTACAGTATTAAACTACCGGGCGCTCAAAAAGTATGGATACAGTTGAATAACTATTCACGATAAATGATTTTGAAAAAATGACGTTGATACCCGGGATTAATAATATTAGCATTTTATTTATTAAGCTAGAAATATTAAAAAATTTATATAAATAGTATTTTTTTTAAACTATTCGAATAAATTTTGAATAGAGAAAAAAATGTTTCAAACAAAATCTCCATAATACCAAAGATAGAAGGTATACTAAAAAACGCAATTTTTTAAAGAAATGAAATGAATAAAATGAAATTGACCTTTATTTCACTTTTCAAACGGTCATTTTTTCGATACTTTAACAAGTTGTTTAACTGCATCGAAGCTTTATTGTGTCACGCCGCATCTAGTTAGTCCGTATTGGACTCTGTATATTACCTTTGTATACTAACAATTTTTTATATAAAACTACGTAAAATTCGATACGGTATGTATGTTCTTTGGTGTATAAGCTGAGTCGTATAAAATTACCCATAGAAATGTAACACTAGACTTGATACCATGACAAAATTTTAAACGTTCACATCTTGCATACTAGTAAAGATTTTTAAAATAATATAATAGTTTAATTCTTAATCTGAAATAATAAAAAAAGTGTTGTCCGATCCCCTATTGTCTGATTATTTATTCTTAGTCTTGACCAAAACACTGAGTGTGCTAGATAGACATACCAATTAGAAAAGGATCAAATCAGGTAAATGTGTAAAGTTGAATATTGGTGCTCATCTATATTCCCCTGATATTCGGTCATTATTTGCCACAAACATTGTAATACTTTCTTGATAAATATTCCTTCAAGAGTCTTGCTTACCCATCTGCCTGAGGAAAGAAATCGGAAACAGAATTTCATTTGTTTACTCATTTGCTTACTGATTATGACTACATTGTACTCAAAATACGCAATTACAGGTGAGCATTTGTATGTACATTTGGTACTTATTTGGTTTTTATATAAAATTTGATCTTTCATAATTTCAAATAGATTTAAATTTTTATTTTTAAATAATTTGACGATATGAAAAATATTGTCATATTTAGTAATAAATAAATTTTAACAAATTTAATTAATTTACCAGTATTATTATCCCAGAAGTTATTGTAATGAGTCCGATTTTCGTAGTCGAAATTCCCAACATATACTTACGTTTCAGGTTTAAGACAAAGTGTTAACATCAATTTGGAGAAGAAGTAAGATGTGTGTGTGTATGTGTGTACGTACGTACATTCGTACTTCGTTCGTGGCCATTTTTCCCTAATCGACTCTCGCGAGCAAAAAATGATATCTTTGAGGTGTCAATCGAAGCGAATTAATGACAATATGATCTGCAAAGAACTTCAAACATTTCAAGACTTTTTGAATTTTTTTCTGTAAAATACCGCCCGAAAAAAAAAGGATTTCGACTTCGCTGAGGTGTCTATCAAAGCGTATTTACGCAATTAGATTCGAAAAGACTTTCTAATCATTCGGTCTAGTCGGTCGATTTTATTAAATTTTTATTTTTGATTGATATCGAGCAAAAAAAAAAGGATATTGACTTCGAAAAGGTGTCTATCGAAGCGTATTAACACAATATGATCCGAATAGAGTTTCAAAACATTCGGTCGAGTTTTTTTACTTTTTATTTTTATTTTTGATCTATTATTATTTATAATGCTGGAAAGTTATTCGAGGGGACCTCAAGGGTCGCACCAGCCTCTACCCACGGCTTCTTTTTTTTATCAAAGAAACAGCAACAGTTATTTTGTTTGTTTTTTAAGTAATTGACCGTTATCAATAACACAATAATGTTATATATGCCATAATAGCCACTGAACAACACAAATAATCACCAGAATGCGGAGATGAAGTTCACCTGCTCTAGAGTTGCCTTCGACACGGGTCCAAAAGACAGCCTTTTAAGTGAAGTCGAGTAAGGCGAGACACACCAACCGAGACATCTCAAGTATCTTCCCCATATTATCGTTTCTCGTCCGACTTTGTGCTACTTCGCGAGAGTGTGTACAAGGCTTTATGTCAATTCGACTTTTAAACTTACACAATACATCTGGTACATATTACAAAACTATATTTTCAACTCACTGCATAAAGCTATATATCTTGTACAAATGCAATGATGATGCATCAATGTCTTTTAGTCGAAAACTATATATTTCAAACATTTTGTGTTTTTTGTACCAAAAAAAGAAGAAAGAATTGAATGAATGAATGAATGAGAGTCGATAAGTTTGAAAATGAAGTTGAAACGCCTTTTTCATGTCCATTTTGTTTTAGAGACAACGATCTCGATACATTTATTTTAAGAGCATACATTTATATTCGGAAGGTAACATATTACTTACTACTTTTACTGTAGTATCAAATATAACCAAACAATAGTTTCAAATCTAAATTGAGTAAACATTTTTTTTTTACGTATTTTGTAAGTATTATACACATGTGTTCCAAGTTTAAAACTGTGTTCTATTAATTTATAAAGCTTCTATACTATGAACTGGCTAACGATCAACAAAAACGATGTCAGTTAGAAAAACGTAATAGTTATGATTACAAGTTTATTACGTTTTAAAAAATAATGGTAGAATAAACAAATTATTCTGCAGCAAACCGTATGGAACTGCTCATTAATACTATAAATACAAAATAAATGTCTGTATTGGAAACGGGAATATCTCAAGAAGGCTGGAATTTGGCTGTTGTATTTTCAATTTGTTCGTATTTTTACTTCTTAGATTCGACAACGTTTGATAGTAGCACTAGTAAATAAATTCAAACTCGTATAATTATAAGACGATGCTGGATTTCTGTGTAATTTTAAGAAGTCTGAGCCATAAATAAATATTGGCCTTATCAAGGTTTCATATATTAAAATATTAGTTGCTCTTGAAATTAAAGTCTAATGTATGGATTATATACTCCCATGCATGCAAACTAGCCTTTTTTATGGATAATGCCACCCCCAAGGTATTTATTTCAAGTCATGATTTTAAGCGTGTATGTACAATATATCAAATTATTTAATCTGTTTGCACGTTCACTTCAAATTCTATTCTGATGTGAGCAAAATTAAAAAGGTAAGGAAACACGAAATTCAATACTCGTAAGTCATATTGTTATTGTTGTTGTTTTGTTTTATGAAGGATATCAAACCTCATGTTTTCCCATGAGGCTTATTCTAGTTGTTTGGTATTAAAATACATATGATATAGTTTTTGGTGATATCTTGAATTGTGGAATTGTGTATTGCATGTTTGAAACATTCACATTACATAAATTTGAGTATAAAAACAATAGAAACGTAATAGGGATTGTGATATGGCTGTGAAAATCATGGAAGTGAAACATTCGAAACAGTTGAAATATTAGTAATATTTGGTAATTTGGATCATTCAAGTGTGTTGTTGCACATTCTTCATTCTTTGATCAAAAAATTCATGAGGGTAAAATTAAAATTAGATATACCACGCAATACACTCAAAAGAGAGGTTGATTCACTAAGTAGATTGTAGTGGCTACCGAACAAACTTTGATCAGAAGAGTCCTTTTCATACTTATTCTAAACTTGTTGGTCCGATTTCCTGCTACCACACCGATTTTTTATACTGGACTTTGCAGAATAATTATCAAGGTATACTGCCATTAAGATAGTACGTGCGCCAAGGCAATTTTCGACTCGAAATCTAAATAATTAAGCAAAATATTCAATTTTCGATATTTTGAAAATTACTCCAGAAATCGAAAAATTGTACCTACTCTCACTTTTCGTCATATCAACATCAAAAAATAAAATCCACATCAAAATTGGAAAAAAATATTTTTTTTAAATTTGTGGCTCCACTACCGTGCTCAATCATTCCTAATTAATTGGAGTTTTTAATAATGTTAAATTTTTGAAAATATTTTTGCTAAAAGTATAAGCTTCTTTGATGAATTTTAATTCTTATTAAAATAAAATTGTATTTAGGGTAAGGTAGGATACGTCTTACATTCGGTCAAGTTGTACCACAGCACAATATATTGAAAACTCACATTTTTATTTCTTGTGTTCATTCCTGTTAAAGGCTAAAGTCAATTTTCGAAACAATCGCTCTTAAAATAACTAAAATATAGAAGATTCAAGTTACATACAATTTTAGAAAAGTTTGAGTTTCAACGCAATTTCTTTACAATTTTTAGTATTTAATTTTTTGTGTTGCCCTTTGCAATCAGGATATAACTAAATATTTATTTAATTAAAAGAACAAAAAAATTGATCAAGTCGGCTATATGGCACTACAATTCAGTTGAGTAAATCGCATCTGGTATCAATGATATGTGGTTAAATGATAAGTCAATACGTGTGAAAAGGAAAAGAAACAAAAATATAACTTATCATATACTATAACTTCATATACTATAACTCTTCTTACTTCATATATTAAAAATGGCTAACGAGTTGGTTGCCAAACTGTATATAAAATCCTTAAGTTTTAAGAGCTCCAAAAATGTAATCTTCATCAGCTATTTTAAGATAATTACATTTTTGTTTTTTTCCTTTCAGGGCAGATATTAACTTGTACTCGAGAGCCGTTGAAGGTACCATTTACCATGTATATATTTTAGCAAAAATTATAAAACAAACAGAAGATTGAAAACTATTTTATTATCTAAGCTACACTCTTAACAAACATTGACACAAAAGTTAGAACATGCATTAAAAACATTATCATCATATATTATTTGTTTAACGATATATTTTACATTCACGTATAGTCAAAAAGCTATTCTATTTTGTACAAAAATAATCATACAGCGACCGTATTTGTAAACTACATTCTCTCCACAAAAACTTTCTACTCAACAGTTATAATTTTCGTATTAACGACATAATTGTAATTTAAAATTTTGTTCTTGTCATCATTGTCATGAAAATAATAACAATCTAAAATCATTTTTTGTTCTTTTTTACTAGAAAACGAAGAAATAGAAAATTGTCATTAGATAATTTAGTTCCTTTGAGATTACTATATATTGTATTATCTAATAAATTTTTGTTTAAGCTTTAACAATATTAAGTTTTAGTCCACAAGTCCATGCTTATGGAGGTATTTTTTTGCTTGAATAATAAACAAAGTAATCTTTCGTTTTGAAGCTTGGAGCGCAATTAGAAATTTCCCAAAGTCCGTTTAAAAGAAGACCAGCTCTTATACCAACAAATTTTCAAGTGTTAACAGAAGGTAAAACGAGAAGTTTATGTTTCGTTAAGGACTTATTTTTAAATAGATGTTTCAAAACCCCAAATTTTTTTAAATAATGGCTGTGATTATTTTTAATGACAAACGAAATAATGTTTTCGAGATGAGAGGTAAATGATAAAGTTAATTACAAATGGTATAAAATTTTAGATAGATAAATAAAATTATAGAGTATATTCTCTGTTATTTAATATGTAAAACAGGCAAAAGTCAATTCAACCATCTTTGTTCACATTAAAGTGTACAATACAGCAGAATAACACACAACAATAACAACTTCTCGTTACGATGTTATTGTTGATGTTAGTATTTATTATGTGCACATGATGGTGAGATGATGTATGCTAGGAATTCTATACACAGTATTTACCTTCATTACGTCGCCCCTCATTCGTCTGTTTACAAGATTCATGGATGTTATGTATGTAAGAATCTTTGGATATGTGTCACAGAAACGAGAAATATTCTAGACATTTTTTAAAACGTCCAAGATTACTGGTATATACCATATAAAATCGGTAACCGAGATGTTCCGTTATGATCTACCCTATTGGTAGCGATGTCGTAGGATTTTATCAATAGATTCGAGGTTAGTCAAGTTACAAAAAATTTAATAACAAAACACATAACTGTGCATCAAAAATCTAGTTAGTCAAATGGCAGAAATGACACGCTTGCTGAGCACGCATCAAGACACAGAGGAATTTTTTTGGAAGAGTGTCTAGATTTTGCAAAAATACGAATTATTTTGATAAGAAAAAATAATTTTGGGCTAAATTTGCCAGTTCGTTTTTGCCTAAACTGTACGGTTTCGGAAGAGTGTTTCGATCAAAAAACGTTACTTCTTTAATCAATAACAACTTTCTAATTTAAAGTTATCATCTATCTGAAGCTTAGAATACCTAAGGCTACCTTTAGCTTGAATATGAAGGTCAAGTTTAATGCCTACGAAAGATGTGTGTCTAAACACCCAACATTTTTTGTTTGAAGCACTTTTATCGATCAAACTGATTTTTCGTGTTTCGAGTTTTTGAATGTCATCTCAAAAAAGACATCCTATATATGTCGACAAACGGTGCTGGAGGACATCAAAAAATTTTAAGCCAAGAAATTTGATTATCAAAATTCTTTCTTTGGCTCTATGCGTATCCGTAGGCATAAAAAGTTTTTAACTTAAAGCAGTAAATTTTATTTTTTACGACCGGGGTTATTTGAATAATATTAATCGAGTCAGAATTTTAAACGATAATTACAAAGACGTGTGTCGTTCATAGTATATTGGATCTCAAAATCTTTTGAAGAAAATTTGAATTAGTATTAAAAGTTTACTTCTGTCTGTACTTATGAACGCAATCTTCATCCTGGGTGGCCGAGGCTATAACAGCAGGACCTCATCAAAAAATATACCGTTAACATAATGATGATTTCCCAATACTTATACCCGGAAAAGCTTCCTTTTCTAAATACAACGTAAAGAAAGTTTGGAAGAAATTACTTTTTTAGTATTGCCAAAAGGGCTGTTTAGAAGTTTTAAAAATTTGGTATACCGTATGACCTAAAGAACTAAAAAGTAACGAAAACTGGTGGTGAAAATATGACAATTCCATAATTCAGTTTCGAAAAAATCTCTTATGTTATCATAATTAACTAAAAATCTCTTATACCACTTATCATAATTAAAATCAGTATTCTTTCATTTTCATTGAAGTCAGTTGCGTCAGAGTTTTTTCGAAACAGAGTTAATTGACACAATTTTTCATTGCTGGTTTTGTAATTTATGAAAATAAGCTTAAACTCATGACAGATTCGTAGGACAGATACTTTGTGTTAATTTTCAATGTTTTTAAACTACGGATTTGGAATATTTCCAAAAATTCATTTCTTTTCCAAAATTTGAACATGTATTTAAAAAGAAGACTTCTAGGCTATAACTGTATTAGAAAATTGTCATTATTCTAACCTTTTTTACAATTTGCTGAAGTTTTGCTGTTATTACTTGGAACATCCTGTATATAGATGTTCTTTCGTGTTATAAATATTTTTATTGGATCGTAAAGGTAGATTATCTTATTTAAAGGCTATTTTTGTGTGTGTATTTGTTTGTGTTACTTTCATCATGCCTAGCGTAGCGCAAACACGCAACATACAAAATATTATTTGTTATATTTTTATTAGCTAATGAAATCTCACAAACTCGTCGTATTACATTTATGTAATTGAGGGTAATATAAAATTTAACTAGTTTCATTTCAAATTATTGTTATAACAAATAATATTTTTTTGTACGCAGTACGGATATCATTATAATCTTCGACTAGAATCTCAATAAATTCAATTGGATTTATTTAAAGTTAAGCGGCCACTAGAATTCTGTTTGTACAAATTCAGTTATTGATTGTGATTCTCGATTCATCTTCGTGAGAGGTCTTAAAAATATTTCAACATGCCAAAAGCCTTCGAGGGAAACACGGTATTATATATATATGAAAAGTATTTTAAATTGACAAAACCCAGCCTGGTGTGCGTGCTGGGAGGGGGGTTGGTAACTTTGGGGGTTAATGAACAACTTTGTACCGTCTCAAGACATATCTCAGATCGATAATGTCTGAAGATCAGGTAAACGGCTTTCGCGGTATACAGGGCGATGCGCACAGAATTTGGAAAAGTTTGTTTCTGTATCTCGCAGAGATAGAGAAATTATTGAAAAGAAGTGAATCCCATTTTAACATAATAAAATATTCCCAGAGTTAAGGTTTTTTTTATTTAAATTGACGAGCTTTTGACTTTATAACATAAGATGATGAACAAAAGATCCCCCTATCCTCTTTGATGATTCTTGTGCACGAGTCAAGATAAAACCCTTCTCATATAGTTCTCTTCTAAGCGCAAAAAAAGTTTCCAAGATAAACTTATAGTTTTCCAATTTTCGGTTCTACATGAAATCTATTCATAACATTGCCATGAAAATAAATATTCTACATGTTATCCTCGCGATTCAAAAATGAGTTTACTACCTATTATTAGATGTATAGATCTACCGGCTTACAAATGTATGTGTATTTTCTAACCACAACTTATTATTGTTAAAACAATACTTACTAATTAATGTGTTGGAAGCGTTGTAAAGTTGAATTGATTTCAAAATGTATATTTTAAACAACGGATATTGTCGATGCCTTATAAGATATTTTATTGTAATTGGAAAAAAAAACTAACACTTTAACAAATTCCAAACAAGTTTTTGGACGCTTTATAATAGACATCTAATGTACACTATTTTGTTAGCTAATTTTTAACAATTTTTAGTTTTTTTTTTCTAAAATTTTATAAAATAAGGATTATTTTTCACAAACAAACTTGTAACCTGATTATAATACAATTTTTCGTCTATGTTTTCTGATCTAAATATGAAAATGTTAAGAGTTATATACTCATCTAAAATAAAATAGTCCCATGCTAATAATTGTGAGGTTTTATATACTCAACTTCTCATATACTTTTGTTTAATAGTTAACAAAACCAACTTCACATTCGAGAAGTGTTTTCAAGCTTGCATATGTGTGTATTAGAGGTGTCACCAATCGGCAAAAATGATTGCGTCTCAGATTTGGATACGGAACCTCAACGTCCAAATAAAGCAAAAGCAATTTATCAGAGATAAACATAAACTTCAATAACTACCTAACACTTCCATATTAATTATTGTATTTCAACAGCGAAAAATGTAGTTTAGAGGTTAAATATTCCATCTGTAGTACGTCTTGCATGTACGATCATAGCCGATATTCGATGAACATTTTTTTTAATGTTATGTTTTACAAATTATTAAAGTTAACTATCGTAAATCATTCTGTAAATATTAGTTTTGCATACACATAGCCTTCCATTGAAAATTGATGTATTACCCTGACTACGAAACGTAAACATACGTTGAAAACATCGATCTAGATTTTCGGACCAACTACAAGAATTTTCCTACACTGTTAATATAACAATTTACTGTTAAATTATTGTTTTCTAGATATTTACACTTAAATGCTACGATGCGGCTAAGCTTGTATTGTTATTGGGTGCGTTTAGCAGAAAAAAGCGCTAGGAAGCGCTTGTAAGCAAAATGGCGATTGTTAAGCGGTAAGTGCTGTCAAATAGAAAATAGCTATATTCCTCTAGGACGCTAAGTTAGCTTTAACCGGGGAACCTAACCTTATTTAAAAATATGTTTGTAAATTATTCATATTAAAAAATTACCAATAATGAATAATAAAATGGCGGATTGTGTCAGCGCAACTGAAGTTAGCAAACATGTCCTGGCCGAAAACTGTACAGTTTGTTTTTCAGCGCTAGTAAGCGCTCTCAAGTGCTTTTTTCTGCCAAACGCACCCATTGTTTCGTATTTCGTGTTTCAAATAACAAATTTCAAATTTTTAAATTTGTTTATCAAGGTAAGTTTCTAAATATATAATCCCCTCATGTGGTACTTTCTCCACCCCCTGAAATCAAAACGGAATATGTTAAAATTTAAACCTGAATTAAAGAAATTCTCTTTCTTTTTAGAGGTCGAGCTAAATATTTAAATAACTTAAAAAATATATTTGAAAAGGCTAGTTTGATAGACATAAAATTTTTTTGTATGAATGGTCTAGGCTATGATTATCTTGGTTATGATTATGGAATATATTTTATGGAAAAAAAATTTGATTATGGAAAAAATGAATGTGGAACTTTTTTACACTAAAAATTTGCGGATATTTGGAACATCACTAATATACACATATTTGTGTGTATGTGTGTGTGTGTGTGTGTGTGTGTGTGTGTGTGTGTGTGTATTTGTTGCCATAACGATATAGACTAGATATAACGATTCTAACGATTCTCTATACAAGGGTTGTTGAATAATCTCTTTTTTTATTATTTTATAACACCTTTCGTTTTAACGTGAGATAAAAACAGGATGAGATTTGAATTCAAATTTTTAGTTTGACATCCTGAAAACTTTGCAAATAAAAATAACATTCCTGAATGTTATTTTAAGTCTTTTGTATGTTTTTTTTTTTAAATTCAACATAACAAACTTTTTAATTCAGTTAATTATTAGGTTTTTTAAAAAATTAGTATAGCTTTAGGAAACTAAGAAAACACACTAAAAAGTAGAAAATATGTTTAAGGTAAAATTGAATTATATTACTTAAGGTAAAATAATATAGAAGGAGGTATTCTAATCCTGCAATGCATGATGAGAAATGTGTCCAGCGTTTGACATATTAACTGTCAACTAAAATACATTCATGTTAACTCCCATAACTCCCATAATAATAATAAATATTTTTATTATATTTTATAGATATCTAAATTATTTTTAATGAGAATAAGTGAATTAGTAATGTTATTTAAAAAACAGGTTGTTATGATATTATATCATTGCAAAAATCTAAACAATTTATTCACAAAAGTCCTTGTAGAACTACGCATAAATAAAACAGCAAGGTTTTGGTTCTCTGGTTGCATCGTTAAGTCTTCAGCAAAAATTTGAAGCCATAAGGAAATGAATATCTACAACACTTTATCGCGTATTTTGTGGCATTCAAGAAAAATAAGTGAGTATGTTTAACAGCACTCCTGAATACTTCTTGTTAAAAGCTCATGAACATTCCGCAGATGCAATAATGATTTTCCATAGTTAGTGAAAATTTCTTCGGCTTTTTTCAGAAGTTGATATACTGCTTAGCTGGGATGTTTTAAGTGACTACGATTTATTGCATCTGTACAGTCATTTGACAAATGCACTGGAGAATTAATTTCTCTTTCACATACTTCGCAATCAGAGGACGAACCAAATACTGCCCAACCACAAACATAATACAGTCCGAATTTTTTAATTTCTGTTAATTCACAATTATCAGGTATGTCGATGATATATTGTGTTTCGTCAACTAAATAATGAAGTGCTTTAATTTTTTGACTCATAAATTCGAATATATTATTGTTATTATTATATATATTCGAATATTAGAATATACGTTTATCAAACTAATGTTAATTTTTTTAGTCGCAAATTAATTTATTATTATGGGAGTTATAATGGAAGAACTTTAGTTGACAGTCAGTTAATATGCTGAACTCACTCGTGGCGGCGCAACCGCTTGAATGATTAAAATAGCTTCTCTCTATTTTATCTTAGTTTAAGGGGCTATTATCGACCCGCACAACTTGATATTAAAACTATGAAAGTAACAGCAATTTTTATTTTCGTATTCAAGCAGTTTAGCGAAAAAAACCTATTCGCAATGGGAACTGATTCTAGCGCTGTCTGGTGATAGAAAATAGAAGCTGTCTATGACAAGTTAAATTTCAACAGAAATAAGAGTACGAACGTGTCAAAAGTTAAAATAATTTATTTTTTTTATTTCACTCATTATCAAAATATAAATAAACAATTCAATCATAGCCATGCATAAATTTGACTTTTCATACACAGCTTCTATTTTCCATCACTAGGCAGCGCTAGAATCAGTTCCCATGGCGAATAGTACAGTTTTTATTTCAAACTAAATCTTCCTTTAATTTTGTTTATGTTACAAAATCTAATTTTGTCAATGTTCTCAATAAAATTCACTGTTTTTATGTAGATTTAATAAAAATATAAAAAAAAACTATGAGAATGTCATAAATATTTCCTAGCTACAATGGAAATGACAACATTGTATTTTTTATTGAAAATATATAATCCTTCTACATTTCCCAATATTGAAACAAAATGATAATAAATGCACCTTTTACGGAACATAAAGCACTGCTTTATTCTTTTTTTTGCATCATAATAACGTTATGCTAAAAATAATTTACATTGGTTGTTACCATAGTTATAGTGTTGAAATAACATTGGACAAGGACAATATTCCGCACACACATACACAATTTATGTACTAATCATGCTAATTTTGTTCGTTGTACATGTAGGGACCTACTATGGTACCTACGCTAAATAGTGGTTTATGTAATATATTATAGATGTAGTATTATTATTATTACTAGCAGATACCCGCCCGCTTTGCTGAAAAAATTCCACCAATAACAGCCACGTCTACTATGTTATATCCCACACTTATCCTCATTTTTCTTCACAATTTTATGAATTTTAATTTTTTGGTGCAGAATCCTAACTTTTTTGAAAATAAAATTCAGCTCATCTTCCATCAAAGAGATTATGCAAAATTTTATGGATTTTAATTTCATAGTGCGGAATCCGAATTTTTTTGAAAATATAATTTAGATACTCGCTGATAATATAACTTACTACAGGTGCCATAATTTTAAGTATTTAATTCAAAAATGCCAAATATCAATCACCCTCAAAATAACTTATAACCCTATTTTAACCCCGTTAGGCGATGAATTTCGATAAAATATGAAACACTCCTTCAATAAATGTTTATGCACAATTTGAAGTAGATTGGACAAAGAAATCACTTTGCCCCTTTCAAAGTTTGCCTATCGAATATCGATATGCTTACGTCATGCATAGAACACACCCTCCAAGTTTCAGGTTTCTACAATAGTTCAGGACAAAGCATTTTATATGTATAGATTATTATAATTTACAGCCCCGAACTCAAAATTTTTGGTGTATATATTTTCACCTGACTGAAAAAACTGAAGAAACATACATATTCGAGCAAAATGGCCATGAGACAATCGAATAACGGTCACACTATCCATATATAAACTCAATCCAATAAGTATGATTTTTATGCAGATATAGTCTTTATTAGTAAGGAAAAAGTGTGCAAGGCTGCGATTTTTAATTATGAAACCAGTTAATTTCAGTTTCACCTCGAACACAAAGCTGATATCCGTAAACTTTTGTTATTCTGAAGGTAATTAAACAAGAACTTCATAAACCTTTGGTCTTCATAAATCAACTTTAAGTTGGTGTCTCAAATAATTTGTCGATCACCAAACAAAAGAGTGTTAGTTCCTGTTTTTACAAATAGTTCCACATAATTTGCGCGCAGCCCATGACGCATATTACGCACGCTACATACTTAACGATAATTCTAAAAACCTGAACATTTTATACAAAAATACTTTTTCCGATAACTTTTTACTAAAATTTTTTCTAATTATCCTTACTTTTGAATATCCGTGTAGTTAGTTTCACGATATATATATATATATATATATATATATATATATATATATATATTATATATATATATATATATATATATATATATATGTATATATATATATATATATATATATATATATATATGTATATATATACATATATATATATATATATATATAAAAGTATATGTATGTGGAAGAGAAAATTCATAATCTGAGTTTAAGCCGGATTGTGAAACAACGAAACAACAGCAGTATGGCAATAAAGTGTGGTGGTCTGGGTTTGAAATAATCCTAGTGAATCTACGAAAATGGTAATTAATTTTACTTAAAAAATTATTATTCAAAGTTTATTTCCCTGTAGGCAATTTTAATCAATTTTTTATATTCTATAAACAACAAATACATGCATAATATTATCCGACGGTACGCTTAGAACATGACAAATTGATCAACATATAATTCAAAATTGTTATGGAAAAATTTGTATTATAACACTTGTTCTTCAAAAGGTTAATTTTCCACTTGGATGCTAAGTTATCAAATAAAATCGATTAAGTCAGGAATAACAATTTTTTTTTAACTAAGGGATGCCTACACACTAACCTGAACAAAAACCGTTTAAAAACTGATAAAACAAGTTTTTACTAAATTTGTCAAAACTTTGTTTGGAACGAATTTTGAAGTTTCAATAATACTGGTTGTATGTAAAATAAGATGTGTAGCCTGGGATTGATTAAGCATGATTTCAGAGGGGTTATGTAGGTGACTTTACCGTTGCATAAAAACGTCTTCTTTCATCCTTTACTACAAACAAAACTATTATTGATTGCTAAGAAATCAGAATGATTGCTGGTGGGAGCGCAAATAAATTCATAGCATACAGTAAGTTTTAATACATTGAGTAATTTAATTGGGCTTCCACCACATTGAAAATGGTTCTTTACCTGATATCTAATGGTACTACGAAAATACAATACGCAATATAAACCCAATAGTGGTCCACTGAATATGTCACTGAAGGCCATACATGTTTAGGCCATATATGTTTAGTTGTGCGTAAATCGTACTTTTTTGAATATTTTCGGTAAACACACGATTATATCCCGGACAAGATATCCCCCACAAAATGTCCCAAAATAAATATCCCTTCTATTCTCATTCCCACAGCAAAATATCGTAAGAAAGTCCTTTATCGCTAAAATTTTTCACTGGAAGCGCTGGCATCGATTTCATTGTCTCTACCATGACTACGCACACAACGAATAATAATTAATCATTAATAACAAGTAAAAATAAAAATATATAGAAAGTATTATGATATTTTTTCCGAAGATGTCTTATCGCGGTATTATTACACCAAAGAAAAATTGTGTCCCAGTAAATTTCGCGTGGTCATATTTTGTTTACGGGCATTTTGTCAGGGATATTTTGCCTAAGGATATTAACGTATGAGACTTTTAAAATAACATTTTTTTACCATATTGATTAATTTTTTTTTATTCACTATGCACGTTAAAACACATATTGAAAATATGATTTTCAATTATTATCTAACGACAAAATATGTGATCAATAAATAAATTAACAATTTTTCGTATATGAACATACTTTTTTTATGCTATATATTAAAAAAATTCATATGCATACTTTTTTTTTTTTAATATTATAAACAAAGGGAAGCATGCGTATGTAGAAAGCCTATAGCCAAGTGTATAATCCAATTTTTTTTCTGTGTGCGGTAGGTAAAAATCTACTACCCTCTAACTTGTTTTAATGCTTTTATAATACGGCTAATATTTATTATACGGCTAATATTATTGAATAAATCACAAAAGTATTTTTTTTCGAACCCAATCAGAAGCCGATACAAAATTACTAAATGAATGTAAATTATTAACTTCTAAGTATTCGCACTTTGCGTGAATTTTATTGGAGGCGTTTCCATGGTAACGATATACTACTTTAATTATAGAATTGTATGGATGCATATATAATTGTATGGATTGCATTTATGACTTACATTGAAAATTTAATATTATTGTCTTACAAATTTAAATAAAGAAGAATCATGATAATAGACATTTAAAAAATAATATTTATGCAATTTGATTTCTTATTTTCACAATTTTTTATGCATTAAGTTTAATTAATTAGTGTTTTTCAATAATTTTAATTTGACATTTAATATAACATTTACATGTAAAGAATTGAAATTACTCATAACAGCCTCTTTTAACGCCAAAATTCACTGGAAGCGCTGGCATCGAATAGGGTAATCGATCTGAAAATTCAAATCGAAATTTTTATCATATCTTAACGTTTCATGATCCTACTTGATAAAAAAATTTGATAAAAAAACAAAAAGTAGATGAAGATCTATAAAGAATGAAATTATAGGTATTATGTGATGAAAGAAAAATGTTCAATTCTGGAACCAAGTTTCTGAAATTTCAAAAAAAAATCAAACCATCTGTAGAACAGTTTTACTACTCCTAGTTTTTTACATTTTTCAAATTTTTTTAGGCCATGAAGTTAAACAGCCGACATCTTTAAGGGCAATTATCTTTAAACACCTGAAACGGTTTATCGTCAAGTTTAGCTTTGAATCGTGTCATTTTAATCGATCTGTTAATAAAAACAAGTGAAGTTAATTGTTGAAATACCATGTAAAGATAGTGTTGATTACGCAATCGTTTGTTTTTTTACGTCATGTAAGTGAAGAAAGGTAACCAAACATAAACACATTAATGTCACAGACACTTTACTGATATTCTCATATAATAAATACTAAATACATACTATATAATTAGCAATCTCACAGTGATGTTTATGAAAAAAAATTGCATATAACAAAAGTTGCATATTTTTTTATAGAGAACATTTTTTATGTTCCACACCGCCTCCCCGATATTTAAACTTTTATCTCTAACGGTTTAGAAGACCTAATTGACCTATGTGGCTCATTTACGAACGCGACCTCACTTTTTATGTCCTGAGCACGCTATAAATATTTCATTTTCTTTCGTTTCTGAGCAATCGTGTTGACAGACAGGCAGATAGACATACAGACGGACCGACAACCGAAAATGGTCTAATCAGGTGATTTTATGAATATCTGTACCAAAGTTTTCTTCGTAGCGTCAATATTTTTAAGCGTTACAAACTTGGGACTAAACTTAGTATACCTGGATATATTTCATATATATAATATGAAAACCTTGTTTGTTTTTTTCAATATTAATTTTATGTAAAGTATCTTTTATAACTTGCTTTTTTTAATAACAATGATTTCAAAAGCTCAAAGTGAAAGCAATTTAAATGATAAATTGAACAAAAAGCACAAAGGACACATTCATATATTTCAAAATAATGAAATACTATTAAGATCAATTCGACTAAAATAGAATATTTCATTAAAGATAAATTACTTAAGAGAAGTAAATGTAATTTAAGTCAATTTAAAGAAATTATAGTAAAAGTATCAAATGTTGTATCCAAATTAAATATCTAAATTAACTTACATTTATTTTACATGGGCCAAAAAAATATAGATGAAAACATTAAGGACTATGAAAATGTGTGTATAAATGTTATACAAGCAATGAAATTTCATTGTTTGTCATTAAATATCATCAAAATACTAACTGCTATAATTGGCGTTTATAATATAAATGTAGATGTTGTACGGGGAATTCGAAAAATTTCAAAAAATGACAGCGCCTATCAATGTAAGCTTTCAGATTGAAACTGGAAACATTTTTGCATTCGTTATTTAAAATTATCAAATTTTTTTCATAAATGTAGAAAGAAAATACACTCTTCTCATCGCTCCGCCCATTCTGAATATTTATTCGATCTTTTTCAAGCTTCAATAGCCGATAATATTTCTTCGATCGAATTTACATTTTCAAAATCGGCTAAGCGTGTCACTATTATGATTACAAATACAATTTATTAGAGTGATGTGCGTAACTTTGATAAAGATTTACTCATATTCATAAGGTAATAATAATAACATATGTTCATGCCCTATTCTGGGGGTTTTTAACAGATTATTCCCAATTAAAGTTATAGGCATATTTCGAGCCCCAAATCTTAAGACTTCAAGGAGTAGCCCTGCTTTGCACTGGTTATGGGTGGCTCGTTTATTAATAGTTTCAGAAAGTTCATATGAAAGTCATTTCTATTTCGTAAGAAAAGTGCGGGAACTATTGCTATTTTGACAGTACAAAAAATTATTAAAACAATCGGACTTCCGAGACGAAAATAAGAATTACGTAAAGTACTCTTCGTGATCTGCGATTTCATGAATGAAAAGTATGTGCTTTTTTTTTAGAAAAGTAAGGAAACGTTATATGTTTGATTCCAGATTCATTTCATGTTAATTTTTGTGAAATTCCGATAAGAGATCATAAAACATTGATTGTTTTTAAGTTTAAGTATTATAGATTAAGTAACATAATGTAATTTTTGATTTTAACTTGTTAAACTATAATTTCCATTGATATTTGTAAGGTAGAAATATTATCAAAATGTTGATACTATTTTGTGATCTCTTCTAGTATTGTAGTAAGAAGATTTAACTAATAACAAGTCACATTACATAATTTACATGTCACACATATATAAGTGATTCCCATATAATACATAATATACAATTTGCGCCTAATTTGCGCCTTCACGGGCAAACAGTATTGTTTACGAAAAAATGTTTCAAACAAAAGTTGTTAATTTTTTATAAGGAATATTTTTTACTCTTAAACTTTTGCCCAAAATCCCATTACCCCATGTTGCTCATTTACGAACTCGACCTCACTTTTTACGTCCTGAGCTGGATATAAAAATTACAGCTTGATATCAGTTTTCGGTTTGGAGTAACCGTGTTGACACACAGACAGACAGACGTACAGTCGTACAGACAACCGGAAATGGATTATTTAGACGATTTTATTATACCAAAATTTGGTTGGTATAGCATCAATATTTTTAAGAGTTACAAACTTGGGACTAAACTTAGTATACCTTGGTATATATTACATATATACTAAGGTAGAAAAACTATTTGATTACATAAAACAAGCCTATCTATTATTTATTATTTCTTACCATTTATTCAAGTACATAGTTAATACTTCCTTGCTAGAAGCAAACATACTAAGGGGGCCACACCACCTCCACGATACCAATTATGTCTTTTGAAAAAAGTAGTTATGTCTATCAGTTTGTCTTTTGAAAGAAAACAACTTCAATAACGTGACGAAGCCGCGGGTAAACTCAACTAATGAATAGATATATAAATAATAATATATCAATAATAAATATATATTTAAATTGATATGAAAATGCCTGATCGTATTATATTAAAATAGATTTAACATTCTTGTTTACAATATTATTATTATATTATCATAACTCAAACATAAATTTGTTATTCTATTGTGTAAATAATGTTACAATACAATGTATATGTATGTAACAATCTTCATCTAAATGTACCATGTGTTCGCTACGTAAATATTAACAATGTTTATTTGAAAAAGTGTGGGATATAAACAAACAAAAACTAGTCGATTTTATTGTTAAAATACTTTGGTTATGCTTGGTTATCAATTTTTGAACAAATTATTATTATTAAGATTGTTTAATTACATAAAATATGTACATTGTTTATATGAAAGATTTAATTTATATTGTTCTTTGAGATGAAATTTTGAAAAGATGATATAATGATTTTTGGAATAATAATTCAGATAAAAGTTTTTTTTTAAAAACATGTTTAATTTTAATTCTTTTATTTTTTCATCTACCTCTTAAAGAACCATTTGGCAGGTTTTGTAGGTAGACAGAAGGAAATTAATAAACTAATACTTTTATTAAATTAACACTTTCAACTATTATGCTTCAACTATTTATAGACTACAGCTAAATATGTTACAAATAAAGGAAAATGAAAGAAACCGGTCGAATTTTCCTAATACTTCATGGAATGTGTTTCATTGATGTCAAATATTATTAATAATGCATGAGTTAGTGGCGCAAATGTTTCTGTTAGGTTAATAAACGATCAATTTTCAATGGAACGGTTAATGTTAAAGTTGACTTAAAAAATTAGTAAGTTGGCAAGTTGAATTATGTATATATAATACATGTACAATAGTTTTCGATTATTTGACAAACACTTAACATTTACGTCATACAAGTTGCCTAAATACTAATTTCTTAAGTGAACTTTAACAATGATCGTTCTATTGAATTAACAATTTATTGTTTATTAACAAATAGAAACATTTGCGCCTCTAACTCATCCATTACTAAAAATACTTTACACCTAAGTAACACATTTCATGAGGTTTTAGCAAAATGATGGGGGTTTCTTTCATTTTCCTATATTATCCGATTTTTGTAACATCTTTTACTATATTATTAGTAGAATATTTTTATTGTAATTTTAGGTAAACTGAAAATTTTACAAAATTAATTCATGTTCATTAGCAAATATCGTAAAACTATTAGAAAAAAGACAAAGCTCTTTTTTTGTATTGTTTCCTTTCACGGAAATAATTATAAATATTGCAACAAAATAACGCTTCTTCTTTGTTTTTGTTTTTTTTTTTTTTTTTGTTCTAACCTAAGCCAATAAAAATCTCACTACTTAAAACATTGTTATAATTATAAACATTTAGAGAAAGGTAGTCATTACTTGCGAAAAATTCTCATTTGATTTCTGTTTTTTATTTCCTAGACCCATATTGTTACCGTGTTGTAAAATTTTTCACTTGATTACAATCTGCAAAGGTAAAATTTATACTTTTTTGGCATATGGGCTCAACATCAATGCTGAAATATGTATTTCATTTCCTCCCTTCTATATTCGAAGGAAAACAGTGCAACAACTGCTCATCATTTCATTGACACACTGTAGAAATCTATAATATAATATATATACATAATATACTATCACACATTTCTTATATGATATTCGTTTAAAGTAAAAAAAAAATCGATAGATAATTTTACTCATAGCATATAAATTTCCAAATTTCCTTTCTTATATTCATAAAAATCTTATCTTTGTCGAGGAATATGTATATGGTTAAAGTTATAAAGAAACGGGATGCAATCGTTTTTAAGGAGATGGTTTTGTTGCCTATAGTTATAGAGTGTGGTATAAAGGGTTTTCTATTAAGAACGATAGAACTATTAATTTAAATTTAACAACTTTTGAATGAGGTAGTAGTAAAAAAGATTTTATTTGAAAAATAGTTTTACGACATTTTGTGTTATATGCAGAAAAGTGCAACACGCTGCAGTTTTGCTGAGAAGTACGAAAAATACAATCGGCATCCGATATCTTACCATGCGATTGAATAAATGGTAGAATTCGCACCGTGCGTGAGTTTTATAGGAGGCGTTTCCATAGTAACGAAACACTACTTTAATTATAGAATTGTATGGATGCATATATAATTGTATGGATTGCATTTATGACTTATATTGAAAATTTAATATTATTGTCTCACAAATTTAAATAAAGAATTATGATAATTTACATTTGAAAAATAATATTTGTGCAATTTGATTTCTTATTTTCACAATGGTTAATGCATTAAGATTAATTAATTAGTGTTTTTCAATAATTTTAATTTGACATTTTCTATAAGATTAACATGTAAAGAACTGCAAATTAGTCATAACAGCCTCCTTTATCGCCAAAATTTTTCACTGGAAGTCTACCATGTCTACGCACACAACGAATATACGTAAGTAGCTTGAACTAAACACTCATCTTCAAAAAATTTCAATAATCTCCATGTGGTTTTCCAAATTGTATGCAATATTACTGTATTATGAATGATGTTCCCCATTATTACTTAATTTAAAAATAGTTTTAAGATATCTTATAAAAATTGTTAAAATTTAGTTGAAACTTCTATCATTTCGAATGGAAAACCTTTTATATCCAATCTTTCATTCAAATCATAATAGTGTTTAATACCAAAAATATAGTACGACAGTTAAACGATCTCTTTTCTGCATATTATGAGTGGCGTTGTATGTTTTATCCTTTTCAATTTTAAATAAGAAGGACATACATACATATATTTGATAGTGTGTCAGCAAATCCAAACGTAGGAATATTATTATTATAAGAAACATGCAGTAGGCTAAAGGATTTTTTTTCTAATTTAAAAATAAATGTCATACATTTTATCGGATCGTGTCAAGAAAGCTATTAAACCTATCAATAAGTATATTACTAAAGATTTACCTATATACACTCGAAGTACAAATAAATGATCCAACTTAAATCTATTTTTAAATTATGACTCCAATATCTTCCTACAACTAACTTTGTAAACTGTTTGGTATACGAGCAGGCAACATCTTTTTGTATTGAAATTAAGTAGGAATAAAGTACGCCTGAAATTTCAGGGCTTAAAATTGTGCCAAAATTATTTTCTTAAATAGTTTTTCATATCTAATTATAATAATTTAAAAAAGACTTAATAAAGTGATTTTTGGGGGCCCTAAACTTTATAAGGTTTTAGTTTTAAAGTTAGGGAATGCTTTATTAACACATATTCTCTAAAAATATACTTCATCCCTACTTGTTTTCAATAAGAAAAAGATATATCCGAAATTCGACCGCCTGTAATGTATAAAATAAAAAACAAATATTCGAAAACGTTGCTAACACTCGTACCAGTAAAGTTAATATGTCAGGATAATTCTTAAAATCATTTTAGTTGATGTCTTACACCAGACCTGATGCAAATCTTTTGCCTAGCACAAGAATACACACATTTGAAAAACGAAGTAAAAAACATTTTCTGTGATACACAAAATATTTTATTGAAAAAATTTGAGAGACTACAAACCAGATATAGAATTTGGATTTCGATCATTTCATTCGAATTTTGGTAAAAGCTTATTTAAGTCATTCTTTAAAAAAAAAAAAAAAAAAAACATTATGTAATCCACGAGTAAAAGCTTCGGAAGTGGTTCGTTTCCAGGTTTGTGATCATGAGGTTCAAAAAGATACAAATTTAATTATAATTTATTTGTGTGTGAATTTTGCGACAACTTGGCAATTTCGTTCTATTTTTTTGAACAAACTGTACCGACGATATACCTACATCCTTTTGTTGTTAACAGGTTTAAGCTTAAAGATTTAGCTAAGTTTATTTCGTTAGATATTTTTTTATTAAAAAACCTTTTTGTGGAGAGAGAGCTTTACGAGTATTATTGTGATTGAATTCTACTTACTAATACAACCAAAGCAAAATTTTAATGAGTGTTTAAATTTTTGAAATAATATTGTGTATAATTTCTAATAAAATATGACAATGAATTACGTAACGACACTTAAGTACATTATTTTCCCTAAACATAAATTTAATTAGTAAACAAGCTGTGAGTAAGGTCTGGTGCGACCCTTGAGGTCCACACGAATGATTTGTGAGCCTAGTAAACAGTTATAAAAAATAAAAAAAATAAATTGAATTTATATATAGAGATAAAGTTATACTTATTGAAAATAACATTGTTCCTACCAAGTTGCAAGCCTGCCATGGCACCCCCTGCTCTTTTTTTATATTTTGTAAAATGACGTATATCAATGAATCTATTGATGGAAAGTGAATTCTGTAAGGTAATACATTTACGAATAAGTTCAAAAACGGGCGCTAGTCGATGTTGTTATGAAAAGTACATTTGAATTAACAAATCTCTGCCTTACCAAGCCAACGCTTTACTAACTGAGGTACCGCACAAATATACAAAATTTTAATGGCATGCCTATTTATTAGATTACTATGTTTGTCAAATGTTAAAACATATTTTTAATTTTATAAACTATCATGTGAATTATGTGTTTCACTTTCTCTCTTTATATTTCTATCCAAAGCCATACTCTTGTTACATTGCATTGATTTTAATTATAGATTTTGAGCAACGCTATTAGCCTTTATTACTTATAGTTCAAATATATTTGTATGAAATATAATTACTATAAAGGTAATATCTACACATTAATTGATAATAATAGGAACATAATAAGTAATTTAATCCGTATTATATTATTCAATACATACATTTCTATAATGTATACGCTTTACATACACGTTCTATTTCATACTAGTGACGGGACGAATATTCGCATTCGCATTCGAATATTCGCACATTTTTTAACATTCGCATTTTTGACAAAAAATTATCAAAATTTTGTATCATAAATAGCGAAATAAGCCCAAACTTAACTAATATGTACTTTACTCACATTTTTATTTCACTTTTTAATCACAGATAAATTTGACTGTTGGACAAATGCAATTATAGCAAACTAATCTCAGATTAAAAAAAAAAAAAAAAAAACTAAAAGCCTTTCTAGCCGTGTAGGAAAAAGTCGGAGTCGCGACTGATACATCAACGCCCAGCCTAAACGGCTAATGACAATTTGAAATTTAGAGAGGATGTTCATTTTTTACTGTAGGTGTCATTGAAGCAGTGATTTTGCCCCTAAAAGGATGAAGTAATAAAAGAGTGAAGATAAGCATTAATATTATCAATAAACAGATTTAATAAAATGATTTCCAAATAATTTTTTTTAAATATAGTATAAAATAATAGTTAAATAATAAGAGAAATTGGATAAATTCCAAGAATTTAATTTACCCATAAAAAAAAAATTCTTTAAAAAATTATTATTATTAAAGAACAAAGCTATAACCTGTCGAAGATTATTATTCGCCCTTTTCTTGCCAAACGAAGTTTATATGTGAAGTCTCTACGGCGATTGATAGAAATGACCTCACTTTAATTATGGCTTACTTTTTCAAATAAGATATTCAAATTTAATATCTATCTTGAGATCTTAATTTGAGATCCTATTGAAGAGCACGTCTCGATTTTACCTATTTCGTTTGTAAAAAGTTGTCCAATATAGAGAAGTCTCACGATGATGTGGTTAAAAAATTTTTTAGGCGTAGGTCTGCGGACTATAATTCATATATTTTATCTTCACTTCTTAAATAAGTTAACTACTTGTGTGCTAAAAGTAGTATCTATGTTTGAATCACACAAAAATTTTTTTGGCAATAGAGCCTTGGAAGAAATGGTTTTTTTTTGAATCAACAAAAGTGCTTGCTCTAAGCTCACATGACGGGTTGCATATAAAATTTGTAGAAATGAAATATACCAAGCCCTTAATGGTTTGGTGTAATATACCAAATACCCCTTGGTGTCGCAATTTTTAAAACATTTGAATTAATTATTATTTATTATAAAAAATAAAAATTTAACGTCAATCAGTTTAATTAAAAATTGGTTTATTTTTCTTCAGCTTTTATTATTGTTTGTATTTTTAGTATTTATTTATTTGCTAAAAACAACCTGTCTATATAATTGTATATGTATTATATATAATGTGTTCAACTATGATGGAATTATCAAGGGTGCATTTGGTGTGGAGTGGTAGAAAGAAGGTAGTCAATTTTATTTGAAAGGAGTTTGAGTTTGTTGATTCAACCGGTTGGTTGGTAGCTTAAAACAGCATACACAAGCCCAAAAGTACTTGATTCGTTTCAGTGTGTGTAGACATTATGAAAATATATATACACAGGCATAATATAGTATTTGTACAATTGTATATGGGCAGTATATAGTTTAAGTGGGATTATGTTTCCAATCGTGATACGATTTTTTAACAATGAAAACTCTTTTCTTTAACCGAACTATTTTTCTTAATAAAAAGAATTATTTTCTATCGGAATACACCTTACGGGGAACAGTTCTTCTACTAACAAAACGGGTAGTTACACAACAGTTTTTTGACCACATCAGGATGGTAGCGTACTCCAAAACAAGTATTTTATTGTAAATTTTTCAAAAACGCCTCCTAGGGAGCTGCATATCAAAATTTGCTTGCTGTTTTCAGGAAATTTGTTCCATATACCCAAATACTTGCTTCGGCGTATTCAGGATAAATGAATTCCAGTTATTGCTCGAACTATATGGAAAAAATAAAAAAGCACTCATGCTACTAAATTTCAGCTCGCTCTCAGTTTAAGTTTGCTCCCTGGCAGTTACATAATTGTAAAAACATAATAACAATCTAACAAACATATGTACTGTTATTTCTATAAACTCGGACGAAGAAATAAAGCAATGAACTGTCAATCTTGTGAGCAATAAGAAGGTTCGGGATACGGTGTATTATTTATTTGATTCGTAAGAGCGTCTACAAATTTTATTGAACATAAGTGACTAAGAAATGAGTTTTGTTACTCAAAAACACCCGAAAAATAAATTATCACAACTTTTTCTTTTCTTCAAATTAAATATTTTCGTCAAAAAATCATTATTTTCAAAATTTTTAGATTTATGCCATGCGTAGAATGTAATTTTAAAATAAATAATATGTTTTGAGATCCTTTGAGTTCTTTTTTTGCTCATTCGTGCAATTTGTACGTATCGCACTGATATTGTGTACACACTACAGGCCGTAACGTTTGGCTGTTTGTAGTATAATTCAGTTATATATTGGATAAGGAGACCAAAAGTCCTATTTTTTTTGTAGATTTGTGAGAGGTATAAGGTAAGTTTACAGGACACGCAAAATTGATAACTTTTAAACGATAAAAGATACATGAATATGTTTTTTTAAAATCATCTTGTACTATGAAGGTATTTTGCATTACGGATACGATATTCTTCGGTGCTTTTCGATTAAAGGGAAAACACACAAACTAAACAGAAAGTTTATTTCTTCAAACTAATTAGAAACACTTCATTTTTCAATTTTATTTATAAAAAAGTTTTAGACATTTAATTTTTTCCTACGTGTGTATGGTAAAGTCGAGTGCAGTCTCGTTCCAGATTTTATTTATGGATTTTATTTGGTCGCCTCAAAAATGCCAGTAAACAAAACGTGTTTATCAGGTAAACCGACCTTTTGAACTATGTACAACGTATGTATGTTATATGTAATGGTTTTATATCAACATTCTCGTTCTCGAGTAAGAAGTTACTAAGTTAATACTAAATCAATATTATATCTGAAATTGTAATAGCTGTTTTATTTGTGTAGGGTTTTGTAAGTCATTACTGGGGATTTAGTCTCAACTTTCAATAACATAAACTAACGAACTTCATTTACAACGAACCTCATCTCTATTCTACTCTATCAACTCAAAGTCCATATTTGTAGATATATGCTATATATTTGTATATTAAAATAACATTCATTTTAAGTCTTTTCAACTGATAATAATTTGAGTTTTATTAATTTATTTAATAATATTCAAAAATTAAAATGATATTTAATAAAAGCTGATTCGCTTCAGATGTTCTGTAAATGTGAATTTTCAGGATGTATGATCATGACAACAATGTTTGATTTAAAGGCTCAAAATTTTTTTATAGGCAAACAATAATTTAAAATCGATATAAAATACATTGGCTCTTATGGAGCAATCTCAAAAAACGACATATTTTGAAAGATTATGATTATTTTCACTAGGTATGAATAAAAACAAATTAAAAAAAAACTTCTTAATAGAAAGTGAACATATAAGCAATGGCATAGAAAAGAAAAAAACAGCCTCCGTCTATATACCTATGGAATGTAAGAGCAGGGTAAATTTATATAGGATTGAATAAATTTTATCTTATTTTCAACTTTGATGATGAATTTTGTTGTAACTTCATGAATGTACAAAAAAGTAAGAATAAAATTTTTCGATATGTGCCTTGGTTTTCCTTGTGCCGAAACATCGAAATGCTGAATAAATAAACAAAATTTGCAATTTTCGATATTTTGAAAATTACGCCAGATATCGAAAAATTTTAGTCTTACTTTTCGTCTTATATTGTCAAATTGTAATATAATTTATCATTAAAATTGAAAATACATATTTTTCAATTTGAGCTCCTACTACCGTGCTCATACATCTCTAAACAGTATTTTCTGAAAATTTGTACCATATATGATACCAACCGCAGTTTAACGAGCATCATGCAGCATTAAGCAATGGCAGGAATGCAATGTGGAACAATTTAACTTAAAACTAAGCACGGGTCCCATCTAAAAGGAGCTCATTCCGACTTTGATGAATCATCTCTCTGGCCCACCAATACCTGCCTTTCCTTCATATAATTCTCTTAGCTCTGTTCTGATATTAAGTATGGATTTATTATATTATATACCGGTTCCTATAATAATTAAGTTGTCAAATTTTTAATTTTTTACCGAGCGAAAGTGTGAGGGTCATTTAAAAGACTTAATTTTATGTAGAACTAAACGATTAACTTTTATATTTTCCTAGTAGTTATGTAAACACATTTTCGCAAAGACTATCTTCTGATTTTTGTGGACCAGAATATTTTTGTATTGAATCTAGTCTAGTAAGCAATTATAAAATTGCGATTCATATTGATTAATTTTAATTTATTCATACAAGGGTAGTATTGCATGCGTTCGTTTCTATTCTAAGGTTAATCCCAAAACAAGTAAGAATTGAATTGTAAATTTTGAACAAATGAACGACAGAACTTATAATTTTTGAGCAAGATATGTTTGAAAAATGTTAAAAGATTAATATCCATAGCTCGTAGTTTTCATACAGGCTGGTGGTCCGTAAGAAGCGGTACTTAAACTTAATCAATTGTTAAATGAAAAATTAAAAAACTCAGTTAGACTAGTTCAGAATTGAAATCCAAATTATTTAATTTGTCGGCGTTGGAAGGTACCTCAGAATTATTTTTATTACCTCAGAAGTTTATGATTTATGATTACTGGTTCTCTACCATCGCTAACGCTTTGATTTCCGCACAAATATTAATAATAGTCAGCTAAATTGTCCCCGATATGGCATTCCATACATAACCTCCTATATCTGCTGCCTATCAAAATAACTTGCGTTAATATTACGACACCCTGTACATAGTACACCAAATTTTTGATATATTTTCGTTGTCTTGGAACACCCCGTATACATATTTTATTGCTGTTATTACGCAATTCTTTATTTCATTAATCAAATACTTAACGAATGTCACATTTTATAAGAGATGGAAAAACATTTTATTTCAAAAACAATATTAATTATTTATCTGCGAAGATTTAATTAGACGTAATCATAATATGATTTTGTACATTTCATTTTATTATTCATTAATATTAAATAATTATAAGCATAATAATAATAATAATTATTATTATTATTATTTCATTTTAATATTTTCACTAGAAAATTATACGCAATAGTTTAAACTTAACGACTCGTACATTTTTTAAACTTTACAGTTTGTAGATGTATTCAAATAGCGTATTATTGAATTTTGTTGATAGAATTTGGCAGAAATTAAGCCAAAAGATAGATTGTAGATTGTTGTTGACACGAAAATTGTAGATGAGATAATTAAATATAAAACTGTCTCAACACTTGTTTATCTAAGAGCCACCGTTTCTAAGATATAACGACTCAAAAAGTTGGAAGAGTTGTAATCGTCATATGATTCTATGGATTGCATATAATGCTTACATTGAAAATTTAATAATATTTTCTAACAAATTTTAATGAGTAATTATGTTAATTTACATTTTTTAAATATTATTTATGAAATTTCGTATCTTATTTTTACAATTTCTAATGCAAAAAGTTTAATTAATTGCTATTTTTCAATAATTTTAATTTGAGTTTTACTATACCATTTGCATGTAAAGAATTGAAAATTAGTCACCTTTTATGTCAAATTATCCGATGCAAGGACTGGCGTCGATGTGATTATCACTTCCATGACTACTCGCCCAACGGATATAAGTAAGTTATAATTTCATATTATGTAAGTTACACTGACCAATAGAACAACATTTTTACTTGTATTACAGCTTTGGTTATATACGGCTTTGGGTATATACGTGGCGTACTTATACATATTATGACAAGTAAAATTCTTATAACTTTTTGAATCTTTATATCTCAAAAACGGTGTCTTACGAAAAAAAGTATTGACTTATTTTATATTTAAGTATCTCATCCCAAATTTTCGTCTTATTTCGGTAACAAATACTACAAAGAAACTATTCCTATCCGAATACGATAACTACGATTCATCGAAGATAATATTCCAATTATATAAAAGCTTTCAATGAAATTTTTTTAAGTTTTATGATTATTTATTTATTTATTTATTTTTTTGTTACAGGTGAGTACCAAAATGGTTTTTTCCATGCAAGAAAATTAATGAAGGAAGGTTAGAAATTAATTTAAAACTTTTCACAATCCAAAAAAATATATGGAACCGAAAACAATTTATATAATACTGTGTCCAAAAAATAAGGTGACATTTGAATTTAAACTGCGCGCGTTTGTTGTGCATTATGAATTCCTTATAATGTGATAATGCACCATCCCATACTGCACTCATAATTCGTGATCATTTCGTCAAAAACTCAACCCATATCGTTCCGCAACCAACGTATTCACGTAATCTAGCGCCGTGCGATTTCTGGCTGTTCAGCAAATTCAAAAGACCGTTCCGGGGACACCGTTTTGATACGACAGAAGAGATTCAAACCGCAGCGAAGACGGAACTGAAGGCAATCCCGGAAAGTGTCTACAACCAGTGTTTCGAATATTGGAAAATCCCTTGGCATAAGTGCATTGCATCGGGAAGGGATTACTTTGTAGGGAATGAAATTGATTTGGAAGAATTTAAAGAATTTTCAAAATAAATACAATGTCACCTTATTTTTTGGGCACAGTATATTTTGATATTCTGAAATTATTACATTCCTTCAATTAATATTTAAAATTTTTTATGTTTAGATTCTTTACTAATTGGAATCATAATTTTGAACGTACCCAAATGTAATAAAATATTTTGGTTCAATTTTGATCTTATATGAAATTACAAACGTTGATATATGATATTTTATAAAAATATCAAGAGGTAACACAAATGAATTGTTGACAGCACAACAAATATTAAATTCATCAAATCCAATTGTGGTGAAAAATATGATATTTTCTAATTCTAGTAAGGTTTTTTTAGTATAATGCTTTCAATTTTTATCAATGACGCTCAAAAATTATCAAACAATAAATGGCGCTCGACAAAAACAATAAATGTGTAGAATAGCTTTTGTTTGTTCCAACGCTACGCGTATAGTAATAATCGTATTGTAATAATAAAACTTGACTGAATGGAAATTTACATCCAAGGTCACCATTAAAAAAAAATTTTTACCACAGAAATAGGAGTGTTTCCTTAATAAAAGCAAAATATTTCGAAAATACTCTTCATACTTTATTCTTCGACATTTTTGAAAACTTTCAAAAATAATTGTACTACATATGAAAACGATGATGTTTCGATGTGACATGTGTTGCTATGTGCTCATCACGATTGGTTAGTTTTACCCTGAAAAAGTCGGGGTCCTTATTTCCTGGCACCATTTCTTGTTTGTTAGTTTTAAGGTAAGATTGTGGTAACTGTGTTCTAAAGCAGAAGCATTGGTCTCTCACGATCGCCGATATTCCTTGTTTAATCTAATGCATTGCTCATTCATCGTGGGAACTACCTTATTTTAAAATATGATTGCAATCATTCCCAATTACTTGCATTTTCCTGCCGGTCTAAGGAACAAGATATTTAAAATTTTTAAACCTGTTTTTAAAAATTTTAAAAGCCACCCCTTCCAGACTTTTCGACTGATTTATTAAGTGGATTAATAAGAAACAAACAATTAATATTTAGATTATTTAAGGTATTTCTAAATTGAAATAATATTAGAATTTCGTAGAATAAATACCAAAACATTGTTCATTCATTAAACTACAAGTGGATATTGATTCTCTATTTAATACACAGAATGGTTAATATAATACATGTTAGTACAATACTGCTTGTTTTTGAAATATACAAACAATGCGAATTAATTTATTGTGTATGTTGTTATAGGTTTGGTCAAATAAATTGTTTAACTATGATGATTAAATTAAGGAAACTAATAATTTGGGTAGAGTTGATTTTATTCGTAAATGGACGTAATTAACGAAATATATCAATGAGTAGATCATGTAGTTTTTTGTCATTTTTGAAGAAATTTTCTTTTATGTTCATGATGCACTAGTTACTGGATCCAGAAATTGTTCAAGTATCAGGATGGAGATTGTTAACCATTAGAAATAAAACAGAAAAACCGTAAAAATTAATTATCCTCAAATTTGGTGCATGAGCCTTACCCAAAGTTTGTGCAGGGACTGTCATCAATTTATTAGCCTTGGACGAAGAGCAAATCAAGAACTGATCTTCCATCGTTAGCATCAGCTTGGGCAAAGACTGGCAAACTATGCCTTAATTTATTAACATTCGTGTCCCAATTACCGACTAGGACCGTTTGTTTACTGACTAGGAGGTTGCGGGTTCTAATCCAGACAGCGGTAGTGTGAACAATTGTAATTAATAGGAGGATAAATTGATCACACTGTCATCACTTGGATAAAAACGAAGTAACCAACTCCACCCATATCATAAATTTAATTGTGCAATCGGATTTACTTAAATAAAGAATGTAAAATAAATAAAGATTAAAAATAATGATGTAAGTAGCCTCTGTTATAGATGGATGTTTAAAAAATGGCAGTTAAACCCTATTATTATTATTATTATTATTATAGATTTATAACTTATTTATAACCGAAAACTTTCAACAATTTATTCTAGTTTTAATTTAACTAACAATGTTTATATACATTCAAATATTCTCAACTGATTGAACTGATATTTAAATTACTATGCATGGCTAGCCAAGTGACTTCATTCTAAATCCAATATAGCAGACCGCCCAAGATGGCGTACTAGTTATTTTTTATGGACTCCCATAATATGTGTATTAAATGAGAGACTTTTCTGAGAGGAATACGAGTGATAATGGTAAGATGATAATGGTCAAATGATAAAATTAAAGATAACCCGTTTTTCAAATCGCTTCCACCATATTTGATATACATACATTTTTTAGTTTTAAATTAAAAATTTAAATATAAACGATACTTTTACTGGACAGGCTTTTATTGTTCTAAAAAGTAGCAAATATTTAATTAACCTTGAGCAGCTCCGACATATACATGGTTTTTTAATTTCGATGCCTTTTATAAACAGTAATGCGATGAGTGACTCGCAGAAATAATTATTTGCCACTTTTTAACCCCTGAACTAAAAAAAGGGGTGTTATAAGTTTGACCACTATGTGTGTAGGGCTGTGTGTGTGTCTGTCTGTGTCATCGTAGCGCCTAAACGGATGAACCGATTTTAATTTTCATGGTTTTATTTGAAAGATAATTTAACGGAGAGTGTTCTTAGCTATGCGTTCATGTGCCTTAGAGTTTTGTACCCGAAAAAACAAAATAATTGGCGATGATCTTCGAAATCGATGCAGTTTGGAAAATTATGACAAATAATTTTAACATATAAATAATTACTATGAAAATGAATGGTCAAATAAACCTGGCTCAATTCATTTCTAAAAGTGAAATGGTAAAATAATTATTTAATTCAAAACAATAATTCAAAAGAACAAAGTAAACTCAAATATTTCAATTTCAATTAGAATATTTCCAAAAATTTGTCCCAAAAAATGATAGCTCTCTAAGTATCCTTTTCATCTCATTTGATGTCCTTGACCATCACTTTGATATTGATTTAAGAAGGAAGTGTTATAAGTTTAAAGTGTTTATCTGTGAGTCTATGTGTTACTCAGTGGCATCATAGATTTTAAACGGTCGAACCGGCTTGATTGAGAGCATAGCTAAGTTTCCAAAAATCGGTTTACAAGAAATAAATCACATTTGTTGGGGGTTTTTTAAATTTTGTAAATTTCACGTAGTTAGTAGGTACAATAGAAAAGTTTGTCCTTTCAAAAGTATTTTCAATTACAATTTTAAAAGTTCCGTTGACATTGCTTTCCTTCAAATTTCTAAAAAGTTCCTGTAGCTTCTTTAAACATCCCGATCCAAACAGTTCGTATTGTTTTTCCGTTATAAACTATTACTTATTATCATAATCAGTTCAACCAATACGCACGTATCTAATAATACTGCATTAGTATTGAGGTTTATAGATATTTGTGTGGTTTAGTACCCAATGACAACAATACTGTGTAAATTATTTGCTATCCTTGTTTGATATACATATAATATATGATATTATACGACAGCAAAATAAACAAAGCTATATATTTATTTGTATTTGATAAAATTGTTTACATTGAGGTTAAATAATATTATCTATATATTATTATATATTATACGTTGTGCCCTATGTCTATCTTTGTCCAGCCATCATTTTTATTATTTATATTCAATTATTCATTTCATCAATCGATGTTTGAGCTATATAGACCAGTATTTGATCCAAAAAATAGGTCGTTACTCTGAACGTCGAGTGTGATTTCTTGGCTAATTAGATAATTTTGAATCATGTTTACTTCAAATTTTTTTCTTAACCCAGAAACTAAAGGTTCTTGATCACTTTCAATTTATAAATAATTTCAAAAATGGCCTGGATTCTGATCTACACTGACTACTCTGCCTCGTCTTTTCATCTTCGTTTCATACTCTACCTCGTCTTGAATTATGTAAAAATCTCTAAGACATTTATCAATTTTGTGTCATTTTTGTATCATTTCTGTGAATATAAAACCAAGTTTTGTAAAATCGTTATTTAACGAATTAGTCGAGAGTGAAAACTGTCGGAACTGTCGGAAGGGTAAATGTGACTTATTCGAACCGATTCCCCGCGATTGAAATGGCTAGACTTCATTCTTAATATGAAATGAAAAGATAACCGTAGGTGGAAGATTGGACGGAGAGTAAAACACAGACAAGATAAATTCCTTGATAAAGTCCGCAAATTGGAAATTTCGTGGTATTTAAATATTTATACCTGTCATTTTATCTATTTATTCTTGTCATATGAGTGGAACCAGGCGTTCACATGTAACTCGATAAATGGACACGGGATTTACGTGTAACAGAAGTTTGGCATTTACTAAACTCGAATAACAAAAAGAAGAATAAGCTACTATCACAATTAAAAATAAGTCGGTTACTAATATCTCGATTACTAATGTATTATCTTCTTTTCTTGTTTCATACATTTCTTGCCATGTCTCAAGGGCTTAATTTAACACATCATAAGTACAGCATTATTAAAAATAACAATATGTCAAATAGAAGCTAAAAACGAGCCCATAAAAAGCAAGTTTTTATTATACTACGTTTTTATACCATGTATATGAAATTTATACAAGGTATATTAAGTTTAGTCCCAAGTTTTTAACGCTTGAAAATATTGATGCTACCAAAAAAATTTGGGTACAGGTGTTAATAAAAAAACCTGTCTGCCGTCCGTCTGTCTGTCAACAAGATAACTCAAAAACGTGTTCATTACATAAAAAGTGAGGTCGAGCAAATAAGCAACATAGGTCAATTGGGTCTTGGGTCCGTAGAGCCAATCTTGTAAACTGTTAGAGAAAGGAAAAAAATTTAAATGAAAAAACATTCCTTTTACAAAAATAAACAACTTTCGTTTGAAACATTCTTTCGTAAACATCACTGCTTACCCGCGAGGGCGCGAATAAGGTACAAATTAGGTGTGGCTCTAAGAGTCGATGATATCTTTCTTTAATTATATGACGTAAAAAACACAAACGATTGGGTCTATACATGGTATTTCAATAATTAACTAAGTCAATTATTTGTTTTCACTTGGTTTGTTTCAATTTTGTAAACGAAGTTTTTTTTATCGTTTACAAGAGTACAGAAACAGACAAGCAGACACGCAGATATTTCGAGTTAAAAGAAAGGGAGTAAAAAGAGCAATAACTATTAATTCGAATAATTGACATTTGAAATAATACTATCGTCAGTCTTTCGTAAATATTTTTAACTTGTAATAGCATCCATTAAATGATAAATACAGTGTAATGATTGTTTTATGACGATGATTCTAGAACTATGCCGAAGGTACGCTAAAATGATGTTTTTATTACCGATGATTTATCTGTTACGAATTTATTCACAACTAGATAATAGAAGGTGAAAAAGGACACTGATGTATCCGAGTATTTATTTTTGTAAAATATATACAAATATAGCTCTAGGATCACTCAGCCGATAAATTGAAATCCATTTTTATTATTTATTTGTGTTTTGTCCCCGAAAGTTATAAAAAAATACAAATTAATTCTGGGAAATGATAAGTTTTCTTTTATGTGAATTATTCTAAAGCTTTCGGGAAAAAATTGATTTTGTAAGCGTACAAAAAAATAGCGAACCCTACTGTGGGAGTTGAATTGTACCTACTTATTTTTATAGACCCCTATGTACTGATGCTATTTTTGGTTATTTTTGGATGATTTTATTTCAACATGTATTTTACCTGTTGTACACCGGATGGCAAGTTTTACCGTTCCACTCTTTTTTCTTTTTATGGTGCGAAATTTAAAAATAGTAAAATACAGTTTTAATTATCGTGACTCCACAAAAATCAGGAGTTTTTCGGTTACGGGATTTGTTACAATTACTGAGATTGCAGGAAGGCAAATAATTTCGTTTCTGTTTTGAAAAACGGGAAGCCTATTTCTTTAATATTGTATTTACGAGAATTACCTCAGGAATTATTACTAGTTTCACGAAAAACTGATATACTTTTCTGTCCCCGCTAAGGCAGAATCAAGAAAATTGGGCACCTTCACCTATCATTCACTTTGCGTGCAATACTTAATTATGGAGGCTTCACACACAATATACTCTACTATATTTTACCACAAAGTTGATAGCGCCACGAGTAAACATGATTTAAACCATACTTTTAGACTCAGCTGATTTTTTTATTGAATGAAAAAATAGTAAATATCTAATTCTTTATGCATTTTAATTTGCTGTCCTATATTTGTTTCCTAGTCTTTTATAATAGGGTATTCTACTATTTTTGAAAAAGTACCTCAAAATGATGATTTTTTTAATAAAAAGCCACCAAAAATTTATTTCTGAAAAATACACACACTTTCTTGCCAAAAACTTAAATTAAATTTTAAAATAAGTTTGACAGATATATTCATAGGCATCTGATTATAATAAATATAAATACGGATATATTATACCCAGCTGTCTACACTGAACTAATTAATGGTCTATGGGTCATACCGATATATGAGATATGACATCACAGCAAGGCTTGCCCGCGTTTTAGATCACGTGATATACTGTTTAAAAATTACGATTTTTAATTTTAATATTTTAATAGAAATATGTGCTTTCATGACTCGAAATCAGAATATTTAAATATATTTTTACATAAAATTTAAATTTTTTAAAATTTCATAATTTATTTTTGACTAACGATAATACACTATTGCGATTATAGTTTGCCTTACTCTTTTATGTAAACTTTGTAGTTTGTGTTGTTATATAAATATTTACCTACACATAATTTGATATTTTCTCATACTTTGGGACCTTAAATATTATTTTTGTTGTTGATTTACATTCTGAAATTTTAATTTTTAGTACATTCATATTCTTTTTAAGACATAGTGAGCCAAATTAAAGTAAAAAAAATTATTTTAATTCTCTAACAAAAACTTTTGTGGTCAAACATTGTATAGTTCATTCTTTTATCACTGAATAGATTCTTTCTTAGCATTAAAATCCAATAATTTTTTCTGATATAACACACAATTATGTGCTCAGTTAGCATATCTATTACAAAGCAAGTTCCACAGGCACTTGAAATAAATTGACTTTAGTTAATAAGCCTGTTGCCTCATTAAACAAGCATTCATTGTATGAACAAACATATTAATTTAACAGGTTACACAAGTACCGATAATAATCATACAAACTGCTTACTTCATAATTTAACAAACATTTTGAATAACATTATTCTCGGAAAATGTAATCTCTCACACATACAATGGAAATTAATTATTCTAGTATATATGAAATATTCATAGTATATTAAGTTTAGTCCCAAGTTTGTAACGCTTAAAATATTGATGATTCGAAAAAATTTTGGTATAGGTGTTGATAGAATCATTTTATTAGTCCATTTTCGGTTGCCCGTCCGCCTGTCAACACGATAACTAACTCAAAAACAAAAAAGATATCAAGCTGAAATTTTTACAGCGCACTCAGGACGTAAAAAGTGAGGGCGAGTTCGTAAATGAGCAACATCGGTCAATTGTGTCTTGGTCAATTGTGATCTTGTAAACCGTTCGAGATAGAACTAAAGTTTAGTGGTAAATACTGTTCCTTTTGAAAAATAAACAACTTTTGTTTGTAACATTTTTTTGTAAACATCACTGTGTACTCACGAGGGCACACATTAGATGCAAATTTTATAGTATGTATTAATATGGAAGTATCAGTTATGTATGTGTGACATGTATGGAGTATATATGTGTAATGTGATAGAGTAATCAACTATATACACGGTATATAGTTGTCTATACACGGTATTTTAACAATTAACTCAGTCAATTTTTTGTTTTCAATTGTTCAATTTAAGGTTTGTTAGATTGAGCTATGTTGTTTTGGTCGTTTTATGATGCTTGATAAACGAGATTTATATATTGAATGATTTATAAAACAGGTTTTTAACAGTTTGAAATATACTGTTTTTCTCCAGTATGAATTCGACCTTGACCGGCAAAGTGGCCGAACTAGTAAAAGCACCATCAACTTCATCTGTTTAACTACTAAGATGTAACTACTTAGATAAATTATAAATAATGGGCAGTAAAATTGATCACTCTGTCGCTTGGATAAGAACGACGTAACCAGCTCCACCCACATTATAAATTTAATTGAATATATAGGAATATCCTAATGTAAATTAAATAAAAATTAAAAATAAAGATGTGTATGGCCTCTGTTATAAACGTATATGTCTGAGGAACGGAGGTAAAACCCCATTATTAATATTAATATTATTATTATTATAATTATTTATAAAATTCCAATATTTATAAAATAGGATAACAACGTATGGAAAACAAAGAAGTTTGGTTTAAAACACTTTATACAATATTATTATTATTTTTTTTTATACCATGTATATATGAAATATACATAGTATATTAAGTTTAGTCCCAAGTTTGTAACGCTTAAAAATAATGATGCCAGGAAAAAAATTTTGTCATAGATGTTCACTAAATCATCTAATTAGTCCATTTCCGGTTGTCCGTCCGTCCGTCCGTCCGTCTGTGGACACGATAACTCAAAAACGAAAAAAGATATCGAGCTGAAATTTTTACAGCGTACTCAGGACGTAAAAAGTGAGGTCAAGTTCGTAAATGAGCATCATAGGTCAATTGGGTCTTGGGTCCGTAGGTCCCATCTTGTAAACCGTTAGAGATAGAACAAAAGTTTAAATGTAAAATGTAAATGTATATTCCTTATCAAAAATTAAACAACTTTTGTTTGAAACATTTTTTCGTAAACATCACTGTTTAGCCGTGAGGAAGTCAATTAGGCGGAAATTTTATAATATGTACTATACTTGATTATCAGTTATGTATGTGTCACACGTTTGTATGTGTTATGTGATAAAGAAATCAACCCTGACTATGCATGGTATTTCAACAAATAACTCAGTCAATTGTTTGTTTTCACTTGTTTTAATTATATTGTATTTTTAATTTTAAAGTCATATATACAGTTAATTTATGAGCTATGTTGGTTGTTTACACTGCTAGGAAGTTTTGAGATAAAAGACACGCATTTCACTACACACGACTATATTTTTAATATCTTTATACATTAGTATGTATTATGCGAACTAAAGAATTTCGCGGAATTAATGGAATTAAGTCTTAATCCATTTCTTCCAAAGAAATAAATTGCCGGATTGGTCTACATAGTACGAGCCACAAAAGACAACAAAATTTCTTCAAAGGTTTAAAGCATTTAAAATATAATTATAACCATTTTGATAATAAAAATAATATACTGGTTTATATGTATAAAGCTGGTCTACCTCAAAGTAGCTTAGTTTTATAATGCAAAGCCAAATCTTTTTTAAATTTGTTATTCTTTTAATTATACTGCATTTATAACTTCTAGGTTCATTACGCAGTGTAAGTAACAGTGCAATACATTAGAACAGGCATTTAAGATTTTGGATAGTAGGAAATCCCATCTTAATTTAGGTTAGGTTAGGTTAGGTTATATTGGCTGTCCACGAAGGACACACTTAGGCTATAGAGCCCATTGTGATACCATATATGTGTTTTACCACCTTTCCGCTCATAATTTAATTTATCAGCTCCTCTATTTCAGAAGCTGAGTGCATCTCCTTCATGCATATACCATGCACTAAACCAGCCCATCACAACTATTATTTAAAATAATTTTAGCCACGGCGGGAATCGAACCCGCTACCCAAAGCATGAGTAAACAGCTTAACTAACTGAGCTAATAGGGCGACCCCATCTTTATTTAAACTTTTTGAAAATTAAAATTAATGAATAAATATTTTTTATAAAAATTGTTGTTCTATAAAATTTATACCTTTTTTCTTAATTAAAAACAATTATTAAAAATATTCTTTGATTTAAGTTCTTTTGAAAGCCGTTGTGGTACATAAATAAAAATCAAACAAAACAAATATCGAATCAAAGCCGAGCATAAATCGAGTTTCTTTCGCTCTAATAAAAATTTTTGTTTTATATTTGATACTTATGTGTTTAATTAAAGTCTTCGCATGTGTGTTGAGTTGTACTAATTAAATTAATTATATTTTATAACGTTTGGTTGTCATTATATGAATTCTCTATTATATGAAGTCTTTTTTTCTCTTCATCAAAGTAAAAATAAAGATAAAACAAGTGAAAACAAACAATTGACTGAGTTAATTGTTGAAATACCATTTATGGACAGTTTTGATGACACAATCGTCTGTTTTTTAACGTCACGTAAATAAAGAAAGATTTCCACTCTTAAATAGCCACACACACATAACTGATATTCTCATATTAATACATACTACAAAATTTTCACCTAATAAGCGCTCTCACGGGTAAACAGTGATGTTTACAACAAAATGTTAAACAAAAGTTGTTTATTTTTCTATAAGGAATTTTTCTTACACTTAAACATTTGTTCTATCTCTAACGGTTTACAAGATGGGTCCTACGGACCCAAGACCCAATTGACCTATGTTGCTCATTTAGGAACTCGACCTCACTTTTTACGTCTTAAGCAAACTATAAAAATTTCAGCTTGATATCTCTTTTCGTTCTTGAGTAATCGTGATGACAGACGGACAGACGACAGACGACAGACGACAGACAGACAGAGAGACATACAAAAATGGACTAATTAGGTGATTCTATGAACACCTAAACCAAAATTTTTTTCGTAGCATCAATATTTTTAATCCTTACAAACTTGGGACTAAACTTAATATACTATGTATATTTCATATACATGGTATAAAAATATCATATTATTCAAATACGAATTACTGAAATCTTACAAATGATTATTGACATTCATGGATATAAAAAATACACAGAGTATTTGTGAAGAATTAAGATTATATAATCAGTTGTCTTATATATTGATAGTTTGATAAACGATACTTTTGAATGCAGCAACACAAAAACCCGCGCCAACAAGGAATATGTACTTAATTTTTAAATATACTCGGTTAAGAATGTCGCTCGTAAATAAATGGCTTTGGATCAAAGTTTTCAAACTTTGGATTTTGATTTTAGTGAGTTGCCCAAATGCTTACGCAGGGTCGAACTTCTAACATTTTGAGATATATATATATATATATATATATATATATATATATATATATATATATATATATATATATATATATATATATATATATATATAAGTTTTATATTTAGAGGTCTGAGATACAAGAAAACAATATCTGTCGTTGTAGGGGAAGTAACTTAAAATGACACCCTAAGAAAAATGTAATTTATAGCCAAACTCTTCAAGATATATATAACGTCGAAATATTTTTGATTTCTTTATTCAAGTGTTGCAATGTTGGTCAATATCTTTTAAAGATCTTGTAAGAATAGGTTAGTAAAATGATCCAATTGCATTTTTTACTAAGAAGTTCTCATAAAATATTAATTGTTCTTTTACATTGCAGTAATGATTAGTATGAAAACAAAAACCACTAGTAAGATAATCTTAATCAACACATTGAAGACCCGTACCATGATATGGGGTCATTTTACTTAATTTTATACACAAAATAGGGATCATTGTATATGAAGGGGATCATATTACCCGCCACGACATATTTAATTATCATCATAAAAACTGACCTAAAAATTTATTATAAGCTTACCAAAATGTATACAATATTATTATTAGTCAACAGAAGTCAAGAGTTAAACAACCAGCCGGCGAAAACTAACACAAAAAAAGAAATTTTTCGTTGAAATTTGTCTTGCTATAGATCATAAGCAGTAAAATTAATATTTTTGCTACGAAACACAAAATAGCTTATACATCGCCATAAGTCTTTGTTGAACGATGAATTTGATCACGTAGATGCTGTCTATCGATAAATTTCCTAGATGGTTTTAGTGGTTTACTTAAAACAACGAGGGGTCATTTTACCCTGAGGGATCATTATCCTATACACACAAGTGAGCTCACACCCACCGAAGCATCGTAGATCATAATTAAATGCTGTAGAAATTAACAAATTTTTTTTACTCAGCTCAAGAAAAGTGTATTTAAAAATTCTAATTTTGAAGTCATATCGGGATATCTTTTATGTCTGGAAAAATTTACTACAAGTAATATAACTTTTTGCATTGCATGCTTCAATCCAAAAATAGTGTTGCCTTTTATTGATAGATAACGCTTATCAATTACGAACACATTGTATAATAATATTACAGACGTATATTGACGTCACTTGGTAATGTGTAGAGCATATACATGTAATGTGTGAATGCGTGACTAAAGGAACCAGTGAAACATAAACTGGCGAATCATGAACCGCAATCAAATATTGACACGTGAAAATCCGTAATATTAATGATACATTTTTTTTTTCATTCGTATTTCTTTCTTCTCGATTTTTATATGGTTGAATACTTTTTACAGAGATAGATGAAAATGAAAATCGTTATATTATTACAATACATCATGAAACTTCCATGATTCTGTGTGTGTATCTGTAATGATATTGATCAATGGACATATCCATCTTTCACGATCACTTTCATTTCTGATTCTGTAAATAAAATTAATCCTTTTGTTGTCTTACTTAATTAAAATATCCTTTTCTTTTCAATTAATAAACTAACGGAACTATACAACGGGATATAGCATGCTAGATGGCGTAGATAGCAGCTGCAAGACACAGTAATTATGAATACGGCAAACTACAAACAATCCCCCCTTCACACTATTACAGTAGCTGTCATTCAAGTAGCCTCTTCATAAAGAGATTTCTCGCAAAGAAAGCTGCTAACGCACACTTCATATGAAGTAATACTTGTAATAATTTTGAGTGTAGACTAAAATAATAGAAAAATTAAAAATGTGAATTTAGTCATGAAATTAGGTATATATGTGTATAAAAAATTATTCTACGCCACTTTTTCTAATAATTTTTTTCAATATCTCTGACCATCTCTGACGCTAGGCAAAATATTAAGAATCAGCCCTATTTATCAATTTGTAACAGGCTGAGTTTAAGCATCTTAAAAATGGGACCCATTACTCTGTTTGACTGTGCAACATTTCTAAAATGTGACACTTTGAATATACAATACGTAAATGAATTATTTAACTTTGAATCACTTAAACAGGGAGAGGGTTTTAATTTTTTTTTTTGTTATAATTATCAAATTTATCTAAAAAATTACTACGCCTTATTTTGTGCAAAATTTAACACCCATGAGTAGTTTGTAATATTTCTCATTAAAATAAATATCTGGATGACCTATTTTTTGAGTTAAAAAGACACAACTTTTTTCACTAATGTACGACCGTTTAAAATATCTACACACGAATATCAATTTGAATGTCTCGGTAATTAATTTTATTTCGTCAACTACGATATACACCAAGAGATGTCAGGAAGAGTCATATTTTGCAGTGTATGTTTCAGTTTTTCATGAAAGGGCGGATAAAACGACGTTTTTTTTAAAATGAAACCTAGCTAGATCGACTTTTCGCCCCAAAAAACCGCTGCATACTCATTTGAATGAAAATCGTTGGAGCCATTTCCGAGATCGTTGATATATATATTTATATATATATATCAACGATATATATATATATATATATATATATATATATATTTATATATATATATATATATATATATTTATATATATATATATATATATATATATATATATATATATATATATATATATAAATATATCTAAATATTCTTAAAAAAATATTTCTGCTACAAAGTAATAATTATTGCTCGATTCAAGGTTCTTTTTAAGCGCTGGCTTAGTTTAACTACAATGGAAGTAAAAGTTACGTATTTTGTTATTGATTAAGCAAGTTAAAAATGAGTTTACTGACAGGGGTGAAAGTAATTAATTTACTAAAGAAAGAAATTACTAATATATTTTGATAGATTTATCGAGCCTATGAGCCTATTAGTGATGATTAGTGTTGTATTACATGAAGTTATTATTTTGTTTTTATATCTTGTTTTATAGAAAATTGTATTATATTTAATTGTGAGGCGTTGATATTCTTAATCATTATTGAACTTTTTTTCCAAAAATATCAAATAATATTTGTTGTTTTATTGAACTAGAATTATAACTGAATAGATATTTCTTGATATTATCACAATAATAAATTTTTTTAAATTTAAACCAAAAACATTTACTTTTTCTTGACCTCGTTGGTCTATAGTTTTCAAAACCTAGTAATTTTGATAAATAACAAATAATACAAACACACGATGATACGAAAATTGAAATTCTCTTTTTTTAAATCAGCCTTTGATTAAGTATGTTTAATGGTTTTAGATTTCAGACAATCCAAAAAAAAAAAGATGTTTTTATTTCACAAAAGACTTGAATTGAAAAAAATTGTGTATTTATGAATTTAGAAGGCCAATATATAGTATTAAATTTTTTTCTATTTATATAAATCCATAATAAATATATATAGCTATAAAATAAAATAAAAAATATAACGCGAAAATAAATCTTTGGAATTGATTCATATGTATACTGTGTGGCCCCCCTGAAAATGTATTACCATTTTAACATTGTAATTCTTACTGTGATTGATTATTCCACTTTGTAATTTGTTAAAATTATTTTCGTTCTAAAACTAATTTTGCCCTGAAAGTAAATAGAGTCGAAAATGTATTTTAAATATTGAAGGATTCAAATTTGATTATCTCAGCTACTATAAATAAGTTTTTGTTGAGACTACGGTAAGTAAGTGTCAACCCTATTAGCTCTGTTAGTTAAGGCGTAACTAATTCCGTCCGCGGTATGCTTAGGGTCGAGGATTTGATTAACGCCCTCGCAACAAAATTAATTTAATTAATACTTGCCATGGACTGGTGTAGTGCATGGTATATGCATGAAGCAAGTGCCCTCAGCCTCTGAAATTGAGGATAGCCTGAGTGTAACCTTCGTGGGCAGCCAATATAACCTAACCTAACCTGACCTATGGTAAGTAAGAGGAGAAGCAATTGATGAGAACTAATGTTAAACTTTAGTAATATTTAGAACTAATGATAGTATTGTTTCCAACACAATTTACAGAAATATTAAATTCTAGTGTAAGCATACGAACCTCGGCTTATCTAACAAATTTTCACGTAATAATACTGAACCATATTTTAAACTTTATTCAATGATTATTCGAATGTTATTTCTTAATTTTACTAAAATAAAAAAAATAAAAAACTTTATCATGCGAGAAATAAATTAAATATTTTAAACTACAATCACTTGATATTTTCCGTGGTTGTCTTGCTTTATTATTGTTCACAATTCAGCCTAATTATCTTTGATTCAGAACCACAAACACCAGAGAACACTTAATTAATGCTGTAATTCATATGCTTCAGGAAATTCTCGCGTCAAAAATTAAGACAAATATTATATTGTAATTGATGGGATGGGACATCCTCTTTATGTTGTATATGTGTGTATAAATATATTACATTGAAAGCAATTCAAAGTATCATTTCACTTGTTTTTTTTTACAAAAAACAAAACTAGAGAAGACTTAAACGAAGACATCGTCGCACTGTACTGACTCTATAACTGATATGAAAATCTTCATATATATTTAGTAAAAATGGCTTCAATATGAACGGAATATAGTTATAAACTGTGTTTTCTAAATTTTTGTATACTGAATGAAGTTTTATACAAACAGGAAGACTAAAAAGTCTAGCAATTAACTATAAAGCAAGGGTAGTTGTCATATGGCTCTAGATCCTGTCCCAGATTTAGAACGATAACCTACCCCACGGCTTTCTTAAATCAGCCTCGTTCTCGCGCAAAGGGCAATATTTTAGATTTTTTCAAAATATAATATTTTTTGTATTTTTTTATCTGTTTTAAGTAAAACAGTACTCTTCTGATTTTTTCTCTAGACGCTTAGTTTTCGAAATAAAAATTTTGATTTAAGAAAAAAGTGTTATTATTTTCTATCTCTGACAGAATTCACTTTGCTAAGGCAGCTCTAGCGCTACAAATCATATTTTTTCATCATAAAAAGATATCTGCCTAGTAAACCTTTATGTATACCAAAAATTTAAACTCATTTATCGAGTCTCCAAAGTAATGGTAAAAAATATATTTATGAGACACCTGAATCTTCAATATCCTATAAATTATGTTAAATAATCATTAAAAATCAAAATTATAACACATATATATTCTAGGTGTATATTTTCGATAAAAATATGATCAAAAGTAAACGAAATTTCCATTAAACACATTGTATATTACTAAAACAAAATACTTCACAATGATTTTCTTTTAATGTTTCTTCTCAACTTCTCAACTTCTCATTCTTTTTTATTTTATTTTATTTTTTGTTTTTGTTTTTTACAAAGATATTTTGTGTTCATCGAATATATGGCGGTGTATTGCTATACACTACACTTGTGAGCTGCTTTGTGTTCTAGTTTCCTTGTTAGTGTTTATATCTTTAGAACATTTCATATATATAATACAATGTACAAAATGATGCAAAAATATTGTACACATTTGTTATGTATCCACATGCAGTATTTGATAGTGATAGTGGAATCTTTTCAGAAGGTGAAATTAATATTATTTAAACAATATTTATGAAATAATCAGTTTTGCGTGATTTTTTTTCCACATTATTTTACCTTCGTTGCGCATCTACCTGGAGTGCTTGCAGTGGAAGCGACTGCGATAATCAACCACCATTTGAAGAAGACCAAATCTTAAAATCTCAAAATAATGATTAAAAATAAATTTTTTTGTCATTTTCTGTATATGCCAATAGTTTATAATTTAAGCATACTAGTTTCAATTTTCGTTATGAAGTAAAAAATATTAATTAATATTAATGATGATGCAATACTAAAATATTTTTATTATATTATCGTGATAATTATTATACATATAATTAATATTTTATATAATTAATATAATTTTAATACAAATTATAGTTTTAATATTTCGTTATGTAACAAAAAAAAAGTTAATTAGCTAAAATAGATATTCTGTTTTAACAATATCAATAATTATTTCCCCATTTGAACGGTTTCAGTTTTAAAATTATATAAAAAAGAGGATTTCCGAAGATGCCTCTTTTATTCTTTTGTGTATTCATTGACACGACTAAAAAGCTATCAAAGATTTGTTTGTTTTCATGGCAAACGTAGTATATAACGTCCAATACTACGTCTTTGATCGCTTGTCATCTCTTTTACGATATTAACATATTTTATTTAGAAACTTCTCCCGATTTATTTCTCTGGTTTTGGACCTGTGTACAATTTTTTTTTGGCATATTCGCTCAAATATACTTTAGTACACCCTATAAATACATCCATTCAATATATGTATGCTTAATATAATACGGAATCGTTTGTCTATTACAAGTATCTATTCAAACGTGAAATAAACTTCACTATTGGATAAATATGTATATAAAAGTATGTGTTTCAAATATTCTTCTGCTATTTACGAAAGGACATTTCAGAAAGATTCGAAATACTTTTGTATGAATGAATTGTTTCAATGTTTCAAATCAACCACATTTGAGAAGTTTACTTTTTGTTTATGATCATCATGGCAGAATATTTTTGAAATTTTCGATTTTTTCGACATTATTTACAAAAAAAAGTTTCGTAAAAACTACTGTTTGAATTATCAAATAATTTTAACAAAAGAATGCTTTCTTAAAGTAGGGTATTTTTCCTTCCAGTTAAAGGAAGGATATTTGTATTTATGAAATGATAACTGCTTACTCGAAAGAGAAGTCTGAAAACAAAAAAGAAAGCAATCGGGAGAATGATTGTGCATGTGAGTGTTTTTAAGTAAAATATAATTCTTTTTAGTGACAAAAATAAAAGTATTTAGCGATTTAACTGTTAATTTTTGTAGTATTCAAACACATTGTACCTAAAGCAATTTATTGGGTATTTTGTTTTTTATTCCAGTTGTAAACGTGGCGAAAAATGTTGAGGAGGTAAAGTTTAATAATAAACAACATAATCATTGATGATTTTTGTTAAATTCAATAATATTTTTATTATTATTTTGCTGAAACGATCTCGGATCTGCGTCTAATAAAGAATGTAAAACCTACGAGATATATATTATATAACAAATAAAAAAATAAAATTAGCTAGAAATATATTTGTTTATTTATAAAGATTACACCAAAATAGACAATACTACCCGGGTAAAAAAAATTATATATAATTAGATATAATTATATATAATATCATATATAATTATATATAGAAAATGGCCCTATATAATTATATATAACTATATATAATTATATATAACTATATTTAATTATATATAGTTATATACAACTATATATAATTATATATAGTTATATACAACTATATATAATTATATATAGTTATATACAACTATATATAATTATATATAGTTATATACAACTATATATAATTATATATGATTCATATATAATTATATAGGGCCATTTTCTATATATAATTATATATGATATTATATATAATTATATCTAATTATATAAAACTTAGTTATATATAACTATATATAGTTGTATATAACTATATATAATTACATATAAAAATATAATTGCGATATTAATTTTAGTGGGTATTCCTGTATTAATACAGGAATTTAACAAAATTAATTAAACAAAAATAAATTCGAAAGCCTTTTTTATTCAGTAGAGGAGACATGTCTCCTCATGGCAATCATATATCACAATTATAACAATTAAAAATATTACATCACATACTTTAATCAACTTATTTAATATATAATTATACATATATATATATATTTATTGATTAAAAAATTCTTAATTCTTAAAAAATATATAAAATATAAATTTGTCAATTCTTAAATAAATAAATTTGTCAATTCTTAAATAAATAAATTTGAAAATTCTTAAAATAATAAAAATTATATGTATCATAAAAAGAAAAATAATTGTGGTTCGTTACAAAAAAAAAAAAAAAAATATATGCTATTTTGACCCTGCACTTGGAAAAAACAATTAACAGTTTAATTTAAGTTTGTCGATCAAGATTTTTCCTTACAGCTCTTTTGTATTCCCCAATCCATTGGGACATCGCCGTCTTCAGTTGTCCTTTGGTGGGCACCGCCCATCCTTGGCTGGTTGCATAATCTATAGAAAAGTCTGTAATACAAAGTTGTCAACGAGTTATAAATTATAAAAAATAGAATTGACTCTAAAGTAATAAAGTATTAATATAAATATTTACCTATAACTGCGTTTCTAGCAACTCGGTCCAGCGGTTCAACTTTCTCAGACTGTCTTAGTCTACCTTGAGCAGAAGGAGGTCGCCCAGTGCGAGTACATTTCAAAAGTTCATTTCGCTTAAATACACCATCCATCAACCTCCGCAGAAATGAAGTTCCAGATTTCCGACTTAGATCTACCGCATCATCATAAGCACTTTGTTTGCAGTAAATACCGTCCTTTAACATTATGGTCTAAGTGTATAGAAACAAAAGAGAACGTTAAAATTTATTTAATTATTTATTTAATTTATTAATTATTGTTATTAAACTCTCTAAATTTACTGAGTTGAGCATAATTTTTTTTAAATTTTTAACCGAAAAACTAAGAAGTTTGCTTCACTTCAATAATAAATATTTTTCTAATTAATATATTTTAAGTATATTTTAGCTGTATAAGCTTTTCATCTTCAACTATTAGTTACCTTTTCCCCACAGTCTTTTCCATGCAATTGAGAATTCGAACTGCCACTCTCTTGCGTATCAACTTTCTCAACTTCGGTTAGCGGTAAATTAATTTTCACACCATCCTTATTTTCAATCGCTTCGTTGGATCCATCATCAACGACTATGCTATCATCATCATCATCATCAGAGCTTAATATATTGGTCTTCAAGCTTACCACAGAAGATTGTTCTTTATTTGTAGATGCTTGGACTATAAATAAATTAGAATGAATTAGTATTGCAATATTATATACATGCCAGTTACAAAATTGAAATATTAAATAATTGATTAGTTATATTTACATGATGCTAGTAAATTTTGTTGTTGCTCAACCATTATTTTGAGCTCTTCTTTGGTAGGACTTTCGATAGTCGAGTTATCAGTGGCTGACACGTCATCATTATTTTCCTTTCCATCGCTGCAGTTTCGCAGGATCGCCGTTTTTACTTGATCTTGAAGACCTTTGTATTTATCATCTGCAGGTTTTTTTGAATGAGAATTAACCTAATTAACAAAAAAAAAAAAAAAAACCGATAAATATTTTTATGTCATTAGTATTTTTAATATTTCATTTATTTATTTTTGATATTGGTGCGGTTATACCTTTTTGGGCTTTTCCACTTCAGAATCTAGATTTTGACTGAAGGACCAATTTTTTTTGGGTTTCCGGGGTCGTTTTTCTGGAAGTGGTGATTGACTTAATGAAGTTGAAAGTTTTCGCTTAATGGGTTTTAATTTTTTTGCCTTTTCTTTCAATGTTTCATCATTTTCTGAAATATTACAATCGATTAAGTCGATATATTCTTATAAATATATTTATAAAGTTTTGATAAATTTTCTTTTCTCGTAAATAAATTATAAATATATTTATCATTTCTATAATTATAATTAGAAAGTGTTATAAAACTGTTCATATATATATATTATAGATTCTTGAATTTTAGTTTATAATATATTTAGATGACAAAAAATAAGATTTTACCTGATGAATCAACTATTATTCCCGAATATTTTTCTTTTCCCCAAAAAAATTGCACGTGCTCATCTATTTCTGGCGGTTGATCGATATCATGTATAACCTCGTAATCTTCCACTGTGCAATATGATTTGTCAGCATCACAAATAATTAAATAAAACATCACGACACAGCTATAAATTCTTATTGTCAGATACACAATTAAAAAATTCACACCCAGGTTTAAATTAAGTTTCATTAAAATTTTATGAATTCACACGTGATGACACAACACGAAAAAGATATTACACCTTGATCTTCATGTATTATTCACTATGACCCAATTTGTAAAAATTTACTCATGGTTACTATAGAGGCGCTAGTATCGTTTCGCGGTATAATCAAAATATTAATATAAACAAACTATACATAACCCTACTTTAAGTGTATGTATAGTTAATGCGTATATATAAATGTATTTGGTTTAAAAAGTTATTATGTTGTAAATTCAATTGAAATTTATATCATTTTATGTCATTTAATATATAAAGTTATAAATAATATGTCATTTAAGAATTCAGAAGATGGATCTCCGTTAGTCAAAAGGAGAAAATACAAAATTTACAAAACTAATCCCAATGCATCAGTAAGTATGAAATATATGATTATTGCGTTCACATTAAAATTATTGCAAAATACATTTCGTAGGTATGCGTATCGAAATTTTATTTTAAAACGTATGCTCGCTATTTTACAATATTAAAAAAAAGGTTATACTTAATTAAATGCGTGAATATAATTTATAAAAATATTGTTAAAAATGTTTAGTAATATTTTTTTACTGTATATATATAGGTTCCACTGAGAACATTGGATAGATGGAAAGCTAAAAAACTTTTTGCCGCTGGTGAAGAACCCATCACATCTATTCTTCAAGAATTCGATGATGATGAATCCAGAAATAGTAAAGTCGAGAGAGATATATGTGATAATAGTTGTGATACACTAAGCAGTGACAGCATTTATAATGAACAAAGCAGTGATGATAGTTCTGATAACGAAATAAATAATGATAATGAGACTGATAGTATTATTAGTGATCACGAAATAAATAATATTGAAGACTGTGGAATTTATGATGAGAATAACGACGTAATTCGTGATGTAGATAATAACGATAAAAGTAATGACAATTATATATTACTATATGAAAATAGCAATATCACTGTAGATGAAAGCGTTTTTAATTTATTGGATTTTTATATTCAGCATCATCTTTCTAAGTCTGCTTTAAAGGATGCATTAAGAATTCAACTGGTAGGTTTTCCGGATGATAATAGAATGCCTAAAACAGTATTTAAGTTGCTGCAGTATATTGATAATATATGTAAGTTATTAATTTATTGAATAAATAACGAGATTGTATTTAATCCTGAAAGGAATAAATTAAATTACAACGTTATTTAATAGAATGTCCACTAATAAACGTTTATGATTCTAACACAATATAAATTATAAAAATCTTTAGTTCAGGTATGTCAATTGAAACAAAAGTAAACAATTATATCACTATGGAAGTGATAATAATTTACACCTTCCCCCCCGAAGTCATTTTTTGCGAAGTAAAAGGTGACAGCTTACTGCTATGAAAATAATTTGATTCACTTCTTTTCTTGCCACAATCAACTTCATAAAACGAAGATGAAATCCGGCTTAATATTTTAAAAGGCCCAAGGCGAACTTTGTCCATTTTATTGCGATTTAATTTGTTCCCATTCTCTACGTACACAAGATCTCCAATTTCAAATTGAAAAGTTGTTCGATTTTTGTCAACTCTTTTTTTATTTTCCATAAAACTTCTGGATGAATTAATGAAAGCTTGCTGGCGGTCTTCAGCTAAATCACTAGGTGGTTCATATATTGGCGAAATGTCTGATTTCTTGCCTAGGAGCAGATATTGTGGCTCATAGTTAGTAGAGCTATGAATCGTTGAGTTATAATTTTCAACACATTCAGCAGCAATCGTAGGCCATGCTCGTTTATCTCCATCAATAATTTTACACCTAATTCTATTAACTAGAGTTTGATTTAAACGTTCGTTGAGACCATTTGAACTTGCACAATCTATGCTTGTAAAAACAAGTTGGATACCTCTTCTATTTAGGTAATTTTTGAGTTCTACGGAATTTAGTCCAGTATATTGATCGGCAAGAATTAACTTTATTTTATTATTTTTAGCGATCGGATGTATAAGATTTATAAAATCTTTTGCGCATTGGCTTTTTGTAGTAGAAATCCAAGCATACCTGCTAAAATGATCCACTAGTATGTGCATAAATTTCTTTATAGACTTATTTCCGGCAAAACCACCCACTGTATCTATGGACAATATTTCATAGGGTTCTGTTGCAGGTCCAATTCTTGACAATTTTCCAATCAATCTTCCTCGGCGAGTTTTACTTTGCCTACATGTCACACAGCCTTTACAAAAGTCAATGATAAGTTTATCTAAATTTTTGAAATAGTAGTGTTGTCGTATTTTGTTTCTCATTTGTGCAACACCAATGTGACCATAGTGATTGTGCAACTTGTTAATTATTTCAAGGCCTAACTTTTCCGATACAAAAATCCGCTTTCTTCCTTTTAACATCTTAAATATAATATCGTGTCTACGCTCAGTTCCCTTTGCAGTTGTAAGTTCTCTTTGATTTTCATATTGATCCCTCTTTATTTCAGACAATTCTATTAAATTGACCACTTGAATGACATCTTCATTTTCGAAATATTCTAAAACTGGTTGCCGTGATAGTAAATCAGCGATAATATTTTCTTTTCCTTTTTTATATATTATCTGGAAATTAAATTGTGACAAGTAGTGGACCAGATCGCCAAGAATCTCATCAGTTCGTGACTTTGTTCTTAAATTTTCCAATGGTTTATGGTCACTACAAACGAAAAACTTTCGTCCAATAAGATAGTATTTCCAGTATTTAATGGCTTCTTTTATCGCCTTGCATTCTAAATGAATCGTTTCCATTTTCTTTTCTCTTTCTGACAGTTTTCTAGAAAAATAAGCTACAGGGTGTAATAGACCATCTGACTGTGGTTGCCTCAAAGTCGCTCCAAGTCCTTTTTGACTAGCGTCTGTGTCAATGTAAACATCTTTTTCGACATCATAAATTGATAAAATTGGACGGGAACACAGATATTCTTTGATCATGGAGAAGCTGCGTTCACATTCTTCCGTCCAAATAAATTCAGTATTTTTTTTCAGCAATCTGTGAAGGGGCTCAAATTTTTGAGCACTATGATCGATATATTTTATAAAGTAATTTATTGTTCCTAGAACACTTCGAACCCCAGATTTATCTGTAGGTCTTTTCAAATTTTTTATTGCCTTTAAATTTTCTTGTGCTGGTGATATTTTATTTTCTTCAATGTAATGGCCAAGATACTTAACCGATTGGGCTGCAAATTTACACTTTTCGAGCTTTAATTTAAATCCTTCTTCTCCTATTACTTCAAGAAATCTTGAGATATGTTGCATGTGATCTTTCCAATTGCGTGAGAAAATAAGACAGTCATCCATGTAGTTGACGCAAAACTCATCTAGGTTATTTCGTCTTATAATATTTGAAAGTATGCGTTGAAAGATTGCAGGAGCATTTTTCAATCCAAAAGGTAATACTTTGAACATAAATTTCCCGTACTTTGTAACGAAAGAAGTTTTCTCACGGTCCTTTTCTTTTAACCTAATACACCAAAAAGCGGAGTTTATATCAACAACAGTAAAGTATTTACATTTCGAAACTTTTTCCGTTATATCATTTATTGTTGGAAATGGGTAGCACTCTGGGATAGTTATTTTATTTAAGTTTCTAAAATCGATGCAAAGCCTTGATTTTCTTCCATCTTCTTTTTTATATGCGAGTGTTACCGGTGATGCGAACGGTGAATCAGATTCCTCTATTAGATCGGATGCTAGTAACTTCTGTACTTGATCTTTGATTTCACGTTCATCTGGTATAGAACATTTATAAGGGCGGGCCGTAACATATTCATCTCTCATTAACTTTATTTCGGCCTCTCTAGACTTTACTTTACCGACATCAAATTTATTTTTGGCAAAAATTTTCTTGTGATTTTCAATAATATTTAAAAGTTCTACTTTTTTTTCATATCCATCTATGTGATCTAATTTAGGTTTGAACTGATTTTCATTAGTTTCTTCTTGATGGTAAATTCTAATATTTTCAGTGTTTTTCTCTTCTTTTTCATTTTCATTGATTTTACCTTCTTTATTAAAATTTTTAACATCTTTATTATCTTCTTTCTTTACATCTATATTATCTTCTTTCTTTACATTTTCTTTATCTTCTTTATTTTCATTTGTAATTATTTTGTTAGAAATTTCACAAGATTTCTTCTGATTTTGATTACTTCTTATTTGGAGCATCTCATCATTTTTAGGTTTTTGGTATATGTTTAAATTCTCGTCTTGAATTAGTTTAAATTTTTTAATAGCATCTAAACCTAGTAACAGGTCATAAGAAAATTCTGAATTTTTAACTACAAAAGTATTCAAATTGTTTGTAATATTTCCAATTTTAAGCTTTATGTTTGCCCGGGCCGAACTAAAATTGAAACCATTAATTGTCTTGAATGCAGTGTTATGCTTTAACAAACTTGTTTTTAATACATCTACAACTCTTTGATTAATTAGACTCACGTTAGATCCTGAGTCATACACTGCTTTTATTTTCATTTTATCATCAATAATTACGTTTACATGAATTAATGGAATCAAATTATCCGGGCTCTCTAGTTTAAAGAATTTCGGTCAATTTCCATTTTCATCATTTCAGCCTCATTTTCTGAATCAGATTTCGTTTCAATTAAATTAGATTCTTTTTTCTGAGCGTACAGTATTTTATTTCGGCATTCGTTAGAGGGATGAAATCGATTTTTCCAACCAAGAGCTTCACACATGTAGCATGGTTTTTTCAAGGGTATATCAATTTGTTTCTTTTTAGTCGATTCTCCTAATTTTGTTTTTTCATGCCGATTATCATATGGTTTATTTTCTTTCGAACGTTTATTATATTGACCATCTAGCTTTCGGAGTTCATTGTATAATTTTTTTATAGTGTTAATGTCTTCGCGATCTAGCTCATCTTGAACTTGAGATGGTAAACCCATTACAATCAAGTTTATTCTGGAACTCATAGTACTATCACTTTCTACTTCTAAACATAAATTTTCTTTTGTTAAAGCGTAATCGATCAATGAGCCGCCTAAGTATTTATAGGTATATGCTTTTCTGACAGCTGTCCAACCTTTGTCAATAAAAATGGAAAAAAATGAATTTCGCCATTCAGACCAATTAGTTAGACCAAATTTTTTCAAATTTCCTTCATACCAGTGTTTGGCCGATCCAGCGACAAAAAATCGTAAAGCTTCAATCATCTGGGTACCACTTTTTATTTTATTTCGGTCACATTCACTTTCAAATTTAGAAAACCACTCAGAAGGGTTTTGTGTTTTGTCATATTTATCAAGAACAAACTTCTTTTCTATATTTTGCAATTTTATCTCATCTTTGTCATTTAATTTTAATTCTAATTCCTTGATTCTTTTAATTAAAAAATTTTCTTCTTGGAGTTTTTCACTCACATCAAAAAAAACTACAGATTCCTGTAACGGATAGTTTTTGTAGCTAAGGTTTCCATCTTCATCAAAATATTCTTTTTTCAAATCCTCATCTAATTTAATGCCAATTTTTCGGAAACCATTAATCGGTTTAATAGCAGCAATTGCACTTTTAATGGTGGTTTTTGACGATAATACCTTATGTTCATATAAATTTTTATGTTCATCTGGTAAGCTAAACCATAACCGCTTATCTTCGGATAGTCCAGCTAATTCAAAATATTCATCGCTTCTTCTTATTAAGTGGACAAACAATTTTTCCATCTTAAATGATTGTAATTTAATTTGTAAGTTATTAATTTATTGAATAAATAACGAGATTGTATTTAATCCTGAAAGGAATAAATTAAATTACAACGTTATTTAATAGAATGTCCACTAATAAACGTTTATGATTCTAACACAATATAAATTATAAAAATCTTTAGTTCAGGTATGTCAATTGAAACAAAAGTAAACAATTATATCACTATGGAAGTGATAATAATTTACATATATCACCTTCGTATGAAGTTACGAAGCACTATTACTGCAAAAATTGTTTGTTCTACATTAAAATTAAAATTGAAGTTATTCTGAAGTGTCCTTCTTGTAATACTAAAAATAATTTTAATTTTTTCTTTGAATTTAACCTCGAAGACCAACTAAAATATCTTTTTGAAAAGAATAACCTCGCAACAAAACTAACATTATCACCGATATCACATAATACGGGTATAATAAGTAATATAACTGATGGCACTGAATATAAAAGAGTTAATTCTGGTGAGAACCGTGGGAAATATGACTTAACTTTAATTTTAAATACTGACGGATTGTCTTTGGTCAAGAGTGCAAGTAGTCATTGCTGGCCTCTAATGTATACGATCGCCGAACTACCTGAGAATATACGAGAATCATTTATTATAATTTTAGGATTGTGGTATGATCCAGATTGCAAGCCAAACATGAATACATTCCTTCAACCATTTTGCACTAAATTGCAAGAAATGTACAATAAAGGTTTTAAGTGGGTACATCCGCAAACCAAAGAAGAATTTTCTTCAAAGGTTGTAGCTCCATTATTCATTGCAGATGCACCAGCAAGAGCTAATTTGCAAAATATTCTACAGTATAATGGTAGCTATGGTTGTAATATCTGTGAAATAATGACTAAAAAGTGCAAAAAAATTAAAGGAAAGAAAACTACACGTATGTATCCATTTGAGGTAAATTCATCAATGCTACGGACTGGTGACAGAATGAAGAGGCAAGCAGAAATTTGCGAGGGTATTGAAAAACCTCATTGTAGAGGAGTTAAAGGTTTTTCAATATTATCATCTTTACCATTACTTGATCTTGGATCGTGTGTTATACCTGAATATATGCATTCAGTACTTCTTGGAGTTGTTAAGCAATATACCAATTTATTATTGAATAAGCCAGGTGCTTGGAATATAAAAAAAAATATTAAAGAAATTAATAGTTTATTAAATAGTACCAAGCCTCCTCAATCATTTAACCGATTACCAAGAGCAATAACTGATTTTAAATTTTATAAAGCTTCGGAGTTCTATAACTGGATACTATTTTATTGCTTACCAACTTTAATTGAATATTTACCGGAAAAATACTTTCAACATTTAATGCTGTTAGTTATGGCATTATACGATTTACTTCAAGATAAAATTGTTGATTCGGATCTTTTACGTGCTCAGAATTGGCTTGATACATTTGTAGAACAAACTCCGAAGCTATACAGCGATAGAGAAATGACTTACAATCTACACCAGTTAAGACACCTTGAGCTTTGTGTTAGACGATGGGGTCCACTTCGGTCGACATCGGCTTTCCCATGGGAAAATGAAAATGGATATATCGCTCATTGCGTCCATGGGACAAAAAATATGGGTCAAGAAATCATTAACAACCTGAAAATTGTTCAAGGAGTCCAAATGCTTAAAAATAGAATAGCAGAAACAAATTCTGCTAAAGAAAGTCGAGAATTAAAAAATTATATGTTGTTAGGCAGCGCAGTGAATAATGGACTTTCTGAGAATGATCGTTTACTGCTTATATCTGAGGGATTTAATGATGAAAATTTGAATGTTCGTTCTAGAACAAAAATTTTTCATGAAATTTACACGTCACTATTATACAAATCTATTAAAACCAATAGTTATACAGTGGAGATACAAAAAATTGATACATCCTGTGTTTATGGAATGATAAAGTTTTTTTTTGATAGAGAAAATGAATTATATTTTGTAATTGAAAAATTAAAAGTAGATCATCAAAGAATGATGATTCATTCAAAAATGCAAGTAGCAATAAAACATATTTTACCTGTTGTAGAATCTGGAGTATGCTCGTTAATTAAGCTAAAAGACGTGAAGAGTATTGTTCAACTTGTACGAATAAAAGACTATATATGTAAAAGACCTGATAATTCAAAAAGAGTCTGGTAATTTTATCATGGAACTTAATTTTAAAATTAAAAAATTATATAGTGATCATAATTATGTGATGTTTTATTGTACAATATAATCTATGTGCGTATAATATAATTAAATGATCATTATATCAAAAAAAATAAAATAAAATAATAAAATTATCTATAATAATCTTTAGAACTATATAATTTATTTTTACCCTATAAATTGTACGCATTTCAGATTTAAGAAAATAATATAAACAATTATTGTGATTATATATATATATATAATCACATGTGATATAAAGATAAGTATATACAACTATATATAATTATATATAACAATATGTAGTTATATATAATTAGATATAACGATACATAAATTTCTCGAGCGTCTATATATAATTATATATAGTTATATATAACAATATGTAGTTATATATAATTATATATAACGATACATAAATTTCTCGAGCGTCTATATGTAATTATATATGAGTATATATAACTATATATAGTTATATATAATAATATGTAGTTATATATAATTATATATAACGATACATAAATTTCTCGAGCGTCTATATATAATTATATCTAATTATATATAACTATATATAGTTGTATATAACTATATATAGTTATATATAATTAGATATAACGATACATAAATTTCTCGAGCGTCTATATATAATTATATATGAGTATATATAAATATATATAGTTATATATAATTAGATATAATTATATATAGACGCTCGAGAAATTTATGTATCGTTATATATAATTATATATAACTATATATAGTTATATACAACTATATATAGTTATATATAATTAGATATAATTATATATAGACGCTCGAGAAATTTATGTATCGTTATATCTAATTATATATAACTATATATAGTTATATATAACTATATATAGTTATATATAATTATATATAACGTCTATATATAATTATATATGAGTATATCTAATTATATATAATTTATATATAATTATATGTAAACTATATATAATTTTATATAATTATATATGATTATATATTATTATATATAATTTTTTTTACCCGGGTACTGACTGAAATATATCCATTAAACCTTCATTGTATAAAACCCCTATTCTACACACTTCCTAAAGCTTCGTTTGTTGTAACAGATTTACTAATGTAATTACATGTACTTATTTTGACAACATCATGTAAGATACCTAAAAATCCGTTTGTGTCCACTACATTACCTCCGTATAAAGTTAGATTGTGACAAATTCCAGAGGTTCTTTTGTGTCAAAAATAAAAAAATTCAAATGAGCATAAAATAAAGCATGATTGGGAGTTATAAATTTTTATAAAAGTGAAAAATACTGTAAAAAATTTCTTCAAACAAAAAATATTTTCAATAAAAAAATAAAAATAAATAAAACGTTGTTCTATATGAAAATATTGACTTTTTTTTAAATATGAGGCTAGACTTTGTCTAAATCAATTCTGAAAATAAAAGGGGGAGGGGCTCGATTATTTATTATAACTTTGAAAATGAAATTTGTAATAACTTAATGAATGTAGACGACAAATAAATAAATAAATGTCTTCAAAAGTATGCATATTTAACATTGGTTTTATGGGAAAAAGGTAGATGGATGCTATGTTTTCATAGATTTCTTAAAAACTAGATATTGGATATTAAAACAAAAATATTTAAATTAAATTTAAAGCCTTTGTAAACGATTGAAAATAAAATAAACCCGTTGTGACCGACTAATTAGGACGCATGAGCACGGTAGTGGGGACACAAATTTAAAAAATAAATATTTTCAATTTTGTTGGTGAATTATGTTATAATGTGACAATATAACATAATTCACCTAAGAGGAAAAGTAAGAATAAAAATTTTCGATATCTGCAGTTATATTCAAAATAACAATTCTTCTATAATTAAACTTTCCATATTTCGAAAACCAAGGCAGATATCGAAAAATTGTATTCCTTTTGTCGCCTACATTCATGAAGTTATAACAAAATTCATCATCAAAGTTGAAAATAAGGTACAAATAATTTCAACCACAAGTCTAAACTTGCCTTTCGCTCGCATTACCTTAATCAAAAAATAGACAAGGAGCTATTTTGTAGCGGATATTGTTGTCAAAAGTAGTGCTATGTCTAAAAAACATCTTTATTCCAAAACTACTAAATATTTTTCAGTAGGTAATTTGTGGATTACATGCTGCATTGTATTCAATATCTGGAGGTACAAAATTGCAATGAAAATCAAGTTTTATTTGTTCATTTTATTAAGTCCATCTCATTCGAACTGTTTGTCTGTCTGTCACTGGGAAAACAATATATTAAATAAAATTGTTACATGTTTGTATATGGTCAATACCATTTTATAGGATTGGGTATATTTTTATCCTTTATACGTATGTAGTTTAATATAATATGGGTGGAGTTACTCTAATGAAACGACTTTAATTGATATGTGCGTGGCCTTATATAGTTCAATTTCGTTTGCCAATTCTATTTATAAAAGAGTTTGTAATATATAATAGGAAAAAAGTGGTACGAACTATGTGTCCCTTTGTCCATTGAGACTTCTTGTTGCTATTTAAAGACTTGAAATTATGTTGAGTCTAAGCTGTAATTCGATGAATTGCAAACTTTTAGAGCTAATTAATTTATTTGCACTGAATTATTTAGCCTTTTAAGGTGGTTTATTAAGACTTACGAAGTATTTTCAAAATTAACACTTGCTTATTACCGATAAGAGATGAGCCATGCATTATAATTGATCGTTGTTATTCGTAACAGTTAATTCAAATATCCGAAAAACGAAAAGGTACATTAAGCAGAAGTCATTAACTAAATTTTACTTTGTTATATGTTTTGGCGTATATTGGAATACATTAATTAATAAAATTACTCAAAGATTTTATTTATGAAACTATTCATCTGAACCAAAAAAATGCAAAACTTCAGTTTTATAATATAATCTCATTGTGATAATAAAATAACCAAAAAGATAGCGAGAGGTGTCGAGGGACCCCCAGTGGGAATGTTAATTTATAATTTCTGACGGTAGGAACTATGTTAATCTCTATAATTGATGTATTTTTATTATAAATTTAATTCACTTGAATGTCGAACTGACGACCTTCCATGTAAGGAGCTGGCACCGTAACCACAAGCTCATAGCATCATTGAAAATACTATTAATGTTTCTGGACAATAAACTATAAAAGTATAGATCGGTGTCCGATACGATTTTTTTTTTTTTTTTTTTGGTGTTCATTTTCTAACATTAAGCAGCTTAGTCCTCTCCTTGGAGATTCTTCCGAATATAAAAAGTGCCATTTTAAAACAAAAGTAAATTCATGATTTGCAAGGCTAAATCACCTTTCGATTATATTCATATGTCTCATATTATACCATACTCATAGCTATGACTGTCTATGGAAAAAAATACAATCAAAGCCCAAAATAAACGATGCTATTTATGAATGTGAAGTACATGAAACCAACGAATGCACACCGAATATTTTTTTTTTTTACAAAAACCGAATAAATTATAATAAACGAAAAATTTAACGATATACATACTTGATTTCATATAAAATTTTTTTAATAATATCTAATCTTATATGAAAAATTGGAATCAATTTTCATATCATCTCATCTCATGTTACTAATATTTTCATTCTATTCACAACAACATTGAACGAAAATTATTGTACACAACACACAGGCATAGTATAGAAGAAAATATTTGGGAAACGCCACACAACTTCTATATAGAGTAAACTCTGTAAAAAAGGATTGTTTGTTCCACACAATCTTCCAATTTCCAGTCATCATATGATTATATAATTAATAACTAGCGACCTTGGTTTTGCACGCGTGCAATGCTGATACTATATATACTACAGAATTTTTTTATACACCAAAATGTGTTTATTTATGACATCATATTATAAACGTCTAAAATTATCAGTATTTCTCCACTATATTATGCATGTTTTATACATAAAACCCTTCCTCTTGAATCATTCTATCTTTAAAATAAATTGCATCAAAATCCGTTGTCTAGTTTTGAAAATTTAAGCATACATAGGGACAAGACAGTGGGAAGCGATCTTGTTTTATACTATATGTAGTGAATTATAGTAATAGAATAAAAAAAATCATATAAGAAACAACGGTGGTGAAATTAAAATTACTATATAGTCTTAATTATTATAATTTTTCAGATAAAAAAATGGTACCATACTGGATCTACTTTTACATCTCCCAAAAATAAACTTCAATTTTTGTCTTTGTTGTTATTTAAAAAATTTTTTTACCTCTACTATAAAAAACGCCTGTCTAACGGTTGGCATGCCACGACTATGAACACACGGATAATTTCGTACAGGCCTTCGATAGTTAATAGAAGCTTTTAGATATCCTAGATGGAGTTAATAATTGTCAAATCTTGCTCGCAGCGCCAAGTGAACGATAAATGACAGCACAGTGGTTGATACAGAATAAAAAAACATTTTATTTTATTTATTTATTTTATTTTGTGCTCATATTATTAAAACGTGCCCACAAATACCAAATTTCTTTCTAAAGCAAATTTAAAATCCCTACTTGAAATTATTCTTCGTTTTCCTTTCAATTATGATATCCAATCGACTTTGTAAAGAGCCTGAAGCTAAGGTAAAGTTTATATATCGAATTCGGAAAGTCTAGGCGATACAAGTGTTTGATACTAAATTTGATACCATGACAAAATTTGAAAGTTAAATAAAAATTAATCAAAAAACAAAGAAGTAAAAAGCATTCAAAGATTGTTGTACACCTCCTCTTAGCAAAACTAACTTTAACATGTATCTCTATGGTGATATCTGACATGACTTCACTAACTTATATCTTCTTCTATGTTTAATTACCAATTTTAAACGTTCATATTTTGTGTTCTTCTAATGATTTTCGAAAAACAACTCCACTTTTCTGTCCGTGTAGTGAGAAATCTTCACTTGAAGAGATAAAAAAAAATTTAGTCAATAAGCCTTTTATTTCAAACATAGCTCGTATAATAGTTTTTTACTAGATGGATGTAAGAAAAACTAATAACAAATGTGTTTACATAAGCGATGTGTCATTATCGTATATACAACGTATTATGTATATAAGGAAAAGTAAATGATGTATTACTGATTGGATGGGTATCGTATGCGTGCGTGTGAATGTGTATATATACATACCATACTCACGTATAAAGGGCATTAAGTTATAATGATTTTTTTAACGTTATTTTTCAAAACAAATTTGAATTTTTCACAACATTAGGCAATAATACATTTGACTAACATTGGTTTTCGTACTTTACTCTCTAAAAGGAGTTTCGTAACAATAATGTTGTTTATCGGAAAATTAAAAAAAATGCAAAATGACAGTCTACTATTATGAATATGTGTTTTTAGTTTAAATCTGCAATCTATGTCAAATCGTTTCTTTTTTATAAAAATTCCTGCTTTTTAGATAATTGCAATGCATGCCGACGCATAGTTTCAACTTTTTGGCAATTCCTGTTTGACAATAAAGAAAAATTTCTGCATATTATTTTCGGGAAAAATTAAAATTTTATCGGAAAATTAAAAAAAAAGCAATATTATCACAATCTACTATTATGATAATGACAGTGTTTTTAGTTTAAATCGTAGTTTTTTTTGAATCATTATAGTTTACAAGTAAGAAGGAGCCTCGATGAAAAATTATACTATGAAAAGTTTTAAGTAAAATTTCTGCATATTATTTTCCAAAAATGAAATTTCTTTGGAAAAATTATATAGTTATTTCAAAATGACAAAAATTTAATAAGTGAACGAGACTTTTCAAATCACTTTGCACTTTTAGTAATAATAAAAATGGAGCTTAGCCTCCGTTTTTCAGACATTCATCTATAATAGAAGCCACCCACATCATTATTTTTAATCTTTGTTTATTTCCATCCGAATATACAATTAATTTTATGATGTGAGTGGAGTCGGATACTGCGTTCTTATCCAAGCGACGAGAGTGAAATCACTTTGTCGCCCCATAATTTAATTATAACTGAACAGGCTGCCGCTGTCTGAATTCGAACCCGCAACCTCCCAGTCAGTAGTTAAACGTTTAAAGGCGATTGCACCTTCACTCTTTCGGCCACTGCGCCGGTACCTATATTCTACTCCAAAAACTTCTCTGAATTTCATTATCTTGTTGATACTACCTAACTGTCTGCACACTGTTAGTTTGAGACTGAAAAATCTGTATTTAACATTTTTTGTGGGTATAATACAGAAATCGTTGGTTTTGTCAATTGCAAATTTGAAAGCAGCCATATTTTTTGTGGTACCTATCAACTTTAGTAAAGTTAACAGTGTAATGACCAAAACTCGAAATAAAATTTCTTGTACTAAAGGTCGTTAATGTTGAATTTGAAAATACGAGTTTATTTAATCCGGTGTTTTGAGAAGTGTTTTAGATTATCTTATTTTACGATTTAATACTATACATGTCTGTGGTTATTTTTTCTTACAACAAATTCATTATGCTCTTCTATTATTCATACTCAGATAACGAAAAATAAAATGTTTAGGTTTAACAAAGTTTTGAAGGTTCTAAGAGTGATTTGCTTACGTATTTTCGTTGTCAAATTTTTTACTTAATTCCAATCACTTCCATATGTTAAAAATATGAGTGCCTAAATTTAAATCCATTTTTGTTAGCTTACAAAATATTTTGTGCTGAGAATGATCTTGCGAATTTTGTAGCTGCGTAACCGCGAATACAAAGTAGACTTAATTCATTAAAAGATGCAGAAATGAGACGTTAACCGATTAATTAATTATAAAAATAACAAACTTCAATTCCAGTAAAAGTGGAAGTTATATTTTTAAAGGAGGAACTTGTGCTAGCTTTCTTTTAGTTGCTTTTTTTGACAGAACGTATTTTCATACTTTTATAAAATAATTTTTTCAAGTAGATATTTCCTGTTAAATTGAGTACTATACATTTTTTTACATTCATTGAATTTCAACAGAAGGTAAAACTTACTTCCTCTTTAAAATAAATTGAAAATAACAATTTCAATGAAAAATACATTTTTAGGGACAAGCTATTTTTATACTAAAAAGTAGAAAGTAATTTTTCTCATATACCTACTATTGAAAATATCGAGGATGACATTTGTATAACGGCTGCAAAATTACAGCACAATCAAAAATTGGGTAGAGGGCAAATTGAACTGGCAAGATTTAATTACAAACAAAGGACAAGTGAAACTAAAATAAAAGCCTGTAATAATTAAACTTGAGTAATAATCAACCTTACAAGCTCTGATCTACAACCTGAATTCCCGTTTGAGTGGCTGATCTAAGATTGATGTCAAATAATAAAAATATGTCCCGACAGAGTAATAATTACAAGACATAAAAATTGTAGAGATCACTGGATAGAGGATTGGAAGATTACAAGTTCTCTACCGGCACGAGTGAAATTTTCATCAAATTGAACATTGATTTCGAAAAATATTAATAAATAATTGATTATTTATGATTAAGATAATAATTGATTATTTATGATTATATTTTTCTTTACTTTCAAGACGTACAATTCAAAAAACCGTCGTTTAAATTGATTATGGAATATAATAGATGTACCGTGATGTAATACATGATATCTATTCGTTTTTGAATTGTACTAAAAATAGAGAGAAAGAAAAATGGAACGTGAATTTTTTATATAAATAGGCATCCTACTCTGTAATCTGCCTACTTGACTTTATAAGGAAACTGATCGACTCGTGTTTTTTTTTTCTTCAAATAAAGACCGTTTTTCTGAACCTGAATAGGAGATATATATATTTTCCAGTTCACTGCCACTGTATTGAAAAGAGTGTATGATTATGAAGATGATGATGAAATAGAGAAAAGGCCTTCTAGCTCTCTTCTCTGTTGATTTTGACCGACCGGTAACGAACCAAATAAAAAAAAAAGCTGAATGAACTACTATCAAGGATACATATATAGGTGATTGATCAAATATATATTATTTGATACCTTCAATGTTTTCGATGATTTAAACCTCTATATATGAAGTCATGTAGAGGAGATGTTGGCACTTTTGATTTTTTGCGGATACAGAAGATTTTAGTTTAAAGTATTGTATTAAAATGCTTTAATCAATCAGATCAAGGGAAGGTGTAGTATTTTCTTGACTATTCATTTTTGATGTATTGGTAAGTTATAATATTTATCCTTAAATACTTTTTAAAGGGTAAGTATTCCTAAAGCCGAGCCGGTGAATCCTTAAATCGTATTGACACACAAAAAAATATCTGCAACAACATAACAAGTGTAATTGAAATGGTATTTAAAATAGGAGATAATTTTTAAAGACTGTGGAAAAAAAAATTAGAACAAATAATATTAGTGTAGGCATAAAATAGATATGCTAAAATATGCATATGAGGCTATTGGCAAGAGTTCAACGAAATTTTTCGTAAACGGTAGCTTTTTTAATGAAACTACGAAAAATGACCATAAACAAATTTTAAGGTGTTAGAAATACGCCAAGTCTATAGGCTATAAAACAGGTGTTTTAGACCAAATATTTTGATAGAAACATTTGTAATAGAAAGGCCTTAACTTTAGATTTATGGCTTAAAGAGACGGAAAAAGCCAAAAACATTACATGGAGGGGTATGTGGCGTATTTGTCCCAGTTGTGTATGCTATCTCTTCAAAAGCGTTTCTAGTAAGTAAAAGCCGTTCTTCTGTTTTAAATGTGTTTGTGAAAGCAAAATTATAATAAAAATCCTTTTCACACTTAAATTATTGGAGACATTTACAATATGAAACCAAATTAGTAAGTTCCGATAGATTAAGAGAAAAATGCATTTTGTTTACTATGCATGTGCTTTAAACAAAAAACAATTTTAGTCTAAAGAATCAAAAAGTTATTTAACAGATTAAAAACTATAATTAAGTGTTACGGGTTTAAGCCTCTGATAAATTAGATCATAATCTTTTAATTTTTTAATGCTAATTTACTTGCTTTTTTTCAATGCCTATTATTATACCATGCATATATGAAATATACATAGTATATTAAGTTTAGTCCCAAGTTTGTAACGCTTAAAAATAATGATGCTAGGAAAAAAATTTTGTCATAGCTGTTCATAAAATCACCTAATTAGTCCATTTCCGGTTGTCCGCCCGCCCGTCCGTCCGTCTGTGGACACGATAACTCAAAAACGAAAAAAGATATCGAGCTGAAATTTTTACAGCGTACTCAGGACGTAAAAAGTGAGGTCAAGTTCGTAAATGAGCATCATAGGTCAATTGGGTCTTGGGTCCGTAGGACTCATCTTGTAAACTGTTAGAGATAGAACAAAAGTTTAAATGTAAAAAATGTTCCTTATAAAAAAATAAAAAACTTTTGTTTGAAACATTTTTTTGTAAACATCACTGTTTACCCACGAGGGCGTTAATTAGGTGCAAATTTTATAGTATGTATTAATATAGGAATATCAATTGTGTGTGTGTTGTGTATTTAAAAGTGAATATCTTTTGTTATTTACGTGACGTCAAAAAAACAAACGATTGCGCATCAACACTGTCTATACATTTTTGTATGCGTTATGTGATAAAGAAATCAACACTGACTATGCATGGTATTTCAACAATTAACTCAGTCAATTGTTTCTTTTCACTTGTCTTTTATAATTTTGCTTAAAATATTAGGTATAGGAAGCTAGTGGTACTCTTGTGAAAATAATAGTATGTATAAACCTGTAAAATATAATTTGATAGGATTAATCCAATTCAGATAAACCAAATTTCTGTTTCTATTGTTTCGAAGAATAAATCAGATTAGCTAACTGAAGAAAATTTGTTCATATATATGTGAAGCTGTATATTCAGTTTTGATAGAAAATGTTTTAGTTTGGATTACCGCTTAAGGGGATTGCAAACCTACATTATTGTAAAAAAGTTTTGGTTTATTGCAAGTACCTAATGGGTTATTTTTGGATTTACAATACCACGCAACTACAAAAATATATATTGTATTGTGTGCAAGTGAGGCATATAAATTTGATAATATAGATATCTCTCTTCAATAATCAATACTCTAACTATAGTCGTCTCTAATCTGAACTCATAATTAAATTAAAATTTTGTTGTTATATCATCGGCAAACTTATATTTTTATAGTATTATTATAAGCTTCAAGATTACCTAAATATTTTAGATATTTTTTTTATCACACTCTCTAGATTTTTTGATATAGAAATATCCAATTGAAAAGGATAACCTATATGATTCATCATTTTTTCAGCCAGCTTTGAACGATAAAATAATAATAAAAAGTCCGGTGGCCGAGAAATATTTTCTGACTTTTGAAAACTTTTTTAATACAAAAATGTTTTTATAAAGTCCCATGGATTGAATAATACTAGGGATTTGTATTATTCAATCCTTGCACATCCCCTTAAACAGTTTTAAATTAAATAACAAAGCTTTATAAAGAAATTAATTATCATATTATTATTGTAATTATAGTATTGATTAAAATGAATATTCTCTATAATTCTAAATAATTTTAGATTCGCAACTCATCTAAATTAGATTATAATTACATTTGTTAAATTTATGATAATAATATAATATAAATAACGAAACAGTTTCAAAGCAATAATGATATTGTTTATAATTTGATACGAAACTGTTGTCAATTGACAAAAGAGTCATTCACGATATCGTTTCCAATATAATTTAAATTTAACTGAAATATTAAATGAAAGATACTCAAATTGATTTGCAATCCTAGCTATACAGGGTGGACTATTTTAATCTATTATACCTAGTAGATCGTTTTGTAGTTAGCCTTTACAAAATAACTTGAACAAAAGTTGTAAAGTAAGAGGAGGACCAGAAAGCCCTAACTTTCAAAAAATCTGAGACCAACACAGAAAAATAACAATGTAAAAATAATGTATAAAATATTTAGAACCATCTAATATGGTATTATTTATCACACTTGACTATTATTCATAATAATCAAAATGATCCACCATGTATTTCTCTTGTTCCTTTCCAACGATAGTGATTTAAAAGAAAAATTGGTTTCTTTTCTTAGCTTTGAATATATGCTCGTTAGAATATATTATTCTCTGTTTTTAGCAGTTTTTAATTCCTGATTTTCTTGTGCCAAATTCCAAAAAGTTCAGATAATAATACATAATATTTGAAGCATACAATACTTTACTATTATATTGACAAGAGTGTCTTTTTACCTTTTTTTAACTTATATCGAAATGAAAAAAATTTGCAAGAAGGGACCTACGTTTATATCTTTTTTTTCGCAATGTAAATTTTGTTCTGTATAATTGTTGGTTGGGCTAGGTTGAAGGACTGGTTGGGCAGTTCCGATAATCACTAGCAGGTCGGCAGCCAACTATGTTTCTCTATGAATGTATCCATATTTTTTACTGATTATTTCAGTTATTCAGGTGTTTTTAGAGGCTCTCCTTCTTGCGCCATAAAAATTACGATACGGTGGTTGGAACGCTTTAATGAACTTTGGCTCTGCACCCATATAATGTACAAAATTTTAGTATCCTCTAAATAAATTACGAATAGATATATTTCGTTTCTTTTTCAGTTTTTGTGCCTGGGCTAATAATATATATCACATTTACATATTAAATATCATATACACACATGATGCACATTTGAATAACATCATATAAAAGCCAACAGGCTTAATTAAACATTGCATAGGTTATTAAAATACTAACAACAATAGAAATACGTATATAACAAATATCTAATATCACATATCATAATTTTATGGAAATAATTTTGTGTAGTTTCCTCAAACACATTTTCAAAATTAAAAAAAAAAAATATCATTATATTTTGTATGGAAATTATTTGTTTTTTCAAAAAGGGAAACAAAAAAATTTATAGAAATTTCGACTTTGTGATAGCGGTCTATGTGAGGAAAAGATTGAACAAGAGCGAAGAGAAAGTATGAATTTCTGACAATTACAAATATATTTATCAGTGCTGGTTTCATAACGGGATAGCAAATGTATATTGCACCAATGATTTTATCAATAGGTTTCAATAACAATAGTAATATTATATTCGTTGAAAATTAATAAATTTGTGCATTTTCGTTTGATGTATTTTATTATGAAAACATAGAAATACAATGCACAGCTGTAATTATATACTACATGCCCAAACTTATTAATTTTCATATAAATATACAAGGTAGATAGATATTAATTTTCAAAATTAAACTTAATCAAATTCAACCAGATAATAATGTTTGGGAAATGCACTTTGAACACAAACGAAAAAATATTCAACGGACATTTATATATAATCTACTTTTGCACAAAATTTTCAACATCTGTATTTTGCAGATGATGAAACCCTTATTAAATAGATTCAGGTTCCGTTTTCCCAGATAAAAAAAATTTTATAACTTGTACGAAAAAATATTTCCTTGCTCCACACTTTTCCATTGCATATTTGGTTATCGAACTACTACTTTATCGAAATTTGGTGAATTCATTAACCAATTAATCATTTGTTCTGTAAATATTAGATTTACAGAGATAAAAAGATAAAAAGATAAAAAGAACGAGAGGTGTCGTAGGACACCACGTAGGAACTACATTCCTTTTGTATTTTGGTACGTGAAAAATGTAGAGCTTTCTTTTTTCATTTACAAGATATTTTTCTGTAAATTTAATATATTTAATATAGAAGTCAAATACTTTTTAATATAATTGTATAGCTACTTTTAGTTTTTACTGTATGAATTAATTATAGTATTAGTTTAAAAAAGGAATACTTCCGATTTAGTAGTCAACCCATTATGTGCCTATATTACGTTTGATTTGACCACATAAAAAGTTCATTGTATTTACTTAAAATTATCTCTGCTATCTTTAACTTCTGATAACTTTAGCAACTCAATTTTTTTAAATGACAAAACATAAAATTTTGACAAAAAATACAAACTGACAGATAAAAATATTTTTTCATTTTCTCAAAATTCATGGCAAGCTGAATCGATTGAAAAAGTTTTAGTTTCCTATCGTTTTAGTTTTTTGAAGTATCGTGTGACATATTACGTCCGGAACACGAACACGTTCCTGACAAAATTTTTAGACCTATGAATCAGTTTTGGAATTTTTGCATTTTATTTAAATCACATGCCATTGTAGGTTCCTTGATAAAAAAGAAAGTTATCTATTTGATTACTCGAAACTTATTTATTTGATTACTCAATTGCATCCATTCTGAACCATAACTCATAGATAAACTCATAGAAAAATAACTCATAGATGCATGCAATGAACATATTCTACAATCATATTGTGTATATATGATAATTAGTAGAACAGATATAGCGAGCGCTAGATAGAGTTCAGTGTGCACAAATCGAAGATCGCATTTAGTCAAGAAAAGTTTTGTTCAAAAAAGCTTAAAGATTAAGATTATTCTGGATGTTTTTGGACAATTTTACAAGATAATACTTAGAAATATGCTTTAAAACTGTCTTGAGTTTAAATTTCTACAACCAGATTGCCTACTGACGATCCAACATTTTTATATAACATAAATATAGATTACAAGCCCATACTTAAATTTTTGGGATGAAATGATCCTCCAGGAATCATATGGAAAAATATACTCCAATATGTAAAAGTAAGTTTAAGCACCATGGAGTCAGTTTTGTGAGCCGAGAATTCATAGGTACAAATGGAAAGCTACGGTATAAAAAATGACGGAAAATGTATTGCCATACAAAAGCAGCGGTACCGGAAGTTAAAAAAAACTTTTGATCCCCCGTCAATTTCCAACACGCTACGTGCTTCAAATACTTATGCTGAATAGTGCCCAGCGATAAAGTACATACTTGTTGATGCAGGGATGAGATTCCAAAAGGTGTTTCATTTTATTCTCACCTGTACACACCTGTACCGCGCAAAACTGGCACCATAGTGCTTAAGCTTACTTTTACATATAGGAACATCTTTTTCAACATGATTCCTAGTAAATCATTTCACCCGAAAATTTTAGCAAGAAGCAAAATTTTAGAAGAGCACTACTTTAGTATTGAGCATAAATATTGAAACATTTATACTTACATTCAAAGCTTGGCCAATTTTCATTTCCCAAGCTTTTTATTGAGCGTATAAGAGATATTTTTGCTGACAAAAAATTGCTTACTCTTAAATTAGGAGAAAACCCATTTATGTCATCATGCTATGAAAATCCAGTGTGAAAATTTACATATGTGTATTATGTATGTGTCAAAAAGTCGTCGTTTCTTGGTTTTGTTTTCGCAGATATATAAAATACAATTTTCACCCATCAATCGTTAATCCTGATCAGTGCTTCGTATTCTTATAAAAGTATAATGTACCTTCTGCCTATTTTTATGAAGTTTTTACAATTTTTACTCTTTTTCTTGTGTTATGTTTGTCAACATCTTACTTCAAACAATTATATATTATATAGATATTTTTCTCAATTATTTAAAAGTTTTTAAAGTGGAAAGTTATGTAAAAAATGTTTTAAAAATTTTTCATGTTTTTTTTATGCGTTTTATGTTTCGAGAATATCATAAAAATAATGAATAAAACCTCCTGCTTTGCTATTGTTTTAATGGTAATTAAATTTGGTGAGCAGTTATCATTGCCCGAAATAACAATTTTTTAAGTAGTCTATTTTGAAAATAAGACACACACCATGTACTGCCCCGATTACTTTTTGTTGTGAAGGTTAGTTATAAAGTGTTACCATGCGTTCTGCGCTTAAGTGCACATTTTGATAACCGATAGCTCCTTTTTTCAGTTATTGTACACCTCCTAATTAATAAATACAGTGGTGGTTCAGGTATAACAAAGATTCAGTGGTTCTGTTTCTTAGGGCGCAATTCCACTGGGGCAACATGTAGCATGCGGCATTGATGTATGCTACACACAAAGCGACAAAAATAGGTCTGTTTGTCGCATGCTACAAGTTGAACAGTGTCGTCGTCTATCCATCAGTGAACGGATCGTTGCGGCTTGTAGCATGCAAAATGGAATCTGGACAAATTTAATTGAAGTTTGTGCTACGTTGGCAACACTTGACAACAAATATCGAGCCACATGTCGCCCAGTATTGCTTCAGTGAAATTGCGCCTTTACTAGCAAAATTTCACATAGAAACGAAAAAAAAAAGAAAGTCACTTTTTCATTTATTTATAAATCATCCATCTAATGCTTAAAATGAGCACGTACTTTACGAAAAAAGACAAGTATATGATTTATATTCATACCAAGTTTCAGGTAAGCTCTTTTTTCTCATAATGAAACAAGGTTGACAATGAAATTTCCTTGAGGTCCGTCCGTCTATCTTTCGGAGGTCGAGTATACGTATATGGCATATAAAATGTTTGTACGTGCGTCAACTTACACTACAATTGCATCTGTAATTCTTATCACATGAAAAATCTAAATCTGAATAATTTTAGCGTTTTTATATTTAATTCAAGCACAACGAATAAAGTTTAGTATTATATAATTTTACAGAAAAATTATTTTCTGGATTGTTAAATACTCATATATTTGATAATGAGCAACTAAAATAAATGTTTAGGGTAAAAAAGATTTTTTACAACCATTAAGGTTGTTGTCGCGATATTTGAGTAGCGTCAGAAAATTCTAAATTTTTGTGTACTTACTAAAGACATAATTATACAATTACCCTTAAAATTTCTGATTGGCCATCTAGAATCCGAGATAAATTTAATTAAAAGTTCGATATTTAACATGTATGGTATACACACTTTTGCATCAGCTATTAATTCATAAAAAACAATCAATATTCATTGATTTGTTTCGATTTAAAAAAAATATAAAAAAAAAAAAATTTTTTTGACCGTCCAGTTATTTTAAAAAAAATGGTTTAAAATTCAACAATTTATAAGCAAGTATACATAGTAGCGAGTCAGACAGAAAGAAGTAGAAGCGAGTATACATATTAGCGAGTCAGATAGAAGAGTGTTAGGATTGGTGTTGTATACGTGCACATGAATATTGCATGTGTAACGTCTCCACGAGTACAGGCTTGCTTAAATATTATGGATCACTTAGCTACAAGCTCGTATACTTTTACAGGGCGCATATTCCATAATATTTATAATTATATTGTACCACGACAAAAACTATAATTCTTCTTTGAAAATTGTTAAACTCAAATTTCCTGTTAAAAAAGTTTTAATTTTAATAACATTTATCGAGACTTTTCTTGCTTAGGGTACAGCTCATTCGAAATTCATTCTTTCCACAAGTAATTTATTCTTTTCACCAATATTATTCTTATTCTTTACACCAGTACTGTAGTGAAATATTTTTGTGACAGCACATATACTATTAATACAATACGAATCCACACTGGCTTTGATGCAGCAACATAGAGACTTGTAAATGAAATCACGATCATTGCCACTAAAAATGATCCGCTATATTGTGATTGCATTTCTACAGAAAAGTGTATTATGGTTTGTTTCTGAAGTGGTAGTTCTAAAATCAAAAATCCAACTAGCATATCGTCTTCCACTGATTTATTCACCTCTCGTTTCGTATATTTCGTCTCTCGGTGGGGTTCATTATATTAATGTGTTCGTAAATTTTTGACTCCTTAACCGGCATTATGGATGCATTTATGGTTAAGCAATGTTTCGCTAAATATAATTAAGCTTACTGAAAACTATTAGCAACAAGAAACAATGTTCTTAGTATGTCAGCAAGGTAACATATTCTTGAATCAACTAAATATTTACATGTCATGAGTTGACTTACGAAATATTTACATGTCATAAGAACATCATAAGCCAATTGGGAATGTTCATGAAATTTAAATTTGGTTCATATATTTTTCTTCCGTAACTTTAATGACTGGACATTTAAACTAAACCATTATTTTAGTAATTAATATATTTTTAATTACTTAAAATTAATTAATAAAAGCACAAATTCAGTGAAGGCATTGAAAAATTTTCTAAAACGGAAATTCAAATTTTTGTACGGACGTGACATCATAGTACGTGCTTGTCAAAGTTGTTGACATACTGTATGATATTTATTACTTACATTTTATATATATATTTCATTAAATTATACTATTCTTCGGCTTTTTATTAGGAAACTTAATAATAACGAGTGTAAATTCTGTGTTGTAAATTCATTTTTTTAAAGTGTAAATTATACATTGAATTGTCACCAATTGACAGATCACGTACTTATACGTCATCAACAGAGAGCACCAAAAAACTGCGTTTAAATATCTCAAAATTATAATGTTTTTTAAATATTTTTTAACACTTAAATATTTTGTTATAACGGTGTAAACAATGAATTAAAAATATAAAAAATACATGAATATTCCCTATTAAACGTACTTACTTCAGTCCCACTGATACTGTTTTTACTGAACAAATAACGGATAGTAAATTTAACTCAATCCAGCGAGAATTAAATGAAATTATGTTCAATCAAAGAGTCATTAAACAATGTTATGATGATGTTCAAATATTGAATGGAATTTAATTCGTGAAACTAAACACACATCAGGAAAGGAATTATTTAAAAAATGTTATTAATAAAATGGTACACATCATACTTAAATGTATATGTATAAAACAATTGTTGAGTACCTGTAATCAACTTTTATTATAGTATTTTATTTATATATGCATACCGACTTCTGTACAGCAAAAAACAGTCATATTGGATGTTCCAAAACTACCTTATTAAAGGAGCAGAGCGAAGTAGAGGATAAAATTTCAAGGATGAGCTCCTTTGCAATTTTTGTACCTGAGATACCATTAAAGAGCTTTAGTTTCGTAAATTTGATTATATTGTATTTCGTTTTAGCCCCCGAATTAAAAAAAAATGTGGCATCGTAACACCCAAGCGGATGAACCGATTTTAATGTATTTGGTTTCATTTGAAAGGTAGCTTAACGAAGAGTGTGCTTAAGTGCGAGCTTAGAGTTCCGTTCTCGAAAAAACTAAAATATTGGCGATCTTTAAAATCGATTCAGTTTTCAAAAGGCATGACGTATAATTTTAACATATAAATATTTACTATGGAAATGAATGGTCAAATAAGCCTGGCTCAATTCATTTTGAAAAGTGAAACGGTAAAATAATTAGATAATTCAAAAGGACAAAGTTAACTCAAATATTTCAATTTCATTTAAAATATTTAGAAAAATTTGTTCCAAAACGCTCTCCTCGTTTCCTTTTCCTCTCATCTGATGTCCTTGACCATCACTTTGATAATGGTTTAAAAAAGAGTGTTATAAGTTTTAAGTATTTATCTGTGCGTCTGTGTGTTTCTCAGTGGCATCGTAGCCCCTAAACGGTCGACCCGTCTTGACTGAGAATATATAATATTATATATATTATAGCTAAGTTTCCAAAAATCGGTTTACAAGGAATTAATTGCATTTGTTGGGGGTTTTTTAAATTTTGTAAATTTCACTTGTTATTCTCGAATAATATTAACCAAATTTTTATAAAACGCACAATGAGCAAAAGATTTGTCAATTTTTTTTTCTCTACTTGCCAGTTTTAAAATTTACAGATATATTTCAGTTCTAAAACGTAATTTAATGAAAATTTTTAAATTTGAAGAGCAGTGGCGTTATTTATCGTATCGACAGTAACATGAGAATCGCTTATTGAATATAGAAGTAATAACAACATGATATTTTTTTTTGTTATGGTTTTAATTGACAACAAAATTATTTTGCCGGTATAATACTTCTGTTTACTTCAATATTGAATGAATTACTGTTAGATTACGACCTCTAAATAACTCCATGGTTCTCTAAAAAAATGCAAAGCTTGTTCAGATAATGTATGGTACTAAGTTTTATTTTGTCTCAAACTTTTCAGAATAAATTTTTCAATTTAACTATTATTAATCGATACATCCTAAAAATTAAAATAATAACTAACGAAGCCCAAATGTCGTTAATGATGCATCAGATTCAAAAACTACAATGGAACTTATAATTATAATTTTATCTTCCACATCGCTCTGCTTGTCTAATGCGATTGTTTTGGAATACCCTGTTTAGTAAATAATATGACTGGCAATAATCAAATGTGAAAATTCAAAACATCATTTTTAGAAGAGTATGTTGTATATGGAGAAGTGCAGAGATATGTATTATCTCAATGTATAGTATACATTACGAATGTATACATTACGAATTTACATGGTGTATAAAAATAAATGAGAACACTTTTGTGGCTTAGCGGAACTGCAAAACAGTTTTATTAAATTATTATGTTTTTGTAATGAAAACAACGGGAAATACATTTTAAAACAATACGTGGATTGGTTATTTTGCTAAATATCATATTCGAAACTCTTTTCCCATAATATAATATCTCAGTTCTTAAAAATCATCTTTCATTAAAAATACGGGTTGAAATTCAACATTCATCAAATATTTAATACAGAAAGCAAATATTATAATGCAAATACATCACGATTGGTACACAGCTAACACATATCCCAGTTGGCGAGAGTACTAATTTATAATTCTAGAAGTCAAAAGTCTATCCACGCACAGTTATATTTGTCTTCATGAGTTATATAGTTTTGATTATACCGTGTTTATATAAAATAAATCAAGTTTGGTCCCAAGTTTATAACGCTTAAAAATATTGATGGTACGAACACTTTTTTGATATAGGTGTTTATAAAATTAGTCCATTTCCGGTTGTCCGTTGGAATGCTTATCTTTCCGCCCAACCGTCTATCATCAAGATAATTCAAAAACGAAAAGAAATATCAAGATGAAATTTTTATAGCGGATTGAGGACGTAAAAGGTGAGGTTGAGTTTGTAAATGAGCAATTTAGGTCAAGGTCTTGGATCCCTCAGCCCCATCATGTAAATCATTAGAAATAGAACAAAAATTTAAATGTAAAGAATGTCCTAATAAAAAATAAACAAATTTTGTTTGCAACATTATTTCGTAAATATCACTGTACACCTGTGAGGGAACAAATTAAGTAAGAACATTATATATCGTTTTATATATACACGACTGTAGCTATCTAAGAGTGGCTATCTTTTTTTACTTACATGACGTAAAAAAACAAACGATTGCGTAATCAACACTGTCAATAAAAGGTTTTTCAACAATTAACTAAGTCAATTGTTTGTTTTCATATTGATATTACTTAAGTAAGTTTTATTTGAAAGAATGTGCATATATGGCCGATACTTGAATGTTTCAGAATATTCTACAATACTCAATAATGATCTTAAATATTATAAAATATTATCGAATATTCTGGATAGCATGCGGTATGGCAATTGTTTTAGACAGTTTGCAAAAGTTGCAATTGTCGCTAGTTGAACTCAACTGTAAAAAATAATTCTTACTATAATAGGAAAGCCACGTATTATTTTGGTGTGAACTCAAAAATGGAAAGCCTCAGACTTATTTTACCTATTTTATATCAAAATTTTTTGTAGTAATTCTTTACAAAAGAATACGCCGTATGTATTATATTAAAGGCGTCAATTATAATCGAGAGACTTTGATGTAAATAAATATCGTATACATGATTAAAAGTAAACAAAACAAAAAATAGTAATAATGAATAAGTAAGTAGAAAGTAAAAATAAAAATTCGATGCGTTGAAAAAATTGCATTCTGTGTCTAGAGCTCGAATGGCCAAATTGAAAGGGCGCTTGGCATGAATCCAAGAAGTTCGGGTTCGAGTCCTGGTTCGAGTGTATTTTTTTCAATTCTCTTTAATTAATATAACTAGACCAGATATTTGTCAATATTGAGTTTACACTGTATGTATCATATTAAAATCGTCAATTATAATCGAGAGATTTTGATGTAAATAAATATCGTATACATGATTAAAAGTAAGCAAAATAAATAATAAGAATAAAAAATTTTCTGAAGTTAAAACTTTTTTATTCATCTCAATTACGGCTCAATTCAATATTAATTTGATTTAAATTGAATTATAAGTCACATTTCTATGTTTTTATCCCACTCAGTACAATTTATTATAAATACACCATACGGTTTCGATATATACAAGGTAGATACATATACCATTGTGAATTACATACATATCCATAGATACTCTCATTTCCATGGATACCTATTACAGTAGGAAGTATACAGTACAGTGTACATTGTATGAAGAACTAAAAGCAATAAAATTCTAAAATAACCGCTGTATAGAAGTTCATAACATGAAATCATCATACTTGCTAATTTTATTATCAGATTTCCATATCGCTTTATTTTGCTAGTTTCTGCCACATAAAATAAAGTATATAATATTCTATAGGGTGATCCAAATTGAATTGTTATCCTAACTGTAATTAAAAAGAAAAAAAATCTATCTGTCATATTATCTTAGTTATATTTTATTAATCGAATATTAAATATACTCCATTTATTTTGGACCTTCTGCAGAAGTTTACTCGTTTGAGGTGATTTTCGATGACTTTTCGCAAGTTTCTAGGGTTTGATTAAGTAACGGGGTATGTTTGTTTATTTCGGCTAAGCTTTTTGGTTCTTCAACGTTTCAGATTTGTTGATAACGACGACCAAAACCCACAAAAAGAAATCCAATTGCGTATTTTTGGATGAACATTTCCTCGTGCTTTTGTACAATGTTGCAAATTTTTATTTTAATAGAATAATTTAATTGGCCATAGCCTTCCCGTAAAATTCTATACAAGTTCTTACAGACTTGTTATTTCTATAGAAAAATTTGAGTGTTGTTGAGAGGTATAGTTAAACGATTGATATCGTAAATGGAATGTTTCAAACTTACATTTGACGTTTGAAACAAACGAAAGTATTTACATCATTCTAATTTACATAGTTTCAAACATAGGAAACTGAAATTGGATCACCCTTAACATGCAAGATATAGCTTAACATATATGGTAGATAAACAGTGCTATTAAAAAGTCTGGAAACAATCAAAAATATGAGAATTGTATTCATCAATAAAATTCTAATTTTTATCGTTCAATTGATAATTATTTCAATTTGCTTAACTGTTTCAAAACGGACGAAAGAGTTCAAAACAATTTTATTAACCTATTTGACAGTATGAGAAATATTGTCATTATTAGTGATATCTGCATAGATTATGGATTTTTAAATCTATTTGCCATGATATGATAAAAAAATAATGGATTTCTTTTTCAAAGATCATTGAAAAAAATTTGAATTATTTTAGTTGCGTGATTGAATTGCCTGTCATTTTGGCGAAATAATTAGTTAGTAATTATCAGTGTGAGAGCTAATCAATACAATTTAATTTTTGATATAGTCATATACGGCCTGATCATAAGTCTAACTATATTAGCTACAGCTATTACCAATTTATTAATGTCTGTTGTAAACCCTGCTGAATACTTGTTTATATATTAAACAATATTTTGAATTATTTTATTTTAATTTTAGACATGGTTTGGCTTTTTCGGAAAGCGGTGAAGTTATTTAGCGGCTGCAATATAACGATGATTCATTGTATACAGATAATAACAGATACGCAGCTGGCAAATATCGCGCTAACAATATATCATTATTTCATCTGACAGACAGAAAATAAAATTGAATTTTATCATTTATAAACTGATTTTCCCAGTATTGAATTAGTTGATATTCCATGGATAAAATTAAAAACATTAAAGATGAAGAAATTTTGAATGTAATTTGAAAAAATCGAGGCTTGGGAAAAAATGCTTTTCTGCAAAGGATTTTTGAGAGAATTAGAATCTACAAGAATTATATTGTATTTAATAAAGTCATTGAGTGCTTTTAAAAACTCAGCAGAAAAAATTCAATTTACATACCCGAAAATCGTGGATGGATCTATACTTTTTGATTAATCTGTACGTAATGTGTACATTATATACGTCTACTTCAAAATACATGATATGATGTCTACTTTTGTGTCTATATATACATAACTTGGGTAATACCGCGTTCATTATACCAAACGTTATTTGAACATACTCGGGCAATTCAATTATATTGAGTGCCAGTGAAAAATAGATATGGACACTGTAAAAATACTGTCATTGTTGTGAAAAGAACGATTTTGCTTAATAGAATTGAACTCTCTTTTTAAAATTTATTATCAACTAGTTTATGCACTGCAAAAAAATTGATAATATCAACCGATATGAGGCTGTTTCAACCTCGCCGCGAAGGGGTAAGAAGTTGCGAGGTGAAGTTGACACAAGCACATGACTTGTTTGTATGAAAGTAATATACTGTCTAACAAATTTCAAATATTGTTGCTTTGATATGCAACATAGTTTTAAGCAATCTTTTTTAAATTGGTTGTACCGCTTATAAATATTATAACAAAATAGTGATTGGTACAACCGCATGGGCAGAACGGAAAAACTTAAGTCATATTTGTATTCTTGGCATAGAAATAAGGTTTATTTAAAAATCATAGATTTGTTCGAGTCGTGATCCAGCAACCTATGGTACAGTACCAACTGAGCTACCGATGGTTGTTGTATATTTATAAAAGTATGTTATATAATATAAAAATGATCAACAAGTTTATTCCAAACTCTCTGTAATTTAGTAATAACAATCTTCATGAAGTTAAGACAACCTCATATTGGCTAGACAAGACAGATATGTGTTCGTAGTGAGCAAATCCTATATTTAAAGCAACCGCAATGAAATCTTCTTTTAATTCGTCGATTCGCTTTATTTACACGATTATATATTCCAACTTAATACAATTTTATTTTCCATCAATGACTTTAAACTAAAATCAATTCCTTTCATAGAAGTAATGATTTTGTTTATTTAACTTCTGTGATTTTGTATCAATGAATTCATATTCAAATATTTAGCTGTACTTATTCCAATCATAAGGAAATTGTTTGGAAATATATTCACTTTATTTCAAGATGAAACGGCCAACTTCGGGATGAGGTTGTCATTATTTTAATTTTTTTCAGTGTGAAACCAAAGAAGTTCATCATTACGAAGCTAGTATCTTAACCAAAAGAAACAATAAATGATCCAGTATCGAGCCTTGAGGTACCCCGAATTTGATTTCTATCCATTATGCATTGAACCATTAAGCAACCATCTAACTTAAAATGGACAAATGGTTGCATAATTTTTACTTAAACGTTAAATAGTTACATTCCTTCTTTCTCTTTTTAAACACTTTGCATAATATGATGTACATACATGAAATACTTAAGTTACACCCCAGTATTACAGCTGTCGCTTGATTTCCACCATACAAAAACCGTTATATAATATGGTGGTACTAAAGTACTTGTTTTTCGTTTATTGTTTAACTGATGTGACATCAGATTTTCGTTAGTTGTAGGTACTTCTCTCGTAACTATCACAAACTCATACTTATACCTAAATAGAATAAAATGGATAGGGTGATTGACGATAGAAAAATACATGTACAAGCATTTCACTTGTAACATTGCTATAATTTACGTGAAAAATATAACTTGAATACATTATTTAATGGTAACTTTTAATTATAAAGTCCTTTAGTAAAATGTTAACATCGAGAAGAAATAAAAGTCTTTTAATGACAATCATTAATTATTTTAATTTGAAAGTTTTCTATAATGCTTTATATATATGTATTAAAATTATTTAAAAATGAATGGTGTTTTGAATGGCGACACGTACGGGTAAAAATAATTCGAATTAAAATTTTATTTTCAATGAAAGTATGTATCTACGTAAAGTGTTTTAGAGTTTCGCCGAACTTATTATTTGATATTTTAAACATTAATTTTATTCTACAAACAATTAATTCTTTTTAACCGACTTCAAACAAAAAGGAGGAGGTTACCAATTCGACTGTATTTTTTTATTTTTTTTTTAATGTTTGTAACCTCAGAACTATCGACTTGATGAACCGATTTTGATGATTCTTTATCTATTTGAAAGCTGGTACTTCCCGTGTAGTCCTTTTTCATTTTGGTTCAGGTCTGACAACGACATGCATCAGATAACCATAAAAGTCTTTAATTTGCATTAAGTATGTACGACAAGAGGACGAATAACGCAATATCACGCCAACCGATTTCGATTAATCTTTTTTTAGTGACTAATTAGTGAGTGAACTTGACTAAATGACTAAAAATCACAAGATAAAAAAAAAAAAAAAAACGTAAATTTTTAATAAAAGTGAAACCGACTTCAAAAGGAAAAATTTTTCAAAACAAATTCATATTCACTTAAAGGTAAGAAAATAACGATAATATAATGTAGTAAAAAATATTGCTATTTTTGGAATCGGCGCGGTGTCAGATAAGCTGAATGTAGCAAACTGTTCAGTCAGAGTTGTTTCCTTGGCTGATACCGACTCCAAAAATAACAATAATTTTAATAACATTTTATTATCGTTATTTTTTTTTACTATTTAGTGCATATTAATTTGTTTTGAAAAAGTTTTCTTTTGAAGTCGGTTTTCTTTTTGTTAAAAGTTTTTTTTTATGAAGAACAAGAATAAAAATTTTGTCGTTACAGTTAACCAAAATTTAGGGAAGAATTTTTATTAATATAACGTTTATTTGTTCATAAAAGTTAAAAAATGGCCACAAAAATCAATAAAATTCAATAAAACTCAAAAATAATTTTATTTAGTCAGTAAATAAATAAATTCTATCAGTAATTAGAGGAAAATTTATGCTGTCATTGACTTCAAAACGTAAGTTCTTACAAGGAAATTATGAGCAGGTACTCTAACTTTACAATATTTAGTTTTTTTATATAGTTTCTCTATATTCAATTGTAAATTATTTTTCATCCTGAATAGGATTTCTAATTTTTAATTTTTCAAATGTAAAGCTTAAAGGTAATTTCTGCAACAAATTCATTGTAAATTTTTTTTTTCGCACAAATTGAAACGGTTTAAAAAATTTACAATGAATTTGTTGCAGAAATTACCTTTAAGCTTTACATTTGAAAAATTAAAAATTAGAAATCCTATTCAGGAAGAAAAATAATTTACAATTGAATATAGAGCGTAAATTTTAGACGACTGGGAACCCAGACTGAAAATTTTAAGGAATGTAGGTGGTTTAAGTAGCTCACTTTTTTGGCCTTGTTGTGTTGGCATTGATAGTATATGAACATGAATGTGCTGGTGTGAATGTATTACGTAATATAAAACTGAAACCCAAAATATTTGCAGCGAGCTAAATTTTCTGAAAATTCCGATGTTTTCAAAACAGAAAAACTAAATCATTCAATAGAATCACTGTCACATGGATACATAAAAAAAATCTCACAATGGTGATTATAATGTAACAATGCTTGAGTGTCTGAACTGCATAAAATCGCACACGTACATATATCGATGTAATGGCAACCAATTTCAATGCTGTTTCATTTATTTATAACGCTTATAGTATAGAAGTACTGCCAGGATGGCTATTGAAAATAATCATAGAATTTATTGTTGTTGGACATGCAGCTATTTTCTCTGGGTACTACTTTCGAGGTAAAATCCATATCTATGTATGTATATATTACTGAAAGTACCTTCTATTTTCAATAATAATTTGAAATGGTAAATATATTCAATACATAACAAAATGTAATCATTGTCAAAGATCTACAGTTTCATACACGGATGACTATTGAAATTTTAGAATGCTAACATTCTAAGTAATAAGGAATATCGACGATATTTTTTCGCATTTATTAGCAAAATATTCAAGTACCGTAAAAGAGAAATTAAAATTAAAATCGGCCAGAAATATGAATGATATAGGCATTTGAGTTGCCAACTAAACAGGTATTAGACTTAGAGATCTAACATAGTATTTGTCCTAAAATACTATGATTGTTATAAGAACTTCATGCTTAATTCTGTTTGAATGGAAAGAGGCACAAACAAATCGTAAATAATTTTTCTCTGCTACTTGTACCATTAATTATTTTTTTTTTATAAGTCACTCATACATGACTATTCGTAAAAGCTTGAGGCGATCAATATAAAATATCAACAATGATTCGGAACCCATCAATGTATGTATGTTAGTATGTTTGTACGGATGGAATCTTGCTACTTAGATTTATATTGCGTGCCTGAAGCTTTTACGAATAGTTATGTATAAGTGACTTATCGAAAAAATTACTTTCTATTTTTTAGTATAATAACAACTTGTCCTCTAAAAAGTATTTTTTATTTAAGAAAAACCACATTTATTATAACACTCCTTTTTTCTAAATAGTTCGGTGGTTCAAAACGACAGGTAACAAACATTTACGATCACTGTATGCCATCTAGATCGAGTGTACATTTCTGTGTTTTAATCTTTCAGATCAAAACAAGAATACTTGTTCAATTATTGTTTTAATATTACTTTTTGAATAATACATATGATATTGCAAATAAAATTAAAGTGTTGTAATTTTGTCTAAACTACACGTTTAATTGGTTCATTTAAAATAATATTTATGTAGTATTTAAATTGATCAAATTTTCTAACTTCTTTTTACCCGACTGTCAAGAAGTGGTTATATTTGTGTATTTGTGCTGCATGATTTTGAATTCGTTATTTTGTACGAATAACGTAGAAACAGTAGAGCTAGTTTTCTTATTTCTTACCTGATGCAATAGGGAATATTCATGAAATTTAAATTTGGTTCAAATATTTTTCTTCCGTAACTTTAATGACCGGACACTTCAACTAAACCATTATTTTAGTAATTAATATCTTTTTAATTACTAAAAACTAATTAATAAAAGTACAAATTCAGTGAGGGCATGGAAAAAATTCTAAAACGGAAATTCAAATTTTTGTACGGACGTGACATCATAGTACGGGCTTGTCAAAGTTGTTGACATACTGTATGATATTAATTACTTACATTTTATATGGCATTTCATTAAATTATACTATTCTACGTCTTTTTATTAGAAAACTTAATAATAACGAGTGTAAATTCTGTGTTGTAAATTCATTTTTTTAAAGTGTAAATTATGCATTGAACTGCCATAAATTGACAGATAACGTACTTATACGTCATCAATAGAGAGCGCCAAAAACTGCGTTTAAATATCTCAAAATTATAATTTATTTTAAATATTTTTTTACACTTAAATACAGCATTATTAAGCAGCATTTATATTTTTACTTTGTTATAACGGTGTAAACAATGAATTATAAATATTAAAAAAATACATGAATATTCCCTATTTGAAAAAATAATTTGAACACTTTAAATTTTTAAAAGTAATCGAAAAAACTCCCGTTAATTTAAAAAAAAAAAAAAATGTATCCTATTAATTAATCCAAGATTAAACAGTAAAAAACAATAGCGTTATACTCTTTGTACATATAAATAGAAAACCAACAAGAGTTATTAAACCTACAAGAGCGAATGTAATATGTGTTTTATATAAAATGTCTATATGTACATAATAATCTTGAATATCTTCTATGAAATTGTAAAGATCTTCTGTTCTCATATTTCGAAAAGTAAAATAGACAATTTAAATTTTGCAGATCAATTCTAACCAAAGTGAAATATTAGAAAAGGTAGAAACATGATTTAAACCTTTTGAAGCGAATTTTTTACATTTTTAAAATATACGTAACTTCAAAGTACTGAAATTGAAATTCCAAAATTGAGTTAAAAGATGTATAATGTTATTTGTGCTGTAAAATGCAAAAGTTATCATAAAAAAGAGATTTTAATAAAATTAACCTTGATGCAGGGTTTTTTTTTTATAGTAAAAAGTTTACTTGAGACATGAATCATTTCCTATGTTTTTGAAGCGTAGAATCGATGTTGGATTCTTTTGGAGTTGTCCGCTCGGTAAAAAGGTATAGGGATTTCAAAGTATCTTTCGATCGATTAATCTATAAATTTGTTTCTGCATGTTTTCTCTGTTAGTAAATTGAAGTGACTTTTTTGAGGTATCGAACTATAATCATAAAAGTATTTTCTCGGTTTTTAGTTCTAAGCGTGCAAACTATGTTTAGGTGTGCATCCACTTGACAACAAATTTATTATACAAATTCTAGAAGATGGCTATACTTTTTGATTTTAACAGTATGTAGAATATAAGATACATACATAAAATAAGTTCAAAATACGATAGTACGAAAAAAATTATCTGGGGAAATAGCTTGTGATTTTTCCACCCTGTATGATAGATGCTAGCTGAGATGTTACATACACCTTAAATGATTTGCTGCTTAGAATAAGCAAACAGTTTAATTAAGGAAAAAAGTTTCCTTGGAACTTTTCAGATTGCTAACAGGAATTATGTAAAAAATTGTGCGTTTATATAATGAAGAGACGAATCTAAAACTATCAAAAATTGATTATTAGGGTCAGAAACCAAGGAAATGATATTATATATCGGGTTAACTTTTCAATGTCCACAAAACCTCTGCTATTGCCTGATCTAGGAATATTGAATATAAGATAAGATGCTAGTAATTTTTCAACCAGTTCCATCTTGTTTATATAAATTTACAAATGTATAACATGCATATATGTTTACGAGAGTAAGTAGAGCTTAAGTTAAAGTTGTTTGCTTAAGTTTAGCTTTATTCTATAGTATTATTTTGTTTGTTATATGGATATTATATTTAAAGTCCTTTTCTTTCACAAATGAACATATACGGCTACGAGCAGTATAGATAGATGTATGTGCTATATTATATAAAATAGTCTGCTTTAATGTCCTTTGTATAATGTGGTTTTGTCACATCTGTTGCCCATTAAAGGACATTACACGCCATTTTATCTTATACACAGATGAGCGAATGTTACTGTATGTATAGTATTCGCGTGTGTTTTCTCTTTTCTTCTACAAACTCTCCTACGGATGGATGCACAAAACATATGGGAATATTATTATTTACCTACCTCAATAGGTACAGTATGATTTCTTTCTTGTTTATTCTTGAAATAATAAATACAAAAGCTGAAACAACTAAGATAATTAATTAAAAAATTTATAGAAACCTCTGACATAAAATTAGCTGTGATCGAATCATTTGTCTCATCGTAGCTTCTAAAAGAATGAACCGAGTTTGATTTTTTTTTATTTGTTTGAAAGGAAAATTTTTCGGGAGATTTTTTGGGTATATTTCAAGGAGATCTTCTCAGTTGTTTGAAGCCAAAACTCGTACTTGAAACATATCTAAGAACACAATCAAATTGTTTGTTTGTTTCAAAGTAATTTGATCGAAAGTGTTCTTAGCTAGCGTTTGTCTTTCAAAAAACTTCCAAACCAGAAAATCACAGAACAGAAAATCATAATCACAGATACAGAGACACACTGACTTATAAGAAAAAACATCTCTTATTAGTCGGGGGGTTAGTACAGTATTGAGAACGTACTATTTATATCGTTTCGAATTAAAGTTCGTTATCATCTGTTCACGCACAAACGAACACACATGGATACACATGGAAAAAATCTAAAATTGATGTGAATGCATAATTTTAGCTATGAACCTTAATTAGATGATTAGATGATTTTGTAACTTTTTTCTTTTCATTATAATTTCTCCAATATATTTCAAACAAGAAGGAAAGCGTTGATATGGCTTTTTAAAATGAATCAAATGAAATAAATCACGTTATAGGTACATCAACCATTTATACTTTGAATAATACGGCATTCTAGAAATCTGTTTGGAAAATGTACAAAGTCGCAATAAATATGTATGGAAAAAATTAAATATTTCATTCAAATATAATGGGTCATAGAGTGGTCCGTCAGAAATCAAGAAATTAAACTTTTGTTTGCCTTTGCTTAACTTTGATAGGCATAATCAAAATAATAAATAAAAAAACACTTTTTTTTTAAATTAACAGATGTCCAAATCGATTTTTAGCATTATAAAATTACTTTTCTAATCTCTTATTCGACTGAGTTTATTATGAAACTTACATAAAAGTCAATAATGATTAAAAAATATCTAACTACATATAATCAATACTTTTTAAGATGTTAAGAGGAGGTTAATAAATTATTAAAAGGATTGTTAAAAGAGGAAACATTTGTTTTAAAATGGCCATTTAGAAAAGTTTTAAAATACACATTTAGACAAATTTTCCAACTCTAAATATTTAAATAAAGTAAGTTCAATTTATTTGAAGTATATAAATTTCAATTGACTTTAAAAACAGTTAAGTACGTTTAAAAATTTTCCATCGCTCCTCGTATTCCGGACATTAGATTAATTATCTTAAAACATTAATTTACCCTGACAATCTTAAATAACTATTGTAACACACTAATAATAAAGGTTTTTCCGAACGTTTTGTTTTTCTTAATTTCATGCAAGACACCCTGTAAACAGGATGCTGTTCATCCCCGCCCTTGCGTATATGATAACAAAGTCGTATTAAAAAACAATACACACATTTTTTAATAGCTTTATATATTTTTCGCAGGAATATAAATTTTTATTTTTTATACATTTTTATTATATTAAAAATAAAATAAGCGAGATATCTGCGCCCTCACCCGCTAGACATGAAGGGTTCTCGGTGATTAGTTAACGCGAGCATTGATTTCAAGGGTGTGGAGCTGAGATTTTTCTCCAAGATTTGGGGCTAGCCTTTTTCAATGAAACTAAAATGGCTTTTAAAATAAATTTATTTAATACGATGTTAAGAATTCACTCAAAGGCAAATAAAACCAAAACCTTTAATTTTCAATAAGGGAAAAATTTTAATCAAATAAAACAAAGTATGTTGTTTCTACAGTATTTGTGTGCAAACACAGTTCTATATGATAAAAAAGACAAAAGTGGCTTCGCAACAAATGTCTTCGGATGTTTTTATTATTCTATGGCAACGCGTGTGTATAGCCTTTAATTTTCACATCCCTATGTATTGTAAATGTCCAAGTGAATTTGTTTGTTGTTTGTTACGCTTTCGGAAAAAAAAAACTCAATGGATTTCAATGAAACTTTATATATAATATAGCACATACATCAGAATAACACATGAACTATTATTAAGATAGATAAAATACAATAAAATGATTTAATTTATTTTTCTCATTTCACTGCGCCCTTTATGAGCCTCTTGAAAAAATAAATTAAAGATTTCTGGGAAAAGGGTAAACAGGATTAAAATTATGGCCATCTATACAACCAGAGTTTTCTGATATAGTCAATGCATTATGACCATTTTACATTAAAAAAAAAATCGAAAACTTTACATATACCTGTACTGTATTTTTACCTGTATAAAACTATCCGCATCGCTATTGCGAGTGCTGTGGAAGGAAGATAAGTGAAATCAAGGAATGCGAAGGCTATAACGCGATGATCTATACTTTTAAACCCAGCGAATCGAGCGAGTAGTATGCTTGTAATTGTTATAAAAAATAAAAATGTTTATTTTTCTTTTCTCTGGGAAGTTGAAAATGTGGACCATAAGGGTCGCATTCACAAGAATAACTTTTTTTTTTTTTTAAGAAACAAGAAGCATCATTATACAATAATAATATACACTTGGCACAGTAAATTTTCTCATAATAACAACACAAAAAAAAAAAAATTAAATTTCTTTATAAATACACAACCTTATAAATTCTTTACATGTTTACAAGGAACATAGAGAAAAATATATAAGAAAGAAAGCAGCAGTTAATAAATTACAATATAATGTACATAAAGGAAAAACTACTGTTTTTCTGTTCATTTTTTTTCTATGAAGTACATTTCATGATGATGAAAGATGTTTGCTGTACTCCTTCACAGTTTTCTCTTACCATAGCATCAAAAAACTTGATTACAGACAGTAACGAAAAATGAAGCAAGAACGGGAGGCGAAAAATATTACTTATAGTACCTATGGTCATTGCTGTAGTGTTTTCTCGGAAATAAAGTTCTTGCAACTTGAGAAAAAAATAATTCAATATTATCGGAGTGATTATTGCCAGAAAGTTCCAAAATATCATATCTCAAATCTAAAATTGAAAAAGAATTGAAAGAATTTTGCTGATACCATGTCAGAAAAGTCCAGTTAGAAGCGTTAATTTTTTCGGTCTTTACCAAAAATTCGGGAAAAAAATTACCAATTTACTCTCAAAAGGTGTCAATACTTTAACGTATCTTACATAAACATGAAATTATTAGCTAATAAAGCAAAAATACGTTAATCAATCGATTTAGATTTAGAGGATTGTCAACCTAAAATGTCACAAAAAAAAAACTTTCTTTAAGTATTGCGTAAAACCTTAAAAGTCTAATGGGTAAAGATAAAGTTTTTAAAATAAAAACAAGTGAAAACAAACAATTGACTGAGTTAATTGTTGAAATACCATGCATAGACAGTGTTGATTACTCAATCACATTATACATACATACATGTCCCACATACATAACTGATATTCCCATATAATACATACTATAAAATTTACGACTAATTTGCAGTAAAATAATCACAAGTAAACAGTGATGTTTCCAAAAAAATTTTCAAACAAAAGTTAGTTATTTTCTTATGTTGCTTATTTACGAACTCGACCTCACTTTTTCCGTCCTGAGTACGCTGTAAAAATTTCAGCTTGATATCTTTTTTCGTTTTTGAGTTATCGAGTTGACAGACGGATGGACGGACGGTCGAACAGCTGGAAATGGACCAGCACCATGGATTTTATGAACACATATACCAAAATTTTGTGCGTAGCATCAATATTTTTAAGCGTTACAAATTTGGGACTAAACTTAGTATACCTTGCATATTACATATATGCATGGTATAAAAAGCAATATATTTTGGAAACAACTTTAGAAACACTGTGGCCATCAAAAAAACGGCTGTCTAAATATTAACAAAAATTTCGGATTTATGGAGAATGTCACTTTGATTTGTGAATAATACAATATGATAAAAATAAATATCCTTGGACATATCCCCTCAATTTACAGTAGCTCGACTTTTTGGAAGTCGCTGCAACCACATCAACGTACGTTCAAAAAAAATATTGTTAATGTGACAATACTGCTGTCACAAAAATCCAGTTTCTATATTTTTCGATATCTTGGTAAGGACAAAGAGAGTAGGAAATGAAATGAAAAAACAAAAATAAACATTGAAGAAATAGTGTGTTTGTATAGGGTTCGTTGTTTGCCTAGTTATTTTCTCTAGTAGTTTGTTTTAGTAATAATTGATTTCATTAGAATATTAGCAAATACTTATTCATGATCTTTGTATAAAAGCAGATCCAGTGTAGAAATTAAAGTTATGTAGTTACTAGTTAAGATAAGGAAAATCGATTACATTACATGTGTGATTTTACTTATAATAGTAATAATATAATCTGAATTTTTGAAACCCTTAGGTCATATATGTAAGCTTTTTATTTACTCATCATTATTTGAATATAGTTTTCCCTGAATATTTTGTAAAATTTGTTAACTATTATTTATTTAATATTTTAGAGGATGGATGAATACTTTCAAATCATGACAAAAGTATAGAGATTATTTTCTCTTATTGGGAGAATCATTTTGCCAAGCGACCACCGGCATCTCTAAATAATACTACGAAAAGGCTTTAACTCTGTTTCATCAGGCGTTAAACTTATTGATAATAAGAAACCATAGTAACTTACAACAATACTGTTCAAATGGATGAACTGTCTAATTCCACGGCTGCTGTTTTAATAGCCTGTATATATATCAAAGTATACTAATGTTAGACCCAAGTTTGTACCGCTTAGAAATATTGATGATTCGAATTAAAATTTGGTATGGGTGTTCATAAAATCACTAATCCCACCATCCGTATGTCCGCCCGTTCATCCACCTTTCAGCACGATAAAACAAAAATGCAAAGAGATATTGAGCTGACATTTTTAAAGTGTGCTCAGGACGTAAGTAGGTTTAAGTTCGTAAATGAGTCCGTACCCATGGGAACGAAGCTTACCCATTTCGTAAACCCTAAGAGATAGAAAAAAGTATCAAAATAAAAATGTTTTGTATAAAAAGAATCAAATCTTAAACGCGCACATTAGACTAAAAAATAACTTTCCATTTTCTCCAAAACTATAAAAGATAGATAGTTGATAGAAAATTTTCGAAATTTTGAAAGGGCGGTAAGAAGGTCACCATTTTATTTGACAGAAATATCATTGTTTTTTAAACTTATCTTATTTATAAAACAATACAAATTCTGGCTTTCGACACTGTCTGAGCAGAGTATTTCAACAATTAAACAATTGTTTGTCTTCACTCGTTTTTAAAAATATTTTATTTGCTTGTGACTGGAATATTGAGTGTTTGACGTCATTAGTGATTTTCTCAAGATACCTGGTGACTGGAATATTGACTGTTTGACGTCATTAGAGATTTTCTCAAGATACCTACTTAAAATTCAAATTTGTATACAAGCGAAATTAACAAAATTTAAAAAACCCCCAACAAATTCGGTTTTTTTCCTTGCAGTTTTTTTGAATCTAAACCAATTTTCATGAAGCTGAGATCCCTCTCCATTAAAATCCTTTACGATATCACACAAACACTAAATACGGTCAAACCTGCAACAATCCTCTTTTTGCGTCGAAGGAAAAAAAAAAATATGTATTTTGTTATTGCACTTTCATAATGATAATTACATAAAATTTTGTGAAATCGTTAAACAAATTGAGTAATATTTATGTATTTTTTAATCTAAAACAATTTTCAATGATAAGTGGTAAACTGTTAAACATAAATAAAGTTGCATTTTACAATATATTTGTAAAATAACTACACGGAGATTTTTTCTCGTAATTCATTGGTATAATTATTTGTAATAATTAATTTAAATAGTTTTTAGTTTAGTTTTTGGATCAATAGATAAAAATAACATTATGCCGAAAAAATTGACCCTCTTGCATCTATTAAGATTAAACATTTTTGGTGTTTTTGAAATTTCTACGTTCAACAACTCGATGATGTAAAAGTATGATTCTGAAAATTGGTTGGTACGCTGATGTGATTGTTACTCATATCAATGATGGGGATTCCTTCGAACTACTACTTTAGCTCACTTTAAATAATTATAAATTTAAATTCTAAATTTCATTTTTTATCATTTCCACTTAATACATTTTACGCCTTTCTATCATTTCCACAAACATTTACAATTTTATTTAGATTACCGCTACGATTTTCTGCAAATCTTACTAGTGATTTGTAACTATTTAAATGTTAATTATACGCCTAACTATGATGGCAATAGAATATAATGTATAACAATATTACAAATAAAATTGTAAATATTTCTGAAAAGAATACAATATTCGCACTGTGTGTGAGTTTTATTGGAGGCGTTTCCATGGTAACGGTACACTACTTTAATTATAGAATAATTGTATGGATGCATATATAATGGTATGGATTGTATTTATGACTTACATTGAAAATTTAATATTATTGTCTCACAAATTTAAAAAATTATTTAAATTATGATAATTTACATTTAAAAATAATATTTATGCAATTTGATTTCTTGAAATTTGTATTATAACTTTGTAATCATTCCAAGTTGGCTAAGGAAGTTGTTCGAACGAATTTTAACCACTGATATGCGTGACGATAATATCAGTATCAACCTAGTTTTAACAGCCGAATTAAAAATGGGGTGTTATAAGTTTGACCGCTATCTGTGTGTGTCTGTGTTAGTGTGTGCCTGTCTGTCTGCGGCTTCGTAGAGCCTAAACGGATGAACCGATTTTGATTTTTTTTTTGGTTTTGTTTGAAAGGTAATTTTATGGAGGGTGTTCTTAGCCATGTTTCAAGTGCGCGCTTGGGGTTCCGTTCCAAAAATAAAAAAATAAAAGTTGGCGATGATCTTCCAAATCGGATCTTGGAAAAGGTTTTAAGGAAAAAGGCAATTTATCGGAGAGTGTTCATAGATAAGTTTCAAATGCGAGTTTAGGGTTCCGTAGCTAAAAAAATTGTCGGGTTTTTTTTAAATTTTGTAAAATTTCACTTGCCAGGATAAACACTGGTTGATTTTTGACGCCATATCAGGCCGTCGCGTCAGGGCAAAAGAGGCCTATACATATATGTGAAAAAATGTGGGTTGGGCCGCTTTTGCGCTGAGAGCCTCAATATTCTCTTGATATTGCTACCTTGAGCTTAGGTGCTGTATGTCATAGTAAATGTTAATTGTTTAAATTTAAATATACGCTTTAAAAATGTTTTATAATATTCGAAAAATTGCGTCTTGTATATAGCTTTTACCTTCGCTATTTTCCTTATACTTACCTCTATAATGGAAAACGAACGAACAATAGTAGAAACATTTAATATAATGAGTTAGTGGTAGTTATATTATAACTAATTATTATTATACAGTAAGTTTAACAACAAACTTTAAGCGGTTTAACTAACATGTAGTATTCACTGTTGCAATTCTACCTTTATAGTTAGTGAAGGAGTTGCCATGCATTTCAAATAAAATCTCTTTTAAATAAAAGCCTTCTGATGGTTGATGATCAGACAAGACTTTGGTTTCCCCTCCACAGCAGGAAAATTCCACAATGTCGAAGTATAGGACCTTGGGCTACTGGATAGGTTTAAATTCAAATTTTATAACTGACCTCTTTTCTGGTCGTTATTGAGTACCAAGCGAACCCATAATTTTATTAATTATTATAAAAGTTTCGTCCGGTGGCGTGTTTTTATTTGAACTTGATAGCACACAGTTAGGAAATAAGAAAGAAAGTTTTAATTTAAGTCCTTTCAGCAGCCCATGGATCAATATCTAAAGTATGTCGGCTTTCCTGTCCAAAATATTATCTTATCACCAATTTACAAATTATTAGTATAAAAAGGAATAAGATTTTTGCATAAAAATGCATGTCAACTCCTTAACTACGTCGATATGTTGCTACTTTCTATAGATGTAGATTTGTAGAGTTTGTTCTCTATTGAGATTATTTATTATTATTGTTTAGTAGTTTATATATGTTTTAAATAACAAAATGAATAACTTTAATTTATTAGTTTCAACCTACAACATATAAATTCCGAAAAATATTTTGTATAATAAATTCATCTAAACATAGTGTTTTTTTATGATCATTTGATTTCAAGTTTCCCAAATTTGTTTTTATTTCTGCTGAATCCATAAAGCAGAAATTTATTCTGCCTTAAGCGCTAATTATTGGTTAGAAAGATTTTCTTATTAGTTACTGAATAATATCTTATTTTAATTATACAATGCTAACTTTTGTTTAAACTAATATTGTTCTAATTTTGTTATTAGTGTAAATACCATCAAATTGGCGAATTCAGGACTATATTTGTCTTACATAAGTACTAAAATTATAACCCAAAACTGTCCGATACCGCCCTTTTGACACTGTCAACTATTTAGACTTGTTTAATTAGACTTTTTTAAGCAAAATTTTTCAATAAAATTTCCTCAAATATTTACTAATTGCTGACAGTCAAATATATGTATTTATTCAAACCAAAAGAATGTCATGTGTCAAAATATATATTGAATTTATCCCTTAAATAGGGGCAATATTATGTTTAAGAATGATACATTTAAATATTTGATTGACGTATAAATAAAAGGTTAAATTTGAATTGAATTCTGTAAAATTGTAAGTTTTGTACTATTTGTTAATTTATAATTATATAAAATATGTTTAAAAGTATAAAACACTCATTATCCTAATACACCTGTTAGCATCGAAAGAGCTAAATTAATATGTACGTGTCTCTCTAAATCAAGGGATACCAAATGGCATATAATTTGAAAATATAAATAGTTTTCAAACGTGTAAATCGTAATAATAATAACAATTTGCTGGAATTTGCAACAATATTACTTCATAAAAATTGTTATAAATATCAATCAACAATATATGAATAAAAGGTACAAAAAACCAAATAATTGATCGTTTTCATAAAAATGATAGACACTTAAGATAAAAACGAATACTTTAAAAGTTTTCAAGCCCATTCCAAGAAAGTGCATTTTCTGGAAACTTCTGAAAGAGCACTTGTACTTTTAAATAAAACAAGTTCTGTGTGAGGTTTACAAATTTGCTTTAGACGCGTTGTTACTTTCAACAGAGATTGTTTTTTTATAAGATGCAACTTTCTAATTTTATGTGTTCTTATGTATTTTTAACGAATTCAAGTATTAAATTGTCTTTTAAATTATCTAAATCAACCAGAAGATCCCTCTATTAACCAAACAATATTTGCTTAAAATATTGTTTGAATAATAACCTCCTATACAATGATAGATATATGTCAATGTAGATTGTATTTTACTCTGTATAGAAACATTGACAAACAATCAAATGTTTACATCTTAACAATTCAATAGGACAATCTCAACAATTTGGTTGCGAAATATAATTTTTATTAGCCTTAAATAAACAGGCTATGGAGTGGGTCTGGAGACTCTTGAGATCCACACGAATAACTTCCCAGTATAATAAAGAGGTAAATAAAAAAACACGACTGGAAACGACTCAACTGAATGATAATTCTTTTCGGATCATATTGCTGTTAATACGCTTCGATCGACACCCCAACAAAGTCGATATCATTTTTTGTTCGCGCGATATCAATCAAGAACAAAATGACCACGAACGTACATATGTACATCCACACACATACTTATTCTCCAAATTGGTGTTAATGCCTTGTCCTTACCATAAAACGTAAAGACATATGAAAAATATTTATTTCGCAAATTGGCCCCATTACAAGTTAGTTTCCTTTACTGGGAAGTTATAAATAGAAATTGACTCATTTGAACATAAAAATTAGCTAAGTGCAGATAGTTCTCAACAGAGAACTTGTATGTTTTTTATTTTTATTTTTTCAAAACCTTTTTATTTGTTTTTTCATGTAAATTTTATAATTAAAAATGGTTTTTCTAAACTAAAAACTCAATCGCCAGTGACGTCAACACGTCGTTTTTAGCGACACTATAGAATAAAGAAATGATAAAATAGCATGCAGAATGATAAATGGTTTGTTTCTAAACTTGCTTTCAATACATTATAACGTAATTTTCCTTAGAAACAAGTTGAAAAATGTGAATTTAGCGTAATTACGATTGGCTCACTGCCTCAACGGGTGTAAATACATCAATGCTGTTTTTTTTTTTATTCAAAATATAACTATTTTTCATTAATAATTAATAAACAAATGAAATTACAAATTTAAAAAAAAAAAGTTCGTAAATATACTTTAGCTGAATTATTCTTTCATTTATATATGCATTTGTGACAGAAAAAAAGAAACTAATGCAATTTCTCAAATTGAAGCTTTGTAAGCAAAAAATTTTTTCATTTCTCAGTTACGGTGAAATAAATTTTGGTCAATCAAGTAGGTAGTAAAATATTTCCATGCCTAACAAAGGACGATTGTATTACATTTTGTTTGTTTTTTGGCTTAATTTTCATGAATAGTTTTTAATAAATTTTTTTTCTATTATGTAAAACTATTTTCTGTATATTTTTCTCTTAGTAATTAGATACTAATATACAGGTAGGGCTGTAGTGAATGATATAGGTAGATACCAAAATCGATCATCATTACTAAAAATAAATTTAATTTTAAAAATTCCCAATGGGCATTCATTCAGTTCCATGTATATGTTAGTTACGGGTATAAGATAAATAAATACTCGTTTTAAATTCTATTTGTTACCTGAAAACATTTGATACCTATATTATATAATGCAAAATTTATTTATATATAATAATCGATATTGGTGACGTCACTATCATTATTAACAACAATAACATCAACAATAGCACGCTATTAATCATGAAAGGGTAACAAACACAATTATATGATATATGTTTAATAGGAAAATGCGTAAGATAAAAATAAATGAATCTAACTACTTCAAAAGAGGTCCTTTCTCCGCCAATGTAAAATAAAAATTTTAGATTACAAGGAAAAATAATTTACATACTATATTAAGTTTAGTCCCAAATTTGTAACGCTTAAAAATATAGATGCAACGAAAAAAAATTTGGATAGGTGTTTATAAAATCACCTAATAAGTCCATTTACGGTTGTTTGTCCGTCTGTCTGTCTGTCAACACGATAACTCAAAAACGAAAAATGATATTAAGCTGAAATTTACAGCGTGCTCAGGACTTAAAAAGTGACGTCGAGTTCGTAAATGGGCAATTTGTGGGCAAATGGGCATTTTGTAAACTGTTAGAGATAGACCAAATGCTTGGATGTGAAAAATGTTTTTTAAACAACTTTTGTTGAAACATTTTTTCGTAAACATCAGTGTTTACCCGTGAGAGCGCAAATTAGGCGCAACTTATATAGTATGTGTTATTTGGTAATATTAGTTATGTATGTGTGACATGTATGCATGTGTAATGTGACAGTTTAATCAACACAGTCTATACTTGGTATTTTAACAATTACATCAGTCAACGGTTTCTTTGCACTTGTTTCATAATAGTAAATGTATTTTATCTATCGTATAGTGAAGTTTCGATCACACATTACCGTGTAAATTTTTATGAAAAATTTTTTCAAAAATGTTAACATTTGTTGACAGTGTTGCGAGAAAATAAGACCATAAAAACTTTTCTTGAATTATTATACTAGTTATCGATTAGATTTAGTGAAAAAAAACAACTGAAAACTAGTTTTTCGAAATATTCAGGTTTCTGTTTATCCACGAAAATATATAAGTACCGTGAAATAAGGCAGCAAGTAAATACTTTGATTTAAAACAATATTTTCTTGCTATATTTCAATTTGTAAGAAGTCGAATACTTATTTTATTGAATTAGGAAAGTTCTTTCGCCGCCAAGGTTAATTTAAAAAAATTCCAATTTACTTCCAGCCAGCGAAAAGACTACCTTAATTAATTTGGCCGTGTTTATTTGTGGAATTCCACTATAAATAAAAGAAACAAAACCATTGCTCAAGGTCAAATGCAATTATTAACAATTACAGATTTATTCATTGCTTAACCTCTTCAGTACTTAATTAATTTGAAATTTGACACTTATTGATGCATTTTGTACAATATATTGTACATATGCTCTATGAGGAAAAATAACTAATTTCATTTGAAAACTTTTGTGAAATATATTTTCCAGTTAATATAATTATTTTTGAATATTAATAAACCATATTCTATGATATTTGTATTCATAAAGGCGTTTATTATTGAAATATTTCAAAAAATGTATTATAAAAATTATTACAAATTTTTGTTTTATTTTAATAAGGATGATGCCAGATGACCAAATTTGAGCCCTCCACAAAAAAAAGTTTTTTCCTCCACTAGATTAAAATTGATACTATACGTATGCTAAAATTTTATGTACAATATATTGTACACCAGTAGTGAAGAGGTTAAGAAGTATGCAACTCTTTATATTATAAAATATTTCAAAAGTGTTCAAATTTTATTTAGTTAGAGTGTACGCCATATAGTGAGAGTAATACATAAAAGGTTGTTAGCTGAAAATTGAAATGTCAAATACAGAGAAATATTCCCCCTATGAGTGTATGTGTAGTTTGGAAATGGTGTTACTAATAAAACCACAAATTAGAAATTCCAATACATTTGTAATGTATATTTGTGAAATTGTGTACTATACAGGATGGTTAGCAGAATTATTGATATGAAGTGTAGGTACATAAGTGTCATTTTTAAGGACACTTTTCTGAAGCGATAATGGCTTCTTTGGCGGTGTCTATTCTTGGAAATATCAATGAAACAAGCTTGGCTGTATTATAATAATCCCAAAAAAATCATTATCAGATTCCTTCACAAAAATATTATACTAAAAGTTTGTTCTTCATCGAGATATTCGAAAGTTTCAGTTCTTCTCACAAGAAAAAAACCTTTTATTATATAAATCTTCAACCGTCTGACATGATCATGTTTTTCATATTTCTGTGTAAGGAATCTCACATTAAATTATTTTACTATATTGATAGCAACAAGCCATAGATATGATTCTTTTCTCTTCCTTACTTTACTCCCCTTCTCTTTCCCTTTACTCTTCCTTTATTAACCCGAGGTCGGGTAATAACCTTTATCTTGTGTTTTGAAGATATTTATTTTTCGAAATTATATTCGCACACAGGATATCAAATTAAATTCAATTATCTACCTACATTAAATACATCCACAACCTTGACTTCGTATAGGTTTGCAAATATTCGGTACAACAAGCTGCCTGACCCAATCGCGCTCACTAACTTAACTTATGCACTCTTTTTTTTCTGTCATATATTGCGATTAAACCCCCAGCTTGGTTAAAATATTTTAAGAAAGAGGAAAATAATTTCAAATTTAAAAAAAGAGAAAGTATATTACAGTGGATCTCCGATAATCCGGCCCCTGGCTAATCCGACGTACCGTGTAATCAAACTATTGTTTTTTATTTTTTTTAACTATAGGGGGTCTTATGCAGTACTCTATAATCCGACAAATTCGATGGTCTGACACTCCCTGCAAAACGTTTGCCAGATTACCGGTGGTCCACCATATTGTTATTATTTATAATATCATTGTATTGCCCAAAGTCAAAGTCAATAATTGACTCGACTATAATTTAAATGTTTAACATGATATGACCCAATTCTCTTTGCATCACAGTAATAAAATATTCAAAGATCAAATTACATCCACTAGTTGTCAATTATCAACCTATAAATGAACTATTTTACAAAAAAAAAAAATTTTAACAATGAAAATTCAGCTCTTTGTGGTTGTCGATATGTCATCCCCTGTAAAATGTATAAATAAATGCACAAAATGTGTCCCCTATTTATACAATCAATAGATAGATATAAAAAAAAGTATTTTACACAATGGAGGGTTTTATCACAAAGGATTTAAAAAATATAAATAGCTTAACAAAATAGCAGATTAGGGCATATGGGCGCGTTTGTTGGAAAAATTTACTAACTAAATTTTTCTTTTTGATATTTAATCATTTAAGTGTTCGACCAACATTCACAGTAGTCAACCCACTCCTTTTATCGGAGTAATATTGTCCCTAAAAATAGTTTGTTATCCAGTATAGTTCTCTTTCAATGTTTTGGATCGACAAACTTGACTAAAGAAATATTTGTGTGATTTTTCTAAGCAGTGCAAATGGAATTTCATATAGTACGAAATATTAATTCGGATCATAATATGCGTAAGTTATTGTTCGTGCATATTATATTTAACTAATAGCGAAAATATACGTCCAAAATTCATGTTGAAAAGCTATACAAATCTTCAATAGTCTTAAAATTAAATACTGAATTTCAGTGTTGAACTGAAAATATTAAACGCAAATTATAGTATTCCGTTCTATTTCAGAAATAATAGTTTTTTTGATTACCGTCAGTTGAAAATTTTTGCAATATAAAGTAATGCAAAACCATTGAATCACGCTTTGTCCCTTAAATTTATCCATTTTTAATTAGTTCTTCAACTTTAAAAATTGATTTAAGACGCAATGATCCATCCTGTACGTATGGCAAGAATTTAAAACATTGGACGTACATGGTACTCCTGGTTTTATTCGTATGTGGAAAAATTTATTTCTATTGTAATAAAATTAATTATTAATTATATTTTTTAAAACATGCAGATTTAACCTTGTTCTTGTTTGTATTGTGTGCCAACACAAAATTTCTGGCAATAGCTTCTTGTTTTATTGATGTGCTTTGGTGACCTGGCTTACAGATCAAAAACAATAGTCTTGTGCAGCAAATATTCATACAAAATGTACCACCATAACCTAATCTATATTTTCAATACATTCATTTTATGTATGTACCTACCTACTAATCAATTGAAAAATTATTATTAATATTGACTGTAACAAAAAATGGAAATCATTAACAATGAATTTTTTTTTTTTAAATTACAGGGTGTCCATGATCTTGTGGCTGCAGTAGGTGGTGGAAACAGTACGGCGAACAACACTGCCAATTCATCAACAACAAATTCTACAAGTAGCTCTGGAGCGTTACGATTACCATTAATGCAACCGACACAAATGTCAAATGGTACAAATAATACAAGTGGACATCATCATACGCATGCTCATGCTGTTTTTATGTATAGCACGGCTGCAGATGGTAAGGTTACAATTTTTACTTGGTTTTGTAAAACTTAAGTATAATTACACACGCCTTCAATTAAAAATCAAAGGATTTTTTAACAGTTAACAGCTCATGGATTTTTTCGCACTGAAACTTGGTTACATAAATTCATAAACTTCTATCACGTTAGAATTTCTTGCATTTTAAAAATCAAACTTTTGAACAAAACATAATGAAGGATAAACGTTCTTCAATTTTAGAACATTGATTGAACATTGAATTAGCTATCTCACAAAACATTTAATTTTGAATAAAAATGACCCTTCGGATAGTTTTGCTCGTGCAAAAGAAACTAAAAACTTTTTGTTCATTGTTAGGCATAAATAACAAAATCAATATGAATTCGAATAGCTCAAAAGCCATGAATCGCTAATCCATTCAGTTTTCACGAATCAAATGACTGCCGTTTTCATAAGAAAATTTTCATTTGTCAATTTGCCTCAAAAATCGTATAAATTATTTCTCTTGCCTGCTTTTCTGTGACTCCAAAGGTCTTCCTTATTCCTTTGTCAAGTGCCATCATTTACTCCTCATTTTAAAGCTAATCGGCTGGCCAATGACGAAAACTAGACCTACGATCTGAAAATGTACCGTTTAGAAAAGTGGAGAAATAATATTAAAGTTAATTTTGTTTATTATGTAATTTGTATATCATATCTGTAATAAAATTGCATTTAAATAACAAGAAAGTAAATTTCTGACTTTATATTATTTCTATAGCCTGTTTTTAGCCACAGGTAGCGCACAGCAGAATACAGCATAGGTCGAGCTAGTTCAATAATAAAACATAATTGTCGATTATTGGTTTGGAAAATATCACATAGGCAAATCAAAATTTACGAAAGCGGCACAAGAAAATAGTAAAATTATATCAGATAAGTGTAATAAAAAGTGTCAGATTAGTGTAATAAAAACAACGAGAAAAACAAGGCGACAATATTACTCTATAATACCACTAGTATAAGATCAGGACATTTAATGAAGAAAAAGTATGTTTTAAGTATTTTGTATAATTCTTATTGAAATTAGAGAGGGATAAAATACATCCTAAACCTGAGAGTCTTTGTGCTAACTGCATTTATAAAGACACATTCCGACAAAAATCTGCCTAAAATTTTTATTTGCAATTATTATTTAGACAACTCGTTTCATTTTCTTTTAGCAATGCAAATTATAGTTATTATAAAGTTTTCCCGTCAACACCACCCCAGATAATTAAAAAATAATCCAATAATTAAAAAAAAAGAATTAAAATAATTTAGTCAAATTTTAATATGATTTATTTTTACAATTTAATAATAGACCGTGGGACAGAAATTGTGCTATGTAAAATGATTAATAAATACTTCAAACTTCGTGAGTTTCTTCCTTTTGGCGAGCGTTCAGCTACCGGTCTAGAAAAGCGAAGCAGGGAACTTTGTTTGACACTATGTTCACTTGAAAACAACAATTCAGCAAAAATGAACTATGTATGCATTGAAAGGCAAAAATACTTAAGTACGGCGTGTTCGAGGTCATAGACAGGTTCATCGGTGCAGTAATTTTGTCGGACAAAACTGCCCTCAGATGCATAGTACTTCCTTCTTATCTAATTTAAATAAGAAAATAAATATTTATAAATCAGCTGACTTAAGATAAACTCAAACATTAACCGCTGACAAACGTTACCAGCTCTCAGAAATACGAAAAAAAAACTTAGGTACTAGCAAATTTTTTTTATTGATAAATCATGAGAAATATTGCGAAAACAACATTCAACGCCATATAGTTTGATCACCAAATTATTATTCTTTTACAGAAAAATGTTAAATATTTAAAATAGACGCATGGTACATACATACTTTTGAAAGTACCTACTTTAAAAAATGAGTAGAGTAAAACAGACCCATATTATTATATGAATACTATGCGTTTTATAAAAATTACCTTCATTTAGCATTTATAGTACGTGAAAATACAATTTTTTTTTCAACAAATTTGTCACAATTTTGTTTGTGTTCATTTATGAGGATTTACATATGTAAATTTTTCATGAAAAACTAGGAGAAAAAAAATTTATTGGATTTAGGCACGGGTATTATTTTATATGGTGAAAATGTAATCTATGTACACAGCTTAATAAATTCTGTATACCGTATGTATCAAAAGCTTATAGAAGCCAATGTGTATTTTCGTAACTATTTTGATGTAATGTAAATTTGAAACACAATTCGTACGAGAGTGTTCAATCGTTTTGGAAGATTTACTTTAGATCTAAGGTAATGATGAAGTTACTCGTGCATTTGAGCAATGATGAAAGTAATGATGAAGTGACTCATGCATAATTGTTCTGGCGCTCGTACATCCTTAAAATAAACGCTGTAAATAGAACCGTCTAAGATACCAAGACTATTTTATCAGTAATCGATTCAGAAAATCTTTTCATATTTCTATGAAAACAAATAACAATTTACAGAGATATTAATTAAACTATGTCTATTATTCTAACTGTCTTATAACATTTTAGACTGAATGTATTAATCAAAATTTTCATAGCTTCATTCGCAATACCAAAATTGTAAGTTTTGTAAAAGCGCTATCATAACGGGGTTTTATACAAACCTAAAAGCGTTAAGTAAAAATTAATTTTTTTCATTTTTATGCTTGAGTACGGACTATGGCAATACATGACGTATCAGCGGAGTACATTAAACTGAATGGAGCAATTTCGTCCCTAAGAATTTTACATTTTTTCATGCACAGCACTGTCCTTGCTGATATTCTGACAGATAGCAGAAAAAAGTTACAGCTGCACTCGGACAATATTCAGCGTTTCACTGATTTGATGTTGTATTTGAACATTGAAAAAATAAATACAATTTAGCCAAAAATAGTAGGCTATTCTATAGTTTTTAAATTTTGCTAAAAGCCCCCAGTCTAGTAAATTTTATTTTATTTATTTTGCAGGTAACGTAACACTTCAATTACGCGATACATGTAGTGGTGATGATTGTACGGATATTGTTGCGCGTGGTGAACGTTGCAATGGTGATACTGGGGAATTAACAAATAGTGGTGTTACAACATTATCAATCAGTTATCAGGATATTGCAACTGATTTGTTAGGTGATGCAAATAGTATTGATGTGTTATTAGGTACAGCACCGTGTGGTGTAAATGGTGTTTCTAGTACAGTGTGTACGGCAACATTACACGCAGCCAGTGGTAAGTTATTTTAACCACTTTTTATTAATATTTAAAAAACTAACTTCTCACGTCTCTCATCTCTCTTGATATCGCTTATTCCCTTTCCATAGAACTCGGAGGGATTGTTTTACACAGCTAAAATAAATGCACAGTTTTCAATTTTTTCAAGTGTAAAATAGTCATAATTGATTGAGTATTATTTTAGAAAAGATGGCCATGAAAAGATAGTTTCATATTTATTATTTTAAATTTTTACAGAAATCTTTAATTTATGGTTCAATAACCAGAGATGGAGCAGTGAAATGTCAGATAAAATTTAATTAAAAATTTTTTGTTAAATATATCTTTATAATATAGCTCAAGTGTTATTCTGATATATGAGCTACATTATTGTTAAGTTTCTTTCAAATCCATTCACTAGTTTTTGCTTTCAAGCGTAACAAACAAACATCCTTACTTTCACATTTATAATATATTGGGATTGTTTTATCAGGGATTAGCAAGAAAAATAACAAGCTTCGTTAAAAAGATTTAAAAATATTCTTGTTCCCATGAAAATATTAGTGTATAATACCACTTCTTCTATTTAGGGAGACTATTGCGACCACATGTCACAAATATGACAAACGCAAGATGTGATTTATGAATATAATGGCATAATAAAATCAATATAATGTATTTTAGGATGACGATACACAACAAAAACGAATTCAAAGTCAGCAATTCGATTTTTTTCTTGCTTTGCTTCATAAAATATGGCTTTTAAGCTTTATAAATTTTATGTGCACCATATTTGGCGCAATCCTCTACAGTTATTTGTGGTAAAAATACGAAAAAGTGTAAAAAAACATAGTAATAATTGGTTTAAAAAACCAAAGCTTGCTTTTAGAGCTCTCCCTACTTATTATTTTTGATAATTTTAATATGAAATTGGTTCCATCAATATCTATGAAGGGTAGTTAAAGTAGATTAAACTATTTCTATGGATATTTTTCGTGATTCAAGTAGCTACCTATTTTACAATGACAGTAAATCTTCTTTGAAAGGATTATCTATCAAGTGTTTTATAAGTTACATTACGTGTGTTTGTAAACCTATTTCCTCTTTACTTAAATCAGCCACATGTCAGTTTTTTACAAACAAGGCTATTGATATGTAAGATTAAAAATTGATCGCATAACATTCAACAGCTACCTACGTATTTGGCCACATTCACACTTGCATCACTTATTGTTATACTGTTTATACGTCCATACAAAATTACTAAATACTAGCCCGTGAAACAACCGCGACCAAAATCACAACAACAAAAGAAAAACTGAAAAAAAAGATTTTTCTTGAAAAGTAGAGAAATAATCGTACAAAATTTTCTTTCTACCTATCATTTTGAAAGTTTGTTCATATTTATTTGATTTTGCTAAATCCTTTAAAACGCGGCCTTACATTTACTACGAGCTAGACGATAAGTAATAAATGTATAATAATTAATATTTGGTACGGTAAAGTTTTATGGTTTCATTTCATCAACATGCTAATACCTACAGATATAATAATAATAATTAAAGCTGTACACTTAACTATTTACTAAGTGATTATGGTCTTTGATAACTTCAGATTACTGTTGATAGATGGCATTTTTTTTTGTATTACTTATAATAGTTATTATACACACGTTAATAATTTTGATTTACAAATTATGAAATTTTAAATTTATTTGTGCTGTAAAATAAAAAATCAATCTTTTTTTTTATTTTCATTCTTAATTTTCTTAACAATAAGATTAGATTAATTTGACCAATGTTTGTTTTATGAATGTACATGGGTTCTTGTTAAATGCATGTTTAAGTGAAGAAAAACCTTTTTGCTGTATCAATGAATCATCCATGCATACTATGTTAGACGATTGAGCTTGGGGAATTCTATAATATGAAATATTGCTCTCATTTCAATCTTAGTGTGGGCATAAGCCTTAGATGTATATACTACACTATTTTAATGCATTAAAAAGCAAAGTGTTTTTTGATTAGATTATTTTATATATTCTTGGTTATATGTATATTGACATCCATTGGATGAGAAGGGGATGTCTAATAATACCTACTTTTTATATCCCTGTATCAAAGTTTAATAATAAAAAAAAAATTTTTTTGTATAAACAAAGTGATTCATCAAAATTGATACGCGTTTATAGATAGCATAAGAATACGTTGTTGAATGTTTGTTTGCACACTACCAAAAGATTGGATGGTTGTGACTGAATCAGGTGAATGAAAAAAACGTTACTCAACCTGAATGAGTAGATATTTAAGGATTTTTCGTATTTAAAAAGGGCTATATTTTTTAATTTGATACCTAAATTTATAAAATATTTAAAAAATTATAGGCAGGCATGCGGGCAGCCATCAAAGTGGGAACTTAAAAATTTTGAATAAGTATCTTTTTTTTAAATTTTGGTATGAATATATATACTTTTTTTATAATTTATGGAATGAATAATTAAAGTTTATTAATTTGAAAATAATAATAATAATAATGGGGTTTTAACCTCCGTTTCTCTGACATATACGCCTATAACAGAGGCCGCCACCCACATCATTATTTGTTAATCTTTATTTATTTAATTACAAACATATTTACAATTACATTTTGATGTGGGTGGAGTTGGTTACTTCGTTCTTATCCAAGCGACGACAATGTGTTGTTGTTTACACTGTCGCTGCCTGGATTCGAACCCGCAACCTAAGTCTAAATGGACAAACAGTCGGAGACAAACGCCTTAGACCGCTCGGACATTTAGGCTCTATTAATTTGAAAATTAAAACTATTAACATACTATAAGCAAAACGCGGCTGCATTTTTGTCTGATTTTGGTTATTAGGGGAGTAAATAAAAATAGTTTTGAAACTCATTTGATATTAAAATTTTCCTTATATAAAAATAAAAAACTTTTGTTTTAAACATATTTTCGTAAACATCACTTTTTTCCCGTGAGGACTACAATTAAGACAACAATATTTTGATGTCCATTTTCTCCAAAAATTTAAAATATAGGGAGTGGAAAATTTGCTGTTAGGTTCATCTAGTAATCAATTTAATGAAATTTTCGATAACCAAAACGAATAGCGGCCTTTCTGCAAGATTGTATTGTCAAAATTTCGCCATGTTAGTTTTAAAATTCTTCTGATGTATAAAAAATTAATGCAAGCGCTGACATTCAATACATTCTATATAGGGTATTTCAACAATTAATTCAGGCAATAAAAAAACAACACAATATTCGCAAGCGATCTCCCATCAAAATACTAACTTTTTCTAATGTTGATTATCTTCCGTAAACGGGTGTAAACCTTTGTATTCGACCTGGTATGTATGTCGCTTCTGAGACAACGATTCAAACCATGGTGAACACAAAACGTGAATTTTTGCCTCCTACCAAAAAACTATTTTAAAAAAATCTCTCAACGCGGCAAAAAAAGTTTCCACTTATAATTAATGAGATGTCGTAAGACGCCCGTTACGAACGAAATATGTTCGATGCATATTATGTATTAAATTACAGGCACAATGAAAAAAATTTACACCGGTTGAAAACAATTAAATGAAAAAAATCATTTCAAAATGAATGGAGGAATGGTGATAAAAGAATAAGAGTTTGAAAACCAATTTTTTTCGTCTAGGCTTGAAAAGTTAGGTGTAATATTATGATATTATTGTGGATTTTGCAAAGTTTTATATCTGTAACGACTGATTATTCACGTAGCTATTTAAAATTTATGTACACGAGATCAAAACATTATATGGCATGTAGCACCAACCTTCTTTTCTGTGTTTGTATATTACGAAGGTATAATAAAGTAGGTATATGTAAGATATATTACGTTTTGATGTACAATATCTAATGTCTCAGTACAAATTGATAGCAAACAAACCATCGATGTTAATCATAAAATATAACAACATACCTATCCATCTATCTATCTATCTATAAACATATCTGTACATATCTGATAGGAAAACTACCTGATTTTGATGTAACAAGGGTGTATGTTGATGTGTATTTTGATATGAGCTATATTTCTCCATATTCATGAGTATTATTACGTTAAAGACTTAGAGTTTATGACACATTGAAGAAATATATAATGCTGTAAAAATTGACAACGTGACAAAAAAGTTGATTTCAGAATGATTGAATTTTGGCTGTTTTTTTTCGTGAAATAAGGAAGGAATGAAGTACAACTGGAAATTCATCTCCTGAGTTTTGTCTCCCGTATTTACCAGATGAGCACATCCCCTACTTGTGGATTATGATTGTCGTTTAAAATTATTTTAAGTTAACTAATTTTTCATGCCTTTTTAGAAATGATAATTTTTAGACATTTTTGCTGTTTTCAACGCCACGCCAGATATTATTCTATAATAATTAAAAAAATGTTTTCCAAAATAGGGTGTAATTTTAATAAGATTTACTGTTATAATCAAAGAATGTAGTTTTATTTGCCAGGCAGAAATTCTGATACTTTATTAACGCGTATCCCGTAACTACTCTACGGTTCAAGACGTACATCATCCCAACCTCAATATGGAAAGAAATATAGAAAATTCAGATGCCTCAAAATAAAATTGGAAAATGTTGGCTGGTCTCGTACCATAATGTAAAAACAAACAAGCAAATCTGGTACAAATGTTTGCCTGTTTAACGTATATACATTAAACCTTTGAAAATTAAAGCTGTCCTACGGATATCATCGTAACATCTTGAAATAATGATGCAAAGACTGATATTCAACACTTTCTATACAGGGTATACCAACAATTGACTCTAAGGCTTGTTTAAACTTGTCTGAACTAAAACCAATATATAAAACATGATTTTTATTTCAACATTCAAATATTGCTTAAGCACAACTTTAATATTAACCAAACACTATGTACTTTGTAGCATAAAGTAATATATTGTCTATGTATTTGAAACACATACCAAATTATGTTTATTTTGATGAAAACTTCATACTCGCATATCATAAAATTGTGCGTGTTTACAGGTTATTTCATATTATTTCAAAAAGGAGTTCCGTTTGAAAGATATAATACTGATCTAACACGCAAAATTATATAAGTTTACAGGTAATCAGTTTTTATGTACATTTTTTTTGCAGCGCTATAAGTTCCGAATTAGATTTACAAAAATTTTTTTATATATCATTGATATAAATTTCATTAATTAATGGATCCGGTGTTCATTACCTTTTAGTAATAATTTGTGCATGCTCCCATTTAGATTAATACATTTTGATGAGTTTATAATTTAGAAATTAATATCAAAAACAGCGGCATTTTGCAGCACATACACAAATAAATAAATACCCAAAGATCCAGCCCGTAAAATCGTTGTGCGTAACTTCCTGCATGCAAACACAAGTCATAGAAAGATGGCTATCCGATTTTTGTTTTCGTTTTCGTTTTAAGTATATTACTTCAAGATTATTTGAAATAATTTCAATTATACTAATTGTAAAATTATATACATGTATTACACTCCACGTTTTGAAGTTTACATTACAATAAAAATTATTTTCTACGATTAAAAGCAATAAAACTATAAATTATTTTATTATTTTTAAGTATTACTCAGCTAAAGATTCACTCTTTGGGTAAATAAGTAGAATTTGAAAATCTATTAACCTGGATGGATTTCGATTTAATGACGTTCTGGACGAAGGGCAGACACCACCTCCACTACAAAATTTGTCTAAAATGTTGGAAAAAGTGTGTTGAAAGATTCCGTTACATTCATTCATACATGCATGCATACTGGCCCAACTAACAAAAAGATTCAAAAGATAACGCTTTAAGGGTATTAAGTTACAAAAACGCCCATCTAACCTGAATCTTAACGTAACTCGACATATTACACCGATAACCGAAGTTTTTGGTTTTTTTATACATTTTGTTAATTTTTCACATGTTACAGATAATAAAAATGAACAGGCGACTTACAATACAATTTTATAAAATAATCCTTGTGTAGGCTTACAGCATGTTTCGTAAGTCTTTAGCCACCTTTTAATGGGAAATATGTATGGGTATATAAGTTATATAAAATGCGTAGTATAAGCATAGACAAAAAAAAATTGTTTAAAGAAAAACTTCTGGGATCGATTGGAGGAATTTTCATACCCTGTATATATGAAATATACCCTGAAATATAATTGAGAACTTGTGAACTTTTTTTGAAATGCAAACAAGAAATTCTGGGACATACTCGAAAACCAAAACAAATTGCGGCCGGAAGGTAGTCATAATTGTGTTGGTTTTTTTAACTTTTATAATTGAGGAAAAACAATGCAAGCACTAACTTCAAATGGCGTTTAAACGACATTTTCGGCTCAAACTGGATCATACATAAAAGCCGACCTTGAATAAAAAAGTTGTTCGTAGGACAAAACTTATCTGTTTTCTTTAAAACATTTATTTTAAAGTAAATTGATTCGGAAAAAAATCTGATATTTTTTTAACAAAATTTTCTTGGAAAAGAAACAACGTGTAAGAATCCTCTTTGTAACCCATTTACTTAAACTTAAGACTTATTTTGATTCTAATTTACTCTTATATCTCATTCAATGGTGACCAAGAACTTTTGGGACATACGGTACATAGGGATACCACTATTGATACCCACCTATTGTTCAGAATATAATTCCATGATAGAGAGTATATATTTATAGATAATATCGATGGTGTATCTGATACACACATAATTGAAATTTAAGCTCAAACAAATTTCAATATATTTACAAGCATTACCTGGATATAATACTTTGGGTTCTTCATTTACCGTTCTTTGTGTAAAAGTAGTTTTATAATTATTCTAGGCTTTGAAAATTCAAAGAAAACAAACAGCAGAGAGTGGCTAGTAAAATATATTGATGCTATAAAATGAATGGTAGATGTTGGTTGCTATGTCGTAAATTGAATTCATTTATATACTTTTCATATATCAGATTTTCTAAGAAAAACTTTCTCATTGAATTCTTTGCAGGATATAATTTTGGTTTCCTTTTTCTAATTATCAATTAATCCTCGAACCAAAAAACGGAGTGTTATAAGTTTGACCGCTATCTGCGTGTCTGTGTGTTTGTGTGGCTGTCTGTCAGTCTGCCTGTCTATCTGTTGCATCGTAGCGCCTAAATGAATGAACCGATTTTGATTTTTTTCACGTTTGAATAGTAATTTAATTAAACGTGTTCATAGCTACGTTTTTAGTGCGAGTTTAGGGTTCCGTACCTGGAACAACTAAAAAATAGGCGATGATCTTCAAAATCGCTTCAGTTTGGAGAAGGCTCTAAAGAAAACGGTAATTTAAGGGAAAGTGTTCTAAGATATGTTTCAAATGCGACTTTAGGGTTCCACACCCAAAAAATTTTCGGGGAAGTTTTTTTATTTTGTAAATCTCACTTTTAAAACAAATACATAGTTGAAGAAATCCAACTCAAATGCATGATTACAATATCGGTGTTCTCAACAAACTCAAAACAAAGATTAAACGAGACAACAATAAGTCGGTAAAAGATTATTTTTTGCCAATTTAAATATTGATGTATGTTAGGCCATCCAACGTTGAACCGATGTTATCATTCGGTGCCAACGTGCAATTGTGCCTGTCTTGATTTTCTAAATTGATTCGAGGTTCAGCAATCTTCAGCCTGGTTTGGAACAATATTGGGTCGCGTGTCATTTCCTATATAGAAATTCAATCAAATAAAGTTACAGATTCCGAAAACGGATATTTTTGTTGGAAACTAAACATTGAATAGCATTATTTTGTATTAAATAAACATGGCCTCGTTGGTTTTCTTAATGCCTTCCTAACTTTTTATGTATTCGTTATCACAGATCATTTGAAATTTGTAGTAACATTCCGCTTTTTAAGAGTAAAACAAATATCATAATTATTAATGAATGTTCTTGAAAATTATTTGATTACTTAATTTTTATAGTATTTTTAAGCTCTGAAGGAGTCGTTTATACAAGAGAACATCTTCTAATATTTTATAAGAAATGAAATTTTTAAAGTTATTATCAACTAAAAAAAACAATATTTCATGAGCTTCTCAAAGAAGATATAACCTCATTATGAATTTAATTAAAAAAAAAAAAACTAAGTAATTAAAAAATAAAATTTCTTTTTGAATAAATTAATGTATATTTATGAATTGAATTAAAATATAGATCAGCGTAAAGTTTTTGCAATCTTTTTTAAATTATTGAGACTAGATTTGCATCTTGTAATTAAAATAATTGCAGATTAATATTATTGTCTTTGTTTGTATTCAAGAAGATAATGAAATAATATGCGAAATTTTGTTTCGGATGTCTAACAACCCAAATTATATATTTCCCCTGCGAAGCGAGAGATATTGGCTATTGTCGTTCCTGGTTAAACAATTATAATAAAAATTTATTTATTTTTTTATTAAAAAATGAATTCTGGTCAATTTTCAATTTATGCCTCAACAAATAATTTACCGGCGTTCATATTTAAAAAGCGCGACTTCCTCAATGGCGCATATATTCAGTAGAAGAATAGAAGATTTCTGATTGCTTTCATTGTGAAAAAAACTGTAAGTATACACGATGTCACAAAAATAACTGGAGGGTCCAAGAACTGTTCCGAAAAGCTTAATTGTTTAAAGGGTCACAGTTTCAAACAACAATTTTGTGACAAATAAAATATATGAGCCTGATGAAGGGTCAACTTCAAAATAACAAATGGAAACGTTCATTTTATGTGATTGATTCGTGACAAAAAATATTTTTTTCGTAAGCCGAATATTGACTGTAGAAATCAATAGCAAGATTCTATCTGTAAAGTAACAGACAACTGAATATTTATAGGACTCCATTACGAAACCATTTTTTCTCATGATCATTTTTAAGTAATTTTCAGTTAGAAATTACTGGTGAGCCATTTTGTTCGATCAAACTTGACGATGACCTCATAGTATGAAAGATCTCTTTTCTATTTTGAAGATAAACTTAAAAAAAAACTTTCTTACCTTGGGAGTGATAACAGTTTTATTTTTACGTTAAAAATATGCACTTACATTATAAATAACAAAGGGCTTTCATTTAAAATAACTTTTAATGTTAACGTAAAGATCAAAATGAACTCACTTACCTTATTGCTTTTTTACCCTGAAACTTTTGTAATCATTACTTTTGTGACACTCTATATATATCTCATTATTTCAAAAATTTTCAAGCATTATTATAAAAACACCCCTGAGCAACAAAGCTCCATCAATAAAGTCATATTTTCACCTCAGTATATTCTTCTTATGAAAAAATTCTTTTTATTGAAATAATATTTCCCAATTTTTCCCAGTTTTTGAGAACAACCAATATTAACATAAAATAGCGGTAAGGGATGTGAAAAGTTGACACATCCAAAGGCACTCAACTTCCATACCGGTATTCTTTCTAGCGAAATTTAAAGGGACTCTGCAGGTTTTCAAAACCTTAAAAATCGCAAAAAAGGAATATTTTTGACAATTCATCGACCCACATACCGATCTTAGCCTTCTATATCAATTTGGATAACATATAAATATATCATTAGCCTCTAAATTTCTTAAATCAGCCCACTCTTTTTAACATCGATCTGCCTAGTAAATAATCCTACATAACAAATTTCAAATTTAAATAAAAGAAAGCAGCTAGGAGCGCTGAAAATTAGCGGAAAAACAAATAGATATATCACAGATTGACCACACACTCACTCCTCTCAGTTGATCTTCGTTACAGTGCATTAGTTTATATTTTCGGAGAATGTGATTAAAAATAAAACGCTTATGTATGATAAAATAAAATTCCAAACAATAAATTTATAATAATGTTGAAAATTATTTTCAACATAAAATGTAAATAAACAATAACTAGAATTTTCAATACATCATAACATTCAGTAGTAATAATCCTTTCGTTAAAATTTATTAATAAAACAAATATAAATTTTGTATAGAAATGTAAAAAATCAATATTGAAATATATTTATTGAGGTAGAATAAAACCATCTTCCTATATTCATCATCCCATCAAAAAAATATTTGGATGTTGTAGACAATCGACTATGCCTCGCCATCAGATAAAAGATCCACGCAGGAGCTGCGTAGTCTTAACGCATAAACTTACTCAAACAAACCAAAATGCACTTACATATAAACATTAAGGTATTTGAAATAAATACAAAAAATCTAAAATTTTATTATCAAGTACTTCTTATAAAAAGGTTTTATCAATTCATTTTGTAGTCTAATAAGATTTTTTATATGCTATGGTTTTTACAATCCTAATATTAAAAACACTGAAAACAATAAAATCGTCAATATTTAGATGAACACTAAAAATATCGAAATTCTTATTCGTGGAAAAATTTAATCAAAACTTTCTAGAATTATGCTTAAAATAAATATTAAACATTCCTTCAAACAAAAGCTACTACCCCGGAGCTGGATGGTCTAATTGACTTTTTATACCAAATACCCCTACAGGAACATAATTTTCTTGTATTTCATTTCCATTACGCGTTATAGATAGTTTTTTTTTTTATGTAATCAGGTCAGAAAGTACTAAAATTGTAAACTCTTTTTTTGTGAACTATTACTTTTTGTTTTTGCTAGTTTTAATCATGTATATGATATTTATTTAAATCATCGTCTCTCGATTATAATTGAAGATTTTTAATATGATACATACAGCGTAAACTAAATATTGACAAATATCTTGTCTAGTAATCTTAATTAAAGAGAATTGAAAAAATTCACTCGAACCCAGACTTCTTGGATTCATGTCAAGATAAGAAATATTTAAAAGTATATAAACAGTGGATAAATTGAATTAAGATAATTCTTTTCCAACACCGCAGTAAAAAATTATTGGCTTATTACCCATGCTTAACATATATACATAGCTAAGCAATTACACTGCAAACAACCAAGTTTTCTTTCTGCTTACTGTAGTCAAATACAACACAATTAATACACACATACACCCCCAACCCCCTATTAAAAATAATACTCTAAAAGTAATTACCCCCCTATTACAAATAATTATAAGCTTGTGACTTAAGTACAAAATATCCAGAAAAATTTGTTGGACACAATATTGACAGTCACTCAAATTTCTGTGATTTTCTGTTCAAATATTTGAACTGCAAAACATTTGGAAACCTGAAAACTTTCAAAATTTTTACTACCTTCAAAATCCAAAATTTTGATATTCAGCCACTCATTTTTGAACTATGCGAGGTACCTAAGTACGTATAGACGTTACGCCGCAACTAGTCAAAGCGGAACATGAAATTTATTCGCTATTTAAATTTTTCATTTACTTTATCTCAGAACAGCAAACACTGGCCTCGTATCTATTATAAAAATTTCAATTTTTTTAGCCCATTTCATATACGTGCACTACAACTACAATAGCTGCATTTCCACCTAGACAAAAATTCTCACTAATATAGCTTATATACCATAATTCATATCTATACCTATCCACTGCTGTAACACAGAGTCCCTAATGATATAATTGTGATAAAATTTTGTTTCGTAATTAATATTTAACTAACCCTTTACAATATAAAATATAACATTGGTTATTAAATTATTAATTCGTTTGTAATAACTTGTTTAAATAAATAATAAATATGTGTACATATAAAATAAAAAAATTATTCGGGTTTTAATAATACATATTCATTCATCTCACTAATAACTTCTGCATCATTTCGTTTTAATTTATCTAAAGTCTGTTTTGATACCATTTTAAACATCAATTTTTTTCGAGCTAGTCTCTGGTTGCCAATCCTTTTTGTTTTGTTTTTACCTCTACGAAACCTGGGGTGTTTAATTAAATAGTGGAAATCGTATTAATTAATTTTGTGAATTATGTTATGTTTCTACGATTTTTCTTACCTCTCCTTCAGGTTAAAATACGTTGGGTAGGCATGTATAAAATTTATAAATTTGCCTTTTAATAAAAATTTTTATCAGTTCTCCAAAAGGCATCGAATTTTGACTTCATTTAAGATTAAAGATTTTTAAATATCAATATCAGATTTTTATAGTAGATAATACATCTTAAAAGAAAATTTTGTGACAGCGGTTAAACCGTTAGAAAATATACCAAAAAAGTATTTACCGAAGAAAAAAATAAGTAGTAATTTTGTGATTTTCTAAAATTTTTTGTTTTTTTACCAAATATATATATATATATATATATATATATTTTTTTAAGGAGAAAGCTTTTATTAAACTAATTTATTGCGCTTTTATAGAATAAGCTTTTATTTAGCGCAATATTGTACATAAAAATATATTGTACATAAAAATAATTTTTCTTATTAGTAGCTCATACAAGACTATTTGCAAAAGCATGAGGTACTCTGAATCAATATCCTTGGTATTTCAAATTCAGTTTGTCCGGCTTTTAAAAATAGTGAAAATATGTTTTATTTAAATTTTTGTTTAATAAAACTAAAAACGTATAATTAAATAGGGTAATCAAACTAATATTGTTGAAGCAGTGGAAAATCAGATCATACCGTAAAAAGTCATTGCCATCCGATTTATATATACAAGCAAACAACAAAACAAAGCCTTACTAATATTTTAAATTGGAAATTAAGAAAATAGTATGGGAATACCTGGACTCGTTGAGTTAAATATTGAGTAAAAATATCTATCGGCTTGACTTCCGCTGATCAAGCGATTTTGAGTAAATTTAGTACGGGTGTACTTTGAGGATGAACATAGGTTTTCTTTTCTGAAAATCAACCGACAGTGTTTGAAAATCAACCCCTTACAGAGTGAATTTTGTGAAAAAGGTTTGCATTACATATACTAACAAGTCTCTAAGAATAAAGAGTTACTAGAGTTAATTGAGGCTGTGAGGAGATAATTATAAAAGAAAACGGATAGGTACTAAGTGCCTTCAAGGGTAGAAGAAAATTGTTTATTATATAGCTTAGTATTATCAGTCTTTATCAATTTCCGTGAATTATCTTTAAAGTAAGTTGGAAGCGTCCACCGAAGTAGGCACGCAGGAGCTAGTAAATAATATAAGTCTTATTATGAAATTGATAGTTTGTTTCTCAAACAAACAAAAGATATAATATCATATGAACAACACAAAGTAAAACATGGTGTTTCAAAAATAAACATAAGTGTGGGTGGAGATACTACGAAAAACACTCACTCACACAATGTGTAACATCTGTATGAAATAGGTGTAATAAACTATAAACTGAATAGTCTAGATGGAATAAATATATACTTGACTGTAGTTGGCTACTACTATACAAAGTATTTATTATACTGTACTACTGGTGTATAGTACAAGCACACTTGTCTTAAACAGTGTATCAAGTTACAAATATGTGATATGTTTTTATACTTACTTACTATACTACTAGTAGACAGACTATAGTGTTTATTTGAATGGAATGATTTCTTAGACCCAATACATACCGATGAGGCGCGATAGCCACTGAAATATAAGGACACTAGACGCTCTTTAGCCTGCTGGCAGCGGGGAGACAGGTTAAGAAACTGACGGGTATAAATGTCTTTCTCGTACAACAGCCTGGTTTGAAAGTGAGTGGCTATTAAGTTGTATGATTTTACAGATATGTGACAATGATGATCATGAGCAGAAGAGTTGCAGAAAAGATTGAAACACGTGAACAGAAGAGATAGAAATATGTGTACCCGCCCAAATCATGTTGTACCGTTTTCGCTTACCGCTCGTTGGGCGCTATAGGCAGTGATCGTTCCAGTTTCTGTTTATTTCAGTGGCAATAGCATTGTAAAGGCTCAATTCCACTCTAGCAACATTGAACGACATTTGTTGCTAAGTGTTGTCTATTGAAGGCGTGTAACAATGTGGCACAAAATTCAATTAACTGTCGCATGCGGGATTGTTGCCCCATGTTGCATGCACTTTGGCGTACATGAATGTGGAATGCGATTCCATTCAGGCAACTTCAGTTTGGTACATCATATTTTCTTTACAAAAAAATCGCTGCAGTTGTTGATTAGGTAATCGCTTTGAATCGTAAAAGGAAAACGCTACGATATTGAAGAAGAAGGCCATGTGTCGATCATCAAGAAATTCATTATAATTTGTACAGCAAGTTCGGTGCTACTGATGATGATTTATTTCGAAATTCTACACGGATGAGGAAACAGATTTTCAGTACTTATTACTTGAAAAAACTGAAACTATAACTCGGGAGAGCTATGGCAATCTTCTTAAAAAAACGTAATTTTATCGATTGTCCATACCATGTTGCTTGCTACAAGCCCCACCGTCCCGTTCACTGTTTTATAGACGACGACACTGTTCGACTCGTGGGTTCACCAAAGTCAACTTTTAGCACGCGACAAGGAAACATATTTTTTGTCACTTTGTGTTTCTTTTATTGAAAGACTGTGTGCAACATGGTAATCCAGACACACAGAAATCATAATAAACTGGGTTGCTTTAAAGTAATGATTAGGTTAGGTTCCGTTCAAGAGCTCAGGCAGAAGGGCTGATATTCTCCTTCATTTTGGAGCATTTCTAGATTTTAGCAAAGTCTACTGTTTCCTTTACGATCAAAGCCAACATCTCTTCCCGACCCGTGAGAAAACTCCGTTTCAAAGTCTGCAAACACCGGTTTTGTAGAGCTAGAAGTTTTTATCTCAAAAATAAAGCCATATACCGTTAACGTGCATCTTTAACTGAGGGTGTGTTCGGGTATTTGGCGAGGCAGCTAATTCAAATTACCAACACTTGCTCTAAGAAAATGCCAAACTATTAGCATTGTTAAAATAAATTCTGCTTTTTTCATGCAGATATATTAGTTATCAATTTGTTTTGTATATACCCAGATTAGAAATTTAACATATTCAATCAAGACAACCATAATAAATCATTCTGTACGTGATATTTTTTGCCATTAAACTTGATCCTATTCACCAGTCTTGTGAAATTCAAAGATTTAAGTAGAAAAACAAAAAAATACGGAGGGTGATACATTAAAAAGCCAATTAGAAAGTTTATAAAAACTGTTTAAAATTATTTTATTAAATAGAGTAAATAAAGACCAGTATTTATATTTTAATACATGTAATGAATATAGCTTTATTTTTTTTGAAAAGTGGATATTACTACACTGATGTTGTAATATGAAGAAAGTTGTTTTCATTTTAAAGTAAATTTAAAGTGATACATCTTCTTTTATAACCTTATCCATAAAAATAAAAAAACTTGTGAAATAAATGTTCGCTCCATTTCGAAGAGATAGATCTATTACTAAATATAATAAATTGGATAGGAAAGATTTTGAAATTGTAAATATTTTATGGTTGAATTTAATAAAAAGATTTATATTTACTTAATCAGAAAACAGGGCTTGAAATTGATTGATTAAGGTATACTAACAATTGGGACCAATGAGCAATATTATTTAATTCTGAGGAATATTCTCAAGAAACTGAGAATACCTTCATTTAATATAACAAATGGGTTAGTTTGAGATGTCTTCTAAAAACTTCAACAAAATATGGTCCTTCTTCTACGGTTTTGGACTACGTCTCATAAATTGTACGTCCAATCGTAATGTGAGTCGGTTTTTTTTATTTTCTGGAAAATTTCCTAAAAGAATGTTTATTCAAATTGGAGACAACAATATTTTTCTTAATGAGCATCCTTTAAAACATCGGGAAAACGACAAAAAAACTTTGTTTCTGAATTTGATGAAAAATAATACACAGGTGGGCCATTTTAATCTATACATATTTATCTCGTTTTGTAGTTAACCACCCTAAACAAACTTAAACAAAAGTTGTCGAGTTTGATGGGGGACATCATGTTCCCACATCAGATTCCCAAGACCTAATTCTTGGGGTTACTTGAATTGCCAATTAAAATCTTAAACGGTAAGAGATAGAATAACACATTAAATTAGAAACTTGTTACTCATAAAAAAAACTCACAGTTTTGTAAAAACATTAGCTTTTGGAGGAAAAGCATCTTAAAAATATGTCATTGTTGCATTAAATCGAGAGCATTTTTAGCCTACGTCGATAATCCCAAGGACGTCTACTTTGAAAAACAATGATTTAATGATTGATTTTATGTCACTGTTTATACTAGCAATAAAAATCGACGCCAGGATATTGGGATATGCAGGAGTGAAATAAAATAATAACCATAAATCTGGTTATATGAAATTTTCGGACCATTATCGAATCGGTTTGTAAATCAAAATAACTAGCACATTTGTGATTTACCAAGTACCAAGTTTTGTATTACTGAAAATTAACGCAGAAAGGTATCATAATTTTTTGAATATAGCTAATAAAAATTCATGCAAGTGCCGCGCAAACCATGGTCTCGACGTTTTTCGCGCTAGGAATTTGTCTCAAAGCTTTTAATAAAAGTGACTGATGACACTATGTACTCTTAGTTCTTTAAAACTACGAAACGGATGTTGATCGGGTTATCTTTAATAGATAGAGTGATTCAAGAAGAAAGATTTTATGTATAATACATACATAATATAGTAGAGTAAGGGGTTGAAATAGGGATTGAAACGTATATGCTTCAATAACTTAAAAATTTGTGCATCGATTAAGCTAAAACGCAAGATATACAAACTGCTTCAAGAATTGTTTACCTGTATCTATTTTTAACCTTTGGGGAGGGGGGAGTTGGAAAGGTGGAGCGTGTACATTACAAAACTGTAACCTCTTTCGCAAGGGATAAGGGGAGAGGGGCTCAAAGTTAACTATATGAAGTGGCTTAGCTGTATTATTAATACTCTATGGACAATATTCAATGTTATATATATTCTTTCGTTTTAAAATCACAGTTACGTAATAGAAAAAATGCATTTTTTCTATTTCGTAAAAACAAAGTTAAAGCCCTAATTTAGTACACATACTATGAATTTATTCAGTAAATCTAAAAATGTGTAAAATATAAATTTATCTTGTAAAACTAAATTTAATAATCCACCTAATTCATTTTATATGATTAGTGCCAAACAACAACAGACTCGTTATACATTTGGTACACAAACACACACACGAGAAAAAAATTATGTTTTATCCCGAAAAAATCTAGATTTCATGCACGAATTTTTATATATAAAGAACTAAAACTATATATGTTACATTAAAAGTAACAGGGAGAATAAGGATAAAAAACTATGCAACAGAAAAAATTAGCTTAGCATAAGAGAAGAAAAATATTATGATACAACACAATAGCCGAGCCACGTATTACAGCTTTATAAAAACTTTTATCTCCATAAAGTAAGTGTGTTAGAATAGACAAAAGAAAGTAAAAAAAAAAACTAGAAGTGATAGGTCTGCTTCTTAGAATTCAGCTCATTAAATTTATTTATTAAGATTATTTCTAAGAAAGCAATGGTATACGAATATTTTGAACTTGTCCGTTTGAGCTATAAATTAAACTTGTTTATTTTAGCGATGCATGAAAATTCCAAAAAAATTTTGAATAATAAGGAAAGTTTATATTGAGAAGTATATAAATTGGATGTTTCAAATTCATTTCGTCAAAAAATTCCATTCGAATTTAGATTGAAGTATTGCATCTCGTCTAATCCACCCTTAAAAGCGTTCTCAGAAGTAAAGATATGATATTTAATGATATTTAATTTGAATGGTATTCTTGAAATAATACAAAATGTCTAAATGTAGTAGGGCCCCGCATAAAGATACCGCATTTTCCTATCTGCTGGACATGTATCCTGTCAACTGAGGGTTTCAGACTCACCTCTAAGGTGTAGGAAAATTTGCATAACCAAAACGGTTCTAATCTACTGTATTTTAGTAGATTAGAACCACCACAAGAACAGTCCTGTCCAAAGAATTTCTAATCCCCGAAGTAGTAATGACGGTTGATCCTCCCCCCCTCTCGCTTAGATAAACACGGGCTTGAGGCATATATCAATATCCATTACCCCTGGAGTTGGAAATTGTGTGATTGTGGGATAATATACAACGCCACAGAAGTCATTATATAGAGTCCTCCAATACCACTCGGGAAAATAAATTAGAAATAAGTGGCTTTGATTTGATCTACGACATATCAATGCCAGTTTTTTGGCGGCAGACATACATATATTCACACACTGTACAAAGAATTTTGGTAGTTAAACTTTGTCAGCTTTTCCTGGTGGTTTCATTTGTCGTCCACCACATGTATTGGTGGGTACAAAAAACACGTGAACCTTGCCCATATTCTCATTCATTACCATCCTAAGTTAATCAGAAAAAATCATTTATTATTCCCATGGTTTTACGAGCAAGAAAAGTTCTGTTTACAAAAAATTAATTGTTGGTAAAGATTAACAGAAGTTAAAACATTTTTTTGTTCTCCTAAGTCGCCGTTTTCTTCAAAATAGTAGATTTTCAGACGAATTACGAACAAACTTTTTTCTACGACTTTGAACTATATTGTTTTAACTCATATACAGGATGGACCACTTTAAGCGATTAGGGCAATTAATTCGTTTTATAGTTGACCAATCAAGAATGACTGACATCAGATTGGGTCTAGTTCTCCGGTTTTGTTTAATAGCAATTTAGTACCTAAAAGGTAGAGGACCGAATATCACTTAACATTAGAAATTATAATCATAAGATGTTTATTTCGACTTTTGAGATTAAAACAATAACATCCTATCAAAAAATATCAAAAAATAGAAAGTATTCAGTTATAACAATGGTCGACGCACCGCCCATAACAACGCCTACATAATAATATTTACAATAAAAAAAATTGAAAAAAGTAGTTGAACAAGCTCTAAGTAAAGTTGCACATTTCATAAACATTTTTATATGAAGTGACTAGAAAGAAAAAAAAAGTTTTCGGTATATTATATTTTTTTTCGATCCTTATCAGTATAAAAGTTTTGAAACAAAACAACCATCAAGCGATGTCGACAATATGGTGCCGAACTAATGATGTTTCCTGATGCATAAGTTACTAAACAATATATGCCGATAATATAATAAAAATTATTTCGAAAATTCTCCAAAAACCCTAATTTGTGTTTTTCAGAACCATGAATGGATAAAATGGTAATAAATATTAAAATTCGTTTTCAGAAAACAATTTGTCTGGATTGATTCAATGACAATTAAGAAAAATAATTCTGACCGAATTCAATGTACCGACACAAATCCAAAATTCATTGAAATCAAAAATAATTAAGACATCCAATTTTTTAATTTTTTTATTTATTTGTTCGGATCCTAAATAAATTATTGATAATTACTGGTAAACCAAAGAAAAAAAGGAACAAAAAATATTTTCTTTAATAGATAAGTAAACGAAATGAACATTTAAAAAAATCATGAGAAAATGCATTTAGTTAGTTGTGTTTAGAAATAAGCGTTTTATTTGGTTCGATGATAATAAAAAACATTCATAAAATACTTATATTACAAAGTGTATTGGAAGCCACATCAAAATCTCGAAGGCGGTTTTTAATAGCATACAAATGGAAGCATTATAAAGATGGATAATTTTTTTCCAAAGCAATTAAAAAATAAAAATAAAATGCATATCTCGATGTTAAATTAAAAAAGTGAAAACAAATAATCGACTGAGTAGATTGTTGAAATACCATATATAGACAGTGTTGATTACGCAATCGTTTTAAACATCCAATCTTAGATAGACACATACATACATTTTAAACACATATAATTGATATATCCGTATAATACATACTATAAAATTTGCATCACGGGTAAACAGTGATGTTGACGAAAAAATGTTTCAAACAAAAGTTGTTTATTCTTGAAATATGTTTTATATTTCAACTTTTGTTCGTCTCTGATGGTTTACAAGATGGGTTCTACGAACCCAAGACCCAATTGACCTGAATGTTGCTCATTTACGAACTCAATCTCACTTTTAACGTCCTGAATACGCTATAAAAATTTCAGCTTGATATCTTTTAGCTTAGCCAACGTAGCTCCTGCGCTACGAATTTTTTTAAGTAGGTAAATTTTTCATGAAAATATAGACTTATGCGTTGTGTTGAAGATCGACAGAGAGGAGTAAGGGGGTTATTTTAAATTTGGTTTATAGTCCCTAGAACAGAAGCATTTAATGAGTGGATAAAATAAGCTAAGCCATGTAGCTCTGCTACTTACAAATTTTATTTATAGTATCCTTATTTTTGCACTATTTTTCCGAACACGATGTACGATACTGTTAAAAAAAGAATGAAGTATTATAGTTGTGTAACACGTTCCATACTCTGAATTCACCGCCAATTAATGAAAATAGCTCGTTAACTATCACGAACTTACTATGAACATACATAATAAGTAAACCAACTAGCACATCCAGAATCCCTATGTATATATATGCAGGTAGGTAGCGGAATAACTATATAACTACATTCGCATTGAACGAGTTTAGTTGAAATTATTCGACGTAGGTATGGAATATAGTTTCTATAGTTAGGTACATATATCTAGGTACATTCAGCACACTAAAAACATTTCAAACAATTGGCTTTAAAATGCAAAATCTCTGGAGGAATGTAAAACACTGACACAAAATTTAAAACCAGTGTGGCCCAAAGGCAGCCTTATATGTGGCGGAAAAATATTTCAGTAAGTTTAAACTAGTGAAAACAAACAATTGAATGAGTAAATTGTTGAAATACCATGTAAAGTAGACAGTTTTAATTATGGAACCGTTTCTTTAGCCACACGTATATACATGTCACACACATATATGACTGATATTCGAATATAGTACATACTATATAATTTGCTCCCTCACGGGTCAATAGTCATGTTTACGAAAAGATGTTTCAAATAAAAGTAGTTTTTTTAGAAGGAAAATTTTTTTACATTTAAACTTTTGCTCATTTACAAACCCAACCTCACTTTTCACGTCCTGAGCACGCTTTAAAAATTTCAACTTGATACCTTTTTTCGTTTTTGAGTTATCCTGTTGTCGGGTGGACAGACGGACGGATAGACTAATAGACTAATTGGATGGTTTTATGAACACCTATACCAAAATTTTGTTCGTAGCATCAATATTTCTAAGCGTTACAAACTAAACTTAGCATACTTTAATATATTTCATATATTCATGGTATACAAAGATTAGCATATAGAAAATAAAATATTGTCTGTTAAAAAATACTTGTAATCATCGTTCGACTACACCTCATCGATATTGTGACTAGATTTTTCCTTTCAATGGTTACGTAACAAATGCGGTTTGAAATTTTGTAACTATCCGAATCTTAAAGGAAACTATCCTTGGTATTATTAATATTTCTAGGATGCATGAAATTTCAAAAAGAGTTACTATGCGATTACGCTTTTTCATGGTATTGGATTTTCAGAAACTCAATAGTTTCAAGAAAACTTTAATTAGCTATTTTATTTATGTCTTTTAATGAAATTTTGAACTTCTTCAATACAAATTTCTGAACATTAATGAAACTGATACATTAAAAATAAAAGTATAATTTAACAAGAAATATAAAGACGCGATATTTTAGATTTCCCGTTTATAAACGTAGGTACAAATAGATTTTTTTTTCGACAATATCATTGGCACGACTTTTCTAAGACAATGTACAAATCTCTATTTTTTTTGTGAAGATCTTAAGATTAATTAATCTAAAATCGTGTCACCTATTTGATCCACCATCTGATGGCTGATTTATTTTCTTTTCGAACCAATACAGTATAAATATTTTTCGTCAGAAAATTACTTGAAGATATTTGTTTATAATCACATGAAATAATGAAGGTACAAATGTTTGTTTTCGTGGCAATTATGTAGAGAAATTGTATTCCAAAATATTAATAATACCTAGTTTTAAATAAAAAATAAAATTGTTCAAGTTATCTGGGTTAAATTAATTTCATATGCTAATGTATTAGGATGGCATTTAATTTGCGTCACAATAATGTCAAGATAACAAATAATTATTCTAATTGTATGAATAATTACCATACATTTATCTTCAACAAAAATATCAAAACTTTATTCTTGAGTTTCAATTTATTTTCTCCATATATTGACTATGTTTCTTGTATGAAATGATGACATGTCTAATGAATTGTCATGAAAATTCATTTCCAACTTTAAATGTTGGAATGTTTCTTACATGCTGGCTTGAAAGTGAAATAAATAGGCAATAAACATGAACGGTGTTCACTAAATTGTAATTCAGAATAAGGGAATATGAAGATCAAAGTACGTTACATTCCTAAAACATAAAAATTTATACTAATTTTAAAAGTTTGAAAGCTTATAACATTCCTGTCTGTTCAATATAAAGCAACCCATCGAACTAGTTCATTAGGCGAGAGATTTCCAAAACTCTATCTCTAATAAAAATTTAGAATTAACAAACAAAATACAAATTTCTTCCTCAGTATGAAATTTTCGATATTTGAAGTCATTTTGATGTACAAAAATTGATATAATCTGTGTGAGTATATCCTCAAATCAGAGATGGGCAAAATTTACTCGAATGACAAATAACGAATAAAACTAACCAAATTAGTATGAATGAATAATTTATTCGCGAATGATATTATTCGTTGAATAATATGCTACGAATAATTATTTATTACCTTATTAACGTTCCTTGAAAAAAAAAAGAAAAGATTGATGTCTGTACCAAAACAACAACAAATCAATGAAACAACAATGGAATTTTCAAAACACTCTCCATAATATTTTACGTCGATTAATCCGAATAAAAAACGAATAAAATCAATCGTTATTTGAAAAGTGAATTTATGTTTATTTGAATCATTATTTGGATAAAAAACTAATCGAATAATGTCCATATCTGGTCAAAATATATCCCAAATGCTCTGGCATTCTCAGATTTACATTTTTGGTGAAAAGATTCGCTGTGATATGGTTTCCAGCTCCTAGTGACAGTGAGCCATTTAAGTACAAGAAACAGTATTGGATCGATCTTCAACCCATCGAATTGGGTATCTGAAGAAAGATAATTTAATTACGAAAATAATTACATAGGCGTGCCTGAAAAAAACTGTTCATGGAAAACAATGATTAAAATTAACTGAATTAAAAATGAACACTTTTCGGTAGAAAAATTATGATAGGAGTGTTTAAAAATCATAAAAATTTCATTAAAAAAATGTATCGTCTCGTTATCAGATAGGTGAAGATCGACCTTAAACCACCTCTTGGACATTTGTCAGAACTAAATTGTCTAAAAAGATTATAATTTTAAACGAAAGTAAACTTGAAATGAATACAACACATAAATTAGCTTAAACATAGACAAAAGAATTACACAGATTGAAAATTATTGTATTTAATGTGACTTTACATACAAATGTTTTATACATAATATAGGGTAGACTATGGCATCACCCTTCAATTTCTTGATAACTATTACGAGACAACAAATATATGGCCAAAATTTGAAGGCAATCAACCAATTGTTAATCTACTTCAATTTTCAAGTAAAAAAGACTAGAATTTTTCAGTGTTGTTTAGAATTCGGTAATTATTTTTATCTTGAAATCTTCACTTACCTTATAACAGCTTACTTAATTTTGGTTATTTCAACTTTAAACATGCGCATTTAAATAAGCTTTGAGAATAAACGAAACGTATGTACTTATTATTGATTGAAGCAATGTAGTAATCAAAGATTATAAGAAGGTACTGGTACAAGTATTTTGTCCGTATAAGAAAAACTTCCTATAGGTCCTATGAATATATTCGTTTTAATAAAAAGTGATTTTAAAATATATATAAATTTATATTGTGATTCAAGATCCAACACTTTCCCCTATATATACATTTATAGCTTGTTACATTATGTTGGTGTAAGGGGTATTAAGGCAAAAATAGCATGCATTTTGTTGAGTTTAACGCACGTTTCAACTCAACTCGACGCAAATAAAATCAATATTTAAACAATTTTATTTTCTGATGTAATTTGTTCATTAATACATTACATTTATGTATGTACATTTTGTTTTTTATTCCCATTCTGGAATACTTCTAGAGAATATAATATTCTATTGCGTTACATGAAATTTTTATTGTAGCGACTGTATCTGAAACAGAACAGAGAAAATAAAGTTATTATATCATTTTATTGAATTAGGTTATTAAAGCTTCAACATTTTCTTAAGGATTATTAAACTCATAAATATCAACACTTTTTGAAAATTATTTTGTTTGGCAAAAACCCAATTGCAATTATTCTTAAAATCTTTAAAAAAACCATAGACGTAAAGTCTCTAAATAGATAAAATATTATCCTATCTAGAAAATTATTTACCTTAGAAATTCTTTCTAACAGTTTCAGGGTTCTTTCTGAATAAAACTACTTACTAGATTGACTTACTACGTTTGCGTGGCTGTTGACGTTCTTAAAAGAAGTAAATAATTTCTTGTCCCTTAAGAAGTATTTTTATACCGTGTATATGAAATATATCAAGGTGTATTAAGTTTAGTTCCAAGTTTATAAAGCTTGAAAATATTGATATTTCCAACAAAATTTTGATACAGGTGTTCATTAAATCCCGAATTAGTCCATTTTCGGTTATCTGACCGTCTGTATGTCCGTCAATCTGTCAACAGGATAACTCAAAACGGGAAAGAGATATAAAGTTGAAATTTTTATAGCGGGCCCAGGACGTAAAAAGTATTTTCGAAACTGAGCAATATAGGGTAATTGGGTCTTGGGTCCGTAGGACCCACCTTGTAAACCATTAGAGATAGAACAAAAAATTAAATGTAAAAAATGTTCCTAATAAAAAAATAAACAACTTTTGTTTGCAACATTTATTCGGTAACATCATTGTCTACCCGCGAGGTCGTAAATTTGGTATTATATGGGAATATCAGTTACATGTGTGTGGCTATCTAAAAGTGAATATCTTTCTTTATTTATCTCGTCTTTACATGGTATTTCAACAATTAACTCAGTTAGTTGTTGTTTTCACTTGTTTAATATATTTTAAATTAAAAAAAAAGTATATCAAATATTGTGGAAGCGATGAAAAAATCAGGCCATACTTATGATCATAAAAATGTATTGTCACTCAATTTACATAGGCATGCAAAATTTCATCTCAATCGGAAATCGTGATGGAAGATAATTTTGCAAATATTAATTGCAAAATTCGAGGACATATACTTACTTTCAATACAAATGAAGTTAAATAAAAGCTTTAAGAAAATTATTCAAGCTTATTGTGGTTTCGTAATTGAGTTTTTTTTTAATTTTATCTATGAAAATTTTCACAATAATTGGTTTAAGAATGCAAAAATTGCTAGCAAACTTTTTAATACAGTGGTTACGGGAAACCCTGTATAAAAACCGGTCCTTATTAATCAATATAAATTGAATCAATTTATTAATTAAATATTATTTAATAAGTAAATAATTTGCTATAAACGTAGTTTAGGACCAGGCATAGGATTTGACTGTCGTTCCAATATGGCCATTCAGATAAAAAGTTTCTATAATAATCATGTTTTAGATAAAAATCTCGTCAACAGGATAAAAAAATTTAAAGAATTCCAAGATCATTATTTATCTATAGGGCAGGGATGGCATACCTTTATGTGTCATTTATCTAAAGAAATGCTTAATTAATATGAGGTTATATAAGGCGGTATATACTAGATTATTGGAAAAATAATAAAACTAACTATACTATCAACTCAAAACTTTGTATTCACTATAAAAAAAATTTGATAATTCCTTCATTTTTCCATGAAACTCTTTGATCCATTCTTAAACGATTGTCAAGTATTATGCCCGGCCGTAAACCTACCAAAGGTTATTACCAATTTTATATTAATATTTAATCAGAGTACCTAATTTATAAATTAAATATAAACAAATAATTGTAAATTTATCAATGAATTTTAATAAATATTTTCGTAGATTTAATGCATATAAACATATATGAAAATAAATATTGGCAAAAATAAATTTATATGTAGGGCAATCTGTAGTACCGTGGGAATATTTTATCTGGAATATTCTATCCATGAGACAACTGTGTGAAAGAAGGTAATTAATATTTATTTCTGACCATTTTTTTATTGAAGATGATTATTGTGTTTTGGGTTTTAGGAGGAGGAAAAGTTTGAAATATCGTAAAGTCATAGAGCTAAATTTAATTAAATAATGTACTGTATCACGTAAACATGAATTTGCAACATAATTGTCTCCTTTTTTATGAGCTGGAAAAAATAAAGTCTCATTTATTCCGAATCAAAAAACTACCAGCTCGAAATTTTAGACTTTTTCATGTTTTAATCATATTATATATATAATGCTCCATGTCAAAAAAAAAACTGTTAATATTACACATTAGAGACACAGTATTTTGATACATTTTGATGTACCTGGTACTGAAATATCTTGTACCATAAATCATAAGTTTTCTCGATATTACTTTAATGTTTATATTCTAAATAGGAAGGTTGAATATTATTTTTATTTATTCTTTAGCCAAAAGCACGGTTTAATAATGGTTTAAATAACAATTACATACAAATTATTTTAAGCTCCTTACAAATTATCTTTTGTAAATATCACGTTCGCTGTAATAACTACTACTGTGGATTGTGAAAGATTGATTTTTTTTCTAAATTCCCAAGTTCTCTCTTGCGGTATGTTGTGACTACTTCATTTAAATGGAAGTTAGTATGTGTTCAAATAATGAAATCTGTTCACGGTTCTATTTTTAAGTTTTCTTCACAGTAATAAAATAAGACTTGGTAATCCTCAAGATATAAAGATTAGAAAATTTCCTGTTAATTTAGAGATACATTTATATTTTACTAGCTTTTGCCCACGGCTTCGCTCGTGATAATGGTTCATTTCAATATATATTTCTTAAGTGATTCATTTAATGAATCGCTGATTCATTTAGAGAACCAATTTTAAAGACTTAGAGAACCAACTGTATTTACATCGCCTTGAAAAATAACCCGACATTCCTTCATGGAGTTCGCTGTGCTCCTTTAAAGAATGACATAAAAAAACTTATACCCTTTACTTTTCTCTCATTCGTTTGTGATAATGATTAATTTAGTGAATCATTAGTTAATTAAGAGATAAAACCTATACCTCACTTATCCCTCTGTATACTGCAAGATCTTCGTTTAGTCCGCCCCCTAAAGATCAACTACACTCCCATCCCGTTAATATATGATATTTAATTAATTTAAGGAAAAACAAAAAAAAATTTTAAAGGTTCTTGAGCCAGACTTGAACGCTGACCTCCGATGATGAAATTCACTGCTCTACCACTACGCCATTCTACCTTCGTAGAAATATTATGAGTATAGCTATAGATATAACTTGCAAAAATATGTTGATGATGCATTGCAGGCGCGAATCCATAAGATTTTACCCTCCACAAAACCGCATAACACGCGAATAAAATTTTTCACTTCAATAAAAATAAATTTAAATTCCTGGTGCTACACTCTTCCCAATATGTATATATGTTATTTCAATGTCTGTTTGAATGATAAAAATAAAAATAAAAATTCAGCTTTAAAAACCTCTCTATAAACGACATAGAATATAGTAAGTATTATTGTCGTAGTGGTTGTGAGTTATCATCATCTATGAATTGAATATAAATAAGATATTTATATACAAACATACAAAAATATTCTCTGTTAGTGACAGTTGTGAAACCATTTCCTATGTTAAACAGTTTCAATGATCCTGCACCTATATATTCAAATATGTACAGTGTCTTTCAAAACAAAGGAAAACTCAAAGATAAACATAGCTTTGGTTTTTAACATATGTACTAAATATGCCTTCCATTTCATGGGCATTAAAATCCACAAGCTTGCCGATCCCAGGTCTCGAAAACAACAAACCATGCATGTATATTTTAACTGAATTTTTGTCCTTTAGACCTCGGACAAATTAAATGTAATCTGCATTTCGGTCAAATTGTCAAAAATAATGTACGTATATATGTAGATGAAAATATTGATCTTAACACTTCATCTTATTGATCCACTGAACATTTAACACTGCTTCTTCTTTGAATTTCGTAACATAGTCTTCAAAAAAAACAAGAATTAAAAAAACAACACCCTTATATTAAAAAAAATACAAATGCATGTAGTTATACATATCTGTAAATGTACTTGCCTATACATACATAGCCATAATTATATAAATGAGTACATTTTCAACTTTAATTTAGCTATAACATTAAATCTTGCCATTTTCATGACTTATGACCATGGAAACTTTTCTTAAAAGTGGCTTAAACTATCATTTGCCAAAACTTGAAAAAGTTTGACCGAAATGCAGATTACATCTAATTAGTGCGAGGTCTTTGATCAAAATTACTTTGAAAAAAGATTTCACTATAAACTATGACAAAAAAATTATCACAATTTTTTCGATTTTTTCTCTTAAACAGACACCTCTCAACAAATACCAAAAAATCACTAAATTATTTTATCTAATTCTAATTTGGAAGCATATCTAATTATAACCTAAACATAAGGAAAATCCAGTCGAAAATTTATGAGAGCTAAGGTTTTCAAAATATTTCTTACATATATCAATTTCATGCGTTTGGAAATCTGGAGACTTGCAAAGTCGGCAACTCATAAGCAACTACTGGCATGGTTGGAGCAACTACTGATGACCTGATGAGTTTTGACCTGACGACCTTTGGCATGCGAAATGGACACTATAATAACAAACACTATAAGACCAGCAACACCATGTAGTTCTTGAAAGATTGACCTTCGAACAGTTAACATGTTATTTTTTCAAACTTTAAAATATTTTACTAAACGTGAAAGAACCACTCAACGGATGTCAAACAATTTTTTTTGCTTTGGTTAGATAAATAAATTATTTATAGCACACTTCTTTTGGATAACATTGTATACGCATGCAAAGACTACAGAAAACTTATTTGAGAGTAAGAAAGTATGGATATGACGACAAAGTAAAAGTCGAATACATCATTCTGGTATGAATGTTTGGCATTGATTCTGTATATTGTTGTCCCTGACTCAGGTTGTGAACTAAAAATAAATGTACAAAATTTAAGCAAAAATAGGATCAAATTCAAACACCAAAATTTAGAATTCTTGGAGCTACTTCTATCGTAAACGCTTTGAGTGCATTCTGTTTTTTTTTTATATGGATACTGAGTAACCACCTAAGATTGACCTTCGAACAGTTAACATGTTATTTTTTCAAACTTTAAAATATTTTACTAAACGTGAAAGAACCACTCAACGGATGTCAAACAATTTTTTTTGCTTTGGTTAGATAAATAAATTATTTATAGTACACTTCTTTTGGATAACATTGTATACGCATGCAAAGACTACAGAAAACTTATTTGAGAGTAAGAAAGTATGGATATGACGACAAAGTAAAAGTCGAATACATCATTCTGGTATGAATGTTTGGCATTGATTCTGTATATTGTTGTCCCTGACTCAGGTTGTGAACTAAAAATAAATGTACAAAATTTAAGCAAAAATAGGATCAAATTCAAACACCAAAATTTAGAATTCTTGGAGCTACTTCTATCGTAAACGCTTTGAGTGCATTCTGTTTTTTTTTTTATATGGATACTGAGTAACCACCTCATAAACATAAAAAGTATCTTTGAAAAGTTAAAGTAAAGAAAAGTAAAAAATGTAGATCAAGATCGAGTACTTCGACCGGGCAAACTTTAAACATCCTTTTCGTTTGGAGGCTTAAATTAATAAAAGAAGTGATATTTTTTGAACGATATACGACTTCTTACTGTATCATACTCTAATTTGCTAAAGACCTGTTGTTAAAATCCCGATAGTATACAGAATGTTCGATTTACATCTAGGCATATAAATATCACGAGTATGACAGAGTACATGTGTTAAGCAATACATCTTAAGTAAGAGGTATTATAGGTGTTATATGAAATTGCAAGTTACTTGTATCGTGGCTTATCTGTTGTAGTAACTAACAAGCTCCCAGTCTCCAAGCGTCTTAAACTATCTCAAGGCATATCGAAGCTTCAACACATGTATATAACACCTCTCACTTAGATACATCTTAACGTATGTATTCTGTCATACTCGTGATATTTATATGCCTAGATGTAAATCGAGCATTCTGTATATTCTTCATGAAATATCAATCTAAATTTGAAATGAACTAATAAGAATTCAATATTAAGCAAGGAAATTTTTACATCCGTAAATTTTATTTTAAATTGCGGAATATTATAAACAAACATATAAACTGAAAATTTTTCTTTAGTTTGTCGGATATTTGGAATTGCAGGAATACGAATGTGGAAGTACTGTAAAAAGTAACGGAATGCGATAAGAAATATTTCTTACCATCCGATGCAGATAGGTTTTACTACGGTTGACACAGGAGAGGTTTTTAAATTTTGATTATATAAATATATTTCTTATTAAATCTGTCAAAATACACAACAGTTTATGTATACAAAAGTTAATATTACATAAACTCATGTGTATGAGTTGCAAGCGATACATAACAAATAAGCGATTTACAAGGAATTTTACATCTGCAATTGTTAAATGCAGTATATGGTAATGTACAATACGTTTAGAAGCGAATTTAGCACAATAGCAATTTCTCAATACACTTGTAACCAAAAAAACGTCCTTTTTTATAAGGATAGTGTAGAAATTTTTGAAAACAAAAAAACATTATTGTGAATTTAACGAAACACCTGCTTAGAAAAACTGGAAATGTGACAGAATAAGCTAGGGATCATTCGAGATTAAATTATGGAGATAAAATGGACGAAAAACAGCAGTAGAGACACGGGTTTGCCATAGCCACCATTTGGAGAAAAAATCTCTGAGATTTTATTACAAATACAATCACTTACAATACAAGGTCCCATGCTTGGAGCATTGTGCACCTAATTAAATTTTAGTTTTTCAAAGCAACCAGTTGAGCAATATCAAAACAATATCCTTTTTCCAAAATCTCAACGCCCTGTATCAAGAAAATCACTTTTTCCCGACTATAAGTATATTGAGAAAAAATCGTTATATTCGTCTTTGAATCAATGTTAATTTTAATACATGTTCCATTGATGTAATATTCGTATAAATGAACAATAATTGATATTGTAAATACAGTTAATACAATAATTTATACTGTGAAAATAATCAACGAATTACTAAAACAGGCGATAGGTACGGGGATACTCCAGGTGGTCATCAACGTAAGAGATCCGCGTAGGTTGGATCCGCGCAAAGTGGTTGAAAACGTTTTGTTAAAATTTTTTTCAATATTAGCATATTTTATTTTATTTAAATACCACGCGTGAAAACATTTAATAAAGTATGATCAAAAATTATAATATTATCAAGTTCAAATATCATAATATTATTAATCTTTATATAATTATTTTATCATTTCTGTAATAACATTGCCCATATATTTTTAATAAAAAGGAATTATTCTTTTAGTGTTAAATTAATAAGATTGTTACCTTTCTCGCTAGCTCTGATTTATAAGCAATGATTTAACATCAAATGATTTAGAATTCAATCGGTATATGCTATGAATTTATAAATTTTCCTTTCTTACGAATATACTACAAACATGTATAGATATAGTACCGTTATACAAATGACAGACGACAGGGTCGTTATTGGGGGAGATATGTGGTTTTAGGTGTATTTTATACATACTAGTAAAGGTAATTTGGTTCCAAATATATATATATATATATATATATATATATATATATATATATATATATATATATATATATATATATATATGTCTGTGTGTGTTAAATCAACACACAAATACCATTGGTGGTGTTTATAAATGATATGGGATTGCGGTATTTTTTATTTGTTATAACGAACACAATTTCTGTGATCATCACAAAATCATTTTTATTTTATTGTTAAATAAAATCACAATTTCGAATAATTTTGACGCTGTTTTATATGAAATTTAGTTAATAAATTTTAATAATTATGATCATAAAAAATTACGATAGCTTGACAATAAAATGATAGAAAAACTAAATACTTTCTATAAAACCCAGCCAGTTACTTGCACTATTACATATCAACATCGTTGCATCTTAAGGCAAATGTATCTGTCAAATGGCGTGGTTAGGAAGGTGCTATTCTATATGAGAATTTTTTTCATAGACATTGTTATTTATGTGAAAGGAATCACAAATTAAATCAAAAACAGGTTTATATTAGAAATGTACCGACTTCTAATATAAACCCGTTTAAATCCACTCAGTATTCGGCCAAACCTACCACTCAGTATTCGGTAATCTACGTGGTGCTACATTTACAGCTTATCGCTAGAAAGTCGCAATTGTGTTTTGTTTACTTCGTTGGCATTGTCCCTTACGCAGTTTGCGTGGGTCAGAGTAGTGTTTGGTTTAAAAAAATTAAGACAATAGTACAATACTTTTATTGTTGATTAAGGTCGTTAAGGCGCTACAGAAAAAAAATCAACATTAAAAACTAAAAATTTAATAAAAAACTTAAAATTTTGAGAAATTGTTCTTAATAATGTTAAGAATACACAATTAAATTTTTAAAAAGATTATCTGAAAATAATACAAGTTTTTCAGAAAATGAGTTACCATAAATTGACATTAGGGCTTATAGGAATTAATAAAAATGATTTTTTCTTGCAGTTTTTCCTAAATAATAATTGAAACACGGAAATACAGCCAATACTACGAGTATGAACAACCATTTTAAATACTAAGGCTCAACCCAATGCATAAGATTGTTCTACAATAAACATAATCTAGGTTTTTTTAATGTAATTCCTGCTATATCTATTTTATTGAGAAATACATGCAAAGTTAGAAGCCAGATAGTCGACGTTACTTGCTGAATAGTCACCGACTAAGAATATGGCTGGATAGTCAGATCTTCACCGACTAGTTAAAATCTCTATCTAGTAATAGGTGCATGTAATGGTATGGAGTTAATTCGAAATCAAGAATATAAATAATATTATATGTATTTCATTTCCAAAAAAGATTTTATATTTATATTTATACAGGCTGTTTCAGAAGTTTACGGCACTATTGAAGGTATGTTGTGTGTTGTGGCCTTTATGTAAGAAGCATTGGTACATTAATTGAAAATTGTTATTAGTTGGGCACTCTCAATATTTTATAATGATGCTAGACACCTCTAATATGTTCACCTTTACAGAAAAAATAGTCAAACTTTTGAACATATTGCATAAAAATATTGCTGCTTCTGTGCAAAGAAGATACTGTGAAAAATCACCGAGTAGAAAAATACCGAATCATTAATCGTTCGTCAAACTTCAACCACTTTGTTACAATTCTCGTGAATGATACATTCTTAAGGTGAATGTAAACCTGCAATATTATAAAAAGTTTTGGTTTTCGGCTTTACAATACCACGCAACTACAAAAATATATAATATACTATGTGCAAGTGATGCTTATAAATTTGATAATATAGATATCGCTCTTCATTCATCAATACTCCACCTAAAGTCGTCTCTGTTCATCAAATGATTGATCTTCATGAACTCGTAGTTAAATTAAAATTTTGTTGTTATGTCATAGGCAACCTTATATTTTTATGGAATTATTATAAAATACAAGATTGTCTAAACATTTTAGATAGTTTTTATCAATCTCTCTATATTTTTTGATATAGAAATATTCAATTGAAAAGGATAACAAATATGATTCATCATTTTTTCAGCCAACTTTGAACGATAAAATAATAATAAAGATCCCTTTGACCTAGGAATTTTTTGTGATTCTTGAAAACTTTGTTAATCAAAAAATTTATTTATAAAGTTTTATTGAAATCCCTTTTATTATTCAATCCTTGCATATCTCCTTAAAAGAATATATTTTGTGTAAAAAAAAAACATGCAACTGACATAGTACCACGTAATTCTATTACACCCTGTATAATAATAATAACAATTTATATCCAATTTCAAATATAATTTTATTATTTAATTACATTGTTAATTAGAATATAATATAACATTTGCATTCTATACGCTTTTATTTTATGAATATAATACTGTTTTATAAAAGTACGTAGGTATTATATATACAGTTGAAATCAAATAAATTGTAACTATATGAGCATAAAACTGTATGGCATTCAGCCTGACAATCACTATACTGTTTGTTATGCCATTCATTATGCTATTTGTTATACGAAATTATTAAATATAATTTTTTTAATTATTCGTGCCACAATGTATATCTGGCCGCTTTGATGAGTGTGAGGTTTATATAGGCAAACGCAAATTTATTTCTCAAAATTTTTATGAAAAAAATCAGATTTTTAATTTGTATTTTTATTTGTAGCGTAAAGCTTACTCAACAACATGCTGAAATTTTTGCCCAATTTCATTTTAAGTCGACTCAAAATATAGTTTAATTAACAAAAAAATTTCATATCCCACAATGCAACCCCCTAGAAAATCAGTAAAACGGTTTTACCGGATGCTTTGATGATTGTGAAGTTTATATATGCAAACACAAATATCAGTAACATATTCCTATTATCAGTAACCTGTCTGGTCATGGTACACGTGATTACAGTACTTTCAAAGACCTCGTGAGACCATACTCATTCTCTCCTTCCATATCTAATAGCAAAAAACACGAATGTGAACTAACAACAAATTTGGTTCATGGACCATAGAGCTAGGCTTGGGCAAGGGTTGGACAGACAATAATTTATTTTTAATACTTGACAAGGATTGAAAAAACGAGAAATGATTTATTAGCTTTGACCACTACTCTTGCACTAGTGGAAAATGAAGTATTGAGAAAGAAATAGCAAACTAAGACTTGAAATACAAATTCTGATCCAACACCGATTTTCGACGGTTTAAAATTCTTTATCCTGGCCCCCAAACTATTCACGTTTCTTTTTAAGATATTTTACAAAAGGTATAGCATTTTCATGGAACCAAAAAAAGCATTCAAATTTGTTAAAGTTTTTGCAATTATAGTGTACCTTGTATAGGTGGGTGTATTATAATGATTACGTGAGGTCGGTCCATTTTATGGTATGAGAGAGAATTTTGAATTACAATGTATATTATATATTTGGTAATTTATTGTTATAACAATATATACATAGGTATACAGACTAATTTTCAATGTTGCCATACATTTTCTGAGTGGTAGTTTTATGTTTCAATAGCCCTTGAATTTTCATCAACAATAATTAAATATTTTTTATTTATTTTCAAAATTAATTCAGTCGTTTTAATATAAAACTAGCTCGGTCCGTTCGGAATACCGATCGCGTAGTTTCGGTAACCCGTGGTTACTCTGTAGCCGTGGCTAAAAACAACAAAAAACAAATTTTGTAGATAAGTTGTGAAAAAAGTCAAAAGTCTTTAAATTAATATTAAGAGCAGAACATGTATTAAAAATACTAATAATATGTCTTGAGTATTAGGAGAACATCTGTAAAAACTAACATGTTTGTCTAATAAACTTATTATTAAATTTATGATGATACTTTTTCCGTTCAACTATGATTGGTTTTTTCCTAAGCGGTACATTTTTAGACTTTGAGCACACAACGTTGCCAGTATATTTTTCAAAGCTTTTGTTTTGTTATATTCATTCATTTTGCCCACTCCCTTGTACGATTCGCTTCTCAGTTAGCGAGTCTATTCTTCTCAAATATCCAGAAACAATTCTGAATTGGTTATAAACAACCAATGTTCTTTATATTTAATTACAAAGTCGAGAAAAATATTCGCTATGCTATTGGGTTTATTGAAAACTAACTTTATACCATTTTCGTTTAATTTTTGACCTAAGGGCTCTGTAAACCTTCTAAAATCTGTATATTTGCACAATCTGTAGAACCTCACACACAAAAATTATTTTTCTCTGGGGAAATACAAAAATATCCCGATTGGATGATATTGTAATATATTGCCATAGATACCTACCTACAACTGTTTTAAATTGATATAAGAAACAAGTGAAAACAAACAATTGACTGAATTATTTGTTGAAATACCATGCATAGTCAGTGTTGATTTCTTGCATCACATTACACATACAAACATGTGACACATACATAACTGATAATCAAGTATAGTACATATTATAAAATTTCCGCCTAATTGGCGCCCTCACAGCTAAACAGTGATGTGTACGAAAAAATGTTTCAAACAAAAGTTGTTTAAGTTTTGATAAGGAACATTTTTTACATTTAAACTTTTGTTCTATCTCTAACGGTTTACAAAATGGGTCCTACGAGAGAGACCCAATTGACCTATGATGCTCATTTACGAACTTGACCTCACTTTTTACGTCCTGAGTACGCTGTAAAGCTCGGTATCTTTTTTCGTTTTTGAATTATCGTGTCCACAGACGGACGGACGGACAACCGGAAATGGACTAATTAGGTGATTTAGTGAACACCTATGACAAAATTTTTAATCATTATTTTTAAGCGTTACAAACTTGGGACTAAACTTAATATACTATGTATATTTCATATATGCATGGTATAATAAAACAATCTATTCGTTTTTATAACAAAAATTTAGGATCAATTTCTATAAAAATACTTGCGTAACTGGTATTTGCTATTTATTGCTGTTGCTGTTCGTTTTCGTGAATCATACGTTACCTATTAGCTGTTACAAAATAAAATTTGATTATGATAGTATTATCTAAAATTACAAACCAACAAGCGGGCCTGTTTAAAACATAGTACATACTATGTAATAGATATTTTTTTTTTGTAAATATAATTGTAACAGACATTGTACATATTTATTTAAATATTATAGATATTTTTTTTAAAAAACTAGTTGGTATGGCTGGTGAAATTAATTATTTACCTCCATTTTTGAGACATATCGATTTTAGCTGGGACTTCGGTGTCTATTCACGGAGATTTTATCAATATCAATAAATTAACTTAGCCTATATCTTGTCCCAACATAATAATAATAATGGGGTTTAACCTCCGTTTCTCTGACATATGCGCCTATAACAGAGGCCACCCACATCATTATTTGTTAATCTTTATTTATTTAACCTCATACATGTTTACAATTACAATTTGATGTGGATGCATTCGGTTGCTTCGTTCTTATCCAAGCGACGACAATGTGATCAATTCTACCGCCCTCATTATTATTATTTATTAAATTGATCACACTGCCGCTGTCTGGATTCGAACCCGCAACCTAAGTCTAAATACACGACTGGTCAGAGTCTAATTCCTTAGACCGCTCGGCCATTTAGGCTCTCAAAGAGTCCCAACATACTGTCTTTCTTAATAGGGTTTGGTAGGAATCGATATATCGTTTTCTTTAAAATACTCGAAAAAGTTTTTGATCGTTTGATATTTGCAAAAAATTCCGCCAAACAAGAATTTATATCATTTTCCAATGTTTTCATTGTTTTCATTATAAAACTTTTCCGACCAACATTTTATGAATATTTCGTTTAAAACAATTTTTAATAATACTATTGAAAAAATATTTCTTATATGTATGTACACTCACTGTCAGAAAAAGTGCCACAGTTAAAACCATTCTAAGCGTACGCATCGTATGTTATGTTATAATAGTAACACTTAGAATGTTTTAAAACGAGCATTTTTTGTGACATTGAGTATACATGAATATCAGTACATTTATACGTATTTTAAAGCAATAGAAACATTTTTTATAAAACAAATAAATATACTAAACTCAAATTACTGGAAAGCATTTTGAATACAATAGACGAACCACTTTTAATAAAGTAATAAATATGACTTTGACAAGGTTCAAAATTTATAATTTTTGCGAATCTTAATTAAACAGTAATTTAGTAAGAACTTTTTTTTAAAATCTTTTTATTTAAAGCAAATTAATCTTACTGTACGTACAATCGAAAGAACTTGCAATCTATACAATATACACGGCCAAGATTTACAAACGTGAACATTGGTTACGATTTAACATTGAAATTGCGGCCTTAATCAAGTTCCACGGATAATTGGGCGGTTACAACTTCAATTACTTTGTTATTTCTTTCCATCGTATGGATGGATGGCTTTAAATATTTTGCCATAGGACTGTTAAATTTTATATATAGATATTTAGTTCCCGTATTCTTAGGTATTTAAAAGAAATTAATATTATGAGACTTGTACACGAACTTAATTAGAAATACTTCTTTCTATATAGCAGACATAATTAATAAAGTAAATATGTATTCGTGCATAGTTGTGGTTTCCTTTGGTAAAATTCGAATTGAATTGTTTAAGCACAGTTACTGAAAACATAGTATGTTATACAAGATAATTTAAAGGTAGTACGATTTCTAGGCAAGTTTAGACTAGTGATTGAAATTATTTGTACCTTAATTTCAACTTTGGTGATGAATTATATTATAACTTCATGAATGTATACGATAAATAAGAATAAAATATTTCGATATCAGCCTTGGTTCAAAATTAGCAATTTTCGATATTTTGAAAATTATTCCAGATATTCAAAAACTTATTTCAACCTTTCGACTTATATTGACAAGCTATAATATACTTAACCATCAGAATTGAAAAAAATTATATTTTTTAATTTGTGACCCACTACTGAGATCGAATATTCTTAATTAGTCGGGCAACGGGTTTTTTTTTGTTTTCAATATTTTATAAAGGTTTTTTACTTTAATCTACATAGTTTTTTATTTTATTTTATTTTATTTTATTTAATTTTTTTTTTTATAGATTCACCGACTGGTTTGGAGAAATATTTGAAAACATATCATCCATCTACTTGTTTCCCATAAGACAATGTTAAATATGCCTCCTTTTGAAGTAATTTATTATTTGTTTAAATAATTGGGTAACCTCTCCTCAAATTTTCAGAAATGATTTCATATAAAAAACAACTTCATATAAAAAAAAACAAGACTTTAATCCAAAACTACCCTGTCGTTCGTACATCCTTAAATTGCTTCTATAATTTAATTTTTTCCTATGATCAGGTTGATATATCAGACCTTGAGAATGTAGTTATATCAAAATTCTGTGATGATTTTTCCTGCCTTTTGTAGAGTTAATAAATATAAGTTGGATACAAAAAAATTAAGTTTTAACCTTCAGGCAAGTGTCGCATCAAAAACTTAATTTTTTTCCTTCTTTTATAAAAGTTTCAATAACTTATTCTTGAAAACTGCTTTTTTCTTTTTGTCTAGTTTGATAAAGACAAGCACTATTTTATACTGACGTAAAATGTTATGAAGTTTAGAATGGACTTAATTTAAAACTTTGGACTCAATTTAGTCTCCTACGCTATGTGCAGAGTAAAACAATATTATAACAAAGTCTTTTAAGAATTTAATACATCGATAAATACCAGCTTAGTTCATAATAAACCTTGAGTCCATAATGAAGTGAATTCCTTAATTACTAGTAAGAAAGTATTAAAAGAAAGAAAATCTGATTTTATTCCTAGTTCCAGTGTAAAATTTAATGAAACCAAATTTTTCGATGTTAGTTTTTCGCAAATTTTTTTTTTATTTTATGTTAAAAGATTTTCATAACAATTTTCAAAAACAAGTGCAGGAAGTTTGCAGCTGTTTAAACGATTGTTTTGAAAAATCCAAGGATTGCACTTTATTTTTAAACCATTTTGACAGTTATAAACTTTTTCCACTTAATTTTTTGTATTTTGTTTTCAGTTAACTTTGTTTTTAAATGTATGTCAGACAAAAAAAAGATAGTCAGTCATGGGGACTGTCGACGAAAATGAAAACTTTAAAATTTGAAATAACCGACCTTTATAGCTCTAATAAAATTCATTCACAATACTTGAATAAAATTAAATTTGCTGTTGACAATTCTTGATAAATGTAGTGGAGCGCAAATCAATACATTTTTATCGTAAGATGTAATGTAATGTATTATTTATATGCGTTTCCACCATTTATTTCATGGGTTTCAATTTTTTTGTTCGGAACCCTCAAAAACAATTTGTAGTGGACCGAATTATAAATATAAACCATTCTCGCATTCACTTGAACGCACACAAAAAATCATCAAAATCGGTTCAGCCGTTTAGGAGGAGTTCAATTACAAGCACACGCGATGACGGTAACGGTGACGATGACGCGATCTCCATCGTTTTTGTTGACTCAAAAAGTGTTCAACAATACACGAAAAAAAGTGTTGAACAATACAAATTCCTCAATACACAAAAAACATCAAAATTTATTTCTTATTTTTCTTGAATAAACAAATCCCCCTTTTATTATCCAACGGCAGCAAAAATTCAAAGCTGAATGTCCCTTTGTTGTGGGCTCACGGTATTTTTATCACAGTACTATTTATAAGTATGCAGTGAATATTTCTTCAACTTGTAAAGTCTGTTAGATGATTGTTTTTGAAATATGTAAGTGAATTATAACAACAGGCATTATATACATAGAATATTATATGCATTATATAAAAGCGTTTTGATAATCTTATGCAACATATTCAATTACACTTAAAATATAATTTTAGGAGACAGTTTATATAGATTTTGATACAACTCTTCTTTATTGTTTATATAAATGTTGTGTTTGTTTGTACGTACTAACTATAACTAATAGTAATTATATTTATGTACGAACTATATAACAATTATAGGTACTGAACCAGAGTATGGGTGAATTATAATATTGTTGTATGTTATTATTCTACAAGACTTAATAATGTTAACTTTGTTAAAATGTCAGTTAAGTAACAATAACAACCATTATACAAGACAACAATAATAAACACAATGGCCAAGAACAATAACATGACTTTAATACATACACATTATAGTACATTAAACGATAACATGTATGTGTCGCAGATGGATTGCAGAATCAGTTCTTTCGTAAAACGGTTACTTGTTTTCCAAGACAGTTGCATTACCGCTGAACGACGATAATTCGATCGCCATTTCGCTACGCAAAATTACTAGCCAAGTTTAAACGTAATGTACAATGGTTTATCTGCTGTTAGAATAAGCGTTTGGAGCAGGCCAACCTTGATGAAAAAAAAAAAAGAGTAAATAATTATTATTATAAACAGATATATTGAACTAAAAAAGAAACAAATATATTAAAGACAGCACTCTAAGTTTCAGCACTGACTTTCCAAAAATCTTAAAATAACTTTTTTAATAAAAGCAATGTTTTCATTTTCACTCATAGACGAGGAAATTTAGCATCTTACCTCTAAAATTTCCCAAGTAAGACAGATCGAGATGCGGTATTTTGCATTAGGTTCTAGAAGGTATTTTTATAATTTGTGAAAATTGCAGATTGTTGGTAAATAATTTCCCTCGTTTATTATCCCGTCAATATTGTATCAAGTGGACTGAAAATGGTTCCTCAGAGGATTTAATGAATAAACAGAGGGGTTACTGAACACGAATCAGATTTCAAAATAAATTCTTCGAAGTACCAGAGGGCATCCGCATCCTGATTTCATAAAAAGCTTGTTCCAGTTTTAAAACCTAAGCATATTAAAAAAAATTAAAAAAAATTAATTCTCTATCATGATTTACTAATGTATATGCATATTCTAATAAAAATGGGACCTATACTTATGCATAAACGACGAAAATTATCTCCCAATAATTTGTAATGTTCACAAAGTTTAAAATAACCTTATAGAACCTAATGCAAAAAACCGCTTCTCGATCTATCTTACTTCGGAAATTTTCGCGGTTTTGAAGTTTTTTGTGTTAAATTTACTCGTCTATGATATTACTAGCTTTATTCATTAATTTTTACAGCCTTTTATCTGATATTTCATTTCATGTTATTATTCATAACCTTTACCATAACCTCATATAACTTTGATTGTTTTAAATAATCTCTAATCGTTTATGAAATTTTGCGAATTAAAGTTCAGTAATTATGAAAAATCGCTAAAGACCTTTCACCCCTTGGGCAATCCATCTGAAACATAGAAATAGTATTTTTATTGTTACACGGAAAAAAATAATGATTGATGATTCTCAATTTTACATGAGACTTTTCCCATTTTTACACATTTTTATTAGCTTGGTATGTATCTATATAATGGAATATTTGAACGTGATTTTCACCCACTTCAAAACATACGATTAAATTGAGATTTCGGTCACTTATCAAGAGCCGATTCAATACAAGAATTATTTTAGTTTGTTCAATAAGCTTGATCAGGATCTTCAAGATTAATGCTACCTTAAAAATCGTTGATAGTTGAAGCGCAGATAACATCCAATATTATAAATATATAATAATTTCAAAAATTAAAAATCACACTTTTGTAGCTAGGTGAACTAAAAGGTAGATAATAAATTACAGTTTAAAAAAAAAAGAAAACAAGCCTCTCTAACTAACTGAATTAAAAAATTGGAAAATAATTTCTATAAGTTAAAAAAAAAGTGTGATTAAGAAAAAAAATCATGTTTTTCTTAAACTTTTAAAACTTTTTCTCATAATAATCTCCATAAAGTTACCTACTAGTGATACTACCAAATTAGGACAGATAAAGTAACATTTCTATCTCTGTCTTGGTAAACTCCAGTCTTTTAAAGATCGAAAATATTGTTAAACTTCATTTTTCAAGTTAAGTTTCAACAAAAGACAAATTAAATAGTTTTATTTCATGTGACACATGTGACTAATGTATTTAACGAAACACATAAATTCAGTCAAAAGGATATAAACATGCATGAATATAGAATTTCTATGTTATAAAATAAACATAAAACCCCTTCACTTTCTTCCTAAACTTGGTTAAAAATGTCCGCCCTAATGTTTGTATGACTAATATTGTTTTATTCCATTTTGTTATATTATTTAAGGACTTGTCATTTATTTAATGTAAAAATCGTAACCATCTGATTTGTGTAAATTTGGCAGGTGTTGATAATAAGAAAGTTTAAATTTTTCTTCTGTGATCTTTGGTAATCGATACAATTTATTGCGGAGACCAGGCGAAAAATTTTAGTTCAACCGTTTCTGGCAGCCAAAAAACTATTTTCTTGAAAACACCGGATCTCCCAGCCAAGTGTATAGGAAACAAAAGCCTTGTTTATCACCAACCATTAGATTTTTATACGAATGATGCATGTCAGCTCCTTAACTATGTGTATTTTTAGTATAGAATCTCTATATAAATGTTTCTAATTAATTGTGTTGTTCCTAGTGGAATTAGTTTTTAGTATCATAATTAATTTCATTGTGAATAAAATCAATGAGAAATGCTACACATATTACATTTTACTTTCGTGTTTCTATTCAATTGTGGTATTGAATTCATTACTTTTTTCCTTTTCTTTTAATTTTATGATGTCCTTCTGTTGGCTTTGTCTGATGGAGTTCAAATAATTCGACACAGATTTTTAAAAAAATCCAGCAGAGATCTTTCATTAACGACATAACTCTTCCCCTCTCCATTAAATGCTTCTCACTATCAAATGCTTTTTATTAAAATAGATTTTTATCTGTTCATATTTTTGAAATACCAGAAAGAACTACCTTAGCATTGCCTCAATACAAATTTTTAACCAACTAATTCATCTTAAATTAAATAAAACTTCGAAAAACTCAATGATCTATTCTTCTTAGTCAAAAAAATGGCCGTGTTAGAACATTAATTATTGAACATTTAACATAAAAGTTGCAGAAGATAAAATATGAATTTATTGCTGCTGAGGCAAAATACCATACCGTTTGTTACAGCATTTTTTTAAAGCTAAAACCTTCTCTAATAAAACAGGTTCACCAAGCCGAAAATATCACCTAATATACAACTCATATACCCAATTTCAGCTCATTTTAACAAAAGGGGTTCGCTGAAAATGACCAAAACTCGCAGGATCCAATATATACGAAGATAGAATATCCTCAAAGCTCCATTGTTCGTGTGCTGGTGGTTATGAAATGAATTTAATACACACTTCTACCCCTTGCCTCTGACCTTCGTTGCAAAGTCTTTATTATCGGGGGAAAATAGTTTTTGTAAAGGAGACATGGATATTTGAAACATGTTGTATAAACAATAGACTGTACAAATAACCCAATTTGTACATTCTGTCTTGTTTTCCTATAACACAATAGATTTTATAACTATCCAAAGTAACATCCATTACTTTATCTTAATGTTATATTTAATATGATAATATTTTGAATGAATTATACTAAAAAGATCTATGTATTTCTTGAACTTATGCAATATATTTTATATAGTTTAAGAGTTTCTATTAAATTATTTAATATCTAATATCTATACTCTTGAAGCAATAGTTTTAAATTTTCGAGATTTATTGTATTAAAGTTAGAATCAGTCACAAATTAAGCTATAAAACTCATTTTATTCATTTTTTTTTAAGAGATTTATTTTTTCTTCATGAAAGTTCTCAAATATTTTAAGGACTTTTTTAATATATTTTTAGATTTTAAATACGAACTCATTTGAGTTATTAAATAAAATTTTTTTTCAAAACAAAAAGATGACAATAAGTTAAAAGATATCTTTCTTGAAAAATTTTACTATAATTATGTAGAATTTTTTCGATATTTTACATGTGATACTTTAGAGATTCTATACTCCGTATCATGCTTCCCCAGACACATGTACGCAAGGAATTTCATTAAACGTACACTTTCTGAAATTTGATCTCTGTGAAGGTTTATTTGAAAATTTTTCCAATTATAACCATTAGCAGCAATCAGCAAAAGTTTCCAAAGACTGCAGTGTTAAAGATACAGTGTCCTTGTTTGTGACAAAAAGGTTATAATAACCCATACTTACCTATTTTGAAAATATTATTAATTACAGTAATTGGGATGAATGTTACTTTTAAATATTGGTAAAAACATAAAAAAACATCATTTTGTTTTTTTATGTTTCAAGAAAGATATTTGTATAATTTTCTATCAATAAAATTATTGAGTATAGTCACGCACAAAATCAATGAAATTGATATAAGTTTCTACTATATATGCAAATTTATGATTTTGAAAAATTAAATTATGCTATAATATAATCACGTCATAAATAAAATAAGATAAAAGACACCCGTTGAAAAATCACCGGTATATATTTGACCTAAATATGTAAAACACAAACTTTTGTATGCATAAATGTATATGCAATGCATATTCAGTAATATTTTACAAAAAAAAAAGATTTGTGTACAATAACGAAGGCAATTGAGAAAGGGTTCTACATCCTTGTACCCACTAAATCACTATTTAAAGAATTTTGGAAATCTATCTATCTATCAAATGAGCTGAAACTCGTGAAGTACAGGGTAAAATTTTTACTACAATACATATAGACAGATGCATATACACTATAGTAATATTATTATATACTAAACAGATGCATATACACAAGATAAAAACCCATTACAATAAAAAGATTCTTATAATTAAAAGCATCTAAATAAGCTCTAAAATCTCACTACAATCAATCATCTAAATAAGGATAAACAAGACCTTGGTGATGGAACTTTGTAGCTTATGAGCTTTTTATTATATATCCATTTTAACGGAGAATATTTTAATTTTTTGTAAGATTTAGGTTTCGCATTGAACATAATTTATAATGCATTTTTTTTATGAACAGAGGATACTCATTAAAGTATAAATTATGGTATAAGTATTTGATAAATTTATGTATTAAAGGTGTCTGTTATACATTTATTATAAAATATAAAATGTATAGACACGTCTAAATTTATGCAGGTTAGAAAATTTATTTTTCTTGTCGGATACTGAAAATAAACCTGCCAAGATTCAAGCATGGAATCTTCCTATTTAGTTTTTCTTTTTAAAAATAGTTGAAAGTAAATTCGTAAGTGAGATGGCAAACAATTTTCACATAAAAACTTCATAGACTTGAAGACTCTAAAACAAAATTTCAAACCGCTTTTAACATTGTATATAAATAGCATCAAAGTTATTAAATATTCTAGAGATTATTTCGAAATAAATTTCGATTTTTGTCAAAATAAAGTTCGAAAATTGAAACTCCAACAGTAACCGAATCGCGCTCTTAAAAGTATGAAAACAAGAAAATATTTTCATTTGAAACTGTTATGATAAGTAAAATCGTCATTACAGTCGGGGGACCTCTACGATTAAACAGTTTTCCACAGGACATAAAGAAGGTCCCCCAACTGTAATCACGATTTTACTTATCATAACAATTTCGTATGAAAATATTTTCTTGTTTTCATAATTTTAAGAGCGCAATTCTGTAATTGTCATGGTTTTAGTTTTCGAACTTTATTTTATTAAATTTATCTACAGTATGCTTAAATCATCGAAACGGGAATATGAACCTAAAAAATAAATACGGAAAACGGATTGGCTGACACGAAAGAAGCCTTATGTGGTTTCCTATTTTCATCTGAAGACTAAAATTAGTATGTTACAAATAATAACACTCAGCTTCAACAACGGTTAGTCATTAAATAAATTCGAAATGTCACGTATTATTATTTGTTTATTTCTATTTTTTTGAATCGTTCGTTCCCTTTATTCTATATGTTATATGTTCTACAACAAATGATATTGATTTAAAAAATATAACTAACTTCAAGTGATGAATAATAATGACTGTCACGTTTAAACATTTACATACCGAATACAATAGAAAAGGTACGATATACTACTATAACATTTGTGTGATTATAGAAGTTGAATAATACTTTTGTTTAAATGAATATATTCGGTATATATCTCTACAATTGAATCAAAGATTTTTGGAGAGTATTGAAATCAACTCATATTATATGAATTGGTATTTTGTTCACAAAAATAAAAGGTCTGTGTCACATGCGTTTACAAATAAATAGGGTTCCATTATATACAAGGTTATCCATCAGAAATATTGAGACATCAGATATATAGAAACATAGAATATATAGAGACGAAGCTTTTAATCGGTTTATGAATTTTTTAATATACAGTGTGGCGCATTTAAGATAACCCTCATATTTTCGTTATATATAGGCATATAGTTTTGAAATTTTACACAGTGATACACGGTGATGGGTCATATTTTTGAAATTTGAACTTTTAACTTAGCCTACTACACATAAGATATATCTACTATAGTAAGAATAGCTACTATAGTAGCTATTCTTAATATTGTGCCTAGCGTCAGAGATGGTTAGAGATATCGAAAAAACTTATGAAAAAATTTTTTTTAGCCATATACTGATTTTTATTATAAAATTAGTCTTTTCAATTTCTGCATTATTTTGGTTGTCACTCATAATTATTACAAGTTTATTGAAATATTTGGATACATAACACTACATATATAGATACATTCTTTAACTAGTTTGCTATGGAATGTATTAACTGGAAAAATTGATAATTTAATAGCATTATGTATTCAAATATTTCAATAAACTTAATAATACGTAATTACTTTGACTAAAGATCTAAATAATCAAATAATTAAAAATGCGAATTTTTTCATGAAAATCAGTATATGGGTATAAAAAAAATATTCTGTGGAAATTCTTCTAATAGTTTTTTTCGATATCTCTAACCGCTCTCCGACGCTAAACAAAATATTAAGAATCAGCCCTATTTGTCAATTTATAGTAGGCTGAGTTTAAAGTTCTGTTTCGGATTAGAATCTTAAAAATGTGACCCATGGCTCTGTATGACTGCGCACAAAATTCAAATCGATATTCATATAAATAACAAAAATATGAGGGTGTCTTCATCTTAAATGCGACACACTATAGATCAAGAGGTTGCATAAAAAAGGTATTATCAGGTCTCAAAGTCACGACTATTTAATATTTTAAATTTGATATTTTTTTCAAAAGCATGCCCTAGGAAAGTCCTAAAACTAATAGTTTTCATTCCTTCGAAGAGGATTGAGATATGTCGATAAACAAAATAAATAAATCTGGAGAAGAATTGTAGGCTAGTAGGTAAGTAAGTATAAATTAACCCTTTCTGGTGAACTATATAAGAAAAGGAAAGCAAGAAAATCATTTCAATCCCTAATCCCGGAGTTTTTAACCTTTGCTTAGTAGATATCACAGAGGTAAGTTAGAGTTATGAATTTGCAACGGATCTCTACATTTTAAGGTAACCTGATTCTTAAGGTATAGTGCCAGTTAAATTACCTATTGCTTTTTATTGATTAAAATTGTCAATTTAACCCCGATAAGAGGTAGAGCTTTCAATATTACACAAAAATTCAGAAATTATAGGAGCATAAAAATAGGAAGGAGCGTAATTGAGCGATTCCAGTACCTATATCAATTTTCTACACATTTAATGAAGCATATTTTCTAAATAATAAACAATTTAGAAATAGAATTATTGCTTTTTATTTTTGTCTACGATAATATAAAAATTAAATAGGTATATAATTACACTCAACAGAAAAGTTGGAGCACTATCGTGAACGCAACTCGTCTTAGATGTACCCACGACAGTATTTAAGCTTTATCATGGCTTTAATTATGAACGTATCGTTTTTTTTCTTCTATTATTCCTCAAATTTTTTATTTTAATTAAGAGAAGCTCTTATGGAATTGTCCCATCGTTAATATAGTCATAAGAGTTTTTTGATCCTATCAAATTTTTCGGATTTTTCGAAATTTCTCGAAACAACACGTACTTTATTTAATTTTTAATTAAATGTTTAATCTTTTTTGTGCTCATTTTATTTGTCCTTTCATTTTTTATATTATACCATGTCTCAACCAAATAGCTCTTATAGTTAAAGGCAATGAAAACAGATAAAAAATTATTTTTCTCTAACAGCAAGAGTTTAAGATAAGTATTAAGAAGGGTAAGAAAAGGTGGCTGTGCCCTCTGTGTTGAATGAGTACACAAACACTTTTATTTCAAAGACGTATCACCTGCGTTTATATTTATAGATATACTATTTAATAAATTCTTTCAATTTTCTATTAAAATATAAAGACACATAATATCTTTTTTGTAATAAATTTAAAAGAATAGTGTATATATAATCCGTTCATCCTCATAATGTCTAAAAAATACATATTTTGAATCTGCGTACTTTTGGCAAAGAGAGAGCCAACAGAGGATTATTGTTTTTGGAAAATGATCGAGCAAATTGGTACTGTCAGAATTTTTTTAACTCGTTGGAGTTATTTGGTAATAGCTTCTTTTAAAATTACTTGTTGGCGGTCCCAATAGTCCTAATACACCAATTAACTAACAATTGTATACTTGACAGCAGCTGAGGTATGAATACTCTTTAGAAACTTTTTTGTAGTTTCACTACACGAATTTTGTACGAATTTTATAAACAAGTTGACTGTAGGAATGAATAATCTTCCAGTTTTCGCTCTTTCCTCATTTCAACTAAATATTGTAATAATTAAACAAGGTAGAATACCCACGACTATCACCAGTTGTCTCCATAGTTGTTGTTTCGGTTCTTAACTACTATCCAGCTTCTCTACATACTTTTGAAAGTGAAATTCACTTTGACTTAAGTTAAAAAACCGACTAGACTATACAACGAATTTCGAATTCATTTTAATCATCTTCATAAATATACGCATACTAAAAAAAAATGAAATTCTAAGTGTTCACTTGAGATAATTAAAATCAGTCTGTTGTTAAATTTTCCCTTCTACTTACTGACTCGACTCACTGTATGAATGAGTGACTGACTAGTCGTCGTTCCCATTTTCATGGATACATCGTTATGGAAGAGAGAAAGTGATGATGGTTCGTTGAACACACCGTCGAATGTTAACGTTGTTAGTCAAGTACCTTTGCGTTCTTGTTATTATTATTGTTATATTACCTAGTTAGTTCTATGGTCATGCTGCCTGCCTGCCACGCGTAGTCGTTTTATTTTCAAATACAGAGTGTGTCAAAGAAGTGTTTGATCTTAAAAGGGTTGTAGAAAGAAATCCATTTTTTTAGTAACAGTAGATTCAAGACAATTAAGTAGGTACTAAAGAAATTGTACTTTAAAGTTAATATTATTGGTTCAGTAAATTTTATAGAGGAGCAAAATTAAAAGACAATTAATTTTGTTCAATACTTAAATGGTTTTCTTAAATAGTTTCTTATGTAACTTAAGGTGATAAAGACACAATCTGAAAAGATTGATGGAATTTCTTTTTCCAGTGCTTTCAAAGGCACACACTTCTCTGCCCACCCAGTGTAAATAAATGGATGACAATTCTTCATGAATGTTCTACGCCATAATACTGTATATTTTGTGTCTTACAAAATAATATGAATTGTTTATTTTATTATATTATAATCCTTTTTTTATACCCATTTGTTTATTTATTTATTTACGTTTTTTTGCATTTCTGAAGTATTCCTGATCCCATGCATGACAATGCACTGAAATAAAAAAAAAATATTTACTTCATCATCAAAAATAGTCCAGAAAAGAATGGTAAAAAATATATTGACATAAAAGGTCTCACAATGATTAAATGATTAGAAATTTTGTTTTTGGAAAATTTTGGTTTTTAATAAAGCTGTTATGTGAACTATCCTAGTTCTATTTGAAAGCCATCGATTGTCTCATACCAAATAACGAGGACATTTTAACAAAAGTCGCTTACTGATAAGATAAAAGTCAATTTTTTTTTGTTTAAAGACAATAAATATAAATAGTTTTTCAATGGCAAGCTGTCTTTAGTAAAAATATGGAAAATAAGATAAAAACCTAATTATATACAATATATAGAGAACCGTTTTTTTCTTCTTCGGGTCTAAGTTGTTGAAGATTACCCTAGCTTTGAAGTAAGCTATTGATTCATCAAACACTGCACCCTGCGCACGAAAACAAATTCGATTTCATCAACTAGTAATAATCAGAATTCATTAAAAACACCTACCTTCTAGTTGAATTGATTCGATTTGAAAAACTTTGTTATAACTCCAAAGATAATTTAGGCAAATATTAAATGTCAGTATATTCTGTTGACTTTAAAACCTACCCATAAATATAATTTAAGAGAAAAGCTGCTTTGTAAAACATTTCTTAATTTTGTTAAAAATAATATTAATGACATTATAAGCTTATTATTATTATTTATTCTTATTTTGTCTTTTAAATTAATTGTTCTTCCTCCCTGTATATTTAACTTTCTTAATTTTGTAATTAATTCCTTTAAAAGTAGTAATTATTTTTTCCTTCATGCGTTTCTTATTATTTATCAGAAAAAATAAAGCAAAAAAAGAACTGAATAAAATTTTTAAACTTTTTTACTTAAATTGCTAAAATGATTTGTTGCATTTACAAATAGATATATATTGATTTCTCCAATTTTATTTTTGGAAACTTTTTGAAATGATATTTAAAATCTAACAAAATGGTTAAAAATGTATTCATGCATTATTTCATAGTACTAATTTAGTCTATTTTGGTACAATTTTAACAAGTCATGGGCTGGGTAAGCAGAGCTATTATATGTATGATACTTCGCTAAAATACAAGACAAGGGATGCAAACTTACTTAAATGGAAGTTACAAATAAACTATAAAAAAGTTCACATACTTGGAAAAGCATACTCATTCAGACCGTTATTTAAAAAAATAAAGCATAGATAGGATCTTAAAAATCATGAAACTCATAAACTTCGTACACATCCATTATCTAATTGATTACAACAACTCATCCTCTTCAATAAAAACTTTAGTTGAAAAATACAAAGAATTATTATTAGTATGACAAAAGAAACAAGAAAACAGAAAAATGTTAACTTTAAATAAAAAAAATAAAGCGTACGAACACATATAATTTTCTTTGAACAATGACGACTGAATGAGAACTTGAGCAAATCCAATACAAAATCAATATCTTCTACATTTGTTCGAATGAAGTTTTAAAAATTCTACTTACTTGTTCTAACAACATCAAAGAAATATATCAGTAATGTTGCCGACTGGTTCTTTGGTCTTACATCGGTACACATTTGATAAGAAAATATACATTTATAAGATTCAAACCAGTCTTAAATATGAAAACCACTGAACTTTCGGTTTTCTGCAACCAGACGGCGCATAAATAATATATAGAAGCAAAGACATTCACGCATTATTTTGATAGTTAAATTGTCATACATGCAAGTAGAAGAGACCAACAACAAAGAAGCTCAAGCTATACTATCGCATATCAAAGTGTAGAGTATATATCTCGTATACATCTTGTAGACGTTTTGATATGGTAACTGATTATGCTTACCATACGATGGTACGTCAAACTATCACTCACAGAGCGATCCGCTTCCGCTAGATCCGCTCCTGGTAAAATTAATTAGGCCTTTGAAACAAAAATCAGCTATTTAAGGCAACGAAACGAAGGTCTGCATGTTAAGAGGAATACATGATTGTAAAGAAATTTTTTATTTCATCTTTCTAATGAAAAAATTTGTCATAAAATTACTCCCACAAGGAAATGGCACAGCATACAGATAAGGTCATACAGGCGTGAATGTTTGAGCCAAAGGTAAAATAGTCCAAGCTCTTGGACTCTCACAAGTTTCTTTTAAACGCAAGTAAAGGAATTATATGTATAGATAATAATGTCCAGGAAACATTAAAAAAGTGACATGAATTGACCAGTACGACAGTTTCGTCTAGAAATAAAGTACTCATGAAAGAAAAGTTAAGGCCAGTTCTATTTTTATTGAATTTGAATGTACATGATATATTTTAAAAGGTACAATATATACTGTGTCACTCAAACTTCTCGTAAGGTTGTATTATATGTTCGGAGAATTGACACAATTCTATATATTTTACACAATTCTACATTCAACATTGATGTTGTAATGTCGATAAAAATGTTTTCTCTTTAAAACATTTCAAGCTGTCGTATTACTTTTATGACTTTTAACTTATCAACCATTCATCATAATTCAATTTTTTGAAATGAAATTTATATCATTTTTAAACATATGTTTTCATACCAATAAAATCAATTTTAGCATGATATATTACAAAAATTTACATTCGGAAAAAGAATAATCTCGTTTTTCGAGCGTAGTCAAATTATTAGCAAAAAATAATACGTATTTTATCCATTATATATTATCCATATAATGCTTAATGGCTAAAAATAATAAAAAAATAATACATAATAATTAATAATAAATAATAAACAAAGTAAATAAAATAAATAATTTAAATAATTAAAAAAATAAAAAACCCAACTGCGTTAAATAAAATCTGAAAAAAATAAAACAAGCCCAGTAGATTACATAGCGACTTTAACAGGCCGGACCTCTAATTATGAAGATTTTAATGCGGCCAAACTGTTCGCTATGTAAACTACTAGACTTGTTTCTACAGATTTTAACACAGTTGGATTTTTTATTGTTTTATTATTTATTTTATTTACTTTTTTTTATTATTTTTAACCATTTTTTATTATTTTGAATCATTAACCACTGAAGATACATAATGGATAAAATACGTTATAATTCCTGCTAATAATTTGACTACGCGCGAAAAATGCAAATATTCATTTTCCGAATGTAAATTTTTGTAATATATCATGCTCAAATTAATTTTGTTGGTATGAAGCCAGTTTTACCCAAAAAGATATATTTTTTTTTACCCAATTGATTAAGATTTCTTAGGCTATTTTACACAAACAATGATTCTTGTTTGACGAATTTTTTGAATTTTTTGAAAATTTATCCTTTTTTCATTAGGCAGAAAACTAGCGTTTTAAAACCTGAAAGCTACACACCTAAGAAATTTAAGAGTTTGTCTGAATTTAAAAATAATCTTTGAACATAAACTATCAATTAATTTGATTTTTTTTTGTTACAGGTGAGTACCAAAAAAAAAAGAAATAAATAAATAAATAAACAAGAAAAGTGTAATTCGGTAAGTTTTTTCAAATAATAATTTCTTGAAGTAATTAACAGTGGCGGCAGAATTGTACCGCCTAAGATCGTTTTCCAAGAATAATGATAGTAACATAGGTAATAAAAAGCATGGAAAAAGATTCTCCATATATGATATTAAATTTCTCATGTTTGATCTTATCCATAACATACATCAACACAATATCGAATGGGAGAAAGAATTTATTGAAAATTCAGTTCACAGGTACTATTTTATTGTATTCTATTTATAGTCGGAAGGTACCAAAATGCAAAATGTATACATACACAGCGGTTTGCATGTATGCTTTTTCTATCCAAAAAAAAGTCTATCAGAAATACTCTATGTACAAATTTTGCTGAGAACCATCGTGCACAACAAAAACTTTCAATTGTATATAAAATGTTCACATATATTTATTTTATAAAATAGCTTTTGAGTAGATTTTTATGTTATTTTCCATATACAAATAAATGTCAAATATTTCTAAAAAAAAAAGGAATTTTTTAACAATACAACATGCCACACAATACATAAAAAAAATGAACCTAGCGCGTATCGTGCACGCACAAAAGGGTTCCGCGTCAAGAGTTGCTATAAAATCATCTTTATCGTATTTTTTAGAAAGAGTTTCAGACGTTTATGAAATTACAGTTATCTTTTTTAAATAGAAAAACTACACTTAGAAATCGAGAAAACCTTTCATTCATTAAATTAAGAACAAACTTCCGTTAAATATGGGCCGTTCTCGGTTCTCAATGATCAGCTGAATTTCATCGTAAGTATTATTTACGGCTTCTTAAGTGACCCATAATTCTTATTTGCAAATATTTGTAATAATTTAAATTTATTACTGTGAGAATAAATCTTTATTTTTTAATTAGAATTATATATACATATTATGTTTGTCCTTTACAAATCAGTCGCTTCCGTCTGTCTGTCCCTAATCTCTATGTATGCTTATATCTCCAAAACTACGCAAGGGATTTTGATGCGTTTTTTTCTAAAAGATAGAGTGGTTTAAGAGGAGATTTTTATGTATAATACATCATATACTATAGTAAAGTGTTAAAATAGGGGTTGAATAGGATGTGCTTCAAAAGCTTAAAAAGTTGTGTATTGCAACATCGTGTATTTATCGTTTAATGGATCTATAATAATCAAAAGTTTCAAATTAGATTTTGCTTGAGGTGAAAAGTTGTAAATGTCGCTCCGCGTCCAATTAACGTACCAGGAAATTATTTCCGTAGAAATTGTTTCAATTGTGTCAAGTAGGTAGTACTACTACCGAAACATTATTCACATTTCTAAATCACATGGCTCTAGAGGGCCATATTTCGCACAATATTAAAGTGAAGTAAACATATTACTTATTGAACATTTATAATTTATTTCTCAAAAACCTATTCAAAGATATGTATCACTTCTTTAATTGGTTTGTGTTCAGCACGAATATTGTAATGCGTCATTTCTTGATGCAATTTAAAGCGCTTAAGTTTAAAATTGTTGAAGAAATTATTATGCTTTAGTGATCGACTTAAATCGCATTCACCCATACCTATTTAAAATTTGTTATTCGCTCGGTGCATGATTTTTACTATAATAAAAAAGATTTGGGAGTTACTATAGTAAAGACACACTACTTAAGTATGATTGCATGGATGAAAATATAAGTCTATGGATTGTTCGTTCTCACAAATTTAAATAAGTTATTATTTTAATTTAATCATATTTTCACAAATTCTAATGCAACAAGTTAGATTAAATGTTACTTTTCAAAAATTTTAATTTGTTATTTACTATAGCATTTACATGTAAACAATTGAAAATTAGTCATATTTTAAATAAAACGCATGTTTAATTGCAAATTTAAAAAAAAAATATCGCTGCGTTCGATTTAGCTGTCCCCTACACCTAATATGCTCCGTGCAAATGAACAATACTTAGAATTAAATATACTAGCATTTTATTATGAACTAATAGTTTAAATTTTCTTTTTGAACCAGAATAAAACGTAATTTTTGTTGAACTTATTCAACTGTGAACAAATTGGATAGGTTTTCTGAATGTTAATTTTTCTTTAATTATGGATTAATGAGCTGTTTGCATAGGATAGAGCAAAGAGTTTCAAGCCTTAAGTAACTATCTACAATTCTACTCGATTGTCATATATAAATCTAATCTAATCGTTTCGTAACCATTCATGTGCGTCAAAGTGCCGTAATGCAATGTAGTTCAGTCACTGAATCCTTAAAACAGTATCTGTGCAAAATTTCCATCCTATTGTTAGTTTATGCGTTTGTATGTATGAATGAATATATGCGTATAATATTTATTATGTGAGCAAGGATAGTTTTTTATTCTTTTATTATTATTATTTTTATCCTTGCGCGCCTATATAATTTTGTTTGAAACGGATGTGCTAAATTGATTGTATGTGACTGTGTGTGACCAACCATTGACTAGCAAACATAATAAATACTGATACATAATAAAAAAAATTTAATAATGTGAATAAAAAAATATGAATAAATATAGAAAAGAAAATGAAATAATATTCTTAATTTTTTAGCATGAAAATACTATAAGCATACAGGATTATTATGAAAGATAAATAAATAATAACTGATGCATAAATTATTTAAAATTAATTTTTTTTTTCTTGTTGTCTTGAAAGTTTCCTGATATTTGTCTATATCAAAAGCTGATATTTTAATTTTGTTCTACCCCTCAACTCTGCCAAACCATTTGTCCCATCATGGGATATTTGCTGACGCATTCCGCGTATGGGTCAAATTTTTATCCCGTTAAATGTTCTTTCAATTTGTAAATTACAACCTCTTTATAATTTAATATTAATTTTATTTTTAATGCACTATTAAAAATAGTTTGATGTGATAAATAATATTAATCAATAATTCACCCGAAAACTTATGGGTTTCTAAGATTATTCATATCACAATTTCTTTATATTTACAATCATATTCATTAATTCTGTTGTAAATATTTATTGACAAATTAAAAATGCCTTAAAAAATAGCTTTAAGGTTACATTAAGAAAATAACATTAGGTTATGTACCAGTAAGAATGCTTTCAATAAAAATTATTATATAAATCACTCATAAAAGAAAGTTACTATCACGTAACCTGCATTAACTGAGCTTATTATCAGGATTTATAAATAATTATTAATTATTATCACTTTAAAATTATTATCACCAAAATTATTACACAAATATAAATTACAACTTGACAAAAGAATTGACGAAAGTAATTTGTTTTAAATTGACGACTTGACGAAATATTGTTTTTTTACTTACACCTAACCTACCCTATAACCTAACCTAACCTAGGTTGAAATATTTATAATTTGAAAATTGATATAATTATATGAAGATAAGGAAAGTATAGAGCATGCAATTTCTGTTCATGAAAATAAATATTGCACTAATCAATCACTCCAGTTCTATAAATACATATCTCTACACGTCCAGTGTCGTTGTGTGAAAATGATATTAAAATTAATAAAAGAATGACTAACTTACTGACATATCAACGCACAGGCAAATTTCCCGTTGCTAGGACTAGGTAAATTTGCATGTGGGTTTTTTTGCCACTATAAATGAACAGTAAGGATGGATTCTTGAAAATTTAGTTCTTATAGTGGTGAAAAAGCGGATGCAAATTGTTGAATACATTAAAATAGTAAAATTAACTGAAAAACTACCTAACCGATTTCAAAAAATATATCACCGATAGAAACCTTCATTATCAGCGATTAACAAAAACGTTAGTATTTTGTTTTCAAAAAAACTTCCGCGCCAAAAATTAAAATTGTGAACGAAAGCGGGCATTACTGATGGTAAATAACGCAAGAGTCTTTGTATACAAAATTTGAGTTGCCCAGTGAAGCAGGTGGGTTAACTGTTGGTATTATTAAAAAAAAATAAAATCAGTTTTGTTATAAAATTTGCATATGATATTTCTAAAATAAACATGGTTCAAATTTTACTTGGCTATAAATGCATAATCAATACCTAAACTAAATACTAATTTTAATATTGTATAATTATAAACAATACTTTATTGGAATAATTTTGTTAGTTTATAATTATGTTCAATTGTTTACTATTATAAATTCATTACCTAAAATACAAAGTACAATTTTCTGCAATTGTGTTTTCATTGATTATGCATTCGGTTCGGGACATGCGGGGAGAGAAGCGAAGGACGAACGAATGGGCAATACAATGGGGAAAATGTTTGTTTAATGAAAATAATCTCGTGAGATATGTGTATAGTGTTAAATTAAAACTATGATTGTAGTACATACGAAACTAAAATAATATTATATAATATATTTTCAAGTGACTTTCATATGCTTTCAAATAGTACACATTGATTTTAAAATAAAGAGTGTTCCAATAACAAGAAAAAGGAGACAGGATACAAAAATGAGTCGAAAAAATTTCATTATCATTTACATCAACTTTGACACAGGGCACCACGGTTCTAGCTGGGTTAGCTATGATTTTCTTTTTAAAAAAAGTTTTGTGATTGTATATCGTGCGATAGGGAACTTCCATAACGAAGCTATTATACCACAACTGTAGTGTCTGCCTGTTCTTACCGTTTACTTTGAAATCTACTGCAGAAAAAAAGTTTTAATTAAGCTTGCACATTCTGATTCTAATTATACAATCAAAGTGTAAATAAGAGAATTTTAATTTTAGGGATAAATTAAAACCCACGAAAATCAATCCCTACGTCGATTGTCAAATCAATATTTTAGAATAATATAGAAATTAGAATTTCATAATTTACAGGAAAATTTAAACGCAAATCCTGAGCTTTAAAATCCTCGCTTAAGAAAAAATTACTCCTGAAAATATTTTTGTTTACAAATATCAACAATAAAAAAAAATTTATATCAATATTTATATCATACGTTTGTCCATGCAAAGACCCTAATCAATCAGCTTCAGATCTTACAGAATAGTACGAATCTTCTTCTGGATACTTATCCTAGAAGTTGAGGAATATGTGGATTGTTTGCATATAGCTAAGTTGAAGTAAGCTATGAGGAATATATGTATACAAAAAGCTATCCTGCATCAATACTATACCCAAACATCGTCAGTTTTTCCCCCTATGCAAGCATTTCTCAAATTTTCTTCTTAAAATTTCGTTTCATTTCTCAAATGAAACCTTTTACAAGTAAGTTCCACACTTGCACTTGACAAGTTTGTTCCTTGTTTGTTCCTGAGTTTTTACAGCATATTTGAGATATTCTTTTGCTTATGATATTGCATTCATTACATGAAAGTAAAAATTAGCTGCTCAACTAGAATTTTCAAATAAGCTTTGGTTATCCATAATACTATTATGGCTTCAAACATATATGGGTTATATATATATATATATGAATACTTTGAAACCTAATATTTTTATACCTAATTTCTGACCATATAACCAAACATATAGCCAGCTAAACTATTGTGGTTAAGAATAAAATATTTATATTATTTTACAAGAATAAAATATAATACCCACCATACATGTATAATAAATATGAATTAAATTAGGGGCTTAAGTTATTTATGTGCATCAATCTTGAAATTGATTTAGAAAATATATTATACAAAATAAAATTTCACAAAAATTTTACTAATTGAAATAAATAAACTGTTCCGGTATAATAAAATCAAAAGTGCATCATATATTTGAACATTGAAACGAGTAATTGGGTCAGATACAGTGATTAAAGAGGAAATAAAAATTGAAAGCGTTTGATTTTCTATGGTGTCGTAGCTAATTTACTGGTGCTCCTCTTAGCTTCTTATGTTGAAAATGTAATTTGAAGATGATATTGATTCATTTTCCTACAGGGGAACGTAGTGAATACGAATGTACACGGCAAAGAAAGTAGTAATATCGTATAAGATAATAACTGAATTTACACTACTTTACAATATGAATTGATTTGTTTATTTTCCCTGTCCATCTAATCAATTTTATCCATACAAATTGAGTATCGTTATATGGTAATTGAAATTTAAATAATTTTTATTTTTACTAAAAATAGTCAATACAAAAATTTCATGGCCATCTTTTCTGATTTACATTTACATTTTAAATAACAGAAAACCGTACATATATTTTACCTATGTAAAACAATCCTTTTCATAATTTTGAGTGTTATAAAAAGAGGATAAGTGAACGCAAGCGAGGTGGAGGCTAAAACAGGGTGGTCTTTATCAATATTTACATTTATACCCAGCGAAGCGGGTAGGTATCACGCTAGTTTCTTTTATAAGGGAATAAATAAAGTTTGAATTTGATTCATTAACGAATTGTATTTGATAAGTTTAACAAATTTGCAAAAAAAAGTTTTAATCTGTTTTCAGGAAACAAACAGACAATTAATCCATATGAATTTGATTATACCAAGAGAATTACCGTGAGGCTTATAATGGTCAATTTTGTAAAGGTTAGCTAGTTCTTACTTAAGGCACAAAGGCGCAAGGTATTTGTAATCTGAACAAGAACTACATATTTAATTTATGTCGAAGTGGTTTCTAACATTGAAAACAATCTTTGTCGGTTTTTTAAGAAAAAATTTTCAACATTTGATGAAATTAAACAATGTTATATTTTTAATGAATAATGGGCTTATATAGGAACAATCACAATAAAATAAATCTGGATTTATACAAACACGCACAAAACATGGACCACAAAAATTGATTAATTTTCTCTTCACAAAAATAAAGATATTTGTGTAAAAACCTTTTTTTTTTGTTGTTGTGTAAGATAAGGAAAAACATAATAATATTTTATGTGCTTACCACAATACATCACTTTGTGGTTTGATCAATAACAATTAGGATATACTACACACAAAATGAAACAACACACAAAGAACCGACATGAATATATTTGCAATGTACGAACTTGTTAGTGGAGAAACACAGAGTGTGTTGTAAATAGAAGGTTGAAATTCTGGTGTGTTTTCAATGGGAAGAGTATTTCATCCTTTTCACAGAGAACAAGGGTCATTATAATACATTGTTTTCGGAAAGTGCACACACACACATACATACACATATACAGGAATAAATACTACATATACCATTTTATGTGTTACAATAACAAATCAATAACCATTTAGTCACATATTCATTTATCATCATATTAAGTATATAATGATTTAACTTAATTCATAATTTTCACTTTAACAAGTGAAAACAAACAATCGGCTGAGTTAATTGTTGAAATACCATGTATAGACAGTGTTGATTACTTTGTCACATTACACATACATACATTTCACACATATATAACTTATATTCCCGCATAATACATACTAAACAATTTTCGCATAATTTGCGCTCTCACGGGTAAACACTGATGTTTACGAACAAATGTTTCAAACAAAAGTTGTTTATTTTTTTATAAGAAACATTTTTTACTCTTAAACTTTTGTTCTATAACGGTTAACAAAATGTGTTCTACGAATCTAAGACCCCATTGACCTATGCTGCTCATTTACGAACTCGACATCACTTTTTACGTCCTAAGCATGCTATAAAGTTTAGCTTGATATCTCTTTTCGTTTTTAAGTTATCGTGATGACAGACAGACGACAGACAGACAGACGATCGAGAATGGACTAATTAGGTGATTTTATGAATACCTATACCAAAATGTTTTATAGTATCGATATTTTTAAGCGTTACAAACTTGTTATTAAATTTAGTATACCTTAGTATATTTTCCCTGATTAACCAGGAATAAGGTACCATAAGGCACCTCTTTACCAAAGTTCAAGTGGATACGCTCGGTAGTTTTAAGCTTTTCGGAATAAAAACATAAAATTCGTATCAACATTACGATAAGTATGAACCCTTATTGGTAAAGACCGTCAAGTTTCTTTAGTTTCAATCATCCAATACTAATGCCAATGAAATTTAGTACGATTTCGACGATGAAATTTAGTTTATGTAAATTATTTACTACGATTATAACCGTCTAGTAGCCGAGCTTGTTAAGGCGTCTTTACTTGTTTTGACTACTGACTATGATGTTGCGGGTTTGAATCCAATCAGCGGGTGTATGAAAGGAAGGAAGTAACCGATTCCATCCACATCATAAAATTAATTGTATATTCGGATATAGTTTAAGAAATAATTAAAGATTAAAAATAATGATGTGGGTGGCCTCTGGCCTATATGTGGCCTGAAAAACGGAGGTTAAACCTTATTATTATTATATTACTATGATTATGATACTGGTTATGAAAATCAGATACACATATAGGAAGCAGTTTCAAAACAAAAATTGAATCATGAAAAATCATATTTAATTGTTCCAGATATTCTTTAAAAATCCAATCCAACCGTTGAAATCCAATTCTCTTGACAAATCCACAGATGCTCAATCAAATTTTAGAATCATTAATAAACTAACGACCCTTTTAACGATAATTTTAGACTTAAATAATCTTTAAACAATGAAATTTTATTTGCCGTAATCCAATTTTTGTGTTGAAACTGATTCCAATGTTTCCCAACGTTTTGCGTCAGATAATTTCAACTGAAAAGCCCAAACGGACTAAATTTTTAATTAATTATGTTATTAACTCAATAAGCTAATTTTCAGCTGAACTAAACTGGATAATGCGTTGTGTAGAGTTTTAGGAACGCAATGTATTTAAAGAGTAATAAATCACTCTGTGAAAAATGAATATGCATATTCCAAAACTTACAGTTTCTGTTATTTCAGATATAAACTATTTAAGTTTGTTCAGAAAACAGAAACATACATCTCTCATAATAAACTATATGTGTTGATGTTACATATTAGACCGGAGACCTTTTTCTATTATAAGATGAACCGGAACTAGTTCATTTGCATATATGGAAAATTTATATATAACTTCCTTAGAATGTACTATACAAAGAAAAATTCATAAACCAAATTGAATTATTAAATACCTTTATTTAAAAAAGGAAATCAACCAAAAAACTATTAAAATATTAAGTAAGTGTCTTTTAATCAGTGGTTAAAATGATTTGATTCGTTGTAATAATTTCCATTATTTAAAATGCGGATATGTTTATTTTTATACCATGCATATATGTAATATGCAAGGTATACTAAGTTTAGTCCCAAATTTGTAACCTAATTAGTCCATTTTCGGTTCCCCGTCCGTCCGCCCGTCTATGAACACGATAATCCAAAAACGAAAAAAAATATCAAGCTGAAATTTTTCCAGCGTACTTAGGACGTAAAAAAATGAGGTCGAGTTCGTTAATGAGCAACATAGGTCAATTGGGTCTTGGGTCTATAGGACCCATCTTGTAAACCATTAGAGATAGAACAAAAGCTTTTAAATGTAAAATAATTTCTTATAAAAAAATAACCAACTTTTGTTTGAAACAGTTTTTCGCAAACATCACTGTTTACGAGTGAGCCCGTTAATTAGACGCAAATTTTATAGTATGTATTATATGGGTATATCGGCTATGTATGTGTGACATGTATGTATGTATAATATGATAGAGTAATCAACACTGTATATGCATGGTATTTTAACAGTTAACTCAGCCAATTGATTGTTTTCACTTGTTTTATCTTATTAGTGATATATAATTATCTTTCCGAGCAAAACAGTTAGAATGTCAGCAATATATTTCTTCCTTCAAATGGTGTCAATTTTTGATTTTTTTTCCGAAAATGTATTTAAGCAATTTACTTAGTCTCATTATAATGGATGACTTAAGAGATATACAGATAAATGGTGGAAACGCAGTTAAATTATGGAATATTAACATTCTTGGTATGTGATCTCTATTTATTTGCGCTCCCACCATCATTATTTAACTCAATTTGTTTGCTCCATAACTTTTAAGTTACACATATTCAGAATAAATGGTGTAAACACAGATAGATTATAGAATTAACACATTCTCGTTACGTGTTTTGTATTTATTTACGCTCTCACCATCATTATATAGATCGATTTGTTTGATAAATAACTTTTAAAAATCGCATGGAGATTTATTTCTGTGCTTTGTATTTATTTTTCCTCCCGCTATAATCATTTAACACGAATTGTTTGATGAGAAAACGTTCTCTTCTATATTGATTCATAAACATTGCAATGTGGTCGACTTATTTTAAAGAATTTAGATCACTTTTAAAATTAATAAAACTTTGTGCCTCGTGACAGGCGATAAAACTAGTAGTGCAAAAAATCTAGCGTTGTAAAAGGTATACCTAGCTACGGCTAACTGTTGTGGTAAGATCATATATGTTCAATATCAATATATTAAGCTAAATAAACACAGACATTTAGGAATAAAGCTAGCGTACATTTTTTGCATTTATTTGTCAATTTTTTTTTATTTAAATCAACTCTTTGTGTTGAAGTAGTCCTTAGGTTTATTAAGACAACAATTGAGTTTCCAACATTGCCGACATTGATCCGAAACCGAACAAAGTGGAATGTCTATAATCGGAAACTTTGTATATTTTAATTTTTTAAATCTCAGACTACAGTCGGTTATCTTCTCATTAAAATAAGAACAAACAGATACTCACCAGTTTTATGTTGGCTGATTTTTCAGGTGCATAACTTATAGCCCAGTACGAACCGAGGCACGAATACAAACAACTATTACGTCTGCATTTTTTTTACGATTATCTTCAAATTGTCCTATTGGTGATATAAATTCATGTAGCCAGGTCGGAAAAGTGGTCGAAAGATTTTAAAACAATTTTTTTTTTTTTTTGAATAATATGGCAAAAATAGTTTATTATACCCTAAGAAAAAGTTGTTAAGATTATATTCAATTAATCAAAAATTTTAATAGTACGACTGTCGTCCCTTAAAGCTAGTTTTCTCAAAAACTATAAGAGAAATCGATAATTTTCTAAAAGAAATTTTTAAAGGAAAGATTGGGTTATCTATTGATACATCAATCAAATAAATATGATTACTCGTTTAGAAGCTATAACCACGAAAGCCAAAACCTGCTCAACTAGCCTTAGTCTACCCTACTACGTTAGATTACCAAAGTATTACGACCACATAAATTAACTTTTTAACATGTTGCAAATAAATTCAAAAAAATTTACGCTACCTTTATTCCTAATATAAGTATGTATAGTTAAAACTATTAAAACTCTATTCCACTAGAGTCATAAATTTTAAAATAATAGATTTATGTTATTTATATAATATATTTTAAAAATAATGTTCTATTTTTAACACAGTAAGAGATATTAAATGATATATAGATAGTGATTATTATTATTATTATTATAATAAAGAAAATTTCTATATTTTGTACATCAGAACGCTTGCCTCTGCTTGATACTTTGCTACATGTTTGATGGTACTTGCTTACTTTATGATTGCTCATAAAATGTAAACAGAAGTGCTTCTGAAACTGTCTATGATGCAAACAAAATAATATAACATTAAGAGGTGTTACATTTACAGAATGTTTCATAAAGGCAGGTATTTTTCTTCGAAATTTATGAAATTATGGTTGTTGCTTCGCTATGAGCATATCGACAGATAATTTTAATAGGGTGTATAACTCGAGATAAATTCAGTTTAGGTTCGGATAATAAACATGGGGAGCGTAGGAAAGTTTGTGTTGTGTTTTTAACAACTTAATTCTAGAAAAAAACTAGATTTAAGATATTTTCAAAACATTCAAATATTTGTTCTGAGTTTAAAAAAAAAATATTGACTACTTCATTCTTGAGATATAATTACTCCAAATTATTTAAATTTTATTTAGACGCCTATTATTATTTATCATACAGAATACGTGGTGTAGAAAGAGTAGAGTTAAAATCATGTTAAAATTGATATTATATTTGAATATTTATGTGTGCTAAGGATGTGTATACATATTATTGCTGTTGAAGTAGTATACAACATTTTTTCAATATTGTACGACAACATCCTTAAAGCGTTTTTTTGTATCACTTATTAAAAATTCTTAAATTTAAATAATGGCAATTGGAAGGATCGCTGGCAAGGTCATGTCGTGCAAAACTTGCATAGCCCAACATAACATCTCTGCCTGGAGACCTAAAATTTATGAATGTTCACTTGATGATAATATTCCAATAAGAACATGATTAAATAAAAGATGCAAAATCATTTTGTCTAAAATAACGAGATTACTATTGCCTACCTTTTGATGCGTGTCGTTTTTTGCTTTTTTTGTTGCATTTTGTGTTCAATTTTATTCATATTTGAAAATCATCAATGAATATTTGAAATTTCCAAAAAGGAATAGCTTCAAAAGGCCCCTGGTTATGAAAACTTTCATAGGGAAAAATACAAACAGGCTTGACAACAAACTCTCAAATTTTCAGCCATTCCAAAGTGACAATCAAAACCTACGCGCCACCCTATACTTACAAGGAATGACAAAGATTGCATTATGGGAAAATAATTAAGATTTTACGAGCAAAGGCATTGAAAGTTTAATTTCGTATATTGACCCGCGCTCATGTGCGTTTTTCTTAACGGCAGAAACAAACTTATCACAAATTGATTGCGTATATTAATCAAATCCTGTTTTTCTTAGTTAATTGAAATAATAATTTCGAAGAAACAACTTTGAATATAATCTTTTTCATATAAATGTCATTTTTGTCCAGGAAATGTTCTTTTTTATTCGCCTTGCAATTCTTCCAGGCTCCCGCAGATAACCAAAACTTGCAGTCTGTATGTACGCACAAATCAATATCAAATAAGATTATCAATAATCTTCCTTTGTTACATTTGCAATATGAATTTCATTTCATCTTTAACAAAATAAGAATATTCTGAACATATATTATATTTAGATACCTCCCACGTCTAATTCTTCTTCCAAACGAACAATCATAAGCCAAGTATTTGTAACAAATCAACCGAAGGATTCACTGTTTTTAATTTTCCCTACGACGCTACGAAATACTTTGTATGTTATGCATAATATAAACCTCCTTCTTCCCATCTACAACCATTCGTTAACCCTCATAACTCACATCTCACCTTTTTGGAATATTTCAACCTAAAAACCCCTACCAACACCATTTTAAATATAATAATAACGAGTTTTCAATGTAATATACATCAAATGTGACTTCCATGGTACCTAATCCATAATTTCAAATGGAAAACCGCTGACTGAAAGTTGGTTAGTTAGACCTTTTGTAAATCTAAAAATAAGAAATATCACGTTCAAATCGACCTGTGATTTACAACTTGCAAAATAGAAGTTTTTCAGATCTGCTAATTCTCCATTCGAGTTCAACGGAGTCTACTATATCGCATTTTTATCAGAAGCATCGTTTTTGGAAGGTCAAAATTATTAGAAAACAATATTTTGGTCTAAATTTGTTTCAAAATTATTTTGTTCTATTTTAACTATTTTCTTAAAGAAGTACCCGTTAGAAAAATGGGAAAAAAGTAGATAAACTCAAGATACAAGCAAATTTGGAATTTCAGTTCAATGGGATGAGACTGAGAAAAAGAGAAAAAAAATTTGCTTCTGATTTTAAATAAAAAAGAGGTATTATAAGTTTGACCGCTATGTGTGTCTGTCTGTCTGTGTGTCTCTCTTTGGCATCGTAGCGACTAACAGATGAACCGATTTAGATTTTTGTGTTTCTTTAGAAAGGTAATTTAATGGGAAGTGTTCTTAGCTATGTTTCAAGTGCGAGTTTAGGGTTACGTACTCAGAACAACTAAAAAATAAGCGTTGATCTTATAAATCGATTCAGTTTGGAGGAGGCTCCAAGGAAAAAGGTATTGGAAAGTGTTTTTTGATGCGTTTCAAGTGTGAGTTTAATGTTCCGTACCCAAAAAACTTCTCTTCTTTTAAAATTTTGTATATTTCACTTAAGTGTGGCATAATTTTGATATTAACACTATATTCAAATCAATGTAAACTTTCGGCTTCCGTTATGTAAGATAAGCAAAAATCTACAAATTGAATTGGATTTCTCTCGCATATTAATCAACTTCATTATAATTCTTTCATCAAAGTGAGTGTATTCTAGTCTTTCTTGAACCATTTTCCCTGTGTAAATTTAGCTTTAGGCAAATAAAATAATAATTCGAAAATTTAAAAATCAAAGAATACTAAGCGCGGTACTTACAAAGCTTTTGGGTTAGTAATTAATCTTTATACAAACATGAACTAACAAACTTATTTATCCATGAGCTTATTTAGGATATTTTCCCCATTTTTGTGTGTATATCAACACCAAATGGAAGTTATATTAAAACAGCAACAGTGTAATACAAGTATCTTGTTCATCTCTTTGAAGATAATATTAGTAGCAAACATCTATGCTCTTGTTGTTGTTGTTGTTGTTGTTGTTGCTGTTTTGTTTTTGTTTATCAACCCTACTCTGCCACGTCTTGCCCTCTATATACACTGTATGTGTACAACATCTATAATTCAACGAAGAAAGAAGAATTCTATAGAAAACACTTAACCACTGTTTTTGTTACTTCGTAACATGTAGCACATACAAATGTTGTGTGTGTTATTAAATTAAATTTATATTTTGATGAATAACAACATTATAAACCTTCAATTTTAATTCCAACGATACTCACATAAATATTAATGCATCTCATTGTTTATTCAAAAAATTCTAAGAATTCAAAAAATTCCTATCAGTTCTTTGAAACTAATATAGTTTGCCAAAGTTCCTAATATAGTGAGAGAATTGAATATAATTTGAGTTGTTTGTCTATACATACTGTTACTTCAGACTACAGAGACTTTTGTATGCATTAAATTACAGGAGTTATTTTTTTAATTAAATATATTTAGTTTCACGTACTGAATGTAATTGCACAAAATACTTAGGCGGGGGAAGTGCCTCCATTTTAAGGAAAACCGTTTTTTGCTGTATCTCCATAACCGTGCACTTTGTACCAAAAATGGTGATACAGAATCTATTTAAATAAAATAATAACTTCTGTAATTTAGTACATAATGGACAAGAGTAACTAGCTTCTCTAATATAATCTATTTTATATATAAAATGAAGCATTTGACTAAGGAATCGACTCCTTGTCAGTCGATTTTTATGGGAGCCGGTGGAAAATATTTGCCCGAGTGTACACAACAAAGTCATAAACATGCTTTTTCGATTTACAGCCATTCGCTGGGGAAATAGTACCCTACTTCCGGACAACACATTATCGTTATTTACCATTTTATTGATTATTGGATTTCATAACGTTTTATAGATATAAGCATTTGAAAAACACAAATACAAATTATCGCTGACAACTCGTTTTTGATGAAAATAGGATTAGTTTATGGCTTTAGTCAAAAAAATTATTTGAAGTCCAAATAATAGTATAATTTGAGCTATTTTAAACACTTTTTAGCACTTGGCATTTTTTATATTACCTAACCGTTTTGATGCTACGAGCAAAATTTTGATAAAGATGTTCATAAAATCACCTATTCCGGTTGTCCGTCTGTCTGTCCGTCTATCTGTCCATCTATCCGGCCATGGACACGATAATGTTTCTTATAAAAAAAAAAAATTTTGCTTGAAACATTTTTTTGAAAAATGTTTCGCTGTTTATCCACGAGGGTGCAAATTAGAACAAAACTTTGATGTCCATTTTCTCAAAAAATATAAAAGATAAAGAGTTGGGAATTTGTAGTTAGGTTGAAATAGTGGTATTGTGAAACATTCTCGGAAAAAATTATTGAAAATACTTTCAAAAATCTTCGAAATTTTCGAAAAACAAATCAATTCTGTTAGTTTTTTTAACTTTTCTAATTAAAAAAAAAAAAAAAATGATGCAAGAACTGATATTCAACACTTTCAATACAAGATATTTGAACAATTAACTCTAAATTGTTTGTTTTCACATGTTTTAATTTGAATTATTAAAACAATAATTTAAATTAAACTCTTATTGAAAAATCTGTTTTTTTTTTACTCCTAATCATAATTTTCATCACAAATAGAATAAAAATTGGAACAATTATCTAAAAACTATTGTTATAAATAAAAAATAAAATAATATTTTTTTTTAATGAAAACAAAAAATTAAATTAAATTATAATTAAACGAAGTTTTCATTTTAAACATTTTATATTAATCGTAACTATATTTTTAATCCTCTCTATAAATGCATACATGATAGTAGCCTTAATAAAACATAAAACAATAGGCTCACTAGTCTACAATTATTAATAAAAACTGATAGAGTGATTATTATTATTATTATTAATAATGTAGATTATTATTACATATATGAACATATATGAAATTTAATTAAAAAATATACAAATGAAATTTTATTTTTTGTATTGGTATGAATTTTATTTTGTCGGCGGGTATAAAATGTTGCCTGTATTAATTTTTCATAAACAAGATGTACAGAATGTTTTATTAAAAAAATTTTTACTGCTGGTAGTTGGTACATTTTTGAAGAAAAAAAATGTTTCGTATCAAAGTTTATTCATTTAAATAGGAAAGTATATTACGCGTACCAGTATTTCGTTGGGACGGGGGTTAAAGATTATCTTCCTTTTTTAAATATATACCTGTATTTTTCATATCAGAATGTTTTTCATAAGCAAAAAATATCATCTTGAAACATTTTTATCCTAGAATCTTTTCAAAGTTTTTGAACCCTGCATACGAAGTATATATATATCAATGTATACTAGTTTAGTCCCAAGTTAGTAACGCTTTGAGATATTGATGATACGATAACAAAATTTGGTATAAGTGTTCATAAAATCACCTAATTAGTCACCTTCCGGATGTATATCCGTCGGTCCGATAATTCAAAAAGGAATATCAAGGTTAATTTTTTATAGTGTGTATGGTTTGAGATCGTAAATGAGCAGCATATGTCAATTACCTAAGTCTTGGGTTCGTAGGATCCATCTTGTAAACCGTAAGAGATTGAACAAAAGAATGTTTCTTATAGTAAATGTTCCTAATAAATAAAAAAACAACTTTTGTTTGAAATATTTTTTTGTAAATATCACTTTTTTTGTTTACCCATGCAAATTAGGACTAAAATTTGGTGTCCATTTTCTCCAAAACTTAAAAGATACGGACTTGAAAATTCGGAGGTAGCTTCAACTTGTTAAGGACAGATCGTAAAAGTCAGACATTATGCGTCTCAATGATAACTTTTTCTTAAATGATTAATAATATATTTTTTATTATCAAATCGTAATTATTAAATATAGAATCTAATAATTAAAAATAGGCAATCATATATAATTTCACCAATTAAAAATAAATACAAAAATTGTTTGTTTAAAGTTGGCAGTAGATACTTTCTTCTATGTTTTTTGCATAGGACAATGTGAAAGGATCAATGATACCCTTTCCACTTTCATAGTAACCTTAATATGATTAAAATTTAAAACTATAACGAGATTAGACACTTTAAAATGTAACGTCAAGTTGAGTGCTTATGTTGTTTATCCGTTTTTGTTTTGTTGCTTATCCGTTTTTGTTTTGTTGTTTTTTTTTTTTTTTTTTTTTTTTTTTGTAATAAAAAATTAGTAAAATGTAATTGAAGCCTTTTTACATGTAATAGTATTATTATATTAGGTATACAAACGTGCGCAGCCGGCATAACACACAATCCTACAATATTATTAAAAACAAAAATATAACACAATTTACGAGGCTAGGTTAATATGTTAATATCTTTCCATGAAAATTATATAGTTCGGCGAATTTAATTTTATTATGTAGGTAAAACAAGCTATTATATGCACATGAGTTTTAAATATCACTATTCGAATGTTTATAACTAAAAATTTTTGTGATTTTTTTTCCAAATAAATAATGGAAATTCTTCATTTACGTCATTGTAATTAAAGCTTTTTGATATCGAAAAATTGAGGCATCATTGTAAGTATTGTGAGTATACCTACCTGTAAGTATAAATTGTAAGTATTGTGAATATACTAACTTCTTGTCTTATAATATAATAAAGTGGTGTTTTAATTCCATAACGTGTTTGATTATTATGTAATGAAACAACGACAATTTTTGAGAAGGTCAGGCCATTTTTTATTTTCAAAGTCGATCCATCAATTTTCGATGCTTTAAAATGAAAAGGCCATACAATTTAAATTAAAAACAAATTGGAAATGAAGATTTACGCTCAAGAAATTTCATGGATATCATTTTGTAAATTAATAACGTGAATGCAACCTTTTCAACCTTGCAAGATTGAAAACCTTACCATGAACAAATCAGTGTGATTTGTATAGAAAATATCGCTGGCAAAGTCATTTTGAAATGAAATCAATTAGGAAAATTCAAAAGCATGGCTAATCATGACCACACTTTCATGTAGATGCGGAGGCATCGATACATTTTTTCCTTAATTTTTTAGAACATAATCCTAAAAACTCTGGTTTAAACAACCTCTGGTTTGCAGAGTTTTTCATAAGTTACTTAAATTTCTCAGTAATTCAGTGTGTATAGTTATAATGTAATCATTTATCAGGAACTTTATTATAATCGGCACACATTCCTCATTTTAATTCCTAGAAATTATTAAAAATAGAAAAATTGTAAAAAAATAAAAATAACTGGGTTAATTATAATAATTCTACCTATTTCGTTTCCACGAAAAGTTTCAAAATGTGAAATATATTAGTTTTTCTATTATCATTGTACGGAACTTCCCGAATGATCATGAATTATCATCCACAGAGCGTACCAAAATTTTGAAAAGTAATACTAAACGAAATATTAACCGTTAATTTACTATACTATGCCCCATGAACCCTTAAGTAGTCGCGTATGGTTATAATCGATAACGTGCCTTTGTTTGAAAAAAACAGAAACAAAACACCACAAATCACTCTTTTTTTAAGATTATGTTCTTTTTTGCTTAAGTTTCCTTGAGTGTATTACCTGTGTTTGATCTTTTTCGTTCACTTTTCATAATAATAGGTATATTTTTCACTTTTGGAAATGATCATCTATGATAATTTTAGCATATCTCAGATATGTAAAATTACTCTTAAAAATAATTTTAATTCTTAACTTGCGGATAATCAGTACCCGTTTAAAACTGTTCATCTGAAATGTTAATAGTTTATGAATACTTTTACGAAATTAACATTTTTCTCAAAAAGTTTGTATAAAGTTTCTAAAATAAATAAAAGTAGATGTATACATTCAAGTAATTCAAAATTATAGTTTAGTAAATAATTTATATTGAAAGTAAGTTTCCAATAACACCAAACTTAGATATATACATTATATACATATACACGCATACATATGGATATTTATAGGGTGAACCACTAAAAATGATATGCCAAAATTTATGGTAAAGTTATATAATTATATATCGAATGACAAATTTTCTTTGTTTATATTTTCTATGGAAAAACACCACCTTTTGCTTAATAAAATAAGCTCGATAATTAATAATAGAGGAGAACGTAGCAATAATTATCTCGTGTTTTAAACTTTCAAAGTTTCTGAAACTAGTTAGTTCTTAAATTTTATTTCTCGTTAAATTCTATCAAAAAAGAGAAAAAAACCTTGCTGGAAATAATTTAACTCGGCAAGAACCATTTTAATAGCTTATAAGCTAAAATAAAACTAAAATTTACTCAAAAGTATTGTCCGACTACGAGTTTTAAAATAAATCTTGTATTCTCGCAGGTAAATACGAATGCTGCTACGTATGAATTCAATTATTTTGAAAACAATAATTAAAAACTTGTGAAGTAGATTTTCTCGTAAATTTTAAAAGAGTACCCCCGTAATAAATCTTATTAAATATCTAAATACGTATTTAGGTAAATATTCCTTTAATAAATAATTCTTTTCGATTTTGTGAAATACGAAAAACTTATTTTTGGGCTTTTTAGGGGTTACTCTTAAATAAACGGTTTGCGAAAGTTTTTACTCACATATGCAATAATATAGAACGTTACTACCTGAGGTTGCAGTAGTAGTAGCTAGTCCGTTTGTATGGAAATATGAAAGTTTGGTTTTGGTTATGTTAAAGGTTGTAGTTGCGCAACGAAGAGTATCTAAAGTTTCAAGAAATTTTAAACCAAATCTAGATCCAATGTTAAATGTGTGGGGTCCATTTACACAAAATATCTTTAACTTTTATCAAAACAACAAAACTTGACCACCCAGTGTGCTGTATTATATGTAAGTAAATGTGTGAATATCTGAAACAAACATTCGAAGAAGAACCTAGAACTTATTTCTTGATACTATAACGCTTACTAATAACTTTTAGAAAATGATATGTTCGTTGTATGTTTTCATAAAACTTGTATTTATGTGCACCAAAGCACTCAAGACATCATATATCTATATCCACCATATTTGTCTTTATCAAATAGTAATAAATTGGATATTGATTTACCAATATGTTATAAATAAATATTTATAGTTTAAACTTAAATATTTCTTTCATATTATATTTACTTTTATAATATCGATCTTGTCCAAGATAATCTCTGGAACGGATTGTATTGATAAATTTTTAGACTAGAATTCATAGTCTCTCATCTCAATAAAGACCTGTATTTAAAACAAACGAATTCTTAACAAACAGCGTAAAGATAAAAGTCTATCCAGTAAAATGTAGTACCTCTTTCTGAGATTGCAGCTCTAATCCGTTTTTCTCAGCTAAGTAATTTAATTTACCCTCGAAATGAAAAATAGCTAGTTTTTTTAAATCAGTTGAAATTTAGTTAAAAACCAAGTTAACACAAACATTTCCTGAAAATATTTATAGTAAACAAGTGAAAACAAACAATTGACTGAGTTAATTGTTGAAATACCATGTATAGACAGTGTTGATAACTCTGTCACATTTCACATACATACATATCTGACATATTTAACTGATATTCTCATATAATGCGCAAGTGTTGATGCGCACTCGTTTGTTTTTTTGACGTCACGTAAATAACAAAAGATACTCACTTTGATATTAATACATACTATAAAATTTGTACCTAATTAACGCCCTCGTGGGTAAACAGTGATGTTTACAAAAAAATGTTTCAAACAAAAGTTGTTTATTTTTTTGTAAGGAACATTTTTTACATTTAAACTTTTATTCTATCTCTAACGGTTTACAAGATGGGTACTACGGACCCATGACCCAATTGACCCATGTTGCTCATTTACGAACTTGACCTCACTTTTTACGTCCTAAACACGCTGTAAAAATTTCAGCTTGATATCTCTTTTCGTTTTTGAGTAATCGTGACCACAGACGGACGGACGGCCGGACGGCCGGACAGCCGGACGGACGGACAACCGGAAATGGATTAATTAGGTGATTTTATGAACACCTATACCAATTTTTTTTTGGTAGCATCAATATTTTTAGGCGTTACAAACTTGGGACTAAACTTATAATACTATGTATATTTCATATATACATGGTATAAAAACTTGGGACTAAACTTATAATACTATGTATATTTCATATATACATGGTATAAAAATACTTTTTAGAGAATATATTAAAAAATAATTTTTTCTATGAGTCACTCATACACGACTAAAAGCATGAAGCTCTCAATTTAAAATATCAAAAATAAGTCAAAGCGCCTCATTAACTCCACATACCTACTTATTTTCGATTCATTCTTGATATTGGGCGCCTCAAGCTTTTACAAATAGTCATGCATGAGCCACTCATACAAAAAATTATTTTCTACTTTTTAGTATAAACGCTTGTCCCTTAAAACATTTATATATTCAAATATGATGGAAGCGATAGGAAAATCAGGACGCCATTTACCCTACCATGCAATCCCATCCAAACTGTCAAGCGTGCATCCAAAATTTCAGCTGAATCGGTTGACGATAACATACCGGTTGACGGTTGAGTTACAAGATTCCACCCGGACTAACATACATACATTTATTGCAAGTTAAATAAAAGCTTATAATAATAATAAAAACAAGGATCATTTTTTATTTTTTCTCTGCCATTAAAAAATAAAAGAGATATTGATTAATAACCCGCTCTTAGCATATAAAATTTTTAATTCGTCAAAACAATCTCATGGTTCTAAGGCATTATCTCTTACACTTTTAGATGGAATGAAAAGTGTTCTGTGGATCCCATAATAGGTTTTTAATATAGATTAGCCCATCAATTAATAGGCCTACAACTAGATGCAAGAAGTTTAGAATCATCCAACTTCAAAATTTTAGTACAATTATAATTATGTATTCATTTTACAGATTATAGTAAGTAATAACCATTAGTTCGATTTAAATCTACGCATATAAATATCACGAGTAGGACAGAATACATGCGTTAAGCAATGCATATTAATGAGAGATATTATATACATGTGTGGACCTCCACTCTATGCAGGCACACAACAGAAGAACTGTTGTATAGCTTAAAAGACATCGAAGCCGCGATACAAGACACTTGCAATTTCATATAACATCTATAATACCTCTTACATAATTGCATTGTTTAACGCATGTACTCTGTCATACTCGTGATAGTTATATGCCTATATGTAAATTGAACTAGTGGTATATTCTGCCTTTTAAAAACTAAATCAATTAAAGCAGTAGATCGTACGAAGAGAGTTTAAAATTATTTCACAAAAGCTAAAATTTTTTAGAAAGTAAATACATCCATGTCGATAAAAAATTTACATTTATTAAATTCCAAACGTAAAGCAAATATTTTTGGAATTTTTTGAAAAATATTATTTTTGAAAAAATTTTCAAATGGGAATCAATGAATTCTGACGTTAAATATATATTTTTAAATTTAGTCTTTTGACATTCCGTTGATTTACGACACAAAATCAATATAAAAAGCAGAAAGAGAAAACAAAAATATGCAAACACCACATGGGAAAGATTACCGATGTGAACAAAAACAAATGAAAAATATTTACTTTGAAAATGAAAAATAAAGAAATTAATTTTAAAATTTCTTTTTTCTGTATTGTAGTTTCTATCACAATACCAATCATCACCATAACTAATCCAATCATGCCTTTTTGGATTGTCTTGTCTGCTTGTCCAAAAGCACACAATTGAATTTTCTAAATATTTTATATTTTGAAATATGTTTATAATTGTTTTGTGAATTGTGAATATCCAAAGGGTAAATTTTTATTCCTATTGTGACTGTATATGTATGTATGTATGTATGTATATATTTATGTATGTATGTATTAATGTTTGCTTACATGTAAGTATTAGGTAGATGTCATCTCCTTTTCACTTATTCTCCGTCGTAGGTGAAACAAAGATGAGTGGAAAAGTGGTGTGTGCGGATAGATAGTGTTGTGTTTTTTAAGCTATATAAATTTCCCAAAAGAATTTGTTCAACGCTTTAACATAAATCGAGAAACGTGTTACTCATTGTAATTTGTTGTTTATGCGTTCAGCTAGGTATATGTGTATATGATTACGACGTCGTATCACTTATTACAGTGTGATTCAGAGTTTTTGAATGTTATTTGAACTTTGATATTTGTGCCCAAAAGCTTGGGTTTCTCTTTTTGCTTTACTCGGTATTTTTTGAGTTAAAAAGGCACAAATTTTTTCCTAATATACTAATTTAACACTAAGAATCATTAGATTAAGAATCATTAATTATAAGAATCATTTAAAATGTCTCCACTTAATATTTTCCGAAAAAACATGGATAAAACGACGTTTTCTAAAAATAAAACCTAGCTAAATCGATTTTTCCCCTAAAAAACCCCTTCTCCCTAATCTCAGAAACGGTTAATCTACTTTTACCAGAACTTACAAAGACTCAAATTTTTGCGATCATTGTATTATCTTAATTACTTTAAAATCTCACATTGGAATGTTTTAAACAGAAATGTAGATTTTTTCATTCGTAATTACGATTTTGTCACTAAGGATTCCAATGGGACTATCATGGCAGAGTTTGGTATTTAGCTTAAGTCAGGCTCTTTTTTGGCAAATAATATTCTTTCATCTAACAATTTTGAAAAATCAAAAGTGTTAATAAAAACTGAAATTATGTGTATTAATTAACGAGTATATAATACAACTTTTGTATAAATTTGAAGTCGATTATGTATACGGCTTACGATAAATTAATTATTAAAAACAGCCCTTTTTACTTGGAAGTATATCAAGAAGTCGTAATAAATGTTGCGTTCTGAAACGAGATATCAAGCTGAGGATGTAAAAAGTGAGGTCGAGTTCGTAAATGAGCAATATAGGTAAATTTGGTCTTGGGTCCGTAGGACCCATCTTGTAAACCGTTAGAGATAGAACAAAAGTTTAAATGTAAAAAATGTTTCTCATAAAAAACTAAACAACTTTTGATTGAAACATTTTTTCGTAAACATCACTGTTTACCCGTGAGAGCGCATATAATACGCAAATTGTAGTATTTCATGGATATATCAGTTATGTGTGACATGACATGTATGTATGCGTAATGTGACAGAGTTATCAACACTGTCTATGCATGGTATTTCGTTAATTAACAGTCAATTGTTTGTTTTCACTTGTTTATTTATATAATATAAAGTTTTAAAAACTTTTTGCAAAACGAGCGGTCACGATATTGATAATTACCATACGTGTTAACCCTGAAGCACATGATTAAAAGTGTAGATGCAGGGAAATAAAATTGTATATAGCGATGGTGGAATTTATTATTTTGTGTGTTTTTCACACCAACATTTTTCGTGAGTACGTGTGTGTGCATGTAGAAAACGCGAAATGAAGCTTTTTTTTTATGTGTATTTCCTTTTACATGGATATATATGAATTGGCTGTGTATATGTATACTGTAGAGTATAGAGTACGGTTGGTCTCTGGTGATGAGTCAGGTCATAAACTAAACTGTCTCAAGAGCAATACCTGTAACACAAAAAATAAGTATAGTAGCATACTACTTACAATAGGTTATCACACGCAAACAAAAATTATATTGTGTGAGGATTTTTACTTTTTTTATTATTATTATTATTTTCTAAAGCTATTAATTTTTACATTAAGATACTTGTGCTTACAGTTTATATTACATAAAATTATAATCTGTACAATGGTTGGTTTATTTAGTAGTGTTTGGTATTCCAACTCTGAAACTACTACTTTGCTTGCTGTAAATTAAAGTTCTAATGTAATATTGAATATAATATTTTTTGGTTATTTCTCTAACAATAGATAACGAGGCGTTCAGAAGTATGACATTCACCAACTGAATACTAAAATTCAGTCAGTCATGGAGTGTGATCAATGTAGCTAAACTTCAGCGATTCGGCGAGAACCGTTGTTTTCAATGTAGTATGTATGGAGCATTAGGTCACGATGACACGAGTTTTATGATTTTTGTTCACACAAAAAGTGCTCAACGTGCCAAAAGAAGTTTTCACTTCAAAAACAAGCTGATCATGTGATTGCGATTCTTATGGTCTACAACATATTCAACTTCTTACATGATGAAAATTACTTTTCTTAACACTTCAATGTTATTAATATATTAAAACAGAAATGTGAGAGATAAAATGAGCGCTTTCTATGTTAGAGGTACCGAGATCAACACACTTAAAAAAATTTTTTTCTTCACATTTATGAAAATTCATAAAGTCAGTTAGTGTAGACAAAAAACGCTTCTTTAATCCATTCATAATGTCTAACCAATACACTGATAGAACGTTTTGACGCTTAACTTCAGAACTTTTGAAGTACTTGTGCTTTTAAAATTGCATTTTTAAATTTAAAAATAATACTTTAAATTTAAATTTCTCCTGTAAACTTCTCCTGTTTACAAGTAAACTATCCTTCAAGTTCTCAATCTTATTTTGTTGCATCCTATACGTTCACATGGATACCTATATACATTTAAACCATTATATAATCTGATGAAAATTTTTTTTTTGGGGCATTATATAAAATGTTGAAAATGATACATGAAGAGAAAAAACAACAAAAATAAATTAAAGAAAGACTAAAGTCATTATAAAATTTTCAAAACGAGAAAATTTATAATAATAATTTTGTTAAAGAAAATTTAAAATGGTTTTTCAATTGTAAAAATATAGAAACATACATTTCATACAGACATACGTACGTACTACGTACATACGAATATAGAATATAATTCGTAAGTATTTTATGAGAAAAATAATTGCCCCAATTAAGGAGTTGATGAGAGAGTTATATAATACAATTAAACAAATGAATTGAAATGAATATAAAATAGATAATATAATGTAATAAACAAAGATAGATATATAAATAAAATAAATTTTATTTAATATATAAATTTCCAATTCGACTAATTTAACACGCCCGATCTCTCCCGCCCATATAATATAATAATAAGTATGTACAGAGCGATTATACAAAAATTATTCCTTATCAGATTAATATTTCGGTAATTTTTGAATGGATGGAAACTGTTTTGATGTCAATGTAAAAAAAAATTAAAAAAAAAAAATATTAACATGCGGATTAAAAGGTACAAAACAATTTCCATTTTATAGTAAAATTCAAGGTTACAAGTTGCTTTTATATACAAGGCGGACAATTTTTATCTACGCATCTGTAGTGTTGCTTTAAAAGCCAAGTAAGATTCTAAACGGCAGGAAATAGAACACTTTAATCTTCATATTCTATAACAGTTCTTTTTTAAAACATTTTTTTCGAAAAATATTGGCTTTCGGAGGTAATGCGACTTAAAAATATTTCATGATTGCATTTAATCGATAGAAAATATGCTTAAAGTTTATCGATAATTGTAGTTCAAAGTCATGGACATAGGAGAATATCCTCTATTGCACTTGACAACTTTTGGCTCAAACATTTCTCCGTAGTAAGCGTATTTTCTTTCGATTAAATGTAATCAATAATGATGAGGCTGACGATTTTCGAAAAAATGGTTTAGTTGAAAAATGTTAGTTTTTTTTATAAGGGTCAACTTTCTAATTTAAAGTGTCATTCCATCTCTTACCATTTAGGATCTAAAGTGGCTACTAAAAACCCGAAGAACTAGGTCAAAAATGATGAGAACAGGATGCCCCCCATCAAACTCTACTTTTTTTGTAGAGGTAATTTTTAATGGGTGACGCCACCGGTGAGATATGCAGATGTATGAATAAAAATGGCCAACACTGTATATAGTAATATCAGAGTACTTTATGTATCAATTAAATTTTCAGAACGATTACTTTACGTTGAAATTGTTATTATTATTTTCTAGCGCGTACGTCAATGAATGTTTTTTACAGCTTTGCATCCTAATACTACTTTAGTTTAGGAAGAAAAGCGCCGTATTTTCTGATGTACAGATTATTTTAAATAAATATCCACAAATCACTATAAATTCATGTTCCAATTAACTATGGCAAAATAGATATTTTTGGAGAGGACTCCTATTAAATTAGACTACATGCTCTGATCAAATTTTTTCACCCAAAGTAGTCAACACCAAACATACCCTTTGTTTATCATGAAGTAAGCACACGGTCAAACACATCCAAAATAATAAACAGTGTTCCTTATTACTCTTGAATAAAATCCATTTTACTCTGGAGTAAAATGAACATTCTTCTACAAACCTCGCATGAGAATGCAAGATATGCATATATAATTATTTAACTTTGCGTTTTAGACCATGCAGAACTTTTTTCACGAATGACTTTTTTTCATAAATTTCGGGACACTGTGTATATAAATACATCAAGAAAAATTTGTAATTGAATCATTGGTTTACATATTTTGTACCCAACACAATAATTTTCGACTTTTATATTATGCTTGAATCCTGATGAAAATTATATTCAAAATAGCACAGCATTTATTAAAATTATCAAAGTATTAAGGCAGATATAGAATACTGACAACAAACGTCTTTTAGAAATAACGTATAGAGACAGTTTAGTTGCACAATTTCGTATCAAAACTTATAGAGTTATTCAGAAGAGTTTCGAAATGATCACACTGTATTTGCGTTTATATATGTATGTCTATGGACAAAGTTTCTCATATTTTAGAAATTGTTCAAATTCAGCAATTGCACACAGAATAAAAACTTATTATTATAGTAAGTTATAATGAATTCAAGAGTAATTAACAAAACTGGAAAAACTTTGTTATTAGAGAAAAAAATTTATATGTTTAAATGGTGAAAATTTATTCTTACGATAAGTTTTATTTTTGGTAGCATAATAATGTTTGCGTTTATAAAATATATTAACAGCAATTAGTTGCAAAAAATAAATTAATTAATAATTTTATTATTCGTAAATAAGTCATAAAAATTATGATAATTGACACCGTTAAATAAATATTCCTTTTAGATTCGGGTATGTCATTTATCAAATGTAATAAATAAGCAATTGAATAAATAAATAGGGTGTTAGAATAACGAAACACTTAATCCAGAGGCGCAGAGCTATGATATTACTAAGCCAAGTATTTTATACCTTTTTTTCAACAAATTACTAATGAATTATATCTAAAAATATAGTACTTGTGGCATCAATATAAAAAACTCATTCATCAATATCCGATTTAATTAATCCAATGTAATTTTCTTCATTTTGTATAACGTTATTAGTACAATCTATAATTTTGAACGCGTAGAAATAATGATAAAAACTTTGGGTAAGCAAAGGTATTGTGATTCTCAAATAGATTGATTAATTATTGGAACTATGTTACTTATATTTCTTTGCTTGTTGAGAGTTAAAACCAAAAAAACCGCAATATACACCAAACACCGACATCTTGGTAACCTAGGAAACTAAAACTTTTTCAATCGATTCAGGTTGAAGAATTTTGAGATGTTGCAAAAATCTTTTTACAACTGTCAATCTGTATTTTTTGTCAAACTTTTATGTTTTATCATTTAAAAAAACTGAGTAGTAAAAGTTATCAGAAGTTAAAGAAAACGTACATAATTTGAAGTTTAGTACAATGCAATTTTTATGTTATGCCAATAAATATCCCAATCAAACCAAACGAAATGTACCTACTCACATATTGGGTTGACTACTAAATCATCGTATGTCTTTTTTAAATAATATTACAATTATTTCATAAAGTAAAAACATAAAGTAGCTAAAAATTAAATTCTTTAAAGAATCAAACAAGTATTTCACTTCTAAAATTAATACCTTAAATCAGAAAAAAAAAAGTTGTGATAAAGAAGATAAGTACAAAATTTATAATATACTAAGGTACGAAAGGAATATATTTCCTACCGGTTGCCCCACGATACCATTCGATCTTTTTATATTTCAAGAAAGTTACCTGTCAAGGTGTCCCAATAACGAGAGAAATCAAAAACCAAAATGCATGCATGCTACCAGTTCAATAATTTCTGCAAAACCGAGAAGTAGGAATAAAGTGAGCCCCGTATAATTTTGTAAACCAAAAATTGGTTTATGTTTTTCTGTATCCTGAGTGCGAAGATTTCACATCCAGAAGATAAAAGATGTGCTGTTTTCAAATATGTTTGCTAGTTACAGAATAGTCTAAATTTACACTTTTTTACAAGCTTTTATTTAACTTGCAATTTATGTATGAGTGGATGTACGTATGTATATATCTATGTATGTATATTATATATATATATATGTATATATATACTGGGTGTTCCAAACCACCCGTCCAGGCTGATTATTCTGAATAGTTTAAAAAAAAAATTGAAACGAAAAAACACGTATCAAATATTTTTTGAAACTCTATCTAACCATACCAAAAACACCCTCCACCCTCAACCCCTGTTAGGGGTAGGGGGTGTAACTTGAAAAAATCAAATGGTAACCCCTATTTTTTTCTGCAGATTTGAATTCTTCAGAAGAAAAGACAAACATTTTGTTTAAGAAATTTTTCCCGATTTTCGGTAGATCGCGCTACAATCGACAAAAATCGATCTTTTAGATTTGGCATAAGAATTGCGCCGTTCAATGACAAAAATCAAAACGAAAAAGTAAAAAAAATAAAAACACAAACACACAGAACCAAAACAAAAACAAAACAAAAGCAAAAAAAAACGAAAATAAAAGAGAAGCGAAAATGTCGAATTGCGGTAATTGAGGTAAACCACTAGACAATTGGGAGAATACTAAATAAAGCTCTTAGAAAGAATTAGATATGAATCATTTTAGATTTAATTTTTTTTCAGACTTTCCAAAATAAAAAAAAAACATTTTTACAAAAATAATTTTTCTAAATCATAATAAAATATGAAAAACAAAACAGAATAGTCTTTTCTTCAAAAAAACAAAAACAAAATTGAAAATAACTATTCTCGACTCAAAAAACTTTTCTCGCCTTCACTTGAACTGCAATTCTAATGCTAAATCTAAAAGAACGATTTTTGTCGATTGTAGCGTGATCTACCGAAAATCGGGAAAAATTTCTTAGACAAAATGTTTGTCTTTTCTTCTGAAGAATTCAAATCTGCAGAAAAAAATAGGGGTTACCATTTGATTTTTTCAAGTTACACCCCCTACCCCTAACAGGGGTTGAGGGTGTTTTTGGTATGGTTAGATAGAGTTTCAAAAAATATTTGATACGTGTTTTTTCGTTTCAATTTTTTTTTTAAACTATTCAGAATAATCAGCCTGGACGGGTGGTTTGGAACACCCAGTATTATGTATATGTATATGTATGTATATATGTATGCTGATTGAAACCTTGCAACGAAATTTTGAAGCATTTATCGTCAACCGATTGAGCTGAAATTTTGCATACATGACAATGCATGTTAAGATTAGTGGCGTCTTGATTTTCCAATCATTTTTTAAATTTTTAATAAAAAATACTTTTTAAAGAACAAGTTTTTATTGTACTAACAAGTCGAAAATAATTTTTTCCTATGGGTCACTGATACCGGAGTATCCTAAAAGCTTGAGGAGCTCAATATAAAGAATGAATCGAAAATAAGTAGGTATGTGGAAGGAGGAGGCGCGCCAATTCATTTTTGATATTTTAAAATGAGCGCTTCTTTTTTTCTACTTTTTAGTACAGCAAAAGCTTGTCCCTTTAAAAAGTTTTATTTATTATATTTGTATATTCTTCAAAATATTTTTCCTTAGTTTTTATTACATTTCAAAGTGACACACTATAAAATTATATTATATTTTACAAGTTAGAAAAAGGTACAAGAGTAACGCCCCATCTACTTCAATTTATACGTTGTACAACATATACATACTTCTTCAGAAACTCTAAAGTCGAGTTTATTTTCTGTATAAACGAGTTATATAGAAGAATATTTCACTCTCAGCAAAATTCAAGCATAAAATACGAGAAAAGTATAGAGAAGTGAGAGGGTGCAAAAATTATAGTGAAGATAGATTTTACTATTTAGATAACAAACAAGTTGTTGTAAACACGTTGAACATTTTACTGCTGAACTGTTCTTCTATACACTTACTTATTTTACTTACTTCAACAATATAAATCTTATAAACAAAACATTCTTATATTATTTATTATGTCTATAATAAAATATGTATTTTCATTATACAGGACGTTTTATAATTAATTAGTTTCCATTGCGGTTTAATTGGTTCTGGAAACCATCTTAGCCCATTAGATGGTATTTATTGAATCCATTAATAGTGTTTACTTTTATTTATTTTATGTATTTAAAAAAATAAATAATTAAAAAATAAATAACCAGAATGCGTTGAATAAAATCTGAAAAGAAAGAATCGGGATCCACTATAATCTACTCCGGCTCAAATCTTCCCAATAATGAGCCCCGATTGCGTAAGCCGCTATGTGAACTACTGGGCTTGTTTCTTTTTTTTCAGATCTTATTTAACACAGTCAGTCAACTTTTAAACCAATTTATTATTCCTTATTAAATTAATAGGTACATATAACTCTAATTGCCTTTTAATTTCCTTTATTATGATTCCCTACTCGATAGGATTTGTTAATTAATTTATATTAACGTATTTCTATTTCGCTCCAAAAATCTACTATTTTCTTATGTTTTTTCAAACACATATCCAAGAACACCTGGATTTTTGAGACAAATATAATGAATAATGTTGAAATTCATTGAGACATTTGGAAGATACGAGGTAGTAAAGAAATTTACAAACAAATATACATACATGTGTTTACATACATATATACAAGATACGCGCGAAAATCATAACCACTCCTTGACAGTTAGGTAAAAATGTAACAATTATAAATACCTACTCACCTTAGGGCACTAATTTGGTATGTAAAATTTAAACTATATTCTTTTTACATCTTTTCTTCTTGCTTGCTGTAAAGAATCTTATAGAGTGCAGTCATTGGCGTAGCACACCTAGGAGGGGCTCTGTATCAAAATTAGTTGGGGGCCCCCTTCGAATTTAAAAAAAAATCTTTCGAAATAGGATAGTACCATAATTAGATAGTAAAAATCATGGCCTCTTAAACTGTAATCTACATGATGCTCAAGTAATTATTACAATAATTATACGATGCAATACATCTCTCCAGAATGTAATTTTACTATTGATTTCACATTGCAATAAAATATCGTTGGTATTTCCTTGTAACCAATTATTATAAGATAGTGATGGATTAATACGCTACTTTGAGTTTTTATGGTCAAATATGCATTGCGTAAAATTTGCCCGGGGGGCTCTGTAGTCCGGGGTACCCGTCTCATTGATACGGCTGAAACGGTGGTAGCAAAGTCCTTGAGCGTGCTCTAAACGAACTTTTTGCGTGGTTTATTATTCATTCACTCCATAAGGTCAGCTATCCTTACTCTTACTGTTTTTTATCTTCACTAATGAACTCATGACTAAACACATCAACAAAAGTTTCATGAAAATTTTAAATAAAACACTGTATATCATAAAATATACACATAAAATAATAGCATTAAAAAACTGTTAATGTATAAATTATTATGTGTATGGTATATGGATGTATATGTTTATTTAAATGAGGCAGTGTAATAATATAAAGCATTAATGTTTGATCAAGATTAGTTTTCGCAATGCGTAAAATTTCTTAACCCATAATAAATGAAAAAAACCGCACATCATTTTGTTAGATCGCTCGTAAAATGTACCATTCTTTGAAAAATTTTTAGGGTAAAAAAACACATTAATATATACACATATATATATACCAAGCACAGCTGCATTAAATTATTTTTTAACCTTCCTGTGCTATAGTCAATTTTTTCTAGTTTTGTCATTTTAAGTTTTATTTTAGGAGATTCATGCACCACCTTAATCAAATAATGCCAATAAAAAATAACACTTTCGAATCCTTTTCAATAAATCTATATAATTATTTTTTAATTTATTAATTATATTTCACGCGAAACTTTATAAAAAATTAATTATTAATAAATTATGAACACTTAATTAATTGATTAATAACAAAATACAATGGTGTTTGGCAACAATGCTTACTGCTAGAGCATATTTTGCTTTGTTCATATCCTCCAAATTTTATTTGTTTGTAAACAAATTATGGTAAATATTCAACATAATTTATAAGTTTAAAAAAAAGATTCAACGTATCATATTAAAAAATATTAAATGTCTCCGTAATTCGTTGGGAAACCCACTATTTTTTATTGTTTTAATAGAATTGTTTTATTCATATAAAATTCTAAACCAAAGATACAACTGAATTGATTTCCATTTACATACATATTAAAATTACTATTTTCAAATGTTATTATTTCGTTAAAAGTCCGGGGCCTACTGTTTTTTTTTCCTTTTTTCATTAATCATTAACTGGAATTCATGTACACATTTTTACACTGCACACCTGTGGATACACATTATCTATTGTACCTCCTAAACAGCGTTTGCGAAAATTTGAGCTTTGGTGAAATATAGTTTCAAGTGAAATAAGAACAAATCTTCAAGAAACAAATATCCATCATGAACTGAAACCGAATGGCAAGTTTTTCAAGAGTAAAAACCAGCTTATATCACTGTTCTGACTACGACTACGTTTTGCTGTGAAAAAGGACAGAAAAAAACAAATTAATATTGAGAAAAATTAATATAGGTTTTAAACTATACATTTTTCGCCTATTTGATTTCTTATGCGAATTAAAAATTAATATATAAAAAATATTATAAAGCTTGCACTAATCTATGCTGTAAGAGGTTCAAATCAATATTCATAAAACAAATCATAAAATTTTAAACAGTATGGAATCACGAAGTTTTGTTGAATGAGCTTAAAAATCGCCACCGGTTACGGCTACTACGGGTGGACTTTTAGGGATAGATGAGTATTTCCTAATCAGAAAATAAAAATGATTAAAAATTGTTTTAGTAATTTTGCCAGCAGCCCAGAAAAAGGTGAGCAAAAATCATTGATGTCGTAAATTGAGTTTACATAGATTTTCCATTTAAGGGACCTAATTTTTTATCTTCAGAGAATACTTGAAGATACTTTTTTGTAACAAGAGAAATTTTAATGTCGTTTTTAATCAACACACATGACTGAGTAATAACCTTATCATGCAGAATACTACACGCCTTGAAAATTATACAAAAACCGTTATTGAAAGAAAAGAAACAGATAATGAACGTGAATGATGTGTGTACAATTTTAAATTATACAGGATGTAAAATAAGAAACGGGTCACTCTAAGATTTCATCTAAAGAAAATGAAAAGAAACATATTTTACTGGAAACATTTTTTTGTAAGCTGAATAGTTATAGTAGAAATCGCATCAAAATTCTACTAATAAAGTTACGGAACAGCTGAATATTCTGTAAGTTGAGATATTTTTTAAAGCTAAGGTTTGAATTTTTGTCATCAAGTTTTTATTAATCTTCCAGATAAAGAAAGAGGTTCCAGGATGAAAATAACCCAAGATCTTGACTTTTACCACAAATCGTCACTCATTACTTATGTGACACCGTGTATAAACAAAAAACTGAATGATAATGAAAAATCTGAATATTATCATTATGATTATTGTTATTGTTATAGATTTGGAATGAGCAATATTTGAGGAGAGAATAAAATATAGACGAATTTCAGATAATTTTGATTGAGTTTAATAGATTTTTATATTTATTTTGCTGAATGTACAAATTAATTATTTATTTAATTAAAACATTTTTCAATAGAAGTTTAATGATTGAGCTGCCCCCATATTTTAATTTTTTATGATTGGAGAAAAAAATATGAAGGAGATAATTTTTTATTCCCCAAAGTATACGGGGAATCAAAAACCATTGTTTGATAAAAAGTATCTTATATTTCAAAAGAATATCACAGATTTAAAAGCTTATCATAAGTACATTTAAGATGTTTTTCCTGATAAGTCAGATTTTTTAGACCGAAAATTCGTTTAAATGAGTATATTTTCACGAAACTACCTTTGGGGGAACGGAATTGATAAGGAGACAAACAAATAAAACATATTATCGTAAGAACCATATATCACACCCTATATTACCACTTTCATTGAAAATATACAGGCTGGTTTTTCTAGTGCTTCCACACTAGTATTTTTGATAATCAAATGGAAAATCAAAAATCACTTTAACATGTATCAGATCATTTTTATAGGAAAGACAATATTTAGTTTCTTATGCCTGGATAATTCTGTTTTTTTGCTGCCAAAATGCCTTTGATCGAAAGATTTTTTCCTAGAATTCAATTTTTGATACCTGTTTTCAAGTATTTTCAGTTCTAAAAGTTTTCCTTAGAAAATTTTTAACCTGCAAATTCTCAAAATGATAAATTGTTTTATAGATCATTATTTCTTAAAGAAAAACAAATAGCTATTGTCCGAATAATTCTTACAATTTAAACTTTAGGCGGAAAGCAATTTCAAAGAGAGGTTGCTTCTGTTACGGCAAATACAAAAAAAAAGAAGCTTCTTTTTAAAAAAAAGTTGTCACCTGCTTGACCATTGAGCATGTCTGTATAAAAAAAATTAATATTTTTCACACCTCCAAAATTTAGCTTAGACGTGCTTCCGTTTTACCCGACTGCCAAAGAGTGGTAATGTTTTTCGCAGGTATCTTGTATATTTGTTTGTTAATTTCTTTGTTTTCTCTTCAAAACGGCTCGATGGATTTCGTCAGCCGTTTCATTATTTCAGGAGTTTCCTCAATTGATACGAATCTTGATCATTTGATGAGATAACTGATTTTGATCTGATACGAGTAATATGTTAATTTAAAAAAATAAATTAAACGTACCGAGTAGGATATCAAAATAAAGGAAATTACAAAAACATATATTTAAAAAATTTTTAGATAGTATAATAAGAGGGTTGCAATAGTCCCAGTACACTAAAAAGTCTAAAATAAAATAAATAAATATAAAAATAAAAAACCCGACTGCGTTAAGTTGCTTACACAGCTACTTTAACGGTCGGGGCCCATTAAAACCTTCATCAGCTCAAATCTTCTCAATAACTAAAGTCCCAAGTGTGGAAGTTTCTGTGTAAACTACTTTTCTTTCTTTCCAGATTTGATTTAACGTAATCGGGTTTTGATTTTTATTAATATTTATTTTTTTGATTTGCTATTTCATTTTCGTAATATAAAGGTAACCTGCTGCCTCCTGCTTACAAGGAAGTTATACAAATTTCATATTTAGTTGTTTTATAACATGTTTAATTATATCATTGTCAATTTTGAAGGATGTGCAAATATTATTAGTTATATTTTTCGACTTTTAATATAAAGATTTTTCATTTTGAAATGAAAAAATATGTTGTATAAAAATTTTCTCTTATTATCATCTGCTCTTTTCTGACATCTTCTATATCCTAATAACAAAGAGTGATGGTTTGTGGGTTTGATATAGCCGACAATGGTCTGTCTGTACCACGCATCATATTTTTTAATAAAAATTCTATTAAACATGAAAATGAAGTTAAATTTCATTTTTAAATGAAATAGACGATACACAGAGCACATGGAGTGTGCTCATTATTTATTCTTGCACATATATTTTATAATGTAAAAAGAAATTGTGAGATATTCACATCGCTTTGGTGATGTTATTTGTTTTCCAGGCAGGACAGCACGCCTTTCAAGCAAGTGCTAAGACTTGTACTTTAGTGACCAAACACGAGATTTCTAGGAAAGTACTGCTATCAATATCCAAGCAAAAGTATGCTTTTAAAGTATGTACTGTTATCAATATCCAAGCAAAAGTATGTATGTATTTAATACAAATTAATAAAGTCGATTATCGTAAATATTTCCGTAAATATTAGTTTTACTGAAAAAAAAAACAGTGCATTAATTACTGTTTTAGTTTTCTTCACAAAATAAGATGAGGTTCGCTCAATTTGCGGAAATACAAAAAATAGATGCTTGGAAAAGCCATGTCTGGTCAGTAACGAAGCATCCAAGGAAACTTTAAAAGTTGCCCTAAGACCTGTGAATAATTATTTATCTCATTAATGCATGATGAAACCGTGAACACGCTAAGAAAAACTGGAATCTAAAAAACTAACAGTCCATCGACACAATTCGATTTCATCATGTATCTATAAGATTAATTACTATTCAGAGATATTCGGAGAACTTTTAACGAAGAAAATGTTTTTTTTTAACTGTCGTATTATGTATCGTTACCGATCGCGCACGACTTTTCCGTAGCACCTATTTTTCCATTTTCGCAAATTATGCGGAAACCTTCTTTGTTTTGTGACGAAAATTTTCTTTAAAAAAATTACCATTTAAACTATAATTTGGGCACATTTACTGAGTCATACAAGCCGCAAAATAAACGGCGAATAACGTGATTTGTTTGCGATAAAATCGTCTTTCCTGGTAAAATTTCGAACGGATTAGATTTTAGCCAGTATTATTTTATTTGTTTTATAGATCTTTGATTGTTTTTTTTTTATAAAACTTGAATTTTTATACTTACAATTTTTTAAGCAACTTCTTACACAGAGATTTTTCTCAATTAAAAACCATTATTTTTTTTTAATTTTAAAGTATTTTGTTTGTCGTATAATTCGATATTTAACAAAAATGAATCAGTTTAGTAAAATTTAAAATAATCTTATTCTCCATTCTCGTTTAGAATTGAAACTTTTAAAGTAATACTTATATTACAATTAAAAACAAAACATCTATAAAAAAATCGACATAAACAAATGTTACAGCATTACTCATCTACGCAAAAAAAGAACAATCAAAACTGATTAAACTTATTAGTATTCAACAAAACGACACATGAAAGCTTTACAACGAAAGGTATGTGAATTCAACTTTTAAAAACAAATCTTTAAGTCTATTATTACATCAGCTTATATTCAACTTGAGTTATGTTCTAGAATATTCATTACGAACAACAAAGAAATCGAAAAAAGATGAGAAAACATCTATACCTCTATATACAGGATCACAGTTAGTACATCAAACATGTTCAATCAATTTTCATCCTGCTAAAACATGTCGTAGCCATGAAAAACTTTGGTAAAAATTTGGCAAAAATTTGAATATAAAAGTATAATATTGTGGTGGTTGGTTTGTAAAAGCAACAGTATTAGTTAGGTCAGATTATTCAAAACCTGTTAAAATAAAATGATTTACTCGAACAACGAAAGTTTTATTTGTACAAACTGTTTATGTAGCGGTCGCAATTTAAGTCCGATTTTAATAAAATTTGGTATCAAGAAGGGTTTTGGTATTTGAAAGGTCAAGTTTGTTAATAAGAACAATCGACCGATAAACAAGGGTTGGAGGGTGAGCAGAGCACAAAATTTTTTCAAAATATTCTTTTATCAGTTTTAAGCAAAAAAAACTCTTGTGATTTTTTCCCTAAATAATTTTTGAAATAAAAATTCCTGGAAAATAAAAATGTAATATTCAATTTTTAGAAAAATGTATTGTATATTTTCAATCTCTGAGGGAATTCGCTTAACTAACACAGCTCCTGCGCTACGAATTTTTATTATTTTTACACAGAACAATTAAGTTTACAACTGCTTTAAACAAAAAAGATTGTATAACGACTATTAAATGCAAGTATGAATAAAACAAATTGATGCAAATTTCAACGGAAATGATTTTTCTAACAAAGCTTTTTCTTCATCTGTGTGTTTAAATATAGTGTGCATTTAGTTGCGCTCTCACCATATTATTAAACTGATTTGTCAAAAAAATACCAAATTTTTTCTGAATATTTATCCAATTTTCAAAACAAAGACGTTGTAAATCGTTAAAATTCATATACTAAGTGAAATATCATATTATTTTTAAATATATACAGCCCATTTTCATTCAACCCTAGTATAGCGTGTACTCTAGACTTCCGGTTGTGATGGGTTGGTTTAGTGCATGATATATGCATGAAGGTGGTGTAATCACCATCTTGAAATAATTGAGGAGCTTATAAATCAAATTATCAACGGAAAAGGTGATAAAAGGGATATGCTATCAAAATGGGCCTTGTGGCCTAAGTGTGTCGCTCGTGGACGACCAATATAATCTAAACTAACCTAACCTAACCTAACTTAACCCAACAATATTTTCAAACATGTTATCCTAGATCGGTTTGGTATCATGGTTCATTCTAATGATAAAGAAACGATTTTGAAGATGCACTATGCACTCGAATTTAAGACTCTACGGTAAATATGTGACTGGAAGAGACCTTTTATGTGCCCTTTTATGAAAAATGATATACTGACAACACATTTCACAGCCGTATGTCATATCAAGAGAGTTTTTTATTAAGTATGCCTTAAAAGGTGATTAAATATGCTCTTAAATTCAAATATATCGTCTTAAAGTGTATATTGGAGTCCATCTTCAAGTTTATTTCTTTATCCTCGGAATGATCCGTAAAAAGACTAAGGATAGCAAAGTTACATGTCTCCAAATATTTTGTATTTTTAACGAAATAAATTTTATTCATTTACCTCCCACAACTTCGCCAAATGGATTAAAACTGCAATTAAAGAATTGTAAGTACTGTTTTAGAATGTCAGTTTTTTCTATTCTTAAGATTTTACACATATACATACGTACGCTCACTTAGAGATTTATGATTAAAAATGAAATTAAAAAAACAATGTTAGAAAATTCTGTAAAAACTCATCATTCATTTTTGACCACGGATAATCTAGTTTAACCTACTGTGTTAATAAATATAATCAATCCTCTATGTGAGGACAGGCGAAAAACAAAGGAATAAAATAAAATGAAAAATATTTTTTTTTATGTTTTCTATTTATTTAATTTTTTTTTTCGTAAATATATAAATTAAAATGAATGATTTATTTTCGGATATTCTAATTTATAAACAAAATTTATACGTAAGCATATAAAGGAGGAGTTTAGTACCAAGGATCAAAATTTACATTTATGCATAATGTAATTTTTTTCAATTTCCTTCGTTCAACTATGTGAATCCATGGTACAAAATCGTAGATCATGCATTTGAATAGGAAAGGGAATCGTATAATGTATTTAATTAAAGCACTGAAAACCCTTATAGATTCTCTTATAGGTATCTATAACCATAGGTACCATAAGTCGGGGGCGACTGAAAGTTGTTTTTTCCACTTATATAAAAAAACAAAATATATGGTAACCCACAGTAAAGAAGAAATCATTGTGAGATTTATTGCCGTTTATGAAGTACAGTAGAGTCTCGATATTTGAGATTCCATAAAAACCAGGGATGTTTCGATTACTGGAATGGTATGGAAAAATTGGTTGTAAAACAAGTGAAAACAAACAATTGTCTGAGTACATTGATGAAAAACCATGTATAGACAGTGTTACATTACGCAATCGTTCGTTTTTTTACATTAGGTAATTAAAGAAAGACAGTCATTCTTGGATAGCCATACCGTATATATAACACGACTGTGGTGTCACACACATAACTGATATTCCCCTATAACACATGCTGTATAATGTTCGAACCTAATTTGCGTCCTCACGGGTATACAGTGATATTTACCAAAAGGATCATTTTTATCTTTTAAAAATTTTTTCTATCTCTGACGGTTTACAATACGAATCATACGAACAATACAATAAACTTTATGATGTGAGTGAAGTCGGCTACTTCTTCTAGTCCAACAGGTGATAGTGTGATCAATTTACCGCCCATTAATTATAATTATAATTGATCAAACTGCCTGAATTCGAACCTGCATCCTCCCCTTGTCAGTGGCAAACGAGCAAAGCCAATTTAACTCGCACGGCCACTGAGCCAGTTTGGATCTAAAATGTATGACGTAACAAATTATTCATAATATATCCCTAGAGAAATATTATCGTGGGTGGATAGGATATTCAATGTACATTGTTTCGTAGGTACTACACATTACCTTAAGTATATTAATTAATTAAATGTGACATGTCAATGAATTTTATATAAAATTTATTTAATTATCTCTCAACGCATAATAATTGATAATAACAAGAAAGTTTTATTAAGTCCCTTAACGACATAGGTACAAACTTAATAAGAAACTTCATTATTTTAAGATAGAAATGAAATAGATCCATAACATTCTAATTAAAATAAAATACGTGTATAATATAATAACTTTAATATAGGGATAATATCTTTGGTTACACGACTAACGCAGCAGACAGTTCAAACTATTCGGAAACTCGAGTGGACGTTGTCAAAATCGTTTCTCAAAATCCTTCGGGAAAAAGTCGGGAATTTCTCTTTTAGGGCGCTAGGAAAAGAAAAAGGGCAATATTCAATTAACGAAATAACTGAATAAAAAAATGCACGAAACATTTTGTCCGATACTCAAAGTAGGGAGTCAGTTTTCCGGAGTCAGAAAATTGACTCCCTTAATTTTTTTTAATACAATTCTCTTCAAATTGTCCTGATGATGATATAAATGCATGTAGCCAGGTCGCAAAATTTTTTAACAATATTCGTTAGTTAAATATCGAAAATTAATTATTATGCATCGAGAATTAATTATTTTCTCTAAAAGTTATAGTTTCAGAGATATGAGTTATTGAAAGGGCGAAAAAATACGAAAATAGACACTTTCCATTCTGAAAAACAATATGAATAATCAAAAATTTTAATGTTACTAAAGTTATTGAATATTTTTCAAACATCCCTTAAAAAAGTTCCATAGCGTCATTTAGCAAGCCTCTCTTCCACTCACACAGAGTATATATGTGCAAGCACTTAATTATTTCGTAAAAAAAAAGGACTTACGATAAACTAATGGGCTAAAACGCAATGAAACGTTTTTAAGGGATGTTGAAAGAATATTTTAGAACTTTGGCAACTTTAAAATTTTTTGTTTTTCAAGTTGTTTTTCAGCATTGACCTTTTTTGTTATAAATTGTATAGAGTCTAAATATTTATTTCAAATACAGTCATATTTCTATATTTAAGAACCAAATACTATTTATGTCCAGGAACAGTTTTACATCGTCCTTATTAATTAAGGAGAAAAAATTGCTGTCGATGTGACCAGTGAATGTTTTTATCCCCGACATAGATAAAGTTAGCGTAAATGTAAATGAAAGGATATCACTGATCAAGTATTGGAATTAATCGTCCATTATTTTACATCCCTAAACCTAGTTTTTTTTCACACATTCCATAACTTTTAAGAATTGGTACTATTAAGTATTTATCAAAAATGGAAACTTTCTAATCGATTTTCTATGCTAAAATAAACATTCAATTTATGCTTTCTCAGTTATTGAAACTTTTATCATCCAACTTCATTGTTACGATTAACTTTCTGTTGTTGAGATATACGAATTTATGATCTTCAAGTTTTCACCAAATAAGCATCCGGACTTAATCGCGCTCGTACACATTCATAATAAAAATACCTATAGACACACGGTATTAATTAAAATATTTATGTTTTGATAAAGAAATATTTCAAAATTTTTCTTTATACATCTTTAAAGCAACAACAACACAACCACCGTCGCCTAATAGCATTATGACATAATATAATATTTTGAAAGGTATATAATTAACCTTTAGCTTCACAACATAAAGAAAGCACTGAGTGACTGGCAACGCGAAGCACCAAAGCGGAATAAGGAAGGTAGCGAACAACATATCTTTTTGTATGCGTATAAGAAGAAGATATTATTGTGATTCGATTTACTGTGTAGAGAACAAGATTACTTTAAATAAAGAACATTAGGAAAAGAAAAGATAAGAGATACGAGATTTCATTTGGATGATACGGTTTGGGTATCAAAGCATAATGCAATACTACAAATACAGCATGAGGCAGGAGAAGTGTACGATACTGAAAACTATATAAATCAAATATTAAACAATTTTTATAAGTTATAGTTTTAAAAATTTTTTAAAAATAAAACTATTTTACTTATAGGTAAAACTTTAATAAGTTATTTAAAAAAAAAAAAACGTTGGACCCGACTAATTAAAAACGTTAGTGTGGATACAAATTAAAAAAATATATTTTTTTAAATTTTTGTGGGGAATTAACTTGACAATATAAGACGAAAAGTAAGAATAAAATTTTTCGATATTAGGAATTATTTTTAAATATAGAAAATTGATCATTTTATTTATTATTTAGCTTTCGATATTTCGAAAACCAAGGCAGATATCAAAAATTGTGTTCTTATTTTTCGTCTATATTCATGAACAAAATTTATCATCAAAGTTGAAAATGAGGAACAAATAATTTCAACCCTAAATCTAAAATTGCTTTGGTGCCTGTACTACCTAAAAGTGGATAATAATTTGTTTTATAAAATTCAAAATGTGAGGTAGTCGATATCTGTCAAATCAGTTAATATAAAGAATGCATGAAGAGACCACCCCACGCTTTGAATTTTACATTACAGTTGAAATTGTTATTTACTTTTAAGTACTTAAAAATGCGTAATATTAGTTTTTTAAACTTTTTTTTATTTTTTTAGTTTTAAATCTCCCCAAATTAAAAATTGTTTACTCTTTGGATAAAAATAGAAATTAAAAAAAAATCTATTAACCTGACTGGGTTTCAACCTGATATAGAGCAGATACTATATACAGTATACCATCCGTTATATTTACTACCAATATTTCAAGATAGTAGTAGAATAGTATTAGAAAAATAAAAATAATATTGTCGATCCTGATGACCCTAGTCAGGATACTAGAAAAAAATTATTCAATTATTAGATTTTCATTGGACCTTGATATGTGAGCAAATTTTCAAGTTTACCGGACAATTAGAAGCAGGTTCCATTTAACTTCTAAAATATGCTTGAATTTGTTTGTTAGTTACAAGTGAAGTTAATATAATCGTGTTAAAATTGAGCATTAAAGAAAATAAGATAAATTGAATTTTAAGTAAATTGTAAATTTTATTTTTAACAAGATACAATTAACTTAGTAAGTCACAAAATAGTCGGATCTAACCATTCACAACTTTGAGCTGACACACGAAGAATAGTTTCCGAAAAAGTGTACCTCGATAACCGACCACCATCGTCACAATGAATGATTCAATTCGGAAATGTGATTAATAACTTGGTCACTTGGAATAGTGTATTCTCCTGAATAGGCATCGTCTTAGAAGTATTTTCTTTTAAGCCAGTAAAAAAAATGATTTTAAATGATTTTTATTTATTTTTAAATGCTAAAAATACATATGGATTTTTATTTTTTTCAAAATCGCACACTTATCTGGTTCACCGTGTCTACACATACACACAAATGCACTTTCATTATACACATGTATGCTAATATACCACTTGTTTCATAAGTACTGCGTACTTCCAACTTTTCTAATCAAAAATCTTGCTACAACGGCTACAATCTTTTTTCGATCAAATGGAATATACAGATGGGGAAAACACAAGATGTTAAATGTCCCTATTACTGATTTATAAAGTAGTAATACTGCACCAGTAAACAATTTTACTTTAGTATAAAACTTAGTCGTTTTTTATTCAAATCAAGAAATTTTATTGTATCACTTCAATTAAGATACTAAATCGCTTTATCAGAAAAATTTTTACTCGTTTCGCTTCTACGCGGTACTTCTTTGTAAAGGCCTATTTAAAAAACTTTTTACATATTTAGCATTGAAATCTTTATGTAAGCTTTAAGTAAAGCTTTAAAATGTTTTTTTGTAAAATCAAATAAAAAAATTTTGAATTTTTCAAACAAATTTTTTTATTAACTAAAAAGTACTCTTGTGATTTTTTTCTAGGCGCTTAATTTTCGAAATAAAAATCCTTGAAAAATTAAAAAAGCAATAATTGATTTAAAGAAAAATTTGTAATTTTTTCAACCTCTGTGGGACTAGTTTTTTCAACCTCTGTGGGAATAGTGTACTAAAAGGGTAATTTGCTATTTGAGTCAACTGAAATTTCTAGATTGCTTTAAAATCAATTGTTTCATTACCAAAATTGCGATTACGAGAAAAAGTCCTAACTTGAAGTATGCAAGAAATCCTAACAGCATTATTTCAAAACATTCATCTTTGGTTTATTATTTTATTTAAACTGGATTTAAACTGCATTATTTTACCGAATCACCATGTATATATAGAGTATACATTCTTTAACAGAATAAAATGTACCAAAGCGAGAATACGTGCAGACTTGCCCTCATTAGGCATTCCCTAAGGCAATATCCTGGCTTTCTCTTCTTCTTATATTATATAAAACATTCGCACAACTAAACACAGTAGAGAGTCAGTATTACAAGGAGGAACCATCATCATGACTACACTACTTCATTCCATCATTCCACCATTTGGTAGAACACATCGTTACTTAAATACCTACATGTTTATACGACCATCTACAGCTATTGTTGAGGACAATGAAGTGTCTGTTAGTTTAATTTACTTACGTCAGTTTATTAATGAAGGATTTCATTTTAATTTCATTTATATTATAACACAGTGGGAATCAGTTTTCACTGAATACATCTAAGGATGTATATTTATTTATTATATGTTTTATGTACGTATATAAAGATGATTCAATATAGGCTTTTATAAAACTTTATACACAAGTGAAATTTACATAATTTAAAAAAAAAAAACCGACAAATTTTTTGGGTATGGAACCCTAAACTCGTACTTGAAACATATCTAAGAACACTTTCCATTACATTACCTTTTCAAACGAAACCAAAAAATCAAAATCAGTTCATGCGTTTTGGCGCAACGATGCCTCAGACAGACACACGCACACATAGCGGTCAAACTTTTAACACCTCTTTTTCTTTGGTTCGGAGGTTAATAAAACAAAAGTACTTTAACAGTCAAGTTTGTCGCAGAATCTTTTTCATAAGTTATTACTTACAGTGGACCATTTCGTATACAGCTTTGTTGTGGTGACCTACAGATTTTGGCCAGAAAAATGGATGGTGGTCCCCAAGAAATATTTTGTTACGACGCTATCTAGAAATTGATTAAATGGATTCTATTAAGAAAGTAATTAAATACCAAAAAGAAATATAAATAACTTAGATATTTAACAAAAGCAGGTTGCCCACGTACAACAAACTGAAAATATAGTTATCCGTAAATCGAACAAGAGGCAATATTCGAATTTATAAAATATCTAACCACTTCATTTTTGTATTTGTTATTGGATTATCTTCTTATTGTGCTTAAGAGCTTTATTGGTCTCTGGTTGATTAACATAATATCTGTCCTCCACGGCTATTAGCCCTACCCAAAAAATAGCCCAACGAATATTGAATTGTTATTAATATTTTCATAAATGACGTTTTGAATGTGTAATTATCGAACATTTACATACTATCTATAACAACTTCAATTAGAATTACTTTCTAAAATTGATTGAAATTACATGGTCTCCGAGTTCGGGAAGAAAACCTTAGAGTTCTGGATGGTTACGACTTACCGACCAGCCTTTACATTTACAAAATAGACATGTACAAAAATAAACCTTTATATTTTCTTTACATATACGCTTGCTTCTGTAATTATTTCTTGAAAAATATATCTTTAGAAGTTTGTATATTTTATGCTCGTAATTTACGCTGTGTTACGTTTAAATCAATACATGTACATATCAATAACAATGTGAAAAGATTTAGAACATTTAGTTTAAAAAAAGTATCCCATTAGGGAACGAACAATCGCGAGTGAGCTAAATAACATTTGAAATGTACTAAAATAAATAATTCCGATTGGAATAGAAAATCAACGTTCTGATGGACTGAAAATTAAATTAAATAGTATTTACTTTAAGTATTACAAAAATGTGTAAAAAACAGTCGGGAAAAAAGAATTATTGTCAACAAACCAAATCAAGCTTTTTATACTTTTTAGGATATAAGTATTTTGAATTTTTGTATTATTTCATCCGCGGATGTATTGTATTATACGCGGCTACTTCATTTCAGTATTTACATATTATCGTTTTCTCTTGCTGAGACTGCTATTATAATATAATGTATCAAACTTTAAAGAAGAATTAGAACGCTATAATAACTTCAATTATTATTTGGAGAACATCTATCCCAATTGCATATTAAGTATGAGTAATTTTTTATTGCAATGACTTTATTTACTCTTTTTTTAGTTTAACCATAAGCAGGTTTATTACAAAGTTTTGTTTAAAAACTCGATACATAATTTTTTTTAGAAATGTATAGTTTCATGTTCAAAGCATGGTATTTTCAAATGTATTTTCCATTTTAGTTCAGTTTACCCGCAAGTATTCCCAGGATTAAGTCAATTCTGGGAATCTTTTCACACTCTTCTAGGACAGAATATCGGTATGTCTAACAACACATCCCAAAGTACTTGAGGTTATTCTGTACGTCCTGCCTACTGACCTTTTGCAAATCAATGTGCAGCTGGTGTAGATCTCAGGATAAATCAGGTCACACTCTAGGCTGAGTAGCATTACGGTCAGGTACGGATCTTACGAAGGTCCTCAAGTCCAAGATATCTACATTCTACCCTCTCCCAACTTCGGAAACAAGTTCTTAGTAAAGATAAACTCCAGACAGGATTTGAGTGATAACTTGGTTAACCCAAAGGCCGTGGTTTTTTTTATAACAATGATCTTGACTCAGAAAGTCAAGATTGCCGACTATCAATCCGGCTGCCGGATCATTGTGTCGTGTACCAAGCCGAAAGTGATGCCAATTTACAAGTAATGTGAATTTTTAAAACTGAACTGCATGTGCAGTGACATGACTATTTTTGCCGGCAGCCAAGCAACGCAAATTTCTGCTGGGTTTACCTCAATGGTAGAACAAGACCTTCAAATGTTCTTAAATGAGCTGGTGGAACTAACTTTCTAGAAATGGCCCAAAGCTGTCAGATACAAACATCAATAGGCGTTCAGGGGTTCCGTTTGCAAGCTACAAGCTTCTCTTTAAAGAGAGTACATTAAAAATCTTAGTTGAAGGACGTAACATTATTGTGGTACTACAAGACAGGTATTGGCTGAGTATAATCGTAGGAATTCCGAAGTCTAATATTCCTTCAGAGGATCTCTATTAGCAAAATTGTTGCGGCTACTACAGTATACTGGCTAAGTATACTGCTGAAAGTCTGGTCCTAACAGTGTAGTACGCAAGATTTGTCGCAATTGGGAGGGGGAAGAAACGATGCCTCACCTTCTCTGCCACTTTGCAGACCTTGCCATTAGGTATTTGATTCAGTTGAACCAGTTTGACAACCTCTCTTTAAGTCCGTTGACGTCGAAGCACTCCTAATGTTCTTAAAAACTCAAAATGATTAATTGATTAATGACTGGGCCAACCCTTTTTCGATAACACAACGGACCCTGGAAAATGGAAAAAAATGTGTCTCCATCATACGGTCTATAAAACATTATTGACCTAATTTAACAAATTAGTTGAAAAAACTTCCTAAGTTATAAAAACAAAGTTTTTAGGTTAACTATAAATACTAATTTCTGTAAATACATAAGCCTATATAATCAATTTATATCAAATTTAATTAATTATGTATATACTGCCTGCTTCTGGGTAAGTGAGAGTCGTTAGAAAAGGAATCATCTGGCTAGGCATAATAAAATAACACTTAGGTGTTGTATTAAATTTTCCATAATATCGTATATTGCAGATAAACTCCTCAAAACGCCCTGGGCGTCATTTCCCTTTATTCTGATTTTTTATTCAGTTGTCAAAAATTGTTTTTCTAAAGCAGAAATATTTTTCTGAAAGCATTTGTCGATAATGGTAATAATAATTTCAGTTTTCAAAAACTTTTTATTTTCTATGATAATTTTATTTGTGACCTTAAGAATTGGATGCGACAATATATTGAAAAAAGAACTATATATAGAAAGACACATTATTTTTTATACGGGCGTAAGTTTCGAGGCCATATCATTATCTCTTCTAAAGGCATTTATAATGATTCTAATCGATTTAACAAAAAATGTGTGCCAAAGGGCCTTCCAGCAAAAATTGCTCTTGTTTTTATTAACAGTATCTTTAAAAATAATTAGTCCTATGATTGTTAATCAAAATTTTTTTATTCTTACATTTTTTTATTCTTACATCAAGTTTTTGCTTAGATAGGTATATAAATAAATAAAAATAAAGTATTGTTTATGTTTATTTTCCAGCTGTAAATGATGACAGCGGTGGTACAGCCACTGTACTAGACCTATTCGATTCATCAAATGGAGGCCAAGACTTGACATTATCACCACAAACGTTCACCTCCACTACAGAGGCCTTCATCAGTGACAACAGTGACAGTCTTGGAGTACCTCCTGAAACAGATACAGGTTAGTATATATATAGTAACTAATGTTGTTTATTAAACTAGGGTAGTTTCTATCTATTCGTCACTTAGAAATAAATATTGATTTTTTTTTTTTTTGATCTCTCTAGGGGTTATAACACTTTATAAAAACACTAACATTTTTATATTGCAATTGAAATATGTAGAATGATTAACTATTTTTCATTTATTTATATTTTTAAAATTATTATCATTTATTTTCGAAAATTATAATGAACATAAAAATTAACATTTTTTTTATACTTGATGGAGCAGTAGTTCAGCCCCCTTTTAGGAAAAAACTTTTTGAGGTACTAACTTGGTTGGGTTCGAAATTTTATCAAAAACAAAAATCCAAAAAAGTTGCTAAAAATTTTGCCCCGAAACGTTATGACCGAAAATAAAATAAGTTATCTTGCAATGATATTGTTTTAATTTTTTTCTAACTCCCTTCATTTCTTCCATCATTTGGTCAAATAAAAATCTGGAAGTCGATAGTAAAAATTCGATCTCTCGTTCAAGTCAAAAATGGGTCTTTCATTTCCTAAAAGAATATAGGAATTGAATATCGAATTTTTTAACTTTAATTTTTTACCAATTTCTTACCCTAGTTTTACCTTTAATGACAACATAAACAATTTGTTGTTTTGGAAATTCACCCAAAAACTATATTTTTAACCGACTTCAAATTCAAAAAAGGAGGAGGTTCTCAATTTGACTGTAATTTTTTTTTATATTTGTTACCTCAGAACTTTCTACTAGGAGAACCGATATTGATGAATCTTTTTATATTAGAAAGCTGGTGTTTTCCGTGTGGTCTTATTTCAGTTTGGTCCAGTTCTCACAATGGCATCCATGAGAAAACCATAAAAGTCTTAAATTTGCAATATCACGCCAACCGATTACGATTATTCATTTTTACTGGCAAATTAGTTAATGTACTTCAGATTCACTAAAAATCACAAAATTAAAAAAAAATTTTAACAAAAAGAAAACCAACTTCAAAAAGTAAAAACGCACTAAAAAGTAAAAAAATTACGACAATATAATGTAGTTATAATTATTGTTATTTTTGGAGTCGTTGTGTCAGCCAAGTTAATGTAATAAACTGTTCTGTCACAGTTGTTTCCTTGGCTGACACGGACTCCAAAAACAACATTAATACTACATTATATTGTCGTTATTTTTTTTACTTTTCAGTGCATTTTTACTTTTTGAAGTCGAAAAAAATTATTTATCTTTTCTAAAAAGATTTTTGGCAAATACAAATTCATACAAAATAAAAATATTCATCATATAAAATGATATATCCACTTCATTCGACGTTTGAATTTCTCAAATTTTTTTGATGTTTTAATGTCTGATTTGTACAAATAGCTTTCATTGAGATGATAAAACCTTTTTTAATTAAATTTCAAAGTAAAATAGAAATGTAAGATAGTCTAAATAATAATGTAATAAGTATATAGTTAAGGTATTTATATTTTATTCATAATATTATTTATTATTGTTTTATAAAATATCATATAACATAACATACCATATTTATCATTTTATTGTTATATAAATTCGTTTTATGTGTCTTCTTTCTATTCTGCCTATAATGTTTATACCGTAGAAATGCTGCATTCAAACAGTTGTAGTTAAAATTTTCCATCTTGTTTGTATATAATTTTGGTATTTATCTATTTTATCTATTTAATGTACCTACAGTTTTTCAAAAAAGAGTTAAAAAACACAAAAATATCTATCCAATTTTATTTTTAAATCTACCTGCTGAAATGAAATTTGAACCTTCACGCTAACCACCGGGGCTGGAGTAGTAGTCAACTTTAAAATTTTAAATGGAACTATTTTATTTGTAAAGTTTTCTGATTCGCCACGTTAAAAAAATTTATATTTATTAGAAAAAGTTTTTTTTGTTCATATTTGTTAACGCTAAAAAATTATTTTTTTTTTTTTAAATTTTTGTCTCTACAATTTTTTGAATAATCATGAATAGTCATGAAAAGTCTTTGTTTATTTACTTGAAATTATTATGTAGATAATTTAATTTTAAGAAAACCTCGTTTCTGAAAGAGAAGTGGCGAAAAAAGGGGTGTTATAAGTTTGACCGCTATGTGTGTGTGTTTGTTTTTCGGGTTTGTACCCGAAAAACTATAAAAAATTGTCGATGATCTACAAAATCGATTCTGTTTGGGAATGGCTTTATGCAAAGAGGTAATTTAATGGAGAGTGTTCTTAAATATGTTTCAAGCACGAGTTTAGGGTAAGCCGTACACGAAAAATTAGACGGGGTTTTTTTAAATTTTGTAAATTTCACTTGTATTTGCTTTATTCGAATCATGATCTTCCCACACGCTCTTTGACGCTCTAATCGAAATAAATTTTTTGCCTTAATTTTGGAAAAATTCATTTGTAATTATATTTGTTGGAATTCCTATTTAAGATATCAAAATCGACATCCTCATCTTCTTTAGAAAGACAAAAATGTCTTTTAATTAACGCTTGTATCATAATTTCAAGTAAATGAACTACTATTTTATTATTTTGCATTACTTTGTAAGAGTTCTTCAAAAATTATAAACAAAATTTTCTTACGACTAAACCGTTTACTAAAGTAATTCAAAAATTTATTTACGCTTCGATTATAACCATATAAATTTCCTTTAAACAAAAAACACAATATGGCATTACATGTCATATATTCGTTTGACATTTATCAACATACACTTAGACCACAACGAATCTTGTCATTTCTGGTAAACAATTTTTGAATTCCTTGTACATATACTGGATACCTACATATAACAACTACATATTCATTATTATTACTAGAAGACAGAAAAGTCGTTGAAAAATCAACGACATTCTCATTGATGTCAACATGTTTTTCTTTCGTTTATGACGACCGTACATTTCAAAATTATACAAAATGAAACTGAGAACGAAGAAAAAATATTATAGTACAAACGCTGTTACATTATAAGGTTATACTTCTTTTTCAAAAGCTTTTTTTCTTTTCTTAAAAAGCAAAATTTGTTTTCGTCCTTCCAACTCAAAAAGTTGCTAAAAACTTTTTCCTGTTTTGTGTATCTATAAATTTTTAACGATTGCAATAAAAAATTTAGTTGTTTTTCCTGGTGTACAAAAAATGTGTACAAATTTTCAAATTTTTTGATCATAAAGGATTTTTTTATCCTGAGGACATTGGATATCGGATTTTTATCAAAATTATATATATATGATACTTTAGGAGGTAGAGAATTTCAGCAATTTGTTCATCTGTATGACTGTTAGTAGGTAGTTCTTAATATTACAACGACTTGCTGTAGTACTGCTTACAATACTATTAGTAACTCACAATTCAACTCCTTTTCCTTGCTAACAAATAAACATAAAATACTGCAATTTTGTGTATAACAAATTGTACCGGAATGTGTAATGTCAAAATGAATGTTTTGTGGAATTGTCTCTAACGTGTATTCTGCTTTTGTTATTTGCTATCTACCTCTGACAAATAATGATAAACAATAGGTATAGGTGATATGTACAATATAAGAAAATCAAAGATATCCAATCAAATCCTGTTTGTGTTGGCAACGTTTTGGTTGAAACAAATAGACAAAAATAAATTAAAGAATACGTATTGGTAAAGAAAATTAAGGGGTTATATTCAGTTGCAATCGCCAGAAAAACACTTTTCTATATGAACTTTTTGTGGAAAGACCATTCATTTATTTTACAAAAATATTAAAAAGTATAACATTTCTTCTATTTTAAGATCCATATTTTAAGTAGTTGTCCAATTTTAAAAATTTGAAATGGTAGGTACTGCTCGTGTTATCGATCTCTTAAAGGTCCTTCAAAAAGGTGTCCGGCGGTGAGCGCCATATTTCTGGTTTTCATTATTTACAATGACAAAATTCAGAACATTTCTTTAGTCGATGAATAAATACAGATATTAGTCGAAGTAATCGCCAAAATTTCAAATAAAAATTTTTCAAAAAATTTCCAACTTTAAGTGGTCTAAAATATTGAAATAATTTACAGAAAATTTATTCCTTTGATTAATACTCGAGAACAATATCTAAAATTTGAAACCGATCAGAAAGACGTTTAGTTTGCAAGCTCCCTACATTGTAAACATATAGATAGTTTAAAACATATAAACCTTAAAATCTGTTAATTTTATCCTTTACTATGATGGATTGGAAACATTTAGACTCTCAACGTTTTTAGCCATATTTATATCAAATATACTTTTATTTATTTATATTTCTAGAAAAATACTCGAAACTTCTTCAAGAGTATTTTCGTTTGTTGAAATATTTTAGTAAATATTTGTAGTAATTTAATATTGTAAATTAATTTGACTTATGACGATATTTTTAACGCATGCTTAAAATGAACATCATCATTATAAAATCGCATAAAAAATTTAACAATATCTATGAAATAATAAGAATTTTATAGAAAATAAATTCTATAAATATCTATATTTATAAAAAAAGTTTCTTAGAAATTTAATTTCTATATTTTTGTCAATTATATTTTTTTTCATCTCCTTAAAGATACCCTTATTTTACGGAAAAAAAATTACAGAATAGTGTCAAGTGTGAAATTTTCGTTTTCCAATGAGATTCGAAGTGAACAAGTTTTAATATACATTTATGAGAAGAAGTCTTATACAAGTTTTTCAAAATAAGATTTTGTTTTTTCTTGAATTATTTACACAATGTGATCTGAACAATAGTTGATCTTGTTCAAGCGGTGGGTGGTAGGACGGAAATCAATATACATAATCGTAATATTTTTATTGTTTCGAAAGGGAATTGTATTTTCACTACACACCATAATAAATAAAACTTCCAATTGATAAAAAGCACTATTATTTATTATTTCATATTATCCAAGACATCAAATCCATTCTTTCATTGATCACGGTTCATATTCCATCTCTACATATACACACACAAAAACAGGATGCTCATAAATTCAGTTTAAGTAAAGCTATATGCTAGTCATCTATTTCGTTCATTATCAGTAGCTATTTTTATGATCTAAGAGACGGTTTAAGGTCGATCTTCACCCATCTGAAAACCAGGTGAGACATATTTTTTATAGAATTTTTTTGATTTTTAAACACTTTTATCTAGTTTTTCTATCGAAAAGTGTTCATGACTAGTTTTTACTGAATTAATCAATTTTTTCCGACGGTTTCTTTCGGTTGGTTAAAAAATCGGTGCAGTTACTTATATTCGCTTACCTGTTAAAATGGTATGAACAAATCTACACCGATCTGTTAACCAATCGAAATTATTATTAGGTGAAAGATAATTTATTTACAAAAATAATGGTATAGGCTTGCCTGAAAACGAACTGTTCATGGAAAAATTCGATTAAAATTAGTTTAATTTCCAATAGCCATGAACACTTTTCGATAGAAAAGCTATGATAGGAATGTTTAAAAATCAATAAAATTTCAGAAAATTTATATCACATCTGGCTATCAGATGAGTAAAGATCGACCTTATCTGTTTCTGGTACTATTAGGAATTGATTTTTAGCAACTTAATATGAAAAGTTAATTCAGCGATTTTCTCATTAATGAGAGAAATTCAAAGTTTCCTTCAGTCATTGCTTGTTAGAACATCAAAAATCTGGCTGATCCATGATTGTCTATCGTCTACGGGCTTGGATAATGCATATATACAAGTAATGAATATATTTAACGGACTTAATCCCATCCGAAATTCATTCAAACTGGAATCTGTTTCATTTAATTTCGATAGCAAATCTTCAATTATTTGAAAACTAACAGCCTTATTTATGTCTTTATGAAAGACTTTTTCCCAAAACGGACTTTTTTCGGTTCATAAATATATTTTCGTATTATTAATATTTTATTCAAATGGAATTCGGTGAATAAAGCTAAAACTTCTTCATTATTATTAAAATTATCCTATAACTTCAGTTCACCTTTATCAACCGCAATTTTCTTTCAATAAATGAAATACATATTGAATTCTTTTTAGTTGGACCACTCTTTATAATATATGTATAATGTATATTATATCACTTGTTTTGATTCGCTCTTGTTTTGTAGTAGTTGCTGTTGTTGTTCAATGGTCAAAAGTTTTTCTATATTTTCTATATAATATATAATGTATTGTCAACAATTTTCTAATGCTTTTCGAGTTTTGTTGAAATGTTTTGAAAAACAAATCAATAAATAACATACAGTGTGTTCATTTCTAAATTATTCACCCTTAATAAGTTTTAACCTGATGTGATTATTGTTTTGAGTGAAAACGCGTCGATTAAGATATGGAAGGGGAAGCTCAAAAATGGTACGTTCACACCAAGCCAGTGTGAATGTGAAATTTCATATAGCACCCCTACCTTGTGTTAACTCATTTGAAAGGGCTTATAACTCTCTCTTTCCCAACATCTCCTTTCTCCTTTCTATCTTAAGAACCATCTTGTTCTTTCTATCTAAAGAACCAATCGATCGATTTTATTTTTTTTATCATGATTGAATAAAGAATTTTATGTCCTTTCAAATTAAATGTATAACAAGGTTTATGGTGACTAGGGATCAAGGGGTGAACCCTAAAATTCTCCACGTACTGTTTTTGTACTTATATTTTGACATGTAAATTGATGTGTTTTCACTCAAAACAATAAACATATCAGGTTAAGAGTTATTCAGGGTGGATACTTATGAAATGAACACACTGTATATATAACATACGTATATTATAAATAATATGTCGATACCAACCCACATTCAATGAAAATGTTTTTCAATAAGTATATATATGTAATTCTATGGATGCCCCTGTGTTGTTGTCATTATATTTTTAAAATGGGTATTTGTCTTAATCTTTATACCCTACAGACTGATGTTGTCACGGAAGAAAAAGATACACATTTTATGCCATTATGTTTTTCTACATATTCAAGTACTTGATTATTATTTCGTAAATTTTACTTTAAGATATCGATTTATTTTGTCAGTAAGGGTGCTGATTTTAAGATTACATTAAATAATACTTCATTCGGATTTTCGAGAATTTCTGTACGATAATTATTATATCAATCTCAAAAAAAAAAAAAAAAAACTTAAAATACTGGTAAGTGGTAGTTTTTGAGTTAATGTCTATATATTTTTGAAAATAGTTATTAAAATTTTATATATCGCTCCCACAGGTTTACCGAATTAATTATACATTATTCGTGGAGATTATATTGTATTCTTTTTTTTTAATCCTAAGTCTTTTTGAGCCCCCGAACCAAAAAAGGGGTGTTAAAAGTTTGACCTTTATGTGTGTGTGTGTATGTGTGTGTGTATGTGTGTGTGTATGTGTGAGTTTAGGGTTTTGTACCCGGAGCAACTAAAAAATAGGCCATGATTCTCAAGATCGGTACATTTTGGAGAACGCTCTCAGAAAAAAGGTAATTTAATGGTGACTGTTCAATGTTTCAAGTTTGAATTTAAGGTTCCGTATCCAAAAATTTAGTCGGGGGTTTTTTAATTTTTTTAATTTCACTTGTTACAATTATTCAAAATTTCTCGAAATTTGCCCACGTTATATTTTTACACCAAATAGTTACGCAAAATATTAATTATATGACACCAAAGAACTATCAACACATGAATTACTGGTAAAATAATATGAATCGTCCCTTACCCATTATTATTTTAATAAATACGAAAAAGATAATTACTAAATCACCGCGAACCGGAATTGGTTACGTCTTAATCAACTGAGCTACTAGGTTTGACAATCACATTCTTATTCAGCTTAAAAATTAATCTTGAAATGTCATGCTTATAGAGCCGCAGATAAAGACCTGAGTTTAATATTTAACGCTACGAAACACCGCCAAATTTTAACATTGAGCTTTCAAAAAATTTGAACACCTTTTTCTGTTAAAAATGGCTAGCCTAGATTGCATTTCTCTTGAAAAAAGCTGCAGCACTTTTTGACTGGAAAATTGGAATAGATCCTCTTACAGCTATTTGATTTTATTTGAAAACTATTATCTCGTCAGACATTGAAAACCATTGCATTAAGATTATATACAAAAAAAATTAAAAAATAATATTATTTATTTATGTTATTAGTTTTATGAATAAAATGAAGTAAATAGAATGATTTTGCTTCTTTTTTTTTTTGAATTCATGAAAAATTATTTTCTTCTATAATAAATAATAAATATCATAAATAAATAAGTATACAAAACTCGAATAGAATCAAAATTCATTAAAAATGTAATAACAAAGAAAAAAATGTGTTGATGGATATTAAAATCATCACATTTAACTTCCATGAAAAAAATTATTTGATAATCATTGTAATAACTTGCAATTTTTAACTGTGATTCCTTTTGATTCAAATTTTGTAAATATTACCTAAAAAAATGGCAAAAATTTGCGGTTAATTCGAAATTTAAGATAAACTGTTTGAAAGAAGATAAGTCATATTCAATCATTTGTAATTGTATGCATTCTTAAAAAAATTAAAATAAGTTTCTAAGAATTGAATAAAAATGCTAGTTGTCTCTAAGAAAATTTAAGGTTCTTAAGCGAACATGCGCAATTTTTCTTTAATTTTAGATGTAAAAAATTATTAATAAATATATTGAAGAAAATAAAGAAAACATATTTTTGGATTATTTTTGGACAGTAAAATTTTTAATTTTTCCTTTAAAACAAATTCATCTTGATTTACACTCATCTAGCTTTTATAGAATTGAGGATTAAGCTCTTAGCTCTTAGAAATTCCTCTTAAATTTCTGTCCTTGATAAAATGAGTTTTGAAAATGTACACTGGCCATTGGTCTATTATTACCCATGATTAAGTTTTACATTGTACAGGATGATTTAATATATATTACAGTCGGAAAACCGTCATTTTTCAAATTCAAGGATTGAAATTTTTGTGAATATTATAAAACACAAGCTTAGAAAAATTGGAAGGTTGACAGTATGAGCTACAGATACTTGATCACTTACGTCATATGTTGATAAAATAAGTGTGCCATCACCTCGTTCCGGGAAAAAAATGTAGTGCCATGCAGTGTTAACTTAATTGCAAATACAATAACGTTATGAAATGCCCCATGGTTTGGACATCGTGTATCCAATAATTTTTCTAGGAAATCGTTTTGATAATATTCATTCCTACCCCTAAATATTATAAAATTGAAAGTAAAGTTGTTTGTTAGTTTGTTTGTTTGTGACGCTTTAACGCAAAAACTATGGAATGGATTTGACTGAAACTATATATAATTTATATTAAAAATCAAACTAAAAATAATTTAAAAAAATTCAAATTGTCTTTGTCGTTTCACTGAGCCATCTATGAACATAATTTTAAAGGTAAATTAAAGATTCCTGTAAAAACGATGAGCGAGATACAATTTATGGCTCTCTGTTCTGATATACTTAATGAATTATGACTATTTTAAATTTAAAAAAATTGAAAACTGTCTATATATTTTATCTGTCTAAAACGAAAGCAAGAAAAGTTAAGAATATAACACGGTGGTCTTTACTTTTTAGCCCAGCAAAGCGGGTGGGTATAAAGCTAGTAATATTTTTTTCTTCTAAAATTACATCTCTTTGTATCTAGAAATGGTTAGTATCCCGTCTATAAGTGTATTGAGAAATTGTCATTATATTTACTTTCTGAATGAAGCCCTACTGCTATAACTTATAAATATCTACCCCTCTAGCACCCTGTATAAACATCTACCTATAAATACTTGATTAAAATCAATTAGTATATCCAATCGATTTAATCTTCAACAAAAGTTTCGTACATTTAATAATATCCAAGACTTTATAGAAAATATTCAAAGACGAAGAATAAATAATAAAAACTTTACTTCTCATTCAGATTACGTGAATAAATATTTAAGAAAAAAAAAACGTGAATACAAAAATACACATGGAAGTGAAAGATAAAGAAAAATATTAAAACACTAGCAAGCAAGGCGAACAACGAGCGTCAAGAAGAAAACTTCTGTTGCAAAGTGTATATAAAAAAAATATTTTACATTTTATTTAATTTCTTAACACATTTATTTTCCTCATTCAAATCGATTCTGTAAATACAAGACGAATGAATTTACATTATTTTGAATAGAAAACACGAACAACGTTTTTACATAAATACACTTCTGTTAAAAAGTTTTATTTAGTATACGTTCACTTTCTTCAAAAATTAATTCGATAATAATATTAGCGATATCATAGAGACTGTCTTTTACAGGTGGCTGCTATTCATATACCCAGACGAAAGACAGTCTTGGGTGTCATGTATTTTGAATTTTCAGACGACAATACTGTATTTCCAGCCAATACATAGAATAACCTAGGCTGAGATCTGTAAATTAGAAAAACACTTTCTAATTCACAGAAGGCACTATCGGTAATTCGATCATGTTGCTTATATATTTCACCGTAATACTTTAATTTCCGTCGGATTGTAAACTGGCCAATAATTTTCGGTAGAGGGTGTTGAGTAAGTGCTAGTTGGAGAGGTTTGTACAAGCTTTTATTTCACTAGCAATGTATGTCACTATGTTTGTTCGGAGAATCTTGCATCTCAATTTCGAAGACGATATCTTCAACCGATTGAGCTGAAATGTTGCATGCATATGTCAATAGAATGACGATACATTTTTATGATAGACATAAAAAGAGAAAAGATAAAAATTTCATTAAATAGTGCTTTTTAAAGGACAAGCTTTTATTGTACTAAAAAGTAAAAACTGATTTTTCCTAAGAATCACTTATACACGACTATTCGTAAAAGCTTAAGACACTTCGATTTATTTTTGATATTTTTAATTCATCGCCTCAAGCTTTTACAAATAGTCGTGTATTAATGACTCATAAAAAAAATTATTTTCTAATTTTTAGTAGAATAAAGCTTGTCCTTTTGTAGTCACGTTTACAACGTTTAAAAGTGAGCTCAAATAAAAAAATGATTTTAATGAGTCGAGTAGATAATGGGCGAAAGTTATCGAACTATGTAGAATAGAAAATTAATTAGAAAAAAAATTTCAAAAAGCTTCGAAAGTATGAAATAAAATAAATTATTAACAAATCAAAAACCCGACTTCGTTAAATAAAATCTGAAAAGATACAAACAAGTCCAGTAGTTTACGTAGCGATTTTAACATTAGGGGCCCATTAAAATCTATACCGACTCATAACTTCGAAAATATTGTTTATTTTATTTAATACCATCGAAGATATCTACAAGTTTCTTGAAATATTTTTCTGCTTATTTTTATGTCGACAACATTCGCCCATTAAACAGCGGGGCAACCATCTCGTTAGGGATTTATAATATATGATTTAAGAAGACTTCTTATAACCGTTCTTATCTATAAAACAAAAATAGAAAGTACTGTGTGTGATGCACGCGTAATCATCATTTGATCTGTAGTTGTATATGTATGCATGGATTCAGCCGGTCAGTCTCATCACTTATACATCACTTATACATACGATACAGCGCGCATCTCACACAGTATATTCCCTCTTTGTTTCATACATAAGAACGTCCATAAGAACTCTTCTTACGATATATATTATAAATGCCCAACGAGATGGTTTCCAAACGGTGTATCTTCTCGACTCGTTTATTGCGGAAAATAAATTACGTTTTGAAATACATAAATTGTAGGTATTTTTATTGCCGCTATAATAAATCTTAAACCGGCTAGCAATATCATATTTAAGATTAAAAACATTTTTAATTTCGTCGTTTGTAGACTAATATTTTTGTAAATAAGTGTACTTACACATTTTACTATAGTACCTATTTCTATAACAAATACATATGTCTATTACTAACTTCATCATATTCATTGTTCACACAACTCTGAATATAGTAATACATAGTACCTATGTATATACAAAGTATATACTTATATAGCATATAGTATATTTGAATAGTTAGAACTTTCTGAAAAGCTTTTATCATAATTGTTCGATCAATAGTAATAATAATGTATTGCTTGAAATAAATTTATTACTTTATTGATTATTCATGTTCCAAACCATAGATATATAGAACATACCACCCGCTACTTCATTAATACAGATTATTAAAGGATGTCTCAAAAAAACTTGTGAATCATACCGAAATTTCAAATATTTGAATGGCCAGGATAAGGAGTGCTTTTTAAAAAACAAACCCTCCATTTCTAAATTTAAAAAAATGTGAGAAAAGAAGTACTTTTCTCACTCACTCCCGCTCTAGGGCGATAATGAAATCAGTTACTACAATAACTTTTTTAATTTTCTATTTTTGTCAATAAGCCATGACTTTTAAATAATTAATAAAATACTTTTAAATAATGATTTTTAAATAATTAATTATAATTATCGTTTATTTTTGTATTTTAAATGCGTAGATAAAGTTTTGTACGATATACATGTGAAAACGCATTATTATCGTACTTCTGCGATTCTCAATCTCGTGCGACGCACTCGATGTCACGATTTGCAGGCAAATAATGCTGCCAGCATAGTAGTATGGTACATGATTATTTTACAACTTGCAGGTGGGGTTGAAAATGGGTTAAGTTCGATCTCAAATTTAATTTATTCCACTGTTTAATCTTACAATAAACAGTAGAAAATAACTGTGAAATTGTCCCATTTTACCCCCCCCCCCTCAGTGTATTTAGCCTGCTACAATTATTTCACTTTATTATGAAGCATGCGTCTAAATTTTGGAAATATTTGCAATAAATTTTTTAAATTGTGAAGACATATCTTTCGCAGTCCACTAAAATATGATTTTTCAGTACAAGACCAGAAATTTTTTTAGCAGTATCAAGAGCTACAAATTGATGAATATACATTTTAAAAAACATATAGAGTATCAAAATGAATCTCTGGTCTACGAGGGAATGTCATTCAACCTATCTAATTTGTTATCGCAAAAATATGGTTAAAAGCAAAACCAGAAGATTTTTTCTTAGGAATACTCTCATCCAGAAAAAACAAAAAAATGAAAAACATAGATAGCACCCTGTGTTATAAATATTATCGTTTTTAACACTAATAACGTAAAATAATGATCATTTTCAAAACCTCAAATTCTACTGGTTTTAAATTATTATCAGAGATAGTGGTTTTAGTTATATATTGTTTTAAAATATTATGTATCTTTCTAATTATTTATTTATGAAAATAGTTTTCGCAGTCGGAGTATTTATCGAATTACATACCGAGCATAATGAATTCTAGGTATAAGCTGAATGGTTTTAACTATTTACGTTAATACAAGAACAAATACTAATTTAGGAGCATTTATTAAATCGTTTTACTAGCTCATTATTTTTACTCAAATTTACTTAAAGATTATTCTTTAATCGTTAGTAAAACTATACATTCACAAGAATTTAAAACAGTTTATTACTTATTTGCAACTAGTTGGGCGCCTTTACTCTCTATTAATTCTTCTACCATAGCAATAAAAACATAAACATTAATTAACAAGAAACTTGCAGGTTCATAAGTCTTTTATTCAACAAATGTGCAGGTTCGTAGTCTTCTATAAATTTAATTTATTAATCTTAGGCAAGACCATGACAAACTTAAGATTAGTTTGGGCTATGCCAAACCAACCCTGTCCCAAACAAGTCACCTTGCCCGGCAACCAATTTCGATCATCGTCAAGCTTGTCGTTTTATCCTTGGTTACCTGTTCATAGCCTTTTAAAATGTTTTTCTATATCATATGAAGCTTTACAAACGTCATCTATAACCGATACCTAATGCCAATTTTGAGTATAGACCGTGGGACAGAAAAGGTGCTACGTTAAATGATTAATACAGGCTTGAAACTTCGTGAGTGGCTTCTTTTTGGCGAGTCTATCATACTTCTCTTTACGACTTTTCCCGAAAGTGCTGCATTTTCAAATCAGCATTATAACGGCATATTTTAGCTATCAGTCTGAAAAAAACCCGAAAAAAAATGTGTTTTCGTTTGATATGTTCAAATAATAAAACTAACTTAAAATAATAGTAAAAATAAACCTATTCGATTTCAATAATAAAAATAAAACTATTTATCACCGCCATAATAATAACTATTCGAATATAGACAAAATCTTAAAATTAAATGTCTTCCAAATACATTAAAATGCCGCGTCGTTATCTTTATAATACAGGCAGTCCAAGAATAATCCTAAATCAGGAAAAGAGCTTATTGTTATTTTCTGTAGCCGAATTAGTTGTGGAAACTTTTAAGAAGTGTAAATTGATTAAATTTTCAAACATTTCTGTAGTTTATTCAAAATATTTTCTATCCATTTGTATCATATACTTTTTTTATTCAATGAAAATTACACTTCGAATGATATTTTAAGCTTAATGTAATGCAATATGAAAATAATTATAGGAATAGGAAAAATCAAAATGTAACCATCAAAAACTTCCACTGATTTTTTACATTATTTCAAAATAGTTTCTATAGCTTTAGATTGACTATTAAGAAACAACATGTTAATCTCAAATATCTATAAATTGTAAGCTTACAAAAAAAATTGTATTAAAATTGATTTTTAAACCTGGATTATGACAAATATGTATTTCAATTTTAAACTTATATAACAGGGAAACTTCAAATTTAGTATTTCTTTTCTTAACTTCTCTTTCTCATTAACAAGATTTAATTTGGTTTGATACGATAAACTCTCATAACCTTTGTGCTAATCCGTTGGTTGAGCATTCCCAGTTTCGTTTAAGTATCATAGAAAACTATGCTCCTTTATTATGGAACGTTTATGTTCCAACGTTGGATAATGACAAAAGAAGTGTTTTCTTAAGCCCCTTCCCCTCCCTTTTTCTAGTCACTCCCTGCATACCACACCTTACTTGCGTTTCTGTACCGCAATGTTCGAAGGAAGAAGTGACCTTGTAACCTCCCCGTTGAATCGTCTACAATTTTTTCAACTCATCTTCGTTTATTTCCAACCTATTACTGGAGTTTTTTCCGAGATTGATTTCGTCCGTTTTGGCTCATGAGAAGTACTCTCTCTCCCTGAGTCGGCTAGCTACTGCTAATCACTATCTTTGGTGTGGTATGATCTATGGTCGTGTAAACTGGGACGTTTCTATTCACAATTTAATTTATTAATTTAACTTTTAAATTGCCAAGAAATACATTTTTAAATAACTGTACGGAATGTGTGTTCTGATGCTTCTTGTATGAAATACATCCGCACATTTATCGATGTAAAAACTACTGAACTAGTGACTACAAGGATACCCGATATACTATCAAACCAATAAATATTATGAAATTATTTGTTACAAACATTAACTATAATAATAAAAATCACAAAAAACAACGACAAGGAAAGAACAAACTAGAACACTGAAATATAAAAGTTGGGCAAATTTCCAAAATAACAATCGAACTTTTTAGTAGATATTATATTCATAGTGTCTAGTGTTCACACAACAATAACAATAACAACAACAGCCAATAATCAATACTACAAAATATATTTGACACATTTTTATACCTTTTATTTTTTTTATTCATAACTTGAAATACATATAAAAATTTTTTAGAAATCACGCAGCTTTCACAAGCACAATTAGTCGGAACCCTAAATTCGCACTTTAAATATATCTTAAAACACTCACCACTTTTTGTTTTTCCGGATACGGAATCCAAAACTTGTCCTTGAAACATAGTGAAGAACACTTTCCACTAAATTACCTTTCAAATTAAACAAAAAAGATCAAAATCGGTTTGTCCGTTTAGGCGCTATTCTACCACAGACAGACACACACGCATAGCGGTCAAACTTATGCCATACTTTTTTTGGTTCGGAGGTGAAAAATCAGTATTGTTCTAAGGAAAAATAGAACATCAATAGAATTGGAGATTTTTTTTATGTAGTTTATTCATACATTTGTACAGTATTGTTGTGAATTACCTTGGTTTCTTAACACAAATCTATTTGTTCAACACCCACTGAAAGCCATTTAAGGACCCTGCTATCGTAGCTCTATTTTGAACCACCGTTTCTCGCATGGAAAAAATTATTTCCCCAATATAGATATTTTTTGAAAGATGTTTCATTAAAATTTCTTAAAAATTACAATAAATAAAACTGTCTCGACCGGTAGGGAATTCCGATTGGAGTACCCGTCGATACAGGTGATATTTTACTTTTTATTTACAGGTAATTTTAAGCGGTACTTTTTTAGACCATTATTCTATTTTTCGTCATTAGGTGAAACGATAAGCAAAGAATTTGATAAAGGAATAAGGAATATCTCGCATGTCCAAGAAAAAACAGAATAGAGAATTATTACAGAAGGTTGTTGTTCGAAGGCTTTTCAAAAGGTCACGAAAATGACAGTAAGATTCATTATTTTCATCTTTGCTATTTTTAAAGTGATGTCGCCTGCCAACCTGTGTATGTTTTCGAACATAACACACAAACTACTGGACCGATTAGTAAGAAATTAATAAATTAAAAACTTCGATATCTTAAAGATATGTTCATATAATAATGCATTTACAATGGTAAAAATTGAATCACAAAGCGCACAATTATTGTGGAATGAAGTTTGGAATTTATGCATTCGATATCAAACAATTTATTGTTTATCGAATATCGAAAATTCGTTTGACGGTCCAGTATGCATTTGATATTTAACACATGTAGTGTAAAGGACACATTTAGTAAATATATAAAAACTAGTTTGATACTCGCCCGCTTCACTGGTCTTAAAAGTAAAAACCTCCACTTTTTAGCCTCCACCATTCTTGATCTTACTTATCCCCCTTCCATGATACTTGAAGGGATTGTTTTACGCAGCTAAAAGATATGCACAGTTTTCAATTTTTTAAATTGTAAAATAGTCATAATTGATTGAGTATATCAGTAAAGGTGGCCATCATTTGTTTGATATTTACTATTTTAAATTTTTACAGAAATCTTTAATTTATGGTTCAAAATAATGATCATTCTGCTCCATCTGTGATCATTATTAATATCTATATCTTTATAATTTATAGCTCATGTGTTATTCTAATGTATGAGCTATATTGCTATACAGTTTCATTAAAAACCATTCGCTAGTTTTGGCGTGTAAGCGTAACAAACAAACAAACAAACATTCTTACTTTCACATTTATAATATATATATAGGGATATAGAAATAGTGCCATGACCACTATTATAAGTAAAAAATTGGGTAATAAATTATTGTTAAATTGTATTTATATAAAAATAAAATAAAAAATAAAAAGCGTTAAATTGATATAGACTGTTTGGACATGTTTATAATGTCCGTGCCCATTGTAGCCAAAGCATTAAACATAATAGATTTTTTTTCAAGTTGTATATATATAATAAATTTTAATATGTTAATAAAAACAATGTTACCTTTATAGGGTAATAATAATGAAATATCTATAACGGGGACTGATCACCATTAAATATAAAAATGTACCCATTTACAACAAACATGGATTTATATAAATTTAGAAAGTAATATATACGTTTTAAGACTTGCATGTACAACAAGTATGGTTGTATGAGTATCTAGTCTGGATATAATAATAGACGATGAGACTTGGACCTGATCTATCTATTAAGCCGCTCCGGGCAAAAATAATACTAACCGCCTTTTTCATTCATATTGTATACAAAATATCTTTTTTAAGTTGACATATGTTTGAAACTCAATTAATAAATTTAATCGAAGAAAATTTTTCAAACGAAAAATACTAGTTTCAAAGGGACACATCTTATTCCGCCATCGAATTCGATATAAGTTTTCAGGTTCAATTTAAACATGAATTGATAGCAAAAATCTAGCTTTTTGTGCGTTTGTTCATTCAATTTGAATTAAAATGGCCTTTATAGAAAAACAAACCATTTTGATTGAATTTATTGGAAAATTATTTACGAAGAGTCCCTAGATTTTTCACAAACAATTATACAATTATCTAAACTGTACGGTTTACGAAAAAATGTTTCGAACAAAAAATGTTACTTTTTTAATTAATGCCAACTTTCTAATTTAAAGTGTTAATCTATCGATAACCAGTTATGGAGTAGAGTGAGATTGATAAACCAGGTCACGTTTAATGTCTACAATCTCTTTTTCCATACAATCCCAGTTTTCGGAATAGCCTTGGTTTTGTTGAGTCGCGATTTTGTCCCACATTTTTGCCAGTCCGGGTTGTAGCCAGGCTCACATTCCCTTGGATTAGACCTGGGATGGAGCATTCCTAAGACTCCAAGGTAGAGCAAAGGGAATCAGTGAACATCACAAAAAAAAATTTCTTAGCATCACAATCTTTATCCATGTTTTCCTTGGTTTGGATGTTTTCCATGATTCCAACGGGTGGCCGGAAATATTCTGTCAACGGGTGTTTCACCTGATCTCATGCACAACACTTCATGTGTAACAGCATGTCTCCGACTTCTACTGATAAACGTCTAAATTTCGCTTATGTTTGGTTGCTTTCCACGTCTCATATCCATAGAGTAACAATTTTGACGTAGGTACGTAAAATTCGCAGTTTTGTAGTTGTGCTAATTTTATTGAATCTTCAAGTCAATTGTGGTACCGTGTTATTCGGCGTAGTAATAAATACGCTAGCTAGTCCACATGTTCTATTTCTTCTTCTAAGGCAAACATATTATCATTCTTGTTGTGAAAAAAACATCGACGTAACTTATTAAATAAAGAAAGTTTAAAAGCTAAGACTTGATTCTCGAGTCATGGAAAGGTGTACTTAAAAAGCCTTGATACAAATAGAAAATTTTAATCCCCCTCTTAATCAATGGCCATTCAATTTTACAAATTTTATCCAATATAATATAGTATCGCCAGTTGTCGACCATTAAATTTTATGAAATTTTATTCGGCTCTGTTCACATTTAAATTTATTGATTAAAATCGAAAACATTTAATTTGCACTTTAAAAGGAAACAGCATTGGTGTTTTATACTAATTTCATTAAATAATTTATATTTGTGTCTACAATATGAAAGTCACATGAAAATTTGTCTGAATTTTTTTCCTACAATTTTATATTCTGTTGTACAACATAGTTTAACAATTTTATGGTTTTTAATGTTTATTATTTTTTACATTTTTATATATAGTTGTAATTTTTTGAAATAAAAACTTCTATGCAATACCTAATAATTTAAGTGGATCTGTTTCAATCAATTTAAAGAGCAATTATTATTATTACTTTTGAACCGTATTAATTTTTTTATTTTAACAATTTAAATCTCATTTTACAAATTTATATGGTCATTAACATTTATTTTTGTTAATTATTTTGAAATTTTTCAGCCAATTCATAAAATTTTTAGTTTGTAACTAATTTACAAGTTTATCGCACACTCACATAACACTTAACTCACATCTTTACGAATTTTGTTTGAAACTTGTTAATAAATGTGGATTAACTTACATGTCATATAATTTGCAAGGGCACACTCATAAATTTTCTCTCTCATTTCCACAAAACCTTCGTTTTTGGCTAACTGTAACCAGACGAATACGTTTCATCCAGCTTCGCTGTGACTTTATGTTTTTTTGTTAATTCTTTGAAAATACAAATTATGTAATTCTTTGAAGAAATTTTGGAAACAAAGAAGTTAGGTTATATTGACGAGTTTTAAGAAATAATATTAGGTAAAATACTTTTAATTTTTACCAGGAATCATTTTCATTGTCATTAAAATTAAAAAATATACATCCCTCGTGCGTATAATGTCAAGATTTATGATGTGAATATTAATGATTTTACATATTTTTAATTAAAACTAAATTATTATTACGAATGCTAATATTTACTGAATATCATGAAAAAAAATTAATTAATCAAAAAATATACATATACAGACACAAAACAAAATAAAAACATTTTTTCATTTGTGTATTAAAATATTTGTTATTATAGGTTACAGCAAAACATATTATTTGCCAGTCAATTCAACAAGTTAACTATTTTCAGCATTAACTTACAACATCTAGTCCCTGGTTTGAAACAAAATCATTTTCAAAACAAAAACCCTGTCTATTTCACGTTTAGACGAGTATTTTAGGTATCTGAAGAATCATTCCGAAAGAAAAGAAATTTTATAAGATATCTCAAATACTACTCGCCAAATCGTTAAATGAACCCGACTTTTTGGGTCAAAGTTGTTTCCAAGCATACAAAGTTGCATGAAATTTTAAAACAAAATATTTTTGGTAATTTTCTCGATTTTTCAAAGTAGTACGTACCATTTTTTATCCATACAATAGAAATATTTAGTTTCTGAGATGTTAGCTGAAATCGATTTAAAAGGGCAAAATCACGGAGCAATTTTAGCCGATCTATCAGTCACAAAGTCGTTCAATCACAAATGTAAAATTTTTCAAGAAGGTAAGTTAATATTGCTCCCTCCAAAAAAATTATCTGAATACGCGTTTCGATTAAAACTGTTGTTAGTACTAAACTGAACCGTACATTTCGAAGTTACTTAAATTACGGTTTTCTCACTTGTATTGACACATTAAGGTATTTTGCAGTTTTTTAAAACATTAAAACTAACAATCCTTATCTAGTGTCAACAATAATGCCTAAATATTTGTTTAGTTACAAACATACAAAATTTTAACTCATGCTATAAATATTCGCTCCATAAATTTTATTTCAAAAGTTAAGTTACTAAACACTTTTGAGTATAAACAAAACATCACACCACAAAACTGGACATAAAACCAAACGAAACAAAAACAATATAAACAAACAAATAAACAAATAAAATCAATTTTATTCATCGTTAACTATACAACAATGCCTATCTATAAATGTGTCATGACATTTGGGGGCGGTAGAACCATAGTGATCCAAGTAAAGCTCTGTCACACTGGAACTGGAATGAGATTTTTTTAAATCATATTAAACTACAAACGTAGCAATGGATTATAGTGAGAGTTATTCACTTGTAGTAACGAATTTACCACTGAAAATCAATAATTTAGAACCAGGATGATTAATAATTATGAAATGCGTGTTTTGTTGTAAAGAAAATATTATTTATATACATTTTCAAAAAGAATGGCAGTTAAATAAGTGTACTATGAAATAATTATGAAGATATTCGTTGTGTGCGTAGTCATGGTAGAGACAATAAAGGAGGCTGTTATGACTAATTTGCAATTCTTTAAATGTTAATGTTATACAAAATGTCAAATTAAAATTATTGAAAAATACTAATTAATTAAACTTAATGCATTACAAATTGTGAAAATAAGGATTCAAATCGGACAAATATTATTTTTCAACTGTAAATTATCATAATTATTTATTTACTATGGAAACGCCTCCAATAAAACTCACACACGGTGCGAATACGTATTTTTACACTTTTTACATCTACATAACAAAATCTTTATTTTTAGAAAATTGGTACTTGGTTTCATATGTTTCTATGACCGTCATTTATATGGCGTATTTGAATACGCAACCTAATATCAACGTAACAATAATTATAATAACTCTAGTCAAAAATAAAAAAATTTCAATTATCACTTCAGAAAAGATTACCTACTTAAATTACAAGCTTTTTAAGTAAGTATTAATTGATTTGAAAAATATTTGAATATAAGCGCATGACGGAGTATACAGAATCATAATCTCGCTCAAACTATAAATAATACGGAAAAAAGTTTGGAATAAAATTTATATGATATTCAACGTTCTAAAATTTTATTTATGACCCTTGTATGTATCATCAACCGTTAACTATATATTAAACAATACTAAACCATTTTGAAAAAAGTTTGGAGCGTTATAAATAAGAGCCTATGCATTATATAGCAAAAAGTTTTAACTAAAAATTATAGAAAATAGTTATTGTCTACGTAAATGATTGATCTCTTTTATTTTTGTCTTAGGATGTTCACGAGATAATTGATAAAACATGTTTTCCAATACGGCATCTGAAGCTTACAACCCCCTCCCCGTCAAGTTAACTTGGGTTTAAATTCGGACAAACACCCTAAATATATTCCAACTAGAAAATCCGCTCAATAATTTTCAGAGTAAAGTACTCGGCTATTGGCCTCTTGGTTCTCAGAATTTTCTCTTACATTGATATCAATTTTTTTCGAGCCCGAAAGCGAGGATAAACATTTGTTAGTTTTATAAACCATTGTAAAACGTTGGCTTTGGATATAGTCGTGACATATATAATACATGTACAAATAATAAATACACAGGATGACCTTAAACTAGTAAAATAAATCAAAAAGATATAAATTTTTCAATTTTGTATACATAATTTGTAATTTATTGGTTGACTTTTTTCTGTAAATGATATATTGTCTACTGTTTTTTAAATTGAAAAACGAATTTTGTTAATTTAATACATGAGAGTTAAAATAATACATGGGAATAGTTCCAATTCAAATCGTAAATTAAAAATTGAATATTTGAAAACTTTTAAATCCACACAGCTAGTAGCAACGAGAACATCTGTATTTTGTATTTTTATTTTAGTTCAAATTTGTTTAAACTGTTAATATTCAATTCTAAAATTTCAAATAATTGTTTGAAGTTTACCACTGTCATTATAGGGGTATTTAAAATTTCAAGTTTGTTGGCAGTTCTTACCCTACGCTGGTATTTCGAGGAGATGTAGTTCATTCAAATTCAATCAAATTAAACATAAAAAGGGGGTGAACCTTGCATCAAATCAGGTATATGTTTGTTTCTTTTATACGTTGTTTGCAATGTACAGGCAATGTTTAATTCAAGTTTTCGACCTCGGCAAACGACCGGATCATGCCGTAAAATAAGAAAAACCCCGAAAATGTTGACCTTATTTCAGTGGTTTATTTTTTTATGTGAAACACTTTTTACATTTTAACTTTTTCTCTATCTCTAACGGTTTACAATATGGAATTTTGCGTAAAATCGTGTTACTTGAAAAAATAAACAAACTTTGAAAAGCTGTATCTTCGAAACTGTTGGTCTTATAAAAACCAAATTTATCTCAAATTGTTGAAAACTTGAATTTAACATTGCCTATACAAAATAACATATCAAGAAAACAAAAATACCTGATTTGATGCCATTCCAATGTTTAATTTGATCATAGTAGTAGATTTAAAAATTATTTTGTGTGGAAAAACGACCTCTGTTCCTATAAGTTATGGAATAGGTATGAAGAATTTGTTAGTTTTTGTTTCATTCCATTTTGTTAGTAATACATTCCAAATTTTTGTCAATTATGTTAAATTCTATCAAGAATTTAAGGGATAATTATTAAATTATCTTGTATGTATAGATGCAGATAGTTTCTGAAATAGATAACAACTATTTTAAATTTAATTAAAACTTCCACAATTTTGCATTGAGAAAATATTTATATATATTTTATAATAATATTAGTTATATATATATTTTTTTTTTGAAAAAAGAATCAATCTATATCATGTTCGTTGGGTAAATATTTCTCTATCTGATTCATTCAATTCAATTTATTTCACTAATATTATTGCACGCAAAAAATTGTATTTGTTATTACAAGTGATTTATTGTTTCCCTGAACAAAAATTCATCTCCATTTATACAAGCTATGAAACACAGAAAAATAAATTTAACTTTTTGATAGAAAGTTTACATTTCATCCTAAAAATCGAATTAAAAAATTTTCTAATGCTTTTATATACTTTGAAGTTCATATGGATTATCATCCATGGACAAATTTTTGTAATATCAAATAAACAAAGACATTAAATTTCTAAAACGTCTAACTGTAGGTAACACTTGTAATAAGCCACCAAAAAGCATTCCCAATTATTTCTTCCTCCAGTTTTTGTGCTTTTTCAACTCCTATCCAACACGTAACAGTTTCCTTTGCAGGTAATTTATGATGAAATTTTATTTGAAAGTACTAATCTTTCTATCAGTGATTACTTTTTCCATCGGTGACTTTTAAGAATAAATTTAACAACTTGTGTATGAGCTATTATAATAATTTGTTTTATTTTAAAAAGTTTTTTTTTTTTTTGGAAATTTATTAAATACGTATTACCAGCAAAATGTAGCCCGTAAATTAAGTGAGAGGCGTGTATTTAAAAATACAATCTGACGGCATTGTTTTGCTTACTTTTACAGACACTCAAACCGCTCGACCTTCATGAATTGTCGGCTTTGTCGGAATGTTCCATTGGGAAAGGTTTGAATATGATGCTAGTAATGAAATATTAATAATAAACCCGGACCTTAAAAGCTGTATATCCTTAATGAGATGCTTCAGCTCCATCTGGGATAGGATGCATACTCGATAATTCATTACGTTTCGACAACGTTCGCGTATTGTCTGATTATTTATTGAATTAGTTGATTTAAAATTTCTTACTTAAGGATCCAAAATCGATATGGAGGATACGATCAAGTGAAAATCATGTAGTGCACGGTAACTAGCTCGAACTGAACAATCATTTAAGAAAAAAAAAGTTCAAAAATTAACTTCCGTTGTTCCGATGATTTATCCAATATTAACTACGTCGTTCTGCCCAGACCTCAAACCCATTATAATAATTAACAACACCATACTTTAGATAAAGGTGTAGAAAGAGAGCAAAATATACTCTTGTAAAGCATTTAAATATCTCTCACAAGATAGTGAACTATGAATTTACACAGTAAGAAATGCATGGCGTTAACTACAATGCTGGTATGGTATAGAGATAGATACAAATAGTAACTATGTTAACATAAGTAATATTACAGTATTGAATAGGGCTATCTATCAGAAGAATTGTGGGTAGTATGTGACTGGCGCGTATGCTACATTGAATCATCTGCCACAACTATTGCTAATGTTGCTATTCCCTCAATACAGTATACAGTATGGCATTCACACTGTTACTGACATTGTAATATCAACAAAATATTTCTTATCGTGTACTTAATCAGAAGATTGTCGGGTGCTGTTTCTAAAGGTAATATCCAATATGGCTATTTTTATATATGTTCAAATGTACTATTTATATATGCAAAAAAAAAAGATGTGGGTGAACACCAATACACTCATTTCACTTCAAACCCATTCCCAATTCGTAGAAATATGGCTGTGTATTGTATATTGACATCCAACTTTTTATATGCTTAATGGCAGGGAAATTATATTGGTTTTACACAATAAATGGCTAAAAAAGCAATAAAAAATATGATAAATTAATATACACTTTGTTTTCAAACATAAAAAAAGACAATTTCTGTTGTTCGTAGAATGTTTGGGGATTATTGCTTATTGTTGTTTTTAAAAAACGTGAAATTTTTCAAATTTTTTACTAGTGTTTCCCCATTTGTTTATGATTTGTAAAAATTTAATTGATTATCGTTAGATAATCTGCCCTCTTCCAAAGCTTATACGACTCCTGTATATGGCGTTTAGTACTGGAAATTTTCCAAAACTTTTTTTTTTTTGGTAGTTCCAAAGAAAATGCCAATATTAACCGATAGATACGTGAGTAATCATATAAGCATGCTCAAAACGGTCTTTTTAAACGATAGTTTCTAAAAAAATATTGGTAAAACGATTTCGAAAAATATACCATTAAAACAACTTCAAACCACGGACATTTATCATAAATAAAATATTTACGGGTTCAATTTTTGAGGCGATGAAATAATATTGCTTGTTTCTTATAAAAATACAATTTTTTTAAGTCATATTAAAAATATAACGAAAATGTAAGATAATTGACTATCATCTCCCGCTTAGCTGGAATCAAGTTCGTTATTTTTGGGGAAACATGGGGTATAGTATGCTTCACGGATGGCTTGCAAGAAAACTTAAACGAAAGCCTTTAAATGATCGTAAACTGAACAGCATTTAAAGAAAATTTAAAATATTTTATGTGAATATATGTAGAAATAGTTGACTGACTAATATATCAACATACAGCCCAAACTTCTGGTAGCTCATAAGGTAGTTAAAAGGGAAAAGAAAGTTTGTATTAAAATCCGACATTTTTGGAGCAGTTTAAAAATTTTTTCATTTAAAGAAAGCTACATTATCAGCGCAACATTAGGCTAGCGCACCAAAAAATTAAAATACATAGATTTGGGAACAAAAAAGAGGAATAAAGGTAAAGAAAAGTGAAGGTTTTAAAAAAAATCAAAATCGGTTCATCGGATTTTATGTCGGGAATTTCTTTTAATTCTACTTTAATATGATTAAAGTAAACCTTGAAAAGGGACTGTCTTCCCTCTTTGTCTCGCAGCCTATCAAAGCGCTATATAAATATTTTGAATTATCCCTATATATTATAAATGTGAAAGTAAGCATGTTTGTTTGTTTGTTTGTTTGTTACGCTTTCACGCTAAATCTAGCGAATGGTTTTTAATGAAACTCTACAGTAATATAGCTGATAAATCATAATAACACATGAACTAAAATTTATAAAAATATATTTTTTGTTTTTAAATTAAAAAATTAAATTTAATTTGACATTTTCCATTTTTAAATTTTTACAGCAATTTTTAATTTATGGTTCAAAATGATGATAAGGTATAGATGGAGAAAATGTATGATCATCATTTTGAACCATAAATTAAAGAATTCTGAAAAAATTTAAAATATTAAATGTCAAACAAATCATGGCCAATTATTTTCATATACTCACTGAATTATGACTATTTTTAATTTAACAAAATTGAAAACTGTGTATATCAAGAGAGGGTGTAGGCTATAAAGCGGTGGTTTTTACTTTTAAGCCCAGTAAAGCGGGCGGGTTTCAATCTAGTTGCAAATACACGTGCATGTGTGTATTTCATATAGGTAATATAAGACAAACGAAGACAGCTATTCGCGTACTTTTTTTAGGTGTCTCCTCTATAACGATCAACCGTTTGGAGGCCACATTACGGTTCTAAGTTATTAATTCATGTTTAAATCATACCCAAGTGATCATGAAATCTCAGTTCATCGGTATATTTTCATAGTTTAGAAGCATGTGAACAAAGTATTTTACCTCAATGAAAAAACTTTATTCAAAACAAAAATACAGAAACTCAAAAAATTAAATTCCAACAAATTCAAAACGTGAATTAAGTATGCATCAATAAGATTATTATTTACTTCAAAAAAGGCTTGTTTTAAAAGTATTTTATTTTGATTACCTAGATACAATTAAATACAAATTTACTTACCTACATATGAAACATTTATTTATACACATTGATATTGTAAGGACCATGGTGGTTTAACAACATTAATAATGTATGGAATACTCCTTGACCAAAATAATGAAGACTTTGTTAGTTAAAATCTATAACATTTAAGATAAACCTTAACCATTCTGATTATGTGGTTTGCGTAGTAGACTTTTGTTTTCATAAATGTGTAGGTATTTCATACCATATGTCAATTAAAATTTGGAGATCATTGAATTTTGAAATGTGACAGGAAAATTTAACGGAACGAGACAATATTGATTGCTAGGAACCAAATTATAGCAATCATCAAAATGTTTTTTTTAATGAGTCATAAAATAGTGTTAGTACAAGCTAAGGAGATAAAGTTTACAAAACTCTCGCATCCATGTTTTTCAACGGGACCGTTAGGAGAAAAATGTTTTAAAAAAAATAGAGGATTGTAGAGTTAAAAAAAGGAAAAAAAGAGACTAGCGAAAGTCAAATTCGCTCGAAACTTTACGAGAAAACACGGTTTTATCGCGTTTTTCGTCATTTATTTTCTCGGTTTAATGACTCGTAGGAAATCTGTTATTTACTGAAATTGTAACTTTTAGTGTTGTTTCGATCAACTGCTACAGTTGATACAAAATTAACAACCTGTATATTTATTATTAACATATTAGATACACCTACATGTATCAACAAAATGGTTACACAATGGTAGGTATAAAATAATAATTTACTCACAAGGTTACAGAGAGTACGAAAACTTATCAATATCAAAATAACTCTAAGTATGAAAAATTATACATTGCATAAGCCAAGTGATATCAGACAAGTTGTGAAGTTGGCGAGCTTGCTAGAAACGAAAGTTTCGTTTCGATAATTTACTTGATATTACAAGAAAGATATAGTCTGAGTACGGTCTGAGGTCTGAGGACTGCGGCTATAAAAGGATACCGGCTAGATGACAGGCACGCTGTATACCTGGACCTTACAGTGTACCACCAACATTGCAGGAGGTGCCACGGTGGGGAGATAGAAGAAACGATGTTTCATTTTCTTTATCACTGTTTCTTTAACTCTTCCTATGAAAGATGGACTCACTTAACCCAGCCGTTCTTTGACGACCTCTCCAACCTGTATGTCAAAGCCCTTCTACTATTCCTAAACTGCTCCTAATGTTTCATGGAGTGATGGCCGGGGGTGCGCCAACCCCTTTTTGGTATCACAACCGAACTCTATGGACTAAATGTGTTAATAACAAAATCCCATTAGTTTTGGACCAACCGTTAGATATATTCATTTAGATACAGTTAACAACATAAATGTCAACAAATTCTAAGTGAGTAGCATTTAACAGTCCACCAAAATTAAATAGTTTGATATTAATTAACATTTTGTGTACATAATAATACTACAAAACTTACTACTTACATTTCAATGATTTCATTGTTTAGGACTCGTATTTGTATATAGGTAACTCGACGAACATGTGTTGTTTCATACATACATCTTTAATGAATAAATTGTATAGTAACCAAACAGTTGAATATTATACATGGGATTGGAGCTAAACAACTTTTGAAAATCCGATTGAAATGTCTTAAATTTTGCTAGTAAAAAATTTGTATAACTAAATGTAAACAAATTTTTGTTTATCCCTTTGCCGGAAGATGATCGTACTGACCGGCTGCATTTAACTGAAGGAAGATAAAGTTTTTGGTAAGCTTTTTTGCTCGGTAGAACAACAATTGTTTGTAAAATTATAGGATCGATGTTTTTTTTTTTTTTTTTTTTTTAATTTCCAAATTAATATCTTACTTTCGAAATGCTGGGACTAATTTTTACCGCGCCTCCTTCTTGACATGATCAGAGGCCAATCTCACGTGTTTTTCACAATTTTTCAGTTCTTATTTTCCGATGTAACTTAAGATAGTAATTTCGAAGTGTTGGCAGGAGATTTTCGAATTCTAATTGATGTTTTCTTTCCACTCATAATCCAAAACTTACCCTCTTAGACATTAAAAAAGCGCCTTGTCAATAGACCTTTTTCACATTTTTTTTTCTTTTTTTTAAATGAAAGTAAATGTCTTGATCAATGGGCTAATTTTTTTCCCCGATTTTTTTAAGCCATATGACCGAGAAAACAGACAATGAAAATCATTAAAATTCAAATTGTCGAAAACGATCCGGAAACACACGATGTTACACGAAGGGGCTTAATGGTTTGTTTGACTTCATTTAAAGTTGATAATAGTGATATATTAATACAACTGTTGACACTGTCTTATTGTCATTGCTTGTCAGATTGACATCACAGATCACGTGTGCGGTGGAGCCAAAAAAAATTGTTTTTAAATATTTCAAATATTATGTGACTTTTTAACAATTTTTTTCATTGTGTTTTTACAGGCTCTACTCGACCTATATTTTCATAAAAAATTATCAAAACGCATTTCATGAAGTTTTTCATGAAAAAGGTCTATTGCGGTTACAATCTCAGTATGCGAATAATATAATAGATTGTTTATTTGACCCTTTTAAAAAAATGATCTTTGTCAATTTTTTATTAATTACGCCTGTGTGCGGGAGAGCATCGGAAGTTAAATTATATTTTAATAAAACTAAAAAAATTCACACTTTTTTGGACTACGAAGAGGATGTAAATTTTAATTGTAATGTAAAATTCAAAACGTGGAGTGCTCGATATCTATTAAATCAGCTTATTTAAAGAGTAAATGTAGAGAGCACCTCATGCTTTGAATTTTATACAACAATTAAAATCATTATCCACTTTTAAGTGCAATAATGCGTATTTTGTTGAACTATTATTGAATTTCTTTTCTTGGTCTCTTTAAGTTACTGATTGTGTACTTTTTGGGTAAAAAATAAAATAAAAGAAATTTCTTCTTCATGACGAGCCATTATTCCATCCCCATTGATATTGCCATTAACATTTTAAGATATTATTAAAGTTGATTATCGATTGCTGATGATCTTCAGAATAAAGTTATTAAATTATTGTATTATCATTGGACCTTGACACAATTTGAAGAACGTTAAAATTGACTTCTAACTGTTTATTACATTTTTAATTAGCTTGTAAGTTTGTAGCAAACAAGTGAAGTTAATAAAACCGAGTTAATAAAAATGTCATAAAATTTCCATTAAATATTGTAAAGACCATTACTACTTTACTTGCATCACGTCGTTTCTATGAGATAATACACCTCAAAATTTCAATATTAGATACATTTTTTCACAATTTTAAATTGTGAAAAACTGTAACCTAACTACAGATATGGTCTGAGCACAATCGTAGACATTCCAAAGCTCTTATATCGTATCCAAGAGCCCCCCTTTAGCAAAGTTGTTGTGAATATTACAGGACATTGGCTGGGCGGGAAACAGACTGAACCCAAGCGTTCCTGGTCAGACCTCTCGAACCAAAAGTCCTTGGATGTCAAAGCACTCCTGCTGTTCTTAAACAGCTCAAAGTGGTTCATGGAGTAGTGTCCGGGGATTGGCCAATCCTTTTTCGGTATCACTACGTGTCCCACCCCAGGACAGCGACTCTAACCTAACCTAACCTAACTATAGAAACACTGAAACAGAAATCGGATATGCCAGAAAATATTGACATATAAATGTATATCAACGTATGATCTGTATGTATGTGTACGTAACCCACAATTACTGGTTATCAGTCATTATTCCAGTCAGGACATACATACATGATGATAATGATTATTATGATGATGATGACACATCAACCAATGAAATGACCAGGATACTATATGAATAGATATGGGTTGATAATATACATATAGATACATTTAAATGCTGTATACAGTATGTTTAATATAAAAATTAATATACAGTTTTTACCAAGAAATACTTTTCTAAACCCTGGTCCAGTCTAACAAACCGAGAATTGGTTTACCAACCCTCCTAAAAATTTGTTGTTTATAATTATTTCGAGGATCTTTTATTCTCATCGCAAGATATTTGCTGGTTGCGATATAAAACCAAAAAAACTTCAACAGAGACCAATAACCGACATCTAAGTAACCTAAGAAACTAAAACTTTTTCAATCGATTCAGGTTGCCATGAATTTTGAGAAGATGCAAAAATCTTTTTAAAACTTTTGTATTTTTTGTCAAAATTTTAAAATGTTTTATCATTAAAACATTTTGAGTTGTGAAAGTTACCAGAAGTTATAGAAAACAGAGATAATTTAAAGGAAATGCAATGCAATTTTTATATTATGTTTAAAGAATCAAACAAGTATCTACCTATTTGACTTCTTGTAAAAAAAAAAACGTAAGCGCCCTTTTGGTACCAAGATCCGAAACGAAGCTTGGACCAATATCTGCTATACTATGAGCTTGACTACTAATATCATAAGTCGATAATAAATGACTGTGCTTGTCTTTGTTGTCAAGTTCTGTGCCCAACGCCTTAAAATATAAATCCTCTACCCAAACTTAAAGAAATATCATGTTGTTATTTCTTCTTTGGGGTTAACCAAAACGAGATGCTTGCCTTTTCATTATTGTAAAGTATATAGAAATAGGCTACTAAAATCTTAAAATTTTGTAATTATAATATAAATTTTCAAAAAAAAAAACTGCGTTTTTGAAATACTGATCAGATCAGAATTCTGATTAGTAAAATCTCAATTTACTAATATTTACCAAGAAATTTCAAAATATTATCGCTCCTGTAAACGACTATTAAAATACCAAAAGATTATCACAGGTTAATCCGCTCTGACGGAACTTGCTTATAAAATTTGGATTGAGATTTTTACGAGGATGGAAAATTATTTCTCTAAAAATTTTATATCTCAAAAATCTGACATGCAGAAATACATATTTTCCGATCATGAATATCGACAATTGTATGACATGAATGTTGACTTTATAATCTGCACTCAACCCTTATAAATTGCAATTCATGATAGTCATTGTAACACATTTCTATTATTGAAATTATTGTCCTTTGTGTACAAAATCCACATATCTATATCTACGTCTACATTTAGATTTGAAACCAGTTTCTGAAATATTGAAAGTACAATGATCAATTATTTATTGAATATCCAATGCTTATTTTCTTCTCTTTTGCTAATTGAAAACTGAATCGATCTTAGAAACTGATTCATATAAAAAAAATACTCATGAACTACAGAGCTCCATGACTGACGTTATATTTTCCTTTCATTCGATGCTTCTTATTATAACATTCATTTATTGACATGGGATTTTAATTTTTTTTTCTAAATATTAAATATTTCCTTGAAGGGGGCAAAAAACAGAGGGAGAGAATTTCCATCAGCTGAGAGACGCCATCAACAACACTTCTTTATCTTATTTATATTTATTTCAACCAGTCAGCTCATATCGTGCGGCTGTAGATGTACTCCAATCCGTATACTAATAATAAACTCGTTAACATCCCAAATTCTGGGCAAAGGCCTCTCCCATTGACTTCCATTACACTCGTTCTCTGGCCATCCGCATCCATTGATTTCTCCAAAAGTTTTTAAATTGAGCTCTCCATCTCTTTATTTGGCGACCCCTTATGCTCTTAAATATGGTATTCCTATGCTGCACCTCTGCGCCCAACGCATTTGACTCATCCTCGGCACAAGACCAACCCATTTCCATTTTAATTTTTTTACCATGACTGTGATATCTTTGATGTTAGTTTTATTTCGAATTATTTTTGAACTTATTCTATTGGACCTTTTAATATTAAATATATTACGTTCCATACCTCGCTGGCATGAACGAATTCTTTTGCTTCAAATTTTTTCTCCTTAGTGTCGAAGTCTGAGTACCATACGTGAGAACCGGCAAACCATAGGAATCCATCACTCTTCACTTCAAAGTTAACGATATATCGCCTTTGAGAATGTATACCAATGACCAGTATTTTTTCCAACCATTTGCTATTCTGGGTTCTATTTCGATCATTCTATCATTAAAAGCTATAATTTTTGCCAAGTATTTGTACTTGGACACCGTTCAATAATAAATTAATATTTCCTGCGCTTGTCATTACTTTAGTTTTAGAAATATTCATCTTCAAACCGACCAAGATACTTTATTCATTTAACTGGTTTAACATCGTTTGTAAGTCGGCGGAATTTTCTGCCACCAAGGCAAAATCTCATCTGCAAAGCGAAAGTTAGTGAGCCTGACCAGTTTAGAGAAAGTATATTCTTATAATATGTTTAAAAGTTTAAGTAAGGTTCTCAAATCCATTAAAACCGCAAAAATCCTTAAAAATATGAGCACGGTGAGAGAGGTTGGGAAATGGTACTCTGGATGTACGCAAAGATTTAAAAACGTCGAAGATATTTTTTTCTGCAGGGAAACTCCTTCAAATTTCTGAAATCATCTGCCAATTTTATCATTTTGTTTTGCCTAGTAAACAACTCTTTATAAAAAAGAACAATCATTAAGTATAATAAAATTTTGTACAAAAATATGTTTGATAAAAGCATACACTTTTACACAGTGTTTATTGGCATTCCAACGCCCATAACTCAGAAATGTCTGCATTTTGGATCGTCGTATCCATTGAGACATTCGACAAGGGTCTACAAACTTTCGCCGTTGTGGCCAAATTTAGCCGAGATCTAATTCGCCGAGATCTCATCCAATATTTTCTAAATTCGCTATATAATAAAACACTTGTTTTAATTAATACATGTATGGTACTATATATACTACTACCATTGTCCATTTAATACATATCGTTACAATAATTTATTTAAATTACATGTCAATCAACGCACCCAACAACATCATAAATTATTGCGTTTGTATTGTACATATATACAGTTGTTATTGCAATACATCTCCATTTAAAATACATTATATTAAACAGAGACTAATTATTTAGTAACGAAGAAATTATAATTAAAAATCATAATTTTATGTGCTATCCAATATTGAGAAAATCACTAGTGATGTCAAAACAGTCAATATGGAAGTCATAAACAGGCTTAAATCTTTTAAAAACAGTCTAGGGCTATGAAAGTAATAGGTCATTATACTCGTAGAGAGGATTATTTCATTTATAAATTTGAACAGTAATTATACGGTCAATTTAAACATCCGAAGGTACGAAAATTCTCACCCGGCTGAAATTAAGTAGGATTGATAAAAAAATCATCATAAATGAAACTTAAAATTCTCATTGATCCGAGATGACTAAAAAACATTTATGTGGGGTCAAAGGTCACAAAGACGGGCCACAAAGGCGCAATTTTCAGCGAAACGGTAAGTTTGATCATAAAATTAGTTCAGACGAAAACTGTAGGTCAGATAATTAAATATAAAAAATGAGTAAATACTTTTTTTTCCTAGCCACCGTTTCTGAGATATAACGATTCAAAGAGTTGGAAGAGTTGTAATCTTCATATGATTTTATGGATGGACATATAATTCTGAGACATTGAAAATTTAGTAATATTTTCTAATTTAACTCAGTAATAATTCGAATTTGTATATAGAATTTATTTTCATAGTATTTATACAATTTCGTTTCTTATTTTTACTATTTCTAATATAAAAAGTTTAATTAATTGCTATATTTCAATTATTTTAAATGGAAATTTACAGGCATGTAAAAAATTGGAATATTGGTCATAGCAGTGCCCTTTACGCCAAAATTATCCACTGCAAGCGCTGGCATCGATTTGCTTTTCCATACCATGACTTCGCACCCAACGGATGTATTTAAGCAAAAGTTGTATATATGTGGGGGTTACACTGATCGATAGAAAAATATTTTACTCGTTGGTATTACAGCTTTAGTGATGTACGTGGCTTACTTATACATATTATAACGATTACACTTTTTTGAATCGTTATATCTCAGAAACGGTCGCTCTTAGGAAAACAAGTATTGAGACATTTTTATATTTAATAATCACATCTACAATTTTAATTATTATGGGCAATTTTAATACTTCTTGTAGAAAATAATTAACCCACTTTAATATTTTCTAATATCGGAAATATCGCTTCTTACTGTCTCGGAATAAATATAACATATTTTTAATATTATCATATTTTCCTCAACCCATTTTCTTTGATTATTATTTAAAGAAAAATTGAAAGACATCTGATATAAAAGACGAAGAAAAAAAAACAATTCCCTTAATTCATTCAACAATAACACCATCGCGTCTCGCTTATATACAAGAATTGTATACAGCAAACATAAGAATGAAAAAAAAGAAAATTACTTTTGTAAAAATAGCAAAAGAAAAATAGCATCAGCTGGAAATTTCGTTATTTTTCTAGATTTGTATTTGTGTATATATGAATATGATGAAATAAAAACACTATTTTCAATAATATAAAGTTCTGCATTAAATTAAAAAGTTTCTGTTTAATATAAAAGTCACTATGTTGTCATCATTTCTTCTGTTCCCTTCTTGTGTGTTTCTCTGGCTGACGGTATTATGATTGTAAAAGACATTTAAGTTTCATACTGCTGAACAAAAAATTTTTCTTTTGAAAAATGTAAATACAACTAGCTAACGCATTTGTTGTTATATACGGATTTAAAAAAATTCTTATAGACCAGTGGCGATCCTTTGTATTGTGTCCAAGATTTCATTAAAATTTATAGAAAATTTTCGATAAGAAAAAAACTCATAGATTTTCGTCAAAACTAAATATCATAGCAACTTAGGTATAAAAGATTTAATTTTCAGGATAAAATTAATATAATTTTGTCTTACCATAGTAGGTTAGGTTACAGTGACAGTCTTAGGATGGGACACACTTAGACCATAGGGTCCGTTGTGATAGGTCAGAGAGGTTGTCAAAGAGAGGCTGGACAGTGACAAAGAAGACGAGACATCGTCTGCTCCTCCTCCTCCACACTATGGCAGCTCCTGCAATAGTCGTAGCAACTTTGCGAATAGAGATCCTTGGAACGATATAAGTCTTCGGAACGCCTACGATTGTACTCAGGCCATATATCTTGTAGTACCACAATAACATTCCTATCTAAGATTGGCCCTTTTTAAGATATCCTCTTTAACGAGTAGCTTGCAGTTCGAAAACGGAACTCTCGGATGCCTATTGATGCTTGTGTCCGTTAGCATTTTGCCATTTCTAGCATGCTCGTAGGTTTCACACTTTCCTGAATTGTCTCTGAGTCTCTGGTTCTTCAATAGAAAATTCACACTAGTAACATACAAAACAATTTTATCTACGCCCGTGAGATAAGAAGTATTTTTCTCAGTAGGCGTTGGAAAAAAAGTTCATTGCCGCACTTGTATCGTAATGAATTCATGAACACACTCCAAAGTACAATAAAATGTAAACTAAACCTATAGTAACTTTTTTAATTTTCTATTTTATTTCTTTCTATTTTCTACCTTATTATATTATAAATATAATATTATTAAATAATAAATATAATAAATATTGTGATGCGAAAAAAAAATCGATGTCGGGGTTTCAACGGAAATACACATTGTGAGGGTCCCTGATTCCAAAAAAGTAGTTTTTATAAAATGTTGCGTCCGTCGGTATGTCGGTATATCAGTATGTCTGTTACCAAGCTGGAGCCTTCAATTTTCAACCGATTTTTCTCAAACTCGGTACATAGGTTCAGGTTGGTCATAATTCCAGACGATTTTTTCCCTAGGCCTTCTTTTAAGGGTACTTCCCTCTTAGCCAAAACAGGATTTTTGGGGTTTTCTCAAAAACGGCTCTAACGATTTCCATCAAACTGGACACACGGCTAGACCTTAGGGTGTTCCTAGGAATGGTATAAGCCACATATCCGGGAAACTTCGAAAAGGCCCACAGCCTTGGGAAAACCTTTTTTTGGGCTTTTCTCAAAAATGGCTCCAACGATTTCAATTAAACATGGCACAAGGCTAAACCATAAGGATTGGTATAAGCCACATATCCGGAAAAATTCGAGAAGGCCACACTCTAGGAAAAACATTTCAAAATACAGGAAAATGGGATTTTCTAAAATATCAATTTTATAATATAATAAAGTCTTGTCCGATGTTTCGGACCGTCGCGTTTATTAATAACTAATTTTAAATAATAATTGTCGTTTATTTTAACATTTAAGAGGCGTAGATAAAGTTTTGTACGATACACGTGTGATAAAATATTATTAACGTATTCTGGGATTGTACAACTCATCAAATTTTAGGCATTCGTTAATCATACTGTTAACCTACTAGTATCGTAAATAACTATTAAATATTCTTTAAGAGCCATACATACATACAAAGACTGACAAACACACTACCAATGCTTTGCGTCACGCGGTCGGGTAAAATGATTGATATTCGATACTTTTAAACAGTAGTGTATAAATATTGAATTGAAAATTTTTAATATTTGCAACAGGGAATATGTATACCACATTTTTTCTATGACAAGTAAGTTAGAATATATAATCATTTTTCATTGAAATGCAATAAAAAGGAAAGGAAACACAAACTTTTATAAAATTTAATAAAAATGTACCTGGTTAATAATATATGTATATAGTATAAAAAAAGCACACAAATTTACAAAATGGAGTACTACCTAAAAACCAATATAGAAATAGTAAATCAAATATCGAGCGACATATATAAATGACAATATACTTAATAAATCTCACCAAAGGAGTTCGTTTTATGGATTCGATATAAATATTTCTGTATACAGAATGTCACTCAGATCAATTTTATAGTTTAAACTTGTTAAGAAGACGTTTTTTCTTAATAAAGATTTAAAATCTGAATACAAATACACAGCTCGCCCAAATTCTGGCAAACTATTTAACATTCCATAAAAACTACTAACTCCTACAGACCTGGCACTTTTTCACTAGTGACAATAAGTCGAAGCCTCAGATAGAATGATTGACTTAAAGCGATTGAATCGGGGTAAGTAGGAGTAGTTACGTTGAAAATATTGTTTGCATTTTCAACAGGCTAGGTAAAAACTTACATTTTTATTGGTTCCAAATCCTAATAATTATATCTATTCTAAAAACTATTATGCGATGTGTTATTTGAAGCTGCTTACTATAAAAGTATAAACCTGCGATGCAAAATATCCATGAAATGAATAATCACTTAATAAAAAGACTGTTAAAAAGATACAACAATTCTTCATGAATTCTCATTATAAATCTCTATAATCGATACCGAGCAATCATTTTTTAAAACTTTAATAATTATTATATTTCTTTCATGTCTTTTTACTTAAATTTTTCTTGATAAAATTTTACCGTTCAGCAAATTGGAGGCCTAGATTTGGGTCACCCATGTAGAGTCTAGTTAGGGTAACTACAAATGAACTAGGTACTCTGTTGATAAAAGGCTTTCCAGTAAGGGAATGTGACCTTAAAAATTGGTTAAAATAATTGTGTAAGTTTAAGGCAACTCGTTAACTCTAGTTTCTCAGTTGGTTAAGGCGTAACCAATTCCGTTCGCGATATGCATAGGGTAGCGGGTTCGATTCCCACCGTCACATCAAAAATTTATTTAATTAATACTTGTGATGGGCCGATGTAGTGCATGGTATATGCATGAAGAATGAGCACTCAGCGTCTGAAAATAATTGAAGAGCTGATAAATGAAATTATCAGCGGAAAAGGTGGTAAAACACATATATGGTATCACAATGGACTCTATAGCCTAAATGTGTCCTTCGTGAACAGCCAATATAACCTAACCTAACCTTAAGACACGTCATTCTTTGTTGGTCTCTTAGAGTTGCTTTTAGTTAACGTAGTAAAGAAGAATTGTTGAATCAATATTTAACCAGAAAGGAAAAACAATGGCGAGAGCCATGAATCACGCTCTGTATTTGGTTTAAAATTTATATGATTGTAGGTAGCTTTTATGGATGTTTGGTTTACGAATCACATATTCTTTCCAAATAGTGTACTCTGATACGTGGAAGTAAAGTAAGTAAGTAGTATACACTCACTAATAATATAATGTCATTTGCTACTACCATTGATGTGGCAAATTTTTTTTATATGTAGCTAAGCATAGATATATACACATACTAGTCGTGTGAAGAATAACAGATTTTTCAATTTTATTCTTCCCCTTTTACCGATTCAAATGATTGTTTTTATATAGAAACAACCTCGTAAATTTACGAACAACTCTAAAATTCATGGAAGAAAAAATAAAATTATTAGAAAACAATAATAAATATTGGCAGAGTAATCTAGCTTTACAACTTTTCCGACTAGTCAAACAAAACTTTGACTGTACTCGCCATGTAAATATGACTTGCCTCAAAAAAAAAAAAATGATTAAGTAGCTGAGGAAAGTTATTTATTGCTCTGTTAAGTTAAACCAACTTGAACTGCAAATTTTGTGAAAAAATATTGCCGTCGTAAAACAGTAATCATTTTTATGCTACCGCAATTCACGTTTATTGTGAAAAGTACTTATATTTCATGACATAATGGCGTTACATTTAAGCTTTTCTTCCACTGGCAAAATGCGACTGCAATTTGACTTAAGATAGTTTATTCGTGAAATGGCTTTACTTAGGAGTTCACTCTGATTGACATTTACGATTAATGAAAGTATACTGTATTTAATGTGAAAAAGTAAGAAATTTTTTCTCCGTCCGTGGAATGAGATATATTAACAATCAAAATTTGCCTAATTAACATGCTGGAGAAATAGCGGGAGAATAAGGCCACCATCCCAATGGAAAATTTGGAATGGTGGCCTTAGCAATGGCGCAATAGGGATCGCTGCGCTCCCTTAAAGAATAAAATAAAAAAGTTGTACAGTAAACTTTTAACAAGTTTCAAAGAAACTTTCAACCCTCATTTTAATTAAGGAACGTCTGTACAAAATTTAATGCTTCTAGACACAGCTTTTTTAGCTGTGCGTTGATCAGGCAGTCAATCAATTTTTTCTTTTATATATATATATATATATATATATATATATATATATATATATATATATATATATATTTGCTTTTAAAAAAATCATTTTAAAGTAAATATTTATTGGGTAAATATTTTGAACATTATTTTCTCCATATATACACATATTAAATAAATTGATGTTTACCTCATTGCATTACATTTCTAAACATTACAAACATGACTACACTAATATGTTGAATATTACATGGTCACATAAATATGCTCTTATGAGCATATAATAAATAGTCCTAGAGATGGGCGTAAAAAATGCACCTTATTTATTTAAGAATGTAATATACCGCATTTAACAAAGAAAGTGCGTTAGGACTCGAATCCTAACGAAACGCACGTCAAATTTTAGGCGTCTGTTTAAGCAAAATTTCTGAATATTGCTGATAATTTTAATTTGGTTTTATATGAAAAAAAAAACCCAGCTCAACCCTAAACTCACACTTGAAACTCACTTAAGAACACTCTCGATGAAATTACCTTTCAAACAAGCAAACGAAAATCAAAATCGGTTCACACATTTTTGTGCACTTTTCCGCAAAATGTAGCTTAGGACTTTTGAAGCATGCTGTATAACTACCATATTTTTCAAATACTTCACTGTATTTAAGACTTATATTTATGTTATAGTTATAAGGGAAAACATGTCATGAAGGAAAATGTATCAACTGACTTCTTCTATACTTTAATACTTAACTTGTGATCCAATAAATATTTAATTAAACTAATATTTGTATTTCCCAACAATTTTATTTATGAAATAGACGAGTAATTTATACAGGGTAAGCCATTTTATTTAATAGAAACTTATGACTCATAAGATATATCATATTTACAATCTGGAGCAGAGAATTGTTCAATTTAGAAAACGCTAGAAAAAGAAATTTCAATAATTGTTCGTTTTACTTCGTTAAACTACATAAAAAAGTATTCTACGCCGAGACGAAAGTTATCTTATTGGAGTTAAAACTCGTTTCCTAAATCAACTGAATTTACTACTACTCAAAACAATTTGCTAAAATGTAATTTCTTCAGCACCTACTCAGTTTTCAAAAAAGTTTTTTTATGTAGTTGAAAGTGATAAACAGGTAAGGTGAAAGAAAATAAGGGTATTTCTTTTTACAGCATTTTCAAAAAACACAAATTTCTATATATTTAATCAGAAGATCTAATTAAGATAAAATCATTAGTTTTTTCTAAGAGTTTAAACGACACATCTTTTTCAATTGAAAAACAGTTTTTATATTGTATGCGAAATTATAAATGAAAAACCTTTTTTTACTGTGAATTTTTTTACTGTTGAATTCAATTTGGATATAAAAACATTTTCTAAGTAACTTTTTCTAATAATTTTTTTCGATAGCTCTAACCATCTCTGACAATAGGCCAAATATTAATAATCGGCCCTATTTATCAATTTGTAGTAAGCTGAGTTTTAAGTTCAGATTACGGTTAAGTATCTGAAAAATGTAACCAATCACCTTGTACCACTATGCAAAACTTTTAATCGATAGAGAACGAAAATATGAAAGTGTCTTCATCTTAAATGCGATATACTGTATAATTGCTTCCCTCTCAGTTGTGCGAAGAAACTTAAAGCATCGTTTCATCGTCCGACGTTCTTTAACCCTCAATGTAAAGAAAGTTGTTGCACTTGAAAAATTATTATGGAATAATCAAAAACTTCGAATAATTAAGACTTGAAGTTAAAACAGAAAATAATTAATAATTACTTAAATGTTTCTTACATGATTTAATTAGTACTATCAGAATTCGAATACAGATACCAACAATACAATAGCATATTGTGGGTAATCGAATATCTGACAAAGAATTAACTATTATTCTACATTCAGTTTTAAATTGTCGACAATAGTAAGTAATACAAACTCAACTTTTACAAACCATTTTTAGATTCTTTCTAAATTGCAGTATGTCTCTTTCTATTCTATCCGTTTATATATATAATAACAATCAGACGTGAGAAAAAATAATATGAACGTGTTGTCGCTAAGCCACAAATAATTTATCTGCAATACGTGCCAAATATTTTTGATAGACCTCAACAGAGACTCAATGTCGTGTTTACCTCATACCAAGAATACTATAGAATAGTCGTAGAATAGTAAATTGTATACTACGACACAAAATTACATGCCAGCCAACCTGAAGAAATCGATGATACAACGTTGAAAATTATACACTCCCGTTTAGTGAATATCGAATAAGCATTTCAAACTAATTGTTGAAAGTAATTCTTGGACACCAAAATTTTGGTCATAATTTGCCCTCATGGGTAAATAGTGATGTTTGTCAAAAAGTTATTTATTAAAATTTTTTATATTTAGTCATTTGGATTAATAAGGTGATTTTATGAACATATATTCCATAATTTTGTTTGTAATATCAATATTACTAAGCGTTTTAAACTTGGGGCAAAGCTTAGCATATATATTTCATAAATATACAGGGTTTAAAAACTGTTTTATTGTAGCTATAATCTTAATATGATTGATTATTTTAAAATTTATTAGCGCCTCCAGCATTATGTAACGCATACGCTAGCTAGTGAAAGACGTACTTCGCCGCTACCTATAATATAATTAGGTTAGTACGAGCGTCAAGGAATGTTAAGACTTGTGATTGAAATAATTTGTGCCTTATTTTCAACTATAATGACGAATTTTATTATAACTTCATGAATGCATCGAAAGCTAAATAATTAAACAAAATTTTCAATTTTCGATATTTTTGAAAATCTTACTTTTCGTCTCATATTGTCAAGTTGTCACATAATTCACCATAAAAATTGACAATATATATTTTTTAATTTGTGTCCCCACCACTGTGCCCATACATCCTTAGTTAGTCGGACACAACTAAGTCGGGTATTTTTTTGTTTTTAAGGTTTTACCTTTAATTTAAATAGTTATTTTTAATTTCCACCGCCTAGTTTTTGAGAAATTTATGAAAATATATCATCCATCAACCGTTTTCACATAAAACCAACATTAAATATTCCTACTTTTAAAGTCATTTATTTATTTAAATCGGGCAACCCCCTTAATTTTTCACAATAGATTTATGCAACTTTATATTTAATAAAAATCAAGCCTTTTATCCAAAATTACCCTGGCGCTCGTACATCCTTAAGGAAAAAATATTCGAAATTCAATGTTTCTTAAAATAAAAACCATAGAAATCGTTGACAACTTTCGAAGCTATTCGCACCGTGCGTGTGTTTTATTGGAGGCGTTTCCATGGTAACGATATAGAATTGTATGGATTACATTCATGACTTACATTAAAAATTTAATATTATTGTCTCACAAATTTAAATAAATAATTATGATAACTTACATTTGAAATATAATATTTATGCAATTTGATTTCTTATTTTCACAATTTTTATTGCATTAAGTTCAATTAATTAGTGTTTTTCAATAATTTTAATTTGACATTTTCTATAACATTAACATGTAGAGAATTAAATTAGTCATAACAGCCTCCTTTATCGCCAAAAATAAATTTTTCACTGGAAGCGCTGGCATCGATTTTATTGTCCCTACCATGATTACGCACACAACGAATATAATAATCTGTGATTCTCATAAGATCATAATAATGACTATAGAAGTTATAGTGATGTTTTCTAATAGAATCACATTGAATTCTCTTATATAGGAACCATTATTATAACTATTTGTTCCGTATAATATTCTATCAGAAAAATATCGTTCGATTTCATTCAATACATTATGGGTGCCTATATATTGTAGTTTATACTGGATACAAACCTACTATTGGTACTATTGTATGGAAGATCTGTCTCTCTACATGAACCGTGTACTAACCAACCAATCTGTATTAGTTTTCATTTTACAAAATATTGTTTTCTATTATTATATTATCTTCAATTGAGTTCATTATCAGTTTTTATATATTTTTTTTTATTTATATATATTTATTTATCTTTTACAAATGAAAAAAAAGTATGCCAATTAAATATAAAAGAATATTATTTTGGTATATTTGGTATTGATTTCACCATAGATAGCAGTTTTTTTGTTTTGAAAGAATAATCCGTAGTTGTAAATAATTTTTTTATACACACGGGTTTCAGATTTAGCAAACGATATTATAAATAAAAAACTTTTAACAAAAAGAAAACCGACTTCAAAAGAAAAACTTTTTTTTTATGCACTAAAAAGTAGATAAATAACGATAATATAATGTAGTTAAAATAATTGTTATTTTTGGAGACAGTAAAGTAACAGCCAAGGAAACAACCCTGACAGAACAGTTTGCTACATTAGCTTGGCTGACTGCAAAAATAACAATAATTTTAACTAAATTATATGCTCGTTATTTTTTTACTTTTTAGTGCATATTAATTTGTTTTGGAAAAGTTCTTCTTTTGAAGGCGGTGTCCTTTTTGTTAAAAGTTTTTTTTATTTTGTGATTTTTAGTGAATATGAAGTACACTAACTAATTTGTCACTAAAAAAGAATCATCGAAATCGGTTGGCGTGAAATTGAGTTATCCGTCCTCTGGTCGTGCATACTTAATGCAAATTTAAGACTTTTGTGATTTTCTCATGAATGCTGTTGTCAGAACTGGACCAAAATGAAATGGAACCACACGGGAAGGATTTCTATTTGCGGCTTTCAAGTATATAAAGAATCAATAAAATCGGTTCACCCAGTCGAAAGTTCTAAGGTCACACACATTAAAAAAAATACAGTCGAATAACGTCCTCCTTTTTTGTTTGAAGTCGGTTAAAAATAAGTTGCATGTTTCATTTATTAGTCTGAAAAATATAATTATTTTTTCATACTTGAAAAAAACGCTTTTAGAAAATATGAAAAAATATGTAGTAATTACGATCATTTTAAAAAACCCCGAAAAAACTTTTGAAGTTTTTTTGCTCTCGTCACTTGCTTGAAAACAATTTGGCTATATGAATTAGCTTTTAAGTACTATAGATACCATACCTACATGGCTGAAATAGTCAGCATTGCCTTATCTCTCCCTCGAACGACTCTGGTATTACAAATACCGGCTATAGTATTTTTATACCATGCATATATGTAATATGCAAGGTATACTAAGTTTAGTCCCAAGTTTGTAACGCTTAAAAATATTGATTCTACGAACAAAATTTTGGTAAAGGTATTCATAAAATCACCTAATTAATCCATTTCAGATTCAGATTTCCAGAATTGGATGAACCTATATTTCTGTGTGCGAATAAGCACCTATTCATCTTTTTTTAAACTAAAACCTTATAATATTCTACTACTGATCGTTCGGCTAGGTTCGGCATAATTTTTGTAAATTTTCATTGTTTCTATACAAATATCCAGCGATAATTTTATTATTTTTAGAATAATGTTAGAAAATACTTTTTATAAACTGTATCTTTCCAGCAAAATTTTCCACTGCGGACGGACCAGCCGATAAACAGTAGACTAAGTAGACTTTTTTTTTTGAACCATTACCTCTAAAATACAAAATTTATATTTGACAAATATTTAAGATAAATTTAAATTTCCGTCGTAACTTTTAAACCATTAAAATCCGGATTTTACACTTTTTACGGAAAAAAAATATAGAACCGCGTCTTCAATAATTTAATACCGTAATTCATGTCCATAGGACGAGTATAATTATTTCAATAGTAATATACAAGAATGAAAAACTTATTTACAGCTTTTTTTTGACATAAATTACTTTTATGTCAATTTTTATCTCCATATATTATTTATATGAAAAGCATCGAATATATAAAGGGTTATATGTGGTACCCCATATACAAAGTTCCAAAAATAGATATAAACAAGTGAAAGCAATGAAAAAATGTTTCAAACAAAAGTTGTTTATTTTTTATAACGAACAGTGTTAATATTTAAACATTTGTTGTATCTCTAACGGTTTACAAGATGGGCCCTACAGACCCAAGACGAAATTGACCTAATTAGCTCATTTACGAACTCGACCTCACTTTTTATGTTCTGAACACGCTATAAAAATATGTTTTTTTCGTTTTTGAGTTATCGTGTTCACATACGGACAGACAGACAACCGAAAATGGACTAATTAGATGATTTAATGAACACCTATACCAAAATTTTGTTGGTAGCATCAATATTTTTAAGCGTTACAAACTTGGGACTAAACATAGCATACCTTGATATTTATTATATGCATGGTATAAAAAGTAACTATGACGACAAAAAATTAACAATTAGAAGGCAAGGATCGTAAGGAATGGTTACTCATGTCCATTTGTTTCCAAGTTGGCTAGCAATTACTTTCTTCTTTTTTTTTTAAATAAAAAACACGTTTATAATTGTGAATAAATTATATAAAAGTTATGCCCAAGTTATATGTTGTATTTTGTATTTTAAGTAACATTCTATCAAATTCACTGCTTATTGGTGAGTTGAGTGCTTATTTCTTGTTTGTAAATGGCTACCATGAACCGCTTAGCGTAGTACAAATGAAAATATAGATACCTGTAGCAGAAACGTCTTGACTTTTGAATCTATGTTATAACTGTTTCATGTTTTAGCCAAAAGTTGTCAAGGACAGTTAACCTGTATCTATGACTTTGATCTACAATTATCTACTATATATTTTAAGCGTATATTTCGATTAAATGCAATAATGACATAGTTTTAAGTCAAATTTTCTCCGAAAGCTAACGTTTTTTGAAAAAATACTTTCAACAAAAGTTGTTAATTTTTTTATGAGAATCAACTTTCAAATTCAAAAATTCGTTTAGAATCTCAATTGGCTATTAAAGAGTTCCGAAGAACTAGGTCCAATCTGATGTCAGAACATTATGTCCCCCATCATACGCTGCAACTTTTGTTTAAGTTATTTTGGATTGATTAAAATGGTCCATCCTGTATATATATGTTTTTATTATTTTGAATTCCATCCAATTTTAGTTACACCCTATATGTAAAATTGGATCAATGGCACTACACTCTCCGCCGCTATCTATATTTAGTATATATAGAGAAAAAAGTACATAAAAAGATTAAAATCAACGGTAACAAGATTATGCTCCTAGTATTATACACTGAAAGGAAAATGTTACGATATTCCATATCAAAGGATAACTAGATTTGTAATGATGGTAGGAATTGTCGGATTTTATATATTTCGTTTTGGTTTAAAAAATTCTTTTTTTTTGTGACATTCGTCATAATAAAATATTATCTGTAGAGATATGGATGGATTATAAATGTATATGAAGACATTTATGGTTTTTTCTTATTTTAAATATATTATTAAAAGTTATGGACATTAAATATACGGGAACTTTATTTAAGTACTATTTAATCAATCGCTTTACTGTTTTTAATTACATAATTGATAATTTTCTGTCACAATGTGTTTCAATCACGTCAGTTTTTAGTTTGTTATGATGAAGAGACAGTCAAGTACCTAGCCAAGAATTCTAGCTGGAACTTCTTGAGCTTGGCCCAAGCTTGATTGAAACATTCTTCGTCCAAACCTGCATGCCAGTAAAAATTTCAATTCGTGTTTGCCATGCTATCTTGATTGCTTTTTACTTGAGTTTTATGTGTGTATCTTGTGTGTACTGGCAGACGTGATTAAAACATAAATATAAACTAACGACAATCTTGACTCACTAACGTTAGTCATAACTGGACCTAGGGCTGCTGTACCTTCGCTATGAAAATTCATGCGAGCCCAACCTTGGTTAAGGGCTGGCAAATAAAGGTTCTATTCATAAGCCTTGGCCAAGGCTGTTATAGCAAGCCTTCGTTTACCACTTCTAGCTCACCTTCGATTCAGCATTGGCAGATCCTATATGAGTACTTGCCACCACTTTATTTTATTTGTAAACACTTCAGCTGTATATCGATTCCGTCGTATGAAAGTCGATTGAGTATTTGACACCAAAAAAAAAAAAAAAAATATCATCAGTTTGTTTGCTTATATAGATGTTGTTTATATATGTACACACATAATATAAGATCTGGAATTGGTATGGAGGCACCAGACACTCCCAAGAAGTTATATCAACATACAGGATATTCCACCAATAATGCATTAAACTTTTCCTAGAAAAAAGGATACATAGACAAAAATGTTTTTTTGCAAGTAATTGCGTGATTATATCTCGTTGTTTCTCTTCGGAGCAACGAAATATTTCGAAAGGGAATAAACTTCTTACTGTATTTTGGGTTTTTTTAGTAAAAAACAGGAAGTTCTTGCTGATTTTAAGCCTAAATAGCCAATTTACGCTCATAACTACAGTAGTGCGTTAGATTTGTTACAATTTTGAGAAGTTTTATAGAAGTTTTTTTGTTAGAAGTTTTGAGAAGATAATGGTGGATATGTATACATCCTTTGCCCGACAACTAGTTTCGTCGTTATACGCCAATTTTAAACTAGACGATAAATCAAAAATTTCTAGAGGTGATTTTTTCGTATAATGACATCACATATGGATGATTATTTAGTTACAAGAAGTAAAATGAAAATATATATGGTATGCAAAACTAAAGCAAATATACTTGTCTAGCCAACTTATGATATTTTTACAAGTAAAACTTTGTTAGACCACCCTGTACGTAGTTCTTAGTAATATTTTTATTTGGTCGACTGAATCAAATGACAACGGTGAACAGTTCAAGTCAGTCTTTCACACAGATTGACGTAAAAGAGACGTTATCTGAATTTGTATTTTTTTATACCTACTAAAATGAAACTAAACTTTTATATATTTTTATTTGTTTGACTTCGTTTAGTTTTTCATGTTTTATTTTCTTTTTTTTTTTTTTTTTTGTACATTGCAAAGAAAAATAAAATTTTTCATAATATTAAGAATAGAAGAAAATAAGTTCTTTTTTTGTGTTGCTACTACTTAATATAATGAATAAAAAATACTTTGCACACATCTAACGAATTAATATGTGTAATATGATTTCGTGATAATTTTTCCAACAGAATAATTTGAAGTAGTCGTTTTATTTAATCTAATAAATTCTTTTGATATTGTAGACATGAATACTTGTTTTATTCTTTTCATTAATGTATAAGATGAAAATCAATAATTTGTATAATATTGTAAAGAGTGATTCAAACTGAGTTTCCTAACTTTAATTTAAAAAAAAAAAAAAAAAAAAACATAATGTAATATATACTCCATATTATATTAGTATACTCCACTTATTCGTTCAAGGTTCAAGGTACGTTCTTTCTATGACGTTTAGCATGTTTCGGGGGTAGTTGCTGGTGTAATTTGGCAAAAGAACTCTACTTTCCATGCAATTTCCTTGAAATTTTGTACAATCATGCAAATTTTCCATACAAATTACATTATCAAATAATCATACTACCATGGTTAAATTAGAGTTGCAAACATAGGAAACTGAAATTGGATGACTCTTTAATTTGTAATCTGTGCCATAGTGTAGACGATTTTTTTTCCTGAAATTATATTAAATTTTTTCTTTAACAGTTTTACTTTGTAAAAAAAAAAGTAAAGAAATAAAAATAATTTAAATACATAAAAAATTAAAATATATTTTCCCCAACATGAATTACAAATGGCTCGATGCCTCTGTCAATGGAATAAAATCTGGCATTTAAAATAATTTTAGCTACAGTTAAAACCTTTGACATCAACTCATTGATGCGAAAAACACACGTTGTGAAAAGAAATCAGAAGTCATACATTGTCCCATCATGATAGTAGGCAAATAAACCATTTACCTGATTTGCTGTGACTGAAAGACGGTGACTTCAATCACCTGTCACTGCAATCACGCATCAATAGACCTGAGTCAAAACAACTTAGGGAGCCAAGTGTCCAGGGCTTTGAAATTATAAAAATGTTTAGTACAGCTAGGTAAGTGTAATTATCTTTTGAAGAAAGTAATTAAAAATATTTTTTAAGGAAGCAAAGTGTCGGTTTTTGAAAAAATACTTAGTTTTCGCGAAATATTCCCCATAAAATTGATTATACCAAAAGGAATTGTTATTTAAAAAAACGACTTAAAACGAAAATGTCATAATTTATCGAAATTGTTTTACTGAAGCTTTAGACAATTAATGGCATATAAAAATACTGCATCATTACAAATAGTGGTGTTATTTGATTCCTCAAAGTTTTAGCTTTTTTCCTAAATATTTTTGCGTCCGATAATAACTGCAAAACCTTGAAGATTTTAAGTTTGTTAGCAATTTAATAAATAAAATAAATAATATACTATAAGCAATTTAATAAATAAAATAAATAATAAATAAAAAGTTTTCGGAATTTATGAAAAATTATTTAAAAAAGCTTTCCTTTTTTATCAAATTTTTAAGAATTTTCTATGAGGATTAGAATTAGTTCTCCTTATAAATCATTCCGAACAAACACTATCCACTATATTTAAAACACATAGCCGTTAATTTTCTGAGCATATGTTTATCTCACAAAAAGTATAATCCTCATAAGTTTTTTTTAACAAGACACCACCCAAAAAAAGCAACAGCAAAAGACAAAACCCTCTTAATAAATTAATTATTTTCATCATGTTGTGTTTCTTTCAAGGTATTTAGGGTACAATAGCTCGTCGTGTATAAATATTCTGTTAAAGTAACAACTAATTTATGTCTAGTAGTATCAATACAGGATGATTTTTTTAAAATCTTTCCACCCATATATTTCGAAAACTAATGGGTAAATCAATAAACGCTAAAACATATAAGAGCACATTTTTTAGGTGGAATGAAGAATACACCTATACAGTATTAATTCTTTTAGAAGGAAATATTTCTGATCAAATAGTCTTGTACGCTTTTCTCCCAAAGTTTATTTTGATTGAATACTAAGACACCCTTTATAAGGTTAAACCTTACTATTTTAGGTTTATACTTATTTTATTTACGGCAAAGTACAAGGGTTATGTTTGTTTTGTGTTTATATATTAATGGGATAACAACATTAAGTAAATAAATTTGATATGTTTAGTCTTGTGTGTTGTTGTAGAATGCTGTAACCTTACCTACATGGGTACATTCATTATACATTATCATATTATATCAATCAATGTATTATACACTTACCTACATAGGTACTTTTATGCTTATTTACTACCCTATCATTATAAAATAAGATAAAATTTAAATAATTATTGATTTTCTTTTCAATAAATTATATTTTAATTCAATATATTTTCGAGATTTTATTCATTATTTATTGATTCAATCACGATGATAAATACTCTAAGAAGGGCCAATCTTAGATGGAGGGAGGAACGTACTTGTAGTACTACAAGACAGATATGGTATGAGTAAAATCGCAGGTGTTCCGAAAATCTTATTTCATTTCCAAGAGCCTCTGTTCGCAAAGTTGTTGCGGCTATTACAGGGCACTGGTTGGGCGGCAGGCATGCTGAACGCCTGGGCCTAACAGTGTATAACGACTACTGCAAGAGCTGTCACAGTGGTGAGGATGAGGAGACAATGTCTCATCTTCTCTGTCACTGCCCAGCTCTTGTCATGAGGAGATGGACTTACTTGGGCCAGCCTCTCTTACCTACATAGAAGGAGAGGTCGAGAGGTCGTCACCTCTCCGACTTAAAGTCCGTCGACGTCAAAGCTCTCCTGCTGTTCTTTAATAGTTCCAAATGGTTCATGGAGTAGTGCCGGGGATGGGCCGACCCTATTTCGGCATCACAACGGACCCTATGGTCTAAGTGTGTCCCACACCAGGACAGCCACTCAAACCTAACCTAGCCAAGTGGCCTGCGCGCACCGGGCTGTCCACACAGCATCTTACTGTGTGGCTTCTGGTGATTGAAGGGTATTAGCGAAATGGTTTCCTTTTTTTGAAATTTTTATGGATCTGGGCTTCAAACTGTTTAGTTTTTTGGTTATTGTAATATCGTCTATTGTATATTAAGTACCTACTTTAGTCAGACAAATCTTACGAACTGGGTGAAACTGTTTATTTAAAGGCTTTTTAAAATTATCATGCCACGAATTGGTTTTTATTTTTTCCGTAGTGTCTCCAAAGTAATGCAATACGTACGGCATTCGTGTTCCATATGAATTATAAACCTGCACATTGATTGTTTAGCCTCTTAAACATAAAATTTTGACAAAAAATATACATTGACAATTGTAATTTTTGCATTTTCTCAAAATTCATGGCAAGCTGAAACGATTGAAAAAGTTTGAGCTTCGTAGATAACCTAAATGAAAATAGACGGTTTTAGGTGTTGTTTTGTTTTTTGCACTTTTTCGGTTTTACCATCCAATTACCAAACAAATCAGAACAATGACGTGCGAAAAAGAACATAGTTCCAAAAAAAATTTCAGGAATATTTTTTTATAAACATTTTCAACAAATGAATACGATTAATTTGGTCTCTATAAATCAACTTGATCAACTTGATTGTATACATATACTCAATTAATTTCCAAAGTAAAAAAATAAACTTTACACCATGTAAAGTATCATACATATAAAACCTTCATGTAATTACAAACTCATAATGTTTAATGGCATGTATATAAAATTGATTTGAACCAAACATATAATAATAAATTAAAATACAATTTAATGGAAATATTAATGATATATAATTATTATGTTAATATTTCTGTACATATTAACAAGAATACAACACGATGAAAATATTATCGAATCATTTCAAAGTAATAAAATAAATAAGTTGGAAGCCATAGTTTTTACCCGAATGTCAAGGAGTGGTTATGTTTTTCGAGTGTATCTTGTATGTATGTATGAATATATATTTGTTTATAAATTTCTTTATTACGTCGTATCTTCTAAACGGCTCGATGAATTTTGACAGTTAAGGTATCGTTATATTCGTGTTAAAAACCCAAGTGGTCTAAGGTAGGTGTTTGGCAAAAATCCAAATGGCGGTTTTTTGGTGCGAAATGGTAATACGTCAATTAAGAAAATTTTACCAAATCGATTGCGTATGATATCAAAATAAAGGAAATTAAAAGAGGATTACAAAAACATGTTGAACATTATATGTTTCTAATTTAATTAGAAATACGAATTTAATTTTAAAAGTTTTAATGCAGTATAATAAGAGGGTATTTTTTTAGTGCCGTATCTCAAAAAAGTCTTAAATTAAATAAATCATCTTTTCAGATTTTATTTAACGTAGTCGGTTTTTATTCTTTAAATTATTTATTTTATTACAACGATAGTCTAAAATCTGACAAGACAAAAAAGTCCCTAGATTGTTTAGAATAGATTAATTACAATATGAACAATTTTTGAAATGTTTCTCTGCCAGGATATTCCTGCTGTTAATAATCAATTATATAATAATTTTTTCATTTGAATGTTAATAAAAATTTTAAAAGGGCCATATCTTCGAATATTACGTTTTAAACTTTGTTATACAGGCAGCGCCGTTCATTCCTGAGGCTACGGTTACTTGCAGCTAGGTGTAAGTATGTAAGTAATACTACGGACACGCGTCGCAGTAATAAACAGCGCTACCAGTTATAAAACGGTTTATACTGTAATATTCTATGATATGGTACTTGCGAAATTCTACACGCTAAGAAATTGTATGGCGTTTACTAAAACGCTGATTATGGTATAGAGACAGATGTTGCCCCACAAACATAACTTCTATACTTGAAAATTATTACAATTTACTCCGAATCCCTTTTTCTGTATCATGATTTTATGCTCAACAGGATACATTATAATACATGTAGTGTTGTATGTATGTTTATATATTATAATAATTACTTAAAAAACATTAATAATCGATTTTAATCACTATTCAATTTACTGAACTCAATTATTAACATACATTAAACTTATTAAAATGTATTTGTTATTGGCTTGTTTTATACCCTCCACAGTTATGACGTCAATCTATATAGAATTTGACTTAAAAGGGTAAAAAATTCATAAATCATAAAATTGATGTATATAATTACTTGGAAATATTTTCGCTTTCATTCATAACATTTTAAGCAATTTTTTAACTATTTTATTTTTTGTTACAGGTACGTTAAACTTCACGAGTTTTAGAAAAATCTCCCTCGTTTGGTAAGATTTGTATAAAAAGTAATTTGGTTATAACAAATAATTTTGATACTTTATAACTGATTAACTTCCTAGTATAAGAAGTTATTGTAATGGATGCAATTTTCTAAATCAAAATTTTCAACATATCTTTACGATTGATTGAATCGCGGGAACAAAAAATGTTAATCAACTTCATTGAGGTGTCGATCGAAGATTATTAACGCTTGATGATCCGAAAAGAATATTATAACATTCAGCCGAGTCGTTTCCAATTGGTTGAGTTTTTTTTTTTTTTTCCTGATCAATAATCGCGCGAACAAAAAATGATATCTACTTCGTTGAGGTGTCGATTGAAGCATATTAACGGCAATCCGCATAGAATTTTATAACATTATTTCCATTTTGGCCAGAGCTTCCATCCTCTCTTTTTGTAAGAATTTTGTGCAGTCAGTATTGAACCTATTTCAATAAAAAATAACTCATGTAATTCAATGCATTATGGGCAAGAGCAAGCATCTAATAACCTGTATTAAATATTAGAGAATAAAAAATATTTTCAATTTGTTTCATGTTTTTAAATTGGATATATTAAATCATGAAATTAATGGTAAATTTAATTCAAACCCACCTTTTTCGTTTTATAACAGTCCAAATAACAGAAAATTTAGCCTAAAACTTGACAAACTTTAAGCTTTGAATTGGTCGATAGGTCATAAGTTTCTCAGTATCTGACGAATAAACTATTAAAGGGTAAATTGGTCTTTAGAATTCCGTTGTGATTGTATTTAGAAAATTCTGGATAAAATATTGATAGAGTAATCAACACTATTTATGCATGGCATTTCAATAATTAACTCAATCAATAGTTTGTTTCACTGGTTTTTTTTATATTTTTAATTCATTGTTTACACCGTTATAACAAAGTAAAAAATATAAATACTGTTGAAAAATACTGTAATTAAGTGTAAAAAAATATTAAAAAATATAATATAATTTTGAGATGTTTAAACGCAGTCTTTTGGCGGTCTCTGTTGATGAAGCATAAGTATGTGATCTGTCAATTGGTGACAGTTCAATGTATAATTTACACTTTAAAAAGCCGTAGAATAATATAACTCAATGAAATACCATATAAAATGTAAGTAATTTATACCATACAGTATGTCAACAAATTTGACAAGCCCGTACTATGATGTCACGTCCTTATTAAAATTTAAGTTTCTGTTTTAGAAATTTTTAAATGCCCTCACTGAATTTGTACTTTTATTAATTAATTTTAAGTAATTAAAAAGATATTAATTACTAAAATAATGGTTTAGTTTAAATGTCCAGTCAAGTTACGGAAGAAAAATATTTGAACCAAATTTAAATTTCATGAATATTCCCTATTCATGCAATTACTGAAAATCAATACTATATAAATTCTAGTTTAAAAAAATCATAATATATATTAGAATGAATACATTGAAACATTTATGTAACACTATTTTGCCTAAAGAGCTCTTTACATACGCAAAATATACATATTCTAAACTATATAATAATGTTTAAATTGTAGGAAATAAATTCATTCATATTCCTTAATTGGTGTACGAATAAGTGTGAAATATGAAGTAATATTATACAAATTTGAAAGCTACAACTATATTCAATGTGTATACAACGAGTTTCTAAACATTTTATCAAGAATTTATCTATTTCGAATTATACCATGTATATGAAATATACTACGGTATACTAAGTTTAGTCCCAAGTTTGTAACGCTTAAAAATATTGATACTATGAACAAAATTTTGGTATAGGTGTTCATAAAATCACCTAATTGGTCCATTTCCGGTTGTCTGTCTATCTGTCTGTCTATCTGTCCGTCTGTCTCTCGGTCTGTCATTACGATTACTCAAAAACGAAAAGAGATATCAATATCAAATTTTTACAACGTAATCAGGACGGAAAAAATGAGATCGAGTTCGTTAATGAGCAACATAGATCAATTGGGTCTTGGGTCCGTAGGACCCATCTTGTAAACCGTTAGTTTAATTAAAGAGATAGAACAATAGTTTAATTTAAAAAATGTTCCTCATAAAAAATTAAACAACTTTTGTTTTAAATATTTTTGCGTAAACACCACTGTTTACCCGTGAGAGCGCAAAATATGCGCATATTGTATAGTATGTATTATATGGGACAGTTATATATGTGTGACATGTATGTTTGTGTAATGTCACAGAGTAATCAACACTGTCTAACTGGTATTTGAACAATTAACTCAGTCAATTGTTTGTTTGTTTGTTTTCACTTGTTTATAGAATTGAGTTCCATTCAATTTAATTAGCAACGAACTATCATTTATATAGTGATAATTTAATGGAGAAAAACTGTAAACAAACACAATATTACGTATTAAAATGTTTGTTGTGGATCTTATCAAGGGCAAGGATAATTATAAACATATGGACAATTATAAAAAAATTTGGTATTCCTTAAACCTTTATAAAAATTTCAAAATATTATAGCATACATTATCTGATTTTTTGAATCCTTAACTTCTTACATTAACCCTCCAAATAAAGTTGCAATTTATTAAAAACTATCAATTATATTAAAATCGCTCGATACCATTTAAGCGCAGGTACACAAAAGGTAACTCTCCCTTTCTTTATACATACTAGCTGGCAGACAACTAACAGCCAAGAATCTTGAAGTTTTGTGGTCCTTATCAAGTATAAATATGATTATAAAAATATGGAAAAATTATAAAAAAAAATTTGGTATCTCTTAAACCTTAATCAAAATTTCAAAATATTATAACATACTTATCTGACTATTTGAGCCCTTTATTTTTTACATTAAACCGTCATACAAACTAAAATTTTTTGTCCAGATTATCGATTAATCAGTAATTCTATAAAAAGATCGTTAAGTTTGGCACAAAAACTATCAATTATATCAAAATCACTCCAAACCATTTAACCGGTACACTAAGGGAAAATCTGTCTTTCTTAATGCATACTAGCCGACAAACAAATCACAGCCAAAAATCATGCAGTTTTGAGCTCCTTATAAAGGGTTATACAAATTATTTACCTTTTTATCAACATGAATGCTCAATTCGAAATACCTAGTTACGTGTACCAAGTAATTTTTTTTGTTTTAAAATATTTAAAACCAACTGCGTCAGTAAATAATTACGGTCGTTATGAACGTATTTGCCGTTTTGTAATGCTTTATCCTTTCTTTTTTTAAATAGGATTTTAAACGTAAATAATTATTGATTGCGATCGAAGTGAGCTTATCACTACCTCGAATACTTTCTAAGCACTCTGTACATTATATAAATACATACTATATACACATATTAACTAACTAAGCAGACTTTAACACGAGTTGGTAATTGTTCTTCGTTCGTTCTTTGGAAAACTTTACTAATTATGCTATAGCAGTTCTTACACTTTTGTTATGATTGTTCGAAATTGTTCAGGAATAATAATGAGTTTCTTTTATCATACAGACATGCTGCATAGATAACAGATATAGATAATATAAAAGATATTTTCAAACAACACATGGTAATAAAACGAAAGTCCATCTATCTAACCCCTTCGAATAACCCCTACTAACTCTCTCGACTATGAAACCAACTACTTCGACTACATAGACACAAAGCTTATCTTTTACATATCTTACTCAAACCAAAAGAAGTTATTTTTGTTTAGTAACAAGAAAATTATGTAATATTAAATTGATTAAAAATATAAAAGTCTAATCTTAATATATAAAGGTTGTGTACCCTTGTCCAGGAATTTTTTAACAAGCTTAAAAGCAAAACAATTAGTTAAAGTCTCAAATTTCAAATGTTGCTTACAAGTTATTTCAAAGTTATGTCTCAAAAAGTCAGAAAATGATAGAATTCTTTCAAAAAAAATAAATTTGAAAAAAAAGTCTCGATAAAACACCCAAATTTTATTTTTTTGGCGTTAAAATTAATATATATATGTTAGGAAAATAATAAAATTTTAAACTAAACCGTAGTGCTTTTCAAACTTCAATAACATCCTATTATTTTTCTCAAACTTCAATAACATCCTACTATGTATTAATGTTTACATCCATGATTGATTATTAATATTTTTTGGTAACAGGAATGTGGACGAAAAAAAAAACATAAAACAGAAAAACATTATGATGAAGATCAAATATTGATCGAAACGTTGCTAAAATAATTAATATACTGAAAAATATCTATTTAAACTTTTGCTCTATCTCTAATGGTTTACAAGATGGGTCCTACGGACCCAAGACCCAATTGATCTATACTGCTCATTTACGAACTCGACTTCACTTTTTACGTCCTGAGCACGCTATAAAAATTTCATATTGATCTCTTTTCGTTTTTGAGTTATCGTGTTGACGGGTAGACAACGGAAATGGACTAATTAGGTGATTCTATGAACAGCGATACCAAAATTTTTTTTGTAGCATCAATATTTTTAAGCATTACAAACTTGGGCCTAAACTTAATATACTATGTATATTTCATATATACATGGTATAAAAATACATACAAAAGGCCATTACAATACATTTCTCATTCTTGGATTTTTTTCTAATATCAAGGCGGTATTTGTGTTTTGTAAATTGGCGCTGTTTCGAGGCAACAGTGGAAGACATTTTTCTTCAAAAAGAAGCTAATTGAATTTTTTTTTTAAATGTTGACTTTTATCTTAAAATGAAATTAGTTAAAAATGAAACTGTATAATATTTCATTTGAACTTTCATAAGTATATCTTTTAAATTATTTAAAACCTATTACGAAATATTTGCTAAATTTAAGAGTAATTTGATTTTATTCTCTTTTGTACAAACAAATAAGATAATTTCCTTTACGTAATGTTTATTGAAGTCATTGAAAACATTATTTTTATTACTTTTAAAAATACTTTATTCATCTTTATTACCTTGTTTGCTTTTTGAATGATATTGCAAAAGGTAATATATATATATATATATATATATATATATATATATATATATATATATATATATATATATATATATATATATATATATATATGTTTACTTACTTTCATACACCTCTTCAAGATACAGGATTGGTAAAGCAAACATATCGAATAAAAATTCCGCGAAAAAATATAAAAGTATTCGTGAACCCCAATATTTTTCAAATACAGTTGAGCGTCGATTACCCATACTATTTAGTCTGGATACGTTAAAAACAGTGAGATACACCTAAAATATAATGAAATTAGACTACTACATTGTTCTTAATAATGATTTTTTTACTAATAAACAATTAAAATTAGCAATCGAATTCAATTTCCGGCAGAATGATTAGTTTTTTTTTTTAATGCAGAGTACTAGTTATACATGTTACAGTCAAAATTCTAAACTGCTCAAAACTACTATAAAATTAGATAAAAGTATATTTGACCACAGGCTTTCGACAATAGTACTTTATTTCAATTAAAAATACTTTTGACCAATGAAGCAGGTCAAAAGTGATTTTGACTAACTGAGTTTTGCTTACTTTTACTTCAATTATTTTAACTTCAACAAAAGTTAAAAATCATTAAAATAATATAACTTATTTGTCGTTTTTCTTTCGTTTTTTTTTTTTTTTTGTCTATTTTTACGTACTTGCGACTTTTTCTATCAGTCATAATACCAAACCTTTGTAGCAAGCCATTTCGCAATATTTAATAAATAAATTCTAAACAATTAAAAGTAAATTTGACTTACTCTATAGCAAGGTTACATAGCAAAACAACTCGGCCATTACAACTCCGGTAAAAAAAAACTGTGAGCAAATCTCGTTACAAAAAAAAAACTCATTACTGGACTAGTTTTTAAAAGCCATCACAGGGTTAACTCAAAAACGCAATCGCAAGATAAACCAAAAAACGCGATCACAAGGTTAGTTAAAAGTTAAAAAAAATGCATACGCATGTTAACTCACAACATTAAAGGCATTGCAAACGAGTGGATCAGTGAGTGAACGCTGTCAAAGAGTTAATGCAAGAGACAAACAACCCAGACGCCTGAGCAAATTTGACCTCATTAATGGCCTGGCCAACCCGTAGATCAGTGAGTGATTGCAGTCGCAGAGTTAACGCGAGTTGTTTTTGTGCAGAGTTGTTTTGACCGGTGTTGTTTTGCCAACGGGTTGTTTTGGTGTCGAGTTGTTTTCACCAGAGTTTTAATGACCTAATTTTTTTGATCAGAGTAATTAATGACGGTTCACCTATAGTAATTAAATCTAGTTTTGACCAGATGCGTCAGTCAAAATCACTTTTGACCGAAAATTTACAGTCTCGAGTACTATTAAACCAATGATATCCAAGACAAATTACTATTGACCAGCCTGTGCAGTCAAAAGTACTTTTGCTGTTTTTTCAGGTAAAAGTACTTTTGACTGGCTTAGAGTCTTGACTGTCACATTTATACATCATACAATCATTTTCCAAACTCAATAACACTAACAATCCTAATTTAAGAGGTACACTTTTCTTGGCGAAAACACTGATATTACCTACGAGATGCGGGTAAAATTTTTAAGCAGAATTCTAAATAAAAGGTTTACCACCCGAGTGCCTCGATTTATTATTGCTAGAGTCTGGGTCGGTACCTGAACCTTGCATTCAAGTCGCTAATAAAGCCTGAATCATGAAGTGATATTCTGTATACAAATTCGGAGTAGCTTCCTTCGAAGACTCTTTGTACTTGTCCGGATATTTAAACAAAGTGTATGTTGTATTCTATCTAAGTTTTCGTTTTTATTATAGTATTGTTATAAAAATAAACATTATCTTAAAAGTTGATTCGTCGTTGAAGGAAATCATTGTTTTTAATTTTATTAGATTTGTTTTCGTTTGTTATAAATATAAAAAAAAAATATAGAAACTTTCAAATAATATTATTTATATCAAATAAACAGTGGAAAAAGGTCGTGAGATTATTTTTGAGATTATTATAAAATATTTTTTCTCTAAAAACAATGGCTCATCAACAATTATATATACAAGAACTTACTACCTAGTTTAAATCTCCAACTCCAGATCTTATTCATCTTGCTAGTATGCTTTTTTAAATTATTGCTCACCATGGGAAGTAGCTGTTATTCTCTGCGGTCCATGACAGAAAAGTAATTCAGTAACCTTGTCGCCTGAAAGTACCGGGTAGTTTGTATCAAATCCGGTAATTCTGATTAACAGATCGCTTAAAGAAACCAGTCAGAGGGCTAAATAAACTTTATTTATTGATTTTGAATAACTCAATTTACTAACTAATTTAATTATTGGGCCAACATCATAAACAAGTTTGCAAAACTACTGAACTACCGGATTTGACGCAAGTTCTGATGTATTATGTTACTGGACTACAGTCCATTTATAAAATTTAAAATATTTGTTTAGCAGGTCGTGAGTAAAATTTTGTGCATTGGATGTCAAAAACAAATTTTAATTATTTTAATGAGTAAAATTCTATTACCTGAGTTGCCATAAACGGCTTTCTCATTCACTTATTAATTTCTAATTCTCATGATTGAAAGATCGCTATTCACCAAAAACTAAAGGTGGTACTGCAAGTTCAGCGATGTTAGAGCACTCAATGAATTAAGACATATTCCGAATCTTGCTCAATCGAAGCAAAAAAGGTTAAGAAAAATCAAGTTAAAAATGTTTTCTTATGTAAGTAAATATGCTTGGCAGAAAATTTAAAGCCACACTTACATTAACATAATATTTCGCTGAATACTATTTGAATTTTTGGAACCGATGCTACCTTTTATCGTTGTTTTAAAACAATATAGGCCTAGATTGTTTTTTATTTGTAGTATTTCGGAAGTTAAAGTATGTTCTAATTTTTTCTTATAACTGAGTTTATAGAAATAAAATACTATAGGCTGGAATTCAAAATATATTTGCAGCATACATTCGTGTAAAAATTTTCTCCGGATGTTCTAGTTTGTATTTCAAATTCCTGATACCCTAATATAGAAAAAAAAAATTTCGAAAAGCCATAAATGAACAAAATATGTCTATTATATTTGGTAAATTTATTACAGCATAAACGTCTATCAAAGAGATCATGACAAAAAGACAGACCTAGAGAACATATTTAATGTAACAGAAAAGTAGGAACGTTTTTCATTTATTATTCTGTTTGTAATAAAGTTTGTTCTCGTATTCCTATTAAGATACAAAATAAATAAAAAATACAGGAAAAAAATTTGTTTGGTCGCCATATGCTTTTATACACAGAACTGCCCTGATTACTCCAATTCAATAGTTCATCGAATTTCCTACTCAAAATTTCTTATAAAGATATAGTCTCTATCTTCCGCAAGTCTATGTAGAAACTTTCGAATGGCAAAATATAAATTTTTTATGTCTAAATTACGTAAATTTTAAAGTAAGAGAGAAAAAATGTCCGGCGGATAAACAGCAAATTTTATTTTTACAACTTCGATTGTTATAAAAAATAGACTAATATTTATCAAGAAATAAAATTATAAACGATAATTTACATAACCATATCTCGTTAATAGTACATCAAATTCAAAAACTCCACAGAATCTATTGAAGAGAAATTTTATGTAGAATTACAATTGGAAAAACAATTGTTAAGGTAATAGATAGCTCCACCTTCCGTATGTGACGTATATTTGCATTTTTCTTTCAAAATTATTACTAATAATAATCATGGTTATATATAATGTATAAGTAATAATAATATGCGAAAAAACAGCAGACCAAGTACATCATGTTTTTCGTAACGTGATTTTTATATCATATTGGTTCACTTTTATGTATTTATGTATTTATTTATTTAAAAATCATGTGGAAAATCATTTTCATAAAAATATCCAATTCTCTGTTCAATTTATCAAGTCAAAACGATAGTAATACCGCGGTTCGTTTTTGAAATTTTAAATATATATAGGAGACTTTCTATAGATATAGATAGTCACTCATCACGATATCTCAGGAACTATAAGACCTAGAGACTTGAAATTTGGCAGGAATATTCCTTTTGCCAAGTAGAGGTCAGCTAAGAACGGATTTTACGAAATTCCACCCACAAGGGGGGTTGCGGGGGTGTTCATGAATAAAAAATTCATATTTTTCAATTATGGCTTTTAATAGTTCAAAACTTGGTCAGAATGTTTTAAATTACATTTAGAAATTTTTTTAACCTTCGGAGGGTAGAAAGGTGTAGCGAGAAAGTGGGAAGGAAATATGGAATATTTACAAATATACCTAAGTGGGGTATCAAATAAAAGAGCATGACGTGTACATTATAAAACTGTTATCCAACGCAAGGAAATGTGGAGGGAGGGGTGCAAGTGGGGATGTTGCCCAGCAAAGCGGGTAGTTCCCAGCTAGTTTTAAATACACGGATAGATAGGAACGACTAATTAGGAGATTTTATGAAGTGTATTTTTTAGTATTTCGAGAGTGATAATTTTAATAAACGCTTCATGTAAATTTTATATACTTTGTGATTTTAAACTTTCCTTGTCGAATGAATTGCTATTTTGCTACACTAACTTCTATCGTCTAGAATCCTAAAATAATCTTTTGTTTGTTTGTTTTTTTTTTTTTAATTTTAAATATTACATTTAGTAATTGGTAACGGGAGTTTTTTAATGAGGTACTCACGAAAAGCTTACAAATACATGGAAACCGTGAACATTCGGTGTATACAGGGTCTAAAATGTAGTGGACCATTCAGTATTTATTTGATAAAAAATTGTTAAAATGGTAAATGCCATTAGAAAATGTTGTATGTAGGATACCCCTGAGTGTAAAACAACATGCAGTTTGATTTATTGCTCAGCACAAATTTGAATAAAATTGATTTTGTATTTTTGTAAATGGTTTTAACTGTAATAAATTTAAATTAGATGAATTATCATGCTGGTTTTGTCTAAATATTTATAAGTAACCGATTTAATTTGGGATGCTGCTTATTTAGTACTACCATCATAATTTAAAAAGTTCGTCAACCATTTTCCAAACGATTTTTTCAGCGTTTTCAAATTTGTCTAAAAAAATTCACCTATTTATAATATACAAAAACTCAAAGCCCGATACCTAATGAGTTTGTTGAAATTTATGTTGCGCCCCCACGTCCAAAAAATAAATATGTTTTTGTTCATCAAAACCGCTTTTTCTCATCAGAGAATTTGAAAAAATCGAAACTATATGCAGATGACGAAATTTGTCTTTCCCAGTTCCTGCAAAATGAGTTTATGATGGACGACAAGTCTATTAGACATTTTTGTAATATTAATGAACTTCTTTTTGAGAAAATTATGGCAAAGCAATAACGTAGACAGCATTTTCGCAAGCTACAAATGTTATTTATACTTTACGAATAAGTATGAGCTACGAATTCCGACTGAAATACTTGGGAATTATAGTCATAAAATTTTTGTGTGCTAATTGTACCAGAACGCCTACCTTTTTCCAACTGGTAATGAACATTTATTATTAATATGATACCGTAGTCAAAATTTACCCAGAGGGAAAATTAGGTATTTTTGTCAGCACTCCCTCATTATCAAGGAACTATCATAAGAGTATTGTCATATGTTAGAATATTGTGTTTATCGTGATTGTTCCTATTGGCCCGAAAATGTAAACCTGAGGTCTCATCCTTGTTCAACTCAATAGTAGAGATACTCCGATAATTTGCGTCCATGCTTTTAGAGCAAGACCAACAGTTTAAAATTCATTTAAGAGAGAACGTTAAGTAATGAACATTTCGGAGAAGGTTAGAAATGCTCGTTAATCCAAACATGTAAGTGGTGCCAAGGTCAATGAAACATTTTTAAGAAGGTAAATAAGGTTTTTCATTATTTAGCCTGTTTTATACGTTTCTCTGCACCAAGGTATGATTCTCAAATATACGTGTTGTATTTAAGTAGATATTGTATTTTAATGCGATTTAGTATTTACTAAAATCGGTTTCATATAACGAAAAACCGCATTAGTTGTATTATAAGTAACTATACCAATCTATCTAAAAACAAATGGATAACAAAAGAAAACACACCACAGAGTAGATAAAATGAATAAAGCGCGCGCAAACATACACATAAACGCACACACACATGCAGACATCACCACCAAACAATACAAGTTTGTTATTTCCATTGGGAATTGTCAACAACAGCAGGAATCTTTCAGTTCAACGCCGCCATCATCTCTTATAACTCAATTTACTAATATCAAACAAATATCAAACATATTATTTTGCTGAGCGTCCGATGATCTTTATAATTTGTTTGACGGTTCGACCGAAATATCTCAAAAACTGAATGAAGCATTTAGTTTCCTTTGCTCGCTAAGAATTCTGTTGCTGAGACCGGGTCCTTTCTAGCTACTGCTCTATGAATACCTCCCCTGAAGCTTTTTAATAACAACAACAGTGGGTGGACGTCATATAACCTCAAGCCGGTAGGTTTGCCAAAGAATGGCATGCCCAAGCGAGGAAATCTCTAAAGACAAGAGCTGGGAAGTAACAGAGTAGGTGCTTTCTCTTTTTTTCGTCCCAAAAGTTGCAACATTTGTAAAACACTGGATTTCCCAGAAGCTCAGTGTATTTGTCCCCTGGCCAGACCTGTAACGAAACTGCTTATCGCGACTCCTGGAATTTAGGCAATTCTTTTAACGCCTCCGACTGTACACCATTTCTATTTTGTTCTACAAGTCTATTCCTCTTTTAATTTAATCTTAACCTTATAATGAGGAGTAGCTTACAGCTCGCAGAAGGTATTCCTCAATACTTGATGATATTTTTATCCACCAACTTTGTGCATTGCCTTACAAGCTCCTCGGCTGTGCCATTCTCTGAGATGTCCGTATGTCCGGGTAAATAGACATAATTGACATTTGCCAAGTCATTTTACAAAATCGATAGTCTCTATCCAATGTGATTTATCTCTCTATGAAAAGTGATATTGTCTGTATACTTTTCATATGATTGAGGCCTAATATTCTCCCATTGAATTTTCAACGTGTTTAACCCAGAGTGTTAGGTAGCAAGTTATCGTCAGCATCCTCATCCTGTAAAAGTAGTAGTTAGGTAGATACAATAGGTACAACAAACAACATTATAATAAAACCACACCAAACAAATAATCCTATAAAGTTTGTCACTCTGCTGTAGGTTCATTTAATAAAGTTCTTTATGACACATAGTTATTATAACCATGATTATAATATAAGTTATTATTATTGTTAGGTTTTGGTTTTATCAACCTACAACTACTGAACACTGTTTTTGGTCAATATACCAACTAGAATCCGTTCAACCTGAAATCAGACACTATAAGAGAGACCATAGATATTAAAGGTAATATATATGAATACGTCCTCAAATCTACACTCTCTCTTACGTAGTCTCTTTTCAGTACGAACGTAAGATCTTTAACCGAAGTAGTTGTAAATGTACTATATTACGGGATGTTTAGGCATAACTCACTTGAAAACTGAATTCCGGGAATGGAAGTACATAACTCCAGGATGCACACTTAACACAGGTAAATTAAAAAATTGTTTTGTTCAATGAAATTAAGTTAATTGAGTATTTTCATTTAAAATTTGATTGAAAAACTAAATTATTAAATTTTTTTATAAATATTATGTTAGAAACTGTTATTTTCTAATTCTTTTAATAATAGGAAAAGTTATTTTAACGTAAATAATCATCAAAAACTAATTCAAATTACAAAATATAAGTCAAGTTTCAACTTTCTCCTTTACAATGCGATACTCCCGGAATTACATACATGAGATAAAACCGCATTCATTGCGCATTATTCCAGGAGTTAAAAACACATTAGCTACTTATCATAAAAAGCAAGTATTTTAGAATTAATTAGACAAATTAAAAAGAAAACATATCCCGCAATTACTTCACAAAATCTACGGTATCCACTGCTTCTATTGGTATAAAATATTTTAATAATTATAACACCAATTTTTAATGAGAGTTAAAAATAATTACTTGTTATTTTCCCTAATTACGGTAGACTCCCGTAATATGGTTCACTGTCAATGATTTAAGAACATAACTACGGGAATCATAATTTAAAGAAAATAATTAATTAAAATAGTTTGAAAAAGCTTTAAAACGATTTATTTATTCAATCAATATTTTTACATAATTAAATATGATAAACTTACCAGTACTACTACTAAAAAGTTGTAATAAATCCAGATGTTAACTGATCGATCATTTTTTCGATCGATATGAGTATTTAATTGTGATTAGGTTTGTTCAAATATCGATTTTGTTTGTTCATATTTTAGTTCTAGAGGCTCTGTTACTTTTTAAAATTAATGATTTATTTAGTGTTTCTTATTTTTTGTATGTACGCACTATCCCGTAATAATGTACATTTATCTTAATCAATAAATTTTATTACATTGTGTTTGATTCCATTAGCCGTTTTTTAGAATCTTCCTTATCTATTGAAACAGTTGAAATTTAACGAATTGTTTGTATCAAAAAAGTAATGGAGTACATGTAAAATGGATAAATCCTAGAAAAATTAATTTAAGGGAAGATTTTAATTTTAAATATAAGTACAATATCTAATATTTCCTAACTATAATCAAATTTAATAATCCTGTTATACTCACCATTCTAACAAAAAATCACATTCTTTTAATATTATTAAGACAATAAATAATCCTGTAATTTTGTAATATATTTTGTCGATAGTTCACTTCAAGTTCAAATTTTATACAATTTTATATTGTATATACATTGGTAGAAGTATTTAATTTAGATCTCTTATATTATATTCAGAGTTCAAGTAAGTCAGCAGAAAAATAGTTAAGGTATCTCTTAAATTATTTTGTAGATATTAACCAATTAAATTTTGTATTTGAATATTGGCTATATTCAAAGTGAATTCCCTCAGAGATTGAAAAAATAACACAATTTTCTTAAAATCAAATATTGTATTTTTAATTTTCCAAGAATTTTTATTTCGAAAGCTAAGCGCCTAGAGAAACAAATCACAAAAGTACTTTTTTGCTGTAAACTGATCATAAAATACAAAAATAATTTTTTATTTTGAACAATTTCAAAATTTTGTGCGTTTATAATATATTTTACAAAAAGTTATGCTGTAAAGTAAAAATTCTTGGTAAAATCATAAAATTCTATCTAGAAATCTAGACTAATACGAAACGATGAAAACATCCACTGTGGCTCATCGTAGCAATTCTTAACAGGTGTTCTTAACAAGATTGTATTCCTCAAAAATCGAACGTTCCCAGCTCAAATCTATTGTAACAATTATTTTTTGTAAACGTTGTACAAAACAAAATTTCTAGTGAAATCATTAATTTAATCTAGTGTGGTTTTTCATCTGAATAAAATGTTTCTACAGTTGATTGAAACGATTCATCCATAGTTTTAAAAAACTTTTTATACCTATTCATTAATTCAATGTATTTTTTTATTTATTGGTTATAATATTAAACTAAATTAATCAGTTTTACAATAATTATTTTATAAAATAATTCTATATAAATAGGGTTTAAAAATTATTATTTTGTAAAAATACATATACTATTGTTGTAAATATATTTGACTAGCAGTTAACTCATCTGCTTCGCTGAGCAATAACAATTTAAAAAAAGCGACCTAGGTGCGACCCGAAAGGTCCACACGACTAACTTCCCAGTGGAAAAGATAAAAAATATCATATGTTTTAATATTTATAATTTTTTTGTAAAATTTTTTTTTCGCCCCCTGTACCCCCTATGACGTTAAAACTATATAAATGATAAGTGATAATAGTGACAATTATACAATTTTTCATTCGGTACAAAAAACGGCTTGACCGAGTTTGCTCAAAACCAGGTCTAAGTTACATAATTATGCGTTAAATGAAACTGGTCCCATGTCAATATCATCATTTGTGCTCGAGATATGCGAGCAGAAAATTGAATCCGAACATACATACATACATACATACATGTGCACACACGGACATTCTTTTAAAAACCATACTATTCGACTCTAAAGGCCTTGAAACGTGGAGATATGTCTAAATTTTCAATGTGCAAAATCGGACTCATTACAATAACTATCCCACTGGGAAGTTAATACAAAGACTATGCGTTATAAAATTTCACTTTATTTGCCATTACTCATCCCCGCTTATTCGTTGACTTTAATTTTTTGATGTGGAGTCATAATATTTTATAAAATAACATACAGCCCATGTTATTCGCTGATAATGTTACTTTCTATAGGTGTATCCTCATGTATACTCATATTAATGTATCAAAAATCTGTCATCTGCTTTTTCAACAAATTCACATGGTCCTAGTTGATATGTCGGTCAGTTATTCTTTTATCTGATACTATATTATATAATAACATTTTTCACACCCGCTAGACTGGACGTGCAGATATTGCATATCAACAACTGGAGTGATTGATTTTCGTCTTTTGGTTAGTAATTTTTTTTTTTTATTTAATTGAATACCAATTTTGATACTTTTTTGAAAAAATTTATAGAACGAACAAAGTGTACATGAGAGGAATGCAAAAATTAAGTAGACATTTTATTGAACCGTAACTTTTAGTTATTTTCGCGAAGATCATATCAAACCTACTTTAACCTGTAACTATAGAGGACTGTACTATATTTTACAGAGGTTTTCAAAATTTTTTGTTGATCAACATGCATGTCAATACGTCCGTCTCGCGGTAGGAACATTGTTGGCTTTAGGCTAATGGCTTTCGATATCGACTGTGGCATAAACAAATGTTACAAGATTTAAATTTAATATTACACATTACTCAATTGACTATTTTTTTATAATATCTTAGCACAAAGAAAATGCCCGGTGAATATCGTTTACAATTAGATCTCCATTTTCTGTAATATGTCCCATTTTTGATCTAAAAACTTCAGAATCAAACTCTACAGTCAACAAACTCAATCTAAACTACTCGTAATCCAAACAAGAGTAACTCTCGATAGTAAAATTAAAATTATAAATGATTAAAAAAATCATAATAATCACTAAAATTTATATAGCCTCGATTCTACTAACTAAACTAACTATCCGGCCTTCATGGTAATGACTATAATATAACATACATAGTATAGTATGTGTCATAATCGGCAGTCTAAAGAAAAATTGTTTCTGGCGTGATCCGCTGTAGTATGTCAACTGCCCAACCGAAGCTTTAAAACACACCATAATTATTTAAAATATTAAATAACATATTAAAATTTAAAAAAAATAAAAACAATTATTAACATGAAATAAATGTCATTGTTTCAATTTTCATATTTATCATTTTAATAATTTTTCCTATTGTTTCAAAATAACTTTTATAATATAATTGTATAAAAAGTAAAATAAAACATTTAAAATTTTTTTCCTATTTATAAAAAAATAAATAAATAAATAAAACATTTTATTACTTTAAATTTATTAATAACTGTGAACATGAATAAAAATAAAATAATTTTTTATGAATAACTTGTTTTTCAATTTTCATTTTTTTAATTTTACTAAATACAAATAGTGATAATTTCCGTGAACACTCTAGCAAAAGATATTTTGAGCTAAAAAATTTTTAGATACTCTTTGAAAATTTGGATATTGATAGTCGAAAGCAACATATTTTGGAAAATTAGAAAATAAAAAATGAAAATTTAAAAAACCACTTTTCCATCAACATCTTGAAAATTATAAGAAAACGATTATTGTTGTAGCTGAAATTATCTACACATTTTTATTTTTTATTCGACTTTGTTGTATTAAAATTGGCTGAGATGTGCTACTTTTTACGATAAGTACTTTTTTCATGCTATTATTTAGTTCAGTTTTCCGCATTTAACTCAAAAACCACACATTTAGTCAAAATAGACTGCATAAAGTTAAACAAATAGAATTTCAATTCGGTCCAGTTCTGGTAATGGTATCCATGAGAAAACCATATATGTCTTAAATTTGCATTAAGTATGTGCGCGACAAATGGCCGAATAAGTCAATACCACGCCAACCAATTTCGATAAGTCTATTTTTAAGTGACAAATTAGTAAGTGTACCTCAGAGTCACTAAAAACCACAAAATAAAAAACTTTCAACAAAAAAGATAACCAACTTCAAAAACAAAACTATTCAAAAACAAATTAATATGCACTAAAAAGTAAAAAATAACTGTAATATATTGTAGTTACAATTATTGTTCTTTCTGGAGTCGTTGTCAGCCAAGTTAATGTAGCAAACTGTTCTGTCACAGTTGTTTCCTTGGCTGACACCGACTCCAAAAATAACAATAATTGTAACTTCATTATATTATCGTTATTTCTTACTTTTTAATGCATTTAAATTTGGTTGGGAATAGTTTTTTTTTTTTGAAGTCGGTTATCTTTTTTGTTGAAAGTTTTTATTGTTCGACAAAATAAGTTAAATAAAAACTTATTCAAAAATTCTAAATGGTCATAACTTTTTAAATACCTTCTCATGCTTGATTCATATCTACTACACACTAAAGCTGACATTCTCTGTTTACTAAAAATAATGGAAAACTGTATACAAAACACGGAAAGTGAGAATGTTTCAAACTAAATTTGTATTCTGATGGGAATGTTTTTTTTACCTACTAGATGTTACAAATCCATTTCAAATCCTCTTTAATATAATAATTCTTAAGTTCCAACCATTGAGAAATTGTCGCAAATCTAAAGAGTTTATGAAAAAGTATTTCAACAAAATTTTAAACAAAAAAATTTTTTTGGATTTCCCCTCTATCTCTCAGACTAGGGTTTAGAAGATAGATTTTTGCGAATCCCATAGAACTTTCACATACTTACTGATTCTCCTGGTTCAACTGGTTTTGGATTAACATCATAACGGTATGAAAGACGAAAATACATAAATAACAATTATTTTCATGAAAATTTTACCAAAATGTTTATACCATGTATATATGAAATATACATAGTATGTCAAGTTTAGTTCGAAGTTAAGTTTAGTCTGTCCGTCTGTCTGTTTGTCCGTATGTCTGTCAACACGATAACTCAAAAACGAAAAATGATATTAAGCTGAAATTTTTACAGCGCGCTCAGGACATATAAAATGAGGTCAAGTTTGAAAATGAGCAACATAGGTCAATTGGGTCTTGGGTCCGGAAGACACATCTTGTTAACCGCTTGGGATAGAACAAAAGTTAAAATGTAAAAAATATTCGTTATAAAAAAATTATAAACTTTTTTTTAAACATTTTTTCGTAAACATCACTGTTTACCCGTGAGGGCGCAATTAAGCGTAAATTGTATCGTATGTATTATATGGGAATATCAGTTATGTATGTGTGACATGTATGTATGTGTTATTTGATAAAGTAATCAACACTGTCTATGCATGGTATGTCAACAATTAACTCAGTCAATTGTTTGTTTTCACTTGTTTTATACTATTTTTGGAATAGTGATTAAAATTGACCATATTTAAAAAAAAATTATTTTTCTATGTACGGGCTTAAGATTTATTATTTATACTGTAAAGCGATTACGAGTTAATTGATTAACCATGAATTTTATTAAACAAATTTTGATTGGCTTTTATGACTAGAGCAAATATAATAAAATGACTTTTACAACTAGTTATCTTATGTGGTATGTACATTATAGTGGACAACATACAGTTGAACGTGTTCGCTCGGTTCACATATTTATGGCCCGAGGACACTGTTGAATAATGGATGAATTTGAACTCATCCTTGTGGATACATTATTTATAGCTTATAAAAAATTTCAAACCTAGTGTTGTCAAATATATTTGAATTTATCATTGAATGAAATACGACAGTAAAATCTTACAAAAAAAAAAAACACTAAAATCACAAAACGCGATGTAAAGCTATTTTTTTGGTATGTTAATTGGACCTCTTACTAAAAATATTTCCACGTATAACGCATATAGCACAACATTTCTTTGTTTGTAAAACGTAGTTTCACACTCCCCTGAGGGGATCCAAAAAACAAAGCAAAAAGCAGCTTTACATGCTCTTGGTACTAGTTTTAGAAAATTTGGAAAATTATTCGAAGTATTTAAAAAAAAAATTGTTCTTTTTTTGTTTTTTTTTTTTAATTTTTATACAAGGCTCTCTAGTTGCAGCTACCCACAAATTTCCATCACCCTATCTTTTATATTTTTGAAGAACATGGACACCAAACTTTGCCCTAATTTGCCCCCTCACGAGAAAACAATAATGTTTACGAAAAATTTTTAAAAAAAAATTGTTTATTTTTTTTTATAAGGAACATTTTTTACACATAAAGCTATGTTTTATCTCGAACGGTTCAACATAAGCTAAACTCAAAATTTTAACATTACTTAAAACCATGTAAATTTTTCAAGCATATTATATCTCAAAAACAATTAGACATACGGAGCTGTGGGTTGGCTTGAATTGTTTCAAATTTAATATACTTTCAAAATGTCAAAAGCGCATTGTTTTTAATAAAATCAGATTGTAATGAAAAAAAAAAAAAAAAATTAAAAACAACAACAACTTTTCAGAATATATTTTAATCGAAATTGAAAACTCAAATAGTTTTCAAAAAATTTTTCGCATTTTTGGTACTTGCGTAGTAAATATTTTCATTTAAATTATTTTAAACTTATTGAGACGTGAGATTAAAATTTAAAAAAATATATATAGTTACTCTATTAATAAAATTATATTTATTTCTAAAGGATTGTTGAAACGTTGGTACTAAATTTATCGATCGACGAATTTTATTCATTTAGACAAAATCTAAATAAAATTTCATCAAAAAAGTTTTTCAATTTGCTTTTTTTTAAATCGATGTATCTCAATGTTGAAGCTTTGATGAATATAAATAGCTTTAGGTAAAAAATACTGTTAATTTTCAATATTTTATCATTATTTTTTTTCCAAAAGGAACTTGGATTTCAATAAAACATTATTATTTTAATGATAAATTTTATATGAATGAACCGTGGAATTATATATCAATTTTGATCAGTATAAAATAATTAATACTTCCCCCAAAAAACTGAAAGAATTCTTTGTGAATCTGGAAACAGAAAACTATTGACAAAAGGATTGCAAGTGGCTTAATGATTATAGCCCTGGATCTACGTTTTTTTCAAACTGTGAAAGAACTTTATAAAGGCACCCCCTATCTCCGTTTGGGATAAATTGTTAAAAAAAAAACCTTAAGTGGTAAAAATAAATAAAAACTTTTTGAAAAATAAAAATAAATTAATCTTTAATAAATTAAGAGTCTTTAATATCTATTTGCCAATAATTTTAATTATGTGATATATATAATTATGAAACATATACAAGCACGAACGACTACTGATAATAAAAACATTTCTTTAATCTTAAGGACACGGAACTTTTCTTCTTTAATCTTACTTAAGTTTCACTCGGCGTGTCTCAAAAACCCGCCCGTTTTGCAGGGAAATTTCAACTCTAAAAACAAAGAATACCGTGTTATAATCCTCACTTTCCTTGACCTCACATATCCTAGCTTTTGTTTAATATTTTATGGATTTTAATTTTTTGGTGCGGAACCTTCATGCTTTTGAAAATACAATTTTGCCCATGATACTCGCTGATAACGTAATTCCATAGGTGAAATAATTTGAAGCTTTCGTGGAATAATTGTTGTAGCTGTTAAGGATTATAAAGTATCAAAAAAGGTCAGCAACAAAGGTCCCACGGTATACTTTTGCGATAAAAAGTTAACTCTATGTGTTAATTCAGGCTATGAACTATCTGTATGCCAAATTTCATTCAAATCTATTTCGTAGTTTTTATGTGACAGAGTAACAAACATCCATACATTCTTACAAACCTTCACGATTATAATAAATATCAGATTGCCAGGATCGCCAGGTAATAATATGATTATTGATACGAAATGATACGTTTAGTTTCTGAATTTATGGTCAGATTTCGCATAAAAATAATCAGTTATGAAAAAATCACAAGGTATGCATTCAGCACGAACAATAACTGTATCATTTACTATAATATTATAGACAGAGCTTTAATGAGATTTTTTTTAAATATTTTTCATTTATTTATCAAGCTGTATTAGCTACGGAGTAGCAAAGTAAAATAATAAAACATATTATTAAAACTACATAGTAATTTTCACTATAAAATATTGAAAATATATATCTTTCTAAAATAAATGTATAATTAATAACCATTTTATCTATAAACCAACTATAGCTCAGCTCTACTATATAATCAACACAAATATAAAGGTATATATATAAACGGTATTCCATTAGTAGTATCCGAAATTTAAACGAATGGAATACGAGATAATAATAATAATATTTATTTGTTCCATAAAGCATGCAAAGTGCTATAAAACATGTCATTAAAATTGCCAAATTAATAAAATAATAGAAATAAAAATATATATAATTAATAATTTTAACTTATTAAAAAATCCTCAGTGGAATAAACTATTTTCTCCATAGAAAGTCTTTTAAATTCTCTCTGAAAACTATCTAAGTGTCGCATTCTTATGTCACTCTGGATTTTATTATTAATTTTTAGACACATATGCGTCATACTGTTTGATATCAAGGCCAAACGTGTCTCGGGCATTATCAGGTTGGATTTGAAGCGTGTGTCATGGTCATGCTTTCTCTCTTGTTGGGAAAATAGGTGATAATGTGTAGTTCACTATAATGTTCTCTGCAGAGTTTTTGTATTTCAAACTCAGTATGTTTCGAATGAATCGTTTTTGTTTGTAAATGCTTTTTAGCTTTAAGTGGAATTTTCCCAAAATATAATTCCGTACCTTAAATGGGATTGAAAAATAAATGTAAGCATGATATGCCACAAGTTAAACTTTTAATAGCACGTTTTCTCGTAATTAGCGTAAAAGAAAGCCTGAGGAGCTGCGCTTGTTGCAGGTTGACTCCACATGATGCTTCCAATTCAGCTTAGAATCAAGATAGATTCTTAAAAATTGAACTGGATTATCTAGGGTAGTTAAATGGAATTCTTTACTACCAATGTAGATGTTATTTAATGTGTCAAATTTAAAGGGCATTGCCTTGGTTTTAGCTAAGTGTTATTTTAAACCATTATCATGAAACCATTGGAATAAAGATTTCAAGACATGTGTGATTTCCATCTTGATATTCGTCGAATCGGATGGTCTCATCATGATAGACGTGTCGTCCGCAAAAAGCACAGCCTTCTAAAATAATCGAACGTTACATGATGTCTTAACAAGCAAACGTCACATGTCTTTATCGTTAACAAGCAAACGTTACAGCTCTTATCACATGTCCTTAAAAGTAAATACAAACATTGCTACCCATGATATCAAACCCCCTTCTATTTTACTTTTGCCTTTTGGATTATTTTGTATGTGCAATAAAATAGCATTGAATACTATTTCAAACATAACAAAATGGTTTTCTTTCAGGAAGAAATGTTCTTGAATCAAAATTAATTTCCTGCCTCCAGAAATATTTTTGTATCTTTAATTAAAAAAAATTTTCGAAGAAATCTCATAATATAACCAATTTAATTTAGACTTGGGACACTCTTAATATAACACCCTTTAGTGAGCTCTCAAACTGTTCTATTATCCTATAAACTGTTAACCGGTATGTGTTTGATAATTTAATTATAAAGCTGTGGTGTATAATATTTAAATTTTGGCTTTTCAACGTTATTTAATTCATTCAACCATTTTGTGAATTTGTTAAAAGTAATTTTAAGTTTGTTGAATAATATATTAGGTGTACCTATTTAGTGTAGAAAAGTGATACATTGGCTCATTTATTGATATTTATTCCCTATCTGATTTCATATAATGGAACTGACGATGTCGCACTAAAGCTCAATGTCAGTGCTTTCATTTCTTATTGATTGTCCATGCTTGCACCCAATTTGTTTTGATTTCTGGAATTTCGAAAATTTTCACAACACCACTATTTAAAACTACCTGCAAATTTCTAACTACCTATCTTTTATAGTGGAGAAAAAACAACTGTGTTTTAAGATTATAAAATTCAATATTGCTCTTATATTCCTTTTTGTAGGGCTATATTGTTAGATAAAACAGCTTCAATTGGCCAATCAATTAGTATAAAGAAATTTAAAAAAGCTGTATAACGATTTTCATGAAAGGAGTTAATATACAGGATAATGGATATTTGATATTATATGGAACTAGACGGGACTCGAATATCTAGAGTTGGAAATATCTATAATCGGAATTGTCTTCGAAAATACATAACCTTCTGCCATATTCTAGCTCATTTTTATGAGATAGACCAATCTAGAACCTTCTCAAGCTTTCTAATAAAAATTAATCCAATAAATAGTTAAGGTTCTTGCAAGCATTTTCCAAGGTATTTGATTAAGTATGTAAATTGTTTCGCGAAATTTTTTTACTCAAATATTTTCTACTGTAATATTCTGAACAAAGATATATTGTAAATATATTTCTTGAGGTTCTAACGTAGTCATGTAAACCTGTGAACATTTTCGGAACATTAAATAATTAAATAAGTTTCATTTCAAACTTAAAACGAATGCATTATAGACGCTGTAAGCAATAAATTTAAACCTTGCAATTAATTTATTTAATCTTACGATGATGCATTTAGGATATTCAGCATGCGAGAGACAAATTATTACTGTCTATGGTACTTAAACAAAAACGACCACTGTATACAGGTACACTTAAATTCAAAAAATTGATGCAGATATATTAAAGTATCTATTAGGCCGCGATAGCTGCAGTCTTATATATAATAGACACATATTGGCTTTCTAGTACATAGATCTCCCATAAGCTCTCTAGTTCTCCCATAAGCCCAGTAAAATATTTGGAGCAAAAAAAAATTAGCTAGGTCAAATACGAGGATATGTGATTGTACCCAAGCGCACATGACTGAGTCCAGGTTGTTTTGTCGTTTCGTGAGCAGTGTGGAAATATCAGGTGTAGACGATTTACAATTGTTGTTCGTTGTACAATAGTTTTGACACGAAATTTAGTCATCTAGCCTATGTAGTAACCCTATTCTATTAATAAGGGACCATTGTGTATCATGATATTATCGCCTGAATTTCAGTTTAAAACTGAGAGTAGAAAGTTTTCTGGAATTTTGGTGTTGACACAATTTTAAGGGCAAATGTTTCTAAAAATTTATATCAAAAGTCCTTACAAAGAGTGGCACTCCACAATTCGGAATGCAAATCGTGGGTATTTAAGCAGTATAAAAATGGAAATGTTCTGATCACGGTTAACAGGAATCAAGTTTAAACCTATAAAACTTCTAATTCGAAAATCATTTCGTCATACAACAATCGGCGGCATTCAACTTAACTGCGATACCCGGCTTAAACTGGGTTTCGGCCGACAATAAACTAGCAATTTGCAACTTAAAAAACTAAAAAAAAATTATTTTGTGACTATCGGCACGAAAAGGAAAAAAAAATTTTTTTTTAATTCAAAAAAATCATTTTATCGTTAAAAAAAGCGCGGGATGCTAAATTTCAATTATTGTAACTATTTTATTGGCAGATTTTGGTAAAAAGTAAAATCACTATAAAATATCTTAAAAAGCATTCCACGCTTTTTTACAATAAAATGATTTTTTTGAATTTAACAAAATTACTTTTTACCTTTTAGTTAAGTTAGTTACAAAATCGTGCTTTTTTGTTTTTTTAACTATTTATTTTGTTTTTTTTAGTGTTTTAGACTATTATTTATTTATCAAAAATTCAGTAAAATGTGGTGGGAGCGCAAATAAATGTGTTTATTTTCAGATATGGAAATTGTTAATCCTGAAAATCCTGATCAGGATATTCCAATAAACTTATAAAATTATTTTATTTTCATCGGTAATGTCAAGTATGGTAAATTTCGAGTTAATCCGACGTTTTGAAACGTGTCAAAATAATGTTCAAAGTTTCCGTTACATACTGACAAAATAACATACTATCAAACGTATGAAGCTAGTAAAAGTCCAGTCATGTCATAAACTGAATATTGCCATATTGACTAATTGATGTCATTAGTGATTTTCCCAATAAGACGTAACTATAAGTACTAAGTCTCTCGGCTTCCCTAATTTCTTATATTTTTCTGGGTCAATTTCTTTAAACAGTATAGAAAGAAATTTTATTGTTATGTTAAAGTAGAATATAAATATTTCTGTAGAAATGAATCCATCATCAGTCTGTATCCCTCCCTGCACGCTTACGTACTCCTATTTAGTATTATGTGTTAGTTGGTTATAACAAAAGCCTAGCTCAACATTTGCAAAAGCTTTTCCTCACAGATACATGATAAATAGATATATTCACACATATAACACTCTGGGTGTATACATATGAATAGAAATGCATCTCATAATATATGTACATTTGTCGTATTTCAACTCAACATTATATAATACAAACGAACAGAAACTAAAGTAACCACTCAAGTTATAATGGCACATAAGTAAACACTTAAGTGCATTAACAGATATATATGTGTGTGGTAAATCAATGTTACTTATAATGTGAATAAAAGGAATACTTATTATGTAAATTTTAAACTATCATCTATAGATAGAAGGAATATATCTACAGGGTGTGCTTGCAATCGAGGTACCCCGTCAAAAAAGAAGTGCCGTACGCATACACCTTTATTTACACATACAGTGTGTCGCATTTAAAATGAAGACACCTCCATATTTTCGTTAGTTAGTGGAATACCGGTTTGAATGTTTGCACAGTCACACAGGGTAGGGTGATGGCGTAGGTACTAAGAAAAGTTGCTAACAACATTTGTGTATACCTATTTACCGATTTTCATGGCAAAACCGTATTTTTAATTTTTTCAATATTTTACTCAAAAATATTACAAGTTTATTTATTAATTTAATAACTAGTGTGAAAAAAACTTGACAAATTGACAATTTAATGGTGTCATGTGATCCAAATAACACACTAGTTATAAAATCGATATCATTTTTTGTTAGCACATTTTTGACACACATACACACACATAAACTTCATCTCCCAATTGGTGTTAATACCTTGTCCTGACCATGAAAGGTACAGATATGATGAAAATCAAACCCATTACAATTCATTTCTTATACTGAGGAATTAAAAAATAAACTTACCTAAAATAATTTATATAAAATAATTTGGAAGATTAAAATAATTAAAAATATAAGTTTTGTCATAAAAATGTGTCTATGAGTATAAAAAATATTCTTATCAATTTTTTTGTTTACAATTTTTTCTTAAGGCCCTATTTGTCAATTTTTAGTAGGCTGAGTTAAGGTATCTTCAAAAATGTGACCCATCATCCTGTGTGACTGGCCAAACATTCAAATCGATATTCCTATAAATACCGAAAATATGGAGGTGTCTTCATCTTAAATGCGACTCACTGTATATTTTGAAGCCTCTTTAATTCGATTAGTCTATAATTTTATAGTTTTTTAATAAAAATCATAATACATTTTCCTTATGTGACTTCTAAAACTCCTACCGCAAACTGCGTCAAAAAACTTATATACAAACAAAAAGTTATGAAGTATCTGAATATCAAAATTACTCATTTTCGAGGTAAGGTTAAAATGAAAGCTCCTGTGCAGAATGTAATAAAGAACGATTCTGGAAGTGTACAATTATTTGATGGGCCAAACATACCATAAACATAGATATCTACGTTCGTTCAAATTCAATTTAAAAATTACACCATGTGATTTAAATCGAATTGCTAATCGGCAGTTTTGCATAAATTCAGCGAAACATACATCTAATCAAAATCTTTGAAATTTAATGAATATTAAATATTTTACTCTTATTTTTCTTGAATCTTCTTAACCTTCCGTTATCGTCCATGTGTTCTAATCGTAAGTGACCTTAAACTTAATTATAATTTTCTGGAATATTTTTTTTATTTCTTATTCAGCTGGTTTAAAATTGCACAAAAATATTGTATATAGTTGGTTTATTTTATGTTGGACCGTACAACTTTAATTCTTTAGCTATGAATTTTTTGGATTAAACAAACTTGAAACATCTTCTTACATTAACTCAGTTTTTCCGAAGCTTTGTTTTATCCTCCTTTTGAATCTAAACATCAGTTTCTAATCGAGTTTTTCCTTATAACCACCAATAAGCGTTCTTGTTTTGTAAGCTCATAGTTTTTCAATCTTGAGTCATTTAAAAATAGGTGACAGGTTTTAAGCATAAATTTAAAAATCACAAATTACATAATTAAATAAAATATTGAATAGTATTCGTACTTTGTCACCCTGTAAATTGTAAGAACAGAGTTATTATTTTTGGTGACACAATACTCTATGGTCCATAAAACCATTTACATATTTAAAGATTATAATTTTATTTGTCTATAGAATTTGTGATGGAATCATATGTACCATAACAAAAACGATTCACGTTTATTATTTTAATAAAGTGGAAATTTATAATTAGTTTTAAAATTATGTTCACAAACTTTTAAAGAGTTGAGTAATGAAAGATTTGGTGTTCTCATCTTCCGGAAAATATAATTTATTATCTTAAAACTTATCACTCAAGATAGTTTTAATGATGATTAATTGAATTGTTATTACACTTTCAATCAAGTTTATAACAAAAAGCGAAAATTATCTCAATCTTGGGAATCGATCCAAACATCCTTGTAAGTCCTGTTATACCAGATAAGGAATATTTAATATACACATTTTTAACCCTCGAACCAAAAGAAGGTGATTATGAGTTTGACCGCTATGTGTGTATCTGCCTGTGGCATCGTAGCATCTAAATGGATGGTCTGATTTTAATTTTTTAGTTTTGTTTCACAGTGAATTAAAGGGAGAATGTTCTTAGCCATCAGTTCAGTTCAGAGAGCTACAAGGAAAAATTCGCTTTTGTAAGAGGTTTTTTTAGATTTTGTAAATGTCAATTATTTTCTTAAAATCATAACGGATGCAAAGTTATATGGCACATATTTTTTGATAACGTAATCGCTCCTAACTAATCGGAAATTTTGTTTACCACAAATTTTGCTCCCCCAATTTTGAAGAAAACCAAGATATGCATGTCTATAACATGGATGGGTAAAAAAAACTTTCGAGACTCTTGTAAGTGTCGAAATAGTTGAAAATGGACCGCAAAAACACAAAGGCAAAAACAAATTTACAAAAAAATGATACTCGAAAATAACAGAGAGAAAAAAATTTGACTGTAGCAAAAAACAAAAAATAACGCCAGATAATAATTCTTTAATCTCGTAATTTTTTGTTAGTTTTTCGGTATAAGTTACCTACGAGTACTTTGAAATTTTGTGTCACTGTCTACAAATTTAAAATGTTAAAGGTTTAAAATTTCTAAGTATGCTTAATAGATTTGAACAATACCTTTAATATGTTGACTGCTTGTTAGAAAACCTATATTTAATTTTTTTTATATGTTTATGATTTTTTTTTTTTTTTTTTGTTAACTAATTAAAAACACTGCAGCATATACTACATTAAGTACAAAGACACGCGTTTTGTACATTAAAATTGAAAAATCATTGAAACGTTGTTAATTTCCGTTTTAGAATGGGGAAATGTTGTTGCTACCATTATTAAAAACTTTGTGCTTTTTTTATACGTTTTACTTTTTAGGCAGAAGTAGATGAAATTTATGAAAAAAATAACATTTTTTTTAAACACTATTAGATTGTGAAATTTAACTCATGTGACCTATTTATGTTTTCTACAATGTGATTTTTAACGAATTAACAGTTATATTTCAAAAAAAATTTTGAATTACAATGACCGTCAAACGAAAAAATTTTCTATACTTGCTTTAAAATCCTGTGAATATTTAATAAAGTTTGCCCCTAGTTAGACTTTCACAAGGATAGGCTTTGGCATAATTATTGTGATAATTAAAAAAATTTGCTGGTTTTCCTATGTAAGTTCAACATTATAAACCAACTCAATCAAACAAGATGAATTCACTTTTTAACTGACTTCAAACAAAGAAGGAGGATGTTATCAATTTGCCTGTATTTATATTTTTAAATTAAGTGTGTTACCTCAGAACTTTTGACTGGGAGAACCGATTTTGATGATTCTTTATCTATTTGAAAACTGGTGCTTCTCGTGTGGTCCCATTTCATTATGATCCAGTTCTGAAAACGGCATCCATGAGAAAATCATAAAAGCTTAAATTTGCACGGCAAGAGTATGCACGGCAAGAGTACGAATAACTCAATATCACGCCAATCGATTTCGATGATTCTTTTTTTAGTGACAAATTATTTAGTGTACTTCAGATTCACTAAAAATCACAACAACAAAAAAACTTTGACAACAAAACGAAAATAATATGCACTAAAAAGTAAAAAAATAACGATAATATATCGTAGTTTAAATTATTGTTATTTTTGGAGACGGTGTCAGCCAATCTAATGTAGCAAACTGTTCTGTCAGAGTTGTTTCCTTGGCTGACATCGACCCCAAAAATAACAATAATTTTAACTACATTATATTATCATTGCTTTACTTTTTAGTGTATATAAATTTGTTTTGGAAAAGTTTTTATTTGGAAGTCGGTTTTTCTTTGTCGGTTTAGAATCCATAATTTTATTTATATGATAACTCATTTAACTCATTTAACAAAGCCAGAATATATTGTTTGTTTTGTCACTTTATGCGGGATGGACAAACGAATTCATCAATCAATCTATTTATAAGACAGTTGTTTGATGCGACTTTATTTATTGTGAGTATTCTTATACATTTTGAGACTTGTTGATTACGTATTCACATAGTGGATTTGAATGTATTTGCTTTGTATGTATTTGATTTGTTTGTAATTTTTATATGTTTTTCGTATGAACGTTCATCTTTAATTTTATTAAAATGGAGTCTCGAGTTGTCTGTGAAATTTATATTTAACATCATTAATTCTAAAATATATGCTCAGATTTAGCTTTCTATTCGACTAGAAGTTGTAACTTTTTATGGATTAGAGTTTGTTCTCAATTTAAAAATTTGTCGCAACAAATAGATTATTGAGAAAATAAAACATACAATGAACAGATTGTTTTAATTTTAGTTTCTCGTACACAATAATATAGTCATCGTATCGAATGAAAAATAACTAGATATAGTCAAACTAGGTATTATCTTTGAACAATGTAAATCATAAACAAAATACCCATTTTCTAACAAAATAACAATAATGGCGTCAATGGTATTATTATTTGTACTAAAGAAACTTTCATTCGAATTTTGATAACAGCCTCTTAGGGGATATTTATTTGGAATAATGCCAAACAATGATGGCATATACCAATATATAGTGTAGTATAGTACTAGTGTTTTCCACTAAACTGACTCACATATAACGACTTGCTTATATCGTTATTGGATAGTATAGTACCTATGACTACTATGGATAGTAAGTAAGTACTATACTGTTATAGTACTGTTGACTCTAACTGCAAATGACGGAAACTCTTATGTTTGAATAAATATCTTCTATGGCAAATATTGTCTTTATTGATATTTTAATATATTCTTTTATATCATACAGTGGCTTCAATTTGTATATTCTAGAAGAAATGCCAAAACAATACAATATCAGATAATAAATATATGTTGCCGCTTTTTAGTACCTTGAACGAAGTTATTATTGCAAAATCAATCAATGATGACATTTTAACCAAAATATCATTGAACTTCTCTGAATCAGTTTTGACCACATTTTAACCCCCGAACCAAATAAAGGGGAGCTATAAGTGTGACCGCTATGTGTGTGTGTCTGTCTGGGACATCGAAGTGTCTAAACGGATGAACCTATTTGGATTTTATTCAGTTTCGTTTGAAAAGTAATTTATTGGGAAGTGTTCTTAGCGATGTTTTAAGTATGAGTTTAATCTTCAAAATTGGTTCAGTTGGAGAATGCTCTTAGGAAAAACGTAATTTAACCGAGAGTGTTCTTAGATACGTCTCAAGTGCGGGTTTAAAGTTTCCTACCCGAAAAATTACTCGGGATTTTTTGTAAATTTTGTAAATTTTACTTATATTGAAATTTCATGTTCTTCCATGCTTTTGCAGATACTTACATTAATTTTAAACTAAGATTTAAAAAAAAGTTCCTGTGGCTACAGCAAGCCCTGTTGCCCGTAAAAGAAATTGTTTAAAAAATATGCAAATGTGTCAAACAAGATCTCCAATAAATTTTTTATCAGGGAGAAGTACTGCGCCTATTAATAACTAGATACCAGTATTGTCAGGGCTACGTAAGGTTTCTGCCTGTGGGTAGTAAAAGAGAAATTAATATACATTCATCAATTAATTTCAAGGAATGCTTATTGAGCTTTGACTAAATATTTTTACATTGAATGATAAATACATATAATCGAAAAATTAGTTAAAACTAAAAGATAAATTATCAATTTGTCTAAATAATTAATTGTTATGGAATTTAAAAATCGTTTGAACACACATTTACCACAAATACTTACTTAATAGATAATTGTTGAAATGGCCCATTAGCTAGGGTTTCAGAAATAAACTACTCCTTGGACCTACTAAAGACAGTCGAATGTCCAACGAATCTCAAATATCTTCCGAGTATCTTCCGTGGTAATGTTGCTCGAGGCACTTTATTTGTATAGTATACGTACATTTTTCTTAGTTTTATGCTTAGAATTCATGTAGAATTTAAATTCTCGAATCTTTTAGTGCGTTACTACCATTTCTATGTACAAACTACCTGTAACAAGAGATTAAAAAGTCAGCACTATGTTTATGTAGCCTCGGATGTTCTAATTGTATTGATTTACGGAAACCGTTTCAAGTAGCATTCATAGTGAATTTTTTGAGTAATTTAATGAAATCAGCTGTAAATTTCCTATATTTTCCACCACTACAATGTTTTGACAATTAATTATCAATTCTTTCATGTCTATTTAAATATTTTGGAGCCACAATAATTTAATGCTAATAATAATTTTAGCCACTGTACAATATTATAAATATATAAGGAAAATTATCAAATTTTATTGCACATATTTAAGACAATGCCTATATTATTCTTATATACAGTTTACTAACTTTTCCTAATATATTTAGGTCTATTATTTTTTGGCTTTCAACTTAAATATCGAATAAACTGCACCAATAATATGAAAATGATGATAATAAAAGCTTAAAAAAAAGATCAAATTTATCACATTTAAATGAATATTACCTATAATATGTACAATCTTGGGCGTACTATTTTTATTGTTACAAATACAAGTTCGCTTAGTTATATTGAAAAAAATTAGCTATATTAACTCTTTCTTTCTTGTTTCAGCTTGTGCAACTGAGGAAGCCAGGAAAACTGTTAACATCACAACGAATGAGGTAACAAAATTAACAGTGAAGCGTGCTCGTCCAAAAGCTGCATCACCAAATCGACAAGGACCACAACAGTGTCAAGTAGGTCACAGAATAATTATTTTAATTGTTTTTACTTATAAAATTACGTTTTGGTAGAAGACCTCTTAAACTATTTTTGATTCGATTCTTTTGTAATATCTGAATATAAAATCTGAATGAAGTTCTGAGACAGAAGAGTCAGGAAGGGGCTAAATAGCAAGTTTAAAATTTTTCCATGTAATTTCAAATTGTATTTCATAAATATCGGTCTAAAAATTATTTGAGATACCCTTTATTTGGAGAAAATAATGGCTCGTGAAGAATTATGGCCTTCCAAATATTCTTCTTTTACTCGATGCGGCTCTGAGCCTTCCTCCTCCAGTTGCTGAATCCTATCTTCTTAAAGTCCCTTACAGGTTATCCTTTCATCTATTCTTTCTTATAATATAAACAGCTCTTATATAAAAAAATTTTTATGTATAGGTCTGCTCGAAAGTATTTGGCAATGCATCAGCATTAGCAAAACATAAATTAACGCATAGTGATGAACGAAAATATGTGTGCTCAATGTGCGGCAAAGCATTCAAAAGACAAGATCATTTAAATGGTCATATGCTAACACATCGAAATAAAAAACCCTACGAATGTAAGGCAGAAGGTTGTGGAAAATCATACTGTGACGCTCGATCCTTGCGTAGACACACAGAAAACCATCATAGTTCATTGTCTTCAGCGCCGACGGGAGCAGCTGCACTTATTAGCGGCAATGCTTCTGTCAGTACATCAACATTATCACCAGCTCAAGGTAAAATACATTTTGCTTTATCTCAGTATGCTAAGAAACCTCAAATTTTAATGTAATATGAGTTCTAAATTAAAATATGAATTTTCGTAAATAAAATTTCAAATTTGTATTCGAGGAGTGTCGGCGTTTTCTTTTCAATGTTAAATTAAGCGCTTGCATAAAGTATCTCGCAATAATTTCGATTTGCCTATGATAATTTATTGTTTATGCTTATCATTAAAATTATCTAGGGCCAGATTGCGCAATCAATTTTAAGGCTATTTTCAAATTTCAAAGCAGGGAGATAAGTTAAAAAAAACTGATCTAATTTCACCCTTAGGCGTACTTCCTATAGTACTAAACTACTACTAGGACGTTAATAGATATTCATATTACATTGAGTAGTACTTGTAGTTATTTTTAGGCATAAACTTTTTTGCTATTTTACCCGAAAAACTTACGTGTATCGACGACTCGCAAACACTTCTAGCAGGATAGTCTACCGCTTTCAATTTTAAAAATAGTCTCATGTTTGAGAGTACTCTTTGACAGCAACCTTTAATAAGTTACTGAAATATACTCTAACCCCAGATCTATAAACTTATTTTGTAATTTTATAGGAGCTGCATCAGGAGATGCAGCTTCGCCGCATGGTGCAGCTTCATCTACTTGTATACAATATGCGCCACCACCAAATGGTAATGGTGCAAATAATGGAGGCGGTGATGCAAAAAATACCGATGGAAAGGGAAATAAAAATAATTCTGCTGGAAACCATCATACTGCTGGCGGTAATGGTGCTTCCACCACGACCAGTATGAAATCTGGAAAAAGTCAACTACAACAATTATTAGCTAGTGAACCTACTAACAAGGTATGATTTTCCAAAATAGTACTGTTTGTTAACTTTCGACATAAAACATGCTTTCATGTGAAATTTTCTGCGAATAAGTGTAAAAAATTGTCTGTGGCGTCGCAGCTACCAAAGTAATGATAATAATTCACATTTGAAGATCATCAGCTCTTTTCCTAGCTGTGTAGAGGTTTCAGGTTTAAAATCTCTATATAATGTTTAAAAGTTTTATTTTTAAGCACTTCCACAATTTAAAAATAATTTACTAATAATGATTAAATTATATACAATGCAAAAATAGTTTACTATTTTGCGATTTTTTTTTACACTTTCCAAATTTCTCGTGTTAGCAAAATGATCTAATAGAAATTATTTTCGCAGAATGGAAGTAATACACCCAATAATGACGGCTTAACAAAACAACAATTGGATTTAATACATCAAATAATGGAACAAACACAAAGACAATCTCAACAAATCACAGCGGCAGCGAATGCAAAATCAACGAATGCAAAAAGTTCGAATCATTCAAAGCAAAAAGTATCCAGAACATGGAGTTCACCGGTAAGTTCCGCTAAAAAAGTTCCCAGTAATTTAAAATAACTTTTTATAAAACTACCTTATTATTAAAAGCTTATTCTTATTTTTTAATTTCTTGATGTATTATGACTGAAAAATGGTATTTATTTAAATTCCTGAAGATAGAAGATATTCGTGAGTTTTTTAGGTTTCGCACATTCTTGCTATTTCTAGAATATTTTCTTGACCCTTTCGCAGAATGTCTTTTGATGTCTTAAAGTATTAAAGGTTAGTTTATCTTCCAAAGGGTCGGTTTGGTCTAAAAATTCACGCAAATTGAGAGTTAGAGCAATTGGAAGAAGAAGAGGTTCAAAATTGGTATTATAATCGGAAAACGTACCTGGATCTAGCTTTCTTGAAAATGTTGAAAATGAAATAATTACAGCTAAAACTCGCCACATTCTCGTGAAATTTAAGACACATTAGGTCAAAAATTCTAATTGAATTAATTGAAAAAACAAAATGAATCCGTAATTCGAGTAATTTATTTTCAAAATAAGTTTGGAAGCTGGTGTTACTCACCCAAAAATTGAACAAATAGAATATAAACCACGCGTGTACCTAAATTCAAATTTACAACAGAAAACTCGAATTGAATCACTCAATATATCACTACAGCTTATAAAACTAAATACAAATTTTATTTTAAATCTTTATAAATCAAATAACCTTCATACAGAATTTTCAATTTAACTACATAATCTTTGATAGAAAAATAAAAGCTGGTAAACACAAAATCATCATTTCAAAGCAATTTTATTTTAAAATATATTCTATAAATAGAACAGAGGTACAAACAACGTTATCAAAAACATATAAATGATTAAAATGGCAATTAGCAGTTGAAATATATTTATTTAATCGCCTTAATATTATTGATTTCAGACTTTACTTATTATATCTCTCTATTATGATATCTACGTTACCTACTCGTCTGTAGACTAATAATATCTCTATATTATTATTACAAGATATAGGTATATCATTTTATAATTATTTCTTTAAATAAGAAAATTTTATCATTAAAATACATAATTTCTACTCCTAATTACAGATTAAAAGTATAGCTATAATCCCTCCACAAATACTGGCATGTTTCAATTGGAAAACACTGCCCACCTTTGGCGAATTCAGTCCAACATACCCTGATTTATCTATCCCATTATTAGCTATCAGCCGTTGAGATATTTGGATACGTATAAATCTAGAGTAAATTTTTTGGGACACTTTAGAGCAAATTAAATATTTATTAAAGATATTTTAACAACACTAAACAAGTTCGCTTCTGAGAAAGCTTAAAATTAGTGAATATCAAAATCATTTTTATTATTTTTAAAGAAGTTTGGTTACAACAAAGGGAAAAACTTTCTGTCCTTCAATCGAGAAAATAAAGTGTCCCAAAACTCTGAAAACTACAATTTTGAGTTGTCCACTATGAACAGTTTTTGTTGAGTTTCTAAGGTTGCCAAAATTAACTTATTATAATTTTAACTTAAAATATTTCGCAACCAGCAAAAATACGCTAAAAATTTTTTCTTAGGGAAAGATGGTCAAATTTTTCTCCAAATTGCAACTAAAACACTTACCACTTATTATTGAAAATCCAGATACGCTGCCAATAAAATTATACAATACTACACCTATCTACCTTTCACTTGGGCAAGAAAAATTTAAAAAAAAAACTGAAAATACAAAGGGAAAGTTTTGTCTGCAAGAACGTCTACACCCAGACAAAAGTCTTCTTAGTAAAGTTCAAAATTATTACTTTTACTAAATTTACGTTAATTTTTTTAATACTTTTTTAAATAGTTTAAAATGAGGAAAAGTTATTTTGGAAAAATTGATAAATTTATTTATACAGCTTTATCAAAATCGCACAATTCTCTGTTCCAGTCTGTAAGTGATATATGACAAACAATTACATTTATCTCCAAAGAAATTTTTTGGCGCTACATTGAGTCACCATCTTATACAATAAAAAAGAAAACCAATTATTATTTTCCATCTACCTTTTCCGATATAGAAATCTGTTTTTCAGCAAAAAATTTTTCATTAACAAATATCAACTTTCTATAGGTACACATATATTTTTTGTTACAATTTTTATATCCCATAATGGCTAAATATTTTTCTATTTGTTGAAAATCTCGTACATACAATTATATGTATGTATATATTGTAAAAGCTTAGGTAAAATAAAGTTTCTCTCAATTCCTCTTTATCGAAAAGTTTTCTGTTAGTTTTAGTAACACGTACACACATAACAGTTTCAACACTTAAATATTCTTCCATATTACTCGTTTCTAAATGTGTTTGTCCGTGTGGGTGTACGTCTAAAGGTGAAGACACATTTATTTGCAACATAAAATAGAACAATAAGATCCGAATCGACCTTAATTTCTACGAAGAAATTTAGAGATGCCGGTAAAGGATCATGGACACGGAAAACGACATTCATAGCCGGTGATTTTGAATTAATTTAATTGTAGTTTTTGACTTACTGAAACTCTTGCCGGTCTAAAATCCGAAAATGGCCCATTATTCAGAAATTATTCATAAGTATGACTTTTTAATTGTTCGGATATGATGGTTACAATACCGTTGTGTTCAAGACTCGACTGGCCAAACCTGACCATAGCGTTATCTATTCCCTAAGTGAAATACGTATACGAAAAGTATAATAAATATGAAAAGTATAAAATTATGAGCTTAATACCTAACTGTGGCGAAGCCAAATTTTCGCTAACTTTTGATTTTTTAAGAAATAGCTGGTGATCTTTGAACAGCTGACTTATTTCTTTAAATATATATACTAAATATTAGCCTTCAAATTAAACAAATTACCGAGATCATATTCAAAAGCACTGCCATAAATTCGAAGCTTCTGAGATTGCAAGACTTTTGCAAGAGTCTTTCACTAAGATAAACATTAGTGTTGCAATTTTTAAGTATCGTATAAACCAAGACCAAAACTTCTAAAATACTAGTGTGTCTCCAACCTTACACATACATCAATACATAGGTAGTAATGGTACAAGCCTAGCATACTTACTAGAGTATTTAATATACGACGTTTTAGATAATCGTTCACAAAACCTAAAATAGTCCCCTCATTCTGAAACTCTAAAACTCTGTACCCTATATATGTATATGTGTATGTGTGCAAGTATATAGGTAGGAAGGTACTCTAAAAGTTTAACTAACATGTCAGCCTTTGATCCTAACTAAATTCAATTAAATATGCAAATCTCGCACATACAAATATCTATCTGTATATACTATATTATATTACAGGATGAGTAGAAGTAGGTTTCATCGTTCTAGCTTGGACATTACTTGACACTAAGTAACACAGTGAGCTTAAAGTCTGGAAGTCACTGAGGCTTAAAGTCTGGAAGTTACTAAACTATGACGATAATAATAAAACATGTGACTTACTTCTAGTCATGGCAAAATCAACTGACGGCGGATGATACGGGCCGCATCACACATCTTTTATATATAAATATATGCATCTAAAATTCTAACTTGAACTTTTACATACATAGTATACGATAATATGTCCGTTTTCTGTAACAGTGTCCCATTTTTCAACGCAAGGGCTAAAATATTCAGAACCCAACCAACTCTAAAGTACAACTTTGTAAAGTACATAGACTTTACAAAGTTTGTAAAGTCTACAAACTCAACCTAACCAATTCATAATTAAAGCAAAACAAAATTATCAAGAAATAAAATAAGAAACGTTCAGAAAACAAAAATGAAATAAATAAAAATATATATATGATTATTAAGTTACATATTGTTATAAATTTAAAAAATAAATTTGTGACTACTACAGGATTCGAACTAAAATAACAGATTAAATACCCATGCTTTAACTCGCTCAGCTACATGATGTTCTAAGAAATGACCATAATATAACATATAAATGCAAATGTAAAATATTGTGTGCGATGCAAGTTAAGTAATTTTGCTACGACTAGAAGTAAGCAACATGCGACTCCCGTATCTAAATGCTCTGTGTACAACATAGCTGGAAAAGTCAATTGTGTTAAAATTTACTTGAGTGCAATTAAGAAGGAGAGAGAGTTCATTTTCGAAACTGGTAGATGTCTAAGGCTACTACATGCAAGGTATCTATAGAAGACGTCGATGCGTCCGATAATTTTTATTTTATTTAACTGCAAGAAACTAGATATAATATTAGGGATCGATAGGTACTTTAAATTTACCTCTGTATCCAGATATTACATTTGAACAACGCACAGTTTCCATGAAAGAAATTTTCGATATTATATTATTTATAATAATTATTAGAAATTTTATTGCCTCGTAATTTATGATACACAAAAGTATCTTAACATTTCATGTGGAAATTTCGATCTGAGTACCTTATTTCGAAATATATTACAGTACTTAACCAAACCCCACAAGCCGTCTTTTGTAGATTATCCTGCATTTAAGTTCAGTGGCTCTAAAAGTTTAGGTACATTTTTGTGGCTACCCTTTCATGGAACACACTCAGACCAATAATTATAAATAATCGCCTTAAAATTACGAATGCCTGGACAGTTCAACAACAGTTAAAGGAATTTGACGTCTATAAATTTCAATTCAGAGGGATTTTTAAAGAATAGCTGTCCAAATTGGGTCAATTTTCTCATTACAACAGTTAAGAAGTGGCAGAAATCACGAGTTAGTTCTTCTTCCGATTTTGGCTGCCTCTACGATATTTTCGATGTACCTGCAAGCTCAATTGTTTGGTGAATGTTAATCGTATCTGCCTAACCAAGTATAACCAAGATTGGATTTGTACTATCGGATAAAAGCTTTTATAAAAGAAGTTAAAACTCTCTTTTTTTTTAATTTTTTAGTATTTAATACATCTTGTACAATAATAGTTTTGGTCAAAACTTACAACCATTTATTTAATACTTTATATAGTTCACATGATGTTAAATTATACATATTTAGTCAGAAAGGAGGTAGTTATTACCTTACCCATCTTCCAGTACCTCCTAGTACCGCTATAGAACGTATATTTTATAAAACTAGTTACTTAATACTAAACACTATTTAGTACGCCACACATTACCGGTTCCATCTACTTCATTTAATTGATAATAATTACTTTGATTCAATTCTGAATATATATTTATTTATAATTATCTCTATAATTAGAACATATTAGCTAATATTATTATGATGTCGATGATTATATTATACTTATTGTTGTTTGACTGTACAAAGATAATACCTATAATTAAAGTATGGTATGACTATGGTGGGGATTAATAACTTTATTTATTAACTAGCTAGATACCCACCTGCTTCGCTAGGCTTAATAGTAAAGGCCGCCGCGTTATAGCCTTCACCTCCCTTGCTCTAGATAATACTGGAAGTAGGGATAGGGATTGTCAAATCACCATAGAATTTTTACTCCAATATGAGCTCCCTATCTTCCACACAGTCCTGGAATAAATACCTATGTTATAAATATAAACATAGCTTGCAGTTAAGAATGCGATGTAAACGAAAATCCTAAATGTTTCCCTTTTAAGTCCCTTTCTAAGTTTTTTCCTTTTCCCGAATGAAAAAAGATATTAGAATATAACGAAGTTGGCTAGATCTGTTATTAGAAGGAACTTTAACTACCGATTTAAAATGGTTTGAATTTTTTAAAGTTTAAAGTACCACAGGTACTTGAATTGATTTTACAAAATAAACCAATGAAAGAACCTATGTTAATGGTGTAGATTCATAGTATATTTTTTCTTATATTTTTGTCATGAGATGCATACGCTCTATGTTATGTGAGATAAATGCACAAACAAACTTTAAATACATTTATCCATGTCTGGCGATACGCCAGGATTAGTTTCTCCGTATCTCAGGGATGATTTTTATGTCAAACACATATGTGTTCCGACACACAAATAAAAAATAAAATTAAAAAATACGTGATAGTTTCTTATAAAAATTATTATATTTATTTTTTATTTCTTTCTTAAATTCATTCAAAATATAATGTTTTGTTGCACCAAATATGTCAGTATACTTTGCTTGTTTCAGAAATCTAGGCCATATGGTTTCCTTGTTTGATACAGATACAATTGAATCATATTTCCTTTTTTTCCAAGAATGCATGAAAAATTCTAGTTTGTTTGAATTTTTCTCCGAGTTGAATTATTTTTAAATATTCAGTTTTTAATAAAAACTACGCTAATTCTAAAATAAGCACTTCAACCTATTAAAGAATACATTTGGACAACTGATTTTATGAAGGGCAAAAATTTGATAGACTGTTGTCGAAATTACGTCTTCAATCGTAAGGCTACTTTAACTTTAAGTCGCATTTGGTTAGACCTCCTATGCTACTACTCATTTGGAAAAAATTGAAACTTCTAACTTGCCCCGTCAAATAGAAGATAGAAGATTGCTTCATCAAACAATACTATAAACTTCTAGCATGTACAAAACCCAAAAGTAGCCTTACGCTCGATGATAGACACTACCTTGATAGCTAGAGCTGTTTTCTAATTTTTAATCTATTGAAATATAGACTTCTAAAAACTGTTTTCATCTCTCAATGTATAAATCTTTAAAAATATTTACATATAGTTTACACGAATCCATCTGCACCCATAAAGTATCATAATAAAATATAAATTAAAAACACTAAATGAGAAGCAGGTTTGACCGTCTGGTAAATCGCAAAAACAGTTTCTGTCTGGTCCTTTTTAACACGCTTTCATTAGCTTCATACCTATGTTAGTAAGTTAATGTATGTAACGGAAAATTTGAACATGATTTTGACCCCCTTCAAAACGTCGGATTAACTTGAAATTTGGAATACTTATGAAGGACCGATGGCAATGCGCTTTCTTGATTATCAGGACTTTCTGGATTAACGATTTACTTTATTTATACTGAAGTTTTGGTAAATAAATAATAGTCTAAAAACAAACAAAAAAATACAAAATAAATATATGAAACTAAAAACACGCTTTTGTAACTAACTGAACTAAAAGGCAGAAAATAATTTCTTTCAATTGAAAAAAATCATTTTATCGTAAAAAAGTGTGGGGTGCTTTTTAAGATATTTTATAATGACTTTTCTTTTACTAGTATCTGTCTATAAAATATTTACAATAATTGAAAATTTAGCACCCCACGCCTTATTACGATAAAATGGTTTTTTTGAATTCAAAGAAATTATTTTCTACCGTTTAGTTCAGCTAGTTACACAAGCGTGTTTTTTAGTTTTTTTAAACAATTATTATTATTTAAACTCGCCAATGCATCTGATTGCTTATTAAATTAATTATTACATAAATAAATAAACTTAAACAAGAACGCTACTTATGATCATCGCATCAATTACCGTAATGATAACCTTACTCTCTTAGTAAAGTAATAAAATAAAACCCCCTCAACCATTACATCCATTCTTTAAAGTGTAAACATTGACCACCATATTTTAACACCCCTTTTTAATAAGTATATACATACATATTATTTTGTAGTCTTTATATCAACCCTTTTATTTCTTATCTATTTTTGACATAGTGTATTAAATTAATTCAAAATATAATTGAAATATGCAAAGTATATCAAATTGTAGGTACAGTGCAATACTGTTTATTCTCTGGGTGTTTAGTAAAAAACGTTTACATTCTCTTGAATCAGTTCTGAAATTTTTTTTTTCAATTAGTATGATTTTCAAGGAAAACATTTTTAACACCCGAATCAAAAAAGGGGTGTTATAAGCTTGACTGCTATATGTGTGATTCTGTCTGTCTGTGGGATCCTATTGCCTAAATGGATGAAGCGATTTTAATTTTTTCGCTTGAAAAAAAAGGCCATTTTATGGAGAGAGTTCTAAGCTATGTTCAAGTGCGAGTTTAGGGTTGTGTACCCGAAACAACTAAAAAATGGGCGATGATCTTCAAAATTGGTTCAGCATGGATAAGCCTTTATGGAAAAAGGTAATTTAATGTTCTTAGATATGTTTCAAGTGCGAGCTCAGGGTTCCGTACCGGAAAAATTTGTATTGGGTTTTTAATTTTTGTATTCACTTGTTGTTTAATAACATAGTTGTAATTATAGCAACTGCTTGCATAATTTTGAGGAAGGAAACGCCGAAATAGTAATTAAATGGTCTTCAAAGGTCAACTAAATGTTTTCCTGATCATAAAAATTGATTTATATAAATGTTAACGCTAATGTGGGAGCGCTGAAAACAATAAAAATTATGTTATTTAACATATTAGTTAGAATGTTCGATAGACGGTTATTACTGATTCACATTTTTTTCTTTTGATTTGTCAATTTCCTTTAAATGTAAAAAAAACAATTTTTTCAAAAACAAATTGTTGCTTTGTAAAAACAATTTGAAACGGTTTTATATACAACATGTAATGGATTTAATACCGAGTGTGCCATTTTTTCATGGAGCCATAAAAATGTTGTGTTCGAAGTTAATATCATTTTCTTGAGAAAAGTTCTTCAGTTTATAACGCTTTATGTGAATCACTTTATAAATATGTTTGGTTGATTGTGAGTTGTTAGTCGGAGAATAGATGACCATTAATAGTTATATAGTTTGTATAACTATAGGTACATATACATATACAGAAAGGGTATTTTACATTGGTTGATGCCTGGGAACCACACGACCTGTGACCTCACTTCTTTCTGAAGGGTTGTTTTAAGTTCGCTATTACAATCATCTATCTAAATAAGACACTATAAATCAGCATTCGTTTTATTTACGTAATACAAAACATTTTTCATTGTATCTATTCAAATAAATATTTTATTTGTTATACCATGCATATATGTAATATGCAAGGTATACTAAGTTTAGTCCCAAGTTTGTAACGCTTAAAAATATTGATGCTACGAACAAAATTTTGGTATAGGTGTTTATAAAATCACACCTAATTAGTCCATTTCCGGTTGCCCGTCCGTCCGTCTGTGGACACGATAACTCAAAAACGAAAAAAGCGAAATTTTTACAGCGTACTCAGGACGTAAATGAGCAACATAAGTCAATTGGGTCTTGATCTATGTCCAATATTACATACTATTTTTGATAGACATATTTTGTAAAGGATTGCATTAAAATATGGTATATATATACATATAAATGTTATGTTGGTTTGTGTCAAAAAAATCAAAGTTCTGGATCGATTCAGCTCAAATTTTTACACGATATACAACCCGCTTAGAGGATGGTTTTATCTATATTTATTTTATTTTATATTATTTTCAAATATACCCAAGTAAGGTATCTAATAAAAGAGCATGACGTGTACATTACCTACATAACTATAACCCCCGACGCAAGGGAGTTATAGTTATATATATATATATATATATATATATATATATATTGACGATTATTGACGATTTTTAGATCTACACGGGTGAAGCCTGAAATTGGATTTATTCTCCAACTCAATATTCCACCGCAATACCAATTTTGTCTCTGGACTCATCGCCAGGGTTGTGAGCTCGTGAAGTGTAGTATTCATCATATTTACAAATTTTAAAGGCCGAATGGTATCGATGACTTTCCCTCTCCCCGCTGGATCATCTTTTAGTGGTGTAAAGTTATGTCTTTATATCATAGTTTGAGAGTAAATAATTCCAATGCAGAAAATTGAAGTCCAATGCAGAGAATATAAAGTAGCTTAATGGTATTCAAAAAGGGAGAGAAAAATTTTTTGTAGTGATTTATAAACATGCATTTATTCTACAAATCGAGGGGTGGGGGTTGTGGCTAGTTTATGTATTCTAGATTTTTGTGATGTTATGTAAGTTTTTCTTGTTCTGAACTATATTATTGAACCATTGCCGAGTTATACTATTACATACAATATATACCCAAGTTTAACTTGTTATACAGAGAAACTGATGTACATTCATCTTTCCTCGGGTTATAATCACAGTACTAAACTAATGTGCCTATCATTAATCAGCCTTAGTTTCAAAGTAAATGTGCTCATTGCTGGCTGGTCCTTTTAAATGAGCCAACATCATCTCTATACCCATCACAATATATAAACACCACCACCATCACCCACGCCACAAAGGCGGACTGACATCGTTTCTCCTATAGTAGAGTACCGTTCGTTTTCTGTTGATGGTGATCATTATAATTATTACGTTATGGCCATTATACAAATTATTTCTTACTTTTTTCTGTTTAATTGTTAGATTAATTTCATTAATTAAACCATTCTGTAAAGTTTATACCTTTTAATTAAAGTTTTCTTCGAAATTGAAAATGTAGAGATAGGGAGAAAATTTATGAAACAGTATAGTGGATAACGTTGTAATTTGATAATATCTCGAAAAAACTTGCTTTTCTAAATATTCTATAGGCTGGCCATCCAATTTGATTAGAAATTTCGGAAAATGATAACTGATGCAATAGCTATAAACTATAAAGGATGAAGATAGAAAAAACATTTCTATGAAAAAATGCCTTATTTGGTCAACTGATAAGACACTTAACTATAAGAGATGTTTACAATTGAAAACGTACCTTTGCCAACCTGTTTTTGCTATGTGCGTTCATAGGAAAACAGTATGTAAATTTTAAATGATCATAAATGAACTGGTAAAAGTTTCAAGTATAGTTATCGATTTATATTTTCCTTTTATTTAGTTCCATGTATAAACTTACTTTTTGTCACTTTTAAACTTGAAATTCAACGAAGTTAATTCGTCAACAGAATATTTTTTCTTTCTTAAAGTATTCCAAATCATTTAAACTTTTATTTTTATTTTATCAAAAAACTAATTTATTTTTATATTATCAGAAAATTTCTCTATTAACAAGTCTCATGAACGTACGTCCTTAAGATAAAAATTATTGAATTAAAACTAATGATTTGCTTATTACCTTTACAAATCATAGATCTATAATATTTTATATTTATTTCCGAAAACTGAAAATTTGAGACTCTATTATCAATATCGTGTCTATCAACTTTTTAAACTACGAAAATTTTATAGCTGGGAACTTCGCATTCAGAATACCCAGTTTTTTGCATTTTTAACACATTTATCTTCTTATCTGAATATCCTCCTCCATTCACAGTCTTACGCTTCCCACGCAATTAAAAATTTTCCAGAATTCTTCAAAGAGAAGCCTCCATCAACTATGAAAATTTTCGTAAAAGTAATAGTTATTAAGACAAGCTTTCAAATTTCTAGCTCTACTAAAGTAACTGCTCTGCTACGCTTGGTCAAAGGTTATCCGTGTTCATATAATCTCAAAAACGAAACAATTCAATCCAAACACTAATTTCGATTTTGTGAACTACCTAATCTGAACTACCTAATCTTAACTGTTTTAGCTGGTATTTTCACTCTAAATAAAGGGTACAATTGAAATTTTGCAACAAATGACATTTTTAGGAGTATTTCCATATGGAGTTCTTGGAAATTTCGGCATACAATCCTTCTGTTTTAAACACAAAAATAAAAAGGTTCCGTGCAACTTCCCAAAAAACTTTTGAAAGTGAATATATCTCACATATTTTAAATTTTTAAACTTTTAAATACTGTTTACCAAACATTTCAAATATATTAGATATTTATACATATAATTACTTAAAACTTAAAACTATAATATATGATGAATATATAAATATTAAAATAATTTCATCCCTTAAAATAATTTAGGGGTACAACACACACATGTAGTAAAATATTTTATATGTAAATGGACCAATTCATAACTGACTACTGACTGGACTTTAATTCCAGTTTCACAAGTTGATTCCCTCACCCTCATTTTTATAAATATGATCACCATCCAAATGATATCAAAATCTTCATCTTAAAATCACCATAATCACACACACACATTTATTTATAAATTAAAACGTTATAGTTTAAAAACACTTTTTTTCTTAAACCGTTATAAACAATTACACACATATATTAAAATATAAGTTAAATTAGTTTAATTCTGAATAAAAATAATATAATTAATTGATTTTTAATTACGATACAGTGAAAAACTAATTTGAGTTTTTTAACACATGAAATAAATAAAAATTTAGAGTGTAATAAAAATGGATTTGTTGTATATTGAATTAATAAGGTTTTATTTCTGTTTGTTATGTTTTATTTGAAGATAAATAGAAAGATAGATTGATTACGTAAATTAATTAAAGTGTATCGTAGAAATACATTAATTAAAGGATATTGCACACTAAACATGGATAATTGGATACCACAGCATCATTATTACTATTATACGGTATGAACTAATGAACCAATCCATTATTAAGATTTTTTTTTTTTTAAATAAAAATATATATATATTTTTTTTTGTTGAGCTTTCAAAATATTTACGTTTATATGATAATACAGGTTATATAGAATCTAGTTACTCTTGTCCATAATACACTAAATTACAAGAGTTATTTTTTTATTTAAATAGGTTCAGTATCACGTACCAAAAGTAAATGCACAAGATCCTTACAAAAATAGGCCGGAGAAGTGCCTCCATTTTAAGGAAGGCTATTTCTCCATAACTTTAGACCAAAAAGGGTAATAACCTTTATTGTAGAAAATTAAACTACCTACCTTTTTTTATCACTAACCGTTTATTACCTCTTCTAATGTTTGTTTAAACAAGAAAATGATAATAACATCTACTTTTAAATCTACAAACCTAAAACTTTTACTTAAAACTTTTTTTTTTTTCTAAAATTAATATGTATAAAGTTATAGCGCGTTTAATGTTGCAAACACCGGGTGCAAGATTATTAAAAAAGAAGTATACACAGTGTAATGATAAAAATTCAATATGAATAATATTAAAGATAATGACATAATTAGCAATAAATAATTTGCCTTCTTACCTGCAAAAACAACGACCACTCCTTGAAATATTTTTTAAGATTAACAAAAATTGACTGAAAAGATAGGAAATTTTATTATTTATAAAAAAGGTTGCTATCATTTTTGGTTTGAAGTGCACCGTTACGAGGCTATAATACGTAACAATTTCTCTCAAAATGGCGGCACTTCGTCCCTCCAAATTTGTAAGAATTTTGTGTATTTACATTCAATACGTGATAATAAACCTATTTTTAGAAAAAAATAACTCCTGTAAATTAGTGCAAGAATTCTCAATTCCGTAGCTGTAGTGCGACATTGAGCGCGTAATATCTTCAACAATATCGATTTTAGAAAGAAAACTTTAAAGTCAAAGTTTTAGAAAATTTATAGATTTAAAAGTTATTAGCATTTTATTGTTTTAACAAATATTAGAAGAGATATCGGTCAAAAAGTCAATAAGTAAATCATAGTCGTATGTCATAAACGGTTACTGATACAAAACAAATTATGTACAAAAAAGACAGGAAATTTAATTACCTACAATAAAGATTATTTCCATTTTTGGTCTAAAGTGCACGGTTATTCAAATATAACCCAAAACGGTTTTCCTTAGAATGGAGGCACTCTCGCCTATTTTTGTAAGGATTTTGTGCATAGTCAGTACGTGATACTGAACCAATTTAAATGAAAAATAACTCCTTTAATTTATTGCAGAAAAAAATTCTCCGTAGTCTGAAATGTATATGTAAGTTTCAATAAAGTAGGATTTGTAATTTTTGATTCAGTATATCAGACGAATTTTCTACCGCATCGACTCGTTTTCAATGCGATACAATTTTCTTGGAAAATACAATATAAAAAAAAATAATTTTTTTGTATTCAAATAAAAACAATTGTTATTACTATACTAGTAGACTGATATTTATTTAAGCAAACAAGAGACTATTCAGAAAATAAATTACAATTCGAAATGAATTGGTGTTTTTTGGTACATTTTTACTTATTGGGAACTATAGAGATTGAAAAAGAATACTCTCGTCACTCTCTCGAAAATTTTCGTCAAGATTTTAATTTCCAAATTGTTTCTCTCATCTCTCGCAGCATCGCTAGTTTTTTATCGGCCTGGTACACAGGTACTTACCTTTTATCACCTAGTACAGGTGATTTTTCGTGTTTTTGGACATTCCTACATCTATAATTAAATAATTTAGCTCAAAAAATATAAAAATTTAGTTCGTTTGACGGTTAAATAACTGCATTTATTCGATATATTCCAAATTTGATCAAATTTTAAAACAAAAAAATTTTTTTTTCTCCATTTTTCTCACTTAAAATACCACTATAAAAAATTTGGTAAATTGCAGAGCTGAATAAATAAGGATAAAAAAATTTTTTTAGGCTAATTTTAACCCAGAAAATACACGGTAAGAAATGCATGTCGTTTACTACAATGCTGATATGGTATGGACGCAGATACTAAAGTATCTATGATAGTATAAGTAATAATCTCATAGTATTGAATAGAGCTATCCACCAGAAGTATTGTGTGTATCGCCAAACAGTATGGACCTGACGCCCATACTTCATGGCTTCGCCCGCCGTAACTATTGCTGATATTAATTTTTCCTCAATGCAGTACAAAGTATGGTGCCGAGACTGACAAAGCGATAATCACCACAAAAAATTTCTTACCGTGTACAACTCGACACCATTGATTGGACAAGTAGTTTAAACTTAAATCGTATACAAAGGATGATATCTCGGAGCAACTTCGTTAGTCGCTATTTCAGCAACATGTCGTTCAATTGCAAAATCAATCAGATTAAAAATTACGATTAAAGGATTGAAAAAGACTAAAATTCAGCGTATTTTTCAATTAGATAAATATTTTTCGAGATATCTCAAAATACCTCATATAGAAATATTAGGCAAGGTGTCCAAAAATACTCACTCATCGAAAATAGACACGATTTTTACATTTTTTGATTCAAAGTTGCCTTAAAATCGTTGAAAGGAACTGATGTTTTTGCAAATAGTTCTGAGACATCGATTGAAATCGTATACAATACGACTGATATCCTTGAGCAATTTCTTCAGTCGGTACCTCAGAAACCTGACGTTCAATTGCAAAATCAATCTGATTTTCGTGTTTAAATTATTTAGGGTTGTAATAATTTGCTAATGTCTCAATCATTAAACCAACCAAATTTTTGTATCTTTTGAGTCAAAGTTACCCTATATAGCAAGTATAATGAACTTCCGAAACAAAAATTATTTTTGTGTGAAAATTTTTTGTCTTTGATTTGTATATAAATCATGTTCTAGAGTAATTTCAGAAAACGAACCAGATTTTCGTGTGTTTTTTTTTTTTTGAATAAACCCAAAATCCAGTGTTAACAAACGAAATGTACTAAAAATTACGAGCATAAGTGTGTCAAATTATTAATTAGGTACCTACTCCAAAATTGAATTTTGATATCTTACTTCGTATTTTGAATCATAAAATAAAATTTTTTGAAATTTTACACTGTAAGCGATCTCTCATGAAAGTTATTTCTTTTTTTTTCAGGCACAAAGCAATGTATTTAAATCCAATGCGTCAAATTCAACAACTACAACGACTGGTGGCAATCAAGTGATTACAACAAGTAATGGAACAGGAGGAACAAATAATACGACAGGCAATCATGTTAACAATAATAATAATTTGAACACAAGTAATAATTCAACACAACCTATGCAAATTATACCAAAACCAGTGGAGTGTAATTTATGTCATCGAAAGTTTAAAAATATTCCGGCTTTAAATGGTCACATGAGATTACATGGTGGTTACTTTAAAAAGGTATGTATGTATGTACCCTATAACATTATAAGGACCAAAAACTTATCATTTACATATTTTTATGGTAAAATTATTTATAACAAATGGATAAATTTTATTACTTTAGTTTCGAAAAGTTAACTAACATTTTTAACCTTCAACTGTACTTATCAAATATATGCGTGGGTATATTGTATTAAAAAAGAAAAGCTGTATCATAGACTAGGAGCACTGGAACAGGACAAAGTCGGGTGGGGAATTTCTCAAGCACAACCTAAGAAATAAGGTTTAACAACTAGCAAATAACTTAATAACATTCATTTCGAAAATTATAAGTAATATCAGCCCAATAAAACTGATAGACAGATTGTTATTCAAAACTCAGATGGTTAAATGCCTAATTCCACGACCAATGTAATTATTTTATTCTAGAAATCTGAATAATAATTGTTTCCCATTTTGAGGATTTCTCATTTCAATGGTTGTCTAAATAACTCCGTTACTTCTTGTGTGAAGTCACGGAGTTGAGTCAAACATTTGAAATCAAACATTTAAGTCACTCGTAAATCTTTTTGTTGTTGTTCAATATACAATAATTTTCAATTACAGTATACGTAGCTAATATTTGTGGCGCAACTAATAATTTTTTTTAATTATAGGACGCAGAAAATAAAAAATGTGAAAAGAAAGAATCAGTAGGCCCACCATTACAAACAGCTAGTGTAAGCGTTCGGGCATTAATTGAAGAGAAAATCATTAACAAGCGTAGCATAAATCCTCAAAATGTAATTTCAAACAATACATCAACAGTTGCAACTTGTAATGCCTCCACTACTACGACAAACAGTTCGGCAGCAGATTCAATAATTCGTACATCAACCACTACAGCAAGAGCTGCAGTAACAAGTACAAATGCACCGCCATTATTCCCACTCACTAATAATACGAATTCGAATGAACTAAAAGTAACATCATTTGTTATACCAGCACCTCCACAAAATACTTCATCAACGCTGCCAATTGATAAGAATCGGCGGCATAGTGATACAGAAAAATTCACGGTACCACGTGCCCCGTCTGTAAACAATACAGCGCAACATGAAGCCGAGGCGTTAGCGGATCTAATACTGAAACGTAGTGCGAAAGTTGTAAAGCGTACTGTCTCTGATCCAGGACAGCTACCACAATCCACAACTCAACAACAACAATTGCAATTGCAATTTGAGCAGGCAAATGAAGCATTCTCACTAGCGGGAGTAACATTTCAGCATGATGAGTCAACAAGTGAATATTTTTCGTCGTCGCTGCAAGAAGATGTGTTCCACCAAGTGCAAGAAACTATGTTATTGCAAGGTGTAGATGCAGCTCAATTAGCTGAAAGTATTCAGTTACAAGCCTCATCATTACTACAAGGACAATCAACAGAAGAACATTTACAAGACATTGCCTCGTTAGAGGAATATGCAAATGTTACGGCAAGCTTACAGCGAGACACATCAAGTACACCAAATCATACGGTAGTAAATCAAGAATTGCAAGCTGTATTAGATTCACCATTACCTGAAAGTTTAGCTGAATTTAGTACGTATCATTCCACTGGAATTAACTCACCAAAAGATGTTCTCTCAAATTATACATCAACGCCATCACCAATGCCCTCATATTCAACGTCACCTCACTTGTCATTGGCTACTCAAAGTCCTCTACAATCACCATTAATACGTCATCAAGATTCCCCTGGTTTTGCATATCCTACACCACCAGCAAGCCATGAAGGACAATCTCCAGGATTCTCCAATACACATTTATTACCGTTATTATCTCCACAAACAAATGAAAGCTTTTCTACTCAGCAGCATCGTGAATTAGATGAACCTCCACAAGCCTCGAGTCCATTATCTGCCGCGTTTTATACTTCAACCATGTCAAGCGCCGCAGCAGTAGAAGAAGCATTGGAAGAAGTTTTACCTGGAGAAAACATTGTACCCGATGATGTATATACAACGTTAACAAACTCACCGCCTCCCACGCAAGATGATTCACCAAGTGAACCGTCTCAAAATTTAACAGGAAATCATCGAAATACGATACAAACTTCAAGTGTACCAGTGGTTTCTTCGCCACAAATTATTTATCCAATGTCACCACATTATACTTTACAATCACAAATGATGCCAAATTCTGATGATCCGTTATTGTCAAGTAGTCCAAAAGATTTTTCATCGAGGAAAAAATTTGAATTTGGTAGTTTTCAATCATTTAAAATTGTTTCTGGTAATAGTATTGTGGATTTAACTAATCCAGCACTAACGGGTATCTTAGTTGATAGTAACGGTGAATTGAAATTCATACAAACTTCAAGTCCATTTACAACCAAAAATATTGTGGTCACATCAACGGGAAATTTAAATGCAGTGACATCTCAAGCCCAAGGGCCAACAACAGTACAAATAATTCAGCAACCAAGCAGTACAACACAGCCGGCACAAATTATTGCTACAACGAATCGAAAAATTGAAGATAATAAAATTGTAATTGGACAACAAAGTAGTTTTATACAACAACAGCAACAATTGCAACAACAGCAGCAACAATTACAACAACAGCAACAACAATTACAACAGCAACAATTGCAGCAGCAGCAACAAAATATACAAACTAAATTGGCTAAACTCTGTAAAACAGCCCAATATATAACACCCAGTAAAATAAATATAGCATCCAGGCCAAAATTACATATTGCGGTAGATAATTTAAAACAAGAAGAGCCCGATGATGTGTTTTTGAGTCCTACTACGTAAGTATTTTAGAAAGAATTTATTTTTAATAATTGAGAAGCGTTCATTTGATTTAAATCGTTGCTTTCATCTTATTTAAACTCTTTAATTTCTCCAAGCACAAAAACTGCTCAAAATCTATAGTATAAGATCGAAGATCTAAAATATAAACTAAGAATTTAATGAAAATGAATTCAATTAAAAATTAAAGCTCGACGACATAAAAATGGCTGAGAACAATGTTAAAATAGAGTTAAATAATAATCTTGATTTCATTTGAAAAGGTCTTGGATAAAAACTAATTGCAGATCCAGACCTCCTTTATAGAGGTGAGTTTATATGACTCGTAGGCACAATCACCTTTAATAATCGAAAACTTCTAATGAAATGCAGATTTTGACCTTCGGTTTTTTTTATACTTGTTTTAAGTGTTCTAAAATGTATGTATTTGGAACGTTCTAATCAAGAGCTTCCATTGAAAACCAAACACGACAAATTTATCGGGGTAGTTTTTAATCTAGATTTTTATGACATATTATGGACGCCATTTTAATTTTAATTTTTATGATATCACCCGATCCTTGCCTCACCGACTGTTAATTCAAATCCAATAATACCTTTTTTAAACGAGTGAAGAATTAAGGCAGTACTGGAGAATAGAAAATACATAGAACCGAAGCGAGTACGTGCTAAAATCATAACTTTCCTCTTTGCTGATTATATGTTTTTTTTATAAGTAAAAGTAGCTGTTACTTAATTATTGCATTGCTTTCAGGATACCTGCAAGTCCAATTCGTGCGTCAAGAAAACGACCACGTTCAGAACCGCCCTTAGTAGTACCCATAGTTCATCAATCACGTTTGCGAGCATCGCGAGGTCGACCTCCAGGTGCAGCCCCATACACACCTGCACCAATGTTAAATCCATCACGCGTGGGACCTGGTTTATATGCTCATGCCAAATTAAAAGCAAATCTTAATCAATCTAATAATCGACTTAATATAAGCTTAAATCATATATTAAATCGGAACAATTCAAAGTCAAATAGTATCGCTTGCGATAAATTGTTATCGAGCCAGTTATTTAGTGATACAATACCAGAGAGTGATTCAACGCCGCACATAAACGTAGGCCCACAATATCAATGTACAATTCCCCCACAAATCAAAATGACTGGGAAAGACAATCGTGAACCCAATTATGAGCATTTGCTATGGGATCCTGGTATTAATTCTATATGCACTGAGACTGAGCGTAAGTATTTAACAAAAATTTCTGCCCCAATGAGCATTTTCAAACTATTTTCTTTTCTTTTTTAGTAAATATGTACCTTGAATTAGCTTGCTGTGCTGCTGTTCCTGGCGGTGGTCGGAATAAGGAATATGCTTTACATTTGTTGTATTTATGTGGAGGAAACATACAAGTAAGCAAAATTTTCTACGCTAAGCGTAGTATTCAGTTATTGGGTAAATGGAGGTTTGCGGTAAATCGAAATCTGGGGAATAGTTGATATTAACTATCGACATATTTCATTAATATAATAGAAATTAATTGTGTCAAAGTGAAAGTTTACATTCTTTAAATCATTAAGAAAGAGAAAATTCTTAAATTTGCTTTTAAATATCTCGGCATCTAAATGGTCAAGCATTTTCAGGCTCCGAAATTAATAGTAAACGTAATTCTTTGTTTACAAAAAAACTGTTTTCACCCTTAAACAGTTTTTTTGGAAACTCCATTACTTTTAAACATTCAAGAATTTTTTTAAATACTTGACAATAATATTGTTTTGAGCAATTCTTGTTGCAATCATTTTTCACGTACAACATAAACAACTACAGAGATAAAATTATGTTATCTTTTCAATGCTGATTTTACCGAAGTAAGCTTGAGCCTAAAAAGAGAAGTCTCACTGGCAATACATTTAGGGCAAATGTTTGGTAATTGTATTTTTAACAACGCAGAAAAAGCAAATATCGGAGAGATATTTATTGCCCATAATTGATTGCTTCCTGATGTTTTATTTTAAAGATACTTTTCTGGTGACCATTCATTATTTTGTGAAATTATATTTAAAAAGATAATTTTAGTCACAAAAATATCTCGGATTTAATTATAGTATAATCCCTGGTTTTTGAAAACTTGAGATTATATTAGATTTTCAAAACCTGAGATTAGACTGAGTTCTAAAATCTAAATCTGACACCAATTTCACTGCAGCAATTCAAGTTACCACTTTTCAGAAATTCAAGCTTTGTATGCAATCCGATACGAGATATTAACTGTGCTCAGAGATAGTAGTAACCGTCAAAATTTCTCCTAAGTTCGATCTATTACAAGCTTGTCCTCTTTTTTCGACAATACATAAAGTTTTTGGTTGAAAATGTTATAATTTTTGTAACAGGAAGCGATGTTACGGCTAATGCATCCATCCCCAGCTCTACCTAAAGACCATAGTTTATTGTCGTATCAATATTGTGAAGGAGATTGTTGGAGCCAAACAGAAACCGAGGCATTCCATAGAGCACTATTAAAGCATAACAAAGATTTTTACCAAGTGGCTAAAGAGGTATACAGTATTTCATATGCCATACTTAACAGGCTAATTTTTAACCGATTTTTTTACCTTGTTTTTCTAACATTTAGGTCCAAACGAAAACCACAAAACAATGTGTACAGTTCTATTACCTTTGGAAAAAAATATGTTCTGATGAATATAAACGAATACGCTTGAATAATGGTCGGAGTCATCGTGATACACCGCCCATAAATAGTAATGATAGTAGTAATGGATTGATGGATTGTGATACTTCACCGAGTCAAACGCAACCTGAGCTACATAGAACTTTTACTTGTGAATATGCTGATTGTACTGCTGTAAGTATTTAAAATTTAAACAAAATTATTTAGGAAAATTTAATAAAAGTTTTTCTAACTTCGCGTAACAGAACGAACACAAAAGTAATTATGCTAGTTGTTTTAAAATGATAAGCCAAAATTTATCAGGATCCCCTGACATTAAAATACATACGGAAATATTTAATGAATGTTTCAATTTAATATGAAGAATGCTTTTGATTGCACACTGGATAATTTTAAAAACCTACCTTGTCAAAAATAAAATACAACAAAAATCATTTCTTGGGCCAAGCAATGTATTTGACAGTCATTTCAAAATGACTGACAATTTGAGAGAACGTTGTCGAAGTCCTGCTTAATAGCTTTTCATAGCCGGGGGAAATTTTCCTTTTCGGGAGCTTCTCTTTCACTGGGTCTGGGAAATTTTTATTTGCACGGCAAACTTAAATATTCATTGAAGACGTTATTCAAAAAGAAGATAATGAAATAGAAAATGCAAAAATTATTTCATCCCTCACTCAAACGAACGAAACTATACCTTCGAAATTGACACTTCTGACACTCACATTGATACAAGCAAGAACAATGGCGAGCAAGTCAATGCAGTATGAGCGTCGGTCCAAGCATTTCTTACTGTTTAAATTAAACGGCCCGTTTTAAATATACTTCTATTTTTCCATTATAAATTCTTTATTTTGTCAATTTCAGAGTTTTAATTCAAGAGCAGCATTAAATGGTCATATTCGTATACATGGAGGCACAGTACGTAGATCGCCAACTCCAAACCCCAATAACTACAATCAATCGTCACTACTCTTACAACAGCAACACCAGCAATTAAATTCCCTAACATCGAATTTATTAATCGATAAACGGACTCAATTACAAATCTCATCATCACAAGCTGCAGTTACGTCATCTACATCAAATTGTTTAGTAAATTCAAATGATGTCACCACATCACGTATGTTACAACAACAACAGCAACACGATCATCATCAACACTCTGAGGAATTTCCTTGTAAAGTGTGTGGGAAGTAAGTTCACTCTGTACCTCCTCTACCAACGTTCGTTACCAACGACCACTACTACTGCGAGCGTGTGTTATCACGCAGCAGGTAAATTTACTGTGCTGCCAATCTATAGTCTGTCTAGAAACTTGTGTTTTTTTATAAATCTGTTTCTACTTACTAACTACCTACTACTTTTTTTACAAAATATACTCGTGACCTATTTTGACTAATTTGTTCCCTCCCCACTTGTTCTAAAATATGTAATTAAAATTTTACAGGCTTCAAAACTACACAAGCAAAAACACCGAATACATTCGACTATAATTCATTTCTAAGAAGCATTTTTTTCATTCACTAGAGATTTTTCTAAGTTAAGCTTTCATAAACAGGTTAAAATAAATTGCTGAGGATCTTAGAGTCTATTACTTCCGGTAGGTTAGGTTTAAGGACTCGATCACCTATTCAGAAATCCTCGTTTAAATATTTCAGTTCTCTGTTTCTTACATAGGGTGGTAATTGTAATCTATACACCCAAATATTTCGTTTTGTAGCTAACCAATCAAAAAAAATTGTAGAGATTGATGGGATGTTTTGACATCAGATTGGACCTAGGTTATTTAATAGCAAATTATGATCGGAAACGGTAGGAGATAGAATAACATTTTTAATTAAAAAGTTGATACTCATAACAAAACAATTTTTGTTTAAAATATTTTTTTGAAAAACGTTAGCTTTCGGAGGAAATACGACTTAAAAATATGTCATTTTATTCCAAATAAAATACGCTTAAAGTTTAGCGATAATTGTAGGTCAAAGTCACGGACTCTATTGTAAAACTGTAGACCGGACTTTATTGTAAAACTGTAGGTAATCGTCCTCCTATGTCCGACACCCCTTAAAATCCAACATAACTATAACGGTAATTACAATGCAGATTTATTATAAATACATGAATTTGTTGTGATTGAAATTAGAAAATGATCACTTTGATGTTAAATTTATCGGATAACAAGGTAATGTTTTTCAACAAGTTCCGAACTACAGGGGGTTTGTAGCAGTACTCTATAGTCCGACAAATTCGATAATTCTAAATTACCTTGCAAAACGATCTCTTACCGTTTAGAATATATATAAGTTATTAAAGAAAATAGAAGAACTAGGTCCAATCTGATGTCAGAACATGTTGTCCCCCATCAAACCATGCCACTTTTGTTCAAGTTACTTTTTAATTGGTATACTAGAAAACTTGATAGATATTTAGGTGTATACATAAAATTGACCCAGCCTGTATATCTTTCTCATTGCATTCTCTACGATGTCGTTTGTGATTCTCTCATTGTTTGTAGGTTCCCCGAACAATCGCATCTTATCCCTAGTTCTATTAATCGTGGGTCCCAAGGACCCGCCTTGGGAACTTTCTTCAAAAGCTCGCCATTCTAAAACTTTTAAACAATTTTATTAAAGCAAGCTCTCATAAATTCGTAATTTTTCTTTGTACAAAAATAAACCTAAAACCACTATACACAAAAAGGCGTGAACCACTTTTAAGTGCCCAATCGGCAAGTGACAGAAACAAAACCCTTAAATTTTCACAATTTAAAAGCATACTTTTAAAATTAAAGTCTAAACTAGGCACTGTGTCGCTTAAAACTCTGATAGGTATACTATTATTATAATTATGAGCTTAAGAAAACACCAAAAATGCTTCCACGAACAAGTTGAAATTTAATATCCCCTCATCTACAAAGTTACTCAAAATTAGTCTCGCTTAAGCTTAATACTTTCTTTTCAAACTTTGATATTGTTTGCACACTTCAAATTATAACAACGTTGATAAAAAGCAAAATAAAAACGCTCGAGTATCAGCGTAAATTTGTTTTCAATATGCAAATTTCGCACTAAAAAAACACACGAATAATATTTTTAATACAATCAAATAAACTGTTTTAATTCAAAAATATGTTTATGCATGAGACTTACTGTTTTAGTCCCCGAAATCGAAAACAAAAAAATTTTTTAAATAAATTAAAACCGAACACAAAAACGCAGCACAATTAATACAAAGTTTTTTTTTATTAAAAATTTTTGAAAAAATACGAAATAACTGCATGTGAAACCAACTAGAAATTTATTTTTGTGATTAACGAAATTTCGTATTTTATTCTCTATTTTTTCTTAGAGACACATCTAAAAACATTGTTTTTTGAGTGAAACATTTTTTATTCACTCACTTTTTGAATATTTTGTACTAGCTTACAATTTAATTATTTTTCAAATATATGTAGAAATAAGTGTTTGCAAAGCTAATTTGTTAAAAATTGGAGTCAATTCTCCGTTAATTGCATAAAAGCTATTCATGAAATTGTTTCCGTATCTGAAAAGTGAGACACTAAAAAACTACAATATCTTGATAACTAGTATCATTTGAAGGCTCGTAAAAACTACAATTCACAAGGACGTAATTTTAGAGTAACCATTTATGTGCCATTCTCGAAATTTTTCAACCCACTTATCATTTAGATTGTTCTATATCGAATGCTTTTGTCAAAATTTTGATAGTCTCCTATAACTCGAAAAATAATTGTCCAATTATATTTCAAAAGTTTTTATACTATGAAAAATAATTAAATTAAATTTTTTGTTACTTTCATATTTTTACTATCAAATTTATTAAATAAAATAACTTATATTTTTTAGAGTATTTTCAAAAATAAAAAGTCGAAGTGCTCATATGAAATCACATCGACCACCAGATGCTGAACCACGCCGCCAATCAAAAAATCAACAATCATCATCGTCCACAAATAACAATAATAATCATACAGAAATTATTTCATCGTCATCCTCGTCATGTTCCTCATCTTCGTCAAATATGTCCACGACATCTACAATATCATCAGCATACGACGCTTTTTCACCAATGACGCCTACCAATGTGACCGTTAATTCACCTCTTGTTACCTCATCGCAATAGAAACCAAAATAAAACAAAAAATCATAATGAATTTTACATTTTAAAAATAAAATGTCGATAAGTTCATAAAAATTATTGCTTTCATTAATTAAATTTAAATATTTTAAATTAATTTAGATATTAATTTTCAATCGTTTTTCGTAAGCGCCTATCTTTGATTTTTTCATACTTATTAACAACCTTGACTAGTATTTATAAACTTTTGAAAAAAAAGATACTAAAAATCGAGGTACAAAGGATATTGAAGCTATGTAAGTCTATGACACTTTACTGTTTCTATCTTTCTCCATCGTAATATGGAAATTTAACGTCGTGTTTATTCATAGTCTTAGTACTTTTCGAAATATTTGTATTTTAACAATGTTTCTAGATTTTCCTTAAGTTGACGTTATTTTTATAATAAAAATAAAATTCTATAAATATAGGTCAAAATTATAAAAAGAAAATGAACTCAATATTTTACTCTCCCAAAAGTTAAACAAGCTAAACAAATAAATTGGAAAATTTCTGTGCTGTGATTTTTCTTCATCTTTCATTTGACCATTATATTTATATATCGGCAAATCAGAGATGTAGAAAGAACACAGATGGGATTTCCAGAAAAGTCAAATGTCAATGCATACGTAATTGAAATCGACTCTTATATCGACACTTTTTCTATAAGATATAAGATATAAGATGTAATATACTAATATTATTGACATTATTTTCACTTAGTATAATTAACATTCTTTACACTTATATTTGATACTAAATTGAATTGACTTGTATTTAGATTCTTTGTTTCAAATGGCAATTAACTAGTTTTAATCCATTTCAATCTAAATTATGCCCTTGATTTTTTAAATAAATCAGTAAAGATCGCTAATCAGAAACGAAAATGAAACTTTTGTATATATTTTTTAAGAAACCATTTTTGTAACCTCATTTTTAACTAATATTTAGTGTATTAATAATAAAATATGATAAATTAAAATAATTAAATAAAAAAAAACTAAATGTGATATTAAAAAAAAAAAAGAAAGAAAGAAATATTGCAATATTTTATGAACAATATCGACCTCTTTATTCTATTAATTTGTTTTAATTATAATTAGCTGTTATATTAAGTAATTAATTAATATTTAAATGTATAAAGTATTTATATGTAATTATATTTAATAAAAAAAATTACTTGACTTCCAAAAAAAAAAAACAAAAACAAAAAACTTATTTAATACAATTGTGTGTTGTTGTTAAGCTTTTTTTAAAAAGATGTTCTTGAAAATGACTCAAAATAAATAAATGTTTCTCTCTCCTTAATGCTCAATTTTTGAAACAATAAAGGCATTTTTTTGTAATGTTGATTTTTGATTATTAAAAAAGATTTTTTTCGTTTTTATTTTTCTTATTGAGAATAAAAAAGACTACTTCGAGCTCAATATATACCCAGTAGGTGTTTACATTTTACATATCTCGACATGGCAATAACATTAAAAAAAAAAACATTATTTATATTCAAAAAAATTGAATTAAAAAATATATAATATTTTTTATTTGTTTTTTAAGTATTAAAAAACGTAAATAATTAATTTAATATATATTTATAGATTATATGAGTTAATTGTTTTTGGTTATACATGAAACGGGAAAATACTCAAAGTTATGCATCAATACGTAAGAAAATGCTGCCATCTGTATGCCATTAGTTAGATGTCACTGTGTGGACGTTTCAAAATACAAAAATTTGTTATCATCCTTATTAAACAGTTATTTACTTGGTCAAAAGTCAATATCGATACTCATTACAGACTGTGACTAACCAATGAAAATCTAACATTTTCATTCAAAATACGGTATAATATGGTACGCAATAAATTCGATTTTGTTTCTTTACTTTTTGAAGTGTTCTAAATGGTATAGTACAGGAGACAGTATAAGATCGACGATACCAACTTCGATTGGTTAACAGATCGGTGTAGATTTGTTCATAATGTATGAATAGGCAAGACAATATAGATGACTACACCAGTCTGTTATCCAATCGAAATTGGTATCAGAAGAAATATAATTTAATATCGAAAATAATGGCATAAGCTTGCTTACAAAATACCGTTATGGAAAAAAATTTGATTAAAATTACTTTTATTAAAAATAGCCATGAAAACTTTTCGATAAGCAAGCTTCTAGCTACCAAAAGCGTGTTTATCAATCAATAAAATTTTATTAAAAGAATGGGTCATCTGGTTATAAGATGGGTGAAGGTCGATCTTATACTGTCCCTTAGCCTAGCCATATTAAATATCTTTTGAGCACGCGTGGTCGATACAGTTTAACATTGTTTTGATCAATGTAATTCGTATATTCCATGCATATCTGTTTTTCTAATCGTAGTAGAACTTGTCGTAAGACCTAAATTCCTAATTAATTTCAGTTTTCGTAAAAGATTTTCTGTGGATACTTTCATCAAAGTTTACAAATTACATAAATTATAATTTAATTTAATTTAACGTCTCTTACTACATATTCTTTGCCATTTTCTTAGTTTATAAAAAAAATTCCCAAAATAGTTCAAAAACTTGTTTTACTTCAAAAATTTGTGCCACTAAATTGACCGATTGTGGCCTTTATGGGACTTTCTATACGTTAAATATTAATTTATATGAAATTAAGGACTTAAATTCTGATTGAAAAACAGTTTTATATCTAAAATTTCTGGCTCAAATTTCATTAGTTAGAATGGGAATCAATTTCTATAACTCAATATTCTGCTTCTTTTCCATTGGTAATGCTAATGATTTTGATTTCTAGTGAAGAAAAATTGGTGGAATTTATGTGTTATGAAAAACACTTTGTTTTAGGTATTCAAAGTACAGAAATACCATGAAAATTATAATTTATGAATTGTGTAAAAAATTATTTAAAAAAATTATACATCGGCAAGTTCTACATCCTAATTTAACAAAAAATACTCCCGTTTTTCATAATTATTGTTACATTCAAGATTGTCGTTGAAAATATATGTTTTTATGTTGCAATGAAAAATGACAATCCTTTTCTACAGGAGATGATTTGGAAATTAGAAATCTATTTGGAAAAATAAATAATTTCCAATACAATAGAAGTTTTTATTGAAATATGTATTTAGATTCCAACAACATCCAAATTAAGTTAAGGTTCTTTGTCCGAAAATTCTAAATTTTTTCTTCTAAAGTTATAAAGAAATTAGGGAAAAAAAATTTCTAACCGTTTCTTTGTTGAGGTATAGCAAAGCAAAGTTAATCAATTTTATTGTTGAACAGGAACAACTATAGTTAGAGTATTGGTGGGTGAAGAAGATATCTATATTAGAGGCTTGTAGACTACATTTAGTACTTACACTAAATTTTGCATGATAAATATTTGCGTGTTACCGTATAATTAAAAATTACACATTATTTGATGCCGTGCATATAAACCAAAATATTTTTACAATATTGTACGGAGACAAACACCTTAATGTATACGTCATGTTTAAAATATTTTTCAAAGCATTCAGCGCACAATCAAATTTATCTTTTCATACCTGAATAAATCACAATTTCGTTGATGAATCGTTAATCGAACATAAAATTTGTTATTTATTTGTGCATATTAGTAGATTAAATGTTGGAACCTGGATACTTATATTAATAAAAACGAATCCATGATAAATTTGAAACTCATCCTGTAATTATTTTTGAATTTTTATAAAACATTTTTAAAGTTATTTGAATTGTTAAATTCGTGAATAAAAAACTTTTCTGTTTTTCGCACAACCTTAAGGCACTTTTATATAAATCTTCATCCCATTCAAAAATAAACGTAGTATTTAGTAAAAATTTTCAAAACTTGATATAAAATTACAAAAAAAAGTTTATTGTTAAATGTTAAAACGTTTTTATATGTAATATATTTATGTAATACTGTTTGTACAATGTTCTTACATGTAATGTAATTTTAAACAAAAATATTTACAAAAAATGAAATGTAAATAAAAAAAATTGTAGGTTAGACATATTACAAAAAAAAAATTATACTTTCACTGATAAATAAAACTCACACAGCGACATAAAATGACAACATTTTTGAGAAAAAAACTTGTCAATTTTCCAAAATTATTTTTTCTAAATTATATACCTTTATATGAACAAAAAAATTAAAAACCTGTTGTAAGCCTAAAAATGAATTTGTCAATTTCTTTTCATCTCGGCCTAAGTTTTTTTAAAGAAAATTATTAATTAATAAATATAGCCTACAATAAGTGTAAAACTTCATACAGAGAATACGACTCAAAGAGTAAATCGTAATTTAAAAAAATAAAAGGGACAAAATGTGATAAATTATCCCTGTTGTAATAAATATATTTAGAACGATTTTAGAAAACAATGTAGAAATATTTTAATAGAAAATCTAAAGCCAAAAGATTTATTGAAAAACAAACAAAAAATATTGTTTGAGATTTAGAAGAGTGAATGTAAAAAAAAAATATCGTGTTTATTAATCAAAAACAAATTATTGTTTTTTAACAATGGTTTTAGGTACCTAAAAACGTAATTTATTAAGTTTGTTAATATTAATTAAAAGAAAAGAAAAGTAACATAATGTCTCTACGTAAAGCTCAAAAACAAAAATCTATAATCTCACCTACTTTAAAAAAATTTCATATGTGATTTTGTATTTAGAATATGTAAAAAAAAATAATTAAAAAATAGTTAATATTAAAACAACAATCATTCTTATATTTAAAAAAATAAATTATGTATTTCATAAGTAAATAGTAAAAAAATAAATAAATAATTGTTATATTTACTGTGGTCTTTCAAACAAGAAACAAAAAAAAACTATTGAATATTTAAAAAAAATAAATATTAGTTCTCTATCTTTTCTCTGTTTTATGTTTACCTTTAATAGTGTAAATTGACTTGAAATATAAATAGAGAAATCGTTTGATTTTCTTTGGATAATAAAATGTTATAGGTCAAGGGCCAACCGACATGTATTACAATGGGCCTTATGGCCTTATTATGTCTTACCCAGACAGTCGCTGCCCGATCTAAACTTAATCTAAACTCAGGAAAGGTGATGGAAATTTGACGGACTATTGTCATAACGGAACAAGTTTTTCCTCTACGAAAATTTTAATAATCGGGAATCTCTTACAGGGGACTCCGAATATTTTTCATTGCGTGACAAGCTTAAAACTTATGAATATTCATTCATTAAGAGCGATATTTGAATAAACGATAATAGAGTATTCTACTATGTGAGAAAAAGTACTTCAAAATGTTGATTTTCCTAATAAAAAGGCCACAAAAAATATATTTCGGCAAAATAAATACCCTTTCTTGCTATAAAATTAAATTAATTTTTTAAATCTTTTTTTTCTCGCAAAAACGCTGTCAGCCATTTTGATGACGTACTATTTCAACAAATTAATAATTAATGCTTATTATTTTTGCCTATATGATGTCACACCATGGCGGCTCGTGTTTGAGTCATGTGATATGCAGATTATAAATTATGACATTTAATTTTAATATAGTAAAACAATAATGTGTTTTTAGGATTCAGAATCAGAATATTTAATTATATTTTTTCATAAATTTTAATTTTTTTCAAATTTCATAATTTATTTTTCCCAGCAAAAAAGGCTGTCCGTCGACCCATACCTTGATAATAGCAAATTTTAAGGTGTCAAATTGTGCAGGCCAACTGAAAGAGAAATTTTCTACCTTAAAAAATGCCCTATGGAAAACTACATGGTAGAGGAAAAAGCTGTTAGGCAAAACTAACAGTATCCCAAATTTCTAGTTGTTCCAAAATATCTGTCAAATACTTCCCTTCTAACTCTTGATTTATTAAGATTACTTCACATTATATTCGTGACGTTATCATTTCATTCCGTTTCCATCCTGCATGCATGAAGTAAATTTGAAAGTATTTTTTGTCGAACGACTTCATTTGATTATTAATCAATTAAAAGATTTTTTCTTCCAAAAAGACCCAAATAAACAATTAAAAAAAAATTAGCAATTGCAAATCAAAAATCAAATTTATGATTTCGATTCCAAATTTATAACTGTTTACTTTCGTTAGTTGAATTCTAATGCTCATTCGCGTCCAGCCATTTTACTCAACGATTTTCACACTCATTCCTCTAAGTATGAAAGATGTACGAGCGTCAGATCAATTTTGGATAAAAGCTTGCTTTGTTTTATGTGAAGTTGGACTTAGACTAATTCAATTCTAAAAATTTTAGGGGTAGAGGGTGGTTCAATTATTTCAATAAATAAATGACTCAAAAATTAGGTAAATATAACTTTTATTCTAAAACGGAAATGGTTTTTTTAAACTTTTATGATAAAACGGTAGATGGATGATTTCTCCAAATTTTCATAAATTTCTCCAAAACTAGTCGGTGGAAATTAAAAAAAAAAAAAAAACGAATTAAATTAAAGTTAAAATCTTGATAAATTATTGAAAACAAAAAAAGATTCCGTTGTGCCCGACTAATTAAGGATGTATGACCACGGTAGTGTGGGCACAAATTAAAAAATATATATATTTGCAATTTTGATGGTGAATTATGTTATAACGTAACAATATAAGCCGAAAAGCAGGACGAAAATTTTTCCATATTTGGAATAACTTTCATAAATTCATCGTCAAAGTTGAAAATAAGGTACGAATAATTTCAACCACAAGTCTAAACTTGCCTTGGTGCTCATACTACCTTAAATGCCGTGAAAACTGTTAGCTATGAAAACTATTTACAAAAATGCAATTTATAATTTCACACCAAGAAATGACTTAAAACTGGAAAAAGTTTTGCATCATTTCAACACTTTGGTTGCTGGTAAGCCTTATTCCCTAAAAATTTCCATTTCTTATGCGTATTCTAGCTCTTGAATTAGACTTGTTTTTGCATGTCTTTCAATATTTCCAGGTATAAATAAGAAAATCGTTCAGTGGAATGTGTAACCATCTCCTAGTCCTTAAGATGACTTTTAAATTGAAATTTTCAAGTTGGCAATTTCTATCTTTTCGATTAAAACTACTATAATGTATCAACTAGTGTTCTGGCTAATACAAACACAAAATATATTTCATTAACATTATACTATCCAAAGAAAACAAATTCTAAAGTAAAGTCTCTGCCTCAAGTTGATGATTGAGGATTAAAAAAAAGAATACTTTAAACAAAGTTTTTCATACGCAATCATACTTTCTTCTTAATAGAACAAAAACATGGTAAATTCGTAATAATATTAAAAGACAATCATACAACTTTGATGCAAAGATTATTCAAGTATGTTTAGTCTTTCAAGAAGTCTTTGTCGAATAAGTAATAAACATTTATTTACAAAAAAAAAAATTAATTTTTTTTAAAACTAATTGAAAGAGCTCAAAAAAGCACATTTCTGTCTTCAGAAAAATAAAAAGGATATACAGTACGTCTGAAAACTACAATACCTGAATTTTATTGTCCATAATATATTTAATTATTTCTATAATAGCTAGTTTGTTAAAAATACTATACTAAAAAAATATTTATTATTAAGTCGAATGTCTTTAAAAAAAAAAACATTAAATGACACTTGTGCGTGTGATCGTAAAATATTGATTAGGGTAAAGAGAAAAACCCACCCATATATACTTTTTATATTGTTTAAATAATACCTATGACTATTTTGAAATTTCAAAGGGTTACACAAAATCTTAAAAACTAGTATTTAAATACTTACCTCAGTTTATCATTATTTTTTGAATGTGAACTCCCCTACTCCTCTACAATCACTCTCTGGCTTTGCTAATTTTACTGATTTCTACACAAAGTGTGCTTGCTAATTTAACTCTATCAAAATCTAAATAAATAATACATAATTCAACTGTTTTGAACAAAGCTGACTCTAGAGGTAGAAAATTCGGCAACTAAAGAACTACTATTAGGTTTTTAGAAATGGTATACGTAAGACATATTACAAAAATAATATAACTTTTGTCGTTCTATGCAAAATAATGTAACACAACTAACGTAATAACTAATGCATAAATCAAATAACCCGATCATCTTTTAGTAAAAAAATGGTCCACTTCGGAATCCTACAAATTTTTATACAAAACCTTTATTTTGATAGTACAGGTTGTCTCAAAAGTCAATATATAGCCACATGTGCGAGTTCTTAGATATTCAAGGTCAAAGGTCGCATAAATCATTTTTTTGAGAATATTTCGTTTCTTTTGCCATCAATTTTATTTATTATAAAAGTTATAGAGCACAGAAATATCTACAAATTTTTCCGAAAACTTTTTATTTTACGTTGAACCGTTTTGGAAATGGAGGGCGCAGAATATGGAGCGCTTTCAAAAACTGTACACGTTCAAAAAAAGAAGTTTCAGACAAAATTTGTAGATATTTATTTCTAAACCTTTCTTGATAAATGTAAATACAATTGAATGCTGGAACGAGATATTCTCAAAAAACTGATTTATGCGACCCTTGATCTTGAATATCTAAGCATGCGCATACGTGACCATGTGTGACTTTGAGACAACATTTTTTCTAACAAAATAAATGTTTATACAAAAATTCAGCTTATCTGGAGTTAGATTCCCAGGTGAAACCCTAAGATGATTGGAGTAATATAGTATTTAGTTACAAAAATTGCTATTTCTGATTCCAACTCTGTTCTGCATCCAACGATGATTTTTAAGTGTGTTGCACCAGCGTGTTATTTGAGCGAGCTTATTTTAAAATAATCTCAGCTAATTATTTTCGATTATGAAGTATTCTCTATTGTTTTGTTTTTAAAAAAAGATAAATGAATTCTAGAAAATAAGCCGATAAATATTTTGAAAAAAATTAGTTTTCTCACCTCCAGCTTCGTGCAAAAAATGTTAACTTTCACCGCGCTGTGAAAAACGAAGCTGCCGCTTTCTGCCCCCATCGGAGAGAAAAATAGTATACACACCACGAGAGCAACTAAAGAATGTCCCAGATCTCATGTTCATTGTCGCCCGAGAAATTCTTTACGTTTGCTTCCTAGATATGTAATATACTATTTATAAAAGGATCCCAACTAATTTTGTCTGAGCTCGCAGCTTTTTAATTCACTGCATAACACTCCTGTCAATTTTTACTTCCCATCATTCACTGAGTGTCGCCTCCTTGAAGTAAAATTTTATTCTTCAGTTTAGTTTATTTCGTCTAAACCGTAAAGTTTTTTTTTCATATTAAATTAGAAAAAATTAATATTTTTAGTAGAATTAGAATATATTCAATTCTGTATTTAAAATATAGACAACAATAGTTACTGATTTAAAGTTACCAATTATGTTAACATAAATGTTCTGTGTAATTTCAGAATATATTATTTACACAATAAGTAAAAATATGAATTATTATTATTAATAATCATTAATAAATGCATAACTTTTAATAAACAATTTAAAAAATAAAATACTTACAAGTGATATTTCTTTATTTTGAAAACAGTCGACAATTAAAAATATAATAAATGTGTGCCTGATGTTATATTATAATTAATAAATAATTAATTATAATTTATAATTATAATTAATTATCTTACAATAATAAAAAAAACTATTTTCATTTTGTGCCAATTTTTCATGATGTTAACTTAAAATAAAAAAAACATGTAACGACATACTTTTTTTTATAAGAATATTGTACGTTACGTGAAAAAAATTTTAAATAATATTAAAAAAAAACTTCATCTTTCTCTGTCACTCCTTGAAAAAAACTTATAATAATATAAGGAAAAAAACAAATTATTATAAATGTTATTAATTAAGTGTTGTTAATTAATTAATTATCTAATTTAATTTTTTTCTGGATTTTTTCTTTAGATAATTGTATTTTTACCGAGATGTACCTACCCCGAACTAGATGTGAGCTTCTAGAAAATATATTTGCACTTGTTTTTTTCCATAAAAATTTTCTTCTTGTCCCTAATTATTTTTAACTCTTGACACTTAGCGGAACAATCAAATTTTTTAAGGAATTTGTCGTTACAATCAATAATTTAAGAAGTGCTAAGAGTTTACTTGGGTAGATAATTTCAGACAATTACCAAATATATCTAACATAAAATATCTATGTTTTTAGAAAAGCCCTATTAATTTTCAAAATTAATTTTGTAATTTTTTTTTTCTTTTTGAAATTCTGTCTCTTCCGTCCAAACATTTCAGAGCTTTAATTTCATTTCGTTTAAAAAATCTATTTTTCTTTGTTTTATTTATTTCGTTCTTTTTCTAGATATTTTATGTTAGGAATATTTCATTAAATTAATTTTTTTCGAAAAATTGTATAATTTCATTTATATTGTTTGTTTCAAAAACAAGTTTATTTAAAAGAAAGAAAACTAAACAAAAATTTCCGTTTTTACTATTTAATTAGTGTTTTAAAATTTTTACCAGTATTAAAAACAAAATGCGTGTAAAATGCAATAAAATTTATATAACTGTTCAAAAGCAGATAATGTTGAAAAAAAAAAAATTTTAACTATAATATAAAACATTGAAATTAATTTCGTAAAATCTTTGTACCTGAAATACTCCTTTTTATTTTTTAATAATTTGTATTATTTTCTTTCTAACTTCAAATACAAATTTTTTTTTTAAATATTATTTCCAAATAAATGTAAACAAACAGTATAATATGAAAAACCCTCAAAACATAGTAAAAGAAAACCCAATCTCAGAGAAAATGGAAAATATATTCTATGTAGCAAAAAAAATCATTTTTGTATTTATAATAAAATTATTTCCATAAATAAAGAAAATAAAAACACAACAAAAGAAAGTCATCGAAATAATTTTTAAAAAAATTTGTGAATAATAAAAATATAAAAAAAAATAATACACTCATTGTATAACTGCTAAGAATATTTTTTAACTGTGTAAAACTTTTCACTATATATTTAAAATATCAACGTGTGTTCAAGAAATATTTTTTTTAGTAACAAAAAAAAAAAAACAAACAAAAAATATTTAAATAAGATATAGCCATAATTAAAAAAAAAAAAATATACTAATTATAATTAGTAAAAATTTTTTAAATTAAGTGTATTTTATTTATGCAATATAGTTTTTAAAACATTTTAGTCCAATGCGAGCTGGTTGCTGATTGTATCGAGTAGTATTTGAATGAAAATCTATTAATTCGGATTAAGTCTTAATGCTTGAACCAAATTCTTCTTCTATGCGTCATGCTAGTTGTGCGGGTAAGAAATTTGATAATTTAATGATATATGTAGTATCTAAAAAAGAGCTCTAAACTTTTTTCATTTATGTAATATGTATTGCATATATTATATAAAAAAGTCATATAGATAGTATTAAAACGTTACAGTTACCTGCGTTGCCCGTTTTGTTTACCTCTGTCGCACGGCTTAAAATCTTAAAGTTTCCGAATGGACGTTTTAAATGACCTTTATTGTGGGGTAAATCTACCGGATTTTGATAATCAATTCGGAAAATTTTGGGAGGAGGCTAATTTTCTTTTAAATAGGTTCTGGACGCGGTTTTGGGAAATTTATCTCACATTGTTTTCTTTGGTGACATTTTCTTGAATATCTCTACTTCTATTTATCGGATTGAGGCGAATAAAAAAAAGCAAAATAACCTCAATATCTTATGAAAGCTGCAGAAACATTTTTCAACATTTTCAACTTTCTCTAATAAATTTTCGAAAATGAAGGAATTAAGTTGAAATCAATTCAAGCGTATCAACGGATATTAACTTCTTTTCTTTAAAATGTGATACTCGGTTAAATTTTTTGAAAATTAAATGTTGTCGCTCTTCAATAATAGCCTGGTATTGTATCAAAGGGAAATTCACTACAGTTCCTAGATAAGTTTTTCTTTTCTAAATTGTTACTAAATGCTGAAAAATGTGTTAACCGAAAAATAGACAAAATCACCAAAATAGCGACGAATTGCATTTCCAGTAAAACTAGCAAACAGATGATGATAATTTTATGTTATTTATAAGACACAGAAGTAATTATGTAGGTTTTGAAATTTAATACCCAATTTCAATATTTTATGCAAGTTTTAAGATAGTTTTTGAAAAAATTAAATTTAGGCATGACGTTCTAGTTCATTCCAAAAAATGTCCTCCTTAAAACATAAGTGTTGTCAAAAATTTTCTCTTTTTTTTTTTTGTAACATTCTACAATTTTATCCTGCTACATCAAAAACTCACTTTCACAATAATCGTTTAAAAACGTCCTAATTCAAATTGTTTTCGATACGGCAGCACTCTCAGACTCTGGACTTGTCTTCGCTTTATGTAAACTGAATTGTGCAAACACCACTCAAAAAAACTTGTTATCCTTTGTTAATTATAAATTTAACCCTTTCCCTTAAAAATGGGATTAAAAAACGTTTGTGTTTTTGATTTAATTTAATTTAAAAAAAAAAAAAAAATAGATAATAAATATGCTTATTACAATCTAATTGTAAAAACTCATTAACCATGAGTTTTATTTGAATTTATGTTAAATTATTGTCTAAATAATTATTAATTCATTCAAATAATTAAATTAATTATTATTATAAAGAAAAAGTAAAACTTATTACTACATGTCCATAAAAGATGCAAAAAAAAATTGAAGTGAAAAAATTATTAAAAATTAAAAACAAAAAATACACAAAAAAAACGAAATATTTCCATTAAACAAAAAAAAACAATTATATGTACTATATTTTATTTTATTTATATATATATATATAATAATAAACTATTATAATATATATAATATATATGTATATACTTGTATCATGATAGGAAAAATCTATTGTATGCACAATAAATTGTGATGTTAAAAAATAATTGTTGTTTTTTATTTTATTTAAATACCTAGTCACTTTTATCTAGTATCTTTTTTACAGAACTAAATGATCCTAAAATTCTCTAGGTATCATTTTTGAATTTTATCATCGATATGTAAATCGACGTTTTTTCACTCAAAACAATAATAACATCAGGTCAAAAGTTATTAAGGGTGGATACTTTTGAAATTAGCACACTGTATATTGTTTAAAAAGTTGCAAAAGTGAGAGGTTATGTTGATATTGAAGAAGCGTCAACTTAAAAGTTCGAAAATATCAAAACTCACTGAAAATTCCTGAGTGGAATTAGAAATGGGGATACCTCCGTTCTTCTGTGCAGTCTATCTTAAGAACCAATCGACCGATTTCATTTTTTTATCATTGTTGAATAGAGAATTATATGCCCTTTCAAATGAGGTGTAACAAAATAGTGGTGTCATTTGAAATTTCAAACTTGAGTTGGCTGGGGATGAAAGCGCGAAACCTAAAATTCTCTAGGTATCGTCTTTGAACTTCCTCTTCACTATTTTAATCGATGTGTTTGCACTCAAAACAATAATGACGTCAAGTAAAGAATTATTAAGGGTGGATAATTTTGAAATGAACACGCTGTATATTGTTTAAAAAGTCGCAAATCTAACTCCAATTTGTGGAAATAATAATTTGAGTAAGCTTAACCCCAAAATTTGCAAATTTCTTTGATGATAAGACGAGCATTGGACGGATATCTCAGAAAACAACGGATAAACAAAAAAATAAGAAAAAATTAAACAATAAAAGCGTGAACATAAAAGTTTTGTAGCAAATAGGAAATCTATATCTAACGACATGAAATCCTTCGACGTAGCACGAGCGCTATTTATTTTTGTACGTGATAGTAATAGTTTTGGAATATACTCACCCAAATCTTAAAAGATCAAAACATAATTCACTTCGTGAAAAGTTTGTTTTTAACTCCGTAG